>NC_058100.1:10157500-12797500 GCF_020171115.1 Neogale vison
AGAGAGAATGTTACTGGTAGCGAGATTTGAATCAAAGGTGTAAGTTGGGAAATCAGGATCAGTGGAGGGCACAGTGAGTAGTCAGCTCTCCTCTAAGATATGTGTAGAGAAGTGGAGCCTGGGACATGTTTAGGGAGGGTCTTGAGGGTGAGTCTATCAGTCACCTATTCCAGTACAACAAACACAAAAATCTTACTGGCATGTAACAATAGGCATTTATTGCATATTTACTGGTCAGGTGAAGCCTCCAGTCTTCAGGTTTGTGGACTGGCTGGGCGGCTTTATACATGCTTTATATCATTCTGGGACCCAGGCTGAAGGGGAAGGAGCTCTCGGGGGGAAGTTCTTCTCCTAGTGATGGCAGAAGCTCCCAAGGGCTCGTCCAACCACACACGCACCCTTCCACTCTTGCTTGTGTCATGCTTACTAACATACCACGGCCCAGGAAGCCACAAGACCAGAGTCAAAGTCATCGGGGTCCGGAAATAAACCCCAGTCCTCTGAGATGGAGACAAAGATGTGGATGTTACTTTTCCTCCAGGGAAATGAATTGTGGCCCGAGAGAGCCAAGGTGAGAAGTTTGCAGACTCGAGGTCAAGAACAGTGTTTCATTGGTTGTATCAGCACTTACAGGGCTCCCCCCGGTGCCTTGAACGTAGCAGGTGCTCCGTGATCTTCGAATGCGATAGTGAATGAACGCTAACCACCACACATGCAGCATTGCGGCCAACATTGCAAACTGAGTAAAGGGCCTACCTCTTCCAGCATTTTCCCCAGATCGGGATTCAAGATACATAAAATGGATATCCAGTTAGATTAAAGCACACGCTTCAAGGTAATCTTTCTAAAATATTGCTTTTCTATGTCTTTTCCTTACTCAAGAACTAATTTAACTTCTTTTGGATTACAATGGCAAGCCAAACTTCTCCACCTGACCTTCTGTAACCTGGCAATGCTTCCCACGATTCCCTGATGTGAATGGTCCAAGCCAATCAGGCCTCATCTTGGATGTTCCCTCTCGCCCCTATTCCTATCATGGCTGTTGTTTCCTGAGTCCTGCCCAGACCACGCACTTTAAAGGAGGAGGTGTCTTGTCTGCTCTCAGATATATTGACATACGATTTACCCTTTTTGCTTGGCTAAATGTCTCTTTTTCCATAAAACTTTTGAGACTGTTCCAGACCTCACCAACTCCTCCATTTTCTGAACACCTGTTCTACCTGTGGAACATTTTAACTCTTTATTGTCTGCCCAATGATGGTCTTATAAGGTTGTGTCCCTGATAAGAAGTTAGCTAAGCTGCTCCAAGGTATTGCTCTCTTGGCATCCATTCTGTTTGGCCAAGTGGCCTGCAGGGACCTGAAACGGACACCAGCTCCCTCATCCATGCCCTAGATAGCAGCCACAGCATCATAAGCAAATGTAAGTTCCCAACATGACTCCCCAATGGTCCTTGCAGTGTCTCCATCTCCCACGACCTTCCCCTTGTGTGTCTGTTAGACAAGACCCCCATGGGGCTTACCAAAATTCCACTCTTTTGAATTTGAATAGACCAATCTAGCCTTAGCCTAGAAAACCCAAAACACTCTAACCATGGAGCCTGATAAAGCATGTGCCCGAGGTCTGCCCTTCTCTCTCTGGGTGGTCCCTCAGGGCAGCTGTGTACTTTCTCCAGGACTTGTGAGTAATAAATTTCTCTATTTCAGTTTCTCTTGTAGTCTGTGGTTGATCGCAGCTTACCATCTGGCACCCAGCGCTTTACTTAACAAATGTTAATTTAATGAAGTCATAACAATTCCATTTACACAACCAGTTTGTGAATATTTTCAAGGCAGAGCACAAATTTTTTGCTTCTTTGTGTCTTTCATACTATCTAGCATGATGCTTGATACAAAGTAGATGAATAGTGAATAAGTAGTGATGGACTGATCTTGCATGCACTAAGTACATATTTAACTAGGGTGTTAAACTATCTTGTGTGCATTAGGAAGCTGACTCCTTGAGGGTAGCAGTATAGCCTTCCGTGTCTATGCGGCTCCACCAGTTGTCCTGATACAGCACCTTGAGCCAACGATTAGGGGACTTTTGAAAGGTGATCAGTCCATCTCGCCATAGTAAATTATCATTTAGATTCTTCATGATTGAAAGGCTGATGAGAAACAACAAAATTCTTTTCAACAAAGCAAGCTAAGCTCTTGGTCTTTGCTGAGCATGACCTGTGGGAATCACGTCTGCCTCTCTGCTGGGACTTCAGAGATGTTGCAGATTGTGTTGCCCCAAAGGCCTGAAGAGGATTCCCATTGTCCTCCGGGCTCTGTGTTCTTTTCTGCCCATTATGCAAACGAGGAATGAAAGTAACAGGCTGTTTTTTATTTCTCCCTCTGAAACCATGAAAACAGTGAACATATGGTTCTAGCTCTGCACAGGATAAAAAGGAGAGGTTTACATTGTCCTTTTTGATGAAGAAGAGTCAGGGTTTCTCTTACCACCTCCTAACGGGATATTCTTGCTTGAACACTGCTGACTCAGAGGGCCCCCTAAGCGAAGATGGCATCTCAGAGGAGGTGAGTTTTTGGGTCTTGCTGCTTAGAAATCTGAGTAAAAGCATTAGCTGTGTCTCTTCCCTGATTACATGCTGTTTACTACAACCTGCAGTTTTATTGGTTTGAAGGATGACTGGAGAAAGTCGTGAATAGTCTAATCCTCTGTACACCTCAATTACATCCTTCTTTTCCTCTTTCCATGCCTTCCTAGCGCCTTCTTTCATTGACCATTCGTTGCTTCAGGCTGTTTTCTCCCACAACTGTCCGGAACTCCAAGGTGATGTTGCCTTGGAATGGGACGATTGTATGCTCTCAGGGATCATATCTACCTTCTTCCCACCTTCAAAACTTACCTAATGTGTGCTGCGTTCTCTCAGGGCCCATCTGCTGAGGCTGGCCAGATTAGGTGTTATGTCACAGTTTGAAACAGCTTAATGATATACTTCTGAAACAGAACTTTCTGTGAAATACCAGGCAGTCACAAGATGATCCTGACACAACTTCTGTTCAGTGACAAATGATTTAAATTATCTTGGAAAACTAAGATGAATGCTGTTAAATTGTAAAATAAAATGCAAACTTCCAATGAAATTTTAACCCGAAGCAGGAGACTTAACAAATTTGTGCATTTCTGTGGCGTGTTCTGGGCTTTGAACTCTATTCCCGCAGGCTTTTACCTCTAAAAGCTTTGGGAGGGGGGCAAAGCTTAAGGAGCATTTTGTAAATGCTCCCTAGCATAATGGGGGATTGTGCAGAAAAGCAAACAAGAAAGGTCAGAGTGAGTTCAGGGAATTGGTTCATCAAAGATGGAGTCACTGCATATCCCAGAAGCAAAATAGCAGTTGCAGGAAAGGAGTCTAAGGCTGGGAATTGGGAAACACAGCTAAAGTCTTGAGAAACCTTCAGCTGGTTCTATTCATTTCAGCTGCTTCTGCATGGGGTGGCTTTTCTCTCGTGTGACTTAAAGGACTATTTTCACACTGAACCTATGTACATGGAGGTTCACACAGACTTTTCAGAGAACTTTTAAGGGTATCTATATCCACATCCTCTACTCATAAACATATTCTCTCCAAAAATTTTTTCACTTACCACCCTATTTACAATAACACTGCTCACACTTTACAAAAGCAATAAATACCTCTCAGCCATTTTGAGTCTTAACCATGGTACATCATCCCAGGGTATAAAAATGTTCAGGGCTCCAGAGATGTCAGAATAATGCTTCTGAAATGTGAATGACTGTTATGGCTGGGTAGTGGAAACTTGTACAGGTCAGGTGGTTTACAATCTTTGTTCCCAAAATTGAAGGAAGACTACATTGAGGTTTCAGCTCTAAGATGATTGAAATAAGTTTTGATTATAGATCATTGTATGCGTTTTGACATATAACTTCGAATGTCAGAGAATAGAGGGACAGTGCTGTAGCAAAGCTCCTTCCCTTCCCATCATCATGTACGCGTGAACAAAGTTTCCTAGTGCTTTTGTCTCAGGGATATAACTGAGTTTTACAGGATAATTTTCAAAAAGGAAAAAAAAACCCTATGGGCACATGTATATATAGACTATCATAAATGCTGAAATGAATTTGTTAATAGGTACAGGACTGATTGTTATCTATAGGGCAATGAAAGCTAATGTTTGGGATTATGTTTTATTTTTCTATTATATTTTTTTTCTTCAAAAGATTTTATTTTTAAGCAATCTCTACACCCAACATGAGGCTTGACCTCAAAACTCCGAGATCAAGAGTTGTATGCTCCACCAACTGAGCCAGCCAGGAGCCCCTGGAATTATGTTTCCTAAAGAGCAGAAATATGTACACTTCTTGGACAAAATTTGTTTATATTCCTTAGACAAGAATCATTTTTATTACTTTCAATTTGCTACAATTTGCAGAATTTTAAAATAAACTGTCAAACACAACCAAAGTCCTATACTCCTACAGAACTGGGTAAACTTCCTGGGGACGAGGGATGTGTAGTCCTTCTAGTCAACACCCAGCTTTGCATTAAAAGAACATCCAGGAGTCTCATTTGCCTCTTGTGAGTCTTTCACGAGTTCCTTAACAAATCCTAAACTCTGTCTCAATCTAGCTAGCAATAAGTAATTTTTATCCAAATGTAAAAGAACTGAGGTGCTTGGGTGGCTTAGTCGGTTAAGAGTCATGAGTGACGCTTAGGTTATGATCCCGGGGTTGTGGGATCCAGTCCAACATCAGGCTCACTGCTTAGCAGAAAGCCTGCTTCTCCCTCTCCCTTTGCTGCCACCTCCCTGCTTGTGTTCTCTCTCTGTCAAATAAATAAATAGAAATCTTAAAAAAAGATAGAAGAACTAATTAAAAAAATCTGGTCTTACCATTCTAATTAAGAAAAAAATTAAAATAATTACAATAGTGTTTAATAATTATTTAGCAAAGATGTTAATATATTCATGTTATTTTGATCAATTGTTGATCAATAACTATAACAATAACTAAATCCAGAGAAATTTTGTATACACATATAGTCTTATAGTTACCAAAATTTTAAAAATAATTTAAATAATATACATATTTTAGTATATAAAATCATGATGGGTGGATCAATAAAAGATGTTTAAGCAAATAAAATAGCACATTGAGATGAAGTCTTGTGGAGAAGTCTTGTAGAGAAACTAAAACCAAGGAGGAAAAGAAGTGATATAAATTTTCTTACATAAAAAATCGCTCACATGGTTAAAAAATGTGCAGTTGTGGCTGTCAATTATGTCACTTAAATTTCATTGTATATACTTAAGAGAGGAATGTGAGAATGTATTTTAAAATACTGATTATGCTGAGTGAAATCAGTCAAGCAGAGAGAGTCAATTATCATATGGTTTCACTCATTTGTGGAGCATAACCAATAGCATGGAGGACAAGGGGCGTTAGAGAGGAGTAGGGAATTTGGGTAAATTGGAAGGGGAGGTGAACCATGAGAGACTATGGACTCTGAAAAACAGTCTGAGGGGTTTGAAGTGGCGGGGGGGTGGGAGGTTGGGGTACCAGGTGGTGGGTATTATAGAGGGCACAGCTTGCATGGAGCACTGGGTGTGGTGAAAAAATAATGAATACTGTTTTTCTGAAAATAAATAAATTGGGAAAAAAAATACTGATATTTACAATACCCATATATCACATTCTTTGTGACTCTCTTAATTTATGGTGAAAACATTTGAAATGTCAACTAAAAAGTACGAGGGGATGTATAAATTCTCAAAACACTTTCGGAAAGCGCGCAAATGGAAGTCTGAAGGGGAATATCCTAAGGAAACTGTCCGGCATCTCATAGGAATATAACATTTTTATTTCGTTAGCTACTTTCAATACAGGGTTCGTTCTCAAGTGGTTTTCCTTCTGCGCCAGTGGCTGCCATTGCTAACCAATCACAGAATTCTTTCTTGCAGAGCCTGAGAGTGGTCTCTCTCTATCAACACCGTCCTCAGGCAGTCACTGGTGATGGATTGGGGCACATGATTGAGCTGAAAGGATCTCAAACAAAACTGTTTTCTGGAAGCTCTGATAATGGTGGAATCACTTTGGTTGAGTGTGGTTGGGCCTCTGGAGCATTCCCTGTTCTTCCTATTCCCATAGGTCCCTGGTGAAACAGAGGGGGTGGCTCTCTGATGCTCCATGGAACATCCTTTGGAAGTCAAGGTCCTGCCTCTCAGATGTATGGCTGGAGCCTGCTGCTCGCTCCCCAGCTTCCTGGTGCTGCCCTTATCTGACCTATGAAGTCAAATGGTCCAAATCTGAAAGTTGACTTCTTACCACCCTCCCCAGCACTGGACACTTTCTCTGTCCTTTATGACTCAGCTGTAAGAGCTGAGTTGGAAGCAGTTCTCAGAAGTCTGGAGTGGAGACATGAGTGTAGACACCACTCTTTGGAAGCAGTTCTCAGAAGAGAGCCGTGAAGGGACAGTGTTGCATTAATCTGTGTGATTGTTTCCCTTTGAAGTGAGGCTGGCTGGTGATGAGAGTCAGAAGCAGACCGTATTCCTTAAAGTCTTGGACCTGGTGCCTCTCTGGCCTTCCTCTACTTATGAAAATAGTGGCATTGGACCTCCAATGTTTTAGAGACCCCTTCATTAAAATGGGACTGACTCCTTTCTCTTATGTTAAGGAAATGTCATAAGACAAACAAGATTATATACATGAGTTCTCTGATTCAAACCAGATGCCTTGTAAACCTCTCCTCCTATAACTTTTTTCTGCTAGACAAGCACTAAGTATTTTTAAGTAGGCATGTTGGAGCCTTGCCTATTTGCATTTGAGTGGTAGACACAGGGACCCAAAGAGCTGTAAGAGACACACCGCAGGCATTTGTGAGTGGACTGCTCATTAAAAGTGCCTTTTCATTAATGGCATATACATGCATATTATATCATATATATGTAAATATATATTTAAATTTGAAAATGTAAACATAATTGGTATGATGGAAACCACTATGCTTAGAAAAAGCAAAAGGCATCCTAAGTGCAAAAATCTTTGTGAGACATCGCAGGTAATTTAAAACTCAGAGGTTGTAATTAGTTATTAGACATTGTCCTTGCATTTCAAGCTCCTTTAAGTAACTCTGTCTAAATATAACCTGTATACAAAGACTGAGTTGCTAAATAGGTGGGAAGATTAGACCCTACACGAGGATGGTCTTGTGATGAAGCAGGCTCGCATGTGCAAGCCTGGGTGTGCCTGTGTGTGTGTGTATGTGTGTGTGTGCATTTGTCTGAATGTACAGGGGAGTCTTGATCAAGAGGAGGGCCCAAGGGTAGCCTCTAAATGGCACTTCATGTTGAGATGCAACATGGAGGGTTAAGGGGGTAGGAGAAGAATAAATGAAACAAGATGGGATCGGGAGGGAGACAAACCATAAGTGACTCTTAATCTCACAAAACAAACAGAGGGTTGCTGGGGGGGGGTCAGGAGAGGAGGGTGGGGTTATGGACATTGGGGAGGGTATGTGCTATGATGAGTGCTGTGAAGTGTGTAAACCTGGAGATTCACAGACCTGTACCCCTGGGGATAAAAATATATTATATGTTTATAAAAAAATAAAAAATTAAAAAAAAATCAGACCATAAATGGCACTTCATCTTTTACTCTGTTTTTTTACTTTTTACCATTTGGGGAGTCATATAACAAGATGCTAATTTTTAATTGAGTAAAGAAGCTATGGGTGTTAGGTAGTTTTTTCTTTTTTTGCCTTTTGTATTTTTTACTTCCTCAATTAAAAATTCGAAGCAAGGGGCGCCTGGGTGGCTCAGTGGGTTAAAGCCTCTGCCTTCGGCTCAGGTCATGATCCCAGTGTCCTGGGATCGAGCCCCGCATCGGGCTCTTTGCTCAGTCGGGAGCCTGCTTCCTCCTCTCTCTCTGCCTGCTTCTCTGCCTACTTGTGGTCTCTGTCTGTCAAATAAATAAATAAAATCTTTAAAAAAAATTCTAAGCAAAATCCTTAGCTGAAAGAGCAGTTCTGCGTTTCTAATATCTATTGCATTTTGCCTTGTCCAATGTGCTACTTACTGCTGTCATCTCCTTAGATCATCCTTTATATATTTGAATCCAAACATTGACTTCCCATTCTTATCTTTGGGCCCCCCTTCTGGATGTCTGGCAGTCTTTCTTTTGTAGAGGAATTGCATGCATCAGAAAGTCTTTGGCCCTGTAAGACTGAGATACTCTTTCCAGGGGATGGAGGGACGTAGAAGCAGGTGGCTGCCTCAGGTTAGAGCAATAAACCTCAGATGTCTAAGGAAGAGGGCTGATGTGAGTGTAGACATATGCGTGTAGACATCACTCCCTTTGGCACAAAGCTTGGAGACTTCAGGGCTGGGTCTGGAGAATGGGCAACTCTTGTTTCTTTAATGTCTAAAGGACCGGTCTTCTGCGGGAGCTAACTTTGCTTGGACTTTAATCAGAATTTAATTAGGTGCCTTCACCAAAGCCATCTGCAGAATGGCACAGATGCAGAAGGATGAATTGAGACTAGTTTTAGGAAAGAAGAGTTTAAACAGATGCTACTTCTATGCCTAGAGCGTGGGTGGCTGGAGTAAATGACCCCTCAAACCACTTATCTGACAGATAAAGGATATTAGAATTGGAAGAGATCTTAATGGCGGTCAAATTCTCTCATCCAATCATCATATTATACAAATGAGGAAACTTGAAGTGGTTTTCCTCAGGTCACACTGCTGGTTTGTGGCCAGTCAGGGCTCTGGACAGAAGTACGCCACTAAAAACTCAGGACTTGTGAACCCATCTGTGACCACTGCAGCTTTTATATTCAGCAGAATCCACTCTGTCCAATGAGAAGTGATATTAACATGGACAATTATCGTGGAAACAGCCTCATTAGGGAGCGGTGGACGTGTTCATGGTAGCTGGTAAGATGAGTTTTCTCATCTGCAAAAGGAAAAAATTGCAATAGATGAACTTTCAGTTCTATCCTCCCTGGAAGTCTTTGAGATCCTGCTTGTGTGACTGAGGATTACAAGTGAGGGATTTAGACACTTCTTGGGCCTGTTGCGACCTGTTGTGACCTGTTGTGACAAGGGAGCACTTGGTTTGGAGTTTGTAGACTGAGTTCTGCCTTTGCCACTCACCTGTCTTGTCACCATGGATTTTCTCACTTTCTAAACTCAGCTTTCTATCCATAATTATGTAATAATGATCTCTGCCTTATCTGCTCATGGATTCTTCCCCCTAATCAAGGAACACAGATAACGATTGAAGTGATGATTTTCTCAATTCTCTTTAGGATCTTTAGGTAGTAGTATGAGTGAATAGGAGAGAAGTCAGTTCATTGATGGGGATGCATGCCTGTGTGAAGGTGTCTGCTGAAGGCAGACATTAGAGATTAATTCTCTTCTAGAATCTCAGGTGACAGGGGCCACTGTACAAAGTATACAGCAGACTGTGCGGCATATATAACATGGTAAAAGTGTAACAGAATATTTTCCTTTGTATCTAACTCTTTGTTAATTCTATATCCAAATCCATTGTCTGGAGATTCGTGATGAGAGTCTGATGGCCCTCCACCTTAAGGATGAAGTGGTGTGACTCTACGGGTCAGGAGACTCAGTTAGGGGTGTCATGGTGTGGAGGAATGGGCTCTTTGATTCTTAGTATTCTAACCAAAACTTCAGCTGCCCCATAGTGGCTTTGTCCTCCTCAACTCTTCTCCTTTCCATGAAGGACTTAGGCAGTAAAAATAACTGGGTTTGAGATTGACTGGAAAATCAATAAAGGCTCATACATAGGGATGGGAGACATTTGGCTCTTAGACTTCCTTGCATGAAGCCCTGAAAACAAGTACCTCTGAGAGTCCTTATGTAGGCACAATCCTCCATTAGCAGACCTTAGAGAAAATAATTGTTACTAATTATTGACTGCTTTCAATGTATCAGACTCTGTGCTAAGCATATTACACAATATCATCTCATGGAACCCTTAGAACAAGTTGGAGACGTAGACATCAAAATAGTCACTTTATAAAGAAAGGAAACTGAGGATCAGGAAAGTTAAGTGCTTGCTCAAGTAACACTATTGGTTCACTGCTGGTTCGTGGCTAGGGCTATGGCATGCCCCCACTCTGGCAGCAGCGTTCACATTGTAGTCTCTGTGAATGTTGTCCCTGGAGGTGACAGTGTGATGGTGATCTCTGATAGTGGGAGAACTGAGGTGTAAATCCAGCTGCGTCTGACCCTAAGTTCTATTCTGAGTCACTATGGCATGGGCTTCTCTTCCCACTCAGGGTTGGATCTAAGTGGATCCAAGAGTTGGATCTAAGTAGTTGATGAGGTGCGAGTGGGTGGCACTCCCTTCCTGGATCTTGATCTGTGTGTGATTTGTATGTGGAGCTTAGTTGAACTGGACCACTGAGAGCCAGTTCTGACTTCAGTAGGAGGCTTTGGAAGGTGGACTGATGGTTGAAGTTATGTGCATGTGTGTTTGTGTGTGCATGCACACATGCATATCTGTGCGTGTGTAACTGTGGTTCTATTTGCGAGGGCTGTGAGAGCAGGAAATCCCAGGATGAGGTGTTGGCCAGGTTGGGGAGACACTCCCATTTTCCCAGCTCCGTGGTCCATGTCTCTGACTTTAATGTGTGTGTGAGTTGTATGTGTGTGTGGAAATGAAGTTCTTCACACACTGTGGAGGTACTATGGGGAAGGAGTGCAGGGAATGTGCAAGAGGTGCTTCCCCCTGGGTACCATCCTCTGGCTGGCCACATGGGTGCATTTTCTGTAAGGTGTCAACACTGTGCCCTACTTTTCTGAGTGGCCACGTGGAGCTGGGACCAAAGAACGGGGTTGGGAGTCAGATGACTTGGATAAGGCTAAGGGGCCTTAGGAAATATGCTGACCCTGTGTGAGTTCTACCTATTGGGAAAACAATGAGAAAGACAGTGCTCATTGCTCATTTCACCAGAAATCTTGGACTTTTACAGAGTTGGGCTGTAAGACAAAGAGAGCCATAAGCCTAGCTTTGGAAAGGGCATGGTCTTAGTCCTTTTGACCAGTACTGTTATTTGGAAGAGATGTTTTAGCCAGAGCTCCGCCCCCCATCAGATTTCCACTGTCATACAGGCTCCGAAACCGACACAGCGCATGGGAAGCACCTCCTAAAAAATGAACCTTCAGTCGTGCATCATGCTACTTATGGGCTTCTCTTCAATGCAGCTGGGAAAGAGACAGTGCTTTGCCATTCATTCTCCACGCTCATTAAAGATCTCTCTCCTCTCAACACCTCACTTTTAGATTGGATTTGATTTTTAGAGATTACGGAGGCAAAGACTCTGTGAGATGCGTGGCTATTACTCTAGTGCGCTGGTGGACTTGTCACTGCTGTGATATCCTATGCAGAGCACACGGCACTGTGCTCTGTATGCAGGGCTGGCTCCTTGCTGGCTCTTCAGAGGTGTTAGTTTTAATCCACACTGTCCCTTTGTTCTCCTACAGTCAGAATTAGTTAAAGTTGTTTCATAGGGGGATGGGGAGTGTGGGTGAACATCCTTCTGTTTAAGCTGACATTCATGCAGCACAGCCCCCTGCTTCCCTTCTCCCCACCATACCTACCCCCAACTCCCCGCCCCCCACATTGGTTACAGACAGATGCCTGCTTGCCCTCGTGGTGGCCACTCTTTTCTTGCGGGTCGTTCATGAGGTGGACACGCTGTTCTTCCCAGTTGATGTCATTGCTGGTGGAGGGGTGGATTATGATACCCAAATCCAGTTTGTATGTTCTTCTCTCTCCTTTTCTGAAAGTTTTTACAAACCCAAGCAGTTGTGCCTCACTTTGGAATTATTTAGGACCTATCCCACTGGAGGGCAGGAGGACATGGTGGACAACCTTCCAGTGACCATTTCCTTGAATGGCTCCCCTCTGTACCTGAGCCTGGAGATGGACAAAGTAGTTCACAACCGCCTCCTAACTTCTGGGCAAAACCAGCCCAAGAAGCTTTTCCTCCTGAGAATTCTCTCTCAGGCCCCATAAGAATTGGTTCAGTATCAACATGAAACCAAATCTCGACTTACGAACTGAGCATGTGTCCTTCCTTGAAGGCACCGTGGGAAGCTCTGTGTGACCACCTCTGCTACTGGGGGCTAAGATGTCCCTTGCTTGGCCCCATCAGAATATTAATAATTCTTCACAAACTCACAGCTATGGGCAGACATGGTCTCTATTTGTAGACTGCAAATGGGTCAAGAAGGCACAGTTTCAGGGAGCCAGCACCCCCCCCCCCGGAAGGTCTCAGCAGAAGGGGAGGAGATGGACAGATAACATCAGGACAGAGACAGGGCCCTGCCCTGTCCCATACCTAAACCTGGGCTCACAAGGACTTCTGGCAGCTCTTACCAGGGACAGGTGAAGTGGGTATTGAGAGTGTCTTCAATGGTGCTGTGTTTCAAACAGGGTCGTCATGGACGGAATTGTCCAGCCCTCCGCTGCAACCTGCCAAAGTCACACGTTGAAGCCCCAACTCCCAATGTGACTGTGTTTGGAGACATGGCTTTAAAAGAGATAACTAAGGTTAATGAGGTCATAAAGATGGGACCCTAATCCAGTTTGACTGGTGTCCTTATAAAAAGAGGAATGGACACCATGGGTGTGTGTACCTGGTGCAAAGACTATGAGAAATGGCTGTGAGAAGACAGAAGGCAGCTGTCTGTAGACAAGGAGGGAGGCCTCAGGAGAAACCAAATTTGATGAGTCTTTGATCTTGGATTTTTAGTCTCCAACACTGTGAGGAAATACATTTCTGTTGTATAAGCTCCCTAGTCTGTGGTATTTTGTGATGGTGGCCCCGGCTGACTCATACGAGTATCGTTCCACTCTTCTCCCAGTTGAAGCCGTCAGTGCCAGTAGCGGTTCTCAGCATGCAGGTACTCAAGTCTGTTAGGGTCTTCATTTATATATGAAGGCAGTGCGGTGTCCAGTGGTTAGAGCACAAGCTCCGGAGTCCCACTGATTGCATTCAAATCCTGGCTCTGCCACTAACTAGCATTGTGATCTTCAGCAAGTTACTTAATCTCTCTAGGCTACCATTTATTCATCTATAAAATAAGGATAATAGTAGCACCAACGTCAAAGAGGTTTTGAAAGGATTCAATAAATCAATCCAGGAAAAGTGCTTAGACAAGCAACTTGTACAAAGTTTATGCTCAGTGATGTTTCCTATGATCATCATTTCTGGTGTGTTTCTATGAGACTGTGGTCCCGCTACCCTCTAAGCATTATGAGGAAAATGACCATGTTCTGTAAGTCCAAGCACCTAGCAGGTTGGTTTTTTTTCATCACCCAACAGATATTTACTGAGCAGTGACTTTATGCCAGGACTGAGTCCAAGTATAGGGATCAATGCTGAGTAAAGGCAGACATGCCTCCTGTTTTAGAAGAGCCTACAGTTTGGACACATCTTGGAGGCTCAAGAAGTATTTGTGGAAATAAATGAATTATACTCTTTGTGTAACAAGCTCTGCAGGGTAGGGCAATGAAAAAGGACTTGAACTAAAATTGTGGCTTAGTGGGTTTCTGGTTGTGTGACTTTGGGGGAATTTCTTCACTTTTTGTTTATCAGTTTCCTCATCTATAAAATGGAGGTCATAGAAGTACTACCTTCCCCACATCTCGGGAGCTTCTATATTGTTAAAGTGGAGCAAGATCTGAGGATGTGAGGATTGGCACTAAATTAATTCACACATTCATTTGATTTATTCATTCACTCACTCATTCCTTCAACTAATACCCATTGAATGTCTCCTGTGAACTAGGATTATTCTAGCCACAGAAAGCATTGCGATGGATGCACAAATTTCTTGTCCTCAAGAAACTTACATTTTAAGAGGTTACATAAAATAAAAAAAACTGAAAAAATGTGTATTATAATTCATGTAATGTTAAATATTATGAAGAAGATAGTGGACAAAACACAGTTCCTCAAATGGTAAGGATTTTGATTAGGATCAGAGTAGGGGATTATGTTTTGGTGTTTTGGTTGAAACATTACTTAACATTCTTTTCTCTCTTGTGTCCTTTCTGGACAAGGACATGCTAAACTTTGGTTAGATGGCCCCTGGGGCTCAGAAGAGCCATTGGATACAGGTCACTTTGGAGACTGCTCACCCCTAGGGTCATCTTTAACATTCTGGAGGGTTCCCACAGATGTATAGCAAACAAGGTTGTTGGCAGGATTCAGTTCTTCTATCACCACTGGTTTACTCTGGGTCAGTGGTAGAAGTCCCAGCTTTGTCCTGGTAGGATGTGAGCTTCCCAGCTGTGCACTGGATGAGAAGAGCCTCTGGGGCGATGTAGAACGATGGGTGCCCTTTCCAGTCTCCTGTTGTAGGGAGGGGAAATAATAGGAGACCAGGAAAGAAGAGATGCTAACTCTTGATCCTCCTCCATTAGGAATCTGCATGCTTGTGGTTATAGTCCATTAATTACTCCTTTAATGACAGTCTTCCCCAGCAGGTGATTAGCCCCTGAGGCAGTGACCACTTCTGTCTGCCTTGTTCACTTTTGTACTTGATAAATAGGTGTTGAGTTGAATTATATATTCTTTAGGGAAATTATTAAATATCACTAAGTCAGAATTACATTTGGAGGCTGCAGTTATCCTAGAAGGTGCTTATTGGATGAGCCCTGCCACACACTGGGGTCTCCAGGAAGCAGAGTCAGAGGTGGGGTTTAACATACAGGCTGCTTTTTAAGGAATGCTGTTGGCATCAATGGCCATGGAAGGGAGGGGAGAGGTTAAAGGAAGATGGTTAGAAGGAGAGGTCTTACCAAAATGAAGGTCCAACAACCTTAGCTGGCTCTCTGGGAAGCTCTGGAGTTAGCATGTCTCCTCAGGGTTGTACTCATTATTTATTGCTAAATAGCATTGACTTCAAAACTTACCTCACAGCCTCTGTGGGCCAGGAATCTGGACGTGGCTTAGCTGGGTCAGCTGCCTCAGGGACTCTGACATGACTACAAACAAGGTGTCAGCTGGGGCTGTGGTCTCATCTGCAAGCTCGGCTGGGCAGCGTCTGCTTCCAAGCCCACTCATGTGGTTGTTGGAGGGATTCAGTTCCTCATGGGCTCTGAGGTAAAAGCCTTAGTTCATCACAAACTATAGGTAGAGGCCCCACTCTGTTCCTTGCTATGTGGATTGATGCACGGAGCATCTCACAATGGAGTGAACAGGCCAAAGGGAAAGAGAGTTCTAGCAAGAGAGAGAGAACAAGCAAGTTAGCTAGAAAAATGAGAGTCCAAGCTTTTTATAAGTTTGTCACAAAAGTGATATTCCATCACCTTGCCATATTCTCTTTTTTAAAAAGATTCTTCATTTATGAGAGCGAGAGAGAGAGAAAGCGTACTACTGAGACCATGAGCAGGAAGGAGGGTCAGAGGGAGAGGGAGAAGCAGACTCCCTGTTGAGCAGGGAGCCCAGCACTGGGCCTTATCTCAGGACCCTGGGATCATGTCCTGAGCAGAAGGCAGGCACTTAACAGACTGAGCCACCCAGGTGCCCCTACCATATTCTCTTTGTTAGGAGCAAGTCACGAGCTCTAGCCCACACTTGAAGAGAGGGGATTTCGTGGGGGGATGAACACCAAGAGGTGGAGAAGACAAGGGCTGTCCCAAACTGGGTTGAGATGGCCAGGCCTTTATACTCCTGTGTGGCTCAGTCACAGGCTGTGGACCACCTGGACAAGAATGTGACCCGAGGTGAGGTGGCCCTTGGCAACTGAGGTCATCCCTGCCGGCTAACAGTTGAAGGCCAAGGCGGGAAGTCCTTCCCAGAAGGGGGTTGGAAAGACTTGCATTTTCCATTCTCCATTCAGACGGCGGACAACCACAACCACAGAATTTGGCTCAGCAGCGAATTCTGTTGATGAGCACAGGGGAGAAGAAAGGGAAGGAAGAACAGTTTCTTTCTGGTATTTATATTCATGAAGAATGGTGCTACTTAATTTTGTTTCTTCCCTTTATTTTTCTCTGGCTTGACCCTGGGGTTGGAACTTTCTCTGAATGCTAAGTAGAAACTCTATCTGAAAATAAAGTTGTGCTGTAGTCATCTGTCACCCCAGGCCACGAGTCCAAGATGTAGGTGGTGGCTCATTCTGTCACACTGCTTGCAGGGGAGTGTCTGAGATTGCATCTCTGTAGGGTAACAATAGCACAGGGCCCCGAGTTTCCCCTTTACATCCTTCCCCCTTGTCATCCATCTTCTATCCTTTTTTTGTGGTGGAGGGGGGAGGGAGAGAGAAGTGAGGGAAGAGGCAGAGAGAAAGGGAGAGAGAGAATCTCAAGCAGCTGCCGCACTCAGCATGGAGCCTGATTTGGACTCGATCCCATGACCCCAAGATCATGACCTGAGCTGAAATCAAAAGTCAGACCCTTAACCAACTGAGTCACCCAACTGCCCCATCTCTTATCCTTCTCATTTGTCATGGCAGACTCACACCCTTTGGGTACTGGGATGGTGGGATCTAAGGAGCCAGGGATGTAAGGCACCACAGAGTTTCTCCAGAAGCAGAGCCCAAGATGGGGATGCTGTAGTGAGTGGGGTTGTATATTCGGGAGAGTGGATGGGGCAGGGAGGTGTTAGGCGATAATGGGGTTCCTCCTGGCCACTAGATTTAGTCTGGTCCCCCAGGAGGTTCTGCAACACAATGCACACACAGAGTTCATCCTGGAGGGAAGCAAGGGGCCTGGCCTGCTCTCCCTCCATGTCCATTAGCCCGTTAGGGGTTCAGATGTGTGCTGGGCCCAGGGGGAGACACTGGTTGCATCTGTCACAATTCTTTCTTCTATCAACTCACTGTCTTCTCCCTCTGATTTTTCCTCCCAGGGCAAGTTTTCCTTTATGGACTCAGGGAAAGAACAGGGCTGGGAGTCACATAGATGTAGATGGGAATCTAATTCTCATTCTTTGGAAACTGACCACCTTGGGTAAATTATATTTAAGCCTCTGTTTGCCTGCCTGGCAAATGAGTATGATAACCCTCACCTGCCAAGGCTGTGGGAAGGACTGAAGAGTGATGGCGGGCGAGGCTTCTTGCAGTGCTCTCCCTCTCTCTCTTCTCATGGTCCCTCTTACAGGGACACAGAACAGCCTTTTCTTTTCCTGGCATGGTCTTTCAGAGCTCTGAAGGTTGTCATGCTTCTCCCTTAGCCTTCCGCTTTCCTTGTTAATGAACTTCTTTTCCATTGGCTCATGTGACAGCTCTCCAGTACCTGCCATGTGCTCACTACTGTCCTCTGCATGAATTCCAACCTATCGCCTTCCTTCCCATCCAGTGGCGCCCAGCACTGAACTTGGCCCAGCACTGAATGGGGCGGGGAGAGGGGAGGTTGGTGGTGGGGAGGGCGTCTGATGGAGAAAGGGCAGCAGAATCATGTTGCTCTTGGGCCCCACACTAACCTCCTAGAGATGGTATCCCTCATTGCATTTGCTTTTTGGACAACATTAGAGGCTATGGTTATAAGTAGCAAGCAGACTTAAGAGCTCCGCGGGGAATACCAAAATATTGTCCTCTTTCCTAGGTGTCTACAGAGATCTTTGGGCCCCTCCTCCTTTGTCTGCCTGCCCGGGCAGCTGGAGTTCCCTGCCAACCTGACATCCCATGTTGCAGAGCTGGCTGCCATCCTTCATGTCTTGGTGGAGCTGCTGGACTGTAGAGCTAAAATCTGTATCAGGAAGGCTCTGCTAACTTAATGGAATGCAAAACTATGCAAGCTGACTCCAGAGGTTCTGATATGTGTCTTGGAATCTCAGAGATGGGCATGTGTAGTTTGCACAAGCTCCCTAGCTATCTAACTAAGCTGTTGTCTCTACCTTGAAATTCACTGCTCTGTAGCTTCTGCTTCTGGAAACGAGAGTTTTCCTACCTCAGCTCTTATCCAGACGGACCAGATGTTGTTATAA
The DNA here is from genome assembly GCF_020171115.1 of Neogale vison. Taxonomy (NCBI): domain Eukaryota; kingdom Metazoa; phylum Chordata; class Mammalia; order Carnivora; family Mustelidae; genus Neogale; species Neogale vison. The sequence goes on from NC_058100.1 coordinate 10,175,481, forward strand.
AGCCCTGAAGCATCTCAGTCTTTGCAATGGCTCTAAAGCCTTACCTCTCTCTCAAAGGACAAGTGGCATTTCCAACCCACCAATCTTTGTGATTTATGTTTGCTCCTCCCTCTTTCCCTAGCCACCCCCACCCACCCTTAGCCAGCTGCCTGGAGCCTGGGTGGGCTGTCTGAATATGCAGGCCTTTCTCTCTCCCCCTACCAACCCCCTCTAGGTCCATCCCAGGAGAGGAATCTCTCACTTTTCAAAGAATAAATCTGTAAAAGAGGCAACATTTCCAGAGCAGTAAATCTTTGCTCTGTGTGTGTGGGCATGCATGTGTGCATATGTGTTTCTGAAATACGTGCTGTGTGTATACCCCTGTGTCTGCAGAGAGAACAGAGCCCATAGCATTGAAAGGCTTTCTAATGTCTGAAGAGTCAAGACCACAGAGGAAAGGAGGGGCCCAGGAACGTGAGAGGGACATGAGCCTGCTGTGAGAAATAGGATCGTCTAAGGGAAGGGCAGTGCCAGGCAGCAAGTGTTTCTGTTTGATCTGCTCCCTGTGAACAATTCCAAGGGAGCCATGGAATGTCAGAATGAGTTGCCCCTTTGCCTCACTAGGTACATACCCTCTGCCGCTTTGGGGAGGTTGAAGGGAATTCTGGCCATTCCTGTATGCTGAATCTCTTACATCTTGGCCAGTCAGACACTGGGCTTTGTTTTCTTAAACACTATGTTGGATTTCCTCTTTCCTGTCCAGAGGGAATGATCAGAAGAGACCCCTGGAGAAGGTTCTGAATCAAGCCGAACCCTCCACAGAATTTCCCTGAAAAGTTGTGAATGAAAACAAAACTCTTCCAGCCAACAACCGAGGAACTCACTAATTAGCCCCAGACAGAACCCAGATGTGTGGAGATGGTAAGATCCCTGGGCTGAAATCCAGTTTACTGGCTCCTGTTCCTGTGGGTGTGAAGGGGATCAGGTGTGGTAGAGGTCAGCAAAGGAGAAAGTTAATTATGAGGGCGGGGGACTGTGGAAACCAGGCTCTCTTGCTGGATCACAGGGTTGCTAATGATGGAGCATGGACCACCCTGACTTCTCATGATTTGGAGAAGGGGAACAATATGGATTACTGAAGTCCACTGAGGGGTTTTCCACCTTATTTTAGCCTCTCCTCCCCCACAGATGAATATGATGAAAGAAAGACACCAAAAGAATCTCCATAGAAATCACGGGTCTGGCTGTTTAGTCAGGTCTGGGGTGGGGGAGGGGGTGGGCAATGAGGCCCTATTAATGTACATAGTGTGAAAAGAGTCTGTCTCCTTCTAGCGATGAGTGGAATATTCCTGAGCATGAGTGACAGATGAAGGTGGAATAGAGAGGAGGAACAAAGGGCTAATAGGAGAGAAGAATAAGAAAGTATTCAGGGTTTACCACTAAAGAGAAAACGTAGGCTCAGAGATAGAATGAGAGCACAATGGGGAAAGCAGAGCACGTTGCCTGAGCTGGAAAAAGCCCCAATCCAGGGGTGTCCAGGTATGGGGGCTCTGTCCAGGCCAGCCGGATTGGCTGCCGCTGCTGATTTCAGCTCAGAGGCAAAGAGTGTAGACTGAGGCTCAGGGGCAAAGCCCTCACTCCCCGGGGACAGAAGAGATTGGCACAGGGAGCTCACTTAGCTCAGGCTACCAGGGAGGTTGAGTGAGGTCGGTAGGGACTTCCCCAAACTACAGCCCATGGAGAACTCGTGTGCTGGAAACTCGTGCAAGAATTCGTTCAGAGCTTTAACCCCGTGCTGTGGTTAGGTAAATCGGTGTTATCCTGTGCATTGTGACTTTGTCTACAGTGAAGAGAATTCTGGCCTTGGATTCCAAGCACGTCCTGCTGAGACGCACCCCGGGGAAGGGATGAGAGACTTCACCCCATGCACGTACTTACTTAGGAAGGGACACTTTCTCTCTTCTTTCCACTTCTATCCATTCCACTCTCCCCCACTTCTATCCACTTTTGATCTTTGGTGATGCACAATGATATCCAAGGCTGGGGCCAGAAAAAATGTGTTTGAAAGAGTCTTTTGGTTAGGGAGGCTGTTTTTATCCTAGATTTTATTCAGCCAAAGCCTTCCTGAGCTGTCATGACACAGCTAGATTTGTTAGTCTTTTCACTTCTTTTGTTTTTGTTTCGAAAAAGTGCTAATGAACAGAGAAACACGGTCAACACCCAACATGCTCACTTATTATAATACCTAGTTTGTGCCAGGCATTGCATTAGGCTAATGATCCCTAATTAAACTAAACTACATTAACTACCTCATAAATGGGGGAGTTGCTACTGAGCCCCATGCAGGCATAGTCCCATGAGAATATAGGCCCAATGTTGCCAAATTTTCTACTTTTTTGAGAGAAACTGAAACAGTGTCCACAAGTTGGAAATCACTTCAGGGTTCATTCGCTTATTCAGCCAATATTTACCAAACACTTGCAATGCCAGGAGTCCTTGGGGTCCAGTGGTAAACAAGGACCATAAGGACCCTTGTTTTATGGAAATTTTTCTAGAGGGGAATGTTGATATATTTATGTATAATAGGAAAGGAAACAACCAAATGCATACTTTTGGGGAGGGTTATGTGCTGTGAAGGAGCTAGAACAGGGTGATGGGCTAGAAAGTTGTGGAGGGGCAACCTCTCTGGAAAGAGAGTGACCTGCATGAGGAGAAGGAGGCTGTCACGCACACAGCTGGAGGAAAGAGCATTTCAGGCGAGGTGGGGAAATTAAGTGAATCCCCAAGGCTTGGTGTCTTCAGGGACTGAAAATGGCGGAGTGGGTGCTGTGCAGAAAGCAGGGTGGGAAATGGAAGAAGGCTTCTGAGTTAGAAAAGTTACCCTGCCAAACATTCCTTTCACTCTTTTTGGGTATGTTCTGGACTTCTTCAAGGGCCTCTTGGAAGCCAGAGGTGCAGAGATCTAGTGCTGTCATGTTGCAGTGAGGCAGAGTCCCCAAAATGGGAGCTTGCACAAACCAGCTCAGGGTTTTGACCCACCTTCCCTCAAATGTGTGGAAGCTTTCCTCCCACAGCCCAGGCCTTTAACCTGGGCTTCATAGGCTTAGGGAGATGGGAGTCAGAAAGAGTATACTCAACTCTTCTCAACTGGTTCTAGTGAGATTTGTATGTTAGGTTCCGATGTATGACCTGGTGGCTGTGGCGGTTCTAACAGCCGCCATGTTGTTTTAGAGGGAAGTACCACAGGCCCCTGTGACAACTCTGTTTTGCGGGCAGAAGTTTCTGTCTTCTATTTGAGGGAGATGATTTTTCTTGAGATGCTCATGATTTATGGATTCCAGATCACCAACTCTATTTGGAAACATATGAAGCTGGTTGGCGTGTGGGGAAAGCAGCTTGGGAGAGGTCAGTCAGCAAAGCAGAAGTGTGTAAAAATCACCTCACACAGCAAAGGCCTCCATTCAGGACCACAAATCAAGCCCAGGCATTCTGCTGCCTGGGGACAGCAGTGGGTTCTCTGGGCCTGTCAACCTCAGTCAGGCTGTCTCTTTCAGAGAGCTAGGTCAAAGTCAATTTTTATAAAACTATTATAGAAACCATATGTGTGTGAAAAAACATACTGCCTTTTTTTCCTTCAATGGCTGGTAAAATTTCTTCTTCTTTCCTTGGAGACTTTCTGAAGTAGAGACACTGTGAAGCTCAGTGGAAGAGGATTACTTTTCATGCAACACAAGTCCAGCAAGAGGGGGAATTCATCGCAGGAATGAATTGTGGACTCTTCCAACAAGAGTTCTTTTTAAATGTCTGGCATATAGGAACTTACGGGTCACTGTAATGAGCCAGGTCGGCCCAGAGCATAAAATGGGTCCTAGAAGTTTCATGGCCCCCAAAGGAAGAACATCTTCACATTTTACCAAGTTCATTTTCCTTCCCATTGGTATAATTGTAAATCTGAGCTCTCAAGGCCCCAAGTTCAAAACCAGCCACGTTAACTTTCACTGATTGCAATGGAAACAAGAGAAAGATGCCCTTTTCCCCGGACCTATTTCCTGGGTTTCCTGGAGACAGTATCTATGTCTGTACTCTTACCCTTGCTGCCGTTCCTTAGAAACATTATCAAGTGACAGATCTTGCCTGGTTCATCATCTAGGAGTAAAGGGAGGTAGTGACTTCTCACGTCTCCTCTCCTGCTGTCTCAAAACCAAGCAGGACGGGCTTTAATTTAGAGTAAAGCATCTTCTTATGTCGCTCTCACCATCAAGAACAACCCGGGGGCACACAGGGTGGCAAGCTTCTTTATTGCGCTCTCCTGCGCCGCGATCTGGGGGCAGCCCTGTCCCTGGGACGCCCCGCTGGAAGCAGCCCCATCCGGGGCCCCGGGGGTCTCCGCCGGGCGCACCACGCCGCAGCGCCGGAACCCGTGCTGGTCCACCGCTCCCGGGGCCCCGCGCTCCTCCCCTACACGGAAGTTCATGCACATATATACGGTTTGTAATAGCCAATGAGCAGCCCTATCATGCAGCGCGCGCATGATCATTCCCTTCCACCACCTAAGGGTCCCGCAGTGTTCATTCACCTCTTACATAAGCTGTCAGCCAATCACATCTTGTTCCTCAAAAGCGCATGCGCCATTTTGCTCTTAATCTGCCAGCGTGGCTCCCGACATTCTTAACCATCCAAAAGGCCAGATTTTGAATTATAGAAGATAGGATGGCATTTTAGAACATTGTGTGTGTGTGTGTGTGTGTGTGTTTTAACAGAATCAGCTGCCAGTAAAATAAAATACACAGGGCGTACGGGTGGTTCTCAGGGTGCATCTGCATCAGTGGCATCTGAGAACTTGTTAGCAATTCTGATCCTCAGGGCCTGGCCCAAACCTACTGAATCAATGCCTCTGGGGATGGGACTCAGCAGTCTGTTTTCAGCAAGTCCTCTGGGGGATTCTGACTTATGTTAACGTCTGAGAGCCATTGCTACATACCAATAATGTTGAATGTCAAAGTATGTGTTAAACTTTACTTTTTATATTAATTTAATAATTCTGTATAAGTAAAAAAAAATCACATATTATTTCTGATGTTAGTGTACTGCTTCTCTAACCTAACTCTTGAGGATCACCAGCTTTGATGAGGGGCCAGACTAGGGAGGCCTGGACAGAGAAGGAGATAGGGAAACACCGTACTATGTAGCTAGTTTCTCTACAGAAATGCTCCTTGCTGAGTCTTTTGGTTTTGAGGTGGGGGGAATCTCTTTTAGTTGAAGTAGGGCAGATCTGTTTGACTTTTTCTTCTTCCTTTTGCCCCACAAATACTGTCTCCTATTAAAATATAGCAAGAAAACCAGCCAACATTATCAAGGCTAAGAGGAAAGTGAGTGCCAATGACAGGTAGAGTTAAGGTGTGAAGTTTTTTTAATGGTAATTTCTTTCTGCTTTTATTTAAAATGATAAAAAATCAAAATGAATTTGCATATTTTGAATCCTCACTAATAGGTGGTATATATTATTTTTCAAATGCTGAAAAGCTACTGTTGGGACTAAACAGACAACCTGTAACAAATGATAATTTAATAACTGAGTCATATTAGTAGAGCGGGGTGAAGGTGGGGTTACCAGGGCAGGGGGTTCTGAAGCCCCTCTTTTTTTATAATTATCTTTTTTTTTTTTTAAAGATTTTATTTATTTGACAGAGAGAGATCACAAGTAGGCAGAGAGGCAGGCAGAGAGAGGGGGGAAGCAAGCTCCCTAACCAGCAAAAAGCCCGATGCGGGGCTCCATCCCAGGACCCTGGAATCATGACCTGAGCAGAAGGCAGAGGCTTTAACCCACTGAGCCCCCCAGGTGCCCTCCTACCCCCTTTTAAAAAAGATTTTCTTTTTGAGTAGTCTGTACAGCCAATATGGGGATGGATCTCATGACCAGGAAATCAAGAGTTGCATGCTCTACCAATTAATCCAGCCTAAGCAGGCCAACCCCTCTACCTTGCCCATTTTTTTTTTTTTAAACAAAGGACTGGATGTGTATAAATTAATATTGAACATTTTACTAAAGAGCAACATATATATTTGCAGACTTCCTGTGTTGAGATTCATCATCAATTACCTCTTCTGTTGGAAACAGCTGTCCACATTTCCTTTAGGAAAGCACCCCTCATCTTTTCCCAACAACATGGTTTCATTCAAACAGATCCAACCTGGCTCCAGACCTGTACTCTGATTGGCTTAAGTCTGCAGGCCAATTGCCATCTCCCAGCTACTATGATTGGTTCAGTCATGGTGATGTAGTCAGGTCACAGCCAGTGAGAATCAAGATAACATTGCTGGAACTTCTGGGAAATTCTTCCCCTGAATTCACTGGTAGGGAGATGTGAGCACTGATACCCTTTGGTTGGTCTCTATAGTGAGGAAGGCCCAGTGAGGATTCCTGAAAAAGCACATTGTCAAGAGATGCAGAAAAACTGGGCCCGATAATTTGGATCAAACATTTCCAGAAGCCAGTCATACCCTTGGTGTTTGAGACGCATGAGCCAACACATCCCTTTTCCTGTTGGATCCAGAATGATATGATTCCTTTTTCTTTCCCCTCTCTCTTTCCTTTCTTTTCTTTTTCTCCTCCTCCTCCTCCTCCTTCTTTTGTTGTTGTCATTTGTACCTCAAGGAATCCTAGAATTCACTGGACTTATCACCAAAGTGATCACGAATAAGATTTGCCTCCTGTTAGATGTTTCAGAAGGCCCATCAGGAATTTGCAGGGTCATTCTCTGTGTTAGTAGTATTTTCTAATTTTCTACATTCTGGATGCTCTGGCGTTTGGGGCCTCACTGCCTGGGGGTGACTGCCCCTTCCAGGGTTAGCCAATTCTAGGAGACATGGAAGGACTCTCCCAGGAACATGCCTTTCATATGAAAATGAACTGATCCAAGGCCCATTCTCCATGCCACCTCTTCTATTGTGCTCTTAATTTCCAGGAGAGAATATTCCTCTGCCCTAATCATCCCAGGGCCAGGTACCAGACAACTAGAGAAAGCCCCTATCTCCAGAGCCTGCTGAAATTACTTATATTAGCCCATCCCAAACTTGCTGACCTTGTCCTGCTTTGCTTTTTGTGTGGAAGCCACAATAAAGCTTCTTGTCCACACTTTCCCCCTGCTCTTTCTTTCTCCTGACTGACCCTGCTGTCTCCCTTTATGGCCCTGAATGATGTAGTATACTCTGTCCTCTCAGGAACTGTGAGTGACAAGCTATTTTTTCAATGGCTGTAATCTCCTGATCTGTGGGCCTCTTCTCCCTGAATAGTGGTAAAATCTGTATTTTAAAACATTGTCATGAACTGAAGATACTACAGTAGGAGGTATGTTAGGGATGCCAGAAAAGGCCATTTCATGAATATTCTAGGAGGAGGGAATAGAGAATGCCTGTTGAAAATTTACTTTTGTATTTGTTCCAAGGGGGTTGATGAGCATCAAAGCCAATTACTCTGCAAAGCTCACATAGCAATAGGTAATGATGGTTGGGATCCCATGCTCTTTGGAAGGTATGTTGTATTTTATCTTGTTTTGTAGTGGAGGTGGTGGGGAGGTGAGGAAGTTTTAAACAAGTGTAAGTGAGAATGTCTAAGTTTCATGGTTCTGTTTTCCATCCTAGCAGCCCTCTGAGGGTGCAAGCATGATCAAAAAGCATTATATCAATTTGAATCACAATTTTTAAAATATAAGTTTTCATCTAAGAATTTCTTTTAATCAAGAAATTATTTAGGAACCAGAAGAGTGCCATGATTCATCTACTCTACAGCCCCAAAGTAAAACACCCCAATGCATCCAAATCCCCAACTTTTTTCTACCAGTGATTGGTCCCATGAATAATTTAATGCTGCAAGATGTGTAGGTCAAGCATTATAAAAAAATAAGGGGCTTAGGTTTACCATTTTGGGGTTCTAAACACCTGGTCCCATACTCTGGGGAGCTGAAAGCTGGAGTTCATTCATTCTCACATATATGCATTTGTAATGGTATGCTTATTAGAGATTAACTGTTGAATTTCTTAAAGTTGGAAAACCACAATTTGGGGGATTTCGCAGTTTCTGAATTATCTGTGTGTAAAACCTTCTTCGACAGTCTGTGTGCTTGGTTTCAAGACAAAGAAACCAAGACTGAATAGCTTAGACTGAAAATGAATTTTGAAGGAGGATAATGGAAGGATATCAACTCACAGAACAGACCAAAAAAAGCTGAAGAATTCAGGTTGGAAAATGGGCAGAAACCAAGGGTGGCTTGGCAGCAGTCAGCCCAGGGTGTGGGACCATTGCTTCAGGATATCATTACCATTGTTAGACTCTCCTGCTACTGGGCAGAGCTCCTACAGCTGGACGGAGCCACTTCTGTTGTACCTTTTCTAACCCTGGTTCTTTGTCTTGTATATGGTTACGCTTGACATAGGTCTTGTGATATTGTGATTTATAATAAGAAATATGTACCTAATTTTTGTCCTATTCTTGGCACAGAGCTCTTAAAACCCTTGGAATTTCCAAAGCAATATAAGCAATAAATGTGACTCTTGTTATGTTAAAGATATAACTTTTGGACCACATTTAGGTAATCTAAGGATAGGGCTGGGTGCCCAGGGACCCAACCATGTGACCAGGGGGTTGGGACTTTTAACCCTACTCTCAAGAGAGGAGAGGAGCTGGAGACTGAATCAAATATCAATGGTCAATGGTTTGGTCAATGATGCTTATGTAATAAAGCCTCCAAAAAACCCAGAAGGACAGGGTTTGAAGAGCTTCCAAGTTGGTGAACACACAAAGTATCTGGGAAAATCATGTACTCAAAAAGCAGGGACACTCTTGTTTTCTTCATACATTGTGCTATACATCTCTTCTATCTGGCTGTTCCTGAGTCGTAGCCTTTTATAACAAGTAATCTAGTTGTTTTCCTGAGTTCTGTGACCTGCTCTAGAAAGTTAATCAAACCCAAGGAAAGTGTCATTGGAACCTCCAATCTATAGCTGCTGGTGGTGGTGATAACCTGTATTTTCAATTGGTGCCTGAAGAAAGGGGGCAGTCTTTTGGACTAAGTCCTTAATTTGTGGAATCTCATACTATCTCCAAGCGTATAGTGTCAGTATTGAGTTAATTGCTTAGAGTGGCTGGAAAAAATACACATATTAGAGGACTATATGTTGAGCTCTGGTTCAGAGCACATACAATATCCTATAGGGCTGCACATATATCACAGAATATTGTTTCCAAGCCAGCATTGTAACTGAGGATTTGGTGGGCCATTGCACCATTACATAACTGTCTTTGGGTGATGGGGTGTGTTCTAGTACCATTGAATTCCATGGACATCAGCCAGATTGACTTATTTCTTTTCCTATAAAGTGAAACTCTTGCTGAGAAAATATGTTCTATGGGATGTAATTGTGAATAGGCACGCATTAAGTCCACAAATGGATCTCCTGGCAGAATCATGTTGGATGATGCAGAGAAAGCAAATTCACATTCACAAGTCAGCGTCTATTTTGGTGAGAACAAATTGATGCCCCTCCATGATGGGAGGGGGTCCAATAAAAGCACTGTCTGCAATCTCACTTCTCTGGAGTACAGTGCCCCATCAAGATTCTGAGAAGGGTGTGTTGGTGAGTTGAAGGTTATTTATTTTTTTAAACCTAGTGGGAGCACTGTTTCCATCAATAGGTTATGATGCTGCTGGTTGAGATGTGATACTCTGTAGAGAGGAAAGATTGATGATGTGGGAGAGAGAGGTTATAATTGCAGGAGTAGAGTCCTTCGCTGAGGTGAGCAGGGATGAGTACCGGTGCACGAGGGAAGGGCTGCTGAGACAGGACCGGGAAGGGTCCATTCATTTCAGCAGAGGGAAGGGAGAGCATGCATGTACAGATGTTTCTCATTTGCTTCTATTTTTTCAGTGAAATGAAGCATGAAGTTATCAGCAAAAGTGGGGATAGGGAGAGGAGCTATCAGAGGAGATAATAGATTTATGGAGGAGAGGGAAAAAGGTGTGAAATAGTATCTTGAAAAGTGGGGAAGCAGATTTACTACAGAAAAATTATGATTGCTGGGCAGTTTTCGTAATCATGACTGTATGAGTTTTTTGCAGCTTTCTCTCACTGTGCAGTGTGGGCATGGAGTTGGGCTTGGCTAACTCAGAGAATCAATGGGGAGGCTGGAAAACCAGGTGTGGACAATAGGCAGTAATCGATGGAGGCTCAGCAGAATGAACATTTGGGCCAGAGTTTGGGCACTATCACTGATATACAGCGCTGATGGCACTACCTACAGCTGCCAGTGGATATTGTCACCATGGGATACTATAGCCACTGGCCAAATATTCCAGGGCTTTCCAACTATGCAGTTACCACAGAGCTAATCTCTCTGACCTTTAGTCTTTATTCCACTATCTCATGATTTAAAATATTGGCCGGGGCTAGGACTACCACTGGCCTAAATAGAGCCTTCACATGTAAATTCCTCAGCCAGAATATTGTTGTAATAAATACGCAAATCAAGGATGACTATGCACACCTGGAGTTGAATAATGTAAAAACAGACACAGCAGCAGCCCTGTTCTTCATTAGGTTGCCACGGTATGGAAAGGTTGAGAATCAGCTACATTTAGCTTCGGTGGACCAGCACAAAGGGATTCCCCCAAATTCGGAAGGAACTTTGGATTCTGCTTGGTAATCCAGTGAAAATGTCTGATATACTTCCATAGTTTAGGAACTTTTCTTGGATAAGTCATTTTAATTAGGCAAACCTACCAATGTGCTGGGGAAGACCTGAACTAATAAAGTAATTCAAGTAGAGATGACTAGATGTTGTCTCCTCTCCAGTAACACAAGTTTCCGGAGAATGTGATCTTTAGCAGTAGGATTCTTCCCACTTCAATGTGGATTATGTTATGTTGGATAGTTTTCACCTTTTGGTGGGAGATATGGATGTCTTTTTGACCTAGATTTGTTCACAGGAGACTGGAATGTTCCAGGAGGGACATTAAGCTTGACCAGAGGATTGACTTTGAAAAGTACCAGGACTGAACTTAGCACAGTGTACCTGGGCTGTGGGAGTGATGTTTCTCATTGGTCTTGTTTAAGAGTAAATAAACCCACATTTTAGAAATTATTGTTAAATACAGTGATTGCTTTTTGGGGGATCAGGGGCCAAATTGTACCTTAATCCTGAAGAGGATGATGTTTCCACTGTCAGTTGCCCTAGATTGGGAAATGAGACAGGGAGGGAGGATTTTCCTGTCATTCTGTTGTCTGGAACTGGAATGGGACCAGGACCTCAGGCAGAAGAAGGTTTGGAAATTCTTACAGAGAGGTTGAGTGGTCACCCTCCCTCTTCCCCAGTGCATAGAAGCCTGAGGGGAAATAGGCAGAGGTATGGAGTTAAATACAGGTCAGGAACCCTGAGAGTATCCACATGGAGCAGCAGATGAAAGTGACTTGTGTGGTCACTGGTCTGTCAGAATCTTGTTTATGAATCTGTTAAGTGTTGTTGTACCCCTGCTCTTAGCAGTGCATTTGGCAGTTGGGGTGGGGGTTCACACTAGAGTTGAAATTTTATGGAGTGAGTGAAAACAAACCAACTAAAAGATGGCAAGAGGCAACCTGGAGAATGATAGATGGAAGAACTTCATGTCAAGCAGGACAGATCTTGGGACATGTTAACCTTCTCTGAGAATGTCCAGAAATTACTTCATGAGAATAAATATGAAAAAATAAGGGATTCCCGAAGATCCATGGGGATGGGGGCTTGGATTATTTGTATTCGAGCTCTAAAAGGAAATGCCATCTTGAAGGCTGAAGAACTTGGGGACCCAGAGGTGGCACATTTAATAAACACATACTTTTATTGACCTTCTAGCATGTGACAGGCACTTTTTTCCAAGCACATGAGAGAGTCACTTAAATAAGATGCTTTATTTTCCTCCCTTAACCCCTAGCATGGGATCTCAGATTGTCTTTTCATGCAAGGGAGGTAAAGTCTTCAAAGTTATGTTATAACCAACATCTAAGCGATAGATTTCTTCATCTTCCTCATCCCTGTCTCCTCCGGTAGATTTTCTACAGCATTCAGCTGGGCTGATACTGGCCATGGTGCAATGCAGCCACATTAAAATTCTGGTCATATCCAGAGTTTCCCCTTCCCTGGCTGTGATATATGGCTATCTGCAGCTTTGGTGTTGCAATCACAGACGCTGGGAGGGAATGGGCTGGGCGGTAAGGGGGTTGTCTTCCCCCAAAACAGGATATACAGCAGACCTGGAAAGCTCCTTTGCCTTATGGGGGTCTCTGGGACAGGGGCCAGAGTTCAGTATCAGTGCAGTAAATCCTCCGGCCTGCAGCAAATCCTGCAGAGGAACCATCCCTAATCTATGAAAGAAAATAGCTGTCCTTTGTTGGGTCCCGTCATGCAACAAATGTTCTTCACATAGTATCTTATGTGACCCTCAATAACACTTCAACTCCATGGGGTAGGTGAGAAAAGTAAAGAGACAGTTTAACCAAATTGCTCAAGGTCACAGGGCAAGTAATGAAAACAGAATCGAAATTTAAACTTTTGTCTTTCTGAGCCCAATTCTAAAGAGAATGTTTCTCAACCAGAGGTAATTTTGCCCCAGGGGGGCAATTGACAATGTCTGGAGACATTTAAAAAAATTATTTTAAAATATTAATTAATTAATTAATTTGAGGGAGATGAAAGAGAGAGAGAGAGCACAAGAGAGAGAGAGCGAGCGTATGCACACAAGAGGGAGGGGCAGAGGGGGAGGAGGGGAGAGAATCTCAAGCAGACCTCATGCTGAGTGAAGATCCCCATGCAGAGCTCAATCTTATAACCCTGAGATCACCCGACTCAAAACCAAGAGACAGGTGCCCCTGTCTGGAGACAGTTTTGGTTGTCATGACTGGAGGAGTGCTCATATTATCTACTGGGTAGAAACCAGGGAAGCTGCTAGATATCCTACTATGCCCAGAATACTCTCCTGTTACCAGCTGAATTGTGTCCTTCCAAAGAGAATGTTGAAGTCCTAAACCCCACTATCTCAGAATGTGACTATTTGGAAACAGAGTGGTTACCCATGTAACTAGTTAAGATACTGTCACATTGGAACAGGTGGACCCCAATCCAATGTGACTGGTGTACTTCTAAGAGGATGGTCATACAAAGACAGAGGGACACAGGCAGAACTTGTGAAGACAGAGGCAGAGATTGGAATGATATACTTCTCTGTGCATCAACTAGCTGAGAACGCCAAGGATCACAGGTTGTCACCAGAAGCTAGGAGAGAGTCATGGAACAGTTTCTCTTTCACAGCCCTTAGGAAGAACCAGCCCTGCTAATACCTTAGTTTTGAACTCCTGGCCTCCAGGACTTCAAGAGAATACATTTCTGTTGTTTTAAGCCATGCAGTTTGTGGTAGTTTGTTACAGTAGCCCTAGCAAGACAATCTATCCCCACAACAAAGAATTACCTGGTCCAAGGTGTCAATAGTTTCACTGCTGAGAAACAGTGCCCTAAGAGAACTCTCCACTTCCCTCCTCTTACTTAGGAAGCATTCTGGCCCCTTTCTCTCCTTTTCAGGGGCTGCTGAACATTCCAGGGAGGTTGGGAGCATTAATCCTTGTACCCAGAACAGGGAGAGAGCAGGCTGTTCCAGGGAATAAAATCCAGTCTTTTAAAATGTTGAACATGGTTAGTCCATCTGGCAACTTAATTAGCCTTGATCTACCTCAGGAGTGAGAGATCCTGGCTGGAAATGTGCTGATAGATTGCGATATTGTTTTCATAGAGTAAGACCCTGGGTCTCTTCCGAGCCTGAGCTAGAAATTTCTGGCTTTCAGTACTTGACTGGGTGGGCTGAAGTTTCCTGTAGGATGTCACATTCCATTTTATTAGTCTCCATTTTCCTCATAAGGCTTAGGGCTATGTTTCACCCTGAACCAGAGTGGTATTTTTTGAGAATTGGAAAAGAAAACATTCTCCCAGATTGTAGCCTAGAAAAGCGGTATGGTGGGAAGACCAATCTTCCTCAGAGCAAATGAAACCAGCCTTCAGTGCACTTTGCTGATTCATTGTCTGGTGAAGTGCTGTTGCTATGAATGTACTGTCCCTGAGCCTGGGGAGCCCACTCACCTCCTGGATGTGAAACCCATTTCATTAAGGAGCCTGGCATTTGCAGAGCTGGGCGCTGGTTTCCCCGTAGACTGGGATAGTAAGGTGAAGGAGAAAGGCAATGTGTCTTGCTTGGGCTTGGTGGGGTTTGCCTCTTATCAGTATGAATATTTTAATGACAGGGTGTTTCCAGGCAAAGACGCGAAACAAAAAAGACCTGCTCAAAATGGTAGGCAGCTGGCATGACCTTTGAGCTAGCAACTCTCAAAATTGGTGCGGAGGTTTTAAAAATGGATTCTTCTCATTCATGGAGCAGAGTTTGAGGTGGGTTAAATCATGGCTCAAGAATGAGCTGTGACTCATAAAGAATCCAGCAATGGTCAATGGGAAGTGGATCTCCAGGAAGGGCACTCCCAGATTTCTTAGAGGAAAGTGAGGATGACCTTGACGTTGTTCACATGCTATGTGTGCATTGGGAAGGCTGTTTCAACTGGCTTGTCCAGGGCAGGACTACATGTTCTATTCATTTTGTGCATCCTCTCTCCTTCTTCCCAATGCTCTGGTGTTTGGTGGACACTCAGCAATGCTGCTTATTGGCACTGAAACTGGCAGTGGAATTTTTTAGTTCCTTCTGGACCCACCCTCTAGCATCTTTATGCCTCAGTACGTTTACAGGAAAACAGGGGTGAGTGAGAAGGGGCCCGGAGGTAGATTTGCAATGTGGAGTTGCTAAGGAAATGCTTCCTACTATCACGATACTCCGTTTCCTGACCCTTGACACGGGCAAGTTGATTTCTTAAGATGTCATTTTGAGATGCTTGACAATTTAATGCTTCCTGTTAAGACATTTATCTGTGGTTACTTAGTTCTCAGAATATCAGAATTTACATAGCAGGAAGTGCTGGAGACCGGGGTTTGCCACTTATTAGCTATGTAACCATGGGCAAGTCACTTAGCCTCTAGAGACTTGAGTTTGCCCATCAGAGGTCTATCTTGCCTATTTCCAAGGATTCCATGAGCATCAAATTTGATAAGGCATGTGATGGGGCTTTGGAAACCGCAAGGCATTACTTAAAGGTCAAGTATAATTGTGAATAAATTCCGATTTGCTTTTAAGTGTTCGTGGTTTTCTGTGACCCTTCTTCCAGTCAAGCCTGTCTTTTATGCCAGGACAATAGAGTACTTTCTTGGGCAGTCTGATTTCTTTTATTGTTATCCTGCTTGCTCTTCTGTGATCGGGCTCCAATTTTAAGATCTTGAGATTGGTTCTTTCTGTGAACATGTTTTCTTCTTCTTGCCATTAATTAGGATGAGGACAGTGACTTATGCTCAGAGACACAGATGCCGAGGCATAGCGTTTGAAAGTGCCACATTACTTCTCCATCTTGAGGTAATGCCTTCCATTTGTGCCTGGGCTTAATTTATGATTTAAAAACAGTCTGTTTGCAGCCTTTTGTGGCATCTTCATGGTTAAATCTGCAGCTGCTGTGGAGCAATCAATAGCACCAGTGAGCAAGGGAGTTTGATAACCTGGTCTTGGGGTTTCTGGTGCCTAAGACATGGTTGAGATTCTTGAAGGGGCATTGCTGTAGCCTGCTAATCTAGATCACTGCCATCTTGGTATCTGCATATATAAGAACTGTGTATGGATTTTTTTCCCCCCTTATGAAAATCCAGGACAGCAACATGGCGGTTTCTTTCTTTCCTTTCTGAGACTAGCTGAAATCATTCATCTGTTTCCTTCTGGAACTTCATGGCCAGTGGTCTCACCATAGCCATTGGGCCATCCTACCTTCCATCCACATCATCTCTTCTTTCCACTGTTCTGTCAAGGTATGGGGAGGTGAGCCAGAATGGGCAGGGTACAGACACCCTCTGGGGCCCTCAGTGACCCGGGGAGCCAACTCCTGGAGAACAGTGATAAGAAGAAGCAGGGATGTGTCAGTGTGTCTGCTGGGTCTAGAACTCAGTGATGAGTGCATCCCCTGGCTGGTTCCCCTCAGAGTGCTGCGGAGGCTCCTTTTCTAATTTTGACTGACATGGTCTTTGGTCCACCCAGAGGGCTAGTAGAAGGCATTCACTGACATAGGGCTACAGCATCCACACTAGGATTCCTGAATTCTTCACCTTTCCTGAAACTTACTACCCAAACTTAGGAGTCAAATCATTCACCCACCTTTGCCTATCTGCAGGTGGCAGAAGTTTTAGTTAATTTGAACAAGGGATTCATTGACTGAAATACGTACTGGAAAATGCATCAGTGCTTTAAGATATTCAGAAATAACAAACAGATTTACATAATGCTTTTTCAAGGGAAAAGTTTCTCTCACATAAATTATCTTCACGACCCTGTAAGAGAGGAAGGGTGAAAATTGTAATGTCTTTTTACAGTCAACAAAATAGAGGCTTGGAGGTTGATTAGCACAGGGTACATCTCCAGTAAACAAAAGGACTCAATCTGTACTTCACAACTGTCATTTCTAAGATCAGAGCGCTTTCCTTTACAGGATCTTGGGATGGTTAGACCATGGGAAGGAGAGGAAAGGGAAAACTGGACAGCTCACAGGTTTAATTTCAGTGATGTTTCAGTCAATTTATATAATTGAGTACATTGGAGGCCAAGAGTTTTGCTGCATGTGATTTTAGGAATTCTTAATCTTTATCCTTTTTAGCATAGTGGTGTCCAAACTTTTAAAAGAATTTTATTTTATTCTCACTTTTTTAAGGCAAAGGACTTCTCTCTTTGGTCAAATGAATGGAGTATGATATAAAAATCCTAGTATGTAAAACTTAAATTGAATGGTTGTGATTGAGTGGGTGTGAAATCTTCCCTGATCCTTCTTCTCTTGCCCATCAGTTGCCTTGAGACAGCTTTGAGAACTTGAAGAGATGAGGATAGAACTTTGAGGTCAAAGGGGTTTTGTTCTCTCTCTTTCCTTTTTTCTTCCCTAGTTTGGTCGCCTGTCTATGTTTTAGCTCTCTTCTCCCAAAAGTTACCTGAAGACCACATGGCATTCCCCCATCCTGGCACCCAGCACCTGTGAGGAATCTGCTTTTGTTATACATTTCAACAAAGCTGTAAGAAGAAAGGTAGTAGATATCAGCTCTTGTGTTATTCAGCTGTTCTTTATTTCTGTTATGTCCAGGAAACAGAGGGCATAGCAGGCGGTCCAAGGACATCTCTGTTCTCAGACAGTTGGTCAATGAGCCAAGCCCTCGAACCTATTCTGGGCAGTCAGCATCTTTTCTGGGCAACAAATTCTCCTGAGTCAGTAGCACAAAGCACTGAACCATAGTCCAGGGTTCTCTAGCCACATATGGGCTATGGGTGTCCTCAACATCTGTTTGCCACCAACCACACTGGGATAACCTAGCTAAGCCCAGATGATTAGTGCCCAGTTGCTAAATGATCCAGACAACAGCCTTTCTCTGCACAATTATGGCATTTCCTAAAAGTCTTCATAAGCCCTGGGATGGCAAGGAATTCCTGTTGGTTGTGCTTTGTTTGCTCTCTTTGTGGGTTATTACCCTACCTTGAGCTGGGTGGTTTTCTGTGGAATTAGGGAGGAATCTTATGCCTAACTGGCTCTTTAGCTAGGCATATAGGCTTCTCCGTAAAGCAATCATTGGATAGATAAACTTTCTTGCAAATTCTTGGTCATATGACTTTTGCATTTTCCCTTTGTGTTTCAGCATCTCTAAATAGAGGGCAGCAAACTCAGATATCTCCTTGAGAGAGTACCTCATAGGGAAGTACTGACATACCCTTGAACACTCTCTTCTCTCCCTTGCTAGCTCTGCATCCCACCACCTCCTTGCCAGGAGAGGCTTGCAAATGCGTGGAATATTGACTGGGCCACTTGAGACAGATTGGTCAGCCCCTTTCAAGGAGACGCCAAAGCTCTTATGAAATTCCACCATATTTCTTACTCCTGGAGTACATGCTTATACAGGTAGGAATCAAGCCCTACACTGAGATCTTCTTGGATCTTCTGTTCTGAGCCATGTGCTCCAATTCAGCTTTATTCAAAAAGTCCTGTGTTTTGGAGCTCTTAGGCTCTTTTGCAGTTATGTATAAAACTGTGTTTTGTTTTCCATTGAGCTCCATTGTGAGGACTCTCCTTCTGTTGAGAGTTCCAGAGGGAAAAGTGAGAAGTATGATTTGGGTATAGAAAATCCACCTCAAACCCTAACATTGTAAAGAACCTAAATATTCCACAGCCTTTGGAGAACGTTTTCTTTTGTGTTGGGTTTTGGAGGTCAGGTCACCTTCAGTTACTCACTTTCAATTACTTTTTAATATTGCAAGGAATGATCACAGACAGCCTGTATGGTAAGTTTCAAATGATCTCAATGCTCCCAAAACTTTCTCTCGGTCGGTCTCTGGACAATTGAATGTTCCCTACTCATGTTTCTCAGGGCCATGTGGTCACCTTTCAGCCATCAGACCCACTGCCACTGTTCTTTGTCTCATTAGGCTTAGTGGCCACAGGTGTTTTCTGCATGACCACTTTGCCCAAGTTTATAAAGAGGAGAGAAATAGGAAGGTAAGGTGATGTAGTGACCTCAGCTAGTATAAAAACTAATCAGGCTCATTTGGAACAAGTATGCAATATTCCTTTCCTGAGAGTTTTTCTTTAACGGATCTAAGTCATTCTTCCTTGAAAAATTTCATTAGTAGTACAAAAATTTATTTCAGCAGTGTAATAAATTAGTGACATGGAATCTCCTTAAGCTATGGGGGATACTTCGAACTCCCTCCTCAGTCTTTGATTTCTGATTTCCCTCAACCTCTCAAGGAAGCCTCCATCTGAGGAACTCTCAATTCTCTAAGTAGGGCAGCCCTCCATTAGCAGTAAAGTAGATGAAGCATCCATGGTCCCCCTTCTGTTGCCCTTTATCCCTCTGTGTTTTCACCCTCTTCTCCTTTCATGAGGTTCCCAGGGACACCTTCCTGTCTCCTTTCTCACCTGTCAGAAAAGTCTCCTGTATCAACCATTTATCCCAATGATGATTTGTCTGTCTTAGGGATACCTACATTTTGATTTTGGTTCTAACTGTGGGTTGACTAACCTTGTACTTTATTAAAGAAGTCCTATTTCTTGGGGCGCCTGGGTGGCTCAGTGGGTTAAGCCGCTGCCTTCAGCTCGGGTCATGATCTCAGGGTCCTGGGAACGAGCCCCGCATCGGGCTCTCTGCTCAGCGGGGAGCCTGCTTCCTCCTCTCTCTCTCTGCCTGCCTCTCTGCCTACTTGTGATCTCTCTCTGTCAAATAAATAAATAAAATATTTTAAAAAAAAGAAGTCCTATTTCTTAAAAGTGAAGTTATTGTTTGGGGAGATGAGGAATACTTTCTTGGAGTCCCTGACATCATAATGTTAAGAAAGCATCTCCCCGAATACCTCCATATCCCCGAATACCCCGAATCCTCTTGTAAGGATGATCTGTTCATCACTGTCCTTTCCCCATACTATCTCCAAACCCCCTGTTCTTCTGGTTTTCTCAATTCCCAAGGCTGTGTATGCTTCATTAGTATGTCCCTGATGCCAATCCATAGCAGCTCCAAGTGTTTTTATAGGATGCCTGCATTGCTATAGAAGCAGCTCAGAGGCTCCTGGGCAGACACTAGCAGATCCACACCTGCCTTCCCCTCCTTGAGGTTTTGAGGCTATAATGTTCCCTTGTGGGACCCTGCCATCTGCCTCTGCCTGCAGGAAGCAGCTGTGAGATCTCTGACCAAATCAAATTCCTGGAAGACTAGATTTATACGCAAGAGGAAGGCTAGTCAGAGCTGATTAGTTCCGTGTGAGTTGTCCCTCAGGCCGTGTTTCTCTGACCTCGGATGGAGGCATGTATATACTAGCTGGGATTACCGAATGGGTACTCTACTTTAGCTGATGGATGACTAATATATAGGTAGCTAGTGACGCATTTTGGGATCCATCCAAAAGACGCAGCCCCCGGTAAATGGAAGGATGGGTCATTACTGTGACTCTAACAGTGCATGCATCACAGAAGCACCAATTCCGTCAGCACTCTAAGCTACTGATTGCAGCTGGGCTAATGCATTGCCTCCAAGGAGCATCTATTGATGTGCTGCAGAGGAATTAACTTTGACGTGATGGAATTTTGTTTTCGCCACTGCTCATAAAAAACAACTGCCTTGAGCAAATGAAAATGTGTGTGGCAATTTGTGCATTTCCAGTAATGACTGTACCCGGGCAAGGGTTCTTACAGAAGGAAATGGCATCCCTGCAGACCAGGGCTGGCTGATGAATGATTAATGAAAAGCAGTGGTACCAAGATGCTGGCTCTGGAAAGATAAGGGAGAATGATGTTGTGAGCTGGAGGGGAGGGGAGGTGCATGGAAAAGCGTGCTCCACTTATGGGCAAGATTCCAAGGAACTGGGCTGGTGTCAGTGACTTAGAGTCATTGCAGGGGAGTATGAGCAGGGTCAGCTACCATGCAGCTGGCGAAAGAAGAGGCCTACTCGGACCCCTCCCTCCCCCTGCCTCTTCTTGGGGACCCTGACCTTCCTCTTGGGACAAGGCATAATGGCTTCCCTCAACTCTACTCTTCTGCTCTGTGTATAGCAACCCCGTCCCCGCACTGTCTATCACCTCTTCTTTCAGAGACAAATTCTCTTGGCTCTATTTTCCTGCAACCCCACCCTCCATTTCCCTAATTCTTTGCTAACAAAATCCTGGGGATCACTGTCATTTCAACCCTTACTACTTACCAGTCCCTCGGCAGCAGAGTGCTCCCTAAAGAGCCCCATGAGGGACCCCACATTCCAACTCCAGTCATTCCTACCATCCGTGATGTTCAGATAAGGCCCTTAGGTGATTTCTGTACTTGTCCTGGCCTGCAACCTGGTACCATAATAAAATTCTGAGGTCACCCATTGAGTCTCCATCTGTCTCACCCCTGGCATAGTCAAGCATTCAGAGAAGGAATCTGGGTTGTTTTTGAATATTTTTTTACAAAGCCAGAATTATCTGTGTCGGGGTCAGAAGAACCCTGAGCCCCAGGGGGTGGGTCCTTTGGTTCCTGTACCCACAGACAGGGGCCAACGGCTACACTGGGACTCTGCGACAGGCAAGGATCTGAGCCCACGTCCTCAGTTACATTTCTCCCTGTGTATGCTAGGGGACATCTCAGCAGGCTTACTTCTTCTGCTCCCACACTGGCAGCTAGATAGAAGTGCCCTTCACTGGAAGACAGCAGTATGGCTACTTAAAGTATCCTGGACAGGCTGGACCATGCAATGCATTTGACCTCAATCCGTTTGTTTTATGGTTCAAAGTGGTTTTGGTTCTTCTTTCCACCTAAGTATCCTTCCTCTGTGTATTGATAGGGAAAGAGGACGAAAGTGGGCTTATCAAAAAGCAAAAGAAAATGAGTAAGATAGGACCAGAATGTATTCTTTTTCTTCCCTCTCTCGCTGAAAGTAGTTTTATACACAGTGGGAGGAAGAGACCGGCATTTGTGGTGCTCTTGCTGTCCGAAGTCTTATTTGAAAGAAACAGGGAGACTTATTTTTCTCATGCTCTTGGCAGTGCTATCACAGACTCCAGCCCATATGCCTGCCCTAATGAGAAGATGAAAGACCCGTTAATGCCATTTGTTTTGTTTCTAAGCAGTAGGTGACAGGAGCGCTAAATATTCTCTCTGACCCGATGCAGTGGTTCTAAAGGCACCAGGACCAAGAGGCTGCAGTGACCTTGCTTTTTATGTTCAATTAAATGGACCAGAGATAAGATCTATATTGTTTCTGAAGTGTTGAGATCCATAGATGGGATGAGAAATTTCTTTGCCTGTGCCACTGGGAAAAACAAATGAAACACACTGGGAATTCACAGTGTCCCCTTGAGTCTCATTTTTCACTCAAACCTGCGATGCTCTTGTTTGATAGCAAGTCTTGGCTTGGGGAGTTGGAGGCCCAGGGTCATGGGTAATGATTCATGGGCTTATATTTGCTTGTGGATAATACTGTTAACAAGTAGTCTATTCAATATCACTTACCCGTAGGACACTGTGTTGGGTGCTAGAGGGGTTATAAAGAGGCATAAATGTTTCTGCCTTCCACGGTTAGAAAATCTTGCTTGGAAGCAAAGCATCTGTTCATTGAAAGAGATCAGTACTGAGAGCAAATGCTAAGTGTGGCAGGATTGAGTTGCCACTGACCTCTCCTTCCTTAGGATTCTAGGGGCCGGAGAAATCATTAAAGCAACTCTAGCTAAATGGAAAACGCGGTACTGATTTAATACTCTGAGCAATAACCCCAAGTGTTACTTCTGATGAGTTGCCCTGGGGAGTATGAATTAGATCTGAGGTGGTGGTGAGGACGCACTGCTCCCACCCCAGTATGACTGGACCTCTACAAGTGATTCTAAATGCTTGCACCAGTAAGCTGAATGGTCAAGGACCACAGAGAAGAGTGGATGGTTCCCATGTGCACATACAGCATGGTGGGGGGTGGGGACCAGGAAATGAAGGAGAAAGTGTCACTGTTCACAGGAAAAACAACAGCAACATCAACAATTGGCCCAGTTCCAGATTTCAAGCACATTTAACATGAATTCCCAGTAAAACATGGGTCCATGAACGTCAGGCTTCAGTCACAGTCTAACTCTTCCTCTCCTGGAGCCTTTAGAGATAGAGCTTAGAATTGTTCTAATAGTCTACGGCCATACCACCCTGAACGCGCCCGATCTCGTCTGATCTCGGAAGCTAAGCTGGGTCGGGCCTGGTTAGTACTTGGATGGGAGAATTGTTCTAATAATCCTTCACATGAAGCGAGAGCTCTTGAGTGGAAATATGAAATATGAAGAGATGTGTCAGATGTGTTATCCTCATGGATCAATGGTGGGGGGCAGGGGGAGAGAAAACCCTAGGCTGGCACAGGAGTGGAGACAGTCTGGGAGGTCTCCTGGAAAGGTTGTTTTTGCGTTGACCTAAAGGTGGGGGTGGGATAAGAAGGGAGCAGACCTGCCAGGTGGTGGATAAAGACAAGCAATGAAATGATGTGTGGTTACAGTGAGAACATTGTGACCGGAGCTCAGAGCAAAAAGCAGTGGAGACCAACTGTTGTGTTTGGAGTGGATACTCTCCCATTACCCTCCCTTATTTGGTGAAGCTCCTGGAAATAGATTACTTATAAAAATTGCTTAGGTGGATGCCTGCAGAACTTCTGGGTCCTTATCACCACAAAGATGAAAGGGATCTTGAGTGGGGTGGGGAAATCCCACCAGCAAATATGGCCACACTACTGTAAAGTTTCCCTTTATGTGGCTTATAATAAGGTAAAACATTTCTAGGAAAAAGAAAGAAATTTTGAGCCTGATGAACCTTGCGTGGTTTTCTGATGTGATCTATTTATTGCAGGAATCTTCTCTTTTATGTCTCTCATAAGACATATCCAGCTCCTGCTTGAAGAACTCTAGAAGTCTTGCTACTTTTGTCAACATCTTTGTTCCATCTCTCCTTTTATAGAACACTCTTCTTGTCCTGAAATTTTTCTTCCTATAATTTCCAAACACAAATCCTAAAAGAATACAAAAAAAGTCATTTTCCATAACATAGCTAAGCTCTTAAATACTTCAGGATGCTACTTCTTTTTTAAAAAAATTATTTATTTAACTCCAGTATAATTAATGTACAGTGTTAGAGATGTTTCAGGTGTACAATACAATGATTCAGCAATTTTGTACATTACTCAGTGCTCATCAAGCTAAGTGTATTGTTAATTCCCTTCACTTACTTTACCCATCCCTCCACCCACCTCCTCTCTGGTAACCATCAGTTCTCTATATTTAAGAGTGTTTTTTTTTGTCTTTTTTTCCCCCTTTGTTCATTTGTTTGTTTCTTAAATTTCACATATCAGTGAAATAATATGGTGTTTGTCTCTCTATTGTTGGCTTATTTCACTTAGCGTTGTACTCTCTAGGTTCATCCACTTGTTGCTGCAAATGACAAGATCTCATTCTTTTTTATGGCTCAGTAATATTCCATTGTATATGCTCACATGCCACTTCTTCTTTACCCAATCATCAATCAGTGGACACTTGGCTTGCTTCCATATTTTGGCTATTGTAAATAATGCTTCAATAAACCTGAGGGTGCATGTATCTTTTCAAATTAGTGTTTTTGTATTCTTTGGGTAAATTCCCAGGAGTGGAATTAATGGATCATATGGGTATTCTATTTTTAATTTTTTACAGAATCTCCATACTACTTTCTACAGTGTCTGCACTGATTTGCATTCCCACCAACCGTTCGTGAGGGTTCCTTTTTCTCCACATCCTCGCCATCGCCTGTTTTTTCTTTGCTTTTAATTTCAGCCATTCTGAGAGGTGTGTGCTGCTGTCTCATTTGATATGGATTTGTATTTCCCTGATGATGAGTGATGTTGAGCATCTTTTCATGTGTCTGTTGTAGAATGCTGCTTTTTAAAAAAAATTTTTATGTTATTTAAATTCAATTAATTAACATATAGTGTATTATTAGTTTCAGAGATGCAGTTCGGTGATTCATTAGCTGCATATAACACCTAGTGGTCATTATATCACATGCCCTCCTTAATGTCTATCACCCAGTTACCCCATCTCCCTCACCTACCTCTCCTCCAGCAACCCTCAGTTTGTTTCCTAGGGTTAAGAGTCTCTTATAGTTGTCTTCCTCTCTGATTTTATCTTATTTTATTTTTCCATCCCTTCCCCTACAATCCTCTGTTTTGGTTCTTAAATTCTTTTTATGAGTGAAATTGTATAATAATTGTCTTTCTCAGATCGACTTATTTCATTTAAGCATAATACCCTCTAGTTCCATCCACATCATTGTGAATGGTAAGCTCTCATTTTTTGATGGCTCAGTAATATTCCATTGTAAGATATATAGATATAGATGTCTATCTATCTCTCTCTATAGATAGACATCTCTCTCTCTCTCTATATATATATACCACTTTTTAAAAAAGATTATTTATTTATTTGAGAGAGAGAGAGATAAGAGAGAGAGAGAGAGAGAGAGAAAGCATGAGAAAGGAGAGGGTCAGAGGGAGAAGCAGATTCTTCACTGAGCAGGGAGCCCAAAGTGGGACACGATCCCGGGACTCCAAGATCATGACCTGAGTGGAAGGCAGTCACTTAGGCAACTGACCCACCCAGGCATCCCTATATACCACTTCTTTGTGCATTCATTTATTGATGGATATCTGGGCTCTTTGCATAGTTTGGCTATTGTGGATATTGCTGCTATAAACAATGAGGTGCAGGTGCCCCTGCAGATCAGAATGCTGCTTCTTTGGCACCTCTTCACTACACTCCACAATCTCAGTCTCATGTATCTAATTTTTGTTAGCACCATCTTATTTTTTCATTATTTTTTCCCACTCAGAACCCTGAACTCCAGCAGTTCTGCTATCGCATGAGGACTGCCAACAAAATGGTCTAACTTTCTTTTCACTGCCTCCCATCCTTTCATTCCCCCTCTCCATTTCCAGCTTAAATTCTATGATCATTCCTTATAATCTCTTCTTTATATGTACCTTCTGTTCCCTTGTCCTTCATCCCTTTGTGGTTTTAGTAAAACCACACCCTGGAAAATCTTTCTGTCCATCTCCTCCGTGTCTTTGCCCATATAGTTGAATGTTGCTGGAGAAAATCTCAACCCTGGGCATGGTTTGATTTTGTATTCATGACCATGAACTTCAAATGAGACCCAAATGTGGCCCAGCATCATTATCATAATGTATTTCTCTGGTCCATTTATCCTCCCACTTTCCTAGGCGCTACCTCACCGTTTCAAGCCTCCCACAACCTCTCCTCCATCCTTGTTCTCACCTGATGACCTTGACTCCTGTTTTACTAAGAAATCAAAGCTGTTAGAAGAGAAGATTGGCAGATTTCTAGCCCACGTTATACCCACATACCAGCACCCTCATCCATACCTCTGCCTTCCTGCCGCCTGGATGTTTTGGCGACCCTATCTAAATGCTATCCCCTCTCACTACTCAAGGGCATTGCTCAGCAATTCTCTGATTCATGATCATCAAACTTCCCTCTCCTGCGGGTACAAACATGCTGTTAATTTCACCATTTAAAAACACCCCCTCCTCTTGATCCCACTTCTCCTACCAACTACTTCCCTAATTTTTGCTCCCCCTTGCAACAAACTTCTCTTAAGAATCCAAAATCATGGTTTGTCGAACCATGGGAGACTACAGACTACGGGAAACAAACTGAGAGTTTCAGGGGGGAAGGGTGGCGGAGGGGGTAACAGGGTGTTGGGTATTGAGGAGGGCAGGTGATGTGATGAGCACTGGGTTCTTTTTTTTTTTTTTTTTTAAAGATTTTATTTATTTATGTGACAGAGAGAGATCACGAGTAGGCAGAGAGGCAGGCAGAGAGAGAGAGAGGAGGAAGCAGGCTCCCTGCTGAGCAGAGAACCCGATGCGGGACGTGATCCCAGGACCCTGAGATCATGACCTGAGCCGAAGGCAGCGGCTTAACCCACTGAGCCACCCAGACGCCCCGAGCACTGGGTTCTATATGTAACTAATGAATCATTGAACACTACACCAAAAACTAATTATGTATTTATACAGTGGCTAACAAAAGACACAAAAGAAAAAAAGAATCCCAATTTCAAATTCAAAATCTAAATCCTCCATCTCCAAGTTTTCTTCTCACATTTTCTTAAATTCATTCCAGTCAGGCTTTCATCAGTATCCCACCAGCCTAGGTTGCTAAGTCCAATTATTAGTCCATATCTTATTTGACACCATTGATTATTCCCGGACCCAAAGCTTTATTGAAATATAATTGACATATAACACCGCGTAAGTTTAATGTGTACTACATGTTGATATGATGCAATTATCTAGTGCAAAATCATTACCATCATAATACTTACATCCCTTCACATAATTACCATTTCTTTTTTGTGGTGAGAACATCTAACATCTAACTCCCAGTGATATTCAAATATAAATATGGTATTATTAACTCTAGTTGCCATTATGTCCCCCGAACTTGTTAATCTATAACTAGAAGTTTGTGCCCTTTGACCAGTATCTTCCTATTGCCCTTACCTCCCAGCCCCTGGTAACCACCACTGTACTCTCTGTTCCTATGAATTTGGCTTTTTTTTTTTTTTTTTTAAGATTCCTTACATAAGCGATGTCATACTAATATTTGTTTTTTTTCTGTCTGACTTATTTCACTTAATGTAATGCCTTCAAGTTTCATCTAAGTTGTTGCAAACAGCAGGATCTCCTTCTTTATCATGGCTGAATAATATCCTTTATAGATATCATATATATGATCTGTTGAGGGACACTTGGATTGTTCCCATATCTTGGATATTGTGACTAATGCTGCAATGAACATGGAAGTGAGATGCTGATTTTAATTTCTTTGGAATATATATATATATTCAGAAGTGGCATTGATGGCTCATAAGGTACTTCTTTTTTTTTAACTTTTTATTTATTTTTTAAATTTCTTTTCAGTGTTCCAGAATTCATTGTTTATGCACCACACCCAGTGCTCCCATGCAATACATGCCCTCCATAATACCCACCATCAGGGTCACCCAACCTCCCACCTCCCACCCCCCCCAAAGCCCTCAGATTGTTTTTCAGAGTCCACAGTCTCTCATGGTTCATCTCCCTCTCCAGTTTCCCCCATCTCACTTCTCCTCTCTATCTCTCCATGTCCTCCGTGTTACTCCTTATACTTCGCAAATAAGCGAAACCATATGATAATTGACTCTCTGCTTGACTTATTTCACTCAGCATAATCTCTACTTCTATTTTTAATATTTTGAGGAACCACCATAGTGTTTTCCATAGTGGCCACACCAATTTGTATTCCCACCAACAGTACATAAGGGTTCTCTCTTTTTTTAAAAATATTTTATTTATTTATTAGACAGACAGAGAGAAATCACAAGTAGGTAGAGAGGCCGGCAGAGAGAGAGAGGAGGAAGCAGGCTCCCTGCCGAGCAGAGAGCCCGATGTGGGGCTCGATCCTAGGACCCTGGGATCATGACCTGAGCCGAAGGCAGAGGCTTTAACCCACTGAGCCACCCAGGCTCCCCGGGTTCTCTTTTTTTTACATCCTCACCAACACTTGTTATTTCTTGCCTTTTTGATGTTAGCCATTCTAACAGGTGTGAGGTGATATTTCATTGTGGTTCCAGTGTATGTTTCCCTGATAATTAGTGATGTTGAGTACCTGTTCATATATCTGTTGACCATTTGTTTGTCTTATCTGGAAAAATGTTTATTCAGGTCCTCTGCCCATTTTTAATTGAGTTGTTTGTATTTTTGCTACTGAGTTATATGAGTTCTTTATATATTTTGGATATTAGGCCATTAATATTTGATTTGCAAATATTTTCTCCTATATTGTAGGTTACCTCTTTGTTCTGTTGATTGTTTCTTTTGCAGAAGCTTTTTAGTTTGATGTAGTTCCACTTCTTCAATTTCACTTTTGTTGTCTTTGCTTTTGGTAAAGTCTCAGATTTGGATAAAAAGGACAGAAAATCTTGGATCACAAGGGGTCTTCTCTTTCTGGCTATTATGGCCAGTCATCTGCTTCCTGCCTTTAGATGTGTAAGGATGTAAACTTAAAGCTATATACAACCATCTCACGACCTTGAGGGACACTCAAAGCATCTTAGTTAGAGCCCAGTGTCTTTGTGGGGAGCTTTTGAGCCAATCCTGGCATTACTCACCTGCACATTTCTTGGGATAAATAGTAAATATCATTAGATTCAATGATAATGTTGGCAAGGCTTTGTGTTACTTATGCTGAAAGCAACTTAATTGATATATTTTTATTTTATTACTATTAATTAATTTATTTATTTTAAAAAAGATTTTATTTATTTATTTGACAGAAAAAGATCACAAACAGGCAGAGAGAGGAGGAAGCAGGCTCCCTGCAGAGCAGAAAGCCCGATGTGGGGCTCGGTCCCAGGACCCTGGGATCATGACCTGAGCCGAAGACAGAGGCTTTAACCCACTGACTTGTGGTGCCCCATTTTTTTTAAATTTTATTTTTTATTATTAGAGATTGCATGATCAGAATTTCATTGCTGACTATTGCCTGGTTTTGTAAATTAACTTTAAAAAAGACATATTCAATAATAAAATCCCTTTATCTTTAATTTATTTCTCTTAAATTTCCTTTCTAGAGTCTAGACAAATTTTAGGCCCCACAGTAACAAAATAGTTACTGAGTGCCTGTAGTATGTCAAGTGCAAAATCATTATGAAAAACTGGAGAACAAGATTGATTGTTGCTTTGTGATTTAATGAGGGAAATACTGATTTCCCTGGCTTTATCATCTTTTGCTATTTTGAATTTTCAGGTGATATTTTTCCCAAGTTACTGCCATTTCTATGTTCTTCTTTTGATCAGAATGAAGACCAGAGTCACAGTTCCCACTGTTGTTACATCAGCTTCCAGAGAGACAAAATGATCAGTAAAACAAATGTGTAACTTATCCTCTATGCTCTGTCTAAATTGCCCAGTGGGACAGATGGTAGCATGTGGCCGAGGCACTGACCTTGCACACTAGCACTGTTTCACCCAATTTCCTTCATGTGAGGAGCTCAGAAGATTAGAGAAGGCTTTTGCCAGGTTTGGCCGCTATTTGGGTTATTATCTTTGATTACTTGGATTGCTTTATCCCAGAGAAACCAGACTTCATTTAAATAAAAAATTCGAAGAAGACTTAAAAACAATAAATTGGCACATTAAAATGTTCATGCAATTATCTGGACAGCAACTGCATCTCCCTAAAGCCATGCTGTGGCCTGCAGAGTTGACAAGGCAGAAACAGATGGCCTGGGTTTCCCTTGAAATATACTAATGAAGAGAAAAAAGTGACTTGGCCCTTTGTCATTTTAGATTATGCCAAATCCACACAAGCAAGGGACTCTAGACACTTGGCCTGAGCTCCAAAATGTGCAGAACAGACACATTCTGGCCTGTGATGTCTGGTACTTGTGGAGTGTTTGATGGGGGACAACTTGGGTTTGTCCAGGTACGTGGCCCACCTCCCAGTCCACCATGCCCATCACCCATGTGCTCTAATTTATCTACCTTACTTCCGTGGACTCCCTCCACATGGGCTACCCCATAGGGTTGGTGAATGTTCTCATTAATCTCTCTTGCTTCCTGGTTTCCTTTGTTCTTCTTTTTTGGAACTCCTTAAAATCTGGAAATGCTATTCAGGCTATTAAACCAAGTAGACAGTTCTTACCTTTTCACTGACTCATAATAAACTCCTGGAGTTGGAAGGGCTTAGAAGGGTCCTTCCGGACTCCTGTCTCCTCAGGAAACACCCCCTCTAGATCACAAATGCAGGGCCTCTACCATGTTGTCTGTAGACATAACCCAGTGTGTAGTAATGCCCGCCGCTGGAAAGTATTTGATGCTGGACTCTGAACTTTCATAAGTCACATTTTCCTGAGTCTGTCCTCAGCAAGGCTGGTCTTGGTATTTACCCTTAATCTACCAGAAGGGCATTTAAAAGTCACTCTAAAGCAGTGGTCCTCAATCCAGGGGCAATTTATTTTTGAAAACCTGTTGATGGATTGTCCTTGAGAGAGATGCCCCAACCCCACCATGGTGCAGGAAACATCCATCTGCTTTTGAATTTGAGAAAAATAACTACAAAGAAAGGGAGGATAAGGTGTGTGTATATGTCCATGCATTCATGTGCACACAGATGTGTATGTGTGGGGAGGAGGTACACAACAGGGCTTAGGTCCCCAGACCCTTGGATTTAAACCCAGTTCCTCCACTTACTATCTCTGGGATCTTAGGCAAGTTACTTTTCCTTTCTATGGCACAGTTACCCCATCTGTGAAATAGGAATCTTTCTCCTCCTCCTCAACATCATTACCACCATCATCATCATTATCAACATCGTCATCATCATCATCATCACCACCATATCTACTTCACAGGGTTCTTATGAGGATTAATTAAAACCATGCATGTGAAGTCCAAGTGCTTGACACTTGGTGAAAGCTCAGCCAAAGTCAACCATAACTACTACCACTTTAATTCAGATACCTCCATTTCCCCCTACCCCCTTGCCCAGGTCAAATTTCAGTGTTCAGAAGCCTTTCTCCATCAGTACCAGTGGTCCCTGTTGGGCTTGCATCTCTTCTGGCAGAATCTGTTCTGAACACAGAGCTTGTCATCTAGCCATGCCATTTCTTTGCCCACTGGAGAGGTCAAACACCTCATGCATCTTTTAAGAACAAAAACCCACTGTGATGACAGATGCATATAATAAAATAATAATAATAAAAACGAATAATAGAGACAAGTCTTGAAAAATTAAAGTGAGGTATGATCACATACGAATATTTTAAATATGGCCAAAGTGATCAAATAAGTTGAGAAATGCTGTCCGGGCTGCTATGAAAAGTGTCATATCAGAGTGGGAAACTTGGAAATACAATTCTGCAATGGACATGTTGAGACATTTTAGTTCAGAACTGCCTCCACTGGGCCCTTTCCTCTCAGCGACTCAGGCCTACCTGCAACCATGAGGGTCATGGAAGACAAGAGGGGTGTGTTGTTTTCAGAATCATCATGATTTTGCTTCTTTTGGTGTAAAAGCATTGTATAGTCTCTTGAAAAAAGTTGGAAAATGCAGAAAAATAAAGATAAAATAAAACTTGCCAGTATTTCCTCCATGCAGAGATAGCTACGGTAACATGAACATTTTTGATCATTTTCTTGACATAATTCTTTATGTTTTCTACAACTTTCCCACTGCCTCTCTATGCCAATATCCCACATGTAGGGCTATCTTTCTTGGGGACAGAAAACACGAGGCTCCTTCTCTCCAGGATAACTTTCTCCCTCCTCACCCTCTTTCCCCAGCTCCACCCATTCTGTTCATCTCAGCTCAGAGGTCATCTTCTACCGCAAGATCTCCCCAAACCACACCCAAGATGGGGGGATTCATGCACTCAACATGGGCACCATTTCTGTGATACCTTGTGTCTATCTCTATCTTTGTATTTATAGTGTGTTTATGATCTGTGTAGATGTCTGCCTACCATATTAGACCGTGTCCTTGAGACTTACTCACTGTTATTTTCTCGACACTTAGAATAGTGCCTCGTGCAGAGTAGGCACTCCGTGGGTGTTTGCTGAATCGAATGAATGACCTTAGGAGAGAATTAGAATTGTTTTGTAAGGCTGCTAGTGTTAAGACTAGGACTAGAGGTTGGATACTGTGGGGTGACAGACTTTGTTTCAATGGAAAACAACATTAAAATGGGTGAACAGAGAATGGACCATTTGGGGAGGCAGTGAGTTCTTGGCTGCTGAAGGTATTTAAATAGAGGCTTGGCAACTACATCGGGGTACTGTAAAGCCTGGTCAACTTCTAGATTAGTTAATGTTGACTTAGAGGATTTTGAAAGCTCATTCAATGTTGAAATTCCATTGTTTTATATGGCAGAAGTCATGAAATGATGTCATTTGTGGTTAGAAATTCCAGATCTTGGTAGCCCTGACTAAGGTGCTTATAGATGAGATGAGAGTTCTCACTTCAGTATTAATGTACTTTTAAGTAATTGTACAAATACGTTCTTACATCAAGTGTTTTTCTTAATTCTCTACTCACATAGCTTTATATCCAAATAAGTCACAGCCTTCCCAGGAACTACAGATTTATTCCACCAGTAGTTGGCTCTGAAACCAAATGTCAGTGAATTCATCTTCCCAGTCCTTTGAGGAACAAGATGGTGACCTTCTCCTGAACTCTCTGTGTTCTCTTAGCTTTTGTCTGCTTTGCTTTCTCTACATAACCATCACAAAGATTTGCAAGATACTTTTCTCTGTTAGGAATACTGTTTCCTGTCTCTCAAGGAGGCCTGATTGATCACTTTATTGAGCTTGTTCCCTCTGAGATAAATAAGAAAGTGCAATAAAACACCTATTTATAGCAGCCCCTGACACTTGGTAGGTGCTACCTTCCAATGACGTCACTTCTCCTCTAATGGTACCTATTTAAGGCCTCTCCTAGAGGCTCCATCTTCCTGAGCTCCTCTCACAGCTCCATGTAAGCTATCAGCAGTTGCAAAGCCCATTTTCTCATCTCTGATCAGATGTCCTTTGCCCCTTCCTCCTTGTTGTAGGCCCCTCTCTCCTCTCTCTAGACACCTGCCATCATCTTGCCATCATCTACTGAGTAGATTTGTCTCTTTGAATTCTCTCTCCAGAAGAATGGTTATGAAGTAGGACCTTGTGCCCCATACTTCTTTGACATCTCTGAAAACAGTCATAGGCCATTTTTCTTTTGCTAATCACCACAGGGAGGCAGCCATGCAGTGAGGGAAATGATAGATTTGGAGAAGTTACTCATATTCAAGGAGGTCAAACAGGACTGATAACACCCCTGGATGGTTGTAGGGTAGAAATGAGGCTAAGCTCTTTCTCAGAGGCCCTTTTTGATTCCTACCTTATAAGACCAATAGGAAATCTTCTTCCCTCATTGATTTCTCCTTTAGTCTTTGACAATAGGCCTCTTCCAGCCTACATTCTAGAATACCATATTACAGTCATTTGGGCAATTTGCCTTCTTCACCTTTGCTAGGCTGTAAATTCCTTTTGATAACATCTAGCACATGGGAAGTGCTCAAGAAACTAATGTCTTTTTGTGTCTTACTGATTTTCGTTTTCCTGCACTTAAAAGAATACGTAACACATAATAAATGCTCAACAGATATTCGTTAGTTTAATGAGTGACTGGCAGAAAAATCAGGACTTCCAGACTTTAGACTTAGATTTTAGTGTGGAGGATTATTAAAATGTACAAAATTTGTAAACATGGGTAGGTTCCCTTGACAAGAGAGAAGAGAGTAGCAGCAGGGAAGAGAGGATTTTGAGGTGTGGGGGTGGGGTGAGATGGAAAGAGGAAGAAGGTGGATGGTAGCACCATCTGGCCTTTCTGGCCTCAATGGATCCAGAATCGGGGAGAGTGAAACACTCCCCTTTCTCAGATCCTTCAGCTTGAATCTTCATCCAGAGCCTGTGTGGCTGCCCACTTTCAGAGCTTTAAACTTTCCTGGGTCATCATCTCTAAAACACAATCCGTTTTGCATTTTTACAATATAATTTCAAGGTGTCTCTGTAATGTATGGTTTTCTTTTAAAACTTCATAATGTATATAATATTTTACATTTCAAATAAATAATATATACAATGGCATATGGTGGTAACACAAAGGAAGTCTCTTTTCTCTTGCTTTCTTCCAGTCCCTGAGTTGCCCTTCCCAGGGGCCTTCAGCATAATAAGATTCTTGCATCTTCTTCTAGATATTGTCTTTGGATATATAAGCATATATGCTTTTCTATTCTTATAGAAATGACAGCATGTGGTTTTTCTTATTTTTATATCTTGCTTTAAAAAAAGGTATAATATATCTTAGAGAGAGTTCCATATTAGTTCATATAATGCAGTCATGTCCTTTTTAGGGGATCCACAATTTTTCACAAGATGGAAGTTCCTGAATTGGTTTAACCAATCCTTTTATTGAGTTCTTGAAATTTAGTCCTTGTTCCATCTTTTACTGTGACAGACAACACCACAGTCCATATCTGTGTGCATATATCTCACACATACACGCACGTATCTGTAGGTAGACTAAATTCCTACTGGTAGGATTGATGTGTGAAAGGATACGTGCAGTTTACTTTTTGCTAATAGTATTAGTACTTTATTAGCATTAGTAGTAATAGCAGGGATTCACTCAGTAATTTACTACGTCAGTCACTATTTAAGCATTATGCATGTAGGATATCTCATTCCTTCCTCATTCCTTGAGGACGCACTATTATCACCTCCACTTTCCAATGGCGCAAACAGGCATGAGACTTCTTACGTTCACACAGTAAATGGCAGAACTTAGGCTCAACCCAGGCAGTTGGGCTCTGTGTATCTTGGGCTCTAAACTGTCCTATTGCCCTTCAGTGTGGATGGGCTGCCAGTGAATGAGAGGAAAGCACTCTTCACACAGCCACAGACACACTGATTACACCTGCACACTTCTCTTGGTTCAATTTAGAACTTATTAATAAACCCTCTTGAAGACCCTTGCAGGAAAGAGCAGCTTTTGATAAGCTTTCTTCCTAGAACCAGCAGACACACCAAGGAGACAGTTTTAATTGCATGGAAAATGTATCTTCTTCTGGTCCCTCAAAACATGCTGTTACAGCCTGCTTGAAAAACAAGAAAAGGACCTCAGAATGAGTAATCTAAAGGCGTTTCTTATTAACTCATGGCCAGTGAAAGCTACTGTCTCCTGAAAGACAAATAGTGCTTTTGCCCTTTACTGGTGGGCTTTAGGTCTGTTGGTTTAATCCCACTAGACCAAAGCTATTTTGAATCTGCAAATGAATCCTATGATCGGGTTGGATCCTTTCTCCCTGTCACCCATGCTGAAGACTCCCCCCTACCCCTTTAAGTCAAGAAAGGACAAAATAATGACATTTTCAGAGTACTTAGTCACTCGACTCTCATCCATCCCAACAGAGTAAAAAAGCCTGTTGTGGACATGAGTGGACCACAGGGCTGTCTCACACATTCTCCATCTTTCTAGTGGTCTTTTTGAAATTAGAACTGAGAGAAGAAAATAACAACTTTGTGATATTTTTATTTTTCAGACGCTGCAGTTAAAATGGCACAGCTGGAGACAGACACATGGAGAGGGCTGAATCACCCTGTGTAAGACCCTAACTTATGTTAGGAGGCTGGGCCAATGAAAGTCTTGGTGGCCCAAAAGAATTTTAGAAACCTCGATGTCTCATGGCCAGGGTTTAGGGTCCTTCGAATGTAGTGCTGTGACTCCCCACTTTGGTCTGCCCAGGAGCTCCTGGAGCTCTGGGAGGTTCCCAAACTCTGTTCAAACTCTTTTCTTGGCAGGACCAAACTTCTGCCAGCTGTGACCCAACTTCTTACACCCGCAAAGAAGGCATGCAAAGGTTAGTGTGTTTGTCCCTTCTCAAACCTCAACAGCCCCATATCTCTACTGTAAAATTCCTAAGACACTGATCCTGAGGAGGGACTTTTAGGCAGAATGGATCATCTTTCTTCTCCAGGAAGCCATTAGGCCTACACACATCCTCCTTCACTTCTTTGTTTACCTCGGATGAGTGAACTGAGTGAACTACGCTTCCTAGGACTGAACTATCATCTGGACTCTTATCCCCCACAGGCGTCTAGAATCACCCAATCACGGACTCGCCACTAAGCCCTCCCTCCCTCTTTCTCCTGTAGTGTGCCTTCCAGAGGGTATGATCTGTATTAAAAAACATTATTCTGACACTTGTTAAAGTGGTAAGGAAGCCCTTATGTTCCCTCAGGAGGCATCAAGACTGTTGCAGCAGGGGTTGAGAGGGAGCAGGACTCCAAATTCTGTGACGATAACTGGGGATTTATCACCAAGGAGCAGGGAAAGGGGTACAGGGAGTGAAAAATTCCCAAGGGGAAACATTAAGTGTGGGTGGGTGGGGGGGATTCTTCCTAAACCAATGTAATAGGATTCTTGCTGATGGCAGGACAGGGATGATATCAGGAATCTGACTTAGTAGGGGTCTCGCTACCATTGGGGAAGTCAGACCTGACAAGGATGGGGGGCTCCTTTTACCCCCTTTCCTTATTTCTGTTCATGTTCTTGCCATTTTCTTATTCCTTGTGTATGGCTAAACGATTTTTTGAAGATCCATGTTCACATGTCTTATCATCACAGAGAACTGATCACATGCATCACAGAAAATGCCTCTCCACTGCAGAATGACTCTCAAATCCTCCCTAGTCCTCCTCGAGGGAGGAGACCCCGTATGTTGAAGTCTGTAACCTGATGGGATACGCTCAGCCCTAGCCTGGCGTACCATGCCTGGCCATGCTCCTCAGTGTTCCTTCCTCTCTCCTTCCTACTTTCCCTAAGGAAATGGGTCTAGGTAAAAGTTAATTAATGTTTAGCATCCAGGAACATTTGGAATAGGGACTAAGAGTCACAACAGGGCTGTCAGGAGGGGTCGGTAGACAAGGGATTGACTGACTGGCTGCTCTAAAAGAAAAGACTAATCATCGCCACAATCACCATGATGATAAGGATGATCTCAAGTTTTTGTTTTAAAGATTTTATTTATTTGAGACCGTGGTAGCTAGAGAGATTATAAATGGAGAGGAGGAAGGAGAAGGAGAAACAGACTCCTTGTTAAGTGGGGACCCGGGTCCCAGGAATCATGACTTGAGCCAAAGGCAGATACTTAACCAACTGAGTCACTTAGGCACCTCTATGATCCCAACATTTTTTTTAAACATTTATTTTTAAAGATTTTATTTATTTATTTGTCAGAGATCACAAGTAGGCAGAGAGGCAGGCAGAGAGAAGGGGTGGGTAAGCAGGCTCCCTGCTGAGCTGAGAGCCCAATGCGGGGCTTGATCTCAGGATTCTGCGATCATGACCTGGGCCGAAGGCAGAGGCTTTAACCCACTGAGCCACCCTGGCACCCCTGATCCCAACTTTTATAAACAGTCTTGTGACATACAGTCTCTGAAAGGCTGGTTTTGGTGAAGGCAGTTTGAACCAAGCCTTTTGGCAATTCCCAAGTCTAGAACTTATTCATGTACCAGACTAATTGTGTGGCTGTAGGCCTCAGGGCCTGCTTCTTCATCAGCTAGTGCAGCCAGGCTGCTTGTCCTGATGAAACCTCCTGAGTCAAGTGTGGGCAGCGGGGATTCCTCCCAGGTCTTTTCAGCTGAGTGATGGCTCTAACTGCTGAACCCAAGAAGGCAGCACCACTGCCAGGCAGGCTGGAGGCACCATGGCTACGTTTCCTGTGGCCCCACCATGTATGTCAATTCTACAGACCCAATAGGGACGCTTCAGTGTGGCAAGCACTAAGCAATAGTAGAACAGGTGAAGAATGCCACATTCAAAAGACAAGGTGGGAAACAGTTCTTCTCTATTTGCCTACTGGCCCCTTTTAAACTAGGTTTTTCATATGGTGATGCTCTCTTAGAAAGATGTATCAAAATAGTCACAAATAGGAGACTTTCTTTTTATTTTTTTTACATTTTAAAATTTTTTTATTTTTTTAAATGTAATTTAATTTAATTTCTTTTCAGTGTACCAGAATTCATTGTTTATGCACCACACCCAGTGCTCCATGCAATACGTGCCCTCCTTAATTCCCACCACCAGGCTCATCCAACCCCCCACTCCCTCCTCCAAAACCCTCAGTTTGTTTCTCAGAGTCCACAGTCTCTCATGGTTTGTCTCCCCCTCTGATTTCCCCCAACTCACTTCTCCTCTCCATCTCCCCATGTCCTCCGTGTTACTCCTTACGCTCCACAAGTAAGTGGCTTGTCATTTGTAAAATGCTTCCAACTTCATGCAAGCCCTTAGACACGTTTTCAAGCACAGACTATGGCAAATAGAAAACTTGTACATTTTTCCTCTTGGCATTTATAGTCATTTGGGGTATGAAAAAAGACATTTAAAACCCAATAACTCAAGGTCCTAGGGTTAGTGCTGGAAAAGCACAGCAAAGGGAACCACGGCGGGCAGGTTAAATGTTGTCACATAGCTGTGGTTCCTTTTATCTCAGATCTCTACCCTTAAGTTTTATAATGTCAAGGTATTTTTCCTTCATTGGTGATTCCACCAGAATGTCTGACGGAAGAATCCGTGAGGTCTCTTCAATTCCAGACGGGTTCGGGGAACTTCTGACCTGTCATGAACATCTGAAAACTAATGGAGCAATTCGGTGCTCCTGAAACAGAAAGCACACTTTGCCTTTGACCTCAGCGGCCCTTCTTCATGATGAATAA
Organism: Neogale vison; assembly: GCF_020171115.1. Taxonomy (NCBI): domain Eukaryota; kingdom Metazoa; phylum Chordata; class Mammalia; order Carnivora; family Mustelidae; genus Neogale; species Neogale vison. Next base: position 10,214,477 of record NC_058100.1, read on the forward strand.
CACTTAATGAGCAGAGAAACGGGCAGGCCAGGGACAGAGATGCATCAGGTTCTAGGACATAAAAGATGAAGAGATCCATTTTGCTTGTGACTTCTTTGCAGGCAGTGAGGTGAAATCTGTCCTATTTTTTGAAATGCCCCCTTTCCTTCTGCGTCTTGCAAAATGGAAGGTAATTTTATATGTTTGTGCCTTGGAAATGCAGCATATGCAATAATGACTTAGTTTTGACCTGTGAAGTTTCTTATTTGGATTCCTAAACACCAGGACTTGCTGCTCCTTTCCTGACTTTGGTGGAAATGTGTGAACATGAGTTCTTTTAACCAAAGTGGTAAAAGCCCATTTTCTGTTGTGTTCAAACTCTTTGTCGTCGAGACTACTAACTCAGTTCATGGCTGACACTCTGAATACCTGGTCATGGGTTCCGCTGATGATGCTTCAAGTGGCAAGGGATATCTCTTCCCTTTTTATGCTCATAGAGTAAAAGGGGGCAATTTGTCCTTGAGTCTTGTTCCTGGTACCATGCTGATTTTTATGCAAAGCTGGGTGGTGAGCAATACCTCTTTTAGGTGCCAAATTGCCTTGTGGCTATGATCACTTCAATCCTGGGAAATGTACATTGGTATTCTGCTTTAATCCAGAAAGCACTAAAATGAAGAGGTATTTTTCTCCCTGTTTCACTGGCTGTAATCAGTTCCTAAGCAGAATTTATCTACTACAGATAGAATTTCCTACTATCACTGAAAGATGGAGGTTACCTAGAGTTCTTGGCAATACCGGGCTCTCAATGCAAGAGATGACAAATAAGACCCATTTCTATGCCCTGGAACAGGTTTGGAGAAATAGAGTAAGTATGGATTATTTGTAGCCACAGGAGAAACTATTAGCAAATTCAAAAATTATGAGTCTCCCCCGACCCCCCACTTTTGTTGTTCTGGAGAATCATTCTCTTCTTTTAATGAAGATTTTGTACCTTGATTTTATTGTGGGAGGCAGCACAAGAAAGTGATGGATCGAAAGAGTTTTTTTATTTTTTTTTTTTTATTTTTTTTTTTTTCCCCAATTTATTTATTTTCAGAAAAACAGTATTCATTATTTTTTCACCACACCCAGTGCTCCATGCAAGCTGTGCCCTCTATAATACCCACCACCTGGTACCCCAACCTCCCACCCCCCCGCCACTTCAAACCGAAAGAGTTTTTTTAAAAAACATTTATTTATTTATTTATTTACGTAGTCTCTATTGCTATGTGGGGCTCAAACACACACACTGAGATCAAGAGTCTCATGCTCTTCCGACTGAGCCCGTCAGGCGCCCTGGATTGAATGATTTTAAATGTAATCCAAATATTTCAATGAGTCAAAGCTATTAATGTTGGTGATGTCATTGGCAGCACAAGAATTAACTTGACAGTAGATGTGCAAATGCCAGCATTGTGATTGGTTTGTTGCTGTCTTGCACTGCAAGACGCAGCAAGTGGGGTTTGGTTGTGGAAGGCAACGTGTGATTACCCAGGCTCCAGTTCATGGTCTTAGTAATGGGAAGAAAGGCAGCCTTCCCAGGCTTCACTTTCATAACCCCTCATCTGTGCAGCTGTAAGTGTGGAAGCAGCCACAGAGAATGTATAAACAAATGGGTGTAGCTGGGTTCCAGTAAAACTTTATTCATGGACAGTGATATTTGATTTTCAAATCCTTTTCTGTCATGACGTATCACTCTTCTTTCAAATTTTTTCCACCATTTGAAATGCAAAAGCCAGTCTTTGCTTTTGGTCTATAAAAACACAGGTGAGGGGCTCAACTTGGCCTGAGAACTGTGGTTTATTTTATTTTTTTTTATTTAAAGATTTTATTTATCTATTTATTTGAGAGAGAATGAGTGAGAGAGAGCATGGGAGAGGAGAAGGTCAGAGGGAGAAGCAGACTCCCCAAGGAGCTGGGAGCCCGATGCGGGACTCAATCCTGGAAGTCCAGGATCATGACCTGAGCCAAAGGCAGCTTCTCAACCAACTGAACCACCCAGGCGCCCAGAACTGTGGTTTATTAACTCTAAATCATTCGCTTCTCAGCATTCTTGATTTCTTTTCTCCATTTTCTTGGGCTCAACCCAGAAAAACCTCAACACTGGATTGAAACTATTGTGTGTTTTCCTTACTCTCCTGTTCTTTATCTTTATTTTTTTAGTTAAGACCATCAGCTAATGCTTTGCCTATTTTCAGTCTTGCCTACTAACCGGTTCTCCACACTTTGACATAAGTGATCTTTCTTTCTTTCTTTCTTTTCTTTTACTATTGAAAACTAGCATTTACTGAACACATTATACAATTGTGCACTTAGCTTATGTTATCTCATTTTTAAAATGAGATTTTAATAAGTCTCATTTTATAATTTAATAAATAATAAATTTAATAAAATTAAAGTTTTAAAATTAAAAAAAAGATTTTATTTATTTATTTGTGTGTGTGTGTGTGAGAGAGAAAGAGAGAAAGGGAGAGAACCCATGCACAAGTAGGGAGACAGGTGGAAGGGCAGGGGGAAGGGAGAGGGAAAGGGAATTTTGGCATGGTGCCCAACGCAGGGCTCGAGCTCAAGACCCCGACCAGAGGTCATGACCAGAGCCAAAATCAAGAGTTGGGTGCTCAAACCCACCCAGCTGTGCCTGTCTCATCTTATATACAGAACAATCCTTGAGATAACTACCATTGAAAAATAAATACACATTAACATAGTGGAATAATTGGAAACTGGGTTTTCAGAATCTCAGCACTTTTAACTCACTAGTTTACATCCTTAATTATAAATATTTTTGAATCATTAAGACATTTTGCCAGTTTCTGTGGATTGCATGAAGCATTTTATGTTAAATATAAATAGCGCATATCATATAAAAACTAAAACAAAACCATGGTTTACTATAGGATTGATTTACAAATACAAAACCATAATGACTAAATCTTCTTTCTAATGAGTTTAGTGGAAGAAAATGACCCCCAAACTTTCCATTTGAGCTTACAGAAAATCTATTCTACACTTAGCTCAGGCACAGCCATGCACATTTCTGAAAAATACTATAAATTTGTGACTCAGTAAGAAAACGCTATTAAAGAAACAACTCTTCAAGATATTAATGACTGCCTCATACCAATGATATTTTAATTAACCATGGAATAATTTGGCAACTGGTAATTTTGGGAGTGTGAAATGCAGATACTTCTGGTTTGAGCCAATCAATTATACTAATTGATTCATCTAAGAGATAAACTACATTTTAAAAATTTTATTTTAATTCCAGTATAGTTAACATACAGTGTTAAATTAGTTTCAGGTGTATAATATAACGATGCGACGATTCTATATATTACTCAGGGCTCATCAAGTTGACTAAGTGATCTTTCTAAATTGCTAATTTAATCTTATAATGCATTCTGCTTAAAATTCCTCAAAGCCTATCCTATTGCTTTGTGATTTTGGTCTTCTAAGCTTATCCAGGTTCACCAGGACTCTGTTCACAGTCCTTGGTGAGCACTGTGGTAGTTCCACATGGTACAAGGGCTGTTGGGATCCTCTGTGGCACCTCCTACTCCAGTGGCTAGGGACTGGACAGGTGGCATTGGTGTGAGAGCCAGTGGTAGGCAAACACACAGCTGTGGGGGTCAGCTGCTGGTGCCTGTACAGTGTCAGGGTCTGGTTGGAGACACACACATTGTGGTAGGGAGCAGGGCCAGCAACAAAGATGGCAGATGAAGATATACTAGGTGCTCTGGCTGTCACCTTGCACTTCTGTGGCTGGAGGGTTTCACAATGGGCATGTGTGCAACAGTGGAGGCCAGTGAAGGGAGTCAGGCTGTGTTATGCAAGTGCACAGCTGGAGGGACTAGCTGTGGGTAGACCCCATGGTACAGGCCAGTGACAGGAAATATGGCCAGAGCTGGGCCCTCAAGCAGCTGTGGGGGCACTGGTTATTGACATGTGCTATTGTGAGTGTAGGATCTTGCCATGGGTACATGGCAATGGAGGTCAGTGTGAGGAGTCTTGCTAAGGGTGTGCAGGTGCACAGCTGGAAGGGCTAGCTGAAGGTGAGCTGGATAGTTCAGGCCAGTGACAGGTCAGCAGACACGGTTGAACCCAGCCTCATGAGCAGCTGTGAGGGCCTAACCTGTCAGTGTGCAATTCCATGGCTGTGGGATCTTATACATGCAAGCATTCAGCCTTGGAAGCCAGGGACAGGAGTCAGGCTGGAGGCATGCAGGCCCACAGCTGGTGGGGCTGGCCCCCAATATGCACATCCCAGTGAGGGGCAAGCCATGGGGTCTAGGCTGACATCTTGCACTTGCACAGTTGCAGAGGTTTGGGAAACTGAGCATGGATCATGGGCTCTGGAAAGGGGTTATAGAGGGAGAAAACAGGGAGGGACTCAGGTGGTTGGTGTCTGTGAATATGAATACCTGTGGGGCAAAACCCAGTGAAGTCAGGAGCATATGCGGTGGCTGGCTGTTGGTTTTTTTCAGGGGTGAAAGCTGCAGGGATCTTGCACAGAGCAGGTCACCGGGAACTGTACGTAACTGTTCTCACTGCATGGCTGACACTGGTGGCCCCCACTCTTCCTCCTGGTTTGTAGCTGCCTCTATATGTTCCAGCTTTGCTGAACTCTGGGTTGGATAAAACTGAAGCACATCCTTGATGTAACGACCTGAGAGGCTGGGGAAGCATGTTGCTCTTGTTGTCCTCACTTTCCCTAGGAGGGGAACTCTTCCTGGCTGAGAGGTTCCCTCTTGGTTCTGAGCAGGGCTGGTTTGGTCCACTTTTCAACTGGATTGCTTGTGTTCCTATTGTGGAACTTCCAGAATTTTTTCAGGTATATTTTGGGTAACAGTCCTTTATCAGATGTGTCTTCTGCAAATATTCTCTCTCAGTCTGTGTTTTCTAATTCTCTTGATACTGTCTTTCACAGAGAGAAGTTTTTTAATTTAAATGAAGGCCAGCTCGTCAGTGATTTCTCTGAGGAGTTGTTTCTCTGATGTTGTAAAGAGAAAGACGTTGTCACGCCCAAGGTCATCGTGGCTATCCCATTTACCTTCTAGCAGTTGCATAGTTTTGCATTTTACATTTAGGTCTATAATTCATTTTGGGTTAATTTTTGTGAAAGATGCAAAGTCTGTTTCTAGATTCTTTTATTTATTTATTTATTTATTTATTTATTTATTTATGTGTGTGTACGTCCAACTCTTCCGGCACCAGTTGCTGAAGAGACTATATTCCACTGTATTGCTTTGCTCATTTGCCAACTATCAGTTGACCGATACATAGGGGGGTTTATTTCTGAGCTCTCTAATCTATTTGATTGATCTATTTGTCAGTTTTTTCACCAATACCACACTGTTTTGATTCCTGTAGCTTTATACTAATGTTTTGGAGTCAAGTAGTGTCAGTCGTCCAACTTTTTCTTCAGTATTGTGCGGGCTATTTTGGGTCTTTAGCCTTTCCATAAAACCTGTTTGTTGATATCTATAAAGACTTGCTGGGATTTTGATTGGAAATGCACTGAATATATAGACCAAGTTGGGAAGAACTGTTATCTTGACAACATCGAATCTTCCTATTCATGAACATGGACTATCTCTCCATTTTTTTGTTTCTTCTTTGATTTTGTTGATCAGAGTTTTGTAGCTTTCTTTTTAAAAATCTTTTATATGGTTTGTTAGATTTATACCTAAGTCTTTCATTTTGGGGGCTGTTAACATGAATGGTATTGTGTTTTTAATTTCAGATTCCATTTATTCTTTATTGGCATAAAGAAAAGCAACTGACTTTAAAAAAATTAACATATAATGTGTCCTTTGCCCCAGGGTACAGGTCTGTGATTCATCAGTCTTTTTTTTTTTTTTAAAGATTTTATTTATTTATTTGACAGATAGAGATCACAAGTAGGCAGAGAGGAAGGCAGAGAGAGAGAGGAGGAAACAGGTTCTCTGCAGAGCAGAGAGCCCGATGTGGGGCTCAATCCCAGGACCCTGAGACCATGACCTGAGCCGAAGGCAGAGGCTTAACCCACTGAGCCACCCAGGTGCCCTGATTCATCAGTCTTACACACTTCACAGCACTCACCATAGCACATACCCTCCCCAATGTCCAACACCTCCCACCTCCCCTCCACTCCCCTCCACTCTAGAAAACCTCAGTTTGTTTCCTGAGACCAAGAGTCTCTTAGGATTTGTCTCCTTCTCTGGTTTCGTCTTGTTTCATTTTTCCCTCCCCTTCTCTATGATCCTGTCTTGTTTCTCAAATGTCTCATATCAGTGAGATCATATGATAATTGTCCCTCTCTGATTGACTTATTTTACTTAGCATAATACCCTCTAGTTCCATCCACAGCATTGCAAATGGCAAGATTTCATTTTTTGATGGCTGCATAGTATTCCATTGTGTATAATTACCACATCTTCTTTATCCATTCATCTGCCAATGGACATCTAGGTTCTTTCCATACTTCAGCTATTGTGGACATTGTTGCTATAAACATTTGGGTGCATGTGCCCCTTTGGATCACTGCATAGCAACTGACTTTTATATGTAAACCTTGTATCTGCAAGGTTATTATAATTGTGTATTTGATCCATTTTTTGATATTTATTTATTTATTTTAAAAGATATTATTTATTTGACAGAGAGAGAGAAAGAGAGAGAGAGAGTGTGTGTGCACAAGTAGGAGGAACAACAGAAGGAGAGAAGCAGATTCCCCACTGAGCAGGGAGCCCAACATGAGACTTGATCCCAGGACCCTGGGAACATGACCTGAGCCAAAGGCATATGCTTAACAACTGAGGTGCTCCTTGTTGCTGATTCTTTTGGATTTTCTACATAGACCGTTGTGTCATTTGTAGACAAAGACAGTTTTATATCTTCTTTCCCAATCAGTATACCATTCATTTCCTTTTGTCACCTTATTGGGAGTGTGTGTCTTCATAGAAAACCTTGTGGGGTTGGTAAATATCTCAGAAAGAGCACAGTCCGTGGAAAGGTGGAGCACAGTGGATGCAGTCTCAAGTTCTGGAATCTGGCACGTCCGCATTGGTATTTTCACTTCGACCTTCAATGCTTTGACAAATTACTTAGCTTCTCTAAGCCTTAGTTATCCTCTTTGCATAAAGGTTTACTACATATGTCAAACTTAACAGATTACATGCTTGAAATATATGTACTTGGTTATGTGTCAATTATACCTCAAAACAGGTGTTTTTAAAAAGCATATGATATTAACAAAGTTAAAGAATTGTTATAAAAATTGAACTAGAGAGTGGACATAGAGCCTTTAAAAAGCTCCTTGGAACTTAGCACAGAGCGAATACTCCACAGGTAGAGAAACATAAACTTCGAAAGTTAAAAGGGTCGGGGGAGTGCCTGGGGGGCATGGCTGGTTAAGCGACCGACTCTTAGTTTTGAGTCGGGTTGTGATTTCAGGGTCGTGAGATAGAGCCGCATGTCGGACTCCAAGTTCAGTGTGGATTCTGCTTGTGTTTCTCTCTCCCTCTCCCTCTGCCTCTCCCCCACCTTTCTCTCTCAAATAAATAAATAAATAAACAAACAAACAAATCTTTAAAAAATGTTAAAAGAGGGGTTGTGGGGTCAGAGCATGCTGGTGACATCAGATAAATGTGTGGTTAGTTGGTTGTAGCTCTGATGTTGGAGGAGTATTTTGTTTTTTTTAAAAAGATTTATTTATGTATTTGACAGAGAGAGAGATCACAAGCAGGCAGAGAGGCAGGCAGAGAGAGAGGAGGAAGCAGGCTCCCTGCTGAGCAGAGAGTCCGATGCAGGCAGGGTTCAATCCCAGGACCCTGAGATCCTGACCTGAGCTGAAGGCAGCGGCTTAACCCACTGAGCCACCCAGGCGCTCCTGGAGGAGTGTTTTAAATATGTGCTTACCGCTGAATCAGAGGACATTGAATGGCATGATAAGTAGGAAGTGACCATTCTGAGAAAAAAAAAAGGCAGAAATGAATGTGCCCATCTTCCCTTCAATCCTCTAACACACCGTTGGTCTCTGTCATAGCCCTGACCCTGTTGACATGAAGATTTGTTGACTCGTCTGTTCTCTGCTACAGACTCTGAGCTCACTAAGCGCAAAGGGGAATTTCTTTTGTTTTCTTTATGTCAGTCCCTGATGCTGTGTCATATAATATTCACACTCAGAAACTGTGGAATAAATGCATGAAATGACTCATGAGGAAACAAAAACATATATGGTTGGGAGAGATTAATTCTGCCTTTTCCATGGGAATTCTCTGGGGAAAAAAAGAGAAGATTCTGAAAGAGTTCCTCAGCAGATTTCCTTTCAATAAGTGAGCTTTTTTTTTTTTTTTTTTTTTTTTTTTTTTTGTGGTTCCGTACCTCATTTTCTCAACCCCCAGGCTTTAACTAAGATAGAAGTTCTGAGATGCATAAAAGTTTCAGAGTGTCCCCCGAGGGTAGATTTCACAACTCCAAGGTGCTAACCAGTGCTTAGCGGGTCAGGAAAATAAATTTATGCCTGAAGTAACTTGTCTGATGCCAGCAAGTAATGGAGGCACGGGGGAGAACTGGGCTCAGTGGCCATGTTATGGTTCAGGTGATACGGTATTTTCTTCCTAGCAAGTTCTATAAGCTAATCAGTTGTGTGTGTGTATGTGTTCCAGCATTTTACTGCTTGAAAATTACATGCCATGAGGTATAGACCCTCAAATTAGTTTGCATGGATTTCTCTACTGGGGAGGATGGAAGAGAAACCCTGAGGGCAGCTGCCGTGTGCCCTGTCCCTGTGTTTTAGCTGAGAAAACAAACCACAAAAATTAAGGCAACATATGTGTGAGTTACGAGGCACAGTGGTGAGCTCCGTAAGACCAGCTCAAAGTAAAAAAAACTCCTGGGGGCCAATGGACACAGCCAGGGCGGAAACTTATATGGGTTTCTTTGCAAAGAGTTTTCCATTTTAATGATGTGGTTTTTTCCATTTTCACTACTGTAAAAATAATGTATACTTCCTATAAAAAATATCTCGGTAATAGCAAAATGAAAAGAGAAAAATCTACTCATAATCTCACTAAAGACAATGAAAATCACTAATATCATTTTGATATGTTTCCTTGTAATTTTTTTTCTTTACTTTTTGAAAAAAAACCATAGCTACGATCCTATTTCTGCTATAACTGTTCTCTGACCTCTCTTCTCTCTTCAGCTGCTTTAATCCACTGAACTCTTGATTTTTATTAAGAATTCCCATTTATCTCCTTTTTGTAGTTCCCACTTCTCTCCTAAAACTGTTCCTCTTATTTATTTTCTTGAGCACATTCAACAGAATTATAATACCCGCGTCTCCTGTGTGTCTGTCCATTCTCCTTTTGTACTCTAGTTTAGTCTGTTCCATTGTCATTTTTCTTTTAGTTTTTGGTCAATTCTTATCTTTCTGTAGGCTGGTTTCACTTACTTTTTTTATGCGTGTGTTGGACCTTGTGTTGAAAATTTGTAGAGATGATTTGAAGTTAGGATGATATCTTCCTCTCAAAAAGATTCACTTTTGCTTCTGGCAGGACATCTCGTGTGGAATTATTGTGCAAATCCAGTCAGGAAATGAGCTATTGAAGCTGGTCCTGAGTCCTTGTGAGTGGATTCTACTTTACTCTTCTTCTTCTTTTTTTTTTTTTAATATTTTTATTTATTTATTTGATAGACAGAGAGAGATCACAAGTAGGCAGAGAGTCAGGCAGAGAGAGAGGGGGAAGCAGGCTCCCTGCTGAGCAGAGAGCCCGATGTGGGGCTCGATCCCAGGACCCCGAGATCATGACCCGAGTCGAAGGCAGAGGCTTAAACCACTGAGCCACCCAGGCGCCCCTACTTTACTCTTCTTTTATTTGGTTGTAGTCCTTCCTGTGTCACAACCAAAGGCCTGGAATATTTTCCAGGGACCCGTATTTTTGGGGCCTTAAACTTCAATTTTTATATATCCCACCCCTATGAGAAAACCTGGTCAGTTTCTTTAATTCTGTTGCTGATTTTGATCTGACAAATGCCCTCAGAGGGAAGGCAGCACCGACTACAGGATTCATTTCTAGGAGTTTCCCTTCTCTGCAGGACATTGCACTCACAAGTCCTCAGTGACTTTGTAGCTGTCAAGTGTGTGCACACAGGTATTTCTAAGTATTTTGTCCATGTTTCCTAGTTGACGTCTAGGAGAGTGGGTCCAAACAAGTCAATCCACTTTGCCAGAAGCAGGACTGTTCTTAATTGTATTTAGTTTTAAGCAGAGAGGGAAAACATCAGAAGCAGGAGAGCAGGAGTCCAAGGTGTGAGCATGCATGGGAAGTCGGAGCATACACCGAATGTAAGCCCACGGGAATGGGCTACTGCACTGTTGATGCTTCTGTCCGGAGCACAAGCATCTTGTTCACAGGACGAATCTGATTTCACATCTTTCTGTTGTTTCAATAAGGAGAACTTTCTCCTAGGCTTAAAGGAGATGTGCTTTGGAAGCAGAAGCATTTGTTGATGGGAATGTCACCTAATAGGAATAATCCTTAGAATGATCCTCACACTTGAGCTTCAGCGATTTTATCCTACAATTTAGCAAGGGTATAAAATATCTGCTCTGGTCTGTGAAAGGGCTGAATGAGACAATGTGTGCGAAAACACGGAGTAAGTTTTAGATTGAATCTCAGATGTAAATGTTTGCTATTGTTTGTGCTTCCCTCAAATTCCCGGGTTTCTTGAATTCCTATAAAAAAAAATCCAGCCGAAATGGCACTAATGTTTGTTTGCATGTTAGGACTTGCACTGACATAGGTAATTTCCAAGAGAGCAAGGCCTTTCACTATTTTGTTCACTGCTTTATCTCAGTTCCTAGGTCAGGTCCTGGCCCGTGGCATATGCTCATTAAGTATCAGTTGATTGCAGGGTTGGTCAGAGACTGAGGAGCCCACTGGTTTGTGTGGTATGGGATTCTTTTCAAGGTTTTCAAGGAGAAAACAGGAAGCTGAGATCTTCAGGGAACTGAGGTCCTCTCTGAGAGTTCTTGTCCTTCAGGTCAAATCAGATGGTTGCATCTCAGGCAGGTGCCCTTTGGTTTATGCATGTGGGGAAAGGATGGGAACATGAGTCAGCAAGAACTTCCTTTCACATTTAGGCCTTTCCAAATGGCCTTTCTCCCCTCCTCATTTTATTCTGAGGTGGTTTTTTGTTTGTTTGTTTGTTATCGGCAGCAGAGGCTTTGTGTAGGAGCATTAACAGGAACTAACACTTGGAAATGACATACAGCTCAGTTAATGAAAGTCCTTTCTTGAGAGTGGGATGAATCAGCCCTTGGAAAAAGGAAACTGCTTAGTCTTGCAAAGACTGAAGTCAGGCATTGGACAGGTGGTTTGAATCCTTTGTGGAATCAGTGATGACCAGAAAAGTTGACACCAATTCATTGAGAACATGTCACCCAAACCTTGCTTCCTTGCGGGATGGGGTCACTAGACTGAAAGGCCAGGCCGTGCACAGCAGTGCTTGCTTCAATTCAATTTTCTGCCGAATAGCCCGTGAATGGAAAGGGAAAACTATCTTGAATCTTGAGCCTTGGATTTGTTCTCAACTGAACCCACCCAGGAGTTGCTCAGCGGAAGTAGTGGAATGGCTTGGGCAGTCACAATAATGGTATTAAAGCTCTCTTCCAGAGCTTGAAGTCTGGGGAATAATGACATGCTTTATGGACAACTAAAAAATAGGAAAGCCAAACTTTCCAAACCCATGAGGTAGCTTCATGCCAGCTAGGCTTTTGACAAAGTTCTTTTCATTTCTCAGTTGGAGAAGTAGGATAACAAAGTTAAATAAAGTCATAAATGGCTGAAACACAGGGCTGCACTGTAAGAAGGTTGATTTGTGACCAGGCTAGTCGTGAACATGATGTGCCTGAGGATTCTTTGTTCTTTGTCCTGCTTGATAGTCTATCAGTGGTTCAATGAAGACAGAGAAGCAGGCTTATTATATTTTTCCGTATTTTTGCAGTATAAGGTTAGTTGCAGGAAGATGCTTATAGTGTAATAATAAGCCATCCTTCTTTAGCATTAATTTTGTTGCTGTAAAAATAAATTGGAACCATATGTCTATAAAACCCCAATGCACTGGCTCAGATGTTCTGAGGAACTGTCATGCTCACTACCCTCCTCAGAGAAAAGTCACTGCAAATGATTTGTACCGTGTATCCCTTGTGCGTGGACTCCGTGGACTGGTGTCTTGCTCAAGGGGCACTTGGGCAACTCCTGGGGAGAAGTCTGCCCAGTGAGGGTAATTTACATTGGACAATGACTAAGAGACCTGAAGTGAGTGTCCCTAATGGGGATTTTATTGTGAGAAACATATGACCCACGGAGAACGGCAGTACAATTTGAGAGCACAAAGAGGGTGGGGAACATATGCCATAAGGCTGGAGAAATGTGAAGTCAGCACAGTGGAGACGCAAGAGAAGCAAAGGGAATAAGAGGAAAAGAAGCTTGAAAGAGAGGGAGAGAGATTGGGGACATAAAAGTTGCTGTCATGTCCTAAGCCACTTTCCAGCTTCCACGAATCTGTGTTTGTTTGTTTGTTTGTTTTGTAATTTTTAAATTTTTAAAATAAACATATAATGTATTATTAGCCCCAGGGGTACAGGTCTGTGAATCACCAAGTTTACACACTTCACAGCACTCACCATAGCACATACCCTCCCCAATGTCCATAAACCAACCATCCTCCCCCTACCCCCTCTACCCCCAGCAACCCTCAGTTTGTTTTGTGAGATTAAGAGTCTCTTATGGTTTGTCTCCCTCCCAATCCCATCTTGTTTCATTTATTCTTTTCCTACCATGCAAACCCCCCACGTTGCATCTCCACTTCCTCGTATCAGGGAGATCATATGATAGTTGTCTTTCTCCAATTGACTTATTTCGCTAAACATAATACCCCCTAGTTCCATCCATGTCGTTACAAATGGCAAGATTTCATTTCTTTTGATGGCTGCATAGTATTCCATTATACACACACACACACACACACACACACACACACATATATATTTATATTTATATTACATCTTCTTTATCCATTCATCTGTTGATGGACATCTAGGTTCTTTCCATAGTTTGGCTATTGTGAACATTGTTGCTATAAACATTCGGGTGCATATGCCCCAATTCTGTGTTTTTAATGTGCCATTTCTTCCTGGGTCTGTAGCAAGGCATCATGCTGGTTGAGGTAACCCAAGTGCTCCTTGAAAACCTGAAAGAGCCCAAAGACGTTGAATAGAAGGAGATGAGTTGTCCGTCAACCTTCCAGGGTTTGGGGGACATATAGTTCATATCTAAGCCCATGTAAAAGGGGTTTTTGAGGAGATTGGTCCTTTTGGTGACAAAACAAAACAAATCAAAGATGGTGATTTGTCAGGGAAGCTGGGCTTGTTTCATAGACCCTAAAGAAGTTTTCCATTTATTTTGACCAGATTGGACACTCAAATTCTCTTAAGATATCTACGCTTGACTTCAGATTCAGATTAACTGTAAACAGTATCCAGACCAGTATGTCATCTTCTAACTTTCAATTGTTTTTCAAAGAATTTCAGGGTATATGTTCCTCTGAGTGAGGCTGACAATCTGCAGCTCCATGAGATAGGAGGCACCTTTTGGTACAAGGTTGGCATTTGCATCTATTTTCTTAAATCTCACAAAAGAAAATGGCATCATGAGGGAAGGCAGGGGTACATAGAAGGAAATTCTTCTCTTTTCTTTAGGAGTAAAGGGTGTCTATGGTCCATTTCTCTTGACTGCATGAAAAGAGAGAAATGAGATTTCATCATTTTTACCTTTCTCTTCTTCTAATATTTCTCTTTTGTTCCTTGACCCTAAAATGTTGAGCAATGGGAGGGACAAAGGAAATAGAAAGTAAAAAAGGGGGATATCAGACTGGAAATGTCAGCTCCATTCATGAAGTGGGATGGGAGGAGATAGGATGAGGGCTTGGGACCTCAGGGAGACAGCGAGTCATGGATGTCAGATAGATAGTAGGAGAACCTCACTGTTACCACTCAGGGGGACCGGGACATCTTGAACCAGGAAAACTGGAAGCAGACATTGTTATGGAGATCTTTTTGCTGGCATCCCTTGATATAAATGTTCATTAAGCCATTTTAGGGTTCCTCATCACAGATCGTCTGCTGCTTCAGGATGTCCTTCCCTGCTGGGATGTTAGTGTCCAAAGTTCCTTTGCCAGTTCATCATTAATTTTTATAACATATGATATCTTCTCAGCAAATTGTCCATCTGTCTCAAAGTCTCTGTCTCTGGAAAACTGTGTCTCACGCCTATAGTTACTGGATTCCCATTTTAGGTAGTGGTCAAAAAAGCCTGGCAGTGATGAACTGAATGACATGTTGGGGCTGAAGAAGGGAGCAAGAAGGTGGGTCACATCAGGTGGGAAGTCCAAAGTTGTAGTTCAGCTTCTGGAGAGTGAGGCAGGTGGCAAGGCATTCAACCTGTGTATAGACACAGTCTAGGGCAGGGGCAGGAGCCCAGGCAAGATGAACAGCTTCTTGCCCTCATTCCCTCATTTCATATTCTAAGTGACTTGTGAATGTTGGGTTCCAGGTTAGAGAAATCATGATGGGGGTATATAATTGGGAACAAAACAGACATGGCTTCTCACCTTGTGGGGTTTATGGTCAAGAGGGACAGAGGGCACCAACATGGCCCCTACTCAACCTGGATGTCTGCTGTGCTCACTGTAGGAGCAGGAGCTAGGCTGGGGGGCAGGGTGGGACATACCTTGATGAGATGAGTATTGCTGGACCTTATTAAAGGACATTGATGTGTGTTTGTTAAAGTTGTTTTAATGTTAGCCAAGGAGTGATCATGTGTGTGTGTGTATGTGTGTGTGTAGAAGGACTATTTATAGTTACACGTTTTTTAAAATCAATGCTTAGTTTATTAAGTTCACAAATATAAAACTATTTTTTCTTAAGGTTTTAAGTTCAACTTATAAAGTTTGTTATTCTACCTGAATTTATTAAGTATTTATATGAGTAAGAATAATTACCTTTCCATGTACATTAATGATATTCAATAAATTAATAAGTTCAACAGATTGATTTTTCTTAAACAATTAACCCCATTTACAAACCTAATTAACTTATATCTTTTAAATATCTTTGTGCACATTAAAATGCAATTTGTCTGATTCTTTTAAATACATCAAATGCTTGAAAAGGCAAACTTACACACCCAGAAAACAAGAATCTCTCAGGTTTCAGGACAGCTTTTGTAAATCAAGTAATACATGTTTATAAATGTTACAAATCAAGTTTGGCTAAACGTGAAAACCATTTAAAAAGAAACATGCTTACACCTTTTAGATGACAAGCACAGGTCTGGGGTGTGTGTGTGTGTGTGTATGTGTGTGTGCGCGCGAGTGTTTCCAGCACTGCCAAGCAATTCTCCAGTCTCCCACTGACACTGAGTGGCTGTCCTACAATGTAACGTGGTTCTGACACTGGAGTTCTCAGTTCGCTATGGGGAACTGAACTCCCATAACAGCTCCCATCATAGATAGGACCATGTGTCACTGTGCTTCTGACTGACTAGATGCAAAAGTCTGGGTTCCTTCCCAGGGAAGAGGAAGCACAGGGTGTCTGGAGAAGAGTTTTCAATGACTCTGGACCAGTGGAAAAAAGTCAGCCCTCAGAAGAAGAGCTGTAAGGCTGTGCCTCTGTCCTCCCCAGCCCATGAGGGCCCTAGTGGACCACAGCACAAATGACCCTGGATAGTGCTCACTGGTGATGCGGCCATGCTTGTACATTTGGGGGGGGTAACAAATAGACTGTGGCAGGGGATTGCAGAGCAAGGACGAGCGACTGCATTTAGCAACAGTACCTTCTCGACTGTATTCTCAAAGGTTATGGAATGGTCTTTTTGCTCACCTGCTGGCCTGACTTTCTCCTGCCCAAAGACTGGAAGAGAAGGAAATCAACTTGGAGTGGAATGATTCTCAAAAGAAAGAAAACCTTCTGGGGCTTGCTCAATACCTAATCAAGAGGACTGAAAAGCACTGATTTAATTAATTATTCTGAAGTTCCTTTGGAGGGGTCTGTGCAGGATCATCTGAATGAGGGCTCCGGAATGCACCCAGCATCCTCAGGGAGGGTGTGCATATCCGCTGCCACACGCAGGCCCTAAAATGGGCACTGGCCCCCACTGGGTTTCCGGGGGAAGCTCATTCAGGAAGTCACATGCTGTAAGACAGCTGCAGAGGATGAGAGTGGCGGCAGCTGATTCCGTGAATACACACAAGGGGCAAGATGCTGGCTTCATGGATATTTGCTTTACCAAGATATCTGGAGAGCTTTTCCTTGGCCGTGTTACATCATCCCAGGGTCTCTATGCTCAAGCAGCTCCTTGGAGAATGGAGATCCATGATGCTAGTTATCTTTATGTCCATGGCCGATTCCAAGAAGCAGTTTATAACACCTCAGAGATTTTCATTCATTTTAATCCGAGATCATTCCTGCCATGAATCTTCTCTTTAAGATGCACATTCCCCTTACCATTCCCAGTACCCTAGAACCACTATTGTGCTTGCTAGTGTCCAACTGCTCCCCACCCCACCCACTTTGGGTCCCTCTGTCAAGACAGTTTTTGAAAAACACCGCTACGCTGCTCTGACCTAGAGTGGTTTCCTATTTCTTACAGCATAAAAATCAAACCACTCTGGCTTCCAAGGACTTCAGTGTCTTGTCCTTCCCTCCCACCCAGGGTTACAGCCTATCGCTGCTCTGGAGGGCTATTCTCCTTCGTGAGCTCACTAGACCCCACCCCACACGGGCTCCTACCCAGAGCTTGTGTTGTGTCTTGTGACCTCCTAACCTCTTCCAGGGAGCCTCTCCAACCACTCCAGGTCATGCTAACTTGTTCATTTATCCATTCACACTTTCATTCATTCACTCCATTTATGGAGCATTTTTCACATTCCATGCGTTGACAGGTACACATTCATAACCTCTTGATCATCAAGGCTGCTACGTACACTTTCGTGGAGTCTGTGCCCTACAAAGGGGTGGAAGTGGCCAGTCACATTAGGAATCAAGCCCGGTATTCTTGTAACCCACTCCCCTGATTCCAGGCCTTCCTTTCTCTTCTCTTCCTCAGCTTTGGCCAGTCATCAATGAAGAATTACTGCCCCGGGCCAAATCTTACTGTTTTTCTCATTACTGTTCTTTGTAGGAGTCAGGGTGTTGTGACTTCATTGAGCTGACATTTCTTAAGTAGAATGCTGAGGTGCCACATGGTAAGCTGTGGTTCAATAAAGGACCACAAGGGATGCCTTGAGGGCCACGTGGGAAGGTCAGGGCAGGGTGTTGGCAGGATGGGGCAGAGGCTGAGAACATGCCTTTATCAGGGTCTGTGGGTGGAGTGCTTCGGGATTCTCAGGTTCAGGCAGGATCGATCTGTTCAAACCCCAAAGAGAGGGGTTTTGGTAAGTTCCCCAAGAGTCTTATTAAGTGGCGGTGGGGCGGTGGGGAAGGCCAGGGCAAGGCCCTGGGACACTGTTAATGGCAAAGGCTACTGAGGAGTCACGCTGGGAACTTAATTTGCTTGTGGTGCTGTGGCTGCTATCTGGGCTGGGCCTTGGAAGAGGGGGCTGGTGTTGGTTTCAGGTGGCCGCAGGCCACTTGGCCAAACAGAATGGACGCCACACCATGGAGTAGCTTAGCTCAACTGTCAGCACACCATGTGGGAAGCAATCAAAAGGTTCACTTGGCTGGGATTTTGAGGGGAGTTCAATACTGGTGCTACTTTCAGAGGAAGAGCAGGTAAAAGGAACCCTCAGGGGGAGTTGAGGCACATAGGAGGAAAAGTAGCCAGAAAGCTGTCACCGGAAGAGTGCCTTGCAGGAAGTGCCTCCATCGAGTGCCATCGGAGAGAGATTCCTAGGTCTCAGTACTGTGGTTGCTTGGGATCCATTGGTTCTGTCCTGGGGTGGGGGGACGGTCCTGGGTCCCCCAGGGGACCGATTCACTGTCCAGCTGAGAGCCACTGTCATAAAGGAAATAATCTCTGTCAGGGACCCCCTTCCCCCAGCACAGAGCCTGGGGTGGGAGAAAGAACCTGATGTCTCACTCCGCCCTCCCCTCATCTTCTGTGTACCGGTCACTGCTGAACCCAGCCAGAAGCCAGAGGACAAACTTTTACTCCCTCCAGGACATTCCTTTCTTTTAATTTAAGACAAATCCCAACAGGTAATTAGACCTGTAGCTCCGAGTCACAATGGCGCAGAAGCCATTCATTCACCCACTGACTCCCGGCTGCTGATGAAAATTGCCTCTGGCAACCCAGAGATGAGTCCCTAACGTTATTGCTAGGGACAGGCCTCTGGCTCTTGCCTTGTCCTCTTTTTCTTCCCTCGGATGCACTGTAGTTATTTCCCGTTACGTCTAATTTCACGTCTTCATTCCGATCCGCCTGCCCACTGACAGCAGAGGTACCTTGGGAAGGTCTGTACAAGCTGAAGGAATAATCGTTGCTGTACTTCTGAACTCCCAGAGCTCCTTTAGAGACAAACCCCGTCAAGGCCCCAGTTTTCCCTCTCATTTGTCCCTCTGTGGTGTGCCCGGTGACTCCCAGAGGAAATGCTATCATTCTATCGATGTTACATTGGGTAATATTTGGGCCACCCTGTTGGCAGTATTTTGTCAAGGGATTGATTGGCTAGAACCTTCAGCCATCTTGGGGCAGAGTTCCTACATATTGTGGGGAGAGTTGTTTACAGCCATGCTCCCCACATTTTTATGAGCGCATGAATCACCTGGGATCTTGTTAAAATTCAGATTCTGTAGGTGCGTTCAGGGAGGAGCCTTAGTCTGTATTTCTAATAAGTTTCAGGCCGCTGCTGGTCTGCAGACCACATTTTGAAGAGCAAGGATCTCGGTGACAGTAAGACACACAGTGCTTTCCGGTGTGAGTGATCCACTCGATTACAATTTTTTTTTTTTAAGATTTTATTTATTTGACAGAGAGAGATCACAAGTGGGCAGAGAGGCAAGCAGAGAGAGAGAGAGGAGGAAGCAGGCTCCCTGCAGAGCAGAGAGCCGGACGTGGGACTCGATCCCAGGACCCTGAGATCATGACCCGAGCTGAAGGCAGAGGCTTACCCCACTGAGCCACTCAAGTGCCCCTCGATTACAATTTAAGAGCCTGTTGCAGAACATGGGGCTAGGTTTTGTAGAGGACGTAGATGCACACTTTTATCATCCTCAAGACCCCATATGACTCTGCATTAAATCACAGAGATTTTTGTGGTTCAAAAATCTTTTCTCAAGACGTGTTTCTCTTCCAGACATGGACAAAGCTTTCAACTCCAGCGAGTCGCAGCATCTCCCCAGATCACCTGGGTGAACTAGCCTTGGACGCCTGTGCGGGGCCATCCCCAGCTTTGCTTTGCAAGAGGTAGTTTTTATGTCAGTGGACAAGGAGAGAGAAGGCATTTCTTGTCTGTGCTTGGATGGAACTTGGCTGTTTCTTTTCTCTGCTGTGGATGAATCATTCTGGGGGGTAAGGAAATAAATCAAGCATGGCTGTTTTTACACAGGGCGAGGCTGGGGTGTGTGCATGTATGTACACACACATAGGCTGTGACCTCAATTTAGTTTTGCAATAAAGTTCCCTTCTAAAAAATATAGACTCTGTTAATGGTTCCTGAATGCTACCTCAATGCAGCAGGGAAACATTACGGAGACTGTTATCATAGGCGCCATTATGTTTACCTCAAGATTTTCACTCATGGCTCATTGCTTTCCTTTTCTGGGGGACTCCATTTCTGGTCCGTTGGTAACACTCACTGGGTGCTTACTGAGGTGATAGACCCCGTGGAAGAGTTGGAATAGGTCCAAGTCTGTGTAAAATACGGATTTCCCCTCAGGTGGTCATCTAACCGATGAGGCGTGTCCCAGGAACCCGCTTGAATGAGCCTGAATGCCTTATCTCCTGTTGGTGTAAATCTAAAGGAGGGTGAAGGGAATGGGACAGCACGTGGAATGTTGGGACCCTCGTTTCCAGGAGAGCTCCTGTCCTCCCAGACAAAACACTCTTTTTCTCTTCAGGCCGAAGGGGCTTATCATCCCAGCAAATGATCTGTGCTGGGGAAGGTGACTGCGTAGGAAAATGGTAAGAATGGGCTACGGATCACCCACTGGAGGAAAAGGAGCAAGGCTTCATGTCCTGCTGATTAGAGGAGTGAATTTACAACAGAGGGACAGAGGAGGGAAAACACGTAATCCGGCTTGCCTGCTGTCCGTGGGGTTTGTGTGTGTGGATGGCTGCGCTTGGGTAAAGCCACTAGAGCAGCAGGTTGGAATTCTGGGGGCCGCCGGGGGGCTTGTGGGTCCGGAGTCAGGAGCTGGCAGAGAGAGGGAGAGGAACTGAAGGGTGAAATGCTCAAGCAAGGCTTTTATTTAAAAACGACACATGCAGGAGTTGGAAGTAATTTACGTCTTCTCTCCCTAAAACTCAGGGAAACAAAAGAATGGAACCGAAAAACAGAGAATACATCATCTGCGTGGGGTTTTTCAACTTGCGCACTATTGACTTTTGGGGTCGGATGATTCCTTGTTGTGGGGGCCTGGGCTGTTTCCTGTAGGGATTTTAGCAGCATCTCTGGCCTCTGCTCACCGAAGCCAGCAGTACCTTCCTCGAGTTGTGACAACATAAAGTGTCCCTAGACATTGCCAAATGCTCCCTGGGGGACAAAATTGCTCCCTCCCCCACTTGGAAACCTTTGATCTGCACCCAAACGAGACGGTGAGCCCTGACCTTTTATGACAGATTGTTGCCTGGAGTCTTCACATAGCTGTGCTCATGTGAAGCAGAGTACGGGAGCGGGCAGTCAGTGGGGACACTGATGCCCCACGGTGGGTCTCCAGTTGGGAAGGAGCCATCATCAGGCTGCAGGAGACACGAGGAGCTTCCACTTGGGGTCCCGCTCCCCTGTGGGGCAGCAGGGGTACAAGGCTAGCATGGGGCTTTATGCCTCCTCTGTGGGGAATAAGGAAACAGCTGGAGGCTCAGGCAGGTCTGTGCCTTCTCTGTGAAGACGGACCCCAGCTGGGCCAAGGAGAGGCCCCATGCAGAGCTTCATCAGATGGGGAGACATGATTCAAGGGCCACAGCTCCTGTGGCCCTGGATCATCTCGAGTTTGGCAACAGGTACTGAGATTTTACAGAATTGGATTCCCTCCTCATGCAGGAATTTCACTATTAGGAATTTTTCTCAGAAGATATTCAGAGAAGTGTATAAACATGGTTCTAAGATGAATATTTAAAATGGATAAAGAACAAAACTGGCTTTGTCACGGTGCAGGGATGGGCTAAATACATCTGGTACAGTCCAGATGGATCTATATGGATCTATATGGATCCCATATAGCTCCTGTAGACAACGGAATAGAACCCAGACCCTGTATGTCCATGTTTGATTTCAAGTGCACATACATACAACATCAATCAACCAGGTTGTCCGACGGCACAGTGAGTATAAGCCCACTTATCGGAAGTGTGTGCATGTGTGTGTGCATATGTGTTCCTGGTCCGTAGTGTGTGTGTTCACGTATGTCTGCATGTGTAGGTATGTGTGCGTTGGTATGGGGGCGTGTGTGTAGGTGTCCTGCCCCAGACTGAGTGTGGTTGCCACTCGGTGGTGGATCTCTGGGTGATTTCATTGTTTTTAGATTTTACGTTATTTAAATGCTCCACGTGAGTATCATCCTTTTTGTTGTTGTTGTTTGTTTTGGTTTGGTTTTAGAGACAGGGAGAGACTGGTGGGGGGTCAGAGAGAGAGAAGGAGAGAGACTTACAAGTGGGTTCCATGCTCAGTGCGGAGCCTGACTCGGGGCTTGATCTTATGACTCTGAGGTCATGACTGGAGATGAAATCGAGAGTAGGACACTTGGGGCCACTGGGTGGCTCAGGTGGCTAAGGACCTGCCTTTGGCTCAGGTCATAATCTCCAGGTCCTGGGATCAAGCCTCAGGTCAGGATCCCAGCTTAGCCAGCTTAGCCGTGAGTCTGTCTCTCCCTCTTCCTCTGCTTCTACCCCTGCTTGTGCTCTTTCTGTCCCTATCTCTGTCTCTCTTTCAAATGAAAAAACAAAATCTTAAAACAAAACAAAAGAGAGTCGGGCGCTTAACTAACTGAGCTACCCAGGCGCCCCTTGTATGCATCCTTTTTAGGATCTGAGGGGGGTTGGAGGAATCAGTTCTTAGCACGTGAGAAGATCAAAAGAGAAACAGTTGTATCCAGTTCTGTTCGGTCCCCATTGGATTAATAGAGTGTTAAAATTAATAGACTGTTAAAAAATTAAACAAGTTAAAAATCATAGGAGTCATCCTTATCCACACTGATGTTTGGTCTAAGCCTATCTGTGACCACAGTCCTGCAGTAGTTTCCTCCTTTTCTCCATCCCTGGAAGCCATGGGCTCATCTCGAGGCAGCTCCTGCTCCTTCACTCCCTGAGTGCTGGCCTAGAAAAGCTGCAGACCTCAGGAAGGAAGTTTTGATATTCTGGGCCATTGTCTTCTGTTTACAGTGTTTATCTAGTATCTCAGACTTGCAATTTTAGGGTGTCTCCTGAGAAACTGATCATCCCAGCACTATATTTACTAACTATACAATCAGAGGAATTTTTTGTTTGGGGCAACCTTGCCTCTCCTCCTTGATGACCTCACTCATCCCATGGGACACTGTTGTGGGTAATCATCACTTGTACACTCAGCAAAAGCTCAAATCAGAACGGTGGGTCCCTCCCTGTCCCTGGCTTCTAATTAGACAAGAGGGAAGCTGGCTCCACTTCTCTCGCTGGAAGTGAGGCCATCAGCAAACATTAAAGGAGGAAGGTGAAACCCACACAGGACTCTCCTTCTCTCTCCCACACGGATGCACAGAGGCACAAACACGCATGCCTGCACCTTTCAGGGCAGCGTCTAGCTCAGAAGGAAGAGCAAAGAAGGGTGGAAGGTATCTGTGTTTGTTTGTCCAGGAACCACCCAAGTTTGTTGTTACTCTGTCCTCCTCTGAGGCAAGAATGTTCTGACTTTAGAAAGGCAAGGCGAGGAATGCCCCAGGAACCGTGGGTGAAGCCGGAGTCAGCAGTGGCTTTGGTCTCGCGAGGAGTGCAAGGGTCCTGGTGACCCAGCACAGCGCCCCTCACTCTGTGGGCTCCACAATGTCCCTTGGTCCCCTTGGTTCCAGAGTCACAGCTGCGCTCTTCATTTTTGGTTATTTTCTGAAGCGTTTTATTTCTAATGGTTCCCACTCAAGATAGTAATTTTCAGAAGATTTTCCTTTTAGGTATTTCATTTGGATTTCTCATAGCAGAAGCTTTCTCTTCCTTTTTTTACGCTGTCATCAAGTTCGAGGACCATAAGTAATGAGTCTAATCTAGAGCCTCCTATTATTTAACAAAAATGTCCATAGACATAAATCAAATCGGCTCTATTTTGGATAAGTCTGCAAGCAGTAAGTGAACACTCTCAGTAGGGAGATATTCTTTCATTTTCTTGTTGCCTACATGTCCATATTAGCTCTCTGAGCTGTGATATGTCTGGCCTTGGTGCTTTGAGTGATGATGGACCTCATCATGCCTGAAGGACTGAGAAAAAAGCCTGATGCCCCCACCTATATTGGATAAAAGAGAAGGGTACTTTGGAAGAAGTGGGTTTTTCATATTGTTCTCTGTCCTATGCACTTCATGGCAGAATTTCCAAATAAAAATCTTTATTTATACATCTATTAGCTCCAATCTCATGGTCTTCAATATACAGGAAGATCTAATTCAAGAAGATGATAATAAAACACAGGATCATTTGGCCTCGCCTCTCCCTGGCCTCATCTCCTACTACCCTCCCTCTTGGTTGTTATACTACATCCTCCCTGGTTTTGTCTCTCTCCTTCCTGCCTCAGGAAGAGTTTGCTTACTTCAAATGCTCTTGCCCTTTACCTCTCCTTCCCCTACCCCTTTATGCTTGACAAACTTTTCCATCTTCTGGGTTATAGTTTAAATATCCCTTTTTCAGGCAAGCCACCTCTGGGTCCCCAGAAGTGGTAGGGATATTCTGTCCTGCAGCTGTATGCTCTCTCTGCACCTTGTAATTCTCCTTTGTAGCAACTGTCAAAGCAGTAATTATATTTACACATATAATTATTTTCTTAATGTATGTTTTATTCGCTAGGCTGTATACTCACAGATGAAGTCTGCCTGTACTGTCTCTGCAGCGCCTAGCATAATGTCTGATATGCAATAGGCACTCAATTAATACTTGTTGAATGCATATTCCTCTCATGAGGGGTAAGGTGGCTCACCAGTTGTCACATGAATTAGGGGGATCTTTCAGGTAACAAGACAGTTCCAAATAGCCCTGGACAGAAATATGTCTGCTCTGATGGTTTTAGGCTTACCTGATATGGTCTGGTACATCCGTAACAACAATGCTGTCAGGAGGGTGACAGTAAGGATATGAGGTTGACAGCCGTAATAGTGGTGCTCTCTAAGTCACAGCTAAAAAGGAGGTGGTTGACCTTGTATAGTGGCCGTGTTCATTTCAGCTTGGAGTGACTTTCCTGTTTGTGTCAGTGACATACGGGTTGGAAATCGCTCTAGTAAGACCTGCTATTTTACTCATTGAAATTTCTTCAGACTTTGTTGTCATTGTAGCTCTGCTACTTTCCCTAATAAGTTCTGGGTTTGACTTCAGCATAGTCCACTATCTGGCCATAGGTTTCTTTAAACACTGAGATGGAAACTTTCTTACTTTTATACTTTCCTGAGTTAGTAATTGACTTAGTTGAATACTATTCTCTTCCAGTCCATATAGCATGAGGAAGTAACCAACCAACTCCACGGTTTTTAAGGACAAAATCCTCTATATTTCTCAGCTAATGTATACATTGGGCACGCCAGTGCATCCCCTTCCACATGTGTATCCTATCCACATTCACCACAAATAAAACTCTCAGCCACTGGGGCAGCACGTCATGGATACTTGTACTCTACCTGCCACCAACAGTGGGTTCCCTGTTGGCATCTGGTTGATAAGTCATCCAGTTCCAGAAACCTATTCTAAGAGTTTGTTTTATAGGACCATTTTGGGAATGAGTTCTTCTAGTTTCCAAAGGCAGACCCTAAACTGAGGATATATATGAAAATGATGTATTGACAAATGTTCCCAGGAAAGTCTGGGAGGGAGTGAGGAAGTGAGACTTGGAAGAAAGAGAGAAATATGGATAAGGTATCAAGTAAAGTTGCATAGAAAATAACTATGTCTTTCTCTTACAGGGGAGCTCTGGGAACAGTGTAAGTCACACTTCAGAGCTGTCTGCATCAGGGCTGAAGGAGTGAAAGCATTTATACTGCCATCCCTCAAACATTGGTTCAAGACTGTACCTGGGGAATGACAGTTTCTAGCGGCATCCGGTTCTCTGTACATAGGCAAAGTAGGTTACTGTAGCCTGAGGGCAGTACCCTGGATAAGAGATGTGGGTAGCTGGTTGGGGGTGAGATCATACCGGGAGCTGGTGCATGTACGAATGGCAAAAGTGTCTGAGGGACCACAGGTGGAGCACCAACAAGATCCACGTTTCTGCTTCTATGGTTCTCTTCACATCAACTAATGCACTGATATGGGTTCATTCACTTTTTAAAGATGTGACAATTCAACATGGAAGCATCCTAGGTTCTGTTTACCTCCAGCTCTTGAAGACAGAGACTTCGATATGCCTCTAAGTTAAGATAAAATTCTGCCATATGAACCTGATGTTGCTTAAGGGAATACTTAATTAAACTGTGGTACATCCAAATTATGAAATGCCATTCAAAGGATAGAAAAGAAAGAGCCTTATCTGTAGGCACTAATACAAATAAATCTCCAAGAAATATTGTTGAGGGGAAAAGCAAGTTGAAACCTGTGTACAGTTGCAAGTAAATATGGTAAGAAACATGCCAAATGAGAGACAGTTGGCTTGGCATGGCAAAGGATCTGGATAGGATGTAGGTATCAAAAGGGAAGGGAGCTCAACCCTAATGAAACTATAAAGTTTCATTGTTAAAAAGGAAGATATGTCCATTGTTAAAAAGGAAGATTGTTGGTTGTGAAATTAAAAAGTTAAATTTCTACAACCAAGCAATTTGGATATTACTAAATTCTAACATGCTTGTGGATGTCAGTACCTCTTCTATGCTCAGTGGGCACCTCCAGGCTTTCCTACTCTTTAAAACAACAGGCCATCCATTTGGGGACCACATATATATTGTGTAGGACAGCTTGAGGGTTCTCTATGAGAACTGAAGCCTCCTCTACTAGGATCACATGGTTGATAAAGAGCAAAGACCAGTATTTTTCAGCCCATGAGGATGTGAAGGCCAATACAGATGCAATGAAGAACTTCTCATTCTCTCTCCTCCTCCCCTTTTCCCCATCTCCACCTCTATCTTCATCTCTGTAGGTCTATCTACCTACGTATTTAATGGTGTGCAAAACAAATCCTTAAGCGCTGCACAGGGACAATGTAAGAGAGAAAGATAACACAGGAAATCAGTTTATCCTCAGGAGAAGAAATTTTATGAGCAGAACAAGTTTGAGGACTGATTACGATGTTACATGCCAACATTACTGTCATCTGTCCAGCATATCTAAGTTCTGAGAAGACACACATAATGATACTCTTGAAAACCATATTTCCAATTCTGAGTCCTAAGAAATGCATTTTTTTGTCCAATAAATCAGTGATTGTCTGAGATAACTTTGGGAAGTCTACCAAGGCCAAGATAACAAACTCACTCCAGAAAGGCCCCTTTTCTTAAGGTTAGAGTCTCTGGCTACCATTGATTAAAGGTGATCTGGGCATGCAATCTAAATTGGGCCCATCAGATTTTATCTCATGGGAATTTGGAATTGGCTGTAGGAGATTATGGTGAGTCTGGGCTGCTCCTTTGAACAGAATGATGTAAGCTCTGAGCTGTGGAATGAGACCCCTATGGGTATAAAGAAACAGAAAGTATCTGTTTGTAGAGTGTTTACAGAGATGAGCAGAGACAAGTGGAGGCAAGAACTGGAAGGAGGTCCCTGCCTGGGCCCCTGGCAGCTCCCAGTTTCTGTCTCCTGTCCCTTGTGGGCCTTGGAGACACCCAACTTCTCTGACATGCCTAAAAATTCTTTAATGAACTCCATTTAAAAAACTAATTTAAGCTCTGTGTTTCTGTTGGTTGCAATCTAAAGAAACTCAAGGAAAACAGTAATTCTTTTCTTCTGCAGTTTTTCTAGTTCAAGGCTGTATTCTACATCCTTCTTTGTATTGTTATATTCTGATATAACTTTTATTTATTTCAGCTTCATTTGAGAAAGTTTTAGATAAGCATATGCCATGACTGCAGGCAAATGCTTGTGGCAGTAGGATAAGTATTATTTCAAATAAGTTATTGATTACAAGGGGGGGGCAGGAGATAGGGGAATTAGAATAATTTGGGGAGGCAATATAATATAGTAGGAGAGTGTAGTCTTTGGAGTCAAAACACCTGGGTTTGAATATGGTTATTCCACTTAGTTATTTGCTGACTTGGACAGAGTATGTAACTTCTCCATGCCTCTGTTTCTCCATCTGTAAAATGGGTATACTGATAGCACATATGCTAAATATACCATGGTGTGGTTGTAAGGATTAAATGAGAAAATACATATAAATTACTCAGAACACTAGCTGACCCCAAAATGGCACCCAGCAAATGGTAGTTCTTATGGTGACTGACAAAGGGAAGGAATAAGTGAAAACACAGAAACAAACTAACTAATAATCCTCAGTATTGAGATGGTTCATGTGGCTTTATTTCTGCCAAATATGGGAAAGACATGTAGAGATGACAGCTGGAGCATGTACAAGCAAACTGCAGATTTTTCTCTAAGTTGTGAGTCCGCAAAGGAAATTGTTTTCCCTCCGGAGATAAAGAGAAAAACATCTTGATCTCAGATGGAATGAGGATGCTATGCATAAATCCAGAGGAATGCTTATTGAAGTAGGTTGGTGAGCAAAAGATCTAAGAGGGTTTCTTGAAAAGAATTAGTAAAAAGAAAATGAAAAAATTATCTTTAAAATTTATTTTAAAATATCATTTTTCCACATATAATAAATATTTTGGCCCTTTCCGGTGGGAGTTGTGTGACTTACATGCATAAAGACAAAAAAAAAAAATCCTGATTTCTTTCCTGCATCTGAAATGAAATCTAAACTATGACTTAATAGTTTAGACCATAAGAACAAGGTCTTTCGCAAAAATATGGTAGCAACTGTTGGAAGCAGCAATTCTCCATGGGCCCTGAGTGTACCCGTTCACTCCTGATGGACTTTTCAAGAATGCAAGGCCTTAAACGCTCTGCCTAGGCCATTCTCGGGTTCTGTTTGCAGTGAGTAATGTGGGAGAAGGAGGTAATGACTCATTTTGGAACAAAGGACAGACTTGTTATAGAAGAGCTAGATTTCCCAAAGTCCATGCTCCTCATGTACGATGCAAAGCCATTATGTGTACAGTATCCACCTGGGCTGTGTACAGAGCCATCCAGGATGCTGTGAGTTGTTCTTCTAACAGTGGAGACCAAGGCAACTGACATGAAACATGAACTCATGTGCTTGCTGAGCATGGGTAATACTGTCTTTTGTCTCTGATCGAGGAATCTCCTGTCGTCTGCTAGCATGGGAAACAGCCTAACTTGTTAACTTCTAAGTAGGGTAAAATGCCAGATTTGGACATAATGAAGAGAAGGGCAGGCCAAGGAGAAATATAGTAGAGCGTATTCCCTCTTGAATGGACTCCACAATGCTAAGGCTGAACATCTGTCCAGATATGAACATCCATATTCTGGGTGCTCCGTATGGGCTTTTGAGTAAGGTGGTAGAAGTCTGTGGGAGGTCCTACTAGGAAAGCACTTGATCCAGGGCTGGGAGAGACAGTCGTGGGGAATACTGGACACATCAGAACTAAAACTGGAGAGACTGTTGTCAAAAGAAAGATGCCCAATGGAGGATGGGGTGGAGATGGAGTCTTTTACATAAAGTCTTGCCCTTTGAAAGAGAAAGGTAAAGAGTTCCTTCAATTCCAATGAATCCAGGGAAATCTGCCAATGAAACATGTAGGATTTTTGGTAGGGAAGAAATTTGAGGGTCTCTCTGCTTCCAGTGTGCAAGTAGGGGGTGCTTTCCTAACTTTAGTGAACGACACTTCTTTGGATCAGCCAATATAAGCCACCGTGCAACGTGTGACCAGTGCCTGATAAGACCTCTGCTCTGCTCACAGGAGGCATCCTGGGACAGATGGCCTTACGCCTGCCTTGCTCCTCCTCAACTGCTCCATCCTTCTGTCTCCTGGCTCCTGACTTCCTGAACTTGTTCTTAGTCTTGACAATGGATTTGGCTTCACTAGGACTGACCTTTAGCATTTTATTTGGACATGGTGTGTATTACCTCACTGTTTTTTTCCACCTCCTTCTTTTTAGGACATTAATCTGTCTACTCAACCCAAGCCCAAACCTTGGCCTGCTTGGCCATTGGCCCTCCTGGCCTGGCTTTACCTCCCTGGGAAGGGAAAGGAAAGATATCATAATCACCTTGGGGTTAGCTAGTTATAAAGATATATGTCTTGATATTTCATCAGCTCTGGATATTTTTTAAAAATACCATTATGGGAAAAAGAAAATAAAGCACCTCAGTAGCTTTTATCATTTGGAAGATCAGTCTGTAGTGGAGTTGATAAAAAAAAATACCAGCAATGCAAACATCTGGGTGAAGGAGCAGGAAATCAGGTTATAATTCTTTCTTATATGAAAATATTTATATTCTCCCAGGCTTTGGATCCTCAGTTAGTGTCTGATGTAGAAACAAAGGAATGTTTCACTACGTTTGGTGATGAGCATGGGGAGTGAACTACAAGTGTGACTCCATCTGTAAAGAAGTGTGCGTTTTGAGTTTGTTGACAGGACTTCCTGGGTCGGGGAGGGGAGAACTGGAAAAAGAGATGCTCAATTCCTAATCAAAGGGTATCTTACATTTTCCTTTCTCTGTGAAAATAACCATTTATGATTTTTTTTCCCAAGTCTAACATGATTTTAACACTACAAATTCAGTTCTATTTAGCTAAATCCTAATGGAGCTGAGATTTGTTTCCCCAGAAATCTCCACTATAATAAGAAATGAGATCTAGTCCAGTACAGGAAACATTAGCATCGTAGAAAATTAGGACACACATTTACTTACGTGTTTATTTTCAGCTTTAGAGAGTCTGATTTTTGGACAGAGGAGTCTGTCCTATATTTGTCTTGGACTGGAACAAGGATGGAGCCAGGGTGACAGGAGGATGGGGCATTTGATGAGTAGCACAGTCAGGAACAAGGAATGTAGAGATGGGAGTTGTGGGCACAATTACGTAAAACTGGGTAAATTCATAATTAACTGACTGACCCATGCCACTACTTCCCATACTTAAGGAGAAACTAAACGAAGACTTCTCTCAGAGCCCAGTGATGACACAGATCAGTCTTTTTTTTTAAAAGATTTTATTTATTTACTTGACAAAGAGAGTTCACAAGTAGGCAGAGAGGCAGACAGAGAGAGAGGGGGAAGCAGGCTCCCTGCCAAGCAGAGAGCCTGATGCTGGACTCGATTCCAGAGCCCTGAGATCATGACCTGAGCCAAAGGCAGAGGCTTAACCCACTGAGACACCCAGGCTCCCTGACACAGATTAGTTTTATTAGAATATCAGAAAAGGGGAAGAAAAAGTAGCTATAAACTCATATGTAATAGCTTTCGTTAAAGTAGACCAGACCTTAGACCAAATTTGTTTTTTTCCAGATGTCCTCTTGATTTTTCTAATTAGCTTGTGACAATTAAAAAACAAAACAAAACAAAACAAAACAGCACTTCTTTGAAGTTTTCATATTGACAATTCAAAGTCTTAATATACTAAGAAAATATTTTCATTCTTCAAAATCTCATCTTTATAACTGTTATAACTTTGTAACTGTGTAACTTTATAACTGTTGAAAAAAAATCACTGGTTTATAAAGAGATTTATAACTGGTGAAAGACTTCAATATTTGGTGCTATACTTAGAACATGTTAGTTTGATAAGAAGGTCTACCAAACTCATGTGTACTTGTCAATCCACTAATGATTAAACACTGTTACCGTAGGTGAACTTCGGTGCTCGCAGCTTCCTGAATACAAACACAAACATGGGCTCTGGAGCGTGGAATTGTTTAACTTGAAGAGTGGTCTCATGGATTATTCAGAATATGCTTAAAATAATTTGTTGGGCATTGGAATGAACAATACACATGCAGCTTTGGGACCCTTGTGCAAATCCAATCCTAGGAATCATCCTAGACAATCTTTTCCTTTTTTTTTTTTTTTTTAAGATTTTATTTATTTGAGAGAGAGAGAGAGTGGGAGAGCAAGCGCACAAGCTGGAGAAGGGGGTAGAGAGAGAGGGAGCAGCAGACTCCTTACTGACCAGGGAGCTCCATGCGGGACTTGATTGCAGGACCCTGGGATCATGACCTGAGCTGATAGCAGATGCTTAACCGAGTGAACTGCCCAGGCTCTCATAAACAACATTTTCGTATATTATCTGTAACCAATTTATCACTAAGACCTTTTGATTTTGCTTTCTAAATATTTCTCAAGTATACTCCTCTTTCTCTATTATCATCTTTGTCTTATACCAAGAAACAATCATGTCTTGATTGGACTCTTACAATTGATGGGCCCCTATTATTGGCTCTTATAGTCCTGAGTGTTCCTCCTTTACTGTACTTATCATTATAGCAATTATGTGTTTCTGTGACTATTTGATTAATGCCTTCCTCAGGAGGCTATAAGCTACCTCTGTCTTAGGGCAATGTCTCTTTTGACTCATGCTTTGTATCTTCAAAGGTAGACATACATTAATAAATCAAAGAGATCTCTGACATAACTAAAGGGGACTATTAAAGAAATGGTGAATGATGTGTCTTTGTAGGGAGGGCTTAGGACTCCAAGAAAAGTCTTGACTGCCCTTTGACATCTTTTTTCCAACCCAAGTACATACATTGATGGACTGTAGTCCGAATTGTTGGAACCCTTAAAATAGGGAGAAAATATTACAGGATAGATAAGAAAAAAATTATTTTATTTTTTAAAGATTTTATTTATTTATTTGAGACAGAGAGAGGCCATGAGTGAGGGAGAGGCAGAGGCAGAGAGAGATGCAGACTCCCCAGTGAGCTGGGAACCCAACTTGGGGCTTGACCGCAGCACCCTGGGATCATGACCTGAGATGAAGGCAGTTGCTTAACTAATGGAGCCACACAGGTACTCCTGAAAAATTATTTTAATGAGTAGCAGAAGTACAGAAAATTTAACAAAATGAAATTTCACATGGAGACATGTAAATGAAGCATAATGACTGCCAAAACTATAGGACACATACTAGACATGTGTCTGAACAACATCATTTGCAGAAATATCTTTGAAGCTTTAATTGACAATAAACTCATATTACTCAGCAGAGAGGCATGAATGACTTTATCAATTAAAATATGGACAAAGATATGAATAGGCACTTTATAAAAGACGTTAACGTTGGCCAATAAAGAAATAAGAAAACAAAATTAAAATAACTTCAATAAGTTATTTTTGGCCCACC
The DNA here is from genome assembly GCF_020171115.1 of Neogale vison. Classification (NCBI taxonomy): domain Eukaryota; kingdom Metazoa; phylum Chordata; class Mammalia; order Carnivora; family Mustelidae; genus Neogale; species Neogale vison. The sequence goes on from NC_058100.1 coordinate 10,247,215, forward strand.
AAACTGACAAATATTAAATAAAAGATAACAAACAACAATGCTAGGTTTTGTGACTATCAAGTCTTGTATTCTGTCTTTGTATTGCTTTTTTTTTTTTTTTGAGGTTTATTTGGCAATTCAAATAAGAAAATCCTAAAATGTGAGTATTTTTAGTGCAACAACGCTAATGTTAGGTATTTATCCTATGGCAAGGATATATGTGTGAAAGATTTAGCTACAAGGATATTCACTCTAGTACTGCAACAAAAGCAAGAAAGATTGGAAACAAATCTCTAACAACAGGGAATTAGTTAAAACATAGACTATTCAAAATTAAATACATGTATAGTTGAGCTTAAAAATCAGACTTTAAAATATTACAATGTGATCTTATTTTATTATAAAATATGTGCATAGGAAAATCATTAATAGTGGTTTTTTGTGTTGATGTTATTAAAAAAGAGACAATGGGTAAAAAAATGGAGTCACTTGTGCTAAATTCATGTCACCAAACCAAGACTTAATACCTAGCCTAATTGCAGTTTCTCCCAGGAATATAATCTTAACCAGTTAGTCTGGAATTTTCTGATCAGTACTGGTGAGGTAGTCTATCTGATACACCTCCACTGTCCCCCAAAGAAAGGTGATCTTGCCTGAAACAGCTCGCTCTTTTCTAGTAACATCCTTGTCCCATCTCCCTGCCTATGAAAGCCTTCCATTTTGTACAGCTCCTCAGAACTCCTTTCTATTTGCTAGATCAGATACCTGATTCATAAATCACTGAATAAAGCCAATTAGATCTTTAAATTTACTCAGTGCGCTGAGTACAGTTCAGGGGAAAAAAGGGTATATTAGTTAGAAATACTTTCAGCTACAGTGATCAGAATGCCCACCTAACATTGTTTTAAGCAACAAGGGCATTTAATTAACTTAAATAAGTCTAGAGCTTTGCAGAGCAGGGTGGGAGCATGTTCTCAAAGACTCTATCCCTTCCTGTTGATCCTTTCTGCCTTAACTGGTTGGTTTGATTCCGACTGGTTGAAATTGTCTGCTGTAGTTCCTGGCATGATATTTATGGTCTTGGCAAGGAGAAAGGGTAAAGCACTGTTAGTAGTGTCTATCTCTTCTATCAAAAATACTAAAGCCTATCTAGAACCACAGCCCCATTCATCTACTTCTGCATAGCTAGACCTGGAAAAGGTAAGCCACTCATGGGGAGGCCCAGAAACTGGGCAATGAAATTGTTATGTTAGTTAAAACTAGCTATAATTCTGGGGCTGAACACATTGCTTTTCCAAAGCAGAGGTTCTATTAGTGAGTAAGGAGGGAAGATGGATCTTGGGTTGATGAAGAACTTTATCGGCCATACAGAGTTGATGGGAAGTGTTGGTTGGTGAGCTAGGTCAGATCACTAGGGATGGTCTGGGTTTGGAGACTGGAAGTAAAGATGATTCAGACTTGGTTTAAAGAGGCTGTCACTTTGATGTACCACAGGACCAACCAATGAGTCCATCCAAGAAGTTCAAGGACATAAGTGAATGGATGTACTTCCCATCATCTCCCTTTTCTCTACAGAGACTTGTCAATGTTGTCCCCATAGATGATTATTTCCCAGGTCAGAGGGGTTCCAGGGCTATGGGCTCATTGTTGTTTATACCAATAGCTGGCAGAGAAGGAGATGGGCTGGGGAAAAGATGACCACATTAGTATTTACTCATTTACCTACAAGAAAACAATTTTTGCTATGGTACAGTGTGTGCTTGTTTTGGCAAAGCATGCATTACAATTTTTTTTTTTCCAATTTATTTATTTTCAGAAAAACAGTATTCATTATTTTTTCACCACACCCAGTGCTCCATGCAAGCTGTGCCCTCTATAATACCCACCACCTGGTACCCCAACCTCCCACCCCCCCACCACTTCAAACCCCTCAGATTGTTTTTCAGAGTCCATAGTCTCTCATGGTTCATCTCCTCTTCCAATTTACCCCAAAGCACATACCCTCCCCAATGTCCATAACCCTACCCCCCTTCTCCCAACCCCCCTCCCCCCAACAACCCACAGTTTGTTTCGTGAGATTAAGAGTCACTTATGGTTTGTCTCCCTCCCTATCCCATCTTGTTTCATGGATTCTTAATGACAATAGAGGGAATGGGTGTCAATAATCCAAGCGTGTGAGTATACATCGGTATGAAGCATATGTACAAAGAACATTACTTCTGTGAATCTCTCCTAGAAACTGGGAATTGGGGTTGAGGGTATACTAAAATCTTAGAAGAGCTTTATATATAAAGATGTTTATCTAAGTGTTTGGCATGTGAAAAAGACCTGGAAGTGCAGCTCCCATAAACCCTTCGTCTTGGATCCCCTCTTTATTCCTGGAATTTTTTTTCCTGTCACAGTTAACCATGAATTTTAAAATATTCCATATTTTATCAAGCATTGATGTTGGGAGAGGCAAATTTCATGAAATCCAAATAGAAGCTCACTTGTAGTGTCACAACGAATAAACTATTCTTACAGTTTCACTGTGTCAGTACCAAACGGCAAATAGCTATCTGAAGGACACTGCTTCAGAGATAAGGGGGAACTGAATACATTACCATAGCTAAATGCAGGGTACCTAAATGTCTTACAAAGACACCAGCTGAATATAGGCACCTACTGTGACCAAAGGTAGGATGTATGGAAATACATTATGAGATTTAGCCCTTTGTTCTATTACAAGATTTTTTTTACAAGTGAGTTAAAAATTAAAAAAAAAAAAAAGGGGGGGGGGTGCTTGGATGGCTCAGTCAGTTAAGCGTCTGACTCTTGGTTTTGGCCAAGCTCATGATCTCAGAGTTCTGAGATGGAGCCCCATGTCTGACGTCGTGCGCAGTGCAGAGTTTGCTTGTCCCTCTCCCTCTGCTCCTCCTCCACTCGCTCTCTTTCTCTCTCAAATAAGGAAAAATAAAATCTTTAAAAAATAGTGAGATTAAAAATATTGCTAGATGTTGAGTATGTACTTAAAATGTTCGAAACAGTATTTTATAAAAGGAGTGAATAAATACGCATAAGGTCTATAGACAAAAATAGGTACCAAAATGCATACTTTAACAGATAAACAAATAATACATAAATTAAGTTTCACATAATACCTAATTAAGAAAAATAATTATTCATCAATGTAATCCTCATTCACATACCTCATAGCCTAAATATTAGTTAAAAAATTAAATAGGAATTCTTCCATTTAAAATAGGTCCATCATAACACAGTTCAGTCTATTCAGTCTTCTCTCTCATTCCTCCTCCTCCTCAAAAAGAGGAAAGTATATTTTGTCAAGCATTAACATGATTTTGAGGGAGGTCTTTTTAAAAATATCAATTCAGTGTGCTCTAATAACCACAGTGTGCCATATTGTTAGACATTTGACATATGGAAAGGGCGACTATTCAGAAGAGGGGGAAGGCTTTTGGAAGCTCCAGCTCAGCAGAGCCCTGGGGGAAAATGCAGAGTGCTGGGTAGAGGACAGGGCTTCTGTATTATGCACTGCAGGCCATTTCTCTTCCTCCTTGTCTTCCTCTCTCTCCAGCAGGGGTTAAGAGAGGTCCAGTTCTCGTCCATTGTTAAATACACACAGCATATTAAAACACAAAAAGACAGGTTCCAATGGTCTTGTAGTCCATTTTAAAGGATTTCATTGGACAAGTTTTGGTCTAAAATGCAAAACACAAGATAATTCTTTCTATTCAGAGTTTAATTACTGCTTGATTAAAATTCATGGTACATTCTGAGGATTGGATATGAGTTTAAGTCCGGGGGGTGAATTTCTTCTTTCAGTGGCTCGGTTGTATCTTTTGCCGATGGAGAACTTCATTGGGAGATCACTTGCAAGTGTGAATTTGAATCCCTCTGGGAACCTGAGAACTTGTCCAAGCAGTTCTCCTGGCTCTCTGCTCCCAGAGGAAGGAGAGGATTATGTGTCAGAGCCCAGCACAGGTGCCCAAGCATGTTTATGGAATGAGTGAGTATTTTGTGTGGTGTAGACAGAACAGAGCACTCTTGGGAGGTAGGACTCAGGGAGGGTTAATCATGTGTTTTCATTTTGCTCGTGGTTTATGCGCTTCGGGCGGCTGTTGTTTACTAGCTTTTGTGTTTTTCTAGAAAGGGGGAGGGTGGGAAACAACAGCACCCAAAATTCTCCCCCGTCTGCGTCTCCCAGCAGCGCAGACTCGTGCAGAATGTGCCAAGGTGTGGCTGCAGAGCATGCCCCTTCAGAGGAAATGAGTCCCGTCTAATTCAGTGTGAAATGCTTGCCTGACAGCAGGTCACAGGGGAGAGGGCGCAACTACAGCTCTGTAGTGGGAGCTGAGCTGTCCCACTACGGTGTCAGTGGCAAAGGGGCAGATGGCATGGAATGAGAAGGGAACGGGAAGTGTGCACGGGGCAGCGTGAATTAGTTAACAATCTCTGCATGATGCATCAGTCTTTTGTGGTCAGGCCACATTTGTATTCCTGTGGCTTATCTAGTATTAAGCCTATCTGGAAAGTGACAGCTAGAGTTGCACTATTTCAAACTGCTATTAACAGTTTTGCAGAGTTCACTGCTATTTTGGAGGGAAGAGGATTTATTACGGAGGGATTGGAGGCTGGAGGACTGGCACTTGAAGGGTTCTCTCAGGTCTCAGTCTATTGCCTTGTTTGTCATGGAGAGCTCAGTTATGGTTTCAAAACTCAATGCCTCTATCTCTTCCCCAGAGGCTTTCTCAACCAAACACTGGTGCAAGGGGAGAGAAGTCTCTTTCATCTCATGTGTAATTGACCAATTAAATGTACTGATGAAGTGTGCAGGTATCAATATGTGTCCCTTGGTGTCCCAGGGAAAGAGGTATACAAAATCTAGATGGTTGCTCTTTGAAATAACCCATCAATTAGAACGTGATTTAACAAAATCATGGCATGTGTATGGAACAGGAGCTCCAGGTCTGCTTTTCTTATAAAATGGAAGCTGACTAGTAACAGGGACATGGTGGGTTAAGTCTGACCACACAGAATAACTATTTTCTGCAGCTATTTTCCCACAGAATGGAGACCATGCTGTGTTTCTCCTTTGCTGGTAGATACATTGAACAAAGTGTTAGTTTTCTTTAATCCAGTTGTATTAATTATGACTAGTAGCCCCTGGCTTTATCACAACTGCAGGACAGTTTTCTGCATGGGGAAGAATGTTTCCCCGTTTCCTCTCTTCTTGACATACCTTGTCCCAGGGAATTTGTGAAATCATACAAGGGGTTCTAGGACAGCATTAGCTCAGGGCCAAATAAAAAGATTTCACTAGCAGATGTGGGTAATTAGGAACGACTCACTAACTGTGGAGTGCAGGATTAAAAGTGTTATTATTGTCTTATTAGAAGTGATGAGGCATGGGCAAGAATATTTGCCTGGGAATGAGTCTACTGACAGCTTCTTGTAACTCTCATCTCTGATTAAAATGCTTAATTGATTACAGAGCTTGGGTACTAAAAGCCCTGATTCATTTTTGATACTAATGAGAGAAAAATGTTCTCTGGAGATGTGCACATGTGGAGAAAGGAGCAGAAATCATTGCTAATTAACAGCAGGTCACCTGCTGAGTGTGGGGTAGTAGAGAATGACAGACCAGCAATGACAGCTCTTTGGGGCGGTCCTCGCTTCACTGTTATGGCAGAACACATCTTTACCTCAGTTTCTACATCTGTAATGTGGGGATAGTAATATCTACCTCTAAGGGCTTTGGGGGCATGAGAAGAGGGTCATGGACACGGTGGGAACTTAATGAGCCCTCCTTTTTTAAAAAAAAAGTATCTTCTTTATCCTTACTTCCTTACAGATCCTGTTATTATAATTCATTTTAAAAATTATTTATTTATTTTAGAGAGAGAGAGGGCACAAGTTGGGGGAGGAACTGAGGGAGAGGGAGAGAGAGTCTCAAGCAGACTCCCCACTGAGTGCAGTGGATCCCAGTGCAGGGCTCCATCTCAGTGCCTATAGGATCATGGCCCTAGCCAAAGCTATGAGTTGTATGCTTAACTGATTTGGCCATCCAGGTACCCCAATTATAAGTCCTCTTAATGTATTAATGTACTACAGATGTAATCCAACACATGGGGATTATTAAAAATTCCCCTTAATAAATTGGTAGATTACCCCAGTTTAATTTTACCCCCAAATTATGTTGGTCCCGAACTCATCTAGAAATTCTCCTGGTTCCACCTGTCTTCTCCATTTCCTCTCCTTTTCCTCCTACCTCTCTCCACTTCATTCAGTCAAAGGAGCACTTGGCATGTGTCCTGAGGGAAAGAGCTGGTGGGGCATAGAGTGGAGAGGCAGAAAACATTCTGTTACAGTGCTGTGCCCTGATCTTCCTTGGGTCCTGTGATGGTTAATTTCATGTGTCAACTTGATTTCTTTTGTCATAGCATGATTTGGTTAAGCATTTTTTTTGCATGAGATGAACATTTGAATAAGTAGATTGAGTAAAGCAGACTGCTCTCCCTAAGGTGGGTGTGCCTCATCCAATCTACTGAAAGGCCTGAATAGAACAAAACGGTGGAGTAAGAGAGAAATCTCTGTCTCTCTCTCCGCCTGTCTTCAACCTAAAATATTGGTCTTCTCTTGTCTTTGAATTTGGACTCAGAATGGAATTATGCAATTATCTCTCCTAGGTTTTCAATTAGTTGACTGCAGGTCTTGGGAATTCTTAGAATACATAATCACAGGAGCTCATTCTCTCTCTTTCCCTATCTCCATCCCTACCCCTACCCTTATCTCTGTCTCTTCTCTTTCTCCTCCTCCTGGTTCTGTTTCTAAGGAAAACCCAAACTAATACAGATTTTGGAACAAAGAAGTGGAGGTGTTGCAATCTCTAAATATGTGGAAGCAGCTTTGAAGCTGGACAATGCATAGAGGCTTGACGAGTTTTGAGGTGTATGCTAGAAATATGGATGTTGAAAGCATTTCTGGTGAGCTCTCAGATGGAAATGAGGAATATGTTATTGGAAACTGGGGCTAAGGTGATCCTTGTTACAAAGAGGTGTAGAACATGAACGAACAATGTTCTTGTGTTTTTTGGAAGGTAGAACTTGTGAGCAATAAAAACAGATATTTGCTGAGGAGATCTCTAAGCAAAGTGTTGAAGGAGTAGCTTGGTTCTTCCTGAATGCTTATAGTAAAATATAAAAAGAGAGAGCTGAATTGAGGAAGGAATTATTAAACAAAAAGGAACCAGAACTTGAAGATTCAGAAAATCCTCAGCAGATCCCATATTTCAGAAAGTGAAAAAGATTGTTCTGAAGGGAACCCAAGAGGGGGCTGAACAACTATTTGATAAACAGGCCATGGGGGTGACTCGTGGTTTTAGCCAGCCTTCTCAACAGAGCCAGGAACGGAGCTGGGATTATATCAACAAAGATCTTGCCTGTTTGAACTAAAAGAGATAGAAAAAAAAAAATGAGCTAAAATGAAGGAAGGCTGTTGGAACTCTTAGATTATACAGGACTAGATCACTGAACAATTTAGTTAAAAAAGTGTTCACTACTCTTTAAGAAAATAGAAGGAACCTAAAGGCAACTTAAAGGCCACCAGTTTCACTGCTTTGGTTCCAGTTCACCAGGTGGCTTCTGACTGCAGACTTGGGAGTGGGCCTGTCCTGCAGAGCCGTGTGGCTGAGACATCCTGTGGTACTTGAGAATGGAGCTTCCTGGAGTCCCGGGGTGTGACCCCCTACCCATCAGAGCTTTGGAGGTAGTACCAGTGGGTCCCAAAGGGCATCAAATCAAAGAGGACATTCTCCAGACTTAGAGTCAAGTAGAATTTGCCTGGCTGAGTTTTGGACTTGCTTGGGACTCATCATCCCTTCCTTTTTGGAATGGGGATGTGTATCCTATGCCTGTCCCACAGTGATACTTCAGAAGCACATAACTTGACTGGATTTATAAGGTCACAGCTGGAGAGGAATTTGCCTCAGGATGAATTTTACCTTAATTCTCATCATATCTGATTTAGAAGAGATTTAGGTGAGATTTTAGAACAGACATTGCAATGATTTAAGACATTTGGAGCTGTTAGGATAGAATGAATACATTTTGCATGCGAGATGGACCTGTATTTTGGAAGCCAGGGGCAGAATACTATAGACTATAAACTATAGACTAATTGTGTCCCTCCCACCCCATTCACATGTGAACTTGTAACTTCCTAATATTATGGCTTTTAAAGATGGGCCTTTGGGAGGTAATTAGGGTTAGGTGAAGACATAAAGGTGGGGCTTTCATGATGGGGTTAGTGGCTTTATAAGAAGTGGAAGAGAGGGACGCCTGGGTGGCTCAGTTGGTTAAGCAGCTGCCTTCGGCTCAGGTCATGATCTCAGCGTCCTGGGATCGAGTCCCACATCGGGCTCCTTGCTCGGCAGGGAGCCTGCTTCTCCCTCTGCCTCTGCCTGCCTCTCTGTCTGCCTGTGCTCGCTCTCTCTCCCTCTCTCTCTGACAAATAAATAAATAAAATCTTTAGGAAAAAAAAAAGAAGTGGAAGAGAGAAAGAGTGTTTGTTCTGTGTAATATGAGGACATGGAGAGGAGGTGACCATCTACAAAAAAGAACCTTTGCCAAAACCTGACTGTGCTTGTACATCCACCCTCCAGACTGTGAGAAATAAATACCTGTTGTTTAAGCCATCCAGTCTTTGGTCTTTTGTTGTGGCAGCCTGAGCTGGCTGATACAGGTCCAGTGCTTTTTACTCCCACCAGGATACCCTCTTATATTTGGGCAAGGCATTTGTGTGTATACACACATAGTCAGTGCTAATTTCTGTGAAGTTCACCAATGTGCAACTAAACTCAGGAAATGAGTACATTGGACTTGCACTGACCACCACTTTGGGGTTTCCAAATTTATCATGTACCTACTACTTAAAAACCTTTTAATTACCTTCCTACTTGGTCAAGTAGGAAGGTACATAGGAAGAAGAAGCAGAAGCTTTTATGAATCTGTAATTTTAGAAATGGAAGAATGGCCTGGAAACAATGAGAATAATTCAAAGATGTTGACTCTGGGAAGTGAGCATCAATGCCAATCATCTCTCTGGTGTGCCAGGGCCATTCAAAACCATGTGGCCCCACCTCTGGGAAAGGCCTGATTATTTCCCATAGCAGAGGATTTCAACACACGTGGATTCAGAAAAGGGTAAAACCCCATCTAATTCATCACTTCGTCAGGTCCCCCCGAAGAGCAATTATGAAATGCTAATCGCTCCTTACTCTAAGCTCCCATTTATTAAATGAACAAATCCATGGATTAGGAACAGAAGTGTTAATGAATTTTTAAAATCTGCTCATTTGTTGAACATTTAGGGCTATTAATAAGTGCACATTTGTGAGAACATACATTTACCTTTCCTCTGCTATGCAAGCAGTGAGCTAACACCACAACTGCTAGGAAAGCAGGATTGTAGAGGAGATTACAGGTGCTGAGGTTGACTGGTGATAAGGCGGGGTTCTTAATAGGATTTTAAATACCCATCTTTCATTTTGTATGTACATCATAATACACTTGAATATATTTGAAGAAGCATTAAAACGATTGGTTTTTTTCAGGAAGGTGAAGCAGTTCCAACTTCTCTTCGTCTTTTTTTTTTAAAACATGCTTTTGATATTCAGGCTTGCAGATGCTGCAGAATTTTGCTTAACACAGTTAAGAAGTGTTGATTCAGGCCTGGGCACAGTAGGAGATGAAGAACCCATTCCTGGAAGAACTTTCTTTGGAAGAGAAATTGGCCCTTGCTGCAAAGAAGGGAAGAATGTTAAAGGTGACTTATTTGACAGTAGCATGTGTGTGCATATGTGCACGTGTACATGTGCACATGTGTGTACTGGTTTAAGCTCCCAGATTGGGAAAATGAGAGTGAAGTTGGAGACCAGAATGGGCAACTTTTTGGCAAAAGCAGCTCTTCCTCCACCCCAGGACAGGGCCTAGCTTTGGTAAAGGTAGCAAAACCAGGCCTTTAGCTCTGCTACTCTATGTCCTTTAAACTCCTTCTTCTGTGATCTTGCATTTTTCTCCTTTTCCTCCCTCCAACTTTCTGTCTTAAACCCCAGCTGCATTCTAGAGCCAAGGAACCTTACATTTCTCTCTCTTTTTCTGTAGTCAAAACTTAATCACCCTGATGGTGAATTTTGGGCTGGCCAATGTTCTTCATCCTGTGGGAGCAATTGTGGTGAAGCATGGTCTCTTATGGTTGACTCAAGGCGCTGTTATGGGTTGAAATGTGTTTCTCCCCAAAATTGATGTTGAAGCCCTAAACCCTAATACTTCAGAATATGTGACATTATTTGGAAATAAGGTTTTGCAGATGTTATTGGCTAAGTTATGATGATATCATATTGGAGTAAGGTAGGCCCTTATAAAAGGGGAAATTTGGATATAGGCACACACAGAGGGAGAATGCCATGGGGACACAAAAGCAGAGATCAGGGTGATGTGTTTATAAGCCAAGAGACACAAAAGATTGTGGTGAGCCACCAGAAGCAACCAGAAAAATCCTTCCAAAGCAAACCTGCGAGACAATGAACATTGTTATTCTAAGCCATCCAGTTGATGGTACTTTGCTATAGCAGCCCTAGCAAATCATTGGGGGGCTATTTTCTATTGAATCCATCTCAGAGAGCAGTGAGGTGGTAGAAGAGGTATCTACAGAAGGGTGGGCAGAACCTCAACTTAACATTAGACCAGGAAGGTTTGCCATCTGCTCAGATGTTCATACACAGCAATCTGAAACAATAATTCAGCCTGGCATTTGCTATGGTTCAACTTCAGATTGGTGAACCATTTTGTGCTGTTCCTTGAGCTAGCTGTCTCTGTCTGCCTCTGGGTGACATGATGGCCATGGGTAGAGGGTCACCAACTAATCATTACTTTCAGCACTATGAAATGTCATTTCCTATATTACCTCTTGACATGGCAGAAATGAAGAACTGTCCTGTTGATTCCTAGACTATACCAGGCAATTTATATTTGCAAAATACTGTCTTAGAGAGCACATACTTTGAGGGACTTGGTGCAAAATAAAAACATGGGGCCAGGTGGGGCTGTGAAGTCAATCTTTGTTCCCATGTGCTGGCTGCCCTATCTTATGCTTGGATGTGCTTGGCACCTGGATTGAAGTTGACCCTCCTCACAGCAACCCTTCCCCCAGTTGCCCATCACACATGTGGTGGTGCTGCCAGCTGGGTGTGGGATGGGTGCTATCTTGCTCTGTCTCAAGATGCCATAGAATGAATGTCTCACCCTGATCCTTCCCTTCTTGAGGGCAGGGAATAACAGCAAAATGTAGAATTCTCCCCCTGTGCTACCTGGTCTCTACCCCAGGTGGAGGATGGCCATGATCGTGGGATTAGATCAGGAATGAGGGGCCAAGGTACCAGGGTAGAGAGAGCAAATATCTGAGTAGCAGGAAGGTGGGGGGATGGTGGGAGGTAGGGTTATATATGAGCCAAAGCTCCAAGCTCTCTGCTCCACTATTCCATGGACTTCATTTACTAAGCACAAATTCAAAGATGAAATCATTGGGGAGCCTGCATGTCTCAGTCAGTTCTCTTGATCTAAGCTCAGGTCTTGATCTCAGAGTTGTGAGTACAAGCCCAGTGTTGGGTTCCATGCTGGGTGTGGAGCCTACTGAAAACACCACCACCACCACCACCACCAACAACAACAACAACAACACAAAGATGAAATTATTAAGAATCTCAAGATGGCAACTGTAAAGTGTAAAATTCTAAATACATGGCCCTTCTGAGCGTGGGACACCTCTTGTGACTACCCTGTCCTTCGTCTGTGAGACTGGTATCAGAGAGCGGCTGAGTGGAATTTTGTTAGAAAATATTTTAAATATTATGATGCCATGGGATGTGTTATAGCTTGAGGATGAAAGAACAGTAGGAAACCCATCCTCGAGGCCTGGTTTTAAGACTAGTTTCACAGAAGGCTTGGGCCTGGTGGGTGATCATTCAGTCCCATTCCCTCCGTTAACATGTGAAGAGATGAAAATGTGGAAAGAGACCCACAGTCACACAGCTGGGCAAAAACTGTTATTTCACTATTCAACTGGTTTTAGAAGGGTGTGAGGAAACGTCTCAGGGTGATGGATATGTTTTTTGCCTTGACTGGAAGGATGGTCTTCTGGGTGTTTACATTTACTGAAACTCATCCAGTTGTATGTTTGAGTATTTGCAGTTCATTATATGTCAGTTATGCTTCAATAAAGCTGTTTAAAAATATTTAAGGCAAGAAGAAAAAAGTTGATTTAAGAATAAGATAAGAATAAGATAGATAGCAGTATAAGTTTATCAGGGATATAGGATAACAGAAGTGAGCAGTTTGCTAAACGAACAAACAAATTGCCACTGGTGTCATGCTTTAGAGTTTACAGGTGCTTTTGCTAATATCATCCCAAAGATACTCCGAGGGAAATTCAACATAAGGGAATTTCATGCAAACCCACCAAGAACCCCTCCTCAAAGCAGGACGCATGGGAATCCTGGAATCTTGGAGGTTGAAAATCCCTGAGGGACCACACAATTGCTGGAGGAATTCCTAAAATGAGCCTCACTTCTGAGAGGAAGTTTGGGGACTGGAAGAGCATTAATCTCAGTTTGAATTCCTTTGATGGGAAGAGTGTTTCTGCTGTTCTCATCCCTAGGAACAGGGCTCCTTACCAGCCTGGAGACTTCCATGTTGAACTTCCCAGATCTAGGCTGCTCCAGGACAGCTGGGCTCCCCACCACCCTCCCAGTGCCATCCCCCAACCCTATTCCCCACTTGGGAGGGAGAACTTGCCTGATGCACAGGCAGGAAACTGGGAAAGGCCTTCTGATTGTTGGCAGCTGGCTAGGCTTTAGGATAATTTGATCTGTTATCTTTCTTCGGAGAATACCTGACTAAAATGAGTCAGCAGGGAGGCTGATTAGAGCAGTTAAAAAAAAAAAAAAACAATAGAGCTGTGAAAACAAAAAACAAAAAGAGTTGATTTTCAGCTTATTTTATGTGTCCTCACAGACTGTGAGGTTTCAGTGTGTTTCAGTTGCTTGAATGAGGATGACATAGGCAGCCCACCAGGAGGTGAGGCCTTTGGGGAAGGGAAGGCATTGCAGGTCTTCAGAGAGAGTAAGGAGGATCAGAGCCAAAGATAATGGGTTAGCTCTCTCTGAACCTGAGTTTTCATTTAAAAGAGATACTGCCTTACACCAGTTAGAATGGCCAAAATTAGCAAGACAGGAAACAACATGTGTTGGAGAGGATGTGGAGAAAGAGGAACCCTCTTACACTGTTGGTGGGAATGCAAGCTGGTACAGTATGGAAAACAGCATGGAGGTTCCTTAAGAAATTAAAAATAGAGCTTCCCTATGACCCTGCAATTGCACTCCTGGGTATTTACCCCAAAGATACAGATGTAGTGAAAAGAAGGGCCATCTGTACCCCAATGTTCATAGCAGCAATGGCTATGGTTGCCAAACTGTGGAAGGAACCAAGATGTCCTTCAACGGACAAATGGATAGGAAGATGTGGTCCATATACACTATGGAGTATTATGCCTCCATCAGAAAGGATGAATACCCAGTTTTTGTGTCAACATGGATGGGACTGGAAGAGATTGTGCTGAGTGAAATAAGTCAAGCAGAGAGAGTCAATTATCGTATGGTTTCACTTATTTGTGGAGCATAAGAAATAACACGGAGGACATGGGGAGATGGAGAGGAGAAGGGAGTTGAGGAAAATTGGAGGGGGAGATGAATCATGAGAGACTATGGACTCTGAAAAACAATCTGAGGGTTTTGAAGGGGCAGGAGGTGGGAAGTTGGACTAGCCTGATGGTGAATACTGTGGAAGGCAGGTATTGCACGGAGCACTAGGTGTGGTGCATAAACAATGAATTCTAGTACACTGAAAAGTAATTAAAAATATAAAAAAAATTAAAAAAAAAAGACAGAGGGAACTCTCTTTCCTTGTGATATTTTTTCCAAGTTGCCTGGAAAGTGGGTTGAACTTTCTCCAAGGGCATCACTTTGTCTCCTTGGGTGAGCAGCTCTTAAAGAATCCTACTCTGAGGTGGGGTTGTAGAGTCCCGGGTCTTCTCTGAAGACCTCAGCCTTGCTGCTTTTGCTCCTCACCCCTTCATCTGGGAAGAGTGTGGGCTGGTTGGTAGACCCCTGGGAAAACATCCCATGCTCCTGTTGGGAAGGGAGGCATGGGATGGAGAGAAGCCACCCCCGAGGAGGAAAAGGCACCAGTGATGGAGAATAGTGAGTCTTGCCATTGCTGCTCGGTGTCTGGGTGATTTGGGCACATTCTAAGGATCCAGAGAAATGCATGGAAGAAGCACACTGTGTAGAGCCTGTCTTCAAGTTTTTATAGTTCTTGTAGTTACATCAGGCCCACATAGCTTGGAATTTTTTTTTTCTTAAAAATGCTGTGTGCACAAAAGAGAGTATGATATCCACAAAAGAAACTTTCATTGTAAATGGAAAGGACCCACTTTTTTTTTTTCAGTGCTGATTTTATTTTCATGGTTAATTATTTATTCATAAATCTTGCCTCAGAGATTTTATTTTGGCTCCCAAGCGATAAAAGCTCAAGGTCACAGGGGAAATGTTTTCAAATGCTAAGTGATCCTCCTCCAACCTAATGTTGTAAAATTTTTATTTCGGGAGTAGTGTTGCTCACAGGAGGGGTGATGACTTAATTTTAGCTCCCAGATGAAATATTGACTTCGGTGCTGATGAGGGATGGAAGGCAACATGGATCAGTGTAACCAGGGCCATGGCTGAGCTGTCTCCACCCTGACTTGGCAGCCCCCTTGTTGTGGGATGACCTTTACAAAATAATGATGTGCATGTGTGTTGGGGGGAGGGCAGGAGATTCAAGGACGCTAGACTGCTGCCAATTCCTGCCTCCTCTGCAACAAACACAAAATACACTGGGGAAAGCTCTGATTTTTTTTTGCACCTTATTTGAAAGCTATGAATATGTATATCCAAAAGCAAGTTTGTTTTCACATCTATTGATAACAACAGCCTTAATAAATACTGCAGTTTTGTCCTCATTGCAGCATTGTGGGCTATGTCACCCAAAGATGGTGAAATTCATTCATCTTAGGTGGTGAAAAGTTAATACATGAAATTCTAGCCACATTTAACAATTTGTTTTGGATTGGTTCACCCTTTGTAGGTTTAAATATGATTATTTTTGAAGAGTTGCAAATGGAAACATTCAAAAGGCACCAAATACAAGTCTTTAACCTCCAGCCCTCCACCTGCCCTGCTAGTTCCTATCTCTAGAGCCAGCCACTCTTAATTTCATCGGTATTCCTCCCAAAATAGTCTATGCTTATAAACCTTGCATACATAGTTAACACTTGAACAACACAGAAGTTACGGATACTGAATCCTTGTGCAACTGAAAATCCACATGTAAATTCTGACTTGCCCCAAATTTAATAACCTATTGTTGGCTGGTAGTCTTATCAATAGCATAGCCATTAAACTCAATTTTGTATGTTATTTGTGTTATACACTGTGTCCTTATAATAAAGTAAGCTAGAGGAAAAAACATTATTAAGAGAAATCATAAAAAAGGGAGGCAGGGCTGCTGTACAGGACTCTGGGCCACAACTGGCCCTTGCTCACTGTATGTGTGAATTCTCAAGCATGGACAGGGAGGGGTATATGGTTAACCTGGACAAGTCCCTGGGCTAATTGGTGGGGCTTCATGTGCCTTGTCACTCATGTGGCCAAGCAATGAGGCCAAACAGACATAAGCAATATTCAACTTGTGGACCTCTACACACAGGGTGGGTTGCATCTCCTGCTGGAGGAAGGTCCTTCTGCCCAGATGGTGGCTGGGCTCCCTCCACGCCTGTCTCATGGGCATAAAACATATTAGAAAAAAAAAAGTCCTAAGGAAGGGGAAATGCACTTACAGTACTATGTTGTAAAAAGTCCGCATGTAAATGTACCTGGACAGCTCAAACCCATGCTGTTCAAGAGTCACCTGTATATAAATCTTGTAAAAATTAGCTAGTGATAGCATATAAGCGATTTTTCTTAAGATTACTTTATTTATTTATTTAGTTAGTTAGTTAAATTTCTTTTCAGTGTTCCAGAATTCATTGTTTAGGAATCACACCCAGTGCTCCATGCAATACATGTCCTGCATAATATCCAGCATCAGGCTCACCCAACCTCCCATACCCCTCTGTTCCAAAACCCTCAGATTGATTTTCAGAGTTCACAGTCTCTCATGGTTTGTCTCCCTGTCCAATTTCCCCCAACTCCCTTCTCCTCTCCATCTCCATCATGTCCTCCATGTTATTCCTTATGCTCCACAAGTAAGTGAAACCATATGATAATTGACTCTCTCTGCTTGACTTATTTCACTGAGCATCATCTCTTCCCGTCTTGTCCATGTTGCTACAAAAGTTGGTTATTGAGATTACTTTAAACTCACAGCAGCTCTAACATTTTATGAAATCAGAAGCCCCAGCATTCTGTGCAGAATTGTATCTGGACCATAGAGTCTTTAACTTCTCTTCTCCTCCTTTCCTACAACTCTCAACCATTCTTCTTTGATCCAGAAATATTCGATGGCAAGAAAGACATTCTGAGTGTGGTCATCGTGTTAGTTAATGTATGGGCGAGGCTGCTGTAACAAAGAAAACCCAAGGTATGATCCCTCGAGTAAGACAGAAGTTTATCTCTTCCTCTAATGACAGCACAGAAGGAAGTGGTCTAGGGCTTGCAGTGGAACAAAGCGTTCTCTGGTTAGAACCTCCACCTCTGAGTCCAAAGCAGATGATTCATTCTTGTCATTTCCCTAAAAGGAGAAAGACAGACAGAGTCAGGAAAACACAGGCACATTTCATTTTGGGGACATGACCTGTAGGTGTCACACATCACTTCTGTTCACATGCTGGTGGCTAGAGTTTATTCACAAAACCACACTGACTGCCTGCTAAAACTCAGGAGTTCTGTTATTAAAGAAAGCAAAATGGATATCAGTGGCCAACCGGCAGTCTTTTTCACAGCTGGATGGTCCAGTCCCAACTGAACCCGGGCTGACACTAGGCCAGGGAGCTGACATTTCCTTCTGATTCAGCCATCTGTATCTCCCCATACCCCCCAACCCTAGCCTGGCCCATGATGACACACAAGTATTTTTTGGGTCTATTTATCTGAGGAGATATGCTTGAGTATTTCTGCATTTTGACTGGAGAAGGAGTAAAGACATTTGGCTGTGGTGGTCCACAGAAAGATGTCTTCAGCCTTCCCAGCTGGGGACACTATCATATGGTGCTCTGCAGCCTAGCTCCAGGACAAGGTCTGACCCTAAGTGGAAAAGGGACACTAGAAAAAGCCCAAAGGAACCTTGTAAGAATTAGGGCTTAGACATCAGAGTTAAATGCAGATGAAGGGGAAAGGAGCAACTGTCCACTGTTTCTGCCTGGAACAGTCTGGTGTCCTCTGGTGGAGAAAGGAATTTACATTCTAGTAGGGAAAGACAGACATTAAACAAAAACACTTTGGTAAATTGTGTAGTATTTTGATAAATGCTGTGGGATTAAAAATGAGGAAGGATTATAGGGAACATTGGGGGTGGTGGTAGGGATTGTTGCAATTTTGAAAGGATTAAATGTGGGGGTCAGAGAAAAAGAAGGGTCAGCATTTTTTGACCCTTCAAGGGATTTTTGCCTAAATCCTGAATGGCACCTGAAGGGTGCCATTTCCTGAGATGCAGAAGGTACAGGAGGACTGGATTTCGGAGCAAGATTACGTGCTCAGGTTTTGACATATCAAGCTTGGTATAAGCATTGGAAATTCAAATGATATAATTTGAAACCCTGAATTCAGCTATGTTTCAAGTCAGATGTCTTGGATTTCCCAGGATTATGAGCCAATATCATTTTTTTTGTGTGTGCTGGGATTTTTCCTTCAATGACACTTGCTCTCTTATTAATTCATTGACTATGTCTTTTTCAATCTATCCTATCAAATTTCACTGTGCCCATCCATGTGTCTCTATATTGTTTGTCTTAGTTTATAATCCATGAAAAGGCAAGATATAATTCTGTGGCCTTCTCTTCAAAGCTCCTCTAAAGTATTTTTTCGTGTGTGTGTGTGTGTGTGTATGGTTAGAGAGAGTATGTTTTGATGCAAGCCATTAATAAAATATATTTGATGATAATTCAATTTAAAAGACAACTATTGAGTGGTGAATGAGACAGTGTCTGCCTTCATGAGCAAAGAAGACAGATACATTAATAAATAGCTATAATGCAATGTGACATGAACCATAATAGGAGTATGGGAATAAAGATCAGCGGATGATTAGTCCTGGGCAGGGAACTTCTGGCCTCTGTCTTTTTTCAACAGAAGAAGCTGTGAGAAAGCGTGAGATATGGAGTTTGGAGACCACTATTCAGGCCCTGGTCTTACTAATGATGAACCACATGACATTTGGCAAAACATTTAACTTCTCTGAGATGGAAATTGGACATCCAAATGATGTAATTTGAAATCATAAATTCAGCTGTGTCTTCAGTCAGACTCATCCCTTGACTTTTCCAGTTCTGTGAGTCAAGAGGGCTCCCATGTTCCTCACCTATTAAATGGGCACAGTGACTTCTGCACAGCCTATCCCATGCAGCTGTTGTGAAAATCAAGTGTGATAATAGGCATGAAGATGCTTTATGATCTTTGCAAGGCCAACATAGAGGTTTTTATAAAAACCAAAGGTTTTCTGTGAAGTGCCTCAATTTCTTTAATTGTGAGGTTCTTTTAAGACAATAGAAGAGAAAGTTCCTACAGGAAATCAGAAAGCCATGTCTCTTCCCTTCCAGGGACCCACTATTTTAACACCTCAGGTAATAGCACAGGGAAGACATAGTTTAACCCGAAGACCAAGTCCAACAACAAACGTAATTTTCTACAAAGAGGCTGAGAAAGGAGGCCAATGTTGCCTTTTCTTGTAGCTTGGCTTATCACTAAAGTGCTATGAATGGTAGTTAGCGGCTGCCCAGAGCTTTGAAATGTCAGTTTCCACCTTTTTTGTTGCTGTATATAGTGTATAGAAACATAGCAGAATTCCGTATGTTGATTTTGTAAATAGCAACCTTGCTAAACTCTATAATTCTGATATCTTTTTTTGAAAATTTCATACAATTTTCTACACAGATGATCTTGTCTACAGACGGAAATAGTTTTAACTTTTTCTTCCCATTCTGAACTTTTATTTCTTTTTCTTTAATTGACTGTCATCTCCAGGTTAATATTGAAGAGAAGGAAAGGGAGAAGGCACACTTGCCTTTTCCCTGATTGTAGGCAGTATATTAGTTTTCCAGGGCAGCTATTACAAAACACCATGGACTGAGGACTTAAAACAAATGTAGTTCGGGAGGTCAGAAATCTAGGATCCAGGTACTGGCAGGTAAGGTTTCTTCTGAAGCCTCTCGCCGTGGCTTGTGGATGGTCTCTCCTCTGTGCCCATACTTGTTTGTGACCTAATTATCCTTTTTTTTAAAAATTTTTTTTATTTTTTTTTAAGTAGTTTTCTTTTCTTTTTTTTTTTTTTTTTTAAATTTTATTTATTTATTTGACAGAGAGAAATCACAAGTAGATGGAGAGGCAGGCAGAGAGAGAGAGGGAAGCAGGCTCCCTGCTGAGCAGAGAGCCCGATGCGGGACTCGATCCCAGGACCCCGAGATCGTGACCTGAGCCGAAGGCAGCGGCTTAACCCACTGAGCCACCCAGGCGCCCCCTTTTTTTTTTTTTTTTTTTAAATAAGACACGAGCCATATTGGGTTAAGGCCCACTCGTATGATTTCATTTTACCTTGATTACCTCTTAAGGACCCTGTCTCCAAATATAGTCCCATTCTGAGGTACAAGGGGTTAGGACTTTGACATAAAAATAATGAAGGACACAATTCAGCTCACAGCAGGAAGAAAACATCCAGTCTTTCATCAATACACATGACACTAGTTGTCAGGGGTTTTTTTTGTAGATGCCTGTTAGCAAATTGTGGAATTTTCCATCTATTTTTAGTTTGCTGGGAGTATTAACAGGAATTAATGGAATTACTGTTGGAATGTATCGAATGCGTTTTCTTCATGTATCGAGGCAATAATACTATTTTTGTTTATTTAGGCTGTGCTTTTAGAATGTTAAACCAACTGATTTTGTGAGATAAACTCCAATTAGTTGTGATGTATTAACCTTTAAAAATATATGGCTGGATTCAATTTTCAGAGGCGTACTAGCAAGGTGGCTTTTATTGTACCTTGACTTATGCACAGATATTGCTAACCTTGCAATTCTTTTCACATATATGTAGTTTGAACTTGACGGCAGTTTGAAAATTACTTTTTTTCAGCCCCATTATCGACACTTAAAACTAAATTGCGTAAAACTGTGGAGGGTTACAACATGTACAGGCATGTTTCAGAGTTAGCTCAGTGTGGAAATACACTCTGATGTCACAGTTGTAGTGAAAAGGAAACTTTCTGGAGTGCTTACCCAGATCAAGGAGGTTGGGTGGAAGGAAATCAATGCACCACTTTCTTTACTGAGAAGGTCTTGCTATGAAAAAAAAAATCAGCTAAAATAAACAATGCACTAGGGATATAATAAAAATTATAAATTAAGTGAAGTGCAATATGTTAAATTTTGACACATCTGGTCATATAGAAAATGAATTATAAATGACTTCCATTGAATATTGAGGCCCAATGGTTGTAGAGAAGAAAAGTTGAGAATGCTTGATGTTCAGAACAAACTAAGTGTTTCTGCAAGATAGAAAATCTGTTAGGTACCTTTTTTTTTTTTTTTTAAGAGTGATTGAATAGATTTTATTTTTATTTCTTTTACTTGAGTGTAGTTGACACACAATGTTAATTTAGCTTCAGGTGTATAACTTAGTGATTTGACAAGTTTTTATGTTATGCTGTGTTCACCACAAGTATAGCTACCATCTGTCCTCTTACATAATTATCACAATATGGACTGATTCCTTATGCTCTGCTTTTTATTCCCATGACTTACTGGTTCCATAACTGGAAGCCTATATCTTTCTCTCCCCTTCACCCATTTTGCCCAGCCCCTTGCCCCCCTTCCCTCTGGCAACCATCAGTTTGTTCTCCATATTTACAATTCTAATTCTGCTTTTGGTTTATTCATTTTTTGAAGACTCTACTTATGAGTGGAATCATGTGGCATTTGTCTTTCTCAGTTTGACTTATTTCACTTAGCATAATACTCTCTAGGGCCATCCATGAAACGTCATGAGCTCTTTTTTGATGGCTGGGTAATAGTCCACTGTGTTTACATTCATTTTCCTTTTCCTTATAGTCATTTATTGATGGACACTTAGATTGATTCCATGTCTTGCCTATTGGAAATAATACTGCAACAAACATTGGGGTACATATGCCTTTTTGAGTTAGTGTTTCCATTTTCCCTGGGTAAATACCTAATAATGGAATTATTGGATCATATGGTATTTCTATTTTTAATTTTTTGAGGAATGTCCACACTATTTTTCATAGTAGCTATAGCAGTTTGCATTCCCACCAACTATCTATCTATCTATCTATACACACACACACACACACACACACACACACACACACACACACACGAGGATTCCTTTTTCTCTACATCTTCACCAACACTTGTTGTTTCTTGTCTTCTTGATTTTAACCATACTAACAAGACTGAAGTGATATCTCACTATGGTTTTGGTTTGCATTTCCCTGATGAGGAGTGATGTTGAGCATCTTTTCATGTGTCTGTTGGCCATCTGTATGTCTTCTTTGGAAAAATGTCTATTTGGGTCTTCTGCCCATGTTTTAATCATATTTCTTGTTTTTCGGTGTTAAGTTATATGAGTCCTTTATATATTTTGATATTAACCACATATCAGATATGTCATTTACAAATATCTTCTTCCATTCAGGAGGCTGTCTTTTTGTTTTGTTGATGATTTTGTTTGCTCTGCAAAACATTTTTATTTTGATGTAGACCCAATAGTTTATTTTTGCTTTTGTTTCCCTTGTTTTAGGAGAAAACGTTCCTATGGCTGATGTCAGAGAAACTACTGCCCGTGTTCTCTTCTAGAATTTTTATGTTTTTAAGTCTCACATTTAGGTCTTTAATCCATTTTTAATTTGTTTTTGTGTATGGTGTGAGAAAATAGTCCAGTTTCTTTCTTTTACATGTAGCTGTCCAGTATCTCAACACCATTTATTGAATAGACTGTCTTTTTCCCATTGTACATTCTTTTTTCTTTTGTCATAGATTAATTGATGATATAAATGTGGGTTTATTTCTGGGGTCTCTATCCTGTCCTTTGATCCAGGTGTCTATTTTTGTGCCAATACCATACTGTTCTCATTACTACAGATTTGAAGTATATCTTGAAATCTGGAATTGTGATACCTCCATCTTTCTTCTTTCTCAGGATTTCTTTGGCTATTCAGGGTCTTTTGTAGTTCCAAAAATTTTTATTTTTCTTCTTCCAGTTTTGTGAAAAATGCTGTTGGTATTTTGATAGGGGTTGCATTGAATCTATACATTGTTTTGGGTAATATGAACATTTTGGCAATATTAATTCTTCCAGTTCACGAGCATAAAATATCTCTCCTTTATTTGTGAGACTGGTTTATGTACTGGCTTGTTACTAAAACAAAACACAGGAACAATTTAGATATATATTATTACCAGTGAGCAGCACTGTAATCAATCTGAACTAGATCAGATACATTAACAGGCAGAAAGCATGCTCATTTGTCATGTTAAGAATTTTGATATTGAAAAATATGATGTTCCTTCAAAGTGTGCATTTAAGCATTTAATAGGGAGACTCCCTCTTGCACATATAACTCTTTGTTTAGTTACAATTGAATGAGAAGAATGAAAAGAAGTTATGAACATATTGGTGATTCATTATTCACCTATACTCACACCTTACAGTAAATAAAGTGTGTTATTTTTGCCATTCTTTTTTTCTAGATAACATTTGTCCTTATATTTGTGGAACTGTAATTTTATGTCTGCTGAATATACTAATAAAATTTGAGCTGGGTTTTTTTTTTCATCTTTTTTGTTTATTTTATTTTTTGTTTTTACAAGCTAAAACTTATTTATTTATTTATTTATTTTTGGAACACTTTCTGATTTATAGAAAAATCATAAAGAAGTGCCTGGGTGGCTTAGCTGGTTGAGTGTCCAACTCTTGTTTTTGACTCAGACCGTGATCTCATGGATCATGAGATTGAGCCTCATGTCAGGCTCCATGCTCAGTGCAGAGTCTGCTTGAAGATTCTCTCCCTCTGCCCCGTCACCAGCTCTCTTTCTCTCTTTAAAATAAATAAACAAACCTTTAAAAAATCATAAAGATGGTTCAAAGAGTTCTCATATTCCCTACCCAGTTTCCCCTATTACTAACATCTTGTATTACTGTTCTACATTTGTTACAAGCAGTGAAGCAAACTTGATACATTACTTTTAACTAAAGTCCATACATTAATCAGGTTTTTGTACTTTTTCTTAATATTCTTTTTCTGTTCCCAAATGTCGTCTAGGACATCACACTGCAGTTAATTATTGTGTGTCCTTAGGCTCCTCTTAGCTGTGTTGGTTTCTCAGATATTCCTTGTTTTTGATGACCTTGGTGGTTTTGAGGACGTACAGCTGGGGTGTTTTGTAGAACATTTCCCATCTGAGATTCATCTCGTATTTTTCTTATGATTAGACTGGAGTTATAGTAATCCATTTTTATCATAAGTTACAAAAGCCCTGTGTGTGTGTGGTAGATTGGGAATTACAAACCAAGAGTTTCTTCTCCACTGTTGGTAGGGGAAGTATTTCTCAAGTATACTGGGTCATTCACAAACTGAAGGTGTTCTGAATGACCAAGGGAAAGGTAGGTCCAGGGTGCCTCTGGATTCTGGGGGTCCCCCAGTAGCAGGACTTTTGCTTTGATGACTTTTCTCCAGCATCTTTCCATCTTTGGGTCTCTATCACTGATCTGTAGATTCCAAGAGAGTTTCTGATGAACTCAGCTTGGGGAAAAGCAGCTATTAAATAGCCAGTGGTTTTGCAGGTGTGGGGCTTGGTAAGCTGGATGCTGGGTTGATGTGTCTGTGCTCACTCAGCCCAACTTCCTCTAAACCAACCCCCTGGTTTCCATTGTTACTTACTATACACTCCTTGCTTTCTAATTGCAAAGCCCTGGCTTTTCATTCTTCTTTCGAGGTGGGAATTCTACTTTCTGAAGAAGATGATGGGATGTCTCTTACTATCTCATCCCAAGGGACTAGGAATCTGAGATAGAAGAGTAATCTCCATTCTCTGTTTTTCAATAGTGGGACTCCTTTCTCCGGCCTGTGCCAGGAGTCTGAGGCTCAAAGAGGAGCAGCTCACTCTACCACTGTCCTGCTTGAAATCGCTTGTGTCCTTTTGATTGCCTAGGATGTGTGGTTTCTGAGCAACAGAAGCAGCATTGTCCAATGGGAGCCTGTTAGAAATGCAAACTCTCAGGCCCCAGCCGAAATCTACAGAATTGGAACTTCTGGGGGCAAAGCCGAGCATCCTGTGTTTTTATTGTTTTAAATTTATTTTTAAAAACCCATCAGGGAATTCTGAAGCCTGCTAATGTTTGAGGACCACCAGCCAGTGGGGTAAACTATAAGCTCCTTGTCCTGAGAAAGCTGGTTCTGCTCTGATCCCCACTGTCTCTCCACATTCTTTCCCCCTATTTCCTACCTTGCATTTTACATCATAGGTTTGAGGAACTGTCTGCCATTCCTTGTGGAGAATATGTAAATTATTCTGTAGCTCATTTTCAATTGTTTGCTCATGTAGGTCTTCTTCCTGGGAAAACTTCCTGCCCCTCACCTGGACAACTGCTGCTGGCACTTGAACACCCAGCTGAAGTGTCATTTCTCCAGGAAAGTTTCCTCCAGCTCCCCGTCCCCTAGATGCCCTTATAGGACCTGGTGCCCATGTCTATAATTAAACATAAGCTCATCACATTATATTTATCTGTGTATATATGTTTCTGCCAGTAGATCATGATCTTTTGTTAGGGATTATGTTTCCTTTATCTTTGTATCCATGGCACCCAGCACAGGCTTTGAGTCCTTGGCATGTAGTTAATTTTTTGACAGTCCTTGAATGATTTATGGGTGAATGAAATAATAAATGTATAAATATTTATTTGTCAATGTTTCTGTCACATCTGTGGTTCTATTCCTGCATTGTTTTAGGCCACGTAAAATTTCTCTTTAATTCACTGGACATGGAAAATGCCAGGATATATGAATTTTATTCCCTTGGCCTTTTCTTGTTATCAAATGCATAACAAACTTTCCTGCATAACAAGTGCATAACAAACTTCCCTGCAACAAACAGTTCCTTTCATGTCATCTATTTTACTTTATGGTTTTATTTAAGATTTTGTTTATTTATCCGACAGACAGAGATCACAAGTAGGCAGAGAGACAGGCAGAGAAAGAGGAGGAAACAGATTCCCTGCTGAGCAGAGAGCCTGACATGGGGCTCGATCCCAGGACCCCAGGACCATGACCCGAGCTGAAGGCAGAGGCCCTACTCCACTGAGCCACCCGGGGGGCCCCCGGGTTATGTATCTCAAGGTTCCCACACTTAGTGTCAGGGACAGTACTAGCTTCCTCTTAGTCAGTGACATTATCATCCTGTGAACTTGGCAGCAGTAGAGTCTGACTGATTTCTGTCACCTCACTGTGAACTCATTCATCTGAGTTTGCCCGGCCTTCATCATGAAGTCATATGGACTGAATCAGTGGAGCAGCCTTTTAAAAATTCTGCTCAGCGCTCCTTTAGGGCTTCTATGTGCTGAAGGATGAAAGCATATATTTAAAAGAAGAAAGAAATGCGTCTCCATACTGTTTGTCCATATTCTCTTTTCTCCCTTTATGTAAGAGCCCCGTGTCTTGCGTGGACATATCAAAGGAACGCGTATTCAGAGAAATGTAAAAGGAGACATACTGTAGTGCAGAATAGCACAAGCGGAACACAAGCAGGAACAAGATTGGTTCCCAACGTAATTTCTCTTCTCCTGCATGTGTGCAGCCCCCAAATGACATACCTGCCACCCTGTCTACCGCGGGACACGGCACCACTGCAGCTCATCCCGCAGAGGTTGGCAGCTTAGCAGGTGCCTGAACATGGACACAGTAGCACAGAGACGTTCAAAGCCAGGACTCTGGGGACAGGCTGCCCAGGTTTAAGTGTTAGCTCTTCTGCTTACTTAATTGTATACACCGAGCAAGCTGCTTAAACTCTGTGAATCCTAGAGTTTCACAGAGAAAAATTGTTCTATCTCATTGGGTTGTTATGAGCCCTAGACAAGTTAATATGTAAAGAGAGCCTAAAATTATGCCTGGTCCATAGGAAGTACTCAATAAGTGTTAACTCCTACCATTATTATGTTCAAAATTCCTCTATGAAGGCTTCTCTTGATAATATCAGTGAATCCACATTACTCTTTTTCTTCTCTGAACCCTAATCATGAAGGACTTATTTTTTTTTTTTTAAGATTTATTTATTTGAAAGAGAGAGAGAGAGAGAGAGAGAGCACAAGTGGGAGGGGCAGAGGGAGAAGAAGAGAGAATCTTTAGCAGACTCTGTGCTAAGCACAGAGCCTGACATGGGCTCGATCTTACCACCCTGAGATCATGAACTAAGCTGAAACCAAGAGTCTGGTGCTTAACCAACTGGACCACCCAGGTACCCCTTAATATTTTTTAATGATATAGTTTGGCACTCAGAATATACCTGCTAGTACTCTTTAATAATTTTAAAGGTGTGTTCAGCTTGTCTCACTAACTATGTTGCAAACTCTGAGGCAGATTCTATGTTATGTATATCATCTGAATCACTGCAAAGCCCTTACTTAATATTTTGATGAATAATCTTTGGATAAAATTGCTTAGATTCCACTATTTTTTTTCAGAGATTTTAAAAAATAATATTGAGTTTTATTATCTACCCATGACTTGTGTTTTCATTTGCTTGTGTCTTCTTTTGTAGTTTTTATAGAATTTTATACTTTGATTGAACATCTGTATATTTCTTTACTTTTAATTCTAATATACTTAACACACAGTGTTATGTTAGTTTCAGGTGTACAATATTCAACAGTTCTCTACATCACTCAGTGCTCATCAGGATACGTGTACTCTTAGTCCCCTTCATCTGGTCCTCACATCCCCTCCACGCCTCCACTCTGGTAGCCATCATCAGAGATTATTTTAAAAACATCAGTTTGCTGGGCGTGTTAGATTTTTATATGCTTGTTTGTCAATTACGTTATTTGTGTTTCACAATGACATGGTGCAGGTGAGGACATTTTATTATACTCACTTTACAAATAACTAATATGAGCATCTGAGCATTTAAGTGTCGCAACTACTAAGTACATGGGTCAGAATTTGAACCCAGGTCTTCTGACTACAAAATTAAGCATTTTTCCCTCTTCCTTTGAGGTGTATGGTCAATTTAGATTGGACCAAACATGGCAGTCATTTGTTTTACACATTTTCTTTTTGTTTCCTGTTAGAGATGCCAGTTTAGAGGAATTATAAAGCAGGCATGTTCAGAAGGGAATGGAAATCAGCATAAGGGAAAGTAGTACAGATAGAGTTGGACAATGTCATGTGAGCCCTCTCAGACCTTTGGGTTGAAGCCACACAGTCTACAGGACTGGTGGCTAGCACTTTCCTTCCTCTTGGACACCCCTGCTGAGGAGTTGAATCTTTTTTTTTTTTTTAAGATTTTATTTATTTGACAGAGAGAGAGAAATCATAAGCAGGCAGAGAGGCAGGCAGAGAGAGAGAGGGGAGGAAGCAGGCCCCCCGCGGAGCAGAGAGCCCGACATGGGCCTCGATCCCAGGATCCTGAGCCACCCAGGCGCCCCTGAGGAGTTGAATCTTAACAGGATAGCCAAGCAGGGGATGATTTTTTTTTAATGACTTTAAAAATAAAAACAGAAGAAAAAAGAAGAAAATAAAATCTTACTAACAATTTCAAATACTGATTGGGGAGGAAGGTTATTTCTCAAATATTTTGGAAAAATGCTTCTGAAATGTAAATGTTTATTGTACAGATATTGCATTGAAATAAAAAAGATATTCAGTCCTGGTTTTCTATGTCCAACAAAGATGGATGCCAGTGTTCCTTTTTATTTTCCAATTTAGAATATCCTGGAGTGACAATTAGGGACATGTCCTTACTGTCATGACCTTGCTCTTTGATTGCAACATGGTCCTGCCCTCCAGGCTACCACTGTTCTTTACAGAGACTTTGTTTCCAAACTCAGAAACTCAAGAGCTGAACATGAGGGGAAGGCAGATATTTGAAGAGAACTGAATCAATGAGTTCTTTTCAAAGCAGAAGGCAGGGTTTGAAAAACCACTTCCTCAGGGGAAGGGACGGAGGATCCAGGGAGTGGGCAGCAGTCTATGGAGACAAAGAGGACAGCTTCCTGGAACCCAGAGGAAGAACTGTGTGGCAAAGGCTGCAGGATCTGAGTATGGGGCCTCCTTCTCGGGAATCAGTCAGCGCTCTGCAGGACTCCGCAGGTGCTCAGACCTTGTCTCTTTCCACCACCTTCCTAGTCCATGTTTGTGTTTGCACTGGTTCGACCTAACTAGGAGCCAGAAAAGCCTATTGATATCATTTGTACAAGTCAACTTCCCAGGACATGAGGCAGGGTGGAGAGGGTAGGAAGTGGATGAGGAGAGAGTGGGGGCACTGAGGGGAAGAAGGGAGGGCAAATGGAGGATAGCCTGCAGAACATGAGTGAGTCTCTGCCACAGATAAGCATTTCTCCCCGCCACCCTCCACCACCATCATGGAGCACAAGACTGAATGCTCAGCAATATCCTGTTCTATTTGGATGTGTTTTCTGGGTATGCAGTGAGATTCTCTATTTGCAATTTGTTTTGGGAGGATGGATCCGCCTTAGAGTTAGGGGAAGGAAAGAAAGGGTTAAATACTGAAATCTCTGCCTGTAGGTCTCTGTGGTTTCTAGGAAGTCCTTCCAGGGGTCATGAACCTGGAAGAAGAAGAAATGAAAGTGATGTCTGCCTTGTGGTCTGGTGAAATGCTCCATCAGTTCCTTGCCCCCAGAGGTTTTCCTTTGTCTAAAAATCCATCATGTCTTACCAGCGTGCCCCCCTTTCTCCATCTCTTTGTATTTCTCTCAATCCTTGTTTTCTCCCATGTCTTCCTTCCTTGCTGGTCCCTGGAAAGACATGCTCTGCTGGGCTTTCTGTTGGTGCCCAGACACTGCAGCCCTTCCAGTGTGGGGCAGGTGGCTTAATGTCTGGAAAGCATTTGTTTTTTGTCTCTGCCATACAGACAAAATGTCTACTGTCTCCTGCCTTTGGAGGTGGACTAGGACTTAGCAGGTTCCCATCACTAGGGGGAGAGAAATCCTTGGAGGTGTGGTGATTTAGTTCTGGTTACCTGTGCTAGTTAAGAGATGGACCAGCTGTTAGATTTCCCTATAAAATGTCTTTGAAGCACGAGGTAAGTTTCCCCCTTGCTCCATTCCCCCTGGTGACAGTGGTTTCTCCTCAGTCCTTTCTCACCTGCTCTTTTCCCTCCCATCAGGATCTGAGGTGAAACATTTGGAGTAGGGAAGAAAAATACTTGGTATATTATTGTCACTCTCTGTTCCATGCCTCTGGGGTCATTGCTAATCTTAGAAGACATTTATAGGTTATCCCCTTAGTAGCCACCCCAAACATCTCCGTTTTAATAGCCCTGCCTGTGATTCTGGGATACCTAATCCAACATATTGCTCCAGGTGTGTAGTATGTGACCTACGTTAAAGCATTCTTTATTATATCCCATTGGTTCAGAGTGAGGATGTGATCTATACTAGTTCAGGACCTCCGGCAGCCATCTTGGACTCACAAGGAGAGCCAGGATCAGGATTGAGTTGGCTGAATGGAAGGCAGAACTTAGACAGAAAAAGATCGGCACATTGTGCAGTTGTTGTTGGATTAGTTTCACCTGAAGTCAGCACTTTTCATTAATATGAAGTAATTTTTCATATTGATATATTGATAAAGCTAGTTTGCTCAAGTTTTCTGTTACTTACAACCAAAAATATGGTGATATGTTTATTAATTGTGGTACCCTTTCTTGCTGGAGAGAGCCTCAGAATCCTTCGAAGTACAGCGATCCAAGGGACTCCCATTTATTTAATTATAGTTGGCCAAGGAGAGACTTAAATTAGTAGCTCTCAAAATGTTTGACTCCTGCCCTGTCAAGGGAGCTAAAAGAAATGTTCCCCAGAAAAATAAGTCTTATGGCGAGGCAACACTACTGTACAAGGACGATTAGAGGATGTAATATGGAAATCTGCTTTACAATAGCATGATGAAACACATCTTCTGTTTTTCTCTTTTGAAATATCCTGTTATGTTTTGTTATTAATGTTAGGCTGGCTTCATAAAATGAGTAGAGAGTCCTTTCCTTTTTTATTCTCTGAGGTACTTTTTATTAAAATTTTTGTTATTTTTTTTTAAGATTTTATTTATTTATTTGACAGACAGAGATCACAAGTAAACAGAGAGGCAGGCAGAGAGAGAGAGAGGGAAGCAGGCTCCCCGCTGAATAGAGAGCCTGATGCGGGGCTTGATCTCAGGACCCTGAGATCATGACCTGAGCCGAATGCAGAGGCTTTAACCCACTCAACCACCCAGGTGCCCCCAGGTGCACCTCTTTTTAAATGTTTGAATGGATTCATCGGTGAAGACTCCTGGACCTAGATGTTTTTAAGAAAAGATTTTATTTATTTATTTTAGAGGGAGAGAGCAGAGGGGAGGAGCCATGAGGGACAGAGAGGAAGGGGGAAAGAAACTCAAGCAGGCTCTGCACTGAGTGTGGAGATCCTCACAGGGCTTAATCTCACCACCCTGAGTTCATGACCTGAACTGAAGCCAAGAGTCAGACACTTAACAGACTGAGCCACCCAGGTGTCCCTGGGTTGAGATTTTTTGAGGGACGATTGTAAATTATAGATTCATTTTTAAAAGTTGATGTGTGACTAGTTAAATTTCTTTTTTTTTCCAATTTATTTATTTTCAGAAAAACAGTATTCATTATTTTTTCACCACACCCAGTGCTCCATGCAAACCGTGCCCTCTATAATACCCACCACCTGGTACCCCCACCTCCCACCCCCCCCGCCACTTCAAACCCCTCAGATTGTTTTTCAGAGTCCATAGTCTCTCATGGTTCACCTCCCCTTCCAATTTACCCAAAAGCACATACCAATGTCCATAACCCTACCCCCCCTCTCCCAACCCCCCTCCCCCCAGCAACCCACAGTTTGTTTCGTGAGATTAAGAGTCACTTATGGTTTGTCTCCCTCCCTATCCCGTCTTGTTTCATGGATTCTTCTCCTACCCACTTAAGCCCCCATGTTGCATTACCACTTCCTCATATCAGGGAGATCATATGATAGTTGTCTTTCTCCGCTTGAAACAAACTCAACACCCAAAGAATAAATTTCTTTTTTATTCCCCCTCGTGTATGTTCTCATGAGTTGGATGTTTTAAGGAATTTATCCATTTCATCTAAATTCTTATTTTTCTGCTGTGAAATTGTAATATCTTATTAACTATATGTAACTCATTAATCTTTCTTTCATTATTCTTTCTTTTGTTTTACCTGCTCTTTTTCTAGTTTCAACTTATTATTATTCTTTTATTTTTTTATTGATACTGATGTTTAGAGCTATGTATTTCTTCTGATCCTTCCTTTAATGAATCTCTGTGTTGATATGTAGTGTTTCCATAATCGTCATTTTCCAGAAATCATATATATATATATACTTCTAATTGTTATATTTTCTCTAATTGTTTACTAGAAGATCTTTTAATTTCCAGATAGAAAGGCCTTTTTTGTGGGCATTAATGTTACTATCAACCATTTTTGCCTCGTGACCAGAGAGTACTATTTGCAGTATTTCCTCTGTGCAGAACTGATTTTTCTTTGAGTGTAAGTATATGATAAACTTTTATTTCAGATACACATGAGAAGAGGTATATTCTTTATTATCAAAATGTAGTGTTCAATATATGTCTACAAGATCCACACTATGTTGTTCCCATATTTTATAAACTTGCCATTTTGATCTATTTGACCTATATTGCACTGAGACTAATGTGTCAGAGTGTTTCCACTTATTTCTCCTTGCATATCCCATAATTTTCTTTTTAATTTAATGTAATTTTTTTTTTTTTGGTGTTCCAAAATTCTTTGTGTATGCACCATAATTTTTGTTTTATTTAGGTGGTTGCTGGGTTGTTGGGTGCCTAGGTATTCATAACTTTTTAATTTTCATTGTGGAATGTGGCTTTTAACATTATAGAAAACGTTTTAACATTACAGAGCATTTACATTATGTAAGACATTATAAAACATTTTTAGAATGTTAGAAAAAAGCACTCTGTGTCATGGAATGCATTCTGTCTTGGATTTTACTTTGTCTGCTATCAGAATCATGACCTTTGTTCTTGGGGTTCCTGGGTGGCTCAGTTGGTTAAACCTCCAACTCTTAATTTCAGCTTAGGTCATGAGCTCAGAGTCATGAGACCAAGCTGCGCATTGGGCTCTGCACAGGGTATGGGGCCTGCTTAAGATTCT
This sequence comes from Neogale vison, assembly GCF_020171115.1. Taxonomy (NCBI): domain Eukaryota; kingdom Metazoa; phylum Chordata; class Mammalia; order Carnivora; family Mustelidae; genus Neogale; species Neogale vison. The sequence continues at coordinate 10,279,964 of NC_058100.1, forward strand.
CTCTCTCCCTCTTCTTCTGCCCCTCCCCTGCCACTTGCACTTGCGCTCATTCTCTCAAAAAAAAAAAAAGGAATCGCAACCTCGGGTCTCTTTTACTTGGTAAAATTTTTGGCCACCCCCTTTATTCTGAGTCATTTTCAATTATAGCATTTTAACTGTATCTCTTGCATATAGCATAGGTTAGGGTTTGCTTTATATGCCAATTTAAAAATCTTTTTCTATTAATAGGTGATTTAAGCCTACTTATATTTATTGATATGACTATAATGTTGCATCACAATTCTGCCCTGATATGTTATGTTGTGATTATTATGTGTGTTATTTTACATTTACTGTGTTTCTCTATTTGTATATCCTCTTTGATTAAAAAAATATTTTGGTATTGAGGAAAGTTCTGATTTTTATTCTAGTGGTTTAGAATTAATACATTTTATAGCGCCATTAAATCCCTTTTATTTCTATTTATTTTGGTATTTGTCAGTTTTAAGTTGTGATATCTGACTCCCATCTATTGCCTGGACAATGGATAATTATCTTATTCCTTTTTCTCCCTTTTCCTTTTCCTTTGCTTCCTTTTGACATTGTCAGAACATCTAGGATTTACATATTATGACGGAGCCCATGACTTGCTCTCATTTTATTCCTACCTCTACACTTGCATATGCAGGATGCCCAGTCCTTTGAAAAGTGTGCCTTAATATTTTTGGATTAGATGAAGCTTATCTTCGTCCAGATTCCTTAGAAAAGTCACGTGTGTATAGTATTTCCTTAGTTTGGGGATAAACCCTTTTCCTGTGCCTTGAAACTAGAAAACCAGCTGGTTTGGATATAATGTACTTAGTTTACACTTTGTCAAAGTTTCCTAAAAATATTGTTCAGCTGTTGTCTTGCTTTGTAAGTTGTTTTGGTGAAGTTTGATACCAACCTAATTTTTTTTTTCCTTTGAAAGTTATTTCCTCCTTTTGGCAGGAGGCTCTTTCAGGTCTAATATTTTATGACTATATGTCTCACAGTTGATAATTCTGTATCCATTTGCCTTGTATCTGGTGGCCTTTCAGTGTGTAGGTTCTGGTCTTTTAAAGAAATTATTATTTTTTGATGGAAAGAGTTATTGAATTATCACCTCAATTATTTTTCTTTCCTTTATAAATTTCTTTTTCAGAAAACCAATACAATAAATGTTATACTTCCTTTTCCTATTATCCTGCTCCATGACTTCCTCTTGGCCCTCTGTACTTCTTCCATATCCTATTCTCATTCTATGCTTGTTTTTGCATTCAATGCTCTTTATAAAATAGTCACTCACAACTATCCTCTCTGAGTACCATATCATTCAGTCTTTCTTTCTGATATGGGTTTGTTTGTTTTTCTCCTTCTATTTCTTTTCTGAGTTCATTATCCACAGAGTGGTTTGGATACAGAAATCCTGGATGTTGTGGATTCTTCATCTCTACTCCAATTCCATGTCCTTAAGAAGCTGGTGAAAGCCTCATGGAAAGGTTTTTAATTTGCTGGGTGTGAAGGGATGATTTCTCCCAGGAAGAGTATCTGTTTTATAATGTTGTTATAAACACTAAATGCGTTAGTAACTGTAAAGTACTCGGGATAGATGCTGGCAAACTTTCTGTGTAAAATGCCGGATAGTAAATATGTTGGGTTTTGTGGGCCATATGGTTTCTGTCACAACTATTTTCGTATGAAAGCACCCATCAACATTATGTAAATAAATGTGTGTGTATTTGAAAAATTCAGTTTTCTACCTCTTATGTGTCTCCTTTGCGACTCACACACACTACTTCACTTCTGACACTGCTGTTCACCAAATGTGTGGACTGTTTCCTCTACACCAAGCAATTCTCCATGACACCAGCTGGGTGTCCTACACTTTAACCCTGTCCTGACTCTATCTACTTGGAATCGCATCTTATCCCACGGGTCAAGAGCTCAGTCCCACGAAGCTGCCCTTCTTCACTTCGGTTGTCATTTGCAAGTTCTGGTTGTCACCTGTGTTGCTGACCATGTGCCTAGAAGTCTGAAGTTCCCCTGACCTCCTCCTCAGGTTTGATTAACTTGCCAGAATGGCTCCTAGAACTCAGGAAAACTGCTAACTTAATGTTTACCAATTTAATGCTATAGAAATATGAAAAAGAACACAGAAGAACATCCAGAGGGAAGAAATGCATAGGGCAAGGTATGTGGGAAGTGGTGCAGGGCTTTCCTGTCCTCTCTGGACACACCATTCTCCCCCCACCTCCATTTGTTCACCAGGTTCGAAAGCTCCTGAAATCCATGTTATTGGAATTTTTTGGAGGCAACATCAATTATTAACTCTGTTTGTAGCTCTTCTCCCTTCTTTGGAGAAGTGGGATGTGGTGGGAAGAGTGGGGCTGAAAATTCCAAGCTTCTAATCATGGCTTCATGTTTCTGATGATCAGCCCTGGTCCAAGGACTCTCCAGAAGCCACCTCTGGAAAAAAGGATGCTCCTAGTGCTCTTATCACTGAAGAATGTATAAGGGTTTGGGGTGCCCATGTCAGCCAGGGTCAATGAACAAATATTAGAAAAAGAGATGCTCCTACTGTTCTTATCACTTAAGAAATTACAAGCATTTTAGGAACTCTGTGCCAGGCCCTGGGGATTGAGACCAATATACACATTTTCTATTATCTTACAGCTCATGATTATGTTCCAGTAAAACTTTATGGATGGGAATAAGCAGCAGCTTGGATTTGGCCACAGTTTGCTGGCCCCTAGCTTAGAGCAAAACTTGACACACAGGGAGTGATATACAACTATTGATAAATAAAATTAACTAAATAAGTTCCACGTGAGAACTACTTTTAAAAGATGATTATCAAACACACTGTGTCACAGCTTTGATCCTTAGGTAAGTATAATAAGGTCTGGCTAAGCATAGTCAGGTACACAAACATGCACACACACACTTAGATACCCTCACACACATCTCACTTCACTTCCCCATGCACCTCCTCCACCTCCTTCCATTTATCATACTCTGGTTCATGGACTCTGCTTAATTCATTTCTCACTGACTCCCCTGCCACCCAGGACATGATGAATTATACTCCCCGCAACTTTGCTCAGAGTACTTAAGGAATGCAAACTGGTCTTAGTGGGACTTGAGAACACATTGAATCATTGTATAAAAATCACATAACATCCCAAAGGCAAATATTCATGATGTCTTGATTAAGTTCTGCTTTGGATTAATGACTTCATTTTTTTTTTTCCTCACATGAACAAAAATAAAAAAGATTTTCTTATATATTTTAAATCTGTATTTTTTTAAACGTATAGTTATCAAAATGTCTTAAAATATCTTTTGACAAATAATCATTTTGAGGCTTCAAGTTGGATGATGAATTTTGGTTCGGTTCCACTTGAATTCTGTTTAGAATTCTCTTTTGGGGGGGCACCTGGGTGGCTCAACAGGTTGAGTGTCCGACTCTTGTTTTTGGCTCATATCATGGTCTCAAGGTCCTGGATCGAGCCCTGCATTGGGCTATGCACTTTGTATGGAGTCTGCTGGAGGATTCTCTCTTTCCCTGTCCCTCTGTGTCTGCCCCTACTTTCTCTCTCCCTCTCTCTCTCAAATGGCCAAATAAATCTTAAAAAAAAAAAAAAGGAAATCCTCTTTTGAATTAAGCATCACTCTGCAGGGTGGTATGGTGAGCAAGAATGAGCGAGTCTCCAGTGTGGAGGTCTCCCAGATTATGTCTGCACACACCTGCGCCATTAATTCCAAAACAGGGTGATGAATGAGATTCAGGAAGAGGCAGAGTGGGAGATCTGGGGAGGAGGGATTGCTTCCCTCGTGTTTGCACTGCATCAAGCACTACCCCATGTACAGGTGGAGTCTGATGAATTCTTTTGGGTGAGGAGCATGACAGTGATGATGAAGATGCTGATGGCAATGAAGAATAATCAGGTTTTCTCAGATGGCTGAATCTCGAGTAGGGAGAAGAGGCTGATCAGGGCCACATGATGAATTGTGGATGCCCAGGGACTTGAACTATTGAGTTTCCTAAGCTGCTGGCTGATCTGAGAAGTCCCACCTGCCTAAGAAATATCCTTGCTTCCCTAGTTGCCTTCTCAGGCAGGCTCTGACACAGCTAGAAAATTTGCTGACTGCTATCGGAGAGTCAACCAGCTGTTCTTAAAGCGAGCAGACTGTTTATGGGCTCTCCTGGTCCAGTCAGACTCCGTGTTGGAGATGAAGTAGTTCATTCTGTAATAGCTGAGTTGTCTTTTTTTTTTTTTAATCCAAAGGCAAAATTAAAGCAATACAACATTTTTGCCAGTTAGATTCTGTTTTGAAAAGATGAATCATCTTCATGTTTGTACTTGAAGACATCTAGTTAGGTGCAAGGTGATTTGCAGACTAATTTTGTACAGGAATCACCTTTTGACAACAGATCAATATCAATATATGTGTTTGCTGTGGGGAGGAGGAAAAAGCACACATCTTGCTGGTCAGGAGAAAACTTGAGTTGCTGCTTCTCAAATAGATCATTATGATGTTTTTGCATGAGTCAAGAGGTCATATGCAATGACATTTAAAAGGCTAACAAACAAAATCTCCATATTTTGAGTAAGACTCAGTAATATTCTAAAAATGGTAAAAATTCTAAGAAAGTTTATTCTCCCTTTAATTAATTTCATATGGAGTGAGATTGCAGTTTTAAGCCTGTTTGAAACTCCTTATTTACTGGATTTCTCTACTCTATTTTTCTTTTTCTAGACAAAGGAGTCTTAGGGCAGGAAAGGAGCATAGAAGGAATATCCAAAGAAGCAGGAGCAGTATCAAGGACACAAGATGACCTTGAACAGCGTGGGTCACTCACTGATTTATTCAGCTTTGCTGGCAGTGGGGAGAGTGTGTGATAGAATTTTCTGTACACAGGAATCGTTTTCAATAGAAGCATTTTCAGTACAAGCTATGGAGATGAGTGATTGGTGGGATTTTAGCTAACTTTAGATAAATATGGAAGCAAGTAAAATTATTTCTATCCATTTTTATTATGAGAGAGGGGATACCGTTGGTCAATATTGAATGTTTTAAATTGAAGGGCCAGGTATAAATGATAACACATATTCAAAGAAAGAGATTATGTTCAAAAGATTCTTAACTCTTTTACTCCTTTGCTCTTTCTTGTTTCAGAGGGTTGGGTAGAATAAGGAAAGAATGAAGGTTTGTAATGTTTCTTTTCTTTTTTTTTTTTTTTGTTTTAAGATTTTGCTTATTTATTTGAGAAAGAGAGAGAGACAAGGAGCGGGGTGGGGAAAGGGTAGAGGGAGAGCGAAAAGCAAACTCCCCAGTGAGCAAGGAGTTCAACAAGGGGCTAGATTCAAGACCCTGGGATCACAACCTGAGCCAAAGGCAGATGCTTAACCAAGGGAGCCACCCAGGAGCCCCTGTAATGTTTCTTTTTCATGTTTCCTGTCATTTGTTAATTATTTCCACGGATCTGCAAGTTCTGCAAGCTAGTTTGTCTTTTTTATTACGCATGCAAAAACATTGTTGTATGATTATTTATTATTTTATTTTATTTTATTTTTTTGATTATTTATTATTTTAAACTATTTCTTCATTAGTGTCTTGCATCCCTCCTAGTGACTTTCTTGAATACCATTTGTTATGCATGGGGAGCATTCTGATGCTGCCAAGCGCTGTGACCTGACAACACTCCACGTCTAACTAGCTTCAGACCTATGTTGTTAACTTCAGCCTAAGGAGTCCTCTGAAGAGTAAAAACACCACAGTGTTCTCCAAGCTGTCAACAAATGTGACTAAGCCATCCTGAAAGCAGCCATGTTACAAGCCCTTAAAGGGGTTGAAGATAAACATTGATTCATCCTCAAAAATGACTGGAAATGGAACCAGCAGCAAAATAAGTTTTTGTGACTTTCAGCTCTCATGTTCTTGTAGCTGTGCCTACTCCCAGGATCTAAACCCTGGAGGCTTGGGTTCATGCTATCTATGTTGGCATCCCCCAGAGATGATGGGGTCTAGGGCAGGTGCATGGCACTTATTCAGAAGGTGAAGCTCACTCAGTGCACCAGCCTCTTCCCATTTCTGTCTTGTGATTTCACAGAGACCCTTTCTATAACTAGAAGCCCCCAGAAGCTTCCTGTGGGGATTGGTCAGTTAGCATTTGCCCTGTTGCTGAGGTGGTGTCTATTCCCTTTGCTGTTTCCTCTTATGAGATCAGTTGGCCTGAATGATTGAGTGGATGAGGCTCTGAATGTCACTTAAATTCCATGATGGCCCTTAGACTGGAATGGCCATGAGGTGGGGGTGGGGTTTGTCCACCAGTTTGCCTAACGTGGTTTAGAGGTTCCAACCGGTAACTGCTTTGGATTCTCCAAATTGCCTCTCTCTTCATCTTCAGAGATAATTACAGTGGATTTGGGAGCCACAAATGATTGCCTTTCTGGCCTCTTGTCTACCCTGACTCTTCCCATCATCAAATTAATCATAGTTCATGAGGCAATTGTTTAAACGTCAGGGAACATTTGGAACGTGGAGCAGAATGCCCGGGAGAAAGATTGAAGCATGGAGAGAAGAACAAAAGGATTCAGAAAGCTGGGTCTCTTCAGGTCAGAGTCATTACATGACTCTTTAGCAAGGACGGTTGGATCTGGCCAAAGGAAGCTGAGCAAATGCCAAGGGGAAGGGCAGGAGGCGACAGAGCCTTCAAGGACAGCTCAAGTACCAGACTGAGTCAGAACTGCAACAGCCCCAGAGACACACATGCAGATGTTTGATGAGTAGTGTAAATTATTTAAATTGTAAATTGATTTTTTTTTTTCAACACTGTTTGGCTTCAGTGGCAGTGTTGGCCAGGAGGATGTGTGTGAAACAGATTATAAAGACCTAGAGCAACATTTTTCAGAATGCTTTTCAAGGAACACTAATTCGGTAGGAAGTTAATAGACATTAAGAGAGAAAGTGATTCTTTTTTCAAGTAATTTCAGGAAATTCAGGAAATTTCAGGAAATTCTGGCTTAAACAAAGTTAAACTCCTTAGCGTTTCTCAAATGCTTTTTTAATATGCTTTTATGCAATGTGAGTCTGTGAAGTTGGTGTGTAAGACACAGGATTTCCCCCACTTCTCTGAGCATAAATCTATTTACAATGGACAGTTGCACACAAATGTTCTTCTGGGGAACAGACTTTGGGGAATGTTGGTCCAGCACATGTGATACTGTTTCAGAAGGCAGGCCAAAAGGAGGCACAGCTTTGATTTCTGGAGAGTTTAGCCATTGACGAAGGGGCTAAAGAAAGGCCCAAGAATGGTTTTTTTTTTTTTTACCAATGTCAGCATTTTCCCCAAAACCAGGTCCAGCACAGATACTGAAAAGAAAACATGGAAATTAAAGTGCAGTGGTATGGTGTAGGAGGGCGATGCTCAACCATTCTCTGTGCACAAGAAAAGAGATATTAAATGTTAAACCCGGCATTTAGGAATTCTGGGAAGGCTAAGATTGTGGTCCCCTTGTTAAGGGATTATTAGTTGATTTTTGGGAGATATTTCCTAGGCGTTGTGAGGCCTGGGTGCATGTAGAGTAGAGGGAAGGGAAAGGAAAGAGTCAGTGTGGGTGTAAGAAGCCCCAAGGAACTGTTCATGTAGCTGAAAATACGGTTGGTCCCGGTGTTGCTGGAATGCAGGCTGGGGGGTCCTGGAACAATGAGCTTATTTTGAGCAGTCTTCTTGCATCAGGAGAGTATAATTGTCTAGGATGAATGAAAAGGTAGGAAAAATATGGTCAATTATTTTTACATCTCGAGTTTTGAAGGATATTGACAAATGCTTAGGTACTTGTTTGAACTTTCTACTTTTTGCCATGACTTGATCATCTAACTAATTAGAACTTCACTAATCTTATTATTTTATTTTATTTTTTGCCAGTGCTTCAAACTCCAGATGCCACTCATTCTCTTTGTAACTCAGTATCTTTGTCTATAGTGGGCATGACACTTTAACCCGTTTTACTTCTCTCTTATAGTTAATGAAGTCATTAATTAATTCAATGAGTATTTATGGACATCCTACTTAGTACTGGGCACGTTTCTAGGCACAGGGCTGGCAGAAGGGGGAAATGTCATTGAATAAAACAAAGTTTAATGTTCTTGTAGAATATTAATAAATAAATAAACCTATAATATAATATCATATAATGATTAGTGGTATGAAGAAAAATAAGGCAGCATAGATTAGATGGTAGAAAGGTCAGGAGTGGCATCTTTGAGGATGTGACATTTCAGTATAGACTTAAATGAAGTGAGCAGTTAAGCCCATGGATGTATTGGAGAAGAAAAAGCAGCAGGTATACAAGCCTGAGGTGTGAATGTACTTGCCAGGATAAAAAAAAAAAAAAATCTCTGTAACTACAAACAACAATAGCATCCACCATATTTCAGTGGTTTAAACAATAAGAACTGGTCCTTCATTTCTAGCAGTCATCTGTGGCTGTGGGAGTTCTGCTTCAGTTTGTTGGTCCGGAATCCAGGCTGGGGGGCCCCTCTGGTTCTAACCATGGCTCCACCGTTTCCATGGGACCATCTCTAGCTCAGTGTGAGGAAGGTGCAGAAAGTGGGTGGAGGGACTCAGGGAAACCAAATCAAAACCACAATGAGATACCACCCCACACCAGTCAGAACGGTTAAAATGAATAACTCGGGAAACAACAGATGTTGATGAGGATGCAGAGAAAGGAGAACCCTCTTACACTGTTGGTGGAAATGCAAGCTGGTGCAGCCACTCTGGAAAGCAGTACGGCGGGGGCAGGGGGGTGTTCCTCAAAAAGTTAAAAATAGAGCTACCCTACAACCCAGCAATTGCATTACTGGGTATTTACCCCAAAGATGTAAATGTAGTGATCCGAAGGGACGCCTGCACCCCAATGTTTATAGCAGCAATGTCCACAACGGCCAAACTATGGAAAGAGCCCAGATGTTCATTGACAGATGAGTGGATAAAGAAGATGTGGTATATGGTATATACATACAATGGAGTATTACTCAGCCGTCGGAATGAAATCTTGCCATTTGCAATGACGTGGATGGAACTAGGGGATATTACGCTAAGCAAAATAAGTCAATCAGAGAAAGACCTTTATCATATGGTCTCACTCATATGTGGTATTTAAGAAACAAAACAGAGGATCATAGGGAAAGGGAGGGAAAAATTAAATAAGATGAAAACAGAAAGGGAGGCAAACCATAAGAGACTCTTAACTCTAGGGAACAAACTGAGGATGTTGGAGGAGAGGTGGGAGGGATGCGGTAACTGGGTGATGGGCATTAAGGCAGGCACTTGAAGTAATGAGGACTGGGTGTTGTATGCAACTGGTGAATCACAGAATTCCATCTCTGAAACTTATAAACCTGTATATGCTAATTAAATTGAATGTAAATAAAAAATGAAAGAAAGTGGGTTCAGAGAGAGTTACATGAGTGGTTTCAGAGACCAGGTTTGGAGGTGACATGATCACTCCTACTAGTGTTTCCTTGGTCAGAGCTCATACAGCCACGGTGTCACTCAAATGCGACTGGGATTTGTAACCTAGTTGTGCCCTGGGAGAAGAGGAGAAAGAGGGGTGTTGGTGAGCCCCAGCATTCTCTGCCGCAGCATGAGTTACTTCAAGATTGGTTTGGTTGGAACACACTGGATGGGATGGTGGTTGTGAGAGAAAGTTGTTGAAAGGACCAAGTAAAAGAATAAAGCCTGGAAAAATGAGAAATACTGCTGTATTTCACTGAATTCTTGACTGTAAGCCACTGTATTTTGTGTAGTGCTAATAAAGAAAATTTTCTTTGAATTAAGTAGTTATACTGCCTTTTTATTTAAATTTTCATTTAAAACTTACCAAAAGAATTTTCACTTAAAACTTACCAAAAGACTTCTTTTAGGCTTATTTAGACATTTTAAAATTCTATAATCATACCTCATTTTTGCACCCAATAGAAAGGAAAATAAAAGCAAAGTAAACTGGTTCATGTGTTCCTTAAGCCTATTCACACTGAGAGTCAGATTCTCTGAATCATTTTCTTAGGTCTGTCATCAGCGTCCACGGTTTTCCATTTGCTTCTGTCCTCTGTGCCATTGGGAGCCCTCTTCAGTTTCTCTTCCATCTTCTTGTGGGCCCCTTATAACATTTCTGCATGTTTTGAAGCAAGGACTTTTTGATCTTTCAGGACAATGGCAACCAGAAATTATATTGCTTCTTCAAGTGGTCTTTAAATGCTGTAATGGTTGAAATGTGTAGGGTTGGCAGCTGTCCAAACAAGCTCCAGGAATAAGTATCCAGTTCATGGGCATGCCAGCAATGGCACCTCTGGGATGAAGACCATGAGGCCAAGAGTGGCTATTGTTCATCGATGAAGCCTGATTTAAGAGATGTTAAAATGTGAAAAATACCCCCTGTCTAACAGAAAACTAAATAATGTATTCAAAATGTAAAGATAAATAGATTCCTCCAAGCTTTTAGAAACATCAGATACTGACTTACTAGTACATTTCCGTTTTTTTAAATAAATTTATTTATTTTCAGAAAAACAGTATTCATTATTTTTTCACCACACCCAGTGCTCCATGCAATCCGTGCCCTCCATAATACCCACCACCCGGTACCCCAACCTCCCACCCACCCCCTGCCACTTCAAATCCCTCAGATTGTTTTTCGGAGTCCATAGTCTCTCATGGTTCACCTCCCCTTCCAATTTCTCCCAACTCCATTCTCCTCTCTAACACCCCTTGTCCTCCATGCTATTTGTTATGCTCCACAAATAAGTGAGACCATATGATAATTGACTCTCTCTGCTTGACTTATTTCACTCAGCATAATCTCTTCCAGTCCTGTCCATGTTGCTACAAAAGTTGGGTATTCATCCTTTCTGAGTACATTTCTAAAGGAGTCCTAACATGGGGTTTGTGGGCGACACCTCTATGTGTCAGTGATGTTATTGCACCTAGAACATCTGAAGCCTGATACTCATCTTTGTCATTTATCTCACAGACTTAACAAGGGGAAGGGAACTCTGTGTGTGTCATCCTGGGCCCTAGCCACTCCAGGACAGATACTCATGTCTTCTCCCTGAAGCCTATACTCTGCTTAGGATTTTGGTCAGGAGGCTTGCATATCATTCAGCTCTGACCCACCAGCCTTGTAGCATGGTACCCATCTTGCTGCATTTCTGGTGACCTGGGATGAACCTCGGGTAGTGCAGTTCATGATGCTGTAACCTCCTAAACTGGATTGTGGGTTCCCATTTTGCAGCACTGGACTTCTGCCGGCTTCTTTTCCAGCCTCAAGTTATTAGGACCTCAAGTATGTTAGGACCCTGTATTGCTCTCGATCTCAGAACTATTGACCAGCATCTTACCATCTCACCTGGGTCTCACCAGCATTCTTCTTTCCCACCCGAAGAACAAACCCTTTCCTGTTTTGTTTCTTGCAGGTGGCTTACTGATTCCCAACTTCTGTTCCCTTAGATTGGATTTTGCATTGATAAGGATGCCAGTTAAAGACACTGCTGTACTGCTCAGTCATCTGGAGGAGTTTATATGGGAGTCCTTGCTTTCTGTGGCTCTTAGTTTTCTTCAGACTCATCTTCCACCAAGATCCTCAACTTCATGCCAACTAAAGGTCCAGGAGGGCTGGAATGGAACTTACCCACATCAGGAAACACTGGGGATGAACATGAATGAAGAACACAGGCTTTTGAAAATTTGATACCCTTTCTGTGGAGAAGAGTGACCAGAGGTTTTCAGAGAGTCCCAATGTCTTACTAAAATAAGGGAATGTCAAAATAGTGATGTTTCAAAGATTAGATGAAATTTCAGGGTGTTGGTGACTTTCATGTTGGGTAGTTGATGTATTGTGTGAGGAATTTACAGCCACTGTATTGGAATTGCTGAACAGTGCTCCCTAAAACCCACAGTCGGGAACTGTTAAGGTAAAATTGTTCATAAGAAGCTGTATTTGTAGAATGGATGAGCTTGTAAAATCAGATTTTCTGGAGTGATTAGTTAAAATGGGCTATGTAATTTTTTCCCCTTTATTGCTCTGTTCTTTAGATTTTTCACTTAAATTAAAAATCTTGGCTCTTATGGGTTTATTTTATTAGCCTCATATTTATCTGACTTCAAATTACTCAGATGATACTCAGGAGTAATTATGACCATTTGATTATTAATGCTGTGGTGTTATGGGATTTCTGTGATTTTTCAGAAGATATTCCCTGCCCCCCCCACATCTTTGTACATCATTATGTATGTGACTATCTTTTGTTAGATGTTCATAAAGGTGTTTTTAGATATCCTTGGAGGGGACACTTCATTTAACTGTTGCCAAATATCCAAGTAATTTGTCAGGAATTGGGCAGCATGAGTCACAACTGGGAGACTTATCACATCCCGTTCTCCAAGCTAGGCGCCAAGCCCCATAGACTTGGGTTTAAATTTTAGTGCACGTGGCACAACCAGGCTTGGTTTCTATCATAGCTAGAACACATTAGAAGTGGGGAAACCCCAATAACTTTTACTATCAACGTCTATTTGTCCTTTCTTCATATCAGTGGGCTCTTGGGTAACACTGGACTTATCCTTCATCCAAACGTGGAGAGACGGTCTAGCATTTAACTAATGAGGTCCTCTCATTTGAGTCTAGCTTTTGCCATAAAGAAAGAATGCTGGGACAGGGGAAGGGGTGTAATTTTTCAGTTCGTTTTTCTCTCTCCTTTGCAGTAGTGAAATGTCTTTTCTTGTATTTGATTTTGTTTTATTTCTCTCCCATTCTGAAGGAAACATCTTGGAAGACTGGAACTTGCAGCATCATTCCAGAAACATGAAGGGACATGCTCCCCATGCCAGAGGAAGCTGCAGCTCATTCTACCTTCTTCATTTTCAAGCTAGAACCTGGGATACATTTAAACAACCTGAGAAAATTGGCACTGGTGAGATCTGAGGAGCTGTGATCCCGATCCTGAAGGGGACCCAGAAGGACATGTTAAAAATGGGACTGTGCCTGAAACTTGCCATGAGAATTGGAGCTGTGGGGACCAAGAACCCATGGGGGGAAGAAGTGGGTGCCTGTAAATCTCGCATGATAAGCCTGTGGACCTTCACTTCCACTGCCTCCTGAGCAGCAGCCCATAGAGCCGAGTTGTCAAGATCAATTACTGGGATTCTATGCACAGAGTGTGTAGATGGAAACCCCCCGTGAGTGCCAAGTGTTATCAGCTTGCATCATAATTTAGATATTTGGTGGAACAGCAGACAAATTAGACACTTTCAGGAAATCTATGTCTGTTGACTTCTGCTTTCAGGATTTTTTTTTTTTTTTCTTTTTGAAAGGAGTCCCTTCAATTTCATTCCACTGAGGTTCAATATTTCCTAATTCTTTGTAACTATTTTTGTTTTGTTTTGTTATTACCTTTCAACTTATCTCTTGCCTATCTTATACCTTATTTTGGCCTTTGTTCTTGTTCCACATGCTTTGGATTCAAGCCAGTACTCTATTTTACGTCCAGCTGGAATCCCATGTTTGGATAAATATGGGCAGAGTAAGTGATGCTGGGGGCAGATCTCAGAAACTGTGACAAACTCTTCCTTTCAGAAGGGGGCTCTCTTCCCGGTCCCAACTCCAACGACAGCATCCGGTAGATACAACAAGCTGATATCATGCAAGAAAAATGGTCATGCTCCATAGCTATGCCCGCTTGATTAGCAAATTCATAGTAAGTACTTTCTTTTGTTTTTGCTTCCTGGTAAGCAGTGCATGTTTATTAAGCTCTGCAAAGCTCTTCATAGGTGCTATCAATGCAAAATTGAGTTTGGCAGGTTTCCTGTTCTTAAGGGGCTTTCTGAGTGGAGAGATGGGTGAGAAGATCGATATTCACCATATGGTACCCCAGGTGCCAGAACACAAGCGTGTGAAGAGGCCTGCTTAGCGCTAGTTACGCTTCTTCAGTGACATGTCTTCTTTTCTTCAGTTTTGGAAAATTCTCAGCCATTACTGTTTCTTCGAAGGATTTTTTTCTCTAGAGCTGATATTTTCTTCAGGAGACTACATTGAAACTTCTCATTTTATCTTCTATGCTTACTAACCTCTCATTTTTTCATTTCTTTATCTCTCCATGCTACTTTTCAGCACACCATTGCTTCTTCAGGTATTTCTTTTTTTTTTTTTTTAAGATTTTATTATTTATTTGACAGACAGAGATCACAAGGAGGCAGAGAGGCAGGCAGAGAGAGAAAGAGGAGGAAGCAGGCTCCCTGCTGAGCAGAGAGCCCGATGCAGGGCTCGATCCCAGGACCCTGGGAACATGACCTGAGTTGAAGGCAGAGGCTTTAACCCACTGAGCCACCCAAGTGCCCCACTTCTTCAGGTATTTCTAAGCTATTGCTTTATCTGCCCATTTACTGTGTGAAGTTAGTGGCTTTACACTGGCATAGACTCTTTCTTTCCAAATGCCAGATCAATTAAACAACAACAACAACAAAATTGTAAAACTAAACATCTTGCTTCAGACTCAGTCCAGAATTAATTTATTAACCAATTAATTAATTTTTCTCTCTCTTTTCTTTCTAATTGAGAGAGAAAGAGGGAAAGGGAGACAGAGAGAGACCAGGTAAGGGGGGGAGGGGCAGAGGGAGAGGGAGAGAGAATCCTAAGCAGACTCTGCACTAAGCACAAAGTCCAATGCAGGGTTCAGTCCCATCACCCTGAGACCATGACCTGAGCCAAAACCAAGAGCTGGATGCCTAACTGACCAAGACACCCAGGCTTCCCTCAAGTCAGAATCTGATATTTGAGTGATTAGATTCTCCTTGGGAGTGATTAAAGATAGAGGGGAAACCCCTCTTAGATGGTCTTAGATGGAGCCCAAGAGCAAAGGCTTACCCAGCCGAGAGAGTCTACAGGAAAAGCCTTCTTATGACTTTGCTTTGAAGGAAAATACACTTAGTGGGGTCAAGATTCAGTCCCAGCTTTGGTGGCCACAACTGTGACTCCTCGAATAAAGCCCTGGGTTGGTGCAGAGAAGAGAGGTACGTTTTGAACCAGATGAGGACAGAAGAAATCAATGAGTTACTTTAGTAGGAAGATAGCAAAAAGTAGCAGCAGGAAAAGTCTGAAACAACTTATTGATAGCTGGTTCTGAAATGACTTTTCAGTGGACATTTTGCTAACAGATAAACACACCAACCTATTTTTCCACTGAGACTCAGGAGCTGAGCTGTCAACCACTGTGAAGTCAGCTATAGCAAAGGATAAGAGCCTGCTTCTCTCTCTGATTTTAAATTAAGGACCATGTTCTTGGTCCCTCAAGGGAAAAAGCTTTAGAACCTCACCTGCATTTCTTCTTTGATCCCTTTTTCTAGTTTTGACTATCCTGAAATCATTCCCTTTATCTGAAATAATCCATTATAATTTCCTTTAGTACAAGATTTTTGATAACAAACTCTCAGTTTTTGCTTATTTGTAAATGACTTCATTTCACTCTTGTTCATGATACAGTTCTGTCGGTTAACACAGTTTCTAATGACTATTATTTCATCCTAAAACATTGAAGATCTTATTCCACTGTCTTCTGACATCTATTCTTGATTTTGAGAAGTATACAGTCATTCTTATTGTCATTCTTTGGTAGGTAATCCATCCTTTCTGATGGCTTTCACAACTTTCTCTTTGTATTTTTTTAAATTAACATATAATATATTATTTGCTTCAGGGGTACAGGTCTGTGAATCATCAGTCTTACATGATTCACAGCACTCTCCATAGCCCATACTCTCCCCAGTGTCCATAAACCACTCACCCTATCCTTTCTCCCTCCATCCCCCAGCAACCCTCAGTTTTTTCCTGAGATTAAGAGTCTTTTATGATTTGTCTCCTTCCCTGGTCCCATCTTATTTCATTTTTTCCCTCCCTTCCCACATGACCCCCTGCCTTGCCTCTCAAATTCCTCATATTGGAGAGATCACATGATAATTGTCTTTCTTGGATTGACTTATTTAGTTCAGCATAATACCCTCTAGTTCCATCCACGTCACTGCAAATGGCAAGATTTTTTTTTGATGGCTGCATAGTATCCCATTTTATATATATATATATATATATATATATATATATACCACATCTTCTTTATCCATTTATCTGTTGATGAACATCTAGGTTCTTTCCATAGTTTGGCTATTATGGACATTGCTGCTATAAAGATTCGGGTGCACGTGCCCCTTTGGATCACTACATTTGTATCTTTAGGGTAAAAACCCTGTACTGTGATTGCTGGGTTTCAGGGTAGCTCTATTTTCAACTTTTTGAGGAACCTCCATACTGTTTTCCAGAGTGGCTGCACCAGCTTGCATTCCCACCAATAATGTAGGAGGGTTCCCCTTTCTCTGCATCCTCACCAACATCGTTGTTTCCTGACTTGTTAATTTTAGCTATTCTGACTGGAGTGAGGTGGTATCTCACTGTGGTTTTGATTTGTATTTCCCTAATGCTGAGTGATGTTGAGCACTTTTTCATGTGTCTCTTGGCCATTTGGATGTCTTCTTTGCAGAAATGTCTGTTCATGTATTTGTTGTTTTTTGAACTTTGTTATAATATGCCTGACATGGATGTTTCTTTTTCCTGTTTGGAGTATCTTGGACTTCCTGTATCTGTAGATTCATATTATCTGTTAGTTGGATATATTCAAAGCCATGATATTTTATAATATTGGCTCTCCTTATTGTTTTTATTCTATCTTTTTGAGAATCTGAGTTGGTGCATTATATACCTTTTCATTTAGTGTATATATCTTTCAATTTCTTTTTCATATTTTCCATATTTCTCTGTTGTAATGTGACCATTTTTGGATATATATATATATATATATATATTATATTTTATTAATTCTTCCTTTAATTGTACCTAATCTGTTGTTTGACTTTTTCCTTTGATTTCAAAAAATCAAATTCTATTTATGCTATGGTCTGAATGTTTGTGTCTCCCTAAAATTCATATATTGAAATCCTAAACCCTCAAAATGATGATATGAGGGAATGAGGTCTTTGGGAGGTACTTAAGTCATGAGGGTACAGCCCTCATAAATGGGATTAGCATCTTATAAAAAAGGGTCCAAAGAGATCTCTACTTCTTTCCAATATATGAGGATGCAAGAAGTCTGTGACCAGAAGCAGGTCCTCACCTGTTGATGCTGACATCTGATCTCAAAATTTCAGTCTCCAAGACCATGACCAGTAAGTTTCTGCTATTTATAAGTCACTCAGTTTTGATATTTTGTTATAGCAGTCTTAATGGTTGAAGAATACTTGTTTGCTTGTTTTTAATCTGAATAGGCAATATATTCATGTGGGTAAAAATTGAAGAAGTATCAAAAGTAAAAAAAAAAAAAAGTATCTAGTAGAATGTCTTTTACCTACCTCCACTCCCTAGCAACCTAGAACCCCTTCACTAAGTTTTTTTTAATATCTGCCTGTATGTCACTATTTCCAATGACCACTACTTAGTCTTCTTATTGCTTAGGCTTTAGTGACATTGACATGGCCAGCCACAACCCCTTCTGTTGTCTGCAGGAATGGTCACACTCCTCTCTGCTCTGCACTCACTGAGTCCTCAAGTGTCCTTTGCTAGGTTCTCCTTTTATTACTAATATCAATCCCAAAGAGCTCCTGGGGTCAGTTCTTGATCTTCTCTTTCCTTTCTTGATCTTATTCTCTTTCCTTTCTTGATAAACTCTTATTCCTTGTTAATCACATTCAGGTTCATGTATTTAGATGCCATGTATATATTCCTAATAGTCAAATTTATATTTCCTGCCTAAATCCCTCACCCAAACTCCAATCTTGTATAACCAGTCACCCACTTGATGTTACCACTTGGTTATCTAGTAAACTCTCAGTGCTAACATGTAAAAAAAACAGAACCCTAGATTTTCTCACACACACCTGCTCTATCTAGGATCCTCCTTCATCTCAGGTGGAGGCAATTTCCTTCTTCCTAATGCCTTGGCCATAAGACCCACATCCTGCCTAACTCTTGGAACTGTTTGCCCTTTACAATGTTTTTTACCACTTAACTGGCCTAAAATGATATTATTTTGTTTAGTTTTTAATTCTCTGATTACTAATGACTTTGAGTCCATTTTTTCACTATCTTTGATTTTCCAATCATATATCCTGTTTGATTTTTTTCCTCTTT
Source organism: Neogale vison (assembly GCF_020171115.1). Taxonomy (NCBI): domain Eukaryota; kingdom Metazoa; phylum Chordata; class Mammalia; order Carnivora; family Mustelidae; genus Neogale; species Neogale vison. The sequence continues at coordinate 10,298,200 of NC_058100.1, forward strand.
GGTTACTATTTTTGTTCTTGTTAAAGGACATGTGTTATCATGTGGAGAGCTCAGTGCCTAATCTCAGGATGGAGTATTTCAGTTGTTTTAAAGGATAGGGTTATGGACTTTACTCTGAAAAAATAATATATTATTTGGGGTAACTGAAGACATCCTAATTGTTTTCATGTATCTTGAATATTTTGTGGGCAAACTTTTAAAAATTACTGAAAACTATCAGTGCCATGCACTAAGGAGTCCCCTCCTTCCAATTTCTGGGGATTTGAGTCTTGGCATATTTCTTAGACCATGAGTAAAGTGGACTGTTTTCAAACTTCCTGCTGGCTGGGATTCTAAACCACCCTAACTTCCCATTTCTCCATTCTTCTGTTCTGATTTCTAAGCAGTTATAGACCCAAATCAGAATAATTATACAGATCACAAAACTAACTTCCTTGTCTCAATTCTGCTTCATTACACTTAAAGTGGAATATTCTAGATTAATATTTGAATGAGGAAAACATCTGTTGTGTTTTTATATTCCTACTTATACTAAGTGGCTTGGAAATTTTTCCTGCAGCCTGTTCTCCAGATTCTTAGAGAATCACCTTGGGAATAACCTTCTAGCATAGATCCAGACTCTTCCATATGCTCATTTATTGGGCAGTTGAAGAAGAGATTGGGCCTTACTCTCATATTACTTTTTTTTTTTTTCTTTTTTAACAATCTTTTCTTTGAGACAAAATGATGGGAGTATTGCTCTGGTAAACTGAGTTTCCTGGCTGAAGTATCCCAGCTTAGTTGTTTCTAAAACTGTTCTTCATGAACTTTGTGGAGTCCAAGAGGCTCAGAGGCAGTGGATGGTGGATTGTCATGATCTCAGGGTAGGGCTGAAGTGGAGACAGTCTGCTCTGCCTTGCTTCCACCAGAGCAATGACATCTCTATTCAGCTTATATATTAGAGTTGAAGATAAGATTTTGCTTGGCAGAGGGTTTCCATAGATTTTGTTCATTATGTAGTCAATCAGGCTTTCCCTATACCGGGCAAAGTGAACACTTAATGTTAACCACTTTCATGGTGATGAAAGTCAATTCCAATAGGTTGATTGACTAAAATTTTAGAATAGGCACTGTGTAGGAGTGAGAATACCTTTGCCTTCAAGATGTTTCATAGTGTGGGAGGAAATAAAGTATATAACATGTATGCAGACACCATGTACTAGAAAATCTCCACAATATAGAGGACAACATTCAAAAGAAAGGAAAATAGTCTGGCATATAGTCTGGTGAGGTAGCTGGGTCATGTTGAGTAAAACCTAGAATTTTGGAGTCTACGGACCTTGGTTGATGTCTGTGTTTCTCCTCATCTTTAAAACATGCCTGACTATGCAATATTAGTGTAAGAACTATGGGAGAAAATGCATGTGAAATTGCAGCCCCTGCACTGTATATGGCTCAATGAATGCTTTTGTTCTTTCTGATCTTTTCCTCCTTTTGTAGATGTTAGCTTTCTGTATAAATGTCCATCAATCTGGCTAATGTTCTCATGTTCTAATCTTTGATACTTACTTCTATATTTGTGTATGTGTGCATGTACACATTCATGTGCTGTATATTATATTTCTTACTATAGATACCTGAAAGGCAAGGGCATTATTATTCCTCCATGCTGCCTGTTGTAGCTTCAGATTTGTTCTTTAACATATGCAAGACAGAATACTTCTATTCCTCTGTTGAAACCTATACACATCCCCCCAACATAAGAACACCAATAAGAGAGCAATGCATCTGACTGTTAGATCTCTAGACCTATAAGTGATTTTTTTAAAAAATTAGAGTCTAGGGAATATAAAATTTCTGGCAAAATTAATAGGAATGAAGAGATGACAAAATGCATGTTAGAGATACTTCCTCCTTCCCCCCCTCCAGTATGTCTACTCAAAAATTTCACTAAAAATCCCTTTAGAGAAAAGTGGTCAATGGGTCACTGGAATGTTGTCATCCTTAGTGTGATTCTCATCTGCACATGACTTTTGGAAATTTCAATTCAAGTAGAGAGGTTTGAGTTGAAGTTAACACTATGTCAACAAACTATAAAAGTTTGAAGCAAAATCAAAGAGAGGCATTCTTTAAGAGATAAACAACAACAACAAAAAAAATCACAAAGAGTGGGCCTTTTGCCAGGCCAATAAAGAGAATTTATATTATCTGCTGTGTTCAGTCTCAGAGATTTATGTTCTAAGCCTGAGGTAATTCTAGCTAAAATAGAAACTGCACCCAAATATGTGTATAAATAAACCCTACGCCTAATCTAATGATAATCAAAACATTTTGCACTTCATGTGGATGAAATCCTCTCAAAACCTTGGTGAATGCATTTACTCTTTCTTACAGTCTCTTGGGAACTTGAGCTCCATTTGGCATATTCTCAAAGGCAGTTCTGTTTGGGTTTTCACAACACCTAGTATCTAGATGTTACCAAATACCCAGATGTTGGGCCTCAAGAAAACATTTGCAAGACATAATGGACTCTTAATTATTCAATTAAGTGTATGTATTACATCAAGATGGCCACGGTGGCTGGATGCTGACTTGTTCCCAGGCATTGGGGTGGGGAGCGGTGGACAAAAGAAAACTAAGAAGAGGCTTCCAGGAAATTTCATACTTGGCTAGTCCTAACGTGAGGAAAAGTAATCATAGAACATTCCGAACTTTCAAGAGTTATGTAAAAATCTTTAAAAAATACTGCCATTTTTTGCTTTCCATAAAGGAGATATCCACACTGTGAATCAGCTATAATTCTTGCTCTCTCACTCTAACTTGGGTTGGTTCCTGTTTTTCACATTTTGAAGGTTATATGTCAAATATTTTATTCTTCTAATGACTCAAGCGTAGTAGAGTGATTGGGTCATGTAGCCTTTTGCCAACTTTGGATAAAAGGATTTCTTTTTTTATGGAAAGAAAACTGTAACCTCAAGTGGCTACAATAATATTAATGATAATGAATCATTAGAGTACTGGGCTTACAAGGTGCCAGGCAGAGATTTAAGTATTAAATATTTATGGACTCATTTAATCTTCATAACAATAGTGTAAGGTAGATTCTATAATTGTGTGCATTTATAGATGAGGAAATTGAGGCCCAATATACATAATTAACTTGGTCAATGTCACATTGCTAATTATTCAATTTGGGATTTGAATCCAGTGATCAGATGATATGTAACAATTATTCATGGTATGGCCAAGCTGAGCATGTCACTGGCCTATTGGAGAGATAGGCTCATTCTGTCAACTTGGAGTTGACATGAATTTTCAGGAATTTAGGCAGAAGGGTTAGAATTTCCTAAAGCTCGACTCCCATTTGCTGTGGAGTTTATACTCTTTCTTATTCAGGCTGCTACTCTAAGCTTGCCTGGCAAGATTTAAGGGAATGAATTTCCTCACGTAGGTCTAACCAGTTCTTGGTTCTTAGGTTTCTACTATTGGCCAATGATTCCTGAAAGCTTTACTGGTGTGATTTTATGTGCTTTCAGAGAAAGCCAGACACTTTTTTATTATGCATATTAATGACATGGGCTAACTCCAGGTCAGTGAAGTATATTAGAGGTCTTCTGATCACATTTCCTAAAGTGGGATCTGGATTTTGTATCAAATGCTAAGAAAGTGGCCTAGAATTTGTAGCTCCCATATCTTTTTCTCTACTTTCTGAAAATAAATCCAATCGGATAAGTTAAGCATAACAGGTAGAACCTTTAGTCTTGTAACTTTCTTGGGAAGGAAACAAAATATCTCCTTTTCAAAGCATCTTTTTTTTTAATTTGACAGAGATCACAAGTAGGCAGAGAGGCAGGCAGAGAGAGAGAGAAAGAGAGAGAGGAAGGGAAGCAGGCTCCCCACTGAGCAGAGAGCCTGATGCAGGGCTTGATCCCAGGACCCTGAGATCATGACCTGAGCCAAAGGCAGAGGCTTTAACCCACTGAGCCACCCAGGTGCCCCTCAAAGCATCTTATCTTGAAGAGCAAGTACCTTTGAAGTGGTTGGGGTCAATAGGAGCACAGGAAGGGCTAACTACAAACGAGTTTTGAGCATGAGAATGAAAGCGGCAAGTAGGATTTGCATCATCCTATATTAAAACCAAAGAAAAAGTTTTCAGTCCATGTGAGAAAACATATTTCAGAAAAGGAGAAGTACTACTATGCAATGGATTTAATGCGAATGATGCATTCAGCTTCTAGTTACACAAGTAATTTTGGAAGTAGACTCCATAGGAGAGAATAACATAAGGCACCAAAACCAGAAAGTAAGGAGAATTGCAATATGTCCCTATTGAGAGTAATGGAGAAAAATGAGCATGCACATTTGAGGATCTGCTCTCTAGTAATTTCAACAAGGGACAGTTTAATGTTAAAAGCAATGTAATTGATAATACAGCCTTCTAATTGTAAAAATTTTGTGACCATAGTGGTGTGTTAAGGGTCTCCATGACTATCCCAGGCTCTGTGATTTATTATGAGGGTCCACAGGACTAATCACGTAGTCATACTCACAGCTATAAATAATTTTTTAGCAAAAGAATCAGAAGCAAAATCAACAAAGGGATGAGGTGCATGAATGAAATCCATAGGAAAACAGGTGCAAGGTTTCAAGGGTCCTCTCCCAGTGAAATCACACAAGACATGCTTATTCTCCTGGCAACACTTCATGACAACATATGCTAAAGGCTGTCCACTGGGAAGCTCATTAAAGACATGGTGCCCAGAGTTTTTATTGGGGGATTATCATACAGGCACCCTTTGTCAAAGAAGTACCAAAATTCCAGATCTCAATGACAGCAGGTGTCTGGGGGCAAATTATATTGTTTATATAAATTGTGTGTATAGGACAGTAAGCCCCTCACAAGTCAGGGTGGTGGGAACCCTCCTGAAATCCACATTCCCAGATACCAGCTAAAAGGCCAATCTTGCAGGAAGGCCTTTCTGAGGATACGCCGCTATGGTAACCCTTTTCTGCACAACTAGCAAGTAGCATGACTGAGTGGGAAACACTGACGCACAAGTAAGCTTAGTATAAGTGCTCAAGCTATTGGATTTCTGAAGTTTAGCTTGCATGTCCTAAGAGGAGACAGGCTCAAAATCAAAATGGCCCTCGATGCAGCATGACAAAACTCTGAGAGTGGGATAGAGCATTGTCCTGCTTCCATGAGAATTCCAGATCTGTGGTCAGATTACCCACTGCCATGGTCCTACCCCTATCTTTGCTCTGAGCATGACTGGACAAGTCATTTGAATATAAACTGTTTATTTTAAAGTAACATAAGAAATTCTCTCCCAAGATAACATTTGCAAATTCTTCAGTCTGATGCTCTCCCAACTGAGCTATTCTGGCCGCCCAACATTTGCAAATTCTTTTATCCATTGGGGTGAAACTTACTAGTTAGGAGTGGAGTTCTTAGGAGAATCTCAGAACATGGAGGCTGCATTGTAAAGTGCATTGCAAGGGTTGTTTCTTCATATGGTTGTTCGTTAGTTGTTAATGTTACACATTGCAACCAAGTTTGTTTCTACGGAGATCCTAAATCTGGTATGTCCAGAGTGTCATTAAACTTGAACTTCTCTAAATTCCATACTCTGTCCTCATAAACAGCGAAACCAGACTCTTTCAGTCTTTAGAAAGTAATGCATCTACTCTGGAATGGGAATAGAAATGACATGCCTATAATCAGAGATTCTACAGATGAAAAAGACCTAATTAGATCATCTAATTTGCAGCTGGGTTCTTCTCAGTACGGTTGCCAGTGCTCGAACAGGGCCAGACTCCACGTTCCAGTGTATCTCTGAGAAAGCTCTGCTGCCATCTAATTAAGCTGGAAATTTCACTTAGGAGGTCCTGGTGCCACCTGCTTAGAGCTATTCCCTGGAACTTGTGAGGGAAGGTACATTTCCATGGTGATTAGGAGGGAAAGACCTGGTGCAAAGGCCTCTGAGGAAGGAATGAATTAAATTCCTGCAGTCTGGGACATGGGGAAGAGTGGTCAGAGGGAGGGATGTAGTAGATGCAGAGGGAGTGAGTGAGGGCTTGGCACTGAGGGGTTGATAGAGGAGGGGAAGGAGTAGCTAAGGCCCTAATGGCTTCCTGTCAAGTAAGTTGGAAAACCTAAATGTGAATTTAAGGGCAATACAGAAAATTCTTTTTTCTTCTATCTTCCAAATCAGTGTATTATAAATTTAAATTGTTACATCAGCTTTCATTTATTATGCCACTCTCCCACCATCAGTAAGACACAGGCTTTCTTCACAAATAGTGTGTGTGTGGGGTGGGGGTACTGGATTTGGGCTGCCCCAAGACATTCTCTTGCCTATATCTCTGAGGTTCCTTGCTGTATATCTGAGTCTAGGGAGTTAGACTGAGTTGATGTCCAGCTTGTTTGAAATAAAAGAGTTGGCAGTCATGCGTACCATTGTATCTTATGTCAGTGTAACACATTTATATATGCATTAGTTTAACATGTAAGGGAAAAGTAACCATACACAGCTTATAACATTTCAGATTTATTGTAATTTCAAGTGACAACTTGGGAAGATGAAAGAAAGGATCTCAAGTGTTTCCTCCTTTCTCCCTGTCTTTCTTCCATTCTTCCTCCTTCTTTTTCTTAATGACTTCCTCTAACTAATATTCATTAAAACACTTCTGTGGACTGGGTACCAAAATCAGTGCTGGGTCCCTGTGCTCACAGAAGTTTTCTCTATTGGAAGATCAAATTTATGAGCAAAGATAACTTTGTGGAAGTCTTTGAAGATGAAGGAACAGTGAGCTGGAGGAAACATACGATAAGGCATTATAATTCAGTTTATCTGGCTCAGAGAAAATGCCACATAGGGAGTGACATATCCTAAAGTATAGGTAGCAGTTAGCCATGTAAAAGAAGGATGAAAATATTGGTCTTTGGCAGAGGACATGGCAATTGAGAAGGTCTGCAGGTCCAGAAAAGCGAGACTCAGACAGGTGATTGAAATTAGTTCAGTGTACCTGGAACATACAGTGGAAGGGGAATGGAATGGTAGGGTGAAGTGGAGAGAGACAAAATGTGCTGGGATATAACTGAAAGATTATCAGAGACCAGACTGAAAGTTTATGCTTAGTTTGCTTGAATTCTCCTCAAATAGCAGTAGGACTCACTGAAGAGTGATAGGAGATAGTAAACCTTGTTAGAAATATCACTAAGACACTCCTGCATTAGACTGATAATTAACTCTCTGAAGACATTAAACCAGTTGGTCTCTGTGTTTAGGAGCACAAGGGATAGTGAAGGTTGAGAGTTTTAATGAAAACAGGGGAATTAACTGAAGGTTGATGTTCTAAACAGTGAGATCCTTACCTTCAATCCTTTCCCTCCACTTGCCTTCCAAAATGGTCACAGTTGTATTTACACTTATCTCCCACCCACAACCTTCTGGCAGGAAATTTAAAAAGTTATTTCTGGGAAATATTTGTACACTATAAAAGTACTACAAATAATGCTACTTAGGGATCCATAAGGGAATAGCTCAGCCCCTGTCATTCTGCACTTCGGTGAAGCCTACTACTTATGCTCAAACCTCCAATTAAATTTTTAGTGCCTCCTTAAAAATGAAGACATGAGCAACCACCAACGGACATATTTGAGGAGAGCTTCTGACATGAAAGTCAGAATCCAAAATGGGGGGAAAAAAGCCTTCAGAAGAAAGAGAAACTGTAGAAATTAGAATACTCTTTAAAGAGTTACATTCTTAAGGAAAGAAGAAATGACATGTCATCTCTAAGACAAAGACTACTCTACAAATGAAAGAGACATTAAGATGATCAAGAAGAGTTCTTTGAAATGAAAATAATTATAGAAGATCTAAAAAACTCAATAAAAGACCTGGAAGACAAAGTGAGGAAATATTTCAGAAGTAGAATAAGAAGAAAACAAAAGAAAGGTTCAGAATAGAATAAGAACGGTAAGAAGTAAGAAGACTGGAGGGCCAGACTGGGAGGTCAAACTTTTAAGGCTATGTATTTTAGGACAGAGAAACTTGGAAGAAATGATCAAAGAATTAATTCAGGACAATTTCTTAGAATGAAGGAATATGAGCTTCCAGATTGAAAGGGCTATGGAGAGATGCCTAGCACAATAGATCAAAGAAGACCATTACAATGCACATAAATGTGAACTTTCAGAACCCCAAGGGCAGAGAGAGGCTGCTGAGACCACCCCTAGGGAGAAAAGAGGTCCTTTGCAGAAGATTAGAAGCCAAAATTGTTCATAACTTTTCAAGAGCAATAATGAAAGCTGGAAAACAAGGGAAGAATGTCTTCAAAATTCTATGATGCCCAACCTATAGTTCTATATTCAGACAAAATATAAATGCAGTATTTCAGATAGGCAAGATCTCTGGTTTTATTTCCTCAGAGAATGTGTGGAGTGAGAGGGTAATATCAGATGAGTGAGAGAGAAATGGGATCCAGGAAGCATGGTGTCTAGGACAGGAAGGAGGTGACCAGGTACCCTTGGATGATGATGAAGAAGCTCTTGGGATTTCTGCTCTGCAGCAGACCTGGAGACAAGCAGTCAGGACTGAGCTAGGTGAAGGAAGGCTTACCAGCAAAGTCTAAGAAGATGGACTCAATGGCGAACATAATGAATGATGTGAGACGAGGCTTACATCGCTGGTGGAGAATCTGGAAATTAATGAGTAACAAATACTTAGAAAATTTAACAAGTGTATTAGTTTCTTGTGGGTAATGCGATAATTACCACAACCTGATGACATAAAACAACACAGATTTATTCTCTCACAGTTCTAGAGGCCAGAGGTCTGACATCAGTGTCATCCAGCCCAAACTAATGTGTTGGCAGGACTGTACTCCCTCTAGAGGCTTTCGGGCAGAATCCGTTTCCTTGCCTTTTCATTCAGAGCTGCATTTCTTGCTTTCTTTGGCTCACAGAGCCTTCCTTCATCATCAAAACTTTTGGCTGGGGTCATATTGCCTTCTCTTCTCTAGAGTAGAATCTCTGACTTAGAAAGATCCTTGTGATTACTTCTAGCACCTACCTGGTGAACCCAGAATAATCTCCATATCTCAAGATGCTTAATTTAATTGCATTGGCAATTTTTTTTGCCATAAAGGGGTATACAAAGAGTTTCAGGGATTAGGACCTGATTATCTGTGAGGGCCATTAATCAGCCTGCCACCGTGCTTAAAATGGAAACAATTACTAAGTAAAGGGTAAAATATTATACGAGAAAGGAAACTTAATTGTAGTGTACTGCATGACTCTTCATGAATAATATTTATATGGTCCTTGTCATGTTAACCTGATTATGAATGTGATCCCACATTTGATATAATTATTTCAGAGGTTGATGAAGGGAAAGTTTCTGTTTGTATATGTCTGTGTGAGTTTGGGAGACAGTGATTAGGAAAACAGCTAAATCTTTACTTTCCACTATAGGAATTCAGTAATATCTGATCTGGGTCTGAAAAATCAGGTGATACCAGTATTCTGTTGAGAGTAGTGTAAGCATACAGTTGGTATCTTGTAAGTACCAAAGTAGCTAGAAAGGTTGGAAAGTCATGGCCATTGAGCATCCAGGGAACAGGAATGGTAGAGAAGCTTAGGGACCGCTGTTTTTACTGATAAGTCATGTAAAGTTCCACCTAAAATTAAAAAAAGAAAGCCACCAGTAATTAAATTAAAGTGAGAAGATTAGGTTAAATCCTTTGGCAGGAGTACAGAAACTTTTCAGAAGTGAGGTGATTATGTGGGGAAAAAAATACATCTTTCTTGCTGAAGTGTGAAAGGGAGAGGTTTGGAGACTAATTGGGAAGAGGGAATGTAGCAGGGGGAGGGATTAGGAAAGCCCTCAAAAGTTTCCTTTGTAGATCTCCTCCATCCCTATAGGAAGTCCTGGCTGATTGGAAGTGAGGGCTGAAGGAAAAGGTGGTGTCAAGGTTGACACTCAGCTCTGGTTTGAGCATTGGGTTGATGTGATGTCTTCCAGGGCAAAGGGAAACCAGGAAGAGGAGCTGCTTTGGAATCTGGTGGTTGGGGTATGTGTGCACCCCCTCAGGACTGGCTGTGCATCTGGGAATGAGTAGCAGGATGAGAGGCATGGAGGGAAGGACAGTTTCCTCCAAGGAGAGCCTGCCTCTGAGAGAGTTCTGAAGAAAAAAATGTGGGCATTGTAAGCCCCAGCATCAGGCCTTTTGGTTCTTTTATTTCTCTACTTGGCTCCGCTGTTTTATTTTTCAAATGCACAAGAGTGGTTGAAAAATCAGTTAATATTTCAATGCTTAGAAACATATGGAGGGTTTCTCTTTTCTCCCCAGTAGAGTCTTATAAACTGCAGGACGGAAAATGTAAATATTGTTTCAAGATTAATATTTAAATATAGAAAATGATTTATGAGAGCCCATGTATCTACATCATGTATTTTACAGGAGATGGTAAAAACTTCCATTTGTCAGCAGATTCTTTTAAAGAAGACTTGGTAATTGTGATGTGTACAGACCCTTATCCTAAATTACTCTAATGGAAATACACGACAAAGAACAGACCACATGGATGGAATGCCTCTATAATACCCAAGCTGACAATGTGTGAAATGTGGGTAAGGCCAGCGGACTCTGGGCAATGTTGAAACACTGCTTTTAGCTTGACATCACCTCCCCCATTCTGAATAGCAACCCAAACAAAAATGTGCAAGAAAAATCCTAATGAGAAGTAAGTGGTTCTATATGAACACAATTATAAAATGTTATGATCCATACTAAGAAAAAAATTTGCATAAATGAGAAGAGAAATACCAAACCACTGAGTGGGAAAACTAAGTGTTATAAAGATGACAGTGTTTTTCTCAAATAAATGAATATACTTAACAGAATCCTAATAAAAAACAATGTGATAATGACTATTGTAACATAAGATGTGATTTTTAAATGTATTTAAATTTTGCAGGCAAGAGGGAAAAAACAAAACAAAACACTTTGAAAGGGAAAGAGTCTTGGGAGGGGAACTTGCTGGGTCAGCTATTAATATATATTATTAATGTATCATAATTATATTGGTATAGAACTAGTATAAGAATTGACAAATTGATTTTTAAGAGTCAGAATGGTTCTAGATCATATACTGGTATATATGAAAACTTAATACAAGGAAAGAAGCATTTCAAATACCACTGCTTCTGAGATACCCTCACTGACCATCTGGAATATATTAGATTCTCCTTGCTGATGATGTCCCTATAAGATCTCCAGTATAATTATAATTGCTTGATTAAAATCTGTCTGCTCCATGACACTAATGGCCATGTCCATCTTGTTCAAACCTACATAATCTACACCTACCACAGTCCTGGTTTATAGTAAAAAATGCAGACTTACAGTCAATAATATTGTAATATACTTATCGTAGTGGGCATTTGGTAATGTATAAATTGTTAAATCATTATGTTGTACACCTAGAACTAATTTAATATTATATGTCAATTATACTTCAATTAAAAACAACAAAAGGAGCACCTGGGAGGCTTAGTTGGTTGAGCTTTCTTGGCTTCTACTCAGGTCATGATCTCAGGGTCGTGTGGGGCTCTGCATTCAGTGGGGAGTCTGCTTGGGATTCTCTCCATCTCCCTCTGTCCCTCCCTCTGCTCTCTCTCTCCCTCAAATAAATAAATAAATAAAATATTTTAAAAAACTAAATGTAGGAAGTATTTGTTGAGTTTTTGAAACAAACGGGGGGAGAATAACAGCTTTTTAATATATTTGAGTGTATGGGAAATCAGCATTTGGAAAAAATTAAATTAGATATTTACCTCATAACATACTTCACTTTGAATTCCAGATGAATAATAGAGAGATAATGTATAAAATGTAACCACAAATATCTGGAAGAAGCAATAAATTAACATTTATTTTCTCTTGGAGCCAAAACAAAAAAGTAACTTACAGCATAAAGGCCTTTGAAAATTCACAGGTGAGGGGCACATAGGTGGCTCAGTCGTTAAGTGTCTGCCTTTGGTTCAGGTCATGATCCCAGGGTCCTGGAATTGAGTCCTGCATCGTACCTTCTGCTCTGCAGGAAGCCTGCTTCTCCCTCTCCAACTCCCCCTGCTTGCGTTTCCTTTCTCGCTGTGTCCCTTTCTGTCAAGTAAATAGATAAAATCTTTAAAAAAAAAAAAAAAGAAAATTCACAGGTGAAAAGTTTGGTAGAACTGACATAAGAAATCTCATTAAATAGCCCTGCATATCAAAAACAGTGCACAAAACTTAAAGCAGAAAAGTCCTGATAAATACAGTAGAGTGTACTTAATTTATAAAGAACTTTTACAATTCCAAAGAAACAGTGTATGATAGTAAAATGTACAAAGGCTGTAAGCAATTTTCAAGAGAAATGGAAAAGGCCTATTACAATGTTCAAATTTGCTGTGTATCACAGAAATCCAAATAAAAAACAGGGCATCATATTTTAATATGCCAAAGTAACAAAACTTTATTTTATTTTGACTTTATAAAAAATTTCTTTTCTTTAAATTTTTATTTATGTTTTTGAATTTCTTTTCAGTGTTCCAGAATTCATTGTTTATGAACCACACCCAGTGCTCCATGCAATACGTGCCCTCCATAATTCCCACCATCAGGCTCACCCAACCTCCTAACACCCTCCCCTCCAAAACCCTCAGATTGTTTCTCAGACTCCACAGTCTCTGATGGTTCATCTCCCCCTCCAATTTCCCCCAACTTCCTTCTCCTCTCTATCTCCCCATGTCCTCTGTGTTATTCCTTATGCTCCACGAGTAAGTGAAACCATATAATAATTGGCTCTCTATGCTTGACTTATTTTACTCAGCATAATATCTTCCAGTCCCATCCATGTTGATACAAAATTTGGGTATTCATCCTTTCTGATGGAGGCATAATACTCCATAGTATCTATGGACCACATCTTCCTTATCCATTCGTCTGTTGAAGGGTGTCATGGCTCCTTCCACCCTTTGGCGACTGTGGCCATTACCACTATGAACATTGGGGTACAGATGGCCCTTCTTTTCACTACATCTGTATCTTGGGTAAATACCTAGTAGTGCAATTGCAGGGTCATAGGGAAGCTCTATTTTTAATTTCTTAAGGAATCTCCATACTGTTTTCCAAAGTGGCTGCACCAACTTGCATTCCCACCATCAGTGTAAGATGGTTCCCCTTTCTTCACATCCTCTCCAATACATGTTTTTACTGTCTTGTTAATTTTGGCCATTCTAACTGGTGTAAGGTGGTATCTCAATGTGGTTTTGATTTGAATCTCCCTGATGGCTAGTGATGATGAACACTTTTTCATGTGTCTGTTAGCCATTTCTATGTCTTCACTGGAGAAGTGTCTGTTCATGTCTTCTGCCCATTTTTTTACATGAATATCTGTTTTGTGTGTGTTGAGATTAAGGAGTTCTTTATAGATCTGGATATCAGCCCTTTGTATTGTCATTTGCAAATATCTTCTCCCATTCCATGGGTTGCCTTTTTGTTTTGTTGACTATTTTCTTTGCTGTGTATAAGCTTTTGATCTTGATGAAGTCCCAAAAATTCACTTTTGTTTTTGTTTCCTTTGCCTTTGGAGACACAGAAGTTGCTGTGGCCGATGTTAAAGAGGTTACTGCCTTGTTCTCCTCTAGGATTCTGATGGATTCCTGCCTCATGTTGAGGTCTTTTATCCATTTTGAGTTTATCTTTGTGTGGTGTAAGAGAATTGTTGAGTTTCATTCTTCTACACATAGCTGCCCAATTTTCCCAGCACCATTTATTGAAGAGACTGTCTTTTTTTCCGCTGCATATTTTTCCTGCTTTGTTGAAGATTAATTGACCATAGAGTTGAGGGTCCATATCTGGGCTCTCTATTCTGTTCCACTGGTCTATGTGTCTGTTTTGTAACAAAATTTTAAAAACAAAACCTATAGTGAAATTAAATTTTCACCTGTAATATGTTTTTGTAGGGTTCCTGGGATATGACCAGCCAAGCAGCTACATTCCAGGGCTGGGACCAGAGCAGCACTGAACACAGAGGCTGGAGGCAGAGATAATCCCATGGAAGAAGCCCTGAACTGGAAGATTTTATTGGAGTTTATGGTTCATCACCATGAGGACCCCTGGAAGCCCTTTGAATGGCCAGAATGATGGAGGCTCTGGCACCTTTGGCACCAAATGTTCATGAGAAGGAAGAGATATCTAAAGCTGGAAGCCATACTGGTCTTTGGCATTGGCCAAATGTGTGCTTTCCCCCAATTTCTGTCTCTTGGGTTATTTTTTGTATTGAGCTTATTGACTAGAGAAATCCCTCTTGTCCAACTCCTCCTTTCCCCCTACTTCCTTTCCTTGTTACAGTCAGAAGAGGGAGACCCAAACCCCCAAGAATGTGATGTGAGGCTGTGTTATCCCCCTTAGGCAACACTAGGAAACAGAAAGGACTGGTGAGATTTGGCACAATGTCACCAGGCCTTAGAAGAATAAAGCTGGACCCTGGGCAGCTTGGCATGGGACAGCCTTGGTGTGGGTCAACAATGAGCAATCAAAGGGCAAAAACTTTCCCAGCAGGAAGGGGTGGGTTTTCTGAAAGGGAGAACCCTTTGGAAAGTGTTCATGGACCCACCTTCCAGGTGAAAGCTAGGTCCAGACTTACCTTCTCTTGTGAGGTACAACATGAAGTCCAAGCATGACAGTATCATGGTATCTTGCAGAGATGCGTGTACCTTCAGCAAGGTACTTTGTGGATGGACACTTCTTAGTGGGTGGGGCTGGTGGGAGCAAAAGGAGCAAAGTTCACTGGAAGGGAGAGACTGGCTTAGTCTCTGTATTCACTTCTTTGGGCTGTTGTCACAAACTACCACAAACTTCATGGCTCAAAACAACAGGAACTTACTCTGTCATAGTTCTGGAGACCAGAATTCCCAAGCAGTTTTGTGGGGCTAAAAATCAAGGTGTAGCTAAGGATTGATTCTTTCTGGAGACTCCAGAGAGGAGAAGCCATTCCTGCCTCTTTCAACCTCTGGAGGCTGTTGGCATTCCTTGGTTTGTGACCACATCACCCCAGACTCTGTCTTGTCATCATATGGCCTTCTCCTCTTCCATTGTCAAGTATCCCCCACCTCCCTTTTCTAAGGACATTTGTGATTCTATCTAGGGCCACCTGGACAATTCAGGACACTCTCCCCATCTCAAGATTCTTAACTTAACACACTTGCAAAGTCCCTTTACCCTTGAAACATTCACAGCTTCCAGGATAAGGACCTGGATATCTCTGGGAGGAATTGTTTGGCCTACCACCACACCACTGACTTTCCAGACTCTGATAGAAAAGGAACGTATCTGTCAGGTGGACATGGATGGGCACCACCTGTAGATAATGACAAAAGTAGAGAGACCCAGAGAAGACCTTAGGAATGAAAATGAGCACTGGGAAATAATCCCCCATGGGGAGATATTTATACTTTCGAGGAGAGAAAAGGAGAGGACACTGGTCATAGTATGGATTACTGACTGTCTAGGACAGCATTTTTATTTTCCTTAAGCAGGTGACTAGAGACACACAAAAAGGTAGTGTATGTTATAAAAATTGTGTCCTGATTTTCCTCAGTGAGAACCTCTCATAGGTCCTCCTTATTCTCTCCAGAGATACTCACCTCCATCCTCTGTCTCTGACAGACTGGTTTATATTCATACACTGAGGTTCTTGACTACCAGGAACATATTACTATTTGGCCAGTTGGTTGTATAAAATCCTCTTCTCTGTCCCTGTCAGAACCACATGTATATTCTCCTCTCTAATTCCTTTCTCCATTCTTGATTTAATCTCCCCATGCAGTGCATCTCTGAATCTTTGTCCTGACAGCCTGTGTACACTTCTCCTTCCCATCCATCCCTTCCCCTGCCACACTAGCTTGTTGGTTTATCAGCATCCCATGGAGGCTGCTTTCTGCCCTGTCCATGAGGAGGGTGGCGCTCCTGAGTCTTGTTGCTTGAGGCTCCACACCATTTGCCTGTGGAGTTCTTCCTGCCCTGTCAGCGAGTGTGTTTGAGCATGAAAATATGTGCACATATTCATTTGCCATTTGTTCAACAGATGTTTATTAAACATTGCCATAGGCTTGGCATTTTACTGGTCTTCAGGGAACAAAGATGGATGAGGCATGAAGGAGTTTATATTATAAAAATAAAATGGCTAACATTTATTGAGCATTTACTAGGTATAGGTTAATGTGTACTTTCTAAGTGTATTTTGCTAAATCTTACCAATGACCCATGGGGTAGGTATTTGCATCCCCACTTATAGAGGAGAAAGAAAAGCAGTTGCCAGGGTCACACACCTTGGAGGTGGGCTTACTGGGCATTAGCTTGTCACTGCAGAAAGGCCTCAGCTCTGAACTCAGAAGGCAGTGTGATTCAGGATGTGTTTTTCTGACCCTATGGCCTACCCCATGTTCAGTTGCTTTCTTGGAAATGTAAGAGAATCCCTGGAAAATAGGACAAAGAGGACAAGTTACCCACACACACATTGCGTGAAAAGTCAAAATTGCTCCATTTCTTTTGAAGAGCAATCTAACTGAATATATCCAGATACTGGAAACTTTCAACCCTCTTGCAGCCCTTCTGGGAATTTACTCTGAAGAAAGAACCCAAAACATGGAAAAAGCTTTAATCCTGGGGACGATCAGTGAAACAGTATAAATAGAGGTGTACAATTAACTTATAATGCATTCCAGTGCACAGAGGAAGTATAACTCTGCTTTCTTCTTTCCTGCAACTAACCTAATCTTCTTCAGGACTGCTCATCCTGTCATACCCGCCTCCCTGCCACCTCCCCTACTCCCCAGCCTACCCTGTGGGTCACAGGGAAACCAAAATGTCTTCTCATCTGGTTACTCTGGCTCAATTTCTTTGGGATATGTTCTCACGTTCTTGTTCCTCCCTTTGGTCCATGTGGAGATGGCATCTGGGTGTGTGGGAGAAGGTGTGACTGTGACTTCACAGATATGGGAGGACTGGGACCTTGGACACATAAGCATAGGTCTTTGTTTTGTTCTCTCCCTTTCCTGGCCTCTGTGGGGACAGCCCATTTCTCTGGGTATTCAGCCTGGAGCTGTAGAGCACCTGAGGTCTGGAGGTGACTCCCATTCAGTCCTCGGTCTGGGTAATTTGTCTTACACCTATTCACTGCTTACTGGAGGGGAGGATGAGAAGATGATTATGGATGTAAACAGTGAAGTTGAGAAAAACAACAGAGTTTTACAAACATACACCCAGGAAGAAGACTAAAAGAGCAACTTTGGGACACCTGGGTGACTCAGCTGGTTAAGCATCTGACTCTTGGTTTCAGCTCAGGTCGTGATCTCAGGGTGGTGAGATCTGCACTGCATTGGGCTCTGTGCTCAGCACGGAGTCTGCCTGAAATTGTCTCTTCCTTTCCATCTGCCCCTTCCCCTGTTCTCTCTTTCTCTCATATAACTAACTAACTAAATAGATAAATAAAATCTTTAAAAGAGCAGCTTAAACCAACAGGCTGAAAACACTCATGCTTCAGTCATAGGCGAGAAAGAACATGCCAAAATTTTATCAAACCTGGATGTTGAACTTGGAGAAAAAATGAACTTGCTCTTGGGTACAAAAGAAAAGGGATGCCCAAATATATTAGTAGCTGGTCAATAATTTGTATATCTGTACATCCCTTAAATGAATTTTAAATACAATGAAAAGTATTTGAAAAACTATTGTAATGAACATTGGGTGTTATATGCAAACAATGAATCATGGAACACTACATCAAAAACTAATGATGTACTGTATAATGACTAACATAACATAATAAAAAAATAAAGTCTTTGTATGATAAGGGAAAAAAAAAAAAAGAAAAACTAGAAGGAAAAAGGGCGATCATTCTTGTAAGAGAATCAGCCCCAGGGAGCTCTGCACTTTGAGTCTCAAGAGTTGAATATCTTCTCTTACAATGGCTACTAAGCAGGCCTGGCCCTTATGACCTTGTTACCTGGGGAATGTTGTCTGAGTGTTGATGGGAATCCAGGTTGGACCCTGCCGATCCCAGCCTTTCCTCCGTATATACCTGTGGTAGGCTGGTAAGATTATAGGCGGTTTTCCTTTCCTATTTTGACCATAATACTTGGATAAATCATTTTCTTAGGAAGTGACTTTTAAATTATGGCCTTCCAAAGAACCTGGTTTGCATCCCTAATTGAAGGAGGTCTGTTTTTGAGGTAATGCTGTTTCTAAGTACAAGAGGTAGAGTAGCATAGAACTGACCCTTAAGCCGTGTGGTTGATGCCTGGTGGCAGGACAGTCACCACAGGTGGTGGAGGAGACAGCACCTACAGCCACACCTTCTTTACCTAGGCTACACCTTCTTCTGCCTTCCTCTGCTAGAGACAGACCCATGGTCTCTCCAGTCAAATTGGAAGATAGAATTCATGTAGACATGAATCACTCAGGAATCATCACCAACAACCTCTTTGCCCTTGCCAGGAGCCCTTTTAGAGGGAAGAGATTGTCAGCATTTTGAGAAAGGGACTTAGTTATAAGACTAATTGAGAAGAGATGACTGAGGATACAGGGTGCAGGGACACTTGAAAAGGGGCCAAGGAAAAGGGGCATGTAGGATGTGGTCAGCCAGGCGAGCGACTCCTCTGCTGAGAGGTTCTCACAGGCCTGCTGGCTCCATATTCAACCTTGTGTTGGGCCTGCTGCTTACCAGGATCAGGTAGTTACATATGTTTACCTTCATATCTATTATTTAATGGGCTCCTCGTTTAAATACTCCTATGCTTGTTCACAGTTTTAGTCATTTCTTGAATTTAATTCAGTGACGGCGTTGCGAAACTGTTCAGCAGGAAATGGCTGTAATATGTTTTGCAGACATCAGAAATACCCCGAGGAGAAAGTTAATGGGGGAGAACATAATAAGCCTTCTTGTGAAGAGTAAGATGTGGGATATATTTTATCTTAACAGTTTTTGAGAAAGCCCCTGGAGGTTATTTTTATGTGGGTAAGAGTTTTTCATTAAAGTAGAATTTTTTTTATTATTCTTCTTATTTTTTAATTTGAGACATTTTTGCGTTAATTTTTTTTTTTTTCTAAAGGAAACCTCAGGCCAAGCCCCCTCATCTCCTGTGATCTCCCAATTATATTTGTTAATCTTGGATGTAGACATACCAGGACAAGCATTAAAAAGGCTTCTTTGTATTTTCCATGAGTATTTTCCTTTGGAGGAGAGATTCCAGTAAGTAAAAGAGCCTTTTTCAAAAAGATTTATTTATTTATTTTAGAGAAAGAGAGAGAAAGAGTGCAGTGGGGGAGGGCAGAGAGAGAGGGAGAGAAAGAAATCTCAAGCAGACTCCCCACTGAGCATGAAGCCCCACGCCAGGAACCTGAGATCATAACCTGAGCTGAAATCAAGAGTCAGATGCTTAACTGACTGAGCCATCCAGGTGCTCTGGGCTGATTCAGTTTTAAACAACCAGGATAATCTGTAACAGTCAGGCACCAAGCTTGAACTTGTATAGTAACCACTTGTAGACTGGTGTTCTGTATTTGATGTAGTGGTGAGTCGACTGGCTTATATAATTTCAACTAGCTTTATTACAACTGAGAATTAAAATACCAACTATGTTATCTAACATATAATTATAAAAAAAAGAAAGCAATCACTAGCTCAGTCTAAAGTCAAAAGGAAAATTTATCAGGATTGCAACACAGAGACCCTACCACCTATCATAAGTCATACAATTTGAGTTAGGTTCCTCTAATGTGCTCCTCTTTGTGTAATACTGAGGATGCACGAGTGCCTATGAGCTCAGTGTTCCTTAAGAGGTCTGACTGTCCATCCTGTGGTTCCAACTCTTGAGTTTTTTACAAACCTTAGAGGAGGTAGTCTTTGTATTTGCTTATATATGTTTAGGTAACATAGAACCCTGCCCTGATGATGAGGAGTCATTGTCTTTGTATTCTGGCTTTCAGCTACACACAGAGGACAGCTCTCAATGACCCATTCCAAAGCCATTTTAAAGGACTTTTCAGTAATATGAGAAGAGGCTGTTTACAAAAAAGTCATAATAACAAATGATATTTCCAAAGGGTTAAGGGAGCAAAGTTTGGTTCCAAGATGGCACTTGGGTGGGAAGGGAGGATCAGTGTGAGAACTGGGGCTAAAAAGATGTCTATGCATATGTAAAAATGTTAATAGCAAAGATGGATGCAAAAGAATGAAAAGTTGCTTGAACAGAAAGGGACTAGATGTGTGGTGGGATCTGAGTGTCTCAACTGGTCTATTTCTGTCCCTTCCCGCCTTCCATTCCTTCTTTCCTCCCTTCCTTCCATCTTTCCATCCCTCCATCATTTGTTTCTTCCTTCCTTTTCTTGAGAGAGAGGGGAAGAGGGGCAGAGGTAGAGGAGAGAGAGAATCTCAAGCAGGTTCCATGTCCAGCAGGGAGCCAACATGGGACTTGATCCTATGACCCTGAGATCAAGAGTTGGATGCTCAAATGACAGAGCCACCCAGGAATCCATGTTTTTTCTTTCTATATAATAAAGGTTTCCACTAGAGCTTAGTAACACTATCTGAATTTGACTGTGGCTGTGGGGAGGGGGTCATCAGCCGTATAAAATCTGCACGAGTATGGGGCATGGGAACTGCCACTGATGGCATACACGCTGAGCTTGGGGAAGACCACTCTAGGTCCTGGATTTGCCAATATGAAGAAGAGGTGAGGAGGAAACATGGGAGGAGGGAAGGGATACAATGATCCTTGATTTGGAAGTGACTTCATTTTCCTTAATAGAGATTCTTTCTTTTGACTTAAAAGAATCCCTTCTATAGTTTATTTCCTTCAGTAAGGAAATACCAGCTTTTTAACCAGTGCATGAGTTTGTTAGGGCTGCCATAACCCAGTACCATGGACGGGGTGGTTTCAACAATAGAAATTTCTTTTCTCACAGTTCCAGAGGCTAGGAGTCTGAGATCTGGGTGTTGGCAGGATTGGTTTCTTCTAAAGTCCCTTTCCTCAGTTTGGAGATGGCCATATTCTGTTTCCTCACATGATCTTCCTTCTGTGTGTGTCTGTGTCCTAGTCTCCTATTCTCTTTAAAAAAAAAAAAAAATTAAATAAATATATAATGTATTATTAGCCCCAGAGGTACAGGTCTGTGAATTGCCAGGTTTACACTCTTCACAGCACTCACCATAGCACATACCCTCCCCAATGTCCATAACCCCACTACCCTCTCCCTACCCTTTTCCCCTTGGCCCCCCTCAGTTTGTTTTGTGGTAGTCTCCTATTCTTATAAGAACATCAGTCATATTGGATTAGGGCCGCATATATGATGTTAGTTGAACTTACTTTGAATTTAATTACTGTAAATATCCTGTCTCCGAATAGCATTAGTCTTCTGAGGTAATAAAGGTTAGGATCTCAATACATGAATTTTGGGAGACTCGATTCAGCCTATCATGCCCAGGTTCTAAAACAATTTCCTCCTTTATCCTGTAGTCTCTTTTAAATAATGCAATACACTAAATGAGAAAACTTGGAAATTTGGAAAGCTTTCCAAATGTAGAAAGATTTAAATTACACAATTTACAGATCTACCATAGATGAAGATACAATATATTCTTTCACTGCCTCCAAGGATTCTGATGGGATCACTTGGCATGTCTTCTGTATTTCTAAACTCTTGATATTTGATTTCATAATCGTGAATCAAAGGAGTCTTTATTAACCACTTTCTTTCAAACAATAAGTGTGCAATCTTGTCCCCTGAAAAATAATTAACTTGCAAATTATATATTTTTAAAATTATTAGTTAATTACAACATAAATACATATTAAGGTTCAAAATCAATTCATATTTTATACTTCTTCTTAGGCAATTTAAGAACTTTAAACTACTTCAGTCCCATTTATCCACCCCCCCGTTTATAAGTGATTATTTTTATGTATTTTAATTTTGTTTATTTTAAACCCCATAGACTTCATTTTATTATTGCTTTATACAGTCAGTATTTATTTAGACCAACATAATTTCCCTTCTCATTTCTATATATATTTTTTCTTGTATACCCAGGTTTCTATCTAGGAATATTTTCCTTCTACTTGAAGGACACTTTTGAAATTTTCATTAGAACTAGTGATCAGTTCTTTCAGTCTTTGTCTAGGGATGTTTTTAATTAACATTATTTTGGGGAGATATTTTTGAGAGATATAGAATTGCAGTTTGGCATTTATTTTCTTTCAAGACTTTGAAGATATTTATATATTGTTATTTTTTTTTAAGATTTTATTTATTTATTTCACAGAGAGAGATCACAAGTAGACAGAGGCAGGCAGAGAGAGAGAGAGAGAGGGAAGCAGGCTCCCTGCTGAGCAGAGAACCTGATGTGGGACTCGATCCCAGGACCCTGAGATTATGACCTGAGTTGAAGGCAGCGGCTTAACACACTGAGCCACCCAGGCACCCTATATATTATTTTCTAGCTTTCATAATTTCTGTTGAGAAGTCAGCTATCAAACTTCTGAAGGCAATGCATTTATTCCCTAGCTTCTTTTATGATTTTTGTCTTTTTTTTCCCCAATAATTTTACTTTGTTGGGTCTAAAAGTGGTTTTCTTTTCTTCTTCTTCTTTTTTTTAATCATGCTGCATGTTCATTGAGTTTACTGAATTTATGGTTTGAAATCTTCCATAAGTTTTGGAAAATTCTCATCTTTTATCTCCAAGTATTCCCTTATAGCATTCTTTCCTCTCTGAGACTGTAATTACAAATACATTAGATATTTCTCCAGTATCCCATTTACCCTTTTTCTTTTATCAATATTTCCTATCTTTTTGTTTCTCTTCATGCTTTGGTCTGGTTATTTTTTATTTTCTAGTTCTCTATTTCTTTCTTTGGTTGTGTCTAAACTGCTATTTAAGCCCATAGGTTCAATTATTATATTTTAAGTTCAAGAATTTCCATTTGATTTCCCTTTAGTTCTATCCTTAAATTCTTTTCTTATCCTTTTATTTCTTGAGCATATTAACTGTAGTTACCTGAGGTCCATATTTGGTATCTTTTTTATCTGGATGCCTGTGGCTCTGTTTTAGTTTTTTCCTGTTTGCCTTGGTTTTCAGTTATATGGGTATATCTCCTCGAATGCCTTGTTATTTTTCACTGTGCCAGTTATTGTATATAACAAAAGAGAGATAATTTTAGTCTCTTGATAAGGTTTTTTTCCTGCAGAGAGGATTTACTCTGCAGGAAAAGAGGATTTCTTCTACCAGACAACTAGTCTAGGAGTACACAGGTCACCTTAATGCAGTCAGGAACTGAGGTGATTCAAAGCTGGATTTATGTTGCTATAGTGGTTGCTATGTTACACTGTCCAGATCTACTTTCTTGACTGAAGGACTTATTTCCCAAATTGCCAGACATGATGCTTGCAGTCAGCTTTCAGCTTTTAGGTCTCCCAGGTAGTATCCATAACTAAGGAGAAGCATTTTTTTTTTTTTTTCAAGGTCATATCCTCTTCCCAAAGGCAGCCTGTATTCAATGACTGGTAAATGTAGGGTATAAAGGTCTGGTTCCCTTCCTTCAGTGTGGGAAAACTCTGTGGGGCTGTCCATGCTTCAGAGCTTCCTGTAGTATTTGCTGAAGTCTTTACTGAGATTCCTTCATAACCCAACTTCTCCCTCTCTCCAACCTGCTTCTATCTGTTCACCATAGGCGTCAGTCTGAGGAAACTTATAAATAAATTTCCTGTATGCTGATATCTACTAGAAAGTCTCCTTCTATTTTGGATTCATCATTTTTTCCTTGGGCATGATTCTTTGGGTCTCACCTCTAATCTTGTGAGGTTTACCAGAGCTCTTCTTAAATGGAAAACCATAAACTCTATATGTCCCCACAGGATCTTTTGGAAGCTTTTCTAGATTTCTCGACCACATTTTCACAATTAGTATACACCTGAGGACCCAATGCAAGACTTATCTCTTTGGTCTCCCATCTTCTTCCACATACTGTCCCCACAATTTCAAGCTGCACATATAACTGTTTTGTGCTTTTGAAGAAATATTTTTAAAATGTTGTCTGTGGTTGTTTTCAGAAGGGCGCTTATAATTCTTTTTGCCTGGTTTGCCATTGCCAGAAGTAGAAATTGTTACATTTGTGATTTGAATGAAAAGTTATTTGAAAAATTTAAAGTCTGACTCAATTTAATTATATTCAACAATTTTATTTTATGTATATGCCAAATGCTGAGCTGTGTTCTAGGGATAAACTTATGGATGTTATATTATCTTTCTGCCCCCAAGGAGCTTATAATTGAATAACAACAACAACATAGATACACTTTTAAGGTATTACCTTGATTAATAATGATAAGACATTCAAAATACAGCTGTATTTCCTGGCAAGTTGCCTTTGGTGGAAAACCAGATAAGAGTCAATATGCTAAGTTGCTATGATAGGTAGATTTATGTCTATGACTACATCCTGTTGCTCAAAGTTAATAGAAGCTTGGACTGTGAAAGCAGGTCTGATCACAAAATCAGTACAAATCAGGAGGAGGAGGTGGGTTAACAATGTTATCACAACACCTTTTGCGCAAGGGCAAGAATGGATACACAACTGGGACCTTGAAGTCAGCAATAATGCCAGCTTAAAAGAAACACTTTTGAGACAAATACCATATGGTTTCACTCACATGTGGAATCTAAAAAATAAAACAAATGAACAAACAGACTCTTAAATACAGAGAACAAACTTGTGGTTGCCAGAAGGCAGAGTGGGCAAAATAGGGGAAGGGGAGAGAGATGCACAAACTTCCTTATACAATAAATAAATCACTGAGATGAAAAATACAATGAATATGGTCAATAATATTGTAATAACATTTGGTGACAGAGAGTGACTACACACACTGTGGTGAGCATTGCCTAATGCATAGAATTGTCAAATCAATATATTGTGTGCTTGAAATCAATATAACATTGTATGTCAATTATATTTCAATAAGAAATAAAAAAAGAACCCTTTCTGTGATTGAGCTTATGGGATGGCTATAATGTAATTTAGTGGGCCAGGTAGTGCAAAGTGAACCAAATCAAATGATTTGAAAACCAAGCAGAAGTGCACTTGAAGAAAGCCCTGAAATCTAGCTGTGGGCTCCAGGAAAGGTCCGTGATCTGCTGAGAAATACCAATTGGATGTGACAAGCAGTAAATCCTTGTGATTCCATAGAAGAAATGGCTGTAAGCAGGAACTTCATACTTGGCAGTCTCTGTTCTGTTATGCTTGGGCTGAGAAGACTGAGGTAAATAAAGTCCAAGTATACCACATTGAGACCCGGAGGAGGGCAGAAGTCTAAGCAGAACGTATTGGGTATGAATAGGGTGCTGGGTATGACAGAAAGTTGGGACAAAGTGCAAATTTGTTTTCAAGGTGTGGCTCAGCTTTCAAAGGTGGGCCCTGAAGGGGCAATCCAGGTGGCCCATTATAATGTCTAGAGGGATCTTTTGGAAATCTGGTTTAGTTGAAGAGAAGGAATGTAAACAATAGGTGAAGTTTAGTCTTAGGAGGGGAGGTGGTGAGTGAAAGAAGACCTGCCAGTACTATGCATGAAGGAAGTAGGGTGAGCGGGATTCAGGTTAAAGGTAAACAAACAAACAAACAAACAAACAGGCTTCTTTCTGCTCTTACATCTCAAAATCCAGCCATCTGGCTGGCCCAGACTCAGGGACACTTGAATGTGTTTTGCTGTTCTATGGGTCTCATGGAATCCTTATGCCTGGAGCAAATGAATGAATTTTCCAAAATTTTTTTTTTGGAAATACATTTTTGAGATTGCTTCCAAGAAGGCAGGAGCTTTCTGTTATCCATATCTTTTCTTTTCTTTCCTATCTTTCTTTTCTTTTAACTTTATTTATTTATTATTTATTATAAATTATTATTTATTTATTTATTATAATAGAAACTAAAGGAGAATCAAAACCTAACATAATATGTGTTGTCCCCTTTGCCTTCAGCTCAGGTCATGATCTCAAGAGTCCTGGGATCGAGCCCCACATCGGGCTCTTTGCTCAACAGGGAGCCTGCTTCCTCCTCTCTTTCTCTCTGCCTGCCTCTCTGCCTACTTGTAATCTCTGTCAAATAAATAAATAAATTCTTAAAAAGAAATATGAGTTGTCCCCTCAAGGAACTTACACATTCAGTGTATTCTTTACACACCTATTAGCTGCCAGGTGCCAGACTGAGTAAAGAGGGTATAAAGATAGAAACATGGATGTTTCTTACACTAAAATACAAGAATAACACACATAGACCAATAATGAGTGATACACATAATTTCATCAAATAAAATTCTGAATTTAAGTTCAGAGATTGGAGCTAAACACAAGGTAGAAGTTTAGCATGCATTCACACATGAGAGTTCATGCATGAACACACACACACATTTACTTTATTTATTTTTTAAAAAGATTTATTTATCTATTTGTGTGTGTGTGTGAGAGAGAGAGAGGCAGTTAGTATGACAGCAGTGATCAGAACCAGGCGTCTTTATCCTGAGAATACGTCACAAAGGCTGTGATTTTATTTCTTCTCTGTTCTGGGCTTCTAAACTCAGTGACTGCTGTCATAAAAGCTTGTCATTTCCACTCTGGGTGTTTTTCATTAAGACCATTTATGCTGTTACCAGGAATGGGAAATGGGGAGCAGAGAGGGTTGGCAGGGGACAAGATTCACTGTTAACAAGTGAAATATTTTCAGATGTTCCTTGGGTACAGAAAATGTTCCATTATGTCACAGAGTCATTAATCCCAAGAATCCATTGCTTTCAGACCTTGTTAAAATGATGACTTCCTGCAGTGACACATACAGCTGTGGGGGACTGTCAGCACCATTGGGTAGTAACGGGGATTATTTTCTTCAGCAAGGAACTCCACACACCTCATCCCATCCTTGCTTCCCTAGTTTTCACTCACCAGGTCATCTAGAGTATCAATGGATCTCTATTTCACCCAAGCCCAGGATAACCAAGCTCTTGAATCAAGGAAGGACAGATGTTTTTTTCACTCTATCATGGTTTTTGTTAGTGGGTCATGAAATAAATTTATTGGGGTGAGATCAGCATTTAGAGAAGACAAATAGAATAAAATAGCACAGAATTACTAAAATAAAGAAAAATATAACTGAACAGGCTAGAAAGCAACAGAAAATGCTGAATATTAGGAGAGGAGAGTGTTCTAAAAGTCTTGGTTCAGTTTTAGATATATTCTTAAAAATGCATTTTTAATTTTAATTTTTTATTTCAGTACCTCCGATTGAAGAGGCAGACATTGACTGAAAAAAATTGAAGGTGTATCTTTCGAAGGTCACAAAACTAAATAAATACATAATAAATTTAAATATAGTCAAATGATGTTGTTCTAGGTTTTTAGCATTTATCCTTCTGAGGTTATTACAACTTAAAACTGTACTAGGATATTTGTGACACTCTGTCTTGCTTTGGGAAATTTTTTTCAGTTTGTGTGGGTGTGTGTATTGGTAAAAACAAGCAAACAAACAAACAAAAAACTCCAAAAAACATATTTGGGAGCCGCTGTTCTAGTGTACTGGAGATTTCTATTCAGTTCCAGCACATGGTTCCAATCTGATTTTTCTAATGTCTTATTTATATCATCTGTGAGCATAGGCATTAATTAGCCTTTGAGCTAGAATTCCTATAGAAGCTAAATACTGGGTCCAAAGAAAACGAGCACAGAGTACAAATGAAACTCAAAGCTCTCTGCCTCTTCTTTTTGATCCTTTTCTTTCTACTTCAGAGAAATCTATATTTCTGGCAGAACATCCAACTGAGGGAGCTGCTGAAGGAAGAATACTGGTGTTACCTTCTGAAATGGAAAGTGGTAAAAATTGGACTGGCCAGCTAGAAGGAGAGGCCCTAAAACAAAGGTCCTACACAAATTGATTCTATTGTGTTTTTTTGATCTGAGAAAGGGATTAGCTTAGTTGGTTAAGATTTTCCCTTACCAATAAAAGATCAAATCTGTCTGGCACTCTTCTTTTAAGGTGTACTTCCCCATGAGCCATCCTTCTGTACTTCCATTCCAGCCTCTCTCTCTCTCTCTCTCTCTCTCTCTCTCACACACACACACACACACACACACACACACACACACAAAACCCTGCCCCAATTGTTTGGTTTTATCTTCCTCAGTCACATTTGCAAATATGCCTGGAAAAAACCTGTGAGTGTCTGCTCCACACATTATGTCATTCACACATAATGTGTGAATGAGGCTGCATCCTAGCGACATATGCTACTCTACTTGGATGGGAGACAAAATCAAACATGTTTGAAGAAATCCTACTCTTTCTGATGAAAGGCTCTCTCATCTAACTATTATTTATCTATCTATTATCAATCAATCATCTATCAAGAACCAGTGGGTGAGCAGTGGCTCAGAACCAGACACTCTACTAAACCCTGCAGTCACAAAGGAATATACAACATTCTTCTCAGTTTCCAGAAGCTTTCTGTTTCATGGCTGAGATAGATGAATATCCCACAGTGGCACTGCAGAATGTAAATGCTATGTTAGAATTATGTTCAGTCAGTGTGAGAATACAGAGGAAAGCCAGCCAACTGGAAGAGGAAAGCTGAGTCTGATAAAGATTCCAAGATTTAATGGGTACAAGATATCTAAGGTGTGAGGAGTGGTGGAATAGGAATGGGAGGGGAAGGGATAAATTTGGAGATCATCCAAGCTGAATGTGATAGCATATGAGTAGGTACAGAGGTGCTAGTGAACATGGCATGCTTGGGGAGAACTGCCGATAGTAATACATGAAGATTGTGGGGGTGCAGTGGTGGAAGGTGAGCCTGGAGGACTGGATGGTGCTGGGTTATGAAAGTCCTCTTGTTGGGGTGGAATGAAATGAATGAAAATCTTCTCTCCCTTCCTTTTGCTGAATGTAAAGTTAAAGTGGAATTTGGTGGGACCAATTTGAGGGGAATTTATTCATAGGCCCATACACAGCTGATGACCTGAGTCTTGTAACTTAGGTCAGACTCAGGAGAGTTGCAAGCTTGTAGAATCAAGATTTATTGTTTCATAAGGGGGAGAGGCTGAGAGGTTGGAGCAATACAATTAACTCAACTCCTGGCATCCAAAGTCCAAGATAAAAGAGTAAATAAGGAGGCAGGTGGGCTTAGAGTCACACTAACTGGAAGACTAGCCTTCCTTCCTATGATTTCTATATGGACTGCTATAGTTATTGTTCAATGCATAGTCCAGCAAAGAGAGAGTAAGATTGACTTATACACATGAAGTTGATGAGTTTGGGTTTTGTCCAGAAGACAATGGTGTACTATTGAAGGATTCTAAATAGGGTGTGAAGTGAATATATTTACATTTTAGAAAGGTAGATGAGTTGGCTAAAGCTTAGAAGATGCCTTATAAACAAAGACCAAACCTTTCAGAGGCTTTTGTGGTGACCCAGACACTAAGGAATAATGGTCTGCACCAATGAAAACAGTAGTATGAGGATGCAAAAAACATGAAGGTACTTCAATGACTGATTGGTTGTGCTAAATAGTGGGGGCTTTAGAAAGATTGTTTTATTTTTGGCCTTGTGGGCTGTTAAGTGCAGGGTATTATTGATTGACATAAGCATACAGGAAGAAGAATAAGTCTGCTGGAGAACAATGGAATGTTCTAGTTCTGACATGCTCAATTTAAGTGGCTGCTGAAGGGAGGTGTTCAGTAGGAGATAGGCCACATCATTCTGGATGGATTTCAGGTGGGAGGAGGCCAAGGAATATAGATTGGGAATTATCAAAAGATAGGAAATCATTTGAAGCCAGGGGGATGGATAAGTTTAACCAGAGAATGTGTGGGTGGCATGGAAAGAGAAAGGCAAGATGAAGAATACTGGAAATCACCAATATTTAAAGGATGGCTGGAGGAAATGAGTGCAGTGCAGGGGCCAGAGATGCAAGGGTAAAAGAGATATGGGGAAAATCAAGAGTGAAGGTATCATAGGAATCCAATATGGCTTTCCAAATTTTTCAAGAAAAGCATAATGGAAGTATTAAATGTCACAAGTCAGTTAAATAAGGTGGCCCCGAGAGTTGAGCGCCAGATTTGGCAAGAGGGGCTTTGTGCGAGACCTTTAACAAGACCGGTTTAGTGGAGGGGTGAGCACAAAACTTGGATATAGGTGATTAAGTAAAGAATAGGGAGTAAGACAGTAGATAAAGAAATTTCTAGACACGTATACAACTTTCCTAAATGTCAATTACACTAGCATGAGCTGAATTCTTTCTTCCCTATTCCCTTCCTTCCTTCCCTTCATGTCATCCTCCTACACTGTCTTCCTTCTCTTTCTTCTTCCCTTCCTCCTATCCACAAATGCATACGGGACATGCACTGTGGGCCAAGAAGTGTAGAAGGCATGGGATACAAAGATAAAAACAGCACAACCAGTCTCCTGCAGACCATTGTCTAGTAAGTGAAACAAGATAAAAATAATATGGTGAAAAAGGAATGCGACCTATAGAAAGCAGAGATCAAGAACAATGTGGATATTTAATTCTTAGTCTGCCTAGGCAGAGTGGGGAGGAGCAGAAGACACCGTGGAGAAAGCAACATTTGAAGTGGTTGAGTTTTATGAGGATCAGGGCAGGAAGTGTCCCGGGTGTAGGAAACAGAGAAAGCAAAGGGTCAAGGGAGAAGTGCTGGAGTTTGTGCAGACAGCAGTGAGTAGTTCTGAGAAGCTAGCACACCGTGCAGGAGGCAGAAAGCAGGGTTAGAAAAGAAGGATGACGGAACTTGCATACGAGGTCAGAGGTTCTGGGCCTCAAGGGAGAGATCATGGGAAGTTTTGAGCAAGAGATAGGTGATCAGAGCTGCGCTTCATGAGCATTATTCTGGTAGAAAAGAGTCATCCATAGTGAAAGACCCCAAGCCCAGACACAGAGGCTAAGAAATAACGAACTAGGACTTCAGGTTGTACCAATCAAAATGTCTGTTGAATCAACATTCATCGACAATAATGAATAATTAATATGACCAATGATTTAGTGAGCTGGGGAGTTTGTTTCCTCTTTTTTTGTCTGCTCGTTGTCTGCATCTGTTGTCTTCTTTAAAGAAAAAAGTGAATCTTATTCTCAGTGTCATATTGCAGCAGTGCATTGAATAAAAATAGCCGAGCGTGATTAAACTGTTTTTTTGTTTTTTTTTCAGTTCGTTTGCTTTTGCTATAGATTGATTTTCTGAACACCTGTTTGACACTGGAAGTCTTTAATCTATTAGGACTTTGGAGGTTGACTTTTTAATAGGCCTCTTATACACTTTCTAAAAATGATTGTGATTTAGATCATAGCTACTGAAATGAACAACTGACCAACAGAACTCTTTTGGAAGATAGTCTAATGATGAGTGTCCCGTCTTACAATGGAAATAATACGTGGGCATCTGGAGCCTGTTGACTCACTACTCAAAATCCCAATTCTCAAGCCACCCAATATGTGGGATATGAGTCAGGCTCAGGCTATGGGGAAAGACGGGGCCCTTTTTGGGCACTGAGCATGGAAGGTGCATTGGCCCTGACCTTCCTTGTATGGTTTGTAAGAGATATTGATACACACTCAATTCATGGCTTGGTCTCCCAGAGCAATGCTCTCAGCATCAGAATCCCTTGGTGGGGTGGAGTCTTGATTTCCATGTTGATTGTAAATAATGTGTCCTGACCCTTGATTCTTCTTTCATTAAAATCAAGACATTTTTCCTTCTATTCTGGTGGTTTATTTCTTCTTTTCTTTTTCTCAGCAGCATTTTGGGGAAGATGTGGAAATTTCTCTACAAATACTTTTCACCTTCTGAATTGATCAGTAGATGGAAAGCATTTGAGAAGCCTGGACACAGAAGGATGGCCAACGTAATGAAAAGGAGACATCAGAATTTGCCACTCTTTTTGACAAAATGCCTCAATAATCTTGAAATTTTAATATATTTTTTTAAGTTGCTTAGCCCAGACCACTAGATGTATGTCAGAGTCCTCTTCTAAAACACATAATCTTGTAATCAACCCGAGCCCAGGCATGTCTGTGTTGGACTCAGTATTTTGTATTTTTTTAAAAAGTATTGTTCATAAGACCAGATTTTTGGCTCACTGGCTTTGCATTGGCGTACATTCTAGGGCTTTTAACTCACAGGTTGGTCTTAATCACAGTGTCCTTTGAGCTGGTTCTAGGAATTGCTTCTTTTTTTACTTGCCCTAAGGACTTCCTATGAATTCAGCGTCAGAAAATTCCAGGCTCACAAACAGGAATGACCAGTCTTGCTTTAGTACAAGAGCTTTCTGTGCCACTCTCTTGTACTCTCCCAGGGAGCCCTCATGCTGGCCTCATCCTTGGATGATCAGCAGCACAGGGCCAGGATCTGTCTTGCTGGTCGCACCTGTGTGGATCTCTTCTTCCTCCCTTCCAACTCCCAGATTCTTCTTCCATCTCTCTTTCCCACCTTCATGTCTTCTGCTGTTCACGAAGGGCTCTGAAACTCCAAATTTCCACAGGCAGAAGAGTTTGGCTTTCTTTCTTACCTCCTCCTTTGTCATTGTTCCAGTTCGCTGTCTAAGGAAAGATGTAGCATCTCATACCAAAGGGTGCTTGATCAGGTTATTTTTCCAAAGCAAGAGTGATATGCTCTGATACTAGCCAGGCGCTTCTCTTGTACGCAAAACTGTGCAATTCATTCTTCTCTCTGCTCCAGATGATGTCCACATTGCTCCTTCTGGTTTTGAACCACAAGCTCTTACGGCATAGATTCATAGCATTATTTTAATTCTCTGAGATTATCCATGATCCCCTCCTAAAAAGTTGGATACCAAGTACTTCGTTGATTTTTGGAAATGAAGACAGTTTTAAAAATAGGTTGACGAGAAAGGCTGGTGGCCTCTGTGAAGATACAGTTCGAGGGACCCTACTGAAAAGCCACTACCATGTCTCCCTGAGTGGGAGGGAGCCGAGCTCTGTGTGTCCCAGAGCATCTGTAGCATTGACCGTGGTCAAGATTATCTCTAAACAGGCTGGTTTCTCCCACACTCAGCAAGAAAGAAAGAAATAAGGATATTAAGTGCGAACAACTCAGCAAATAATTCACTAGTGAAATTCCAAATATTTGGATGGAACTATTAAAATTCTGATAACTATTCCTTCGAATGACAGTTACCTAGTTATTTTCATAAACCGATGACTTGGACTGAATTTTTGTTTGGCCATCTGGGTTGCTATATGGGAGTGGGAAACAGTAGATTTGATTATAAGGATGTAGAGTTTTAGAAAAATGGCTTCCCACAGCTCAGCAAAGATAGTCAAACAGCCTCGCTGAGCGCAACGTGATTAGAGTAATCTCAGATGATGATCTGCCAGAGAGATAAAGAAACACAGCTCTGAGTTTTTCAGAAAAAAATATGCAAATGCATAATAAAAACCTAAAAATGTAACGACTTCAATTCTAGCCCAGCCATGAGATAAAAGAGGAAGTAAAATTATTATACTAGTTTGAAGAAAATGTTTGATAAATTGCTTTAAAAATTGTGAGTGTATAAATATTGATGCAGAGCAGAAATACAAAGAAAGGAAGTGTACTTTAATCTATGTTCAGAAGAAGAAGAAAGATTGTTTTCCCAGCTCATAGACCGTTAGACAATCTCTAAATACAGACTTGGGAGAAGGAACAGTTGTTGAGGGTATATTTGGAAATCGGAAGGGAAGCGGGATTGCAGAAGGTGACTCAGAATCAGGAGCCAGGGTCTGGGTTCGGTTGTAAGGCTCTGGCACAACCTTGCCATGTGACAAGGAGTAACGTGCTCTACCTCTGGGCTTCAGTTTTCCCAAGTAGTAAAGAGAGTGGCTTGGAGTAGAAAGCTTCCAAATTCTCTTTCAATTTTATATTAGGACACTGTGGTTCCAAATATGAAATTCACAAGTATTTTCACTGCCTTCATTGCTAACCCCTTTCTGGGTCTGTTGGTTATTCTGCTAAACCGGAGGGTCTGCAAATTTGGCGTGCATCAGAATCCCCTGGAAGGTTTTAAAAAGAGATCGCTGGGCTCTACTCCCCCAGTTTCAGATTCAGTAGGTCTGGGGTGGGGCTCAAGAACGTGCATTTTTTGAGGGGGTTGGGGAGAGGGTGGTTGGGTTATGGACACTGGGGAGGGTATGTGCTATGGTCAGTGTTGTGAAGTGTGTAAACCTGGCGATTCACAGACCTGTACCCCTGGGGCTAATAATACATTATATGTTTATAAAAAAATTAAAAAAGTTATTAAAAAAAAAGAATGTGCATTTTTCATAAGTTCCCAGGTGACGCTGATACTGTTGGTGCCAGGAGCATGTTTTGAGAACTTCTGCACTAAACAGAAAGAGCCCAGGCCTTACCTGCAGGGAACCCTGGAAAGGTCAAAGGTCTTTGATCAGTCGGCAGCTCACTGCTTGGGGATTAGGCCCAGGCTTCATTCTCTAACTCCCTACTTCCTGAATTCTTATCAGAATAGAGAGGTAAGAGAAAGTTAAGCACATTTTTGCACTGTATTGCCAGCACTGGCTATGCCCGTGTGGGCAGAGACTGGGATGAGTCCAGGGAGGCAGGCTACAAAGGGTAAATTGGACAAGTAGCTTGTCATCTTAATGCTTCTTTCTTTCTTTCTTTCTTTCTTTCTTTCTTTCTTTCTTTCTTTCTTTCTTTCTTTCTCTCTCTCTAAGATTTTATTATTTATTTGAGAGAGAAACAGAGAGAGCCTAAGCAAGGAGGAGAGGGGGAAGCAGGCTTCCTGCTAAGCAGGGAACCCAATGCAGGGCCCCATCCCAGGATCCCGGGATCATGACCAAAGGCAGACGCTTAGCCAACGGAGCCCCCCAACTGCCCCTTCCAGCTCAGTTTCTGAATCTACAAATTGGGTCTAATGTTATCTGCGTCAGAGGACTGCTGACAGGCTACACAAAGAAATGCACTTAAAACGTTAGAATCATGAAAGGCACAGAGTGAAGTACTCAACGAAAGGCGGATACGATTATTAATTTATGGGGCACTTTCAAAATTCACCCTTGCAAGGAGAAAGGGGCACCATGTGTGAGGAGCCATGCATGGCAGATGAGACCTGAAACCTGAGGGCGGTAGGTGCTCAGATTACAATGGAAAATGACCCCATCCTAAGGACACAGGATACGACCTACCACATCACCCCAAACAGCAAATTCTTCCAGATACACTTCACCAGACTCAGTTCTGGTGGTCAACGTCCTTCAGTTTTGTGCAGATACAGTCTGAATATGCACATCCTTCCCAGACTGTGATTCTGGAGTGGAGCCTGGAAAATAGAGAAATGCTGTCCCTTTGATTGTGGATTTAAGATGAGTCACCCGTTTTTTGCTAGTTTTCCCATTTGAGAACAGGCAGCAATGAGGGTATAATTTGATCTTCTTATATTTCAGTGTGTTCACATGCTTATTTGACACGACAGCAAAGCACTCTTTATGGGTAATCACCAAATGCCCATCTTCTGTGTGTACCTGTGTCCCACACAGTGAAGTGCAGAGCAGTAATTAATAATGTTTATTAGGAACTTGCTGTGTGTCCAGCCATGAGCTGGTGCTTTGGGGAGCAAAGGAGACATGGAGAAGGTAGACTCTCTCTGCCCCTTGAGAACCCTCTTTCAAGGTCTTTGTCAGACAGTAAAGCTGAACGTGTAAATTAATGATCAGGCATTGAATTATTAAACTGTGTTTTTGAAACCTCAGCTTGGAATGTTTTTCCTGCTTCTTGCAATTATCCAAATCCTGTACATATTTTAAACCCCACCTTATGAAAAGCTTTTTCTAAGAGAGCTCTCGAATAGGAGGGAGGAAACCCAGAAGCTGGCCTCAATGGGTCTCCTCGAAGGGTCACTTTAATCCCACCTTCCCGCATGCAGGCAAACTCACGTGGGGCTCTTGAAGAACCTCCTGGTTCAGGGGTCTGGGTCATTTTCATTGCATCTCAGTGATTTTCGAATTTAACCATGAAGCAAGCAGGCAAATGCTAAATCTCCTGGGGGCAGGCAGGGTACCGATCCCTGCAGGATGGGCACGTCATGTCCCCAACCAGCATGAGCTGCAGGTTACAGACTTCAGGGTTCAATCTTCCAGAGGAGCCAGGAGCAGAGTCAGCTTGGGGTGGAGACCCCCAACGGTTGGCAAACCCCACCGGTGTGGCGATGCAACCCTCAAAAGGCAAGCGCCTTGGTTTTCAAACCATTTCAAGCATGTAACTTTTATCTTGAATGAAAAGATCAAACCTACTTAAGGCATAACATCGTAAACAAAGACATAAAAATAAGTGTGTGTTTATATGCATATGTGAGGCAAATGGATAATCAAGAAAAGCTTCTGTTGACATCAGGGACATCTTTCCGTGCAAATGCAAGGTGCTATATTAATGTGTGAAAAGGCTGTTATGGATGTTGGAGTCTGAAGTCATGAAGGCTCAGATAAAATAATTATTCCCTAGCTGGGAAGCTCCTGAGCTGGGTCATAATAAAAATAAATTTGATAAAAATTTTCACCGAGTGCTTTTCTCTTAAACATGGGATATTTTGTAAAATAAGCAAGACCAATGAAGGAAGGAACATAAAGTCCCGGGGAAATTTATGAACCTGCTCACAGTCTAATGGGTGTGAGCTTATGACACTGGATAGCCGGCCAGTGTCCCCATGACTTGTGGCATCGGGGGCTCTCCCACCACACCCTAGAGGATGTTCCTTAAGGACCAGGAAAATGGTTCTGAGTCAAGTAATTTACTGGAGATTTGTCGCATGTCTGGACTGTGCTTGCTGTTTTCCCATGTAATCTTGTTTTTGATTACCAAGCAGCCCTGTAAAATGACATTATCCCCACCTTACAGATGGGGAGACTGAGGCTCAAAAGGTGAATAATCAGTAACAAGCAGAAACAGAATTCCACTTGCTTTGAGAGTTTTGGACCCTCCCAGATTATCAGGCTGGACTTCTGTAGATAAGGAGGATCCTCCACTTTTGGCAAAGACACTGAGGTAAGTCCCTGAACACTCTGAACTCTGGCCACAGCCCAAACAGTCAGAAGGGATAAAGTTGCAGACCATCAAGGGACAAAGCCAAAAAGAAGATGAATTTCTGATTCAGGAGGAGGATCCTGAGCTCCGGGATGAAATGCTCAGTATCACACAGACCAAGCAGGGATGTGGGGGTGACCCAACACTTGTGGCAGCCGAGCGGGAATGCCGCAGGTGGGACTGAGTACCCAGGGCTTCCAGGGCTGCTCCTCCAGGGACACTAGTGGTTCCCATCTGTAGACTCTCTAGTGAGGAAATCTATGCTTTCCTCTGGTACAGTCTGTGCTTGAAATTTCACCTCTAGGAGGGGAAGTAGACTTGAAAGTCGGGGGGATGTCCCCTGACACACCAGGGTAGGAGACCAGGGTAGTGGATGTCTACCCAAAGGGGGCACTGACCCAAGTTTCTTGGGAGGTGGGTGTGGGTCTAGCCAAGGGGGATGGAACAAGACAAAGGTCATGGAGGCTAGATGCCTTGCCATGTGGGTATCTGACACCTGATGGAGAATGCCTGGCCTGGAACTTCGTTGAGCCGCCTCCTTCTTCCACGAGTCCTCACTGGCCTGGTTGCAGGGCATGCCAAGGTCAAGGCAGAATCAAACCCTCTCTCCTTGCACATGGAGCCAGAGGCCCCAGAGCACCAGGGGTGGAAGGTTTTGCAGCCTCTGGGCTCAGGCTGTGGTTCAGTGCACATTTCCCTGAACCTTCCCATCTGTCTCCTATCCCTGGGCCTCTGGATATAAGAGAAGCTCCATCTTGTGCAGGGATGGATGAGAACGGATGTGAATCTTATTTTGTAAAGCTGAATTCTTGCCCTAGAAGGTAATGGGATTCATCATGCAGAGTTAGTAACAGCTGTGCCCTGGAGAGGGCGGACGCACTGGGGGAGGACAGCCACACCACAGATGCCACACTCACCATACCTCTAGCTTCCACTCCCTCCTTTGTGGGTCAAATGGAAGCCCTTTTGAAGAGGGAAGAGTCACTGAAAGGAGTGAATATTTGGCTATCTGTCTTTCTCCATATGAAAAAGGAAATGGCTTTAATTGTAAAAATAATAAATGAAGCACCTTCACTGAGTTACTTTGGGTATGAACAGCTACGATATAAAGTTCTGCAGTCAAACCTCAGACTTTTGGGTCAAAGCAGGTACATTCGATATTATAATATGGAAGCATGGAGGATAAGGAATCTCTTAGTCTGGATTCTTCCACTGACTTGTCTTATTTCTTCCTAGAACTAGGTTGACTTGGGACTTGGAGCAATGTGTGGGCTGGTGGTTCCAGAATGCCCTCACCCCAGTAGAATGGTCCGAGATGGAGCCCTAGGGGCAAGCACATGTCTACTGGCTTTGACCACTCCAGTCGCTGCCTGAAGGCTGGGCAGGCCTGCACTCTGCAGAAAATAAAGCACTTGTCTAAGGACACACAACTGAGAAGTGGTGGACCCGCTAGGACTTTCTGCCTGACAGCAGCAGGTGTCTCCAGACAGGGGCTGGAGTCAAGCCCTGAGCCTTATCGATGCTCAGGACACTGCTCAGGGCTTGGGCACCCACAGCGAAGGTGATGGGAAAGAGAAATGGTTTGGACTCTAGGTTGAAAAGTGATGGGAGAGAGATTGAACTTCACTTGGAACACAGCAGGACTTAGCTGAGCTGGCAGGGTGAGGGAGTGGATGGATGATCATGAGGAGGGACGCAGGTAGGTGCTGAGGGCGGGAATGAAGAGGAACTCAAGTAGACATCCAGGCAGAAGAGCGTAGCTGGATGTCCAGGGCGAGGACAGTCTCTGTAAATTGGCCTAGCCGGGCTCTTTGCTAGAGAGGAGGACTTTGCCAAGGCCTAGGCCTGTCTGGGCAGCTTAGAGGAAACTGACTTAAGTCTGGTCAAGGAGAGAGTCCTTGTCAGTGGTTGACCTGCCTTTGTGGGTGAACAAGAAAACATAGGGGCCCCACTTCAGCAGGGAGTTGCTGTGGGGATATACCCCGAGCTGCTCTTCTCAAGGCCTGTCTTCACCTTGTTTTGATCTGTAGAATTTGAAAGCCAAGCATACACAAATGAACACTTCTTTCTTCCTTCCTTCCTTTCTCCCTTCCTTCCTTTGTTTTTTTCTTTCTTTTAAAGATTTTATTTATTTGACGGGGAGAGAGAGAGAGAGAGAACATAAGCAGAGGGAGTGGGAGAGGGAGAAGCAGGCTTCCCACTGGGGAGGGTGTTCAATGTGGGGCTTGATTGCAGGACCCTGGGATCATGACCTGAGTCAAAGGCAGATGCTTAACTGACTGAGCCATCCAGACAACCCAATGAACACTTATTTCTAATTTCAACTAGCATCAAGCCTGGAAGGCTTCCTGGTAGAGGCAGTGGTGGTGGTGGTGATACACACAGAGGTGGTGACACACAGAGGGGTGTGTGTGTGTGTGTGTGTGTGTGTGTGTGTGTGTGTATGATAGTCAAGGTCTGAAAGAGGAGAGCGGAAGGAGAGGGCGAGAGCCATTCTATTTTACTGCCAGTCTCCTGACTTGCCTTCGGTAATTATAACTATGTCCACAAGCTCATGGTATTTTTCTCCACATCTAGGCCAGGGCCCAACATACATACTAGATAGGTTAAAAGATATTTGTTGGCTGAATGAATAAGTGAAATACTTCTGTGCCTGTCCCTGATACTGATACTGGAAACACCAACAAGAACATGAATGCAGGGGACACCAGCAGCACCACTCAGCTGGGTAAGTGTGCAGTGGGGACAGGCACAAGAACAGCACCCCAAGGGGTCAATTCCATTGGCAGCTAAAAAGACTCCAGAAAGTCAAAACTGTACTTTACTTAGAAACTGAGAATTAAGTCCTATCAAGACTTAAACCAGCAAGTCTCCCTCCTTTTACCCCAATCACATGCACCCTCAATCTGATGCTGCTGTGTTGGTGTACTCTCAAAGTCCAACCCTCTGGTCAGATTAGTCTTCTTTTAAGTGTCAGATTATTTATTTTGACACTTCCAGTGTCCAGTGCCCAGGAAAAGAAGACAATCTCACACAGTATGTCTTTGTGGAATATTATCAGGAAGGTAATTAAATTGGTTGATTTCATGCCCTGTTATATATTTCATGTGTACATATTCATGCCCAGAATACAGAGTTGGAATACATTTGTACTAATTAATTGTGCTAATTGTTACATATGTGAGGTTAGGGCCACTTGCATTCATTATTCAAATTTATGCAAAATAGATGGAAATGACACAATCATCATACTCTTAAAGGCAATTATAGTGCTGGCTCTCACCCAACAAATGGGTTTTGGAGACTGAATTGAAATTCCCTGAAAGCTTGGCTTTTATCAACAGAGACACAGCCTAAACCTTTTGAATCAACTGTTCCACTGATTTCTATTGTAGGTTTAGCATCTAAAATGCAAATAGTCTCAAAAAAAAAAAAAAAAAAGCAAATAGTCTCAATTGTCTTTCCAGTACCCCTACTGGTCAAAGATGGAGATGCAGATATCTCAAGCTAGAGGGAGAGAGAAGGCATTAAGACAGGGATTTTAAAGTAAATATGCTTTACAGTTTGGGCATAATATACAATTAAGGGATAAAATCTGCAGAGAGGGCATGGCTTAAGCAAACATGATAAATAAAAAATTCAGCCTCACGAAACGGATTGAGGGATGAATGATCGTATTTAAGACACATGCTTTGCTTTGCAAAGTAATTTACTGGAGGGTACGTTAAATAGCACCTGTCTTGGTATATTTAAACTGGCACTGCCATCTGAAAATTAAGTAATTTATTCACAGATTTCCGGGAGATAATCTCAAATCATCTAACTTCAGGTGTAACCCATACAAGATGTTTTATTTATGACTCCATTAGAATTATGGATCAAGGATGGCCCTGAAATAAAAAAGAAGGGGAAGTGCAGACTCAGCATTGCCCAAAAGGAAATAAGGGAGTATGGTTATTTTTCTCTTTAAAACACGTGCACAGTGAACGAACACCCCTCGAGAAGTGGACGAGCTGAGATAGTCGAGGACATTTGAGAGAAGGTGTTAGGATTCAGCCTGCAGAAGAAGAGAGCAGGGGGACCTGCATAAGACGTGGGTTGGTGAACGGTTGATGCGGAGGGGTGGTACCAGCTTGGTGTAGGGCCACGGTGCTACTGCTAGTGCTGGCTGGCAATGACAGTGACACACATGAAGAATTCAATTGTTGTAGTTGTAGGAACTGTTGAATTGTAGGAATTGTTGACAGTTGTAGGAACTGTCCCGAATACTTTCAGTGGATGATTTCTTTCAGTTTTTCACTTTTGAGTTGTGAGACCATTATTCAACCCTCTCCTCTCCCCAAGTCTTTTTTTTCTTTCTTTCTTTCTCTTCTCTCTCTCTCTTTTTTTTTTTTTTAACAGCTGAGGTAACTGAGGCTTATGAAGTGGTCTAAGGACTGACTTAGGTTGGTAAGCCCAGAAAAACCCATGGCTTCCAACCATTTTATATAGAGAGTTAAAAAAAAATTATGTTAGACCCAAGAAACACTCTTGCATTGGTAAGAGTTAAAAAATTCTAAGACAAAGCTAAAATTTTCAAGGTACTATTTGTTGGCAGGGAAAGCATGCTTTTTTAAAAAAGATTTTATTTTTTTATTTGAGAGAGAGTTGTGTGTGGGGGGATGTGCACACATGAGGGAGGGAAGGGGAACAGGGGGAGAGGAATGGCCAAAGACCAACTTGAGGCTCAATCCCAAGACTCTGAGATCATGACCTGAGCTGAAATCAAGAGTCAGATGCTTAACCAACTGAGCCATCTAGGTACCCCAGGAAAGCATAACTTAAAAAGGGATTGGCTCTTAGTTGCCTTGGATGATGTAGATGAGGATCAGGGTAAACACAGGACATTTTTGCAGTTTTCACCTCTAGTGACTCTGGACAATGCAGTGGTTGCATTTCTACAGAAGCATTAAAAGTGATCTAAAGATCTAAGTTTTCGGATGCATGCCTGATATGTTTGCTATGATTTAAACTAACCATAGGCTCTGAAACAAAATATAGATTCTGTGGTTGGCTAGAGTTTTATTTATTTTTGCTTTTTTTGATTTGTGAATTGTTTAGCAAAAAGTCTCACAAAACTATAAAAATGAAATCATATTTAGTTATAGTCCTAAGGAATCTCATCACTGAAAATAAAGCTACTTCCCAAATCCAGGCTGCTTTGGAAATTCTGCTGGGCAGAAGTGCTGGAGCTCTAGAAGGTCCTCTCACACTGGTAAATGAGCCCGCTTCTCTGAAGTCTTCTCTAGCTAGTGCTGTTAGGAAATACCTCTCACTTTAGATCTCATGGAACTATCTTTTGACTGTCTGCCTCATTGCCCTGCCTCTCTGTCTTTATTCCCAGCCTCATGATTGAACGGTTTAATTTAGTTATCATGAAATGTCTTTCTGTTACACCAGTAGTTTTTATAATTTGTACTACATACTGTCATCTATTTTGGAAATTTTAATTTGGTAAAAACCTCTCTAATGCAGCATGTATGAAAAAAACCTACAAAAGGAAATTCTACTATATTGATTTCTCTGGATCTAATTGTTCTCCTGAGTCTTGCTGAATTTGACTTTGTCTGCTTTTCTCTCATATACTTGTAAAAATCCACAGAATTGTTAATAATATTTTACATCTACATAATGCTTTTTTTTTTTTTTTTTTTTTTACTAAGATAGTAACAGCTTGAAATGCTGATTCTGTTGTATTACAATTACTCAGTAGGCAGAATAGGAAATATTTTTGGTCTGAGAGCTATTTTTAGCTTCTCTTTCTGGTATTGTTGTTGAGTTTTAGCTTCTTAAAGATAGAAGGTTGGTGGAAGAGATAGGTCAAGATTATTTTATTTACTATAAGAGCATTTTCTATTTATATTAAGATTATATAAAGAATTTCTGATAAAAGTAATCAATTTATTTTATTTTTTCAAAAGATTTTGTTTATTAAATTTGACAGACAGAGATCACAAGTAGGCAGAGAAGCAGGCAGAGAGAGGAGGAAGTAGGCTCTAAGGGAGCCTGTTTGTGAGGCTTGATCCCAGGACTCTGGGATCATGAACTGAGCCAAAGTCAGGGGCTTTAACCCACTGAGCCACCCAGGCACCCAATCAATTTACTTAAAAAAAAAATACTATAGTCTGTGTCAACATAAACCCAAATAATTGATTCAGTTAATTTAGGGGGAAATTCAATACTCTTTAGCCTAAAATCTTGTTCAGGAGAGGTCTGCTTTGGGGAAGAGAGAATTACCTTTTTTATAAATAGAATTTTTTTTTCCCTTTTGAAATAAACTACTTTGTCACTGGTGATGTTTTATGTCTTAACTACAATAGTTCCCCAGCTTTCTTTAGGTTACAGTAGTCCTAAAATATCTCCTTCTATCCTTTACTTTCAAATGTTATTCAGTTTTTTGGTGGGTCTCTTGTCTATAGCATGTACTGAACTCAGTTACTTCTGTAACAAAAGTTACCTTTGAGCTTTTGTTTTTTTTATAACAGCCTAACAGTAGTTCTCTTGAGAATTTAGTCCATTTACAACTAATACAATGCAAATTATATGTACCACTTATATTTGTGGATTTAATGGATTTATATGTACCATTTTAGAATTGTTAGAATTAAATTTCTTTTCAAACTTTTCCTCCATTTTGATTCCCATTTTTCTTGCCAAAAATATTTTCTCTAGGTCAGATTGTTGTAGAAGCCTCCCAGTTTTCTACCAACATGTCAGGGCTCCATTTTGGCAATTAATAATGTTGTCCAAAATGGCTTGGTGCTTTAACAACCTCCCTCCTACCTGTGAAAGTTCCCTGCCTCTAACTTCCAGGAGCCCTTGGCCTTTTTTGACTCTTACTCATCTCCATATTCTTGAACCTGCTTACTCTCTCTTGACATTCTTTTATTTGTGTAGCTTGGAACCTGGTCTTTCCTCCGTGTCTAGTCCTTTTGAATTTTGCTTCGCTTGATCTGGTCATCTCTTTGGTTTCCCCATTGCATT
This sequence comes from Neogale vison, assembly GCF_020171115.1. NCBI lineage: Eukaryota > Metazoa > Chordata > Mammalia > Carnivora > Mustelidae > Neogale > Neogale vison. The sequence continues at coordinate 10,342,385 of NC_058100.1, forward strand.
ATCCCCAGGTCTTGCTTTTGCAGTCCTCTTGGTTCTATGTTTTGAAAGTTGGATCAATTTTTCCTCTAGGCTTGGAACTGGCCCCAGCATCCCAAGACTGAATATGCTTACCTCCTTCCCTAGAGTTCTGGATGCTTCAAGAAGACAGAGAGGACAGTTTGGGAGAATAACCGTGTTTGCCTTGTTTACCTTTCTGGTTTTCATCCCTGGTCCTTCTTTCATGAACAGCAACTTCCCCCAGGATATGCTAAAAAATTCCAGAATCTCAGAGCTGAGTTCCTTTAGTTTCCCTCTGCTGATGAAGGTTTAACTACTCAACCAGAATTGGGGGATCCCCTCTTCAAGGTTAAGAAAACAGAACATTCGCTTGTCTTCTCTCCCTCCCCTTTCTTAAGCTCAAGGCCTTCTATGACATTTCATTTTGTCTAAATTTCTGAAGATATTTTAAGAAATTGGGCTTCTTACCAACTCCTCATGGTAGTCAGAGATACTTTCTTTTGTTTATTAATCCATCAAATATCTATTGAATATAATACCTTCTAGGTGCTGTTGTAGACACTAGAAGAGTGTGAAAATAGCAAAGAAAAACAAACTAATAAGCAAATAATATCCCAGCTCTCAGGGAGTTTACATTTCTTATGAGACTGAAAAATACAAATAAAAACACATATGACAGGTACTAATTATTGCTCTGAGAAATAAAGCAGGGTATTTGGTAGGGAGAGATGAGTGTGCATTTTGCCATATAGAGCTGTCAGAGAAGGGTCCCTTAGGAAGTGACATTGGAACAGAGGTTGGAAATCCTGAAGGAGTAAGAAATGCAGACAGCCAGGAAGGATTGTTCCAGGCAGAGGGAACAGTGAGGATGAAGGAACAAGAGGAAGTGTGTGGAGATAAGAGGCCAATGTGCCTGGAACAGAGCAAGCAAGGGGGAGAGTGGTGTCTGGAGGTCCATGAAACCCACCCCACTTATTTCATGAGATTTAGGTAACATCTGTATACTGCTGGAGGTTGTAAGCCTCATTGTACCCATCTGAATCACCTGGGGAGGTTGTTAAAAATATAAAGTCATAGGCTTTATCCCATAGCTTAATAAAAATCTCCAGCAGACTTGAGAATGTGAATTTTTAACAAGCTTTTCTGGTGATTCTTAGGAAGCCACACCAGCCCTGCTCTGCACACTGGTATTTGGAGGCCACTGTGTTTGATGAAAGTTTAAAGACTGCCTTTTGAGGATGTCAGCAGGAACTGGAAACCCTGATAGGTACAAGCATGCACACTTTCTGCCTTTTTGGATAATGGCTGTAATGGGTGGTAAGGGGGAAGAAGCGTTTGGATCACAAAGAATATTAGAGAATATGTTATGAAGGGAGCAAGAAGCAGACTAGAGGTCCCGGTTGTAAACTTTTGAGCAAAACCTACAGCACAGCAGCCCATTCCCAAAATGCTGTTGGACATCACCAGTACAACAAAGTACCACAAATTTCTCTGAGCTGGAAGGGTAACTATTTTCAACTATCATTTTAGGTACTTCAGCAGGTGCCTGGCTATCAGGAGCCTGCCAAAGAGAAAATATTGTATTGTCTATTAATTTTTCTCATCTATTAATGGAAGCAAAACCAAGTACAATCTGGGTTAAACCAAGAAAATGAAGGAGAGGAACTAGATTATATTTTCTCTAGTGGGTTGAATGATGTTCCTCCAGAAGAGATGTCTATGTCCTAAGCCCTAGAATGGAGAGTTTGTGAATATGATCTTATTTGGAGAAAGTGTCACTGCAGATGTAATTCAGTTAAAGATTTGGAGAGAAGACCATCTTGGGTTATGCAGATGGTTCCTGGGTTCAATGACCAATGTCCTTAAAAGATACAAAGAGGAGATGTAGACACAATGGAGAAGCCTATATGAAGATAGGTGTAGAACCTGGTGTCTGGCAACCACAGGCCAAGGAACACCTGGGGTCACCCTGAGCTGGGAATGACAAGAGAAAACACCCACCCCCCCTTAGTCTTCAAAGGGAGATGGGCCCTGCCAACACCTTGATTTTGGACTTCAGACCTCCAGAATTCTGAAAGAATACACTTCTGTTGTATTAAGCCACCAAGTTTATGATAATTTGTTATGGAAGTCACAGGAAAGGAATACATTTTCCTTCACCCTCCAAAGTTATGGCTTGACAATTGTGGTCCCTTCAGCGCTGGTCTGTTTCAATCATTACACAATTGTAGTCATATCTTTTTTCCTGTTACCTTTGGGCAGTAGATATCTTTTTATACGCAAGTTGAATGTGTAATATTGTTTTCCTTCTTATAGATATAGGTATCTTTCTTCTTTTTCTTAGTATTTTCTTTTTTGTTCCAGTTTGTCCAAAGAGATGCTTATTTCTAGGAATTTGCCTTTTCCCTGGTAGCTGTACCCAGTTGCTGATACCCCTCAAAGCCTTCAGGAAAGGGAGTGGGTTGACTTTTACAATGAGGAATGTGTTCTCTAGGTTTTGGAGAACTGAAGACTTGAATAATTCTCTGAAACATGGCAATTGTCACATTATCAATGCAGGGACAGAAATGTTTACAGGAGCAGATCTGGCTCTTGTTTGGTGTAAGCTGGCACATAGCTCTCTGTCCTAATTCCTCAGACTGACATTCGAGGCTGCCATGTTCAGGCTCTAGACATTCTTCCAACTTTCCAAACTTCTGTCTCTAGCTCTGCTGTATGTGCCTTGGCTCTCATGGCTTCCCACATCTACACTGCCCCTTCCCTTCTGTCTACTGACCAGATTTCTGCTCATCCTGAAAATCTCATTTCAAATCTCATTTCCCCCATGGAGACTCTCTTGACGTCTCCCTCTCCCCACAGCTTGCGGTAATGTCTCTCAGCTCTGGACTATCTCAGACACTTTATAAACTCCAAGGAACATCCTTTCTCTTGTAACTCCCCTCTACCAGGCATAGTGACCCACATTTAATAAGAATTTCCTCTGTGGATTGAGTCAACCCTGACCATGATTTCTTTTTTTTTTTTTTCTATCTCTTGCTTAGAAAACTGCTAATCCTAGAACAGATTGCAGCCCCTCTTTCTAATTAGATCCCGAAACTTGGTGCTGCTTTGGGATGTCTAATTGTTCTCCACAGATAATTAAAGCCTACTTAATTTGTTTAGGCACTAAGTAGGGTCTCTGATTTATCCGAGTTCAACCAGGCAGTAGATGAGATAACTGGCAGTTCAAAGGCTCGCCATGGTTTGGGCCAGCAGGCAGCCCTGTGGTCTAGCTCTCTTACCTGTATACCCACAGCATGGATGTTATGTGTCCACTTGAAATAGCAGGTGGATCCCTCCTTCCCAGCAGGCCAGGAGCTGGGGAACTAGATGACACTAAGACATTGTCCCTGCTCTGGAGGACCTTGCTATGTCATCAGGCAGAATGCAGTGATTCTGGCTGATCATCCCTGGAACTCTCCCCTGCTTGGGGGAGAGGAAGGATTCTCCCTGTCAAGTCAGATGGGGGAGGGGGAGATGACACAGGGAGGGGATCTGGGGAGAAGAGGGACTGTGAGCCCAGGCCCTAGTTAGAGGGACTGGGTCAGAATCATTGTGTTCTTGCTCACAGCATCTTGGCTTGTCTTTTCGTACCTTTTGCCAGCTACCATTTCTGACTCCTGTCTGTCTCTGTGTCCTGCTGGCCGGATTCTTGACCTGGTTCTTGCCTCCTGTAGCAGCATGCACTTCTAACATCCCAGGACTAACTTTTCTGTTGGCATCGTCTTGGCAACTGCTGCTTCCCTTCTGCCCAGAGACCAATCAGCAGAGGGCCAAAGGGACCCCTTGATTCCATTCCTGAAAATGGACATTTCTAGAAATCCATCTTCATCCAGAGTTTTGCTCATCGTGAGAAGGGGCCCCCATCAGAACATGGGAGAACTTTGGTTTAGCAGGGTTTGGATTCCCTGTCAGTGTTCATCCGCATCATCTCACTGCATCCTGAGAAAGGGAACAATTTGGGTCCATTCTGCCCTAAAAACCTACAGCTTAATACATTTTTTAAAGGTGTGCGAGCCAGTGATAAAAGTTCTAATCTCTGCAAAGCATGAGAAGAAGTGTTAATACAGCTTGGGAAAATACCCTCCCGTCCTCAATTTCCTGGCACGCTCTGGTCCCTCGCCAATGTAGAGCTTATCTCACCAAAGCAGTGGATTCCAGAGTGACACTTCTTAGACCAAGAAATAGAATCTATTTTTTCTTTGCCTGCAGTTTCCTTGCAGTATTTTGGGGAAGCATTTAGATTCTCGGGGGGAGAAACTTTATTGATTTGGATAGCTCCTTGTTCCTTGTCCTTTCCTGTTCTTTCTTTCCCTTTCTTCCTTCCTCCCTCCCTCCCTTCCTCCTGTCTTCCTTCCTTCCTTCCTTTTTCTTTTCCCCAGTTTTACTAGAGTCATTGGCTCTATAAGTGTGTCAGAATTGAATCTAATTTTGAGAGGGGAAAAGGAAATGCTTAGAATGCTCTCCCTGGAAGGAAAAGGCACTACGTCACTATACAGCTGGACTCCTCAGGACCCATTCACTGGAGCCCCTCTCCTGGTACCTTCTGTTAGGACACTCAGCCCAGGGAATCTCATGTTGTTACAGTAAGAGTGGGAGCCTTGTTTTATTTATGTATGTAACCTCAGCACCTTGTCCGCTTACTGGGGAGGCTTGCTGGAAAAGTGAACAAATGATTGCATTGGAAATAGGTCTAGGCACAGGCTTGTCTTGAAACCTGACTACCTTTCTTGTGTCATTAGGGGTTTAGGTAGGTTATTTATTTATTTATTAATCATTTACTAAAAACCTCCAGAGTGATCGACTTTGTTGAATACAGAGGGAGCAAAAGAACAGCAGGCAGGGTCCCTTTTGATAGTGTCTTTGGTTGATATTTAAATAGCATTTCCATCAATAACTCCTTCCAACTTAAAACACAGTAGTACTTAATAATCAAATATTCTGAATTAAAACCACCCCCACTTCCAGAAGCATATCATTCAGAAAAGATGAACAGTTAGAATTAAAACACACACACACACACACACACACACACGAGGGACTAGCTCAAAGTAGACCACAAATATTCATTGATTTGGCATAATCTGGAATTTGAAATAATTTGTTCTTGTTGTTCAACAAGAGCTGGGGTGGAAGCAGCAGGCCATGAACCCAGGCTTGGGAACTTGGCTCCTGGTTAGATAGAGGTTGTGCTGGCTGGCCTGTCCCCATCAGTTTCTTCATCATCAAGGTTCCCCTCTTGATGTTGATTTGGCCAGATTTTAAAATATTACGTTTTTTATGTCACTATATTTATTATGTTATCAGGTCTTATGTTTTATGCATGATGTATTCACCCATGTTAAATGTACATTTGCTGAATTATGGAATCATATACCAATTTGTAAACACCAGCACAGGGAAGAAATGGACTATTTTCCTCACTCTGGAGATCCTGCGGATGGATTTGCAGTAAATGCCCCTCACCATGCCTGGCCCCAAGAAACCACTGATCCTCTTGCTGTTTGTATAGTTTTGTCTTTTCTAGAAATTCATATAAAGGGAACCATGGATTATGTAGTCTTTTGTGTTTTCTTTATTTTACTCAGCATAATGTTTTAGGACTTGATAAAACACAGATTACCAGGTTCCACCCCCAGAGCAGAAGTGCTGACTCCAGGTCTGGGGCAGTGGGAGAATGTGCATTTCTAACAAGTTTCCAGGTAACACTGATGCTGTTGGTCCAGGGCCACAGAGTGGGAACCACTGTACCACCCCACACTGTCTCCCAGAATACTTTACTATCTTTCAAAGCAGGGCCATATCATAGTACAAATGTCCACTTCTCAAAGGGGAAACTGAGGACATCAGGGAATCCCTGAGTTAGAACCCCCTTCCCATGAAGCTTCCTTCCATTAGGTTCATAACCCTGCTTGATGGGGACTTTGCTTGCCACCATAGAGCAGAGACCTTGATTTACCAATGGAAGGGCTGCAATTAAGTTTCTCATTCTTATCATCACTGCCACAACCCTCATTATCCACAAGCCTTTATGGTCAAGGGCAAGATCCAGATTTACTCACTCTGCTTTCTTTCCTATCTAAGCTCAGCCCTGAGACCAGACTTGGGGCTTTTTTTTTTTTTTTTTTTTTAAAGATAATTTATTTATTTATTTGACAGAGATCACAAGTAGGCAGAGAGGCAGGCAGAGAGAGAGAGAAGAGATAGTGGGCTCCCTGCTAAGTGGAAAGCCGGACGTAGGGCTCCATCCCAGGACCCTGGGGTCATGACCTGAGCCGAAGGCAGAGGCTTTAAACCACTGAGCCACCCAAGAGCCCCCAGACTTGGGGCTTTTTGTTCTATCTGGGGCACACAAGCTCTACTCCTTTACTGTGGCTTTGGTGCTTCTCTGAGCTGTGGCCCGGAGCTTAGCAACCTTCATATTCCTGAAAGACAGTGTTAAGGCCATTAATGGAAGACCAGGGGCAGACCTGGGCAAAGAATATGCCTGGGGCAGACTATGGAAATCGTGCCAGACTCAGGAGACCTCAGTGCCACTCCTGGCCTCTGCTCTTACTGGCTGTACAATCTTGGGCAAAGCTATTTTTCCTTTCTTGGGCTCATTTTTCTCAACTGTAAAGTCATGATAATAAATTATTAAAGTGTGATAATAAAGTTATAATATAAGGATCTTATAGAATTATTCAATAGACACTGAGTATCCATCTCATGATAGATATCGGGTAAAATGGTAGAAGAAAACTGAATAGGATTCAGTCCCTTCCCTTAACAGGTGTGATGGGGGATCACCCGATTTTGAAATATGTATGTGGACATAATAACATAAACATATTTATATTGCACTGTGTAATTGTAAGGTGCAACGATTAATGGAGGGATGGGAAGGAAATAGCGCACAGGCTGAGATTAGAGGAATTCCTTGAAGAGTTGATTTGTCAATAGGCAATTTCTTATCCATTATAATTATCCAGAGAACTTTTTTTTAAAACATATCAACACACAGGCCCAAATTCCAACCATTCTAATTGAATTGGTCAAGGGGAGTGTGGGCTTTGGACATTGGTTTTTTAAAAGCCATACTGGATGATTCTGAGCATCCAGGGTTGAGATCCACTTTGCTTCATGATTTGTCCACCCAAAGGGGGAAGAGCTTTTTGCTTCTGAGTCCTGGGATCAGGTTTAACCAGGAGCTCACCTGCTCCCTTGCAAACTGGCCTTGTCTCTCTGTCCTTGACTGCAGGGCCCTGTGTCCCTGGGAGAAGTCCTCCTTTCTCCCCTCCACATTGGAATTCAAAGGAAGGTCCTTGAGATCAGAAGGTGATGAGAATGTCTGAAGAGCCAGCTTATTATTTACCACAAACCCAAGACAGATGGAATGCTCCAGAGTATTCTTACAACAGCTGAGTTGCCAAGGGAGGAAAATGAGCAAAATTAATCAGCAGCAGGAAGGGAAAGGATGTCATGGCACGGTGGAGCGATTAGAGCCGTGATTCAAATGAAGAGACGAGCCCCTCTGACCAGCAAGGGGATGCATGCAGGATGCTGCCAATGCGGCCAGCAGGGCCATCTGTCTGAGACCCTGGGAATCTGAGAACCTCGCAGTTAGAGATCAAAAGCAAGTTGCAAGTGATTCTTGTACTGGCACTGGCCACTGCTCCTGCCGTCTCCAGGGAGACACTGCAGGCTCTCCCTGGCTCTGTCCCCAGACTACCCTGTCCAGGGCAGGAAGGACAGCAGCAGCAAGGGTGAGCCCAGGAAGAGCTTAGAGGGTAGGTCACCTGTACAGTTTACCTGGACCCTCTACTCCTGCCTGGAGGCCTACTTTGTACACTGTGTTCTATATACTTTGACATCTCTTTGCCCACCTGTTCCCCTGGGGCTGGAGTTGTGTTCTAAATTTGACTATGACACTGTCACTGGGGGTGGGAGACAGCCCCTTGATCCAGACCCTGACAGTGGTCCCACTGCCTATGGCAAGAACGCCCTCCCCTCTGATGGCTAGCCTACCTATCTCCTTTGGGCAACACAACTATTTTGAATTCCTTGCATTGTAAAACTGAGCTCACTGTTGTTCAAGGCCCAGAGGGCAAAAGCGTGAACCAGCAGGCGGGAGGGATCCAGGACTAAGCTTCAGGCTGGGAGAATGGGGTGAGCAGTTGATGGACATATTCACTGGCTCCTCACTGAAGCTTAGGTGAGTGTCCCCCAAACCCTGCCTGGACCAGATTCCTTGTCCCGTTGTGTTGTTGAAGATGTGTTCTGCATCTCTCATAGACTGACTATGACGTGACTTCAGGGCGGCAGCCTCTCTGCCCAAGGCACACTGCCCAGGGAGCCTTTGAATGCAGATGAGATTGTGAAAATGCTTTGTAAACAGTACAGTGTTCTATGCATGAAAATCTTTGTTACAAATGGCACGCATTTGTTTACTGTGAACTTTCCTCCCCCCAGGCCTTGTGTTGAGATCCATCAACCTGGTGTCTCAAGTGGGAGACTCACGGCAGACATGTTGTAAATGTGGTGGACCGAGCAAGGGGGCAGTCACTGAGTTCACCCCCTCACACTGCTCATCCACCCCAGCTCTGCTCTTTGGACACATTTTGTCTCCTCATTCCTCACTGAGAGGGGGGTGAAAACCTGGCGGGGTAGTTTTTAACCTTTCTTTTTGCATGCCATCATTTGACCAATTCAGTTGGTCTCTCTCTCTGTCCCTTCCTTTTCCCTGGAGCTCTGTTGTAGTGACCATGTTCCTGGGCACCCATGTTTTGTGGCAAAGGAAGGATCAAAATAGATGAGTTTTCCAACCATAGCCCATGAAAACCTGAGCATTGAGATCTGCTGGAAGATGAAGGTGGATATTTCATAGGCAGGTCTGGATCTCTCTCTCCAACTGAGCCAAAGCTTCTAAATCCGTATCATATCATTCACTGGGCTTTCAGGTAACATTGCATTAGAAGAAAGGATTACATTGATGTTAGATTTGAGAATAATGAAATCTATAAGAAATTAACCAAACTCAACACCCCAAAACCAAAAAAAATCTAGTCAAGAAATGGACAGAAAACTTGAACAGACATTTCTCCAAAAAAGATATCCAGATGGCCAACAGACAACATAAACAAAATGCTCAACACCACTCGGCATCAAGGAAATACAAATTAAAACCACAATGAGATACCACCTCACACCAGCCAGAATGGCTAAAATTAACAAGTCAGGAAACAACAGATGTTGGCGAGGATGTGGAGAAATTACACTGTTGGTGGGAATGCAAGCTGGTGTGGCCATTCTGGAAAACAGTATGGAGGTTCCTCAGAAAGTTAAAAATAGAACCGCCCTATGACCCAGTAATTGCACTACTAGGTATTTATCTAAAGGATACAAACATAGTGATTCAAAGGGGCACCTGTACCCCAGTGTTTATAACAACAATGTGAACAATAAACCAAATATTGAAAGAGCCCAGATGTCCATCGACAGAAGAATGGATAAAGATGTGGTGTGTGTGAGATATATATATCTACATATATATGTATATAAATATGACAGAATATTATTCAGCCATTTAAAAGAATGAAATCTTGCCATTTGCAGTGACATGGTTGGAACTAGAGGGTATTATGCTAAGCGAAATAAGTTAGTCAGAGAAGGACAAATACTATATGGCTTCACTTATAGATGGAATTTAAGAAACAAACAGATGAACTTGGGGAAGGGAAGGAAAAATAAAATAAGATAAAAACAGAGAGGGAGGAAAATCATAAGAAACTCCTAACTACAGGGGACAAACCGAGAGTTGCTGGAGGGGAGCTGGGTGGGGGGTGAGGTAATGGGGGATGGGCATTAAGGAGGGCTGGTGGTGTGGTGGGCACTGGGTGTTGCCTGCAACGGGTGGATCACTGAATTCTACCCCTGAAATAATAAGCTTTATGTTAACTAAATTGAATTTAAATAAAAAAATTTAAGAAGAGAGAAAAATGAGATGAAATAATTTCCGTTTGGGGGGGAGTTTGAATATTCTGGTTTTTCTTTTATACACCTGTGTGTCCTTGGAAAAGTTATTTAATCATTCTGAACCCCAAAATATCTGTAAAATGAGACTTACCTCAGAGCTGTATTATGGGGGCTAAAAAAAGTACATGACTAGTTTCAGGCGAAATAGCTTACTGAGCCGTGAGGATGAACATTAGTATTTAAGACATGTGTGGTCATTCTGTGCTATTAGATATGCAGACTGAGATCCAGAAAAATTGTCACTTACCTGAAGTCACAGCCCTGGAAGCAGCAGAGTCTGGAGCTGAGCGCTGGGGTTACTGTCCTCATCCTGTCCATTTCACACCATATCTCCCGCCTTGTCTGGATACCTGTAAGGCTGTGGCCTGTGTTCTTCTCCTTCCTCCTTGTTCCACCTGGCTTGTCTGCCCAAGCTCCTGACAAAAGTGAAGTCACGTGTATGCTCATATGAAATGATGATGCTAATAACCTCACTCAACTCCCGGACAACCTAGCGAAGAAGGCCCATCTTTCTATCCCTGAACCAGCAAGACTTATTTCTGTCTTCAGGTCCCGTGCACTTGACTTTTCCTTCTACCTGAAGCACTCCCCCGCCCCCCACATATCCACGTAATATTATTGGCGAGGTCTTCTTGGAACCCTCTGTAAAGAATCACCCTTACCATTGCCTCTCCTCTTAACCTGCTTTGTCCTTCTTCATGGAACATATCACTACCTGACATGGATCTGTGTTTTCTTTGTTGGTTACCTACTCCCCCCAGTAGATCATGGCCCATGGGAGGTCTGGATCTTTGTCTCTTCTGACTATGGATGGATAAGCAGTGCCTGACATCCAGGAGGCAGTGAGTAAACATTTCATGAATAACTATGTGAGGAGATCCCATTTTACAGATGAGGAGACCAAGGCTCAGACACTGTGTGCCTTGCTCAGGGTTACCAAGAACTAAAAGGCAGGTTGGGACCCCAGCAGATTCTGGCCAGGCAGTATACCCCTGATCCTCTAGGTTACTTGCTTTTGAGTATTTCCAGGGCCATACATAGGATCCCTACATTCAAATGTGTTGATTATTCTGGGTGGTGATTCCAGCTTCCCAGGGCCGGGGCATTTCTGGATCTACTCCTGTCCTCATTCACTTCACACTGTTCTGTTTCTTGCAAATAAAGTGTGGGTCTGCAGTGGTTCCCATGTGGCATCTACTCCCCAGGCTTCATACCTTCTGCTTAGGGGTGTGGGCTTAGGAGAGTGGGAGAGAATGGGTGATGGTCCCTCCATCTCTCTGATCAGCTCTGGGTTAGAGCAAACCACAGCCCTGCCTTTTGTGGGGGAAAAATAATCAGAACCAGAAGACAATGGGACTTTGGGTGTGTGTGTGTGTTATGGGTCCCATGGTGAGGGAGGAAGTTGTATTTTCTTTCACTCCCCGGAGGACAGTGACGTCATTGCTTGACTCAGAATCAGCCAGTCATTGAAGCACCTGCCATTACAGTAGGATGCGTTCCTTCTTCCCCCAATCTGTTGCTTACTTACAGCCCACAGGGTCTCATCAAATCTTTTGGATGGACAAAGCAGGCAGATGAGGAGTGGGGAACAAAATGGGGTAAGATCTGGCATGGAGCCCACAATGCAGTCTTCATACCGGCTTAGAATAACTGGCTTTTACAGAAGGGTGACCTGCATTCCACCAAGTAAATCCCAGCCCCGCCTCCTGATTCAGCTCCAGGCAAATTCATAATTTATTTCTGAGAACAAGCTCCCAGTCTAGGCAAAAAGTCTGACTGCGGCAAGAAGCTGCGATGCACGTTTACCTGGGGAACTGAGCAAAATGCCACCGTTTTTGTTAAAAATTTTTGGTTTTGCTTTTTCTGCTTACAGGTCAGCTGTGGGGCCCAAAACCTCCCCCCACCTTGGACACAAATGCAGACAGTGGAGATGAAAATAGCCATGACAAGGCAGTGCCACTGGGTATCTTTAACTGCTCTCAGTCATTAAGGTGCCTGGATTGGATTTATCACCAATGATTGGATCGATTTACTTGGTGCTCAACGGCAGTCTAAGTTCTTCTGTGCCCTGACTACAGGCATGGCGTTAAGATGGATGGGCTGGCAAAGCATCCCACCCCAGCATGGGAGATGGGGCTAGAGGGCTCTGTCTGAATGATGCTTCTGAGATAAACATACCCTGGGCATACATGGGGCAAAGGAGCAGAGAAACAGGATTCTTTGTTTGTGCCTCCTGGTGCTGGGGACCTGCGCAGTCTGCCATGGGTGGTGACAGCTCATGAGAAGGGAGGGAGGACACCAGTAAGGACTCCCCATTACAGTAGGGTTTGCCTTTGCCAAGTGTGAACACAGTTTCATGGAGCTCTTCAGAGCTCTTTCTTCCAGGTCTGGCCTTGCTCTCCCATGCAAAATAGGCCTTTGTTAAGATTTGGGTCTCTGTCAGTCCAGGCAGGTCCATCCCTACCATGGTTGGGAGCAGATTTACTGGAGGGGCTAAAACGTCCTTGAGGCTGTGGCCTGAGCCTGTGGGTCCTTGTAGGCCTCCTCGGGTAACTGCAGCAAAACTGTGGAAAGAATGGATAGCATCTGATTTTTTTCTAGGGAATGGAGTTCATCAGCCCTGTGTTCCAGAAAGATCTCTGCTGCCTGCCTGCCTGCCTTGTGATACGCTAACTCTCCCTGTTTCAGCCAGTCTGCCTCTACTGGAACATCCGACATGACCTTGCTGTGTAACTGAGTCATGTCATTGCTGCCCTTACCCCATGGGATGTAGGGACCCCAAGAAGCTCCATGCTCTCAAATCAAACCCACTCTTGGCCTTGTGTGCAGTCAGTGTGATACTGAGTGTCCCCTTCACTGTTACTACTCATATCTGCTAGCTAGTCTGGATGGATAGTTTTTGGGATCCTGGCCACCACAAGAAAATGGAATCTGTATTTCCAAGGATTTGAGAAGAGCTTGAAGCTGGTACAAATGTTCCCAGCCCCTTTGTAGACCTCCTTCACTTAAAGGCAACCCTTGGTTGTTGGGCTCAATTCAGGGCATTTTCTCCCAAACTGCTTGACCCTCATTGAGCCCTGTATGGCAATATACTCCTTGTCACCTAGACTTTGATTTTGGAGACACACTTTTATTCATGCTATCATTTCAAACTTTCTCTGGCTATTATACTTCTCTTCCTTTCTTGACTGTGATCCATGATCTGGTGGCTCTGGGTAAATCACCTGTGTGGTCCTTCCTGGTCTCCAGGTGCCCTTCCCACAGACCAGGCCTGCAGACATGAACTGACCAATGTGCTGGAACTTTCCTGGGAAGTAGAACCTGTTCACTCTCCACACGTGTTCTATGACTCTTCAATTCTTTCTGTTCAGTGAAACAGTTTCTTCCTTCCTTCCTTCCTTCCTTCCTTCCTTCCTTTCTTTCTTTCTTGGAAGATGTTTGATTTTCATGATTACAGTTCTTTCACTCCAAAGCATGAAAATCTGACCTCAAAAAGCTATTTGATGTTCATGAAGACTTTGGAACATTTTAATGGGCTTCCAAGAGTTCTTTGGGTCACAAAGATTATATTTTACTGAATCTCAACACCTTCATTTGAAAGGGGTTGGGAAGTTGTTCTAATTGAGGTTTTCTTCAGGCAGAGAAGGTGGTTTCTTTACATGGGAAGATGCCAAAACCCTGTGGGTTCAGAGGATAATAACAATCACAGAAATTCATGTACTTAGTATGTGTTGACACAGATCCAAGTACTTTACCTGCATTTTGTTTCATGGAACTTTACCACCACCACCACCACCACCACCACCACCACCACCACTACCAAGCTGGGGTATTGGGAGATAGAGGATTGACACAGCCCTTCACCATACATGTGATTCCTACTTCTCTAATTAAAGTGATGGGGAAATTCCCCAAGTCCCTCTTGTCTCACTGTTTAAGCCTTATAAATAGCTTATTTTTCTAAAAGTTTCACAAGCAGAGTTTTAGAGAAGATAGGCCATAGAGAAGGCTTGGATTCAAGTAGAACCTTAACACTTACCAGCCAGGTGGCCTTGGTCAAGGCAGTTGGCCTTTCTGAAGCTCATAGCTCATGCATTCGCTGCACAATTACTGCGTGCCCAGTGTTTAAGGGATTGTTTTGTGCAGGTGCTTGGTGGTAATGAGGACAGAAGTTGTGATGTTAACTACCACTTATTGAGCTTGGATTATGTGTTAGGCACTGGACTATGTTTTATTTGCAACTTTTCATTTAGTTCTTCCATTACACTTTAAGGTAGGCAGAACCAACAGGGGGAAGTTAGTCAAAGAGTTTAATGAACTTGCCTAAAGGCCACACAGCTTGCAAATGGACAGAGGAGACAATCAACCTCAGTTTTCTTAGATCTCAAAGCCCACGTTTCTAACCACCAAGAGACCAAGATGACTCACACAAGAATCCTGGTTCAGGTGTTTAGATCTTGGAGGGGAGATTATGTCCTTAGAAAGATTTGGGTTGGGCACCTGGGTGGCTCAGTGGGTTAAGCCGCTGCCTTCAGCTCAGGTCATGATCTCAGGGTCCTGGTATCGAGTCCCGCATCGGGCTCTCTGCTCGGCAGGGAGCCTGCTTCCTCCTCTCTCTCTCTGCCTGCCTCTCTGCCTACTTGTGATCTCTATCTGTCAAATAAATAAATAAAATCTTAAAAAAAAAAAAAAAAGAAAGATTTGGGTTGTCAGACCACAGGGACCAAGTACTGAGAGTTTGGACACCATTGTTTTAGCTGGTGGCGTCAAGGAAAACTTTGTAGAGAAGTTATTATTTTAACTTTGAAATCTGGGTATGATTTGAGTATGAGATATGTGAGCAGGGGCTCCTCCCATTCTGGGTGCTCTAGCGATTGCTATGCTAGAAACTTGTAAGGGGCATGGAGGAAGAAAGGGACAGTTCTGTCTGACATAGCACATCCTAGTCAGACTATGTGTATAGATTGAATATGTCTATATTTATCTTTGTAACCTACATCTACCCATATTTATACCTACATCTAGCCATTTACATCTACCCATCCACACCTACACATGTACATCTATATACCTGTATCTAGACCTGTATATCTCGTATATCTCTGTATCTCTACATCATCTATCTCATAGGGCCAATTTCATTCCTAGGAGTATGTCCCTAAAAGAATCTTACCCAAATCCATGTGAGTGGAATATGTGTCATGACATTCTCAAGAGCATTGTGTATGTGGGGGGGGGGTGCAAGGGGAGATGGCAAAAGGCCACAAGGTGGTGTAGGCATGTTGCAGCTTATGACAAGGACTCTCCTGGACACAACTTGAGTCAGGCTTCTCTAAACCCCCAAGCCTCACGTTTGGTCCCTGTCCTTGGTCCCTGTCCTTGGTCCATTAGTCCCCTCCCCTCAATATCTGATGGAATTTGTCCTCCTTTACCCTGAATCTTATCACTTTGCCTGCCTTCAGCAAGAATCCTATCAAGTCGCTTTAACCAGAACCCTTCTGTCTCTGATGTTTCCTCTTAAGGATTTTCCATCCCCTGATTTCCATCCTGCTTCTCCCATACAAGTCTCCACTTGTCTTTGTTGTATTTGGACTGGATTCCAGTTCTAGTCCGAGATCTCTCTTCCCCCGTTGCAATAGCTCTAGAATAAAATTTGTCTTCACCGCTTTTTCTATCTAGCTCTGGTGTTCCTTGATACCTACCATGCCAAAGTGAGAAACATACATAACAACATGCAAACATCTTTAAAGTATAGTGCTGAGTGAAAAAAAAATGAAATATACAACATACCATTTATATGAATTTAAAATGGATGTACAAAATAACAATATGATTTTACAAGGACACTTAGAAATAAAAAGGTAAACATTAAACACATAGATATGATTGCTTATGGGGGGGTGGGAATGGAGAACAGAAATACAAAGGAAAAGTAAATAAAGGGTTTATCCAAATTGAGGATGGTAACATGCCATGAACTAAGGGATATAATTAGTTCAAACCCCCCTGAGATTTACTGCCAGCACCGCTCCCCGCCCCACCCCCCCCCCGCAACACACACATATATCTTGCTACAGGACAATGGGCCAAGATGGGCATCAGGAAAGGCTATATGATGGCAGGGTAAGTGTCTACCAGATATGTGGGGCTTTCCATGATCTTTGATCATGGGTCTGCTTCCAAGATCTAGACAGTATGACTAACAGGCCTAGAATCTTAGGAATTGAATAAAACCAAGAAGGGCCTGATTTGTAGGTTATCTACAATGTATTAAATCAGAGAAAAGAAATAAAGGCAAAACCTGAAGGAGAAGGAGCTGAAATTAGAAGATCCTGGAGAGGGGAATGTCAGCAAGACTAGAGCTACAGGGACAGCATGTGCACAAATGCCTCTGTGGCAGAGGAGTAAGGAGGAGAAAGCAAGAAGTACCACCCTCTGAGGTGAACAACCTAGCTAGCTGGATGGCTGGATTCCCTGGAGGGAAAACTCGACCATGACCACGGTCGGGCAAGATATCACTAATCGGCACTGCCCCCATACTGGGTAGTAAGTCAGCCCATACTGGGCATGTGGAGGATGTTACTTATATGCAAAGCATTGGGTGTATTGCTCGGGCTGGGGGTGGGGAATGTGGTCAAAGATATTGCCCCAGGACAAACATCATCTCCCCACTGAACCCTTCTCCCTTGCCCCACCCACTGATTGGCATAGAGCACTGGGATTTTCTTGTGTTTGGAAGCTTAGGGCATGCTGGCTCCCAGGTGAGCTTTCCTTGGCTCTGGTCTCCTGCCTGGCAATGGAAGCTGTGCTTGGCTATTGGGAGATGGGGGCGGTCTGTCCAGAGTGCTAGAGCTCCTCTTCCCTTATTTTCAAGAGAGTCCACTGCCATGGGACCAGGCCTACTGGATGAAGCATGACCTGGTGGAATAGAGGGCATAGTCTTTGTAAGTGCCCCTGGATCCACTGGCCCAGGATCCAGAAAATAAAATTGTTGAGTTGTCTTGACTGTATCGTTGCTCAATGAGACAACTCATTGACTGAGTTGTCTTGACTATATCATTGCTTGACTTAAAGTTAGTGTCCAAACTTTGGAAATCCGGAGGTGCTCACAACAGACCTGGGATTAGGATCAACTGCAGGTATAATGGAGTGATCATGCTCTGTCCTCGTGAGTCCAGATTTTTCAAAGCCGAAGCATTTCCTTGTGGGGGGGTCTTCTCATACAACGGACCATCTTCGGCACAGCAGAGACAGGGTGGCACTCACTGGCGCTGTGTGGGATGGAAGTGCCCAGTGGGGGCAGTGCCGATTAGTGATATCTTGCCCGACCGTGGTCATGGTCGAGTTTTCCCTCCAGGGAATCCAGCCATCCAGCTAGCTAGGTTGTTCACCTCAGAGGGAGAAGCCAGCACCTCAGAGGGCGAAGCCAGCTCCTCAGAGCCTCCACTCACCTCAGGAACATTCAGAAGGAAGCTTCTGGTGGCAGGTTCTTAGGTCAGCTGCTGAATTTTCCTTTTCCACAACTGGCATTGCAATTGTTCCTCATATCGTCCATTCATCTCACAAAGGCAGGAGGATGCCTGACATATTCAGTGTCAAAAGAGAAAGAGAGGCAGGGAGCGAGAGAGGGAGAGACTGGTGTTCAGGAGTATCATGAGCAAAAGTGGGCAGTAGGGTTGAGGAGGTCCTTGAGGGCCTGTGGGGCCACTGTGAGCACTTTGGCTTCAGTCTGAGTGAGATGGGGAGACACTGTGAGGTTTAGAGCCGAGGGGTGATATGGGATGAAACACTTTTGGAAAATAGGGATCCTATCTTATTCACCTCTGTAAAGTGCCCATGCCAGCACATTCTCTGGGGCATTGGAAATGCTTAATAACTTTGGACAGAATTGCAGTACTTTATTAAAAAAAAGATAGCACTGGGGCGCTGGGGTGACTCAATCCGCTGAGCAGTGGACTCTTGATTTCCACTCAGGTCATGGTCTCAGGATCATGGGACTGAGCCCTGTGTTGGGCTCTGCGCTCTACAGGAAGTCTACTTGAGGATTTCCTCTCTCCTTGTCCTTCTGTCCCTTCCCCCACTTGAGCTCTCTATCTCTCAAATAAATAAATACATCTTAAAAAAAAAAATCATGGCACTGTCCCAGGTCATTGATAAAAGCATTAGTAGTATCTACTAAGTTAAAATTTTTATTTTAAAGCCTTATTGTTTATCTGCTGTCCAAAACTAGGTGTCCATGGTCCTATAGCCCTTTTCCCAAAAGGTATTTGATGAAAACCAGATCTTTCCATCTTTCTATAACATTGAAACATTTAGTCTATATTACCTTCTAGCTCAGCAATCTCTGTGTTTACTTTGCACCTCTTCCTGGCCAAGACTGATTGGCCTTTTTTTTTTTTTCTTTTGAGAGAGAGAGAGAGATGGAAGGTGGGTGAGAGGGAGCAGGGGACAGGCAGAGGGAGAGGAGAGAGAGAATCCCACCCAGGCTCCCTGTTCCGTGTGGGGTTCTTGACCTGAACTGAACTCAAGAGTCAGACACTTAACAGACTGAACCACTCAGACGTGTCACAATTGGCTTTTAATAGTTTGGTCCCAGTTCTCAAATTGTGAAAAATATTAAGCATATTGAGATGTGAATTGTATTAGTAATTCAGACCATCATCAATAAAATCACTAGGAAATCATGGAGTCAAAACAACTTTTGGGGAAAAAAATGGCTTTCTTCCTCTGTCCCCAGTTGAACTACTTTCATGGAGGACTTACCTTTGAACTGTTGTATTTATTATTTTTGGTTTGTTTGGGATGGGTTCCCTTGTCAAGACTGGAAGCCCACTAGAGACAAACGACAGGAAGAAGGAGAAATGCAGCTCTTTTGAGAATTCCCAGAATCTCTTATGGAAATTCCAGAACTACCTTCTTCAAAGGGCTTCTAGTACTTTGGAAGCCTGGCTGGGGAGTCCCCAAGAGAGGCAGCCTGCTTTATGACTGGAGCTTTGGGTTTCAAGTCTGAGCATAGGATTCCTTCTTCAGGTCACCGCCCCCCCCCACTTTCCCGCCTGCTGTGTGACCTTGGGCGAGTCAATTCCGCTCCTAGAGCAAGGGGAGGAGGAAGAAACATTCACTAAGCTCCTTTCATGGGCTCTGCACGGGCCCAAGTGTTAAGGATGCATAGTCCTTAGAACAAGGATTCTTGTTCTAGAATCCGTAGAACAACCCCATGAGACGAGTATTTCTCCATGTTACAGGAAACAAAAAGGAGGCTCAGACAGCTTCAGTAAGGGGCTCAAAGACACAGAGCTGGGTTTTAAAACCAGAATCAGTGTGTCTCCAAAGGCCACACATTTGTGATACCTTCTTCTTAACCTGCACTTACTCTCTGTAAGACAAGTTCATGGGCTGTCGTCTGAGTGCTTCTAGCTCTGAGCCGGCCGGATTCTGATGGCACGGGAATCCACTGCATAGTGGCATCGTCTGCCTGTCCAGTCCTGCTCCTCCCCTCACCTGGACTTCCTCTTTGTAGACGTGGGTCCTGCCCCACACCTGACATTCACCTTCACTTCTCATCAGTCCTCTGCTTCATCCTGGCATCCCATGACCTCCTCATTTCCCTCTTATCCTTCCTTAAAGCCCCTTTCTTTCTCTCCACCCTCCTGTTATTTTCTCCTCCCAAATATCCCCGTGCAAAGCTCTCCTCTTTTTTTCTAAGCTTATCTCACTTTTACCTGGAAGCTTTCCTGGTTAGATAAATGATCTGAATGGCTTTGGAAAAAGTCATCTCAGTCTGCATTTCATTTTCATTTGTAAAATGAGATCCCTGCCTTGGATGGTCTCCCTAGCCCCTTCCAGTGCCAGCGTTCTGCGATTACAAATAAATCTGATCTCTTCCTTTCCCTGGTATTCCCTTTGCAGCTGTGGCCTTTGTTTTCCTATTAGCTTGATTTGCAATTTCCACCCAGCTACTTTGCTTTTATTCTTGGGTTGTTGGCATGTGCAGCACTTAGCTATCCAGACTGGAAACTCATGGAAGGGAGGAATCATGTGACTTTCT
Organism: Neogale vison; assembly: GCF_020171115.1. Classification (NCBI taxonomy): domain Eukaryota; kingdom Metazoa; phylum Chordata; class Mammalia; order Carnivora; family Mustelidae; genus Neogale; species Neogale vison. The sequence continues at coordinate 10,362,483 of NC_058100.1, forward strand.
CCTCCGTATCCCCTCTGCTTCCATTGCCAGTACAGGACAAATCCATGAACTCGGGGGATATTCAACAGCGCCATCAATGGTCAGATAGATGACAGATGGCAAAGCCCACCCAGAGCCTTGTTTTCTTGGTGTCCCTGCTATGTTCCTGCCATTCACCTTTTAAAAAGATATCTTCAAGTTACCCATTTGCCTGAGGATGAGGTCTTTGCTGTTGCCTTTTCCATGATCGTCTCTATTCAACAAACTGGCTGAATCTATGTCTATGCCCTTGACAGGGAGGGGAGATCTAGATATATCTGTGTCCTTGTGATGTCCCCTGGGTTTCAGGACCAAACTTTCGGTCCTCTGGGCCTGATGGGCTGCATATCATTTCAGATTCATCAGGGATCTGTCAGCGCCATTGCGGTTCGATTTAAGCATTTTTTTCCCCCTAAATGCTGCTGTCTGCAGAGTCTGATGTTTGTATTGTGATGGTAGAAGGAAAGATTTATTTATTCAGTCATTTATTCAAAAATCATTTTACCGACTACTTACTACGTGTCAGAAACTGGGGGTAAAAAAAGTAAGTAAAACCTGGTTCTTGCCCTTAAGAAGTACTTGGCCTCACAAGGAAATTGATACTGAAAGGTTAGTTTGGTGCAGTGAGATACCCTGTCATAAAGGTATAGTCAAAGAGAAGGAGCAATTTCTGAGAAGCTAAGGGTTGGTTTTAACGAGAGGCATCACGGATGTCCCAGCAGAGGTGACCTTAAGGTTAAACCTGAGTGCGACTTGGCAGCAAAAGGCTGGAGGACATTCTAGGCAGAAGGAACAGCCTGCATAAAGGCATGGGGTGAAGGGGCTGGTGAAAATAAGGTTAAAAAGGTGAGCAGGAGCTGTATGGTAAGAGTCCTTATTTGTCCTGTGGAGGAAGCTGCAGGCCAGCGGCTCTCTGACTTTATTGGATTGAAGGCTCATCCACGAAACCTGCTGCATATATAGCTTTCTGGGATCCACTGATTTAATTCAGTTGGTTTGAAGTGGAGTTCAAAAAATCTCTAATGTGAGCCAACTTCCCAGGTGATCCTGATGTAGGCAGTCTGCTAATCACTTTAGCAAGGCATTGCTGTTTTGCACATGGCAATGGGAAATACCAAAGAGTGACGTCAGAAAGATCTAAGAAAATACGGCTGGTGAATTGAGCAGGAAAGTCGCCATGTGGGGTGATCAGTTAGCAATTCATTGTGGTGGTTCCCCTGAGAAATACCCAATGCCTGAAGTATGGCAGCCGGTGGTGGTAGCGCAGAGAACTGAGCGGAGACAACGTTCAGAGGTTGAATGCACAACAGTGAGTGAAGGAACGGAAGTTGTTGCGGGGGAGACAGAAATCACAGGTGCCTCCAGGAGTTCTCACTAGGCTAATTAGGAGCTGGGGGTGCCATCAACAGAAAGCGAAATGCATTTGCGGGAGAAGATAAAAAGTGTGGTGTAGGACTTCCTTAGGTTTTTGTGTCTGTAGAATCTACAGATAAAGATTTAATTCAGATCCCCCAGATTTGCATTTGGGAATTATGATGAGCATGTTGAGATGAAAGTTGAAGACACGGGATTCTGTGAGATGACTCTGGAAAAGAGACTAGAGGACAAAGACTGTGCCTTTAAGAGAAAGGTAGAGGGGAGAGATCTATATCCTAGACTGTAAGTGAGCAGCTCAAGGTAATTAAGGGAAGGGGAGAATTTTAGGAAGGACTTTTCCAACATAAGTTGGGACTGAGGCACAGGTTTCCCCCTAGAGGCAAAGAGGGGCATTGCAGCAGAGAGCAGGCAGTGAAGCTAGAAAGGGGGTGGGGTGGGGGGGTGTCTGCCTGTGGGTGAGCGCTCTAGAGTGTGTCCTGATGGAGGGATAATGCTGGTGTGTGTGTGTGTGTATGTGTGGCTATGAAGTACGTGTTCATTTATGCAATGCGTATCCAACAGGAGCCTCCTGCGTGCTAGGCATCTGACAATCCCATGAGCAAGGTAGAGGAAGGGCAGCCCAGGTGCGCAGCACACCCAAGGAACAAGAGTCAGAGAGTAAGGAAAAATGAGAGCCAGGCACTGTGAAGCAGACAGTGGCCTACACGAAGCCAGCAAGGGGTCCTGATATGCAATGGCAGCCACAGGAAGTTGACATGGCCAGGATGAGGCCAACTAGAGCAGACAATAGTACCAAATGCCACAGAGGGACTAGAAAGACCAAGGAATGGCCTGGATATTGCCATTTGGGTGACCTTTCACTGAGTGTTTTCTTTGGAGCTCAGCGGAGGAGTGGGCAGAATGAGGGGAAGGGGAGAGAGGCTGTGATTTTTGAGTTGGAAGCAGGGATGGGATAAGGCTAGGCAAGGTGCACATGAACCTTATTGGTACAACTTGAGAACCTAAGAGGACTTGTTTGGACAACCTGCAATTTCAAAAATTAGTTTTTGTCCTAAGAGGTTATTAAAATAGAAAAATACCATAATATGTCTTTCTGCAACATTTAAATAGCTTCTTATCCTGACAGTTGTTAATACTCGCTTGTCCAGGAATTCTAGGCCTTTGGCAGCAAACCAAGTAAATATTCTAAAATAGAAAATAAAATTTCCCTTTATTATTACTCAGATATACTCAGTATTCTGAGTACTGAATACTCAGATTCAGGTGTGTGTATGTGTGTGAGTGCGCACGCGTGCGTGTGCACATGCAAGCCATGCACAGATTTGGTGTGTCTATTTGTGCTCATTTGAGTACATAGAATATTTCATATTCTATATATCAGGCAATGTAGCTGCTAGCATATACCAATAAGCAGAAAAGACATGGGGGAGCCAGATGATCTTATGCAGGGATATGCTGGTAACTTGGCTCTCTGGCAGATACAGAAGGCCTGGTTGTAGCATTTGCCAGTTACCATGGTGTAAATACTCTCGCTGTGGTTGATTTCAAACTACCAGCATAATGTCACTGAGTGTGGAACTCTGGGGAGAGATTTGCCCAATCTGTTCTTGCATGTCAGTATACAATATCTCCAACACACCAACAATCGTTTGTGAAGCCAGAGAAATAATGACAGTAATAATTCCTTTGACTTATGAGTCTGTTTATGGTTCCCCAAGCACTCTGTTCTATTTTTATTTACCTGCACAGTACCTTGAGTGTGATTTGAAGAATATGGAAAATCTCTTTGGCTAGCCACAGGCCTTGAATTACCACCAAGAAAACTCTCTGTAACATTCACGAACAGAGACGATGTCTTTTAAAGAATAGAGTACAGGACACATTAACATGCATAACCCAGGATCAGACAAGAAAGATCTTGATTGTGGGGTATTACCAGAGAGAGAAGATCTGAATGAGAGATCAGAAGGGGAGAAGGGGGATTTGGGTAGCCAAGTAAGGGAGAGGTTCAAAAGAGAGATCCAAGCTATTAAAAATATAATTTTCCCTACTTTATAATTTTGCTAGGGCTTGGCCTGCTCCTAGATCACAGATCTTGCCAAATATAGTTCATGCTCCATTATCCACTCTAATGGAGGAAGGTTGGACAGCATAATTCAAAACAATGGACAACCTTGAAAGGTAAGTACAACTGGATTTGCTGAGGATCTGAGTCTTGTTTCTTGGTATCTTTACCATCCTGTGAATGGTTTACCTGTTCTACCTCTGGAACTTAACTTACTCATGGCATGGAGGGAACAGAGAAAAGCCATATGATTAATGCCCATCTAGATGTTTTTTGTATGAGTAACTGTGGGATTGGGGTGGTTATGTCTCCTTTTAAGCAATTTAATAACATTTTATTTAACAGTTGCTTCTTACTAAAAGATGAAAAACTCTTGTATTAGGAAATGAAAATAATTTTTGGAGAGAAACATTTAATTCATTTGGCCCTAAACTTTAAAGTAGTGTGTGTGTGTGTGTGTGTGTGTGTGTGTATGCACGTGCGCATGTGACCAACTTGAATTGCTGTTGATTACAGGATAAATCAATATCTAGCCATTGGCAGTTGCGGACTGTTAGCACTTGGTGACAGTTGATATATTGGTGGCCAGGAATGAGAATGGTGGGTGTGCATCCTACCAATTTTTAGAGCATATTTTATCTGTACAAGTAACAGTGGCTCTGCTCCCCATTTGTCATTTCTGTCCTTGAAAGCAGGAGTTGATAAATGACAATAACGTTTAGCCCACCATGCTGCATGCTTCTTTCCATCCCATGGCCCAGTTTCAGGGTAGGGAGAGAGACAGAAAACCTCTCATCTTGGGTGGAAACTGGGGGGATTGGGATGTAGAATGGGGTAAGAAAGGCAAGCCAAGTGGTGGCTTCAGGGAAAAAGGCTGTCCTGTTGATGCCACAAACACACACATTGAAGTTCGTTTCCTTGGTTGGCATTGATGAGAAATGATTTTTTCCCTCTCCTTTCTAGGTTCTGTGGCCCCAGCCCCCACCAATCGACCAATGACCAATGGCCTTTTCCCTTCAGTGTCTTTTGTTTCCATTGCTTCTGCAGGTCTTTCCTGCCTTCAGTCCATTCTTCTGGGATTTTATTACCTCACCTCATGATAAACAACACCTTCCTGATGGTAACGCTAATCATAGCAATATCTCACACCTAAAATCTGGGTAGTGTTCACCATTGGCTAAGGAGTTACCCCTATCTCGTCTCATGCAATCCCTGTGGCCCTCCTGTGAGATGGGAAACGGAGCTCAGAAGGCCAAGCAATTTGCCGGGGCTGACAGGTTTGCAAGTGGGGATGAACCTTACATTGGTGTCAGCCCCAAACCTAACACTCCCAGCCTGTATCTGTGCTGCGTAGCCTCTCCTTGTTCTGATCTAATTTGTATCTAGCTGCTAGAACAATCTTCCTGTAAATTCGTATTTCCTGTAAGAACAGCTAACTCCCTTTGCCTCTTTGCCCACAATCCCCTGAGCACTTTGGTTCACACTGAACCACCACTGGCCCCTGGTTTCCTCCTACACCAGATGTCATGTTTCCCTCGCCCTTGTTCAATGTAAGATCAGGTACAATCCCTACATCTTTTCCATGAGAACTTCCAAATTGTTTGGTCAAGTCACATTAAGCACTGACGATATCGAGAGGAAAACTGTTTATCAGAAAAATGCCAAAATCTGTTCATGAACTCACACGGGATGTGTCCAAAGTGTAAAATGTATATTGGATTTCCAAGACAGTACAAAAGAAGAATACAAAATATCTCATTAATTTTCTGTCATTATAGGTTGAAATGACAACAGTTTGGAACATGGGGTTAAATAAAATAAGTTACAATTAATTTCACCTGTTTCTTTCGAATGTGACTAGTAGAAAACGTAAAATTACATATGTGTTTTGTGTTGTATTTTTATTGGATAGTACTACTTTAGAGAGTCATGTTTATTGATTGTTCATAAGATGCTCAATGACACTTTTTTTTTTTTTTGAAGGGGAGAGGGTGAGTGGCGAGGAGGGAGAGAGAGAACCTTAAGAAGGCTGTACTCCCAGCTTGATCTCACAAGCCTGAGTTGAAGACCTGAGTCGAAATCAAGAGTTGGATGCTTAACCGACCAAGCCAACCAGGAGCCCCGTCACAGAAGCACATGCTCCTTCCTTTTTCACTCATGTTTCTTAAATGTATTTCATATGAAATGAAGTTACATCATGATCGTGAGAACAGTGATCACAATCAGGTTCAAGGACAAGCATTCCCGGATCTTGGCAGGGTCACTTTTCAAGTTGCAGGAGCAGAAATCCATGAAAAATCTAGAGTCCCCTCCTTGTAACTTTGGGTACCGTGGTGTCAGTCAGTGTGCTGAGCCGAGCAGAAGGTGAGTGTGGCTTGTGGGGTAAAGCAGTGAAGACTGGTCATGAGAGCTCTCGCTGTACTCTAATCCTGACCCGCAGCTCAGAGACGCTCCGTTTCTGATACGCTGTTTAAAAATGACGATGTGACAGCTCTATTTTCTGTTAACTTTCTTGACACCCTCAGAATTGTAGACTTGAAAAATGAAATTTAGGAATATCCTGATTAAGCAGAGAACAGATTCATTTCATTACAGGAAAATGGAAAACGCAACCAAGTGAATAATGGTTGTCTCAATGGAAGTGGCTCACATGGCCAGGGTATTTGGAGTAGGAGGTTGTCCATAACCTACTGGAAAATTAGTAGGCTTTCTAGCAAGCCAATAGGCTGTTTTGGTTTCCTCTCTGGTTGCAAGGCCAACCAGAGAGGTAGTTGCTCTCTTGGAGAGGACTCTGTTCTGGGTCAGGACCTGGCCTGCAGGACAGTGTCATCCCTACCCCTCGGTCTCCATCATGATCTGTGGGGGTCATGCTGCAGTGTTCACCCATGCATAGGAAGGTAGCTGGCCTCACCCACAGCCTTGTCGGTGTAGAAGGGGTAAATAGTGCCAGTTACATTATGTCTGCAAGGCCTGTGAGAGAGGATTGTGGAATCCACGGTCCAGCTGTGACAAGGGTGAGCATTATGAACTGCCTCCTGTGTGCCAGGGGCGGGTGTGGGTTGGCCTGGGGAGATGAAGAATGCAAGCGGTTGGTACCCACGGTGGCAGCCGTACCTCACTTCCCTTGCCTGATGGTACCCCAGTGTGGCTGAGGGTTGTTGCATGAAGTCTGTGCATTAGACAAAGCAGTTCTAGTCTCTCAAGGGCCTGCCAGGTGCAAACAAGTCTGAGGTCTCTAGACATTATTGAGGTAGAGGCAAGACAAGTGTTCTTGCTTCAACAGCTCTCTCCAATAGGACTCTCTCCCTCAGTATCCAGTGTGATGGAATGGTTGGTTTAGCCTAGATGAAGTGGGGTCTTGTAGCTCTTACTCTGATTGAGGCAAATGGCAAGGCTGGACCCCCAGACTCCTTGAGGCCACTGAATTGAATGGCATTAGGAACATGCAGCAAAAGCTGCTTCCAGGGAAAGAACATTTGTGAGGAGATGAGTTTTGCTGAGCACTGTTGGTTGGCTTGCAAACAACAACAAAGAAAATAACAGTCAGAAGAGAGAGTTGCAATCCTTTGCCCTACTCTGTTTTGTAATAAATAAATGAACCAAGCTTATTCAATCTCTATGGTCCTGTTTATACGAGAGCCGTTCTGCTCCATAGGTTCCCTCCAGGGAGACATGAGGGACACTAGGCTGCAAACTGGAAGAGGCTGCGCTGAGGGAAAATGATCAGGGTCGTTAGGGTCTTGCAGAAATTAGGAGTGAAGTGCTCTCCCTTGGCGTTTTCAGAACTGAACTGAATGCCTGGAGAGCCAAGGAGACCCCCCACTTCCATCCCCCACCAGCCCCAACTCCTTCTCCTCACATTCCCATTCCGGGCCTGGAGTTTGAGAATTAGAGGCTGTGTGCATGGGGGTTTTCCAGATCTCCCCTGAAAGCCAGCCCCGAGTTTTCCCAGAAACCTGAGGGGAGGCCCCAGTGGAGTTCCCTTCGTGAGGAGCCATGACCAGTGAGTCGTCTTGCTTCTTGGCTATAATGGGAGGAGTGGCAGAAAGAAGTGAGGTCTTACTGAAGAATCAGCAAAACGTCAAGAAAAAAACCGTCAAGTGATACGCAGCACTGACATAAACCACTTTCCTCAATTTTCAGTGTGTGCGAAGTATCTTGTGATCTGTTTCTGCATCCCAAGCCCGAGAAAGGGGAGGCACTGGTGTCTTTGTCCTGATTCATAGACCGGCTCTTGTCTATGTAAATCTTAAATATCAAATTCTCAAACTGTGGCCAAGTGAGATACTAAGACCACTGGGTGGAGGCAGCTTACAAATGGTCAAATAATTAATGTTAAAAAAATTTTTTTTTCTAAAACCATAGAATAGAGCACAGGTAGTCAAGACTGACAAATCTGAGAAAAACAGACCTCAGATAAATAGCCTGGCATGGTTGTTAATAATGATGATGATGATGATGATGATGATGATGATGATGATGATACTGGCATCACATTAACTGTAGCATTATTATTGCAACTATTTATTGTGTTCCAGGATTGGTTAAAAGCTTTGTATAGAACATTTTATGGAATTCGATCCTTACAAAATCCTTACAAATCCTTAAAAAGTCCAACAAGGGAGGTATCATTAGCCATGTTACTTAGGTGGGGCCATCAAGGTTTAGAGAGGTAAGGTTATTTGCCCAAGGTCATCGAGGTTGGAAATGATGGAACTGGGATTCTAATCTGTTTTTGCATCAAGACTATGGGACATAGTCTTTGTCTTTTAAACCAATATTTCAAACAAGAGTCAACATAAAACCAGAAAAGTCTAAAGTCTGATTTATAACCTGATTTCTTCTTGGCCTTCGCAATGCTGAGTGGAAATTGCTGAGTCTTTAGTATGGAAGGAGTGTTTGAAGTATAATACAGAAGAGCCTACTGCCAGGAGTTGTCTCATATTTGCCTTTAAACTGTAATGACCCAGAGCTCCAGCACTAGTGTCAATTTATTAATCACCCTCATGTGCCAGGTACTGCAGCCCCTTTTTGTTGATGGAAAGTGTTGACTTTATGGTTGACAAAGCACACTTGCTTACATGAATCCCCAGGCCGAATCCTGGACCCAACTCAGCATTTGTGGGAGAACAGGAACTTAAGGTTCAGCAAAATTCAGATACAGATTTAGGAATTGAAAAGAGAGGACCCAGATGAGATCTTCTTCTCCCTGTCTGAGAGGTAATGACTCCTTCCTGCTCTTTCATGAGGGATGCACTCAGAGTTTATCCATACCATATAACTTACCCTCTCTTGCTTTTACCCTTAACAAACATGCCTTGAAAAAAAAAATGCTGGTGTTTCTGATACCTTTTTTGAATTGAGCTTCTCAGTCAGTTTGAAGTGCTTTACTTTGTATGTTGCTAATTTGTACGTGCTAAACAATTTTTAAGGAAAAAAACACCTTTTTTCCTTAAAAATTACTGTTCTGTTAGAAGGTCTGGACCGTACTTTTCCATTTCTCTTTGAATCTATCAATAGGATCTAACAGTGCTTAAAACAATTTAATTAGTTGCCTCCTTAAATATGGTCTTCATCCAGTTTTCCTTCTTTTGGGGCTTAGACTCTAATAAGATCAAGAAATTAGTTAGCATCCCTAGAGATCCTGAATTGCCCACATGACTTTCTATGGGATATCCGGCTGTATTTGCGACTAGCCTATCTTTTTTCTTCCTTGAAGACATGCATCACCCTCGATTGGTATAACACTTTGCTGACTTCATCATAGGTACTGTTTTAAAATATTTTAAAAAGATTTATTTATTTGTTTTAGAGGACAAGGAGGGGCAGAGCGGAGGGAGAGAGAGTTGTAAGCAGACTCCACACTGAATGTGGAACTGAACATGGTGCTCAGACTCACAACCCTGAGATCATGACCCTGAGCCAAAACCAACAGTTCGACACTTAAATGACTGTACCTTTGAGGTGACCCTAAAATGTTTTTTCTATTAAACCTCTTCTTTGTATTTCTCATTATGGAAAATTTCAAATATATACAGAAGTAGAGAGATGGCTATAATAAAGCCAATGTACCCAACTTCAAAAGTGATCATTACATGGACAATTTTCATCTATACTCCTATCCACCACCACCACCGGGATGATTTTGAAGTAAATCCCAAATACCATAGCATTTCTTCTCTAAATATTTCCTATGCGTCTTGGGAAAATGAGGACTGCTTTAAAAAGCATAACTACAACATTATTGCAACACTAAAGTAAATCAATAGTAATTCTTTAATATAATTAAATATACATTCATCGTTCATATTTCACTGGGTGTTTTTAAAAAAATTTTGTTTTTTTGTTTGAGTTGGATTCCAAAAAAGTTTCCAACTGTATTATTGTTTGATGTATTTCTTTAAATTTACTTTATAGACTTTCTCTCTGTCTCATCCCTCCCCCCTTGTTATTGATGTAGAAGAAACTAGCTACTTCTGCTGTTAAGTTTCCATAACAGATTAGATTCTGCAAAGATCACTTCTAGTTTGATGGTTCTTCTCAGATGGGCCCACCATAGGAGGTTTTCCAGTGAGGACCTGGGGGGTGGTTTTGAGTTCTGTTTTCAGGGCTATTTAGAACCTCATTGCCTTCCTTCTATTTTGTCTCATGTAAGTGCTGATACTGTGAGGACTTGGGAGTGATTGGTGGTTTGTCTCCACATTGATTGTATTTGAGAATTTTTAGGGATACTTTTAATCTTATTTTCTTGTAGCAGTGTTTATTCATTTGTTCAAGGTGTGTAAGAGTCTAGGCTCTGCGAATTCTTGAAACTTGTCATCTTTTTCGGGACAGTGCCTCATATGGAGGAGAAACTGTTGGGGGTGGGATCAAACCTAACTGAGATAGGGGAAGTAGAAATAATAGAAGCAGAATGTACAGATAAAATGGGGAAAAGGGAAATAGAGCAAGAAAGTCTCAAATAGCAAGCTTCATATTTTTGAACATTACCTCAAAACAACAGAAAAGGGAACTATATAAGTTAGAAAAGCTATCTTGAACCACATCTTTTTGTAAAGTTCAAGAAACCAACTTCACATAAAAGTGAATAACAAGGAAATATCAAGATCAACTCTCAAACAAAGTTATTATGAGCAAAAAGGGGCAAAAGCAGAATAACATTATACAGTGAAAGTATAGCTGAAAGTTATATTTACAAGACAGATAAAAACTTCAACATATTATTTCAAAATAAGCCCAATGACATTAAGAAATGGATACAAGACCTGACAAAGCAACACAAATTAGAACTAGAGGTCAAAACCTGGTGATAGAAGTCAGAAAAGCATTAGAAACCGAAGAATCATAATGTCAGAAAAGAAGAATAGAATTACAAAAGATTGTGCTTAAGATAAATGGAAATTGAAAAACAGGACCATTTTAAAAATAAAAGAGAAACAGCTACAAATAAAAAGGATTCCATGAAAGGATTCCATGGCAAATACTGAAGAAAGGCAAAGAGGGTCCAATGTACAGATAATTAGAACTTTTAAAAAATAAAACTGAAACAAGAGAACATAACAAATGTTAAACTGTGAGTGAAGAAACTTTCCTGAAGTTAAAAAAGAAAAAAGTATATATAGTTTTGGTCCACATATTGAAAAAATAATTGCATAACACGTGAGAATATCAACTCAGAGAGATACACATGCCAAGACATACTCTACTAAAACTGCTTGAAGTGACAATAAAACAAATAAACCAAAAATTTCCTTCCACCATTTTGACAAAAAGAGAAAGTGATTTATGAGTAAAAAGTTAGATTATTACCAGAATTTCAACAGCAACACCTTTTGTTAGAAGAAATGGAGTGACATATTTATTGTAATCAAAGAAAGAAAATATGAACCAAATAATTTATGTCAATTAAAACTTATTTGAGTAAAAATGCTAACATTTAAGAATACAGGAAATATGTTCTTGTCTAGAATTCCTGGGAAATCTGCTAGAACCTTCAATGTATAAAATGACTAAAAACACATTATTGATAATTGATAGTGGTGATATTTAAATATACATTTACTTAGAGACTATAGACTAAATGTAAACTAAGAAGGGAGAGTGTGTAATGACTATATATGTAGATAGAGTAAAATATAAATAAAATGGGGGGAAGCTGTAGAAAACAAATGCAAAAGAAGTTTTAACTTAGATTGATTTTGTTGAGATTGTTTAGTAGTTAATACATGATAAAACACATAAGTAATTGTGGGCTACTCTTATCCTTGAAAACCAGGAGTCTCTTATCCTTGAAAACCAGGAGTCTTGGTATGGAAGAAAGTGGACACAAATCATACGGAAAGGTAAGAAAAAAAAAACCCGTGTCTATATATTAGAAATACCAGTATGGGTCAATGAATATAAATATATAAAAACATTTATAGTCTTTAAATCTGACAAGAGAAAGAATTAAGCATTTTCCATACTTTTCCTGCATGAAATATAACACAGGATATAAATATGAAATATAACAAATAGCATATAGAGTGTATTATTGTAGAATCATTCCATTGAATAAAAGAAGAGGATAATGACAGAATATCACCATTGAGGGATGTAGTCATTGAACACCAATGACTGTTAGCCTTAGAAGGAAAAGAAAACAACAACAACAACAACAACAACAACAACCAAAACCATAATGGAACTTCTGATGAAAAGAACATAGCACTGTCACCTATACTTTTGTCAAAAGAATTGAACCTGAGTCGCTTCAGTGTCTAGATCCAGCTGCACATTTGTAGGAAATGTAGAGGACAGAGGAAAGCTGAATGGCAAGCTGTGAGTTGCCAAAGAGACCTGGAGCTGGACACAAGTTAAAGCATTAAAAACATATTTTATTCAAAACTCTTACAATAGGGGAAAAGAGACAGTATAGAATTGAGCTGGATTCCAAATACAACAATAAGGGATTTATAGCCAAGGAGGTGGGTGAAGGGATTGGTAGATGAAATGCATTAAGAGGAGACATCATAAGGTAGAAGGTTGGGGGATTCTTGTTAAACTGGCCCAATAGGATTCTGGTTGAGCACAGGCCAGGGTGGTCAGATATCCAGAGTTGAGGAAGTCTTACAATTCCGACTTACCAGGGCTCTTGCTATAGCTGAACTGGGAAGGATAAATTACAGAACCTAAGGACACAGGCAAAAAGAGGACCCCAAAAAGCCTGTCCAAAGTTTGGTCAAGAAGAGAGTCTTTTCTGAGTGTGCAATCAGCTATATCTAGGCTATGGGAACTATAGATTAAATGGCCTTGGCTTTTAACAAAAAAATTGTAAAGAAAAAAAAAGGTGGGATGGAGGGAGGCTTGAAAGGTAGACAAAAATAAGAAATAAAATATTGGCAATACTATATGATTGAGACTAAGGAAATACACATGGTATAAGGGTTGAATTGTAGTTCTCAAAAGACACATTCAAGTCCTCATCCCTAGTACCTGTGGATATGATATTATTAGAAAATAGGGTCTTTGCAGATAAGTTAAGGATCTTAGGATGAGGATACAGAATAGGTCCTAAATTGATGACTGGTATCCTTATAAGGGAAAGACACATAAGCACACAGGAAAAGGTCATGCGAAGACAGAGGCAAGATGAGAGTGCAACCACAAGACAAGGAATGCCAAGGATTGCCAACAGCCACACAAGGTTAAGAGAGAGGCCTAGAATAAATTCCTCTTGGAGTCTTCAGAAGGAATCAACTCTGCCAACACCTTGATTTTGGACTTCTGTACTCTTTAACTGTGAGAGAACAAACATGTTATTTTAAGGCACCTACTTTGTGTCAATTTGTTATGGCAGCCCTAGGAAACTAAGACACTTTCATATATCAAAAAATACAAAAAGCTGATTACCATGCAAATCAGAATTATTTCCTTGTGCAGGAAGCTGGGATTAGAAAGGGGAGCATGGGGTGCTGGGTGGCACAGTTGGTTAAGTGTCTGCCTTCAGCTCAGGTCATGATCCAAGATTCCTGGGATCAGATCCTACATCAGGCTCCCTGCTCAGTGGGGAGTCTGCTTCTGCTCCCTGTACCCCTACCCCCTGCTCTGCTCTCTCTCTCTGTCAAATAAATAAAATCTTTTTTTAAAAATTAAAAAAAAAAAAGAATGAGGTGCATGGAGGTCTTATGCAGATGTTGAAAATTTCTGTTCTTGATCTAGATGGTGGAGATAACAGTGTCTTCCTTACAATATTTCCTTGAGTCCTACAATTGTTTTATGTGGTTTTCTATTTCTGGGTCCTAGTCTCAATAAAGAAGTTTTTAAAGTCCACACACAATGCATCTGTGGCTCTACCCCCATATATAATTCTTGCCATTCTTTCTAGAAGGAAATTACATTTATCTGAAGATTTCATTTAATTCCAGCATAATGAATAATACAGTGTTATATTAGTTTTGAGTGTAGAATACAGTGATTCAATAATTTTATACATTAATCAGTGCCATCATGATAAGTTATTCTTAATCCCCTTTGCCTATTTCCCTCTATCCCCCTGTCCACCTCCCCTTTGGCACCCAGCAATTTGTTCTCTACATTTGAGTCTGTTTAGTTGTTTGCCTCTTTTTTAATTATTTTGTTTCTTAAATTCCATATATGAATGAAATCATATATTTGTTTTTCTGTGACTGGCTAATTTCACTTAGCATTATACCCTCCAGATCCATTAATGTTGTTGCAAATGTCATTATTGCAAGAGGTCATTATTTTTATGGCTGAGTAATATTCCATAATGTTCCATGAGATATATATCTGTCTCACATAATCTTTATCCATTTATCTATGGATGGACACTTGGGTTTCTTCCATAAGTTGACTATTGTAAATAATGCTGCAATAAGCATAGGAGGTACATATATCTTTTCAAATTAGTGTTTTCATATTCTTTGGGTAAATACCTCAGTAGTGAAACTACTGAATCACATCTAATTCTATTTTCAATTTTTTTAAAGGTACTTTCATACTGTTTTCCACAGAGCCTGCACCAGTTTTCATTCTGCCAACAGTGTGCAAGGTTCTTTATTTCCCCACATCTTCACCAACATTGTTTTCTCTTGCATTTTTTATTTTAGTCATTCTGATAGGTGTGAGGTGATATCTTATTGTGGTTTTGATTTGCAATTCCCTGATAATAATGATGTTGAGCATCTTTTCATGTGTTTGTTAAGACATTTGTATATCTTCTTTGGAGAAAAATCTGTTCATGTCTTCTGATCATTTTTAAATTGAATTATTTGTTTTTTCTATGTTGAGTTGTATATGTCCTTTGTATATTGTGGATACTAAACCATCATTGGATATGTCATATCAAATATCTTCTCCTATTCAGTGGGTTGTCTTTTTGTTTGGTAAGTCATTTTCTTTGCTGTGCAGAAGCTTGTTTTGATGTAGTCCCAATGGTTTATTTTTGTTTTTGTTTCTCTTGTCTTGGGAAACATACCTACAAAAATTGCTGCTTGTGCTTTCTTCTAGGATTTTTATGGTTTCAGGTCTCACATTTAGGTCCTTAACCTATTTTGAGTTTATTTTTGTGTATGGTGTAACAAAGTGGTCCAGTTTCATTCTTTTGTATGTAGCTATCCATTTGTGTTGTGGCTGAGCAGCATTTGCCTTTGGTCTGGTCATCTGCAATGGCTCTTTGTGCCTATTGTGGGCAAGGTTTTGTCCCTGTGTTAGTGGGCCAGTCTGGTACTGCTCTGGGCTTGAGCTGGGTCAGAGCAGGGGTTTGCCAGAGCTCCCACAGCACTAAACTGCAGGGGCTTTCCCTGTGTTATCCCACGAAAAGCTTTTGTTGGTGGGTGGAGTCTGCACTCAGACCAGATGTCCTCCTCCAGCCCACTGCTGGGAATGCAGCTGAACAGGTGTGTATGGCTTTTTTCCCCTCTTCCTGGGATGGGAGTCATTTTGAGGTGGTGCTGACCCTCGTTGGGGCACACCACTACACTTGTGGTGCCACTTCGGATGGATGGATTATTGCCAAAGTCATGGGTGTGTGAGGGCAGGTGTGCAGGGCCAGCAAGTTCTGCAATGATGCTCTGGGGTAGGGAATCTGCAGCTGCCTGGGAAATCCCCTGCCAGGCCAGGCTGGAGGGAGCCAGTCCATAGAGGAATGCAGGGGCAGGGCACACTGCTAGCAAAGTAGGTGGAGACTATTGGTGCTGCTCTAGTTCCTGCAGGTGTCCCTGTATCTAGGTTCAGGGGTTGGGGAGGGAAATGGCACCCTCCATCTCTTTGGCTCTGGAGAAGTCTCCCAAAGATTCCTGCTCCTCCAGCACATGCTCTGAGATCAGTAAGCAAATTTCCCTCCTGCATACTGCAGGGGCTTTTCAAACTGCTGCTTTGGTGCTGTATCTCAGTGGGCTGTTGGTTGTGCTGTCCCTTTAAGGATGTGGACTCAGTTTCCCATCACCCACTGGCTCCTCCAGAGCTGAGCTGACTGTTTTCAAAGTTATAGCTAGTAAAGCCCACTGACTGTAAGAAGTTGTGAAGTTAAGGACCTCTTGTTTTCAAAGCTAAATATTATGGGGATTTGTCTTTCCAGTGTGGTTCCCCTTGCCTGGGATGCCCGGTGTGGGGTCTGCTCTTCTCTCATCTCCATACCTGTGGTGTCCCTCCCTCCTGCAGGTAGTCCTGTGGGTCCATTTGGCTCCTGATATGTCTCCATCTTCCTACCCTCTTTGATGTGGCCCCTTCTCTACATTTAGCTGTGACATCGATTCTGCCAGTCTTCAGGTCATTTTCTGGGTATATACACACTGATGTAGGTATTTTTGAGAATCCGGGGGACAGATGAGGCTGGGATCCTCCTACTCTGCAATCTTCCTTAGAAGTTGACTGATTATTCTTGACAAAGCCATGCTAATTACATCTATTTTTCTTGACTTCTTTTTTTTTTTTTTTTGGCAATTAAGGGTTGTGTTCTTTTTATAAAAAATATCAGCAACTCATTTTATTTCTCACTTGTGTATCATGCTCTACATCTTTTAAAGAAGGACCTTTTACCACCAATTTTGAAGCAAGTGGCCCACCCCCAAAATGCATGTCATTGCCCTTTGCTGATGTGAACACATTGTTTAAAAAAAAAAAACCAATTTTGAACTATTCCTTTCTCCAGTCCAATTTACTTTTTCTCCTTCTCATCATAAATGATGCAGACTGCATATCACAGTTGACCTTTTAAAATATGTTATCAAAATAGGGACTAAAAATAACATTAAACATTTCTCCTGAGGTTTTTAATATTATCTATTATCTGCTCTTCATTTTCTATCCCTCTAGGATGGAAAAACCCTTCTTGACCCTCCTTGTCCTCTACCCCCCCACTGTCCTTTGGATGATTTTAAAAAGCTAAGGTTTCTCTATTGTCTTCATGTTTCTTATCAGACATACTGCTTATTGTTTGTCCACACCACAGCATATGGACCGCAATAAATATAATATTCTGTTTCCTAAGAACCATACTGAACTTTAAACATTTTTTTGAAAAATTTTATTTATTTATTTGAGAGAGAGCACACAAATGTGCAGGCACAGGTATCAACGGAAGGAGGGAAAAATGGAAGGGGGAGGGGCAGAAGGAGAAGCAGATCCCTACTGAGCAGGGATCCTGAGAAGCGGGGCTCTATCCCAGGACCCTGAGATCTGGACCTGACCTGAGCTGAAGTCAGATGGTTAACCGGCTAAGCCTCCCAGATGCCCCAACCATACTGAACTCTAAAAAGTGAATAATAACTAGTTCTTTTACTTCATTGGATGATTAATCACAATGTCACTGATCTTTGTGTTTCCATATTTGCAAATTTGCCTGCTCAACTGAAATTTCTTTGTAGCTCTTCAAATCAATACATGCTGGGCTCTCTTGGCCATTCATGGGTATGTGCAGAGCAGTGGAACATGGGAGTCCCTGATGCTCATGTTCCCAGGATGAGGCCAAGCAAGGTGACATGCTACCTTTTGTTTCAGCTCATACTGTAACCACGTGTCCTTTCTGCTTTCTACTTAGTGCCACATTTTTCTCATTCTTGTGCTTTTTGTTGGTGATTTCACTTTTTAAAAGGCCCCAAAATGTAGTGTTGATGGGCTCTTCTGCGATGCAAAGTGCAAGAAGGCTGCGATGTGTCTGATGAAGAAAAGTGGTGTCTTACAGTTTTTTTAAAAGCAGTCTCCTTACCCAACATGGGGCTTGAACTCACAACTCTGAGATCAAGAGTCAAACGTGTTACTGACTGAGGCAGATGGGCATCCCTAAAAATAGGTGTTTTTGATAAGCTTCCTACAGGTCTGAGTAATAGTGCTGGTGGCCAGGAGCTCCACATATACTAAATTAGGTGTTTTTTAAACAGAAATTCTGATAAAATGTGGTTTTCCCAGAGGCAGAAACCTACCTAGGCGCAATGGTTCAGTGTTTGTGAATTCATTTTTTGTGATGACTTCCTGGAATACACCTAGGGCAGATGACAGGAATCGACTCTGTGTATACAATCTTTATGGAACCCTCTGCCAAGAGCTTTATGTGCATTTTTTCATTTAGCCAAGAACACAGTGAGTTAGGTACTATCATCATTCCCATATTCCAGGTGAGAGAACCGAAGGTCAAGGAAATTAATACCTGGCCTAATGTCTCGAAGCAGAGAAGGGGGAGCGGGATTGTCTCACAGGCAGTTTGGCCCCAGGAGCCTTAGCCTCTGCACACATGGCCTCCCCTTGAGCCAGTGTGGCAAGGTGATGTCTGTGGATGCCTCGAGAAATGTATAATGTTTTACTAAACCTGGTTTATCCTTATTACTATTAATTATTCTGGCATGAATTTTTTTTTCAACTGGCATGAAAAAAAATCTTTGAGCAACATGAAGTTCTATCCAGCTTGGTCATCAAGATGACACAATGTTGTCACCCATAATTAGAATTGTCCAGACCAGCTCAAGGCTCAGGACTCAAAATCATCTCTTAGTCTTCAATTCTAAAGGGGTTGAAATGCCAAAGGCATTGAGATCCAGGCTAGGATTTAACTGTAAAATGGCTGCCCTGTGAGAAAAAGGAGTCAAGAGAAAGAGCTAATCCTGGCTAGAAGGGTTCCTCGCTCCCAAAGTCTGTCTCTCCCTCCCCCTTCTACCAAGAGGCTTCTCATCCTAAGCTTTTCAAAGGCCACATGTTGTCAGCAATTTATGAATATGAATAATGTGATTTACATTCCTTTGATTTAATATAATGATTAAGCTTCTTTGTACTCTGTTCTGATTCACTGAAATGAAAAATACATTTTCTTTGTCCTTTATTAGTAATTTTTTTCTTCCAAATTTGCTTGGCTTTGGCAAATGAAAGAGAGATAAATTTTGCTTTGATTTGGTGGTGCAGAGAGTGCAAAAGAGAATTAAAACATTAGTTAAAAGGCACAAGGGAATTGAACAAGGAACAGAAATTAAGTTAGTTGAAGCAAATTACCTTATGGTTGTAAACCAACGGGGGTTCAGATAGATGTAAGGAATTCATTTCTGCTTCTAAATAATTATTTTTGCTTCTCAATAATAGCAGTGGGCTGCGTTCCTACAGGTGGTTAGGGACTGCACAGCCAATCTTTAATTAAGTGGAGGGGGCCCCTCTGAATATGAGTATAACGTGATTAGTTTATTGCAGGCTGGGATTTGGAACTGATCATACCCCTTCCCTCTCCCTCCTAACCTTTGGGTGACCCAGAATTCACTTCTTAGTGAGTTTCTCATTTAAGGAAATATGAAAGAAAAAAGATGTAAAGAGAGGCTTTAGAACAGCTTAATAAAAAGATTCAAAGGCCTTATTGCAAAAGGCCCTTTGAAATGGAGAATGGCAAGACTGAGTGGGGAGGCTGGAAGAGAAGGAACTGGAGTATTTCTGCTGGTGAGGGCTCCTGTGCTCTTGGACTCTAGGAGGACATGCACCAGAGGGTTGGAGAAAGTTCCTGGGACATAGACAGGCGTACAGAAGCAAGGGTGCAGAACGGGATTTATCAAGAGAACTGGGACACCTCTCCCTCTCTCTTTCTGTCCATTCCAGCCTGGCATAACAGAAACAAGCCAGGTGTGGCTGAGGATCTGAGTTCTAGGTGCGTTTCTGCGAATCTGGTCCAAGGTTTTAACTCTTGAGTCTTCATCCTCTTGCCTGGCATTTGTACATCTGTACATCTCAGAGGATTCTGGTGAGGATGAGACAGACAACCTGGGTGAACATGCTCTGCAAAAGTTAAGGCATTTACACAAATACCTTATCTCAAGTGCGGGAATGGAGTTTCTGAACCTGGCCTTGTATGATAGTCACTCAGTGTGAGATTTCAAAAATTTCATCTCCTCTCCTGAGGCTCCAACCCCAAGAAGTGAGGGCCTGGAGTCATTAAAACATAGCTATAGAAATAAAAGGATAAAAATAAAAATCCTTTGGATGGTGATGTTGGTGAGGATGATGAAGATGATGATGATGATGTCGGCAAATATAGCAGTTATGATGGACTTTGAGAGGGAAGTGGTATAAGGATTTCTTTTGCTTATCCAGTGGAGTATGACTGGAACCTGGTCTCTTTTAGGCTCCTTGGTTCACAGGCTTTCTTCCGGGACAGAGCCTGGCTCTTGATGCCTAATCCTTCTTTCCTGAGAGAGAGAGGCAAGAGGATAAACACATTTTAAGGATCTTCTCTGTACCAGGAATGGTGTTGGGTAAATGTCAAGCATTCTGTGGTTCCTGTGAACTCCCAAACCCCTAGACAAATGGGCAAATGCCTGGCCGGTCCCAGAAGGTTGTAGGAACGTGTCTGGAATAGGGAATCTGTCCTGAGCAGAGCTAGAGGTTCTGTGAGTGACAGCAACTTCCATGAGTTAGGCTGTCTTCTTACACCCATTGCCTCACTGAGTGGGCATGCCTGCCATCTTGCAAGGGCAGCTTAAATGCCCCCTCCTTGCTAGGAGCAACAGAGTGCTTAATCAACGAATTCTGTTAAAAACTTGGAAGAGGAGACAAGGCATTGTGATTGAAGTTTCTGCAATCCTAAGGAGAAAAAGAAACAGAAATGAGTGGCTTCTGCTTTAATCTAAAGATCAATGCAGTATTAACGTGAATAGCCCTGTCAAGCACACCATCACAGCAGGCAGGGCTGAGCTTGCAAATCGGCTTCCTCTTAAAACTAAAGATCAGAGCAGCCTAGAAATTTTTGGTCTCTACTTCTGCTCACTTATTCCTTGAGGAGCACAGCTGACGGTTTCAAAAGGGCTGCAAACAACTGCCTATTCATTTGCTTATTCAGTCTGTGATAAGTTCCTATCAGGCATGGATCCAAAACTGCTTCTTCTATTAGGAACGCCTGGGTCACCGCAGGACATTTCAAAAGAGAGTTCTCCAAGAGCATTTAGAAACAGGTTGCAGATGCACATCGATTATTTCCAGTTGCTTTAAAAAAACCAATGGGATTTTAACCTCATTATTTTTTTTTTTTCTCTTTTAATAAAGTAGCTGCTGGTTGAAAACATCTCTTGGTGAAAAACAAAATACAAAACAATACAAAAAACAAAAAACAAAAAAACAAAAAACAACCAAACAAATTACACATCCTTTCCTCCAGCCGTGAAAGAGAATGCACAGGAGTCGTACGCATGGGAATGCACCAACTGTAACAGTTAAATTTAAAGAGCTGGGAGCTCCTGAGGATATGAAAAGGAAGGAATTTCAAATTCAAGAAATATTGACTGTGGAGTGAGCCATAGGGTCTTGTCCTGTTTCTTTGTGATCTCCCCCTGGGTCCCAGAATTGCCAATAATTATATTTACTTTAATCTTAATAGTATGTACCTTTCTTGTAATATATTGTTAAGTTAATATTGTATTAAGATAGTATATTACAGTTATGCTAGTATAGTTTATCTGGGTCAGTGTGCTCACACTGTGGTGTTCATGGTCCGATTCAATCTTCTCTCTGCTTGCTGTCCTTTCTTACTGCCAGATACCTTCTGAATCCATACTTGTCCCTTCAGTGCCCACTACCCATGCCTTGGGTTCTCATTTCTCTCTTGGAGTGTACTTGTACCCCTTCCAGGCTGGTCTTCCTTGTTGTCTCTCTTGTCTTGAATCTCCTCTTCACTCCAGACCTAGTGTTGTGGGTTGAATGTCTGGGTCCACCCCACCCCCCGCTCATTAATGAAATTCCTCCCCACTATGTGATGGTATTTGGAAATGGGGCCTTTGAGAGGTAACTAAGTAATAAGGCTGGAGCCCTCAGGAATGGGATTTAGTGCCCCAGAGAGCTCTTTGGCCCTCTTTTTGCCCTGTAAGGACACAGCAGGAAGACTGCAGTCTGCACCCCAGCAGAGGGCCCATCCTGGCACCCTGATTTCGGACTTTCGGCCTCCAGGACTGTGAGAAGCAAAGTTTGGTTGTTTATAAGCTGCTTGGTGTATGACACGTTGTAGTAGCAACCCAAAAGGGCCAAGACACTTATCTAACCACAAATCCTCCTTGGGATGCTTTGGGGACTCCCCTTCCTGCTCATAGGACCTGGATATTTCAGCTCTGCTTTCAAGATGCTTGGTGAACAGATCACTACTTGGGTCTTATGTTTAACGCCCCCAAATACCCTTTTCTCACCAAAAACTACTTGTAACTCCTTAATTTTCCTTCATTCCTATACTAAAATTTTTTTCCCCACTAAATCAACTACTCTCATATTTTCTTTCAATTTTATTCAAAGACTTTTTCTTATAATAGCCACCCTACAAATGCCCTTGCTTTCCCCCTTAAATCTGGATAGGTTTTGTTCTTTCATTTATTTTTTTTTTGCTCTCCCACACCCTCTCCCTGATATAGGGTGCATCGTCACCTTAGTTGTGGGGAAAACAAAGATCACTTCATTTAGCCTGATAACTCCTCTATCGCTTGTTCTTATGGTCTTTCCCCAGCGGCCAGTCATCTCAGATGAGTGATCTGTGTGTACTGGTGTGACTTGGCATGCTGGTGTTTTACCAGGCAGGTTTCAGGCACCCCCAGTACTGGTGCCTTCAGTCCTCAAGGTGGCCAGGGGGCTTCCTGGGATCATCACACCCGATTACAAGCATGGCCGGTGTCGATATACAACAGTGTGCTGTGCAAAATAAAGATTTCTTATGGGTGCCATGATGTGGGAAAGTTTGAGAAGCTTGTATGAACCCTTCCTCTCTGTTCAATTGTTTCTTAGCCCCATTCTCTGCCCTTTCAAAAAGAATGACATCCTTATGGAAGAATCCAAAGAACCATTTCAGATTTGACCCTTGTGAACTTTTCATCATTTGTAATTTCCATGATCTTTATCCTTGCCCCTCCCTTGGTGGCTGTGACTACTTAACCTGGTTCCTTTACCTTCCTCTCCAACTCTTATAAGTGGATCCTCTTCCATTTCCTTGCAGGTATTGATCCACAAAGCACTCCCCAGGAAAGTAAAGTTCTGCATACAGATCTCTGTCTCAGAGTCAGCTTCTTGGGGAAATTTATCTGTAATGACAACCTTCCTTGAATTTTGTAAGATGAACTCTTGAGGTCTATTCTGAGCTGCTGTAGCATTTTATTTATGTGGCTAGAAGAGGATTCATCCCATTAAAATAGTCTTTGTTTTAGGCTTCAGTCTCTATACCAGATCACGAGTTCTTAGAGGGCAGGGGGCCCACCTTCTGGACCACCTCTCCCAATACGAATCTAGCGACATTTGCTCAGCAACGGACACAAACCTGTGGTTGGCTGAGCAGGAACACCCTGTGCTACAGCTCCACGCTAGAAGCAGTGTCTGTCCGCACCTCCTACCCCCTACTCTTGCTTATCTCATGTATCAGTCCCGCCGGGCTGGATTAGGCAGGCTTCAAACAGCAGAAGTTTATTTTTGACTCATGTCATGTGTCTACCGCTATTGAGCAAGGTGTTTGGTGCTGTTTTACTACCCTTCTAGGGCTCAGGGTGCAGAAATGGCGCTGCCTGAAATAGTACTAGTCTCTGTGTCGTGCGGGAAAAGAGACCTCTGAAGGGTCTTGCTTAATTGGTCTAGCGCTCTGGCTCCATGTGGTCATGTGACACCTCTCCTCACTAGCCATTGGTTGGAAGTAGCCACGTGATTCATGATTTGGGTCCTGCAGAGTCCTAAGGGACGCCGTGGGGAACCTAGGTGTCTGGAAGACAGGAGGCTGAAAACATTGGGTTTTCATTGGGCTGCTCACCCCCAGGACTGCTACATGTCAAATAAAACCACCCTTCCATAGGGTGTGGTGGGCCTTCTGTGTGTCTGTGACTCCAGGCAACCTGGCATCCTTAAGCCCAGAGCAGAGGGGCAGGTACCAATGGCAGGAGAAGGAGGGCAGTCCCGCCCTGCAGACCTGCCAGCAGGTTATCTCCCCTGGCTGTATACTTCTCCCTCTTGAAGGAATGTAATGATAATAGAATAACAGAATAACCAAGCTCTACTGAAAAGGGGACAAGCAGGATTTTGAAGCAAACACACAAGCACACCTGCAGACACGTACATATATACACAAAGCCGTTCTAAAATAGTACTTTTGAGTACATTCTGTTCTCAGAGTGGCCTGAGGAGTCCAGCAAGGCTCCACAGGGATCTTTGTCAGTGATAAGCAATTAGCACAGCACTCATTTTTCTTAATTGTCTTTTGAGAGTGGTTGAAATCAGATTTTAAAGATTTGACTCCTTGAGGTAATTTATGTGTAAATTTGCATTACTTACAAAGAAAGGAGTTGCTGGCCAAAGTTTTGTAGTATTGTATGCTTGAGTATTTAGAGGCTGTGTGGGTTTCCTTACGTTTTCCATTTAAAAAAAGGAAATTGCATGAAATTAAGAAATTAAGACTTATTTCTTTTCGTTATTTCCTGAAACACTTCTAGGCTGGCCACAAAGGAAGAACAAATCCTGTTTATCTTTCTTTGCTTTGATTAATTATTTGAAAACCGGAGTAAGGGTTTTAGTCTGGAAAATGTATCCCATAAAAGATTGGAGGGTTCTTGGACTTTTACGCATATTTAGATCAGCATGGTCCAATAGAAGTTTTGTGATGATAGAAGTGTTTATATCTGCACTCTTCAAGATGGTAGCCACCAGCGTCATGGGGCTATTGGGTGCTTGAAACGTGCTAGTGCAACAGAGGAACTGAAGTTTTGTTTTTTTTTTTTTTATATTCTTTTAATTTATTTACATTTAAATGTGAATGGCCACATGTGGCTAACAACTACTATATTGGACAGCTCATCTTTGGGAACTTGACCCAGAGTCTGAGTGATCTGACAGCTTCCTGGCCCAGCTGTGGGAAAGTTTGTCTGCTGTGTAGACCTCACTCTGCCCTGTTTGTAATCTCCTAGTGTCTGCACAGATGCGGAATCTGCACACATGTAGTTCCAAAAAAGATGGGTGGCTTTTTAGCTCTTTCAATTTGTTATTTCCATGCAATTCACGTAGACTTCCTTTGACTCTTAAAAATTGCTGGCCTCTGAGACAGCACACCTTAGTGTGGGACACAGCTCCATTTCACAGAACTGGGACTCAATGCTCTCCAGCCCCAGTGAATTAGCAATAACACAAACAAATCCATAAAACTCCTTTCCAGGTGATGGATCTCAGCACACATTTGCATCAGGGAAGTCATGACAGGGAGACCAAAAGCTTAAGGAACTGCAGATGCTGGGAGGACACGGTTAAAGGCAAAATCAGAGTAAAAAAACCATCTCCATACTCATTGGCTTCTTGACACAGAATGGACGTAATTTCACATTGTGTTTAATTCAGTGTGGTTCATTTACTCTGACCTAATGTGATTTCTATTTAAAAGTAAAAGTCATAGTACGAAGTCATGTGACTGACTTTTATACAATCATGTGAGAACTTAAACATCAGAATGCATTTTCACTTGAGAATATACAACTTGGGATTGAGCACCTTGTTTCAACAATAATATTGCCCCTGCTAAGGGCACCTTTCCATGAATCTTCTGAGCACATGGTAAAAACGTCCTTTTGAATAGTCTTCAGAAGAGTCAATCAATCTCCTTATTTGATGGTGGATTGGACATGGAAGAGTCCTGGTTATAAGGATTAGGGGTAGCCACAAATAGACTAAACTTCTTTTCTTTCTTTTCGTTCATAACAGCCTGAGTTAATTCAGT
Organism: Neogale vison; assembly: GCF_020171115.1. Taxonomy (NCBI): domain Eukaryota; kingdom Metazoa; phylum Chordata; class Mammalia; order Carnivora; family Mustelidae; genus Neogale; species Neogale vison. The sequence goes on from NC_058100.1 coordinate 10,388,120, forward strand.
GTCAGGTGAGGAGAAGCTGGGTGATGAAGCTGGGCTGCACCCCTCTGGCCCAAATCTGTGCTTCACTTAATGTCATTTAATCTCCCTGGCAACCACACGACCTAAGTGACAGAGGCCAAGAAGAACATTCCCTTTCCCAGGTGCTAATCTAAGTGAGCCGAGTGCTGAATGGGTCTCACTGCCAGTACATGAGTCACTGCGGGTTGAAGGTTATTGAGTGTGATGGTGTTCCTCTTTCCCCTTCTAGATGGCAGGAAGGGTAGGCAAAAAGATGCCAAGTGAGGGGGCCTGGTACCTTGCGGTTCTCTTGCATCTCTCTTGTTCTCATGCCACCCAGCTGGTGTACATATTGCTACCCCAGGGCAGACCTAGCCACACCTCCTGGGAAGATTCATCTCTTTTTACTATCTCTCCTTCATGGGGTTGACAGAGAGTGAGCAGATCCTGAGATGTAGCTTGGGCTTAAGATAGCAGGATAGGATGGGATGGGACAGGATGGGATGGTATGGGATAGGATGGGATGGGATGGGATGGAATGGGATGGGACAGGATGGGACGGGATGGGACGGGATGGGACAGGACAGGATGGGATGGGATAGGATGGGATTGAATGCCAACCTTGACCACAGGATACAGTGCAGCTTATTCTAGTCTTCCTAATTGAGTTCAGAGACATAAATTGTGCTTTTAATAAAGAGTTCCATTGCCTCTCTTGGTCAGAATGCTTTGTGTGTGCAGCTTCTTCAGAAAGTGGGGAGGGATGATCTTGTTCTTCTACTAATAGTCCTCTAGTTGTGCCTTTCTTCTTCTAGTAGTATTATCTTTCCCACCTAATACAAGTAGAAATTGAGGCTCAGTGGCTTGCCTCATATCTTATGCTGTGCATTTATGAGCTGAGGTTAGTATAAGGTCTGCTGGTGGTGGTGTGCTGGAGGGGGCTGGCATCAGCTCCCGAGAGCCAATTATTGCCATCTTTGACATCATCCTGACATCTTGAAATGAGCCATGATGAGAGTATTTATACTAGAGAAAGTGACAAATGCTCTAAATCAGAGCTTCTTATCACTGGAGAGCTGGTTATTAAAAATTTACCAGGATGCCGCTAGGTCTGTGTGACTTTAGAGCCCATATTCTTTTCACTGTTCCATGGTTTTTCATATGATTAACAACACTGTGGTCTCAAAAGACTTGGGTTTCTACAGGTTGGCTCATTTGGACTGCTCATTTGGACTGCTCATTTGGACACCATTATAAGACCATGGGTTTGCTTCAAAGTGGGCTAGGTAGCTTGGTTTGATACCACAACCAACTACCTGAAAGAAATATACCTTGGTATTGACTGCCCTTCCACACCCAGGCTCCCCAACTCCAAACAGGATGCTGCCCTCAGAAGAGATCAGATACATGCAGACCCACCTGACCCTGTGTTCTGCTAATGGGGGTTGGTGAGCAGTTTGTACTGCTCACTTCTCATACATAAAACAAAAGAATAACTAGGTATCTATGAGACATAGGGATAATATGGAAAGTGTGAGAACTAGCAAATCCTGACCCGAATCACTAGTTATATGACCTTGGGCAAGTCACCTTTTAATGCTCTGGTTTTCTTCCATCTGAAATATGAAATCATCCTTGAAGTAAAGTGTTGGAGATAGTATAAAAACCAAAACTACCAGGCATAGGGGCTTTATTAAGCATGTAGCAAATAATCAATAAACAGTGGCTTTTAAATGTAGACTTATAACAAATTAAAATCTCCTGAAGGTGATGGCTAAAATTCTGATATATCTCGGTAATCTAGAATATATCTGTGTTTGTTTATTCTCCCAAGTAGAAAACCCACTACCAACAAGGACCATATCTGAGTAAAACTGCTAACCTAGAACTTCACAGTAATTGTATAGGATACTGGTAAGATGATGAAGAGAAGGGCCTCTGAAAGGCAGCTCAAATTCTAACTCTTCCATTACACATTATGGTCTTTGAGTTTCTAAAGGTCAGTTTCCTCCTATGTAAAATGGGAATTAAAAAATCACCTACCTTGTAAATTGTTAGGATAAACTGAGATTTTTATAAATGTGCTCAGCACATTTTGTAATAAATAGCTCAGTACGATTAATATTAGTAGTCTTTGTTGCCGTTTGTATTGTGAACTTTTAAACAATATAATGTGGTGATCCACACGTTGAGACAATCATATTTTAGAAGTCAGCCTGGCTGAGAGAGGGTGGCATGGGAAAGAGTTTCTGGGGAGACCCTTTCACCTCGAGGACTTGGAAATGGTTGTTAGCAGATGTGAATGAAGACCCCAGCTCCTGGAGTAATTACAAAGTTAGTTTTTATGCAGTAACATTATAAAACAAAGGAAAAAAGGCCAAGTTTCACCCCAACTGGTCTAGAATATGGGCTAACAACAGTAACATAAGAGTACGGGACCATTTGTTACTATAGATCTATGTTTTGGATGAGAGTGACATGATTGCTTTTGTTTTTCGTGCCTTGTGTTTCCTGGAATCTGTGATGCTGAAGGTGAGTGGGGCAATTCAGTATGGACCATGATACCTGAAAGGGAGTATTGCACAGAGAGCCGAGCAGAATAGAGCTGCTTCTATGTACTGGTTTCAATATAAAAATATGCATCCACTTATGATTTAATAAAACTGCCCACGAGGACAAATGATGCGCTGCCAATTTTCTAGCCTCTTCGAAGAATTCCCCAAGTGTTAAGAAACGAATTAAACTTAAAGGCTTACATTATGACTAATTTGGTTGCATCGTGCTGCCCATTTCTGCTAAGCAGGCCTGCTTTCCCAGGCCCCTCTATGACCCCAGCTGATGGCACATTTATTTGGATTCTTATTGGGCACTGTCAGAAAGGTCTGGCTAACCTTTCCCAGAAGTCCCAAACTTTTCCTAGAAATAACAACGCTACTGAAAGACTACAGGGAGAGTAAGCATCCAGAGGCTTGCCAAAACTCTGGAACTATTGTAATATGACTTCATTTTGGGGTGTCAGGTTTTTATTCATCAACTAGGACCTGAACACTAGATCAATGGGTTTACCATTGATTACTTTACTTTAGATTCTGGAGGAATATAGGGCTTCTCTCTCCATAACAAAGCACATATATACACAAGCCTGGAATTTCAGGGGCTTCCAGAGTCCAGGCTTAAAAACTTTAGTTAAATTATTTTAAGAATTTCTTTTAATTCTGGGATCAAGTACAAATATATTTGCTTAGGAAAAAGTTTAGTGATTCTTATAATTTCCCCTGAGTTTGAGAACCAAATGAGCGTAAGTACAAATTAATTTTATGTCTTTGTTCCTACATCTTACAAAATCTATTCCAATGGATGTTTGTTTGCCTCCATTTTCTGATGTTTTCACTGAAATTGTGACTACCCAAGAATGGAGCTTTGTACATTCTAATACTGTTGCAAGTCCTGCCTTGTAAAGCAGTGAATTTTGAGCCAGAGGGTGGCAAGATGACCTCTTGCATAGTTTTGTCACGTCCATGGGAATGAGTGATATGCAACTTAGGCCTTGAGTGCAAGAGTCTATGTCTGGTACAGAGTGATAGGAGCCTTAACGACTCTGACTGTTGATGTAGAGGCTGTCTAACCTCAGAAACTTTGTAATGCCTTGTATATCCTTCGGGGGGCATGAGGGACAACTTCCCCTCTTAAGAAGGGTCAACATTGGTGGAGCCAATTGGAGAGAATAATGTTCATGAAAATAGGGGACATACTAATGGCTGTCCTGGTTGGCTCAGGTGCCCATTCGACACAGATGGACCAGCAATGTCCCAAATCCCATGATTCCAGGCACTGTTAGTCGCAGTGTACCTGGGCAGTTAGTTGCAGTGTGCCTGCTCAGTTGCTCAATGGTCTTTTGCTAGATCATGTCTCTCTCCTTGACCTTAGCTTCCAGAAGATTGTCTTCAATTCTGGGCAGTGCTAACTGTGCCAGGCCAGGTGTTGACACACGGGAAATGTTAGGCTAACATGAGGCTTTGTGTTCTAGTCCAAGGATCTGGCCACATGGCGGGTGCTGTGAGTGTTTGTTTAGGCTTGACCAGTTTTTCCTTCTGGTCCCAGGGGAGAAGGTCACATGTCTGGAGCACAGCAGAGTTGGTTTTCCAGTTCTCTGCTCCAGATGGGTCTGGCCTTGCCAGAAGAGCTTTGGGAAAAGAGGTCATGAAGTGGCTGGATGATTAACTAAAATGACACACAAGCACTTTAGCCCACACAGAAGATGGTCAATATATTCTAGTTGAATTGGAAATTGGAATCAGGTTGTTAAGGTGTCTATAACTTTATGTGGCCTTGCATTTTAAAACATCTTTATTTCTACTGAACCAAGGACCAAAACTGTGTATTAACAACTAACTGCTTGGGGGTCTGGCTTAGGTCCAAGAAAGTGCAGAGCTTAGTGGACTCAGCTTCCTTAATTTCAAATTGTTAAGTTGGCCAAATTGGTAAGATTGCTCTACTTTTTCTGACATAAATTAGGTGCATTTTTCTTTTTTGAGGTTTATTTATTTTAGAGAGAGTGAAGAAGGGACAGTGGAAGAAAGAGAGGGAGAATCTATAAGCAGACTCCCTGCTAAGTGTAGGTCCCACCATTCTGAGATCATAACCTATACTGAAAATAAAAGTCAGGTGCTCAACCGACTGAGCCATCCAGACACCCCACAAATTAGGTTGTTTTCTTTCTTTCTTTTTTTTTTTTTTTAAAGAAATCTTTGGCCTTTGTCGAGACCAGCAGTGTTTCCTTTTTAGGTTGAGATATACATTACTGGTGGGGCATTACTCATGAATTCATTTGGCAGTTAATTTTTTTGCCTGTTTTATTAACTCACTTGAAGACAGGACCTAAGCTAGAGGAATCTTCAAGAGAGGAGAGAAGAGAAAGGCAAGGAGATTGAAGACTGGAGTCAGCTGTGTGAGACTCTGGGCCAACCACTAGGTGATGTGGGGCTTGGTCTGCTGAAGGGACCCCGGAGAAAGGAGCCAGCAGGAGCAGATGCAAAAGGTTGGTTTATTCACAGTTCTTCCCCCTTCTGGGTAAGAACCATAGTCAAGTCTGAGGTGGGGGTGGTGTACCGTAGTACAGAAATTCAGATCCCCAGTTACTGGGATTTCGTGGACAGATGTGAATACAGCAAATGGAAATCCAAGCAAACCCTATTCTTTTTATCCCTAAGAAGAAAATATATCAGTTCTTCAGGGGAAGCCAATGTTTTCTGGTTACTTAGCTCTGAAGAGATGTGTCACTGAGGCTCCATGCATTGGACACAGAGAGTTTGGTGGGCTGTGTTCTCAGCAATGTCTGAGCCTTGAGAAGGAAGGCAGTTAGCGGAGTTCTTGGAAGTCACACCACCCTGTACTGCATATTTTACCTCCAGATTCCTTTTTTTTTTTTTTTAAAGATTTTATTTATTTGTTAGAGAGATAGAGCATGGGCAGGGGGAGTGATAGGTGGCAGGAGAGGGAAAAGCAGAGCAAGGAGCTCCCCACTGAGCAAGGAACCTGGTGCAGGACTCCAACGCAGGATCCTGAGATCATGACTTGAGCTAAAGGCAGATGATTCAACGACTTAGCCACCCAGGGGCCCCCTACCTCTGAATTCTTATCCTACCTCTACCATTTCCTAGCTGTGTGATCTGGGGACTCTCCAATGATTATGTGGCTTCTCTGAGCCTGTTTTCCCATCTGAAAAGTGGGGTGATTATCTCCTGGGATTGTTTTGACCATCATGAGAAAAATGGTTATGAAGATCTGTGCACAGTGCCTGTTAACAAGATACATAAAACTTTATAGCAAAGCCTCTCCTCCCACAGACATTCCATTACAGATAAAAATGTGGGATGGGGATTTCCAGCCTTTTTGAGTTACAAGAAATCATTTTATCATCAAATATTTCACAGACTCACATGTGACAGCCTTTCTACTTTTCACACCCACAGACAGAGAAAATACACAATAGTAATGCTTTAAAATGACTTTGATTACTAATCCTAATAGGATCTATACATGTTATAGAAGTGAACTACACGCTAGGTGTGATGCCGCTTTCTTCCAATGACTGTGTCACTGCGGGATGGTTCCCAGGCTATTCATGATTACCAGCCATCCCACCAGGGCACAATGGCCCCCTGGGGTCTGACAGATTGTGGACATCGTCCTGCTGGACTGTGTGATGGGTCCATGCCTCTCCTCCAGGTCTAGCCATAATCCTCAGCCCAAATGGAGGCTGAGGAAGAGGATGGCCATGGCATTCTGGTAGCCAAAGCACTCCTTCTCATGAGTGAAGGCTTTTAATAGGGTCAATGATGACCTGAATTTCTTTAGGGGGATTAATCCACTTCATTGCCATGGATACTGGGTTGAATAGTGTCCCCCCCAAATTAGTGTCCAATTAGGAGCTCAGAATCTCCAGTAAGGTCTTTGTAGATGTAAGTAGTTAAGATTGGGGTGGATGTCCCAAAATCCAAGATTGAACCCCAAACCCAAAGACTTGTGTCTTTGTAAAAAGGCCATATGGAGGCACAGATGTACACACAGGGGTCATACCTTGTGGAGATTGTACACACAGGGGTCATACCTTGTGGAGACAAAGGCAGAAACTGGAGTGATGTGTCTGTAAGTCAAGAAACACCCCCAGAACTAGAACTCACACAGCAGTTCAGTAACACGGCAGGATACAAATTCAATGTACAGAAATCAGTGACTTTCTTATACACTAACAATAAAAATACAGAAAGGGAAATTAGAGAATCAATTCCATTTACTATAGCACCAAGAATTATAAGATACCTGGGAATAAACCTCACCAAAGAGGTAAAGGATCCGTACTTGAGGAACTATAGAACACTCATGAAAGAAATTGAAGAAGACACAAAAAGATGGAAGACCATTCCATGCTCTTGGATTGGAAGAATAAACATTGTTAAAATGTCTATACTGCCTAGAGAAATCTATACATTTAATGCCATACCTATCAAAATTCCACCAGTGTTTTTCAAAGAGCTGGAGCAACTAATCCTAAAATTTGTATGGAATCAGAAGAGACCCCGAATTGCTAAGGAAATGTTGAAAACAAAAATAAAACTGGCGGCATCACGTTACCTGATTTCAAGCTTTACTACAAAGCTGTGATCACCAAGACAGCATGGTACTTGCATAAAAACAGACACATAGACCAGTGGAACAGAGTAGAGAGCCCAGATATGGACCCTCAACTCTATGGTCAATTAATCTTTGACAAAACAGGAAAAAAAAAAACAGTGGAAAAAAGACAGTCTCTTCAATAAATGGTGCTGGGAAAACTGGACAGCTATATGTAGAAGAATGAAACTCGACCATTCTCTTACACCGTACACAAAGATAAACTCGAAATGGATAAAAGACCTCAACGTGAGACAGGAATCCATCAGAATCCTAGAGGAGAACATAGGCAGTAACCTCTTCGATATCAGCCACAGCAACTTCTTTCAATATGTCTCCAAAGGCAAAGGAAACAAAAGCAAAAATGAACTTTTGGGACTTCATCAAGATCAAAAGCGTCTGCACAGCAAAGGAAACAATCAAGAAAACAAAGAGGCAACCCATGGAATGGGAGAAGATATTTGCAAATGACAGTACAGACAAAAGGTTGATATCCAGGACCTATAAAGAACTCCTCAAACTCAACACACACAAAACAGATAATCATATCAAAAAATGGGCAGAAGATATGAACAGACACTTCTCCAATGAAGACATACAAATGGCTATCAGATACATGAAAAAATGTTCATCATCACTAGCCATCAGGGAGATTCAAACTAAAACCACATTGAGATACCACCTTACACTAGTTAGAATGGCCAAAATTAGCAAGACAAGAAACAACATGTGTTGGAGAGGATGTGGAGAAAGGGGAACCCTCTTGGCAAGTTGGTGCAGCCACTTTGGAGAACAGTGTGGAGATTCCTCAAGAAATTAAAAATAGAACTTCCCTATACCCTGCAATTGCAGTCCTGGGTATTTACCCCAAAGATACAGATGTAGTGAAAAGAAGGGCCATCTGTACCCCAGTGGGCATGGTCGCAGCAATGGCCATGGTCACCAAACTATGGAAAGAACCAAGATGCCCTTCAACGGACGAATGGATAAGGAAGATGTGGTCCATATACACCATGGAGTATTATGCCTCTATCAGAAAGGATGAATACCCAACGTTTGTAGCAACATAGACGGGACTGGAAGAGATTATGCTGAGTGAAATAAGTCAAGCAGAGAGAGTCAATTATCATATGGTTTCACTTATTTGTGGAGCATAACAAATAACATGGAGGACATGGGGAGATGGAGAGGAGAAGGGAGCTGAGGGAAATTGGAAGGGGAGGTGAACCATGAGAGACTATGGACCCTGAAAAACAACCTGAGGGTTTTGAAGGGGTGGGGGTTGGGAGGTTGGGGGAAGCAAGTGGTGGGTATTGGGGAGGGCACGTATTGCATGGAGCACTGGGTGTGGTGCAAAAACTATGAATACTGTCACGCTGAAAAGAAAAAAAAAAAAAGAAATGTATCTTAAAAAAAAAAGGACTTTCAGCAACCACCAGAAGCCAGGAAAGAGGTACCAACAGGTTCTCCCTCAGAGGCTCTAAAGGAACCAACCTACTGATACCTTAATGTCAAGCTACTGCCTCCAGAAGTGGGAGAGAATACATTTCTGCAGCTTTGAGCCACCTAGTTTGTAGTATTTTGTTATGGTAAACTTAGCAAACTAATTCATCAGGTAAGTTCATTTCTTTCCCCAGAGTTTTTATTAATTGATTTTTTTTCTTATGACCGAAATAATAAATGCTCTTCATAGAACATTTAGAAAATAAAGTTATACCCCAAAATAAAATGAAGTAAATCACCCTTTATTCCACCACATGACAATACCTATTGCAAACATTTTGATGTTTATTCACCTGGACGTTCCCGTGCTTGCATGCACGCATGTCAATTATTTTTTGAAACCATTTCCAGATGATCAGTCTCAGTGCTTCTGTGCTTTATTTCTGACTGGGTGAAAGCAGAGAAAGCAAAGACTGTGGAACCCAGTCCTTTTCAATACCCTCAGACAACATTCCAGACAATTTTCAATCTTTCCCCAAACCAGAGTGGCTCAGTTGGCAGGGAGGCCTTCCCGTTTCTGACAGACAGATGCTGACATATGTCTAATAAGTTTAGCACTGAGCTGTAGCTTATGTTCGACTCCATGGTGCCCAGGAGAGAAGACAAACTGGTCATAGGTAAAGCCCTTGACAGCCTCTGGGCTCCGGGACCTTGCATGTCTTTATCATCAGGTCTGCTTATGAAGAAAAGTCTTTTGAAGGTTTTCCCTGTGGAACAAGGTTATTTCCAAACAGCATATGGTGAAAATGTTACATGAGCTTCATGCAGCTTGTCTGCACCTGACAGGTTACAGGGGGAAATTGCTCGTGGCAGCCCCGAGTCGCTCCTTGAACTTGGGCTGTTTGCTCCCCTGCTCCGCCACGGGGTTAGCTCCCTCTACCGCTAACGGTGAGAAAGCCAGAGCAAACACACGAAAGTGGGTGCTGCCCACAGATGTCCAGACTGGCAGAGGGCTCTGCGCCAGCTCCTCCCTGGACAGGAGGGGGTCTGCCTTGTGCCTCCAGTATGGAGCTGGAGGGATGGAGTCGGACTGAGGTGGTTCAAAATATTAGCAGTTGTGTGGAACAGAGTCTTCAGCTCTTCACTCTCCAAGGAGGCTACCCTCAAAAGAAAGAGAAATTAAACTGTCCCTCGGAGAAAGAGGGGACCTGGAGCTCCTTAGTGTGAGTGGGGAGCACTAAAGCCCTGTTTGCCTAATCTGGGCCCAGAGGCTGTAGCCTGGCCTGGCCGCGCACACGGGGCACACGGGGTGGGTGGTCTTCAGAAGTTTTGTTTCTCGCTCTTCCTTCCTTCCTTTCTTCCTTCCTTGGTTCCTTCCCACCCTCTCCTCCTTCCTTACCTTTTGCTTTCCTTTAAGTAATTTAAAATTGTGCCAAAACATAAGAAGTGGGGGATTTCATGCTGAAGGGGAACCGGCATCCTCCAGCTCTTTCACAAAAAGCAGATTTGGTGTTGTTTGCATGCATTCCCACCTGGCAACCCGTGGTTGAAGCTAAGTGATTGCTCTGCTTTGAGGTGGGAACTGTGCTGCCACATTGCCATAGCTCCCAAACCCTCATGACTCCTTCTTTCTGTTAGTACCTTGCCCCAGGTGACATTTGGGGGTGCTCTGCCCAACAGAGCGGGATCTGCTGCAACCCAGACCACGTCATCATGAACCTCCCAAGCATGGACAGGCATGGGGACCCTTGCTCCCACTTCCTTCCAAGGACTCTTTCACCTGTGGAGGTCCCCACCAGACCCGATACAGTCTCTGGGTCTGGACAATAGAAGAGGGGAGTAGGTGGAGTTTTTGTGACTCTCCATGCCCAGGGAAATGCAAACAGAGCCTGACTTGGAACCGGGCCAAATGATCATGTGTAGAGGAGCGTTGTGAAAATGACCTGCTCCGGGAGTCAGATCTGCCTCAGTGGGCTGCTGCTTGGGAACCCCAGTGTGGGAAGCTGGTAAAACCAAGGAGTAACAGTGGAGACTGGGCTGGGGGTGCTGGAGATGCTTACTCCCCAGCACCTCCCTTGCAGCACCCCTCGGCCCAGGAGCCCCACCTCTGGAAGCTCAGGTGAGCACCTGCCTTTGGAGACTCTACAGATCAGCTTGGTGCCCTTCCCACCTGCAACTTGAGTGCATCCTGTATCCATGGCCTCTACCTGTTGCAGCCACCATCACCTTTGACCCCAGAAGTCTCTGACAGGTTCTCTGCTTCTACGCTTGTACCTCCGTAGTGTATTTTTGTTGCAAGGGTTAGGGTCGTATCAGACCCCATGGCCACCTCCTGCTTCAAGACCCTCCTTCAGCAACACCTGTGCCACACAATGAACTCCTGCTCATTGCCTTGTCCTGCAGGGCTCCTTCCCTCTCCTGGTTCCCTCTGTGGTCAGCCCTTGGCCTCTGTCCTACCTCTCCCACTCTGCCTGGCCTCAGTGAGCCAAGCTCACTTCTGTCCTTAGGAAATGGCATTTCTGCTCCCTCTGTCTGGACAATTCTGCCCTAGTCATAGTGGGGTTCCCTCTTCCCCCACTCTAGAATGACCTTGGATTCCCCCCTGATGTTCCTTCCCAAGACACCACCTGGACCATGCTGTTCCTTCCCCACCTGTGGTCCTTCATCCTTCTAAGTGTCACTCCGCAGCACTGGACACGAGGGAATGCATTGTATATTTATGCACTTACTTATCTCCTTTCTGTTGGGGGCTGAATATTTAGGTCCCCCCACATGGGTTTGTTGAAACGCAAACCCCAATGGGATGGTATTTGGAGGTAAGGCCTGTGGAAGGTAATTAGGTTCAGAAGAGGTTGGGAGGATTGGGCCCTCAGGATGTGAAGCATGCCCTTACAAGATGAGGAAGACAGACCAAATGTCTGCTCTCTTCCTGTCTCTCTCTGTCCACACACTTGCACCAAACAAAGGTGATGTAAGGACTCCACAAACCAGGATGTGGGTCCTCACCAAGAACCAAATCTGAAGGCCTTTGACCTCGGGTTCCCAGGCTCTGAACTGTGAGAAATGAATTTCTCATTGAAGCCACCCAGTCCGTGGTATTTTGTTATAGCAGGCTGAGCTCACACACTTGACGTATAAGGTTGTGCTTACCTAAATGTATTCTTACCAAGAAGCAAGAAGACAGGGATAGTCTTTTCCTTGTTCACTACTATAACCTCGGAGCCTGGAAGAGTGACTGGCATGTCGTGGGCCCTGGATAACTATTGGCCTTCTGGGGTTTCCTCCAGTCTTGTGTTCCCGTGACCACCCATGAGTCCGCCATGTCCTGCGGGTACTAAGCGAAGACTTGCCTGTCACAGGGAGCCTGCTCTGAGTGGGAGTTATACTGTGAGGAGAACCCTGTAGCCTGTGGGATCCTTCTCAAGCCTTTGAGATCCTTCCCTTTCACTGGATCAGGGCAGGAGAAACTACTCTCTCCCTAAGGAACAGCTCTTTCTGCCACTTCCCCATATCACAGAAGCAAAATTTCCAAGTATCCTCTTATTGAATTCACTCCTGCTTGTTCTTCTCAGCTTGTCCAGCAGTGAAATCACATTTTCATGAAAATTAGTCTCCTTTGAAGAAAGTATTTGAGTAATTTTAGTAGGGCCATATGGCCATCCAATATTGGCACAAAAGAAAGGTCTCCAGTAAATACCCAGGCATATTCACAGCATACGCCCAAACGCCATTTGGCTTTAACTCTTCTCCTGCCTTTTTATGCAGTGTTTTAAAATATTGAACAACAAGTGCATTTAATCATTTTGCAAAGTCAACTAAGGTCATCACTATAGTACTTTTTTTCAGGGAAAAAAAAATCCTTTCACTTTGAGGGGCTCATGGTTTGTTAGGATGAGTCAGGGAAACCACACGACGGGTTTTCAATGGAAATGTCACTACTCTGTTTATAATTATAACCTTCACTCGGTGCAGACAGCCAGGCAGAAGGGCCACAGCAAATAGCCCCAATTAGAAAATGATATGTTTGGTGAAAATTCTCCTAAACAAAGGCTTTCCACAGTGGCCTGACTTCCTAACATCCCCCACTCTCTCAGGAAAACCACTGACTGGATGAAAATGTGGGAAAAAGCAGCAAAAGACTTTGCTTGCCTTCCAGAGGCCCCTCTAGGAACCAATGATGTTGAAGGCCTGTATCATCCCACATGTAGGCCCCTGCTTCCTACAAATGGGGACAAATGGGGACTTACACACATCCTGAACCCACACTTTCTGTCCCAGACTGGTCTTGAGAGAAGCTTAAGGAATGAGTTTTTGTGTGTGTGTGTTCTTTTGGGGGACTGGGAGGGCAGGTGGAGGTGGGGTGGAAGAAACATGAAAAGAAACTCTCCTCCCCCCATTTCCAATAAGCGAGGAACTAAAAATTTGGTTCTTGTCTATTTTTATTATGAAAACTACCCTCCTTGGTTCCATGAAAATAGGCTTTGATGTTAAATTTTTTAGATTAGTTTGTGAGTGACAACATGAGTTATAAACTCAAGCTCCAAATAAGTCAGGATCTCTCAGGTTTTGTCAAGATGGCAGAAGTAAACTCTGCTGTGGTGTTATCCTCGTGGCAGAGTGAGGAGAGTAGGGATTGGAAGGGAGCCTCTTGGGGGCTGGAAATTCCACTTCTTGACCTTAGGGATTGTTACATAGGTGGGTTCTTGGAAAACTCATTGAGCGGTGATGGGTACCCTCTTCTAGATGTGTGTCGTATTGCCATGAAATACTTAAATGTTCGGTCCCATGCAGTCATCAAAACTTTTGATTTCACTCAAAGTTTTGACTTTTCCTCCAGCTCTACCTATTGTAGGTGGGTCTTTTGCCTTTTGGAAGGGAAGCTTGCAGTTGTGTGTGTGAGCATGAGTGTGTATGTGTGTGTGTGTGAGCGTGAGTGTGTGTGTGAGCATGAATGTGTGTGTGAGCTTGTGTGTACACACATACATAGAGAGTGCTCGTGTGTACACACATGCACAGAGAAAATCCACTCCTCTCTGTGTCCCTCATCCCTGTCTCACTTCCTAGCTGTTTCTGACCCCTGGGTGGGGGGTGGGAGAATGGAAAGAATAAGGAGAGCCACGAAGTTCTGGGGTGATGGGCATGAAGTGGGCAGAGTGCATGTTGCTGATGCTTCTTCCAGAGCCCCCTACTCAGGAGCTGTGAGTATCAGAAGCTAATGGCCCACAGTTGCCCCCCTCCCTGTTTTCGGAAGAATTTGCCCTTGGTCAGATAGATGCCTCCTCCCTGGGTGATGACACTGATGTCCCCAACTCTCCCCCCTTCCTGCAGGATTTCTGCCTTTCTCTGTGTTATGAGCAGAGCCAATGACCAACTGACATGGCGGTAAAAACCTGGCCCCTTTCCACAGGACAGACCAGCTCTCCCCGTGGGGCTGGTGAGAAGCCAGCCTCACACGGAGCCCATATCCTTGTTCTGTACTTGCCCTGTCCTATACTGATTCCCCATCTCCCCTTGCCCTGACAGCTGTTCCTCTGTAACCCCCTCACAAGAATTCCCATTGTAGGCTCTGTTCCAAGGGAGCCCGACTGCAGACAGCTGGTTCTGAGCTCTCCAAGCCTATGGAGACTTGAAGACTGATGGCTTCTCTTAGTTTCCTTATAAGACTTCCCCTCTTGCTGGTGGCCTTTTACCTGCATAACTTCCCACCTTCTAATATTCTCTCTTGCAGTGGCCACGGATTTCCCCTCTCCCCACTATCTGCCGCTGGAGACCAGAGGATCCCCTGTTGACTTCTCTACTGAGGTCGCCTGTGCTAGGTTCCTCACCTGGCCCACAGTTAGTCCTTGGAAACCCTCTGACAAACTCCAGGAGAGCAAGCTGCCTAGTGCCATCCCCTTTCCTCTGCCCATAGTCCCTCACATTTGAAGGGTTGTTGGCTGAGAGGAAGGTCCTAGTTCACATTGTACCCCTAACTATGAGACGGCATCTAACAAACCAAGTTGTTCCCTTGAGGTTTCCTGAAGACACTTGGAGGGATGGGTGGCACACAGAGCACAGCCTTCTCCAAAAAGATGATCATAGAAATATGAAGTGGTTATTGAGTGGCCTTTTAGATAGTTTTACAGCTGATACTTATGCCTGGATACCCAATTAAAACTTCTAATTTAACATCCCATCACACTTAAATACTCGAAGAGTACTTTAGAGTTTGCCAGAAAGGGCCCTTTGTCCATTTGCTATGGAGACTCATGAGTCCTTGGACTATCCTGATATTTCACCTCTGCAGTTTTCCTGAATTCTCCACTTGGCTTATGTCTGAAAGAAATTCTGGAGCTACTTCCCAGCTTCCACAGGACCATCATGGACACGAGGACCCAGAAGGCTGCTGGTATCACTGAGGACACCCTGGTTTTCCTCTGCCCCACCCTGTGTTACACATTCAATGAGTCCGATGTGACGTTTCCACACTAGGCTGTATCTCAAGATGGCAGATGGCGTCTTGGGTTGTGGGATCAACCAGACAGAGCTATGGTAATCCCGCCGTTGAGTCCTAGCTCATCCCTCTGAAGAAAGCTCACCAGTCCTCATTTTCCTCAAATGAGAGTGAGGGAACTGTCCTATGCATTCCCTAAAACTCCCTTCACTCTCACGTTCTGGAGTTAACGATCTTGAACTCAATTGTTAGACTGGATCCGCTGGTCAGTTTAGAAAAAGTAGTTTCCACAACAACCACCTTCAGAGGCGGCCTCGGTCTGCCCGTCCGGTATTTGTCATGAGGATGGGATGGTATCAGGGGGAGCGAGGCATGTGAGCAGATGTCACCCTTGGCAGGGGGGGCACTGTGAGTCTTCTTTTAGATCCTGTGGAACAATCTTGCAAAACAAAGGGTAACAACAGCCCCGGTCAGACAAGGAGGGCCCCTTTACAAATAGCAACCCTGATGGTTCATATAAACAGATGTGAGGCCGACCCTATTTTAACCAAATCACCCACTTGGCAACAGGACAACAACAGTAAACTGCTTGTTGCTGGCTTCTGTCTCTGTCGGGGAAAAAAAAATTGGACTCCCATATGCTTCTGAGTCTTTTGCTTTATTAAGAAACTTGATAAATACAGTTCAGTAAGCGTGTGTTCCATTTCGGATTTATAGCCAGCTTTCAAGCCTCACCGGAAGGGGTCACAGTGTAAAAACCTAGGCCTCCTTTTTGCTTTGATTAGAGAAAACTCAAGAAACAAGAAGCCCCTGGTTTCCTGACTCAGTCTTCCCGGTGTGGGGTGGCGGCCTGTGTCTCCTGCTTTCCTTCCTGGAGTTGCCCAGGCCTTTGCTCATGTGTGCAGCCTTTTCAGAAAACTGTTGACAGGTTTGAAAATATAGCAGGTGATGTAAAGAACAGCACAAAGTCATAGATACACGAAAATTAACCCGTTTGCCTCTACAGGGCGGGGATTAGCAAGGATCAGCGATCCAGCCAGGCTGTTCCTCGGTGGAGACGGGGCTGGAACCTTCTGTGCCTCAGCTGCCCACCTGCCGCTCTGGGCCATCTCTGTTGTTCTCAGACACCTCTGCATTGTCTCAGAATGCCAGGACACGTGGGCCACCAAATGGCTCAGAGGAACCTAAAAGTAAGCTTGTGATATGGTACTGGGCAGAATCATTCCCTGTGGCCTGGTTCACTGCCCCTCACAGGGAGTGGCTGTCAGCCAACGTGGCAGGGATAGGCTGTGGTCAGTGAGTCCCTAAGAGGCAAACAATACCCGGGAAGCATTACTGGTTTTGCATGGGGTCATACGGGTGCTTCTATATTTGGGGAGAAAGAATAAAACTATTATCTGAGAACAGTACTCAGGGATTCTGCCATCTATACAAGGAGATGATACTCAAATCCTGGAGGTAGGGCTGCATGTCACCTCATTTTCTCATTTTCTTACGTATTTATTTTCTTTATTACACACAACAATGTGCAAAATGATTGTTCTCCCTCCATACATCAATGAGATGGGGGCTTGTATTTCTTTGTGCAGATACAGCAAAACCTCTCTGGGGGATTAAAAAAAAGGTACTATAAAATGTTCCTGGCATTGGATACCAGCATATGCTCTGGAAAGAAGCCAAATGATGATAGAACCCATGAAAGTACCTTGCAGTGACAGATCCTTCATAAAAAGTATTCATATTGTCTGTGATCTCATTTTATTTTATTAAATTTTTAAAAAGACATATTTATTTTTTTTCCACTTTTTTACAAAAAAATTTTAATTTCTTTTCAGTGTTAACAGTATTCATTGTTTTTGCACCACACCCAGTGCTCCATGCAGTCCGTGCCCTCTCCAATACCCACCACCTAGTACCCCGACTTCCCACTCCCCACCCTTTCAAAACCCTCAGGTTGTTTTTCAGAGTCCATCGTCTCTCATGGTTCACCTCCCCTTCCAATTTCCCTTACTTATTTATTTTTGAGAGAGAGAGAGCATGTGCAAGTGGTGGGAGGGGTAGAGGGAGAGAGAGCCCTTAACAAGACTCCCTGCTGAGCAAGGAACCTGATGGGTGGCTCAATCCCAGGGCCCTGAGATCTTGGCCTGAGCTGAAATCTAGAGCCAGCCACTTAACTGGCTGAGCCACCTAGGCACTCCTCCGTGATCCCATTTTAAACATGTGTTGACCCTGTCAGAAACCCTGTGTCCCTGTGGCCTGCCGTGACTTGGCATCCCTCAGTCCATCCCTGCTGCCACGCTGTAGAATGTGGCTGTCAGGTCTAGTAGGAACAAGCGGCTTTCTCGGTGAGGCATTAGGATTTGAGAGGTTACATAGATGAGATGGGGCCTCTGGATTTCTCAGAAAAAATTTTACAAACCTGCTCCACGTCACCAGACTGAATGAGCTCACTGGCATCATGAAATTGTGAGGTTCATCACAATGTCAAGAATGGTCCGGTGATGCTGAAGAACCGAGGAAACCAGAGTAGTCTAAAATCAGGAATGGAAAGTGACCCCCTCAAGGACAGAGGCCTTTCTCTGAGTGGTGATGATGGCACTTCCTAACATAAGAGACCTATTATCTAGGAAGAGAGTTGAACGCACATGGATGAAAACCTAGAGAACATCACAAGGGAATGCAGAGACTAACTGCATGAGGGTACCCGAGAGCCTGCCTTTTCGCGCGACATGCTCTATGTTTCGGTCCAAGTAGGACACAATAGATTCTCATTTCGTTGTTGCATGCATTCCTCTTACTTGGTGACAATGAGGTTAAGACATATGCACCACATTAGCTAGCTCATTTAATCCTCTCCACTGCATTATGGGGCAGGTATCATCATTAGCTGCATCTTAAGAGAGGCAGAAACTAAGGAGAAAAGTACTTGCTCCAGTTTGTGCTGGTCCTAGGAGACAGAGCCGGCTTCTGTCTTGGGTGGCCTGTGTTCTTAAGCTCTAGGAGCACCAGGGGAGAGAGTACTACTGTCCTAGGAATCCTTCAAAGATCAGCTTGGGTTCATAAGACTTTCTCTCCCCAAGATAAAGTGTTTCTTTGCTGGGAGCCTCAGAGTCCAGGCCAGCATCTTGGGTCCCGTGTGGCATTCCATGTCACCCTACACAGCATCATTTGCAAATGTGTTTGCTCTCTTGGTCAGGGTCTGATGTTGGAACTCTAAGATTCCCAGTGTGGCCTTAGTCAGTGTTTAGCAAATGTTCCTGCTGACCGAACTAGTGTATGAGCAAGTTAAATAAAAAAATAATGTGATAATTTATTAGGCTTCTGCTGTGTACATAAATTATTTCATTTTATCCATACAACATTTATTATTCTCATTTTTCAGTGAGGAACCAGGCTCAGGAAGATTAATAATGTGTCCAAAGTCGCAGAGGCAGAGAAGCAGGCTAGAGGTCCAGCTGCCTACTTGTCAGCTCCTCTACTGCTTGACCGCCATGTCCAAGCTCTGGGACAGTGGGCAAGGAACGGATGTGTGAGGTTCGGATCAGACCTTGGAGGTGAGCTTCTCACGAACATGGCTTACCGGAACCCGCGATTTTGTGTAAGCTGCACTAAATGATCTGAAACCAAAGCATCGGCTGGTGGAAACAACTCCAGCCCCGAAAAAGCCTGATTCAATCTAATAGCCTCCAAAGCCAGTCTAGTCACTGTTCTGGAAAAATGAAATATATCAATCCCCCCTTGTTCCTAAAGGAGGTATCAAATATGTGAAACATCATATGTAATCAGAGTCCATGGGCATTTGTGTCACGGTGCACAATTAAAACTAGCTTCTGCTATTCCTGGGAAACATATTTTTAGTTTAAGCTGGGGTGTAATGAGAGATCTAAAAATAACACCGTGAAAGGTGAGGCTAAGTGTGGGGGGTGAGTTCACCGCACTGCTGAGGCAATAAAGCATTATTCATGGTCCGTTTAAAGCTCTGAAGCCCTGGGCCAACTTTTTTTTTTTTTTTTGCTCGAACAGAAGTTTGGTTCATCTTGTTTGGACGTAACTCAGTTTCCATCTACATGGTGGTGGTCTGAGCAAGAGGAACTTAGAATATAATAGGTCACGGGAGAAGTTTCTCAGCTGCCAGAGCACCTCAGGCTGGCTTCTCTCCGAAGGGCTCCGGTTACACTCGGGTGGGAGGCTTGGCTATCCCGTGTCGAGACCACCCCGCAGCCCCGCCATCTCACTCCCCTGCAGTGTGTGCTGGCTCTGCCCTAAATCGTGCTCCCCGGGTCTTGGCTGTGATGATAGCAAACCATCTCCCGCTTGGCGGTGGAGGGTCGGGCACGCCTGTGACCTCAGACGCAGAGGCTGGCACCCAAGAGCCAACGGAAATTGGGATAGGAGGCTGTAGCAGATGCAAGGAACCTCAAGATTTTAATAATTCAGGCTCCGGTGGGGATATAGTTTTCATGGACAAAAAAGCACCGTATTAAGTGTACTGTCACAAGTACTTTGAACACACGCACATACTCACACCGCTTGAAATCCATTTGCGTGTGGGCCCATGGCCGGGGCTCCTGTGTCCTTCCCATAGGGAAGCCTGACAGCAGAGGCAAGTGATCCTCAAATTTCTTGTCTCACCCTTGGCATCCAAACACACGATCCCTCTGTCCTTGGGCTGTGCTAACGAAGCAGAGCTGCAGGCTAGATTCTGTGACGATCCAGGTGGCTTCCCTCTCTTTCATGGTCATGAGTGTTTGCTTGCTCGTTTACCTGTTTATCTACACTCAGTCTCCACCCAACACAGATCTGGAGTGAGATCACAGACTCCACCTTATCCTGGCTTACAAATATCTTGCCCTAGATATTGCGCACGTACATAAACGTGACCCAACACAAGCCAATCCATTATGGGAAAAATTGCCCAGAGCTCAGTCTTCACCATCGATATCAGCAAGGTGCTTAAGGGAGGTTATGACCATGGGAACTAAAACAATGGCAATTCTATATACTCAGTGTCAGCCAAAGGCAACGCTAATTATTTTATGACCTTTGTCATGTACGGGGAATATGATCACATTTGCAGTGCTTTGTCCAGAGGCAAACAAGAGCCATTGAAATTTTTTGTTAGAACTTAGAAAAATTTAAGAAAGTATTTTTTGCTATGCTAAAATGCTTGGCTACTACTTCCCAGGGCTGGTGGGAGCCACCATATATCTGTGTGGTTATTTGCTTAACTTCCTTTACTTGGCTGAAATGGACAGTTCCCTTGGCCCTACCTAGTCACAGGAGTCATCCTGTCATCACAGAAGTCGTCCCCTAGTCACAGAAGCCTTGGATTTAACAGTAGCAGGACCAACTCCACAACTTTTATAGCTAATATCAAAACCCAGGCTGGAGAATGACTACTCAGTGTCACCTGGTGTTTAGTTTGGATTTGGAGCTCCCTAAAGGCACAAGTTAACCTTCACTAGACCTTTACTGTTCATCTTCATAAAGTAACACCTGCCCTAGGTGAACCTCTGAGTAGTAAAACATTATTTCTGCTGGTTTCCCTCTGAACCCTTTTCCTACCCAGGCAGCAGCCTCATGCTGCGTACTCTCCATTCCTGCTCTTTCTTAACAGGTCCTTCTCTGAAACTGTGAGCAGGAAAAGACCAGAAAAGTGCCCTTATACTCTAGCAAAAATGACCAATAATAGCTGCTTGCCTATTTGAGTTTGGGTATCTAGGAGAGATTAAATGGCATTCAAACTGTTAGAATTTAGCTATAGAATCTGAGGCTGCCCCCAGGCATAGGGAATATTTCAGGTAGGGGAAAACTGAAATTACCCTAGGGTGTGGAAGTTGGGGGGCCTGATTTATACCTGCCATGGAATTGTGGGATCACAGATCTAGCATGAACCATTGACACACACACTCTGCTAATAGTTAAAGAAACCGAAATCCAGAAGGGAAAAGTTGGTTTTCCCCAATATCAGGGAGTTAATTAGTGATAGGAGAAATGGGGCTTCTAGGATATACAGAAAGGTGAAATAGGCGTGATGTGGCAGAAATGTTTACTTTATCTTTTTTATTAAAGATTTATTTATTTATTTATTTAGAGAGAGAACTGGGGGAGGGGCAAAGGGAAAGAGCGAGAGAGAGACTCTCAAGCAGATTCCCCACTGAGTGTGGAACCCGATGTGGGGCCCGATCTCATGATCCTGAGATCATGAGCTGAGCCAAAGTCAAGAGTTGGATGTTTAACCAACTGAGCCACCAAGGCACCCCAAAGGTTTACCTTTTGTCTGTTCATTTATTCATTCTTTTATGAATTTTTCTTGTGTGCCTACTCTGTATCTGGCAGGGTTTGGCATTGAATGATGAAAAAAGGGGCACAGTTCCTGTCCTCTTGGAGCTTACAATCAAGTGAATGAAAGAAAAAAGATATTGAGATATTGACACACAACATATAACTAATTACAAACCACGACAAGAGCCTGGAGCAATAATACAGTACTGTGAGGAAGAGGAGGAGGAAGGAGTTCGTTTAGGTTGGTACTCTGAGAAAATAACATTGGCATAGCTGCCAGTGACCTCCACCTTGCTAAGCCTGATGGGCAATGTTCAGTCACTATCTTGCTTGGTTTACTACCAACTTTTGACAGTTGATGAGACCCTCCCCCCCAACCCCCATCAAATGCTGTCTTCACTTAGCCTCTAGGACATCTCTCTCTTGGTTTTCCTCCTATGTAACAAGCTTCTCCTTTTCCTTAGCAGTTCAATCTCATATCCTTGACTTCTAAAGATTGGAGTACCCCAACAACCACCCCACCCTTCTCCCCTGAACTCCTAATTTGTATATCAAACTGTACACTGGCTTCTGCACTTGGCTTTTTAATAGGTATCTGTAACTTAACATATCCCAAACTAGACTCATTTCCCAACTGTACCCTGTCCCCTCCTCCCTCAGCCTGCCCATCTTAGCAAACAGCAAATGCATTCTTACTGTGACTCATGTCAAAACCTTGGCATCATCTTGGAATCTTTTTTTCCTATTATTTTCAATTTCTAGCCCGTCTGTCCATCCTAAAGATTTTACCTCCAACGTACACCCAGAACTCAACCTTTTGTTAGTTACTGTATAATATCTGCCAACCTATCCAAATGAAGACCCTTTCTCACCTGGGTTATGGGAAAAACTTCCTAGCCAGTCTCCCTCGACCTGCATCTGTTCCCCTGCAATCCAATCCCAACGCACCAACCCAGCTGGCCTTTTCCAAATGCGAGTTAGATCATTTTGCTTAAAATGCTCATTCCACTCAGAATAAAAGCCAAGGTCCTTACGGTGGCTGGACAGACCCTGTGAGAACTGGACCCCTGCTCTGGGTGCCTACATCTCCCATCCCTCTCTTTCTCCATCCCTAACACATCCACCAAGTCTCAGAGCCACTCACTGCTTCTTCCACAAAACCTCATGTGGCTTGTTTCTACCCCTCCTTCAAGTGTTGCTCATCCATTGTTCTTTCTGTGGGACCTTTCCAACCTCCTCCTATCAATGACACACCAGCCCGGAGGTCCCTCTCATCTTGCTTTACTTTTTTCTTGGCAGATATCACCATCTGACACAGTCTGTATTTATTGGTTTATTATTTATTGTCTCCCCTAGAATACAGACTCTAGGTGGACAGGGAGTTTTGTCTAGTGCCTAGATGAGTGATCAGTAATACTTGTTGAATGAATGAATGAATGAATGGAGCTCATGTCTGCAAAGAGCCAAGCAAAGGGCTGCTAGAAGCTGTGTGTAGAGAACTTCCCTGGCAGAGGGAACTATATGCACAAAGAAAACAAGGGGATGGAACTTGCCCCAGACAACCTAAAAGTTGGGAAACAAATGGGCTGCCATGGGGCTGAAGAAGTTGGTAGAGGCCAGCCTGTGCAGAACCTTGAAGCCATGACTGGGACTTTGAGATTGAGCCCAAGTTAGATGGAGAGATGTCGAATGGCTTTACTCAAGGAGTACTTTTAATGTGGAAGTCCCGCAGTGCTTGACCTAAAGCACAGTGCTTGGCTTTAAGGAAGTCATCGTCTATGAGAGGATTCCACACAAACACAAAGCAAACCGTGCAGACTGCCCTGAGGGGACCTGGGAATGCACACCTCTTCCTTGAGGGTGAAGAGAGGAACCAGGAACGTTAATTTTCTGATTTGACTGTAGAAGGCTGCATCAGGGAGGCAGGGTGTGGTGCACAAGACAGAAAAAGAGAGTCCTAGGCAGAAGGCAGAGAGCATGTAAAACAGCATGAAAGTCTGCCATTTAAGTGAATGGTATGAGCCCCAAACCGCTAAATAAAAGATGTGCTTTTCAAGGTTGGCCCTCAGTCTGGCCAGCTCCCAAGGTCACATCTTTATCCTGCACCATGCTGAGACGTGGCTTGAAGGGAGCCATCTGGAGTGGATGGAGGGCATTTAGACCTCACAGACATGCTGGCTCTTGTGTGTGTAGGGAAAGAGCATCCATACTGATGGCCACATCTTGCAGAAGAAAATGGGGCTCAGAGAGATGAAGTCACTTGTTCAAGATCACACAGGTTGTGAGAAGCAAGCTCCCAGGCTGGTTTCCCAGGGGTGCTGTAAAAAAGCAAAAGGGATGTCATTTATATTGAACTGAATTGGGAAAATACTCATGAAGTTCTTAGGGATGGAAAATGTTTGCAGTTAGTGCATTTTCCCAGGGTGTGTGCATGCATGCGTGTGTGTGTGTGTGTGTGTGTGTGGGTGTGTATGTGTGTGTAGTATTTTTCCAAAGCAATTCACAAATGACTCAGTTCTGCTTCTCTGGTTTGATCACTAAGAGTTCTTCTGCAATTAATACTTGATGCTCCTAACAACCAGCTTTTCTTTTATCCAAGATGAAATTAAACAAGATATATCCTTATTAGGGCGCCTGGGTGGCTCAGTGGGTTAAAGCTTCTGCCTTCGGCTCACGTCATGATCTCAGGGTCCTGGGATCGAGTCCTGCTTGGGGCTCTCTGCTCAGCAGAGAGCTTGCTTCCCTCTCTCTCTCTGCCTGCCTCTCAGTCTACCCTGATCTCTCTCTGTCAAATAAATAAATAAATAAAATCTTTTTAAAAAAGATATATCCTTATTAGTAGTAATGGAGATCACAGCAAGAACATGAATCACTGTTAGGATGGGACAGCAGAGATCTGTGATCCCTTCACGCCCAATCCAAATGCTAACTGAAGCAGAGTTAACATCAGGGCTTGTACCACACTAAATTCCCTGGTGGGTAGAATTAATTACTGTTGCCCTCCAGCCCCAACCACAATTAGACTGTGCTTGCTGGTAGTCTGCAGTGTAATTTGGGAAACCTCTGTCAGCTACATACATTTTATTTTATTTTTAAAGATTTATTTATTTATTTGAGAGAAAGAGCTCACAGAGGGGAAGGGCAAAGAGAGACTATCATGCAGACTCCCAGCTGAGCACTGAGTCCAACGTGGGGCTGGATCTCAGGATCTCGACAGCATGACTTGAGCTGAAATCGAGAGTTGGACACTTAACTAACTGAGCCACCTCGGTGCCCCAGCTGCATACATGAGCCAAATCAGAGCTGGAAGACAGCTGGAAGGAGTGGATAGAAGAATCCTGCCAATTAGGAATGGCCCGTTTGGCCACAGAAAGACATCTTTAGTCCTAGAGCCAAAATAAAACATTAAAGTTTCAACCAGACCATTCTTTGGCTTTAGGAAGAATCATATTTAAGCCAATCCAGGCAAAATCCAACCTGCTATTCTAGATCAGAGTCAGCAAATATTTCCTATAAAGGACCAGATAATAAAAATTTTAGGCTTTGTGGGCCATATGGTCTCGGTCACAACTACTCAGTTCTATCCTTGTAATGTGAGAGCAGCCGTAGTCAATATGCAAATGAAGGAGTGTGGCGGTGAGCCTCAGAGACTATTTAGGAAAACAGGTAGCTGGATTTCACCCACGGGGAATAGTTTGCCAACCTCTGCTTTAAATCTCCAGCAGAAAAAAATTTCCTAAACTTCTCTAGGAAGTTTTTAGCTTTTATGGCTGGACATTCTTTACTATGTCTAGTTTATATCCCTTGGCTGTGATACAAATTCTTCTTCTATCCTTTAGGGAGACGGAGGACATCTGTTTGGTGCCTCCTTTTGTTGGAAGGACTAACTGCCATGGGGAAAATGATGACAGATTAGCTTTGCTAGGGGCTCTGGAATCAGAGGACATGCATTTCTATCCTGGCTTCAGAGGACATGCATTTCTATCCTGGCTTCACCACTTACTTGCTGTATGACCTCAGGCCAGTTGCTAAAACATTTTCTGCCTCAAATTTCTCATCTGCAAAATGGTTACACTCATGATACTAAACTCTTGGTGCTCTTGTCAGGATTATTTAAGGTGATGCGTTGTAAAGCACTTTAACCCAGAGCTTCAACAAATGTGAGCTGGAGGGAAAAGGATGAGGATGGCAGAAAGAAAAAGTGAGATTCTCCTGACGTTGACAAAGATGCAATAATCTGAGGCCAAACTTGAAGAGCCTATTTAGAAACCTTAGCAAAAGGAGCAGGCAGTCATATATGTTGGGTTGAATAATGACTTACCACACCATCCTTCATAATATATATCATTCTGGAATGATATATATTTGTTTACTCCCACATTGTTTACTCCCACATTGCCTGACCTCCCCAGCTAGAACATAAGCTCCTGGAGGGAACGACATGTTTCTAGAAGAGTGCCTGGCACATTGTAGCTATTCAAGAAGTAATTGTCCAATGGAAAAACCAATGAATAGGGACACTTTCTCAGAGAGCCCACCTTCAAGGACAACTCAGTGTGGTGAAAGAAGAGACTGCTTCCAGCCAGCCATCATCATCTGCATGAATTAATGCCGGTGCTCACCCTCATGGCATACCTCATTACCAGATCACCCTCTTGTGGTTTTTGGACTGACTAAGGACTTCTGGTATTATAGAATATTTGTGAACATAGGTTATTCACAAATATTTGTGTCTCTCTAAAATTCATATATTTAAAGACCCAACCCCTGATGGAGGAGTTAGGAGTGTTAGGAACCTTTGAGAAGTAATTAGGTTCAGATGATGTCATGAAGGCGGAGCCAACATGATGGAGTTAGTGTTCTTGCAAAAACAGGAAGAGACCAGAGCGCTCTCTCTGACCTGTGAGGATGTAGTGAAAAGACAGCTCTCTGCAAGCCAGGAAAAGGAGCCTCACTCAGAACCAGATCTGCTGCCATCCTGGTCTTGAATTTTTCAGCCTCCAGAACTGCCTAAAACACCTGGTTATTGCTACACCAGGTTTTAATCCCAACTCCCTTGCTGGTTGACTCAGTCTGTACTTCCAGATGCATTTAAGGGAGATAATTAAGGAGATCTTCTTTATAAGAACAAATGATGGTTTGTCAAATATGAAAAAAAAAATCTGGAAGAAGGATACCTTTGTGAAGTTGAATGGAATGAGGAGGCACACAATATGTGGTCCTTTCTCTGTAGTTCATGGTTTCTCTGGGTTTTCTGCATTCTGTTTCTATCTTATTGAAGGAGAATAATTCAACAGGAATCATTTTATTCATCTAATTTGGCTATGATGCTGCATTTACAGGACCAGTGTATATTAGGCTTTCATATACTAGGAATACTCCCCTACTTTTCTTATTTCTTTGCTCTTCTTTCTCTCCCTGAATTCCATTTTTAATGCATATTTTTTGAGCAGATGATAAAATGCCTAACACAGTTCCAGACATTCATCGTTCTTTAACCAGAAAGGAGCAGATATTATAAATATGGCAATTGGAAGACACGTGAAAAGCAACCCATATGCAGTCTAAACCCTCTGGGACTGAAGGAATGCCTGATGTGGGGGAGGGGATCACAGAGGGTATGGTCAATCTCAGAAGACTTTCTGCTGGAAATGAGTTTGAACCAGGTTTTGGAAGAATGCCTTGGACATTTTTAGTGAAAGGAGGAAGTAAATGGGGAAAAAAGAAGAGGAGGCCAGGTGAGGGGCAGGTGCCAAAGTCCACACAATGCAAATTGAGTTCAGAGGGAAGAATAGCATTCAAGAAATGTTTACTGAGCAGCAATTCTATATGTCAGTGCCACTCCAGGGATTAAAAATAAATGAGGAGACTTGATCCCTGTCCTCAAACTGCTGATACTACAATGCAGGGAATTAGCAGACTTTTGCTAAGAAACTTGAAACTTCACATTTTCTCTAAAGGAGATTTCACTTATAATGTCAGAAAGTGGTACAATTTCTCTAGTCAACCATCATCTCCAAATTACTCAGCTGAATTCTTTAAAGACCTGTTTCGGATTTTGACACCTCAGCACCGAGCTTCTGATGCATGGTGTTTTTCTTCCTGGACGTGGATGGTTAACGGCAAGAGAGAGGCTGCCGAGGTTAATCCTTCTCTCACTGGCCCATTGAGTGAACTTGCAAATCCCCAGTGGAGGACATTTTGGTTTGAGTTTTGGATGAGGCTTCCCAAATGGCTTCCTGAAGCCCCTCCTCACTCACCTCCTAAGGTGAATCGAGGAAGAAATTATATCATTGGTCTTTCCCAAGTCCACCCTCCATTACCTAACCTTGGGGACATAAACTGCTCTAAGTTAGTCAGAGATCTTGCTCAGAGGCAAAGCGTTCTCTGGAGTTCAAGCATTAATCCGAAGAGGTCTACTGTTCTTACCCACATGTTCATAGAACTCCAGTGTCGTATATGTTTTTTCTTCCATCAGGTGGGGATTTTCCAAAAGAGGGATACTTTAGAACCAAGAATACAGGACAAGCTAAAAAATAAATATGTTCATTTTAACTTGGTCAAATTCAAAGGTGGTGGGGGGAGAGGGGGACAAACTAGCATTTATTAAATGCTTTCTCTCTGCCAATGTTTTATGTATATGCTCCTGTTTACTTCTCAAAGTAAAGGGTACCTTGACCAAGATCACATATCTAAAAAGAGGCAGCACTAATTATATGTTTATAAAAAAAATTTAAAAAATTTTTAAAAAAAGAGGCAGCACTAAGTATTCAAACCTATATATATTTTTTTTAAGATTCAGTCTTTTCCCACTATACCATACTGTTCTTCATCCATATTACTGAGTCATCATTAGAAAAAAAAAAGATTACTTTATATTACGCATCACAGTTTTAAGAACATATGTATAAACATTATCTCTTTTAGTCTTCACATTATACTACAAAGGAGGTGAGAATCTTCGTCTTATTACACTGTAAAGGAAATGTCTTCATTCTCATTGTATAGGGAAGGAGGCTCATAACAGCTCTGTGAGTTGCCTGTGGTCCCCTGAGTAGGAACTAGCAGAGTTGGAGTTACATCTAGGTCTCCTGACTCCAAATTCTGAGCTTTCTCTCCTCCAACACAGCTGTTCAGTAAACCTATGACCTCAGAGAATATGGGTTCAGCCATGTGAGTCACCAGTAAGGATGCCCCAACACTGTGTCTGACCTTGCATAATCTGTCTGGCTCTTTGAAGTACATTGTGTATTGGAAGCAATGATCAGTAGAGAATAACTAAGGTGGGCATTATGCCAGTGGCTACATTGGGTAAGACAAATAGAGTGTGTGAACCCGTTTGTATGTGAACCACTAAACCCTAAGATGGGATGAAAGGGACTTAATATTAATTCATCTGTATTTAGTAACTTTGAGTGATTTTATTTCAAAATGCAGTGTGTGTTGTTACCACCTTACATCTGCATACTGATGCAATGAAGTAAGCAGGTTATCAGGATTATTAGCTTCAATTTCCAATTAAAAATTTTAATGCTGAGTTAAGGACTTACAATGAGCCACTGACCAAGGCAGGCCTTGGCCCTCACTATGCTGTGCTCAGGATTCATTGGCATGTCCCTTGAGAAGCCCACGAATTATTATGTCTGGGAAAATGGCATCAGGTGACTGATCATTTTGTATCACTGGTTCATTACATTTTATTTTAGCACCTTCATTCAATTGGTGTTGGCTCTTGATGCAGGTGTTAAAAAGATAGATATATCTTTAGCCCAGACCTTCCCTAATGGACAAATTTCTATAAAATATGAACTACCTCAGGCAGACACAGAAATCCTGAATAGTACTATAACCTCCAAAATTATTGAATGAATATATATCAAAATCTTCCCCCAAATAAACTACAATGTCTTAATGACATTTCAGGCCAGCTTTTCTAACAGTTTGAATAATATTTAAATTCTTCTAGATAATTGCAAAATAGGAAACTCCCTAACTCATTTTGTAATTCCAAAACCAGACAATGACTGTACAAAAAGGGAAAATTACTGTCTACTCTAAATCATAAATATGGATGCAGAAATCATTGGCAGAGTATTTTAGCCAACAATGGACAAAAAGGTAATTCTACAAATATCATAATCATTTTGAATTATTCCAAGGAATGCAAATTTGCATAATGTGAAAACCATATGCTGATCTTAGATGAAGAAAGCACATTGAATAAAAGTCAACACTTGTTCATGGCAAGAAACACTTAGCAAACTAAGAATACAAATAAAATGTCCTTAACCTCAAAAGATAATGACCAAAAAATCTTCAGTAGCATTATACTTAATGGTGAAAGACAGAAGCATTCTCCTTAAAAATCAGAAACAAGATAAGGATACTTCTGGAACATAACCATCATCAGTTGAAGGCAATATTCTTGTCCTATAAAAAACACCTTCAGATGGTCTATAGGCAAACTACATAGGTTGCCTATAGACCTATAGGCAATAGGTCTATTATAATAGGTTAATAATAATAGGTTTTTATTAATAATCTATTAAAATAGGTTGCTGGATTTAAGAAAGGTATTTTTAAAATTGGATTTCTATATGCTAGCAATGAGCCTTTAGAAAATGCAATTTAAAAAAGGAGCAAACCATTCACAATGAAGAGCAAATGACCAAGAACAGTTCAAACACTCTTTTTTTTTTTTTAAAGATTTTATTTATTTATTTGACAGACAGAGATCACAAGCAGGCAGAGAGGCAGGCAGAGAGAGAAAGAAGAGGAAGCAGGCTCCTTGCAAAGCCAAGAGCCTGATGGGGGGCTCGATCCCAGGACCCTGGGATCATGATCTGAGCTGAAGGCAGAGGCCTTAACCCACTGAGCCACCCAGGCGCCCTAGTTCAAACACTCTTAAAGAAGAACAGGGTGGGGGAACATGCCTTATATGATATTTTTGAAGGTATATTAATTAAGACAGTGTAACAGCAATACAGAGATAGAAAAATAGACCACTAGAATAAGTTCAGGAGCTAAGAAACCTACCTTTACACATATGAAAACTTGGTGTCAGATAAATCTTGCATATTGAGGTGGAAATGGGACACACGGTGCTGGGAAAACTGATTATCCATATTAACGAAGTAAAATTGGGTACCTATATTAAACTACATATAAAAATGATTTCCAGGAAAACTAAAAATTTAAATGGGAGAAACAAAGCCTTAAATATTTAGGGAAACTTTCATCTTATGCATTTGTAGATTCAGGGTAAGCAGACGTTAAACTACAAAACATAAATGAAAAATTTGATAAATCTACCTACATTAAGATGAAATTTCCCCAGTAAAACACTCTACTAATAAGGCAAGAAAACCCCCATAAATGTATCTAGTGTGTTTTATGCACAAAGAATTCCTGCAAGTCAATAAGAAAAAGAGAATGATCCTAATAGAAAATATATGAATAGGATGGATATTTAACAAAGAAACGGAATTTAGAAAAAGAGAAAGAAAAATACCCAACCTCATTGGTAATCAGAGATATACAAATTAAAATTGCAATGTAGTATCACTTTATACCCCAGAGAGGTACACGCTAAAATATCTAGTAATACTGAGTGTTGACCAAGATGTAGAGTAGCAGGTATTTTCATACTCTGCTGAGGACTGGGGTGTAAAACCACTTGGTGAAGTAATTTAGCAATATTATATTTGGGATATTTGAAGAGGAGGAGCATCTTCTAAGATCTAGATATTCCCTTTCCAGGCATGTACACCGTAAAAAAATGGCGGCACTCATGCTCTGTAGGGAAACGTTCATAATGACATTATTTAGTATAGCCATAATATACAGAAACAATCTTATTGACCATTAGCAGAAGCATGACAAGGTGAGTTGCAATCTATCCTACAGGAGGCTACTTGACACAGTAAAAATGAATGAATGATGTCTATAGGCTTTCAAATGGATGAATTTCACAAATGTCACCAGAAGCAAAAAAAAAATCAAGCCACAGATACATGTGGAACATTTCCATTTATATAAATTCTGAAACTCGTAAAATCAAACATGTTTCAAGATGCACGTAGATATGTGAACCTGAAAGGAAAACAACGGAAGGACAACTACAAAATCTAAAATTTGTTTACTTCTGAAGCAGGCGAGAAAAGATATGATCAGGGAAAGAGATACAGGAGTACGACTGGTTATTCGCAACCTTCTGTTCCTGGGCTAGTTGGTGAGCGTGTGTGTGTTTATTATGTTATTCTTTACATGTAGTAGATATTTCTTATAGGCAGGAAACATTTCATAATATTTTCAAAATAAGAAATTTGTATCATTACTGTCAATCTGTGGTTGGGTGTGCTGGTATTTTTTTCCCCTAAGGTACATTGAACTAAAATAAAAACTTGTTTTTTATGTCAGTTAAAACGATTTCTCATACCATTTGTGATGCCCAATGCCTCATTTATAAAATCTCCCTCTTAAAGAGTGGTTTCACAGAATTATAAATGACTCTAGAAGCTGATGTGGCCAACTGTGGCCAGTTTAGCCATTGTTCCAAAAGCTGTGGTGACCATGGACAGGGACAAGGTTTTATCCGTGTCTCTGCCAGTAGAGGGGGGAGGGGCAAGCTGAAGTGTCCACAGGGACCAATAAGGAACATTACTGAGAGAGGTGGGCTGGGTGAGGGCTGTAACCACCTGCACTGCCGATGGGATCGTGCCCTTCTGTCTGAGGCTGTGCGAGTCTCCTCAAGCTGGGTGTGGCTCTTTGGTGATTGGAGCCAGGTGCTGACAAGATCGATTTTTTCCCATAAAGTTGAGAACTCAGATTGTATGTGAGACCCTCAGATTTTTAAATGTTGACAATTAATTCACGTATTCCACAACAAACACTGCAGATCTGTCATTAGTGTCTGAGAACGCTCCTGGTCTCTGGCCCCAGACTTGTTCTAGAAGCCAGCATGTCATCCTGGGCTCCGTGGTGGGTACCCTCTAAGTATTTGCTGAGGTAACCAATGAGTTTGTGTTCTCCCCGCCACTGTCTCAGGAGCCATTTTTGGAGGTACTTCAAAAAATGCCTGCAAATTCTCTTCTGCTTCTTCTATTGAGGGGTCAGGTCCATGTCCTCTCCTAGGTGAGTGCTGGAACTTCCCCACCAATCAGCAATGGCGGACATGACATTGTGTTGCCTCAAGAGACTGTGAACTTCCACTTTCTGTCTTTCAGAGCACTTGCTTAGTGGAAGCCTTTCCTACAAGAAGTTCTGTTTTTCTGGGGGCAGCCATCCTGGAAAACCAGGTGGAAGGTCTCCCATTGGTAGTCCCAGCTGAGTGTAGCTTCCCAGGCATCTTTGCCACGGTTCCAGACATGTGAGTGAAGCTGCCTTTGACTCTCCAGACCAGCCCATCTGCCACTGTACTTGCTTTATGCCATAAAGAACACAGGAATTATGCAGCTGAGCCCTGTGTGAATTCCTGACCCACAAAATCGAGAGACATAATAAAATGGTTGTTGCATTAAGCCCCTAAGTGTTGAGATAGTTTGTTATGCATTAATAGATAACTAAACATTCTAGACTCCTTAATTTAGTTTCTAATTAATCTAACCATGAATCACTATCTGTTGTGAACATCACTGTGTTCTACTTTGAAGGAAGAGACAATTTCTTATAAATGTACATGCATCATCTCCAGGAAAAAGAGGCCTGTGCAGATGTGTAAGAAGAGAAAAATCACCAAAGAATAGGATGTTCATGATTATGCTGGGAAACCAAAGAACGTTATACATGATTCCATATAAATATTTGACCTTGAAGAATAACTTAAGGAGTTGCAGGTTTTTGAGTTTTCAAACTCTGCTTTCCAGAGTAATGAGGCAGCTTTCTTGTATAACTGTAGTTTCTGTAGAATATAAGATCTTCAGACACTTGTATGGCCTGTGAGTGAGGAAAACCCAGATTTTGTGCAAGGCTCTGTAGTCTGTTGAGAATACTGACCCAGTCTGTCAGCAGAGCTGAGATTAATGCCTTAGGAGCCTTACAGTTTGGGAGAGGTTCTGATCCCCCTTGAAGGGGCAGCTGTTTTATTCAAATAGATGAGGCCATTTCTAAGTAAAAGTGTGAGCAGTCAGAAAATTGGGCAGCAGGCAATTCCCTGGAGAGAACAGGATGCCTAACATAGAAGTCTATATGCATCTTATTCGCATGAAAATTAGTGAAACTCTAAGGGAAAGCCACAGTTGGCATTCAAGGACACTGGAATTGAGGGATCCGGAAGAGTGAAGTTCAAACTTTATACATGGTGTATGAGTGTTGGCTTAAGTTAAGATGGTGAAACTGAGCTCTGTCATGTCCGTTCTGTCCCAGTTGGGCAGGATGCACACCCACAAGGAACAGGAAGTGATCGGAGGTGAGAAGGGTTTTCTGTAGACACCAGAGGGTGTCATTCACATTGTTCTTCATGTTACTTCTCGGGGAATACTTTCTAAGTTTGGACGGTGGAGAGCTGGGATTGTAACAAAGTCAATTTTATTACATTGTGGGACTATAAGAAACAGAACAAGCCTGTAGGGTTGGTGCCTTGTGAGAAATGCCGTGTCAGGAGGGGACGAGTCACACTAGCACTTACAGCTCATGCTGTAGCTGGAATTGCCTGGACCCATCATTACTGACATCGGCAAGGGCAGAGCAGGGCTGCCCAGAGCCCCAGCAGAGACCCTTCATCATCTCCTGGGTGAAAGGTGCTATCTTAGACACTTGGGACAGAGGAATACACGTAACCCTCAAGAGGCTCCTAGTCTTGCTCAAGGTAAGGACACGTGAGTAATTTTGACCTTATGCAGCGTTATAAGAAAAAACTATCCCAGAGGTTGTGGGGACACAAGGGGGACACACGTAACCGAGCTTAAGGTTTGGGTCAGGGGAGGATGAAGCTGAGAATGATTGAGTTTTGAAAGGCATTAGTGGGAGCTGGCTAGGCGGTAGAGTTGCTAAGAGGGTTTCTGGCAGAGAACACAGTATTAGCAAAGCTACTGAGGTGTGAAATAGTGCTGCATGGGAGACAGAATGCAAGCTGTTTTCAGAGAGTGGAAAGTTCAAGGTCAGAAGACGAGGGAAGGGGATGAGGCCCATGAGTTTGAAAGAGTCCGTCTCCCAGGGCCAGTGGAGAATTGCAGGTAGTACAGTGATGTGGGTGGGTTGAACTGTAATGAGAATGTTCCAATGACAGTGTGTACCATTGATTTCTGGGGGCAGAAGACCTGGGATTAGAAGAGAGAAATAAATAGAAGGCTATTTCCATGGTCCCAGCAGATTTAAAAAGGGACAGGGACAGGTGAGTATGGACGGAAAGAATGAAAAGATTAATGTAGTCAGAAGGCAAAATCAGCTTACTTCATTACTTATTCATTTTAAGAGAGAAGGGAGGTCTAGCAGGACCTTTGGGTTTCTGGTTTGAGCAACGGTGATGGTGTTACAACTGATGGAGTGGGGGCTTAAAGGAGGAGGGGCAGCCCGGAGCCAACTTGGTCAGGTGCAGTTTTGAGGTATCAGCAGTTACAATTCTGGAAGCTCAGAAATGAAAAAAGAAAGTTATGCTTTTAATGGGTATCTTTAACACTGGTCAACTTTTCCCACTCAGGAACAGCCTGGGGAATCAAGGATTACATAATGTTATATTTTAAAAATAGGGTAATAACCTCTTTTATTAGGGATTTAGCCACCTCAGTGTCATGCATCTGAAACACACTGCTAAGTTGTGTGTCACACAGAGCAGAGAATCTGGAATATCACTCAGCGACAATAAGTAAATATATTTTCTTCCTTCTCTAAATGTCACAAAGTATTTCTGAACAGCCAATGCCATAAAATCCAAGTACAGGAACTCACAAATTTTGAAATTATGAAGGACTATGTTAATATAGAATCTCATAAAATCCCTAATGCCCTCACTCAGAGTCTCTACCTACTCTTGTTTTAAGCTTATAATAGTTACCCAAAAACCGTCTACAAATTTAAAAGCAAAACAGGCAAACACACTACAAGCAGCAAGACGTGACTGCTGACAGCAAGGACAGAGCCAGGTTACATCCGGAAAAGAATAGGTCCCCTTAGGAAAGTTCCGGTGGTGGGACAAATAGTGACACAGACCTGAAACTGATGCAATGTTGAGCCCGTATTATCAAGAAATGGTTAATTGTACTTCATGCCTTTTGTCTGTTCAAACAGTGTTCATGTATGTATTTTATTTTATTTTGTTTTGTTTCCTTTTATTTTATTTTTTGAGCAAGAGAGAGAGTAAGCAGGGCATTGGGAGAGAGGGAAGAAGAGAATCTGAAGCAGAATCTACTCTCACCTGGGATCCTATGCAGGACTCCCTCTCACCACCCTGAGATCATGACCTGAGCTGAGATCAAGAGTTGGAGGCTTAACCAACTGAGCCACCCAGGCCCCACTGATCACATACGTATTTGAGACAGATTTCCATCAAAGGCTGGGGGTGGGCCCATCACTCAGGCCTGGCAGTCTCATCTTTGTGAAGCTGCTCCATTCAAACTGCTTGGGTGAGGAGGAGACAAAATACAGAACCACTAGTTACATTTGTATTTCAGGTAAACAATGAGTGATCTTTGGTATAAGTATGTCCAAAATAATCGCAAACTGCATTTTTACATTTTTACCCGCCAAATCTTATAATTCTAGTGAGGAACAGCCCAACGTAGATATATCTGAATCCCAGGATCTTGCTTCTTCCCCCACCTGGAAACCAAACCAACCAACCAACCAACTGACGAGTTAATGGTGACCTAGTATGAAAAATCTCTGTGGAAAGCATGATAATGACTTTCTAGGTCAATTGTTTTCTCTCTCTTGGCCTCTGGAATTTGACTTGGAAAATTAGACGAAGGTAGGAGACAGAATCATAGCTAACCACCCTCCCACACACACACAAGTATACACACGTGTGTGCATCACAAAGCAGTGATGGCAACATGGGCTCTAAAGTTGAAGCTGCGACTGAGGCCACATTAGGAAGGAATAGAAAGAATGAGCATTTCATTCACTCACTCATTCTCTCAAACATTCATTCACCCTGAAATATTTATTGAGGTGGAGGGATGACGTGCCTGGTGATGGGGTAAAGTATGAGGTGGATACGGCATAGAGGCAAGGACAGAAGAAATAGCTGGGAGGGTAGGATCCTCCCAATGAAGAGATCAGGGAGAACCTACTGTCGAAGGAGGAGGGGTCCATTCTCAATTTTACTAAACGTATTTCCTTCCTCCATGTTCTTCGTGCCTTGTAATAAACCCTATTACCTGAGGTGGCCTGTGTGGCTTTCTATTTCCTGCAACAAAAGACGCTCATGAATGTCTGTAGATAAAACAAGACCACTTCTCGTGCTGGAGGCAGCCAACCCTTCACAGTGGGAGAACAATTCTGTGGAAACAAAAATAAGCCCTTCCTGCAGAACCCAAGATAGTTGGGTCTTCAACATGTAGGCTTGCATTATTTCCTTTCTTTTCCTTTTTTTTTTTTAAAGATTTTTTATTATGTATTTGACACAGAGAGAAAGAGATCACAAGTAGGCAGAGAGGCAGGCAGAGAGAAAGGGAGAAGCAGGCTCCCCACCAAGCAGAGAGCCTGATGCAGGGCTCCATCCCAGGACCCTGAGATTATGACCTGAGCCGGAGGCAGAGGCTTTAACCCACTGAGCCACCCAGCTGCCCCCTTCCCCCACTT
This sequence comes from Neogale vison, assembly GCF_020171115.1. Lineage (NCBI taxonomy): Eukaryota > Metazoa > Chordata > Mammalia > Carnivora > Mustelidae > Neogale > Neogale vison. Next base: position 10,425,189 of record NC_058100.1, read on the forward strand.
TTTTTGATACATTTAAAGATCACCTTTTTCCAGAGATTCATGAGGAATTGAGGTGTCACTTTCCTGGTCAGTTTCCCTGAAAATGCCCCCCCTTCCCCTGCTACCCCTTCCCACAGCACAGTTCAGCTCTTCCTATGGACAGTGTTCACTGGGCCCAGGGCTGGCTGGAGCCTAACAGTTGGCCCCAAAGAATTCAGTGAGCTCAGCCTTTCTTTCCAACCCCCTGACTTTTCAGGGCAATTTTATGATTAGGAGACCAAGGCTACATTTGCATAAGTGATGATTTCCATCTGTTTCTATCTCCGTCTGCTTGGAGTGGCACAATAATACCATAACCCAGGTGGCTTAAACAGCAGACATGTACTTCTCACAATACTGAGGCTAAAAATCAAGGTGTTGGCACAGTATGTTTCTGGTGAGGCCTCTCTTCCTGGTTTATCGACAACCCCTTTTCACTGTGCCCTCGGATAGCAGGGAGAGAGAGCTCTGGTGACTCTTCCTCTTCTTATAAAGACATAAAACTAATGTGGGGTGGGTAGTCCTGCCCTCATGACCTCATCTAACCTTCATTGTCTTTAAATACCATTACATTGGGCCCAGGGCTTTGATATATGAATTTTAAGGCGGCATGATTCAGTCTAGATTAGCTTCCATCAAAAACGTTCCAGACTCATTTTCTTTTTTTCTTGCTACAAAGCACAGCCATGAGAAAGGAGGTTGAACTTTACTGTTTAGGGCCTAAAGCTATTTGAGTGGCTCCCCTCATCTGCTCCATGAACTTGACTATTCCAACATAGATAAAGGCAGCAGTAGTGACAGAAGACCAAGGGGTTTTGGGGAATGGAAAAGCTCATCACCTATGTGCCTCATAGATGTAAAATATTCTCCCAGAGAAGTCAAGAATGGTGACTACAGTAGTATATTGGCTTCTAAACATGTTCTTCAGTTGTTCTCCATGCGAGAACCGCCTCTTGAATGTACGCAGAGCACAAAGTCATTCAGAAGAATCCAAATCAGAAAAAAAAATCACTGGAAGGGCAGCTGGGTGGCTCAGTCAGTTAAGCGTCTGGCTCTTGATTTCAGCTCAGGTCATGACCTCAGGGTGGTGAGATTGAGCCCCACCCACTGAGGAGCCTGCTTATGATTCTCTCTCTCCCTCTGCCCCTCTCTGCTTGCACTCTCTATCTAAAAAAAAGAAGGAAAGAAAGAAAGAAAGAAAGAAAGAAAGAAAGAAAGAAAGAAAGAAAGAAAAGGGAAAAAAAATATGTTTGCTTCACTTATAAAACTAACCTACATCTTCAAAAGGTGCTTGGCCTCTTCACTGCTGTGTGATATTATTTATCTCCCTTATTTGTTTCAACACACATTAGCAGCGTCCCCAAAAAACTTGTTTGCAATGTCTTACAAGTCATCTTTCTCTTGTATCTGAGCAGGGCTGGACACAGCAGCATGAACAGGGCCTGACCCGTTCGAGTCTGGGGAGAGTCTAGGTGGGAGGAGGACAGGCTTGGCTGTATGACTTCTACCCTCTGAGAAAGGTGAGGAGAAGAACAGTAACTCTTAGAGAAGAAGCACAATGGAGAATTGTTCTGGGGACATTCACAAAAAACTTTTGTCCCCGGAAAGAGAAACAAGAGAGACTTTGGCTTTCATGCTTCCTTTGGATCAGAAGAAATGGTGGGCTTAAAGAAATGCTAGGGACTAGGGGAAAGCAGAGGACAACTGGGGCCCTGGTTCAGTCGTGGTCCTCTCTCTTGGGAACCCAAACACCATGGGCTCCTTCGTGGGCATGACTTTCTCTGTAAAGTCATGCAGAATTTGAAATGAAGGAGTTCTGTGTTGTTGGGCTCTCTTGCCGATGACAAAGCTCTCCAGGAATCATGGACAAGTTGTGTTTGATGTAAAAATTATTAGGTTACTTTTTTATTTGATAAAGTGACATTTTCTCACTTAGAGCATCAGAACTAGAGTGCCAAGAGTCAAGATCTTACAATTACTCAATCCCATCTCTTCCCAGCCATTCAAACCCATATTGGTGGCCCTGGTTTTTACTGCTATATGAAAAACACTCAGTTTTCTAACATCTTGATGGAGCTGATGTTGTGAATTTGGGAGATGGATGGAGCCAACTCTGGACCAGTTCAGCCAATCCAAATGGATGTGGTGAGTCCAAAATCCAAACTAACTCTAAATTTCATTAAAAGAAATAGAGAAACTCTGATATGGAAATCAAAATAAAAGTTTTGCACAAATAAGAAATAAGATGTCACTGACTTTAATGAAAAAACCACACCTCCCAATCCTGGCTCTAGGACACTAGAGGCCCACAGGTGATAGTGCCAGTTGGGCTGTTGAGCTTGGAGACAGGATGTCTGCTCAAGGAGATGATGTCTCTGCATCCTCCAAGGCATGGGCTAACTGAAGTGAAAATTTCCAGACAATAAACAGAAAGCATCCTAACTCAAAGGATTAGCTGTAAAGGGTAATCTTTGGACCCCTCAAAAATGGAGGTTTAAGTGAGGTTAAGTTTAAGGATTTTAAGTGAGGTAGGTTGATGTCCTGAATATCCCAGGATGCAGCCAGTAAGAATGGCCAGGTGTGAATCCTGCTACTTTTGCTAAAGCACTGTGCCCTTGGACAAATCACTTATTCCCTTTGATATCCAAAATAAAGATGCTAATGAAAGAATTCAATTTACAGGATGTCATTATATGTTCTATGGTCATTATATGTTCTAATGGATAAGAAAACTAAAATGAAAAGCCAACTGTGTGTATGGCAATGTGCTAAGTGTCATTGTTATTCATGCTTACTACAAAAGAAATGGAAGCTCAGAGAAGTTAAGTTGTAGTCCCAAGGTCCCACAACTAGTGAGAAACATATCAGGGATCTAAACCCAGGTTTGTACGATGTCAGAGCAATGATCTAAGAAGCCTTGCTCAGAAACACATGCATAATGGGTGCTCATTTCAGGCTAGGCCATTTATCCCTTTGTCCATGTGATTATTTAACAAACTTTTTAAAAAAGATTTTATTTATTTATTTGACAGACAGAGATCACAGGTAGGCAGAGAGGCAGGCAGAGAGAGAGGGAGGGAAAAGCAGGCTCCCTGTTGAGCACAGAGCCCAATGCAGGGTTTTATCCCAGGACCCTGGGATCATGACCTGAGCCAAAGGTAGAGGCTTTAACCCACTGAACCACCCAGGTGTCCCTTAACAAACATTTTATTCAACATGTAGTTTGTGCTAGATTCTCATATGAGCTGATGATGCCATAATAATTATAATATAGATTTTGCTTTAAAATCATAGTCTGAGTGGGCTTCAGACAGTATTCTATAATGCAGAAAGTATTGGATTGGGGGTTTAGAGTCAAGGTTATTGATGTTAATCCATGGGAGATGAAAATGACATAAGGTCTCATAAAAGCTGAAAGTATAAGTGACTCATGGAGATAATCAGAGAATCACTGATCTAGGGCTTTGTGCCAACAGAAGACTCGGCCAGGTCTTCAGTGAGTTGGCTGTCTCTGGTCCTTCTGTCCCCAGGTGTGTTGTGACAACAGCTGGCTGGACAGATGGTGATAGCACTTCGGTTGCTTCTGTTCATAAGTGAGGATACCCTATCACAACCCTTGGTTTTACAAAATTAGTTCTAGAGCCCAGCCATTTGTAATAGGTGTTTAGACGACCTTAGTGGTTCTCAGATGGGAGCAGTTTTGGAAATGAGAGACATTTTTGCTTATGTAGTGGGACTGGTGTGAGGGAGAGAGGGAGGGTGCTACTGGGGATGGAGAGCAAAGATATGGTTAACCGTCCTACAATGCACAGGATCCCATAACCTCAAGAATTATCTGGCTTCAAATGTCAGTGATGCTAAGGTTGAAGAACTCTGTGTTACACTGGAAGCAATAAACTTCCAGTTGCCTCTTCTTGTTTCTGGTCGTGGAGATCTGTGGGTAGATTTCACTTCCATTTACCTCTGGTTATTCTCTTCTATTTTTCACCCATGAATGTGTTTGTCTTGCTTTTGAGAATGGCTATGTCTTCCAGAAAGATATTTTAAAATTTTAACTATCATGCAGTGTGTTTGGCAAAGGAAGGATAATGGTATTCCTCGGCATAAATGAATCTATACTCTGGTTTATGTTATTTCAGTCTGTGAACTTGGTTAATGTGATTCCAACCCTTAGAACTAGATCCCCTATCCTATGCAGAAAAATAAATATGAATCTCACAGTCTGTAAGATGGGGTGCCATGCCATGGATGAAGTAGGATTCAGCAAGATAAATGCCATTCTTCGTGTGAATCTCACAGGGGCTCAAGCCAACCTTTTCCAAAGGATAATCCAGTTCAGTGCTGCACACCACTTGCTCTAATGTGCAAATCTCAGCTGCTTGTAAAGCAGGTTTTCCAGTGACCATGATGTGACCTTGAGCCAGTCACACTTTTTTACCCCCTGAGCTTTAGCCCCATTATATGTAAAGTAAAGGAATTGGACCAGATCTCCAAACTCTAAGATTCTAGGATTCATGCCTCAGTTTTGATGTGTGTAAGGTAGGGCTAATTATTTGCAGTTTATTTCAGAATAACATAGTTAATAGGTAAGTATTTATGATAGAAGAACTTTTCATGGGTTACTTTGTTACATGGTTTGTTCTTTGAGGAACTAAGACCAAGCACAGCATTTCAGCATGACATGGTTAATTTCTTAACTTCTCTCCTCATATATCTGGTCTGCAAAATAGAGATAATACCTCTACCCTTCTGATTGTTCCAAGGATTAGATGAACAAATACAACTAGTAAACTGTTTCAAGGATTAGACAAGCAAATATGCCTAGTAAACAGTTGATCAGTCAGTAAGACTTCCAAAATAATCCAATGAATCTATGAAAATATAATTGGGCCTTTGGCCATCACAAACCAAAAAACAACATGGATTTGTTTCTATTAAAGCTCTAGGAAGGCAGAGCAATTCCAAATATGAATCTTCAATTTTCCTTCAGCTGGGAGATATCAACTCAAACCCTTTATCTATACTTGAAAAGTTTGGCTTTTTTGCTATGTGTGCTCCCATGCATAAGAAGTAGTACAACATTTTGGCTGGATTTAAGAAAAAGAGCTTTAAGTTAATGTGCAAAGGAAAGTTGCGGTACAATCTAAATCCAAATCCACATCCAAACACACAAACCCCATTTGCAAATTGGAACCTGAGTCAAATCCCTTTGAGACTGGCCTATCTCTAATTAACAATATTTAGCTCCCGTGCCTAGCTAGGAACAGCCAAAGTGGTGTGTGCCACTGGCAAGATAAGGATTTGTTAAAAAAAAAAAAAAAAAAAAAAAGTACATTTCCTTTTGTAAGAAATGTATGTCCTCTTCCATTGCAGTTAAATTAACTCTGGACAACATGGGAAGAAAAGAAGAGATTCTAGGTGGTGGAATATGAATCTCAGAGAGGGGATATGCCTTTAATTAAGAGCACAATAAAAAGGGGGAAATGAGCTTAGTCAACTGTTACTTCTCCTAAAAATTCTTGATGCAAAATTAAGTAGGTTCCAGTAAAGGAGCCTAGGGGAGTGAAGGGAAGAAAGGGCATTGTCTAATAAAAATGGAAGTCTGTGGCATTTCTCGGGGGTTTAAGATGAAGATATTGGACTTCTATGTTGAATAATAGTAGGACAGATTCTGCAGAAAGCCTTTATGTCCATGGAAAAACACACTCCTTGCACCAGTTAACTTTTGCAATGGCACTAAACATCCCAAATTATAATGGCTTAAAACAATGACTTATTATTTCTCATGAATCTTTGGGTTGTTGAGCTCAGCTGAGAGCTCAGAATAACCACTGGTTATTCTGCTGGTTTTACCTGGGGTCACCCTTGTGGCTATAGGGGTCTAGGGGGTCACCTAGTCACTTAACCAGGCCCAAAGGAGTTAAGATGGGTCACTCATCTGTCTGGAGTCTTGATACTGGTGATCATCGTTACTCTTTTTGTGGATGGTTCTCATCATGCAGTAGTATCTCTTGGGCTACTGATGGAATTTCAAGATGGTAAAAAAAAAAAAAAAGGTGCTAGTCCTCATAAGTCTCATCCACAAATGTCATATGTATCACTTCTGCAGTGTTCTGTTGGTCAAAGCAACTTGCTAGGTCAAATTCAAAGGGACAGAAAATGACTCCATCTCTTGATGGGCGGAGTGACAAACTTATGACACAAAGAGGCATGGACACAGGGACACATGATTTATGGGGCACGATTATTAAAACAATCTATGTTTCGGCCCTAGTGTATGAAGCTGGCAGAAATTATGTGCCTGTTATGGCATGCCTACAATAGAAAAACCTCAGCCAAATGTCCCCAGCTAAAAGGGTTAGACTCAGCCTCAGGCAGTCACTGACCTTCAAGGTGTGCTGTCTCTATTCCTTCTGCTGAACACTAATGCTTTGGATTTAGTGACGTACTAGTCCTTCCCTAAGATGCATAGTTCTTTCAGACTTACCCCTAGTCTGACCATGGTTCTTTGGAGTAAGCAGTTTCATGATGCTTCTTGGCATGAAAGTACATGACTCTAGAATGCGGAAAGGAGCTCTGTCTTTGTATTTTCCTAGTGACTTTTTAAAAAATTTCTATACTATACATAATCTTCTAAGATCTAACCCTATTCCCCTATCTCATTTTCCTGGAAGATGTGGTTTAGTAACTATGTAGTGTAACTATAGCCCCATTGATAAGCATTCCCAAATTGGTAAGGCAGGTCTCTCTTACTGAGACAAAAACTTGCACAGAAAAAAATCATGTGGAAAAGAGATGCTGAGAAATCTTCCTTCCAAATGGAAAATGGGAGGACATGAGCTATCCTTGACTAGTTTATTGTTCACAAATTTAATAATCACATAATTTAGTCCTCCTTTACTTGGACAGAACAAATAAAACTGACAGAGAGAGACCAGAAGTGTTACAAGAGTGGAGTTCTCTCCACTTGGAGGAAAATATTAAAAATGGAGAAGTGTTCCTCTACACTTTGGTCCATTTAAGCTCTCTTGAAATACTATTGAAGCAAGTCGATATGATTGGTTTGCTGAAAACAAAGTTAGCTGAAGAAGGTGTTCTGGATCAAGGTCAGATGGCAAAGACCTTGTGGTCCATTTGGACAGATGAGGAGAGTGTTCTCTGAAACACGAGTGATAGGATTTTGAGACCACCACGTCTTGGTTGAGAAGGAGAGAGGGCTATGGTAATTTGAATGATGTCTGTGCTGGGCACAGTAATGGGGATGATGTTGGATTTAACTGCAGGTGTCAGATTTAGTATAGATAGTAGAATTCCCCCTTCCCCACCTTTACTCACTTTTCAAGGCCCAGCTCAAGCATTTACCCTTCCCCTGCAATGTAACTTTTTCTGATTACCACTCATACCTTTCACCACCTAATGGCCATGTACTTGCATCTATCATACTTCTGAACTTACATTTTGCCATTTAAGGCTTATGTTCTTCCTCAGTTTGGAATCCCTAGGGTCTAGCGCTATTCCTGGCATAGCTGAGAACACAAACCAGTTTGTAAAATTTAATTAGCCATAAATTTTGGCTAATTCCACTTGGCCAGGGTGTTTTGGAAATAACCCCAGGAGGGCCATGAACATGGTCTTGTTTTCCCATAAAAATGCAATCTCTAGGGGAGAAGCTCAAGCAAACTAGAGTTTGGGTAGGTTCCATTCATTGTCTTTGAAGAAACACAGTCCAGTGAGCCACACTGGCAAGACTGAATAAAAAATGACCACAGAACAGTGAAACGCAGCTCCTCCAAAGACTTGAGGAAATGACAGCTTAAATAGGAAGCGTGACAAGGAGTCTTTCATGTCTGGTTGATTTGGGGAAAAGTAGTGGCTAAATTCCTACTATCTCAAGGTTGATAATTTGTAATTTTCTTAAGAGTAGAAGCGACCTCCGAGTAGTGACTTTGGGTGGGGGAATTGCTGTATTTACTGCCTTTTTGAAATCACTCCGTATTCCACCACCGGGAGGAGTGACTAGTTGCCTACTCAACTAGTCATTGTTGAAGGGATAAGCCTTCAACAATCTCTCAGTCGGTGGGTAGAGTGTGTAGAGCGGACAAAACATTGCACTGGAATCACAGAGCCCAGATGTAGTTATGGTTCTGCCCCTTGGAAGCCATAACAGTGGGAGGCTCACTTCCCTGCTGAGCACCTCCTTTGTCATCTGTAAAACAGAGAGGGTTCATGATGTCTTCCCAGGCCTTGTTGGTGTCACGGAATATGAATAGGAAAGGAAGGGACTGAAATCTATGGAGAACTAGTTGAAATCTGTATTCTGCTTTCCTTGTTAGCGAGTAATTGTGGTGGTTTTTCAAATATTTCAGTATTATGCGTGTTTGCTCTTGGCAGATGTGAGCGTCTAACTCCCTTCTGATTTAGTTCCAAATGGAGCTTTTTGGTTTGGGGATGGAAGTACCTATGCCTTTTTTCCTTTTCAGCAGAGAAGCTCTGTACCTTTGTGCATAGACTTATAAGTGATCATCCTGTGTGTGTGCAAATCAGTGGAGAAATAGGGAGTTGGGTGAACCCAGGAAAGCTAATGGAACTGAATGTGTCTGAATTGGGTGTCGTTTTCCATACATTGGGTGTATGCTGTCGCCGTGTGCTTCTCCCTCTAAGGAAGATCAGCCTGTTGGAATGATTTTGTTTGTGAACCTCTGCTAGGAGTCCTTCAGCTGCGTCCCTGGCTGGCCTGGGTCTGATGGCCTGGTCAGTTAGCCCCGGTTTCTCCCAAACGTGGAGGTGAACCACCAGGACGGGAAACTTTGCATCCAGGAACTTTTTTTCCCCTGCAGGCTGAGTCCAGAGTGAGATCCCAGTCAGCGTGGGCCGACAAGGGGAACCATTTGATCGCCAAGGTCCTGTGTAAAGCTTTTTTGTTTATCTGGAATGCAATTATTGTTGAGTTTGAAATAATTTGAGCACCGCTTCCCAAACTTAAGTACACATAGGGAGTCACCTGCGGGATCTTCTTTAAAAGCCCTGATTCTGCTTTCACAGGTCTGCAGTGGGGCTCGAGATTTTGGCCATAAGAACTGTCTAGCTCATGGGCCTCACTTGGGAGAGTAAAACTGCAGAGATAACAGGAGAACACCCACTTTTGTTTTTTTTAAGATTTTATTTATTTATTTGACAGACAGAGATCACAAGTAGGCAGAGAGGCAGGCAGAGAGAGGAGCAAGCAGGCTCCCTGCTGAGCAGAGAGCTCGATGCGGGACTCTATCCCAGGACCCTGGGATCATGACCTGAGCTGAAGGTAGAGGCTTTAACCCGCTGAGCCACCCAGGTGCCCCGAGAACACCCATTTTTAAAAAGAGTCTCTTCCCTTCATAAAATTCTCTATGGTCCCATAACTCTAGAGACTGCAGCCTTCTTCTCAGCTGGTAGGGGCTAAATAAACCAAAACTTGTCCAAGGCAAAAGATTCACTGTGTCCAGAAAACACTTTGTAGATTCTAATAGGAGGCCGGTAGATACAGATAGTCGCAGCTGCAGTACAGAGTTCGCAGCTAGAGAGCTCAAGGGAGGGGAGATGAATGGTCCCCATGAAGAGAGAAATGCCAGAAAGCATGGAGAATGTCAGCCAAGAATTGTTACTTTTTCTTGCTTAGTATTTAATCCATCACACCGGGTCACTGGGTAAGGAAGAGGAGTATTTATTTGGGCAGTTTATACACAAGTCTCTTTCTTGTCAGTGGAACTTAAAAAGAGTTGTTATAAGAAGTGTAAATGTCTTTGGCTTCACCAAAAAAGCTTTTTGTTACTATTATTACTATTTTTATTTTTGGTGAGGGGAGGGAGAGAGTGAGCGATAGTTGTATGCTGTTGAAACACACTTTTGGAAAATGGGGAAAAAAAATAAGACAAACAAGTCGATCGATTGCCTCTGTGCCAAAAAGACCTTGTTTGATGGAATTTTATTTATTGACTTTTGGCAAGAATGAACTGTTGGTCTTGTATGCTAACATGAAACTTTGGTCTCCATCAGCCTGTACCCTGGACACACACAATGAAAATGGTACAATGTTTGCCACTTCTTTTCTCTCCAGAATTATTGTAAAATTTGGCAAAATCATGAAAATAATTTCAAAGAAGAGATTACTGCAGCCATCCATGGATTCCCTTCACCACTGGCTATGGTGGAAGTGTTAACACCTTCATTAGCATCTGGCCATCTGATCATTAGCACCTTTGACTTTCCTGCTTCCTCATAGCAGACAAATTTTAAGGTGTATTTCTTGTAGACTTCAGGTGTGTTCCCGAAAATGTCTGAATTAACTTTTCCATTAGTTTACAAGAGCATTACAACGATACCTGTAGTGTCTTCTCCTGCTAACCTTAAATCAAAGATCCTTTGGCTCCCAGTTTCATTGTCAAGTCATTAATGATCTATAAACCAATATTTATGGGTAGTGTCACTGCCAGTTCACAAAATCCTACAGAGAATTCTCTTGTCAGGTAGTCAGAGCTACCCTTGCAGTAATTCGTTTTTGAAGTTTCCACTTTCTATCCTGGACTATCCTAAAGAGAAGTTGGAAGTTTTAAAATATGTCCACATGTTCCTTGATATTCCTCCCTTAGATGGGTGGAGCCTGTTCCCCCCTCCCCCTCCCCACCACACTCCCCTCTTGGACACGTCTTCAGCATTAATAACCCATTTCTAAATGAATAGAGTTTTCTAGAAAGGATGGTATGACTTAGGAGACTAGATCATTAAAGGCATTATGGCCTCCTTCTTGATCTCAGTCACTTAGCTCACTCATGCCAGGGGAAACCATGTTGTGAGGACACTCAGGCAGTGCTATTGCAAGTGTTGAGGGGAGGAATTAAGACCTCCCCTCAACAGCCATTAGGAATTTAGGCTTCCTGCCAAAAGCCATGCGAGTGAGTCATTTGTAAGGGTGTTCTGTAGTTTCAGATGAGGCTTCAAGTGCCTGTACCCTGGGCCAACATCTTGACTGCAGCCTCATGGGAGACTTCAAGCCAAAAGCACCCAGCTCCCGAATTCCTGATCTACAGAAACTCTGTGGGATCATATATATTTATTGTTTAAGGCACTAAGTTTGGGAAAGATTTGTTATGCAACAGAAAATACATCTACTATCAAAGAGGCACCCATTGAAGATGGGCAGTATCCCTGAAAAGTTAGGGAAATTGGGCTTGTGAAGGATAAATATGGAAACAGCTGTATGTCAAGACTAAATAAAGTAAAGTAATGGAACCTGAGTGGTTGAAGATAAGGCTTGCTTGGGACGCCTGTGTGGCTCAGTGAGTTAAGCCTCTGCCTTCAGCTCAGGTCATGATCCCAGGATCCTGGGATTGAGCCCTGTATCAGGCTCTCTGCTCAGCAGGGAGCCTGCTTCCCCCTCTCTCGATGCCTGCTGCTCTGCCTGCTTGTGATCTCTGTCAGATAAATAAATAAAATATTTTTTTAAAAAAAGATAAGGCTTGCTTAAGAAATCCTAAAGCCTTTTGTGATGACAAGTCAGGAACTACTGTTTAATTCCCTGCATTTCCCAGGATGTGTGATAAGAAGGGAAGGAGGCTGGGGGGCCAGAGCTGGGGGAGGAAGTGTGAGGAGTGGCTGTGGACACTCCTGCCTCAGGAATGACAGTGCTTTTATGATCCGTTGACTTTGTAAAATGGCGGCACACTTACTTCCCATCCAGTCTTCCTTGACACTATCAAATCCAGTGTGGCTTGACGGCATTGCTCTATTTGATTTGTATTAGTTCACAAAGCAACCAACAGGACAAACCTGCTAGGACGACAAAGAGCTCATGCTACACATTTTTTCTCTCCTTTGTCAGAGAAGTCTCCTAGCCCGAGTTGATCCTACAGACTTCAGGTGGAAGAACATTTCTGTCAGTGAGGGCTCTGGCACATTCCATCTCTTTTCCTTAGAAGGGGCTCAGGGTCCTGCATGGGCAGTTCAGAGGAGAGGCTGGAGCTCTGGCAAAAATCCAAAAATACTGACCCTTTCTCTCTGACTCTTGAGTTAAAGCAGAGCTAATTTTTTTTTTCTTTGTTATTTTCTTTTCACCTTTAGAGTGACACCATGTGGACCAGTTTCCATTGTGATGGACCTCACGAACCCCTTATATAGATGGAGACACAGGGCTCTGGTTATTGCTGTTGTTAACGTATCCATTTAGAACCATAGAGCATTGGTCTAGAGATTGTCTAAGAAATCATTTGGTCTCCTAGTTTGCAAACAGAGTCCCACAGAGCCATAGGGTTCCTCAGAAGCACTCTGGGGTCACCCTAATTCTTTATCTTTTCATATGCCTGTGTTTATTTAAACAAATGGTTCTGGGCCTCTCAGTTAATGATTGCGCTCACATTTAAGATGCTTAACTTGAGGTTCAGAGAAATAAATGGATTTGTGTGAAGTCACATAGAGTCGCTGTGGCTGGCTTGACTTGAGCCTCCTATCTGGGGTTTCAGACTACCTGGAGGGTGGTCATCAAACACCCCACGGCGTCTTCCGAAGAACGGGTCTTCCAGGGACGGCCAGTTGTGAAATACCAGAACGTGGCTCCCATTAGATGTGGCTCCATCCCCAGTTGTTAGCGTACCTCATCCTTGGGAAGACATTTTTTTCCCCTTGATTTTGGCTAGATTTTTAGTGACCAGTGCCTTCTGGCATTTTTCATATCTAGTCAAACAGTCTTCTTTGAGAATTTGTTACACTTCAGAGAGAAGGACCCCTTTCTTAAAGTCATGGATACATTTACATTCTGAGAATGTATGAAGCTATTAAAATGTTTGAATCATTAAAAATGGAATTTCTCCCCCAAATATCTGGCTTTTACCTAGGGCGGATGTGAACAACGTGAAAGCAACACAGTAGGTGGCTCCCTTGAGCAGAAAGATGGAAAGGGACTTTGATTCTGCAGCTTCCCTAAATTCAGGATAACTAACACCTGTGGCCTCAGGAACAGGACCTCTCCTGCTGTCTCCAGAGGCTACTCAACCCTGGGGAAAGGGTACAAGGCATTACATCCCCTCCAGTCTTTTTATTTATTAGAGAGAGAGAGATAGCAGAACCTGGGGTAGAGGGAGAAGCAGACACCCTGCTCAGCAGGGAGCCCGATGTGGAACTCCATCCCATGACTTGGGCTGAAGGCAGACGCTGAACCTACTGAGCCACCCAGGTGCCCCGAGGGTTTTCAATATAAATATTTCCCACAAAGTTTTAAAGAAATCAACTTAATTATAAAGCAGGCAGTTATTAAAAGTATTTTCAATTTTTTAATCTGAAGAAGCATATTCGAACTTTGTATCTTAGATCAAGTGTATGTGGAGGGCTGGCTGGAGAGAAGGAAGTGCTGTTTCCTGAACTTCTTCGTAGGCCCCCCAGGTCTCTGGTTCCCCATTTTCTTCCCTTCCAGATGACAATCCATTTTGGTATTTGTAACTAACTGAAAACATTCTTTCTGTGAACTTAAGCTGGCAAAAATGTCAACAGTGAAAGTATTTTCATCTGATAAAAATGAAATAAAATTCTGAATAACATTTTAGCCTTTCTTAGTCTGTGAAAAGACTTTATCACGAACCTCTTCAGCGACTTATCACTATGTAAAATTGAGTCGAAATCGAATTGTGTTCCTTATGAAAACATCCAGTGGTTCTTGAAATGGTTCCATATTCTTGTTAACTTACTCAGATTGATTAGTGGCTGGCAATGGGCCTGTGATTATGCATTTTTGTGTGAATAAAGCTAATTAAATTATTTTTAGAAAGTGCCAATGTATTGATTTAGGAATTTGATTACAAGATACTTGAAAGAAATTAGTACAGAAGGGTTCCTTAAAAAGAAATAAAAATGGAAAATATAAGGTCTTAGAAAATATTGTGCAGCTAACAAAATATTTATCGTTGTTATATTTTCTCAAATACTTGTCATATATAGTTTCTGCATTAACAATGCCTAACATACATTAATAATATGATGCATGCAACATATTATACACTATCTAATTTTCCCAGTATCCCTATGAGGTAGGTAAAATTAGCACAATTTTACACATGAGAGAACTGAGATTCACAGGTGTGGGTCTCCTTACACACCATGAGGAAGTGTGTAAGAGGCAGAAACCCAAGTAGACCCCAGACCTACTTAAACCACCCTCCTGTATCGCTTCCCTCCTACAGATTGGGTCTAGTGTACCAGCAATCAAACTTACTGGCTTATCTTTTAAATCACTTTTAAGTGCAAGAAAAATTGTTTTGTGATCTGTCATTTGCATCCCCGTATCTTGGGGTTTCCCCTTAAGAAAAAGGCAGAGTTTCCAGGTAGGGTGTTAGCAAGAAACCTGTACTTGACTCACCTTATTCCATTTTTCTATCAAAGCAGCCACGATGATTCAGATTCCAAGTTACAGCAACCAGAAAAGAAGGTTATCAGTCAATTATTTGCTAATGTCTGGAAAGAACAGCCCATTAGGGAATACTCAGGAGGCAAAATAAATCCTCCAGTTCCATTAGTCAAGGATGAACAAACAGAAAGATAACATGAAGTCAATAAAAAAAATAGTCTGGTCGTTCATAAATCTATGAACGTGTGAAAAAAAGCATATGTAGAAGAGAAGAAAACACCCAGACCCTGTTCTCTTTGTGTTCTCCATAAATCGGAGAAAGAGCGAGCATGTGTCGCCAGAGTGGAGAGATGAGATCAAGAGGCGTCTGGAATGACCGCAGACATGAGAAAGAATCTGACAGAGACAGAGAAGAATTCTGGGAAACTACAAAAGCAAAGGAAGAATTTAAAACATGCCTTGAGAGTTATGAGCAGAATAGGTAATACAGAGCATCAAGTCAGTGATAGAGACAATTTTGGTGTAGGGATATCTGTGAAAAGATTTTCACAGATATATAAAAGGCTTTTCACAGGGATGTATTATAGACAAATATATGTGTTCATAAATGCTGAAAAAAAAATGAGAGACAGGGGGCGCCTGGGTGGCTCAGTGGGTTAAAGCCTCTGCCTTCAGCTCGGGTCATGATCTCAGGGTCCTGGGATCGAGTCCACAGTTGGGCTCTCTACTCAGTGGGGAGCCTGCTTCCTCCTCTCTCTCTCTCTCTCTCTCTCTCTCTCTCTCTCTGCCTGCCTCTCTGCCTACCTGTAACCTCTGTCTGTCAAATAAACAAATACAGTCTTAAAAAAAAAAAAACGAGAGACAGAACAGAAAACCAATTTTAGACAAGCAATGTTCAGAAGAAAGAGACCAAAACAAAAGAAGGAATAAGGAAAGATACATGGAAGAAAACTTTTCTGAGCTAAAATCGTCAACATTATCATCAGTACCAGCGTCATCATCATTGCCACAATCATGTGAGTTGTGATCCAAGAGGCTTACCATCTTCTGGGATCCATTATTGATAAGTAGCACGTTCTTGCAACGGTTTTTTTTTTTTTTAAAGAATTAAAAATACATATATATATATATATAGGCTAACAAAGAAAAAAAATGTGCTTCCCTCAGACTATTCTTCCTAATATTTTATAAAAACTTCATAAGAAAGTTTTAAACAGGTAGAGTTTTGATGAAAAATGTGAATCCAAGAGTTCTTACAGTTACAGTAAAGGTTATCGTCTAACGTATTCATGCTTAAAGACCAAAGAAAGACATTTTTAATCATGGAAGGATTTCAAAGAAAAATAGCATTCATGTGGATTTTAGCAAAATGTGCCTAAAGACATATGACAGCTGCTTGAAAGACGAGTCAAATGCTGTCACCCATGAACGGACAAATTCAGCCATTAAAGAACTAAAGGGTAAACCAATAACATGGAGCAAAAATGTTAATTTTAAATAATTGTTACAATTATGATAACAAAATTCAATGCAAAAGTAAAATGATAGAAAACATTTTAATGTAAAAAGTCAACCAAAATAAAATTCTGATCTCACAAATTTCAGTTATAAAGATTGGAAAATGAAGATAATTAATAGTATCCTAACTTCTTTTATTACAGAGAGAATTAGTGCAGGGTGTTTACTTTTATAATTAAAAGATTATGGTTTCAAATACGTTTTGGAAAAATCTGAAGTAGATGTAAAGACATATTAAGTAGTCATATGCAAAGACATATTGAGTAGATGTAAAGACATATTAATTAGGATTGTATTCAGTTGCAAGCATGCAATAGCCCACAAATAGTATATCCAACAATAGGGATTTATTTTTCTCTTATAACAAAAATTCCAGAGGTAGTTGGGTGTTCTATATCTTGGGAGATATATCTACAGGTCTTGGTCCTGCCCTCCTGCTCACAAGGTAATTGCTGTGGCTCCAGCCAGTTGACTGCATCAGGTAGGAAGAAAGAAGAAGTGGAGAATCAGACACTAGCAGAATTGTGCTTCATTTTACCGGCCAGATTTTTATTGAGTGGTTCTGTCAACTGTTACTGAACAGAGTGAGCATTAAGTGAATATTCGCTGAACAACCTCATGATTAACATGAAGTAGCTAAAACATGCTAAGCATGTATTTTAATAAGTTAAAAACTGCAAAATTGAGTTCAAGTATAAAAGATATATCTATAATAAAGGACACAGAAGTGAATAGATATAAACTTGTAGGAAAGGAAATTTACCACGTCTCTCTCATATTTTGAAAGATTAGGGAACCAGAAATCAAGGATGAAGATAGATAATATTATTTAGCAGGATTAAATAATAAATATTATTTAACAAAAGTTAATTAATACATATCTATTGAAAGTAGAATATACATGTAGAATGTTCACCAAACAAATACAGGATTTTTAAGGACACAAAGAAAACTTCAAAATACAGATACTGCATAATTACGTCTTCTGACAACTCTGGTGTTTCATCAGACTTTAATTAACTAAAACAAACAAATACATTTAACCATGTGATAATTTCTTTAAAATTTCTGAAATAACTACCGACCTAAAGGGAAAATAAAATTATCACTACAGATCATTAATGAATACTCAGAGAGTGATTTAGAAAATTATCATATAGGGACACCGGAGTGGCTCGGTCAATTAAGTGTCTGTCTTTGGCTCAACAGGGTCCTGGGATCAAGTCCCGAATCACACTCCTTGCCCAGGTGGGAGCCTGCTTCTCCCTCTGCCTCTCTCTGACCACTGCTTGTGCGCTCTCTCACTCACTCTCTCTCTCTCTCTTTCTCTGAAAAATAAATTAAATCTTTAAAAAAAGAAGAAAATTATCATATGAAGCAAGTATTATAGTCAAAATCAGTAATTTATATACTTTCATGATTAAAGAGGAGTGAATGACAGTTACGTTTCAAAGATTTTAAAAAATTATTTTAGAGAAAGAGAGAGAGCGCAAGCAAGGGAGTAGCAGAGGGGCAGGGAGAAAGAATCTCAAGCAGATGCCATGTGAGCACAGAGTCCTGAGGACTGACTGCAAGACCCCAGAGATCAAGGATCAGGGCACAAAATGAAACTAAGAGTCCATACCCAACAAAGTAAGCCGCATAGGCATCCCCAGTTTCAAAAGCAACAACACAAATTTAAGCAAAATAGGGGAAATAAATAATAAGAATAAAATAAGATATTAAATAAAGATTAGAAAATAGAAACAGAATAATTAGTGTTGATTAAAAAGTTCAAGGGGCAGCTTCTTTGCGCAGTGGCAGTATCGTAGCCAATGAGGTTTATCCGAGGCGCGATTATTGCTAATTGAAAAATATGTATAAAATAGATCAAGGATACTCAGGGAAGAGTGAGAGAGTACTCAAAAATGAAATTGAGAGGAAACAGGCTATAAAATGGACATGGTAGAAAAGAAAATTATTAGAGATTCATTTGCATAATTCTAAGGCAATAAGTTTGAAAATCTGAATAACGTGGACTGAAAATATAATTGACTCGATGTGATGAAAAAAATAAATAGAAGACTAAAAGGGAAAATTAGCTTTGGAAAAAAATAAATAAGGTATAGAGGCTTATTTCCACAAAGACTCTAGTCTTATTGGTAATTTTTCCCCAAATTGTCCAGCATTGATAATTCTGATGCTATATAACTTTTCAGATAACAGAAAGCCAAGGACAGCTATGCAAACCATTTATTTATTTATTTTTACTAAGTTTTTCGTTTAATTCCAGTATAGTTAACATTGAGTGCTCTCTTAATTTCAGGGCATCATTTAGTGATTCAACACTTATGTTCCTCCAACGCCATGCAGATTGTTTATTATGCCAGGTTAACCTTGGGATCAATATCTGAATGAGGTAAAAACAAATAGCATAGCTACAGAACTGATATTTTCAATGTGTTTCTTGGCTACCTACATAAAATTTATTGGGAATACATGTAAAAATTTCAAATTCCTGGGCCCCACTCCTTCCCACTGGAACAGAATCTTTGGTTGGAGACCAGGAATATGGTTTTAAATTCTAACTGTCAAATTAATATAGAAAAGTATATAAAAGAAAACACACTTCGAAACACTTAGAAAATTCTTGCTCATATGACATTTTAATAGAAGGAACATGGAAGATTGGAACAGTGTAGAGAGGACATGGTGAAAAACATCCCCCTCTTGTTCTACCATCTTATCCAAGTCCTGTCCCCAAAGATTACCTTTTTGTATAAACAACAAAATAGATGCACATACCGGTTTATATCTTTGCCTATCCATCTTCAATATATCTACAAAAGGGGCCAGAATATACTTGTTCTTCTTCAATTTGCTTTCCTTCATTTAATTATTTATACTGGAAATTTTCCCTATCGGTACACAGAAATCTATTTCTTTTTTTTAAATTAAAAAAAAAATTTTTTATAAATATATAATGTATTTTTATCCCCAGGGGTACAGGTCTGTGAACCACCAGGTTTACACACTTTACAGCACTCACCATAGCATATACCCTCCCCAATGTCCGTAGACCCACCCCCCTCTCCCAATACCCCTCCCCCCAGCAACCCTCAGTTTGTTTTGTGAGATTAAGAGTCTCTTATGGTTTTCTCCCTCCTGATCCCATCTTGTTTCATTTATTCTTTTCCTACCCCCGAAATCCCCCATGTTGCATCTCCACTTCCTCATATCAAGGAGATCATATGATAGTTGTCTTTCTCCAATTGACTTATTTCGCTAAGCATAATACCCTCTAGTTCCATCCACGTCGTTGCAAATGGCAAGATTTCATGTCTTTTGATGGCTGCATAGTATTCCATTGTATATACATATACCACATCTTTTTTATCCATTCATCTGTTGATGGACATGTAGGTTCTTTCCATAGTTTGGCTATTGTGGACATTGCTGCTATAAACATTCGGGTGCACATGCCCCTTCGGATCACTATGCTTGTATCTTTAGGGTAAATACCCAGTAGTGCAATTGTTGGGTCATAGGGTAGCTCTATTTTGAACTTTTTGAGGAATATCCATGCTGTTTTCCAGAGTGGTTGGACCAGCTTGCATTCCCACCAACAGTGTAGGAGGGTTCCCCTCAGAAATCTGTTTCTTTCTAATGGCAACATACTATTCCATCAAAGGGATATGTTTTAAAATTAATACAGATTGATAAATATATTGGCTGTTTTGGTTTTCTTTTGCACTTTCTACATGTGTTTTGTGAACACATCCAAATGGTAAATTCTTAGCAGCAAAATTGCTGGATCTAAAGTACATGGATTTTTAATTTGAGAGCTATTGCCAAACTCTTCTCTAGAAACAAAAAAGAACAAATGCATGGTTTCCCATATCCTTGCTGGGACTGGTGTCATCAAATGTTTGGAATTTTGCTATATTAATAGACTTAAAATTATATCTATTTTAGTTTTGTGTTGTATTTCTTGATCAAAAAGTTTGGGAACTGTTTCAAATTGTATTGTCCACTTACAGTTGTTGCCTCCTGCCCCCCCCAAAACTACCTGTTTGTAACTATTCGCTTTACTGTTGGATTTCTTCTCCTTTTTGTAATTGCTTGCTAGAGTACTTTGTAAAATATGAAATTAATCTTCAGTTTTCTGTTTCTAACAAATGTCTATTTGTTGGCTAGGGGACATTTTTTTCTATTAGAGAATTAAAACTATTCAAAAATCAAATTTATCTTTCTTTTCTGTCATGGCTTCTGGGTTGTGTGATCTTTGTTTTTAAATTGTTCCCTGGGTGACGATTCTGCTGCCTCACTTCTGAGAACCTTTACCAGTAGACGGATCTCAGTTATAAAAATGTATGTGAAAATCCATATTTCTGTAAAGAATTGGTGCAACTCACCCACTACAGTGAAACAGTCTATCCCGAAATTCAAGAATGGTTTACTAGTAGTAAAATCGATTAGAAGGTTACTTCATAGCAGTATTTCAAAAGAGACAGAGTAATTTCAGCAGATATAAAAATATACAATGTAACCTATTTCTTATAGAAGAAAAGGAAACTCTTAGAAAGCTAAGGATATAATATTTCTGTAAATGATTAAGAATAAGTGTCTTGAAGAATCAGCCAACATGATGTTTAATGGTGAAGCACTAGGGACAATTCCAATTAAAACTGGAAACCTGACCAGAGTTCTGCCCCTGCCATCAGTATTTCACATTGGCATGAACATAATGTCCAGAACAACGTGGTAGAAAATGGAAAGAGGGTGTAGGAATATTCAATGAGAGAACAAAATTATCATTATTTGCAGATGACATAAGTAAATATAGGGAAAATTCAAGGAAATCCAATTGAAAATTTCTTAGAATTAATGTAATTTCAGAAAGGAAATGTTTTAGTCCCTTCAGGCTGTTATAACAAAATACCACAGACTGAGGCTTAAACAACACACATTTATTTCTCATAGCTCTGGAGACTGTGAAGTCTGAGATTAAGGTATTGGCAGATTCAGCATCTGGTAGGAGCCCACTATCTGGTTCATAAACAGCTGTCTTCTCCCTATGACCTCACATGGTAAAAAGGGACAGGAGAACTCTGTGGATTTCTTTTATAAGGGTACTAATCCCACTAATCATGAGGGCTCTGCTCTCAAGACCTACTTGTCTCCCAAAGCCTCATTTTCAAATACCATCACATTGTGGGGGAGGTTTCAATACTATATGAATTTGTGGGGGGGACGCAAACATTCCATCTGTTCAGGGATGAATAGAAAGTAAAGGTTTGAGGAAATTATTTTTTTCTAGAAACAAATAGTAACCAGTTAGAAGAATTGATGGAGAAAAAGGTTTTAGCTTCTTTCAGAATAATAACTAATGTTAAGTCATTGCTGCAACCCCAGTATAGTATGTGTGGGGTTTATCTGAAGAAATATTAAAACCCCCCTAAATCCAGCTAAAGATAAAAAAGCAAACCTAAACAAAGGGATAGGTCTCTCATGTTCTTAAATGGGATGGCTAAATACTTTGAAGATACTAATTTTCTGATTAATTTTTATGCTTAATATTAGGTCAGTGAAAATCTCCGTTTTGTGGGTAACTTGGTAAATGATTCTGAGGTTAATTTCAAAGAGTAACATGGGTGGGAATAACAAAAATTGTTGTAAAAGAATAGCAGTGCTGAAGGAGACACTTTAATTTATTAGATTTCAAAATGCTTAATGATGATATTGCAATTAAAAGGACACCTGCATCAAGGTAAATTTCAAAATACATTCTGTTTTGGTCCATGATGCCTTATCTGAAACTTTTGGGACTAGATGTGTTTTGGAATTTGAAATCTGTATTTTAGAAAGGTAATTTGGTTGTATCCTAAATAATACTTAATACTTTCAGTGGGGTCTGGACCAGTACCCCATAATCACATACACTGATCCTTCTGTAATGACACTGGGTAGGATACATCAAAACTATAAACACCCTTCTCGTGATAAGGGGCATATTTTTCTCCCAAATGAATGTTGTCACCAAACTCATGGTAGAGCTTACAGTTTTCAGAACTTTTGGCATTGTGGGTTATAGACTGTGAGCTGCTATGTATGTATATCTCACAGGCTGTGTTCCTGGGACTTTGAGATGGTGATCAGGCTGCATGATGTTGGTTACCGAGTGTTCTTAGGATCAGCATGGAAGGAAGGAGGGGATAGAAGTGAAATCAGACAAAGAGAGAAACTGAGCTATTATTCAATCCCAACACAGGTTTTCAGCCATGGGGCTGAGAGGATCCTCAGAATTCTCCTTAGTTGGGAGGAAAGGATCTTTGTGGTCCCATATCAACCAATCCCTGGTTGAGGGCTAGCCCCAAAAGGAGATATGAGCCAGGGCAGGGCAGTTTCATTCTGCTGAAGCAATTTCTAGAAAGACCTGGCAATAGAGAGCTATCTTCTTACAGCTGAGGAAGAAGTCCTTCTTCCTGAGGGGGGAGTCTGGGTGATGCATCAAGGTGTGTACTGTGTGTATGGAATGTAATATATGATAAGGAAACATCCCAAACCAATGGATTAGTCAATAAATAGTTTGGAGAACCATCTCCTGTGAGATCCTTACTTCATCCTATGTGCAAAATAAGCACAACATGAATTATAAAGTTAAATATAAAAAGTACAACAAAGCAGGCAGGAACTATGAATACATATTCTCTAGTCTTTAAAGTGGAGAAGGGAATATAAACATAAAAGTGTAGAGGAAATGACAAAGTAAAAGCAAAGATTTGGGGACAATTAAACTAAAACTCTTCAATATTAGAATCACCAACAAAATTAAAAGACCAAAAACATATGAAGAAAAAAAAAAAATCAGCACAGAAACAGCTCATAAGAATAGGTCATAGAGAAAGAATAGCTTATATAAATAAGTAAGAATCTCCAAGAGAAAACTGGGCAGCATTTTAAATTGAGAGTTCTATAAGCAGAGGACAAACGTTTGCAAAATAAATGCAAAGAAATCCTAATTAAAACATCGAATTATGGGCGCCTGGGTTGCTCAGTGGGTTAAGCCGCTGCCTTCGGCTCAGGTCATGATCTCAGGGTCCTGGGATCGAGTCCCGCATCGGGCTCTCTGCTCGGCAGGGAGCCTGCTTCCTCCTCTCTCTCTCTGCCTGCCTCTCTGCCTACTTGTAATCTCTCTCTGTCAAATAAATAAATAAAATCTTTAAAAAAAAAAAAAAAACATCGAATTATGAGCACCTGCGTGGCTCAGTTGGTTAAGCATCTACTGTCGGCTCAGGTCATGATCCCAGGGTCCTGGGATTGGGCTCCCAGCTCAGCAGGAAGCCTGCTTCTCCCTCTCCCACTCCCCCTGCTTGTGTTCCTTCTCTTGTTGTCTCTCTCTTTCTGTCAAATAAATGAATAAAATCTTTAAAAAAAAATAAATAAAACATTGAATTATCACATTTTTACCTATGTAAAGTTCTAATCATTATGAAACATAACTTTTTAAAAAATTAACATTTAATGTATTATTTGCCCCAGGGTGAAACATAACTTTTAATGGTGGCAAGTGTTTGCTACTTATACCACCAGCCAAGTATAAATTGTTGCCACTTATCTAGAAACTTTTCTCTCTTTTCTGATGGCTAGTCTTAATTCTGTGTTACTCTTGAACATCTCCTCTTTGACTGGTCTCAGGCTCAGAGGTGAAACCCGTTAGAGACGACAGAGAAGACTCTGTCTCTTAGCAATCCATTTCTAGCTTCTCCAGTCCTCCTTGGTCTGTAACAGGAACGTCCCGCACTCAGGAGCAGGTGGACCTGGCCAGGGGTGGAAACACCTGCTTCATGAGGAAACCTTGTTTCTTATTCCCACCGGGAGTTCACACCACAGAACCCTATCCTTCTTCACCCAGAACATCAGCATTAACGGCTGTGGCCACACGCTTCTCACGGAAGGTAAGACCTTTGCAAACAGCATTCAGCTCAGTGAGTTTCTGGCAGCCAGTGCCAGGGAAACAGATGTTCAACTTCATCCCGAAGCAGCCACCACCTCTGAAGAGCCATGAACATGAGCTAGAAAAATTTTTTTTTAAGATTTTATTTATTTATTTGACAGACAGAGATCACAAGTAGGCAGAGAGGCAGGCAGAGAGAGAGAGAGAGGGAAACAGACTCCCCACTGAGCAGAGAGCCCGATGTGGGGCTCGATTCCAGGACCCTGGGATCATGACCTGAGCCGAAGGCAGAGGCTTTAACCCACTGAGCCACCCAGGCGCCCCAAGCTAGAAAATTTTTGATAATTGATTCAAAAGCCTTAAAAATCTTTGTACCCTTTTACCCTGAAATTCATTTTTTTTTTCTTGCAATTCATTTTTAAAGGAATTTCTGCTAAGGAACAACTCAATGATTCAAAGAAATATCCATGCAGGGAGATTTTCACTGCACTATTATATATATTATAAGCAAAAAATTAGAATATCTCAATAATATAGAACTTTAATAGATGACTATGCATGCATAAAATTAAATGTTATAGACATTAGAAAAACCAAATAATATAAAAATGCTTAAAGATTATGTAAGTAAAATATAAAATATAAAGCTACAGATAAAACATCTATCTACTTTCTATATCCATGTAACTTCTATTTCTGTACTTGCCTATCTTTCTATCCTCTACCTGTCTATCCATCCATCCATCTATCTATCTAACCATCATCTGTCATCTGTCACCTTAGAAAAGAGAATAAAAATAATAAACCAAAATGTTAGTGGTGTTCATCTCTGGGTGGTAGAGCATAGCTAATTTCCATTTCCTCTCAGGCCCAGTCTTGGGTTGTACATGTCCAAGAGGGTCTCCTTAGGGCAGGACCCCCTGCAGGGAATCGAACTGACAGCAGAACCTGGGGAGAAGCCCTTGCCTTGTCCCTGCCCCGTCCCTGCAGGCTGAGCCACTGTGGACATGGGATCTTGACCCTGCTTGGTCAGCAGGCTCAGTCTCTCCAAACCTCTGGCAAACGTTTGCTTTCTCTTATGACAACCTGCAACCTGTCCCCAGCCCTGCTATCCACGCAGACCCCTGTGGCCTTCATCACACAGACCAACAAAATCTAGTGCACACGCAGGCCATTGCTCAGTGCAGGAGACCTGGCCGGTGTTTGTACTCTCGCTGGGGCTCTGGTCCTTTCGTCCTTCCCAAGGCTCGCCTGGTTCCCCTCTCTGTGCCCTTTGTGCTAACGAGTGAATGGCGACTCCGAGGGTGCAGCCCAAACCAAATATTAGACTGTTCGTCGGACTGGAATGTTCCTCAGTCATGTGTATGAATAGTGTTTGCAGAGTGGGCTTATCCACGTGACCCGCCTCTCATTATCACAGATGACAAAGAACTGACTGTATTCGTGACCATATGAACATTATTCACACAAGTTAGATTTTATAAGCAAGAGAAAACAGAGAAAGGGGGGAGGGGATGAAAATATGTGGACGGAGGAGTGGGGGCTGAGAGAAAGACACAAAAGAGAGATTGTTTTAACGGGGAGGGACCATACAGGGTGGTCGCAAATCCAGCCCCATCATCTCCTGGTCTCCCTGTCTTTGTCATTAAGGGGAACGCACGTGGTGTCCGGCCAGCACCTCCCACCCTTAGCACGTGGTTCACGGTCCCTGTCACCCTCTGAGTCGTGGTTAGGAGAAGACGGCCAGGGTGAGAGCTGAAGGAGATAAGTGAATTTTTGGTGGACGTAAAGATGAAACCGGGCTCCGATTTTCCCAACTGAACAGGAAATGTCGTCGTTTTGATGTTGTGATCCCTTTTACAGTCAACGTGGCTGCTCACAAGTGGGTGAACACGTCTCACTTTTTCCACATCCTCTTGGCCTCTGTCGGGCCCCTGGAGGCCTCAGCATGGCCCGTGTTATCTCTGATGGGATGGCTCTGTGAAGTCACTTCTCTGTCATGTGTTCCTTGTCACCAGGCAGCTCCCCTTGGGCTCCGCTGGGCCGGCTGGACTGAAGCCTGGTCTTCTGTGGCCCCAGTTCCCTTGAGCCCTATGCCTCAGACCATCCAGTCTGAAAGCACCAGTACCTGGAGCGCCTGGTTCTCTTCCCGCAGCTGGTATTGAGAACCCTGCTCTTCTTAGTCCAGCATCCAAGGCCTGTTTGGGGAGGGGCAGCTCTTTCTTCAATTTAGAGGATGTGTGTTTAGGAGACTCCAGAGAAATTTGAATCCAGGTCCTTCCCAAAGGAGATCAGAACCCCCTTGGCCCTCGAAGCTTTGAGGACCAGGTCCTTTTCTGAAACATCCTCTTATGAATTCGCAAACCTTCAGGGCCTGATCTGTTCAAATGCCTACCGACTATGTGGTCCCAAGGATCATGGTCAGGGGCTCAGGCAGGTCTCTGATAGTCACAGAATTCCGAGTATATACCCTGTGGGCTTCTCTGCATCTCAGTTAGTTACCAAAATGTCGCACATAGAGGAGCAAAGGCTTGGCTCCAGCCTTCTGTGTCTCTCTGTTGGGTTCCTGTCATCATCTCTTCACTGGTCCCTTCCCTGTAGCATTTCATCAGTGCCTGGGAATCTTACTTTTCCAACCAGTCATCCTTCACAGGGCTATCAAAGCAGCCTCTGTAAAGGGCAAAATCAGATCCTGTTTGCCCCCATTTCCACAGCTCATCAGTGCCCAGAGCTGTGTATGGGACACACGAGGTTGCCCCCACGTCCCGCCTCCTCTCCTGACTCTGCCTGTGTCTGCCCTTCAGCAGTGGCCTCTGATCCCATCTGATATCCATGACTTCATTCCTTTAGGTAACGGCCGTTGTTCTCTGTTAGGGGAGAGCTTAGTGATTGTTTAAGGCAGATCAAGTGTCTTTTGGGAGGGAGCGTTGTAGAATCTAACACTCTACAATGTTAAGCACCATGAACTAGTGCTTGGAACATTAGGAAATTTATTATGCCTCACTTTCACTTAACTTTAAATTGTGCAAAAAAATATTAATAAATCTACCTCATAAGATGGATAAAAAGGTAAATGAATTCATGTATGTAAAGCAGCCAGCTTGGTACCTGGTAGGAGGAGTCCATAGCCTTTTCCCTACCTTTTGCCTTTCCTGTAGCTTATGGCTCATGGTTTCTTTTTCCTTCCTTCTATTCTTTGAAGGCCTTCCCAAACCCTTGGAAGTGTTAACTGTGCTCTCATGTGGTCATTCTCCAGGACCTGCTGCTCTTGCTGGAGGTGAGCCTTTGGAAGGCAGGACCTTGTCTTGTCCCTCTTCCCAGCCCAAGGCAAGCAAGGATTCAAAAAAGCTGAATGAGGTAGTGAATGGACAGTATAGGTACCTCTCCAGGGGGCAAGGCGAAGACTGAGGGCATGCCTTGTTTTGTTTCTTGGAAACCAAGAGCTATTCTCAACTGACTTCATTGACTTCTTGGTCACACTGGATGAGACCTCAGGGCTCAAGGTTCTAGAACCTTGGGGTGTCAAAGAGCTGGAAGGGGTGTCAGGCATCACCAGAGTTTGAGACTCGTAGTGGTGCAAGGTTCCAAAGGTGTGACAGACAGAGCCGGGTCTAGACATCTTACACTCAGAGTCCTGGGCAGAGCTCGCTCTTGCTCCCCACTTTTGTTTGCCCCACACCTCAGGGAGGGGGGATGCTGATGCAGCATGAGCACTTACAAAATTCTCATACTCTTGAACATTTCCAAACTATAGATCTCTCTGTGGCTCAGGATGGAGTCTTGTGCTGCCTGACTGGCTGGACATAAGCATTCTGTAAAGCTTCTGAGAAGATGGAGGAGGCATGTGCTTCTCTAGACTCCACATTGATATACATTCAACTCCCCAGCTCCAACGGAACTTCTCTGCTCTCAGAAGCACCCTGCTAAGAAGGCGTTATTGCTTTTCTAACAAGAGGAATCCCGAAGGCCCAGAAGTGAAACCATTTCCCTTGGATACCTCAGTGAGTCAGTGGGGAGGCTTTAAATAGAACCCACCACCCACCGCTCCCACTTCCTACCCATTAGACCACACTCTCTTCTGAGCCCAGGAATGAAAGCCCTGGACATTCCTTCTAAGGACAAAATGTGCCCTTTGGAATGAGCTACAGGATTCCAGATGGAGCGGCAGGAGTGAGGGAGGGAGGGGAAGGAGGACCAGGAAGATGAAAGTGACTTTCATTCCTTCTCTGTTTGCACTACACAGTTGACAGGGAGATGGAGCGTCAGGGGAAGGTGAGCGAATCCCGAGACTTTGTGTGCTCAAATGGTTACTCACATCCCTAATCACACCATATGGCATGGGTGTCGGTGGCCAGTACAACCCGCGTGGCTAGTCATGGCTGGAAGGGAGCTCAGTGCTTCAGATCCCATTTAATAAATTTTGCTTTTCACGTAGAAAGCCAGAAAGACAATACCTTGTTTACTCCTTAAAATAGTTCTGTGAGGTTATTATCGTATTTTTACAGCTGAGGATACTGAGCCTCTAAGAAAGCAAACAAGTTGCTTGGGTGACTCAGCCCTCCCTGGCTGAGTTCATCATGGAAGTCAAGTGAATTTGGTCCCTCTGTTCTCTTCTGTTCACCTGTGGTTCTCAAAAGTGTGGTCCTTGAACCAACAGCAACTGGGAAATTATTCGAAAAGCAAATTCTTAGGCCGCTACCTAGTCTTACAAATCAGAAAGTTGGGGGACAGAGTCCTGAAGTCTGCTCTAACAATCCTTCCAGGGGACCCGGAGGAAGTTTGAGAACCGCTGTTTTCCACAGGGATGCCTGGGGAAGCAGGAGCCCCCAGAAAGGAGATGAGCAAAGGGTAAGGGAAGGGGGTAGGAAACAGCCCCAACAACACAATGTGTCACCAAAGAGGAGAGGGCAGACGCTGGTGGGAACCTTGCTGTCCCACTATGGGACACGCGGGGAGGTACACAGCGTCACAGTGAAGGTGTTACCTGAGGTTCAAGAGGTGCACACGGTGGGAGGGCATTAAAATAATCCACTTCCCTAATGCTGTGCTGACAGGCCCTCAAGTGTCCACAGGGGCTAAGAGGAAGAAGGCAAATGGAGAAAGGAAATGGGTAACAGAGGAACAGGGAAAAGCAGAACAGGGAAAGAAAGGGAAGGGAAGATGTCAAGTAGGCTGTGGTAGAAAAATGTGAATAGGAGGGGCACCTGGGTGGCTCAGTTGGTTGGTTAAGTGTCTGCTTTTGACTCAGATCAAGAGCTCAGAGTCCTGGGATCAAGCCTGAATAAGCAGGGAGCCTGCTTCTCCTTGTGCCTTTGCCATAATCCCTCACCACCATTCCCCCTGCCCCCAACTCTCTCTCAAATAAATGGGTAAAATCCTTTATAAAAAAATGAATAGGAAACATGGCCACCCTTCTGAACTGAATGCCCTTGCCCTGTATGGAAGGTTCTGGAGTGCTTTAAATTTCTACTTCTAAATAAACTTTGGGAGTAAATAAATATGGCCTTGCCTATACTTGATCGCGGCTTCTCTCAGCTGGAGTGTGTGCATGTCAGAATTCCCTGGATTCTTCACTGAAACACTATGTCCATTCCACAACAATGGACAAATCAGAACCTTGGCAGTTTAAGACCTGGTAGGGGAAAGTTCAGGATTTATTTTGACAAAGTCTTCAAGGTGATTCTGATCCCATCTTTCACCACCAATACACACAGACAGAGACACATATGTAAGGACCACTTGATTTCAAATACTAAACAAAATATAACCAGACATGCCCCCCCCAACCAAGACCTGTCACCCTTCAAATTACACTCCTGTAGAATGCCACATCTGTGGGAGGTGACACCATCGTCTGGTGCTAACACCTGCAGAGCTGGTCCCCAACATCCCTGGGGCTCTAGACTCCCAGTGGGTCTGCAGGGGCAGCCTGATGCACTTCGGCCGCCCATGCCCCTTCCTACCATCCTTGTGGCACTTGGAAGCTTCCGTGAGAATTGGCTGGGCTGAACTTGGAAAACAAACAGTTTTACCTTTAAAGGGCTTCTGGGCCCTCTGCCTTGGGCTTCGGAGGTGGTGTGTGTATGAACATCTCTCAGGGAGCTCCTCCCCCACACCTACATGCTCACTGTCTGTCAAGGATGGTGTAGAGCACGGAGTATGAAAACCCTTCAGGGCGAGTGGGGGCAGGTGGTGGGAAGCAAAGACACCAAATGTATTTAGGAGGGGCTTAAGGTCCGCTCTTCCATTATTAAGACAAGAGCAAGTTCTCCGAAACTGTTTTGGTCTTTCTCTCTCTCTTTCGCTCCCGCCCCCACTTTCACGGTAATGGGTAAAATTAGGATGAAAGTGAAGGTCATTAAAAGGCAGAGCTTCTAGCTGACAGCTTTTGAGTGAATGGTGTTAAGTACTTTATAATATATATTTTTTCACTGAAACTTTTCTTTGATGACCATCGGAAACTTTTCTTTGATGACCAACTTTAAAAAAAAAAGTTAGAATAGGGTTTGCCCCTGCTGATAAGGAAGAAAGAAGGGAAAAAAGCTGACACATTTGGAGCCTGGTGTCAGAAAACTTCGTGTATGTCCATTCATTTAACTAACTCAACAACCCTCGCAGTTGGATTGCATTAGCTCTGTTTTTATAAAAGATTATATAGAAACTCTGCGAAGGCAAAGGCCTAAGCTTTCCAGGCAGGCCTGTGGGTGAGTTGACTACGGTCAACCCTGTCTCCCCTCAGTTTTGCCTGGAAGTGATTTTTACGTAAAAACCTAACACGGCCACTTACGGCTCTGATGTGAACTCTCCTGTGGTCTCAGACGATCCCAGCTGTTTCTGTGGGATTGTGTATGACATGAATTCCAAGGCCTAGGGAACGGAAATACATGTCCCAGGCAAAGCGAACAAAGTCCATTTTATTCTGGCTTTAAATTGCCAAGACCCTGCCACATATCTACTCGAAGCAACGCCCTCAGCCTCAGTAAAAGTCCGGAGGAAGGCTCGGGAGTCAGATTTTATTAATATCTCTCTATTATGATGGAAGGAAAATTGCATCAGAGAATTTCCTTTCCTTTCCTTTCCTTTCCTTTCCTTTCCTTTCCTTTCCTTTCCAGAGATGGATAGGAAAATTAAATCTGAGCATTCAACTTCATTTGGCATGTTTTCTTTCTTCATTTCCAACTATTTAAAATGAAAACATAGTGTATACTGATAGGACCCCCCCTCCTCCACACACACCGTGACACACAGGGACCTAAACAGCACAGAGCACGCCTCCCACCCAATCCACAGCAGCTTAACAGACTCTACAGACAGATGTCACGGGTGATTCATAGCCGTGAATCACTTAGCTCATTGAGGAATGGCGTGACCCAGCCCACACGATAGGACACATTTGTTCTTTCTGGTAAATCCCTAAAATTCTGAGCAGCTGCTGTCTTCCCTGCATGTCCAATGGGGTAGGGGCTGTTGGTGAGAAAAAGTGTCTGGTGTATATTTTGGCTGCAGTTAAATTGTACATCACAGTTTCCTTCATGGTAGAGGGGTGGCGCTCCTACGTGGTCCTCTGAGCGTGCTGAGAATTCGTCTCATGTTTGTGGGTTCGGTGCTCATGTCTCCTCAGGGGCAACACCAACGTCTGTGTGTATAACCGGTCCAAGATAGGCCTACACAGCTATTTGATGTCTTTCTTTCTTTTTTCTTTAGATTTTTAAAAATTATTTTGTTTCTACGTTTTTTCATTTTTTTAAAAGCTATTTGATTTCTTAAGCTCCAAAGTCCTTCAGCTCCACTGAAGCCAGACGAAGAAACCACAGCCGTCCTCTGGAAGGGGTCATGACCCGGCTGAAGTTCTGGCAGAAGGAAGTGGAAATGTGCAATGGTTAGTGCAAGAAGGAGGACACAAATGTCAGTTACGGAGGGGGCTGTGACCAGTTACAGAGGAGGACTCTGGTAACTAAGATTTCTCTTACAAGATGTGCATATATAAGCAAACCGTTCTCTTCTCATTTTTGCTCAGTACCCAAGGCATTCAAAGTTAACTTTATAATTTTAACCTTCAGTAGCAGAGACTGGCAGAATTTGAGAGACGTCGAATGTAGGTGGTGATAAATGTGATTCATTTGGGACCATGTATCTCCTTGTTCTGGGAAGGAGTTGGGGATTTCTTTACTTTTCAGGACAGCTGCATCTTGTTGGATGAAATATAGAAATATGAAGGTTTGGGGACACGTGGGTGGTGAAATGGGGTAAGCGTCTGCCTTCGACTCAGGTCATGATCCCAGGTCCTGGGATGGAGCCCCAGTGTTGGATTCCCTGCTCAGGGAGGAGTCTGCGTCTCCCTTTCCCTTTGCTCCTCCCTTGTTTGGGGTTTGCACTCTACCTCAAATAAATAAATAAAGTCTTAATACAAAAAGAAATATACAGGTTTTTTCCAGTTTTATTGAGATACAATTGACATATAACACTGTGTAAGTTGAAGGTGTACAATGTATGATTTGATACACTTATATGTTGCAGAATTATTAATACACATCGGGTGAGGTAACACTCCTACCACTTCACATAATTACCATTTCTTTTGTGGTGAGAATATTTAACGTCTTTTCTTTTACCAGATTTTAAGTACGTAAAGCAGTCTTGCTAACATAATCACTGTGTTGTACATTAGAGCCCCAAAACTTACTCATCAGATCCCCAAAACTTACTCATCCTATAAATGGAAGTTTGTACTCCTCAACCACCATCCCCCCAGGACTCCTCTCCCCAGTCCTTGACAACCACCATCCTGTCTCTGTTTCTATGAGTTTGGCTTTTTGATTTCACATAAAAGTGAAATCATACAGTATTTGTCTTTGTCTATCTGACTTATCATCCACTTAGCACAATGCCTCGAGGTCCATCTATGTTGTTGGAAATGGCAGGATTTCCTTCTTTCTCATCATTAGAAACGGCACATCTTTTTCATCCATTCATCTAAGACAGCCACTTATGTTGTTAAATTGTTTCCATATTTTGGCTATTGTGAATAGTAAGCATGGGAGTGCAGATAACTCTATAATATACTATTTCATTTCCTTTGGGTCTATACCTATAAGTGGGATTACTAGATAATATGAAGTCCTATTTTTTATTTTTTGAGGAATGACCATATTCTTTTCTGCAATGTCTGTACCAATTTACATTGCCTCCAAAGGGTTCTTTTTTTTCTCCACATCTCTGCCAACACTTGATATCCCTTGCCTTTTGACGATGGTGTGAGGTGACATCTCATTATGATTTTATTTTATTTTTTCCTGATGACTACTGATGTTGAATACTTTTTCATGTACCTGCTGGCTATTTGTATGTTTTCTTTGGAAAAATGTTTATTTGGTTCCTCTGTGCATTTTGAATTAGATTTATTTTTTTTTTTTTACTATTAAGTTGTATGAGCTTCTTATATATTTTGGATATTAATTCTTGATCAGGTATATGATTTGTAAATATTTTCTTCCATTCAGTAGGTTGTCTTTTCATTTTATTCATTGTTTCTTTCCTGCACAGAAGCTTGTTAGTTTTGCTTTTGTTGCCTGTGCTTTTGGAATTATATATATATAAAAAAATCATTGCCAAGGCCAATATCAAGGACCTTTCTTCCCCTGTATTTTCTTGTAGGAGTTTTATCGTTTCAGGTATTATGTTTAAAATTTTAAATACATTTCGAGCCAATTGCTGTGAGTGGTATAAGATGGAGGTCTGACTTCATTCTCCTGCATGTGATTATCCAATTTTCCCAATATCGTTTACTGAAGAGACTATGTTGTCCCTGTTGAATATTCTCAGATCCCTTCTCAAATATACTTGACTGTGTATGTAAGGGTTTATTTCTGGGCTCACATATTTTACCTGAATCATTCCTTCTTTATACAAGTCACAAAAAGAAAGGAGAGAAAGAAAGAAAAAAAGAAAGAAAGAGAGAGAAGGATGGAAGGAAGGGAGAAAGAAAGAGAGAGAGAAAGAAATAAAAGAAAGGGCTATCACTACTTTATCCGCCATTTTCTCATCCCTGTTACAGGGTAGGAAAATCTCATAAAATGGATAATCCTTTTTTTTTCCCCCCCAGATAGATTTGGTTGAAGGTGGATGATATGTTTATGGCTTTATCTGTACAATATAAATGCCCTGGGTCCGCTTGTCAAGATCTTTATTCAGGGAGGAGGTTAAAAGAATAGGTTGGTGGAGGTCTTCATGCAGACCATGTGACTGAACGGCCATCGCAGGGTGCGGTGCTGCTCCTTTCATCGTGAGCACCTGTGTACGTCTCCACACCTGGACAGCCATGCAACACTGCCTCAAGGCTGGCCCACCTCCTTCCAGGCTGTGACATCAGGAGGATGGGGGTCAGCCGCTGTCTAATTTATTCCAACATCAGCAGATAAATGGTGGATGGGATGTATTAATTATTGTCTAAACTGCTTTACCTTATGAGAGATAAAAACTCACTAAATCAAAATAGATTTCTCCCGGGGTCTTGCCAGCCATTGCAATGTCTCTAATTCTTCGCACCTCTTTTAGGAAATCATGCACAATATCTAACCCTAAACATAATGCCTGTGACTTTTCTGGGGGTCGGGCTGTCTAGCTTAAGTTTCTATACTAAGAAAACCTAAAGTTACAATGAAATACAGTAAAATTTTGTTTCTCTCTTATTTAATAGTCCGAAGGGGGTGTTCTCCAGAGTTTGTAGCATATTTTCCACCACAGAGTCATTGAAAGACTTCACATAAAAGGTGGTTCTAGGTCAAAGTTGGCTGCTACACATGTCATGACATTTCTGTCAGCAAGAAACAGGAGAAAGCAAAGAACAGGAAAAATTTCTTTTTAAGGGCATAATCTGGAAGTTGTAAACATCATTTCCATGTGTTAACCAGAACTACGTCATACGGTCACACCTAGTTGGGGGGGCGGGTAGCTAGCAAATGCAGTATTTATTTGGGCAGACTTATAGCTTGCTAAAGTTCAAGTGGTTCCTATTGCTAAAGGGAAAGGCGTTTGCACAGATCCTGGGAGATATTTAGCAATTTCTTTTTCTTTTTTGTATCTAATGCCTTTTACTTTATTTTTATTGAAGTACAATGGACATACAACATTGCATTAGTTTCCGACGTGCAACGTAATGACTTGACATTTGTATACATTGCAAAAATGATCACCGAAATAAATGTAGTTAACATCCATTACCGTACATAGTTATAGACCTTTTTCCTTGTCATGAGAGCTTTTAGGAAACTCTCTCAGCAATGTTCAAATATTCAATGCAGTATTATTAACTATGTCGCCTTGCCGAACATGACAATCCCCCCAAATTATTTATTTATTTTATAACCGGAAGTTGGTACCTTTTACCTTCCTTCACCCATATCTCCCATCTCTACCCTTCGCCTCTGGCAACCACCAATCTGTTCTTTCTATGAGCTTGTTTTATTTGCTCGTTTTTAGATTCCACATATAAGTGAAATCATATGGGAGGAATTTGTCCTTTTCTGTCTGACTTTTTTCACTTAGTCTAACACCCTCACGGTACACACATGTTGACACAAATGGTAAGATTTTATTACTTTTTTTATGACTGACTAATTTTCCATTATAGATAGGTAGGTAGATACACAGATACATACATGTAGACAGATGGACAGATGGACAGATAGATTGATCACTTTGTCTTTATGTGTCCATCGATGGACACTTGGGTTTTTTCCATATCTTAGCCAATGTAAATAATGTTGCAGTGAACATGGGGGTGCATGCATTTCTAGTCTGGATAAATAAGAAATTTACAAAGAACAGGACATTTGGGAAATGATGTTTGAAGATTAAAGGTGAATATATATTTAAGTACACCTTATTGGAAGTGATGACATAAAACTTCATTAATAAAAATATGGTAATGATCAACAGCTGTAAGAACGGGTGCTCAGTATCATTAATCATGCGAGAAATGAAAATCGAACGACCATGATCTATCGCTCTCCTCATGGCACATAGGATGTCTACTTACTATCAAAATCCGGAAACTAACAAGTGTTGGCAAGACTGTGGAAACATTGGGACCCTTGCCCAGCTGGTGAGAAAGTAAAATGGTGTAGTCACTATGGGAAACAGCACGGCAGTTCCTCAAAAAATTAGAAGTAGAATTGCTATATGATCCAACACTGCCACGATTGGGCGTGGCAAACCCCTCAAATGGAAAACAGGGCGTCCAAGAGATTTCTGTATTCCCATTTTCATAGCAGCATTCTTCCCACCAGCCAGGAGGTAAAAGCAGCTCAAGTGTTTGTCAGTAGATACTCATGGACAAACAAATGGGGTAGATACGTAAAATGAAATCCCTAAGAGGATAATGCCTGTGACTTTTCTGGGGGTCCAGATGAAATGAAATCCCTAAGAGAATTTCATTTTACGTATTTCATTTTAGGGATTTCATTCCTAAAAAGGAGTGAAATTCTGATACATGCTACACGTGGATGAACCTTGAGGACAGAATGTTCAGTGAAAGGCACCAGTGACAAAAAGACAAATACTGTACGATTTAACTCATAGGAGGTACGAGAGCAGACACATTCATAGAGACAAGAAATAGAATGGTGGTTGCCAAGGGCTGGGGGGAGGGCAAAAGGAGTTATCTAATGAGTATAGTTTCAGCTTGGCAAGATGAAAAGAGTTCTGGGCATTGCTCAACAATGTGAGTAGAGTTAACACTACTGAACTGTACACTGAAAATGGCGAGGAATGTAAGCTCTAG
Source organism: Neogale vison (assembly GCF_020171115.1). Lineage (NCBI taxonomy): Eukaryota > Metazoa > Chordata > Mammalia > Carnivora > Mustelidae > Neogale > Neogale vison. The sequence continues at coordinate 10,461,804 of NC_058100.1, forward strand.
GTTATGTGCATTCTATCGCAACAAAAATCAAAATACAGGACTGTGCTGTACTAAGAAGTTGTGGACGGAAAAGACTATTTGAAGTTAGCAGAGGCTGAGATGAAGTAAGAGAAGGCAGCTAGGGACAGCTTGATATCCTGAAGCACCCACATGGTGGCAGGAATAAAGACGCCATCTCTGTGTAATCATTATTACAACCTTACAAAGCAGATATTGTGTGACTTCTTTTTAAAGATGAGACAAGTGGGATTCAGAGAGATTAACTAATTTGGCCAGGCTCACCGGCTGGCCAGTGGTAACGCCAGGCTTTTGGATCTACAAGACATGATGTTTCCAGATGTCATGTCACCTGTGTCCCAGGAGAGAAAGAACTGAAGCCTTAGCTCAGGGAGAACCCAGATATGTCTGGGAGGAAAGAGAGAAGTCAGAAAGAATTCAGCAGAAGAATGGTGAAAGGTGGAGGGACACTTGGGATCAGAACAGTACAGTGTCGTGATGAGACAGGGAAACCAAAAGGATCGCATAAAAACAGCTGTTTTCCCCATTCGCTCTGGCTTCGACCCTCGTTGGGACCTGCACCCCCGACTCCACACAAGGCTTGTTATGCAAATAGCATTGGTTATCCCGATAAGGGACAGAATATAATGATATCTTCCAGCACAATAGATAACATCAAAGGAGTGATGGGGTGAGGAGGTCCTAAACGTCCTCCAAGACCACTTCAAAACACCTTGATACCATGACCCCTGATGTCAGGGAAGGAGTGACTTATGAAGGACACCTGTATCCTGTCTCAGCTCTGACCAATTAGTGCCTAGATGCCTAAGAGGACATGTGCAGCAGAACATGATCACTAATAGAAACCCCAGACCCCAAACAAAAAGGAGACTCATGCTTCACCCTCTTTCCCTTTCCTAGTCTCCCAGACACTCCGTCTGTATCTCTCTTTCTGTATGTATCTCCAGGAAGCTTTGCTTTCACCTCCTGCCGGCTTGCATCGGATTTCCATCCTTCTTGAAGCCCAGGACCCTCTAGGCTAGTCCTGCGGGACTGTCTCTGGGTTCTTGGATCTGGCCTGCCTGCATCAGTGGGAATCCAGAAGAGAATTCTGGGGAGACAACGAATGGTCTATAAGTGCCTCTGCCTGTTTTTTGTGTAATATCTTATCATACTACCTTTCTCCTTAATTATTCCAACTGTGTTCGGGAAAGAAAGCTAGATGGGCCTCATTTGTTTTGAAGTTCCATTTTAGGAAGTCACTGTGCTGTCTAATTTTTTTTTACATTGTTTGATCCCCCTGAAAATGCTCACTATAGGTGTCACTTAAAATACCCTTTCACTTAATAATCTGATGCATTACCCTAGAAAAAACACATATTCACCCAAATTGGATTCCATGCCTTTCTTTCTGGGACCCTCCCCTCCCATCACTTACCTCTACCCCCACCCCAGGATGTACCGGATGTCTCTGGGTGGTCGTATTACTCCTTAGAACTAAATAACAGAAATGCTTCTGAAAAGTAGCAGAATGCACCTCCCAAAATATGTCTTTTTGGCATAAGGATTATTTTGAGCTGATTATTTTGAGAGACTGCAGACCCAAGGGAAGCTCAGAAAACAGAATGGAAGTTACCCTTTTGTAAGCGAAATTTACATTTATAAAGGAAATCTCCATTTGTGAGTGTCTCCCTCTCCGTTCAGTAAAAGAAGACCACTCTGAATCACAAGAATCTCTCATCAATGGAGCGGAGTAGAATTAAATCTGCATAATAAAACTTACCCTCGTTTACTGCGCTTCTTCTGGTACCATCCTATAGCTAGCCTCTCCTTAGCCCCAATGCTTCTTTTTTTGTATCTAGCTGAAGATAGCTGTAGGTGGTAGCTTTGGCCATCTCAGGGAGTTACTGAAGTGTACGTGTTGTTTCAAAACAAAAATTCCACTGAGTAACTTCGAAGATCTAATTGGATTTATTCAAAGATTCATGGATCCGGCAACATTTTAGTAAATACATAATGTCTCCAAGGAGTTGTACTAAAGGGAAGGTTTTTGTAGGCAAAAGGGAAGAGGGGTAGAGGAAGTTATTAGCAAGTGAAAAGAAAGGATTGTTTCAGGCCTTCTTTTGGGGAGAGGAAATAGCAGAGGTCTTCTTATGTAAATCACCTGACTAGTGCTGATTTGCAAATTTTAGATTGTCTAAAGGTCCCATTGCTGGGAGAGGTTGAGCATAAATGCAGTCTGGGTTTGTGGTCCTGGGAACAAATTCCTCCATTTTGGGTATCTGTTTCCTTTTTTAAAAACAATAAACTTCTGTTTGTTTTCTCCTGTTAAGATGTCTTTGATTACCAGGAGGTCTCAGCCAAGGATTCTTGGGTAGAGGGAGAATCACCTTTTCTTCCCTGCACTCTCAAACCCTCGCCATATCTGTTTGACCTCTCTAAAATGCAAAAAAGTCTGCTCTGTGTTCATGGACTGTTAGATGTTTTCTAAATGACTATGGCAGAAGCAGGGTGCCTGTCCCACGGTGCTCCCTCCCCGAGGTGCTCCCTGTCAGGAAACACCATAGGTCTCCTACGTTTCTAGGACAACTTCCGACATGGCTTTGAGCCACTGCAATTCAGCCTATCCTGCATCCATTTTTGTGTTCCTTTATCCACTCTGGCCGATGCCCCCTGCTCCCTTACTCCTAACTCAGGCGGCAAGTTCCCCTACTCCTAACTCAGTAAGACTCCAGCTGGCCTTCCCTTTGGGCACAAGCCCTCAGGCCATTTTCATTCTGAAAGCGGTTCTGCAGCAAACCCAGAAGCACAGAGCTGTTTGAGAGAACTTCGAAGTTCTCCTAGCCCTGGTCCTCAGCCTCCGCTTGCTGGCTCCTTGACTGAGAGGGTTACTGGAAGCCTTCTTGGATGTATTTGTGTTCCCAGGCTTGATGATTCAACTCCAAGACAGATTAAAGACGCCAACTGCCCTTACATCACCCAGCTACTACTCATACCATGTGATCCAGTGGCATAAGGGAAGGAAAGAGCACTGGACTGGGAGTCGGGATGCTTGGTGCTCGGTTGAGGTTCTTATGAGGCCGCTATGTAGCTGTACGGTCCAAGGGCATACATTTCCCCTGGCTGAGTCTCAAATTTCTCTTTTAAAAAATAGGTTAGCTCTGGGACGCCTGGGTGGCTCAGTTGGTTGGACGACTGCCTTCGGCTCAGGGCGTGATCCTGGAGTCCCGGGATCGAGTCCCACATCGGGCTCCCAGCTCCATGGGGAGTCTGCTTCGCTCTCTGACCTTCTCCTCGCTCGTGCTCTCTCTCACTGTCTCTCTCTCTCAAATAAATAAATAAAATCTTTAAAAAAAAAAAAATAGGTTAGCTCCTGCATAGATTCTCCTGTGTGCACACACGAGAGTATTGCGTGAGGCAGAATATATTTAATTCGATGAAAATATACTGTGTGTAAGGCACATTTCAGATATTTCTTGAATGCCGACCGTGTGCCAGGCACTGTTCTAACTGACATGGGAAACAGGGAATACAAAGAGACGAAGGTTAAATAACAACAGAACACAAGGTAAAGAATTGACACAGGGAAAGGCATGAGGAATAACAAGCGAGTGGTTAGGTGGTAAACAGATTCAGTGCAGTAAGAAGGAGCCCTTCTAAAGGTCACCAGAACTATCACCTTAAAAGATAATGAATAGAAGAGCTGGAGAAGGTCTAAGATGCTAAACATTCAAGATGAAGACTGTGACTCTAGGCTTGAAGTCCTCAACTCCTCATGCTGAAACAAGACCACACTGAGTGTTTCCCTTAACAGATGCCCTTGAAAATGGCTACGGGGAGGAGAGCAGGGCCCGTCTTGGCTGGGTGTGGATTTTGACACTGGGCAGAGCTAGTTTCAAAACGTCTGCTCTATGACATTAGAGTTGTCCGGTCTGGGCACAATCTCTTCCATTGTCTACCTCAGTTCCCTCATCTTCAAGTTTAGTTTCGTTATATTATCAACCTCCTAGCTGAAGATCAGATGAGATAATACTTGGCAGGTGTTGAGCTAAAGAGGCTGAAAAGACGTTCGCTCGTTTCCATAGCATTTATCTTTGTTGTATTCCTGACGCCATCTCCAATATTGCTGGCTATTACATGAAACACTCCGTTAGATATCGTGGGGACCCAATAAAGAAAACAGAGCCCCTGCTACGGACATGCAACTGAGAAGAAATGCAGAACACAAAGAAGCTTTCGGTAATCAACACAAATAAAGCAACTCAGTGGCTGCAGAATGCTGCCCATCCCAACTTCCTAGAGTTTCCAGGACCCTCCCAGGTCCTGCTTCCTGGTTGGACACTTTCCCGTGGTTCCCCATAGAGTCTCTGTGGGAGTCTGCCTGCTTTCCAACTTCTGGAGAGGCAGAATGAGATAGGAGTGAGAGGAAGGTGTAGCTCATTCTTTTTGGATTGCCTTACACCATTTACATAATTTACATAATTATCCAATGTTTAGATTTAAAACTGTTGGGATTTAAACAGACCTTCATAGGAATACTTGCTCTGCCACTCCTGGCTCTGTCACTTGGAAGGTCTTTTGTCCCAGTTTTCCTTATTGGTACAATGGGAACATTGCCTATCTCTCTGGGTCATGGGAATTAAAAAAATAATGTAGACAAAGAGCCCAACACGTAGTAAGTCCTCAAAACAAATTGTTTTATTCTCATTTCTTCGTTGGTTTCACGCTTTGAGCTGCCTGTTCAAACCGTACTGCTGTTATTTCCATTTCATGATGTGTCCCCCAGGATGAGGTCTGTACTTTGTCTTAAGGAGGTTCACGCCGTGGTCTCTAATTTGGATGGAGACCGTTATGTTTTGGGACAAATTAATGTTCAGAGATTGAGATGGTCTTTGCCAATAGTTTATTTAACACAGGTTCCCTGTGGGACTTTCACAAGCCAATGGCATACAGGATAATGTCTCAGAATAAGCCAAGGGAGAAACAACACATGCCAAACCAGTGACAGATTGATTACACTGTTGTTCAGCGAAGGGGAATGGAAGGAGTGAAGTCCCGATGAGTTGCTGGGTACCTTTATGTGAGCTGGTACCAGGAGAGGTGGCTCAGCCAACAGAGAGCCGACGTCCAGCTGTCAGCACAGAAGTAAAGGTCTGATGTTGCTGGAACGTGTTGCTAAGGGATGAGGGTGCTGGCGTTGCCAGGCAAGATGATCTTCATGAAAAAGTTGCCTTTAGCCCTCCAAGAGCTAATTGCCCTCAAGGTCTTTAGAGAGCTATTTTCGATCAACAAAATATAGGCTTGCCAAAATGGAACACTGTCAGATAGTCCTCACAAACTCTCAGTATTTATAGTCTAAAAGTCCCCTTGTTGTAGTTGCTTCTTCGTGTTTTCATTGGTAAACTCTCAGTGGGACCCCTCAGTGACTGAATTATTGAGTTCTTATTGCTGAGAACAGAGGACAGGATGCCACCCTGACACAGCTCTCTTCATTCTTACATCAAAACAAACTTACTTCTAAAAACAATTTTATATTTTTCTTTGTCATGAATGAGTGGTTTAAACAACTTCACTTAAGTCATCAACACGGGGGTTGAAATCACAACAAGGCAATACACAACAGACATGCCTTCGTCTTAGCCCTGAAGAATGTTCTTTCTAGATTATTAGATAGCTCAAGTGGCTTAGAACTTCAGATTCAGGCCAGAAGGATTCATTCTCTGTTTTTGTTTTGTTTTGTTGTGGCAGAAGGTGGCAAGACACTTGGGAGGCACATCAGCAAATCAATGCATCCAGAAGTTTCCTTTGCTCTTCAGTATTTGCCTGCCGCGAGCAAGGAGATGGTTGGCTAGGAGAACAAAGATGGCTTTCTAGAGCTTGGTCTCTGACAGCTGCTCTGGCATCATTGGTCCAGTACATGGGTGCTGGCCTCAGACTGCCTGAGTTCAAACGTGACTCTGGTGGCTTGGCAAGCTTGGGTGAACTGTCCCATCACACTTGCCTGCAGGCTTCCACTTTTGAGTACAGATTTAACACTTAGGTCACAGGACCTTGGATGCAGGAAGTGAATTACCATGTGAAAGGCACTCAGGACAGTACCTGATCTAGGGTAACTGCTGTTATTGCAAATAAAGAATCCAGACCAAGTGAATCCATGGTTGGCCTGAGCAAAATGATGAGAGGAGCCCAAATGGCTGGTCAAGGGACCCAAGACCCTTAGATTTGATAAGGATGTGAAACTTCTATTTATTTATTTGACGCGGGGGGGGGAGGGGGAGAGCATGAGCCAGGGGGAGAGGAAGAAGCAGACTCCTCACTGAGCAAGGGAGCCTGATGCGGGGCTCGATCCAAGAATCCTGTGATGATGACCTGAACAGAAGGCAGATGTTTCACTGACTGAGCCATCCAGGTGCTTCAGGATGGGAGACTTTTAAGGGTCTCGTTGTTTCCCTGACTGCTGTGCATTTGCTGCAGACAGCAGCCATGGAACAGACTCTCTGGGTTTAGTGAGAATGTGGTAGACAGGGTTGTTTGGGACCTCTTAAGCAGAAATTATTTTAGTCTTGGCGTGAGCTATCAGAATCCATTCTGCTGGGAAGAAGGAAAGGAGTAAAGGCCCTACTATCTTCCTAATCAAAGCGCATTCCCGTTTTAGAAGGAAGATTGCGAAGGTATAATGTTGAAACTAAGAATGTTGCTCAGAATTACACCACCTGCTGAAATACATTGGAGGCCAGGCTTCAGGACCTGGGCTTCAGGATGCTGCTGAACTTGGAGTGTGTTTCTGCTCTGGAGAACCCCACACGCCCTAGCACCAGGCTTCAACTGTAGGGATGCCAATCTCAGAAATAATGAAGGAATAGCATTACCAAATGTTAGGTACCAAGGACCAGTGAGGGTAAACCAAGAAATCCAGAAGTAGGAAGGCTGATGAACCTTGTCACCTTGCTGTGGCGTTTCCCATATCAAGCAAGTAAACATTTGTTCATACTCATGTTTGTACACCTGTTCTAGCAGTGGCTGAGGGGCAACAAATTCAGAAGTCCAGAGAAGAAAAATAGAAAGCGTTATTCAGACTATGTTCACATGGCATTACTGACATCAGTTACGTGTCAGAAGGTCAGTGGGATTTTGCAGGGCTCGAAGGAGGACTTTTGCTTTTTACTTCAGTATTTGTACTTTCATTTCATAGTCCTTATTTGTTAAACAAATATTATCAGAGGAGATACAAAGAAATGTCATTGTTGCTAAATTACCATGAAGGCAACCAGTGTGTATTCTGCACCTGGTGATGCAGTAAGGGGGATTTATAAAATAAAGGGAAGTTGAGACATGAAAGTAGTATCGGGGAAGGCAAGTCATCGCAGGGTGTGCACAGGTGAAGAGCTGGGACCTGGGCAGGAGCTCAGGGGCAGACATGGTTGATGCAGAGGTGAAGAGTCCAGGGGGACAGAAGTGCCTGTTATGCCCCAATAATGGGTCCGTGATTAAAGGAGCGAGACTGATACAAAGCGAAGGTCAAGCAAAGCTTTATTTCGCGCTATGCATCAAGAATCTAACCGAATGCACCTCTTACAAGAGAGGGGACGAACCTCTTACAAAAGAGGGCGACCCTTCACTGTTTCACAGACTAACTTTTAAGGGCAAAGGCCATGCGGTTGGGCCTGGCCAAACACAGGTGGCCAATGAGATTGTAACACACACAGGAAACTCCACAGTGATGCTAGGTGACCAACTGAGTTACAATTTACCCTAGTAGACATTTGAACCAGCCTATTACACCTTGATTGGGATTGGCACCCAAAAGGATCCCAAAGGGCGGGTAACCAGGAGAGACAGTATGCATCCCCCCACTGATCAGATGTCTCCACCTGGCCTGACCCACCTTTGTCTCTGGGCTTTGTTACCTGAAGCTGGTTTCCGGGACTTGTCTCCAAGTAAATCCCCTGGGGGAAGGGGAGCAGGGACAATTTCTAAATAGGTCCTCACTCTGAGCAGTTCTGTCCATAACGACAGTAGGTGTTGCCAGGTGGCTTGCACCAGGGACTCCAGCAGGTGAGTGGAGCTAATCATGAGAACTCAGGTGGGAGACACTTAGAAATTCAGACCAGCCAGCTGGCAGCAGCTGGACCTGCCCTTGGGAATCAGGGCTTGACCCCTGGGCTGAGATTCAGAACAAGAATTCAGAAGAGAGGATTCATTTTTACAACTGGAGCACACCAAAGCATTTCGGCTCAGAAAGCGTTATTTGCACAGAAGCTCCAGTGCAGCTGGAAGCAAAGCCTGGGTCCCAGGTGCAGGTAACTTGGAGGTGAGCTGGGCCGGGACTGTGTCGGCACTTCCTGCTCCGAGCATCGTCTCCTCGGTACCCACGAGTGGCACTGCGGTTGGAAGTCTGGGGGCAGCCGCAGGAAACGTGGCGGGGCTGATACAGAGGAGGGCAGAAGTCTCTGTCACCCATTAACTGGAGACTGGGACCAGTTAGTTGAGGGAAAGTTACGCAACAAGCACTACGCTCAGTGGGCACTGGGGTTGTGTTCCGATTGTTGTGGAACTAACAGAGGGCACCAAGACTGAGAGAAGGATTAGACAAGGCATCAACGTGCTGGAGCACCGTAGACTCATTTCTATCATCACCACGGACTGGGAGCGGTGAAGGAATCCCTCTGAGATGCTGTTTCACCATCCATAAAAGTTGATCTGCATTGCAGTCCTCAATTCCACAAACATCCACGGCGCCCCCCCCTCCCCGCCATGCCATATAGGATTCTAGGGAAACCCAGACATGAGTAAAGAGGAGCCTTGCCTGGGGGAGGTCACAGTTTATCAGGAAGAAGCAGGAGAAAAAGGCACGGAGAAGACGTGCTTATGGGTCACTAAGCTCAGTGTTTGTTTTCTACAAACAATCTCATTTAAAGCTCATCGAAGTGACAGGGTGGGCAGTATTAATCGCCTTCTGGAAGATGAGGTTTTGAGGGTCCAGAATGGGGTTAAGATAATCTGCCCAAGGTCACAGCACTTGCAAATGGTGAAGCAATGATTTGAGCCCAGCTCTGTCCGACGCTGAGGTTCAAGGTCTTCCCGACACCTCCCTTTGTTCAGAGGCAAGAGCAACTGGCAGGCTCCTCACCTTCAGTGCATGTTTAAAGCCTTGCATCGTCTGAGCCCAGGAAAGAGGCAGAGGATGTTTCAGCTGCCTTTAAGAAGTCAATAGATGGAGAAGGATGAAAAGTGCACTTAGAGAAATCAGGCAGTATGATTTGTGTGAAAGGGCATCTTTGAGGCTGTGAACAGAATCTTGGGGTGTGAAATCGCGAAGGAAAGCATCTCATCTCACAGCCTTTTCCACAACGGACTGCATGGCTGAGCAAACCACAAGCATGGGCATCATCTATCCCATGGTAGGTGAGAGGGTGGCCTTAATGGGACAGGAGGAAAATCAATGATGTTATCACGTTGAAGCGAGGAGCCGGCCAACCGAGCACAGAATGTCAGCAGCCTGACAAGGCAAAGGCATCCTTGGCCTGGGGCAACTGATATTGATTATAATGATCTCAAAGCAATTAGCTCATGGATCTGCCTCCCATTCATTTTGCTTTCTTTCTCAAAATAGGTACTTTCAGGGCCATGATGAGCCCACGGTCCCTGGAGGACCAGCTCTGCTCTTTGGAAGGACATCAAGAATTGTTCCCTCTGCCATCAGCAGCTCATCCCACAGGGTTCAGCAAGAGCAAGAAGGGGTTTTAGGATGTCTGGGGCACCCAGGACCACAGGCAGAATACATCTAGCAAACTACATCCTCTGAGTATTATGGTCCAATTCAGGGGTCCTTTGCTCTGTGACTTTGGACAAGTCATGGTCTCTCCATGGCCTCAGGTTCCTTGTCTTTAAAAGACAAGGAAAGAGGGTAAGCTAAAAATGCTCTCTCACTCTGGTTTAGTTCAGTTTTGGGGTATGCGTGGGCTTTCTCTCTGCAGGATCAGAACTAATAACCACTGGCTCTCATTGAATCATAGTTTATCTTCAGGTCTTTAGCTCTCCTCCATTTTCCTCTCTTTCTTGTGCCACTGAAGTATGGGTGAGAGCCAAGAACTGAGACACATGAACGTTGACAGCCTTCGTTCAGTGGGAATGCACCAGGCACACATGACAGGCCCAGGAAAGTGCTCGATGCCTGGGATTCAATGTGAGCATGCTAGCTCATGTTCTGTGCCAACTGGACTGAGCCATGTGCCTCAACATTCGGTCAAACACCATCCTACGTGTGTCTGTGAGGAAGTTTCTGGATGAAACTAACGTTCGAACCCACAGATTGATCAAGCAGATGGCCTTGCCTGGTAAGAGTGGGCATGAGCCGATCCGTGGAAGGCCTGAATACGACACAAAGTCCGAGTCCCCTATGGATAAGAAGAGAGTAAGCGGGAACTCCCACTGTCTGACTGCCCTCAAGCTGGGACATGGTTTTTCTGGCCTTTGGATGGAAATGACATCATCAGCTCTCCTGGGTCTCTAACTTGCTAGCTGCAGATCTGGAGACTTCTCAGCCTCCACCATTGCCAAGTCCTTATAATAAACCTCTGTTTCTGTCTCTCCCTCTTTCTTGCTGTATCTAATCCCCTGTATCCATCCATCCTATTGGTCCTGTCTCTCTAAAGAGCTCTGAGCAAGAGAATATAATAGTAAGAGAGTGTAAATGTATAATAATAAGATACCCATGTGAAGAAGTGCTTTCCACGCCTCATTCTTGGTTGGCTGTCCTGGTAGCTCTTGTGGAAGGAGAGATGGGGTTCCACCATAACATAGTTCCCAACTTTGCTGGACATCAGCATCCGCAGACTTGAAGAGCTTTAAAAAGTCTCCAGGCCTAAATTGCACTCCAGACCCACTCAATCAGAACATGGAGGGTGGAACTCAGGTATCCGTGTAGTGTAAAGATCCCAGGTGATTTGATTGTGTAGCAAAGCATGGGAATTACTCTTAGAAATACAATTTGGAAGTATCTGCTGCATTTTGATGGTTATAGCTAATATAGGAAAAGTTTCCCCTTTCACCCTATCAAAGTAGCTCTGGATAATGATAATTACCATGGATTGAGCACCTGCTATGTGGTGGGCTCTAATGCAGCCTTGACACACGTTAGCCCTTTAGTCTCATTTTATGGATGAGTTAACTAGGACTTGGGGGGATTAAATGACTTTCCTGAAGCCACAAACATGTGTGGAATCGAGATTTAAACCAGGCACAGAAGAGAGAGCCCACAAACCACCCACTCCACCATCCTGTGCTGTCCCTGCAGGTGGGGGACCCAGGCTTAACTTTTTAGTTTTAGGAGTAAAAACGAGGTATTGGGGTCCAACTCAGTCCATTTTTTTCACGAAGCATTTCATGACTTCTCTGGCACTTCTGGATTTCACTCTTCTCTTCCTGAATGTACAACTTAGATTGGCTAATGGTGTAGTGTTGTCTTTTCAACAAGCTTAGATATTTCTCGGGATTAGGGACTGTCTCCTTTAATCCATGACACTCTCCCTTGATACTGGGAATAGTGTGGTGTACATAATAAGTGCTCACTAGATACTCCTGAATTAATTTTTGTCTAGATATAGGGCAGGGGATTCCCAAATGTCTGACCAAAGTGAGGTAAATTAGAGTTACGGTATCAAACCAAGCAGTGTGTAGTGCGGGTGGGAGGAACAGTAGGTTCTTGTAGGACATGTTGGAGCCCATCCCTGGGTTTTGCCATTGGGCCTTCCAGATACTCCTGTTTGGGATTTTCCCTATCTGAACAGGCTCCCCATCCTTATGTTCCCCTGAGCTATGGGTCCTTTATTTCTCTTACATATTTAGACCAAATAATGTTAATGTTTGGGACCATAGAGGTTTTCATACTTGAAGAACTGTTCAGATCCAGGAATAAGCTATTGGGATGACAGATTCTCATCAGTTTTTCTTCCAAGAGAAGACTCAGCCTCATTTGATTATGGTAGGGACTCTTGCTTGGATCATGACTCTCTTTACTCCCTTTTCTGTTTTTGTCTGGAAGCCCTTGGCTGCAGTCACGGTAGAATCTCCAGAAAGAGCACTAGCCTCAGGGCACCTGGGTGGATCAGTCAGTTATGCATCTGCCTTCTGCTCAGGTCATGATCTTGGAGTACTGGGATGGAGCCACACATAGGGCTCTCTACTTGGTGGGAAGCCTGCTTCGCCGTCTCCCTCTCCCTCTGTGCTTTCTCTATCTTTCTCAAATGAATGAATAAAATCTTAAAAAAAAAAAAACCCAAAAAACAAAAAAACAAAAAAATGAATCCTAACATCTAAGAGACCAGAGTTCACTGCTTATCTCCATTGTCTGCCCGGGACACTGGGGAAACCACTTCAGCTCTCACTCTTTCTAAAAGTCAAGCAGTGACTGTAGTGTCTGTCATGAACAAACCAACTGGTCAGTGTGAAAGCTTCGATTTCTCAGAAGAGGAGTATTCCAGAAATCAAATAGGACATCAGTATGGCTGTCAGGCTGAGATTTACTTGCAGGCAAAGAAAAGTGTCTCTCTAAATACAGAGGTAAACTGAGGCCAGCACAAATGACCAAAAATTGGGTTTATTTGGGAGTAGCAGAGGAACTACAATTCAGGAAATGCAGGTTGGAGCAAGCAGCAGGCCGGTCTGTGGAGAGGTCTGGGGTGGGCCGTATATTTAGGGGCAAGGAGTGTAAGGAGGGGAAATCCAGCCAGACGTGAAGCAGGACGTTTGTTGGTTCAAGGATGGTGAGAAACTCTTGACAGATGCTCATCTGCCAGGAGAGAAGTCTCGGTCTTCCGTTGAGCATGCATTTAATGGAAAGCAATCTATCAGCTCTTCAGGTTCCGATTTTCTGAGGATACATGTGTGAGAATCTCCGTTTCATGTTGAAATCCTTTCACAGAAGTGCTCTGCCTGGAGCAAGCAAAGGTACCCCGGCTGCCCATTCAGTCTGCTAAGCCAGCTAGGGCTGGGTGGGTCCCATGCTACTTCTGCCCATCTTTAGGAGGGATGAGGAAATTAGCAATAGAAAGAAGAGGACAGATTTGCAGTTCCAGTAATGAGGAACTCTATCTCCACACCTGGGTATTTTTGTTTACCCTTTGTCAGGTAGAGAACGTGTGAGGTTGTGCTTGTTGGTGTATATATATATATACACACACCTATGAGTGTTGGTGTTTGAGTGTGAGTGTGTGATGTGCCCACGTCTGTGTGTGTGTTGGTGTATACTGTAGAGAAGGAAAATTAATTTTCCCTCTACCCTCCTAGATTTTTTGCTGAGGCAACCCTTTAATAAAAGACAGATTAACAGGAGAAAAACAAACAGAAGTTGACGATCATGTACACCTCCCACATGCCTGGGAGAATTCCCGGAGAGATGGAGTCACTCCCTGAAACAGCCCGCACCATCACCTTATGTACCATGCCCAGCTGAAGACAAGAGAAGATGTTGAGGGGAGGGGCAGGCCAGTCAGGGGGGTTGATCAGGAAAAGCACAGTAGACTGGGGTAAGGCTGTTTTGAAGATTTAAGTCCTCACTTTCTTCATTGCTGAGCATTTCTAGAAATATCCTTATCCTCCTCTTCCTGGAACCAAGAGGAGGATTCCCTTACAAAAGGAGAGTTCCCTCATACACGTGAATGTCTCACAAAAGGGTAATCATTTCTCAGAGCTTCTCCAGTGTCTGCTCTTTCTCAGAAATAACCAGCCCCAGGGGCGCCTGGGTGGTACAGTCGGTCAAGCATCTGACCCTTGGTTTCGGCTCAGGTGGTGATGTCAGGGTCCTGGCGTCCATGCTGAGCATCAAGTCTGCTTCAGAGTCTCTCTTTCCCTGTCCCCCGTCCCTCCTGCTCATGCTCTCTCTCTCTCTCAAATAAGTAAATCAAATCTTAAAAAAAAAAAAAAAAGATGACCAGACCCAAATAATCCTTATGCCAAAGAGGGATTTGGGGCTGGCATATTCCACTCCCCTTCACTACATACATAAGTGTGTCCGCGTGTGTGGTGTGAATGTGTACGTGACTGACAGCGTGAGCGTGCCTGTGTGTGGAAGTACGTGCCTCTGTCGTTCTGTGTGCGTATGTTTGTGTGTGTTTAGTCAGAAGTTCAGGCCTGCTGCCAAAGTCTGTGTTCCTTCCGCCTTTTCTCACTTTTCTTACTTGCTTCGTGCCTGATGCTTACTTAACAGGTTTGATTATTTTACTTTGAGGCTCATGAGTTTGTTCAATTACGCATCAGCCCCCACCGGGTCCGATGGTCTAGTCGTGAGTGTCATTTCCCGTGCGGTGGCTAGCTTTACCGGAATCAGCATAATCATGGCAATCAAGTTTAACCGAAGATGCCTTTCGCTATATACTTTGAAAGGAAAAGAGATAAGGATCCCACGAGAGAGCGGATCTGCTAATCCTCTGTACCCGGCTTGAGCCCTGGAGAGCATCGTGGTGGCGGTCACTACGCCTGCTGCGGTGCGTGCTGTTCTCAGTGCTGATAGACCCCAAGGAAACAGGGACTCTGAGCCGTGGACTGGGTCAGACTGAGCTGGCACATGGCGGATACTCCGGGTTGGTCAAATGAATGTGGTACAGAGGAACAGAGAGGGCTCCTCTGAAAACAAGTTTTAGAAAAATATAGAAAAAGAAGCAGCTTCTAGAACCAGTGTGTTTCACTGAATAAGAATGAAGTGTTAAAAACCAAAATACGATTTTCCCCCTAAAACTCAAGTTTCTTTTTTTTTTTTTTTAAAGATTTTATTTATTTGGGAGGGACAGCATGAGCCGGGGTGGTGAGGGGCAGAGGGAAAAGGAGAAGCAGATTCTGCTGAGCAGGGAGCCCAAGCGGGACTTGACCCCAGGACGCCGAGATCATGACCTGAGCCAAAGGCAGAGGCTTAACCAACTGAGCTATCTAGGTGTCCCTGTCTCCTTTCTTTATATATTTTTATATATTGTGAGCTTCTATAACAATAAAATAGCTTTGCTGTGATATCATTTCAAATAAGTAAAAACCATGATTTAGCAAAATGATACACACACACACACACACACACACCCCGCCCCTCCCCCCCACACATTTTTTTTACATTCTAAGTAAAACGAGTATCTGAGCTCCCACGGAGTCGGGGCTGCTCCAGGTCAGGGCTCTGGCAGCGATGATCCCTTTGTGGCCTCCAGAAACTTCGCAGGAGATGCACCCCACTCTCCCTCCGTGGCAGGGACTCAGTCTGACGAACTTGCGTTGTCTCAGTGCAAGAGCGAAGGCTCAGTGGGTACTACGGGTAGATCTGAAGCAGGAGCAAGGGCTCCCGAGTGGAGCAGACCCAACTGCCCGAAATCAGCTGGTGGGATGATGAGCTTCCTGAACTCTCATTCGTTGCTACCGATGAATGACCGGTTGTTTCTATGAATTACGTATGGTGAATAGTAATGATTGTTTCACTATCACATGTATGTTTCAGGTTTTTCTGTCTTTGGGGCCTATGCTTGCTGGAAAAAACAATTTCTTATCCCTTTTGAATTTTGAATTGAATTCTATCATGATAGGATTCAGGGCAAATAGAGTGGGATCATTTCTTCTGCTGAGTTTTCAACACAGTCATCTGCCTTTTAAATCTCCCTCAATTCATAGAACTGCTTTCTGTTTTTTGTTTTTTTGTTTTTGTTTTTTCCAGAGAGAGATAGAGAGATAGATAGAGAGAGAGAGAGCATGCATACTCATGGGGGCAGAGGGAGAGAATCTTCAAGGAGACTCCCCACTGAGCGCAGAGCCTGACTTGGGCTCTATCTCAGGACCCTGAGAGCATGACCTGAGCAGAAATCAAAACTCCAAAGCTTAATGACTGAGCCACCCAGGCACCCTAGAGCTGATTTCTTGACTGGGAGAGAGGGTGATGAAGTCACAGCTGGGTTATGTGGAAGTGGATTTGAGTTTGATCTACCTGTAGGTGTCTGTCACCTGCAGTGCATGTCATGGTCTTCTGCACATCTCCACACACGCCCCCACCCCCCACATTCCTGTGTGCACACACAATACAGACACTTACGTCCATTTCTACACAAGTCTCTTCCCCAGTCACAGGTGAGCTCTTTCTGAAAGGTGCTTGATTTTTCTGGGTTAATCCAAGAAGTGGAAAAGCTGGGCTTCTGGTGAATTTTCACATATTCGTAATAACTGAAATTTTAAAAAAAGAAAGAAATAAAGAAAAGAAAGCCCAGGTACCAGCGTATAAAACAATGAGCTTTCAAAAAGAGCTCAGAGTCTGAAACAGAAAGTATATATAAAATTGGCCTTTAACTGGGCTGGGTTGGCAGAGACTAAAAAAAAAAAAAAAAAAGAATGAAGTGGGAAAAAGAGCAAACGGCTGAAGAAGGACATGTACCTCAGAACTGGTTAGGAGACCTGCGACTCTTTATATATGCTACCTTGTGGAACCTTCTGGAGGCTGGCATTTCCATTCTGCTGTTTTGGATGGATTCTCCTCATGTTGTGATCTGACTTTGAGAGAAACACACCTAGGATCTCACCACGTGCCTTGGCTTTGGTAGACTCTGGTGGAAACCTGAAAGCCATTTGAGGCAGCAGTGTGTTCCTTCAGGGAGCCAGAAGTCAGTGCCCTACCTTCGAAGGGAGGCTTCCCTCCATGTGGCTTCCCTCACATGTCAAATAAAAGGTAACAGCACTCCCAAAGCTGTGACCTGCAGCCTGCATCCGGCCCTCAGCCTCTACTCCCACAGGGCTCCCTTCTGCCCGGATGACATGAACTGTAGCCACAGGCTTTCCCTCTCACCCTCACGTGGGCCTGCTTCTTCCTCTGTCATGCCATGCCTCACAATGGCTGCTTCCCCTCTTGGAAAACCTTTTCCCCAATTTTCCATTGGTCCTTGTTGTCCTTTGGATCTCAGTTAATGATGACCTCCTCAACATGACCTTCCCTGACCCTCTGGTCCTCACCAGCCCCCACTAATCTCTCAGGCGCACAGGGCTTCATTTTAATCACACGACTCATCTCTGTGTGACATGAGAGACGTTTTTTTCCTATCTGCCTCACTCATCACTGGATCATAAGCTCAGTGAGAGCTGGAAACTCATCTCCCTGCTTAGCTGTGTCCTTGGCACCTAAGAGCTCCTGACTGAGGGTGTCCTCAGGATGTTGTTTCTTGAAACTGCCCTTTATGCCAGAGAAGCAGGAGCATCTCATTTTTCTCACGATCCTGTCAAAGAGGCTGTGCCATATGTTTTTTCAATTTTTTTTCTCTTTTAATGTTGGTGACAGTGGGTTTTGCTATACTAATATTTGGAATTCTTTTGTGTTCAAATGTATCCTTCATGGTTTCTCATTCTGATGACATGATTAGAAAAATTTTCACATCAGAATTGTAAAAATAACCACCTAAGTTTTCTTCTAGTGTTTTTATGCATTCAATTTATACTTACATAATTAATCCACCCTGAATTTATTTTAGAATAAGACCCATGGTAAGAATCTAGAGAGGAGAAGGGAATTTGGGTAAATTGGAAGGGGAGGTGAACCGTGAGAGACTATGGACCATGGTAAGAATCTAAATTAAAATTTTATTCAAACTGCTAGCTAGTTGTCCTAACACCACTTACTGGAAAATGTTTCATTTCTCTACTGATTCGAAATGACAGCTTAATAATACACTAAATGCCTCTGTACGCTTGTGTCTTTCTCAGGGCCATTTTCTGTCCCGTTGATCTGTCAGCCTCGTTCTGCCCCAGAACCCCAACATTTTGGTTACCATAGCTTGATCATAGCATAGCTTCTAGTCTGGTGAGACAAGTGTCTCTTTCTCTGACACCTCCATCTCACCCCCCAGCATTCTTATTTTTTTAAAGATTTTCTTTTTTTCCCAAATTAACTTAAGAATTCTCTTGTCAATTAAAAAAAATGCTAGTGGGGTTTATTGGAGTTGCTTGAGTGGAATGTATTATTATTATCAGGTTTACTCAGCTAAATATTTGGGCTGTTTTTTGATAGATTGTAATGGTTTGTGTCCTCTGGGACTTTATTTTCAGTTTCTTCTTAAACCTAGTGTTCTCTGGAGAATAAGACACCCTAAAAGTCTTCCATCTCATTTATTCCATTTCTGTATTTTTTCGATGGCTTACTTCATTGCATCTCTCCATACCCCACTATTTTCATCGGTGTAGTGTCAGGTGGAATGAGAGTTACAATGTTCTGAAGGTCTTGAGAGACTTTCTCTTTGAAGGAATGACTAGAGCCTTCCACAATCACCAAGGTTTTGGAAAGCAGAGAGGAACTTGCCAGGTGCCAGCCCTTCAGGTCAAACCATAATCCCCAGCAGGCTGTGCGCTCATCTTCATGAAGCGGGTAATTCGTCTGTCACACTGAGTTTGCAGAAGTAAGACAGACATTCATTTTGATCTCCCTTTCCAGATGCACCAGCAGCTTGACTTGGAGGGCTTAGGCATTGACGAGTAGCCACCTAACCTGAAAAGAGACATTGTATCAGGGGAAGTGTTGCATGGGGACAAACAAAAGCAAGTAAGATTAACTTCTGTTGGTAAGAACTGGGGCTCTGGGCTCAGACTGTCTTGTTCAATTTTTGACTCCATTATTCACCTGGCTGTCTCCAGGGCCAGGTACTTCACCTTTCTGTGCCTCATTGACATCATCTGTCAAAGTGGGGACAATAACCATTCTTCAGGCATGGTTTGCAAGGGAGATTATGTGTGATACCTCCTGTAAGCGCTGAGAATAGTGTTTCACTTAATACATAATAACTATCATTTTACTTACTCTCATTCAATGGTTATACTGGACTAAGAGGTCCTTAGAATCAAGAAGTATCCTCCTGAATGTAGCAGAGTGCTTGACATGGAACAAGGCACTCAGGGCATGTTTGCCAAGTTCAACCTCCTTCTTATTCTTGTAGTAGAAAATGCACCACAACAAGCTATATTTATCTGTGTGTGTGGTTATAAATTTGTTCTGTGTTTTAATTTTCTTTCCTTGGTCTTTAGTTCCTCTCTTTGCTGGCCCTTTCTCCTCCCCATCCTCAACCCCAAATATTCTTAATTGCCAGAAGGACCAGTCCTGTCTTACTGCTGTCCCACTTCCAGTATATTCCCAAACCCTCTGTCTGCTTCCATTCCTCCAAGACTTCCCAGAACTTTCCAGTGACCACCTACCCGATGGCCACACTTGATGATGATTTATATTCCTTCGTCATCTGACTTGATCTGTATGGATTTGCACTAGGTCACAAACTCTACGAGACAAACAACTTTATATGTCTTATTCTTGGTTAAATTCCTGGTGCTTAGAACAGGGTCTCTGCACATAGTAGATACTCAGTTAATATTTGTTGAATGAATACATTTGTAAGTAGGAGCCACACTGTTGGCCATTCCTTCCATCTTAAAACATTCTTTCCATCTTCATCCATAGAAACATCACACTTTTCTTTTCATCAGGCAATTCCTTGGTTTTCTTCCTTTCTTTGTCCATCTCTCAAATGCTGGTATTCTTCACAGTTCAGTTCTTGGCTCCCATCTACTCTTAAAAGATTCCTGCAGGACTAAGTGTTCAGAGACCGTCTACACAATCTGGGTGACATTCACATCTTCATCTCTACTCAAATTAATATGAACATCTTTAAACCATTTATGCAATTGCCTGTTGAACATCTTGATATCTCCCCGACACTTAAAAAATATTTCCCAAATGAAGCCCATGATGTTTTTCAGAAACTTATGCTGAAAATGTAAGATAAAACAATAATGATTCCTTGGAAACCAAAATATTGCCAACTTGGAGGATACGATTGCTAACTTGGAGGGTATAATTTGGTGTGATAAATGGTCCTACTGACTGAGTCCCAAAATGCTGTGGACCCACTGAGTTCTGAAACTGAGTGAATTGAGAGTGGGATACTCTTGTTTACAAAGCGAGTGTGTTCTCTTCTGTGTAGGTGTAGACAGTCCTCGGCAAAGTGGTTGTGTGGTTGCTGAAGGGTAAGACATGACTTCCATCTTATGTCCTTAGGCAATCATGAGACCACTGGGTGGTGGCTCATTTTTGAGTTGGAAAGTACACCCTGTAAATCCAAGTTTACTCCCTCCTCCTGGTGTTCTGGCCCTCCACTTGCTGACGCGGTCCTCACCACAGGGCTCACCTCGGAGCCCTGCAGACAGCTGTCCCATCTCAGTGTGGCCGTCTGCTATGTGCATGGCCTTCCCCGTGTGTGCAGCCTGTATGACACGGGTATGGATGCTGCTGTTTGTCCTCATTCATTTTCTCCCAGATCAGTGCTCCCCTTTGCATTTGGGCAATGTCCCAGGGTCATCTGGGAAAGTTCTGTCCCATTTCTCTCCATCACCCTGTCCTCTGTCATTGTTTTCAGCCAGAGTGTCTATGTTCCAAAGGAAGGGTTGGGCAGCGGTCCACTGAGCCTCAGTTCGCTCTCCTGGGCTCAGCGAGATTTGGAGCAAACCAAACCTGAGCTTCAGTTTCAGTTTCCTCATCTGTGGGAATGAGATTGGACTCTTGAGAAGTTGATGTCAGGCATCCTTTTCTGTTTCCAGGAGTCTAGTACTCCAACTCTCTAACAGTGGAAACAGACGGATGCATACACTCCATAGTTATCTACTGAACACCAGCTACAATGCAGGCATTGTCTTAGGTGCTGTGATAAAACAGTGAACAAGACAGCCTTGGTTCTATGTGGGGGGCTACACGCTGGCTGGGCTTGCAGGTAAGCAGGTGAATGCATGCTGATGTCAGGCAGTGATGAGAATGGCAGTATAGGTACTGAGTGGCTGATGAGCAGAGAGCTCAAAGAAATGAGTGTTCTTCAGATATCTGCCTCCTAGCACCTCAGAGGCTTGTGAACCCTCCCCCAACAATCCACTGCATACTTTTCTCCCCTGTCAGTCTGTCACTGCAGGCTGATATCCGTGGACTTCCCATTTCTCAGCAAAGCTCTCAGAAAGACAGAAAAGACAATGGGACACACTCTCCACGTCATCATTCCCAGCTCCACTCTGAACCTGTGTTCCAGGTCTTGAGCAGAGAGGAGGATGGCTAGTTGCCAGCAGCACCCTAAACCCCAGATACAGCTTCTGGGACCGTGGAAGGCGATGCCCCACAGCAGAAGAGCCTCCCTGTGTGAGGGCTCTCCCTGACCCACACATAGCACGCTGATGCAGTTACTGGGAGGAGACGAGGACTGACACGGAAGACTGGAGAAAGGGCTTGCCAGCTTGCTTCGTGGGGCAAACAGCTACAGCTGGGCCATTTGCCACCTCAGCCCTCCTCAGAACGCTCTACCTGCTCAGGTTGGTGTGCTGGGAAAATCACACGTGATTTATGTGCCCTTATACCTACTTTTCGTTCCATGCCCCATTCCTAAGGCTTTTTTTGGAAAAGGATGATAAAGTAAAATGGAACTTCCTCTTGCCAAATTTATTTTCAGTACCCTTCTCTTTGCCTTATTTGGAGCTTCACTGCAATTTAAGCAGTGGATGGTGATTTGAACGTAGATCTAATCTGGTGAAGCTAATGGACATATTTACCTACCAATTCCTCACTGGTTCAAGGACAAAGAGGTAAGCTTTCAGAGGTTCCACTTCTGCATCTTCTCCTTTATGTGTCCCCTACCAGGAACCCCAAATAAAACTTAGTAAGATAGAGTTGTGTTAGGAGGAAGGAAACTGACCAGAGTCTTCTGTTCCTTGAAAGAACTCTTTGGGTAAACTATCAGAGGATCAATTTATTAGTCACTAGTGGACCAAGGGTCACACATACACATTCACCACCATCTATATTGAAAAGTAGTCAGTTTAAGAAATTATAATACTCACTAGGTAAAATAAAGCACTCAAATATTAAAGGAGATCCTCTTTTGCTACCCATTTTCAGAGCAAACATTTCAGGTGAAAAAAAAAATTTCCCTCTCAGGTAGAACAAACCAGCAAGAGAATGTCCTTCGCATTCGTGAGGTAGTCCTCACCAGGCTTTCTCCTCTCAAATTTTCATAGATCCCTAAATGAACTAGCTGAATATACGGAGGGGACCTTTTATTTTTTAGTGGCAACTGAGGACAGGAGGAGGCAGTGAGGTGTAATTTAAAGGATTAGGTCTGAGCCAAGGTCCTTGAAAAGCTTAAGAGTTAGAAATTAATTATAGGAAGAAGTAAACAATGGTATGAGCAAACATTGTTAATGCCTTGATTGAACTATCATAATAATGAACTAGCATTTATTGCTTCATGTGTGTAGGTAATATGGTGAGCATTTTACAAGCACTATTAGTTTTGTTTCCACAATTTTCTGAGGTGGTGACAGCAATCATTCCATTTATAGATTAAGGAATTGAAGCAGAAAGATATTACATATAAGCAACCCACTGCGCCCTCACCCCCTTATCTATGGGGGTTAGACCAAGACCCTCAGTGGATTCCTGAAACTATGGATAGTACCAAACCCTATTTATACTGTTTTTTTCCCTATACATACAGACCTATGATGAAGTTTCCTTTATAAATGAGGCACAGTAAGAGACTGACTATAATAATACTAAAATAGAACAATTATAACAACGTATTGTAGTAAAAGTTACGTGAGCCAGATCTCTCCCCACCCCCCTGAGAATATCTTAATGTACTATACTCACCCTTCCTCTTGTAGCGATGGGAGATGATAAAATGCCCACTTGATAAGATAACTGAGGGGAATGACGTGGGCATTGGGACACAGTGGTGGGCTGCTATTGACCTTCCCATGATCATCTGCTTCTGGGCGGTAGGTAACAAACCACAGAAAGTGAAATCACGGGTAAGGGGCCACTACTATCCCTTGTTCAAGGTCATGTGCCTAGTAAGTGGAGCTTGGGAAAGCCCCT
Organism: Neogale vison; assembly: GCF_020171115.1. NCBI lineage: Eukaryota > Metazoa > Chordata > Mammalia > Carnivora > Mustelidae > Neogale > Neogale vison. The sequence continues at coordinate 10,484,701 of NC_058100.1, forward strand.
CAGCTGGTTCCAGAACAGCACCACCTCAGGGAAAGGCTCTGGGGTTACTTGCTGTAAAAAAAACAAAAACCAAAAAACAGCTTTTGACGGCTCCGTTTTCACTGACGTCTCCAGTTGGCACAGGTGTGCTGGCCACAACCCCTCCATGTGCTCCCCGCTGGGTGAGGAAAAAGCGACAAGAGGCACCATCAGGCCAGGGGACAGGTAATGCCATTTACCTGGAGGTTTTTTTTTTTTTTTTTTTAAAGCGATAGAATATTTAGTTTTATATTTAATGGTTTCTAATATCCAGGGCTCTAGTTTGCATGAGATTAAAATCTCTACAGTCTCCCGTTATCGTCATCGTGGGATGTGTGAGTGATGATGATTGGGGTTTGCTTAGGTCACTCTTATTGGAGGTGGTCTGAGAGTCTGATTCAGGGGGAACTCAGTGTCTGCCAGAGCTGTGGGAGTTAAGAGTTGGAGTTGTCTCCTCTGGTTTTACGTCTATAGTAAGACAATGAGTGTATTTCCTTTGGAGGAGGAAATAAAACAAGAAAACTTCCAAGTTTAGAGATTCAAGATACAGGCTTTCAAAATTTTACCATAAGCTCTAAGATGAGGTTGACAATTTCCTGTTCTCTGTTCCTTTCACTATATAAATTCAGGTTTGAAAGAGGTATTACTCAATATTGGAGAGAGATATTAAAGAAATATCTTTAATAAATATGTAATACCTTTAATAAAGAAACTAATAAAGAGCTGATACTTTCTAAAAGAACCAAATGGATATTTAAAAGAGTAGAGATTTGATAGAAAATGAACATTTTTTTTTTTTTTCTCACCTGGTGTATGTGTAAGGAATGAGTGTCCCGGTTAAAAGTCAAACCCAAAGAATTTTGCAACCATGATGAGTAAAAACTATACAACCTACCATTTAAACTTGCTATCTATTTTATACCCAATTAAAATTGGAAATATCAATATTTCCTTATGAAAGACTATCTCTTTGTTCTAGAAGGGTTAGTTAGAATATGTCATCTGATGACCAGTTTTTAAGCAAGCAAAATTTAAAAGTGACATTAACTCAAATGAAACAGTGTAAAAAAAATAGGTGTCTTGCTTGGTCATGTAAATTGTAATATATGGCTGGCTGGGTCAGGGCTATATTCACTTTTTCTTTTAATGTTCAAGAATTTTTCAGGGGAGAGGAAATGGGGGACACAAGTGTTTTTGGCTTTGTGTGAGTGTCGAGTACCCTGTGCAACAATCTGTGTGGCATGTCGCTAAGGGGTTGTAGGTTTTGGCAAGAGCAATGACTGACAGATAAGTAAGTATTGATAAGATTCTAGAAATGACTTGCTCCGACTCTATTCACCACTTGATAGTGTAGACAAGTTCAGCATAGCTCCATGTGGGGGAACTTTTTGTTCTAACTGTAGGGGTATTTTCAAACATGACTAAGATTTGGGGACATGTACTCATGTTTTGGTATCCTATTTTGTTAAGATTGTCTTTCCGGGTCCAGAGAATGAGGCCACACCTCCTGCAGATTTCCTGGACGGGTCAGGAAAGGAGGATATGTGCATCAGTATATATCCTGAGTGGGGGCAGAGATGGAGGCAAGAAATGGGAATTTGCATGATGGAGTGAAATGGACATTTTTCCCCATGTGGCATTGGTAGTCCCAATAAGGGGTGTGAATTTTGAAACACAGATACATTTGGTTCACTTGCAAAGGTGGGATGACCTAGCCCAATCACTCACTCATTTATCTAACTTCCAAAAAATACGCATGGATTACTATGTGTTAGGCACAGGAATGCAACAGTGAAAAAGCAGACATAGTCCCTGTCCTCAGAAAGCTTATGGTCTAGAGGAGGATATAAGTATTAAATGGATAGTCTTTTAAATTAATTAATTAATCAATCAACAAATTGTGGTGAAATACACATCATGTTGAAGTTACTGTCTTACTCATTTTTAGGTGTATCCTCCAGTGGTGGGAAGTCCATTCCCACTGGGTGCTTGTAACCATCATCCACCCCAAAACTTTTTCATCTTCCCAAACTGACACTCTGTACCCATTGAGCAAAAACTCCTCATCTCTCCCTTTCTCTAGGCCCTAGAAGCCACCATTCTACTTTCTGTCTCTATAAATTTGACTACCGTGTGCATGTCACATAAGCTCAGTCACAGCGTTTGTCTTCTTGTGACTGTCCTATTTCACTTCAGATAAAGTCCTCAAGGTTCAACCATATTATACCATGTGTCCAAATCTTCTTCCTTTTTTAAGGCTGAATAATATTCCACTGTAGGCGCAGGACACTTTTTGTTTTTCTGTTCACCTACTGAGGGCCAAATAGATCACTTCTGCCTTTTGGCTATCGTGAATAATGCTGCTATGAACACGGGTGTGCAAGGATTCCTTTGAGACCCTGCTTTCCATTCTTGTGGGTAGCAAATAGCTTTTTAAATAAGAAAAATAAAACATACCTGTGAAATAGAACCTCAAAGGACACACTGAGTGGTGAAGATGAAACAGCCACTGTTGTCTGTGTAGTGAGAGGCTCACCATGGCAGGTTCCTGGAAAAGTGGCCTCTTAAGATGAGCCCAACTTTAGCCCAGAGTTAACCAGGGGAGGGAGGAGGAGGGAGAGCATTTGAGGTGGCTGGGGCAGCAAGCCCAGCAGGAACACTGCAACAGTCTCATGTGTGGATTGATGGGAAAGTCCACGAGGACGGTAAGCTTTCCCAGGAGCTGGACCCGTTGGCTCTCGGCGGAGAAAGTTACGCAAATACTGGCAAACCTTAGTTTGTCTCGTTATGTTCATTTCTTTATTCCCGGACCTTTAGTAAAACTTTCTGAGAATGTTCTACTGTATCTCGAGAATCACAAAGACCAAGCTAATAGCATCTCAAACTATTGCTGAATAGGTGTGACTCATGTTTAAGTTTGTGGCTATTGGAGGAGTCAAATACAGTGTTGAAGTTACAGCTATAAAATTGAGCGTGAGGCACCTGGGTGGCTCAGTTGGTTAAGCATCTGCCTTTGGTTCAGGTCATGATCTCAGGGTCCTGGGATTGAGCCCCATGTCAGGCTCCCTGCTCAGTGGGGAGTGTGCTTCTCCTTCTCCCTCTGCCCCCTCCCTGCCCCAAATAAATAAAGTCCTTACAAATATTAGACGTATATTTCATTGGCGATGTAAAGCTTGATTCTTGGCCACTTGGGGTATGGGTGTATGTGGGTGTGCGTGTGTATGTGAATAGTGTGTAAAACACACATATAATACTCAGTATGTTTTGTTAATCAATGAACCACTAGGGCAAGCTCATCATGGTAAAAGGATAGCACGCTGAAAGCAGCAGTAATCTGGACTCGTGTGTCCTTGCCCAGGGAAAGGAGCTTATAGTCAATGCTAACACATTAAAGTAACCAGACACTGTGTATATGAACAGAGGACTCTGTGGTAGCACTTTAGGAACAGTTATTAAAAATACCTACTTGGAGTTCCTTTTAAACCATCACATGGTAAAATTCCCATCTCTACTGATCCTGTTTATCAGACTACATATCCTATAAAAATAAAACTCAAGGGACGCCTGAGTTGCTCAGTTAGCTAAGCGTCTGCCTTCGGCTGAGGTCATGATTTCAGGGTCCTGGGATCGAGTCTTGCAATGGAATCCTTGCTTGACGGGGAACCTGCTTCTCCCTCAGCATGTGCTCTCTCGTACTCTCTGTCTCTCTGACACATTAAAAAGCAAAACCAAAAATACCTCTTCCTTTAGCTGGTGAATCTATTTGTAGGAATCCTAATAAATTTATGTAAGTGTGTGCATAAAATACGTTCTACATACTACCCATGGTTTGAATATAAGATTGTGTTCTCCTAGTTAATAGACTGCTAGGGATTCGAGGGTGCAGAGAAATATATTATTGCTTGATGGGTCTCAGACAGGACATGTCACACCAAGAGAGTGAAACATCTCATTCATTAAGCAGTGCAGCCTCACGAGCTGTCTCCTTGGCAGGAATCTTCCATAGAACTGCAGATGGTCTCTGGAAATGCTAACACTTTCATTTTTTTTTTAAACTACCTCTGGGAAAATTTCTAAAGTGCATTGTACATTTCCTCATTGTCCTAAATTTGGGTAGACGTGTGTGACATGGAAGAAGCATGCTTATTTGAAGTGAAAATTGCTGCTGGTGTCACTTCTCTCTGGGAATGACCTGTACCATTCGCAGTCGGTGAAGGGGTGGACCCAGGCTGTTGTATTTGTTTAAGGGTTGAAATCCTCTCCAGTCACACAAGATGAAACCAGAAAGGTCTGCCTGACTCAGGCCAGTCCCACAGATCTGCACTGTGAGAAGTTAGGTGTGGGATACAGAGACACTGAAACAGACAGGTGAGGAAAGGCTGCCTGAGCGGGGCATTTACCCTGTCTGGGATAGTGAGCTACCCCAGCCCCGACATCTGTCCGGGATGGTGAGCTACCCCAGCCCCGACATCTGTCCGGGATGGTGAGCTACCCCAGCCCCGACATCTGTCCGGAATGGTGAGCTACCCCAGCACGAACAATGCTCCTTACGGACAAGCTGAGGCCCCAGGGCATTGGAGAGCTATCAGACATAGGAATGCAGACGGGAGATGGCAGTCCAAGCAAAGCGGCCACGTCCAGGCATGGTAACAGGGTCACATGACACAGAGAAGAACAGCTCCTGGTTAAGGACTGCCCCTAGGTTTTGCTTTTCCATTTTTGAAATTGTCAGACACTTTGAAACCTCCGGATTCCCAGTATTTGAATGTCTGCTACTTCACTCCAGGCACCATTCGGTCCCCTGAGTCGTGCTCCCCAGGTGGGGCTTTGCACCTGTGACTCCTTCTGTCTGAATTTTTTCTTCCTCCTTGCATCCTCCATGTGTGCATGGAGGCCCAGATCATACCACATTTTCTTCAAGGCTTCCTTGGGATCACTGAGCCAAGGGAAACTTTCCCTTTCTTGAACGCCCACGTGCTCTGTGAACCGCTGGTGGCTCTCTGCTGTCAAAGAGTCATCTGTACACACTGCTTCTGCCTGGTAATTGACTACCAGCCTCTTAGGAGCAAGATCTCTTTCCAAGTCAAATCTCTAGTGTACCCGGCACGGGACACAGGACGAAGTAGCTGTTCCTTAAATGTATTTAAATGAATGAGAGCATGAACATCTCATCAGCTATAAGAATCTCATCAACATTTTTGGTTTATCCTAAATCTCACTGTAATTGTATAAAATTATGTGCTCAGATGAGATGTGTTTCTTGTCTCCACAGCCACCATCTTTAAAATAAACTCTATGTGGTTGTCCAATCATAATAGGTAATGCTTTCCCCCCTTTAACCTTGTAAGAAGAAATCTTAATATCGTCTGATTTTTGAGCTGGTACTATCTTCCTCTTTCCAGGGTAATCAGCCAGGTCCCAAAGGAGCCCAGCACCTGAGGCTCTCCTGGTGTTGGGACGGGTGCTGGGAAGGATGCAAGGTAATGAGCGAAGTCTGGGCTGGGTGACTTAGCCATTATTTCCCATTATTGCCAATGATCATGCAGGTCTCTGGGGAGGAAAAGTACAAATAATGAGCTTTTGAGGTGGCAGTATTGCAGGCAGGTGAAGAGGACAGAAGAACTTTGATTTGCTCCCTCTCTTATTTGATTTTAAAAGCAGGAAAGGAGGAAGCAAGAGAAAAGGAAAAAAAAAAAAAAGAAAACTCCAAACTCTATCAGGCTGCTGAGCTACTGACGTCCTTGCTTTCCCGGTGCAGCATTAAGCGCAGGCCAAGTGCGTGGTGAATGCGTGAGCAGGAATAGTTAATATGCATGATATAATTATGTGGGGTTGGTTCACTGATTTCCTAGCGTTATTCTGCACATTTCTCTCAAAGGAGCTATCCCAGTGAAATGAGAGTTTAATAAAAGGAATTTGTATGGTATATTGTTGAACATTCAGGACACCGTCTGCCTTCCCCAGTGATGCTGGGCTGAGAACAGGGTTCTATTTGAAAATAGGATGTTTAGATATAACTGTAATTTGCCAGGGCAAAATAATATCTCCCCAGGATCGATTGAACACATGCATTTTGTTAGGCTGTCCTTTTGCAGGACATTTTTTTAAGGTGGGTTCTGTTTATTTGTTTGGGTTCTTTCCTCCAGCTGTTGCATAGAGCCTCGTGTTCCAAAGGTGAATCATTCTTGAAAATTCAGCGATCAATAATTCAGCTGGGGTCAGGACAGCTCACTGCAGCCCACTCTTTGATGCCTGCAAACTTCCACGGACGCAGGAGCTTTCACAAATGTAACACACAAGCAGCTGTTGAAACTAGTCTGACTCATTTAACATCAGTATGCATACTCAGAGCAAGGTGGACATCAGGATGATTTTCGATTTCCACTCTCCTCCTTTTCTGACTACGGGCCAAGATGAAAAATTTCTTGGCTGTCAAGGTGTAAGCTGTTGCTGGTCTCCTTGTTAGAGTCAGGCAGAGCAGTGTAATGCTGACCTTTGAAGAGCTCAGCAATCCTTGTAGACATTATCTAAATGAGTGCTCACACCCCGGTTTTGGAGATGGGCCCATAAAGTCAAATATCTTTCTAGCCAGCAAAAGCACATCTGTACCTGCTCCTCCAGCAGCCTCATCAGGAGATGGGGATCTGTGATGCATTAATTTCCATATCTTAGCCCTCCTACCTCCCTATCATTCTGTGTGTGTGTGTGTGTGTGTGTGTGTGTGAGAGAGATAGAGAGAGAGAGAGAGAGAGAGGATGTCCTAGTCACAGCAGATAAAGATGGAAAGATTAGGGAAAGAAGAAGCTTTGACACTTATAGGTTAGGTTAGGTTACCAGTAAAGTTAGGTCACCAGTAAGTTCCTACCAGTCCTCAGGAATGGGGACCAGAACAAAGGGGAGAGCTGGGCTGGAGACATGAATGGGTTCTTTCCCTTCTCCGATCCATTCTGTAACTCGTAGGATGCTCCTCTGCCTCGTCAAGCCTCTACTTTCTTCCCTATGCGTGGGGATAAAGGGAGCATGTTCCTCTTGCCACGTGTGGGTTTGCTGGGTAGAGGCCGGGGAGGGCAGGATTGGGGAGCAAGAATAATTTCAGAGGGGTCGGAGTGGGGACGCTGAAAGCCTGGAAAGTCTGAGAGAGAACAGGAGTGACTGGAGAGTGGTGGTCCAGAGAGACGAGGGAAGAGAACAGAAGGTGAGCTCTGACCTCCAAGGAAACCCAAGCCTGAGGTGGGGCTGGCTTTCCAGCCCCACCAACACGGGTCGTGGATTTCAGTTTGGAATCAGAGGTCCTGCTGTGGAATTGCTAGGTCCTTGCCCTGGTTTATCAGTTCCTGAACAGCCCTTGTATTAAGGATGTGCCCACTGCAAAGACCTACGGCCTGACAAGACCGAGGATCTGACCCAAGTTGGAGTGGAGCACCCAGCAGGAACTACATGGATAGTCAGCATCCTGGGCACACCGGAGTAACCGCCACTGAGCCCACTGTGAATGTGACAGTGCAGGAAATATCGGGTAACTCTGAGGTCTCCTTGCCTCCAGCTAACCGCCCGAGACGTCCGATGTGAGGTTTGCCACACAGGGACCTGCATACAGTGTTAAAGGCACTTGAAAAAAATACATTTTTAAGATTTTTATTTATTTATTTATTTGAGAGAGAGAGAGAGCGAGAGCGCAGAAGTAAGGGGAGCAGCAGAGGGAGAGGGAGAAGCAGACTTTCTGCCTGATGTGGGGCTCAATCCTGGAACCTTGAGATCATGCATGACCTGAGCTAAAAGCAGATGCTTAACCGACTGAGTCACCCAGGCGCCCCAAAGGCACTTTGTTTTTTAAAGCTAAACATCAGCGTGAAATCACTGTGCTAGATCCCCAAGGAAAGCTTTCTCCTTACTGTGCTTCCCGCCTCCCCAAGAGTCACGGAGCTCCCACTCAGTAGAAACCCACCTCTTGAAAGCCCAAGGCGATGCCTTTTAGAAGGATCCCCAGAAACTGCCCTCGTCACCCCACAGCCTGGGCTGCTCTCTGCTCTCAGCGGCTCTGCGGTCCCCAGTGAGGAGGTTCTGGCTCCTCCTGTGTCACACTATTTTTAAAGTTGTTACTATTTTGGACTTGACTGTTGATATTTTCTTAGAAAGTTACCATTTTTTCTTGGCAGTATACATCATTTCTTTCCTTAAATGTCATTTCATTACAGCCAGGGTCTAGAATGTCTCCCAGTACAAGTTCTCCTCAAGAGTTACACAGGAAATCAGTGGGGAAACAGGGTTGCTTCTCAACTGTTTTGTGTATTTTTTTTCTTTTTTTTCTCTCTCTCTTGTCAGAAAGATGGATTCTGGCAACATTTCTGATCTACGTCCTATCGCATATATTTAAATTTTGGATATTTCCATCTGCTTTACCTTTGCATGAAAACACATATGAGCTCACGGCAGGCTTTACAGATAGGACAGGGATCATCGTTACCATTTTACAAAAGAGGGAATCGAACCTTTCCATGCTGAGTGACTTTTTCAAAGTTATCAGCTAGTAAGCAGTGAGGTATTAAACCTCGGGTGTTCTTGGTGTGGTGGCGGCAGAGTCGGTGGTGGTGTGAATGTGTTTAACTGTACTGTGTGCCATCATGATAGATATCGGGAAGTGGCTCAGCCAAGCAGTTGAAACTGCGGGCTTCTGGAAACTGCCTGGTTGTGACTTTGGCCATATAGTATGTCTATCTGCTTCAGCTTCCTCGTCAGTAAATAAGGATAATAATAGCACTTCTATGAACGAGGATAATATGAGGATAATAAGAGTACGCATCTCATACTCACATGCAAAATGCCTAAGATGGGTCACAGCACATATTAAGCACTCAGTAACGAATTGTTAATATTTTATTAATCAGATTTTCTCCCATTTGAATTTATTTTAAAAATTTAACTTTGGGGGTTTCTGGGTGTCTCAAACAGTTAAGCATCTGACTTCGGCTCAGGTCATGATCTTGGGGTCCTGAGATTGAGTCCCACCCTGAGCCCCACGTGGAGCCTCCTCCTGGGCTCCGTGCTCAGCAGGAGTCTGCTTGTCCCTTTCCTTCTTCCTCCCCCACACCCACTCAGGTCCTCTCTGTCTCTCTCAAATAAAGAAATAAAATTCTTAAAAATTTTAACTTTTATTTTACTATATTTTATTTCATCTATTATCTTTATTAAAAATTTGATTTGGGGGGCGCCTGGGTGGCTCAGTGTGTTAAGCCGCTGCCTTCTGCTCAGGTCATGATCTCAGGGTCCTGGGATCGAGTCCCGCGTCGGGCTCTCACCTCAGCAGGGAGCCTGCTTCCTCCTTTCTCTCTCTGCCTGCCTCTCTGTCTACTTGTGATTTCTCTCTGTCAAATAAATAATAAAATCTTTAAAAAAAAATTTGATTTGGGCATTTTGAATTTTAATGGTCTTATGTGAATCAAACATTCAAATGATCAAAATAAATATTCTTAACATTTTCCCTCTCACTCCTGTTTCCTATCTTTCTCAGTGTTAACTCCTGTCCTCAGAACAGCACCACTGTTACTAATTTCCTTTTGTGGATTTGCCCAGGGATCTTCTCTGCATATCCAATCAAATAGGAATATTTCATATTCATGAAATATGACCCACAAACTTCTACATGAATCATAACTTACTCTGCATGTTGCTCTGTGTCTTCATTTTCTTTCTTAATACTAGCCTTGGTTTTATTCCTATCCCAAGTACTTAGAGCTTTCTTACATGTTTCTTTCTTTTCTCTGTATCGAATTTTACACCTGCATTCTTTTCCATTCTCTGAATGCCTCCCCCTGACGGACAGGTAGGCTATTTCCCACCTTTTGCTATTATTACAAACAGAGATGGAATGAATGACTTTGCACCTACGTTATTCTGCACGAGTGTATCTGTAACGTGAATTGGACAAGCCTCGGCATCCAAAGAGTGTGTTTGCTTCCAATTTGATAAGTACCATTAGCCAAATTGCCTTCTATAAGATGATACTAATTCCAAGTCCTGCCAGCAATGGAGGAGTGTGTGAATGAGTGCTTCCCCAAACTTTCACCTACACAGGAACAGTTATATCCCAACTTTAAATCCAAGTGGGGAAATTCATATATTTTTGATGATGCGATTTCGTGGTTTCCTGAAAACATAGTTTGCATATTCACTTGTTTTAGTCTTCAGTCATCAGAGGTTTTTTTTTTTTTTTTTTTTTTTTTTTAAAGTGCTTTATAGGGTGCCTGGGTGGCTCAGTGGGTTAATCCTTTGCCTTGGGCTCAGGTCATGATCTCAGGGTCCTGGGATCAAGCCCAGCATCCCAGCATCGGGCTCTTGGCTCAGCAGGGAGTCTGCTTCCCCCTTCTCTCTCTCTGCCTGCCTCTCTGCCTACTTGTGGTCTTTCTCTGTCAAATAAATAAATAAAATCTTTAAAAGAAAAAAAAAGTGCTTTATATAAGCTATAGTCCTTGTCCATTTCTTATGATACTTATTTCTAGAAATCACCTTTTGTTTCTGGTATAAATGAGATCTTCCATTTTCTTCTCTAAAATTTGTAGGTGCTTGCCTGTGTGTAAGTCATTGATTTCTGCATATTAGTTTTGTCCTCTATAACCTTACTGAATTCTCTCATTTATACAATGCATTTTCAGTCAATTCTCTTGGATTTTCTAGATATACAATGACAGCTGCAAATACTGATAATTTTCCTTTATCTTTCCTTTTTTTTTTTTTTAAACCTGTCTCTTGTCTGCTTCTATTGGGTAGTAATTTATTACGAGGTTAAACAATAGTGGTGAAGTGGATTCTCTTTTATCCCTGGCATCAGGAGAAATACGTGTGGTGTTTTCCCATTAAGTATGCTGCTGACTATTGGGCTTGTTTTATAAATCTATATTGGCTAGCTTTCTCCATAGAAACAGAACCAGTGGGATGGTTCTGTTTCTAAAAGAAGATTTATTGTGAAGAATTGGCTTATGCAATTATGAAATCGGCAAGCTGGAGAATGAGGAAAACCAATGGTGAAATTCACTCTACATCTGAAAGCTTGAGAACCAGGGGAGCCAAAGATGTAAATCCCAGCCCACATACATGCATTTTTTTCTGACATATGTAAACACATATGTGCATAGTATGTCTTTTTCTATTCTTATCTTGAGTACATTTTATCAATTCAATTATTTCAGTAATGTCAAATATTTTTTCAACATCTGAGATGATTATTTGATTTTTCTCTTTCAGTGTATGATTAAGATAAATTTTCTTAATTTATTTCCCAATATTAAACTATCCCAAAATAGTTTCACTTCTTGGAGGATATCCTGCTTGCTTATTGTGTATGTTTGATTCTTAACTTCCCACTAGTTTGTTCTCGTTGTTGTTAATATTTTTATTTGGGATTTTGGGATGTAAATGAATAAGTATCTAAATTAATAAACATTATCTTTTTTGGTATACTGTTGGTTTTTGTTGTGTCACTTTTTATAATGACTTTAGAAATTTTCAAATTTGAATTTATTTATGTGGAACTGAGCATAAGAGTCTTTTATGATTAGTATTCTTCAGTTCCTGTAATTATTTCCCACAAACTAGTTTCTTATTGTTTTTATAAGCTCTCTAATTTTTCCTGATTAGGCAATCTAAATGATTTAGTTTTTGCTTTTGCTTTTTGGTTTATTGTTTGTTTGTTCTTTTTCTAAGATCCAACTTTTGAATCTGTTTATTGGTCCTACTATTTTTCTGTTTTATTTTTGTTTCCTAACTCATTAATTTCTGCTTTTATCTTTACAAATTCTTCCCTATTATTTCCTTTGGGGTATTTTGTTTATTCTTTTTGTAACTTCTTGAGTTGTATCCTTAACTCATTTATTTTCATTCTTTCCTACTTTTTGACATATGTATTGGGCATTATCAATTTATAAGAATTAAAGGGTACAAATGTACACACTTTGAACGTGTAACTTGTCATACAGAACAACAAGTGTCAGTTCCCTACTGTCTCTCTTTGGTGCCTTCCATAGTATTAGGCACGTACTATGTTCTCAATAACTCTTTGATCAATAAGTGCAAAACAAACAGATCCATGGCAGAAGAAAGTGCCCCCTTTGCTTGCCCTTCTACCCTGCAATACAAGTTTTGTTGCATCATAGTTGTTACTAAGCCCATAGACTCTTGCTTTGGGAGAAACACTGGAGTGCTTTAGCCAAGACGATTCCCTCGCCAGCCAAGAATCCTGAAGATTGGCTGCCTGATTTCTCAACAGAAAATATTTTGATAAACTGTTTGAATTGGCAGACTTCTTGATCAAGGGCCCAGGTTTAGGTCCATCTGTAGATCCGTGCAATAATAATGGCAGCTTGTATTATACAGGATGTACTTTAGAAGAGTCTGGTGTGTTCCTTAAACAGTCTGCGTCTTTCATCCTCTTACCATTCCAGAGAAACAGAAGGAGAAACACCAGAGACATAAGGAGAAACTAGAATTCCAAGTTTCTTGCTAGGAATTTTTATCTCCTGGGTGCCTGGGTGGCTCAGTGAGTTAAGCCTCTGTCTTCAGCTCAGGTCATGATCTCAGGGTCCTGGGATCGAGCTCTGCATTGGGCTCTCTGCTCAGCAGGGAGTCTGCTTCTCCTTCTCTCTGCCTGCCTCTCTGCCTCCTTGAGATCTCTCTCTCTCTGTCAAGTAAATAAATAAAATCTTAAAAAAAAAGAATTTTTGTCTCCTGTCAGTGATGGTCTATAACCTTTTTTATGCTAAATATTGTCATTTAAAATAATACATATTATTAGGTATTAGCTTTGAGGCATAATCTATACACAATTTATCAATTTTAAGTGCACAATTCAGTGAGATTTTAACAAATGTATACAATTATGAAAGCTCCATAAACATCCATCCCAGAGAGAACAGACATGCCCCTTCCATCAATACAATTACTTTAATTCCTGGCAACCACAGAAATACCACTTTCATATCACTACACTTTTGCTTTTTTCAGAATTTCATGTAAATGAAATCGTAGAGTATGTCATCTTTGTGACTGCCTTCTTTCACTTAGCATCAGTTCCTTTAAAATCCATCCATGTTATATCCATCAGTATTTTGTTACATTCTTCTGCTAAGATGTATTCTATTGTGTGGATATACCAGTTTGTATAAACATTTGTTATTTGATGGATATTTGGATTATTCACAGCTCTGGGTATTCTGAATAATGCTACTATGTCCATTCACATAAGAATCTTTTTGTGACCATCCGTTTTCATGAATTTCAGGTAAGTATCTAGAAGTAGAATTGTAGTTATATGATATGTGTGTATTTAACTTTATAAGAAATAAATTATTTCCCCAAATGGCTATGCCATTCACATTCCCACAGCAAAGCAAGTTCCAGTTCTTGCATACCCTCGACACTTAATTTGAGCTATTTTATTGTTTATTTTTATTTTTTTATTTTTCAAAGATTTTTATTTTTTTATTTGAAATAGAATTAGAGAGAGACAGAAAGAGAGAGAAAGAGAGCACAAGCACGGGGAACAATAGGCAGAGGGAGAAGCAGACCCCCTGCTGAGCAAGGATCCTGATGCGGGGCTAGATCTCAGGACTCTGGGATCATGACCTGAGCTAAAGGCAGCTTTTCAACCAATTGAGACACCCAGGTGCCCCAGTTTTAGCTATTTTAATGAGAATTAAGTGGTCTCTTACTGTGGATTTAATTCATGTTTCCTTAATAAATAATAGTGATGTGAATCTTCCATGTACTTTCCCATTAGTATATCTCCTTTGGTGAAGTGTCTGTTCAAATATTTTGCCAACTTTTTAATTGGGCCGTCATTTTATTATTGAATTGTAAAAGTTCTTTATACATTCTGGATACCAGATTTAAATTAGATGCATGTTTTGAAAATATTTTTCTCAGTCTGTTGTTTGCCTTTTCATTTTATTAACAGTGCTTTTCAAAAGCAAAAGTGTTTGATTTTGACTAAGTTCAATTTATTATGGTTTTATAGTGTATGTTTTATATACCCTAGTTAATAAATCTTTCACTAATCCAATTACACAAAAATTTTCTCCTCTATTTCCTCTAGAATTTTTATGGATTCAACATTATATTTAGGCCTGTTATTTATTTTGAGTTAATTTTTGTATATAATTGAGGTAAAGGTCAAGGTTTACTATTTTATATAGATATTCAAGTGGTCCAGCATCATTTGTTATAAAAGTTGTCAACTTGTATCTTTGTTGAAGGTCGATGATCATATATATTGGATTCTTTGTGATTATCTGTATAGATACTGGGTTGTCTGCAATACAGGTGTATTTTTTTCTTCTTTGTTTCACTGTACATTTTTATATATTTTTCTCCCCTTATTAAACTGGCTAGGACTTCCAGTACAATACTGAATAGAAGTGATGAGAGCAGACATTTTGGCTTATTCTCAAGTTAAGGGGAAACATTCAGTTCTTCTTCACAAAAAGGGATTCGTTTTCATAGAAGACCTGAAATATGTTTAAGGCAAGATGTTTATGAGGAAGCCCAAGCAAGCCTATGCAGAGAGAGGACATAGGACCCACATCTTTTTGCCACCCATAAGAAGAAATTCTCTGACACTCATGTTCCTCTTGCCACCAACTTAGGACAAATTTACCTCCACTCCTACCCTAAGCTGAGACCAGGAGAAGCTAGTTTAGTATCCCAAGGTCACCTGGTAATCCAGTGGTGGAATGAAGAACAGATTCCAGGTAAAAAAAATTAAGGCTTTTAAAACTATGAAGCTGGGTTAGATCATCATGACAGTCTATGAACCTGTGTAGGAGATCTCATTTCTAGGTAAATCCAACTCTGTTCCTTTTGAGAACTTTGGGTACCCTTACCCTCCTTCATCTCTGTCCTTTCTCCATGGTCCTGTGGGGAACCAGGACAAGCTATCCCAGAATGTGCCACAATGGCATATTGACTATTTTGAACTGAAGCTACTTGGGAAATGGCTGATGCAAGGACACGCAGACTCTCCTTTGCCCCTGAAAGCAGGAAAAAAATCCCCCACATGAAATATACCCTCCCTAGGAGAAGAATCCATGAAACAAGATGGGATAGGGAGGGAGACAAACCATAAGTGACTCTTAATCTCACGAAACAAACTGTGGGTTGCTGGGGGGTGGGGGGTTGGGAGAAGGAGGGTAGGGTTATGGACATTGGGGAGGGTATGTGCTTTTGGGTAAATTGGAAGGGGAGGTGAACCATGAGAGACTATGGACTCTGTAAAACAATCTGAGGGGTTTGAAGTGGCGGGGGGGTGGGAGGTTGGGGTACCAGGTGGCGGGTATTATAGAGGGCACGGCTTGCATGGAGCACTGGGTGTGGTGAAAAAATAATGAATTCTGTATTTCTGAAAATAAATAAATTGGAAAAAAAAAAAGAAATATACCCTCCCTGTACTAAGAAGTAAGAAGATATCCTTATTGGCAGAGATAGGAACTTTAAAGCTGAGAAAGCTGTAGAGAGAAACCTTGATACTTTTTACTAATCTACTACTTCAGCCCAAATTCTGTTTCGAATTCCTTACTAATTAAAGCTCTCAAACACTGTCGATTCCTTATAAAAGAATCATTTTTCTCTCTCTCTCTCTCTTTCTTTCTCTTTCTCTCTAAAATGGATGAAAACTGTCTGCTTTGATCATTTCTCTGGGTCTCAATTTCACTGTATGCCCTCTGTGCACATTTAATAAAACTTAGTTTTTCTTGTTAATCTGACTCATGTCAATTTAATTCCTAAACCAGCTGAAGGAAACTTGAAGGGTAGAATAAATGTTTTCCTCCCCTACAGTCTCTATTTTGAAATAGTTACTTCTCCCTACCAGTATGATAAGAGACAGCATCAAGACTAAAAGTACCTTTTCCTAACCATGTCCCTGCCTCAGATTTCCATTTAGAAAACTCAGAAATAGATCCCAAGGCTGAAACCTTTGTCACAGAGGTGTTTTTTCCCCCCTCATCTGATACCTGTCAACCAAAGCTTCCTCACTGCTGATATGAATACTGTCCCAAATGGCTAACTTCTGAGGCCATTCAGATAATAAGGAAGTGATTCCACAGAGGTGACTAACATGGAGATCTTCATACTAAAGTAGAACAATCTCACACAATTGAAAGCCCATTTTCAGAGTCGCCCATTTTCAGAGGTTTGGATGCTGTTTGGAATAATCTCTAAGGTTAACTAAGCTATTGGACTTTCAGAAAAAATACCTTCTCGCTCGTTAGGAAAGAGATCTTGTTGGATATTAGCAACCATTTTGTACTTTGTTGCTAGAAGCTTTACTAGTCAAGCAGAAGGATAAATAATTAGGAAGACTGTGGTCATAAGCTGGTTTAGTGGAACAGAAGTTGCTAAATAACAGTTTTTTGTTTGTTTGTTTGTTTGTTTGTTTTGTTTGTTTGTTTTTGTCAGCCATTCTGAAGGTGATGTCTTGGTGTTCAGCTTCTCCTTATCCAAGATTTGGGGATATTACCATACTCCCAACCTTGCACCATCCTTTCCAGATTCCAGTTCAATGTATAATGGTGGTGCAGTGGCTTAAGGTGAGAGTAGATCTGTTCCGTGGGCCTCATATGCTTGAAGACCTAGGACATCGAACTTTTCCTCTGCTGACAAGGCAGAGAGGGATAAGAGAAAACTGACGAAAATATTACAATTCTGTTTCAATTAGAAAGTCAGTCTGGTCAACAAGAAAGATGTCTACAGATTTTAACTGGTCTTAGGGGAGGAGATCAGAATGTTCTAAGATGTCCTTGCTCACCCTGATATTACATTATCTGGGCTACAGGGCAGCTGCAATCTTTCCCCTAGGGCTTAGGATGTGTGCCTGAAGATACAATTCAAACTTAGTATTAACCTTTTTTTTAAATCACCGTGTTGCTTCAGAACAGATACTCTTCGGTGGAATTAGTGTTAGACATGTAAAATCTGTCCCATTTCTAAATAGGCCAATCTTATTCCTAGAATACTAACCCCAGAGGACACAAATATTGGGGGAGGGGAAATTCCATCCAGGAAGAATGATCAGAAATAGCTTGGTTGAAATTTGAGGTCTGTGTTCTCATGCTAATTTCACTCATAATTCTAGAAGCCAATCCCTTTGCTTCTCTGTGCCTTGGATTCTCCATCAATATAATGGGGATGTTTGTGTTCTCCTAGAAAATGATTTGTATTTGCAATCATCAAATCCGTGACACAAACCCTGACTTGTTCTAGGTTATGAAAATGTTTCACTATCAGATGACAGCATCTATTCCAAGAGCTTCTCTCCTACCTATAATTTCACCTTGTGAAATTCATATGCTGTATTAGTCAGGATAAGCTGAGTTTTGCTGTGGCAACAAACGTTCAGGTCTCAAAGGTTTGTTGCTCACTTTTACTGCAGTCCGATACAGGCTAGTCTGCTTTGCTTGGTGGCTACTTTTTAACAGTAGTCAGATTTGAGTTGGTTCCAGGTTACAGCTTTGTTGTCTCTGAATTCTTCACTTCCAGCCATAGTGGCAGGAGAGAGAGCATGCATGGAGCTCATGTCCCCTTTTTGCTGTCCCAGAGAGCAAATGTGTTTGGGTCCGTGATCAAAGGAGTGAGACTGATACAAAGTAAAGGTCAAGGAAAGCTTTATTTCCTGCCAGCACCAAGAATCAAACCGACCGGCGGGGCCGTCTCTTACAGAGAGAGCGACCCCTCTCAGACTCACAGACTAACTTTTATAGGGCAAAGGCCATGTGGCTGAGCCTGGCCACGCAGAGGTGGCCAATGAGACTGTAACACACAGAGGAAGCTGCACAGTCATGCTAGGTCACACACGAGTGGCCAATTGAATTACAATTCACCCTATAGTAGCTATTGAACTAGCCTATCACCTTGGTCAGAATTGGTGCCCAAAAGGCACCCAAAAGGCAGGGCCCACATTCTTTGGTTGTTAGGGAGAGAGTGATTGGATGTCTCCACCTGGCCTGACTCATCCTTGCATTCGGGCTCTGTTATCAGGGACTGGTCGACCATATTTTACTGAATTCCCAGACTTGTTTTTAAGTAAGTTCCTTTGTGGGGGAGGGGGGCAGGGTCAGTTTAAGTTTTACTGCATAACCAACAAAATCACTGTTTAAGCGAGATGGAATTGCTCTGATTAAATAGGTCCTTACAAATGTCGCACATTACTTCACTCACATACACTCATAAACCAGAATCAGTCACACGAACCTGTCGAGCACTAGTGTTTATGTCATGTGTTATTATTTGTTTTGTTATGTCCAACCCAGGCAAGGATTCAAAAATGAAGAAAAGTCCATTCAAAAAACTTGCCAAGTACTACCAGCTAAATAAGACCCAGGTCCAGCTGAGGCACTCTTAACTGAAGGATGGGAGTGGGGAAAGAGGCACATGAGGAAATGATTGGGCTATATGTAATTATCTAGAGGTTTAAATGAAGTTTGTGGAAGTCAGAGGCAGGAGTGATGAGTCTTACGATAATCAGTCAGGTAAGGCTCTACAAAGGAACAGACTTGAAAGACGGTCCTCAGGTTTTTGAAGAATTAGGAGTTCACCAGCTGGTGGTGTTGGGATGAATGGATCCCCTAGTAGAGAAAAAGAAACCTAGGGTCAGACTTCCTTTCTTTTTGAGCCAAAGTCAACAGGAGAGACTCCTTCAGTTCACCAGGTTAAGCCTCTTTAAAAACAGTGGGTTCGTAAACACGAAGGCCTCCGGTTCACAGCACCCCAAATAATTGGTAAAAATGAGAAGAGAGAAAATAGAATAAAGACTTTGAAGACAGAGCAGAGGAAAGACCCTCACAAATTACTCCCTGCTAAGGTGGCTCAATAAAAATTTTGGTTGGCACCAGTGGCCTGTCTGCTGTGGTATTCAATTATTGGGCAGAAAAGCTCAGAGTAATGATCTCTGCCTTTGCCAGAGGGTCCCTCCCACTCGTTATTTACCACCCTCCCGTCACCCCGGAAGACTGACATTTAGGCTTAAGAAATTAGAATCCAAACCCAAAAACATTATTTCCAGAAAATGCAGGATATAGAATAGAACCCTCTGGAGGGTACTGTCCCACTGGGGGGCTGCGACAGCTCCTTTTGATGTGGGGCCTTTCAGAAAAGTTTACTAGTCATAGTACCTGGCATTTGCATAGCATTTAATCATTTGCAAAGCACTTTTAAATATCCATTCGGTGAGCCTCTAAAGAAATAAAGACCAGTGTTGAGAAGGGTGTGGTCAGCTGGTCACTTCTTTGCATTATTGGGAGAAAATGTTTATTGCTACGGCCTTCTTGGAGGGCAATTCGGCAAACCTAAGCAATCACATTTTTAGAAATTTATCCCCTAGCTATGTTTGCACAAAGGCTAAAGAGAAATATGCAAGTAAGTTCATTGCAGTAGGATGTGAGCTAGAAAAAAGGTGAGGGCAAATCTTACTATCAGTTGGGGAATATCCAAAAAATTCATTACATACTGGAACTAGGAAATATTACCTATTAGAAAATGGGAGATATTTGAGGTCTTGCTATGGAAGAGTATCCACAATTAATTACTTAGTAGAAGTCCAAAGGATGTGTAGTGTGTGTGTGTGTATGTGTGTGTATAATTTGTGTAAGCACAGGTATTATATCTACCTGTGAGATGGTTACCTCTTAGGGAGTGGGCTTGAGGTTAAGAGGGACATTAAATGTGTTCTTTGCATAATTCCTTATGCAAATACAAAGCTAATCTCTTGCCCTGCTTTATAAGTGTGTATATTACCCCCAACAGGACAGGCAGGAGGAAAGCAAACAACAACAAGCACTAGGAGGCTTGTCCTATGTCCCTGTCCCCATGGAGTCCCCCAGATAAATGAGACCTTAGGCCAGTTGCTGTACGTTCCAGGTTCCTTACCAAACAGCATTATCTTTGTAGCTGGTGTGCAGATGCAAGAATACCTGACTCCAGAGGCCCAAACAGACCAGGTCTGGCCCCTGGCCGCTGACAAAACCCAAAGACAGAGAAACAACTGGTGGTAAAACAGAAAGGGATTTATTTCAATGAGGCCAACATTAGGAAAACAGTGGAGTAACATCGCAGACTGTCTCTAAAATGCAGAAAAGACTTCCAAGCATATTAGGAAAACATGGGCAAAAGTTAAGTGTCTCCCTACAGGGAGGCAGGGAAGTTTCAATCAGTCATTGTCTGGGAGTCAGTCATGGGCAGAGTCAATCACAGGCGGGTGGGGTCTTGCTGACTCAGGGCGCTCCTGGCTGCTTGAGGGCAGAGTTTTGGTTCCCATCTGGTGATGCTTTGCCCACAGGGTCTTCTGCCTGAGCCAGGACACAGGCTGGAAACAAGAACCCAACTAAAATGCTTGAGGTCAATATGGAGGCAGCCAAAGTTCTCTTTCACCTTGACCTTTCCAATGGCTGATACCTGTGTGTGACTTTGCACACACACTAGCCATTTTTGAAAACAGCTCTTTTCCCACTGTGAGTGGACAACCTGTAATCTGTGTCTCTTCTTTACATACCTGGGGTATGTATTCTTTAACCCGATGAGCTATGCGAGAACCGTAGTTCTCAATCATCGTTGCACATCGGAATCATGTGGGGAGTTTTAAAAACAATTCATGTGTAGGTCCCATCCACAGAGATCCTGATTTAATTAGTCTGGAGTGTCCGGGCACCAAGATTTTAAAAATTTCCCAAGAAATCCCAATATACAACCAAGGTTGAAGACCACTGTTCTCAAATTTACACTCATTTGTGCAAATAAATGACTATCATTTTCTAAATGCTTTTGTCTTTACATCTTCTTTCCAAAACTATTTACAGCCACTATGTATTATTTTAAAATTACAGAAAAGAAATAAAGAAAAATGTTCTTGATGCAAAAAAAAAAAAATCATATTGCTAATTGATTTTGGAAAGTTCTAGAATTTCCCAATAGTATGTGCAATGGATGCAAATGAATACATCCTCTCCACTTACCAGTGAGGAGATTGAGGCATGGTAGGGATGATGGAATTCACCACATTCCACATTGATCAAACAAAGAAAGGGATTCATATCTATGTCATCAGTGTTGCCCTGGGCCATCCATAGAACCCTTTCTCCGGCAGCACTGGACTAAGAATTGGCCAGAAATGAGACTCCTTGTCGACCAGCTCAAGGAAGTTGGGAAGAGAAAAGTCTAGAGGAGGTCATTCTGGTTAAAAGTGACAAAATTCAGGCTTCAAGTCCTGCTCTTCCATTGTCAGCCTGTCACAAACTGCTGACATCTCTGGCCTCCAGCTTTCTGGCCTTCCTTATCCTTTACCCATCCCTGCTCAGACTCCCCATATGCTGCTCTGTTTGGGGTATCCATAGGCTCCAGGTAGCTACTGAGCCCTTGAAATGTGCTGAAAATGACTATGGTAATGAATTTTTAGTTCGTTTTAAAGATTGTATTTATTTATTTATTTGAGGTAAAGAGAGTGGGCACCGGAGAGAGAGAGCACAAGCAGAGGGAGAGAGAGAAGCAGGATCCCCACTGAGCAGAGAGCCTGATGTGGGATTCGATTCCAGGACCCTGGGATCATGAGCTGAGCTGAAGGCAGAAGCTTAACTGACTGAGCCACCCAGGGGCCCCTTTCATTTGTTTTGATGAAAATGTATCTAGCCACCTATGGCTAGCGGTGGGATAGTGGACAGTGCTATTCAGAGTGGTTTTAGAGGACACCCCACCCACACAGAGAATGATTGCCGAACAGGAAAGTTGTATTTGATGACACCAGGCTTGTACATGGGGTGAAGGTGGATTTTTAAAAACTGGCTGGAGAACCGTTATGTACAGCACAAAGTCCAAACGGTTCAGCTGGCATTTGCAATCCAGCTGCTGTGTCTGCTTTTACATTCCAGCCACACCAATATTCATTAGGCTCCAAAGACCCTCATTTTTTCTCATGCCTTTCCCTCTGCATCTGCTGCTCACCACCATTCTCTACCTGGATTCTGCCCTGCCTTCAAGACAGGAAGCCCTTCGACCTTGTCCAGCTCCCTGGTGCAGTGACCCACTCCCTCCTAGTTTTCCCAGCACTCAGCTGGCTCTCATCTCTTTACATTTTGGGTAGTGGTTCAGGTCTCAGGAGGAACTCTTGGAGACAGCACAGGGCGGGTATGCTCTGTCCTCTGATGGAGAGAACTTGGGGTTACTCTGGAAACCCAGAGAAGGGGTTACCAGAGCCAGGCTGAAGGGGAAGGGGTTCTTCGAGAAGCAGCTGTGAAGACAGGACAATGGGAGCAACAACATTTTTGAGGGGAAATGCCTGTGGGATAAAACAGGGCTGGAGCTGGAGAGGCTGAACAGGCTGTCAGATCATAGCACGAACACGCCGAAGCTTCCAGAGCGGTGTCTGGGCCCCGAGCCAAATGTGCTCCCAACGACTGAAGATCTTTGAGGTGCCTGTACACCAGATACAGAGGGCGATGCATGAAGTAAAAACACCTGTGAAATCACTTCATACGTGACTAAGTGCTACACAAATGAGAGTCGTTTTTATGGTAAACCTCTAGGAACAGTTTTAGTGGCTACTACAGGAGAGCACTGTCGAGCTAACCAGGAGGCCCGCAGGTGGAGAGTGACCAGTTAAACTACAGAGGTTGTTTTGAAATTGAATAAGAGATGGTACACAAAATGAAGGCTTTAGTTTTGCTATCACAGCTTCTTTCTAAATGAGCTCAGATTTTGGATTTGGCAACTGGAGAGGCTGCGAAACTCCTTTTCCCTGGGGTATTTAAGATTTGAGAACAACGAAGCCACAAGGGTTGAGTAAGTGTCTGCCATGCGCTTATCCCCGTGCTGAATGCCACAGGGGATCGGAACCGTAAGAGGAGGCTGGTTCTTTGGAGGAACACGTTGGTGAGAGGAGACCTAAACTCATAAATGACAGAAACAGAAGAGACCACACAGGTGTTTTGTCTGTAATCCAGACAGACACACTACAGCCTGCTCCGAGGAAGGAAGCAGCAACTTGCCACGGGCTGGGAAACCAGGCAGAACCCACCCCACGACGGTGCCCCATCAACTCCTCTAACCAAGGTTAAGTAACTGACATGACAGAAACAAGATAAAGATGGGAGTGAAATCAGCCACATGGAACGAATGGAAATCTGAAATGGAAGTTTATCATTAGGTGACTGAGTAGGATGTTCCTTGGGGTTCTGGACACCACGTCCCACGCTTCTGGGATAAACTCATGTTTCCCTCTGAGTTTCTGAGCCACTGACATGACCTTTACTCACCCCATCCTTCATGCTCTCCAGGTGAGGGGCAGCTCCAGTGCTCTCCCAGCCATAGATGGGTCTAACTGGCATTCCCACCCCCAGCCCTGGCCTCAGATTCCCTTTTCAGGGAGCGGGAGGCTTGGGCTGAGTCATCCCAGTGATAAACGCTGTAGTCACTCTAGGGAGGTGTCCCCAGATGCCCCTGCTGGAGGGCAACCAAGTGAGTAACCCTGCCAGTGTCACATGGTCCTGGAATGGAGCTGGCTTGTGCCCGGGCCAGGTCCATGCAATGAACGAGGTTGCTCACAACACACACAGACCCTGATGGGCTCCATTGAAGGGACTGGAGGTCCATCTGGGGGTCTTGTAGACTTACCTGAGCCTTCAGAAGGAAGGCTTATGACCCAGTGCACAGGCAATTAATTCCCCCATGACAGAGTTCTAGAGAAGAATGTTCCTGGGGCAATGATGCCTGCAAATCCCTGGGAGGAGCTGTGAGGGAATCACCTGTCTTCTTTCATGCATTTCCTTTCTCTCCTCATCACAGCTTCTGCAGCTGACACAGAAATGCCAGCAGCTTGCTCACCTGGGCAGAGAGGGAGAGAAGTGGCAATCTCCCAGATAAGGGATGGTGTGAAAGCTAAGAGCCATTATCAGACTCTGAGTCAGGAACTCAGGTGACCAGAATGCTTCCTCTGGAAGTTGATCATCGTGGCCAGAATTGTGAAAGATGGCACAGCAGCTCAAGCAGTGGGCTTTGTGCAGCCTTACCCAAGGGAATTTCTTCCTGGGTCCCATGTATTACTCATGGTAAGGTTTGGATATTTGCTTTAGGTTTTAGTATGTATGTCCTTTCAGTTGATCGTCCATGTCCTTTTTGAATTCTCATGTTTTCTCTCTTCCTTCCTCCTGCCCCACTGCCTCCTGCTTCATTCTGTCTCTCCCTCTCCTTCTCCCCACTCCAAACCCAGATTGACATCTGTGCCCTGCAGTCACTCCATTTTATGGGGGCCATTAATTTTTGGTGGTCGGCTTGTGCTTCCTCTCTCTGCATCCCTTTCAGTGTCTGTCCAGGGGCTCATGCTCGAAGTCAGGGTACCAGAAGTGACAGCCCATCAGCGGGTAGCAGAGGATGCTTAGATTTCCCTGCCACAAGGGCTTGTCCTGCAGCAGCACGCAGCTCATCATTTCCAACAGGAAACCATTCCACCTTCTGGGGTTAGCTACAAAGGTCAATGTTATTTCTCTCAGAACACCATCAGTGGCTTCGATATCTAAAAATGATGATAAATTAGAATAACTTGTGTGTGTGGGTGTGTGTGTGAATGTCGACTTTCAAAATTCTTTCCTTCTTTCCTTCATTCACCAGTATTTTTTTTGGACATCATTTTACTAACAAAACATTCCCTTATATTCAGAATAATAGCCCAGGGACACAGAAGCACGTGGAGATCTTGCTGATCTTGTAGATGGGCAAACTGAGCTCTAGACAGTGAATTGTGGATCACTCAGATTCCTGGTGGGAAAATAGGGTCTAGACATTATGTCTTTTGATCCTTCACCATAAGCGCCCCTTTTTCTAGAATAGGTAAAATATACAAAAGTTTGTATATGTAAGGATCAGATTGGTTCAGATAAACAGTTCTGGCTTTGGAGCTAAGAAACATGAGTTCTAGATCCAGTTTAGTCCTAGCTTACTTTGTATCGATATAATAGATCACATCATTTAGATCACATCATTTCTCTGAGCCCCTGCTTCAGCAAAAATGAAGTGATGAGTGTAAATGACTTCCAAAGTGGCTCCAAACTCCATCATTCCAAAAGTCTACCTCCCTAGAACTAAGGAAATGGTCCTTATGAAGAATGAAGAAGACTCTGGGTCTTTCCACCTGGCTTAGCTGCGGTGTGGTTTGCTGCACACGGCCTGTCCAGTGCACGAATGGGGTGTCCTGGTAAAGCAGCAGGAGTATTTTCCAGGTTGATTTGTCTGTGTAGGTACACCAGAAAGAAACCTAGAGTGTCCTTATTGAGTGTGTTCAGGTGTCCCCAAACCCTTGTCACTGGCCTATACGGAGATCTTCTAGAGTGAAGATATCTCTGGGCATGGATTTTTTTTTTTAAACTACCTGGGATGTTCAATTACCAGTGTTTCACTATGCGATGTTCACCCATCTGGGCAGGTCACAAATTAGCACTTATTAAAACATTGGCAGAGATGAATTGATCAAATTAGCCCTATGCCTTTTACCTACATGAATAATTACCCAGAGAACCTGGGACTCAAATGGTGAGGTAAAAAGAAGGAAGGCTAGAGGCTGTGTCTAGGGAGATTCAGATAAGATACCATTGATAGTGGGGGTAACAAAAGAGAGTGGTGGCAGGTAGGGAATAAATAAATGAAACATTGTTGATAAGAAACTTGGCCAATGTGCCAGGATGGCTGTAGGAGTTCAGCTTCTTTCAAAGAGGAAGAGGACTCGTGTTAGCAGTGGCTAAAGTCTTGGGACTGGAGAAGATGCCTGGAGATTGCTTAGCCCAGTGACCTGGTTCCAGACAAGAAATTACTTGTGTCTTCTAGAAGAGAAAATTTTATTATCTAACATTGAGTTAGTGTCCATTATGCGTCAGATATTATTTCTAAACTTCACAACAACCATGAAAAAGAAATATGATGATCTTCATTCTACGTGAGAACCAGGGGCTCAGGGGAGTACTTCGCCAAAAGCCACCTAGAAGGGCTCGGTTTCTTTAACCGAATGGTAGATGTCTTCTCCATTCTGCTGAAATCCCTATCAGTGTCAATCTTACCGACCTCCAAGGAGGAGTGCTTAGTAATATTTTCCTTTAGTAATATTAGTAATATTTTCCATTAGTAATATTTTCCATTAGTAATATTTCCCTCCATCCAGTACAAGTCTTCTTTTCATTATGTCCTCATTGAAGATAAAGCCCAATTGATTAACGTTCTTTCTATGCTTCCCCTTCATAAAGTTATCCTTCTGGGTCCTGATTTTGAGGAAATAAACTTTTGACTTTAATTTATGGTCATTGTTTTTGGTGCTGTGATTTGAACTATGGGTTTTTGGGTGGGTTTGGACAGTGATAGTAAGTGGTCTCTCGTGGTCCAAGTCTAGGCTACCCATTGAGTTTCATTGTAATAGTCTGTGCACAATGTCCCCCAAGCCCTCCTGTCCCATCTACAGCTTTTAATGTGTATGTACCTTTGTTATGACACTTGCATTAGCCCTTTACTTTGTTCTGGAGTAGTTTGTTCACTAGGTTACAAACTGATTATCCTCAATGGAGCAAGTTAACTTTCAGTAAGATTCACTTCTGTATTGTCTTTTCTGCTGTAAGTTGTTCCTCCTTTACATCCCAAGATGGTAGCCAAACCTTTCTATTACCTTGACTGAAATATTTGTTAGTGGTTTTTGTGTTAGAGGACCCAAAGCAGATGTTACCAGACCCCCAGAGACAATCTGTAAAGAGGTTTTTATGATTAGAAGCTTCATCTTTAAGTTAGAGGTAAGTTTTCCAGAGTGGGGGATATCAAGGGTTGGGATGAATAGAATATGCTAGACTGGGATTGGGGAAGGAGTTTTCTTGAGAGGAGGCAAGATTCTGCAAGTTCTATAAGTAGCGAGGAATACCTTACTATGAGACACTCTAAGGAGAAGGCAGGCTCTCAAGGGGAGTGGTGTTTCTTGGTTACTTACACATGCTGGACAGTATTTGAGAAGAGGTTTGGCCGAGGACAACAGAGCTGTCTACATTCATAGACAATAGCAGACTATCAAAAAGTAGTGTTGACTAAAAGTCAGAACTCTGGACTGGTTTAGACCCCAAGACAAAAAGCAGCCTGTCATGATAAAGATTAGAATTTACATTTACCTTGATGAGTGAAGGTTTTAAGCAGATTGGATTTGATTTAAAACAGTAAAAGAGCTCTATATTTCTCCTAGTTGGAAATAATAAAGTAAAAAGCAATACCTAATACCCTCATCTTTCCTCACTCTACGTTAACTATCATACGGCTTCTCTGGTTCATCATGCTTCTCTGTATACCTTTTGGGTTATTTCAGCAGCCCATGACCAACTCACGTTTGGTGACTTGATGTAAGGACTCACTTATTCTCATGACTTAGGTTTATTAGAGCAACAATTCATAGCAAAAGCAACAAGAGAAGCGTACATATTTGGTGGTATCTAGAGATGTGAGATATAGGCTTCTGAGTTCTGTCCCATTGGGGGCCATGCAATACATATTTTTCTATAGAGAATTTACAGCAACATATGTAGAATGTGTCTGCCCTGGGAAGGTCATTCCAATCTCAGGATCTGAAGCTTTTAAGGAGGGTTGACCATACAGGCACATACTTCTATGCACTTAGCCATGCTAACCAAACTCGCCCTGCAACAAAATCAGATACATCATGACTCTTGCTAAGTAATCCTGCAAAGTCTTTACTAGCTGGTACAGTATGCCCCCTTTACCTAGGCATACAGAGTATCATCAGTCAGTAACACAGAGAACACAAGGAGTTGCCCAAGGGTCAGTTATGGTTCCAGGCTTCCCTGGACATGTAATCACTCAGCAACCAGACCTTCTGTGTCAATTCCTTCTTCACAGTTGCTAATTAAATACACAACATTTATAAAGATATAAAAGGAGAACTACTAGAATTCTCAAATATTTAAAAACCACCATATAATTAGCTGTTTTCTGTTCTGGATCATTTTTTAAAAATATATTTTTTTAAGATTTTATTTTATTTATTAGGGAAGGGGGAGAGGGGCACATGCCACACTCAGTGTGGAATCCAATGCAGGGCTGGCTTGATCTCATGACCCTGAGATCAGGACCTGAGCCGAAACCAAGAGTCAGATGCCTAACCAGCTGCACCACCCAGGTGCCCCAGTTCTGGATCATTTTTTTACATGAATAAGCACACACAGACACACACAGACACACACAGACACACAGACACACAGACACACACACAGAGAGGCAGGCCTTGTTAATTACATCATTATATACATGTTAACCACTGAGAACAACAAAAGTTAATTGAAGAGTGTTGAGGGCATCAAACATGCCACCTCACTCATCAGGTGCTCTCGTGGCTGGATTGGAGCTCCTCCCAAGGATGTTATCAGAACTTTATACTTTTCTTATCTCACTTCTCGTCCATTTGCATAATTAATGCTCATTTATTGGTGGTTCTCCCTCTCTAGAAGGTGAGCATCTTGAGTATCTAGACTATGTCTTGTTTACAGATAAACTCAGTACTAATATGGGACCTGGGCCCTAGCAGGTAATCAATAAATATCTTTCAAAGAATGAATAAATGAGTGAATGAGTGACTTTTTCTTGTCTGGCAGCTCTATACCCTCAGTTATGATCCTTTCTCCAGCAAGACTTCTTCCGCCTATTTTGGATCCTTGTAATCAATGTTCAAAACTGTGAGTATTACATGTAAATTCTCCAGGCTCTACTGTATTATTATATGGAGACTTTCTTCCCAGAATCTTCTAGTTGGTAGGAAAAATCTGGGGCTTCCTTTGACATTAGCCCCCGAAGTTTCAGTCTCATGTACCTGTCATATGCCTGGAACATAAACAGTCCACATGAGACTCAGAAGTCCCCCGGTTCAAGCTCAATTCCCCAGACACCCTCTTGCTCCCACATTTTGTTCTCATTTCAGAGGACATGTGATACTTGTGGATTTTGTTACCTTCTTCCCACTCCCTTTCCTTTGTTTTCAGCTGGTAAAAAATTTGACTTTTTTCCTAAAATTTCTTTCTCTTATTTCCTCCCATAATTATCTTTTTTTTTTAAATGGGGAGCCCATGGACTGCCTCTCCAGTCCATGGGATTTACAACACTGCTAGAGGTGGCTAATGCCTGCACAAGAGATGTAACGCAGGGATCCCATATCCTTGAGAGTGGCCTGGACACTAGCACCAGAAACTCTGAAAACCTAAAAGCCAAGAATAATGCTTTAGAATTTTCCTGCCCCCGCAATTCATTTTCAGTAGTGAGATCTCTTTAAAAGAGGCTTCAAAAATAACTTTAAAAGTAGTGTTTGCAAGATTTGAAATCTAGTCAATTAAATGAATCCAAAATATAAAGCTTAAAACAAACAAGTTTTTTTTTTTTCCTGTTCAGTCAGTATGAGGGAGAGATAAAACAATGTCCTTAGATAATCCATGTCATATACTTGGCCCTCTTTCATAGATCCCAACTAAAATATATTCAATGTCAGAATATAATTTGCCCCTAAAGTTCAAGGCAGAATAGAACAATCTGTGGTCTCATTTTTGTTTGTTTTGGGGTGGAGGAAGAGGAAGGAGAACAGATAATAGAATTTATATTAACTTAAAGAGGGTAATCTGTAAATACATCTCCCTTCCATCACCGCCTCACCCCACCCCAAAACGTATTCCAACACACTGCATTTGAACCTCAACCTTTCTAAACCAAAACTACATGGAACATTTTTATTTGAGTAAATGTATTTCTTGCTTTGGCCACATTATAATCTCTCCTAAATGAGGACTCTTTACCCATAAAGATAACAAAACATATTTTTAAAAAATCCAAATCCTGGACTTCCAAGAAATAAAGTCACAGAAGTTCCTCTTGCCCATTGTAAGCTGCTTGATAATAGGTAGTCAGTGGAGCGAACCACAGTAGACTCTCTTGAAATGAAACTGCCTGGATAATCGTTATTCAGTTATCTATAGAAGACTTATTTTGTGCCCAGCCTGAGCTAAAGACAACATAACAGCACAGGTAGATGAGCTTTTGGATCCCATGGACTTGGGTTTGGGTCCCAGCTGTACAATTTACTAACAGTCTTATATTGGCCAATGCACTTAGCTTCTACGAGCTTAAGTTTCCTGCTTTATAAAATAGACAAATTGATAACTATTTCATTATTTGGGGTAAGGATTCATTTAAATAAGCAAATTTATGTGAGGTTCTGGGCTTGATGCCTGGCACATAAAAAGTGGTCAGTAATTGTTAGCTATTATGATAAGGATGGAATGAGTTTCAAGGGATGATAAAATATCGTTCCCACTGTTAAGACACCTTTCCTCTAGTTCCGGAGTCAAAACCAACATTCACAAAACATAATGAATAATGAAAGTTAGTATTGAAACAAATGTTAAGTTATCTGACTTTTACAGATTAGGGGATTTGTTAGCGGGACTTGTGTGTCTGTGAATACCAATGCTGAGTTGCAATGCATCATCCTTTTTTGGATATTAAATACAAAATTAAATTAATTACATTTATTAAAAAATCAGTTAAATTTGCTAATAGATTTCTTATAGATTACAAGTTAAAAATAAAGATACTTAATGTATTTTTCACCTTAACTCAATTATTTCCAAATATTTGGACATCTAAGCAAAGAGGGCTATTCTTTCCTGCATAATTAAAGGATACATGTTGGTTACATGTGGAGGATGTTTCAGGTTGATGGACTGAAAGTGACTCCTTTGCAGTTTTCTTGCTGGTCTGAAGTTGTTATTATGCTACTGGTCCTAGCTTCCAAGAATGGGTCACGGACAAGGGCCAAAACTATAAACCAGGCTACAATCCATAACTGAGAACATATTCCTAAATTCAGACTCTCTTTTCTGAGTTTTTGTTGGGTGAGGGTTCAGGGAACGCATTCATCAAATGCTGTTCCAAGCACAATGTCACCCTCCCCATAATTTCAGAGTAAACAGACCTCAGTAAAGTGACAGGTATAAAATATTGTGGACAAGGTCAGAACCATTAAGAGGTCCTTAAAGAACCTCATGTACTCACTGGGGTAAGAGGAGTCATGGCAGGCCCCTGTTTTACAGGGAGGTCACTGCCCAGAGGCATGGGACCAAAGTGCACAACAGGACGTAGTGATTGCCACGTGGTCAGGCGTAGGCGCCCTGCCCCTCACTGGGTTTTGACATTGGCCTGTCATCAAGGGCTGCCAGGTGCCTTCCCTCCCCCCACCTCCCCCAGCCTATTATCTGGCTCTGTATAGGGACATAATATTTAACATTATCTCCAGGAAGAAATTTAGAATCAGAGGCTCTTGGGGTTGGAGGGGACCTTTACGGTCACCCCATCCAAGGACTGCCCTGAAGCACGAGTCTCTTCTGCTCCGTCTTTCCAAGAAGCTGATTGGCTGTTGTGTAAGAACAGCTGCGGGCGAGGCTGTGATCCCTGTACAGATGTGGGCTTCTCTCCCAGGACTGTTCTTGCAAGTATCAATCCACTTGTAGATTGGATAGTCCTTGAGGACCGACTGTGTGCTATTTACCATCATAACCACAATGCCTAGTGAAGAACTTAGCATTTAGTAAGTGCTAATTGAATTATAATAATAGATAACAGTTACTGAGTACTTAACGTTTGCCAGACCCTATACACGTCACCTTCCCTGGACTGACTCATTTAACCTTCAAAACATTCCTTTGTAATAAACATTCTTCTTAACTCTGTTTTTGCAGAATAAAAGCATTAGATTCAGAGAGACTAAGTAAATTACCTGAGGTCATGTGGCCGGTTCGTGATAAAGTGGGGATTTAATGCAAGGGTGCAGCTCTGAGCTTGAACTCTTAATTGCTAGTGTAAATGAAAATAAATAAATAAATACACAAATGAGGAAAAATCAATAGACCTGTCACTTCTGCTATTATTCTTAAATCTCTATTTGTGGCTGGTCGAATACCTCTTCATACGACATGAGTCATATCTCAAGCCAACCTCAGGTTGTCTGTCCTTCTTTTCCCCTTTCCAACTGCGCATCATTGTTTATATGTTCCTGTGGGGATGGTTCCAAGTACCTTCAACCTCCAGAGATTTTACATGGACTCAGCTACAGGATGTCCTTTAAATTATCTCGGTTATTCATATCAGACCTTTTACCCGGTCGAATTTTGAACAGATTGCCCATCCTTTCATTTGGTGGGCATCTTCCTGGTGGGCTCCTTTGGTGGGCCAAGCTTCTTTCAAGTGTGGAGTCATGTATGCCCTGCAAAGCCAGCTGCTCCCTGACTCCCTGCTATCCCCCATGCCCTGTGGTGCTACCTGAGTGATAAGATTCTGCCCAATGACTACCCCTCCGCCCCCCAACACACACACATAAACAGCTGGCCTTTCTGCAGATGCTGCAGTAGTGAGTCCCAAGGCACTCTCCCTCATATCAAGTCCCTGGACCCAAGTCTGGTCTCATCAGCTTGGAGCCTCATAGAAGATTACATGTTTAATACATATGACATATCTGAATTCTTTCATGCCATCCGGGGTTCATTAGGTATAAAACTGATAGACACGCATGCATCAGTAGTTTCATTGGATGCTCCTAGCAGCTGCTTCTAAAGAGGGTGGAACAGGGGCTATGTGACTTTCGAAGGTAGAACAGCCCATCAGTGACAGATTAGGAGCCAGAACAAGGACTTGAGGCTTCTGGGCCCCCAGGCTCAGGCTGCTTTTGTCACACCACAGAGCTTTCGGATCCAGATGTCTAGAAAGCCACTTCCCACTTGGAGCCCTGCAGGCCTCTCCATTACTGATTTAACATGAAGGGGCTCCGGGAGCTGAGTTATAAATAAAGCTCATGTTGGCTCTAGGAAGGAAGGGAACCAAGTGCTCTGCCAAACTACCGTTTTTCACGAGGCCCTGCCCAGCCTGCTCTGTGACAGTCCCCGGCTTCTCGGGTTGGGGCAGTTACGTACCTCTCTCTTCTTTCCGAGTCGTGCCAGTGCAGAGGTGATTCTGGAGGTGGGGGCATGGATGTCACTGTACCCACACTGCTCCATTTCCATCTTACTCTCCTTGTGTCTCCTAAATCTCATGGAAAGCTAGCAGGAAAAAGTCATCTGTTTGGAGAAAATACATCCTGCGACTCTACAAAGGCAGCAAAGAGTCTAGGGAAAATTAAAAGGTAAGCAAAGCCTCTTGATCACTTATAATAATGTGCCCCCCATCCCTACAGACCTCATCCATGCAGACCTCATCCATGCAGCAGGCCCTGAAAATGGACGTGCTTACAGGGGTCAGGCAGGGGAGCCAACGAGTGGAGCAGGCCAGCTGTGGGAAATGAACAGAGAAAGGTGGGGACCACACCCCATCAGGAGGCTCGTCATGTCCCTTCCAAGGGGCTGGCTATTTCCTCCAGTTAAATATTGCTGCCGGAACTTCTGGCTTGTCAAGGGAGCCAGAACTTAGGGTTTATATAAATTGTTAAATGTCTGCAACAAATTCAATTAAAAACAACAAAATGAAGGCACCGAGTGGAACATGTGTGTCTCCCAGTTCCCGTTCTGCATCCCTGCAAAAAGAATGCTCTGACAGATGAGACGGAAGCTAGTATTCCATTGTAGAGAAGAGCCAAAGCCAAAACAGTTGACGCACGCGGCCCCATGGTACCACTGGCACGTGGCAGAGCTGGATTTTGTCTAACTCCAGAGCCAAGCTCTTCCCACTAGGCTGTGTTGCCTTCCATACCTACAAGGACATTGAAACAAACCAGTCTCAACTAATAAGATGGGATGTTGACCCATGGATCCTAAAAACAAGCAATAGGTCCACAGATACCACCTCCCAGAAACTCCTTGTCCTCTCTGGGCCACCATGTCCTCACTTGTTAAGTGAGGTACCAGGACGAGAGGACAGCGGAGACCTCCAGATGGCGACTGCATATCTGGTTTCTGAGGTATGGCAACCCCTTGCACCCTAGCACAGCATGTGGCAGGTAGAAGACCCTCCAGAAACATTTCTTGTCTAAATGAGCATCTTACAAAATGCATTATGAAGTACCTGTGAGGTCTATAAGAAAGACTACTCCATCCGTTTATTCACGCAATTTACAGAGAGGTTTTGAGCACCTGGCTTGGAGGAGTAACGTTCCGTGGGTTCCATGAGATGCATGAATGAATCATCCCTACATAAGAAGGATAATAATGATAAGAGCTAAGCTTTGTAGCATTCATCACACCTATGGTCAATGCTGTCCCAAGTATATCGTCATTTATTTAAATCCTTGCAATATCCTGTTGGACTAGGGTCTATAATTCTTATCCCCACTCTACAGGTGAAAAAGCTGAGGTGAAAAGACCCCAAGAAGTAGGCCTAAGGCCACACATCGAGTTCAGCAGAGCCTGATTTTAACCTCAGCTGTCAGGCTGCAGGGTCCACATTTCTAACCACAGTGCTATACACTTGTCAAGAAAGGAAGAAAAATAGCATTTTAAAAATCCTGCTTCTTGCCAGGTACTGACTTAGCCAGACACTTCTGCAAAACACTAAGGATTTATTTCTTATAGTAATGCAATAGGTTGATACTTTTATCCCCATCTTCTTATCAACTTGCTCGGTCGGTCACCCAGCTAGCAAACTATACAGCACAAGCTAGAAATGACAAGGCTGCAAGGGAGGGCCAGTGACACTGTCCAGAAGAGGATTCTGTGTCCAGACCAGGGGGAGAAAACCCCATGGCTGTCCCCTTTGGCTTCCTGTTGCTTTGGCCCCTGATTGGAGACACTGCTGAGGGCTTCACTTTCCCTGGTGGCGCAGAGGGCAGCAGTGGTCAATGGGGGGCCATGGGACTCAAGCCCCTTACTTGTTTGTACTTCCAATAGATTATCTAGGTCAGGCTCAAGATTAGTTATCCAAGGTTCTTTCCAGAATCATCTGGTATTTCCACTAAAATTCAGAGGCGCTTTAATTCCCAGTACAAAAGAGGATTTTCTCTGAAGACCACACTTCTGGGGAGCTGAGGGGCTGCTGCTCCTTCAGAGAGGGAGGAGGCACTCAGGGAAAGTGGGCAGGGACTGGAGACACCCCATAGGTCTGGTCTTGGAAGCCTGGCTGGGCAGAGAGGAAGGCAGTTCACCATTATTTGGGTTGGTGGATGCCTGGGTCTGTGTGGTCTTTTGGCCGTACGGTAAACCGCAGTGGCAGGGCTGTCTCCCAGGATTAAGCTCTGCAAGTGCACCTCCAGGCTGCAGCCTGGGACGGGAGAGCTTTCAGTTAATAAATGAAGCAGAAAGCATTGCCCTCTGGGTTCCTCTGACCCTGCCATTTGCTTGATTCTCCAGGAATAAACAAAACCCAACGACTACCCAATTCGACATGCAAACTGTTATCTCAAGCCTAGAGAGAACAGAATGCAAAAGTCATTGTGTCTAAACATTGACCAGATGTGTGAAAAACTTACTTTAATGAGGGACGCTGTGACTCACTAAAACAGTAAAACATGGGTCCTGATGTTTTAAATTACCTTTTGATGGTTTAAAAAAATCCATGTGCTCTTTTAGTGGAAAGACCGCATTGGAATGTTGGCATCTGAATTCATGGTTTGATTTTCAGACAAAGCTCTTCTGTGCTAAAAGACCACCACTCAGGGTCTTGAGTGTTGAGAGCAAAAGCTTGACTCTTTGCCCCCAGTTCTGGTCTTGAAAAAAAAAAATCATTATTGTCTCTTGCATATCCTAGACTTTCTGCCCACTTCCCTGCCGGGACTCTTGTCTGGACCTCATCCCCATCAACCCCACTTTCGGGTTAACCCCTAACAAGTTTCCCTGTTTCCCACCTCACTGTCACTTTGAGGAATGCTGCCATGCAGGTCGTTCCTTTCTGCCTTCCTACTCTCCATTTGTGCTTTCATTCTGCCTTCTTCCTGGTAAATGCCCGAATCCTGTGCCTTGTTGGGTAATCCACTTGAATTTAAAACATGAGGAAGACTAAGTATGTCTACTTGAAGACTTAAAAAAGAGTCAAGGAAGAAGGGCCTGTGGAATGAATTGAGTGTTGATGTTTCCCTGTTTCCTCCAAATTCATGTGTTGAAGCCTAACCCCCAAGGTGAAGGTGTTAAGAGGTTGGGTCTTTGGGGGAGGTGATCAGGTCCTGAGGGCAGAACACTGAAGAATGAGATTAGTGTCTTTGTAAAGAGAGTTCCCTTCTCCTTTCCACTGTGTGAGGTTATAACAAAAAGACAACTGTTAGTAAACTGGGAAGTGGGTTCTGAACAGACAACAAACCTACTAGCATTTGGGTCTTGGACTTCCCAACCTTAGAGCTGTAAGGGAAAAACGCTGGTTGGTTCAAAGTCATCTAGGCTATGGCAATTTTGTTATGGCAGCCCAAATGGACTAAGACAGCATGTAAACCATTGGATGCAATATAAAGGTAAATTCTATTATAGAAAAGTATGCAGGATTCAGGTGTAATGCTCAAAGATGACAGTGGTGAACTGTACTTAGAGCAGGTGGTCATGGAAGGCTTTCTGAAGGAGATGGTATTTGAGTTCACTACTTAAAAAGATAAGTTGATATTCCCCAGAAGGAGAAGGCAGAAACGAACATTCCATGCATAGGTTTGAAGTGACCTGTCACATAAAAGGACATGAATATAGGGTGGGAAGAGACAGGGCTAGGGAATCAGGACAGGCTGGATTACACAGGGTGTTAGGTGCCCTATCATGGTCTTCACATTTAGGTATCAGGGAGCTAGGGAAGGATTTGAAGAGGGGAGAAGTAGATTTGGGTTTTCATTTTGAAAGATCGCCATGGTTGTAGGGGGGAGGATATCTGAAAGAAGTAAGGCTGTCAGCAGAGTAAGACCTAGACATGGAGTCCAGTGGTCCATGAAACAAACAAGTCCTAAATTGAGAAGTGCTGGACAGGTAAAGTGAAGAAAAGGAGAATCAGTACTACCTAGATGGTGACCAGAATTGATGCATCAGAGAAGGAGAAGAACAGGGGTCAGCTCCAAGGTTTCCGGTTTAATGAATGATGCCAAGATCCACTCAGTTACAGGAATAAGAAAAACAGAGGAGCAGACTGAAGGAAGTAGGATCATGGGTGGTCAGTCCTATGAGAAACCGAGGCAGACATGTCCAGAAGGCAATTGACAATACAGATAAGGCATTCTGGGGAGCTCTGGCCTCCAGCCACTGACTGAGAATCAGGATGAAGATGTTATGTTTAAACCATAAGAGCGTGTGAGATTTTCAATGGAAAGCATAACCACATGAGTCCATCAGAGGCGCTGGGTGGCCATAGCCCCCACAGTCTTTATGGCTTTGCCCTGTCTCCTGTGGGCAGTCTGACACTTGAACTAATGTATCATTTTCTCCTCGCCCTTCTTATGGCACAGAGCCACACTGTATTTCAGATCCCATCAACACCCTAGATTTCTGGATACCGAAAACAGAAAATACATGTAAATGAGCTGTACCAAATTTCTAGAGAGGGAATAACTCCCCTCCAGCCTTATGTAAGAGCATATGTAAAACAAAGAAAACAAAAGCAGGAGGGCATCCTGGGGCTTGTTGATCCTGGCTCTAGGACTGACTGCTTAGGAAGTGCGCAAAGCCAATAATGACTAATGTCCTCAAATATTACTTATTATTCATATAGCATAATCATAGTGAATACTGAAAGAAGCCCACACACTGCTTGTTTTGCTATTTGAACCATAATTTGACGTCTACCCAGAATGGCATCTCCATAGAAGAGCTATTAGTTTGCCGAGCTAAGCGATATTTAAGGAGCAGTCAATTCTACGGATTCTTTGTGCTTAATTTGCAGCTAAGTTCCAATTAAACCTATGTTGTATTTCATCAAGTTAAATTGCAGCAACTATTGAGTTAGGAAAAAATGTAAAATGATTTTGTTCAGCACTCAGTTAGACTGTGGTTTGCCCTGATTGTGATTAGAGAAGGATATGGGGATACTTGGAATTCTAGAGCATAAGTCCATACTCGTTCTCTGAGAAGGTATGACTATTTATGTCTAGACAGTAAGTATTTATTGAAGACTCACAGTCCACCTGGACATTGTGGAGATCTCCAAAAATATATACAATATAGTTTATGGCTCCAAGAATTGAGACTATGGAGAGTGCCGTTGCTGGGGGCACACCCATGAAATGCCAGGGGACAGTCTGGGTCATTCCAGCTGTCATAGTGATCACTTGTCTAAGAGTAGACCAGATTGCTTCACAATTGATCTGTTTTCCTTGACCATCATGTAAGAGATAATAGCACTTGCCTGTCTCCACATTTGCAGGGCAGATATCCAATGGCTAATGTCTACTGAATGCTAAATGCATTCCAGCATTGTTTAATAGACTGTACACATATTAATGAATGCAGTCTTCACCACCTCCCTCAAAGATAGATATTATTGTAGGAGGTCACTTGATGTAATGAGCACTGGGAATTATATACAACTGGTGAATTACTAAATTCTACCCCGGAAACTAATAATATATTATATGCTGACTAAATTGAATTTAAATAAAAAATTAAAATAGAAAAGCAGATATTATTATTCCCACTTTGTGGATTAGGACACTGAGGCACAGGAGTGCTTGGGAGGTTCAACTGGCAAAGCAAATGCCTTTGGCTCAGGTTAAAATCTTGGGGTCCAGGAAGAGCAGGCCCTTGTGGGGAATCTCTGCTCAGTGGGGAGTCTGTCCCTCTCCCTCTGCCCCTTCCCCTGTGCTCATGCTCTCGCTCTCTTAAATAAATAAATGGAATGTTTTAAGAAAAGGAAACTGAGACACAAAGAGTTTAAGTTCTGCACTCAAGGTCACATAGCACTCCTGCGGGTGAAGATTGCTTTTTGAAGTGCCCACAACTCTGAGGGTTAGAAAGTTCTTTCCATGTTGAATCCAAATCTGTCTATAACTCCTACCGGCTGGTCACAGTTCCGTCCTCTGGATCCAAACAAAATAAATGTAACTGTTCTTCCCCATGTCAGCCCGTCGGTATTTGAGGACAGTGGTCATGTCTTTTCTCCAGTCTTCTGTACTTGAAACCACGGTGAATCCGTCCACTTTGAAGGGGTCCCTCCTGAGCTGTTATCTGAGGGGTAGGCACTACCATGCTGTCAAGGTGCAAACAGGAAGTGTTTCTGTTTAGCATCAAGCAGATCATTCCCCATTTACAAAATGGACAGAAAAGATGATTTCTATAGACATTTCTTCTTTGCCTCTTACCCACACTGGTAATACCAAGACCCATAAATATATCCTATCATGGTCAATAATAAAGACAGCTAAAATATATCAGGGCTTATTACTGGCCCGTCACTATTCTGTGATGTGTGCTTTAATTAAGCATCACCACACACCTATGGGTTAGATGCCATTTTTGTTCCTGTTTCAATGAAGAAACAGGGCACAGAGCAGTGAAGGTTGATGCTCTATTGTACAGCACGTGACGGCACAGTGACTAGCTATTCGTAAGGCGTGATAATGCAGAGGGACCACAGTGGCTTGAAAAGAGCATATTTTTTAAAGAACTCATAGAGTATGGTTTTTAATAGGTACTTTTTTAGTAGGTATTTTGTCTTTCTTGTCTAAGCAACATCTTGTCTCATCTCTTACATGATTCTTAGATTCGAAGTTGAATATAGCAAGAATGAAGTATTTCCTTGGACTCAGACAAGACCCACCAACTAGTGGCTTCCAGTCAAGCTCCACTAACATTCTGCCTGCCTGGCGGATCAAGACCTGCCCCAGTGATGAGCCCCAGGTTAGTTCGAGAAAGATCCCAAGGTCAGTGGGAGACAGGCTGTCAGCCAAGAAAGGTGCTGTGTTATGTGAATGTGAAATGTGACCTCTTCCTCCAGGAGCCCCCAAGTATGTTTCACCATGTCAGGGTGGAATCTGTTGAGAGATACTTTTATATCTTAGAAACAGTAAATAGGTGGGTGTTTCCTATTTGTCTTCTTTCTCTCTCTCTCTCCATCCTTTGTAGTTGCTATCTGGGCTTTGTAGTTCTAACATCTATTTCACCCAAGAAGATGGGATTTTAAGGTGAAAACATTCTTGGGGCGCCTGGGTGGCTCAGTCAGTTAAGCATCCGACTCTTGATTTCAGCTCAGGTCATGATCTCAGGGTGGTGGGATCAAATTCTGCATCCAGCTCTGCCCCAGCATGGAACTTGCTTAAGATTCTCTCTCCTTCTACTCCCCCCACCCAACTCTAAAAAATAAATAAAATAAAATGAACACATTCTTGTAGATGGGTGCATTTCTGCCCCTTTAGCATGATAGCACAGGGAGAGAAACCAGAATTCTAAAGAAGAAAAATCCCTGGGATAAAAAAGGAGCAGGAAATTCCTGGAATGAAAGATCAACTTCAGGAGATTAAAAAAATGAAGTTAGAGGAAGGAGAGGTACAGAGAGAGAGAAAAGAAGGAGGAGACAAACTTGGATAACCCTAGAATCTATGAAAGGGATGGTGAAATCACCCAGTCCCCAGGACCACAAAATGTCAGCCCCCAAACACACGGTCAAATGATGATGCCTGCATAATCATATAAATTATTTCTTTTTTTTTTTTAAGATTTTATTTATTCATTTGATGGAGAGATCACAAGTAGGCAGAGAAGCAGGCAGAGAGAGGGGGGGAAGCAGGCTCCCTGCTGAGCAGAGAGACCGATGTGGGGCTCGATCCCAGGACCCTGAGATCATGACCTGAGGCTTTAACCACGGAGCCACCCAGGCATCCCCAGATATAAACCATTTCTTCTTTTTTTTTTTTTTTAAAGATTTTTATTTATTTATTTGACAGACAGAGACCACAAGTAGGCAGAGAAGCAGGCAGATAGAGAGGAAGGGAAGCAGGCCCCCTGCTGAGCAGAGAGCCCGATGTGGGACTCGATCCCAGG
This sequence comes from Neogale vison, assembly GCF_020171115.1. Lineage (NCBI taxonomy): Eukaryota > Metazoa > Chordata > Mammalia > Carnivora > Mustelidae > Neogale > Neogale vison. Next base: position 10,525,668 of record NC_058100.1, read on the forward strand.
ACCCTGAGATCATGACCTGAGCCGAAGGCAGCGGCTTAACCCACTGAGCCACCCAGGCGCCCAGATATAAACCATTTCTAATGTAGTAGCTTGAGAAGGGCAAAGAGCAAACTCACCTGGAGAGTGGTCAGCCCAGGCCTCCAGGCTATTATCCACATCGATTTGAAGTGAAAGCCTGCTACTTAAATAGCGTGGAAAGAATTTTTATAGGATATCCGAGGATACCTGCCTGCCAGGTACCATGTTGCTTTTTTGGGGTATGAGTGGGGGTGAAAGTGTGGTGACCATGTTTCCCGATGATCTGGCTGTAACCTGGCCCTGGCCCCTGTTGACCCACATCTTTCCATTCTCCTTTTTCTCTTTCCCATCACTCAAGCAGAAAGGCTTCTCTTGGGGATATAAAGCCACAGACATCTCCTCGGTCTACAGTATGAGGCAAAGCTACCGTTTCTTATGGAGCAAGCCCTTGATGACTTGCTCTAGAAGGACACCACTGTCATTGGGTAACTTCAAGAGCCATGGGAATGCATTTCCAGGCAAGATGAGCACACCCCGACTGCCCTCGCGGTATCTCACTTTTCAGTGCAGTTAGGACTGAGCAGAACCACACTATGTAAGAGGGAATTGCATGTGTTTCCTTCCATGGCCACCCCAAGGCAGGGCAATCATTTCATCTCAGGGCCCAAGCTGGCCAGTTAATGGGCAAAGTGAGAACAAGCTGAGATTTGCTCCCTGAATCATCCACCAGCTGTCTGCACAACCTCAAAGGCAGACCTGACCTGCTTTCATGATGAACCGTGATGCTAAGAGAAGGGAAATCCAGCTGGATGAATCAGTCCCAGGTGGGCTCTTCAGGCTGCAGCATCTGGAGGCTTCATCTTCTGGAAGCATCTGGAGGTTTCATCTTCTGGACTGCGCTTGGAATGGCCTCAGTCTGGAAGTCATTAGACATAAGCCCAGATCACCCTGATGTCATATTTAAAAGGTGATCTGATCCTAGAGCATAAAAGTGACCCTTACACAACTCTCCCAAACTACTCGCTTATGCTGACCCCAAATTTCCAGCAGATGCTCTAATGTTTTTGCCATTGCCATGTTTGGAATAGTCTTTGGGGTACCTAAGCACACTAACGAGATACTGCTGAGTTCAACTTCAGCTTTAACTTCAAGGCAGCCTTCCGTTAACATTTATCAGCTTATTTCTATGTAAGCCAGGGTTAAAGGGCTAGGTCAACATCCCTGACACAAAATGGGTGCTACCGTGGGCATCCAGAGAGACCAGTGGTGTGTGATCAGCCCGTCCCTTCTGAGTGGGATCAGGAGCTACAGAGCCCATGCCCACAGCTGAGCTCAGATTACTGTATGTTGCATCCATTAGCTGGCCTTCCTTTCGGTAGGAGACCCGCCAGAGGGCTAGCACTCCACACAGGAGCCCCCTGGCCCACCTACCCTTGTGACATTGCCTTATATTGACCATCTCGGCAACCGTTTCTTCAAAGTTAGCAGGTATCATAGGGAAGTTGGCAAATAACGTCAAAGCAGGGCTAGCAGGTTTACTTCTAAGCAGAAGAGCCATCGGCTTCCTTTGCATTTCTCTTTCTTCTTTCTTTCCTTCCTTCCTTCCACCATCCCTCCCTCTCTTCTTTCCTTTCTTTCTGTTGTTGCTTAATACAGATTATCAAATGCCTTAAACCTATTAATCTAGTTTGATAAACTCTTGATGTGATAACGTTGTGCCAGCCAGTTTTGTAACCACCGATCTAAAATGCCTTTCTTGGTTTTAACCTAGTTGTAAGAATCTACAACATGAATGGGATCGCAGACATAAACTTGGGTCTCTAATTCTCTGATTATGATATTCCCTTGGCTGGGTTGATAATCTCTATTCTCTGCTTCTTCATAGTGAGCCAGGCATGAAGAAAGGTTCTGCTGTAATTGCTGTCCCACGTTCACAGGCTGAGAATCTGTGGATGATGTCTGTGCTCATGCTTTCTTATTTGTAGAAGTGAGTTCCTAGTCCTCACCCCAGATCATGATTTTAGCCACTGAAGTGTTCACTGAAGCAGTATAACAGAATATATTGGAAATCAATAAATTCCAGACATTGAGAATTTATTAAGTACATTATGACACATCCCTCAATGCAATACTATCCTGCTTTAAGATTATATTTGCAAAGAATCTTGTATAGAAAGTCTCTTTCTGTAGTAAGTACTTATAGTACACTATTAGCTGAAAAATAGTGTACAACATTTTATACATAATATCTTAACTACTTAAAATATGCATGGAAAAATAATGAAAGTAGATTCCCTAAGATATTAACAGTGGTTTTCTCCAGGTGGAGGTATTTTTATATTTCTAATTCAATTTCCTTAGATTAAAAGAATTCTACAGTGATTATATTAATAACTTCTATATTAACATGTCAAAGGCTATTCGACAGATTTTATGTGGATATTATGAGAATAAAATGAGATAATAAATGGAAGGCAGCTGAAAAAATGTGGTAAGCATTGTTGTTTTTATGGTGATTACTCAACTTCAGGGGAAGCAGTAATAAAATCGTAATGTAAAAATTATCCAAGAACAGATTGTACCATCTCCATAGACAGGTGATAATTGTATGCCAAATTAGCACATCACCCTTCCAGTTCTGCTTAAAGTGATGATGTCAGTCCTTAGCAACCTCAGTGGAGAATACTAATCTGGACCTCGGAAGTGAAGTATGCTATATCTCAAGCACCTGATGTCCACCAGCCTACTTCACATTGTCCAAGATCACTCCCTAGGGAATGTGCACCATGGCTTGGCTCAGCCTCCCTTGGTCCAGGAGATGCTGGCCCAGTTCTGACTTCGGGGACCATCCCCTCAGCACCTTGGGCAGTGGAAGAACCTCAGATGGGCGAGCTTGGGGTTTCCCACCTTCTGTGATTTCTTTTTCTGGTGTGCACCTGGGTGAGAAGCATAACCACTTTGGGAGATGACATTTGCCCAGGCCAGATGCTCAGCTATAATCTCGCTTCCTCTTCTTTCATGTCTCCTAGAGGGCATAATCCCAGTCTCTAAATATAAACTGTGTCATCTTAAAATATATACCCTCTTCTGCCAGGGTTTTTATTTTTTCTCCCAGATGATATTACCCAAGTTTCTATTAATAAATAAAAGGCCAAGGGGGCAAACATGGCTCTCAACAACTCTACCAGGGGGGTGTCAGGGCTCCAGGTATGCAGATATGAACTGCCCCATTGCTTTTCTCTTGGAAACTCTGGAAACTTCTCTCATGAAACTCTGGTAGGTGGCATTAACCATCTAGAACCACACACATGCTTGCTTCTCATTTTCACATGCAATCAGACTTGACCACCAGGATTGCACCCATAGAGAAGAAGGATGGGGGAGTGAGTAGTAACCCTAACCCTAACCCTAACGCTAACCCTATAAACCCAGCCAGACCCCAGCTGTCCAGGATAGTTGCCACCTACAATTTCTGATTCCGACCATCATCGGCAGGGCTAACCCTTCCTGATATTAGGAAGTTGCCCATGCAGGAGCAACCCAATGGCCCACACAGCCCTTGTCCTTACTCTGGCCCTGCCCCAGGGAACACACAGAGAAGAACTCGATACTCCTCCTCACTGATCTCTGCCCATACCATCCAAGAGCCTCCAAATAATCCTGCTTACTTCAGTTCTAATAATAGCCAGTTAGTATTGAAAGCTTACTACAGGCCACAGTTCAAGCACATATGACTGATCTTCCCAATACCCCTATAGGGTGGCCGGTATTCTATTTAATAGATGCAGAGACTAAGACTCAGAGAAGTTAAATAACTACCCCCAGTCCCATAGCTCAACGTGGTAGTATCTGGATTCAAACTCTGACCCACTAGCCTCTCATTCTCTGAAACCATTTCACTTTCTTCCAGTGTACTATTGCAAGTGTTTTCAAGACTTTCAATAACTTCCCATCCTCCAAAAGTAGAGTGGTGGGGTCAAGGACATGCTATTCCTATTTGCCCCAGGCTCACTTGAAATGACCTCAGTGAGCCGGACATTAATTTGTAGCTATCCTTTCTGCAATTGAGAAGGTCTGAAGTGTTACCTGAGCTGCCCTGATGAGGATTATCCTTTTGGGGACTTAGGACATCAAGCAGTCTTCTTAAAAGGGGAACTGAGGCTGTGCAGTATCATTTTATACCAGGGTGCACAAAGGCTGAGGGAATTTGGTTCTAATATTAACAGCTCAGGGTGCCTCTTGCCAGAAAGACAAATGTGACAAATGTCCCTCCTGAGATAACACATGGGCTAGGATATAAGTTTATAGGAGGAAAAGGCCCTACTAAACGATCCAATAACTAATGACTCATGAAATCTTCACAAGGAATGACAGACCTGATTGATATCCCAGGATGCCCGCTTGTCGCTGGGCCTCTATTGCTCAAAAATGAATTTGAAAGGTTTCTGGGGAATCTCTCATCTAGTTACATATAGCGTGGGAAAAAAGTGGCTGTTGTGACCCTGAGGGTGTCAGCTTGTGCCCACTTCCCTCATGACTTTCTGCCTCCTGTCCTACCTGGCACTGCCATTCTGGTTCAAATGGAAAAGCTGGGTGGGGGGGGCCGTCAAATGGGATGGGGGAGGGTTGATCTCCATTCAAGGGAGTCAGGGCAGCTCTCTCTAGAAACTGGCACCATAGCCCTCTAGTCTGTCCTTTGGACCAGCAACCAAGGGTCCTGAACAGCAGCCCTGACTATATTAAGGCTTTTTTTTTTTTTTTTTAAACTGTATCTACATTTCCTGTCTTTTGCCCTCTTGTGTATTTGGTATATGTTGTCAGAATCCAGCTCATACAACGTATTAGGAGTTACCTCATTTGGAGTGGAAGTAAGGGGAATCAAGAGGACATATTCCCTACACCCTGGGAAAGATCACAATCTCAAAAAAGGCATGAGACAAGTTACAAGGGAAATATAACCACGCCTCAGTATATGACAGTGTGTCACTTCTGGGGAGGAAGAATTAATATTTTCTCCGAAGACTAAATCTTACAGCAGCAGGCAGTGAAGAAGCATCAGAAGTCATTGGAGCAATGTGGTATTATCCACACTCTATTTGTGGTGGCATGGACAGTATGAGCACTGAGGGGGAGAAAACAGTATAGGCCTTCCCCTTCAGATGTACAAAATAAATTAGAACTGGGGGGAAAAAACCAAATTAAGTATTTAAAAAGAAAACAACAGAAAAATGGCAAGATAATCATTGAAAGAAGTCATCTGAAACTTCAAGAGGTAAGAACTTATCAAAATAGAAGGAATGGAAGAAATCTCCAAGGAATCTGGTCAATTACAGATTTGGGTCCTCCAAAATTTAAAAGTTCTATGTGCTTAAACAATCACTACAATATATTCTAAAAGGAAAACATTTTTTACCCCCAGTGAATTCAGAGAAAAACTGCAGCAAGCTGGACTGGCAAAAGGCTAATATCTTTATTCATCTCCACAGCACATAGCAAATGTCCAGTCAACCCATTAGAAGAAAGTGTTCCTCATCACCCCATTTTGCGGTCGGGGATACTGACAACCAAGTGGCAATGGAACACACCAAAGGGACAAGAGAATTCATGGCGGAGCTGGAGCCACACTCATGGGACTTTTTCCACCTGTTACCAGCAGCAGAACCCTGTGTGAGTTTCTTAAACCAAGGACTGGGGAGTATTCACCTTCTCCATAGAAAGGAGGATGACTACCCACAACGTGACAGTAATCAGGTCTGAGACAAACTGAATTTTTGGAAAAGATTGGGATTTCAGAGAGGTGGTTATTTATCTCCAAGAAAGTAAATATTATGTATCAAGGAGAACTGAAAAATGATTAGGCCTCAAACCACCACCCAAAAACAAATTTATATATGTTTTGTTCTTTATTATGTAGCTGTTCTGAAGTATAATGTTGAGAAGACAGAACAGATACTGATTAAAATTAAAATGTGCTAATAATCCTAAAGAAGTTTTATTTAAATGCTCATAATGTGTTAATGTTTAGTCGTTGATAATAAATAAGAAAATTATTATAGAAATCTTTTGAGGGATTTTGGAAAAAGTAACAACACATTCAGAGTAGCGTATACACACATGTGCACACACACACACACACAGTTTCTATTCTATGGATCCTAAACAATGGACTGAGTATACTTTGTAACCCTTCTGCTACATAGATACACATTTATGTTATAATAACCTGTGATGTGTGCATTGTCCTGGGAGAAAGAGGTCAGGGTGACAAGGTAAGCTTTATAATTCCAAGTTTGGTGGCTAATGACTGTCAGGCAGAGAAGAATTAAAAGAAAAATTTCCATAAGCCCCCAAATGCAGCATTCGAAAGCAACGTTTTAATCAGAGCATTTCATATTTTTACAGACGAGTCATCTTTTACAGGAAAAAAAAAATTTTCCCAACACATGAAGGACAAAAAAATGAGACCCATGGGAAAGGATTTCTTCCCAATGCAGCTATTTAATTGATCTATTTGGAACTCATAGCATGTTGCTCCATGCTAATTGGAAGTCATTTTAAAGCAGAATCAGCTTGGATTACAACTGATTTAATGCAGGGTAGCTGGTCTTCCCAGTTTGGGGGGAAACTATGCACGAAAACCCGGCTTTTACGAGCCCCATGGAGAGAGCATTTATTCGGATGAGGCAGAACAACAAATCTAGATGAGCAGGGATGACACAGACCTTGGCGGTCTTTCAGAAGTGACCCGCGGAGTCTTCAGTTACTCACTCCTCACATCCCTCCCGTGCAGGGCGATGGACCGGTGGAGCTCACTCTGCCCACAGACCCTCCCGGCTGGAGATTTCCCAAGCCCAGTGGCCATGTTCCCAATGCGCCTTCTGGAAAAAATGGGTTGGATAAATCCCAATTCACCAAACTGACTCTAGAAACCTGATAATAACACCACAACTTCCTCTTGCTGGGTTATGAAAAGTTTGCTTTCTTTCTTTTTTGTTCTGGCCTTTTTAAACAGTACCTAAAATTCAAATTATTTCAGGAGGAAGAGTTAAATGCGCTGCCCTGAAAGACGACACCTTAGGACTTCGTTAGCTCATCTGTGGGTAAATTCACCTGGCGGAAAATGAGAATGATGCTTGGCCAGGTGTCCGTATATTGGGAGTAGCAAGATCATCACAAAGGAGAAAAAGGTTGAAAGAAGGCTAGGGGCAGCCTGAGCTGTACTACATACCGCGCCTTTCACCTTGAACATGTACAACATAAAGGACCAATCTCTGATCTGGGGTTCTAACATTTTCTCTGTTGGACTTACTGTGAAGCTCAGGAAGGGAGAGTCATCACTTAGCACCTGAAGGTATTAACTGTAAAATAGAGGCACCAAGAGGACAATTCTGCCTCCCCAGATATTAACTGTTGAACTTGGCAGTGCCATAATCACATATTTGGTAGGAAATATGGCAAATGCCCCTCCAACCCTCCACAGCCCACTATTCTATCTGGTACTTTCTTCCACAGAATTCTTCTTTGTTAATATTCAAAGTGCATATATTGGTGTAAACGTTTAGTAAACAATTTCAGAAGCAGATACCATATTTCATGCCATTGGATAAGTTCTGCAACAGACCTTTCTGGTGGCATTGTGGCATCATTGAAATGAATGAATAGTGACAAAGTGTGACAGGGTAATATAACTGGGTAATTTAGTATGGAATTGTATACTTTTCTCCCAAAGACAATGTGTGTTGCTTTTGAGTTTAAAATTGACTTTAAATTTCCAGTTACTGAAAGTTTGCCAAGAGGCTAGGGTGATACGGACATCACACAAAGCAAGTTGACAATAAAAAATGGGCGATTGGCTAATTACTTGATCTACTCACTGATGTCCCGTATTTGGATTACTTCCATGCAAATTCACAGATTCTGGAGCGGAAGAGGGTGGAACTATAATATTGTTAGTACGACTACACATTTATTTATTCATGAGCTAGTTTTATCTGAGTACCTACTTTGTGTCTTGCACGGTACAAAGCTCTGGAGTTGCAGTGATGAGTAAAAGGGATTTTCCCTCCAGGGACTTACAGAAGAGCAGGTGGTAGACAGTGATACAGGCTGATGCAGACACATATGCAAAGTGGAAGAGAGCAGTCCCACACAGCTGGTCTCCTGGAAGGCTTCCCAAAGGAGGCAGCATGTGATCTGGCCTTGGAGGATGAGTGGAATTTTTACACGGAAGCCTGCCATAGGGGGGCTTTTGTGGGGCAATGAGTAGGACCAGCAGAGGTACAGGGGGTGGAGGAGGAAATGTAGCAGCAGGTGGTTTGGTTTGGCTGGAAGATACTCCAAGTGAGAAGGCACTGGACAAAGTGGAACGACCTAAGTGGGAACCAGGTCTTGTTCTGCAGGCTCCCTTGGTGGAAAATAAGGAGTTGCTAGAGGTTTTTGTAAAAGAAAATGAAGTAGCTCTGTGCTTTAGGACATCGTGGATGGGCAGAGACAGGGAAGGACAATGTGATGGGGGAAGGAATGTCTCATTTTGAATAGTTCAGGTCATTCTGAAATTTGGATGGATTTATTCCAGTTAATCCAGTGCAGTAAAGAAATGCATTAAAAATTAAGAAGTCTGAATGCTAGCCTTAGCTTTGCTTTTAATTAGTTTTGTGTTAGGATGAGTCACTTCAGGTCACTGATCCTTAATGTTCTCATCCGTGAAGCAGAGTGTGTGTGTGTGTGTGTGTGTGTGTGTATTTCTAAGATGAGTTACATGATCCCGTATGATGAGTACATCCTTCTTTTCCTCCTTCCGTATTTTTCACCTCAAAGTTTTCAAAGTGATTTAAATAGGACATTTAGATAGATCTGCCTTATTCTAGAACAAGCCATACCCCTTGAGAGGGCCACATAGCATTTACCCCACAGATGTTCTCTCATTATGTTTTTAAATTTGTCAGTTACAAACGATATCCAGGAAAAGCAGAAGCCAAGACACTATTACCACCATCTCTCTCTGTTTCGGTCTCGGTCTCTAAACTTTAGGGTCTAATGGATGGACAGCAAACAGACATCCCTCTGTGACGCTAGTGTGTTCTCAAAGGGAGCTAGTCTTTGAGCAAAGTCGGGAGGAGTTACCATGAAGGACAACTAGTCCAAACTAGAAGAGAGGGTTGGCGGTTTCCCCTGGTCTTCACAGGATGAACCTCTCCTCGCCATTTGACTCCATCAAGGCTGTCCTGCTAAAGACAAAGCACATTTTCCAAAAGAAGACTTTACTGACACCTTTGACTGCTGTTTCAAAATGGAGAAATGTTACCGGGATGAAAATTATGTAAGGCAAATATTCACGAATAAATGTGGGCTAATGGAAGTCACTTCTATAAAATATCCAATGCTTAGAAAGAAATGAGAATTCTGTCAGTCATCTAAATGACTACATATTGGGGATTATATGTAGCAGATTGCCTTTTTTTTTTTTTAACATTTTGTCCAGATGTTTATATATGCTCTTTACATTTTATTATTTGATTTTTATTTTATGTTTAATTTATGGACAGCAGTTTTTACCAACCCATACAACCTACTAAGAAAAGCAATCCCTTCTAGGCCAGAGGAATTTGGCAAAAAGACAGAACCATCAAATGCAGTGGGTCTCAGCTTCTTACACCCTACCATCCAAACCAAGAGCTTGTCAAATCCATACTGCGACCATGATTTTTCACAGTCAGATGTTTTCAATTTGTCTTCCAATATGATGTTGACTCAAATATTTGGCAGATTTATAATTTCTCCTTTCTCCCCTGCCACTCATTCTCGGGTTTTAGATTTTCTCATTTAATAGTTGTAGCAGTGTTTTACACTTTCTATAAATCCTCATGAAGTTTCTAAACCCAGTGTCATACAAGTTGAGAATTGCTATCTGACAAAATCCTTTCAGGCACTGAGCTGTATTTTATAGTTCTGCATTAATTAATCCTCTGTCTGAGGTAATGAGTAGGTCTGAAGATACTTTTAAAACTTACAATACACACAGCTTGATTCTTCTCACTGGAGAACGGAGCTGGGACAGGCAAGGTCTTCTTTTCAACCCTGTGATTTGACCTGGAGATGGGAGTAGTAGGTACTTAAGGTTCTGCCCTCCTCCCATCTCTGTGCCTTGGTATCACAAAGAATTCATTTCTTCAGGGCACCTGGATGGCTCGGTCCTAGGGTAGAGTCCCAAGTCAGGTTCCCTGCTCAGTGGGGTATCTGCTTCTCTCTCTCCCTCCACCCCACCCCTGGTCATGTTCTCTCTCTCTCTCAAATAAATAAAATCTTTCTAAGAAAGGAATTCATTTCTTCCTCTGCCACTGTGTAAGCAGATGCTTCCTTGGTGGCCCCTTAGCCCCTTCTATGAGACCTGGCACAGCATTTGATTAACTTAGATGGGTGGATAGCTCTTCAGACTTTGAGACCAAGAACCAGGTCTGGGAGACTGGGCTTTAGATCTTAGTAAAGAGGCTAGACCATGCCAACTTACCTCAGAGAATGACTAGGTGAGTTAACAATTCACCTTGATGCCTTCTGTGTCCAGGATCGTAGGTGTTTTTCAGCAGACAAACATGATTTTGTTTGGAGCTTTGGTTGGTGCCATACACATTTAACCCATTTAACGCATGATAGAAATCCTGTGCTGAGATCCTTGGAGATAGGTTTTCTAAGAAGACAGAGAATGTGCCCACACTTTGGGGATCCTTTTACTAAACTGCAGCCTTAGTGGGGAAATAGGCTTCTCTTCTATCAGCTGTCATTTTATGAGAGGAGTGCTCAAGCAGACATCATCAATGCAATCCATTGTCACAGACAGTCAGTAGAGCAGGAAGTAGCGAAAAAACCTCCATGATGTGACAGAAATTGTCAGTGCTCAGACCTCCATCTCCTGCTCTTCCCACCTCAGTGAACAAGGGCCACCTTTCCAATGCCAAACTTTGCATCTCTTTGCTCAATAATTTTCTCCGGCCACCAGAAACTCATATCCCTCCTGTGCCATGGATCAGAAATACCAAGGAATTAATGTCCTCCTCACAAGAGCTGTTAACCTATATCAAGGGACAGAATGTGTTAATATCTCCACTCCCTATATACCTCTGGACATCTAGGGGGATGTCTGAAACTTGTAACTCATAGAGTTCCCAGCAGAAGTAAACTTCCATTGCCCAAAGTGGTCACTTACTCACTATTCTTTATTGGTCACCTTCTCTTTTCATCCCCAACCCTATTCCCTACCATTGCTTGCAATCTTCTCCCAAATAAATGATTTGCTCCCTAATTTCTGTCTCAACAACTACTCCTGCAGGTGAGGAAAGATGCAAACTAAGACACATCTTCAACATGGCATTATTAGATACCTGGAATCAGGGACTCACAAGAAAGGATAGAAACTAGATAATTGATTACTCAGTACATCTGTGGCTTGGACTCAAAGTTATGAATGGCTTCTGTTACTACCATGAATTTTTTTAAAAAACGGTTTTATTTATTCATTTACTTATTTATTTAAGAGAATGAGAGAGAGAGAGAGAAAGAGAGAAAGAAAGAGATGTTGAGAGTGCTGGGGAGGGACAGGGGAAGGGGGAAAGAGGGAAAGAGAATCTCCAGCAGACTCTGTGCTGAGCCCAACTCAAAGCCTGATTTCATGACCCTGACATCATGACCTGAGCTGAGATCAAGAGTTGGATGCTTACCTGCTGAGCCAGCCAGGTGCCAACTACAATGATTTTTACCTTCACCATTGCTTCCCCCTCCTACAGGCAGGTGTGACACAGAGAAGTAATGTTTCAGGAAGTGGAAACAGTGGTTATAGAAGTAGTAGAAGGGCTGGGGTTGGGCAGGAAGAAGCTGGTGTCTCTGTCTGTCATGCTTGACTGGGTGGACAGTGGATAGAAACTGAAATGGACTCTTAGTGTAACAGCAATTCCCTGAGGGACTGTCCTGTCACAGATGTGACATTTTACCCTCATAAGCAAACCCATTTACAAGAAAAGGTTGGCATTTTCTCGAGTTTTATCCATAACGACATGAGCGTCAAAGGCTTCTCCTAAAGCTGCTGGATCCCTTGGGCTTGGAGGGTTCCTCCTCCAGTTGTAAGGCTCCTAGTGTGAGAAGTGGGTCCTCAGAGCGATGAACCCTTTAGATAGAAGTCTATAGGCACTTGACTCTTCCAATCTCCCTCTGTCAGCAGCCTCTTGCTGGATTTTCAGTTCTGTTCTTAACCTGGATATTTCCTACATGAGCTATACTATAAAAATAAACTAGTCATGACAATAATAAGAAATGTAGACTTAAAAAAATATACAGTAACAGCGAATTGCCCAGTCTCATTTGCTTAAAATTCCCCCAAATCCGATTTGAAGGAAATTGCTAGTAACCCATGAACTTCCCCTAGGCTGCCCTCTGCCGGGTCTCCCCAGGAGCTATGGGTAACTCTTCCTTCAGTTGTGTACTCTGCGGGTCTTTACTTCTCTTCCTAGGGCAGCAAAGTCCGGTAACTGTGCTTGAGCAAGCTTCCTGGGTCTGTGGGCACTCACTTCTACACATTCTACTTGTTGCTCCCTAGCTTGGTTGACTGAAGGTAGGAAGTCTGGGACCCAGCCTTCACTCTTTGGTACCACCCCAGACAGCTGGCCCTCATGTTGGAAGCCAAGTTACTGCCCTGATTGTCTGACTGCTGGGGATGCATTTATCAGGTTCTGATTAATTAGGATTGAAAGTGATTCACAGAACAGGAGGTATGAGGGCTGGAATCAGGGAAGAAGGTAAAAGGGCACTCAGAGTCAACATCACTGCCTCAACACAACATAGGTTGGCTCTGCAGCCTTCATCCACAACATGGGAGGGAGGGTTAGTTGGCATTCCTACAGCTGGCTATTAATTGAAAACTGAATATAACTTTGTTGGAGAAAGAATAAAGAAAAAAAAGGTACATCATTGAACATTATCATTATCCTTGAAGATATCAGAAGAGGGGCTTTTGTGGTTCTTTTGTCTGTGACACCCTAGGGTCAGTAGCAGCAAAGACAATCTCATCTTTTCCCATCTATTCCAAGGAAGTCTAATTAGGATATTTTATGGGTATGTTGCCAATGGTACAGAATAGCTAAATCAATGTCACTTAGCCAAGTCTGTGATAACCTCTTCATTCAAACGATAGAAAAATACAAATAAAGAAAATTAAAAATTTTTTACACTGCCATGATGTAGATGCTTTGAATATACTGCTTTCAGGCTCATTGAACTGGATTTTTTTCTTTTTAAGCACTCAAAAGATGATTTTTCTTCTTATTTTTTTTAAACATTATCATGGTGTTTTACTCTAATTAACTAAGTTTTTTTTTTTTTTAAATATAAAGGAGACTTAATTTATTGGCCAGAAATCTCTTTTCCCAGCCAGTGGTGGATTATGTATTAGAAGTCACAAAATGACAAAGACAATCTTCACCTCAGAACTTTTAAATTATGCAATTATTCATCAAGTATTTTTCAATTCATTTGGCTAAAATTCTCAATGTACATTCAAGCAAAAGGATAGAAATATAAGCCTATCTGTAGAAAGAATAGCAGTCATCATTCTCATTGTAATAGAATGATTCAATATTTACCTGTTTGTTTGTTTAATGGCAGTGGAGTTGATACACAATATTACATTAGTTTCCGGTGTGTTACACAATGTTTCAACAATGGTATCTGTTATGCTCTGCTAACAATGTAGCTCCCATCATTTGTCACCATGGATGGCAAGTTGGATCTTTTAATAGTCAATAACAGCTTTTCTCTAGAGCAGTGATAACCACTTAGAAATTTTAAAAGAGATTAAAAATATTTTTATTGTGAATACTGATCCATTATTTTAAATATGTTATCCCTGGATCATAGTTATTTTTCATTATAAATAAGTGAGAAAAGATTTGATCTTCTATAAAAAGATACAAATTTCATTGATCTGGAATTGTATAGCAAGGATCCAGGGTCTTAAGAGTATGGAATAACTAAAGGATTTCTTGAACTGACAAAGTACTTTTGCATATATTTTTCATACAAATACATTACATCATTTGAATTATGTAAATGAGAATAGTAAAGTTTGGAGTGATAAGCCAACCTGCTGATAAGCCAACCTGCTGATAAAACCAGGTCTCTTTCTTTATCCCTCCTTTTTCCTTAATTCCTATCACCTCCTCTAATACCTAACATTGATAAAGTTTTTACTCAACCAAACTTTGAGGATTCTTCACACTCATAGAAACTAGACTCCTGATCTTAGCAATTGTTCCTTAGGGCCAGCAATGAGCTCATGTTTCAGTTGTTAAGGTTGTTCCAAAGGTCTACCATTTATGTCCACGTCTCCTGACTGGCAGAACTTACACAAAACTTGACGACTGTTAATAACATCTCCTAGCTTTGCACTACCTTCTGAAATTAAAAGGAAAAGAAAAGATACTGGAGCTCTAATTAGCAAACACCTAAAATCAGGTCCTTAACCAACGTTTTTCTTGAGCAGCTGGTTGGCCATCAAAATATGATTCCACCTGCCAGTGATTTCTAGCACATAATGTTTTCCAGGGTAAGAAGTATATTTCCAACCCCCCTCCAATAGGTACTGAGGTAGGTTGATGGAACCACAGCAACTTAACACTTGCCATAGATGGGGCTAAAAATAGTCATTTATACTTTTTAGACCTTGGCTCAAAACTCATCCTTTTAGGAGGTCCTTCTAGATTATCTGTACATATACAGACCATATACCTTTAACTCTCTCTGCTCTTGATATGTTGTCTTTAATCCACATTATAGTCTTTTGTCCTGGCTCATGAGCTACTTTCAGTTATTCTAGAGTCATTTCCCTCTCAGTAATCTGAGAGGCTAAAACTACATGTTTAAATTCTCCTCCATTTCCCTATCCCAGGAAGATGATAGAGGAAATAAACACAGCATGTGCAGGTAGAAGATGTGGATTAATGACCTGACTCAACAGCTTTCCAGCAGAGGGGCTGTGGGGTTATTCATTCACCTTTCTGAGCTTTGGGAGTCTCATCTGTAAAATAAAGATGATTACATCTCTCTCCCAGGCCAGTTGGGAAGATTAAGTGAGAAGGTAGTATAAAACACTCAGCACAGTGCTCAGAGCCTGACAGATCTTTTATAAGGGTTATTTTTTGGGGGTATAAATTTCCACATATGCCCTCTGCTTGGCAGACAGTTGCATAAATGTTTGCCCCACATGACTCCAGGTTGTAGGCATTTTCAGATGTGGTTCTTTTGTCACTTACAGTTTTTTCTCACCCCAGAAAGAACTGCTTTGAACCATCTGAGAATCAGAGCCATCTGCCCTCTGCCATTCAGTGGTCCTATAAATGGATCACCTACCTCTTGGCTTCTAATGGCATTTGGTCATCTCAAGAGGATGTGATCATGCCAGTGAAGCGAGGAAGCAGACATTACTTCCTAAACGGCAGCCCACACAAGACTCTATCTTCAATTACTAGGTAGATTGCAGATATCATTGGCCAGTAAGTAATTGCCTGAACACATGGAGTGACAAGATGTGCTTACAAGTCATGGGCCATGTAATAGGGGGCCCACCAATTCCCACTCCCCCATCCCCGCCCCCCAGCCAGCAATGTCTTGGGCTTAGAAGATTCAAATGCCAGCTGCTTGATAGGGGAATGAAAATGCCTGACACTTAAAAAAAAAAAAATCTTCACTGTCTCCCTGAAATTCATTTCTTTGTGTGTCATTTTGGAAGGGCATCCTAATCATGGCTTAAGTCATTTATTTACTCCTCTGCCCTGTAGTCTCAAATAAAACTTTCTTCAGCAAGTATGTGAAACAGTTTGCTAACATCCTGAGGTTTATCTGCTCATTTTTCATCAGTCTGTTCTGAATCAGAACAGACCCGGTTAAATGGACTATTTAGGGGGCAGTGACTGCTTGTGTCTCTGTGACGTTAGCATGACTATGCACTTCAAGGAGGCTTTATGGGGATGTCTCATGGAGGCCAGACATGAGGAAGTCATTAAGTAAAGACAAGTCAGATTGAAACACGTTAGAATATTTTACTTGTTATGCAGCTAAGCGTGGCTGTTGGAATATTTGTTTTTGATTGTAAACTGTTCATTCCTGCCAATGAAATCCATTGCCTCTGGAGCATGGGCCTGTGGGTTTGCTGTTTGAACACCAGCAGCGTATGGTCCTTGTGATCAAGTTAAGGTTTTGGGGAAACGAAGTGCATGATACAGGGGGAAGTTCGGAAAAAGGTTTTGAGTCTCTGCTTTGTCATTTGCAACTTTTATAACAATTTACCTTCATTCATTAGAACTAACTTCTCCATCTGGGAGATGATGGGTTTGGAAAAGAACAGGGTATTTTAGAGATGATGGCTGTGAAGCCATGAGGTCCATATCCTATAAGTTCTGGTCCCTACTTCCCTGTCTCAACAGGTCAGTTCTGCTTTCATCTCTCTGGCATAGTAGGCTTCCAAGTTAAACTACTATTATTTTAAAGTGAAATGTCTCTCAATTATGTTGGAATATCACCAGACCAGACGATGACCCTGCCACTCTGGATTGTTCTCAACTTTCTTGGGAGATCAAATTGGTGTTCCAGGACAGGTAAGCTTGTGAGGCCCAGAAAGCAGGAGCTATAAAACAGAGAGGCAGGCAGGAAGAGAAGGAGGGAGAGAGGGAGGGAGAGGGAGAGAGAGACATTGAGGGTGAGGAGGGGCTCTTGGTCTGCTCCCTCTGGGCTCTCCACAAAAGTCAGATTCGTCCTGACCTGGCTACAGCTCCTTCAAGGTCCACTTGGCCAGACTGCATAGTCTGATGACAGGAGACTTTAAAACTTAGTTTCCAGGTGCTACCCTGGTTCCTACATATCATGGTTAGAACCTGGAAATAGTCTCCAAGGCGTCGACTACATAACCCCATATGAGTACTTATGCATCAACTGCAGCAAGGTGGGGGCGTAGCAGTCAGATTCTCTAGGGAGTAGAGTGGCCAGAGGGCCTACAGGTTCTGCTCTCTGCCCTAAGGCAGCATCAGTTGCCTGGACACCGTCTCTGAGGACGTCACTCCCAGGAAAGGAGGCAGAAGGCAGAGGCAGCTGAGTGCCTAGCATGTGACCTAAATATTCACTAAAAAGGTTGTTTCAATGATCAGACTTGACTAGGTTAAAGCTGAAAGGGCTCTAAGTTATACCCCCACTCTAAGTGGTCAGTGAGCTTTCAGGAAAGAAACCCTAATACAGACAAAACAAAGAGTTGTGTCTTGTGTGTGTGCACACCCAAGTCCTCGTGTGAATGAATCTTGGGATCTCACTGTACTTAGAAACTATTACAACATTCCCTCGAAGACCATCCTCTGCCATCTGGAGGACCTCCTTCTTCTCTTGATAACTACCTTCCTCTGTGCCTTCACTTCCCCATCAGAAGGTGCTTCCTTTTGCCTTTTCCCATTCTAGAAGCAAAACCAATTTGTGTGATCTCACCCCCTCCTCTCCAGCAAGGTGTAACATTACCCAAGAGTTTCTTCCTTCAGCACGGATGTCATCGTGTGTGGCCATGCACACGTATTAGCCTCATGGGGCTCTGCTCACACTGGCCTGTGAACACAACAGTTCCTTTTACCCTCTGAGCCACAGCATGGACGAGACCGAACATGATGGGTCCTTCTCCTTCTTTCAGGACTTGATGTCCTGCCAAGGGCTAGAGCGAGCGCCTCTCGCGCAGGTATCCCCACCAGCCCGCTGCTGGCTCCCTGCTTCCCTCCTTCCCCCAAGAACATGTCCACACTTACCGTGGTGCCAGCAAGCTCCAGGTTCTTCGACACCGCGTTTCTCACTGGTTGATGTGATTGAAAACATTGAGTTACAGCCAGAGAATCTAAATGCTGAAGGAAACAGCGTGCTGTGAAAAGATGACCTCAGAGGCCATGGATGCCAAATAGAGACGGTAGACTTCACTGCTGGCAGGCCACACGGTACCGAGACAAAGGGCAGAGGAGAGTTTTATCTTATTATTTTATTTAATTTTTAAAAGATTTTATTTATTTATTTGACAGACAGAGCACAAGTAGGCAAAGCTGTAGGCAGAGGGAGAGGGAGAAGTGGGCTCCCCATGAACAGGGGCCCTGATGCGGGGCTCGATCCCAGGGTCCTGGGATCATGACCTGAGCTGAAGGCAGACGCTTAACATACTGAGCCACCCAGGCGCCCCAGAGGGGAGCTTTTAAAGCATGACCTCACGGAGAACCGGCTGCCCTCTCCTGGTGTGCCCCAGAGGTCCAGGTGAGGGTGTCCAGCCACAGAGAAGGCTGCAAGGGGCTGTGTGTGGGATGACCCAGGAGGAGAATAGGATCCCACCCCTGTCCTCTGGGAGTGTTCACCATGGGAGAGAAACCACCTGCAGCAGCCGGTGGGGGTGAGAGGGGGGCGAAGTTTGGAACATGTATTGGGGTTTTCCTTTGATTACTTGGGGTCCCTGAAGAACTGTCCTTAAAAAGAGTGAACAGAAGGTGAGTTGCTGCTGTAGGCTGCCTATGGTTGAAAAACAAACAAACAAACACAGTAAAAGATCTTGACGTGGAATTAGCATTGTGACGGAGAAAGATAAACTTGGTGGCGACACCTGTGTGACCATCTGTGCAAAAACAATCCCGTTACATGAAGCTGGGTCCATCAGACTCGGTGCATTACACACCATGTGCCCCCAGACTATGTGTTTTACACTTACAGGCATTACAAGCTATATACGACATACATTACATGCATTATACTCTAGGGGCGTTGCACGCTGGACGTGTTATACTTGATGCGCATTATACACGAGGTATATCATATACTAGGTGCTCAACCTGTGTCATAAAGGGCAGAGGGCTGTAGGCATAAAGAGGAGATGAGGAGTGGTATTGGTGCCTTCGGGGAGCTCGGAATCTAGTTCCAGAGAAGCAGTTAACTCAAAACCACCTGATAACTCTTGCATGCCCTGAGGCACTGCTCTTCTTAGCATATATGCTGAAACACCAAGAAGTCTTCCACAGGGGATAGGAACTGGAGTTCAGAGAATGTCTGGGGAGTCTGTGGAAAGGTTCCATCATGGACGTGGTTATAGACTTGGGGTCGCTGGGGATCCTGGCTCCGGGTAGACTGGCTGCAATTAGTGTAAGTGTAGTGAAGTGTCAGAAACCACCTATCATCGACAAAGGGTAATAAAAGAGCTGGTTTTCAAATAAACGTACATGCTTTGTTTTTCAAAACAACATTCCTCCATAACCTCCTAGAGCTGTGTTTTTATTGTTACTACATTCTCCAGGAGCTCTGGCTTCTCCTTCCTCTCTCCCTTTCTCTTACGGGGTTAGCATGCAAGTTAAGAGTCCATCTGCACCACCTTCCCTCCTTCACAAACTGCCCTTTTCCCCTGTATTTTCTATCTTCCTGCTCCAAAGAGCCCCGACTTTTCCCAGCTATACTTGATTAGGGCTTCCTGGGAACCCCACCCCCCCAGCTCAGAGTCTATGCCTTGGGTGTGTGGGGGTGTGGGGGTGTGGGGGTGTGTGTGTGGTGCCAATGACTTTGGACCGGTGGAGGGCACAGGGAATCAGCTGAGTTTATTGCCAAGCTGTAAAGAATACCTGCTTCTTACTATCTGTATCCAAAATGAGATATTAGAGCGTTTCTTTGTGTTTCTTTTCTTTCCATGTATCTGTCCACTGATTAAGTGTTCACCACCCCAGAAACTGATCTTTAGGAGGTGAGCTGGAACATCCACAAGAGATAAGAGGAAAGGAGGCTTGTCAGTGTCCCTGTGAAACTCTGCTGTAGGCACCCACCATCACCTCCAGAAACCAGACCCTGTGTGGGAGCAGTGTCCTGGGAGGTCGCCAAGAAGCAGGGAATCGAGACAACAGCAACAACAATGTATTACCCTCACTAAGTGGTTACTCCAGGTCAGACATTGTGCTAGTGCTTATTTGTATTAAATTGTAACAACCCACTCTTTCTATTTAACAAGTGGTAAAAACTGAAATTTACAGAAGTGAAACAGCAGCTCTAAGTGATACAGACCAGGGCTCTGTTTCCTCAACACAAGCCTTAATAATAACTGACATTACATACATTTTCCAGTTCACAAAGTTTTCCTCAGGAATGGTATTTTATTCAATCCTTGGCGAAGGGCCCAGGAGGCTAAGAGACAATCCAAGATTATACAATTTATGAGTGGGCCAGGTGTGATTTTACACAAAAAATTAAAGGTAGATCTCCAGGGTATGGGAGTGTGGGGGGACAATCTTCTGAGTTATGCCTGTATCTCTACTATTCAGACTTATCTTTACCGTTGAAAATTATGCTAGTTGACCCAAACCTTTGCTTTGATCATTACATTAAAAAAAAAAAAAATCCTCTTGCAACGGATGAGGTGGGTATGCCTGGGGATCCTCAGTGAAAATTTACTATGAAATAACCTCATTAGAGTTAAAAATAACTAAACTAGTCAGAACTGTGTATTTTATATGGCACACACATTGCTTCAGAGTGTACAAAATGAAGGAAAACTTCCAAATTCTTTTTATGAAGCAACTATAACATACTTAAAATGGATAAAAATAGCAACAAAAAAAGGGGGGGGGGGAGAAAGAAAAGCAAAATTATAGACCAGACCAACATGACTTACGAATATTTGTAGAAAAATCTTAAAAGAAGATTTTGGTGAACACTCTTTAAAGCCACATTAATAAAATAATGAATACAATACACCATGAACAAATGGGGGTTGTGCCCGGAATTCAAAGATTAAATATTAGAAGCTATATTAATATAATTCATCATATTTATAGTTCTACGGAAAAAAATCCACGTGATTGTTTCCAGAAACACTAAAATTCTTTGACAAAATTCAATATCCCTTCCTAACTAAAATTCTTGAGAAAACATCTCCTAAAATAATAATAAATATCTACCTCCATCCTAAAGCTACCATCTTAATAAATGTGAAATTCTAGGGATATTCTCAAAAAGAAAAGATTCCCAGCACCTCCATCGCCACCTAACATCAACCTCAAGTTGCTAACTAAGGTAATTAGAGTAGAGAAAGCAGTCATAGGCAAATGGATAAGAAACGAGAAATAAAATAATCTCTTCTTGAAGATGACATAATGGTATACCTAGAAATCATAGAGAATTAATGATTAAAAAACTCAATAAAAGTATTCAGCAAGGCAGCAAGATGTAAGGTTAACATGAAAAAAACCAGCATTCACACACACAAATGACCATTAGAATGTATAATGAATGAGAAACCCGAATTTACAATAGAAAGGATACAGAAAAATACTTAGTAATAGAGTTATAGCATTTAAAAAAAATACGTCTACATAAAATTATACATGTCCATAGAATCTTCATTCATCATAGTCAAAAATTGGAAACAACTCAAATGCCACTGGCTTGTATTATGGATAAACACATTTTGGGACCTTTGTATACTGGAATACGACTCAGCAAGAAAAGGAATGACTTAATGGTTTCTGTAGCAACACAGAGGCATCTCACAAGCAGTTTCCTAAGTGGAAGAAGCCAGACTGGACTTATTGTTTAACTGCGTTTATAGGAAATTCTACGAAGGCAGACTACGGTGGCAGGAAATCAGCCAGGGGCCAGGGCTACTGAGCAGCCCGAGAGAACTTCTGGGGGTAAGGAAGCTGTTTTATCACTTGATTGTAGCGGTGGTCACATAACTGTCTACATTTGCCAAGCTCATGGAATTACACACTGGGCTTTATTATGCATAAATTATAACTTGATAAAGCTGATTTAAAAAAAAAATAACTTTGCTCTTCACTAGAGTAGCTCGTGTTCTAGAAATTTCCAGAAAGACAGCAAGGGCCATCCGGGAGTAAAGCTGAAATAGAAAGAGAGTCTTCGGGGCACCTGGGTGGCTCAGTGGGTTAAGCCGCTGCCTTCGGCTCAGGTCATGATCTCAGGGTCCTGGGATCGAGTCTCGCATCGGGCTCTCTGCTCAGCAGGGAGCCTGCTTCCCTCTCTCTCTCTCTGCCTGCCTCTCCATCTACTTGTGATTTCTCTCTGTCAAATAAATACATAAAATCTTTAAAAAGAAAAAATAAAAAGAGAGTCTTCATACAAAATAGCTTTGTGGGGTGTCAGGATGTAAACTAGAGGTTTTCAGCAGGAAACTTGGTGTCACCAGGTCGTTTCTTCTGAACTGACCGGTTTTGAGTTTCTCACCACATCCAGTAAAGTTCCAAGTAGCTGGGCAGGAATAGAGAGAGAGTGGAGAACAGCCCATAACCGCTTTCCTCAGGGCAGCAACTACTCATTTCACTAGTAATTTTCTCTTCTTATTTCATCCTGCATGCCCTGCATGTTTGCCTCACAGTGGGTGGATGCGGAGAGGCATGGGGACGGGTGTGAGCACGTGTGTGTGTGTGTGTGTGTGTGTGTGTGTGTGTGTCCACGTGTATATACCTACATGTGTATGTGCCTGTAGACCTCCATTTCCTTTTCTCTACATCTCATAAATCCAGGATTATTTTTTGTCCTTACAGAACCGTACAATCCTGGTTTTATATAATAAAACCATTGACCTGGAGCAATTTCCTCTCATTCTGGTCTCCATGCCAAACCCCAATAGAGAAGAAAAGAGGGAAAATTGCTTTTCTGCATAATTGGTGACTCTGCAAATGCACACACATATTCTTTCATTTTTTTTTTTTTTAAAGTAGGCTCAACACCCAGCATGAAGACCAATATGGGACTTGAACTCATGACCCTGAGATCAAGACCTGAGCTGAGATTCAAAGTCAGATGCCTAACAGACTGAGCCACCCAGGGACCCCTCACGTGTTTTAATATAAACACTGCTGCTGCCTACTGCGGGTCTGACTTTTTCAACTGTGTCAGTCTGAGAGTGAACTACTTTGCTGGGTAACAGTTAATTCTGCAGTTCAGGTTCCCATGCTGCCATCTCTTAGCTGTCTCCTGCCTGCTCTTCCCAGCACCAGTGGCGCGATAAGGAATTCAGCTCAATACCCTTCTGTGACTGCTCCTTCCTTTTTATCTAAGGGATTAAATTAAGACCTGACACAAAAACTTGAATGAGAAGGGTACTCTAAGTAAATATCTAATTTATGGTATTGATTATTCCTCCTTAGTCTTCTCTTTCACATAGCTGATTTGAACATGAGCATGTCTGTCATACGTTGTCTCTTTGCTTCATTGTGTAGAGCTTCCTAGCTTGCTGTTGGCATTACTATTATTGCTGTTATTGTAACCCATTTAAAGATAGTGGGGATTGGGGCACCCGTGTGGCTCAGTCTGTTAATTGGATGACTCTTGATTTCGGCTCAGGTCATGATCTCAGGGTCCTGGGATTCAGCCCTGTGTTGGGTTCTGTGCTCAGTGTGGAATGTGCTTGAGGATTTTCTTTCCTTCTCCTCCTACCCCACTCTTCCGCTCACATACTGGCACGCACATGCCTGCTCTCTCTCAAATAAATAAATCTTAAAATAAAAAGGTACTGGGGGACCAGAACTCAAGCTTTGATATTATTTCCCTCAAACATTTCACCCTCAATTTAAGAATAGAACATCCATATAAGAAAAAAGAAGAGTGAATCAAATCTAAAAATATGACAAGTATACATATCTGGTATCTTAATTCCAAACATGAGGAATCCCACTGTTACGAGTTTGCAGTTTGCAAAGTGGATTATAGCCCTGTATCTTCTTCCCAGTGATCAGGTAGCATTGACTCACCCTGGGAAATGAATAAGGGAGGTCCTAGAATTTTACCCGCTGCTAACCTTGATGAGCATTAACTTTCACCTGAAAAATATCTTCCATGAAAATTGTTTCTATAACACTTGTCAGTTTTAATATATTCTTTTTTTACACAAACAAGAAACCAATCCCCCCAGTTAATCCCAATCACTATTAACCAAGGTGTGGGTGACCTAGAGTGTTAGCACTTTGGATTATGAACACACGAGAATTGAGATTTGAACCAAGGAGCCCTACACGTAAGAGAAATCTAGCACAAGACTTGTGTCAAACATAATAAAGTCCCCACTTTTTAACCTATTTGTTAAAACCCTATGATTCAACCTATTTGTTAAAATCTGATGAATATAATACTTAACTTACAGAATTTGGAGTCAGCCAGGGTTCAAATTTCAACTGTAGCCCAATATAGGTAACCTTAGGCAAGTCACCAAACCCTCTCTAAGCCTCACCCTCCTCATTTGCAAAATTAATTTAAAAATAATATTGATTTCAGAAGGTTGCTGAGGGGATTACATAAATAACAAATGTGAAATAAATATTGATTAAAAGAAATAATGCATACCAAATGCCTAGCACATATTAAATTACTTTCTGTTTAATGTTCACAGGTGTCTGGTGTGATTATTTGAAGTCCCTGGTTTGCCTCTAGTGGACTGGAACCCTGAGCCCAGAGATTTTGAAAGGAGAGGCTATTCCCCTCCCTCACACCTCATCCCCACTCTCTTCCTCACCCCTGCACAAAGGCCAACATGGTGGCTGCCTGGAGGTGGGGGGCAGAGAATGGGCACCATGGCCAGACTGCCAAATGGTTGGGGCCAGTCAGTGCCAACCTGCAAGGGCCTCACTTTCCTTTACAATCCACAAGACTGCCATTATCCATGTCCTCTTACGGGAGAGTGGCAGTCTCTGAATGATCTGCTGGGCTTGATCAACAGTGGTGAGCCCTGCTGCTTCCCAAAAACCCAGGGAAGTGATATTCCAGTCCCCTTTCTTTCCTACCTTCAACTCTTCAGGTCTGGAGCAGTCTGAAGTTCCATTGGTTTGCCCGCAGTGACTGTGTGACCATGGGAAAGCCAAGGGAAGGGCAGATAGAAACACCAGGGAAGGGAGTGGTCTGGATATGGTCAGGCATGATTTATTTGCCAAGGGGAATTATTTTCTTTACATCGATCAGTTTAAAGGAATTGGAAAATCAGCGGCTGGTCCAGATCTCATTGTTCTGGTCATCATTACATACAAACATTTATTCAGAGAAGACATTTTCCTTCTAAATCAGGCAATGGAAGGGTTTGTAGCTTGACTTGGAGTGAAGGGTGTATAGAAGGTGGTAGGGGAAAGAAGGATGTACCAGATGATAGAAGTCTTCAGTGTCTGAGTGACGAGGCTGGGCACATGGCTCACAATGATGAAATGTGTAACCAAGTAAGTAGGCAGAATGCCCAGGAGTAACTAAAGGTATGCCTAGACCAGGGCCCCCTCCACACCAAAGACTCGTTCTCTCAAAGTCAAGCATCAGTGGAACCTTCAGAGACAAGATCATTTTAAGTACGAAAACACAATTCACTATTTACAAGATCCCTTTGCTAAAGAAGAATCCTTACTAAAATTGGAATAATATGATCTTATCCAATTTACTAGTTCATAGTTTTAGTTCTGTGAGGATCTGAAGGCATGGCTCTCATAATAATCTCAAATGGACTCTTGTAGAAAACTAAGCTTAGAGTTGATGATTGCTCATCCTAATCAATCAATCATCCATTGGTTCACAGTACCAGCACTGCATCCTGGGTGCTGATGGTTCCTCCAACATGCTGGGCACTTTCTTTTGTTAGGACCTTGGCTCTTGCCTTCCCTCAGCCTGGAATTCTTTGCCTCCACATATCTACTCTTTCACCTGCCCCCTCCTTTATATATTGTCCTCAATGATATCTACTTAGACAAACCAATTTTATTTATTTAATTAATTTATTTCCTTATTTTAAAGATTTTATTTATGTATTTGACACACAGAGTGAGAGAGAGATCACAAATAGGCAGAGAGGTAGGTAGTGAGAGAGGGGGAAGTAGGCTCCCCGCTGAGCAGAGAGCCCAATGGGGGTCTTGATCCCAGGACCCTGAGACCATGACCTGAGCCAAAGGCAGAGGCTTAACCCACTGAGCCACCCAGGTGCCCCTAGACTAACCAATTTTAAATTGCAACCACCCCATCTCTTGCAATCTGGGTTTTCCTTGCTCTGTTCTTCTCTCCTATTTTTAGAGCACTTATCACTTCTACGTACTATATACTATACATCATTTGCATTGTTTACTGTCTACCTCTCAAGGGCAAGGATTTTTGTTCAGTTTGCTCATTAATATATTGCCAGCATCAGGACCTAGCATACAGTTGGTGCTTCATAAATATTTCTTGTGTGAATAAATGAATGAATGGTTTTTAGAGTTTCTACCATTAAAGCGAAGTCTTTAGGTCCCATTTTTTTCGCTCATCTTTTCAGTGTCACCCAGACTATGCAAATGTGTCCACATTTGTGACTTACGTCACTGTCCCCCTGCAGGGGTGGCACTCAGCTGCACAGGACTTCGGGTCCAGTCCTGGACTTGCCAACTGTATGGACTTGGGCTTCTATCTCCTCATCTCTACAAAGGAAAGGGTGACTTCCCAAGAGTGTTTCTTCAGGGTGAAGGAATTGACATGAGTGTTCTTATACCACAAAATGGAATATGGATATGTTTTCATATTTAGAAGCATATGGGGTTTTGAACTGTTTTCACTGTTCGTCAAATTTTTTGGCCTGGTGTGCTGATTCACGGGTGAGTTAGCTCTCACTCATAATAACAGTGCACCTGCACTGATGATCTACAAGGCCTCTGCTAAGCAAGCGTAGATACCGTCTCCTCACTCAGCAACCTTAAGATCATTATCCCACTGTACAGGCAAGGGAAGGAAAGTTCCCAAGTTGCCCAAGCCACATGGGTGGTGAATAGCAGGGCTGGGACCCAGTCTGTGACTCCATCTGAAACGCCCATCCGTTTGGTGACATTTCTTGTTCCAGCATCTGACTCCACCTCCTAGCATTACATCCTGTTCCTCCTCGTCCTCCTGACCCTCTACCCACTTTCAAACACTCATGCATTCCTGCGTGTGAGCTCCCGCCACCCTGATGCAGGTGTCCAGAACGTGGTGTTACACCTGGTTCGCTGAATCACCAACCAGCTCACAGCCTGGAGACCTCCTCCCGGCAGCGGCATCTCAGCTCATCTTGGTTATTCTCCACTTTATTCCCTCTTAAGGGTCAGAAAAAGCTCATTTAAATTCTGAGTTATGCTTTTCCACATTCTATGAGGGTAAATGATGGGCCCTGAGAGTATTTGGGAGAGTCACAGAGACCTCTAGATCTACCCCATGGGAATGTGAGGTAATATCATGGATTCAGCAAGCTGTCCTTGACCAGAGGTTTTAATAATTAATTCACCTTCCTGGAGGAGAGATCTGAGGCCAACAGAGGAAATTGGGAGACCCGGGCAGGGCCACTGAATGAAGTGGATCTTTGTTCCTGCAAATGCCTGCAAGTCACTTCCTGACAGATGTCACAGTCCTGCCTGGGTCCCTGCCCATAAGAGCTGTTAATTTATAGTGAACTGACAGTCTACTTGCCTGACATAGGATAAATCATTTATTCCTCTCTTCAATTCCTCCTGTTTCTTTCTTTCCCCAGGCTTTGGGAATGGCCAAGTGGCAAATGGGAGCCGGGAGAGGAAGAAGATCTATGCTCTGGCAGAACTTTGAATCATACCTAGTTTGGTGAATGGAACCCCCTCACTTGGGCTCTGATGCGGTTTTAGGATACAAGGCCTCTCCTAGGTGGAAGCTGTGGGTTCAATCTCTACCCGTAACCCCCCAACTTCAAGATCTTTTATAAGGGAAGATCAGATTTCCAAGGCTGAAACCTTGACTGAGGCTCCTGGGGGGAAGGAAGGAGAAAGGCGTGGCATGTGCCACTGTCCCGTCATCGGGCCTGTGAGTCAATGTGCCAATGGCCTGGGGTCCAGGCTAGCAGCGTCACCCATCCCAGCTGGTATCAGGTGGGTGGTGTGCGCCACGTCCCAGCTAGGAGCTGCTCTGTGCCAGGTGAGTCAGAGACAACACAGACAGGAAAGATCCATGAGTTTGGCTGGTGCAGCCCTAGGCCTGTGACTCTGCAGCTGAGTCTGGGTCCCTGGTGGGGATTTGGGGATCCTGATGGGGTTGCTGAATGTGAGTCTGGAAGGGCTCTTGGTAGTACATAGGGTCAGGCCCCTGCCACTGAGCAGAATCCCCACCAACACATCCAGGCTGAAAATCTGTCTTGGTCCTGAGTGAACGAAAACAAGAAAATGAAATCATTTCTCATATTGAGGATCCACAGACTGGATCTGGCAGGTCCACATGAAATGGGCCTTCCACACTCTGAAAGGATTGCAATGGGGGTGCCAGCACATTGTCATCGGGACTGGAACATGCAGTGAAAATGTCCCTCCCGCATGCTGTCTACAGCTAGTGTGCTCTAATTCTTGCCCACTCTCTTCCTCTCTGGGCTGACTTGGCCTCCCTCAGCTCCTGCCATTGCTAGAGACACCTTGGTGTGGCCATGACTTCTGTTTATTCACCCCCAGCCCTGGATGATCCTTCTGCTCTGTGCCAACCCAGTGAGCCAGGCTTCCAGCCACAGTCCCCAACCCAGCACACAGGTGCTCGGGAACGTGCAGGGAACTTAAATCTCAGGAAGCTCCAGTCTGCCCGCCCTGCACTTAGCACATGTGTTTACCGAATGCCCAGATGGGAAACAGCGTCAAGAGCTACCCTCTACCTTTGATGTCTCCTTCTGTTATCATCGTCTCCTCTTCCAGACGAACTGCTATTGCTGTGCATTCATTCCACAAACATTTACTAAGTACCCGCTATTCAACAAGCTTAAATGTCATGTCCCTCTAAAAGTTTTCCACAACTTTCCTAAAAAGAGCTGGTCATTTTCCTTTCTGTCTTTCCATGCTACTATATTCGTGTGCCCAGTTGGGTCTTTTGTATATGTTGCAATGATCTATCACTGTTCTCTTCTGTGCTGTAGACTGTTGATGTTCCTGCTTAAGGGGAAAATCAGTCTGTGCAGCTTTGTATCACCAGCATCTGGCACTCTTGGAATGTTTACTGATGAAAGTTAATGAATGGAGGGGCACCTCAGTAGCTCAGTCGGTTAAGTACCAGCCTTTGGCTCAGGTTATGATCCCAGCCTCCTGGGACTGAGCCCCATATGGGGGTGGGGGGTGGGGAATCCCTGCTCAGTGGGGAGTCTGTCTCTATTTCTCTCCCTGCTTATGCTTTCTCTTTCTGTGAAAGAAATAAAGAAAATCTTAAAATCTTGGGGAAAAAAAAAAGAAAATCAACAAATGGAAACAAACTGATAAACTTAAATATAAGGTTCATGATGCTGAGTGAGGTAGCATGCTTTTGTGGTGAAGGGTACAGTCCTGGAAGTCGGACTGCCTTCGTTTGAATCCTGGCTCTGAGATTTACTAGCAGAATGATGTGAGGCAAGTTTATTTAACTACTCTGTACCTCGATTTCTGTATTAGAAAAGCGATGATCATAATGATACTTACTTCATAGTGTCACTATGAAGATTAAATAAAATAAGCCAGAATAAAGTATTTCGAATGTGTCCTCACTAAATTATAACTATTACTGCTTGTTAGTCTTTCTCTGTGGATTTGAATCTTTTTGGTTAAATGCTTGTTCAGGGCAGGTGCATGGGTTTAGGATGTGGGGGACCAGGAAAAATTCAGATTTAATTTTCCACGAAAAGCAGAGAGGAAAAGTCAATGAATTATAAGCTTTGCTTTCGTTCTTCCCAGTTAAACACAAGCTGCACTCCTTGGCTTTATAAGGACTCTGGTGGAAGAGGAGGATGCTGGAATATGGCCAAGTGTAGCTGTGAGGGCAATTTCTAGCCAAAGAAAATATAGTTGAAGGGCAAAATATGTCATCAAACAGGAAAAAAAAATCCTGCGCTTTTCTTATTTAAAAAAAAAAAAGGAAGGGTGGATTGGGACCAGTTCTGCTACATTAACCACTAAGATACCCAAGAGATAAATGACACTTTTAGGGAACTAGAGGCATTTCTTAGTCTGGAGCCATATGATTTTGAGACCATTTATGTAATCTTGAGTTTGGCCTGGCTTCTTAATAAAGTTTTAAAAAAATAAATGTCAAAAGGGGCATCCTCTCAGGATATGTCAGGTACCCACCTCTGGTCTTGGAGCTGTGACTCAGGCTTCTGAGGCTGAAGAAGAGGCTTCTCCTTCAATGTCACAGCTTTGATAGTAACTCTTCGCAGAACTTTGGGAATCAGCCAAATGAGTCAATAAAAAAGTGCCCATAAACAAGGGAGATCACGTATAAGATATCGGTTATGAGAAGCCTCGAAACCCACAAAATGTTGCCCCAGATTCCCAGCACATGGAGGATAAGGGCTCACGCCAGCCTGGGGGGTTTGGGGAGGAGCACCGGGTAGAAGGAGGCAGGTGGAAATATGACTGAGAGCAGTGGGAAGGGGAATTTGGAGAGTTCTGTGAAGTCAAGTCTAGACTTGCTCATACCCCACTGACTGCCTGCTTCTCCTTTTCTGGATCTCTGGCTTTTTCTGGGTTTCCCATTGGTGGGTTTTCATTTTCCTCTGTTTTCTTTCTTCCCCTCTTTCTATCTCACTTTCTTATGAACTGAGGCTGCCCTTGATTTGACAGTGACAGGGCAAAGGTTTAATCCCATCTCCAGGTTCAGGGATCCTGAGCCGGTGTTGAACACCCCTGCAGATCTACCACTAAGTTTACCCTGCCCCACACCCTGGGTTCTGACAAGTGTGCCGCTCACCTCTGGGGAGTTCTGAGGGGAGGTTGGAGGTCAGAAGCCAAGAGAGCCTGGTATATTTATTTTCCTGGCTGCCTCCATCAGGAGAATCTCAAGGATGTCCTGTCTGGTGGTCCTCCCCATCCAACCTAGCTACTCCAGTTTCCAGAACTCCCCCCTCTCCATGCCCCACATCCCTGAGCCGAGGTGCTCACTCACTAGAACCTACCCCTTTGAGAATGGCCTCTTCCTTAAACTCTCCTCAAATTATCCTAATTTGAGTATGTCATTTGTTTCCTGCCAGGGCAAAATCAACGGGAAGCTTGTTCACAGTTCAGATTCCTGGGTACCGACTGCAGAAATTCTGAATGGAAAGGAGGTCCAGAGAGGCATCTACATTTTTAACAAAGGCCCGCTTCTGATGCCAGCTGTCCAGGGAGGACTCTGAGAAAGACTCGACCAGACTCAGTCAAACTGGACGTCGTCCAGATTTAGTCAAATGGTAAGAATAACGCAGCCCCCATAGTTCCCATTGTTCCAGCGTCTCTTCTGAGAAGTTCAAATTTTTGTATGAGATCATTATGAGCTAAGTTGGGAAAGGCAGGGCGATTTCTAAACCAGGTCCTGAAGTCTGTGGGAGGGCTCCAGCAACCAGAACCACAGAATTACAGAGCATCAGTGAACGTGACACTGAGCTTCTCAACACCTCATTGATTTGTGCTGGCACAGTTTACCTGCAGCCGAGGGCCCCTGCAGTTTATTTGTCTTGATTTCACCATCTCTAATAAGATAGATGCAATGGATGGCAGATGCCCAAATCTGGAATTAAAGAATTCTGTCCATGCAAGCCTGCCACGCATGCCACTAGTCCAAGCTAACAGTTGTTAATTGCACAGTGTTATAAGGAGGCAATCATCCAAGAAGAAAAAACAGAAAACCAATGAGTGGTATCAGGAAAACACCAAGGAGGACCAACAAGCATGCAGAGAAAAATCCAAAACCTATCTGGATCTTGAAGTCGTGTGGACTTACCATTTGAGGAGCCTGTCCTGTTTTCAATGTATCAGGTGCATTCTTGGAACATGACTATTTCAAATATTTAGGATAACATTTGTTTAGGCAGCAAGGTAGACAACAGAGGTGGTTGGGAAAGAACATTGTTTCTTTTGAGAACTGTAACCTTTTGCTGCTTCTCTGTTTCATTTTCTTTCTTTCTTTCTTTCAAGATTTTATTTATTTATCTGACACACAGAGAGAGAGCATGCACAAACAGAGGGAATGGCAAGGGGAGAGGGAGAAGCAGGCTCCTCTTTGAGCAGGGAGCCTGGTTTGGGGCTTGATCCCAGGATCCCGGGATCATGACCTGAGCTGAAGGCAGATGCTTAACCAACTGAGCCATTCAGGCATCCCTAGTTCATTTCTTAGAATAGTAGCTCAGAAAGGAAAAGGGGCTGGTTCATATCCCCCTTCACAAGGACAAGCTACAAGAGCAGGCTCCTTGACTAGTGCCTGCCTTAAAAGTCTTAAAGCAAGAATCTGGTTGCAGATGCCCCTATCAATATCATCTAATTTAAAGTCCTTTGTTCTTGGCAAATCATATACCAAAAAGCTCCCCTGAATAAACTAATGTGCAATGCCATGAATGAAATACATGTTTTCTTGGCACTCTGTTTCCTGCTCTCGATGTCCCATTAATCCCATGGTCACTCTAGAAGAGCAGAGCCTAAGAGAAAAAGGATGGACTATGGCATCAAAACCAAATCCCTGGTTCGAAATCTTGACACTGCCACTTCCTTTAAGAAACTTATGTCAGTGGTTTGCATTCTTTGTTTCCTCATTAACAAAACTAATAAGATCAGGAACCTCATAAGAAGATGTCATCATTAATCATATCAATATATCTAATCACAGCACAGCAGCTATTGTATGGTACTAGGTTCTCCATAAATGAGAGTGCTCATTCTTGTTACTCTTCTAGAAGCTCTAGTTAAGCCTCCTTTGCCTCTTTCCTTCCCATTTGTCAAAGCGCCAGGTCAGAGACTTTGCAGCTAAAAGGACTCTCTTGCTTCCAGGAAAATGCAGAGCATAAATGTGGAAACTGGCCCAGGGACTAAAGCTCGGAAACCTGACATTTCATTCTGAGAGAGCCAGGTTCTAGGGTAATTGCTTCCTGCCCAGGAAACAGTCTCATCAATGACTATCACACCTCTCTCTGACTCCACTTTCCTGGGTACCACAGACTTCTCCTTCCTCAGCAGAGAGTCAAGCCACAGACTACAGACCCAGTCCATTAAAACTCAATGGCTCTGTCTCATGGGCCAAGATAAGTGCGTGAAGCCAGACAGTCTGTGATTCAACAGAACTCCTTTGCATATGTTTTTCTTTGTGAGAAGCTATAAAATCACTAAATCTATTTGTTTAAATGCTGTTGGCACTTGTAACTTTTGGAGTTATCCCTGTTGTCATTCCCTAACATATCTTCTCAATATAAATGAAAACACCCAGGGGTGCCTGGGTGGCTCAGTGGGTTAAAGTCTCTGCCTTCAGCTCAGGTCATGATCTCAGGGTCCTGGGATCGAGTCCCGCTTCCGGCTCTCTGCTCAGCAGGGAGCCTGCTTCCTCCCCTCTCTCTGCCTGCCTCTCTGCCAACTTGTGATCTCTGTCTGTCGAATAAATAAATAAAATCTTTAAATGAAAACACCCAGAATTATAGAACTCAATCCCTCATCAGTGCCAGTTCATTAGCACCTTATCTTTTTTTTTTTTTAATATTTTATTTATTTATTTGACAGACAGAAATCACAAGTAGGCAGAGAGGCAGGCAGAGAGAGAGATAGAGAGAGGAGGAAGCAGGCTCCCCACCGAACAGAGAGCCCGATGCGAGGCTTGATCCCAGAACCCTGGGACCATGACCCGAGCCGAAGGCAGAGGCTTTAACCCACTGAGCCACCCGGGTGCCCCCATTAGTGCCTTATCTTAAACCACTACCTGGGCCTATCTCACAGTCATGACTCTGGATCATTTGCCACCTAACTATTCTAGCAAAGCATCTATGTCTTGTTATTAATGTTAACATCTCTCCATCCATCCATCTGTCCATGATCTATCCATCCATTCATCCACCCATTCACCCATCTGTCTATCCATGCATCCATCCATCCATCCATCCACCCATCATCTATCCATCCATCCACCCATTCATCCATCCATCTGTCCATCCGTCCAACCTTCCATTGACACATCCATATTAATAATCTCTCAGTACCTGTGGGTGCTCTCTTGAAGCAGCAGCACGAGGAGACCTGGTCTATTGGAAGAAATATGAAAGTATCAGCTTGGGGCGTAGGCACTTGATCTTGTGGCCTATACCTGTCCCAAAATAGCCAATCCCCCATGGAATGCAGCACCAGTTGAGCCATTGGAAATGTATCTTTTGTTCCTACTGGAAGTACTAGGTCTCTCCTCAAGCCTCTCAAAGCACCAGAAGACCTGGAAGTGCCTCAACGTTGTCCCCGTCTCTCACTGCAGGGCTTAAGGATAAAGAAGACTGTAAATCAAATAACTTCCCCCCATTGTCTGTGTAATTTAAACTTTTCATAGATTTTTTTTTCTCTTAAGCAGAATTTACATACATATTTCCTTTCAAGCTTCTTCCTAGAAGCAGTAACATTTAGGAGAAAATAAAAATTCTGGCTGGCTCTGCCCAAAGGCTCCTAGTGGACTTTTTATCTCGGGGGTGTGGGGTGGGGGGGTGATGGGGGAGGGCTTGGTGGGGAGGACTGTGTAGTATCTATTTAGTTAAGAGCAGAAGGTGGGGTGGGGGCAGTGCTATTTCCCCACACAAAGGCAGGGAGTGAAACCCCCTGGAGGCTCCCTCAGTCAGACCAGGAAAACCGTCAGTGACCCTTGGGCAGAGCAGGATCTTTCCAGGGGGCTGTTTAATTTTGCTCTAGCATCACATGACTTATCTAGAGGCCAAAGTTCCTGTGAGATCCTCGGCCATTTCCATAATTATACATTTATTTTAAATTCACTCTGCAGAGCTCTCTGAAACCCATAATTTTAACTTGGGAGTCTTCTGTTCTCTGTCTGCAGGTTTATATTTTACTGCTTTATGCTACAAAGTCAATTTCCCTTTAACTATGTTTATGCTGTGATAAATTACTTACTTTTAGGATCTTCAGGACAATCACTATGTTTTTCTCTCTCTAACAGAGCATTCTAAAGTAAGTATATATAATGCCAAAAACTAAATTTTGCCTGCTTTTCTTCTTGACATCACAACTGGGTCAACATTAACAAAGCAGAGGTCTCCACTTCAGAAAGGAGACCGAGCTTCTGATGAGAACCGCAGGGCTAAATTTCCAGTCAGAGCTCAGAGTCCTAAGTGACAGCCCGGGAGGAGAGAGTTGGAACAGTGCATAAAATACACTTTCCATCAGAATTCTTTCATGTTTATTGATGCTGAGGCAGTGATTATAATTAGTGATGGTTAAGTAACCAGTATAAAATAATTTGTTATTAATTCGAGATTCTGTTACTACTATTACGATCACCATTAATGGAAGCTGTGTTGCAGGAGGAAGAGGACATAGCTTGGGTAGGAGGTGGGGAGGAAATTGGGTGGGCTGGTACTACTGAGGGCAGCCTGACAGACACCAGACCATGAGCTGTCTGTTTAGAAGGAAATGTGTTGACAACAGAGCAGGCATTCAGGAAAGTGCTTGCTGTATACTGGGTACTGCTCTAGGTTCTTCACCTGCATTATTTCACTGAATGTTTACACCAGTCTATGAGAGAGGAAATATTATGATCTCTTGGGGTAAATAAATGACTGTCACATTGCATATGGAATTGTGATATTACATATTTAAAGTGATATTATGTATAGATTGATAAAGGTTGGTATTGGATGTAGATTGCCTACAGAAAGCATTCAGATCAAGGAGGAGCATCTGTCAAAATGGCAGTATTCACTTGGAAACTAACCTTTCCTTGAGCTCCTAATAACCAGTGGCCCAGTTTAGAAAGTAATCTTGTACCTCTGGGAAGAGTAGGGAACAAAACAACTGGATACTTACAGAAAGCAAAACAAAACAAAACTCAGAGGGGATAGCAGATCTCAGAGTGGCATCTGAAATAAAGATTAAGTGTGTGACCACCGCCCCCCCCGCCCCCCCCGAACACCCACCCCAAGAAGCAGCAGGTTGGGCTCTTCTTACAAAGGGGAAGGAAGAGGAAGCAACCATCTCTGTGTTGTGGGTGTTGAGAAGCAGGAGACCCTGGCCCTCTGCCTTCCCCATCTAACAGGTTAATAATCACTCAACATAGCAGAACTGGCTTACATTAAGAACTCTATAAATGTTCCTTCCTTTATTTATTTGGTAAGATGCAAATGATTTAACAGTAAATTATACTTTCCTCTGAATTTATTTAAAGATCCATTTTTTAAAAAAGATTTTATTTATTTGACAGACAGAGATCACAAGTAGGCAGAGAGGCAGGCAGAGGGAGAGAGTGGAGGAAGGAGGCTCCCTGCTGAGCAGAGAGCCTGATGTGGGACTCGATGGTGCCTCTAAAGATCCATTTTTAAGAATAGGTTTTGCTAAATTGGAAGGAAGAGAGATCTTGGGGATACCTGGCTTCTGAAGCTGGAGGGAGCAAATGTCACAGGGAAGATGAAGGATATGCGATGAACAGAGTGGGGGCCCTGAAGAAACCAATCATGATCTTCTCAGTATTGCTTAGGAAAGCCCTGGGAAAAGAGAGATGGGGAAAAGGGATGCTTGCAGCAAGCTACAGACCTGACCTAGTGGCCACGCCCAGGCCATGGGCACCTGGATACTGCCGTCACATTAGTGCCGGGACAGTACATATTTTCTTATTTACATACTTTATTTAGCTCTATATGTTCTTTCAGCAACAAAGCTATAGACTGTTCTGCCAACTGAGTGGCCATCTTGGGGGTAACTTGGGGAGATATGCAGGTGCGTTTGGGTTTTCAACTTCTCCCTGCTTGTTGCACAGCATGGGAAGCTATGAAATGTGGATGGCATGAATATTTGAATCTTCTCAAGAAAATTGGGAGCCTCTCACCTTTCACATAATCAGAGGCTTCTTCCATATTGTACTCTCAGCAGTGATCTTTCTCTCAGCAACCCTTCCCTGGCCCCATGAGTGAATCAATAACCAATGACATTCTCAACAGCATTTACCCATTAGCCAATGCCTGTGGTCTAAAAGGGCTAATACTACTTACACCCTCATAGCTCTGGTGCCTGGCATGGGAAAGGTGCTCAAAGGGTCTGTTGAACTCTTACGTGATTTTACGATTTGCCAAAATGTATGTCAAAATA
This sequence comes from Neogale vison, assembly GCF_020171115.1. Classification (NCBI taxonomy): domain Eukaryota; kingdom Metazoa; phylum Chordata; class Mammalia; order Carnivora; family Mustelidae; genus Neogale; species Neogale vison. Next base: position 10,562,738 of record NC_058100.1, read on the forward strand.
CTCATTGAAAAGTATCCGTCTTGGGCGCCTGGGTGGCTCAGTGGGTTAAAGCCTCTGTCTTTGGCTCAGGTCATGATCTCAGGGTCCTGGGATGGAGCCCCGCATTGTGCTTTCTGCTCAGCGGGGAGCCTGCTTCCCTTCTTCTCTCTTTGCCTGCCTCTCTGCCTACTTGTGATCTCTGTTTGTCAAATAAATAAATAAAATCTTTAAAAAAAAAAAAGGAAAAGAAAAGTATCCGTCTTGTAGCTAACATTGGGTTAGGTAGGAAGGTAAGACGTGCCCTCTAGTTTACAGTGCATGTATTAAGGCAGATAAGAGCAAGATATGCTGAAATACGAAACTTAGTCATCTATATATTGTCTGTGTTTCTCAATCCCAGCCATATGTTGGAATCTCCTGTGAAGCTTTATAAAACCACAGATGTCGATCGCTCACCCACAGAGATTCTGATTAGGTCTGTCTGGTCAGGGTCTATATTTTTCAAATAGTCCCCAGGTGATTCACATAAGGATCCAGGATATGAATCACCATAACAAGTGCTAAAGAATATAATTAAAAGAAATACCAGTGAGAACCAGCATGGAGAGAAAAACCTTGTGGCACACCTGGAACTTGCTTTGAACCTGGACTCATAGAGAGGATTTAGATGCACAGTATTGACAAGAGAGCCTTCTTACAGAGAGTGGGGGCAGTGTGGGTGGAGGCAAAGTGGACAAAGGGAGTTGGAAATCCGGTTGCTGCATACTTGCTGAGGCCACCCCATATGGGAAGATTGGTGCTGAGGTCATGGCCAGCTCTGTCTGGAATGGAACCACCTGGCTGTATGATGGCAGAAGGAGCAGCCTTAGTGACCAAAGGAAATACTTAGAAGGAAAATATGCTTGACCCATAAGCCTGGGAAGTACTTTGTGTCCACCAAACAGTGGTGGGTGGTTGCCAAAATGGCCTTGAAGAAAGGTGGAAGCAGACAAAGTAATACCTGTGTTCTGTATTGAAGGTTCCTTTAAGACTCTAACATGTCAGGTGCAAACCCAGGTTTGGGGTAACAGGTTCTTGGAGCTGTTACTCTCAGTAACCTCACCTTCATGGCTGAGAGTTTCCCCGGCCTTCCTTAATTTCCAGATTGTGATGTTTCTTCTCCTTGGTGGCAAAATCTTTTGCCTTTCTGCTTCCTTTAGGAGGAAATAAAGAAGCTGGGTAGGGTTGGGGATCAGGGTTTCCAGAAGATGAACCAACATATCTTAAATGAAAAATGCTCTAAGTGGAGGGTGAAGGGGTAGACATATCTGATTCCTACCTGTTAATTGCAAAACAAGATAATAAAAAAAAGAGGTGTTAAGGCTACCCAAATGGTCAGGTCAGTCTTTTGAGGCTACACAGCAAATTTAGTGAGTGCACTTATGATGCACTTTTAGGATGGTTTCATTGCATGGAGTGCCTTCAGCAGCACATATGGGAACAGGGCAGAAAATTATGGAAAAATGAACTCACCAGAACAACTCGAGATACCGGATATTTTATTGATTTTCTCCATCAAGTGCTTGTTTATTTCTCTACGCCAACTGTGGGCAAGTAAAGAGAACCAAGCAAAAAATAATAAGTATTAAAAAAAAAAAACTTAAAGAAAATTAGGAGGTGAGACCCCTCTGGGTCTCCAGGATCATGAGACACATATTTGCATCACGTGTGCCCAACAGTGAAACTATTATTATTAGAGGGTGGAAAGTAGCAGGAAGTAAGACCTAAAGAGTTTGCCTCAAGGCTAGCAGACAAGAAGAACAAGGAAAGCAAGATGATTCCAGTTTAGCTCATCTAACAAAAGTCTTCCAAGAGTGAGGCCAGACACCCTAACTTCATCTTGGAAGGAGCGGGAGGCTGTCCCATCCCCAAGAAACCAGCTGCTGTCATGGGGGCCCTGGTAGAGTCACTGTCTATAGGCTTTGGCAAAGCGCACACCGTGTCTGCTTGGGGTGAGCGACTATCTAAATTAAGAGGATACTAGGATGCCCAAGTCAGCCTGGACATTTGCCAGGACCACATGGTGAGCATGTACTACAGATGCTTCAGCCTGCAGTTGGTCCTTCCTTGGCAGGCTCCCAGTCTCTACAGTCAGATTCTCCCAATGAAGGCTGAACCACTGAACACTGTTCTCCTTGCCTGTCTTGAGGCACCCTTATTCTTTATTGCCAGTGCTCCCCACAGATCTCCTCCCTCTCTCTGGGCCGCAACTCTCCCAGGTAAGGCCCCAGTGTGATTACAGAGTGCTACACATAAGCTTCTCCTGGGGAGCCACAGCTCGCCTGTCTGGCCTTGGCTCCCATTCAATGTCTCTTCTCTTGCTCTTCATGTTCCCTTTCTTCTCATCAGTGGTAGTGTCAGGGGAGGACCCAACAGGAAACTCTAACTCAATTCCCAGTTCTGACCTCCTATGGACAAACCTACTGAGGCTGGCAGCCTGCCCTGACTTCCAAGAACTGCCTACCTCCAATTCCCAGTGGGCTCAGCTCACCTTTTGGCATAACTTACCACTCAACTTGGAGCACCTGGTGCCAACTGTTCAGCTGAATGGGAGTGTGGAAGGCTGAACTCCTTGCCCATGTGCCTTCTCTGAACCTCTGCTGTTAGCTGGGCCTGCCCCACCCTGGCGGGAGGTGCTGTGCCAAGTCTCTGTCCTTTCCTGCCGGTGCTGGTGTGCTGCCAGGAAACCTCCACAACTCCTGATAAATCTGGACGCAAGAAGAGCCCAGATGGGAAAGTGTCTCTTTTAGAGCTTTTTGGGAATGTGGAGTGTTGGGGAGGGCTGGTGCCCAGATATTAACACAACCACTTTCTTTTCCTTCAGGATTCTGGTTGATAAAAGATAGACACATGGCTAAGTGAGAATGATAATGTCAGTTTCATTCAGGACTTTCTTTTATGGGTAGAATAGACCATGTATGAAGGCTTTCCTGCCTCCAGCTCAGAGCTCAGCCAAGTCTGTCCTGCCATGCTGAGTTAGCCATCCAGTTCCAAAGCTGAAATGCCAGAGAAAGGCTTTGCTTGTTTGGAGTGGTCCTACCAAGGAGCTGACCCTCAGAGACTGAAAGCATGGGACCTTGCTCTGGAACTTAGGCTGGTCCAAAGGAAACCGGGAGATGAGGGAGCATGCGTGTATGGGCCATGGCTTTGCACTTTATAACCACGTGTAACAGAAACACAGCCAACAATTGTCAAGTTCTCATTATTGTCACTACTTGCATAAATCATTCCTCTTCTTATTGCTAGAAAATTTACGGGAATAAAGCAAGGCCTAGAAACCCCTACTCAAGCCTTCCCCAAACTGATGGAAGTGTTGGGGGCAGCATTTTCTGCTGTGATCTATGGGGATAACTTAGCTGGATCAAATGACTTGTAAATAACAGAGAGTCTTAGTTCCTACGTACTGTTGGTCTTCTGTCTTCCTCATAGCTGGCACTTTGTGGCTACAAAAATTTTCATGCTTTCAGTTGAAGTAAACTTATCATCTCTGCTGGTTCTATCCCTTCCAACTCCCACCTTGCACAGGTCCAAGCTGCCCTGTGCGTCACTGGGCAATGGGCAGGCAGAGTACTCCTGATGGACCGAGGACACAATGACATAGTGATGATCAAGACAGAACGTTAAGGGCCCAAGTTTGACAGGCTAATGCTTTTCTTTGTTCTCAAATCCTTTCTGCAAAGTTTTCCTCCTGCATTCCTCAGTACAGATGTTCCATTCTGAGGCCAGAGAGACATGTGAACTGGGCCAAATTATTTGAGGAAAAGGTGATGCTGATGCTCTGGAGTTTAGTGGGTCACAGTGTGGATTAGAAGCAGCCTTAATGGGAGAGGAATGGTGTCCTTGGGAGGGCTGTCCAGGTCACCCTTCCCTTGGCAGCCAATGCCAGAGATTATTCACGAGTTTCAGAAGGAGGCAGTTTTCTACTCATTCACACAGTTACTGGTTAACCTTCTGGAAACCAGCAGCCGGCCTGGCTGAGCAACCTGGGCAGGAACACAGCAGGTAGGGTATATAGCCTGAAACATAATTCCCTTTAGGGTCATTGTTTTGATTCCTGGTGAAATGGAAACTTCCAGAAAGTTATCCAGGCATTAAGAAGCCTGACTTCCTTTTAATCCTTCCAGAAGTTATTTCCAACAATCATCCGAATCTTGCCTGAAGTCTCTCTTTCCTGGATGTCAGAACCCCATCGCAAAGGGAAACTAGTTTCAGCTTCATTCAGTGGAGTGTGGCTACTTGCTCCCTCCTTCCTGTGGTTTAATCCTAGAACGGCATTGTTGCTGGTCAGTGCTTTCCCTTCTCTACTGGTTCTCAACATGTGGTCCCTGAAATAGCCGTGTCTTTTTCTAGCTTGCTAGAAGGGCAAATACCCAGGGTCCACCCAAGACCTAGAGAATCAGAAATTCTGAGGCTGGGGCTCAGCACTGCATGTTAATGAGTTCTCTAGAGCAATCCTGTTGTGCGTTGAATTTGAGAACCATTGTTCTAGGTCAACTGACCCTTTTTGATGGACTCCTGCTACTTATTAGCTCTTGGATTCCGACATCCAGGAAGGAGAGTTTTTAGGCCAGAGACCAAACAATGATCCAATCTTGATTAATATTTAATCAATACATGATGAATATTCAAGTCACTTTTGGAGGCCACCCTCATCGTTGAAATCTATGGCTAAACCTGAGTTCTCTGGAAACTTACTTGTCACAAGGCTTCTTGTTATATTTTATCATCTTTATGTACTTTGGATTCTATAAAATAATTTGGTCTCTTTGGCATGGTTCTCTATGTCAAATAACTCTGTACTGCTATTTCTATAATAAGATCCATTGAGAGAGGCATCGAATGCGTTGTTAACGATCTATCCTATTCACACTAATGAAACCTCCATTGTCCACCAAGACTGGAATGGTGTCAAAGAGCGTCACTGAGTTTTTCTGAAAGTTCTCTTTGTTCCCGTTACCCATAGCTCACCTATTTATACCCTGTGAGCTCAGTTCTATTAGCTTGGGGCATTGTCTTGAAATTGGATGAATGAAAGTGTTGTTCCCTTTAGGCTTCATCTTCAGAGGATTACCTCCTGTGTCAGAGACTTCCAGCAACCTCAATGTGTCTCCAGTCAAGAGATGCTAGTAAAAACCAGCAGGGAGTAGAAAACTGTTCCTAGTCCCAGAATTTTGTCTATCCTCCTCGTTATACCTCCTGGCTCCTGACTCAATGACTTACAATTCCACTCCTTCTCTAAATAGCTGTTTGAGCCCTTTTGGGTGAAGTTCTGTTAGCAGCTCAGTTCCCATGGCTACCCATCTCTGTCTCCACATCCCAGAGAACAGGTGACATATTTATAAGAGCTCCTGTTCCTGACCACACTCACCTCTCACCTCATGATTCTGCAAAATCCTGATTCTCTGGCTCAGCATTTCTCAAACTTCAGTATGCATATGAATCACATGGGGGCTTGGTACAGACCTGGGATGGGACAAAAGCATCTGTGTTTCTAAGTTCACAAGAAGCAAGGTGAATGCTTCTGGTCCAGGGACAGCATTTTGAGAACCACTGTCATAGGCTGTCAATCAACAATAGCCTGGATTCTTTCTGATTATTTGTAACACTGATGTCCTTCTATGCTGTGTTTCATTTATTCCTTTATTTCATTCATTCCCTTTATAGCAACCCACCCCTTGCAAGTTGCCCAGTAAGTGGGATCTATTGTTTGAGTAAGCAAATTTAATATAACTCTCACCATCTTCTCATAATTTTTATTTGGTACGGTGAACTGACCCAGCTCCAGGGGAAAAACCCACTTCCTGGTCAAGATGAAGTCCTTTGAGGATGCAAAAACCACACAGTATCCTTTAGAAACTTTGTGCATCCCATGGTATTTACTGATAGACACCCAGACACATGTAATAGGATTATAGATCAGCCTCATTTAAGATAAAGTTTGCTGGGGGAGATCAGAATTGCTCCCTGTGGGACTTAAATTAGGTACAAAGCAATTAACTTTAAGCAACCAAAAAATTGGCTCTATAAAAATTCCATTTCAAATCAGCTCTTAACTACAATCTCATTACCAGGTACCTTCACTATGTAAAAGACAAACTAGTCTCTGGAGATGGAGAAACGTGCCCTCCATTCTTGAGATACTTCCCCAAATATGGGAACTGATGAGACCTCACAACTGACCTCTCCCAAGGGTCAGATATTCTTATAGACTTCCTGACTTTTCACATTATTCCTATACCTAGAAAGATAAATCTTCCCATTTCTGAAAACAAATATATTTGGGTTTCACTTCTGATGATGGTTCAGTTGTGCCATGTTAAATACATTTCATTTCTTTCTGAGTATGAGAATTTTAAGTAACTTTCAGTGAGAATCAGGCCAACAGCTCAGTAGACTTATATTTTCATAAAGGATGCTTTCTTGCCTGACATATGATAAGAACTTTATAGTGTTCATCAATTAGAACATTAGCAGATTATTGACTCATTAATTGCTGAATTAATAAGTTAATAAAAGTTATTAACTTTGATATATGATTATAAAATCAATGTCATTGTTTTTAAAATTGAAAATACAAGGGGTGCCTGGCTGGCTCCTTTGGTAGAACAACTGGATCTTAAATCAAGAGCAACTCTTGATCTGAGGGTTGTGAGTTCAAGTACCACATTGGGCATAGAGTTTACTTAAGAAAAGCTGGAAATATGGAAAAATATAAAGAAGTAAAATAATCATCTAAAATCTCACAACACGAAGCTAACTAATATTAACTTTTGAAACATTCTTCCCTTTCCACGTGCCTATGTGTGTATTTATGTATATATAATTATTAAAAAAATTATATACAAAATGGTGACCTTTGTTCATTTTACTTTTATCATGAAAACTTCCTCAAGTCTTTAGCAATTCATTACAAACATCATTCATGTCCACTTAAAATTCTAATAAGCGAATATCCTCAATTTAATACTTCTACAATTATCACATAATAGGATGTGTCTAATATTATTTCTGATGCTAGACAAATATGTTTGTATAAGAATAGTAACCTCAGAGCTACTTGAGTCTGAGGACCATGTGCTCACTTTTATGTTTTTGTAACAGCTACATAATGATCAACCTATAGAAAGTGCTTGATCAATGTTTAGAAACTGAAATAACTGAAGTGGGAGAAGATTTGAAGACTATTGGGCTCTAAAATGATCTGCCCAGATAATGAGATACAAAGAAAATCATGTCGTTTCCTCTGTAGATAGGAGAGGCTCTGTCAAGAGATGCAACATACTGTGTTTGCAGAGTCGAACATCCCTGGGCATGGAAAGTATGAAGGAGAGATATTTCAACCAAGTTGTAACTCTGAAAAGTGTAAAGCACAAACTTGAAAAACAGATACCAGTGTGAGGGTTTTGTTTGGTTTTCATTTTTATTTTGTGGGGGCCGATGAGGAAAGATTTCTTTAAATTTTGAATGAAAAATCATACCATCATACCTCCAGCTCCATCTGAAGAATATCATCAGTCTAGAAATACCACTGTCCTCTGATAACTTGAGGACGTAGCTGTTAGGAATCTGTTCTGGAAAGGTAAGACACACATTCAGTTCTAGCACACACATAGACCCCTCCCCCCAACTACCTCATTAGCACTGTTTCTGGTACACACGGAAGACTTTGTTAAGATCTGACCACTTCATAAAACCTTCCTTTGGAAGTTTTTCCCTCCAAGTGTCCTCAGAACATTCTTTGAAAGGATTTTCTCTACCCTTTGTCTCTCCTTCAAGCCTGAAGCTGGTACTGGTGAGATGGATCATGTCTTTTTGTTTTGGGTTTTTTTGTTTTGCTTTGTTTTGTTTTAAGAATTTATGTATTTATTTGACAGGGAGAGTTCACAAGTAGGCAGAGAGGTGGGACGGGGTGGGGGGCAGAGTAGCAGGCTCCCTGCTGAGCAGAGAGCCCCATCTGGGGCTCGATCCCAAGACCCTGAGATCATGACCCAAGCCAAAGGCAGAGGCATAACCCACTAAGCCACCCAGGCACCCCGAGGGATCATGTTTTAAGAAGCATTTTGGCTGGACAGCACCAGCTCCCTGGGAGCCACAGTGATAGGAAGGCTAGACCATTACTCACCTGCAGGGATAGAGGCCGGGAAGCTCACTGGAGCTTCGGGAGCAATAGCCAAGTAGGAAACTGTGTCTCTAGTTTAACTTTCAAAAGCCTGAAGACACAAAGATTTTGCCTCTCTGGTAACAGAGGTCACCAGAGCGGTGGCAGGCATCATGTTTCAGATAAAACTAGTGACAAAATGTCTGTCAAGCTGGAGAAAATGGGTGCAGAGGGACAGCTTAGCCAGATGAGAAAGCACAATGAGAGGTCCACATGAGGCAGTTTTCCTCAGTGGAGAGACTTCCCTAAGGAGTGCCATATGAGGGGGTGATGGCTGGGAAATGGGGCAATAGGCAAAGGATCTGAAGTGGTCCCCCAAACCCAGGGCAAGGAATAGTGAGGGAAGGGCAGAGTCATTTTGGCCAGAAAACCCTATGCTTTCCAAGCTGTGTTTGCTTTAGGAAACAGAAAGTGAAGAGACAAAAGATTATCCTATGACATTGACCTCTTTAATACCTGAAAACAAAACTAACACTTTCAGAGGACAGGTTGGGTCAGGGCGTCTGTATGTAACAGGTGCTTCATTTAGGTGATCAATTGTCATGGACCTCAAGTGTTTCTGATGGGGAGGAGGATGGGCCGGGAGGAGATGGAAGCATTTTCAGAATCACATGGATACCAATTCATTCTTTCCTTCTACTCAACCTCCTCAGAGAAGGACCTTGGAGCATCAGAGCTATGGAAAGAGCCACTGAGGAATGGTACCTGAGACACAGGGTGGACATTCATTTTTAGGGCTGAGTGGGACTCTTTTTAGTCTCTCTCTTTCATTGTCCCTGTTTTTAATTTTCATCCTGGAGAAACATTTGGGTGGTAAGATTCAGAGGTGGGTGTCGGCACCTCAGAAATGCCATGTGCTCCTCAGGTGGAATGCAAGGGCTCTCATCTGGAAGGCAAAAGACTGGGTGTGAGCCCAGTTCAAGGCTGGGAAGCCAGAGATCTGGCGATGTCTCTCTTGGTTCTTGGCAGTGGGGTTGTTGTCTGGGATGTGAGCTAGCACCAAGCCCGTGTTTCATCTTTTGGGAGCCTCAGAGACATAGCAGCAGGTGGCTGAGTGCTATGAGGAGATAGCCGAGGAGCACACACCCCAGAAGACACCAGACAGAATCGTAGGGGTCCCTGTGTAGAGACAGATATGCGGGAAGGGGTCACTGCAGAAACTTGTAGCAGCTGTGTGAGATATAGATTTCCATCAGCTAAGCACTGGCTTATCTTTCTCACTTCCGGGAAAGGCTGTTCCTGAGGTCAAGAAGAAAACATCTCCAATTCTTACATTGGCACTTGTGAGTATGGAAACCTTGATAGGTGTCGTTCATTTGTTGGTTTTTCAATAAAAAATTAACATAACCACTTGGGGACTGCTGTTAAATATTCTTCTGCGATAGTTTTTACTGACTAATGTATGTTCCACAGTTAACTTAGCCATTGTCTTTTAAATGGTTTTCTAATGTAAGTAATTCTGGGTTGAACATATATTTTCCCCCATCATGGAAGTGAGATTGCCGGATCAACCAGGTGGAAGGTTTCGAAGACTTTTGATGATTCTCTCAAATTGCTTTCTAGAGAATTGTGCTAATTAACACTCCCAGCAACAGGCAGAAGAGAGTTGGTAAGCTTGTCCTGGTGACTTTCCTGGAGTGTGGAGTTTGGGGAAGGAGAAACACCTGCTATCCTGGATCTGGGGAGATGAATGTGTGTGTTTGGAACAGGGAAACCAGTGTGGGAAGTTTCCAGTCTCCTTTAAGGAGATTGTTAGCCCTGACTACAAAGGAGGAATTGAGGTCGCACTAGATACACACATATAAGGTACTTCTTTCCACCTCTGTGTCAACTTTCCATTTCAATGAGAAATGAACAATGAGACAATGAGAAAATGAACCTCCAGTAGGAAATCAACCAGCAAAGAAAGAAAAGACGCACTGGTCTTTCAAAATATGCACTGTGGGAGCTCCTAGAGGAGGACAGAGGTGGGCATATCGCCAGGACCTGGGTATGGTAATTGGTACCAAGCCAACATTGCTCCATTGAAGATGGCAGACTGCTTAACCCCTCTTCTTGGATAGATGGCTTTCCTCACTTTCTTCACTCATTCGTTCCTTTATTTATCACTCATTAAGCACATAGAACCAGGCACTATAGCAGAAACGGGGGAGGGGGGTTGCAAAAGTGAGGGTCTCCCAGTCTAGTATGTCTCTGAATAAAGCCATGGGAACAGGAGCAGATCCCAGACACATCAGTAAACAGTTCCAATATGATGCTGTATCACTGGTAAGTAGAGCAATTACCTCAGCATGAGTTTAAGAAAGACTTCACAGAGGAAAACACTCATATGTTGTGAAGGCCAAGTCATCTTTGCCCAGGCAGAGAAAAAGAGAAAGGATGTTCCAGGAAAAGCATGGAGAATTAAACGAGTCTCACATGCTTGGGATTGCTCCAGTATCAAGCATGGTGGGGAGGGGGATCTTGGGGACAGAGAAGGGCAGGGCCACAGTGATAGGAAGTGAGGTTATCAAATGAGTCAAAGTTCTAACTGTAAGGTCTTTGTATTCCACTCTTAGGAATGGGCAAAACAGAGAATGGCATTTCTGTGATCCATGCTTCAGTTATAAAAGGATAGTGCGGTGGGGGTGGGTAAGGGGCTGAGAATAGGAGAGCCTGGGATGGGAAGTGACTAAAATCATGACATAAGGTGATGACATAAAGACATCATCATGCATGGACTTTGTGGTTGAACATATTTCTAAAACAGAACCAGAAGGAAGAAAGAATGGTACATGGCAGAAATGACCAGAAACCACAGATGAGCTCATGACAGACAGTGATGAAGTTGGAAGACCAGCTTGGTGTCATTGCAGAGAATGAAACACAGCCAAGAACATCCCAAATATTAGAATAATGTCATTATTGTTCCCTTACCTATGACAGCTGATGGGCCAGTGTGATCTATGATCTTTCTGGGTCTTTTATTAAGTTTTCATCACTGTGCTGCCTTGGCAATCCACTGCCTGAGGGAACATTTGCGATTTGAATTTGAAAATGAGATTCACAAAATTAGATATTCTTCATATTTTTTTCTTTCTCCAGCTCCAAACTGACTTCAAACAAAAGGTTATGAAGGATGAGGTCTTTGAGTCTTTTAACCCTCAGCCATGAGATAGCTAAATTTCCAGTCCTCAAATAGAAGAAATGGTTCCCTGTTCCTTTATTTTTTTTCAAAAATATGTTTTTTTTTTCTTGGAGCGCTCCATGGAGGGAAGAGGCTGGTTGGGTGAGTCTTATGTCTGGGCTCTCAGAAAGTCAGGGAAATCAATAAAGCTTTGGAAGGTGTTCTGAGGGCAAAGAAATCAACAGAGTAATGGAGCAAAAGGACTGAGCTGACAGAAGTTGAGTTAGGCGAGGAGCAGTTATTCCCTGGAGAAGTTCAGCCAGGCGAAGCTGGGATGTGCCCTTTAGTTAATCAAGCCTGGAAGACGAGAGGACAGAGGTGAACCCCAAAAAAGAACGAGTGACAAAACCATCCTGAAAAGGGAAATTCTGGTTCCTTTTTCCTCTCTTCTTGCCATGCGTGCTCTCAGGCTAGCTCTCCATGTCACTGCATCACTGGAAGAAAAGTGAAAAATTTAACTAATGACTTGAAGATTTTCATGTCGGCAAAGGTTTCATACATACCACACAGAAAACACATCGGATTAACGAAAGTAACCTTTCTCCTTTTCATCAATATTGTGACTTTCTGTGACCACATGGTGCATGTGGGTTGCCATCTCTGTAATTTGCTTTGCTCCCTGGTGTCTGATCTTGCAAATTTAAGACATAGTGTCTACCTCATCAGCCACCCCTGCCCCCAGTGACACCCCGCTGTGTGCATCTGATACCTTCATCTATCTGACAACCTTGGACTCCCCTATGCTCTTCCTAACTTCAAACTCCTGTTTCTGTCCTTACTCACAATTCGGGTTTTCCTTTAGGCCATGCTGGGTACACACCCCAGCAGTGCTGTTGAACCCTCCAAACACTTCACCTCAGTAGAGACCCCAATGAACAGACTTTCCACCAGCCTCCCAGACAATACTTGAACAAGTTTGACCTGTCCATGGATGACTTCCAAAAGCCAAGCTGGGGACTTGGGGAACAAAGTTCCATGGGAAGAAGAGTTTCCCACCCCAAGCGCTCCGTCGCTGAAGTCTGTTTCCTTTAGTTACCCACATAGTACTCCATGCTCTGCTGTCCATCCAGCCTCAACGCATCTGTACAAATACAATCCAGGCCAATTCTCCTGGAGCTCACCAGAAGCCTCACGTGGTGAGCACCTTCTCAAAGCCCGAGAATATCCAATGGAAACTTGATCTTCCTCGAAGAGGTTAAATGATAGTCACATCAGCAGAGAGCAGTCTCTATGAAATATGTAAGAAGTAAATTTTCATTGTGTTTTATTCAGATCTGAATTTTGCTTTCACCAGATCCCAGTGCATCAGATCCAATGAATGAGAGATTCGGGGGGCTGGAATCATGTGTGGTAAACAAGGTACTTGTGCTAGGATTCCCCATGCTTCTGGTAGAAGGAGGCTCACCAAGTCATTGATGATCTGACTGACAATTCTCTTAGTTTCTTGTGGTATTGTATGCATAATGTAAAGTTTATCACTCTAACTACTTTCAAGCATGCAGTTCTGTGGCATTAAGTCAAACTGATACTATGGCACAATCATCACCACCACCACCCATTTCCAGGACTTTCTTTGTCTTCCCCAGCTTTACCCTTAAGTCACTAACTCCCATTTTCCCCTTTGCCCAGATTCTGGAATCCACCATTCTACTTTCTGTCTCCATGAATTTGACTACTCTAGGTACCTTGTATGAGTGGAATTAATGTAGTATGTGTCCTGTTGCAACTCACTTATTTAACTGACAATTGTTAAGCAATATTTTCTTTAGTCAACTTATGTCTCATAAATCAAGATGTACTCCTATTGTTGAAGGTCAAACATCTCCTTTCAACAATATAATCCATTAGTAAATCAGCAAATATTTACTGAATCCCAACCATGTGTTTATCTGAAGGTTGGGTGCTCTGAGAAACAGAAGAATTTTTTAAAATTAGTTTTGGAGGTTCCTGGGTGTCTCTGTCAGTTAAACATCCTACTCTTGATTTTGGATCCACTCATGATCTCAGGGTTGTGAGATTGAGTCCTGAGTTGGGCTCCACTCTGGGCATGGAGCCTGCTCCATGATTCTCTCTGCCCCCATGCCCCTGGACAAATTCTAATTTTGTAGATCTAGAGGCTAAGTGAACAGATGTATACAAACACACACCTACACACAGGTAGACATCTGTCCTTATTACCTCATCTATGTGGTAATAAAGACTTTGAAGCAGGAAGCACAGAGATTATTCCTGAAAAATCAGTCCATTTTAGGCAAGTGTAAGTGTACTTGGGGATAGTATTTAGTGAATTGACTTTTGGGAAATTTCTACATGGGTCAAGTGGTTTGGAGGAAATTTTCTTTTAAAGAGATCTAAATAAATGTTAACTATTCAAAGATTTTTTTTTTTAAATGGGAAGTAGGAACTTAACTCACACATCTATTTCTTGATAAGTCTATTCACTTTAGATATTTCATTGTTTCCTGTTAAAAGCAGTCAGCTCTTTGCCATCTGTACTGAACAGCTGCAATTTCCTTCCTAGCCAAACACAACATTTTATTATAGAGAAATTGGCATATTGTGCTTGCCACTTTTTTTTTTTTTTTTTGCATATCCCTGGTCATGGCTAGATTAATTAGGGAAGGAAAAGAATCTTCATGTCTCAAGTTCTAGCTAGGTCAAGTGAATCCAAGGGGCATAGTGTGTCTCCTCTTCACTAAGTTAGCATTAACTAGCCTTCCCAAGCCCTGGAAATTTCTTATATGAGGCATCTGTGCTTGATTTTATTTATGAATATGAGGAAATGTATAAATATCCACAGGACTTCCTGTTAAATGTATCAGATTTGCAAATATTTATCTCTGCTCCTTCTGAATTTGTATTAAGATGAGAGTGGAAAAAAAGAAAAGATACAAATCATTAAGAAGAAAGAGGACAAGAAAGAGGACCTTACCAAATAAGAAATAACAACAAAATTTTGAAATCTAAAAACAGCCGGATGAGTAGTAACTAACTAATTAGAGCCCAGAAAGAATGGCAAGGAGAGAGGCACAAGAAATAAGTGGAACTTACTGATGGGACCCTGGGAAGATGTAGAAATTGGAGGCAGTAGATACTGTGAGGGCTGGAGCAGGGATGGAGCTTGGAAGGGGAGGCTCAGTTAAGTCAGTATAAGGGGTAGTGAGATGCCAGTCCTCGTCCAGTTCTTTGCCACGAGCCCACTAACCTTCCTTCACCCAGGCAAGAAGCAGGAGGTTTTTCTCGGGAGAAATTTAGCCTGGAAGGCTCTTCTGGAATACCCAGGCACAGCAGAGGCTAGAAAGAGAGTATCAGGCTGTAAATAGGGCCAATCAAGTGAAGGAGTCATTATGGGAGATGCCCAGCTCCCAGAATATACTGGCTATTAATCTCATACTCCCTCAGAAAGAGAATGGAAGATTTGCCTTTGTATAAAAAGATTCACAGGTCAGGAGTGCTCACAGATACTGGTATATGGAGTTTTCTCTGTCCTCATCGCATTACTCTGTGGCAAAGCCTACTGATGAGCAAACAATGTCCAACCAATGCTCACACACATGAACACACACACACACACACACACACATTCTCAGGGCTTCTAAATCCATTTCTCTCTCTCTGTTTTAAAGAAATATTTTTATTATGCATGGAGTATTATGTTTATTGTAAATAATCTGGAAAATATATAAAAACATAAAGAAAATAAAACTCATATATTATCATGATCTAGAAATAATCACAGTTCATATATGTAAACCATCTAGGTTTTTTTCTGGGTATGTATACATCATAAATAGTATTATTTTACGTGGAGCTCCATGTTTATACAGTCTTCTATCATACTTTTTTGATGTAACAATATATCATTAACATGTTCCCTTGTCAATATGTAATTATAGTAACATTATTCCTTACAGCTGAGTAGTATTCCTCAGATGAGTGTAACAATAATTCATCCTGTTATTTTTTTAATGTTTAACACTTGTATTGTATCCGTTTTTCATTATAATAAACAGCAGCAGACTCTGCATAGCTGTTTGAAAACTTGGCTGCTTATTTCCTTAAGATTATTAGAAGTAGAATTTTTGGCTCAAAAGGTAAACTCTTTTTCAGAGCCTTAATACATATAGCTGAATTGTTATCTTGAAAAAATGCACCAGTTTATAGTCCTTCCACCAATCTATGAGAATATTCTTTTCCCATCCTTGCGTACATTTAGAATTACAACCAAAAAAGAAAAAAAGTTTGGTACTAAAAATGGCATCTTGTTGTTTTAGTTTATATTTGATTACCAGTTAAGCATTTTACATGTTGTTAGATAACTAAATTTTGCAAATTGATTGTCTGTGACATTTACGCATTTTTATTGAAATGGTTATCTTCTCTTACTGATTTGTTCATGCTCTTTAGAAATATAAACACTGGCCATTATCCTGTCATATATAACAAATATTTTCTCTGCTTTGGAATTTTC
The DNA here is from genome assembly GCF_020171115.1 of Neogale vison. Taxonomy (NCBI): domain Eukaryota; kingdom Metazoa; phylum Chordata; class Mammalia; order Carnivora; family Mustelidae; genus Neogale; species Neogale vison. Next base: position 10,578,551 of record NC_058100.1, read on the forward strand.
CTTTTAACTTAGCTTATGGTTCTAATCTGATCTTTCGTGCTCGTTTTTTAAGTTCAAGCAGAGAACCAAGAATCACCAGTCATGTTGAGGAAGCACACAACATTGAAACAAATACCAAAACAAGCAAGCAGAAAAAAAGAAACAAAAAAATTGGGAAGAAATGAAGACAATGAGGGAGAGAGATAAAATTTCAAAAAGTTATGATAATAGCCTCAGAAAGATTAAATAGTGCATTCATGAAAAAAGAGATGCCTGTTAAAAAGGGAACAGCATGAGAAAGAGAAGGTGAGAATAAAAAAAAGCTTATATACTCAATAAAGCAGTTGCAAGAGGATACTAATAAAATATACCACAAAACGGGGGCACCTGGATGGTACAGTTGGTTAAGCGTCTTGACTTTTGGTTTTGGCTCAGGTGATGATCTCAGGGTCCTGAGATCAAGCCCTGAGTTGGGCTCCATACTCAGGGAGGAGTCTGCTTGGGATTCTCTCTCCCTCTCCCTCTGCCCCTCACCTGCTCATGTTCTCTCTCTCTCTGTAAAAATAAACAAATAAATATTTAAAAAATTATATCTCAAAATGGAAGAGAAAGAAAAATAGGAAAGAAAAAGTATAAAGTTTCATTAACAGGAGTCCCACAATAAAGAGATTGGAGAAGATCAAGGGGAATGAAATATCAAATTAAAAATATATGAAACAAACAGACAAATACCCAGATTACATGAGACTGAAAAGCCCTGTCAAGGGCCCAGACGTAAGAACCACAGGAGAAAGGACCACTCATGTTTTTTACTCTGGTGAGATAGGAAAGAGTGAAAGAAGAGGAAAGTAAGTTAAACAAAAGTGAATATATTTGTGTACCTTTTCCAAGATAAATGGAATCCGGGTATGCTAAAGAGTATCTAGAAACTGCTATAAACTAAATTTTTTACACTATAATTCATGATATTAAGCAAATATTTTTCAAGCACAAAATTAGCAAACAAGAATTAGAACTGCCATGAGAAACATTTTATCATTATTTTCCAATAAAACTATTTTTTTTTTGGTCTGTGGAATAGCAAATTGATAATGAGCTTATTTAATGAGGTCTTGTCAGTCATGTTATTTTCCTCAGAAAAACCCATATCCATAGTCACTGAAGCTTATGAACTCCTTTAATCGTTGTGTATTGCCTCCCAATAGAAAAACTCTTATTTGAAAGAAAGTTGATTTGATTATGACATTTTTTTCCACAGCAAGAGGTAGAAAACTGAGCACTTAATGCCACCTTCCATGTCTAATAATCAATAAAACTTAGCTAATATTCCAACTCTGTTTCTTTGAATTTAAAGTATTGAATGGAATCATCATTGTTATCTTTAGAGTATATCAATAGATCATTGAGAATCACTGGTGTGGGGGTGCCCGGGTCGCTTAGTCTGTTGAGTGTCTAACTCTTGATCTCAGTTCAGCTCTTGATCTCAGGGTTGTGAGTTCAAGCCCTGACTTGGGCTCCATACCCAATGTGGAGCCTATTTAAAAAAAAAAAAGAAAAAATTACCGGTATGCACACTTGGCTTTTATCACTAAAGAGCAATACAGGCAGTCTTTCTTTTTTTTCTTGGACTTTTTAGTGAGACCATAGTTGGACTTTACTCTCCAGCTGGAAATAATTATAAACCAACATCATCAAATAATGTTAAAGAATAGTTCACAAAAACAAAGATGTTTTCCAAGATTAGCAGAATCCTGCCAATCATTATTCAATTCCTGGTACATTTGAGGGCTGGTTATTTCAGATACAGTGTTATCTAAGTTATTCTTTGCATGCCCCCCTCCCCCACCCCGCCCATGGAGTTAGACCCTATAATACTTGGAAAGAAGGGCAGAGAACACAGAAAAGTGTCAGGGGGTTAGGGGGTGGAGGGGGAAAAAAATCCCAGCATTTTATTGCTGTTGCTACAAATTACCTACCTCCTGGGAAGAGGCTCTGGGAGTACCAAGCCCCAACATCCAAAGACTGTTTATAACCAGGCAGTTCTTAGATGAGGCTACATTGGAACCATGTCACCCAAACCTTTAATTACAGGTGTCTGCAGTTAAAATTTGGAGCTCATCAATCTGGAAGATGTTACGAGTCTATGTTGACTAATTGCTGAATCAGTTTTGGTACCAGAAGACTTACTGCCTGAACACACAGTATTCTGCATTTACATGGGCACCATCTACTTTCTCCCATACCAATACATTCTCCCAATTATACCTTCCTGCCATCCGCTGATGACTTCTGTTTTCTGCTCTTGTTCCCCATCTGGCCTGGCAAAATAAACATAGTCTCTAAAGCATCATTAGCCTTTTTTTTTTTTTTTTTTAACAGAAGCAAATCCCTGGAACAACTAGAGAAAAAGGAATCTATTTCCCCCCCAGATATTTGGATTGGGAAAGAGGGAAAACAGAGCTCTGTTATTGCATGCTTTAAAGATGTGAGCTCTGTGCTAGAAGCTTTACTTTTATAATATTATTTAACCAATGCAACAATGCTACATAGTATTGCATGCTAACTCAGGAAACTGAGATTAAGGTAGGCTGAGCTGTGGCCCCAAGTCTTGAGCTAGTCAATGCAACAACAAGGAGGAATTTGTTAATCCAGGACTGCCTGACTGGAAAGTTGGCTCTCACAGTTCCAGACTCTGAGCATGAACAAATATGTGGCTGATGGGAGCCATGAGGACAAATTGCATGGTTGCTATTATGCACCATGCACAGCAAATGGAGTAGTGCATTTGGAAGGACTGTGTTACCACAAAGAGCAATACAAATGTTATTACCATCATTATGGCTCTACTTATTACCTCTTTGCTGGGCGTGGGACATCATCGAATAGCCAAAGATTCATAATCATCCATTCCCAGAGAAGCAGGGTTAAGATTTTGACAAGCCTCCTTCTCAACAGAACAGAGATACACCCCAGTGAACAGTACAATTTCTGGAAGGTAAGTCTGAGCTACATGTAAACCAGCATACTTACTCTTTTGCTGCTTCTTACCTCAGATCTTTGTTTTCTCCCCCTCTCTCTCATTTAGCTATAGGAGGGCCACTGAATTTGATTCATAGTCCAGACTAGCAAGTCAGCTTAAATTCTGTGTAACAAAGGCCATCAAAGAATATGACTGTTTACAGTAAAATGTTATTTTTAAAGGTTAACACTTTAATAAATAAATGGCTCTTAAATATCATTAAGAAAAATGGAAACATTTAAATAAATTTTAATAAATAAAAACATTTAAATAAATATATTTTTAAAAATACATGTTTGAATAAATCAGTGTGGTGCTATATACCATGAAATGTATACACACAGTTATGGAAAATTGTTCAGAACTCATGGATATGTGAAAAAGAAAGCCACGTGCAAAATTAGAAGCATAGTATGATTCCATTCATATATTTTAAATAATCCCTTAAAAATACAGAGACTATGTATGTATGTATGTACTAATGTATATTTATGTAGATGTAAAAAGAATAGTGGCTGGAAGATGTACCGCTTAATCTTAGCCAGGCTTATTTTAGGGAGAGTGAGAATGTAGGCAAGAGGGAGGAAGACTTTCACAGTTTATATATTTCTCTATTGTTCAAATTGTATGCAAGATGAAAAATGCATGTATTATTTGTGTAATAAAAAATAGCAGGAAATTTTACAATTGCACACTCATTAGTCATAAAGAAATCTAATTAAAGTAGATATTATATTTCATTGTTCAAATTGGCAGGGATTTTTTTTAAACAAAAGGGAATAAATTATGAGATATAATTTTTTAAAAAAATTCAAAACAAAAGAACATAGATTTCAATAATGAAAGAGCCCAACAAGTAGCTAACTGAATGAATGAGCGAATGAATGAATGAATGAATGAATGAATAGATAAATCATTTCAAGGAAGATCATCATGAAATTTCAAAATGCCATTAATAAAGAGAAGACTCTGAAAACATCCAGAGAAAGGAATAAATGTGGCATGTGCAAATTCTGGAATTAGAACAGCATAGGACTGCTTAAAAGCAAAAAGATAGCTAGAAGATAATGGAGCAACATCTTCAAAGTTATGAAGAATTTTCAACATACAATGCTATACCCAGCCAAACTATCAATCAATCATGTTGGTGATGAAAAAACAGGCATTTTCACATGTGCCCAAGGCTCAAAATTCTATCTTTCATGTACTTTTCTCTAAAAGCTGCCGGAAGATATGCTTCATCTAAACAAAGGAGTAAAATAAGAAAAAATGAGGCAAGAAAACATAAAATATATACATAGATACATAAATATAAACACATAAATAAAAACATAAGTAAAAATAAAAAATTAATAAGTAAGTAAACAAACTAGAGAAACAGAACACAAGGGAGACAAAGGGTTGAGTTCAATTACAAATATCTGGACAACAGATGTGCCCCTCGCCTCTAAAGCAATCAGTGGCATTGGAACAGGATAATAAGGGACTCCAAGCAGTATGTTTTCAGAGAAAACAAACAGAACTCATAGATTATTTGATGTATTTAGCAATGCTGGAAGTTGCAAGCAAGTTTAGGAAGAAAACATGGTATATCTGTAGAAAATGGAGCAAACAACAAAACCAAAAATATCCAGTTAACAAGCATATAAAAATAAAATGTACATGGAAAAAAATAAATCTAATCACAGTGTATTACTTGTCTCAGTAGAGAAGAATATTTTTATAATTATAATAACATCCATGCTGACTCTTGATTTAACCAAAATTTGTGATTTTATCATAGTGGGCGAATTGCAAGAGGAGAGATGGTGGAAACTGTTGGGGTAAGAGTGTTAAATCCACAGCTACCCATCACACATGGTCACCCATTTTGTCCAGAAAGTTCATGACTCAAGAGTGAATAAAGAAGCACAAAATTCTGAAGCATGGCAGTAATCACATAAAGACACAGTCAAAGGTCAGAAAAGTTTCTTATTGGGAGTAGGACTCTAGAGTCAGGAAGGATGGACAGGGGTCTGTTGTTTTTTCCTAAAAGTTTTATATTTAACCTTTCATTTTTTATGTATATGTCTGTATTAGTATGATAAAAATATAAGTTAGTTTGAAGCAACTGGAAGCATAAGTAACAGCAAAAGTATAATAATAGACTTCATATGTTTCATATAATAGAATATTAAACCATCTTTAGTGTGATTTATGTATTTAAATAATTTTTAATGACAAAGACTATGCTCATGAGATACGATAAATTTTTTTAAAGCTCAGAGTCCAAAAGTATGTTTGGCATATGGTCCCACACACACACACACACAAAAAAAAAAGGAAAAGAAAAGCCTGGAAAGGAATACAGATAAGCATTGATTAGCTCTCAGGGTGGGATGATAAGCAGCGATTATTTTATTTTCTACATTCTCCTATATTTCCAAGTGTTTACACAGCAAGTATGTGTTTATTTTAATGAAAATTAAGAGTTGTTTTTTTTTTTAAAGCAGATCTCAGCTCATCATCATGTAAATGCCTATTCTATCATAACTGTACCAAGGACAAGGCTAGAGAAGGGAGTTCAAAGTGCAGTGGGAGAGATTCCAATGAGACCTAAGGAAACAAGTATCACTAAAGTCTGGAACTGGCTGGGGAGGTCAGAACAAATATTTTAAATATTTTAAATCAAGGTAACCACCATCTTAGAATACTAGTGCTGGAAGGAAACACCAAAATGTCCCCTCTCTGTAGATGAGGAAATTGTGTGTCATTGAGTTTATGTGGCTGGCTGAATATCACAAAATGGTCAGGAGGCTGAGGCATGGGTAGAACACCAACCTGTGGACATAGCGCCATGTCCTTTCCACTCCAACTATGCGCCTGGCCTCCACGAAGTGGCTTTAGTGTAATTGAAAGGTCTGGGACGGGACTTTGTAAATCTCAGTTCTTCAAGTCTGTTTCTTGTTTCTACTGTAGCTCTTCTATCCTTTCTTTCCTGGCCCCTCCTTACAATGCTATAGCATAAAAATATGGGACATTTCTAAGAGTGTGTTTTTGTGTTGTATTGTATTGTACTGTATAATATTATATTGTATCATATTGTACTGTATTTTAGAGAGAGAGAGAGAGGGAAAGAGAGAGCAGAAATGGGGGGGGCGCAGAGGGAGAAACACACTCCCCACTGAGCAGGGAGCTTGACATGGATCTCGATTCCAGGATCTTGGGATCACAACCTGAGCTGAAGGCAAATACTTAACTGACTGAACCACCCAGGCAGCCCCAGAGTGTGTCTTTTTGCCCTTCCCACGCAGCTGTGTACTTACGGCTAGAGTCGACTGACATGTCCGGGTAACATCTTCCTCAAGCCACCGCTGCCAGCTTCTGCAAGCAGGGAGTGCTCAGCATATGCTGTGGACCAATGTTCTCTCTCTACACATACACACCTCAGACACTGAAAAATCAAGTTCAGTCAAGCAAGTTTTAAACTTGTTTTGCCTTCCAGGGGGCTTCTACCTAACTTCTTGTTCTGGTGGAACACAGTCTGGTTTTTGGATCTGTGACCCTGACTCAGGTTTGGGAAAGGATGTTAAAACAGCTCACAGGTCAGATGACATTTGGTCCAACAGTGACTGGGAGAATTTATGAACAAAATACTGAGTGACTAAATTTCCTTGCCTTTAGTCCATTTATTTGACCTCAGGGAGCCCTGACCCAGACTTGGACTGGTACGGAGCCGCAAGAAGCAAGAGGCTCCTCAATATGGACAGAGCTGTGTCGGTATTAAAAGTCAAGTGTATTGGCTCCTGAAGGTACATGCCCAGGATCGTGTCACCCTTCCTCCTCCTCCCTTCCTTAGTCCTTTGGACTTATTAACAAACAGCAATTTATTTCATTATGTCTGCTGTGCCAGACCGGACAATGGACTCAGGCAGCAAAGAAGCACATATACTGTGTATACAGGATGACAATTCCTTTGTTCTCAGGGTGCTTCCATTCTTTTATGGTTCATTTCAGGACCCTATCCCTCTACGTAATAGGTGCCCAACAATTGTACCTAATAGACATGGTCTCCTGATTATATGTATATGTGCACATATGTGTGTATGTGTGTGTACATGTATTCACATGTGTGTGCATATATGTGTGTGTACATATATTCATATATGCAGCTGTCCTACCCCTATCTATCAGAACTCAGGCAGGTAATCAGACCATACATGGAAGAGAGGGGGCACAACCATCAGACGAACAGAGTGGGCTGTTGACAATGTCCCCGAGCAGAGAGGGTGGGGTCCGTGGGGAAGGAGCGGGGGCTAGAGGGCTCTAACAAACATTTTAAAAATATTTTATTTATTTATTTGAGAGAAAGAGTATGTGTGTGAGTGAGGAGGAGAGAGGATCTGAAGCAGACTCTGCAATGAGTGTGCCTGATGTGGGGCTCGATCCCTCAACCATGAGATCAGGACCTGAGCCAGAGCCAGAGCCAAGAGTTGGATGCTTAACCAACTGAGCTGCCCTGGGGCCCTTTGAATGCTCTAATAAAAGATGACTTGACGAGGCATAAATTTTTTTCAAGAAATATAAAGAACCATAATATGGTAGTATGACTTTATTGTAAATGTGCATTTCTCTTATTTTTTAAGTTCTATATAATAAGAGTAGTTCTTCTATGACAGACATCTTACATAAAATGCAGTATGGGCTAATAAAATATCCTATTTTGATCTTTGAAGCAGAGCTGACGTCTGATACGAGAGAGAATGGGGAAACGGGAAGCTGGTTTCTGGGTGGCATGTGGGCAGACAAGGAGGTCATGACACTTCTGGCTAAAAACTCCTTATGTATTTTTATTTGCCATCAGATCATTGAAGAGTTTCCGAGAATTTAGAGCTGAGGTCGCTGTGGCTATGCTCATACCTCGTCAGTAGACACCATCTGGACCCTAGTAGTTTCCATCTGTAATATGATCTTTTATCTACACATTTGTTTCTGGCATGAATCAGAAGTCACTGGTGATTTAATTGAAGATAAGTCATTTTATTGGCGCTAACTCTTCTCTCTAGAGTAATTAATCTGGATTAATTAATCCGAGAATTAATCCCCCCCCCAGAAGAGGGAGTAGGGGGCATTGATTGGATGGACACCGAGAGGAAGTCTTCGCCCCTCACAGATGCCAGCTGTAGCATCTCGTGTCTCAGCCCCTTCCACATACAAAGTTGGGAAGGAGAATTAAGACATTAAAAGAGAACCTAGTGGGCAACTGGGTGACTCAGTGGGTTAAAGCCTCTGACTCTGGCTTGTCGTGATCCCAGGGTCCTGGGATCAAGCCCCACATCAGGTTCTCTGCTCAGCGGGGAGCCTGCTTCCTCCTCTCTCTCTGCCTGCCTCTCTGCCTACTTGTGATCTCTCTGTCAAATAAATAAATAAAATCTTAAAAAAAAAAAAAAGAAGAACCTAGTTCACATAGGGCATATGGGATTCCTAGAGGTCCTTCGAGCAGACAAGTTTTCTTTCCTGGGGTCCCAGGTGCAATCTACAAAAGCACCTGTCTTGGATAAGAAGCCTTGGAGACAGCACGTAACAGGGCAAAGGGTATTTACTGCTAGAGTTTACTGAGTATTATTAGCAAGTAAGGATGCAAAGCTTCTAGAAGTACACCGTGCAGCTAGAAGGTGCCCAATAAATGCAACCTGGCAGAGTGATAAAATTAAATACGACAACAATAATAATATTACTCCTAAGTACCAGTACTAGCAGTAGTAGTGGAGGTAACAGGGCTGGCATTACCTAATGCCAGATCTATGACTTATTTATTTGCCAAGTCAGTCAGTGCTCAATGTAGCAATTAGGCAGCAAATCTATTTGTTTAAAACAACTCAAGTTGTTTCTTGCCTGGATTAATGTGATACCTGACTTAGTCAAATGGGCCCTTTGAACAAAAGAGGACTCCCAAACTGCACATTGACTCCTTGCTTCCTTCCTACCAGCTGCAAGATTAAGAACCAGAAATAATTTCCACGTGGGCAGCCGTGAGTGGAAGGCCTTAGCTCCTCCTGGAGCACCCACCCCACAGCATACAGCACCAGCCCTCAGGAAGCCCTGTGCCTCTGATGGACAGGCCACGGCCTGGACAACCTTCTTCCCCAGGACTTTCATCTACCCCGCCTCCCCTCGGCCCTCCCTCTTCTGCTTTCCCGCCTCCCACAGTCCAAGACTTCCTGGGCTCATCACCGTCCCCCACTCCGGGCCCGGCTCTCTCACACTTTCTGCTTTGAGCAAGAACACTTTGCACTGGGCTAGTTACTGCCTACCAGAGGTCCCCTTCGGCTTCCGAGAGCTGTGCAGCCCTTCTCCCTCCTGCAGAGGACTGGCTTTGCTCTCCTTGCTGGGTCCCCTCCACATCGTGACTGCTTTGTCCATCTTTCTTTCCCACTGGTTTCCACCCCACTGCAGGGACTGAGTGCCACTGCCCAAGGAGCAGAATGCCGTGAAAAGGACATGGTCTTGGAGCCTGGGAGGTGACAGTTGGAGCCCTGACCCTGCTCGGTGACCTTTGGCAAGTCCGCGTGTGTCATCCCGGGTGGCGTTAAGGATGGAACAAAATAATGCCACTAGAGAGCCCCACTTTTCTACAGAAGAGGCGAGTTTCCTTTCTGTTCCCAAATAGTCCAAATCTCATTTTGGTCTCGAAGGCTTCCCCGACACTGTTGCTTTTACCTCTTTGGTTCTGTCCATAAACCTCTAACAACTTCCTGGTGCTATTTTGTTTTCTGAACAATCTGTAAGATTTCGGTTGCGTATGTAATTTATACGTTTCTCCTAACACAGTGTTTTGTTGCCTTGTCATCTAGTGTAACTTATGAGTTCCGGAGGCAATTGTGTTTACTTGCTAATATATAAAATTGTTTATATATTCTGTGTTTATCCTACGCAAAATACTATGGGAGATAAAAGATGAATAAAATCTTGGGGTGCATGTGTGGGTCATTTGGATAAGGCTCCCTGCTCAGTGGGAAGTCTTGTCTCTCTCTCCCTCTGCCAGACCCCCTATGCTCTCTCTCTGTCAAATAAATAAAACTCTTTGAAAAAAAAAGTTGAATAAAATCTAAACTAGCCATGTCGTCAGTAAGCTGTTAGTTCAGAAGTCTACACCAGTGTGTACACATTTAATGGCCTTATAAGGATAGGTCCTATCTGCATGCTGTAGGGAGTCAAGGGAAGGCACCATCATCTGCTTCAGGGGCAGGTAACAGATGAGTGAGCCTGGAAAGTTAGATGGGCAGGAGTATCAGGCTGGATTAAAAAAAAAAAAAGGTCACCGAGACTAATTCAACATGAAACGTGTGGAAAGAATAGCTAATGATCCTCGGTGGCCAGAATATAGGCTTGTGGACCAGAGTGACAGTGTGACCAGTGTAGAGAGAGGGACAGGAAATGTGGAAAGATGGGGTAGAGGTTGTTGGGAGTCATGGACGCCGACAGGAATGGAATGAGCTCTGTTCTGCCAGTGAGCGCAGGGATTATATGATGATATGAAGTTTTTCCTTATGACAATCAACCTGCCTTTAGCCCACAACGAGGATTGGAAAGGAGCACTCCAGGTGGGGGAGAATCTATTTGGAACACAGCACTGGGGTTAGGGGTGCTGACAGTCTCATAAGATGAAAAGCCACATGTTGCTCTCAACTCCCCCAAAACTTCACTCCTAATAGCCTACTGTTGACCAGAAACTTCTTGACAACAGAAACAGTTGATGAACATATATTCTGTGGGTGATATGGATTCCATACTGTTTTTATACAATAAAGTAAGCTAGAGAAAGGAAATGTTTTTAAGAAGCTCATAAGGAAGAGAAAATACACGTACACTGTTGTACCGCATTTATTGAAAAAAATCAGGGCAAAAGTGGAGTTTTATCATTCAAACTCATGTTGTTCAAAGGTTGGCTGCACTATGGATATAGTCTCTCATTTAGGTAGTGGGAGCAGGACCAAGGCAGCAGCAATGACACGGAAAGGAAACAAAGGGATGGATGATTTCAGATGTCACTGCAGATGGACCAGCAGAATTCAGCAACTGCCTTGTTTGGCAGAATGTGTGTTTGTGTCATCCGTCCAAGACATCCACGAACTTCCAGCTCACGTCCCTTCCCTAGCCCGTTACTACTGGGGGAGCCTCAGTGTGAGTCATCCTCTCTGTCCCTACACATGTATATGCAACAAAAACTTGCCACTTGATGTGACATGGTTGGCCCACAGCTTGCGGGTTATTCCTCTGCCACTAGCATGACATCAGACTTCTCTGAACTTATTGTGATAGTTTGGAACTCCCCACAGAGGACTCCTGTTAAATACCCTGAACCCTGGTACGGTTTCCTGGAGCCAGGAGCCTAAAGCCAATGAGTGCTGTCAAAGGAGAGGGTTCGAACTGATGGGCATGCTTCCTGTCCTTTCTGCAGCTGTTGGGGTGTGTGTGTGTGTGTGTGTGAATGACCTTCACCGAATAAATCCTGGTCACTTTTCCTAGAAGCAGGGGAGATCCCACACTCCAGTCTAGCACATTTGGGGAACTGGTTGATGGTGCATAATAGAAAATAGCCTCTTCTCACTGTCCTGGATTGGAGCTCTCCCAGCGGGAGGCACAGATTCTGTGTGAGTTAACACTGAAGGCACAGAAAATGGGGCAAAAAGGACAAAAAGAGAAGAAAAGGAGGATAGAGGCCTGAGGGGCCCAGGAGGAGGGATTGAGGAAGAGAGTGGGGAGGGGAGAAGTGCAGAGGAAGAAAAGGCAGAAAATGCCTGCATGACCAGTGGAGGGGCCGACCATATTTGAAGTAGAGAGAAGCCATTTAGGAAGGGAAGGCCTGAGACCTTAGACCTGACCTTGGAGATGACTGTTTCCTGTGACCCCTGCACCCTGGGTGATGTGCCTTTGACTTCCGTTGTATTTCTCCTCCATGACTGCTCTGTTCCCTTCTTACTGTTCCCTGTTCTCTTTGCCCTCTTCCATTCTTTCTTTTTACCTGTGACTACATCCTATGAAATCCAGGCCTTTTCTGCTTCATCTATGACTTGAGCTTTGAAATAAAATTATTTCTGGACAACAAACCGATCATGTGGCCAAAGAGCCTGCCCATTAGCCTGTGACACACACACACACACTCACACACACACACATACACGCGCGCGCGCACATGCCCTGAACCATGTTTGGTACACTTGTCCTGGTCCGTGCCCTGGGAGGTAACACTTGTCAGCAGAGTTGCCTTGACCTCACTAAGCACACTCTCACCTGCCTCTGACCTTCCCCTGATCACTTCCTTCTGACACATCCTAATATGGTCTGTCACTTCTAGACCTCCTTCTTCTGGTGTAGCAACCAGTCTCTCAGGAAAAACACAATTCTTCTGTTATCTTTGTACATCAGGCTTAAGAAGTTGCAGGCTCATGTTGGTGAGCTGAGGGAGCAAACAGCATGCTTCGGGTGCATAACTTTCACTCATTTCCACATTTATTGTGAAGACCATGTTTGCCCCACATAGAAAGGTCTCCTGTCAGGTAGTGTTAGTGGGAGTGAGGGGGTGGGGGGGGTGATGTCAGGGAGGAAAGTGCTTTACTTATGGAAACACCAACTGATACACGCCCTTATGGCTCTTTTACTTGTCAAACATCCAGTGAGTAGCTGCTCTGTACCAGCTTATATGCCAGGCCTGGTGAATATAAAAAGAAACTGAGCACCTGGGTGGTACAATTGGTCAAGCATCCAACTCTTGGTTTCTGCTCAGGTCGCGATCTCATGATCCTGAGATCGAGCCCCACGTCAGCCTCCATGCTCAGCACAGAGTCTTCTTGGGGTTCTTACTCTCCCCTCCCTCTGCCCCCCCTGCTCATGCTCCCTCTGTGTCTCTCTAAGATAAATAAATAAATCTTAAAAAAAAAAAAGAGCGAGAACTCGATATAGACCCTGATTGCCCTCAAGCAACGTACAGCCACGATAGACAGAAGTGAACTAACTAAAACACGATGTAGGAAAAGGGACAGCTGGGAAGCCTCAAATATACAGGGGTTGGGTCTTGAAGGAAGAACGGCTCCTCACCTGGTGTGAAGAAGGGGATTCCAGGCAAAGAAAACAACAGTACAATGCAGCGGTGCATGAAAGTGCCCAGTCTGTTTACAGATGAAGGATGAAGTCACCAGGGTTCTGTCACAGGGGTGTGTGTGTGTGTGTGTGTGTGTGTTTAGGATGGGTGGGAAAGAGTCAAGAGAGAGATCGAGTTAGGGGCCAAGTTATGAAAGTTGCTGTATGAGGATACAGCCTGTCCTGGGATGTGGACAGAAGAAGAATGACTGGGAGTCACTGGAGAATTAAGAAATACTCGGTTGTAACATAAGCAAATCTAAAATCTGGAAATCACAACTGAAGGAAAACTGTTTCTTTACTCCAACTTTCCTGACACCTAAGGTTGGGGAGATTTCTTCCCCACATTAACATTTTTCTGAGCCTCCAGACACTGACAGGGTGTCTTATCAATTAACCCAGTTCTGATAACTATCAGCATCAGCAACAGGCTTCACAAGTTTAAGGACTCAGTCCCCTAAGGCCACCCTCCATTCAGATGCCAGTCACAAGTAATGGGTCCCCAGGCTACCTGCGCATCTGTTCAACTTGGCTACAAAGTCAAGAGCTTGTGTATCTCCCAACCCCTTTAGATAATTTGCTGAGGTGGCTCACAGACTCTGGGAAACATTTGCTTTTCTTTAGTAGTTTATAGAGGCTATTATAAAGGATATAGATGAATCCCCAGATGAAAAGGTACATAAGGTGAGATCCAGAAGGGTCTCCCATGTGGAAACTTCTGTCCCTGTGAAGTCGGGACTTTTGGTTATGCCAAAGTCCCAGCACATGGATGTGTTCACCAACCTAGAGGCTCTGAACCCAGTACTTGAGGGATTTTTATGGAGGCTTCACCATGTAGACATGATCAATTAACTTCATCACCAGCCCCTCTTCTCTTAATGAAGGATGGGAGGTGGAGACACAAGTTCCAAGCTTCTAATCACAGCTTGGTCTTTCTGGTAATCTATGCCCATCCTGAAGCTCTCTAGAAGCCCACGAAGCATTTCTTCATTAGAACAAAAGATGTTCTTATTATTCAGAAAATTACAAGGGTTTTAGGGAGGCTCTGTGTCAGGAACTGGGGACAGAGACCAAATACACGTTTCTCATAATGTCACCAAAAAAATTCAAGCAACAGAAATGGAAAAGTAAGTTTACAGCTGGAATTGGCAAACTGTTTCTGTAAAAGCCCAGATCACAAAAATCCTAGGCTTTGCGGACCATTTAGTGTTTGTAATAATTACTCATATCTGCTATCATAGTGTGAAGGCAACCAGAGACACATGCATCAACAAATGAACATGGCTGTGTTCCAATAAAACTTTATTTACAAAAGCACATTATGGGCTGGATTTCACTCTAAGTTAGAGAAACATTTCAGAACAAGAATTATAAAGACTTAAAGGTTTTTCCCCTGTGTATGTAAAGATGCACAGTGTTTAGAGCTCTTTCTCCAAACTGGAAAGGAGATTGTGCTATTGTCCTGGCCCTGCGGGACTTTCTGAGTTCCTGGCTTCCTCAGGGATGCCTGAGTGAGGCCAGCCCCAGTGCTGATGGAAGAAGACTTTTGACACCTGTGGCTGTTGAAGGGTATCCTCCCAAAGTCGAAACCAGGGGCCACAAGTTTGTAGTGGTGAGTAGCACAGATCCTGGCTTGGATCTGATGCAAATTTAGGGGAGTTACTCAGCCTTTCTGACTTTCAGGTGTCTCATTTATAAATTGAGGATTTTTTGGGACATTCCTCATGTGGTGTAAAGACTAAATGAGGTACTACTTGAAAAACCTCTAACACTGAATCCAGCTTAAATTAAGTGCTCCATAAACATGAGTAATTGGCATTACTTTTTACTAGCTTAGGAGATCCGAGGTTCATGGAGGTAAATGGGGTTCTGGTACTCTCAGAAACCATGAATAGGTCCAGAGAGATGCGACTTAGAGCTCATATGGCCTGATATCAATCTCAGGAAACCATCTGATCGTGTCCATCTGGGGGCTAGGTGCTTTATATGCCTTCCCTCACTTCATATTCAACAAGGTCCTAGGGAAAAAGGTGTTTTTTTCCCCCTCTATTTCTATTTATGGGAACCCAAAGCTGAACTGTGCTGGGGAAACTGCTGGGGTTCATGGCTTCTTTGTGGCTACCCTGTGGCCCCAGCCCATGTCTGCTGCATGGACTAAGTTCACTCTCTGTTTCTGTCTCATCATGTAGCTGTCATTATTTATGCACAGAACCAGCACCACTGTGTCCTGTTGGTACAAGTCACTCCTTAGAGTCTATAAAGGTACTAGAAGGCTGTGACCCTGTAAACATTTCTGTGTCTCTCATAAAACCAGTAGAGCACCTTGTGTATGGTAGAGATTCTTGTAGTTGTTTGAATGAATGAATCTGTGCTCTGCCCATTCCTCCTTGGATTCTGCCTCCCTCCACACACAGTCACTACACCACTGTGGGATCCTGAAGAGACCCAGGGTAAGCTGAGGCCCAAAAGCTGTAGCCTCAGTGAGTCTACAGGTAGGGAGGAGAAGATCCTGTATGACGGGGGATCTAGAACTGGAGCCCAGGTCTCAACCTCTACCTCTGTACCTGCCTTGCTGGGGAAGCGTATGTGAGTACCCACTCTTTGCTCTTCCATTGCTCTACTTTTGGGGAGAAAGGCTTTCTGAAATCACCAGAAATCCTTTTGCTCTAATTCTCTGGCCTAACATGAAGTGGGTGAATGACTATCACTGAGGAAAAATTGTATTTGTAACCATGAGTGTCTGATGCTTTGTTCTCGTGAGGTCCCCTAATTGGATTTCTTGATTAGGTCATCTGAGAAAATTTAGACGAACTCTCAACATTTTTGCATGTTTATCCAGACCTCTGAACTATTAGATCTTCTTTCACTGTAACTTACCACGAAGGAAGAAATATATGACTGTATAAGGAAGGTATTTTGACTGAAAAAATGAAGTTCAGTGAAATGGCCATGATTTCCCTGAGCTCAGCTTCTATTTTAAAACAAACTGTCTTCGGTTGAATAACAAGAAAATCATGCTTAGATTTAACTCACCCCTCCTCCCCCGCCTCTTCCTTTGGTCACATTGGTTTAGCTACCACCCAAGTGGCCTGGGCAGAGCTTGAAAGCCCAAGGATGAATGCATCCAAATGATTCCCTTTGTAGTTTATCTGAGGCTGTGGTGAGGCCCCTTCACAGCAAAGGAGGTGCACAGGTTATTTGCAGAGATTTTGAAGACAATACCTTCAACTCTGAGTTTATAACTAGGGCCCATTATAGTTAGTGTTTGAAGGTGCTCTGGGGTTTCCTTTGCATACTCTGTGTGCAATCAGGGAGGCCAGAAAGCAGTACAGAGCTGCACAGGAGTGGGGAAGCACTGAGCTTCTGGTGGGACCTCCTGCAAACAGGTTAAGAGTCATTGGTCAAGTATGGCACTCCAAGGTACTCTTCTGCACAAATGGACCAATGGGGAAAGTTTGCACAACAGTTAACATTTTAACATGGGTAAGTTCGGGGTTTTATTTGTGTTTTCGAGGTGCTGGGGGATGGGTTGGGTCAGAGGGACAACAGATGGAAAGGGTAATGGATGGGTTTGAGGGCAAAGGTAAGCTATACATCCTGGTCTGGGGGATCTTCAATTTTCTCAACATGTAGACAATGCACAGAAAGCCATTTTACCATCATTCCTATTCTGCTGTTGTTTGCTGACTTGTCAACTTTTGGAGGCTCTTGTGTGGACTGGATCTTCATTTCCAGACCTCCATATACAGGAAAGAAAATGGCCACTCCTTCTGTCCTCTTTGTCTGTGCATAGATCCTTATAAATAAGTCTCAATTAAGCACCATTCCTGTGACCTACAGGAAGCCCCTGCTGATCCTGGGTCTGTTAATAGAGTGTGTGCCTGCACTGGAAGTAATTAAATGGGCTGAGTGCAACTGTCAGAGCTCCAAGGGCCGAAATGCTATCTTTTTCCAGGGCAAGAGTAATAGCTCCTTTGTTGGGAACATAATGAAAGAGACAAGTGGGAAGAAAATCCATTGTCAGCAGCACAGATAACTTTGGTGTACCTGGGATTTGCCATAAATGTATTTTGATGACTTATTATGTCAGGAAGGATGTTGCCTTATCTTTAGGGCTATTCAGCAGAACAGAGGAAATAATCCCAGTGTGACAATTATTTATCTAGATATGAGTCCCTAATAGGAAGGATGGGAGTTCCATGCACACCACAGTGTTTCATTTACACAATTTTCTTCATTAACTTTCTGGTCTTGCTGAACAGCCTATGTGAGTGGCTAGATGAGGCTGGTCCCTACTGGATATCTTGCAGAAAGGCATACCTGAGGACTGTCATCCAATACTGATCCCTTTCAATTCTGAAACTTTTCAAATGACATTTTATTACAAAAAATAGGGACACCTCCCTGCACACTTTCCACTTGAGATGCAGTGGTGGGTAATGGGAAAATAATCCCCATGAGGAAAGAAATTCCAGGGTTTTTTTTCATAATTAAAAAAAAAAAAAAGATTGTATTAATTTGAGAGAGAGAGAGAGAATGAGCAGAGGCAGGGGGGCAGAGTGGCGGGAGAGGGACAGGGAGAGAGAATCCTCAAGCAGACTCCCCACTCAATTCAGAGCCCCATGTGGGGCTTGATCCTAGGACCCTGAGATCATGACCTAACCTGAAATCAAGAGCAGCCTGCTTAATGGAGTGAGTCAGGGACCCCAAAGAAACTCTAGGTTTAATGAAGCCGAGAAGGCTTCTTTACTCTGAACCAGCTCAGAGCTCTGACATCTGATGTGTGCTGTCACTCTGCAAGCACCCAGAGCATGGATGTGAGGGCCTTTCCCGAACGTACATGACTAGGAGCCCTTTTTAAGGATGGAGCTCTGGCACAACTAGTGTCTCTTGGGATATACTTTGAGAAATGATGCTTGATACTTATCTATTTTTTCCCCATTGGTCTTTGCAGATTTTTCTCAAAGCTGAACTTTTACTTTGGCCACTTTTCTCTAAAAGTGAATTTTTAGAACTATCCAGAGACAGCCATGTGGGTTACACACCGAGGTCTTGAAAGATTCTACCCTCACTTTTGGCTAAAGACTAATCATGGTTCCTATCATCACTGGTCTCATTTTCCTGTTCCTACTATCCTCTCGGGCTATCGGATGACAAACCTGGCTTCCTCAGATGTATGTCATCCTAGTGGGGCACTGGGGTCTTGATGGTTCTTGTCATCACCATCCTCAGAAGCTGAGAAGTGCTCTTTATCATGCTGCTGTGGTTCTAGTTAGGAAAATAAGACACTTGGGGGAACAAACCAGGAAACAACTAGTCCATTCATTTTATTCTATTCCAATTAATTTTTTTTTCTCCTTCCCTCTCTTTATATCAGGCTAAGTGTCATACTTAATATACAAAACCGTTGCCTACATTCTAATTACTGCAGCTCCAAGAGAAATGTTCTCTTTAGCAATTCTGACTTCTTGAATTCTCTCCTGCTCACTGGATCCATGTGGCTTACATTTACATACAATGTAAAAGACGATGGTTTGCCCAATGAAATGAGTTTCTAGTGATGGTGTATTATAAACAGTGACATCTGGTTAAGAGAGTCTTGGAGAAAATTCCTGTCTTCTGAACATTCCTCAGTACAGATGCCGTGGGCACTTTCTTATCTATGGTGAAGGCTAACCCCTCATGTTAAATATCTTTGGGCATTGGAAGTACCTGCTCAACTATTTATGGCTCGTTAACAAACTACTCCAAAATTAGTGGCTTCAAATGACAGTTATTTATTGTTTCTTATGATTCTGGGGGTTGACTGGGCTCAGCTGGACAGCTCTTCTGCCCTGTGTGGTGCTGGCCGGGACACTCATGTTACTGTATTTAGGCATGCAATTGGCTGGGTCTAGGACATCCAAGATGGCCTCATCTACATGTCTTCTGTTGATGCTGGCCATTAACTGAGGTGCTACAATTCACCCTTCGATAGCCTTTCTTCCTCTAGTAATCTAGATTGACTTCCTAAGAGCATGAATCCAAGAGAGCAAAAATTTATTGCTTCCACCATATTTAATTGGTGAAACAAGTGATGAAGCCAGCCCAGATGCAAAGGGAGAAGAAATATTCCACCCCTCAATGATAGGAGCAACATAGTCAGAGGAATTGTTGATGGCGTCTTTGAAGACACCAGCACAATGCCTAGCTACAGATACTTGAGATAACTCAGTGACTGGTTCATTAGAACAGCTCTTGTCTACCTCCAACTTTGCTGTTGTCTGCTCCAACTTTGCTGAATTCCAGGGAAATGACTCCAAGGTCAGACCCACAATTTTATTTTTCTATGAGGTCCTAGCCTATAGATGTCTCTGAATGGGGTTGAAAATGCTCTTAGTTTCATTTCTCAAAGAATGAGGTAGAAGATCTCTGAATTAGGGGTAGATCCACAGTACAATATCCCCAAAGTTTTGTCCTGCCAGAGGAAGATGTGGCAACAAGTTTTGGTGCCCAACACCACAACATCTTGTAACATCGATGTTAACAGTTTTCCTCACTCTCCAGATGTTTGGAATGCAGTAAGTCTCAACACAAAGCTCTTATTTGCACCTGTGGACAGACTTAGAAATCCCCTTAGTGCTTCCCTGGAGCACTGGAGCCTGGAGCTCAGATGAGTCAAAGATGAAAGGTTATGGCTAAAGATGTTTGAAAACAGACTTTCTTCTGCTAGAGACTCCTCAGCTCGGGTGCCACTGTTTTATAGACAGACCATTGAAGTTTAAAAGTGACACTTTGAGTAAAAAAAATATATGCCCATATCAGTACCCCTCCCATTCCTTTTGTATATCAGATGTTCAGAAGTGAAGAATTGCTGTGAGCCACTAATGCTGTTGCATGGACTAAATAAGGAGCAAAATCTACCCCCATTATTGAAAAGGGGATTTCAAGTAAATAACCAGGAAGAAGATGCAGCTGTTAAACTTAGGGACTGATAACAAAGAACTACTTGGCATTTAGCAGTTTTAAGAATATAGGAAGTGATAGTTAACCTATGTTGACTTGGTTGAGAGTCTGGTGGAAGTCAGAGGGAAGTATTTGCTGAACTTCTTAAATCGTGGTCAGTTTCTGCTTATACTTAGTACATGTTTTCCTCCTGCAACTTTCCTTAATCTAGGAGATACAAAGATATTCATATTTATTTGCATTTAAATTGCTTTCCCTTTTGAGTCTCTGTGACACCTGGGGCTCTATTAGTGAGCTCATTAGGAGAGGCTTACATGTGGAGGGGAGGCTGGAATGAGAGGCAGGTCAGTCTGTACACACTCAAAGCCTGCCCAAACCTGAACTGGAAAGAGAGGACAGGCTGGAGAGTCTGGGTGGTTTCTTCCCAAGAGTTTTCTCTGATATAAACCTGTGTCTCAAGCAATACTTCTGGGCAGGACTGTAAAGGCAGACCCAGGGTTGAATGAATATATTCAAAGAAGAACAACATTCTGAGTGCTGAGTTAGTTCACCAGATTAAGAAAGCTTGCTTGCAAATGAAAGCTGGGCTTCCACTTTTTTGGGCCAATTTAATCAAAATCGTTCCACTCACTTCCGCTAAATGATTTGGCTTGCACGATGTCAGCTGTAAAGCATGAATGGGTTTTCCAGTCCACCATGGTTTTGTCATGGTTGATGGCTGATAAAGTCTATGAGTGGTTTTATTTGGATGACTCATTTGTCATTGGGATTTTAGAATACCTACCATTACTACCTAGTGGAGGACACCTGGATTTATTAGTGTCTGGTCACTTTATTCTGGGTCCAGGCTCCTACAGGATCAGTGATGCCTCTGGGATTCTGAACACTGTTCACAGTCACTTCAGGGCCATGACATTCACAAAGGAATCTCTCTACTCAGTTTAGGTCACAGCAGCCCAAGGGAGAGCCACTCCAGGCTTGCTACTGTTGCTCAGCATAATAAAGTGTCTAACACATCACTTCCCGGGTCTTGGTGAGCCAGACAGGGCTACCCACGTAGTTCTGAATTTTCCATGTAAAATAAATCCACTTCCCTCTCGGACTCTTCCATCTGCCTCTCTTTCTTCCAACCTGTGTGATCAATTTCTCAAATTCCCTTTGTTTTAAATATTTGGAGTAGGTTCTTTTTCCCTGGTTGGACCCGAGCCGAGACAGATACCCTGGAAAACACACGACCTGGACCCCATTCCTGCCCCATGCTGGGGATGGCTTTGTGCAGAATGCTCAGGTGGAGTCTGGATGGCTTCTCTCACCCAGCTCCAGAAGCAGCATGACCAATTAAGCCATCTGGAACTTAGAAAGCCTGGCATTTATCTATCTAAGTCCATTTTTCATCCTAGATTGGATAATTCTTTCATTCATTCGTTCAGCATATTTTAGAGACTCCTTCTGTCTGCAGAAAACATTTCCAGAGACCCAATTAGGGGGAAGCAGGATGTGGGCTATGAAAAGCACAGAAGCCTCCTCAGAGTCTCATGTCAAAATTTCCCACCCCAGCTGTGTGGAGAAGCGTGAGGTCTGGAGGCGATCTGAAGTAGGGACTCTTACTGCCCCTAGGTAGGTGACTACAAGTGGTCAATTGCTCTGCTAGGGGCTCTGGTAAATTGTTAAAAATGCACTCCAGCACAGGACTGGGAGGAAAAAAATAGCATTCCACATTTGTCGGCTGCAAAGTGATTCTGCCCCATTATCAAGTCAGATGTGGCCTCTCCAGTCAATCAGCTATGACCTCTCCAGCCCTCAGCATATCATGGGCAGATGGCAAGTCAATTGTGGCGCACACACAAAAAAAGATTTTACAAATTCCTATTTCTGAAAATTAAATGGTGGGGTAGGGGGCAGGAAATGCACACTTCCCCCAGAACAGAAATCCTCTTTATTTACAACCCAGTAGTTACTGCTAGTTATCAGGCATCTGTCATGAGGCCAGTGCCTGTGCTGGAGTTTCACACATGGGGTCTAATCATGTCCCTGCAACTCTACAAGATCAACTTTTGTTGATCCCCAATATAAAGATGAGGAGTCTAAAGCAAGGTAATTTTCTGTAATTTGACCCAGGATGTGCAGCTTCTGCGTGGCAGAGCTCTGAGCCACACCGAAGCCCATCAGACTCTCTAGCTCGGGGCTGCCTTTCTGCAAATGTTGAATTTTCATGTCAGCATCCTGAGTGTCTGGGTCCCTCATCCACATGGTAGGAGGATGTGCCAGAGCCCAAACACACAAGGAAAGAGAAAATCACTGCTGGAGAAAACCCACCAGTAACAGGACAATGCCATGGGGTCCTCAGTGGCTTTGGGGTCCCCTGACTCTGCCCCTTCCTTTGTAAGGACAGTTATGAGTTCATGCTGTGCCCGAGGGGAGCAGCAGGAGATAGGAGTGGACTGTGTAGCACCTCAACATTTTCCTTTGTGGAGCTCCACGTGCCTGGTGAGCCTGTGCTGCTGGGAAACCCCGTGATGGTGGGGAGTGTGGACTCACGCTGAACACTAGCTTGGATGCTTGCCAGCTGTGTGACATCAGGCAAACTACTGAACTCTCTGAGCCCCTGCATCCAGCCTGCAAATAAGGATCTCAGTAATTCTCCCATCATAGATCTATTGTGAGGATTCAACGAGGCAGTGTTTGGGCGGTGTTGGCCCCAATGAGGCTAGTTAAGGGTTAGCGGCTAGTCTTAATGGTTCTTCTTTTGCTCTCAGGGGCCAGGGGACAGAGACCATCCCCCTCATAGACAAGATGTGGGTCCTTCAAACATGATAATGAAGCCACAGTGACTGATGTGGCTGGGGCATGCTGGGCTCTCACCATGGTGCAGGATTTCAACTAACGTCGGCCCTTCAGGAGGAAATGCTCCCAAAGCTGGACAGTCTTTAGGCCCAGCACCACGATAGGGGACTGGATGCTCCCAGGGCAGCTTCTGACTTTGCACTCCACAGTGATGTCCATATATTCTTGAAATTTCCTGGCGTGGGTGCACTTCACACCCCCAACTTTTCATTCAAACCGTGGGGAGAAAGGAAATCCAGTTCCTGGAAAAGAAGCCAGGGGCAGGGGTGGGGACAGGTGGGGTAAGAATTCACTGATCTCCTCGCCACTTTCCTCTTGCCCCCCCCCCCCCCCGGGGACAGGCCCTGCCACACACACAGGCACACCTAGGCTCACTCATTCCTCCCACCAACTATCATTTTCATTCCCTTGTGTGACTTGCCATCTTTTTGCCACATTAGGCTGTCTCCAGACATTTCACAGCTTCAATTTTCCTCCTGCCTTGCTATTATTTAACTATAGATTAGAGGCAGTTGAAGAGAGCATTTGGATGGGATAAGGGGCCCGGGCGGGGGGGTGTCTGGGTGGAGAAGGCACCAGAATGAGAAAAATGTCTTGACACCAAGTACATTTTTCCGTAACGTTTGGGGCTTTGGAGTTTCCAGTTCAGGTGGATATTTTAAACTGTGCCTATGAGAACACCAGTGAGGAAATTAATGATGACATTGCATTTCTGAAGCCCTTTCACAAGACGACTGAGGACATAATTCATCATATTTATTTGTTCCAGTGTGGCCGCTGATGCCGGGGCCTGTGTCAGGGCACACACTCGGATGCTTGGCTCTGGTTTTGAGGCCTCTGCCTCGCTTGCCTTTACCCCTGGCTCCTCCCCCTGTCCCAGGGCCTCTGCATCAGGTGACAATCCCTCTGAGACCAAAAAACCATGAGGGACGGGTGGACTGCAGCTGGGCAGCGGCCAGATGACATCACGCAGTTTCACTTCAGTTTCCCCAAAGTGAATTGGGTCAAGTGTATTGAGGCAAAAAGGCCACGTATGGCTCAATACCAGCTGTGGCCCTTGAAGCAGAAAGTATGACCCAAGAGCAGGTCAGTCAGCCAAAGGGCTGAGCCCTTCCAGGGCTCAGCACCAGGAGGTGCTCCCCCATGAGCCACAATGTCCTCTTCTGTAAAATGGACATAAGCATATCTGGAAAAGGCATTTTGTTCCCTTTGCAGTGAGTCTACAAAGGGACTGAAAATTAAGCAAACCCACACTGTAGGGATCTTGGGTCTTGGAAGCTCCTCCTCCTTCATGAGTATCCTCTTGGTGTAAATCTGGATTTGCCAAAGTGGATCTTCCCTAGTGATAGGCTTATTGCAGAACTCCTATGAAAAGCCTGACTTTTTTACTCGCAGCAAGACAGAGTCATAGAAATAGGATTGAAATAGCAATGAAGTGATCTCTAGCACATGGCTGGAATGGGGAGAAGGCACAGGGTTGTGGCTTGTCCATGAAAAAGCAGGGAGTGCAATGGGTAGCTGGAATACTCCCTCAGGGAAAAGTAAAGATGATGTATTAGTTATCAACCTCTGTGTTCATGAGTGGCTCCCAAACTCATCAGCTTAATGCAAAATTATTACTTGTTATCTCTCATGGCTCCTGAGAAGGAGGAGTTCAGGCGCAGCTTGGCTGGTAGTTCTGGCTTGAGGTCTGTCATGTGGTCAAGGTTGCAATTAGATGTCAGGCTTGACTGGACCCATGGAATCTGTGTTCAAGATGGTTCACTCCCATGCTGGCAAGCCAGTGCTGGCTGTGCAGGAAGCTTGAGCTCCCTTTCCATTGAGTCTCTCATGGCGAGGCAGCTGGGTTTCCCAAGAGTGAAAGCTCCAAGAGTAAAGGCAGAAGCTGTGGTGCCTGCTGCGGCCCAACCTCAGAAGTCACACACCTGTCACTTCAGCTGTACTCCATTGTGGTCACATAGGTCACCCTGATCTACTGTGAGACAAAACTGCATAAGGGTATGAATGCCAGGAAGGGGACCAAGGACCACCATGGAAGGTGGCTGCCACACCTGGGGGAAGTGTTATTTGGAAATTTCAAATGGCCCTGAGAATAGGAGAGGCAGGCAAAGGACAAAAAAGACCAGACAGATAGTAGAATAAAAACTTGGGGATGAGGAGCTCAAGTCACAGGTCAGCTTCTTCCAAATGGTGCATAGAGTATGAATCCATGCTGAGGAGACCTGTCACCATGGGATGCCTACAAGGGAGCTGGTATGACAGGTTGCAGCACTGGCTGGAGGCTGGTTAGGTTAGCTGTGGGGGCGTTTGTGAGCCCAGCAGGGTCTCCATGTTTGCCTCTGGGCTTGGCTTCTACAGGAAGATGTGGAAGGATTGTGGCTCACTACAGAGCCCAAGGACAGGGCTGGAGCTCCCCCTCCTCAGGTCAGGAGTGGCCTTGAAGTAGAGTGGGCATCATGCAGGGAGGAGGAAGAGTAAAGAGGCTCAGAAGGGGAGAAGCTGGCTGGGAAGTGCCATAGGAACTGAGTGGAGAGTTCTGCCTCAAGTCCTGAGGGAACACAGGGCTACGAATGACCAGCTTTGGTTTTCACCTATGAACAGACACATCACTCCAGAGGGAGAACACTGAGGGTATGCAAAGCAAGCTCAGAGCCAGTCACCCAATATATGCTTTTATGTGCCTCTCCCTCTCAGCACACGGAATCAGTCTTAAAAATCGCCCTCCTCCTTACATTTCTACCCAAATCTCAAGTTTTTCTAAAATTCTTCCAACATTACTTCCTTTGATCATCAGAGCACAAGCCAAGGCTAGAGATGAGCTGGCATACTTAACATGACCGAACAGATGAGAAAACAGAGGCAAGAAGAACGGTCCAGAATCATCCAGCCAACCTCAACACTCTGCCCTTTGTCCATGCATACTTTGAACATTAGGAGTCCCCTGAAGTGCTGTGTGCCATGTGCCCCTGGAAAGAAGGGTCAACCTGGGACCTCAAACAATGGGAAAAGACCCCAACTCTTGCAAAGCAGCCATAAGGACTTCCCACCCTAGGTGTGCACACTTCTATGATTATTCAAAATGCTCCTCACCATCCCTTTCTTAGCACACATCCTACACACAAGCTCACTCTGCTTCTGGCTCTGAACACTAAGGGTCTCTGAGGGGGTTCCCGTTTAGTCTCCTAAATGCATCATTCCTTACTACCAGATTAATTGCCTGCCATCTGCACTTGACTTTTCTAGCAGTCACAAATGCAGACTGGGCCATTCATTGGCTCTTAGGTGTCTTATTAGCCAAGGTCCTTTTTGGCCCAAGCTATTGAACAAACCAGATCACTACCCAGGCAGGCACCCTGGTTAGAGCTTAGTGTAGGCAAAACTGTTAGTAGAAGTGCATGCATTTCTGGGGCCCCTGCAAAATAGCACCAGACTTCTCTCTGGGATGTGAAATTTGGGAGTAGACAGAGGAGGTGAGTGCTATCAAGTTGGACTGACTTCTCCACCCTCGCAACGAGAACTGGAGAGCAATAACTCTCTGGTAATTACTCTCCATGCAAGCATCTTGGGTTTCATGGGTACCTTCTGGCTTGGTTGCAAGGGAAATCATCTCATGGGTGAGGGAAGTATTAGCCTTCTTAGAATGCCTACCGGGGGGGGCACCTGGGTGGCTCAGTGGGTTAAGCCTCTGCCTTCGGCTCAGGTCATGATCCCAGGATCCTGGGATCGAGTCCCGCATCGGGCTCTCTGCTCAGCAGGAAGCCTGCTTCCTCCCTCTCTCTCTGCCTGCTTCTCTGCCTACTTGTGATCTCTGTCAAAAAAATAAATAAAATCTTTAAAAAAAAAAAAAAAAAAGAATGCCTACCGGGTGGCAGGCATGAAAGCAGGTGCTCCTTCAGACCACTTCTGTGCAGTGGACTCTTAACACTGTGTACAGATGAGGGGACAAAATCTCCTGGAGGTAAAGTCATTCATTTGTTCAGGACCCCATCACTCGCTAGCCTCTGAAATGGGATTTGTACGCGTCTCTGTCATAGCCTGGTTCACTTTCTCCTACCATGCTATGCCTGGTTCACTTTCTCCTACCATGCTATGACTTTGGGAAGGAGATCTGAAGTCTCTAAATGAAAGGATGGTTTCCTCCATGTAGAAATCAATATAACAGTGTAGCAATGGAATGCTCTGGAAAGGATATTTTGTCTCACCACGTTGCCTAATGCCTAGAATGGGAGAGGAGGAGTCTCCTGGAGGTCATGACCTTACAGCAACAAGGGACAATGTTTGCTTAAGGCACCAGCCCCTCAAGGTGGTCTAGTACTTCTCAGAGAGTGGTCTGAGAGTTGGCCTTTGTGGTGTGTGTGGATGTTTTAAATTATGAAAATATGAGTATGTCTGGTTTCAGACTTAGTAATTTGCTTATATAACCTCTGAGTCTCTTCTCGGTGGCCCAAAGGGCCCAGATTAAGAGTTTTATGAACATCCTGCTGTGTTTAGTCTGTTATACGTGAGAGTATCTATTTCACCAACCCAGATGGTGCCCTTACCACACATATATCCTGGAATGGCAGGGAATTGCATTAAGCATAACCAGTAAAACCGCAGCATTCTGCTGTAGCGAAAGGGACTAGAACAGGAAGCAGGTAAATCCCCTCCTGCCCACACACCTACTCTCCTCTCCTCTGTTCTATGAAGTTAGTCTCAGACTTTATGGCCATTGCATCCCTCCCTGCCTCTGGGGGACAAGTTGGGTTTTGGGGGAAACCACAGGCCTCATATTTACCTCAAAACACCCCTGGGCTCTATGTGGGCTCCATCACTTCCTTGATGGCAGAAGCAGCCATAATTGTTCACTTCTCTCCTCTCTCCATTTTTCTCTTCCGTTTCTTTGCTGTTTCCCTCTCTTCTTCAGAGGATCATAGTTTCCCTGGGCCACTCTTTCTAAGTGGGCTTCTAATGGCCAATTCTGGAATTGGTCATAACTAGAACTATGATATGTTTCTGATAGTCACTACAAGAGCTTATGTGGTCCGTTGGCTTCCCTGAGGCCAGCATACTATTTCCAGTTTTTCTGTACTTCTGGCTCACATTCCACCACCTTCCATAAGCACGCAGTTCCCTCCTGAGTGCATTACAATCACTGAAAACTAATTGAATAACACTTGTTTTTATTTTATTTTTTTTTCTTTTTCTAGATTAAGCCATTGTGGGCAAGGTATTTCTTTTCCCCCCAAAAGTTGTGTGTTGACAGAAAAACGTACATAAGCACAACTTCAGAAAGTCCCAATGAGCTCACATCACTCCTTCATGGGGGATCCTTTTAGGCACCAGAGAGGGAGGCCTACCATATGGCTCTCCTCTCCATGCTCTGAGTGACGATGTTGTTAGCTCACTAGCCACTGGTGTTGTCAAGGATGCCGGATGAATGGTGATAATAAAACAAGGGCAATCAGACTCTTGAGACTACTTTACGTTTATGTACTCTTTTACAGTTAAAGATGGTTTCATGTTTATTATCTTATTTGGCATTCACACACACACATCAAAAAACAAACAAACAAACCCCAAACCCTGTGGAATTGATGTGGTGAACATTTCTGCTCCTTTTTAAAAATGTAATTTTGAGATGTTTGGTGATTTGCTAAAGGTTGCACAGGTAATGCACTGCTGGTAGATCTGGGTCTGGTTCCAGAGTTTCTTCTTCAGTAAGTGGACATTCATTCCAGGAGTCTTGCCTATCTTCCTTTCTTTTACTGGAAGCCACGTCAGCCACTTGTTTGACGGTCACAAATGGCTCTAGTGAAAATATCTGTCCACGACACCACAACACAACACAACACAACAAAATAACAACCTGCAAATGAACGTCCATAGCATCTTTATCCATAATAATTGAAAATAAGAAACAACCCAAATGCCCACCCACAGACAAATGGATAAACAAAATGAGATACATCATTATTTGGCCATGAAAAGGAAAGAAGTGGTGATACATGTCAAAAAGGGATGAACTCGGGACCTGAGCATGGATACGCCTACTTAGGATTCTCTTTCTCCATCTCCCTCTGCCCCTCCCCCCTGCACATGCTCTAGTTCTCTCTCTAAATATAAATAAGTCATTAAATAAATAAATAAATAGATAAATAAGGTATAAGCCCTGGAAACATTATGCTCAGTGAAAGAAACCAGTCACAGAAGGCCACATATTACATGATGCCCTTGACTGGAAAGATCAGAATGGACAAATTCATAGAGATGGAAAACAGATTAGTGTTTGCCTGGGGCTGGGGGTTGGGAGGGGGCTATTGAAAGGCATCTGCTAATGGGTACAGCATTTTTTTCAGGAAAGATGATAATGTCTTAGAATTAATTGGGTGGTAGTCACACATCTCTTTGAATATATAGAATCTATTGAATCATACACTTTAAAAGGGCGAATTGGAGGGTCTGTAAACTATATTTCAGTAATTTGTTATTATAAAATAATAAAAAAAATGGTTCTAGGCACTGACTAACCTAACCTTCTCTGACCATGTCTTCCTCTAGGGCTCCAAAGCTGGAAACTGCCCAATATTGACTACTCTGACTTTGTCGTTGGGTAAGAAATTCCTCTAACTGCCTGCTCCAAGTGGTGGGGGATATCAGGTACCTCCATATTCCCAAATACAAACAGCTAGAAGTGAAGCACTATGCTTCTCAAACATGAACATATATTTGGATTACCTGTCAGTCTTACTAAAATGCAGGATTTGATCAGGAGATCCAGGACCCAGCCTGAGAATCTGCCTTTCTAACCAGGTCCCATGGGGTGTCCATGCTATTCCTTCGACTACACTTTGGGAAACAAGGGTGTAGACCACATAACCAGTCAGTGGAACTGTCTACTTTCAGCTCATGGTTTTTACACATGAGGAAGCAGCCTTTGACTCCAAAATGCCAGCCTGTGCAGTTGAATCAAATGTCAGGATTTTTTAAGCATATACCCTCAAATGTATTTTCCCTAATGTCCATCAAATTGTTAGGGGTTAATAATGGAAGATTAAGAACACTGCTATCATCCAACTTGATGTAACCCTTCGGTGCACATTAATTTTTGTGGAAAGTGCTTAACAGCTTGTTTGAATATCTTCTCTTTGAACTAACTAGATTGGCCATCTGTTTTTACAACATAGGGAAGACCTGGAGTTGTCCTAAGTCTATACCTTTTTTATCATGACTCTATATTTTTAAAATGCAAGATTAATTTCTTCAGAACACCAAAGGAAGTTCAGAAACCCTCCTCAGATGGAAATAAAAAGCCAGAGTATTGTGAACCTTTCAGTGCGTTGGGATCGATTTATGCACAGAGCTTAATTTTTGACTACTAAGACTCCATGATGTGGCTGTAACGTAAAACGCACAATAGCTGTCCCTCTGTAAGGAAGTATATAAAGATGAAGAGGATAGGGTGCCCTCAGAGGGGACAGCATCCTAAGGGGAAATGGAGAAGCTCAAGAAAAGCAAGAAATGAAAGGAATGGAAAGTGGCATTTGGGGGCAGAGAGAACATTTTCCACCTGCTCTTGCTGCTTGATTGGTTTCCAGTCAATCTTCTCTCCAGATTTTGCTGATGTTGCTGGAACGCTCAAGAATCCTGGACACTCTCCTTTGCCCAAAGAAAACTTCCATTTAGAGAGGATTTGCTAAAGGAATACAAGGGAAGTGGTAGCCTTAGCATTGAGCTCACACAGCAGTTCTTAAAAGTAGCCCTTCATGGCTGCTGGGCAGGCTCAGCTCTTCAGCTATGTGGCCAGTACGTAGGTTTGGTGACTGCGTTCTCAGAAGAACATTGCACAAGTACAAGAAATTCAGGCTCCTCTTCCATTTCTGCCAAGGTCTGGATGTCTAGGCAGTCTTGATTTTTACATGCACTGGGCCTCGTTTTCTTCACCTCTAATATCAGGAAGATTATTCTACTTTCTTCCCCAGGATGAAGCCAGGAGGGAAGAAACTGTAGTACAGAGAGGTCCTTTGTGAACCGTGCTGCACTCCAGGCTGTAAGAGATAATGACTATTTTTCTTACCCACATACTCCAGGTCTCCCCTCTGGTCTATTCACTCTCATCCAGCCATTGCTTCAGTGCCTGCTCAGGATGCTGTTTGACACACTAATGTGGGGTCTTCCTGAAGGCATTGCATTGTGATCATGATCAGAAGGAGACCGGATTCCAAGCCCTTCGGGAATTCTCTGGGAATCCATTTCTGTAGCTCAAAAGTCAAGTTTTGGAGTTCTCTCTGTCGTAGAAATTCCCATGCCACAGCAGGCAATATTTGGGCACTCTATCTATCTTCCATTTGGAGAAGACTCTGCGGTTCAGACTTTTCTTCCCTGTGTTTTAAGTGTCCGTCCTCATTTCCCACTAGTGGGGAAATCAAAAGCATTCAAACAGAATGGTAACTCCTCTTGCTTAATTGTCATCCTCTTTACCTCATCCCCATTGAGCACTTGAGTCTGAACCTACTGCCGAGGCTACTCCAACCTTTGCTTCCTAAGAAGAGGAGGGTCATCAGCCCCAGCTTTGGGGCTTTTCAAGCAATGCCTTTTTTTTTTTTTAACTTAACTTAAATTTATTTATTTAGAGAAAGAGGGAGAGCATGTTCACATGTGGGGGGATGGGCAAAGGGAGGGCAAAGGGCAAAGGGAGAGGGAGAGAGAGAATCTCAGGCAGATTCCATACTGAGTTCAGAGCCCAACCCGGGGCTCAAACAATCGAGGGGTGTGTGTGTGTGTGTGTGTGTGTGTGTGTGCGTGCGTGCATGTGTTTAAACTCCACTGCAATTAATTCCCAAACTTGGTATATAAATTCTCACCTCCAGAAGGTTGGACAAATATGCATTAAAAGATTTGCATACATATATATGTGTGAGATAAAGTCTTTCCAGCTCTCATTTGATGAATATAGGCTATAAATCCATACTCAGGATGACCAAGGTATTAATAATTACTTCTGTAATGTTTGATATTTGCAGAGTGACTTGCTGTTATTTATTACATGATCACTTTACATAGAACAGTATTTTTTTCCTTGCTCAAAAGAGCAGGAAATGAAGAATGGGCTTTTATAAAGGTTTAGAATGATGTCTTTGCCATCTTCTGTCGTGAGGCCATTGTGGAGTTCTCCCTGACAGAGACAGGGTGTAAAGCCACATTCCTTTGTGTGTCACTGACCAAGAACTCATAAAATAAGTAGGACAAACTAGTGCTCAGTTTTCACTGCATAGCTATGAGCAAGGTTTCCTTTCTTGACATAAGGCTGTAATCATTCCACAGACTCCTTTTCTATAAGGATGTCCTTAATTTATTGGAAGGTACAAATTTGGATTTGAAGATATCTACTCTATACACATCTTTTGGCTCTACTGTCTTACTAACTTGATCTTAGTCAAACCATTTTGCTATTCTTGGTCTCTGAGTTCTTCATTTGTCACATTGGAATGACAACCTCTAATGCATAGAGTAGAACAAGGTTTGCTGGGAGAATAAAATAATGGGTACAAAGCACTTTGAAAATATCAGAAGTCCATTAGGAGGTGTTATTATTACTGTTCTTCAAACAAAGGTTTCTTTCTATCCCACCCTATCTGGAAACTGAAATTCCTGGCTCAGCCTCCCTGATCTACATTTTAATTATGTACTTTGTCTTACTACACTGTTTATAGGTTTCAACTTCTTTTGCCTTACACTGGTAGGCAAAATAGCATAGGGTTGAGACGACTAATTCTGGATTCAGATAGACAAAGATTTAAGTCCAAGGATTTGATTTAATCAAGACATCTAACTCTGGCCAGTAACCATTACTGGACCAGTCTTCTCCCCATAAATAAATATTAAGCAGGACAAAATATGTGAGACTTTTTTTTCAGCCATCAAACAGTAGACAACATCAGACTATGATCCCCGAGAAAGGGAAAACTCACAAGATCCCATTTGTGGAAAATGTCTCCAATGCAGCACAAGAGACCTGGAGTAAAACCTGACTGCACAGGAGTCCTTCAGCGAAGGAGCAATATCTGAAGCCATTAAAGGGGTTAGAATCTGTGAGACAGGACACAAGAGAGAAGAAAACTGTGAAAAGAGGGTCATACTCTATTAGGGGGGTTTCCCATGAGTTCTTGAGTGGAGAATGGGCTGCTCTTGCACAGAAAGAGACCAAAGGAGACTTACCAGATAGTAACTGATGTAGGGCTGTAAG
Organism: Neogale vison; assembly: GCF_020171115.1. Taxonomy (NCBI): domain Eukaryota; kingdom Metazoa; phylum Chordata; class Mammalia; order Carnivora; family Mustelidae; genus Neogale; species Neogale vison. The sequence goes on from NC_058100.1 coordinate 10,611,682, forward strand.
CAGAACAGGCATTCTTGAGGTCTAGTAGTGCTGGTACGTAGCAGAGTACCAGCTTAGGTCTTGAAAACTTCCCTAGACACCTAGCTGAAATACTAAGAAAAAGATATTGGAGGTAAGGAACATACCCTAGACTAAGACCTACCCTATATCACTCATACATATCTTAAAACCAAGCTTTGACAAGATTTTCATGAGAAACAGAGTGAGCGTTTTGAAATGCACCAAACCAAAAAAGCTTGGGAAACATCTTGGTCTCTCCACAGACCTTCCATAACAAAGCCTAAAATAAAGCCTAAACAAGTTCAAAGTGATTACCTCATGACTGAATGCTTGCCAGAAAAAAAGTTCAACATTTTGGAGAATAAAAGAATCCAGCGTCTCTCAATGGATAATTAACAATGTCTGGTAGACAATAAAAAGCACTAAACATGAAAGGAAACAGGAAAATCTAATCTATGGTCAAGAAAAGAAGTCAGTAGAAAACTGACATCAGGATGGCCCAGATGTTGGATTTGCCAGTCAAATATTTTAATGCTTTTACTTAAAACATATCAAGGATGAAAGGAAAGTATGTCTTAATGAGTAAATAAAAAATATTAGCAGAGGAAAGAACTATGAAATAAAAAAACAGATCCATTTAGAGCTGAAAATAAATTAATTGGAATAAAAAATTACCTAAAGTTCTTAACAGGAGATTAGAGATAACAGAAAAAGGGACTGATTTGAAGAAATATAGATAGAAATTATTCAGTCAGCATAACAAAAGGGGAGAAACAATGAAAGAATGAACAGAGTCTAGAACCCATAAGAGCACCAAATACTATAAAAGACACATAATTGCAGTTTCAGAAGGAGAAAGAGTGATAATGAAGTAGAAAAAAATGTATTTTAAGAAACAGTGGCGGGAAAATGTGTAAATTTGAAGAAAGATATCACTTAGAAATCTTAGAAGTTTGAGAAAACTTGGGTGCCTGGGTTAAGCCTCTGCTTTTGACGCAGGTCATGATCTCAGGATCCTGGGATCCAGGCCTGCATCAGGCTCTCTGCTCAGCAGGGAGTCTGCTCTCCGCCCCGCCGCCCCCCGCCCCCCGCCTCTCTGCCTACTTGTGACCTCTCTCTCTGTTAAATAAATAAATAAAATCTTTAAAAAAAAAAAAAAGCTTGAGAAAACTTAAGCCCAATTAATACAAAGAAAGCCACATCCAGGTACATCATAGTCATCCTGCTGCAAAGCCAAAACTAAAGAGAAAATCTTCAAAGTAGACAGAAAAAAAGAAAAGAGAGCTATCAAGCTCTGAAAAGATATGGTGGAAACTTAAATGCATATTGCTTTAAGAAATCAGTCTGAAAAGGCTGCATACTATATAATTGTCCTGGAAAAGCTAAAACTACAGAGACAATAAAAAAGATGAGGGATTGTCAAGGGTTTGAGGGGTGACAAGAAAGGATGGATGCGTGGAACACAGGATTTTTAAGGCAGTGAACCTATTCTCTATGGTGCTGTAACAGAGGATGTAAGACATCATGCATTTGTCAAAACACATGGAATGTACAACACAAAGAGTGACCTCTAATGTCAACTATGGACTTTAGTTAATAATAATGTGTCAGCATTGATTCATCAACTGTAGTAAATGTGTCATACCAACATAAGATATCAGTAAGGGGGAAACTGTGAGCAGGGGAGGGAAGGGGTTAGGGAAACTCTCTGTACTATCTGCTCGTTTTTCTGTGAACCAAAAACCACTCTAAAAATTAAAGTCCATTAGATAAAAAAAAAAAGAAGGCATGTTTTATACAAGGGCATGATCTTATACAAGAACATACAAGAAGGCATGTTCTTATACAAAATAAGAAATTGAGACTACTTCTCATTAGAAACAATGGGAGCCAGAAGCCACTGGAATAGTGCCTTTAAATTGCTACAACGACGATAAAAAGCCTGTCAACTAAGGTTTCTATATCCCAAAGAAAAATATCATTCAAAAAGGAGGGTGAAAAAATGAGGATATTTTATTCAAATAAACAAAAGCTGACACATATACTAAGAAGTTAATATAAGAAATGAAATAGAGTACTGAAATTACTCAATTAATCCAAAACAAGTTTAAAAATTAGAGAAACAGAGGAATAAAAAACAGCAAGAAAAATGGAAATCAAATCGCACAATAGTAGATTAAACTCAACCATATCAATAATTTCATTCAATGTAAATGAGTTGAACTCTCCTATTAAAAGAGAGTTATTTCCAGACTGAATAGAAAAAGCAATACCCACTTATATGCTATTTAAATGCAAAGAAGTATACAATACAAACAGAATGCATAAAAAATTGTGTGTCGGTATTAATAACCAGGCAAAGTAGATTTCAGACCAACTACTAATGTTAAAGGGAAAGATTGCACAATAATGAAAGGGAAATTCATCAGGAAGAGGTAACAATTTAAATATGAATGTAACTAAGAGCTGTTAAAGGTATATGAAGCACAATGATAGAATTAAAGGAAAAAATAGAAAAATCCATCACACTAGAGATTTTAACACGCACTACATCAGCCAGGACTCTTTAAAGAAACAGATGTGTGTATGCAAGCATGTGTATAAAGAGATTTATTTCAAGAAATTGGCTGGTGCAGCTGTGGGGGCTGGCAAATCTGAAATCTATAGGACAGGCCTGCAGATTGGAAACTCAGGCAGGACTTGATGTTGGAGTCTTGCTCTTGAAGATTTTCAACTGGCTGACTGAGCTCCACCCTATTATTGAGGATAATCTCTTTTTTACTTAAAGTCAAATAAGCGTAGGGGTTAACCCCATCTACAAAACATCATCACAGCAACATCTAGATTACTGTGTGATTAAATAGTGGGGATCCTGGAGTCTAACCAAGTTTGACACATAAAGCAGGTAGTTACAGTAATTGATAGACTGTGCACATAGAAATTCAGTAATGATATAGAAGATATGAAAAGTGGAAAAAAGACAGTCTCTTCAATAAATGGTGCTGGGAAAACTGGACAGCTATATGTAGAAGAATGAAACTCGACCATTCTCCTACACCGTACACAAAGATAAACTCAAAATGGATAAAAGACCTCAATGTGAGACAGGAATCCATCCAGAATCCTAGAGGAGAACATAGGCAGTAATCTCTTTGATATCAGGCACAAGAAAATGCTTTCTTTCAAGATATGTCTCCAAAGGCAAAGGAAACAAAAGCAAAAATAAACTTTTGGGACTTCATCAAAATCAAAAGCTTCTGCACAGCAAAGGAAACAGTCAAAAAAACAAAGAAGCAACCCACGGAATGGGAGAAGATATTTGCAAATGACAGTACAGACAAAAGGTTGATATCCAGGATCTATAATGAACTCCTCAATCTCAACACACACGAAACAGGCAAACTTATCAAAAAATGGGAAGAAGATATGAACAGACACTTCTCCAATCAAGACATACAAATGGCTATCAGACACATGAAAAAATGTTCATCATCACTAGCCATCAGGGAGATTCAAATTAAAACCACATTGAGATATCACCTTACACCAGTTGGAATGGCCAAAATTAGCAAGACAGGAAACAACATGTGTTGGAGGGGATGTGGAGAAAGGGGAACCCTCTTCCACTGTTGGTGGGAATGCAGGTTGGTGCAGCCTCTTTGGAGAACAGTGTGGAGATTCCTCAAGAAATTAAAAATAGAACTTCCCTATGACCCTGCAATTGCATTCCTGGGTGTTTACCCCAAGGATACAGATGTCGTGAAAAGAAGGGCCATCTGTACCCCAATGTTTATAGCAGCAATGGCCACGGTCGCCAAACTATGGAAAGAACCAAGATGCCCTTCAACAGACGAATGGATAAGGAAGATGTGGTCCATATACACTATGGAGTATTATGCCTCTATCAGAAAGGATGAATACCCAACTTTTGTAGCAACATGGACGGGACTGGAAGAGATTATGCTGAGTGAAATAAGTCAAGCAGAGAGAGTCAATTATCATATGGTTTCACTTATTTGTGGAGCACAACAAATATCATGGAGGACAAGGGGTGTTAGAGAGGAGAAGGGAGTTGGGGTAAATTGGAAGGGGAGGTGAACCATGAGAGACTATGGACTCTGAAAAACAATCTGAGGTGTTTGAAGTGGCGAGGGGGTGGGAGGTTGGGGTACCAGGTGGTGGGTATTATAGAGGGCATGGATTGCATGGAGCACTGCGTGTGGTGAAAAAATAATGAATACTGTTTTTCTGAAAATAAATAAATTGAAAAAAAAAAAAGATACGAAAAGTAACATCAACTAACTTGACCTAATTGACACAATAGAACACGACAGCCAACATCTTCAGAATACTCATACTTTTCAGGTACCGATGGAACACTTACCGAGACAGACCCTATGCTGGGCCATAAAATAAGTCTCCGTACATTTCAAGACTAAATGCTTGATCCCATAATGGTTTAACCACTTCCTGTGTAAACTGGGGCCTTCTGTAATTCCATTTTCCTCCTATGTAACATGCTCACGGCATAGATGCTGCCATTATGGTTGGGCTATTATGAAGTTTATGAGGATTCATTGAGCTAATTTATGAAAAGCCCTTTGCAACAGCTCTAGAAAATGCTTAATAAATAATAGTATTAAAATGGCAATGATGATGAACTGACTGAAATTTAACAAAAATCCAACAAAAGCCAGTGCACAATCAGTTACTAGTTATAGTAACAATTCATTTAATCAGAAAATACTCTTGAAGTTTTAGGATATGCCAACATCTCTGCCAGAGAAAAACAATGATGGTAAAAAGCAGTCCCTGTCCCTGCTTTCTTGAAATGTATTGTCTGGTGAGAGAAACAAATACTAATCAAGTAGTCACTTTGAGATGAGTGATGTGAATAAAAAGTTAAAATCTAATGCAGAGACTGTCTTTTTTTCCACTGAAAAAAAGACAGTCTCTTCAATAAATGGTGCTGGGAAAACTGGACAGCTATATGTAGAAGAATGAAACTCGACCATTCTCTTATACCGTACACAAAGATAAACTCAAAATGGATAAAAGACCTCAATGTGAGACAGGAATCCATCAGAATCCTAGAGGAGAACATAGGCAGTAATCTCTTCGATATCAGCCACAGCAACTTCTTTCAAGATACGTCTCCAAAAGCAAAGGAAACAAAAGCAAAAATAAACTTTTGGGACTTCATCAAAATCAAAAGCTTCTGCACAGCAAAGGAAACAGTCAAAAAAACAAAGAGGCAACCCATGGAATGGGAGAAGATATTTGCAAATGACAGTACAGGCAAAAGGTTGATATCCAGGATCTATAATGAACTCCTCAAACTCAACCCACACGAAACAGGCAAACACATCAAAAAATGGGCAGAAGATATGAACAGACACTTCTCCCATCAAGACATAGAAATGGCTATCAGACACATGAAAAAATGTTCATCATCATTAGCCCTCAGGGAGATTCAAATTAAAACCACATTGAGATATCACCTTACACCAGCTAGAATGGCCAAAATTAACAAAAACAAGAAACAACATGTTGGAGAGGATGTGGGGAAAGGGGAACCCTCTTACACTGTTGGTGGGAATGCAGGTTGGTGCAGCCTCTTTGGAGAGCAGTGTGGAGATTCCTCAAGAAATTAAAAATTGAGCTTCCCTATGACCCTGCTATTGCACTCCTGGGTATTTACCCCAAAGACACAGATGTCGTGAAAAGAAGGGCCATCTGTACCCCAATGTTTATAGCAGCAACGGCCACGGTCGCCAAACTATGGAAAGAACCAAGATGCCCTTCAACGGATGAATGGATAAGGAAGAAATGGTCCATATACACTATGGAGTATTATGCCTCTATCAGAAAGGATGAATACCCAACTTTTGTAGCAACATGGACGGGACTGGAAGAGATTATGCTGAGTGAAATAAGTCAAGCAGAGAGAGTCAATTATCATATGGTTTCACTTATTTGTGGAGCATAACAAATAGCATGGAGGACAAGGGGCGTTAGAGAGGAGAAGGGAGTTGGGGTAAATTGGAAGGGGAGGTGAACCATGAGAGACTATGGACTCTGAAAAACAATCTGAGGTGTTTGAAGTGGCGAGGGGGTGGGAGGTTGGGGTACCAGGTGGTGGGTATTATAGAGGGCACGGCTTGCATGGAGCACTGGATGTGGTGAAAAAATAATGAATAATGTTTTTCTGAAAATAAATAAATTGGAAAAAAAAATCTAATGCAGAACCAAGGAACTTAACATCACTGGGGAGATGACGGTTGCAGAAAGAGGACTGAATGTGTGAGGCTCATCTTAATGGTGTGAGAAGCTCAGCGTGGCTCGAGTGAGCAGAGTCAAGGACACCTATGTGTGATGAGGTCACCACACATGGCAAGGCCACCGTGCATGGACCCCAGACTCCCTGCTGGGGAGCTTGCATCTTCCCATCCACTCTGAGTAAACAATTGCATGAAATGACTGGTTTGACCATTTTCAGGAATAGTTAATAATTTCCCTATAGCTCGGTTTAATTAACCAGTATGTTTTTGTTCCTGTTGCCCAGTAACATGTCAGGAATCACAGAGGGAGAGTGATTTGGCCAAAAAACAAAACTAAACAAGACAAAACTTTAACAGAATATTTGATAATTGGACATCCCTCCTGATGTTCCCCCGTGAAAACATCTGTTTCATTTGTTCACATCTGTTGGAACTTCGGGGTCTGCAAACAGTGCTTCCACCCGAGGAGCAGCACCCCAAAATGCAATGCCACCCCCCTTTCACCTTAGGAAAATCTTCCACTATCCTCCCAGGACAACTGTATTCGCTTCTATCCTCATGAGCCACACAGAAAAAGGAAATGGACGTTTCTTTTGGGGATGATGTGGAAAGCACTGTGAGTTTGCACAGAAACACACACACACATACACACACATTTCTACCAAGTGAAATGAAAGAAGGTTAAGAACCATGACAATGGATTAAAAAAACAAGCAGTGAAACATGTGCAAATCTGTAAATGTGAGTGTTGTAAAGTGGAGGCAGTGATATGGATACGAATTAGAAGTCAGAGGTTATAGTATCAAATATCAGATTTCCATGATACTATCTGCTCCATGCTGTCTCCCTCAGTGAGGACCAGACATGTGACGACTAGGGGATCAACAGGAAGTGCTGCCAAAGGGACATCAACCAGACGGTCAGAGAGTGGCTGATGTCATATGCTTTGAGAAGGAATATCTATTTTCATTTCTTCAAATCTTTAAGGAGGATGAGAAAATGACATTTAAAACTACTTTGGAAAACCTAATTCTGTTCCCAAAGGAAGAATATGATAACAGATGAAATGATGGAACTTGTGTAGAAAGTAGTCCTGGCAAGTCACCTGGGTGGTTCAGTCAGTTAAACGTCTGTCTTTGGCTCAGGTCATGATCTCAGGGTCCTGGGATGGAGTTCCACATCCAGTTCCCTGCTCAGCCAGGAGACAGCTTTTCCCTCCGCTCCTCCCCCCTCCTCATGCTTTCTTTCAAATAAGTAAATAAATAAATAAATAATCTTTAAAAATAAAAAAAGAGACCCCTGATTGTTGACAATACAGTAGAGTCCTGGTGAAAAGGAACAGGTGCTAGGTAGCTGGAGAAGCAAACCGCACTCTGAGGGTAGGACAGAGCAGGAGCTGTTACAGTGGTAATGTCGGGGGTGGGGGTTGCAGGATCAGGGTGTCTGGATGAAGAGGATCCCATAGAAGCTACACAGGAGCAGGGGAGGTGACACTGCTGCAGGTTTTCCAAGATCAGTTCTGGAGGTCTTCTCTGCAGCATAGTGTCTGTAGCTAGTTATACTTGATTGCATACTGGGAAATTTCTAAGAGGGTAGATCTTATGTTGTGCTCTTTTCACACACACACACACACACACATACACACACAAAATAATAATAAAGTGGATAAGGAAACTTTGGGAGGTAATGGATATTTCTACAGCTGTGATGGTGCTGATGGTTTCATGAATGGATATGTATCCCTAAATTCGTTGAGTTTTATACATCAAGTAAGTCCAACCTTTTGTCCCTCAAATTTATCTCAATACAATGGTTAAAAAAGGAAAAGAAGAAGGAGAAGAAGAAGAAGAAGGAGGAGGAGGAGGAGGAGGAGAAGGGGAAAGCATGGTGATTTTTAAACAAAGAACAATGCAGTCTGGTATAAAAGAAGAATGCCTGTGTGGTATGGGAAATACTATGTCAAAGCAGTAAACAATTACCAAAAGATGGTTAAGAGTTGCCAGCAGGTGGAGATGGAAAATTCTAGAAGGCAAGGAGGTGGTTGGCAAGTGAGGGGTTTGGTCAGTCCTCAAACACCTGGGCTAAGTCTATAGGCAGGCCAACTGTCCCAAAATAAGGGTCTGCAACAACAGCTTGGAGTCAGGCAGGGCACTTTCAGGGGGAAGCTTGTGGGACTTGAAGCTTATACAATTTGGGGATCCAATTTAAGAAAAACAGTACAAAATTGAACACGCAAAGTTAAATACACAAGTGACTTCATTTAGAATGAGAAAACCGCAATGCATTACGTAACTGGAAAAGTTGGTAGTTCACCAGTTTTACAAAATACAGAAAAATAATGCAATTTCACAATGGAACTTAACTCTATGACTGCAAAAGCAAACTGCCTGATACATCTTTAAAATGCTTGCTTTTTATGTTTAGACTACATATTCCTTGATCACCTTTCATGTTACAATGATTTTGCTATATTATTATTATTATTATTATATATTATTTTTATAGAGTGGAGAGATAATTCAGTCTTTCCTCTAATATGTCTGAATTTTTAAAGTAAACTTTCTTTATTAAAACAGTTTTAGATTTGCAAAAAAATTGTAAAGACAGTCTGTAGCTCCCATACACATCATACCCAGTTGCCCCTCTTACTTGCCTCTTACTTTAAAATGGTACATTTGCTACAATTAATGAAGGGATATTGATATATTATTGTTAACTGAAGTCAGTATGTTACTCAGATGTCTTTAGTTTTTGCCAAGTATTTTTTTTCTGTTCCAGGATCCCATCCAGGACACCACATTGCCCTTGGTGGTCAGGTCTCCTTAGGTTCCTCTTGGCTGTGAGTGTCTCAGACTTTCTTTGTGTTTGAAGACCAGTTTTGAAGGGGACTGGTAAGGGGTTTTGTAGAATGTCCTCTCATTGGGTTTTACCTAATGTTTGTCTCGTGATTAGACTGAGGTTATAGATTTCGGGGAAGAAAGCCACAGAGAAAAAGTGTCATTTTATCATGTATTGTCAAATGTATGTATCATTCCTCTCCTCATTCTGTTCTCTTTGAAAGAAAATCACTATTTGTGGCCCCCACTTAAGAAGATGTAGGGAGTTATGGGGCACCTGCATGGCTCAGTTGATTAACCATCTGACTCTTAATTTCAGCTCAGGTCTTGATTTCAGGGTCAATAGTTAAAGCCCCACACTGGGCTCCACGCTGGGTGTGGAACTTATTAAAAAAAAAAAAAAAAAAAGGCCGGGGGCACCTGGGTGGCTCAGTGGGTTAAAGCCTCTGCCTTTAGCTCAGGTCATGATCTCAGGGTTCTGGGATAGAGCCCTGAATCTTTGCTCAGCAGGGAGCCTGCTTCCCATCTCTCTCTCTCTCTGCCTACCTCTCTGCTTACTTGTGATCTCTGTCTGTCAAATAAATAAATAAAATCTTTAAAAAAATAAATAAAATAAAATATAAATAAATAAATAAATAGAGAGATTGAGAGAGAGAGAGAAGAAGAAGCAGGGAGTTACCCTCCACCTTGAGGGCAGAACATCTACATAAATTATTTTGAAATCTTTAGAATGAAAAATGTATCTCTTCTCCCTTACTGATGTATTTATTCAATCATCTATTCATATCATTATAAATATGTGGTATTTATTTCAGACTTTGGATTATAATCCAATACTATTTTATTTATTTTGTTGCTGAAATTGTTTCCACTTGAACCATCAGAAGCTCTTTCAGTCGGCTCCTGTGCCTCTTTGAAATACTCCTGTCATTATGATTATAATTATAATTAAATACTTTGTTATTTTCTGACAGTACAGGATGCTCCAGGATCCTCTTGTATATTTCCTTTCCCAGTCCTAGAAGGAGTTCTGGCTCCTTTGTTTGGAGAATGGTATTAGAAGGAAACAGGAAACAAGGAAACAGATGTACACACTAGCCTATATATATATATGAATACTTTTGCATGTAACCATCTGTGTCTGTATTAAGTCAAACATCGGTTTATACTGAAGACATGCACTCTAGCTTATATATATATATATATATATATACACATATGTATGAATATTTCTGTATTTAACCATCTATATCTATATTAAGCAGACCATAGGCTTGTACTGATGTCTCCAATGCTAGACTATTGTCTCACAGATCATCATTCTAGCCTCTTCTCCATGTCCATCTGTGACCTCCCACATCGACACTGAGGAAGATGGCACCCACTGTCCTCCATCTTTTCCTTACCTAACCAATTCCAGGTAGACATGTACAGCAGTGTAAGAATTGTTAACCCTTTCCCCCGTGGGACACAACTTTGTCAACTAGAGTCTAGTGCCGATGCAGGGCTTGATTTGGTCATGATTCCCGCAGACTCCAGTAATTTCCAAAGTTACTTAGGTCAGCAATTTTTGTCCCGTCCCTTTTAGAACGTTTGTTTCACATATTTTTTTAATGCAGTTGGATTATTTCGTCATGTCCTGCATTCCATCCTAAGATCTCCTGACCTCCTAAATGGTTTTTTAAAAGTGTTTGTGCATTAAAGTGCACTCTGTGCTGTAAAATGCATAGTGTCAAGGGTCCCTGATTCCGGGAACTTTGTTTTCTCCTCATGGTGGTTCAGAGATGTTTCTTTCGGATGTGTCACTCATTCTCAGCAACATCAAATACGTTTTTAGGATCATTATCAAAATTGGGAAAACTCTACTGAAGTTTCATAAATGAGCTGTAAGATTTGGAAGAACTTTCCACAGACTTCCATCTGGTGCCATGCATTTTAAGCCTGGCTTCTTCACACCCACATTTTGTGATGCCATAGCCCTGCCTATTTGTGTCACAACAGCAAGAGAGCTCACATACCGGGCAGTGGAAGTATTCCTAGAAATCAGTCTTGCTTTGGAACAGCTAGGAGTGTCTTAACTACGTGGAAGTATTTGCAACCACAGAAAACACCTTTCTGGTTTTAAATAATTGTAGCTTCGATATATCACTTTTGCAAATTTTTAAAAAAATACGAGACCATATGGACATAATCCTATGACCCCATAGGAAATGAGGGACCCCAAAGATTTATCGACTTCGTGGCAAATCTACTTCTGAGTCAGAAAGACCAGTCAGTCATTCAACAAATATTGACCGGGCACCTGATACGTAAAGAGCTGTGTGTTCATTAATAAATGAGACAGAGTTCTGCCCTCAGGCCCTCACCAAAAACCCATGCCGGTAGCAAGATACAGTACAGATTGTCAACAAGTAAACAAGTAACTTCAAGATCTTATTTGCCATGAAGACCATGAACAGGGTGCTCTGACACGGAACAAGAGGAGTACCCAGTTTAGAGAACCTTCTAGTGAAGTGATGTTTCAGCTCAGACATGAAGGAAGCAAGGCAGTTAGAGATGCAAAGGGCTGGGGAAGAGCCTTCAGGAGGAGAAACAGCAAGCTGAAATATGTTAAGGCTGGAAAGAGGTCAGGCTCCTCCAGGAACTGATAGGGCTGGAATTTAATGACAAAAGACAAAGGGTACAATTGAGACTGTGCAGTGAGATGGGACAGACCTTGCAGCACCTTGCCACAGACCAAGAAGGAGGGTTTTCTTCAAAAGGGAGAGACAGGGGCACCTGAGTGGCTCAGTGGGTTAAAGCCTCTGCCTTTGGCTTGGGTCATGATCCCAGGGTCCTGGGATCAAGCCCTGCATTGGGCTCTCTGCTCAGCAGGGAGCCTGCTGCCTCCTCCTCTCTACCTGCTTCTCTGCCTACTTGTGATCTCTGTCTGTCAAATTAAAAAAAAAAAAAATCTTAAAAAAAAAAAAGGCAGAGACAGCACTGAAATTGTTTTAACAAGGGGGTGATTGATTGAGACTTTATTTATTTATTTATTTTGTATTTTTAGAAAGGGAGAGAGAGAGAGAATCTTAAGCAGGCTCCATGCCCAGCACAAAGACTGAAGCGGGGCTTGATCCCATGACCTGGAGATCACGACACTTAGTTGACTCAGCCACCAAGGCACCCTGAGACTCTCTTCTTTCCAAGAAGCATTCAGTAAGGGGGAAGTCTGGGGAGAGGAGGAAAGAAAGGACTCAGTGAGATTGGTTATTTGGGTTGAGGGCTGGTTTCACCATTCCCAGACCCTGGATAAGTTTCAACCTCTCTGAGACTCAGTGTCCCAACCTGTGAAATGGAAACACATGGTTCTAATGTCTGTGAGGATTATTATGAAGATTGAATGAAGCCACGTGAGGACAGCATTTATGTGATGCCCTGGCTGGCATGTGTAAATGCTCAAAAATTGTCAGCTATTATCATCCTTGGTATCATTACCGTTGGGAGCAAAGCACAGCATAGTGCAAGGAGAGAACTGGGAGTTGACAGAACAAGGACTGAGAGATAAGGGGCCAGAGCTGTTGAAGGAATGCAGCCTCCGTGGGGCAAGGGCTGAGGGAGAGGGCTGGACCCACGTTCTGAGCAGCGCTAGTGATCCTGGCATGTGCCCTGGAGACAGTACCTCAAGCTCACGGTCAGAATGATGCAGGGAACCAGGCTCACAGCAGCATGGCAGACGGCCCAGCGGTTGAGTTGGGGGGTGGTGGTGGTGCAGCAAGAAACTGGGTCTCTCAGCCTGCCCTCCATCTGCCCAGGAAGTCCCTTGCTAAGATGCACTCCCTGTGGGACACCAAAGAGTGACCGGAACTTAGAGACTTGAGAGGGCCCGTCTCACTCTTGTCCCGTTTTCTCTTGCCAAGCCAGGCACACCATCAAGATGACAAATGAACTGGAGGCTAACACCCAAAATGAACTGAAGTTGAGGAAAATAACCATTTAACTTTTATTTATTTCTATTGCTGTTGTGTTCACAGCAAGGGTAGCAAGGGAAGGAAGGAACCACTTGATCCTCTTCAATAATCATTCCCAAGTCAGGGATTTGCAGCCCCATCTTAGGCAGAAGATGGTAAGAGAGCCTGGGCAGCTTTACCTGCTGTCAGGTGTCCCTTCTGGGAGGGGCTGTGCCAGACACTGAGATACACCAAGGAGCAAGGCGGTAGAATAGTTAGCATCACAGAGTTTCCAGCCCAGTGGTGATAAATTCTAAAATTACAAAACACGAGAGAGGCTGTATGTTCTCATAGTCTGAGGCACATACCCTTGTCTGGGGGATGAGGAGGGCTGGTCAGGAAAGTTGCTTAAGACATACAGACTTAAGTCAAGCGGAGAAAGACAACTATCATATGATCTCCCTGATATGAGGAAGTGGTGATGCAACATGGGGGCTTAAGTGGGTAGGAGAAGAATAAATGAAACAAGATGGGATTGGGAGGGAGACAAACCATAAGTGACTCTTAATCTCACAAAACAAACTGAGGGTTGCTGGGGGGAGGGGGGTTGCGAGAAGGGGAGTGGGGTTATGGACATTGGGGAGGGTATGTGCTTTGGTGAGTGCTGTGAAGTGTGTAAACCTGGCGATTCACAGACCTGTACCCTTGGGGATAAAAATATATGTTTATAAAAAATAAAAAAATTTAATTAAAAAAAAAAAAGACATACAGACTTCCCCAAAGCTCACTTACCTGAGAAGCTTAGAGGACACTCTCCTTTTCTCATCTAATTTGTCACCCTCTACCCTCTACCTCCTCCTCTACCCCTCCAAACCTGGCCAAACTCTCTGTCCTCCCTTGGCCTCCCTCTTGTCCATTTCAACTCCATCCCGAACCTATCCCTAAAGCTGGTTTCCTTCTCACATGGAGTATCTGACCCTCCTTCAACTTTTCCAATTTGCATCATCATCTTCTGGAAATAACATAATTTGTTTTGTCCCCTCTCGAACAATTAAAAAATGTATTGAGCATTTATAATACATACCAGGCATTGAACAATGTTTCACATCTACTTTTCTCTTCTACCTTATGAGATATGTTCTGGTATTTTCCTGCTTTGACCAATAAGAAAACTTGTCAGGAAATCGTAACTTGCCCCAGTTTACACAGGAAGTAGAAGTTGCCAGACTTGACATGGAATCGGTTGATTCCCAAGGCCACGTTCTTAACTATTATGCCAAACTGTCTCCACAAGTGATAGTGATACGCCCTGAAACTCTGGATGACCTTCCCATGGGGAGAAGGTTTTTCTGACTTTACAGGAACCACAAGACACTGAGCTGCACCCTCCCATAGTGGGCAGTTCTGTTCCTCCCCCACCGAAGGGGTGCCTCGACTCCTTAGTGGTAGGTGTGGACATTCGCTCCAAGATGAGAGATGGGCCTTTGCAGGGTGCCTTAGAGCAGAAAGAAGGACACACTCAAAGAAGACCTAGAAGATGGTCCCAGGAGCCGGGACCCATGCCTCAGACCCGCTGAGCTGTGGGCTGCTTGCTCAAGACAGGAGATGAGAAGCAAAGCCAGCTTGTCTGAGGAGCCAGGAGAGCAGGGCTGTGGTGGTATACTTGCCTCCTCCCAGCAGGAGGAGCATCTGTGGAGGGGGATATCTTGGGGAGGTAGCCAGGACTAGAAATCTCCTTTCTGAAAATTAATTTCTTTATTCAGTCATCAGACCCATGTGGTGACCCTCCTGTGTTCCAGGCTGAGTCTAAGTCCTGGGCATCGGGGACAGGACAAAACAGACAAATGTCCCTGCCCTGGAGAGGTTTCATTTGGGGGCCTCTGGCAGCAAAGTGAATGAATGAATCAGTGACCAAAATGCACCTGATCATGCTGGTGATAATGGGACCCCAGCCCTGAAGAACTGCACGGTCAGCGTTGTCGAACTAATAGCTCGGGCGGCAAATATTCACTGTAAGAAGCTGCTTTGCTTCAGAGCCAAAGTTCGCTCTGGAGACCCTTCAAAGAGGCACCAGAGAGGGATCCCCGAGTATGGGCAAAATAGGGTCTAAATAATCAAAAGTGTACTTATGCCCAACTTCTCTGAGATTCACCTCATAGAGAGAGCAGGATGTTCCAGGGAGCGGGTGTGAATAAGGTGGCCTAATTTCCGTGACTTGCGCTCTAATACCTAGTGGAGTTGCAGGCTCCATGAGTCGTTTGATAGTAAGGCTATTACAAACACTGCAATTAATGAACGTCTAGTCAAGACAACCAGAAATGATGTTCTTTAATATTAATTTGCACTTCACCTCTTTGGCGACCTTGAATAAGTCATCTCACTTTTGTAAATTTCATGTTCCTTTTCGGGAAAAAAAAAAAAAAAAAGGAGGGGGTGCACTAAATAGTTCCTAAGTTTCCTTCCCACCCTTACAGAGTATTTCTGTAACGTTTCATGAAAGAAGTCATTCCAGGGGATGAGTATGAGTGGAATGCTGCTCAAATGCGTGCCAGATGCAGAAGGCAAGCAGCACATCGGCCAGAGGGTCCGCTCTGAGAGCCCGGATCTGCAGGTCCTCCTGTATTGGGAGCCCTGGACAAGTGTAGATGTAGGCATCACTCACTCAGGAGCTGTTTTGTTTTTCCTCCCCTTGGTTGACTGCCATGCTGTTCTGACCATTTCTATCAATGCCTGAGGGGCTCTCAAAGCAGCTGCACACATCTGGGGCCCTTGGAGAAGGAGGTACTCTGCATGAGAGAGGTCCCAGAAAACCGAAGCTTATTTCTACAGGTGTCAACGCTCTCCTCCAACATCTAACCTCTTTCTCTCTGGGCTGGGGGGAGGAACACCTGCTACAGCTCTGTGTGGAGCTGCTGAATCTCCTGCGCAGGGCTGGGGCTGGTCCCCAGATAAACGGACACTTTTTTTTTTTTTTTTTTTAATCTTTAAGACTCTTGTGTTTTTGTTTACTTGCCTGCTTATTTGGTTTTGTTCTTTCCTCCGCAGTCCACTCTCTCATCCCTCTCGCCTTTTTTTTTTTTTTTTAAAGATTTTATTTATTTGACAGAGAGAAATCACAAGTAGGCAGAGAGGCAGGCAGAGAGAGAGAGGGGAGAAAGCAGGTTCCCTGCGGAGCAGAGAGCCCGACGCGGGGCTCAATCCCAGAACCCTAGGATCATGACCTGAGCCTAAGGCAGAGGCATTAACCCACTGAGCCACCCAGGTGCCCCCCCCCTCGCTTTTTGATTCTGTTTTGCATCTGTTTGTTTATTTAACATGTAACTGCTTAGTTGAGGTCCCTGAAGGCCATCTGTGCTTCCCGATTGTGTGTGACCTGAGGTTTGTGGCAGCGTGTTTCTCAGAATGAGGACATTTTATTTATTTATTTTGTAAGACTTTATTGGTTTGAGAGAGAAAGACTGCACACAGAGGGAGAGGGAGAAGCAGACTCCCCGCTGAGCAGGAAGCCCGGCACAGGACTCGATCCTAGGACCCCAAGACCATGACCAGAGCTGAAGGCAGATGTTTAACCCACTGAGCCACTCACGTGCCTCAGAATGAGGCTTTTTAAGCTTTCTATCAGGATGCTTTTAAAGCTGATTTTCTTGTGATTATTGAGTATAAAAATCTGTATTTAGAAATCAAGAGATAATTCATGAAATAAATAATTGCCTGCTTTCATGAATCTGTTTTAAGTAGGGAGGCCGTGGGCGCTGGGGTTAAGAATAGGAGGGAAAATTCAGATGTTGTCGAGACAGAAGGAGCTGTTGCTCTGTGAAATGTGAAAGGCTGCCTCCTTCCTCGGACTTGACGCTTTCTTATCTGCAAAAGGAGAAGAGGAACATATACCTCTGAGCTGTTGTGAAGTTCAAAATGTGATACAGTGTCTGAAATCACGTTGTAAAGGACAACACGTAATAAAATCGTAACCGTTATTAGGAGACAGCCTCTCGCTGTAAGTTACCCGTGGGCGTATCTCATCCTGTAAACTGTAAGCTATTTTAGGATGGAAAGTTTGCCTTATATCCAAGGGTGACATTCAAAATATTTAACAACTGGTAGGGCATCAGCCAACTAGACGCTGGCCAAAAAGAGCCAGGATGCCTAGGCTAATGTTTGGACCAGTCCTTGTCGCGTGCAGGGCAATCCCAGGAAGGGTCTGGTATGACACCTTGACATAAGGTATGCTCAGTGAATGGATTTAACATATTATTTGCTTTGTGAAACCTCTGTCTCCGCACCCACATGACTTCTTTGGCGCGTGTGATCTATCCCTGCCCTACTTGACTCACCAACAGAATTTTTTTTTTCCCAAGTTCAGTCCTAGTACTAATCCCTGAACACCTGAAGCCTCTTTTCTTTTACCTGAGTTACAGATTCATTAACCCAGACTTTTTAGAAATGTTATTATTAGAACTTTAATCACCCATGTCCTCCTTTTAAGGTCTTTCTAAAATTACTTTCTGGCAATAATAATTATGTCAATCAGGGGCCATCCAAATATAGCTGTGGCCCTTGAGCCAAATCAAGACGGGAGTTTCCAGCTATCATCTATTATTTGGCTGCAAATGGTTGTGCTAGTTTCCCCCACCCCTTTTCTGTCCTACCTATCTTTCTTTTCGCATCAAGTGACAACACCACACATAGTAAGGGGAGTCCTAAAGGCCAGTGTAGACTGTCAGACCTGGGTCTTTCTTTCCACATATTGCTGTGTTGGAATCTGGGGCCAGATTCTGCAAGTCTTATGTTACAGGAACGTGAAGGGAAGTACGAGATTTTAAGTAACAGGGCCTAAGTCAAGGGCAGAAGTCAAAATGGTAGTGGTGGGGGGGGGTTGGGAGGATAGTGGCATTTGTGTTGGAGGAGAGTGAAGCCAGGAAGCCTAGAAATGAAAAGTAGCTGACAACATGCGCAGGGGTAGGAGTTTCAATGTGACAGATGGTCTTGACTGAAGCTGCTTTTGATAGGATGCAGGAGACCTTCTGTTGATGTAACCAGGTTGAGTGAGAGAAGCCACAGTCAGTGGAAGCTTTTCAGGAATGGCCTGACTGGTTCCAGCCCCCACATTTATTGCTGGAGTTCTGTGACCGCATCTACAGGCTTCGTTAGTTCAGTCTGGGCTCTGAGACCACCTTGAACGTAGTCGGGCGGCAGTTCGTGACCCCATGTCCATCACCTCTGCTCAGGACGTGGTCAGCTAAGTTGTCCCTTTCTGCCTTGACATTCCTCAAGAGAGAATGAGGATAGAACGAAGGGTGGACGTGAGAGTTACATGTGTGTGGGGGAGGGGTATGCACAGGGCTGATGAGTGACTGACTGGTTAAGGTCGGAGAGGGGAGTGTGAGATAAAATATCCCCTGATATTTCGGGCTTGGAGACCTGGTCGGAGGGAGGCACCAACTCCCTGAGGAAGACAGCAGAGGATCTGGAGCAAGTTGGGGAGCTAAGGCGCTGAATTCAGTCTTGTAAGAGATGTCTGTGGGGTTATTCGGGCTGAATTGTCAGTAGGAGACTGTACAGACCCATGTCAGCCAGAAGTGCCTTCTCTGTGCCCTGTGATGAGAACAGGAGCCCGACCCGAAGGTAAATTAATGCTCTGCTCCTTTCAGACAGAGGAAAACATTCAGTTGAACCGAACAGTGTATTTAGCAATGTTGTTTATTTACATTCGGGCGCAAAACTCTTTCTCTGCATTTAGACCAGCAACAAACAGTGTGTGGTCCGCCACTAGTCACAGACCAGACTTCCAGAAGCCTGGGTCTGGACTGTAGATTCGGGAGAGTCTGAGCTGGAAGTCTGGGCAGAACCTCAGCGTGCGCCGGGCTCTTCACTCTCCCAGCGTGCCCTCCCCTCCTCTCACCGTACTGAATGTTTATCACATTCCCTTCTCATCTCAGAAACCAAGGCGACCCCTTACTTTCTAAGGCTGCTGGTAGCCCCCCCCCCCCCCCGTTCTGCCGACGCATTCACCCATCCTCCTGCCTGGGCTTCGGGGCCACGGCAGCTTTCTCTCTTGTATTGTCTCTCCCTCATTTCCACCAGCAGCTCAGGTCAGCTTCTACTATGCTCACCTCTTCTGTTCTAAAACAAAACAGAAAGCCCCCCACCTCACCCCCCATGCTGGTGCTTTGTCTATGGAGCTCCTGGCTCCCTCCTCTTCTTAATCACCAAACCTCCTGAAACTGGAATCCTTGACATAGTGTCCACTTCCCCCCCTTCCCTCTCTGCCTCTCTGCAACATGCTCCCCACTGTTTTCTTTCTTCCAAGTGCCCCTTCTCTTCTCCAGCTGCCCTTCTGCGAACTGTTCTCCGTCCACAGGTGCCTGGCAGATAAGACCAGTGTCTTCTTTTCCAGAGGGATTACCAAAAGTGTGTTCCTGGGTAAGCTGCATCAACTGGCTTCTAGCATCTGCTGCAAATGAGGAGGTTTGTGCTAGGGCTCTCGCAAGGAGTCTGTTCCCGGTGTAGTTTGATTCCAGAAATGTTTATTGAATGTTTCCTATGTGCCAAGAATTGATTGAGGACATGTCAAGAAGTTTGAGTTGAGTTCCCCTACCAGCTGCAATGGGACAGCAGCCTAACCGGTTACCGCAAATGCTTTGTGCGACGAGGCAGTGTGCCAGCCGGGGCTCTCCAGAGACACAGAACCAATGGGACATATTTAGATATATTGAAAAGGAGATTTATTATAGGAATTGGATCACAGCATTAAGGAGGCTGAGCAGCTGGGGACCCAGGAAAGCTCGTGATATAATACAATTCAGTCCAAGTTCAAAAGCCTGAGAACCCACCTCGTAGTGGGGTGGGGTGTGGGGGGTGGTCATTGGTGTAAGTCCTGGAGACCGAGGCCAGAGAACCAGAAGCTCTGACATCCATGAGGTGGGGAAGAGAGAAATTAGCTCTTTTGACCTTTTAATTCCATTTGGACCCTCAATGGATTGGATGATGGGTATTATCCTGAGGTCATGGACTATCTTCTTTTCTATCTGCTGGTTCCAATGTTAATTTCTTCTGGAAACATCAGTACAAACCACACCCAGAAATAATGTTTATCAGCTATTGGGGCTCCCCACGTCCCAGTCAAGTTGATACATAAACTTACCCACTACAGGGCAGCATATAAATAAGCCAACAAATAAATATGATCCGGCTGCTCATTTTTATTTAGCCAGAGCGGGCAGCTGGTCACTAGCACCTACTCTGTGTTGGGCACGATGCTAGCTGCACAGATGTCATCGCTGTTTCTAATTCTCACAAACCCCTGGGAGCGGGTGCTTTTATCCCCATTCCAAAAACCAAACCGAGGCTCAGAAGGGATAAGGAAGGTTCACACATGAAAACAAGAGACTCTGGCATTGTATTTTGTGGTCTATTTATTCATATACTTTCTGGCTTAATGCCTGTTTTCTCTTCTAAACTTGAAGCTCTGCAGGGCAGAGAAGGTGTTACTTTTGTTCACCATGAATCCCAAGCACCTAAAAGGCTCAGAGTCGCTTATTGGTTTAACTAATTAATAAGGTGATCAAATTAAATTCCAGCGTCTCTTGGTTTTAAAGTCTGTGCTCTTTTTGCTGAGAGACTTGGTTCCTTATAAAGTGCCTGTGTATGTCACAGATTTTGGAGGGGAACAGGAGAGCCCCATTAGTGATTTTTCGAGGGTGTTTCTGTGTCATTTGGGGCTAGGTCTTGCCAGAGAGTACACACCCTGATTGATAGGACCTAAGATAGCCATGCAGTCAGATGAGCCATCTTCAAAAGGGGTGGGGAGAGGGATGCCAGGACACGTACCACAACATCAGATCTGAGAGCCACGAGATGGATCAAGAGACGGATTTGGGGGAGCCTCGGTGGCTCAGTCGGTTGAATGTCTAACTCTTGATTTTGGCTCAATTTGTGAACTTGGGGTCCTGCGATCAAGCCCCCTGTTGGACTCCACACTGAGGTTGGACACTGCTTGGGATTCTCTCTCTCTCTCTCTGCAACCCGCACCCCCACCCCCGACAAACACTCTCTCAAAAAATTAAAAGAGATGAATTCAGTGCCTGTTGAAAAGGAACCAAAAGAGTAGGGAATTCACTGCCTTACAAAAATGTCTTGGGCCAGCTCTGTTGATCTGGAGCACAACTCTCCAACAGACATTTAATACAAGCCACAAATGAAAACAATCTATGTAACTGAAAAGTTTCTAGTAATTCCATTTAAAAAAATTCACTGCAAGTGAAGAAAGTGAAAGTAATTATATTTTATTGAACCTCATATTTTTTTTAAAAGATTTTTATTTATTTATTTGAGAGAGAGAGCACGCGCTAGAGCAAGAAAAAGCATGACCTGGGGGAGAGGCAGAGGGAGGGGGAAAAGCAGACTCCCCGCTGAGCAGAAATCCCTATGTGGGGCTCTATCCCAGGATCCTGAGATCATGACCCGAGTCCAAGGCACACGCTTAACCAGCTGAGCCACCCAGGTGTCCCTAAGCCCGTATTTCTAAAATGTTATTTCCACATGTAATCAAGATGAAATTATTAATGAGATATTTTCTTCTTCTGACTGACTCTTTAAAACCTGGTATGTATTTTACACTTACAGTGTTAATGTAGATTAACCCCAAACCAAATGCTCAAAGAGCCACATGTGGCTGGTGGCTACTGAATTGGATGGTCTGAGTCCAGGCATGTAATCTGTAGACCAGCTCCTTCAAAACCATGGGGAAATGCATTAGGAAATGTAGAATCTTGGATCCCACCGCTGACTTACTGAATCAGAGCCAGCATTTTTTTTTTTTTGTATTCTTTTTTTTTTTTTTCCAATTTATTTATTTTCAGAAAAACAGTATTCATTATTTTTTCACCACACCCAGCGCTCCATGCAAGCTGTGCCCTCTATAATACCCACCACCTGGTACCCCAACCTCCCACCCCCCCGCCACTTCAAACCCCTCAGACTGAGCCAGCATTTTTATAAGACACCCTGGTGATCTGTGTGAACCTAGAGGTGGAGAAGCTCTGGTCTAGAGAACAGGCTTCCGGTCTGCCAGAAACTGGGGAGGATGAAGCAGAGCTGTAGATTTGCAGTCATGCTCTTCACACATTCCTGAGAAAGAGCCAGGGAATCTGTGCAGCTGCAGAAACAGAGGACACTTCGTCTCCTATGTGGTTTCGTGAACTGTGGCCTCCTCATTTTGAGAAGTCCACGCAAGGTTCCTACGCTGAGATCTTTTAATGATCCAACTGCATGTTGATTACCTTGGAAAAGCAAATGTAAACAAGAATTAAGTAACTGCAACATTAGTTCTGTGTTTCAAAATGTCTCTCAATAGGTAATATAAAATTGGGAAAGCAATCTATACTTACTATGGAAACTCCCCACAAGCTCCAGTTTTAAGATGTTTAGGTTAAGATTAAATATGCATTTGGGGGAAAACAAACATATTCATATCTTTCTTCCTTCAGGCTAAATGGACACAAATAAGGATCTCAGGAACATAACTTATTTTTATCTTTCCAATCTCTCGATTGCTTTAGAATCCAAAGCCAGAAGCCTCACTGGGATTTTCTGAGTTTTTCTAATAAATTGTAGGGGGTGGGGCAGGGTAGGGTTAGACGTTCGTTTTCCTTCTGTATCAGATATCCTACCTCAGATTAAAATTTTTTAAAAGATTTCCTATCTTAGATTTATTGAGTGTATCCTTATCACCGTTTCACTAGCTTTAAACTCTTGGACATTAAGACACTCAGATGAAGAGTCACTCAGTTGAGTGTGTCTTTAGTAATTCAGGACAGGAAAGGAGATGTGTCAACATGTGACACAATGTGCATCTCCCAGGCTTTCCTCTGCTTTGTCCATAAAAGGAAAGAAAGGTATATATTGGTCAGGGTTGTCCAGAGAAACAGAATCAAAGGGTGTATGTATACATACATAGGGAGATTTATTTTAAGGCATTGACTCATTTGATTGAGAAGGCTGGTAAGTCCAAAATCTGCAAGATGGGCTGGCAGACTAGAGACCTAGGAAGAGCCCATGTTTCAGTTTAAGCGCAAAGGCCAGCTGCTGGCAGGATTCTCTCTTCCCTGGGGGAGATTGATCTTTGTTCTCTTGATGCTTTCAACTGATTAGATGAGGTCCACCCACCCACATTATGGAGAATAATCTGCTTCACTCAAAGACCATCAGTTTAAGTGTCAGTCTTATCCAAAAGACAACCCCCACAGAAATATCCAGAATAATGTTTGACCAGCTATCTTGGCACTGTAGTGCAGTTGAGTTGACACATGAAATTAATCATCAGAGGCGAAGATCACAGCAGCTTAAACACACAGAGGGAAAAGCTCTGCACCTTCAGAGGAGAGAGGCACAAACTGCTACTCATACTGTGGGATCAGAGAAACTTGCCCTGGGTTCCAATACAGTGGCTCTGGGCATGCAGTTGAACATATCACAATGTCCCCTGGTTCAGCTTTCCCAGAGGGTGAGGACTAGATGCTTTCATCCTCGAGGCCCAATAGCTAGGCACAGGAGCAGACCATTGCTGCCGGAGTCAGAGCTGCCTCTCAGAGTCTAGATGCATCAAGACCAACAGCCCTATGGCTTCCTTCCCATCCCAGGCGCAGGGGCCCAGTATCTGCTAGGGACCGCCAGGCTCAGCGTCAGGGCCACCATGAGTTTCAGCAGCCAAGCATTCAAAACAGCTTGCTGTGGCCAGATTCTGTTCCCATCTGCCTTGCTTATGAAAACAAAAATGTCTGGAATCAGCAACATTTCCTCTACTTGTCCACTCTTTGCTCACTCTCTGCCCAAGTATACACTTTGCAACTCTGCAGTCAAAAGTACAAGCAAAAAGATTATAAACAGAACAAAAATTCCCAGCTATTTCTGTCTTCCTTTTGCCTTCTCTCCTTCCTTCTTTTGGTCCTTTCTTCTTCCTTCCACAACTAATTTTGATGATTGGAAGGCAGAAAGTGGGGAAGCAAAAGTTTGAGCTTCTGGAAAGTAGTCCCAAGTACTAGATGGGCTGGAAGGAACCATTGGTGGGATATGCTGGCTGATCTTAATGAGCAAAATGTCTAAGTGTCCAACTTCTTATCCACATTCTGGAGAATTCATGTACTACACAAGGATTGGGATGATGCATGGAAAAGGGACTCCAAATCCGCTGTGAAGAATATAAAGAAAACACTTCAGTGGATTGGTTGTTGTTATGAATCCAATTTAAAGTTTAGTGTAGGGACGCCTGGGTGGCGCAGTTGGTTGGACGACTGCCTCCGGCTCAGGGCGTGATCCTGGAGTCCCGGGATCGAGTCCCACATCGGGCTCCCACCTCCATGGGGAGTCTGCTTTGCTCTCTGACCTTCTCCTCGCTCATGCTCTCTCTCACTGTCTCTCTCTCTCAAATAAATAAATAAAATCTTTAAAAAAAAAAAAAAAAAAAAAGTTTAGTGTAGTAATTTATCCAATAGTATCTGTTTTGCCAGTCCCTAGGAATTGGAATTGCTAAAGGCAGCATTGGAGGTGGCTAAGAATTCCCTGTGAATCATACATCTCAATGTGTCCCTGTCCCAGGCTCCATGCTTTGGCAGATGAACGATGCACAGTGCCAGCTCTGTGTGGCCACCTTCCGATCTGATCTATTTATCTTCTTTGAATTCTGAATTTCTTGTGAACTGGAAGTGTATGGCATCAATAACATTTTCTTCTTCTCTCAGATTCCTACCTGAACTACAAATCTAGTCAACTTCAACAGGGATTTTACTCTTGTGAATAACTTGCATTGACAGGACCTGACCTGACCTGCATTCATTTGAGCATCTATGACGTGCCTGGGTGTTCCTGTGGGCTCAGTACTCAGCCCACAGTGGACGCTTCAATTCATCCAGAAATGGACTCCTCTGCCACATTTGCACATTCTTAGTGCTTGCAAGCCGAGAATGTAAATCTAAAGTGGTTGCTTTATCCACTGCATAAATCGGGGGCGACAATGAACACCCTATGCTGCGTGCCTAAGGGGATGTGGGCCACCTTCACCGAACACTAGAAATAGGACTTCTCAGGTCATAGCTCCCTGTCTAGTCCAGAACTGGAACAGCATGTTTTTAAGAGCCCATTACCCACTCCCAGGAGGACGGAGAACTTACGGGCTTCCAGGCATGGGTCTGGGTGAAATGCCTCTTTCTGAAAAAAGCTATTCATCGGCATCAGTCCCATGCTGGAAAAGAAACACTGGCCGAGCTGCCTGGCTGGGAGAGGAGCACATGGAAACAGATGTCTTTGAACGCTCCATAAGGGAAGATGTTGAAAGAGAAAAGGAACATGCCTGCCTTCTGCTAAAACTCAGTGAACAAGAAGGGCGAAATTTTCCTGAGCACGGAAGACGATCACAGTGCAGAGTGCTGACAGATGCAAACTTGAGTAGGATACGGATCATCATGAGATGGATGGTAATGAGAAAGCTGTTGATATTTGTGTAGAAGCCAGGAGAGACAGAAATTGAAGTTAAGATATACAGGGGGAGAATCTGGTGGGCAAACAGAGGCACAAGCAATGGGGCTCCGTGGGGACGGATCTTTGGTTGATATCTGCATAAGTAATTTATAAGAAGCCTGGACTTAGGGACTTCGGAGGTGCCTTAACTTCTTCCCATGGCCGAAGGCCCAGATCAGTAGCTTCAAAGGCATCAGATGAGCCAGGTGTGCATCTAGGGAAAAACAGTGCAAGGGTATGCATAAGAAAAATGCTCCGTTCATTCATCCGCTCGTTTCTTCATTTCCTGGAAACTTCCTGAGCTCACACTCCACTCTGTGCCAGCTCTGGTGCCGGGCTCAGGGATGGGACAGTGAACTAGTCTGGGTCTGGGTAACAGATCTGTCCTAGGCTTTCCCCTGCTGCCTGCAGCAGCGACTAAAAGCACTGACCAAGTTTAGAGCGCTATTCAGGAGGATTCTGGAACCAAAGCGGAGGTTTTGATGCCGTCCAGAACGTGGAGGATCCAGCAGTGAGAAAGAACATGTGAGGACAGAAGGGACTCCAAGCGGTTCAGGAGAAAACAGAGGGAAAAACAGTGCATTCTCACAGAGGCAATTAAAAAAATACGCTGGCAGTTGGGAGGTGGAGGGGGATACGAAAGAAGTTTATAAAATCACAGAGAGAGTGAATTAAATCACACGTAATGGTTAAAAGCAGATGTTCCGGCGCCAGATCGTCTGGGTTCCAGTGCTGCCTCTGCTGCTTTGTAGCTGTGTGACCCGGGGCAGATTCTTCACCCGTCTGTATTTCTGTGTCCTCATCTTTCAATTAGGGCTAATAAAAGTAGTACCTACTTATAGCCCTGATGTGAATGTGAAGCTTTAAGAGAGTTAATGCTTGCCAGTCACATGCAGCAGTGCTGGGCACATAGCGGAACGAGACTCCATACCGATTACTATTATTTTTCCAAATGCCAGATCTTTAAAGCCGGTTCAGTCCCTGTTTAATTTGTAAAGATCAGTAAGGCACAGTGTGACACACTGGGCCATGTGAAGGAGCTCGTTCTATCTGGGAGCCATACAGCCGTAAGCCACTAAAAGATGCTCAGGATGTTAGAGTAATTCCTTTGCATTAGACCTGACCCAGGTGGCAGGGGCTTTGGAAATGCTTAGAGGGTGTGTTTACCTCTGCTTGTCTAGGCCTCCCAGGAGGTCCCTTCACAGTACTCAGTCACAGCCTCCTGGGGTTGAGCGGCTGTGGGTCTGACGGCATTTTCTAATGAGAAAATGATTGCTCAGCCTGGCAGAGGGGAGAATGTGAAGTCTTTGATGTAGCAACACATAATAATAATAGGCCATCCATCCCAGAGCAACGCATTGCTGGAAACCAACCGCCAGTGAGTTCTTTGTTTGGCATTTTCATAAAGAAAAGAAGTTTGTGTCAATGATCCACACATGTGGGCCTGGCCAGAATTCTTTTTTGACAAACAGCAGGAGGCATTTCTGAGGTCACAAATGGAAGGATGAGTGGAAGGGGAAGAACGGCTAAGTGCTTGGAGAGGGACCAGTTTGCCTTACTTGAAACAGGGAGTTTATTAATTCCCAAAGAGGTCAGTTACTTCCTCTACTGTAGAGGCCATGCTGGACCTTGAGATGAAGTTGAGTCAAGTCCTAAGTTCAAGGATGGCTTTGGTCAAGTCATCTCCATTCCCTGGGCCTCCAGTTGCCTTACAGGTAAAATGATGGGCCGGGATTAAAACAAAACACCACACCACACCACACCAAAATACCAAGTTCTTTCTTCAGTGAACTCTTACTTCGGAGTCTCAGGAAGAGAAGAATACATCTCAAGTGTGGGTTAGGGGTTGGTAGCATGGTCTCAGAGCTCCTCCAGCTCACCCCGCAAGCTCTGACTTTACCCTACCCCTGGCTTTGGTGTCTCCGCTCCCTGTGGCTCATCCTAGCACAGCTTGAAAACGACAGGCCTAGATAAGCTCTAAGTCCATTTCGACTCTAACATTCTGTGGTTGTGGTGCCTTTGGCACCAAAGTGACCTCAAATCAAAGGCAGGATTATAGGCTCTAGAACAGCACTGCACACAAAAAGATGTAAAGTGTGTAAGTCTTTTCCAATTTCCCAATAGTCATATTCTAAGAAGTAAAAAGAAACAGGTAAAATTAATTTCATTAACATATTTTATTGAGGGGCACCTGAGTGGCTCAGTCAGTTAAATGTCTGTCTTCCGCTTAGGTCATGATCTTAGGGTCCTCAGCAGGGAGTCTGCTCTTCCTTCTGCCCCTTTCCACACCTTGCCCCTGGTCATGTTCTCTCTCTTGCTCTCAAATAAAAAAATAAAATCTTTAACAAAATGTTTTATATTAACCTCATATATCCAAAGAGTTCAACATGTAGTTGACATAAAAGTAATTGAGATATTTTACATTTTTTAACATGGAGTTTTCAAAATCCCACATGTATGTTAATCTTACAACACATTTAAGTTCGTATTTGCCACATTGCAAGTGTTCAGTAGTCACTTGTGGCAAATGGCTACCGTACTGGAAAATGCAGATCTACAACCTTCCATGGCTCAGAGCCTTTTCCAGAGTCACCGGTGCAACCTACTCATAACTTTAGCGAGAAAGATCTGCAGGCATCCTTGTGTCCAAACTCATGGAGAATGAGACCAGCAGAGGGCCCGGCTTCTGTTTCCATCACCCCACAAACACAGTAGCGGCCATTCCTTCCAGTGGATCCTTCTCACCAGCCTTTCTGTGGCCCTGGAACGTGTTTCAGGATGTTTTCCAAGGCTGGCCTCAATGACCTCAGCACCTTGGACACCTCGTCTTTCTATCCCTCAGCTCTTTCCCCACTTCTTGGTAATTTACTAACGCCTTTACCCTGTGATGTATTATTTCTAGTTTTCTTTAAGTTTTTCTCTGCCTTAATTTTAGTACCTCCAGGAATCCACCTTGACCTTGAGAATTATTTTGAAAACCCAGCTCTCACATCCACCCCTACCTTCTGCCATCATCCCCCACACTTACCCATTTGAGAGCACATCAAGGAAGTCATTTAATTAATACATTCTTTTTTCAAATGATCCATATTATATCTATATGTTAACTTGAGTTATTTTCATCTTTTGGCTTTAACACATAGTGCTTTCCACCAAAACAGTATTTTCCTCATGTTGTTTGTTGGAACAAAGATGTGGTTCAGCATAATCATATTAGAGCACTCAAATGCAGTGAAGATGCTTTGCTGTTTCTTTGGGACTAAAATTGAACATTAAGGCTTTGCTGGCAATTTGTATACAGATCAGGTTCATAGCCATTGGCTGGCTGGTATTACAAATTTAAATCTAAGGGCAGTACTTCAGATAGTGTTTTCACATTTATGACTGAAAACAAAATAAAAAACAAAATCACCTCTTTTTGTGCAAAAGAAGCTCAAAAGTATAATGACTGTGAAAATAGCCATCTGTGATCTGTTCTCTACCACTCTATAATTTGAACATAAGCTATACCTTTAGAGATGCTTAATTAAAAAAATAATTACATGTTTGCATATGTTAATGATCTGGTAATTCTTCCATGTTTCAAGTTTGATAAATGGTGAGGAATTTTGCCATTTTTCCTAGTTTTTCAGCTTGGATGGCTTCGACTCTTAGTCAACTGAATTATAATAATCCACTAGTTTGAAACTATAATAAAATAATTATCTCATTAAATGAGTTAAATTTGTTTTTGAAGTGACATTCCCCTTTTGGGTCTCTGGGAAAAGCTGTTATAAACTATTCTGCAATTGTATAAATCCCTACTTTGTTGGGCTTAGATAGTGAGGCATTAGCAATGAATTCATAATCTACAGATCACAAGTGTTTTTAAACAGAGGCACCCAGTTTCTGCAAGCAAAGACAATGCTTTTTTTTTACTGAATGCCTTTTATGGGCAGAGTCAGCAGAGTGTCCCCTCCTGTGCAAACCCCTCCCCCAGCACTGCCATCAGGACTTTTCCCTTTTCCTTCTGGGCTGGGATGTTACCATCTTGCAGATAAATAAATGAACACAGTGAGGCTGGATGAACACACACTATAGATGAGAGTCAGAATCAGGACTTACACCCAGAACTTTCTGACCCTAAATTAATGAACATTTTTTCAGTAATTGTCTATGGTTAGGGAAAGGCAAGCTATTACAGCTCCAAATAGATCCATGTAGACCCTCTGGGAACTTCCTTTCTGATTTCTATGAAATTAACCAGAACCAATTCCTTGGCCAGGACCTGCTGATCCCCAAGGTGTAAGGACCCAAAGGTGTGCTCTAAGTACTCATTAGTTATCATTAAGGGGGGTGAACGTGTATGTGTTTTGGTGTGTGAATGCAAAAAGGGCTACACAAAACCCTTTTCTTTTAAAGATGATTGTATGCATTTACTGCACGTGGAAACATGGGTGTGAAAGCTGGACTGCGTATGTGTATACACATACATTAAAAACTATACAGATATTCCCCGCTCCCCCATCCCCCAAGGAATCCAAGAGGATTGATTTCTCTTTAGCAGCTCGCTGAGTGTGTAGCGGGCCATCCTTTGGCAACTTCTGATTTCAAATCTGCACTTAAATGAATTATATGAATATGTCGCTGCCACTGAGTTTACTTAATAGGCCTGGAGCCTTAAGTATGTCACCAAACACCTTCAATCTAGTAAGAGAGAAAACTCATAGCCAAATATTCTAGTGCTCCTAATATAATGTATTCCGTTGTCATTATTAAACTCCTTCGCTTCTGTCTCTCTGAGACAGGAGACGGAAAAGGAAAAGCTCTATTTCTTTACGGTTCTGTGATGCTGGCTTTCCGCAGTTCATCTTGTCATCTCCACTCCTTTGCGTACCCCATCACAACTTTCCTGGCAGTTTCCCTGCTATTTTCGTGCCCAGGCGCAAGCTAGCCTGCCTCGTCCCCCGCTCTTTTCCTCTGGATAGGTGCCTCGGCTGGCCACCCGCGGGCGACAAAAAAAAAAAAAAAAAAAAAAAAAAAGTTTGGAAAACCCAGGGGTCGGCGTCGCCTCCTCGACGCTCCGCTGGCTCCACTGGATCTGGCTATTTACACTCAGCTCCAGCTCCTCGCCGCCCGCGGAGGTGTTCCAGAAACGCCGCCCTGGCTGTCCTCGCCTCGCCTGGAGCCTTTCGCGGTGGCGGGGCCGCTGGCGACGGCGCGGGGAAGGCGGGCGGAAGGCCAGGCGCGGGGACCCTGCGCGGCAGGCGGGAGACACGGCCCCGGGGGTGTGGCGAGCGCATGGCAAGCACCACGACGCCCGGCCTAGTGGGCTCGCTCCCCGCCGATTCTGGAGCCGCCTCTGAGCAGCCCTCCACAGCGCCGCCTCGGTGCTCCCGGCCGAGCCCAGGGAAGCAAGCGGGGGACAGCGGGGGACAGTGGGGGCGTGACCGGGGCGCGGATGCAAGCGAGCCGGAGGGCGCCGCGCCACGGCCGCGTCGGGTAGCAGTAGGGCAGCCGGAGGGGCAGCGACATCTGCGGGCTGGCGGCCGACGCTTCCAGGCGGCGCGGAGCCGAGCGGGGCGGCCCGAAGACACCGGGCGTAGCTTGGCTGGGCGGGCCTCGCATTCCGGGTCCCGCCGGCCGACTCCCCAGCTGCGCCCGGGTCCCGGGCCCCAGCGCGTGGCGGGTGCTCGAGGGCCGGTGCAGAAGCGACTCCTCTGGCTGCGCGCTCACGTCTGTGCCACCGCAGGAGGCTCGGCGACGTTTGTGAATCTCGGGCTAGGGTTTGTCAAAATACCTCTAGCGACTCGGAGAACCCGGTTTCCCCACTGGGGACGGCGATCGTTCTTGTTTCTTGCCTTTAGAAAGTTACTTCGACACTTTTGATCTTCCGTCCTGAGTAAGAAGGAAAAAGAAAGCGCGATCTGCCCCCGGGCTAGGGGGACTCAGGGGGGTCCGGGAAAGGGACAGAGCCAGTTTTAAGCCGAAGCGGCGAGCTTGGCCCATTGACACTTCAGCCCCAGAAAGGGTTAACTGCATCCAGCCCGTTCGGTTTACATGTAAATAGAGAGCAGCTGCTCCGCGCGGGCCCCGGCTGGCCCTTTTAAGTTTTTGATTGGTTGCCAATGACATCACCGCCCGTGTTATAACACTGTGGACCCGGAGCGGCGTCGGATAAACCCTCCTTAAAGAGACGAGGCCACGCCCCCGGCTCCTCCCCCCAGGCTGTCCATTGGCCGCGGGCCGCTGTGAGGTAGCGGTCAGCTTTGTCCGGATTTCTATTGGCCCAACGTGCCGTCGATCGGCAGCCGGCCCGCCCCCTCAGAATCTTACATTTACAGTGTAGCAAAAGAGAAAGTAACTATGTTGCTGCTGGAGATCAATGAAGCTAAGTGAATGGGGGCTGAATGGGCGAATCCTTAGCTGAAGCGGAGCGCCAGATGGTGGAGGGCTACACTTATTTATGAAGTAAGTGGAAGTCACCCCGGCTACTCCTGAGAGCCCGGAGTGTAAGGCGGTGAGAGTGTGAGTGTGTGAGTGAGTGTGTGTGTGTGTGTGTGTGTGCGTGAGATGCGATGCTCACGGGGGAGCCACAGCAGGTGAGGTTATAGGGTTCCGGCTGATGGCTCACGCTATCCAGTGCGTTAACTCTCCCTGCAGTCTACTTGGATTTGGGGAGAAGAAAAAAACGAGGTTTGTTGGGATGCTTTGCGGCAGTTTTAAATGCCAGGGGCTTGTTAGTGCGTTGTGTTGCGAAGGGGAATAAGCGCCCAGAAGTGGGGAAGTAGCATTCTCTAACGACTTAATTTTCTTTCCAGCCCCTGCCTAGAGGTGGAAGGACGACTAGCAAGGGAGAGGGGATAGCATAGTGTTTCTCTGGGAGGTTTCCTGGGCCAGTCTAGATGCTTTCACGGGCAACATATACGCCCGACCCTCTGCTGCAGGGATGCAGATCTCTTTATACACTCGGGGTGTGTGTGTGTGTGTGTGTGTGTGTGAGAGAGAGAGAGAGAGAGAGAGAGCGCCAGCCGCGCACTCCGTGTGGAGGTGGGGGGTCCCAGCCTGTGTCTCCGCGAGCACGCTTATGCGTCCCTCGCAAAGGAAATGGGCTGTTGATCCTGGGACGGACCCTACCTGATAACACAATAGCAAAGACTTTCACCGCTTGGTCCAGCTGGGAAACAGTTATAGCTTCTGGAATAGTACTTGCTCTTCAAAAAAATACTACGCAAGGGAGGGAGGGAGGAGGGGCGGGGAGGGGAGAGGTGAGAGGACAGGAGGGAGGAACGGGGTGGGGGGTGCTGAATCCTTCTCTCCCATCCAAAGGTGGGTGAGAGAGACGTGAATCGGTGGGGAACTGTGGACGTGTCGGGTGCGTGTCTCCGAGTGTATGAGTGTGCGCGCGTGTGTGGATTCTGCCTGTGACACTTTGGCTCTGTGTCAGAGAGTGGTGACGGTCGTGTGTAGACAGATGATAGATGACATTTTCCCAGACATCTCTTAAAGTTCGTTTAGGTGAGGACTCTTGCATGGGGTTTGGTTTCTTTTCTCTGAGTATGTCTAATAGAAGAAGAGCCAGTAGGGTCGGGTTGTGGAGTGCCCCTGTGCCTATGGGAAGGAAGGAACTGTATTCCTTTGCAGGCGTCCTCTCAGGTGACAGGAGGTGGACCCAGTGGGCAACACCTCACCGCCCCCTTTAACAGGGGAAGTCCTTTCTATGGAATTCATCCTCTTCAAGGGGCAGGGGTCTTTCTGTGGGGGATTGAAATATTATACACAGTGGCTCCCTCCCTCACGTTGAGAGAAGCTCTGGGATGCATAGTCTGTGCCACTAGGGAACTGAAGGAGTGGGCAGTCAAAGTGGTCATTTTCTTAAAGGCAGGAGTGTGGGCGGGGGAAAGGGGGATTGAGGTGGGCAGCAGAGGAGCAAAGGGTGATGGATCTGCCAGGGTTGGGGGGTTACCAGACCTGGCTTCTTGACCTGAGTCTTTGTTTCAGGACAGTTCCTTTGTAACAAAAGGGGAAATGCAGATTAATTTATAAGAGACTAACAGGAAACACGGGAGGTTTTAATATGACTGTGTTGTGCTTTTCAAAGGGATGCAAAGCAAGAATAGCTCCTAGTTAAAGAGATTCACTTGGGGGATACTTTCATTCTGATTCGCAGAAAGTTGCCATCCACCCCTGCTGTATATTTAGCTGCTGTATATTTCGGTGAGCAGTGCCAGAGCTCATGGTCATTCCCTCGCCTTTGCAGTGGGTGAAGGAATTAAACGGAAAGTATGCAAGGGGGGACAAATGGGTCTTTCTCATATGGTTGCGCTATGCTTCTGCCCAGGAGATGAGGCCCGGAATAGATGCCTCTTAAGAGCCTTCCCTTCTGTCTTTGGCTTTTCTGACTCTCTGTGCTTGTACTTTCTCCGAGGCTGAACTTTGATGTAGGTCCATGAGACGTTGTTCATCAACATTTGTGTAGACCGTCCGTGGAACCTAAGACTTAGTCACCAAATAGGTGGGGGCCCTCAGGTTGACATCGTCTTCGAATCTCTAAAAATGAGTTTCGGGCTTGGAGAGTGGCGTGATAAAGGGCCCATAGGACAACTTCACTCAGAGGGATGCACAGGCCTTTCCTAGGGTTTGGATCAGACTGCCTTTTGTGTCACGTGACTTTATTCTTTCTTTCCCCCTCCCCTTCTTTACAGACTGTCTTGAGTTCTTCTTCAATTGCCAGTTTTCAGCCTCCTCATGCCTCCGTCTCCTTTAGACGACAGGGTAGTAGTGGCACTGTCTAGGCCCGTCCGACCTCAGGATCTCAACCTTTGTTTAGACTCTAGCTACCTTGGCTCTGCCGCCCCAGGCAGTAACAGCCACCCTCCTGTCATTGCCGCCACCGTCGTATCCCTCAAGGCTGCGAATCTGACGTATATGCCCTCATCCAGCGGCTCTGCCCGCTCCCTGAATTGTGGATGCAGCAGTGCCAGCTGCTGCACTGTGGCAACCTACGACAAGGACAATCAGGCCCAAACCCAAGCCATTGCTGCCGGCACCGCCACCACCGCCATCGGAACCTCTACCACCTACCCTGCCAACCAGATGGTCAACAACAATGAGAATGCAGGCTCTCTAAGTCCGTCAGGTGGGGTGGGCAGCCCCGTGTCAGGGACCCCCAAGCAGCTAGCCAGCATCAAAATAATCTACCCCAATGACTTGGCGAAGAAGATGACCAAATGCAGCAAGAGTCACCTGCCAAGCCAGGGCCCTGTCATCATTGACTGCAGGCCCTTCATGGAGTACAACAAAAGTCACATCCAAGGAGCTGTCCACATTAACTGTGCCGATAAGATCAGCCGGCGGAGACTGCAGCAGGGCAAGATCACGGTCTTAGACTTGATTTCCTGTAGGGAAGGCAAGGACTCTTTCAAGAGGATCTTTTCCAAAGAAATTATAGTTTATGATGAGAATACCAATGAGCCGAGCCGAGTGATGCCCTCCCAGCCACTTCACATAGTCCTCGAGTCCCTGAAGAGAGAAGGCAAAGAACCTCTGGTGTTGAAAGGTAATGCCCCTGTCCCCCTCCCAAGCACAGTCCTGGTTAGCCTGGGTTCACTTTGGGTTTGTCTTAGAAGTGCCAGGATTCTCCTTACCATGGCTACGTGAGACCAAAATAGCCTTCCTTCTTCTTGTTTTCCCTTCTTTGCCCTTAACTATTTTGCTGTAGTGAGAAAAACCAGTCACATGGAACCAGAAGCCGGAAGACCCAGGTTCTAGCCTCCGCGCAGCTTCTCATTTGTACTGTGCGAGCATTTCACCTCTCTGAGACTGTTCTCTCACCTTTTAGTGGGGCTGTGGACCACAAGATGGTATCTCAAGTCATAGCTGGTCCAGTAGCTCTATTCCAGTCAAAAACCAGTTGGAAAGTTATTGTCTCTCAGATTTAACCAAAGTTGATGGACCAGAGGAAGCAGAAACTATGGTGAACTATCAGTAAACCTACAGGTACCAGTGCTTTTTATAGGAAATCTTCTTTCTCACCTCTGACTAGCTTGCCTTTTCTATGGATTATAAAGTGACCTTCAAGAAGGGCAGAGGTCTTTCCTGTAAGCACCCGCCAGCCCCCCAGCACCAAAGCGTAAGTGTCCCAACGACATCCATTCTTCTGCCAAAGCTCCAAGGGGACAGAGACATTTTAATGAACTATTCCTCAACCCTTTGTTCTTTCTGGCCTCATCTGACAACCATTGGCATCATGGCTCCTTCCAGGATGGGGTGGTCGGTCACTTGGCCCCTTACACTGAATGCAGAATAACTCTGACATCAGTGTTGCTGAGCCTGGGCAGGAAGAAATAATTACCCACTGTTTTCTGAGCTTCTTCCACACAGTGTTGCCTAACATAGCAGGGGAACCTTCATTTTGTGTCTATCTGACTCGCTGCTCTTTGCCCTCAGATGTTGTCATTTGGGGCACTACACACCACTCTTTTTCTTTGGTGTCTTCTGTCCTTTGAGGGCGCTGAGAGATGGTCATCTTCTCTCTTTTCTTCTCTTGTGTTTTGAGCTAAGGTACACAGTTTCTAGGCCACATCACTACCAAGTCTCCTGAAGTGTGTTGACCAGAGGTACTGCTCTGTTCTTTTGAACACCTTGCATATTAAATGCAGTAGGCCATTGGGATAAGTCATTTATTTTATCTTTGTGTGACAGCTCTGCCATTCTCCTTCTTGTCTTCTCAATCATGCACTCTGCCTTTTGTTAAGTAGCATTATTGGAAATATGGTTCTGAATTATGTTGACAAATCCCCCAACCCCCGCGACTTCCATCCCATCCCTTCCTGCTCTTCTTGAGCTTGCTGTCATTGGGCTCAACTGCCACAAAGGCATAACTTTTCTTAGGGTTGGTAGGCTCTGGTGGGAAGGAGAACATGAAGGAGGTCATATCCAGAGAATTTCAGCAGGGCCCAGGCATTTTTGTTGTGGTTGATGAATTTTCTTAGGATTACAGATACATTCAGATTTCCTTTGTGTAGCTCTGTATTTTATTGTTTTCTATTTTTGTTTGGTTGACTTTGAGTGATTCCCAGTTGGCGTACCCAGCTAGTGTTCTCTCACCATGATCTTGGCTTGTTTTGTCTTTTTTGGCTGAGAAAATCCAGTCCACAAATTTCTCATTTGTAATAGTTAATCTTGGGGAACAAAAAGAGGGGTAGCCAGTGGTCTTGTAGGTCATCTCTTTGCTCATGTAGTGTCGATGTTAGGAAAAAGCAGACCTTTTGTGTCTATGTGATCTGAGGACAGACATTGAACAATACAAATTAAGGTGACTCTGGACTTGAACATGTGGATGACTAGGCGGAATTGGAGATCTTACCCTCTTATTTGCAGTGGACATTATTGTGTTTAGGGGTGGCCTGTCAAATGCTTGGAAATGAACCTCCCCGGTGTTACCAAAGAAAGTGGGGTTCCTTCCCCGTGGATGTAGCTGAGAGTCCAGGCAGCCTGGGCTTGCTCCTCAGTGTCAGTGAAGTTAAGATTGCCTCAGTGGGGCGGGGCCGGACATGCTGCTGACCTCACCACTGGGCACCCCAGGCGGCCGCGGTGAGGGCTCATCATTTTCGGGTTGGTGAGACAGAGCGGCGGTCGACCTGGAAGACGCACTGGTGGTAGAGGTTGGATTATTTGTAGTTTTGGGTGCTTTTCCTTCAAATACCTGGGAATTTGATAGAAAATAGTTTAGGAGCAAAAGGGTTGGTAATTTAATTTATTTATTATTGTCATCATTATTATGTTGGTCTCTTTGGGGGGAATGGCTTAAAATTGGGACAAAAATGGGAAAGAAAGGAGAGTGATCATAATTACGATATCCGTAGCTACCCTTTCATCTGGGTATACCAAAGGTTAATACCATAGCACCGTGGAGGTAAAGAATGGGGTGGGCATCTCTCAGAAGACATGGCCAGCGACTTCTCCCAAGTTCTTGAGTGGGTCAAGCAGACCATTCTGGTCTGGCTTCTCTGCTGAGGTTTATTTTACTAATCCCCTCCCTAGGTGATGCAAGATTTTATTTTAGTGAAGTGGTAGCGGTACCATTTTGGAATGAGTGATTTTTTTTTTTTGCAGGGAAACTATGGTGGTGAAGGTAGTGAATGAAAGGTAGAAACTTTGAAGTTCTCATTAATTTATTTTGAGAGATTTCAGTACAATCTTGGGTAATTTATGGCTGGCCCAGCTGATTCTCTGGTTTATGTTTGTAAACTTGTAAACACTGGTTCCTACCCTCCCCTGTCCAAGTTTTCTGTCCCCCTGTTTCAATGCCATGTTCTCCATTTTTGGTACTGCCTGTCAAGTAGAACGGCTGCTCAGTTACCATTTTAGTAATGCTGTGTCAGGTTGGGAAGAAACTGATCAGAGCCTCAGAAGCCCCTGGGATTAAGTTACTGTTCTAATTTACAGTCCCCTCTCTGTTGTGACCCGTGTCTGAATCCATGTTTTATTCTCATCTTCTGAAGAATAAATGGCATCAGACCAGTGCTTCTATTCCTTGCGGTGAAAATGATCCAAATGCATAAATATTTAGGGATTTGCAAAATTTTTGAGAGAATTACAGTCTGTTTTACCCCAAGTTGATTTTCAGTATGATTTTTTTTTTTAAAGATTTTATTTATTTATTTGACAGAGAGAAATCACAAGTAGGCAGAGAGGCAGGCAGAGAGAGAGAGGGAGAAGCAGGCTCCCTGCTGAGCAGAGAGCCCGACGCGGGACTCGATCCCAGGACTCTGAGATCATGACCTGAGCCCGAAGGCAGCGGCTTAACCCACTGAGCCACCCAGGCGCCCTTCAGTATGATTTTTAACCAAACTGAATAAGAAGGCTAGATGGTTCTGGACCTCCCAGAAGGAGAGCCACCATCTTTGTTTTGATGTTTATAAGGTACCCTTCCTTTTCAGGAAAGCTGGATTCAGGAAAATCATCGTTGACCTGTGTTGAAAAGGATAATCTACTGCCACCTGCCTCCTCCTTAAAGACCTCTGTGCCTTTAAAACTTTTATTATAAGAATTTTCAGATATGCAGAAAAATAAGAAAGGGGATAAAGAGCACCGTATACCTACCACGCAGATTAAACTGTAGTTCTTAATTGCCCTATTGACTTTCTCTTCCTTTTTCGGTTGTTGAAATATTTTATAGTACATAGTACAGGTAACATTTTAATATAGCCAGATATGTTTCAGGTTTAAAGTTACTACTCTAGAATTAATAAGGCTGCGGCTATTGTATAGTACCGTGCAGACAACATTTTCACTCCTGAATACTTCAGTGTCTTACGCCCACTTTTTCAAACTTAAATTTCTAACGTGACTAGCTAGCTCTCAGGTCTGTGGAGAAGCCTTTCTTCCTCGGAGTGGGAGGGCTCTGGGCGCCTCCTCGGGGGGCTGTAGTTCACCCTTCCACGTGGATGTGTCAGGCCCATGCCTGTACTTGCTCTGTGCTGTCAGGAAACAAAGCCTGACCGACAGACCCAGTCCCTCCCGCGGACTTGCTGCTGCACCAGTGGTGTTCAGTGGGGAGCAGTGGAGGAGGGACAGTCTCTTCAGGAGGCTGATCCGTAGGGAAGATACGATAACACAGGGAGTTCAATTTGTAGACTATAAAACCTTCCATCATAATTCCTGAGGGATAAACCACGCAGAGTACACGTTCTTCCATAATCACAAACGCTTCTGAAGTAACGTTTACAGGCGGTACTGAGTTTGATGACCAAGTGTGAAAGGCTATGCTCAGTAATCAGAGACCCCAGGAAAATAGTCTTTTTCTGCGTTGTTTGTCGTAGGGGAACAACAGTCTTCCTCTTGTCTCTCTGGATGTCGGGAGGAACTTTTTAAAAGATACGTGAAATAAAGACATACCTCCTGTAGGCACAAACTTCGTGTTGTTATTCTGAGCTCCTGCTTAACATCCAAACATGCCAGACATTCGCCTTGTTGCAAATGGTGGAGAAATTCAGGCAGGATTTTGGATCCAGTCTGTCTGATTCTAGCCTTGGTCCCTTTGTAATAGCCATGAACCCCTGGGCAAATTGCTTCATCCCTTACTTCCTTAATTTCCTCCTTTATAAAAGAGGATGTAAAAGCAGCTATGTTACAGTGTTAGTCTAGGAGTCGAAAAAAGTCATGTGTACAGAGGGCCCAGACCAGTTTTCATACATGGTGAGTGCTCCCTAACTGAAGCTTCATACTGTTATTACCATTGGTTGAAAAGAAATGATGGCATCAGTGTAAAGACAATCTGGGCTCCCCTTCCAAAGGAGTATAAGTGACAGGCGAGGTATAACGGAGAGTGTGTGTGTGTGTGTGTGTGTGTGTTGCTATGGCCTAAAAATAACTTGTTGACTATTCCCTGATTTAAGTAGCATACAGTTGGAGTGCCAAGTAATTATAAAAACATGTTGAGCCAAGACGCCAGAGTTATTTGGGCATATCCTAGAATTATTTATTTGTAGGGGAAATTTGTAAAAATACGATGATAAGTCTGTCCAGCTAGTGTCCCTTAAGTCAATAATGAAAGTGGAAAACTATTAAGCTTCATTTTTTCTGGCCTCTCATCAGGCTGATTTATTTTTGGAATAAGGATTGTAGTCTGACTATAAAAGGGTAGGTGGAAGGAGGGGGAAGTGTGCTTCATTTTCAAAAGTTCTCGAAGCTTTGAGTTGTGACGATACGGCGTGTGAAGGAAAAAGGAGGGAACCGTGGGAAGGCCTGCTCGTTTCTGTAAGTGAGACGCGATCCTTTTCTCTGAACTGGTTCACAGTGGCCTGTACTCTGCGCTTTTGGATATACTATCCTGCCTCCTAATTAGAATGTAAGTGGGAAGATGTAAGTGAGCTCTCTCCCTCATCCCTGTCCTTGCTCTTTCTGTTCCTCGTTCACTGTGTGCTCAGCAAAGTGGGGTTTAGCCCTTTTACTCTTGAGTTCAAATCTAGGCTTTTCTATTGACCGACTGTAGGTGTCCTTAGGGAGCTCAGGTCACCTCCCAATGCCCCACTTCTTTCTCCACTGTAAAAGAGGGCTAATTCCCCCATCATAGGACGGACTGAGACAACGGAAATCAGGTACCTGGGCACATAAATAGCTCTCAGTCTGGGCCCTGTTCCACCACCTTGTGCCCTTTCAGATCCTCTTACATTAGACGTTGGTCAGAGGAGAAGATGGCAAGTTGTTCCAAGCAGAGTACTATGGGAGCATGTTAATATCAACCACTTGTTCTTGCTAATTCACATCAGTTAAGTTAACCATCTGGCTTGTCAAGGACAAGTTCAATAAACTCCTTTCCTGGCAGTAGTAGATAATGATTTTAGATTAGAAAAAGGAGGGTAAGGGCAGGGAGGGTTGACAAAATCATGGGAGCAGAGAAACTCTCCGTACAGCCTGTGGCGCACGTACCCTCAGAAGCTAAGGGTGGGTCTTTGACCAGAAACCAAGCCGGCCCTACTTCCTAAGACTCGGTGTTGGCCGCATCCAGGCTCCCTGACCCAGCCTGGGGGAGCAGTTTGAGCATAAAAATGGGTCAGTTTGCAGTGCCTAGGCAATTGACTTCAAGTAGATAGACAAGGATACACTGTGCAGTAGGGATGGAAATTCTGATCCCAGAGGAGGTCTTTTCACATTCTTTGAACACAAGCATGCCAGTTTTTAGAATAAGAAGGAACTTTGAGGCCCCCTAGTCCCAAAGTTGTCCCTGCAGGCTGCCCACTGGAATCCCCTGGGGTGATTTAAAACCTACAATGCTCAGTTCCCACCTCTGGACAGTCTGATTAAATTGGTCTGGGGGTACAACCTGTGCATCAAGAATTTTAAGAGTTTCCCCAGTGGTTCTGACATGCCGCAAAGTTTGATCTAGTCCTGTTTTTTCATTATGCAGTTACTGAAATGGACCTAGAGAGATTTAACTTGCTCAAGGTCACATGCATGATTAATTTTAGAGCCTGGGTCCTTAGTGCTAAAATAGGTCTTGCCAGGTTGATAGTGTGTGTGTGTGTGTGTGTGTGTGTGTGTGTGAGATTATCTAATCATAACAGTATCTAATGTGAGCATACAAATATGAAATAATATACTTAATTAATAATTTTTAGTATTAATACCCTTTTTTGTTGAATTTTGAGATTTCAGTCCAGAACTATAGGGACCTAAGTCTAAGCTCTTTTGAAAGCAGCAGCTCATGGTCCTGATACTTGCCTGGGTCCTGGAAATACAGGACAAATATTAACATAGATTTAAACTTGTCTTCTGGGAAACTTAGTGGTTTAATAACGAGCTGAAACACACGTATCAAAGTGCACCCTTGTACCAAAGAATCTCAGGGTTCTAGGGACTTTTTGATATGTTGGTCTCCACGGAGGTACAGCCTGTGCATGGAGTAAGCTCATTCATTTGTTCAGCAAATACTACTGAATGCCTTCTGCATGCTGGGCTCTTGTTTTCAGGCTGGGGACTCTGCCCCCAAAACCCTTACAATCTTAATGCTTCGGTGAGAGAATACCCAGACCAGGCCGGTATTCCAGATCTTTCTACCTTGAAGATCATGTACCTGTTTGTATTCTTCATCCTCTTGTCCTATACAACCTTATTTAGGGAGGAGTTTATCTTCAGGGCTGTCATTCTCCTGGGAAGTACATGTTTGTGAGACATTTGGCCTTCCTTTCTTTGTCCCTTGCAAGATAAAGTCTGGCTTTTTCTAAGCACGTCTTCATGGGCCAATAGAATTTATTCCCAAAGACTTGATCCAAAGAGAAATGATGTTTTTTTTTGTTGTTGTTGTTACATTGTAGGTTTTTAATGGAAAGGAGAATACACGTTCTCTCTCTGCTTTAGAAGCTCGGGGCTGACAGGCCTTCTTCGTGCATTAGAGTGGAACTTTGTAATTTGGACCTCACTAATTTTGGACATGTTGCTAATAGGAACATGGCTGGTGTTTATTTTTTCCTGAATGCTATCTATGAAAAGAGGGCATGCTAAGCAAACAAGCATTGTAAATGATATTTCAAAGACAAGGTTTTAGCCTGCTCAGGAAAAAGAGAAAAAAAAAAAGTTTGCAAGTACAATTAAAAACCACGCTAGGAGACAGGACTGGGATAAAAACACAAAGTCTGTCATCTCAAAGCCTACGTTATTTCCCCTGAACCATGTGGATCCCTCTTGGGCCAAGTTTCACTGGCTGCATTTCCATATACTCTATACTCTACTACACTCATATTATATAACCCTTACTAATTCGGAAAAATTGGAGGGAAGAGAAAATGATGAGTGTGAATCAAAACATGAATTTTACCATACATTTAGAAATACACACTTTATGTTGACATTGACGTGTATTTTCTAATTATGAAGTCTGACTCTGAGATGTGTTCATCCATCAGCCAAGAGGAAGATAGTAGCATCCTTTTTCTTCCTAGCTTGTGTCTGTTTCATCTGTTATTACTTAAAGGTGTGGGGATATAT
Organism: Neogale vison; assembly: GCF_020171115.1. NCBI lineage: Eukaryota > Metazoa > Chordata > Mammalia > Carnivora > Mustelidae > Neogale > Neogale vison. The sequence goes on from NC_058100.1 coordinate 10,654,708, forward strand.
ATATGTGTGTGTGTATGTGTAATATATATATTATATATACGTATAATATATAATATAATATATATGTGTGTATGTGTGTGTGTGTGTGTGATATATATTATATATATATCACACACACATACATATCTCTACTCCTCTACCCCAGCAAGACCCCTTTTTCATGTGTAATGGGAAGGAAAGGGAACCTGGAAGCTTCTGCTCTTGGGTCAGGAAATGAGCCCTGCAGCCCAGTACTTTCATAGATGATAAAGGACGTTACCCCAGGCCCTGCTTCTGGCAAAGTAGAAGATCACTAATAGGGAGCAAAGGATTCCTCAAATTATCTGTATTGCCTTTAAGGTTTTACTTTCAGTGAAGACCTCATCGTCTTTTTTCTGCCTTCTAAGACTGGAGTTTCATGGCAAAACAAGGCCAAACTTTCTCAGGGCTCCACCAGAGGGTTTCAGTTTCTTTGTCTCGCCTTCCAGATGGGACCCCTGTTGGGCATCTGTTGCCCAGTTTCTCAACGAGAGACATAAATAAAAATGCCTGACCCAGGGGTTGTCCCTGGCTGGTGTCCCTTTTGCGGTGCATAAACCCTTGCCGATCTTAGCTGGTGTCTACAGGTGACGAGGCAGTCACCGCTTTTGGCAGGGTGTCACTCTCCAGTTTCCTTTATAGTTCTTCTATGGAAGGACTCATCCCACCAGTTTGAATCACGGCCCAAGGTCCACAACCCCCGGGCTAAACATTGCCAGCTGTTGCTGCTGGCAAGTGGCAAGAAGACCAGGTTGGGGGGGGGTAAGGGGAGGAGCAGTGGAGTAGCGGGAACAGGACAGGGTGACGATGGCAGAGCCCCTCGGGGTGGCAGGGCCTTCTGGGTCCTGGCCCTGGTCCTGGGTTCTAATATTCAAGACAGTGAGTTACTGTCGTTAGCTATTGGAGCGTCTGCTTCCCTCTTAAAATAGTTACGTCTAGACACAGATTTCTAAGGGGGGCTTCCATGAAGGGCTAGGGGGCATTTTCTTGGGTCTTATATTTCTAGTCTTACGAAAATAGCACATTTTTATGATAAGACTTTATAAGAAGGGTTTTATGGTTCTCATGAAGTGATATTTTCATCTGACAGCAGAACACCATTTAATCACACATAACTACTCTGGGTCTGGCCAACCTGTCATCCCTGAAATTAAAAAAAAATTATTTTCCAGATAGTTTGGGAAGTTGGGCATCAGACTGTCATAATCTGTGTCTTATTTTGTTCTCAGTGCAGCTTTGTGAGAGAGGCTGTAGATCTCGGGTTTCATGGATGCAGAATTTGAGGAACAGATTCAATATTTTCTTCCATGTTATTAACCAGTGAGCTGGTGAATGAGAATGGAACCCCAGTGCTTAGGATGTTGAGGCCCAAGTTCCTTCCAAGCTGGCTGCATGCTTATTCATGAATAAGTGAGCTCTAGATCTCGTTTCTTACGGTTGCTTTAAGTGTGCTTTATCTCTGAGGTGCCCTAAGTTATATTATTTCCCCCATCCCCTCCGTTTTCTTGTTTCCCCTCCACTGGGAATGCCACTGCTTAGAAAATTGGCCCACTCTGTGTCCTCAGAGAAGAGCAGCCTTCCCCATGACCTCTCTCTGAATTATATCTCAGCTTTTGGCAACTTCAAACTTTGGTGATGGCAGAGGCTTTTAAGGAGTAACAGATTGAATAAAGAAACTTTGAAGACTGCAGTAATTATCTCTAACATTTACGAAATGTTTATTATATATACCAGACTCGGCGCTCGAAGCTTTCTATCTCATGATAACACTCTAGCTTATACGGGAGTGACTGAGACTCCAAGAGGTTCAGGCCCTTGTCCAAGGTCATTCAGCTGTTGGATCCTGGGCCCAGCACTGTTACGCTTCTGCTGGGTGCGTTTTCAATATAAGAGAAACTTTGGATGCATTCTCCTAGTAGCCTGTGGATATGGGGTGATGTTCCTTCTGCACATATTGATATATTTACTTTCTAGAGGGGGAATTAGATGAGCCAGAAAAAAGAAAAGTACAAAGTTAGACGAAGAAAGTATGATGGAATATGTGAGATGATACGTGATGACCTGACACAGACTCCAATACTCAAAGACGTTTGATTGCTTCGTAGTCATCATCCATTCTGTTAGTGTGGATAATAGTGTTCACTATAGATCCCCCCAACCCAAATTGTGTGAGGAAGGAATTTCTAATAGGGTTATCATTATCCTTTGAGAGAGTCAATTCTCTGGGATAAGTGAACAGAGATCTTAAACTCTTTACTTTTTATTATTTTTCTCTTCTGCTTTCTTTTCCTTTCTTATCTTTCTTCTTCCCTTCTATAGCCTAAGCCTGCATGTACAGCTCAGATCATCAGGGCGCATGGCAGGGATGGACCCTAGAAAAAGCCTAACTGACACTCTCGAAGGCTAGCAGAACAGACCCCTGGGAACCTGGGCCAGAAGCAGCAGAATTATTGAGTATGTGTTCCAACAGTCCCATTTTACAGATGTGGACACTGATGCCTTACCCAAAAGCATTGAAATAGCGGGTAGCAGAGCTAGCACAGGATTCACGTTTCCTTACTCTTGGTTCAAGAATTTGTTTTAACCCCAGTGGGAGTGTAATCCTTCGGTTTGTATCTGAATTGTTATCAAATAAGAGACTCTTAGGGGTCCACATGTTTGGCCGGATCGCTCCACGTTTTTATTCCCTTTTCTTTGTAGTGAGCTTCGTATGTGATTTCTCAATGAAGCGGTCTGCGGATTTGTGTTTGTCATCACTCTTCTTCAGAATTTAAATCTCTCCCAGCACACCAAGTATAGCAGGGAGGTTAACCACACATTCTAGAGCCAGACTGCTGAGTTTGAATTCTGAGTTTGCTGCTTATTAGAAGCATGAACTTGAGCGCACTAAATTTGGTATACCTCGTTTTTCTTATCCATGAAATGGGGAGGATAAGGATACTTTCCTCATGGAATTAATTGAGGATTAAATGAGATAACACCTGCACAAATGCTTTGAACAATGCCAGACACATAACGAGTAGCATTTATTAAAAATGTCCCATAATTATAATCTGAAAGAGCCACAAGAATAATTCATTGTTGTCTATTCATGTCCAGGGGATACATGAGTGATCTAATTCAGAAAAATGAATTGACATTGCCCCTGGTACAATATAAATAGAAACAACTCCTTGACGCTTGGTAGATTTGGGTTTAAAGGTTTGGAAAAACCCAGTGGGGTGGATAGCTAAGTACATCCGTACTTTTTTCTGAATCAGTGCCATACTGGAAAATTATAGACTATTTCTCTGTGTGGAAATCTTATAAAATTAAGTCTCAGCAAAGACTCAATTCCATACCCATTGTTGGAATATCAAGAAAATTTTAGAAAGGAGAAAACAGATGATATACTCATCCCCCTGCCTGGCCTGGTTTCATTTTTACATATTCTCTTCATTCTTTACCCATATATGTGCATAATTTGCAGTTTCTCATATGGAAACTGAAATTCATTTTCACTTTACATTGCATGTAGTTTTGCTTCCCTCATCACCAGCAGATTTTCTTTAAATGTTATGACATGTCTTATTTTGTGGGTTCCTCACATTTTACTTGACAAATCTTCCTATCAATGACATTAAGATTATTTCCAAGTTTTTGATTTTATAAGAGAAGCCTCTTGAGGGAGTCCCTTCCCGAATCTTCCTCACTACCCTCCCCATCCCCACCCCTACCTCCACCTTAAGGAATAGAGGGTAGGGCCAGCTACCTTGGCTTTATATTGTGCAGTCCTACCTTTCTCTCCAGAATACAAGAACCAACTACCCAGGAAAGTTACTAATTTTTAGGGAAGTCTTTGTCCTCAAGCGTAGGTCTCCACAGGCATCTCAGCTGTGTGTGCAGCACACATCCCTGCATAAAGCATGCGTCGGTAAGGCTTGGGCTTCTGCTTTGGTGGGCAGAGTGAGGAAGTGTGGAGATACCACTCAGCACTATTAAGAAACAGAAGCCATTGTGGAAGTGGACGGTCTAGCAGGGTCAATACCCCCTCGTTTTGTAAATATGAGTCACCCCCAGTTTCATGCTGCTGATAAGATACTCCAGAAGGGACATCATTAGAATAACAGCAGAAAGAATTGGACTTTGTGAGATGCTGACTAATATGTGTTTCTGGGTCCCCCCTGCCCTGTCCCTCCTTAAACCCTGGGGTTTTAGGGCAGTGTTGAAGTCTTCTGAGTGTTTAAGCAAATGCAGTCAAAAGAATACATCAGATCGGAGACAATTCCCATTAGTTCTTTTTGCCAAATTGAGGTAAAATGCCCTTTAAATAGGAGCTAATTCTCTGACAGATAATTAGCTTGTCTTCCTTGATAAGGTATGTGAATTGGATTGCATTTATTATAATTAATCTTGCATATTATGTAAAAATGCATTCATTTGCCCTTATTAGGTGGATCTCTTTATTCTTACCTTGAGGGTGGCTGGCACTCGCCCCACCCCAACTCCAGTGAGAATTGAATGAATTAGATGAATGTCAGGGTGTTGGGCAGCTCTCCCTTGCAAAAGTTGGGACCCACAGCCGAATGTGGGGCACCACCATTAAAAGAGACAGCACTTCCATATTAATATCTGCAAAGTTTCAAGAAAAAAAAAAAAAAAAAAGAACCTTTGAGAATGTTCTGGGACCCGAGAATCAGAACCTACAAATAATTACCTTGAAATCTGTCCCCTACTAGTGATATTTTTCTGAATTTATAGTGCAGAACTTTTTCCAGGGAGTGCAGGGTAGGTGACTGGTTTGGTATACTAGCTGGTGGCTGGGCAGTGACTCTGGGGGGTGGGGGGGACTCCTCAGTGAGTCAAGGAGCCTAAACTCCTCCCTCTGGTTTCCTCCCACCCTCTCCCCTCCCCCTCTCCCCCAGCCATTCACAGCTACTTACTTGCTGCTCTGTGCTTTGGGGCATCTTTTCCCATTGAAAGCTATTGCCTGTTGTCCCTTGATTTTGCCAGTTTGAAATCTATGTCAGGGAGATGTGGGAGCACGGGAATAAAAAAGCATGCTGTGGATTAACTATCCAAGAGCCTCTCTACTCCAAGTTGAAGTGGTTCTTTTCCTGAGAAGAGGGGGGCTATTTTACATTCTGTGGAGCTGACAGACATAGCGTGGTGTGGGTTTTAGTCATTTGCCACTGCCTCTGTGCACATACATATTTCAGTTCACATTTTTAAACAGGGTTGGTACAGCACTGGGCTCCAACCCATTTAGTGGAAATAACAGCCCTCGATCTAAGCTCTCCAGTGATCTGTACACTATCCAGTGTGGTAGCCAGGACTCACAGGGGGCCCCTGAGCCTTTGAAATGGGACTTGTCTGAACAGAAACTTGTCACATTTGTAAAATACATGCTAGATTTTAAAGACTTTGTGTAAAAGAAGAATGTAATATATTTCATTGATAATTGTTTTAACAATTATGCTGTGGGTAAGGGCGTGCCTGGGTGGCTCACTTGGTAAGTGTCTGACTCTTAATTTTGGCTCAGGGTCATGATCTCAGGGTTGTGAGATTGAATCCTATGTGGGGCTCTGTGCCCATGGAGCTTGCTTAAAGTTCTCTCTCTCCCTTTCCCTCTACCCATCCCCTACCTCTCTCTCTCCATTGCTCTAAAAAAAAAAAAAAAAAAAAGAAATGTTTTAACATTGATTGCATGTTGAAATGATACTATTTGGGGCATGTTGAGGTAAGTAAAATATATTATTAATGTTAATTTTATCAGTTGCTTTTTTACTTTTACAAATGCAGCTACTAGAAAAATTATTTTGTTACATGGTGCTGATCTATATATAGTAATAACAGTACTATTATCCAGATCTACTTTTTAGATGAGGACACGGAAGCTGAGAGAGGTTTGGTAAATTGCCCAAAGTCACACAGCAGAAAGCCAAATTCGGAGCCATCTGACTCTGGAGCTCGCTCCCTTCCCCACTGCTGAACTGTATGATAGAGAATTTGTCCAGCTTTTGCCCTTGGTTCCTGGGTCAAAACCTGTAATCACACCCAAGCTTATGCTAATGAGATAGCTTAGGCTAATAAGATAGTTGAGGCTAATGAGATGTTTCAGAATAAGGGTGGGCCATCAGGAGGACAAACAATGTGATTAGAGGATGGGGGCTTCGCTATTATCCAGACCTCCTCCTGGTAAGAAAGAAGGGCTGGATATTGAGTTCAGTCACATGACCAAATGGTTCACTGAACCATGCCTCTGTGATGAAACCCCAGGAAAAACTCTGAACATGAGAGCTCAGCTCAGCTTCCTGATTAATGACCCCCATTACCCTCCTAGCATTGTTGTGCTAGGAGGGTAATGGGGGTCCTCGAGGCAAGGAAACTCTGTGGTTAGGACCTTCCCAGACCTCCCTCTCTTGGTCTCCTCATTTGCCTGGTTCTGATTTGTATCCTTTGTAATAAAACTCTAAGAGTAAGTATGACATTTTCCTGAATTTAAGAGTCATTGTAGTGAATTATCCAAACTGAGGGGGTGTGGGAATCCCAGAATTTTAGCCCACTGGTCAGAAGCGTGGATGGCCTGGGACTCCTGAACTTGGCGTTGGCATCTGAAGTGAGGACAGTTTGTTGGGGACTGTGGCCTTCGCTTGTGGAGTCTGTGCTGACTCCGTATTGTTAGGGTCAGGATTGTACAACAGCCTTACAGGAGAACACACCTTTCACTGGATATATATTTTAGGGGCACGGTAATTGGGAAAATGAAGGACTTGCTTGTTTCCCTAACCCCATATCATGGGCGACAATGGCTAGTTCCATTCTAGACGTGTAAAATGACTCAGCCTTTGAGTCATTAACCACCAGTCAATGCTTTTGACCACTAGGCTCAGCCTGGAGATGGGGAAGTCTCTGATGCCACCACAGCCAGTAGCTCCTGGCCCGCAACCCTTAGGGTCTGCTCTGTCTTCATTCCGCAGACAGCCCTATGTGATGGTGATGGCATACAGAGATGACGTGCTGGCACCTCATTCTGCCGGAGATTCTTAAATATTGATTTGGGATGGAGTTCCTTATAGAAAACTGATCAAGGGTGATGCTGTGGGTAAGGAGCATTTTTGTAGGTTATTTTTTAATAGTTTTCATTGCGATAACCATACTTTTTTTTTGTTGTTAAGATTTTATTTATTCATTTGAGATTGAGAGAGAGAGAGAGAGAGAGAGAGAGCAAAAGCAGGGTGAGGGGCAGAGGGAGAAGCAGACTCCCTGCAGAGCAGGGAGTGACCTGAGCTGAAGGCAGACACTTAACTGACTGAGCCACCCAGGTGCCTCTAGAACCATACTTTTGTGGTTCCATTACAGCTCATAAACACTGTGTTCAAATCAATTGTTGCCTTTTCTTTGGAGGCTTTCGTTTGCATTTTTAAACCATGATCCTGTGTCCTTTATTGATTTATTTTTGTTTGGTTTCTCCTTCCTTGCTTAAAATAGACACTGTCTCTTGCCTGTGGTTCTACTAACTATCCTCCTTCTGTTCCTACTCAGGCCTGGCCCTTGTCCTGCAAGGCCTCTTAGGTCACCAACTCCTAGAAAGTGGAGTCCTGCAAGGGCATCTTGGGGCGGCCCTTGAAGGCACGTTTCTAAGAAAAGACAAACTTAAACTCTGTGGTGATTACGAGGGAAAATTCCTTTACCAGTGAAAGCCAGGAGTAAAACCAAAAGGGTTCTAGAGGTATAAAAGAGGTCTTTTGAAATACTGAAGATGACTTGATTTCTCTCCAACTTGGGCCAGCCCTGGGTGCTCGTCATTCTGTCCCTATGGGAGGCTCGCTCTTCAGAGCTGGTCACTTTCAAGGTAGGGACTGTAAACCCTTGAGCATCTCTCCCTGCTACTCAGTGACTGTGGAACGTCAGTCAGTCCCAGTTTCTAAGAGGGAAGTTGGATCATCGGAAACAACTAAAGGGGTACGGAGGCATTCTGTTCTCACCCCGACCCTTGAGCCTCTCCCCTTCCGGAGGACTAGAGTTCCCGAGGCCCCTTGTCTGCCTATGAGCAGACTGTAGTGTTACAGAAACGTTGCTACAGAGACATGAACAATGGAGCAGAGTAATGTATAACGATGTTACAGAGACATGAGCAGACATAATGTTACTCCTGTGAGAGAGCGAGGGTTGTCCCAGCCCTTTTTTAGGGAAGAGGAAGCTCGTGTTTGAAGAAAAAGTTCTGAAGATGTGATCATGCTTTAAAGTGACCTTAAGATTAAGTACCTTGCCCCAAAGAGCAGGGCTAATGAGAGGGGAGAGAGGAACCCAGAATGCCTGATTTTTAGATCCTGTGTCGTGTTTCTTCAACGGGAGGCAGAAGAAACAGCCGCTGGCGTGGTGCAGACCTTGTCCCCGAATCGTCTGTCTGTTCCTGCTCACCGTACCCAGGGCGGGGGTCAGTGAGCTCGGAGAGGCTGAATCAGAGCTCGTAGGGATTTGTACACACAGTCCCGGGCCCCCCAGCTCATACTGAGTGCTTCATAAATGTGTGTAGAACTGAACTGCCACCCCCTCAAAAGTCCCTGAGATCTCTCAGGCCAGGCGTTCCCTCCAGGGCCTTTTTTTTCCTCCCTCGTGGCTGCTTTCCATCCATCTCCCCGTCTCACCACTCCTCTAGAGTGTCCAAGGGGGAGGTCTGGGGAAGGAAGAAAGCATTGGAAGCCACCAGGTGCACATTGTCTCCGGCTGCAGCCAAGACAAGCTATGACCCAAGTCATAGCTACTTGTCACATGCAGGTCTGGGTCCTCCCGCAGGCTGCCACTTTCCCGGGAGCCTTGTTGGCCCTCCTTCCCAGCCGCAGAGTGCCAGGATCTCTGTGTCCTTGTACTGACCTCACCTGTCCGGCCCTGCACCTGCCTTCCGTGAGTCACAGTTGGACAGTTCTTTTTTTTTTTTTAAATTAAAAAATATTATTAAAATTTTTAAAAAGATTTTATTTATTTGACAGACACAGATCACAAGCAGGCAGAGAGGCAGGCAGAGAGAGAGGGGGAAGCAGGCTCCCTGCTGAGCAGAGAGCTTGATGCAGAGCTTGATCCCAGGACCCTGAGATCATGACCTGAGCCGAAGGCAGCGGCTTAACCCACTGAGCAACCCAGGAGCCCCTATTTAAAAATTTTTTAAAAAGATTTTATTTATTTATTTGAGAGAGAGAGGGAGCACGAGCAGGGGGAAGGGCAGAGGGAGAGGAAGAAGCAGACCCCCCACCCCCCCGGAGCAGGGAGCCCAAGGTGGAGCTCGATCCCAGGACCCTGGGATCATGACTTGAGCTGAAGGCAGATGCTTAACTGACTGTGCCAACCAGGTGCCCCCTTGGTAGGTTCTGTAAAGATTTATGCCAGTCCTTTTGTTAAGCTTCCTCCAATGTACCTTAATCCTTTCTTCTGTCTCATTAGATTTATCCTCAGAGAATATATGAATATATATATATAAATTTTTTTTTAATCTCTCAAGTCCCTAGCATTATGCTGAACCATGCATAATAGGTGTTTGTCAACTAACTGGCCTTTCCCCATCTCATTGCAAAGGTCACATAATCTAGAAATATTTCATGAACCCCTGTACAAATCGGGTATTACTCTGGGTCCCGGACAGTAAATACCTTTATAATTTCTGTTAATAACTACCAGCATTAGCTCACTCAGTTCTTGCAATAACTCTTGTTGCCCATTGGCACTTTGTCCCATTTTACAAATGAGGAAACTACAGTACAAGAGGGTTAAGCAGCCTGGCCAAGATCCCACTGCTAGAACGTCCTGGAGAGAGCTCAGGCCTCAGCACGGTGAACTGCTGGGCTCCATTTCCCCAAAGACAGCATATGGACATTCTTGGGTGGGGTTGGGAGGGCGGTGGGGGGTGGGGTGGGGCTCACCAGTTGAATAATCACAATACACAAGTAAAGAAATGACAAGTAATTTCCGATTGTGGTAACCGCCCTAAAGACAATAAACTCTGAGACTTGATGATACAAAACGAAGGAGTGACCAGAGCGGGTTCACTGTAGACTGGGTTTCGGGCAGACCTTTGGGAGGAGACTGCGTCTAATCCTAGGTCTGAACCACCCATGTGATGAACGAGGGGGAGACGGTTCCAGGAAGAGAGAGCAGCAAGTGCTTGGGCCCCTCGAGTGGGAGGCTGACCACCCAGGCCTCAGCACCAAAAGACAGCTTCTCCCTCGTTCTTGCACCCGGAGCCGGTTTAGCGAAGCAGTGTTAAGTTACTGAGTGCAGAATTGGGAGTGCAGAATCCCCATTTGGAGAAACTCCTGATTTCATAGAAGTGGCAGCAGAGGTCTCAGGCTAGAACCCAGGATCCCTCGATCTTGTGTTTCAGGTGCTGGCCCGTTGGGACTTCTGTCATCCCAAGCAATGTGGGGCATTGGCATGGCCTTCAAGGGGAGGTGTCTGGGTGGTGTGACAGTGCCAGATGTGGGGAGCATCTCAAGCCTGCTCTTCACTGCACATGTCCCAGGTTGAACTGACCATGACTTGGTTGGCCCTCCGCTGAGCCTCAACTCAAGTCCATGAGCATGGTATATCGTCCCAGCCCCCTCTTCAGAGATGCACTGGTCTCTTAGTGAGTTTCCCCTTAATTTCAGGAGGTGGTCCTCAAAGTGGACCTAGACCTGCTAGCTTTTGATCTGGTGTGACCTCCGGTCTCTCGCTGTGCCCTGAGGCCTCCCCTGGCTTTGGGCCCACCCTTCTGAGCTCAGCCCTCCCTCCAGGGTCTGACTGTGGGCCACAGGCAGGCTGGGTGCCATCTGCTGTGGGGGGAGCTCACGCCTGCTCGCTCTGGCGGTTGATCGTTAAGTGCTCAGGCTTGCTTCGTTATTCTTGCCAAATATAGAATTCAGCTTGGTGACTTGAGGAACTTGGTGCTATGCTTTTCGTGAACTGAAAACATGGGTTCTGTAAAACAATTCAGATTTTGATGTTGACACTTGATCTTTTCCCCTTCCACTTCCTGAATTCCCTAAGCTTCAGCTTTTGACCTCCAGGGCATATTTAAACAACAGGGTCATAAAAGCTGTTTGTTTGGACATGAGGCTTTCATTCAAAGCAGGTGAAGATGCACCCAGGATTGTTGTCCCTGGCTTCGCTTGGTGTGTGTCCGTTTGCCTTGCTTCCTGCCTCTCCTCCCCTTCTCTTGCCATGGATGTTTCTAGATGACCTTTTGTGAATGTAATTTCAAATGAGAATGTTTCACAGTAGAAATATGCTCTCCCTTGAGGCTTTGCTCCTGATATTTCTAGAGATTTATTTAATTGGACTCTACTTAAATCCCATTGGAAAACATACTTTTGCTGTGAAGTTGTGATGTGTTTAATTTGGGGTCTAAGACAAATGTCGGTCCTCGGGGGAGCTGGACTGTTAGCGGCCATGCTCCTTTTTGTACACTGGGGTTGTTTAATGAATAGCTTCACTGGGCTTTCCTCTGTTTGTTTGTTTAGCAATGCTTCATTATTTAAACTTCAGCCCTGAAAAGCAAAGAATGTTTTCCCTCTCTTCAGAGAATTAAATAATATTGGAGAGTATCTGGTTGAGCTCTTGGGAAAAATATGGCTTTGTGTTTTATAACACTCTCCTCCTGTTAACATTCTTCCCTCTGCAGCCTTCCAGTATGATCTCATGGATTTTTTCCCCCTCCCTTAATCCGCTTTGATGGATTAACCGGTATTGAGGTTTTTAGCGAACAGAGAAGGTGGAGCCCTACCGTGGTAGAGAGTAGCTTCCTAAATACACAGAAATTGTCCAACAAAAATGTTCTTCAGCCCAGAGAGGTGTTGCGGGGGCAGCATGGGTCAAGGCTGAGCCACAAAGAGTGTATAACGAATGAATTAGGTGTCTTTGGGAATGGAGTAGGCTTCTCTGCTTGCAACGGGCTCATGGAGTTAAGATTCTGGAGGGTTCCATGGACTTGCTTCTGATGGCCATGCTGGTCCTATAGGCAGCATCCTTATCCTGACTTGGAACGTCTCTGGCTTGATTTTAAGATATGGTACTGACATGGTTCGGTTCCCAGGGGCCAGATTCTCAGGTATTCCATAAGCTTGGGTGTGGTTCCTGGAAAATAGGAATTATGATTTGTAGTTTTAACAAGTCAGCTGTGGTGCTGATGAAAAGTGGTACAGTATTAATCTGCAAAATACTGTAGACTGGGTTGCTTAAACAATAGAAGTTTATTTTCTCCCAGTTCTGGAGGTTGGGAGTCTGAGATTTGGGGGCTGGAATGGTCAGGTTCTGGCGAATGTCCTCTTCCCAGTTTGTAGGTGGTCTCCTTCTTGCTGTGTCCCTGATGGTGGACTGACAGTCACCAAGCTCTCTTTCTCTTCTTATGAGGACCCCACCCCATGTCCTCATCTAAACCTAATGATCTCTCAAAGGCCCCCATCTCCCAATACCACCACATTTTGGAGTTGGGGGGGGGTGTCAGGCTTCAACATGCAAATTTGGCATGGAGTGGGGGACACAGTTCAGTCCCTGTAGGAACAAAAGACATTATTTGGGGAGAGAAAGGGTGTAATTTATGTCCAGGTTTTGGAGTAGAGTTAAATCACACCATCTGGTAAATTAATTTTCCCCCCTTCTCTCTTGATCCCCTTTTCTTTTCAAACACATAATAATCCCCTATTGGGGCACCTGGGTGGCTCAGTGGGTCAAAGCCTCTGCCTTCGGCTCAGGTCATGATCTCGGAGTCCTGGGATTGAGCCCCGCATCGGGCTCTCTGCTCAGCAGGGAGCCTGCTTCCTCCTCTCTCTCTCTCTCTCTGCCTGCCTCTCTGCCTACTTGTGAACTCTCTCTGTCAAATAAATAAATAAAATCTTTAAAAAAAAATAATAATCCCCTATTATGGACTTCTGAACATTCAAGAGCTTCCTGCTTGCTGAACTTAGAATAAAATCCTCCTCACTGCTTAATGTCCCTAAGAGGCCCTCTGCAGAGTTTTGTGTTTTTTTTGTTTTTGTTTTTTTTTTTAACTCTGTTGGTCACTCCCTCCCCCTGCCTGCTCAAGAGAGTCAGCCCCATGTTTGAAGGCTTCAAACATGGGGCTGACTCCCTTGAGTCACTACAGGCATACGAGTGTCCTGCCCTTGCGAAGAGTGTGGTTCTCTCTACCCTCTACCCCTTTCCCAAACCAGCCAGTCCCTTCTCATCCCCAGGGAGGCTCTCCCTGTAACCCATCTAATTAGTTCCCTCTTCTAGATCCCAGGAACTGGAGGGCACCTCCTGTCCCTTATCATAATTAATCATTACCTTTCTCTTTGTGTGTTTATATGTTTATCATCCATCTCCTCCCATTGGACCCTGACCTGTGGGGATGGAGAGGGGTGGAGAGAGGGAGGGGACATCTTCAGCATGTCATTCAAATCCCAAAAAGTTTGGTAGGGCTCATTCTTAGATGGGAGAGATTATAAAGGGGAAACATCTACAGATATCCCTGGTGTGTCTAAGAGAACCCAGAGACTCGAGCAGAGTGTTTCTGGTGCACCTTTGCCCCTGGGAGCTGGTTGGTCTGTGCTGAGACTTTGGGACAGTTTAGACGTGGAAGGCTGGAGGAATGAAAGGAAAATCCAAACTTGCCATTTTCCAGGGACCTGGGGCTGGAACTTCCTCCGGTCCCGGTCCTCCCTTCTTTTCTCTCCACACACCATCCACTCGAAAGCCATTCACTCGATGGAGTCCCAAAGCCCTGTCGTGGAGAGAAAACAGTTACATCTTCTCTCTTTCATTGGCATTTTTGGTAGTGGGGCAGGGGAGCTTGCTCTAGAGGCAGGTAGACTCCCCGCAAGAACGAGATTCCACAAGTGGGTCTTCGGATGCAGTGGGAGGCTGCAGGGGGCAACTGGACCCACCAGGGATGGCTGCTGTGCCCATTCCAGGCCAGGCTGTAGGGCGAGGGGGGCTTGTCCCAGCCTCCCAGACAGAGGGGCAGACTCCTCGGAGTCAATGATGCTCACCCCTGCCTTCCAGGTGGTTCTTCTTGAAATCTTTCTGACAGAATAGGGGGAGTGGGTATCAAGATGGGGTTTTCTGCATTAACAGGGCCTCACTATGGGGCCTGGGGAGGAGAAGGGGCCTGATCTCTTTTCCCATCCCTACCCTGCACTCTTTAAAAATAGGTTTCAGACGTCACCTGCGGATTCATTGGCAGGCCAAGCATCATACCTGTTCCAGGTAGAATCTCCCCTCTCATTTTCTTCCCTGATTCTCTGTAGGGTTTCTGAGATAGACAGGGGGAGGCCGGGAGAGGGAGGAGGGCAGAGGGAGCAAACCGAAGGGGGGCCAAGTGAGTCCTGCAAGAACCTGAGGGGGTTCCTGGGTCTGTGGGAACTCTGAAATCTTACAGTTCAAATCCCACTCACAGAAAAGTCATCTACTCATTAAAATAACACAAAGCTGCTTGATTGTTGTCTTTGTGGAAAATTACATGACTGTCATCAGCTGTTGCTTCTGGCAGTGCTTTCTGTTCTAATGTAAATACATGAGGTCACAGATTTAAAGAAACAGGCTGTGTTTACATCCTGGTGAAGAATCCTCTCCAGCTATCCAACCTGTGTAGGAATTACACTTGGGGAACCCTGAACCCTGGTTACCCATGAAAGCCTCTAAGTTGGGATGGTGTTGGGGGGGGCATTAGAAGTCCACCTCCCTTCGTGGGAGAAAGTGCCTTTTTTTTTTTTTAAAGGATTTTTTATTTTATTTATTTGACAGAGATCACAAGTAGGCAGAGAGGTAGGCAGAGAGAGAGGGGGAAGCAGGCTCCCTGATGAGCAGAGAGCCCATGTGGGGCTCGATCCCAGAGTCCTGGGATCATGACCTGAGCTGAAGGCAGAGGCTTGAATCCACTGAGCCACCCAGTCCTTTTTTAGTGCACTGGAGCTCCTGCCCAAGGCTGAAGAGGGAGTCTGGGCACTGTTCTGACCTGTTCAGCAGTGAAGGTGATTGGATGCCCAGGGAAGCAACTTCTGAGCTGGGAGGTGTGTGGGGTGGTGGGGACAGAGACAGCATCTTTGGAATTTGGACAGAAACGTGCCAACATCAGCGTTCCTTGGAAAGGCTACGATCAGAGCTTCATTTTCAACTTTTTAAAATCAGGGTTCCTGAGTTGTTGGATCTTTCTGATTCCATTTATTTTTTTGATATAACTATTTAGGCATGTATTTATATAAAAAAAAATTCCCACTGAGGATACTACAAAGATTTGATCGATCAAAGAAGGAAGCAGTGTCTTTTAAAACATAAGAAAGAAGGGCCCCCAAACAAGTTAATGATTGAAAATAGTTATAAAAGCACATAGGGACAAAATTGAAGCTGAGAGCTCATTGCAAATTGTACAAAGACTGGGAACGAGCAAAGGCTGATTTTAGTTCTTGATATAGATTAAGGTCGTGTATTAGCTTCTTTTCCAGAATGCTGGATTTTATTAATCTACTAGATTGTGGTTAGAGCAAGGGTTGTAATCTGAAGAATATAAAAATGAGTAAGTTACTTGAGTTACAATGACTAGACAATAAACAAGCAATGTTTATTTGGGGTGAGCGTCAGTGGTCTAATTTATGATTTTTGTCCAGTAGAAAATCCTTTGAAAGGACTTTATTATTTAAACTCAAAATTTGAGAAAATTCTAGTGTAAACTTTTCAGGAAATTTCTTTAAAACATAACTAAATACCTCTTGGTTAGATTAAGTAATATCAAGGATAAGAACAAGAGTGACCTATATAGTCTGTTATAGGAGACAATTTTGTGAAGGGCATGCTATGTATTTTTTTTTTAAAGAATTTATTTATTTGAGAGAGAAAGTGTGCAAGACAGCACAATACTGGGGGAGAGTCAGAGGGAGAAACAGACTCCCTGCTGAGCAAGGACCTCCCCCCTAATGTGGGGCTCGAACCCAGGACTCTGGGATCATGACATGAGCTGAAGGCAGATGCTTAACAGACAGAGCCCCCTAAGGGGCATTCTTGAAATACTTTCTACCTATGATTTGTCACTAGGTAAAGTTGACACCAGAGAGAACTTTTACCTTTATCTTTTAATGTTTGTAAATTATTTCCAAAAAGGGATTGATCATCTATCTCAATATCTCTTCCCTACAGTTATTGGGATCAAATATATCAAGAAACCACCTGTCTTCCTGTGACATTTGGCAAAACCCCGTGTACTGAGGGATTTAAATAAGACTATTCCTGCTCTCCAAGAACCGAAGTTCTATTAAAACGATTAATTTAGATATACATAGGAAGAAAAATACCAAAAAAAAAAAAAAAAGTGAACATTAAAAGTGCAGTTTTAGTTGTGAAGTGATGTTGCACGTGAGCCTGTTAGGGACGCTTGAACTAAGATTTTATATGGCGACCTCAAGCAAAATTTTGAACATCTCAACTAATTGAGGAATTATAGGAATGGAAAAGTTATATATGCACACAATTTTCTATATCTCTATTTCTAAAATTTCTAGAAATATATGTGTGTGTATATGTATGTGTGTGTGTGCGTGTGTGTGTGTATCTCCATAAAATTTGCCAGGCATGCATTTATATATATTGATGACCCTATATATCCTCCCTCTATTGACATCTTAGAACACAAATAACTAAATATAAGGAAGTTTCCAGGGGAGACCACCAACCATCAGACTTAGCCCCCCTTCTGCATGCCATTTCCTCTTGCATTAGTGGAATATAAGCTGTGACCGAATTGACCGTTCCAAGAGCAGGGCTATAGGCAGGGTGCCCTGTGGGCTCTGCTTTGATAACCTTCCCCTTGCTTGGGACTGGTGCTAGCAGATGTTCTCTTCCTCATGTCTCTGTGTCTCTGAAACATCTGTGTCTTCTTTTGTGGTCCCATCTCTATCTAGCTCAGCCCCCACCTCTGACCCTCCAGAGTACAGCCATCCTCCAGCACCGACCACCCAGAGTGCTCCTTATCTTGGTGGCCCCAAGGACAATTCTTATGCAAATAGCTATGGGTTTGAAAATCTTCTTAAGGATAGGAGGATGGATGTTTCACCAGTGGTTTCCATGAATGAATCATTACAGGAGACTTAGTAGTAAATAGTATTCCCGTTTTATACTTAAGGAAAAGTAAGAAACACCCAATAATGTTCAGAAAGCCACACAGCTAGCATGGGGTCAAGCTACTATTCTGAATCAAGGCAAGGATTTCCCCCTGCTGCCTTATATATCAGAGACTGCCTTATAGAGTTGGCTTTTGAAATATATCTGTAGATAACTTGTATCTCCTATCAAATAGACCAGAGAATTAAAAAAAAAAAAAAAAAAAAACCCACGAGGTGACACAGATATATCTTGCTGGAACACTTAATATTTGTCCAAATCATCAATATGTGTTCCGTTGGATTCAAGATCCTGGCGTTGTTAAGAAGGTTAAGCTTAATGATACCTCTTTGTTTATATCTTTTCACACGTTGCACGTTTCACATGTAAGGGATGAAACAGTGTGATTGGGAGACTCGTTCCTGACTCATGGCCTCACTCATCGAACTGTGGGACCCAGCTTCCCAAGTCTCCCTCTTCCTTGGGTAACAGAAATGTTTCTTGATCCCTTTGTTTCTTCCTGTACCTACTGATACCGCGTTCTCACTGGACACAGTCTCTCTCTTTAATATAAATGCCCCACACATTGCCTGGGGACAGGGTCATAGGACAGTGTAGGGGACACCAGCAGCCGTTGAACTTGAAATGATCCCTACTATAAAATACAGTCTGTGGACTATGAAGACAATTCCATGTAAAGCAGGAACAGTATCCTGCACGGCTTTAGCTGCTATCCCAAATACTTCTCCTGTGAAGGTGGGTGGTTTTCTGCCTTGAAAAGCATGACATCACCATGGCCCTGTCTTTGAGCGTTTCAGCGCAGGAAGCCTGGCGTCCCCTCCAATTGATCCAGGCTTTGTTTCTTCCACAAGGGTCCTTGTGTATAAGAATCTTGGGAGTCTGCTTTGATGCATTGCAGTTGCCTGAAGGACCCACAAAATAGGATCGTTTAGGGCCCGTTTTACACCAATAGCTCTCCCCTTGGTAGTAATAATATCTAACTCAGGTATCGTTTGATCCACGTTAAGAGACTTAGGAGATGGATACCAGGGTTAACTACATATTGTGGATGTGAAAAGAGAGGCGTAGGAATATTAAATAACTTGCTCGAGGTAACACAGCTAGTTAGTGCTGGCAGCTAGTTAGTGCAGGATTTTGAAACCAAGCCGTGTGCCGTGTGCCTCCACAGTCTGTGTTCTTAACCACTGTCATCAAAGTACCATTTTACTTGAAAAGACTGCTCACCCAGGCTTTAGTCAGTGGAGCATCCAACTCTTGATTTGGATCGGGTTATGATCTCAGCGTTGTGAGATCAAGTCAGGCGTCGGGCTCTGCACTCGGCAGAGAGGGTCTCTCTCTTGCTCTCTCTCTCTCTGCCTCTCCCCACTGCTTGCATTCTCTCTCTCTGAAATAAATAAATAAAAACTTTAAAAAAAAAAAAAAAACCTAATAAATAAATAAATAAATAGAAGTCTAGTCTCCCCCTAAGAGAAAACAGACAACAAAAAGGGGTGATTGGTATGCTCGCTGCAAGCTGGTAGAAGTTGCATTTTCATCCCCCTCCATCTCTCTTTGGGTGTTAATTCCACTTGCTGGCCTTCAGCGAGAGTTGTCCTGACATTTCTGGAGAGTGCTCACTTTCCGGCATCACAGGAAACTTAAAAGCGTGTGTGTGAAAGTGCTGTCCCTCTTCAGAATATGGAAATCTCTTGCTTATAGCTCCTGCATTTGGACGTGGTCCCTTTCGTTGCCCCCCGGAGCACCACTTCTGAATCATATCGCAGAAGGCTCTGCGGTTTCTAGAACTGCACCATGGCCAAAACAGCAGCAGGAGCCGAAACCAAGCTACAAAGAGCTTTGCCACTAAAACCAGGGTCCGTTGCTGCTGTGGGTCTGTGGCCATGCTGTTGGAAGAAACCAGGACTTGTATTTCTACATATTTTTCTTTAGGGGTAGAATCTTCTTTGCTGTTCCCATTCAGAATCAAAGTGCTGACCATGCTCATTTTGGCAGAGAACCTAGTTTTGAGATAAGGTTGGAAATGTTTGCCCCCAGCAGTGTTGCTCATGCCTTGAGAATATTTGCACTGTGACTGCAAGCAATTGTGTGCGTAAGAAGATGGCTCAGCCCGGTGGGGACTAGGGCGTGGGGGAAGGGATGGACCAAGAGCACTTTTATTTAAAACATACTCTGTCACTAAAACCCCCAAAACCAAACTAAACCAAAACAAAAAACAACCACACAGAAATTTTAAAAATATGCAGTTTTTATTGGGAAAGCAAGGACAAAGGAAATCAAACCTATTTGTTCAGGAAGAATAGGGAGCTGTGGCTTCTTTATGATAAAAGTATATTATTTAAATGCTAAAACCACTCAGGTCCATTAGGCCTTAGCTCTTTTTTTTTTTTTTTTTTAAGATTTTATTTATTTATTTGATAAAGAGAGAGAGATCACAAGTAGGCAGAGAGGCAGGCAGAGAAAGAGGGGGAAGCAGGCTCCCCACCGAGCAGAGAGCACGATGTGGGGATTGATCCCAGGCCCCGAGATTATGACCTGAGCCGAAGGCAGAGGCTTAACCCACTGAGCCACCCAGGCGCCCCAGACTTACCTCTTTTTAAATAAAATGTTAAAATTTAAAACTCCGGAACATTTGCTTACTGGTCATTTAGAGTCTTTATATTAAGGAAAAGAAAAAAAAAATTTTTTTTTAGATCTTTAAAATAGTGGTTTCCCAAAGTAATGAAAACAAAAAAAGTGCTTACCATGGATAGATGTTGTTTCAAACTACTTTATTTTTACTAACCAGTCTAATCCTCAAAACAGGAATGTGAGGTAGGTATGATTATTATCCCTGTTTTATATCTGGGAAAACTGAGGAACCAGGAGGTAAGGAATTTGCTCAGGATCTGGTAGCTTGTGTCGCCAGGGCTGGGACTGAGATCCACGCCATCTGGCCTGAGAACCACTGCCCAGCACTTAGGGTTCCCACGGACTGCAGTGTGGACAGATCAAAGAGAGATGAGGATACGGACAGTGATGATAGCAGAGTAAGAAGACATTATTTATCAAATGCCTGGTCATAGATCACCATGTTTTCACAGGCTGCCCCTACCACAGCTCCATGGGTAGGTGACATTATGCCCACCTTACAGATCAGTAAACCAAAGCTTAGTGAGGGACAGTGATTTGCACCATGACTCACAGCTCTCATGGGGCAGAATTGTAGCCTGGATCTGTCCGCCTCTAACATGCGCTCTTAATCACCAGCTACTTTGTCTCGACCTCACTTGTTAGTTATCCTGTTAGAATGTTCTTATGTAGTAAGAAGGAGCAGGACATAATCAGTCTCCTCATTAAGTGATCAGGCTGTTCAGCCACTAGTGGGGTAGGGTGGGGGAAGGTGGTTGGAGGAGAAAACCATATTAGCCTTAGTCTTTCTTGCTCTCCTTCCCCAGCTTCTAAGTCCAATCTCCTAAGAGAATAAAACCATCCTCTCTGCAGACATTTCTCTAAAAAAACACCATTGTGAGATCTGACTGGTTGGTTTGGCTTGGAGCACCCCCTTGCCCCGGGAGAGTTGCGTGACTGCCGTGTGTGGATATGCACGACCCTTAGTGAGAACTGATGCCTGCGCTGGTCAGCAGACCAACAAGTGAACGGGAGACTGTTTCTTCATGCCCCTCAAGGAGAATTTTCTTGTCCAACTCATGTGTTTGAGTCATAACATTTCCTTTAATATACTCTCCATCTCCAAATAGTGATGAACAGAGTTCCCACATGGCTTAAACATACCATATACATGTAGTTTTGCACATGAGCACCCCCTGGGATTCGAAGCATTCTGTGTCTGTCTGTCTCAAATTCCCTTCTCCCCTCCCCCATGGGTTTTTTTCCCCCCATTAGGCAAATGGAAGGCCCATGCCACCTGTTAGCATTACATCATTGGCTCCCCAGAACACAGTTGCACCAAAGGCCTTAAACAAAGTAGTTCTTCTTGTATTGTTTGTACTCAAAGAGCTGATATCATGCCAACTGATGTCATTGTATGTCTTTGTGTAACTGCTATGGCAACTGGGCAGGTGGGGAGCCTCCAGCTGATGTCATGGGGAAAGGAGGTGTAGAGACAGAATTTTAAAAAGCTGTATGCTGCTTTTTTCTGTGTGTGGGTTTTTTTGGCATGCATTTTTTTTAAACTAGCTGCTTTTAAGACAAATTACAGCTTGAGTACCCTAAATAAGAATAGACAAAAGCCCCCCCGCACCCCTTAGAGACTTCTTTTGAATTTATTTTGTTGGTCTTTCCTCTCATATGAAAAAGTGTAACCACTGCCCTTTTCTTAAGAAAAAAAAAAAAAAAGTGAATTAGGTTCCCATCACAGAATCAGTGTGAATTGTTTACTTGGATTTTATGGAGGCAAAGCTGAGCGGATTTTTAAATAACTCTTCATAGTCTTTTTCATGGGGTTTGTAATGGTGATGGTGGGTAATTTCAATTTTTTTTCTAGAAAGTAATCACTACTGAAGTCTTTCTGGTTTTCCATTCCTTCTCTCTACTTTAAAAATAATCTCTTAGGGCACAGACAAACTTTATACTCATGATTTCATAGCAGAGTGAACTAGTAATATGTAAAGGCAGAGTTTAATTCTAGAAATCCATTAAAATAAATTTGTAGCTCCTGTTTTTCTTTTCAAAAAAGCAAAGATAGGTTTTGGCACTTACCGATGAATGAACTGAGTGACCACAATATTACCCTCTTTGAATGATCTTTGTGCCACCACTGGACCTTAATGATAATTAAAAGGACTACTAGGTTGTGACGTCTAGCTGGCTATGTGCTGGGCAAGCACAGCCTTGAGACTTGGTCTAGGTTATAGTTTGGAGATCCTGCTATAGATACCAAAGATGAGACTTGAAATGGGAAAGGCGTAAGTTACGTTCGGAAACCACTGGACAGATAAACTTCCTGTCTATTTCAACACAACCGTATCCTGTACCACCTCTCTTTCTGGCCTTATCTCCTAAAACTATTAGAGGGCATAAATGTTGTATTCTGGAGGCTTTCAGGTTTTAGGAAGTCTCTAACTTCCCCCTCCTTTCAAAGGGAAGGCCAGGGTATGTAGTTGTTTGATAAGAATTAGAGCCCATTTGGGGAGAATAATAACAACTCAGATTTCCTGGACCTTATATGTACATTGTGTCATTTGACCCTCCTGATAATCCTTTGGGCTTCTGCATGTGTATGATACATCTAACAAATGTTAAAGGAAAAAGTTAAAGAAATTGTGATCCATAAATTTCCTACCTTAAACAAGTGCTCTTTTTTGCATGGTCTTTTAGTTCTTGATCACAAGTATGGTGAATGTTTTTGAATTGGCTTTGTTTCATTTAACATTACATATAGAAACATTTTCTTTGTTTCCATATTCCTTTCACAACTTTTAATGGCTATATAACACTCCATTGGATGAAAATTATAACTTTTCATTTTTTAAGATTTGTTTTTGTCCTTGGCTTTTTCTGTAAAACAGATAATGCTATATAAACCTCTTTGTACATCTAGCTGGATATTTAAGTTAGATTAAATAGAAGGAAGTTAGGTCACTTTCTTAAGCTCTATTCCTCAAAGCACTGCTGGACTTATTCATGGGGTGGTGGTTTGCACACTTTGCCTGTATTCATTAAGTCCAGACTCCCAGTCACACTAAAAGGTAGATGCTATTACCCTCATTTTATAGATGGGGAACCACAAGCACAGAGAGAGAAATTAGCTTGCCTAAGTCACAGAGCCAAGAAGTTGTGTTCCTGGGACTATAGCCAAGGTAATCTGGGTCTTCCAAGGTCTCTGTCCATAGCCACTCTTCCGTATTGGAAGCTGACTTGTCTTTCTGGGTGAGGTCAGCTTATGGAAGAGTGCAGGGCGTGCCTACACTGTCCACGGAGGTTGGCCATGCTTTCCCTGGCTCCCAAAGTACAAGGTTCTATGTAGGCCGCTGAGCATATGGCACCTTGAGGCAGGTCAAATCTGCTCCTGATAAAATTGCCTGGTGCTGCGAATGAACTCTTTCCAGGGGAACATGCCACGGTTTGTGTAAAGAGCCACATTGTGACAGTGCCACATGCAGTGAGATCCTCTGAAGCTTGTCCTGGATCTCCAAATGACCTTGCATTTTTATTCTGATCTTATTTTTTTTAAAAGTGTGCCTCTGCAAGAATGCACTTAATGTCTCTGGGGACAGTGGCATTTTCTGCAACTCTGAAGTTCCAGGGATGGTCATTGTCACTTTCTGTGTGTTTGCTCCAGGTGGACTTAGCAGTTTCAAGCAGAACCATGAAAACCTCTGTGACAACTCCCTCCAGCTCCAAGAGTGCCGGGAGGTGGGGGGCGGCGCATCTGCAGCCCCCAGCAAGCTACCTCAGTCCATCCCCACCACCCCTGACATCGAGAATGCGGAGCTGACGCCCATCTTGCCCTTCCTGTTCCTTGGCAATGAGCAGGACGCTCAGGACCTGGACACCATGCAGCGGCTGAACATCGGCTACGTCATCAACGTTACCACTCACCTGCCCCTCTACCACTACGAGAAAGGCCTGTTCAACTACAAGAGGCTGCCGGCTACTGACAGCAACAAGCAGAACCTGAGGCAGTACTTTGAAGAGGCTTTTGAGTTCATCGGTAACTATCTCCCAAGGGGACTTCTCGTCTTCCACCTTCCTTGCCCCAAAGCTTTTGCTTTGATATGAAGCCCAAGGTTTATCCCTGCGTTGCCAAAAAGCTGCTCTGGGGTGTTTTCAGGCTTTGCCACCTGGTGTGGCCAAAGTGTTCTTCTCAGTCACGGCCTGTTGAACGAATGCATGGGAGCCCCTGGGATGGGTATAAAGAAACTGATTCCTTTTGGTGGGGAAATCCACATCCCTCTCCTTCTCAATGAAAAGATGGTAGGGATGCACATGGATATGTTCTGTCCCAGAATTTCAAAAGAAGTAATGGAGAGGAAAGCCCCGGGAGGCCAGAGCGGGCGCTGGGGCTGTGGCTATCTGGTCTACCATGTCTGCCAGCGCCTTGCAAGACGTAAAATACAGTGAAGACGATACTACTTCCAAACTTGCCCATTTTTCCCTTACCTGGGGCTGAATTCATCTGCACTTGGGATAGCTTCTTTATGCGGGGTTGAGGCAAAGGTGACATTTGCTGAAAGGCTGCTTGTGAAGAACGTTTTGCAGTAGAACAGTGCTGTCGTGAACATCTTGTACATGTCACATCAGCACAGGGGAGGCAGGAGTGGAGGGCTGAGTTGTTTTTCCTTTCTACTTGCTTTGTCTCCCTTCTGAAACACTGGGTAGCAGAAGGGTGTGAATGTGAGCATTAGCGAGATGGTACTAGATTTCATAAGACTTGCCCCAAAGGCGGAAAGACCAGGTTGTGTAGCCTGAGTAGTTCCCGAGGGGTGGAATTCTAACAACAGTAGACTTTAATCTCCAGAAGGAAGTAACCACCAACCTAACCCTAATCCTAGCTTTAATTTTTGCGGCTTCTATAGCCTTGAACTGTTTTAAGGCTCAAATTATCATGTTGGGGGGACACCTGGGCACCTAGCAGATGCTCCAGTTTTTTTTTCAAGTGACTCCAACTTTCATTACCACAAAAAGGTGATCCACTACTTTTCTCAAATATTGTAGCAGGTTGTTACTGGCCTCTGTCCCAGGAAGAATGCACTCATGTTTGGTGCTCCTTTATCAGGAAAAAAAAAAAAAACCCCAAACCAAAACCTTGGGTCTGGTGGATTTGCTGTAGAGTTGGCAGTACTGGTCTCGTCATCCAGCTGTTTTCCTGGCTAATTGTGCCTTCCATGCAGGACCATGGACTTTTCAGTCTGGAAGCATAGTCTGGGTGGCCACTGAATTCAGAAAAATAAAGTGACTTCTCCAAGATTGTAAGAATTGTAGTGTCGGAGAAGGGAGCAGAATGCAAAGCTCTTGACTCCAAGGCAGGGGCTTTTCTACAATACGCTGGGACAGTGTTCCCAATGCTGTTAGTTCCTGAATGGCAACTAACTAATTTGTGGCTGCAAAACACCTTAGATTCTTTATTAATTATATTTGAATCAAACTTTGAGCCCCGAGGAAGAACTATTTGTCACCGAGTAGATGAGGAGCTTTCTGGTTGATATATGATATTATGACTGCAATTTTATCTGACTTAATTCCATCTGGGGGAAGTTAAGAGATTGTTTTCCATTTAATGAGTAGCATCAGACATGCTTGTCCCAACAGGATTTCAAGCAAGGCCTCTGCATTCCTCATACGCTATTCAGGCTTATCTGATTTTTTTAAAAAGGAAAACAAAACAAGTAACAAAGAGCATTTAACCTGAAGAACAATTTGGCATCACAGCCTGCATAGGCACAATGTTATTTTTGTTGTTATATCATTAGATAACTGAAAGCAGCAGTTTTTGCAACCATGATGACATTTACTGAGAGTCTAATACAAACTAAGCAGAGTGTATGCTTAGGATTTAACTATGCCTATTTATTTATTCCTGAATTGGATGATATTATTCCCACATTCCCTGAGCCTTGTTAATGAGTATTCCTCCCAGTATGTAGATGGGAGGTTGAAGCTCTGGGCAGTCAGGTGACTCACACTAGCCTGTAGTGGAACCAGTGGTCCATAGTAGAGGTCAGTGAATAGTGTGTGCTCAAGGGAACAAATTGCAAAAGGGAAATACTTCAGATACTTTTATTTATGAGAAGTAAGCTTAATTCACAGATTTTTAAGATGGAACTTTGCATAATGTTAGTTTTCTCAGTCCGCTGCTGGGTAGTCAATAGAACTAGTTTAACTTAGGGGCAGCTGGCTGGCTCAGTTGGAAGAGCACGCACCCTTGATCTCTGGGTCATGAGTTCAAGCCCTGCATTGGGTGTAGAGATTACTTAAGTAAATAAATAAGCTAAAAAAAAAAAAAAAAGTGGTTTAAGTTAGATCACTCCTTCTCACTCCCCTCCCGTACTTATCATCTACTTGATATTCCTTCAGGGATGCTTTCTTTGGGACGCCTTTTGGTCTAGAAGTGTCATTAAGAATCTGTTTAGGCAGTGCCCATAAGCTATTCCTCTGAGCTTCTAATGTATCTGAAAACTTACAAAGTATTGCTACTTTCAGTTGCTCTGATTTCTGGGCCATCATTAGAATTCCTCCATCTTTGTCATCACCGCCATGTTGGAAGAGCATTTGGGGATGCAGGGGGGTTGGACAGTTCAGTGCAGGTGATGCCTTGTGCCTAAGTGCTGCAAGTCTTGAGCTACATTTGCAACAACAGGCCTTTCTGGTAAGAAGCTGAACATAGTTGCTTTCTAGTTGGGTTTTATTTCTCAATCTCAGAGTTTAGTAAGACTGGAATCCTTATCTATTTAATACCAGTTCCTGTACAGAACAATTCTATAATATAAAGAAAGAAATGTTTTGTTTTGTTTTGTTTTTTCTTCCTCTATCACAGCTGGGAGAGACATTGTTAACAACACGAGTTTTGATAAACCATACAACCTAGTGATTGTAATTAACATCCTTTATCAAAAGGGTCTACTTAATCCGTGGCTTGCTTCACAAGCTAGTTAACTGTGCTGTAACTCTGGCTGCCCTAAGTGGCCACCACCTGTGCAGTGAACTGTTTCTAGGAATGATTCCTTCCCCCCATCTTCTCTTTAATTGGAGAAATGTAAATTCTTATTCATGCTAATATTACTTTTAGCCACTTCTGGAGGTTGCAGCATAAGTCCATACGATTAACTAGTAAATTATACTTTGTTTTAAAGCCATTTGAATTTATTTATTCTTTACTCTTTACAAAAGAGAACGTTGTCAAGTCTGGATGAAAGCTAATCTCTCTTTTTCCGTATCTTTCTTCCTTCCTGCACCTCTTGGCTTTCTATCTCCTTTCCCAGAGGAAGCTCACCAGTGTGGGAAAGGGCTTCTCATCCATTGCCAAGCCGGGGTGTCCCGTTCTGCCACCATCGTCATTGCATACTTGATGAAGCACACTCGGATGACCATGACTGATGCCTATAAATTTGTTAAAGGCAAACGACCAATTATTTCCCCAAACCTTAACTTCATGGGGCAGTTACTGGAGTTTGAGGAAGACCTAAACAATGGTGTGACACCTCGGATCCTTACACCAAAGCTGATGGGCGTGGAAACGGTCGTCTGACACAAGTCTGGAGGAAAGGATGACTCGTCTCCGTTAAGAGACAAAGAGAAAGAAGGATGGATTCTTTTTTCCCCTTTTTCTTTCTTCTTCTTCTTTTTTTCTTTCTTTCTTTTTTTTTTTAGATGGGGGTCAAGTTTGTGAATGGAAACAAAACTTGTTTAAAAACTTTTTATTTTTCACAAGTGTGAGAAGAAATTATCTTTTGATGCCGTTGAGATTTCCTTCCCTCGAACTGATAAAGCAGGGAGGCTAGAGCTAGAGTAATTTTTTAAAGCCAACAATAAAAATATGATAAAACTCATTTCTTCCCCCCTTTTCCTTTTAAGCTATTTGTAGAGTTGATGATTAAATAGTCTGTGCAGGTTCATAGACCGAAGATCCTACAACTTAAACAAATTAAAAAGAACCAAAAGTAAGAAACCGAAAAGACATTGAATCACAAAGGCCCAAGAGCTGCCTGGGCCATCCACACAGGAAAAAAAAAAAACAAAACCAACCAAACCAAGCCCTGTAGTACTCACTGGTGCAAAGAGAAAATCAGGGCAGCTTAAGTGGTCTAAGAACCCTTCACATTCTTAAAGAGACAAAAGATACTGTTGATTTTGTGTGTTTCATACTCTGGATTATCCGCCCCCCCTCCTTTGGGTTTAAGAGATTTTTTTTTTTTTTTTTTTTTGAAATAGCGAGGAACTGACCATTATACCATATGCCTTCACTGGCTTCTTGTGCAATAATACGGTGTTTTGAGTGTGCAAACAAGTTAGAGCTGGCAGTCGATAATAGACAAATAGTGCAAATTTGCCAGCTTGGAGATAGAAAGGAATTCAATAAAAATCAATTACTTTCCTTCCCACCTTTTCCCTTAATTTTTTTTTTTTTTTTTGATTTGATTCTGGTTACAGTGCCATAAACCTTGTTACATATGTATATCAGAATGTAAAAAAAAAAAAAAAAAAGGACAAAAATTTATTTAAAAATATTTTTCGCAAAAAAAAAAAACTTGATGTGTTTCTGTTGATTGTGTACAAATTTATTTTCATTATATAAATGAAACTCATTTTGGGATGTGTCTTTTTTCCTCCTCTTTAACTCAACTCAGGTTCAAGCATCTCTTACCTCTGGTAACTTGTACATGTAACATACTTGGAAATACACACGTTTTTATAAGGGGAAAGTGAGATGAGGAAGGGAAAATATTTTCTGATCCCAGTGTGACGCAGAGAGAATTAGCAAGGAAACCAAAGGGCTTAGGTAATCAATCTGCCTGGTTATCATCTCCCCTGTTCTCTTAGATCTCTACCCTCATCAGCAAATGCGATTTTCCGCATAGGGAAAACCTCAGGTGAAGTCACTTAGAGGGATGAGGGGGATTCTATGCCAGCCTTTGAGTTCTGGTGACAGGTCACTGCCTGATTGATTGGTTAGAATTCTGTGACCTTTCCAGTGGCTGTCTGAGAAATATTTGTGACCATCTGCCATTTAGGGTTTGGATAGTCCCTCCCCTACCCTCTTGCCACTCCCCTTGTCACTTGTTCACTTGACATCTTTTGGGTGACACTAACCACAGAGAGTGCAAGGCAGCAAATTGAGCTCAGCGTCATGAATACAACTTTCTTATCACACTTGGTTAATACATAGATGGTGTTTCATGGGTTCCCAATGCAGAGAAAAGAGGGCATGGGGCTAGGGGAAGAGTATGATCTTAATGTTTTCTACATTTTATTAAAATACATGTCTAGAGGGACTTGGCCAAGGAGAAGATTCACAGCAAACTGAAATTTGCCTGGGGTGAGTAACAGAATTAAAGAGTTTGGGCATGTCCAGTGCTAGATGACTACGTTTGACCTATTTTTGTGAACATTGCTTAGAACTGCCATAACATAGTATTTTTTGACATTTATTTTTTAAATAGCTTTTCTACTGGAAGTGAAAAAGAAAAGTGAAGACTGAACTTAACAGGAATTAACTGAGAGCTGTTTGAATTATTTTTACGACAAAGAGTTAATCAGGTGAAAAGTAAATTTCTCTTACGGTGTTTTCTATTCTTCAGACTAATAATTCCCTTGGTGCTACAGCATATTTAAGAAGTCAAGTTGTTATGTGATTAGTGATTTAAAATACATGGTGATTTACTAGGCATTTCTTTTCGTTCATTCTAAATCCAAATGTTAAATTTCTGATAGAGTATAAGGTTTTTGGTTTTGGTTTTTTTCCTTTCCTTTTCTTTCTTTCTTTCTTTCTTTCTTTCTTCTTTCTTTCTTTCTTTCTTTCTTTCTTTTTTAACAAAACAAGGAGAGAAATCAGTACAATTTCTGTTCTTTAGCTGCATGGAAATGATTTATGCTTTTTGAACTTGATGATTTTGAGCGTGAGACTGTCCCAGGGCAGCCAGGAGCCCTGGCAGCCTTCATACCGAGAATTCTGAGAGAGACTCCAGTCTTTCTGCTAATCTGTTTTGAGTCACTTAGCCTCCATTTCTTCATGAGGAATTTGAACCACTTCATGAAAATAAAATGGATTAACCAAGCTATTGCTGTCAAAACCAGACTCCCCAGGTTTCTGGGCTTCACTAGGTGCCTCGGCTAACTGGGGAATAATTGAGTGTTGTCTTCCTGAGAAACAGTGTCTCTGACTGACTGAAGCATACATCATTCTCAGCATCTGGCAATGATGGTTTCGTGCTGAGTGAATTTAATGATTCAGTAGAGTAAATCTGTTACATACAGATTCAGCAGTTAGAGCTGGCACTGTTACCTTAAGTTGAACAGAAAAGTAATTTCTATGTACATTTATTTCAACAGTTAACACTTTTCTAATCAGTGCATATTAACCAGGATATGATGCTCGTCTTTATGCCAGCTGCTTTTGGATCAGGACAAGGCAGGGCAGAAGGTGGGGCAGAAAAGCTGACAAGGAGGGAAATGTACACGGGAAAATAGCAGCAATCACACAAGGACAATACAAGAGGAAAGATGAGCTTCTGTAAAGGAAATAAAGTGTGGCAAAGAGAGAATTGGAGATTACCGTAAAACAAAAATGAAAAGCTATATTAGAATGAAGAACTGGGACCTGAGTCACACTTCAGAAGTTGATTAAGATAAAACACTGATAAATTGCTCTAACTAGATCTTCTGGATGGTGAACAATCTGGTGAGCCACACAGAATAGAGATAAGCAATATGGCTTTTACCTTGCTTGTGAACAGGCTTTTGTAGATAAACCACAACATTTTGTCTTTATGTTTTAGTCCCCAAACATAAAATAGCTGATCTCGGGAAATATGGGTTGATGTTTGGTTTCAAGCTCTAATCGGACACAGTCATTATATATGGATGTGAGCAGAAAATGAGTATTGAGAAGTGGACCCCAGAAGAATGGGCATGAATAAAGCATTTGGAAAAAAAGACGTCCTGCCCCTATGGAGGTGGTAGACTGCATGACAGTTGCTTTCCATAGTTCCTGATTTCCTTTTCCGTGAGAACCTTTGTCAATGTTCAAAGGTTCTGTGAGAACCTTTGTACAATGTCAAGACACATGTATCAAGGTGTGTGTTGCATGGGAAGTGGAATCTGGAGAAAGATCTAGAACCGACATTGGCCTTTCAGCAATCTCAATGATGTGGGTGACTTTGGAGAAGGGTCTGGTGCCCTTAGCGAGGGAGCTGAATGCGTACCTGGTACAGGACTTGTGAAACTGAAGGAGGAATAATGGAGTAATAACAGTTGCTGCCCCAAGCCCAGGTGAGCCAGCAGATCAGTGAAACTGTGCTGGCGACCATATTGCCTGGTGCCCTCTTCAGAGCATAGTGGCTGCTGCTTCACTTCCTCCTTCCAAATCTCATGTAAATTTCTCTGAAAGCTCACCTTAACCCAGTGTAAAACACGAAAGGGAAATGCAGTTTCTCATTTAGCTAAATTGATACTGTATGAAACCACCACATGCCATCCCTGCCAAGTTGGCATCCACCTACACTTCTTTTAACCATATACAACTTCCAGGCAAAGACACAGAAAAAATGATGTTTCTCTCTAATAAGATGCAGCTGTCACTTCTACACTTACAACCCTGTCTCCAAAAAGGATACCTAGCTCCACGTATTGTGACTTAACCCATCTTTGAGTGAAGTTCACTCCTCCTCTGGTTGAGATCCACTCTTTGATAACCTCTAATTTAAATGCTGAGATAAAAGGGTATTATAAATAGAATTATGTTTGCCCAAAAGATGTGTTTTTGAAATTTAAAAAAAAAAACCCAGACCCCTCATAAATGATCTTATTGGAAATAAGTGATCTTATTTGGAAATAAGGTCTTTGCAGATATAATCAAATTCTTAAAGCGGTCATATTGGATTAGGCTAAACCAAGTACTGCTGTCCTCAAAAAAGAGGGAAATTTGGACATACGCAAAGGATCAAATGCCACATGATGAGGGTGGTGGAGATTGGAGAGATACATCTCAAATGCAGGAACACCAAAGGCTGCTGAATTGTCCCTCAGAGCTTCCAAATGGAGCTAACTCTACTGATACCTTGATTTGGGACATCTAGGTTCCAGACTCTTAAGAGAACAGATTTTTGTTGTTTTAAGCCACTCAGTTTGTGGGACTTTGTTACAGCAGCCCAATGAAACTAAAAGAAAAGATAACTACCTTTACCAAATTTTATATTAGATGGTAGCTGGAGGAGAAAAAAATTAATATATAATCAAATTTATTTTTATAAAAGTAAGAAATATTTGTAACTCTTACCACCCTACTTTCTACAGCTGATCATATGGCCGTAGCTGATGTTTCTAACTGCCTTCTTCCATTACTCATTCCATAAACCCTTTGTCTTCAAGTACATCACCTGGTCATGGTTCCTTGCCTGTTGGG
The DNA here is from genome assembly GCF_020171115.1 of Neogale vison. NCBI lineage: Eukaryota > Metazoa > Chordata > Mammalia > Carnivora > Mustelidae > Neogale > Neogale vison. The sequence continues at coordinate 10,686,887 of NC_058100.1, forward strand.
GTGACCTATCTCTTCACCTTTGAAGGATTGGAGCTTTTGGCAGTCCTGCCTGCATTGGGTTGTTTTCCATTTACTTTTGTGGCAGGACGTAAGAGTGTAAAATGTGCCTTTCATCCAGATATACTTCTCACTCCTATTGTCTAGTAGTGATCCAATTTCTCCCTGATGGTCATAATTACCCCCACCAGCTCAGTATCCCCATGTCTGTTTGTTGGTTCTTTAGCATGAGAAGCCTGGGGTGGCCAGCATACCATTATCAACTTTCAGTTTAATGGAGCTATTGCTGGATCTTCTAGAAGAAACACCTGTCCCTTGGGACTTAAGCCTTCTAGACCAGCAGAACCCAGAGTTGCAGGGTAGGCAGAACAAATTTTGCAAGTGGATCATGAGAGGTAACGGTGAGAGAAGGTTTTTCCATTTCTATTCCTTGATTTTGGAACCCCCAATCCTGGATAAGGGAGAAACAACAACAACTGAATTGTCAAAAGGACCATTCCACCGCTCCAGAGTGATGGATAACTTGGTAAGACTAGTGAATTCCATCAGTATGAACTTGTTGCTACACTTCATTTGCTGCAAAATAAGTTCCTTGGCCAGAAGCGGAGCATTACGAAATACCATGATGGGGAATAAGACATAACAATTCTATAAGTCCACAGACACTGATTTCAGCAAAAGCATCGCAGGCCATCCTTCATATGGAAGGCAAATCCATATGAAGAGTAAGTTTCTATGGAGTGAGAACAAAAGATTTCCTCTTCCATGACAGAAATGGTTCAATGTAAGTAACTCACCATCAGAGGCTGGCTGATTCCCTAGAAATGATGCTATTTCAGGGGCTCAGTGTGGGGCTCTGCCTTGAGTGGGTTGGATACTCAGCAGTGGCTAGAGCCGGATCAGCCATGGTGAGTAGAAATTTGTGTTGCTGAGCACACACATATTCTCCATCTCTGCCACCATGACTACCTTGCTCGTGATCCCATTGGTCAAAGATAGGTCCAGAAATGGACCTGACAGAGGTCCACAGAATGTGTCTTCTTGACCATTATTGAGATCCTTCTGTGTTGAGCCTGAAATTTGCTGAGTATTCGCATGGGACATCCTATGTCCACTGAGAGAGTCCCATCCATTTACTTCTTCCCCAGACTTTCTTTTTTTTTTTTTTTTAAGATTTTTTTTTTTTTTTATTTGACAGAGAGAAATCACAAATAGATGGAGAGGCAGGAAGAGAGAGAGAGGGAAGCAGGCTCCCTGCTGAGCAGAGAGCCCAATGCAGGACTCGATCCCAGGACCCTGAGATCATGACCTGAGCCGAAGGCAGCGGCTTAACCCACTGAGCCACCCAGGCGCCCCTTCCCCAGACTTTCTTATCAGCAATGTTCCAGTCATGTTTCTTCCAACTCCCTGATCATCCATCTAAACCATTAGCCACTGCCCATGAAGCAATGTAGATTCTTACCTCTGGCTATCTTTTGTTTTAGATGCAATGATCAGTCAGGGGTACTGCTAGAAGTTCTGTTCACTGAGGAAATTCTCCTTCATCACTATCCTGGGCCACCCCAGAGTGCGAATGTAGTGATAAAATGATTCACTTTGGATGACACCAGGATATCACACAAAACTTTCCATAAACAAAGTCAAATCTTTTCCTTTGGGTCACTGGTCAGAGAACATCCCATGAGGCCACAAGTGTGAGTTCCAGCATTAAAGACCATGGGTATCTGGATCACTGGCTCATTCAACCTTTTCTACCCAATCTCATAGATCCCGCATCTACTTAATAGTGAAATATTGTTATTCATGCCCAACATAGAGGTTTGGTGGGTTGACAATATTTCTTCATGGTTAGTTCGGGTTGCATTATAACTTGATGGTCCATGACTAAGTTTCCAGTTTCAAACTGCTATTCAAAAGAAGAACAGTTTTTCTGAAGAAACTGTCACAGTTTGTCTTCAAGATCCTAAATATGTGCTCTGATTTACCTAGCAGGTGAATAGCACTATACAGGATCCCTGTCTAACACGCCTAGTTCCAGCACTGTGGGATATACTGGATCTAGACAGAAGAGCAGCTTGCATGACAGCCTTGAACTACTGCAGAGACTTTTCTTGTTCAGCACCCAACTCACAATTAGTGATCTTCTAGGGCACTTTTAAGTGGATTGGACTAGCATGTCCAAGGAGGTATATGTTTCCTCCAAAATCCAAAAACATCCCATTAGACATCACGCTTTTTTCTTAATGCTAGAAAGAGTCAGGTGCAGCAACTTCTCCTTCACATTGAAGTGATACCTTGGCACACTCCAAAACACTAGACCTCTAGAAATTTCACTTGAATGGCTCTGAATTTTGTGGATTTCTTGTCCTCTGATATGTAAGCATCAGGATGCCTGGGTGGCTCAGTTGATTGAGCATCTGCCTTCAGCTTTGGTCATGATCCCAGCATCCTAGGATCAGCCTGGAGCCTGCTTCTCCCTCTGCCTTCTGCTCCCCTGCCTGTACTCTAGCTCTCTCTCTCTCTGGAAAAAAAATAAGTAAACGAAGCTTAAAAAAATAGAATAGTTACCTCATCCTCATCACCAGGTATAGTCAGCATGATATCATTAACATACTGTACCTACATGATGTCTTTTTTTTTTTTTAAAGCTTTTATTTATTTATTTGACAGACAGAGATCACAAGAAGGCAGAGAAGCAGGCAGAGATAGAGGAGGAAACAGGCTCCCTGTGGAGCAGAGAGCCCGACGCGGGGCTCGATCCCAGGACCCTGGGATCATGACCTGAGCCGAAGACAGAGGCTTTAACCCACTGAGCCACCCAGGCGCCCCCCTCCATGATGTCTTATGGAAAGGATAGTCATGTATGGCCCTTGTGGACTAAATTATGACATATTATAGTTATGGTTACTGTAGAATTACACTAAGTTTGAGCTTGGACAGTGAGAGCATATTACTGACCATGCCAGCTGAAAGCAAATTGCTTCTGATGGTCTTTACCAGGGGTTAGCAAACACTTTTATTTCATTTAAAATAAGTATTTTAGGTTTTGCAGGGCATATCATTTCTGCCATGACTATTCATAACTATTCTGTTGTAGCACAAAAGGGCCAAAGATAATAAATACATGAATGAACATATAACTGCGTTCTAACAAAACCTTATTTACAAAGAAACACTGTAGCCTGGATTTTACCCATGGGCTGTAATTTGCCAACTCCTGATCTTTATTAACAAGTATAGGGAAATAAGTGTCTCTCAGATCAATAATACTTTTGTGGTGCCAGGAGCTGTGTTGATTTCTCCCATCAATAAAAGCACATGTGGAATAACAGCTTTAATTAGAACCAACCCCTGATTGAGATCTTAAAAACCTGTTACCATTCTTCAAAATTCATCTGTTTCTGCATAGGGCAACTATGAGAAATAAATGGGAAAAAAATAAGAATCACCATCCCTGCATCTTTTATTTTTTTAAGTCCTTGTTGGCGGTCCTAATCTCCACAATCCCTTTTGGAGTGCAATATTGCTTTTTGTTTACTATTTTGGCATGTAGCTTATTGTTGTAAACAAAGTGCTGAAAAACTTAGTGACTTAAAATAATAACAGTAATTTGCTTTATTCATTAAGGGGAAATTCAGCTGGGTTCAACAGAGACAGTTCATCTCTGATAAACTCACCAGGATAAGAAATGTCATCTGGGATGAAGAATCTACTCCCAAGATGTCTTGCTCAAGTACTTCTTATATTTGCCTTGGATCTCAGGCATGGTTGTCCAGCGGATAGCCTGGCTCCTCATCACAATGGCCTCTCCATGGGGATGTTTGGGCTTCCTGAAAATATGGCAGCTCTTTTTCAAGAAGCCTGGTAAAAATCTGCAAAACTTCAAGATCACCTAGATACTGAAGTCCCATTATCAAGTGAATCACTAATACGAGCTCAGATTCAAGGAGAGGGACATTATACTCCACGTCTCAATGACAAGAATGGCAAAGAATTTGTAGCCATCTGTAATCCATCACTGTTCCTTGCACAACAAAGCCAATATGTAGAAAAGCAAGGAAACAGTAATGTGGGAATGATGGTAAAGAAAGGAATAATGTTAGTTTTCTGCATAAACTACCTTAAATAGTGTTGTAGTTCAAGGATAACATGTGAACTCCACTCTTGACCCAAAGATTATCTTTTTCCATCCTCGAAACCCAAGTCCTAAGGAATGGAGATAAAGACACCAGAGGAGAATTATATTGATGTTATGGTTTTATGTGCATCTTGTTCCCATAGGCGTGTCAGTTTCTTAAGAACTAAATAACCCATTTTCTTATTTTATCCAGATAAGACTTCTATGACATAACAGATTTTTGGAGTGACTGCTTTGAGAGGTATTTTATATTCCATAACTCGCAGATAATTCTTTGAACTGCCTTTTCCTCCCTTTGGCTTGATATACTATACAGACAAATCTGAATGTTCCTCAAGGGAGAAGAAAAGTCAACATAGATGTTGTATCTATGTGTGCTACTGGATAATGTCTAAAGTATTAGTGACCAAGCTACTGGCCTATTATCAGAACCTGGAATAATCCCTCACCACTGGGAAAATGGATGCCCCACTTGGGTGCACAGAGCATGAGTTTTTGGCCTTTGTGTCTTGGTTCTTGGATTCTTATTAGTCAACTGTGGGATCTGGGAAATAGTCTTTGCTTTATCTTTGTTTACTCAGAAGTAGACCATGAGGATGAAGTCCAGAACAAGTAGTTGAGTAGGTGATCTCTGATAAAGCCAGTAGGGGAGAGGGGAACTGACATTGGGTAGGGAAAGAAGCCAGTGAAGAATAAGTTATCAACGGTTACCATTGTGAACTGGAGCTTACTTCCAGTGTAGAACATGAAACTCAGAATTATCCTCTCAAGAGGTAAAGGAGCCAGGGAATTTAGATGAAGGTTAATTGGGTAGGGGAGGAAGCAGCAGTTCCTGGCACTTCTAGTCTTAGAGGGCAGGCAGAGTGACCAGAGAAAGTCCTTAGGCAAAAAGTCACAGTTCCTGGCACTTAAAAGTCAGGCTGACCTGTCTTCCTGGAAATGGTTGCAACAGGGAATAGAAAGAGTGCTGACTGTATACACTCTTATTGGCCCCACAGCTGTGGGAGTAGACCAGTGGTCCCTTGGAGGTCCTTGACCTTTCAACCAGACACTGAGTCCCAATGAGAATAGATATTTAAAGAAGAATAGGATGTCTTCCCATATTCATTAAAAAATCCAGAATGTCTACTTGTCTTCTGTCTCATTCCATTTATCAATTATATACTACAAATATACTACATATATATGTATAGAGATTTATCTCTATACATATGTATATATCTGATTAGACCCTATATCCTACATTCTTCTAATTCTTATCTCATTTCTCTCTCATCCTTTTTACTAAGAGTTAAACTGGCTAAATCACCGTCGACTTCCAAAGGATATTTATTGGATCTATATTATTCTATTGATCATTGGCCCTGTACATATTCAGACTCAAGGCCCTGGACCTTTTTCTCTTTCCTTCACCTTTCATTCAGTCAGCCCGCCCATGAACTATTCAGCACCTGTTTCCAATGTTTATTTATTCATTAATATCTGTGCCCCTTTTTCATGGAGTGCATTGTTGTGGGGGAGGGCAAATGGGGAGATGTGGTTGAAAAGAATTCTCTAAAAGCCAGCTGTCTTTGGTGACAGGATAAAGAGGAGGTGTTTATCATGAGGCTGGCTGAGCATCCCACAAACATATCTGACATATAGTTCCTTTAAGAAATGTTTAAGTGACAATTATTTCCTTCTGAATCATTTTATGAGTGGATAAATCTTGAGTTCAAAGGAGAAAAGAACACTTAAGCCATTTGCTCCTTTATCACCACTGTTTTCATTAGAACGTAAGTGTTTTCTCTCCAGGACAAATGTCAACTGAAATGTCCTAGAACATCAAACAACATATTTTTGTTCTTAAGGTTTCCTTTTGTATAATAAAAAATACATAGACTTAGGAGTCATAAATCCTGTGTGATATTGACCAACTCACTCAACCCCTCTGAGTCTTAATTTCCTACTTCACATAGTTGTGAGGATTAAATGACCAAGGGTGGGCAAAGCACCCAGCATAGTGATGAATACAAAGCTAGGAGACTGATAAATGTTACTTCTTGAAGATAAGAGGTTTTGTTAGAAAATGATTTTATTTTCCCAAATCTACTAAATCACTAGGGGATCCACTCAATCATATATTTTCAAAAATTTATTTTATTGAAGTATAATTGACATACAATGTTATATTAGTTTCAGGTATATAACATAGTGATTGGATAATTTTTAAGACTGATAGATTGATTGATTGATTTAAGGTGGGGAGGGGCAGAGGCAGAGGAGAGAGAGAGAATCCACAACCAGATCCCCCACTGAGCAAGGTTCTTGTTCCGGGGCTTGATCTTATGACCCTGAGATCATGACCTGAGCCTAAATTAAGAGTCAGGAGCTTAACGGACTGAGCCACCCTGACACTGCACCATTAGATAATTCTGTACATTACTCAACACTCACCACCATAAGTGTAGTCACCTTACAATGTTATAATACTATTGACTATATTCCCTATGCTATATTTTTCATCTCTATGACTTATTTATTTTAGAACTGAAAGTTTGTACCCCTTAATCTCCTTTATTTCTTTCCTTCATCTCCTCACTCCCCCCTCCCCTCTGGCAACCACCAGTTTGTTCTCTGTATTGAAGAGTCTATTTGTTCGTGTGTGTGTGTGTGTGTGTGTGTGTTTATTTGTTTTTGTTTTGTTTTGTTTTGTTTTTAGATTCCATATATAGTGAACTCATATGGTATAGAGAGTCCAGAAATAAACCCACACTATTTGACCAATGAACCTATCATGAAGGGGGCAAGATATACACAGAACAGTATTTTACATGACTTATGTTGTAACAAATTAAGGGAATCTAGAGAGGCAGAGGCAAAGACCAAAAGAAGAGAAGAGTACCCTACTATTGGTGTGTTACCTCTTGTTCCTTCTATCTCAGTTCCCAAGGGGTCCTCCCAGAGACATTTCCTTTCTCCTAATCTGGACATGAGCGGCTGGAATTCTCATGGCAGTGATTTTCCCAAGCTAGGAAACACTGTGCCTTAACATATATCCATGTATTTGTTCACTCAACAAACACTCACCTCATGTATAGCTTGCAGTGGCCCAAAGTATGACAAGGGCTCATCAAGGTTATACCCTTGGGGAGGCCCGAAGCCCCTCCAGTAGTCTGTTCAGACTATACAGATGTCTGTTTACATGCGGCAAAGAGGCATTTGGGTAGCCCAATACATCTAGTCCTATGTCTTCCTTATAGTAGGAGCTCAGTAAAAAATCAGAACATTTTTATCCCATTGGTTGTTGTCATCTGAAACAGTTGTCAGCTCACAAAATTCCAGAATATTCAAAAATCGGCTTTCATGAGCTGGTGTGAGCCAGAGTATTTATGTGAGATAATATTCAAAAAGCTATCCTCTACCTCATAAAGCTGTCATGGCAGGCAGCACCCCAAAGATCTATTTTTCTATCTTTAGCTAACTTATAGCTGTCTTCCCTTCTTCGGGATGGCAGGGAGAAAATTGTTGGGTAGAAGTGATAGACGGGACAATGTCAGAATCAGTGACAGACTAACATAATTATTATTATAATTGTAATGTGCTGCATATAAATGGCACTTTCTTTCCAAAGGTCTCACAACGCTTTTGTAAATATCTCTTTTAAATTCAAAAGTACTTACTGAAGAAGGCAGAGCAAAATATAATTATGTTAGAAATTTACTCTGACATACAATTCAATTCATATAAAGTGGACTTCCTGGAAGCTGAATTATTGACACACACATATGGATATTTTTATGGCATATTTTTGACAAAGGGTGTCCCATGGTATGGATCTTTGAGGAGAGCATTAAACAGAGGTGCTAACACATTTCCACGTAATGGGGGGACAATTGCCAGAAAGCAGATGGAGATGAAAAACAAGAACCAGCATCTCTCTACCCCCAGCCCCACATTCTTGCTAGAGGTATTTTAAATGACATGGCTCCAGAACTCTAATAAAAAACAAAATCTTTTGTTACTGGAATAGCAAGGGAGGCCAGAAGTATTTTTGTCAGATGGCAGGTATATAAGAAGAATTCAATCCAAAACAAATACCTAAGACAGAAAGCAGGCAACAGGTGAGCCAGGGAGTGGCAGGCGGGGTGAAGGCATAGCCTATGGGATCTCTTCTCCTTCCCTCTTTTGGACCACTACACAGATTATAAATAGACTTCAGGTGACTGTGAACCCTCAGAACCACATATAAACTGTGTATGCATACGAACACATTCATTACGGTGATGGTGTCTGTACTCTACATCAGAGCTTTTGGTGGTCTTTTAACCATATGAGTGAAGAACTCCCTAGAGCCTAGAGAGATGTCTTGAGGACATGGATTTGACACTGCTCCTAGACGTGACCCCCCACATGTCACCAACTTCCATATAATTTGGACGTTGCCTTTCCCTCCAGGTTCTTCTCAGCCATAGGACTTGAGTAACTACATAAATGGCACTACCTACATGGCACACATCTATCCCCCGGGTTTGGAGAAATGCAGCCCTTGCCCGTGTCATAACAGTCCTTGGCAACTGGAGAGTTCTAGACTCTCAGAGATGTCTCTATGTGTGAGTGTCTTTGCTGCGTGGGCAGCAGCTTCAGATGGGTCTATGTGGTTGCAAAATTGGTGCGACAAAATGTTCCAGGGGCTGTGAAGTCTGTCACCCTTGGGAACTCTGCAGCTAAGAGAGGGCATCACATGGGTGGTTTTGATTGCCCGAAGTTCATCAGGTAAATAAAGTCTACAAAAAAGACACCCCATAATGTTTATCAAGATGGAGAAGCTGGGCCAGACTCACTGCTGAGCTGCAGTGGCCTCAGAGCCTGTTGTCTGGCTTATAGTGTCTTTAAGTCCTAAGAATGACTGTCGTTGGCTCTCAAGCCCCCGAAACACCTTGATAGACAGCAATTTCTTTGCTTCCCTGAGGCAGCTGACCTCTGCCGAGGCCAGCTTCCACTGACAATGGAGTCCTGTGGGTCTGCCCGGGATCGAGCGATGTCTGATACCAGGCGGGGGCTTCAGGAGGCCAGGCCAACTTGGCAGGAAGGGAAAAAAGGGTTCGGTGGAGACAAGGTATACAGCTGCGGGAACACACCAAGCTGCTTCTCTTTCTTGAAGATGCTTGTCCCTGAGCAGTAGATTAGTAGAGAATGAGTCCCTATAATATCCAGTAACTGCAAACACCATTGAATATCCTAAATCAATTAAGAGAGCACCCCCTGCCCTCCCCATGCAGAACAAATGACTTAACCCTCTTTAGGCTTGATGGATGAACAGGACTTGGCCCAGAAACTCACACAGGACCCTCAAATGTACACATCTCAGGGCTATGCCCAGAGGTCAAGTTGCAGACAATCAAGAACTTCCAGACTGGAAATTAGATGAGCTGAGTCTACAAGGACACCATCCTGGGAGGCTGAAAAGTTGTAAAATTTCCTGATTGTCAGTCATTAGGAAATCCAAACAAACAAACAAGCAAAGAAAAAAGGAACAAATAAACAAAATGTATATACTGCCTAGAGCAATCTATACTTTTAATACCATTCTGATCAAAATTCTACCGGTATTCTTCAAAGAGCTGGAGCAAATAATCCAAAAATTTGTATGGAATCAGAAGAGACCCTGAATCACTAAGGAAATGTTGAAAAACAAAAATAAAGCTGGGGGCATCACGTTACCTGATTTCAAGCTTTATTACAAAGCTGTGATCACCAAGACAGCATGGTACTGGCATAAAAACAGACACATAGACCAGTGGAACAGAGTAGAGAGCCCAGATATGGACCCTCAACTCTATGGTCAATTAATCTTTGACAAAACAGGAAAAAAAAACAGTGGAAAAAAGACAGTCTCTTCAATAAATGGTGCTGGGAAAACTGGACAGCTATAAGTAGAAGAATGAAACTCGACCATTCTCTTACACCATACACAAAGATAAACTCAAAATGGGTAAAAGACCTCAACGTGAGACAGGAATCCATCAGATCCTAGAGGAGAACATAGGCAGTAATCTCTTCGATATCAGCTGCAGCAACTTCTTTCAAGATATGTCTCCAAAGGCAAAGGAAACAAAAGCAAAAATAAACTTTTGGGACTTCATCAATATCAAAAGCTTCTGCACAGCAAAGGAAACAATCAAAAAAACAAAGAGGCAACCCACAGAATGGGAGAGGATATTTGCAAATGACAGTACAGACAAAAGGTTGATATCCAGGATCTATAATGAACTCCTCAAACTCAACACACACGAAACAGGCAAACATAACAAAAAATGGGCAGAAGATATGAACATACACTTCTCCAATCAAGACATACAAATGGCTATCAGACACATGAAAAAATGTTCATCATCACTAGCCCTCAGGGAGATTCAAATTAAAACTACATTGAGATGAGCATTGGTGGTGGGTATTATGGAGGGCACGGATTGCATGGAGCACTGGGTGTGGTGAAAAAATAATGAATACTGTTTTTCTGAAAATAAATAAATTAATTTATTTAAAAAAAAAAAAAAAAAAGAAGGTGGTTAGGGAGATAGGCATTGCAGCAAATTACCTCACAACTTCCCCGGACTGGATGAACTTATCTGGGAAGCCTCATTCATCCACCTCCTCCCCCCTGCTCCCAGATACAAGGTGGTGAGCTTTCTGGAGAATTGCTCAGGCTTTGATGTTCCTACAGATGTGCTGAGTACCTTGTGCAGAAGCAGGTTCTGATTCACTGAGAGATGAAGACTGAAATCCTACATTTTTACCCTACTTCCCAGGGTTCCAGATCTGGCTTTGGGCAGCAGGCCTCCGTGGGCACATTATACAAAGAGGTCATTGCCATGGAGATAAGCGACCACAGGAGCTCAGGAGCGCTCACTCTCTTTGGGACCTACCTCGGGGGCTCTGCGGACAGGTGTGATTTCACTCTCCACACTCCGATTCCTAGAAAATAGAAATGGTAAGAAAATCTCTGAAATGGAGCTCATGATACTTGGTCCTTCTCAGCCCTTCATCAATATCATGGGAGCAGATCTTGATGGGTGCTAAAGAGTTTCAGACCCGGAGTACTCTCGGCTCCTACTTTAGAGTGCCTTTTCGCAAGGATGCGAAACTGCCTGATAATGAATGACCCCCGTCCCCGCAGAGCTATTTGGAGTTGGAGGGTGTCACTCTAACTGTGTGCCATGGTCTCCCTCCTCACCCCCTGTTAGTTCTTTGTTTGTTTGTTTTGTAAGTGGTTCGTGTGCAAATACAAGATGGACAGACACGCCTCCGCACTCCCTCCATGCCTTGGGTCCTCAGCTGGGCTGTCCTTTTTAATGAGCCGGTGGCAGACCTGTGGCTTGGCTAATCAGGGCTCACAAATGTCAGGATGCTTTCCTGGGCCTGATGTGGTTTTTCCCTCCTGCATTGCATCTGACAGCCCATGTTTGGCCACAAGTCCAGGGCACTTTCAACTTGAGTTAGGCAAGGCCCAAATCCTCCAGGTCAAGTTAAATCCCCTTTCACTGCTCTTTTCACTGCAAGTGCTGTAGCTGAGGGCACAGCGTCTTCTCAGCACCAGAGGGGCCGGCACAGATGGGGACGGCTCGGGGCTGATTCTCCTATATTTAACACGGCCCTAATTACCCACAGGTCTCTGAGTGAGGAGGGCTGATGAGCAGTTCAAGTTCGCTGCATAGAAATAGCCCCAGAATAGTTCCAGTGTTGTTTCTAATTGCAATGGATGAGCAGACTGGCTCATTAATCCTTCCCTATCAGCATGCAAACTGGCTGTCCCAGAATAGCCCTGATCTCAGCCAGCCCACAGCCAGCTTGGGGGCTGGTGGTTTGGTATCTATTTGGAGCAGGAAGGATCTCCCCCCCCCCCAGGGACGGGTGTGTATTGGGGAGTGAGGAGCAGCCTATGGATTCCAGACTCTTAGGTTAATGTAGGAACAGTACATGGAAAAGTGAAGACGACCATATGGGATCTGGGCAAGACGGGTTCAGAGGAGCTGTGAAAGCGCCAAAAGATGTCCTTCACACGGCCCCCGCTTGCTCTGGTAGACTGACCACTCTGTTCAAGGCCCCTTGCTCTGCCCTTTTGGTCTCTGCTCAGCGTAAAATCTGTTATCAGTCATGTACACCTTAGTATGAACGTGTTCCTGGTAGGCTCCTGTGTGTTTATAGCTTTACAATCTATGGAGGTGGTTTTCCTTTACACACCCATTTTATTAGACCGGTGCAGCAATCTTGTGAGGCTGGCAACGTCAGACGTTACTTTACAATTCTCACCGTACAAAAGAGGAAATTGAGGTGTGGCAAAGAGCAGTGTGTGAGGCCCTCAAATCACAGTTAGCAAATGACAGGTCTTGGACAAGAAATCAGATCTTTTCTCTGATAGTTCCGAGAAATACTTGTTTCCTTGTGAGAGAAATAGAATGTCTTAGTCATAGTTGCGATGATATATGGAAAGAGAAGGTTCTGGAATCAGTCAGACCAGGATTTCAATCTCTGTGACTTTTGGCATGTTGTGAGGATTAAATAAGACATTGCACATAAATAACCCCTAGTCAGCAAAGTGCAAGTAAAAATTCCTTAATTCCACAATAATAAGCTCTTATGTTTTCTCTTGAGAAGAAGGAGACAAAGTTCACAGAATACAGGTTCATAAAGTTACATGTGAACCAGTCTTCCTTCCTTCTCTTTCTATTCCTCCTTCCCTCTCTCCCCCTTCATTTCTTTCTCTCTCTCTCTCTCTCTCCCCTTCTACCTCTACTCCCTCCCTTCCCCTCCCCAGCCATTCATGCTAGGCTTTGTGGGAGACAACAGTAATTTGGAAGTCAAGTTGCCCTCAAGTTCCAGACCATTAAACCCAATCAACTGTCTTTTATATCCAACTGTCCCCGTGGTGTAAAGGCAAAGGAAAAAGAGATAAACAGAAAAGAGGAGGATAATAAGTGAAATTTTGAGCAGCTATTAGGTTCCAGGCACTGTTTGATATTCAATACATACATGTTTCTAGGTATGTATGTGTGTATAAATTTAATTTTCACACACACACACACACACATACCCATGAGGCATTCTTCACATTGTAGAGGAAAAGCAAAATTCAGAAAGGATAAATAACTCCCTAAAAATGTTAAGTTTTTGTCTCAATGTATCAACCAATATCAGGAGGGAAAAAATACAGATGAAAACCAAAAATAACAGACTTGCCCAAGAACACATGAGTTGATGTAAATGAATACGGACATGCCACCTACCACCACAGACCTTCAGGGACACTTGTGATGATGTTCTCTTCCACAGGGTCCAGGCCTTCATGGCCTTGAGGCCCATCATTGAAGTCACTACCCTTTGGAGCCTTCCCAGAGCCTATGCTTCTCCCCTGCTCTGTGCCCAGGTATATTCATCCTTCCCACCTTTGTGTGCCCATTGTGTGCTGTACACACAGCTGTCCTGCCGTGCATGCACAGCCGTCCTGAGCTACACACATGGCTGTCCTGCTGAACTGTAATTTAACAGTTCAGGCGTCTGCTATCTACCTCGTGTGAACTCCAGAGAGATGACAACTGCAATGCCTGATGAATCAACTGAGAAGTAGACAGAAAGAATCTAGTTCTAGATGATAGGTGGCCCTCTGTGGTGATAGCTGGAGGTTACTAAATACTCCATCTGCCCAAACAGTGTGTCCGGTCCTTTACACACCCTGACTCATCACCTCCCTGTAGTAGGCAGCGTTGTCCCATGTTTTTAATAAATGGAGGCTCTGCACAGTCCAGAACCTCACTAGGTCAGGGTTGTGGAGAGTGGTGGGGGATAGGACTGGAAGGTCCATCTGCATTTCCCAAAGCCTTGCTCTTTAAACTCAGTGCTCAGCCTTCTCCCATGTCGACAGATGTTGGCCTCCTCCACTACTTGGATAACTGGATGAATGAGTCAAAGCAGAAACCAGGGGATGGGGGATCAGTGAATAATGTGAAAATGGAGGACTGTATCAGTTACCCCAACTCTTCTATTCTCTCAGTTTAAAATCTTGAATTCCATCAGTGGTGGTTGGTACTGATCTTCTGAGGCTTTGAACAAGTTGGGCCCTCTGGAGGGCTGGTGAGGTCCATTTCAGTACTGCCCACTCTGGACTCTCTCAGAACACCACCTTCCAGGACCAGAGCACTGTGGCCTTGTGGGATGCCTAAGGTTTTATTGTCAGGACTTATCAAAGTGCAGATTTCCATGGGAAGAGCTGTATATTTATCCATTTTTGGCCACTAATCTCAACATTCCTCCTCCACAAATGTTTAAGAAGCACTGGTTTCCTGTCATTGCTCTAGCCAATTAGTAACACTGTGGTAGCTTATTTTCTCACAGTTCTGGAGGCTAGAAATCCAAAATCAAGGACTAGGTCACTAGAGCCACGTCACGAGAGTCACTAGGGTCACAAGGACTAGGTCACTAGGACCAGAAAAACTCAGAAGTCCCTTAAGGAAAATCCATCCCTTGCCTTTCCAGCCTCTGGTGGCCTTTGGTGGCTGCCAGCATTCCTTGGCTTGTGGCTATATCACTCCCCGGTCTCCTCATCACCTTTTCCTCCATGTAAGTCTAATTTCCTTCTGCCCCTCTCTTACAGAAACACTGGTGAAAGCATTTAGGCCCACATGGACAATCCAGATCTCCGAATCTCAAGAGACTTAATTTATTCCCATCTATCAACACTTCATGCTATGACACAACATTCACAGCTTCCAGAGGTTAGGGGCTGCTATCTGTAGGGGGAGGCACCCCTCGGTCACTGTAGGACATAGCGTCCGGGAGGAGACAAGCACACAGCTCCTCCCCAGGAATGCAGTCCCACAGTGACTTACGAGGATGAACAGTCCTGTGCTTTGGGGACCACAGTCCTGGGGTTTCCAAAGCCCCAGGAAGAATGAAAAAGAATAAACACCGAAGAAGGTAAAGAGATCTTTGGGCAGATTTCCAGCCCCAGTTTTCCCTGGAGAGAGGGGCTGAGAACAAGAAGCCTCCAGGGAGAGGTGTGGAGCAGAGGACAGGACACTCGGCCTGGGAGGTTGAAATGTTCTGTGGGACAGTAAGGGGGTAATTAAGCAAAAGCCAATTGCTTGCCTCAAGTGGATTGCCTCAGAGTTTCGATGTGTTTGTTTTATAAGGTGATAGTGAGCTGTAATCTAAGGAAAAACACACTGGAATTCAAATCCCACCAGTTCATGTGATTTCTACCAAGGGGCATGGTCTTTCTGACTTTCTTAATTGCTAACATAGCAGGGAGACTACCCACCTTAGGGAGTTACTACAAAGACTAAGGGGATGATGAGTATAAAATAGCTTGTAGAGGGCAACTTGTTATGCGGTGGACATACAAGAGACATTGGGTTTCCCTCTGATCTTGACTAGTATGTCCCCACGAAGATCCTTATACTTGTGGGTCTAGATTTGGGGAATGCTGAGGTGTACCGTTCAAAATTCCATTGTAAGTGGTCTTATGCTCACCCATAATGGGAAAAACTGACTTCACCTGTGTGCCTTCTGATAGGAGGCTTTGAGAATAACACATCTCTTTTGTCTACAAAAAAATGTATATCTTAAATCAAACAATCAATTCTGAAAATATCATATAACTCCAAATTGAGGAACATCTTACAAAATAGTTATCCTGTGTGGATCCAATATATTAAGTCATAAAAGACAAAGAAAGGCTGAGAAACTCTTTCTGATTAAAGCAAACCAAGGAAATAATGACAACTAAATGCAATGTATAATCTTGGATTGGATCATTCACTAGTCAAAAATAGCAATGAAAGCTATTTCTTGGGAGAGTTGGCAAAATTTGAAAATGGACTGTGCATAAGTGTTTGTTTGTTTGTTTTTTTTTTTTGTAAGATTTTATTTTTAAGGAATCTCTACACCCAATGTGGGGCTCAAAACTACAAGACTGAGATCAAGAGTTTCATGTTCTACTAACTGATCCAGCCAGGTATCCCAAGGTAAGAGTTTTTAAACAGTGTTAATTTTTTAAAAAGATTTATTTACTTATTTGAGGAAGAGAGAGACGCAGAGAGAAAACAACCTTGAACAGGGAGAGGGGCAGACTGAGAGGGAGAGAATCTTCAAGCAGACTCCCTGTTGAGCATAGAGCCCCACACAGGGCTTGATCCCAGCACTCTGAGATCCTGTCTTGAGCTGAAATCAAGTTGGATGCTTAACTGATTGAGACAACCAGGTACCCCTAAACAATGTTAATTTTTAAAAATTTTGATAATTGCACTGTGATTGTGAATGTTGTGAGGAAATACACATGAAAGTATTTAGAGGTAAAGGGGCAGGATTGTGTAACTTACTCTCAAATGTTTCAGAGAATAATGTATATACATATAGTATATATAATGGTGTATATAAAATGAGAAGCAATGATATACACATGTACATGTATTATAAATACACATAAAATATAAAAATATAATATATACATTTATAGATAGTATATAAAATTACATATGCAATAATAAACTATAGATATGGACAAAATTTTAATAAATGGTGAATCTGGGAAAAGACATGAAAGTACTTGCAACTTTTCTGTAAAATTGAAACTATTTCACAATAAAGTTATAAAAAGTAAAAAATAAAGAGGTCTCATGTAAGGAAGAAATCTGCATTTCTTTCAATAGCTCCAAGTGGTGCTTGGGTTTTGGGGAGGGTGGTGCCAGGTCATGGCGATTCTCCTGGTCTCCATCCCTGGGTACATCCTCACTGACAGCCTTCACCTGGGCACTCCTCCCTTTCAGCTCAGGAAACACACTCATTCTAGGCCTGCAGCTCTAAGTCTGAGCTGAGAGATGATGCCAGCATTCTACTTCCCAGAGATTTAGCTAGAATCCAAATTGAATGAATGATACGTTCAAGAAAAGAGAACACTTAGAAAAATAGTGTTGTATCATCATACCTGGGTAGCACTGATTGCCTTTAAGAAGGAGAAGTTTCCAGGGAAGGGCTAGGGGCCATGCCTGCAAACTTAGCTGGGTGCACAGTTGCACATACCTGACTGTAGGTCAGGGTTTGGAAGTTTCCAAAAGGGCGGTCATTGCTGGGAATGCTGATGCCAATATTCATGATCCACTGTCTGATTTTTCCCTCTTTCTTTCTGGCTTTGTCTCCTGTCCTAACTTTCCCACTCTCACTTCTTTTCCTGGGCCACCAACACTCTTCAGAGCACACTGCATACTAGCATGAAGTTCTTTATCTTGACCCAAACTTCTCCCTCCTGTTGGAACCCTCTTCTCCATTTTCTCCTTGTCTTCCAGGTTTTAATTCAGATGTCTCTTCCTCCAGGAAGCCCTCCCTGGTATCTTGAAATCTGTAATGTATGCCTCTCTAATATCCTCACCTTGTACTTAAGGCCTTATCACTCTGCTTTCTAATAGCTTCTTTGCTTATCTGTATCCCCCCATTGGCTGTATGATCGATAAGGCTTGTTCACAGGTTATCCCCAGCACCTGGCACATTTCCTTGCATATAGTACATTACCCATAAATATGTCAGAATAAATTCAATGATTAACTGGATTACTATAACCTTGAAGATAAAGATAGGCAGTTGTCTGTGAATTCTCCTTAGCATGACCCATCACAATTAACAGAAATTTGATCACATTTCTTAAGGGGACTTGGGGGTAATTCATGCAAAAGAGGCCCTTACAGAATCCTAGAAAATCCAAGACTGAGTTTGGGAATGAGAGGTAGGGGGCTGGTGAATCAGAGTCCAGAATTCTCTCTGGTGACCTGGTGAGTGGAACATGTCCTCAGCTTGCCTGGTGGGAGCTGCCCCACCCAGGAGATGAAAAGGACTCTTTCTGTTGTGGAGATGGAGGGAGCAGTGGTTTGGCATTTTTCTCTACATATGTATTTTATACTCAGCAAGCCATTCAGGTGAGTACATATGGAAAGAATGTTGAATTCTAAAGAAGAGCTTCCCACTTTTTCTCTCTTTAGAACAGTATTTAAACACTAAGGAATTTCTCCCTTTTTTGGAATGGATTAGGATTCCTACATGGGAGCTCCTTTTTCTATGATTTCTGCCCATTGGATGTCACGTAAGGCTAAACCCACCTCCCTAATTATGGATTGCTTGGTTATCTCATGCATTCATTAAATAAGTATTTAGTGGCCCCTGTATGCCAGGCACTGCTCTAAGACTAGGAAGTGACTGGGATACATTATAATGACACTTAATATGATTTATTTAAACCACTCCATTTAATTTCTTGCTTTCAATATCTTCTTGTTTTTTTTTTCCCCCTCTCTCTCTGTCTACATGTTCCCACACAAAGAAAATGGGAAAAACACATACAGCATGCTTGAATGCACATGATTTGATCAGGATACATTTTGAGGGCAATGGCCTCATTCACAAGAAGACTTTAACTCATTGGACAGAGAGAGATCACGAGTAGGCAGAGAGGCAGGCAGAGAGAGAGAGAGGAAGAAGCAGGCTCCCCACCAAGGAGAGAGCCCGATACGGGGCTCGATCCCAGGACCCTGGGATCATGACTTGAGCTGAAGGCAGAGGCTTTAACCCTCTGAGCCACCCAGCGCCCCATGCAACATCATGAGAAGACTTTAATTCAACATGGAGCTGCCTTGTGGATTCTGTGCAGGGGATGATTTAGAAAAAATGGCCTGAGCCATGTTTACTGGAGCAATTGGAGCCCGCTGTCCTCAAATGGACTCTTATATTTATAGGCAAAGAGTGGAGTCGATAAAGTCATCACAGAGAAATGTACGAAGTTGCCTGGGTCTCTGGAGAGGTATTTGGTTGAGTCATTGATAGCATCAAATAAGATTCTGGATTTGTTTTGCATTCCTTATGTGCTGTTACTTTGAAAAGGAAGGAGAAGGCAAATGTCACTGTCACTACTGTCCTTCAGTCTCTTATCAACCCCTCACCTTCGACCAAGTGTGCATCAGCCCTAAGAGATAACAATGAACACTTCTTACCAAGTAAGTAGAGAGTGGTTGTAAAGTTTTCTATCATTTGGGGATCTATACTCACCTTTGTAACAACCCTCTCAATAATATGGAATAATGGAAGCAAACTATCTTTTCCTTGCAAATAAACCCAGCTTCTTCTATACAAGTGACAATGGGCAGTCTTCATTGTAGCCAACCTTGAAACACTAGTGATTTTCTAGTGGTGGGATGGGGCATGGGCTGCAGAATCAGAGCAGTTACTTAATAAAGAGCATTTCAGAGCTCTTCCCAACAGGAAATTAGGAAGCACAGTGCAGACAAGCATAGGAAATCCCAGACAAGGATACCACGATGCCAAAGGTTTTGAATGCAAAATTCCTTTTGCCAAAAGACCTTGAGATGTTTGGAGAGAAGGATGTCAAAAGCTGTTTGGCATTCCAAACGAAAGCTTCCCCACTTCATTTTCCCTTCAGATTTGTGTAGGGAGGATGGAATGCATTGGCTAGATGTAGACAGATTGAAAAATGGGGGATTAAGAGAAGGAAGGGACAGATGATCCACCATTCTGCCTTCCAGCCAGTAGCTGTCCAAAGCACCATAATTGATTGGCATCATCTCCTCCTTTATTGCCAGTGTGCTCTTCCAGCTTAATGAGGAAAAAGAATGTGCCATCAGAGATGTAAGTATAGCCCACATGTGAATGCACAGGAAACAGTTACAGGATGAACTGCCAGGCTGCTCTAGTCTGCCAGGGGCATGTCACAGAAGAATATAGGAAATTTCTAGACCTTTGTGCTTATGCACCATGGGGAGGGGAAACCCAGATTTTACCAATGAAGCTTTCTCTTTCCATCATTGAGAATATAATAAGATATCACCACTGACCCTAGAGCTTCAAAAGGTGATTGGGGCATCCAGCTAGAAATAGCAGCATATCCCCAAAGAAAAGAGAGAAAGCTAAATGTTATTCAAATAAGAGAGAAAAGGCTTTCTCTAATTTTGAGTAAGGAACTGGCAACCCATGGTTCACCAAGTTTGCTGAAGCAAACCCCACCCTCCTTAACCACACCTCTGATCGAGATTCTCTTTCTGTGCTGGATCAGAGTTAACTTTGGGTTTGGAGTCCAAGAGCGAGGATCAGACACAGGCAGAAAAATATTCTGAGTGCAACAGCAAAGGGAAAGACTCACAGGGGCCCCCAGGAAAGGATTAAGAAAATCTCAGTGCTGCAACATCTGGTTGAGAGCAGGAAAGAACTTCCCAACTGAACTGGCTAACGATCTGCCCAGGTTCCTTAGCTAGACACAATTGGAAATTAAGACCGAAATGGTATTTATAGTGTTATTGAGTGAATGTAATTATACTAGAGTTACCTGGACACAGAAGCAGCTCTAGAATTGAAATCTAGGAAGACTTAAAGTTGTCAATGGGGATGGAGGTAATAGTGTGATTTTAGTTATTTTCCTCATATCCTTCTATTGCCAGCCTAAAGCCCTGAACATAAACAACCTTGGTAGGTACTGACATAGAGAGATAATTGGTCCATGTGGACCACATTGACCACTGGATTTTAGACAACAGCATCCAGCGAATTCAACCCCGATAAGTGACTTACTGACCCAATGCTGCTTTCGCAAGTCTTCTTGACACCAGGGGATGCTCTCTGTGCAAACCACAAATTCATACTTGAAAGCAGTTGTGGTCTCTTACCAGGTTGTTTTGTCTGGCCAGCGATCTGCCTTGCAATACATGCACCGTCTTCCGGGGACCGCCTCTTCCTCCAGATCTCATGGTGGGAGCCCTGTCTGGAGCCAGTCACTCTGGTTTGGGTCACTGGTCCCTGGAAGGGGAGTGAGGATGAGAGGAAGATGGGATTTCAGAATCAGATCTGTAAGCATTTAAAGCTAGGGGAGTGATGGGTGGTCAGTTCCTCTCCGGGCAGCTGGACCTATGCTATGTGACAAGGAGATATTGGTGTCTATGACATATGGGGGGAAAAGAAAATAAAAACAGGGATTCTGAAGGAATGGAGCTGACAGGGTGAGGGAGAAGCCAGCTCCCGGTTCTCATCCCTTTCCTCAGGCCAGGTTTCTCTCTCCTTGACTTCTCTGAGATAGGAGTAAATCCTCACTATGCTAGTTTCCCCTTTTTATGGCTTAAGCTTGGCCTGAGTGGTTCCTCTCACTTGGAGCTTTAAGACTCCTTACTTGGAAAGTATCTCAAAAATGTTGCTTGTAATCGCAGGACCCTGGAGCATGTGGCATCTGAGAAGATGTGCTATCCTGAGAACGTTCACGTGCTTCCCCATTGAACTGTGCCAGCCTTTGTCTTTGTTTTTTTTTTTGTTGTTTTTTTTTTAAGATTTTATTTATTTATTTTACAGAGAGAGAGAGAGAGAAATCACAAGTAGGCAAAGCAGTAGGCAGAGAGGGGGGAAGCAGGCTCCCTGCCCCGCAGAGATCCCGATGTGGGGCTCGATCCCAGGACCCCGAGATCGGGACCTGACCCAAAGGGAGAGGCTTAACCCACTGAGCCAGCCAGGCGCCCAGCCTTTGTCTTTAAATCTCTGTAGATTCTGTGGGTAATCATGACTTTCAGTTAAGCCCTCATTCTAGAGCGTAGATGTGGAAGGAGGACCAGCACTACAGGTGATTCAGCTTTGACCCTGAGTATTTGTTCAGTTATTTTGTGCCCTGAGAGACCAGAATGTTGAGGCATAACTGAACACGCATCACACGTGTCCAGAAGGGAGCTCTCGGTCTTTAGAGTGAACAAGAGAAGGCTGTTCCTGCTACTTCACTCACCTTAATTTACCCTGACATCCATCCCATGAAAGTGTTATGAGCAAGTAGTAAATTTCCCAGAGACAATGAGGTCTAGAGAAGTGTGTGTTCGAGGTTTTTTGTTTTTTTTTTTAAGATCCATTAAGAGAAGAGTATATGAGGAAGCCTTTCTCTTAAGAGTCTGTGTACACCGTATACATGGCCCAGCCACTGCGTGGCTGGGCATATACTCAAAAGAATTGAAAACTTGTGTCCACAAAAACAACTTGTTCAGAAATGTTGTTCACAGCACCATTATTCTTCATGGCCCAAAAGTGGAAACAACCTAAAAATTCATCAAACGATAATGGGTAAAGAACTTTGGTATGTGATCCCACGGTCCTGGGATCGAGCCCCACATCAGGTTCTCTGCTCAGCAGGGAGCCTGCTTCCTCCTTTCTCTGCCTGCCTCTCTGCCTACTTGTGATCTCTGTCTGTCAAATAAATAAAATCGAAAAAAAAAAAAAAAGAATTCTGGTATGGCCACATCTAGGATATTACTTAGGCACAAAAAAGGAATGAAGTACTATTAAGGACAAAATGACATTCTAACTGTTAGAAAAAGAGCATTTTAACCTTCATGACACTGGTTAAAGCAAGAGAAGGAAGAGCTGATCCCAGGAGGAACATCATGTACATGCTGAGTACAGGGACTGTTTTGCCCTGGGCAAGAGCAATTAGATGTGACTCCCACATGCAGTCTTGGGAGTCACACTTGGAGTTTATAAGCACTTGGGCACTTGGGAGTTTATAAGCAAGGAGCTGGGTGGGGAACAGTGGAGAGAAAATTCCTGGGAAGAATCATCAGAGCTAAGGGGAAATTCTGGTTAAATGAACCCACCAGGATTCCTGCTGAAGGCAGGCTGGAGTGATCAGGTACTTCCCGGAGAATGGCTGAGAACAAGGAGGTCAATCAGATACAGAGGATGGGGTTCTTAGCAGCGTTCTTGTTAAAATCAGAGAATGCTGAGACAGACACGAAGTCTGAAAGTCAAGGCCCAAATGAAAAGTTCAAGGGAGGCTGCATAGAGTTAGGTCAAGGAGAGACTGTCAGTACCGTTGCCGGCCACCGATGGCCAAGCCTTGAAGACAGTATGCAGGTGAAGGCAGCTAGACACAAAAGGCCACAGAGTATAGGCTTCGTTTTACATGAAATCCTCAGAATAGGTGAATTTGTAGAGACCGAAAGCAGCATAGTGGTTGCTAGGGCCCGGTGGGCGGGGGATGCCTTTACTGGCTGATGACAGGCTGTCTTTGGTGGTGAACAAAATGTTCCGAAACTAGAGCGTGGTGAGGGTTGCATGATGTTGTGACTACACGAAAAGCCACTAAATGGTACACCTTCAAAAGATGAATTTTACGGTGTGTGAATTAAGTCTCAGTTTTTGCAAAATGAATATCCATCCTTCTCTTGACCTGAAAGAGGCTGACTTTCTCACATGGAGCAAGAGGGAAAGCAAGGTTTCTCCCTTCCTTTTCAGTGTCCCCAGCAGGAGCCGGAGAGTAAGGAAAGACACAGAAGCTACATTGTAGCTCACTGCCCACTGAACCTGGCAAGAATGCAGGAGAACTCCCAGACCACCTCTGCAGCGGACATCTTAGGAAAGGTAGCCCAGACCCAATACAAGTCCTGGGATCTATAGGACAAGCCACTGGTCTTGCCCTTCCCAGATCACTCAGTGAGTACACATAGTGACAGCTCTTCAACTGTACCTCGATCTTGCTAACATGCATAATAGGGCTGAGCAGGTCTGGGGAAGGGCCTGGACTCTGCATGTCTAACCCTAACCTTACACCTATAGATGATGCCCACCTGACTGACCCCAAATCACACATGGAGTAGTAAGGCAACAAATAATTCTATTTATCAGGGAAGTTTCCCTGGGGGAAGAGGAGTTTAGACAGATGATTTGCCAGGGAAGACAATGACATTCCAAGAGCTGGGATCATGTGGTTGAAAAGAAGAACCATGGGAAGCTAGTACAAATGAATGATGAGCAGATTTGCTTGGCTCTCCCAGGGAGGGAGAGACATGTGGTGGGGAAAAAAAAAAATAGAGGATCAAGGAACTCTTTTGACATCTGGATGTGTCATACTTAGCCAGGAGTTCCAAGGCTGTATTGGCTGGCATGTTGCTGGCCTGGGAGCCTTCAATAGGTATTGGTCTGTGCAGTCCAGTTAGGAGAGGAAATAAAGACATTTCTTTCTTTCACTTTATTTTATTTTAAATATTTTATTTATTTATTTTGCAGAGAGAGAGAGAGAGAGTGTGTGTGTGCAAGCACAGGGGAGAGGCAGACACACAGAAATGGAGAAGCAGATTGCCTGCTGAGCAGGAAGCCTGATCTTGGGCTTAATTCTGGGCCTCCAGGATCATGACCTGAGCCAAAGGCAGACACTTAACTGACTGAGCCACCCAGGTGCCCTTCTTTCATTTTATTTTAAAGATGCTTATCTTCTTCTTCTCAGTGCAGGGCACCTGTTTCCTGCTCTTTTAGAAATAGTTTGATGCCGCTAGGTATACGCCCTTTAAAAGGAGCAAATGACTTATCTCTTTTCTTACCTTTTGAAATGGTGATTTATAATCCTGACTGCACCTTTGAATGGTCTGAGGAGCTGTGTAGACCCTCAGTGCTCAAGCCTCAGCTTTACACTTTTTGATGTAGTAGGTCTAAGATAGGGAGGGCAGAAGTAGTATTTATGGAAAACTATCAGGTAATTCGAATGTGCAGCTACTGCTCTCTGAGATAATTCTTCTCACTTTTGAGCACCTAGCAGGGTCCACACTGAGTGTCCGTGGATCACCTGCTAATACGCGGCTGTCCAAAGATTCCAAGGTTGGTCAGTTTCATAAACGCTTTATAAAAAGTATGACCTGTGCCTGACAGATTTCATGAAAACTTGTCTGGAATTATGTAGCAATAGTTAATACTTGTCTCTATAAGCCAAAATGAAACCCATTTCTCAGAAAGAATATTAACTCAAGAAACTCACACTTACAATTTTTCAAGATGGACATTGATGGTTTATGAGAAATGCCTAGGAGATAAATGGATCTAAAATTTTGGAGTAGTAGAGGATTCCCCTTAAAAAAAAAAATGGATCAGTTGCTTAGAATCCATCTGGAAAGGAACTTAGCCTTAATAGTATGAGCAGTTTGGTAAGAATTGGAGAAGACCAAAAATTACAAATTGTTTTGATGGCAGAGACTTCATTTGGGGCTTTAATTTATTTGTCTATCTTAAAAATTCATTTTTTTTCCTTATTCTTTTTACTTTATTGAAATATGATCTACCTGTTATAAAATAGACCCATTTTAAGAGTACAGTTTGATCAGTGTGACAAATATATACAAGTGTGTAACCACCACCCCAGTCAAGATACAGGACATTTCCATCACCCCAGAAAGTACCTTTGTGAACTTTGCAGTCAGTTTCTCCCCAGCCCTGTCATAGGTAACCCCACTGGTCTGACTTTATACAAATGAAACATAAAATATGTACACTTTCATTTTTTTATTTTATTTTTTCCAGTTTTATTGTAATATACTTGACATACAGCACTGTGTAAGTTTAATGCATGCAACAGAATGACGTGACTGTAGTGCATCGTGACATGACTGCCCCACAAGTCTAGTTAACATCCATCATCTCATAGAGAAAACAGGGAGACAGAAGCAATGTTTTTTCCCTTGTGATGGGAATTTAGAAGATTTTCCCTCTAAACTTTCAAAAATACCACACAGCCCAGTTAACTGTAGTCATTACGTTGTACATTACATCTTCAGTATTTATTGCTCTTACACCAGGAACTTTGTACCTTTTGTCACTTTCATATATGTACACTTTTATATTTGGCTTCTTCACCCAGCTTAATGTTGTTGAGACTCATCCATGTTATTGCATGAATTAGTAGCTCCTTGAAAATATACAGTCCTAGGGGCACCTGGGTGGCTCAGTTGGTTAAGTGGCTGACTCTTGGTTTCAGCTCAGATGGTGGTGTTAGGGTCCTCTCTCTGCGTTCAGTATGGAGTCTGCTTAAGACTCTCTCTCTACCCTTCTCCCCTACACTCTCTCTGTCTCAAATAAACAAATCTTTATACACACCCACCCACACATACCCAACCACACACACACACACACACACACATGCATATGTATTATTGAGTGGTGTTAATGGAGAGACCAGTTTTTCTTTTTTTAATCCATTTAGTTGGTGATCCACATTTGGGTTAATTCCAGTTATTATGAATAAACCTATTTAAAGATTTATTTACAAGTCTTTGTGTGACTCCATGGTGCCATTCCTTCTGTGTCAATAATTAGAAGTAGGATTGTTATGACACAGGGTAAGTGGATCACTTGGTACATTTATACTAAACTATCAAATTGTTTTCCAAAATGGTTGCCACATTTTATATTCCCCCCAATAACGTATGAGGGTTCCAGTTGCTAAGCATTGGTGCCAACATTCGGATTGTTAGTCTCTTTAATTTGAGGCATTCTGTTGGTTTGTGGTGATAATCGCATTGTGGTGTGAACTGTGTATGAAACTTCCATTTCCCTGATGACTAAAGATTTTAAACATCTGATGATGTTAGCCTCTACCTCAAACCACACATGAAAATTAACTAGAAATGAATTATAGCTGTAGACGTAAAAGGGAGAACTATGAGACGTTTTATAAGAAACTTAGGAGAAAATCTTTGTGACCATGGAGGTAGCTAACTATTTCTTAGACAACTCGTCGAAAGCGTTTGAACATGAAAGAGAAAAATTGATCGCTCGAATTTTATCAAAATTTAGATCTTCTGTTCTTCAGATCACAGCATTAATAAAATTAAAAGGCAAGCCACAAACTGGGAGACAAGATTTTTAATAAACACATTTACTAAAGATCTTACATCCAGAATATATAAACAGCTCTTTTACAATTCACAGATGAGAAAACCAATCCACTTTAAAAGAAAGGAACAACAAATATGAGTAAACACTTTAAATTTATTGTCATTACACATAATCTTGTACAAGTGCATAAATGTAATTTTTTTTTAAGTACAGTCTTTATTGTTTTCATTTTTGCTTGGTTTCTATTTCCTGCTCCTTATTTCACTCATAACAATACCCAGCCCTAATCCCCTGGGCACCCATGGTAGCAACCCAGAAGTGTTTCTCTGCTAATGTCATCATATAAACACAGACCACAGCCACGTGCACACATACCTGCACATGCACACACAGACACAGATTCTTCTGTTTTGTTTTGTTTTACCAAAATGGGGTTGTGTTATTTTTATATCTCTGCATCTTGTTTCTTTACAAGTCCTCATTATTGACACTGATCCAAGTCAACCATCATAACTCTCATTTTTCTATTTCCATGGCTGCATACTCTTCTGTGGTGTGCATTTACCATAAATGATTCAGCCGTTCCCTTTGTTTCCCTTCTATCCATTCTGAAGTGTGCTGATTGATGTCCTTGCACATATCCTTACTTCTGGGGATTTTTACTTTTAGGAGCGGAATTCCTGCCAGACTGCTTTCTATAAAAAGGCTGTGCTCTTTGCCCACACCCCAGGCAGCAATGTGGGTATGAGGAGAGATAATAGAACTTTGTTGTCAGGTGCAGAAAATCTGGTGCCGGACTGCCAAGTAGCAGGGCTAGGAAAGGAACCTTGTTCACTGTGCCCCCCTGTACCTCAGTTTCCACATCTGTGAAATGGGAATAAGCACACTTACCCCACTAGGGGTGTCGTGAAGATTGGAGGGATTGCCACCTGCAGAGCAGTGAGCATCTGGCACACGGTAGGTGTGGCAGAATTGTTAAGTACATCATTGTGGATTTCACAACTGTCGAAGAAGGACCTAGCATTTTTTTCAGAATCTGTTTTAGATTCCAAGATATAGCAGTGAATAAAATTGACAAAAATATCACTCTCCCAATGGAGCTCCCATCTAGTGGAAGAATCTGCTACAGCAATCACAGCTTTAAACTATTTTTGTTGTTCTTATAGACAGAAAGTACTCATTCCTTCCAGTTTTGTGTGTTCCTGAATGGTAGGGCGCTGGACCTTTTCACTTTTAAATCTGACACTTCTGCTTACATGTCTATGAATTGTCTTTTTATATATCTTTATATATTTTTGTCTACTTTTTACATTTTTAAAAAAGAGTTTATTTATTTACTTGAGAGAGAGAGCAGGAGAAGGGACAGAGGGAGAGGGAGAAGCAGACTCCCCACTGAGCAGGGAGCCCGACCCAGTGTCTAGTACAGGACCCTGGAATCACGACCTGAACTGGAGGCAGACGCTTAACTGACTGAGCCACGTAGGCACCCCTATTCTTTACATTTTTAATCATATTTGTTTAGTAGGCATACTTGTGTTTCTTTGTATTTCTAATTCTTTTTACCCAAATCTGTGGTGTGTCTTTTGACTCCCTATACAGCATCTCTTGATTTTATTATTTATATTATTGTTTTTAATTTTTACATGGCTAATTATTTCCCTCATCCTCTTTCAGATGAAAAGAGTTGGTTAGGTTCCAATATACCTGTAGTTTATAAAATATTATAAAATATTATTAATATTAATATTAAAAAATTATAAAATATTCCTGACAAAAGTTTTTCTGTTTTATTTTTCACATTTAAGTCTTTATCTGTAATTGATTCTTCATATACAGGCTTCATGTTTTTCTTATGAACAGTCAAATATGCTGACAGATTCTTAAATATAGCGTCCTTTTTCTATAAAAATTAAAAAAAATTTTCAATCTCATATATACTGTATGTTCCCCTTCTGAATTATTTATTCTATTTACAAATCTGTTCTTCTACCAATGCCATATTGATCTGTTCACATGTACTTTTTGGGGGTGTGCTGATACCTAGTGAGGAAGACTTCCCTCACTCTTTTCAGCTGCGTTGGCTCTTGGGCATTTATTCCCCTATATTGACTTTAGGATGATTTTGTCTAATTTTAAAAAGGAGGAATTCTAATCTGAACTGAATTAAGTTAGTATGCTTGTTTTAAGAGAATTGGTATTGTCTTTCCCTCCAAGAACACAGGAGGCCTTTCCTTTGAATTCATATCTTATTTTTACATTTTTAATAACATCTTACAG
Organism: Neogale vison; assembly: GCF_020171115.1. NCBI lineage: Eukaryota > Metazoa > Chordata > Mammalia > Carnivora > Mustelidae > Neogale > Neogale vison. The sequence continues at coordinate 10,715,952 of NC_058100.1, forward strand.
TTCTTTCCAAATGAGTGTTGTGCCTTTCTTGTTAAATTTATTCCTAAGTGTTTTATAGATTTTGCTGCCATTTCAAGTGAACTAAATGCCCTATTTCCATATGAAAGTGCTACTGTCAGAAGAAAGAAACGTTCTTGATGTTTTTTTCTCTTGCATCCAGTTACTTTTCCAAAATTATTTCAGTAATTTTTATCAGAGTAACTGGGTTTTGACTGCAAAAAGAGATATGACTTTCTTCTTTTTATGTTTTTATACCAATTATTTCATGTTGGTCCCTTACTGGGTGTGTTAAAACCTAAGAATGTAAAAATTAATGATGATAACAACCTGTCATGTCCTTTTCCTCTTTTTTAATTGAAAACACCTTGCAATTTTGTTATTTTGGATAATATATTTTTTATGTGTATGATACATAAATATAATATACTAATATATAATATAATGTTTATCTTTCAAAATGTTATAATGACAATGGCTTATGCCTTTAAAATACCTTTTCACAATCAATGGGTCTGATTTTCCTACCAAAATGTATTGGTGAGTCGTTTCCATTATAGACTTCTTGGTGTTGATATTTCTGTTCTTACTGGTAATGCAATTCTGACTCTCCAGCCATACCCACAGGCAGGAGCTTCTTCCAGTCTTCTTTCTCTAGTTGTACCTCAGACCATTCTTGTGTTTGTTTTTTCCCCTACACCCAACCACTAGCCAGCTATCATGCTGTTCAAAGAAATTTTTTTTAAAGATTTTATTTATTTATTTGAGAGAGAGACAGTGAGAGAGAGCATGAGCGAGGAGAAGGTCAGAGAGAGAAGCAGACTGCCCATGGAGCTGGGAGCCCGATGCGGGACTCGATCCCAGGACTCCAGGATCATGACCTGAGCCGCCCAGGCGTCCCCAAAGAAATTTTTTTAAAAAGGTAGAAAGTATCCATGACTTTTCTAATTTGACCACATACAGATTTCTAGCCAACCCATGAGAGATGGTAGGGATATGATTCTGATTCAGTTTGTTCGTAAGTTAAAAACTCAGTCAATCCAGACAGTTAATCTTCTGGGCAACCAGTTGCATAAGATTTCCACCCAAATTAAGTAACTGAAGTCTGTAGGCCTTGGATATATGAACACTGCTTATCCTATGCTTGTTTGACCTAGGTTTGTTCTCTTCACAGCCTAATTTCAGTGGTTGTTTGGAATCACCACCATAAAAATTTGGAACGCAAACGAAAATAAAGAGACAAAAATAATTAAGAATTGTGATATAATGTCCTGCCCCAGACTCCCACAAAGACATTCTTACAGAGTAACATAAGAGTAACAGTAGTTTCCATTTACTGAATGACAACCTTGTGTCAGGTATGATTTTTATGCCATCTTCCTAAGTATCCCATCATCTTGCAGGAAGCAAGAATTGGATTCCTTATAGTTGTCCAAGAAATCAAGCCTCAGAGAATGTCAGTTTCTTGCTCAAGTTCTCATAACTGCTAATTAGCAGAGTTGGGTTCATATCTGTGTGTGTCTCCCTTTGAATTTTCTATGCTAATCTCTCCTTTATGGTATAATAATTCACCTTTAAATATGAAAAAATCCATAAATAACTAGAAAACAACCAACTCATGAGCTATAAAAAAATACTGTTTTATTCAAGAATAATGCCTGGCAAAGTTAATTATTGTTGTTCTTGATAGAATTTGTAAGATTAATGCACAAGGGAGGCAGTGGATAGAATACATCTTTATGTGGAAATGGTGCTCCCTATCATTTGTCATGTAATGAAATTCTTTCAGTTTCTCTAAACTGGCTTTTCAGCTTCTCCAAAAAGCTCTTATTACTGATGGAATGAAAATCCAATCGCCTTGAGTGTCTGTTGCAGGAAGTTAACTCCAGAAGGTGCTAGCTGTTCTTTGGGCAGGTCTGGCATTCCTTTGCCCTCTGGGCTTTGGAGAGAGAATTCCAGAGCCAGGGAAGGGGTCTTGCACAGCCTCTGCCCTAATGCAGCCCGTGCCCTCTTCACATGCTCATTCTTGAGGCCTGATGAATCTCCACCCTCCCCCTCCTCCCTGTGCATTTGGCTCACACTGGGTTCAAGTTTCTTTTTCTCAATAAAGCTTTGCTCAAAAAATAATCCACCCCAAGTAATCCACATTGTGTGTCCCTTTTCCAAACTATTCAACTGTGTATTACAGGAATCATTCAGTTTGGCGTTAAGTCATATGCTACCTCCTATTACTGTCCTTTGTGTCATAAATTTTTTCCTCTACAGTAGGACTTATAGGTCCTGAGGGTAAGCAGGCTTCAGAACCACACTGAGCTTGAAGAAAGGTGTTAATAAACACTAGTCCAATAACACAAGTTGACTTCACTTGAATCCCAGCCTATTCAGAAATAAATCAGGACCTAACCTGAGAAGGATTTTGAAAGTCTGAGGAACCCTGTGCCTCCATTGTCAGCTAAAATATGGTGGGGGGGTTGCAACCAAAGCACCCAGGGTACACTTTTAGTTTTTCCTGGAGCCTCATGGACATCTCAAGTTGACACTGGGTTTCAAGCCAGATCATGCATGTCCTCTGGCCTCACCTTTTGCTGAAATCTGGCTCCAGTGGAGATAATTCTACCACCATCAGAAGCACAGTTCAAATATACAGCAGCCTCTCAGTTTATAAGCCTCCATTTGCAGTGTCCAGAATATTTCCAGAGCTCTCGTTATAAAAGGATATGCCCTCTGAGAAATGTAGAGAAGCACAATTTCCATCATGCTGTAGGGAGAGAAGAGATGGATGCATTGTTGGACCACTGCCAGGAGCAGGTATATTACCCATCTTTCCCTCCGAGTGATACAGTGTGCCTGATGCATGCTTAGCAGAGGGCTGTCATCCCGCAGGCCCTCTGAAGCACCCTGTTCTCCTCCCTTCCTATACCTGGCATCAAGGCAAACTTCTGCAGAGTGTAGGCCATCGCAGCAGGCCATCTTCTAACCAGAATTTGGTGCTATTTCATAGGGGGCTGCGTGATTTCTAGCCTATCATTTTGGGAATTAGCATTGCAATGTTTTAGAAGATTATGAGGGGGGAAAAATAAAGACCATTGTGTAGGAGGCATACCGTGCTTTGATTTCAACCTTTATAACAAAATGATTGTGTGACCTTGGTCAACTTCCCAGCCTTTTTGAGAAGGAATCCTGCCCATTGCTGCATGAACAGGGAGGTACTTAGAAGTCAGTAAGAAAAATTATGAGACCCTCTGAATTATGGTTTCCACTGGGCTCCTTATTTGGCTTCTCAATACACCAGATACACAGGAGCTGCTCAATAAAGAATTGCTTGATTTGCTGATTGATTTTGTGGCTTTAGAACTGACTAGAATCCTATAAACAGCAGGCACTCCTCTCCACAAAGGTAAGTCAAAAACTAATGATGTACTGGATGTTGGCTAATGGAACATTATAATAATTAAAAAAATTAAAAAGTAAGTCTGGAAAATACCTGCTTGCTGAGTTTGGGACAATCTCACGGCCTGCCCAAAATAACAGAAGGAGCATGGCTGAAATGAGAACAGAACTTAGGGGGCCTGGTTCTGTGGGCACTGTCCCAGAAGGAAATGTGGGTCTCTGGTCCACTGAGGAGGACAGGGACCCAGGTTGCTGACACAGTCCCCCTCCCTCCCATTCAGGCGGAAGTTCAGAATCCATTTCCAACCCACTCCAATCACAACAGGCTGGAAATGACCAAGTGAAATGAGATCATCAAGTCCATTGCACAGCCAACAAAGGAGGCCATCCAAAATGCAAGAACAAATAAAATAAAACCCCTGGCAGAGCTAAGAGAGAAAGGACTGCAATTCAAAAGGGAACTGAAATTACTTTTAATAGATCTTGGTAAAGCTGCCGAGAGACCTCAATCTCTCAGCTCGCCATATTATTTATTGATTGGGCTGCCATCCTCGCTGATTCATGGGCGCTTTATAGAATTATACAAGCTTTGGGTTGCAGAATGCAGCCCAGGAAAGAGAAACCTTGGCTCTGGAGTGATTTCTTCTTCAGCTGTTTTTTTTTTTTTTTTTCCCCTCATGCCTTCATTTACTCATCTGGGAAGTGGGGAGAAGGACACAGGCATTTGTCAAGTCTTTCTCAGAACTCCTTGACTAGGCAGCCATTGGACAGTGATGAGGTTTTTCATCTTTCAAATTTAACGATGAATTCGTCCAAACCACACTTAACCTTGAGACTTTTACTTGTAGTTCATAATTCTGTGAACCTGCTGAAAGAGAGAGGAAGACCCTAAGCATTCCTGAACTTTCCTGCACCCCAGTCTTGATGCATGGCCAATTCACATGTCTCTGATAGGTACCATTTGCAGATTGGTTGCGTAAAGTCAGAACTTGGGTTCAATCCTGGCTTTGTCATCAGCTTGTTGTAAAGTCTGGAACAAGTCAATTTATTTATTTTTTCTCATCTGTAAAATGAGAAGATTGGACGAGGTACCCTTTAATATCTCTGGCAGGTCTTACGGTCTAAATTATAGTAATGAAATTTGTGACATGGCTTCTTTTCCAAGAAGCAAAAAAAAAAAAAAAAAAAAAAAAGTTGGCTTTTAAAGACACTGAAGAAAAATGGCATCTTTCTTTCACTCCATTAAGAATAACCCCTGTTGCCAAGTTAGTGACATGGTAAATTGGGGTTACAATATTCAGTATCTCTCATTGGCCAGCATTGGCTGGTAATCAATCCTAGCTCTGTGTCTTTAAAACAAAGACACCATCAGTAGCCTCAATAATAATGAAATCTAGAAAAGATGGAAAAGGGTTTTTTTTCCCCTTACATTTGTGGTTAAATAAACAGGATTCTATCTGAAGCTACAGTGAAAATGTTTTATGAAGCAGCCAATATCTGCCTGTATGTCCACCTGTCTGTCTTTATGTCTCCCCACCATCCCTCCCAGATCTGGTCATGGAGCTTCTTTTTCTTTGGCAGTAGTATTTTATTTACTCAGTGTTGCATAGATTTGGATGAAATGCAAAGAACAGGGACAAGCAGAGGCTGAGGCAGCATGGAATATGGAGAAGGCAGGGCATCATGAAGGGAGCTGAAGGAGTACATCTGCATGGTGGGAAAAGAAAGTAATGGGAAGAAGAAAGAAATATAGCACATATGATGTTGGCAGATAATCTTGCCAACTAAGCTCATGATAATTTTTTCGGCAAACAATGCAATCACTTAATATACATAGTGAGGCCTTCCACATGCTTGGCATTCTGAGGATAATGTTGAAGCTACAGAAATCATGCAGGCATATTTTCAATGGAAGAATATTTCTTCAATGTCCAATAATGGACATTGGGCATAGGGGAAAGCTCTGTGATGGGCATAGGAGGGAGGAAAGAGGAATAAAATGGGAAGTAGATAGCACCAACAGTGTGGTTCAGCCTGGGCTATCCCTGAAGGACTCCACTACCAGGACCTCTATGTGATCTGCAATGGCTCTGCCAGTTCTAGTTCAATGGTACCACCAAACAAATGTGTCCCTTGCCATGTAGAAACTCACTTTCCAAACAGAATCTTCTTTTTTTCCAAATGGGTTTATATTCCCCTGTACTTCTGTTGTGTTCTGTGTGTTTGTATAATGACTTTTCCTTCTTCATTCTCCTGGAAAACTTTTTACTTATCCTTTAAGATTCACCTGGACATCTTTTCTGATGACATTCAACTAATTCTCCATCAGTTCCACCATTGTTCACCCATTTTTCTGTGCTTGCCTAGTAACATCTTTGAGGAACATCTCATTCTCAAGTGTCGTTTTGTGGTTTATTGACTAAATATTATGACAACTTTCAACAAATAACAGGAAGAGCATTGCAAAGAAGTGTTTGCTGCTTTTATATCCTTTGCTCATAAGCTTAATCTCTTATCACCTTTCACATAAAAATTGTAGTGCAATTCAAAGGTATGGCAAAGGTTATTGGTGTTTTATGAGTATTTCTTATTTGGTCAAACTCATAGTTGTATTTTTTTTTCTCAGCTGAGTCATATGTAACTAGAGTTTAAGCAGCTTCTGTTCAAAATCAGCAGGAAGTCTCAGTCAAATTGATATTTGATGCTTTGATAGTAGTTCTGCATTATATATGTATGAGACATACCGTCTCTCATTGCTTTGACATTTCTTCTATTGTTCCAAGGGATTTGGCGGTTTCTACTTTCTTCAGTTGCTTTGCGTAGCATGATGGGAAATCCTTTTTTACGTATCTCAGGAACAGAATGTAACAGGTTCGTCTACTTGGGAATGTATTCAATTCTTAAATCCAGTGAAGTAGTCAGTAGCTGCTTTGCAAGAAAATATGTAGCTGTAGTTTTTTGTCTAATATCAACATATATGTTACTAATATAAATGTATGCCCTTGATATATTCCCATGCATCTCTGTATCCATAGTAACTTTATTTCATTGGCAAATGACAGGGGAAACTTTCTGGAGACATTTCACATGGCAATCACCAGTAATGCTCATGTCTAAGTGAAGTAGTAAAAATACAAATGCATATGGTAAGGAGGGGCAGTGACAGCCACATCACAGCTGCTTCCAGGCCACTGTGATGGTCATGTGGCATTGATATTATGACATAAATTTCTAACTCATAGATGTGAAAATATGGAAAGAAAAAAAAAAGACTGTGTGTGTTAGAATTGATGAAATGTGGTGGAGACATGGAGTACATCTAGAGCTTTTCTTTTAAGAACATTCATAGTTCAGACACTGACATCATGAAATAATAGAGAAGAAAGTAATGGTGAGAACTATGAAATGTGTAAGCCTGATGATTCACAGGCCTTCACCCCTGGGACAAATAATACACTGTATGTTAACAAAAACAAACAAACAAACAAACAAATAAATAAGAAAGCAAAATGATCACTTAAGAGATCTGAAAAAGGTAAAAATAAATTAAACTTAAGGAAAGCCGAAAGACGATACTGAGCAAGCTGTGTAGAGAAATGAACAAGTTAAAAATTTAAAGCCGTAGAATCTTTTCTAACAGTTTCCTGTTTTCTCTTCTCATTTTTGTTGTATTTCCTAGGCATGGAATCAGAACACTGATGGAGGGGCGCCTGGGTGGCTCAGTGGGTTAAGCCTCTGCCTTTGACTCGGGTCATGATCTCAGGGTCCTGGGATTGAGCCCTGCATCGGGCTCTCTGCTCAGCGGGGAGCCTTCTTCCCCCACTCTGCCTGCCTCTCTGCCTACTTGTGATTTCTGTCTCTCTGTCAAATAAATAGATAAAATCTTAAAAAAAAAAAAAAAGAAGAACATCTACGAAAAAGTATTTTCTCTCTCCTTTCAGTATCTTTGATTTATTCAGTTCTCTGTTGTTCAGTGACAATGACTCACATGCTGCTGGCTATGGGTTTGGGATGTGTGTCTTTCCCTCCTGTTAGTTTACTGAGATTTTTTGATGTGTGTCTTTCCCTCCTGTTAGTTTACTGAGATTTTTTACTTTCTACTAAGATTTACCAAGATCATACTTGGAATAGATGGGGAACTGAGTCAGATGCCCTTTGCTCTCATCATTTGCTGAAATGATCACATGGTTCTTCTCTTTGATCTAATCACAGAGCTCATATCAACTTTCTAATGTTGTGACATCCTTGAATTCATGGGTTTGCCTGCATTTGTGTTTGCTTATCAATTTAGCAAAATATGCTTGGATATATTATATTATGTTATAATTTCATAAGGCAAATATTCAACTTTAACTATATCTGAGCACATTTGACTTGGTTGTGCCTGGGATAACTGTTGTCCTGAGTTCAGAGTTTTTACATTCTTGAACATTAACACCAACACTCCCACAGCAGAGCAGTAGTCTCACCTAGTAGAAAATATACTATAAGCTATGATATGGAAGATAGTAAGGGACTGGCAGAACACTAAACAGAGCAACAGAACAGTCTAGAAATAGATCTAAATAAATATGAGATTTTAGTATAATTTTTTTTAAAAAATGACTATCCAAATTGGTGAAGAGGAACACATTTTTAATTTATTATCCAGAGTTGTTACATTTCCCACCCTGCTAAACTTCCCATCAACATGTCCTCTGGCCTTCCTCCTAGGTGTTGGCAGCATGGCTGGCAATGGCAGGAAGGGATCCAACCTGGGATGTGGAAATTTGCAGAGTAAGAGAAACAAGATACTTTGCCCTGTCGTACACATCGATCTCCGTTGTTACAGATAACTGTTAGGGGACATCTCTCTTGAGGGAACATTATGACAATATCATATAATATCATTTCTTTCTTTTCATGAGAAATGGAAAAGGATTATAGATTATGGTCACTTGTTTATTGTCTCAGGCAATTACCTATGTTCCTTCCCAGGATATAAATTATGTATTTGCAAAAAAGGATAAAAAATATGTAATAACTGCAAAGTCTCTTTGAAGTATTTCTTTTATTTAGAATGTTTACTGTTTGTAATGTTTTAAGAATTTTTAGACTTCATTGGGTGACTGGGTGGCTCAGTCTAAGCCCTCATTGGGCTCTCTGCACAGCGGGAAGCCTGCTTCTCCCTCTCCCACTCTCCCTGCTTGTGTTCCCTCTCTCGCGGTGTCTCTTTCTGTCAAATAAATAAATAAAAGCTTAAAAAAATAATTTTTAGAAGTCCTTACCCTTCAGAGTTTCAAATGAAAAAGGGAAGTTGTGGCTGAACACCCCATTACTTAGTATCTATTCTAAGTAAACTGATAAAAACTTCTGGAAACTCTTGTCATGGTGGCAGGGACTTTGCTGCAGGTGACAGTCACCTCTCTGTGTTATTTACCCTTAAAGATAAAGTACACTGTTCCAGCTCTGGGTCCTAAACTCTTCGGATAATTTGGTCCCCCTCTTCAGGCAATTATAAGAGCAGGCCAACTAACGCCAGGGTAGTTCCTGGAAATAAAGGGCCATAAGAACCTTTGGGCATGTGTTGATTTGTTGGTACTTGAAATTCCCATTTCATGCAAAGGAGGACCAGTGTAAGATCTGTTCAGAAAGAGGAGGCATTTCTAATTTTGGAATAATCTAAAATGCCATGGAGGTGAGAGATGGAACCAACCTGATGAGCACCAAGCTGGGTGGACACTGGAGAGACACATTTGACATAGCCTGAAGAGATGGTGATTGGAGCTTTCATTCCCAAGGGATGTGGTGGGATGTTGGAGGTCAAGATTTATCTGACCCGGCACTGTCTCTGGGCTCACACACCTACTTTTTCAGAGAAGATCCATCAGAACAGCTCCAACATGTCTTTTTCTGAGACAGATCATGTTCATTGTTATATTAGAGTAGACTTTTTATAAGGACAAGTTCCCTGGAGAAATAGTAGGAAATGGATATAAAGTCATTTCAGTTCTAGGTCATAGAAGAAGGGAAATTTCACAAAGAAGATCCAGTGTCCAGCTTTCCAGAGGACGGTAATTCTTGGTTAAAAATCCTGGTTGTCAGTTCAGTCTTCAAGATCCCAGACTCTGTGTCATTGTCTTTTTCCATGATTGGATTGCCTCTGGCCAAGGTTTTGCTGTGTTGCCCTTTAAGAAATCTGGGAATGCATACCATGGTTAGCGATGGGACATCTGGGTCAGGTGGTAGCCAGGGCAGTGGGTCAGAACACATAGAATCATGTGAACTTGTTCTCCATTCCAACTCTGCCTGGTCCCTGGCACTTGTCTAAACAGACACATAAACCTGAAAGTCAGACAGACAGACATGTCTTCTGAGCGATTACAAACAAATTACTTCATCTGTAACACACAAAGCCACTGTGGTCTGAAGTTATATAATCTCCCTCCCTCACTTTTCCTTCTCTTCCAATCTCTCTCTCTCTTTCTCTCTCTCTCTCTCTCTCACACACACACACACATACACACACACACTCTTTCTAATGCCCAAATAACACTTTTTTCTGTCTAAACTGAAAGAGTTTAGTAATAATTTTCAGCTGGGTACAAAGCTGAAGTGCTTAAATGTACAGTCACAGACTTTTGATTCTTAGTTTAGTGAAAGACACTTGGAATTATGAAAAATGAAAGTCATCCAACCTCCTGTGGGATGATGCCTGTTTTGCAGGACCTTGGATTGCTAAGACTGGAAGATAAGCAGTTTGATACGAGAAGAAAGACATTGAATTTGTGAGAGGTGGAGGAGTGGGGGCGTGAGAAGTGTGCCAAACCTGTCGCACCCCCACCCACTTAAGGGCTTTGCACTCACTGCACAGGGACTGGACCCTTCTCCCTGTTCCCCATCCTTGCATGTTTTGCTCCCCTCCTTCATTCAGGTCTCTGCTCAAATGCCTCCTCACCCAGTCAGTCTCATTTGCAAGCAGGAGGGAGGGGCAGAGGGAGAGGGAGAAACAAGTTCTCCATGGAGCAGGGAGCCCAACAGATGTGGAGTTCCATCCCAGGACCCTGGGATCATGACCTGAGCCAAAGGCAGACACTTAACCAACTGAGCCACCTGGGTGCTCCCAAAAGAATTCTTACCACCTGACTTGACAAATGTATTTGTTTGCCAATTAATTCTCCATATCCCCTTGATGATGTCACTCTAGGAAGGCAAGGCTCTTGCCTGTCTCCTTTGCTGTTCTCTCCTGGCAGCTCCTGTCATGTAGTGGATGCTGAAGACACAGGCTTTGACAGAGAGGGGTGAAGGACACGGACCAAAATGTCTTCACTAATTGCTGATATCACTCACAGTGTTTAAGTCCTCCATATTCTTGGCACCCCGAGAACTATTTGAAGGCCAGTGTATCGTGCACTTAGCAGAGGATCATCTGCATCAATCTGCCTCTCCAGAGAGAAAGGCCCACCACCAAACAATTCTTTCTACTGTGCACCTCCCCTGGTCACCCTCCCCCAGGCTGCTGATGCTTCTCCATCTCTCTCTAATCTCCTCAAGCCCTGATCACATCTCACAAAGATTACTCTAATGGACTCCTCCTAGGTAGCTCCCTGCTTTTTTTCTTGTCTTTGACCATCCTATTTTCTCCATGGTGACCAGAACAATGTTTTAGAAAAAACACATCTGACCATATCACGGTCAAGCTCCTTCTACAGCATGTGACTTGTCTGAGTCATCTCCACACTGTTCTACCCATACTGGCCTTCTGATGTTCTCAGTGTCATTCAATTCCGTCCTGCCTCAGGGCCCTTGCACTTGTGCTCCCTGTAGCTGGGATGTGCTTCCTGTGATTTATTGGATGGCTAACACTATCTTTTTCATCATTCTCAATATAAATTTTCCCTTCTCTTTGATCACAGCTTCTCCTATTATTTTCTAGAACAACCCTCTGTTTATTATCTTTTTAGCTACCAAGGGTTGTAGCTCTTTAATTTACCCGTTTCCCCATTTCACTGTCAGTCCCATGAGGGTTGGAGTTATGTTTATCACAATCTCTATTGTTTCCCTGATGCCTAACACCGTGTCTGGCACATAGTAGGTGTTCAGTAACAAAAATTGTTAGATGAATGAAAAATACTGTTGAGTGAATACATCTTAATTCCAGTGAAAGTCAGGGTTCCAGTTAAAAAGAGATTGCTCCAAGACAGTATGGTACTGGCACAAAAACAGACACATAGTTCAGTAGAATGGAATAGAGAACCCAGAAATGAATCCACAATTATATGGCCAACAAAGCAGGAAAGAATATCCAATGGAAAAAAAAAAAAGAGTTTCTTTAGCAAACAGTTGTGTGAAAACAGGACAACAACATGCAAAAGAATGAAACTGGATCACTTTCTTATACTGTACACAAAAATAAATTCAAAATGGATGAAAGACCTAAATATGAGACAGGAAACCATCAAAGTCCTAGAGGAGAACACAGGCAGTAACCTCTTTGACATTTGGCATAGCAACTTCTTATTAGATAGGTCTCCTGAGGCAAAGGAAATAAAAGCAAAAATAAAACTAGGACTTCATCAACATAAAAAGCTTCTGCACAGCAAAAGAAACAATCAACAAAACTAGAAGGCAACCCTCAGAATGGGAGAAGATATTTGCAAATGACATATCTGATGAAGGGTTAGTATTCAAAATGTATGAAGAAGTTATAAAACTGATCACTCCAAAACCCAATAACCCAGTTAAAAAATGGACAGAATACATGAATAGACATTTTTCCAAAGAAGACATACAGATGGCTAATGAGCACATGAAAAGATGTTCAACATCACTCATCATCAGGGAAATACAGATTAAAAACCACAGTGAGATGTCACCTCACACCTGTAAGAATGGCTAAAATCAACATAGGAAACAGCAGGTGATGTGGAGAAAGGGGAACCCTCTCTCTTACATTGTTGGTGAGAATGCAAACTGATACAGCCACTCTGGAAAAACAGTATGAGGTTCCTCAAAAAGTTAAAAATAGAGCTACCTTATGATCCAGCAATTGCACTACTGGGTATTTACTCAAAAGATACAAAAATACAGATTTGAAGGGGAACATACATTCTGACGTTTATAGCAACATCATCAGCAATAGCCAAATTATGGAAAGAGCCCAGATGTCCACTGACATCTGAATGGATAAAGAAGTGATATATATATATATATATATATATATATATATATATATATATATAAAATTCAGCCATCAGAAAAGAATGGAATCTTGCCACTTGCAATAACAAGGAGGGAGCTAGAGAGTATTATGCTAAGAGAAATAAAGTCCGTCAGAGAAATATAAATACCATATGATTTCACTCATATGTAGAATTTATGAAACAATACAGATGAACTCTTGGGGAAAAAAGAGAGAGAGAGAGAGAGCAGCAACCAAGAAACAGACCTCTTAACTCCAGAGAACAAACTGAGGGTGTGTTTGCTGGAGGAGAGGTGGGTGAGAGGTTAGGTTAAAGAGTTGATGGGTATTGGGGCACCTGGGTGGCTCAGTGGGTTAAAGCCTCTGCCTTTGGCTTGGGTCATGATCCCAGGGTCCTGGGATTGAGCCCCACATTGGGCTCTCTGCTCAGCCGGGAGCCTGTTCCTCCTCTCTCTCTGCCTGCCACTCTGCCTACTTGTGATCTCTGTCTGTCAAATAAATAAATAAAATCTTAAAAAAAAATTAAAATTAAAAAAACAAAAAGGAGTTGATGGGTATTAAGGAGGGCAATTGTGATGAGCACCAGGTGTTGATGGAAGTGATGAATCATTAAATTCTGTATCTGAAACTAATATTACACTCTATGTTAACTAACTGGAATTTAAATAAAAACTTGAAAAACAAAACAAAACAGGAGAAACTGAAAAAAGAAAGAAAGGTCATCACTCCAAGAAATCTTACTGAATAAATTTCAACTGGCTCCTAATAAAAGACTCTACCTTTGATCAAACGTGAGTCAGCCTCCTCCCAGCCCTCTTCTCCAAGGGGCCTTGAACTTGGGCTCTGTCTTTGTTTGGTCTGCCTAGTCCAGTTTTAGCCAGAATTTTGCTGAGTCAGTTTAGCTAAGTCCCCCACCCTTGATATCTGACCTCTCCTCATATCTGATTAAGTTCCTTTTCCCACCATTGGTATCTTATCACTAGCGTGCTTTCAACAAGAGTCCTGTTATATCTGGTCTAGCAACAATCTCCCTAGCTTCTATGTTTCCTCTTAGTAATTTTCTATGAACTGACCTCCACCTTGAATCTTGGCTGTAAATCTTGGGTTTCCCAGACCCAGTTTGGAGTTGATCCCAATCTCTCTCCCCTACTGCAAAACCCCATTGCAGTAGTACCTCTTGAATAAACTTTTCCTTACCAACTTTAACAAGTGTCACGAACAATTTTTCTTTTCCATGTCCTCCCCTCTACCATCTATCCATGCTTGTCCTCTCCCCATGAGCATCCCCATAACTGGCAAACCTATGTCCAAGATCCTTAACAATTTGTAGCTGTGATAAATGGACCCTCAGTGGGTCTGATCATCTGTCACAAATTCAGAATTCTGCCCTCAGCCTTTATGTTCTTAATACAAATAAGAAGCAGCAGGGGTGCCTTGGTTTAGGTCATAACAACACAATCACACACCCTTCCCTCAGGAGCTATGTTCCCAGAAATGTATTACTATTATCATTAGTGGGCTAAAATAATTTTAGGTGTACTCAAAAGTTGATGTCTTGGGGCGCTTGGGTGACTCAGTGGGTTAAAGCCTCTGTCTTTGGCTCAGGTCATAATCCCAGGGTCCTGGGATTGAGCCCCACATCGGGCTCTCTGCTCAGCGGGAAACCTACTTCTCTTCCTTTCTCTCTCTGCCAGCCTTTATGCCTACTTGTGATCTCTGGCTGTCAAATAAATAAATAAAATCTTAAAAAAAAAAAAGTTGATGTCTTAGGGTACCCAATAAATGGTATCTTTTTTTCCTGCTCTGCTTATGTAGAAATGAAGAGAAAAGAGTGGGCGGTGGAGGCCAAAATGTCCCTTTAATGAGCAAGAGACAGGACAGGAGTCATGGCTTTAGAGCTTTTGGCCAAGCAGCCTTCTCATGTTGGTCCCCAGAACTGGGTGAAGGTGCTCAGCAAGTAGAGTCAAGCCTGGTCTCATTGGAGCTGGTTTGGGGGCTGTCACTGGGCATACAAATGGGCCTACTGCCAAGAACGGAGTTGACTTAGAAGGGTCTCTTCTTCCCCAGCTTGCCAGCGAGCTACCTATCCCATTCCATTCCATTCCTCCAGGGCCAAGACAGTATAGGGATTGAAAAAAATGCAAGGTAAGCATTTTTAAGAAGTCCCTTCCTTCTAATGTCAGAGTCAATCACCTTGCAGAAAGCATGAAGTCAGTATATTTGTCCCCTAATGGATCAGGTGTATAAACTGGCTCAGTAACATTCCAAACCTGCCAGACTCACTTTCTTTTTTTAAAAAAATGAAGGGATTCATGAGGTCTAATATCTCTTTGTTAAAAAGAAGCAACAGGTCAAAAATAGAGTCACTTGTGCTAAGTTTTACTAAGACTTAAAGTCTAAACTAAAGGCAGTTTCAGCCTCTCCCATGAGTGGAATTTTAAACTAATTAAGCTAGAATTTGTGATCAGCACTAATAAGGTCATCTGTCTGATAAGACCCTCTTCCCCACTTGGGGAAGGTGACCTTGCCTGAAACAATCTCTCCTTTCTTCCTTCCTTTCTTTCTTCTTTCTTCCTTTTTTCTTTCTTTCTTTTCTTTTTTTCTTTCTTTCTTTTTTTTTTTTTTTGCTAATACCATCTTTGTCCAGCCCTGTTTCTACTTATAAAATCCTATTATTTTTTAGCTCCTAGGAGCTCCTCTCTTCTTGCTAGATGGGATGTTGCTTGATTCATGAATTATTGACTAAAGCCAATTAGAACTTCAGATTTACTCAGTTGAATTTTGTTTTTGAACACCTTTAATTGCCAAGATTCTGTGAGAGTATCTCCCCACTGGAAATGGCATTTTACTGTGAAAATTTGAGCTTGAAAACAGCATTTATCAGAAAGAAAAGACATGTTTTTCACGAATGAGCTCTCATTTTCCTGATGTGTTCTCCCCTATGCTTTCTCTGTTTGTAGATGGATTGGGGGAGATGTCAGAGCAGTATCTGTTCACATTGGAAATGACATCTCAAGCAAGGTCATTACCAGAGAAGGACAGTAAATAACAGAAAATTGTCTATTTTCTGAGTTTTGGGCATAAAAAGGAGGATGAATAAAATAAGTCTATGTTTAGCTCCCTACCAATCACAACAGTAGCTTTTTTTTTTTTTTAAATTAACTGTAGAATCTTATCTCAAAACCAAAGCAAGTTTATGGGTTTTTGTTCTGTTTTGTTTTTAAAAAGCAGATCTGATTTTTTTTTTCTTTTCAGATACTCAAATTTGATCAAAGTGCATACAAGGAGTAAAATGGTTAAAAGTCAAATAAATGAAGGGGGAAAAGAGGGAGAAAAGTTCACTGATCATCTAGAAATGAAGGAAACACTCTTGGAGAATGGGTTGGTTGCACAGTGGTGGTCCAAGAGGTAGAGAAGAGAGTGTGTAGGTTTCCATTGGGACATTGTAACTTGGCATAATTATTTATGGTTGTTAGAGGCTTTTACAGAAGTAAGATTTAAAGATTCCATTGACATAGAGCACAAATTTTGTCAGAAATCACAGACCTAGAAGTGATAGCTGCATTCACAGATCTCTCATTTCTACCAAAACCCTGTCAGGGGCTTTATATGCTTTATTGTCTTTTGTTCTTGTAGCCCATTACCTAAGATAGGATTAGTACCTTCATCGCACACAGGAGATAATGAAGTTTAGGGAGCTTATGTCAATTGTTCAAGGTCAGGCAACTGATGTGTAATAGAGGTTGTCCTTGAACTTACATCTATCTTGTTGAAAAACTGGTGTTCTGAACCTCAATGGCATACCATATAGATAACAGTTGGTAAGAAGAGTGTCTTACTTGTTTTTATCTTCCCTAAACCTCAGTTGTTATTCTGTGGTGGCAGATGTCATGTCCATCTTCCTCCTTTTTATGTCCCCTATGCTCAGTATAGTGCCCAACACATAAAAGGAACTTGACAAATATTTGTTGAACAGATCAATGAACTGTGAGATTTGTTGCTAATTAATATCCATCCCATTTATAAATACAGATATAGGAATTCTTAGGGAGGATCTTAATTTTGGAAGTTGAAGAGATGGAGGAAAGATTCATTGAGAATTATTATATATTAAATGATGCTCTGAAATGCAAACACTATCATTATGTATAGTTACATACCTACAGATATAAAAAGAAAGACTATAAACTTTGCCAAATATACACGTGCATGCACGCACACAGACACACACACACACACACACACACACACACACTATCTAGATACTTTGTATAGAAAACCATGAGAGTCTATCTCTACTCTAGCCAATGTTGCTCAGAGTCTGCAGACATTACTCTGCTGGAGAGAGGACATTAAAATTCTGTTAAACAGTACAGCCTCTGAAACTGTGTTGTCTAGGTTTAGGGCTTTAAATCTTATTTCATCACTTACCAACTGGGTTTGTTCAAGTCTTTTGAATCACAGCCATCAAGTCTACAGTAGAGAGGAGGAAACAGTAGCATGCAGGGTGAAATTCAGACCAGAATGCCGGTGTCACACATGGGAAAGGAAGGGAAGCAAAGAGATAGGATTGGAGACTTTCAATTATAGTGTACTTCTGAGCAAGTCATCGGGCGTGCTGAGGAGGAGACCATAAGCCATAGTCACCTGTTATGGGAAACCTGCTCCTGCCATGCTCCCTCATTATCTAGGAGCAAGCTGGACACAAGCTTGGTCTTGCTACAAATGGGATAGTAGATCGAGAGGCACAGCAGGAGAGTCTGCTCATTATCTATGTTCCTGGTATTAGAGATCTAAGTGATGTGTTTTCTGGAACTCCACATCAACTATCACCCTGGACAAAGAACTAATTTCTCTAATTGTTTTCCCACTAAAACTCTTCAAAGGGGTGCATATACTCTCTAACTCTGATTTCCGTTCTGTTGTGCATCCCTGACCATTCACATAAGACATTTGCCTCTACCAGTGAATGCTTTCTCAAGGTGACCAGTGACCTTCTCAGTGACCTATCCAATGGATCAGTCTTCTAGATTATTCTAGATTCAGTGGATCTATTAACAGCATTGGATAGGGCTGGTCAGTCCATCTTGAGATACTTCCTTGCCTTGGCTTCTGGGTCTCGGTCTTCTGACTTCAGCGCTCACTCTTCAGGCTCTCTTGCTGGTTTTTTTTTTTCCCCCTTTTTATTTATTTATTTATTTATTTTCCAATTTATTTATTTTCAGAAAAACAGTATTCATTATTTTTTCACCACACCCAGTGCTCCATGCAAGCCGTGCCCTCTATAATACCCACCACCTGGTACCCCAACCTCCCACCCCCCCCGCCACTTCAAACCCCTCAGACTGTTTTTCAGAGTCCATAGTCTCTCATGGTTCACCTCCCCTTCCAATTTACCCAAATTCCCTACTCCTCTCTAACGCCCCTTGTCCTCCATGCTATTGGTTATGCTCCACAAATAAGTGAAACCATATGATAATTGACTCTCTCTGCTTGACTTATTTCACTCAGCATCATCTCTTCCAGTCCCGTCCATGTTGCTACAAAAGTTGGGTGTTCATCCTTTCTGATGAGGCATAATACTCCATAGTGTATATGGACCACATCTTCCTTATCCATTCATCCGTTGAAGGGCATCTTGGTTCTTTCCATAGTTTGGCGACTGTGGCCATCTTGCTGGTTTGTTCCCATCCCTCTGATCTCTGAAATGCTGACCTGACCCAAGATGGGGTCCTCAGATCTCTTCTCTACCTACATTGACATTTTAAGTAATCTTATCTAACTTCATGATTTTAGTTGGAGTCTAAATTTCATCATATCACATCTCCTATCTAGTATGGATCTTTCTGCTCAACTCCAAAGGCTTCTCTGGCCTTGTGTGTTCCTTGATTCTTCTTTCTCATAGCCAATATTGAATCTATTAGAATTTCTATAATCTTTGCCTTTGAATACATGTAGAGTCCACCCAGTTTTCACTATTTCCAGTGTTGTTGCTCTGGGCTAAGCCTTTGTTATTTCTCCTCTGTTATTGCAGGACTTTCCTCGCGTTCTCCCTACTTCAGCTCTTTGTAGAGTACAGTATATTCTGAAGCTTAAGCAACCAAAATGAATTTTTAAGTTACACTATGTCTTCCATCTTAAAGACCTTTGGTGGCTCTCCATCACACTCAACCAACTTCTGATAATTGTCCACAAGCACCATTTCTTAATTTCATAATCTTTCTTCTGCCATGCTTTCCCTTTTTGCTCTATTCCAGCAACACTGGTTTAGTTGTTCCTTGAACGCCGAGCACCTCCTTGCTACAGGATGTTTGCACTTGCTCTTCCCTTGACCAGGAACATTCTTCTCCCGTATATTTACATTTCTTACTCCCTCATTTCTTTTGAGCCTTTTTTCAAATGCCACCTGAGTAGTGAGAGCTTCCATAATCCATAATCACGTCTATAAAATAGAAACTGTCTCCCTCAGTACTTCCTGACCTTCTCACCCTGACTGTTGTTTCCCTACAGCACATAATACCACTTGGCATATTTTGTATTTATCCACTTATTTACATGTGTTCTCTCTCTTTTTAGCATTCACACTAAAAATCCAGGTTCCATAAGAGGGAAGATTTCATCTCTTTTATTTATACCGTGTTCCCGAATGATAGAGTACACTGTTCTATGTCCTATATTGTGTATGTCAGATTCCGACTTGTGTAAGATGTTGCTTTTGAAAATCAAAGCCCTTATTCTTTATATAGACATTTATTCAAAGTTTACTCTAATAGAGTCTATGCCACTTTATTACTAAGGAGTGTTTCTTTGTCCACTAAACTCTGAGCGTGTTGGTTATCTATCAGACTTCTCCCTCTTTGGCCCATGATACTCTGTTCCCATCTGGCTTCTCTGTGTGTTTTTCCCTTGCTTTGTTTTTGCTGCCACCCTGCAGTGAAGGAGAGAGAATTTTGGGAACTATAGTGTTACTCTCTGTTCCATGCATGTAATAGAGTACAGTGAACATTTGCAGAATTGATTTGACTTGACTTCAATTTATGCCTTTAAAGATTCCCCGGGGTATCCCATTTTGGAGTCTATGTACTTGCTTACCCAGTTCAAGCCTGGTCATAGTGGCTCACACGTGTGCCATGTTTCTCCCTTCTTTTTCTCTCTAACCCTATTACAACAAATAAAGCAGCAAAATTGAAAGTAGAGATTTGAGACAACCATAATACTGTCTTGCTTCTTAATTAGAAATTTATGCTAGAATCCCTCCCCTAATTATTACTATTCTTTTGCAAATGTGATTGAAGTTTAACATATGTACAGAAAATTGAGCAAATAATAAGTTAGAGGTTGACAAAATCTTATGACGTGACCATACCCATGGTCAACAAAGGGGTCACCTTTTCCCAGATCAGCACTTGAACTAAAAACAAACTTACAAGCTTCCCAGAAGGCCTGTCATGTCCCTCAGGGTCATTAGACCCAGCAAGAGCAACTACTCCCCATTTCCCAGACTCCTAGTAACAAGGGTTGGTTTTGCCTGTTTTTAAACTATTATATAAAAGGAATGGTGCAGTATGTATTCTTTTTGTGTCTGACTTCCTTTGATCAGCATTGTATTTGGGATATTTACTTGTGCTTTGAGGGTTATCGTTCAGAACCCTTCTCATTTTGTCTGTTTGGCAAGCCCCAGACCCCTGCTTTGTTACCCTTAGATCCTCATGTGGGTGACTTTGAGCCAGAGAGACACATCTTCTCAAATTGACTCTTGTGTTGCTAAGAACTCTCAATCGGAAACCAATGAAGCCTTTTTAAATCTGCATTTCAAATTTCAGGTACTGCAAAGTAACATGGAAAACTGAGAAGCTTCAAGAATGGTGGTCTGGTTTATTGGCCAATAATTAGATGTGCAATCAGTGAAGTCAGGCTCACAAAACTAGTTACTGAATTTTCCAGGAGAGGAGCCAATGCTTTGAGCCTCCTCTGCAACAGCTATGATGAATAAGTTAAAGGTATTCTTTAATTCACGGCATTTTCCCAGCCACCATGATAGTTCCTGGCCCACCCATACTCCTGGAAAAAATTGCCAGGAGTTTTGTCTAGCTAGGCTAGTTGAGAATGGAAATGCTGTCATTCGGAACAACTTGATATTGTGGTATTTGATGGATAAAAGTTAAGCAAAATGTTACTCTAAGAGCACTGAGTTCCCTCCAGCTGCATCACTAATTAACTTTGGAGAGATGGCATAACTGCAATGGGGTCTGGGACCCTGAGTTCTTGTCCTAAACTCATGGTGAAAATGTCACCAAAGTATTTGGATGTTAGTTTCCTCCTGGGGAAAAAAAAAATCAGAATGTAAAGGTCCGTGGTCTCTGAAGCCTCTGTTATTCCTTGTGTGGCTGCTAAGCCCCACTTTTGTGCTTTTCTGGGTCTTGCTCCAGCTTTCTGGATGATAACCTCTGTCTGTCAACTTGTCTGCAAAGTCTCTCTTCTACCAAGCCTTTCAGAATTAGCCTCCCTCTGTGCTGCTCTCTCTCATACTAGAAGCTGTCAGCATCAAGGTGGGATGCTGCTTCTCCCTTTGTTGATCATGTTACTTTGTAACATTATCCTTTCTTTCTACACTTGGGGTTTATCACTGTCCACTCTCAAGGACTCAAGAGTCCATCCAGAGATACTTCTGCAGTCATTTGTAGTATTTTATCTCATGTGCTGAACAGAAAGACTCCATGAGGTTTGTATTCTTGATCTCAAAATCTTTAAAGAAGAGATTATGATTCACTCTATCTTGTCCTGAAATACAGTTCTACCCCTCCACCCCCCAAACCCAAAGGTGACAATCATCAACAATGTGAGATCCTTCTGCTGAGATGAACATGAGCAATGGGCAGAGTGGGTAGCAGAGAAGATAGGGAATGTGGAGCCAGGAAAAAGATAATCACCCAGTCTTTAAAACTACAACTATTTAACAAATAAGGACAGATCATTACTTCTTTAATCTGATAAGAAAATGTTTATTTAAAAATTTCAGCAATAATTAAAATTAACAGTTCAGGAAACAACAGATGTTGGAGAGGATACGGAGAAAGGGGAGCTCTCTTACACTGTTGGTGGGAATGCAAACTGGTGGGGCCACTCTGCAAAAACAATATGGGGGTTCCTCAAAAAGTTAAAAATAGAGCTACCCCATGACCCAGTAATTGCCCTACTGAGTATTTACCCCAAAGATAAAAATACAGTGATCTGAAGGAGCACCTTCACCCCAATGTTTATAGCAGCAATGTCCATAATAGCCAAAATATGGAAAGAGCTCACATGTCCACTGACAGACGAATGGATAAAGAAGAATGGTATATATAAATATATATATATGAATATTACTCAGCCATCAAAAAGAATGAAATCTTGTCATTCGCTACAACATGGGTGGAACTAGAGGGTACTATGTTAAGTGAAATAGGTCAATCAGAGAAAGACAAATACCATGTGATTTCACTCATATGTGGAATTTAAGAAACAAAATGGATGGGCATAGGAAGGAAAAATGAAATAAGATAGAAATTGAGAGGGAGGCAAAATGTAAGAGATGGTGAGCTCTAGGAAACTGAGGGTTGCTGGAGGGGAGGGACATGGGGGGATGGGGTAAACTGGGTGATGGGCATTAAGGAGGGCATTGGATGTAGTGAGCACTGGGTGTTATATGCAACTGATAAATCACTAAATTCTACCTGTGAAACTACAAAAAAAAATCCTACTTCAGTGAATGTGTTTGATTTCCAATTATGTTGCTTCTTGCTTTAGAAAAAATTTTTTTTCAGCAAACATCCCTAATACAGAAATGTTAGAGCACCACCTTTAAAATCAGGAACATGGTAAGAATTTTCAGTATTACCATTTCTAATATTGTTTAGGAGATCCTAGCCAGAGACATAAGACAAGCAAATATATAAATAAACACATACACACAACACAAAAAAAAGGTAAAAAAGAATTGAATAAGAAGGAAAAAAACCACACTTTACTGATTGATTAATAATTGTTTACATAGAAAATCTAAAACATGTTATAGGTATGGTATTAGAATTAATAAGAGAATTTAGTAATATTGCAGAGTATAAAGTTGATATATAGAAGTCATCTGCATTTCTATATACCAGAAACTAAGGGTTAGAAATCTACAAGTGTAAAAATATAGAGCACATAAATATCAAACTATGAAATTCATAGTCAACTTTATGGAAAAATCTAAAACACACTTGAGATATTAATGGAAACAGAAGGAGAGATAGATTAAATTCATGTGATAGAAAAAATTTAATATTGGAAAGGTGATAATTCCTGCCAAAGTGATTTATAGATTCAAACAAAATCCACTAAAAAATAATCTCAATAAGTTTTTCTATAGAACTATGTAAGGTTTTAGGATAGGCTGGCCCTAAAATATTTAATGAAGACAATCAGGGCCAAGAACATTCATGACAATTTGGAAAGAAAAGAAGAACCACAGTGGGCACCTACCCTACCTGCTATCCAGGGTTGTCGTAGAACCACAACAATTAAGCCAATGTAGACTGGCATCGAAATAGGTATGTTTAACCCAACAGGGAGCACAGAAACAGATCCATATGAAGACTAAAACTTGATACTTAACAGAGTTGACATCGCAGAATAAAAGGAATGGGAGGTTATTCAATAAGTCAGACAACTCTCTGAAACAAGTGTTTGAAGTCCCAATGTAAGCTTTGTCCTCAGCACCCGTGTGACCATAAGTCCTTCCACTTGGACTCCCCAAAGGAGGAGACTTATAGAGCATCAGGGGCCAAACACCTGGAAAAATGCCATTGGCAGTGTGCACAGGGCCAGTGAGAGCTGCCTGTCCAGAGGCAGGCTATCAGGGGAGACATCATCTATAGAAAATAACAAAACAATAGAAAAACAGGCTAAATATTGAACTGTCTCTTATTAGCACTGAGAGTGGGCAATTCTTAAAAAAGAAAAAAATGTCCTTGATGAAATGATGGTGTATTCCCTGAAAAGTATTTTTCCCCCCTAGGTTCTAAGTAATTGCAACAGTTGCTGTTTTGTTTTAATAGCATATATGTAAGCTTCGATATATGTTACCTCATTTTTCTTATGTTTTTATAAACATTATATTCTTCTCTAGTCATTCTACTGTATTGCACAGTACTATGGAAGTGACTTTGGAGAGCTCTCCTGTGTATAGTTAGTGTCCTGCCATGCGGGGACCCAGAGACAGGCATCAGTTTTGAAAGTAAGTTTGTGATGGTTCAGAGTCTTTGAAACTCCCTTCCAGTGACGCTTCTGTTGAGCTGCCTGTTACTAAACCAAACAACTGTGGCACAGTAATTCTAAAGATGAAGAGATGGAATCGGAGTTACTATAGTTGTCACTTTATGTGATCATTTCAGCATTTCAGTCATGCTTAAAATTTAAAAGAATGAAACAGAGAGCTGCCATTGGTAACCCAATCATCATGGCAATTTTTCTGCTTAAGTCTGGACAAGTCATTCATTTCAACATGATAGGCAGATGGTTGCTATGAACTGATGGACATTCATGGGTGAAAAGCAAACAAATTACCATCTCATTTATAGTTTTTTTCCTAACTGTAAAATCCCATGTTTTTAAAAGAACAGATCAAAATTATTTTTATATACTTTATGTACAATAATATATTATTTTATGGATTTTGTCTGCAAGAAGGAAAGGGTAGATTACATGGTTCTTCAACCTTTCTTCCAATTCTGAAATTTTAATTTCTTTCCATGTAGTGCCTCCCAATGTTCCTTCCCTAACCCACCAGTGTTTGCTAACACAGTCATCTGGGATTGTACCCACCCATCCTTGGATCGTCTACGAATCTTAGAGTAGCAGAGAGCTCTGTCTGTGAGATCAGCAATTGTCACTACATAATTGAGGGTGTGTGTGTGTTATCTTTCAAAGCTGTCGACACTGGTCAGAGAATAGGACAGAGGAGAAATAGGTTTCCTAGGGGCAGAGATGTAGGAGCTGGTTCATTCATGTCAGTAAGGAAACATGCCCCGTGGCCATCAAGGGCCTCCATGGTGACTCACACTGCCCTAAAATGAAATTTGTTTATTCTGGGGCTCATTTTATCACTCTAGCCCTGGGGTTATTTAAGCTCCTAAAAGCTTGTAGGTAGTAAGTGGTTTGGGGTGCCAGGAAAAGTAATTGGATTAATGCACTTCTATCTCAGATTACTGCCAAATTAGTCTGTGGTATGTGGGCTTTTTATGTTATTCTGAGTGTGGCATAATACAACCAGCTGCTCTGTGACTTTATTATCCTTACATCAGACCCACCCAGCCAGCCCCATCCCATCTGGTCACACCCCCAGAAGGCACCCTTTAAAGTCTCTGCCCATCCCATCTCCCTTCTTATTTCCTAGTTCCTGCTTTCCACCTTCCAATTCCTTCCAGGCTTCGTGATGCAATTAAAGCAAACCAAGCCAAAATCTTTCTAATTTTATCAAAGCCTTATCAGTGGCAATTGCACTAGGTAGAAATCCATGATCCCTCGGTCATGACCCGACAGCAAGGTATCTCTGCAGCCTCCATGCAGAAGGATGTTAAGCGGAAGAAACATGACATAGGACGTCATATGCCGCATACCATCAACCCAGGAAAAAGAAGTATTTTATGGGCTTCAGTCAATAGACTGTTTTTTGTCAATGATCTATAGCTAATTAGAACTAGATCAGAGTTTGGTGTTTGGTGTGAAGCGTGTTGGCCTTAGAGTCAGATGATCAAGGTCCAAAACCTTTCTTGGTTGCATTCTCTGTGATGCTGGGAAGTCTAACATTTGATCTTGTCTTAACTGCTTCACAGCACTGTAGTAAAACAAGCAAATATGAAAAAGCTTTATGTGTTAATAAATGTTATAAAAGCCCAAGATTGTTTTTAAAATCATTGATCTAGGCTCTTTTTAGTAATTATTCTCAACTAACAGCAGTTACTCTATGAAATAGTATTACAATTATATATTTCTTAGAGTCATCTAAGATTCACAATTTTGCTAATTCAAAATGGCCCTCCCTAGGTGAATTCCCATCTATCTGGGATGTATCTGTATGTCTGTAGCACAGAAAGTATCTCTTCCGAGCTGTCTTTGCTGAGGGCAATGGTCATCTCTTCTCCAATGATTGGTTTACATGTTGACTTTCAAAATGGGTAAGGTTATGAGTTCCTAAAGCAATTACCCCATTGAAATATTGAATTTTTGTCAGATACTCTGTCATTTCCAGATTACTCTGTGCATTTAAAAACTAGATGTTGTTAGACTTTCATAGCTGGAAGCAAGCATTGTAAATCCAGCTTTGATGTTTTGAGTGTCGATTTTACTTGACCTGGGTTTTGATAAACATGTTGATACAGATTTACTGTTCTCTTCTCAGTGGCAATTTTTAGGAGAAGAATACTGCTTTGATCTTAACAGCCCATTCAACCAACTTTTCAGAACCTTCCAGGTGACTCTCCTAGGGCCTTTGGTTATCCTGGGACTTTTGTCTCTGCAACTTGATGGATGAAAAGTTCATGCAATAACATTTTCTTTGCTTTCGTTAGAGACATGTTCCATACTCAGTCTAAAAGTTGGGTAAGTCTTGAAAAGGCAGAAAGAAGAAAATATACAACTCTCCTAATGCTACAGCCAAGAATAAATAACAGTTACTTGGTTTTTGCTGTATAGCTTTCCAAATGCATTTTATTATAATTAAATGAAATTTTAAGGCTTTTCATATTACAAAAATGATATAAGATGGCTGCAGAAAAACTTTCTAGTGGGGGGAAGATAATGCAGAATCTGATACCCAGAGATAAGTCCTATTTGATTTTTGCTGGGCGTCCTTCTGATCTTTTCGTATGGCTATAAATACCTTTTATTAGAATTTAAGTAACTTCTACCACATCTTCTCACTACAAAAGAAATATAAACCAAGGTTAAAAAAAATCAGAAAATCAGAAAAGAAAGACTAAAACTTACCCATAATGTCACCACAGAAAGGTGAGCACCCTAATACTGATGCACAGTCTTCTGATGCTTATACTGGGCATTTTGTATGTCTATATATGATTTTGTACAAAAACAAGATGATACCAACCATACTGATTTGCAATCTCCTTTTTTTAACTCTATAAATGTATAATGATTGTGTTCCTAAATCATTAAATATTTTCTTACCACACAAATATTAAGGACTCAGGGTATTGTAGTGAATTAATAAACCCTGAGTTGTGGAACCAATTTCCTGTGGGTGGGCTGTTTAGAATGTCTCTGGTTTCTCACAATTATTAGCAATGCTACAGTGAACCACGTTCGACTCCCTTTGTGAACATCTTTTAATATTTCTTAAGGATAGATGCCGAGAAACAGAATTTGGAAGGTTTTGTTTCATTTTGATGAATTGTCTTCACTCATCTTTTAATAATTTATATTCCCCTAGCAGAGAGCTGTTTCTCTGCAGCTTTGCCAAAATTGACTACTACCTCTTATTTTATGTATTTTTTCATCTGTGAGTATTGAAATGAAAAATATTTATATTCCGTTTTTAATTTAATTACATGCCTTTTGATTATGTTTGCCTTTAAGTCATATGCTTACTAGTATAGCCACTGAACGTGTGGAAAATTACCTTGATAGTAAAAACAATGGGAGAAGAGAAATTTCTGAATCCTGTACTTGCAGTTGTGTGAAGGACCTGGTAAAAGTGGCATTAAACGTTTGCTGGTTTGTGTGTCCATATGTCCATTTTACTTATCATCTGATGAATATTTACCAAACACCTTCTCTATGCTAGGCCTTTTCCTAAGAGCTGGGACTCTGGAGGGGAACAGTATTGACAGGGTCCCCGTCCCGGAGGTTTTTAGTCTAGTATACAACACAGAAATGAAACAAACAATAATTACAAGTGACCTAAGGATTACAAAAAAGGGAGTTAAAAGTAATTATCCTGAGGATATTATATTTAGGCTGACCTAGTCTGTTAATAAGGTGCCATTCACTAAAATGTCCCGAACGTGGTGTTTAGCTTCTCCTATAACTGGGTGGTAGGACAATATGGTTATGAGAAGGCGCACACATGAAAGAAATGATTTTATAGAACTGGAGAAGTCTTGGGAGATGTAGAAATTACATTCTGATTTCACCAGGAGATGCTTTAGTCCATTCCTGTTGGATAAATATGTATTTTTATTTATTTATTTATTTTTAAAAATCATTTGTTTATTTATTTATTTGCCAGAGAGAGAGAGAAAGAGACAGGGAAAGAGGGAACTCAAGCAGGGGGAGTGGGAGAGGAAGAAGCAGGCTTCCGCAGGGCAGGGAGCCCAACGCGGGGCTGGATCCCAGGACTCTGGGATCGTGACTCGCGCCAAAGCAGATGCTTAATGACTGAAACAGCCAGGAACTCAGGTATTTTGCTTTAAAAAAGCTGTAAAAGGGCTTCCCATACTGCTTGGGTTATCTACACATCTTTATTGTTCTTGCTGAATTGGTGCTCTATCTAGTCTCTCTCTCTCTCTTTTTTAAAGATTTCATTTATTTATTTGAGAGAGAGTGAAAGAGAGGGGCAGTGGGAGCATGAGATGGGGGAGGGTCAGAGGGAGAAGCAGACTCCCTGCCCGATGTGGGACTCCATCCTGGGACTCCAAGATCATGGCCTGAACAGAGGGCAGTCACTTAACCAACTGAGCCACTCAGGCACCCCCATCTCTCCAGTCTCTTAACGCCGTCCCGTGACACCCTGCATCAAAGGCTGAAACTCTCCAAGGCAAAAGCATCCAGGAGATCCAGTCCAACAAGTGGGAGCAAGAACTGTTCGCTTTGACTAAACATCTCACATCTTGGGCGGTGGTCTTGGTGACAGATCATCCTTCCTTTTAGGGGAGGGATCAAGTGTTCTTGAGACTAGCTTCCTAGAACTTTCACTTTTCTTTCTTTTTTACTTTAAAATATTTTGTAGACTACAAAGAATATATAAAAACATATACATTTTATTTTATTTTATTTTGATTTTTTTTCTTTTTTCCAATTTACTTATTTTCAGAAAAACAGTATTCATTATTTTTTCACCACACCCAGTGCTCCATGCAAGCTGTGCCCTCTATAATACCCACCACCTGGTACCCCAACCTCCCACCCCCCTGCCACTTCAAACCCCTCAGATTGTTTTTTAGAGTCCATAGTCTCTCATGGTTCATCTCCCCTTCCAATTTACCCAAAAGCACATACCATATACATTTTAAAGAATAGTATTAACATGAGCACCTATGCAAACAACATTCAGGTTAAGAAAACATTGACAGTAGTTTAAAAGCTCCCTCTGTGACTCTTCCAGAGGGACACCCCCTTGAATAACCAGTATTCTGACTTTTTTGATAATTATTTCTTTGCTTTGTTTGAAACAAGAAAACTTTCACCATCTATAAATGTATATGCATCCTTCGTATATATTATTTATACTCCTGCTCATAGAAATTGTATAAATGGATCACACTAAAGTGTTTTTTCATTCCTTTTAATATTATGTTTATTTAATCTTATGTTTATGATTTATCCATGTTAGTGGATATAGCTGTAGTTTGGTCTTTAAACAAAAGTAATGAATATACCAGAATTTATATATCCATTCTACTATCAATGTACATTTGGAATATTTATGGTTTTTGGCAACCACCAACAATGATGTTTTGAACATTCCTGCTGGTAATGGAATTGCTGGTAGCCAGGAATGAATAAGTATAAATTTACTAAATAATTCAAGTTGTTTTCCAAAATGGATGAAGCAATTCATGCTCTCACTAGTAGTATATGAGAGATCCTATCTTCCCCAACACTTGGTCTTGTCAGATAATTACATTTTTGGCAGTTGGGAGGGTATGCCATAGCATATATTTGTGGATTTAATTCTCATTTTTTCTGACTATAATGATGTTAAACCTTGCTTCCTACGTTTAGTTGTTATTAAAGTTTTCTTCTTTGTGAAATATTCATTCAATTCTTGGGCTTAGTTTTCTCTCTGTTTACTTATTTTATTGATTCATAGTTCCTCATATATTTTGGGTAATAGTCTTTTTTTGAACATATTTTTAGAAAATCCTCTACTCCATGGGTTGTATTTTCAATCTTTTAAAATAGCTCTTGATTAACAGAAGTTCTTAGATTAATAGTACTCAAGTTTATAATTTTTTCTACATAGTTTATGTTTTTTACATCTTGTTTAAAAAATATATGGGGCACCTGGGTGGCTCAGTGGATTAAAGTCTCTGCCTTCCGCTTGGGTCATGATCCCAGGGTGCTAGGATCGAGCCCCACATCGGGCTCTCTGCTCAACAGGGAGCCTGCTTCCTCTCTCTCTGCCTGCCTCTTTGCCTACTTGTGATCTCTGTCTATCAAATAAATAAATAAAATTTTTTTAAAAAAAGAGAAGAAATATTTTCCCAGGGAGCCTGGGTGGCCCCCTCAGTTAAGCATCCAACTCAATTTTGGGTCAGGTCATGATCTCAGGGTTGTGGGATAGAGGCCCCGTGTGGGTCTCCATGCTCAGTGGGGAATCTGCTACCTCTTTCCCTCTCCCTTTTCCCCTTCCCCGACTCATGCTCTCTCTCTCTCTCTAAAATGAATAAGTACATTAAAAAAAAAGAACTATTTTCATAGTGTAAGTTATAAAAGTATTTTTCCTATATCCTGTTCTAAAATTTTCATACTTTTGTTTTTAATGATGGTCTTTATTTCATTTGGATTTGATGTTTTTATATAGCGTGAGGTTTCTAAGTGGATATGTCCAATCTTCCCAGCACTATTCATTAAGAAGTGTATCTTTAATGATCTGCTACAACATCTGTCTTAAAACAAGGATTATGAAAGCATAATCTATTTCTGGGTGATTCTTTAAGATCCATTATTCTATTTGTATATCAATGTGCCAGAGGTTCTCAGTCTTAATAATGATAGCTTAAAATATCTTGTTAACTGGTAGGACAAGGGCTCACACCTTACTCTTATCTACACTGTATCAGCTATTCTCAGCCCTTTATATTTTTGTATCGGTTTCAGATTAGCTTAACAACTGCTACAGTTGGCATTTTAATTGAGATTGCTGTATGTATATGTGTGTCTAAGTGTGTATATGTATGTGTAGGCTTTATGGTTTAGGACTTGAACTCATGACCCTGAGATCATGACTTAAGCAGAATCAAGAGTCAGATGCTCAACTGACTGAACCACCCAAGCACCCCTGATCTTTCCATTCTTAATACCTATTGTGCTTATTCTATAAAATCAATTTAACTAGAGGTTTGTCAGTTTTATTATCTTCTCAAAGAATTTATCTTTTGGTTGGTATTAGCTAACACAATCTTGATAGTATCTGTGTTTTCTATTTGGTTCATTTTAACTTTTATTTTAAAATGCCCATATTTTAAAATGCTTTTTTTTTTTCTGTTCTGTTTGGAATTATATTGGTGTTTTGTTTCACATCCTCAAATGCTTTCTTTACTCATTATTTTTCTGTCATTATCCTTCTAACCTGTGACTTAAGGTTAAAATTTTTTGTAAGACCTGCTTTACTTGCCTCTCACAATTTTTCTAAGTAGCATTTTTTATTATCGTATAAAATATATTTACAGTGCTATCATGAGTTCAGATTTTACTAACGATATTTTAATCCATGTCTTCTATGACATGCTAGGTGATTGTGGGTTTGTCTGGTACTCCTTAGAGTTCATTATTTTTCCTTTATGTATTTTCAGGCTATGCCTTGGCACAAGCAAAGTTTTAATTTTGTATTTACCTATTGAATTAAAACTTTAATGTTTCAAATTGACCTTTATGTGAACTATGTTCTTTGATTTAAAGTCTATTTTCATAAATACAGTGATATCAACTTTCTTTTGGTTAGAATTTACATATTATTTTCCGCATTTTTATGTTCAACCTGACCAGTTAAGCAGGAAATATTTATCCCCCAGTCAATGAACCTCAATCACTAAGCAAACTTTCAACAGGAGGAGAAAGCTTGGTATTGACTTGTCACCATCTTCAAGCTCTTTTAAATTATTTGTGTGAATTTTGTAAGCACATGAAAAAATGAAACCTACTATAACCAATATCTATGTACTACCAAGCAGGTACCTAACTCTATGGAATCTTAGCTTTTTAGTTTTATGTGCTTAATTTCATTTTTATTAATATACACTTTCCATTAAAGTGAAATATATACATAGCAGAGTGTGAAATCATGAGTGTGCAGCTAGATGAAATTTCACAAA
Organism: Neogale vison; assembly: GCF_020171115.1. Lineage (NCBI taxonomy): Eukaryota > Metazoa > Chordata > Mammalia > Carnivora > Mustelidae > Neogale > Neogale vison. The sequence goes on from NC_058100.1 coordinate 10,747,815, forward strand.
GTGAACACAACCTGAATCAAGACAGAATTCCCAATGCTGCAAAAACAGCATCTTCATGGTACCCCTTTGTCACTGCTGCACTCTTTCCTTCAAAACTGACAATTATCCTGACCTTTAACACAGTAAATTCTTCCCATTTCTGTGTTTTATGAATAAAATCATACCCCTGTATCTACTCTTCACGTCTGCCTTACAGTACATCCATTTATAGCATCTGTATATCCATTCATGTTGCATGTATCAATGGCTTACTCATTTTTATTGCTGCTTTATATTTTATTAATTTCTCCATTTTATTGTTAGTGGTCCTCTGGATAGGTTTCAGTTTGGAACTATACTAAATAATGCTGTTTAGGGGCACCTGGGTGGCTCAGTGGGTTAAGCCGCTGCCTTCAGCTCGGGTCATGATCTCAGAGTCCTGGGATCGAGCCCCGCATCAGGCTCTCTGCTCAGCGGGGAGCCTGCTTCCTCCTCTCTCTCTGCCTGCCTCTCTGCCTGCCTCTCTGCCTGCTTGTGATCTCCGTCTGTCAAATAGATAGAATCTTTAAAAAAAAAAAAAGCTGTTTAATAATTCTCATATATGTCTCTGGCTCTCAAAGAACCTGAAAGGCATAATTTGATAAAATCATAACTAGAAGGAAGCCATGCTATGTCCTCCAGTATTCTCGATACCATCCAAAGCCATGGGACATGAGAACTGAAATGGCCACCATTGGAAGAGCTTACCGTCTCTGAGGTCCAAATTCATATAGCCACGTAGAGACAGAACAAGGATTAACAAGTATTAAAAACCGTCTATGCAACATCTGATAGGCCTGAATAAAAATTGGAACAAAAAGCAGTCAAACTCACCAACAGAACTATGTAGATCCAAACACTATTTGTTCAAAGGCAAACAAACAAATAAAAATTCACAGCAATTCAGCCAAAAAAAATTGATCATATAGATAATCTCTTTATGAAAATGATTTTGAATTTGGGATTATTTCTTCAAATATCCACTTATGGAAAGGAAGAGTAGATCTTTTAATTAATACTAAAATATTAAGACAATTTAACTACAGAATTGAATGAAAAAATTTGAAGGGACATAATTTACCTCTTGAGAGTCAAAGAGATTCTAATAATGATGTCAGCCAAACAGACTGAGGATCCCACTCAAATAGATCAAAGCCACATGTTGCAAGATGTAAGGCGTTATCCAAAAGCCAGAACATGCTCTCCCTCCCAGCCTCAACGGAGTATTAGTGATCCAAGCCCAAAAAGTACATAAGGCTTTGGGCTGGTTCCCTGAAATTTGGAGAGATACATTTTGCATGTGTGACCTAGCAGACCATTGCCTGGGTGGTCCATGCATTTCAGAGGATGTAGCAGCCAAATCCCAAGAGGCTTTGGTTGACCTGTATTCTGCTTTGCTCTTGGAACAATCTATTCTCTTATGGCAGTCATGTTACTGTCTTGCTTAAAACCTTCAATCACTTCACAGGACTTAAAAATCACATTTGAATTCCTATCACGCTCTGCTAGACCTTGCATGATCTGACCCCTGCCTGCATTACAGGCAACTCACACACTCACCATAAAGTTGGGCCCCACTGGGCAGCCCTTCTCCACTCCAGGGAACTTGGCACAGATCTACGTCCTGCATCTGGAGGTCTCCTCTTCTTTCTCTTCCATAACTGGCTTCTTTGCCTCATTCAGGCCTCAGGTCAAATGCCTCATCCTCTGAGATTTTTTTTTTAATTTTTATTCACAGGATTCACCATAGCACATACCCTTTCCAGTGTCCATCACCCAGCCACCCTGTCCATTCCCCTTCCAGCAACCCTCAGTTTGTTTCCTGAGATTAAGAGTCTCTTATGGTTTGTCTCCTTCCCCAGTCCCATCTTGTTTCATTTTCCCTCCCTTCCCCCCATGAACCCTACCATGCCTCTCAAAGCTAAACAGGGTCGGGCCTGGTTAGTACTTGGAAGGGAGATAAATTTTTTTCTTTCTTTTTTTTTTTTTAAGAAAAAATTTTTTGATGGTCAAAGCCAAGTCCCTTTGCCAGGACCCATATACTCACCAGCATCCTTATCCTCTCTCTCTCCCACTGCTTCTTTTCCCTTCATGGTACCCATGACTATTTGTTCCTATTAAAATCTCTTTATTGCAGATTTCCCCCAATAGTCTGCCAACTATTTGTTTTATTCACCACAATATCCCCAGTGCCTGAGCATGGCGTTTAGCATAATATAGTTGCCTAACTATATTTGTTGAATGTATACAGAGAAAATAATACTAATAATAGATGACATCAGCTTGGACTAATTACATGCTCATTTTAAGCACATGACATGTATACCAGTGTTGAGTCTATGACACAGACCCTATCTTTTATGGTTGATAAAACCAAGACACAGAGAGGTGAAAGAATCACCAGGAGATAGGACAGAGCAACAGTTGGAACCTAAGCAGTTTGAAGTAGCAGAGACCATAGTTCTCTCTTAAAATGCCCCTGCCTTACCCCAATTAAGTAACAGACTCCTCAAGAAAGAAGTTAACACACTAGGGGTTTAGGACATCAGATAGATGTTTGGAGTCAGAATGCTGTTCTGGGCTCCTGAAATCCATTGCTCCCTCTGCCTATAAACTTGTGCTTTCTGGCTAGAGAGAACCTTTTCCTGAATGACCTAGAAAAGGCTTCACTATGTGCAGGCTTTTTGCAGAGTCTAGTTGGTGTGCACACACGTGTGTGGGTATGCGTGTGCGCATGGGTACATGTTCAGGGGGCAGTGACTCTTTACCAGGAATATGGCCCAGTCAGCTTAAGGGATAATGAGGGAAACAGAAGGGATTGGGTAAAAGAGACTAATACACAGGTACATTGCAGAATACTGCTATGGGAGAGGAGACTAAAATTGCACCATTTAAAGGACTGCGTTATTTACTGCCTTGTTAATTTTGGCCATCCTAACTGATGTAAGGTGTCGCCCTCGGACCGCAAGAACGACAACCAGCCTGGCATGGTGTTAATGCTTCGTCTCTTTATTTCGACAACTTTCTTAGCTTATATGTGTCAGGGTGACCAATAAGGGGCCAAACAATGGGGAGAGCCAATGAGAGTCCTGTTATTATACTGATTAAATTTGAAACAGCCAATGACTATGTCCTCCTTCAGGTGGGCTTCACCAGAAAGTTCAGTGTTTAGTTGCAGCATATTTTGCTGGCAGTGAGCCAAGCGCCATCTTGTAATGGCGGGGACTTTCCCGGCCGGAGGCAGTCCCTGACATCTCCCCCTTTTTTGTTTTATGGCGGAGATCGTGCCTGTCTTAGGTTGTCAGTAGCAGAAAACATCCTTACCCGTCATCAGACACAAGATATCGATGATCTCTGTCCTGTCTTAGGTTGGTATGTTTCTCTACTGATCTTACCCGTCTTTGACTACCGATCTAGCATGCTTAGCCACATCTGGGGAGATGTCCCAGCCTCTGTTGACATAAGGGCTTGTACTATAGCTCGGCTCTGCTCTCGCTGCTGTGTTCTCCATTGGCGAACTTTTCTGAATAGAAGCAGAATGCCAATAAGAAGGAGGACAAGAAGACCAATTGTGCCAGCCCATTGTTTGGTAAACTGGAACATATTGCTGAATGTTTGAAATAGCTCTGGGAGGGAAGTTGGTTGCACACACGTACTCGTGTGAAATTTTGAAAATCGTCAGAAAATCGTCAGACCAAGCACCCTGCAAATACTGGGAGAGCTGTGGGGAGACATTCTGTAAGTTACTCATATTAGCATAGGCTATGGGAGTTACACAAATTGCCGGGAAGGGTGCTATACATCCCAGTCCCAATAGGGCCCCCAGTATGTCCACTTGTTCTTGAACCAAATCCACTCTCTGGTTGACTATCAGGATTCCTGCTTGCAGATGTGCATTGATCTGAGTCTATGTTCGAAGGGCAGCCGCCGTTCCTGCTGCAAGGGTGTTCACAGCTTCCGCAGTGGGTCTAGTTGCAGCAAGCGAGACTGCTGCTGCCGTGGCAGCTGCTGTAGATATAGCCAATGCTGTCACAATGGCGGCTGTGATACCAAAGTCTCTCTTCTTTCTGGATAGCACCACCGGTAACTTGTCCTCTGGAATGAAAACTGGGATAGGAGTAGGGATACGCATAATCACAGCCAGCTTGAAGGCCGTGACATTCCAGCACTGGGAAAGATAGCAATTCTTAGTGCAATTCAACGTATCATTCAGCCTGCTAGCATTTGTTACGAGGAAAAGGAACGGTGGCGAGACGCATATGGGAGTGGGCTGGTAAGTAATATTATTGGGACAAGACACATTAACTGTTGTCTCAAAGGTACCAGAGTCATTTTGTTTATAAGAACAGTTGAGGAATTTGCCACCATTTAACATGGACACTGCTGAGATATCAGTACATGTTCCTAACAAGGCACAGACCTGCCATGCATCAAAGGGAGAGGAGGGAATATGAGAAAAGAATTAGTCACTGGTAAAGGATATAGCCATGCTTTAACCACTGCTCACAGCTCTCTGGCTTGAGTCTGCCACAGGAGGTGTAGCATCCCCAGCGTTATCATCAGCATCTTCAGCATCATGACTGGTGTTCGGAGGCAAGGCTGCACGCACCAGCCGCTCTGGGATCCAAATTGGAGCCTCTTTTTCCTGTGGAAAAACACATACAGACCCCCTACTCCATACTAACACTGGATCTGGTCCATTCCACTTTCCTGTGAGGATGTCCTTCCAAAGTACTAAAGGCTTAGGGGGAGCAGCAGCAGCACTTGCATGTCTGTCTGCAGCTGATTTACCTGTTTTATCCAACGTTAAAAAATTCAAAATAAAGAGAATGGTGTTGAGCTTATCTTTAGGGGACCTGAAGGTGTCCCCTATTCCCCCCTTTTGTTTATAAAGCGCATTTTTTATTGTAAGATGCGCGCGCTCCACAATACTCTGTCCTTGTGGGTTATAGGATATTCCATGTATCAAGTGAATGTCAAGTTGTTGTAGGAAGGCTTTAAAGGGTTGTGAGGTGTAGGCTGGACCATTATCTGTCTTTAACTGGCGTGGCTTTCCCCATGCCACGAAAGCCTGTAGGCAACGGGCGATAGCATTTCTGGATTTTTCCCCCGTATGCACTGAGGCGAAAATTATTCCAGAGCAGGTATCTACAGAGACATGAACATATCTTAACTTTCCAAATTCTGAAATATGTGTGACATCCATTTGCCATATATGATTAGGTAACAGACCCTTAGGATTAACCCCCAAAGACGGTGCAGGTAGTAAAGTCACGCAGTTTCTGCAGGAGACTACTAGGTCCCGTGCCTGTGCTTTTGTTATGTTAAATTTGAGGCGAAGAGTTAAAGCATTCACAGGGAACAGCTTATGATAATGTCTTGCCTGTTGCAGCGGGTCCTCAATGGCAAAGACAAATTCTCCTCTGGTTAAGGAGTCTGCTAACCGATTACCTTGTGTCAGGGGGCCTGGTAAGGTTGTATGAGCTCTTATGTGGCCAACATAAAATGGAACCTTCCTGTCCCAAACTAATGTTTGGATTTCTTGTAATGCCTTAGAGATAGTAGACCTGGCATTAATAGAACCCACATTTTCAATGATAGAGACAGCTTGCACCACATATCTACTATCTGATAAAAGGTTGAAGGGTTCTTGATGAAACATTTGAAATGCTTTTATCACTGTGAGCAGCTCGGTTTCTTGGGGAGAGGAGCTTTGAAATAGGAAGGTCCAACTCTCTTCTTTGGTAACTATAGCTCCTACTCCTTGCTTAGATCCATCAGTGAATATAAGCCTTACATTACTGAGGGGTTTATGGTGAGTGATCCTAGGATATATGATTGGATTGGATAAACTGAACTGTAGCCATGGATGTGATGGGTAGTGGTTATCAAATTGAGCGCACGTTATAGTTATCAAAATGGCCCAGTCATCATCACAGGCTGCTAGGCACTTTATTTGTTCCTGCGTGTATGGTGTTATTATAGTATCTGGTTGTTTACCAAACGCTGCTATACTAAGTTTAATCCCTTTAAGTATAATTTGCGCAACGGCGCTTGGGTACCAAGGCAAGACCTTCCTTGGAGAGTGGGCCAAACTAACCCATGATATGGGGCCAGATTGCCAAAAAACTGCAGTGGGAGCTCGTTTTTCGGCAAGGACACAAAATAGCAAAGGTTTGGAATAGTCAATTCTGTCTATCTGAGCAGCTTCCAGCCTTTTCTGGATCAGACTGATGGCTGCTTTTGCCCCCTCAGTCAACTGACAAGGAGAGGTGAGGTTAGGGTCTCCTTTAAGTGTCTCAAATAAGGGTGACAATTCCTGATCAGTGAGTTTTAGGTAGGGCCTGATCCAATTGATATCTCCTAACAATTTTTGAAAATCATTTAATGTGTTTAGGTGATCTGTCCGCAGGGTTATCTTTAAAGGTCTGACTTTAGTATTCTCTAACCTAGTTCCCAAATACTCTTTAATGGGCGTCATTTGGACCTTTTCTAGTGCTATGTGTAATCCGAATCTCTCAAAATGTTTGAAAAGAAAGGAAAGGGCCTTCTCAATATACTGTTCTTCTTTATGGCACAGCAAAATATCATCCATATAATGATACACAATGAGTGGGGGAAATTGTGTTCTCACCTCCTTTAGGGCTTGATCTACATATAATTGGCACATTGTAGGGCTGTTGGCCATGCCCTGAGGCAATACCACCCATTCATAGCGTTGATCCGGACTAGAATGATTAATGGTAGGTACTGTGAAAGCAAAACATTGGGTGTCCTTGGGGTGCAATGGGATGGAAAAGAAACAATCTTTAACATCGATTAGCACAGAGGGCCAACCAGAGGGCAGGGCTGAGACTAAAGGCAGCCCCAGCTGTACTGCTCCCATGGCCACCATCCTTTCATTAACGGCTCGTAAGTCATGTAACAATCGCCACTTCCCGGACTTCTTTTTAATCACAAAAATAGGCGTATTCCATGGTGATGTGGAGGGCTGAATATGCCCGGCGGCAAGTTGCTCTTTTACCAACGTGTGGGCAGCTTCACATTTTTCTTTAGGCAGGGGCCACTGAGAAACCCACACGGGTTTACTGTTTTTCCATTGAATTTTTAGAGGTTCAGTGGCCCCTAAGAAAAACCCAGCCCCGGCCCACCTATTCTTATAGGTTCAGGAGTGCCCTGCAGCTCTTTCCCTAGGCCTCCCGTTCCAGGATAACCAGACTTAGTCACTAAGGCTTGAGCTTCCTCACTATAGAATAATTCTGTAGTCAACTTCAGGTTCATTTGGGCCAAAACATCCCGTCCCCACAATGAAATGGGAATTTTAAGGACATAATGGCTGCACAAGTCCATGGTGGCCTTCATCATCCTTCCATGGCAGTGTAGCTGCACTGGGGCTATGAGCAATCCCTAATCCTCGAAGTGTTTGATCAGCCTTTTGCACAGGCCAATCCTTAGGCCAATCAGCTTCATTGATGATACTGCGATCCGCTCCAGTGTCCAATAAGCCTATGAATTTCTTGCCTCTTATCCAAAGAGAGTAAAGGGGTCTATTTTCCATGCCTAGCGTGATGCATGCTAGAGGAGCTCCAGATGAACCGAGCCCCTTTTGTTCCCGCGTAACCTCATGGCTTCCAAAAAGCTTGTGACAACTAGGCAATACCAGGATTTGAGCTATCTTATCACCTGGACTAATAGCTGTAATTCCACGTGGGGAAGATACCAGGATTTTCACCGTTCCTTTATAATCAGCATCTATAACTCCGGGGTGAACAATGAGTCCTGATAACGCCGTGGAGCTCCGTCCTAGCAAGAGGCCCACGGTATCCTCAGGTAATGGACCCTTAAAATCTGATTCGACTACCTGGGTCCCCATCTCTGGAGTCAATATGAGTCTGGTGGTGGCACGGATGTCCAATCCTGCACTCCCTGTTGTGGCTCGCCTTGGCTCTTCGGCGGATAATGCGAGCGAGCCACCTGTTGGAGCACCCCATACATTTGAGGGCCCTGGGGTGTGGGGCCCCCCTTCCCATTTTTTGACCCTCTTGGAAGCAGAGAGTTTCCTCGTATATCCCTTATTGAGCGACATTTATTTGCCCAGTGGGCACCTCTCCCACATCTTGGGCAGATACCTGGTTTTTTAGGCTCTTGATAAGACACCTTTATCTCTGGGCACTCACGCTTAAGGTGTCCTGGCTCCTTGCAGTAATAACAAACTCCAGGAGTATCCCTATGTTTATATTGTTGAGCTCCCTGTAATCCTTGTAAACCTTGAGTGATAGCTGCAGCCATAACCTGCCCTTGAATAACACTGTCATTGATATCCCTGCAAACTTTAATATATGTACTCAAGTCTTTGCTTTTCCAAGGTCTGATGGCTTCTTTACACCACTTATTAGCTTGCTCATAAGCCAACTGTTTTATCAATGGCATGGCTGCCTCTACCTCCCCAAATATTCGACCAGCCGTTTGCATCAGCCTCGTTACAAAATCAGCATATGCCTCATTTGGTCCTTGTATTACCTTAGACAGCTGACCCTGTAAATCCCCACTGCCTTGAATGGTTTTCCATGCTTTAGTGGCCGCCGCGGCTATTTGCAGATACACTGCAGGGTTGTATTGTATTTGGGCCTGCTTTCCCATGTACGGTCCCATTCCCATTAACATTTCTAGGTCCCACTGAGGATTTCCAGCCGCTGCATTACGGCGGGCAGTGTCCTGTGAGTATTCTTGCCAGGCTGTTTTCCATACTAGATATTGCCCTCCTGACAAGGTTGCGCGGGCTAGATTACCCCAGTCTTCAGGGACTAAGTTCATTCCCGCTATGGTCTCCAACAAAGATACTGTAAAGGCTGCCTGAGGGCCATACTGCATGACTGCTTCCTTTAATTGCTTAACTAGTTTAAAATCAAGAGGCTGATGATACCGCTGGTTGTTTTGGTCCTCTAAAACCGGAAAGGCAGAGGTCAGGTCATGATCTCTCCAGCTCGAAGCCCTGCCACTACCGCATGTGGTGCAGCAGCTACAAGCTCCTTGGCACGCCATAGGATTATACGGCGGAGGGGCACTAGGCGTTGCTGGAGTCGACAGTTTCAACTGTTCAAACTTGGAGTACATTTTACGGTCTAACTTTTCCCCTGACATTTCTTCTTCCTCTTCACGAGAACTACCCCCCTCTGAGGCACAAGAAGACCACTCTTTAGATACTTCAGATCCCATTATGAACACAAAGACAACAGACGCAGACGTTAAAGACACTAACCAACACATTGACTTTTTACGCGCATATACTTAAGTCGACCTTTACTCCCCGCTTTACCGCGGAAGAAAATCCCGGCTCTATGGCCGCCCGCTTCTTATTGCGGTCTTGTACAAGATTGCCACCACTTTAATCGTGGTTCCTTCCCCGCTTACCTGCGGTTTTTCTCCTTGCAAGGTTTACTTACTCATTAACTATTCCCGGGTCTCAGCACCATTTGTCGCCCTCGGCCCGCAAGAACGACAACCAGCCTGGCATGGTGTTAATGCTTCGTCTCTTTATTTCGACAACTTTCTTAGCTTATATGTGTCAGGGTGACCAATAAGGGGCCAAACAATGGGGAGAGCCAATGAGAGTCCTGTTATTATACTGATTAAATTTGAAACAGCCAATGACCATGTCCTCCTTCAGGTGGGCTTCACCAGAAAGTTCAGTGTTTAGTTGCAGCATATTTTGCTGGCAGTGAGCCAAGCGCCATCTTGTAATGGCGGGGACTTTCCCGGCCGGAGGCGGTCCCTGACAGTAAGGTGGTATCTCAATGTGGTTTTGATGTGGAGAAAGATGAACTTTCTCACACTGTTGGTGGGAATGCAAGTTGGTATAACAACTTTGGAAAACAGTGTGGAGATTCCTTAAGAAATTAAAAATAGAGCTTCCCTATGACCCTGCAATTGCACTACTGGGTATTTACCCCAAAGATACAGATGTCGTGAAAAAAGGGTCATCTGTACCCCGATGTTCATAGAAGCAATGGCCACAGTCGCCAAACTGTAGAAAGAACTAAGATGCCCTTCAACGGACAAATGGGTAAGGAAGATGTGGTCCATATACTATGGACTATTATGCCTCCATCAGAAAGGATGAATACCCAACTTTTGTAGTAACATGGACGGGACTGGAAGAGATTATGCTGAGTGAAATAAGTCAAGCAGAGAGAATCAATTATCATATGGTTTCACTTTCTTGTGGAGTGTGAGGAATAACATGGAGGCCATTAGGAGAAGGAAAGGAAAAGTGAATTGGGGGAAACTGGAGGGGGAGACGAACTATGAGAGACTGTGGACCCTGAGAAACAAACTGAGGGTTTTGGAGGGGGGTCTGTGGGGGTTGGGATGGCCTGGTCGTGGGCATTAAGGAGGGCACATACTGCATGGAGCACTGGATGTGATGCATAAACAATGAATCTTGGAACACTGAAAAAATAAAAAAAAAATTAAAGTGTTGTGTTAAGGAGATTTAAAACAATAAGTTAACAGATTCAACTTTTACAACTTTGGGGGGATTTGTGCTTTGTAGTGTGAACTCGTGCAGTCCTCAGGATGCAGTATTCATACTCTAACTGGGAAGGAAACTAAGGCACAATCAAGTAACTTTCTTACAGTCTTCCAGCCTCTGTGGTACAGCCTGGGAAAAACACAGACAAACTGGCTGACAGCCCATTCCCTCAACATAGCATTATTCCCATCAGTTATGTGAGGAAACATTCTTGATGTAGGCAGGAAGGACGAGGGGGTCCTGGCAGCCATGGTGAAGACATCTGAAGCATGTTTTGACTGCATACCCGCTACCTTAGCATCCAAAGAGTTCTTCTCTTCTGCTTTTCTTCCCATACCTTCCCCGTAAGAGGAGCTTCTCGAGAAATGGAAAAGATGCTGGGAGTAGGGTGTTCAGGGTCTGAAGCAGCTTGCGCATTCCAGAAAATGTCTTGAAGGCTAAACCATCCTGAATCCCAGTTAACTTTGATGCATTTATTCTTGCTCAGTGCCATTAATACACCTGCAGTGATATCTGAATCACCTTGTCCCCACCACTATAAAAAACAAATCTACTAAATACAGCTCAGGAATTTTCAGTTCTTTCAACATCCATGCCACAGTCAAACACTGTGTAGGTTACTTGGATTGTTTATTTCCATAGATTTATTCTCCCACGGGCCACGGTGCTCACTGAAAACACAGCGGGTTCTCCCTTCCTTGTTGATTAAATTTTATTTTTAAAAAATATGTGGGGGGTGCCTGGGTGGCTCAGTTGGTTGGGTCTCTCAGATCAGACCCTGAGTTCAGGGTCATGAGATCAAGTCCCAAGTCGGGGTTCTGTGTTCAGAATGAGATCGCTTGTCCCTCTTCCTCTGTTCCTCCTCCTGCTGGCTCGCTCGCTCTCTCAAATATATAAATAAATAAATAAATAAATAAATAAAATTCTTAAGGAAAAAAGAGTAAAATACGTGGATCATTAGCATGCTTCTGAAAGTCAGCCCTAATCAAAAAGACAGACTTAAGGAAGTGTCTCTAAGTCCTACCTCCTTTTCATCCCGTGCCACGCCCACCTCCTGTGAGTGACCACCTATATTTTCTTCTGGTTTTTCTTCCACACGGTTCTTTTTATGAAACTAAGCAGATACATTCTATTTTTACTACTACTCCTCTTTCTCACTAAAACATAGCATACCGTATGTGATATTTTGCAGTTTTGCTTTCTTCACTTAAAACCCTCTCCTAGAATCACCCTGTGTCAGCCTAAAGAGATCTCTCATTCTACTTTACAGATGCCTAGTGTTTCCTTGTGTATGTGTATGCGGTAGCTTAGTCAACCCATTTCCCATCCTGGACATTTGTTTACAATCTTTGCAAAATTTTGCCATTACAGATTAAGCTGCAGTGAGTAACATTGTGCAAAGGCATTTTCATATATTGTTGTGAGTTATCTTTGGGTTAGATTCCTGTCAAGAGATCGCTGGGCCACAGGATAAATACACACATGGTTTTGTTAGATCCTGCCCAGTTCCAGCCCCCACAAGGATGCTATCATTGTGCATTCTCATCAGCTGGGCGTGAGACGGCTTGTTTCATATGATTAAGGGCTTTTTTCATATCTGGTTTTGTAAAGAGTTACTTTGGGTCTTTGTCCATTTTTCTCTAAGATTTCTAACCTTTTCTTCCTCAATTAAAAAATCATTTGTTCCTTAGCGATATCAGCCCTTTCCCTATGATATATGTTGCAAACATTTAGTCCCAGTTTGTCATTTCTTTTTTCACTTTGCTCATGATTTTGCTATCCAAAGTTCTTTTAAAAAATGTAGGGCGCCTGGGTGGCTCAGTGGGTTAAGCCGCTGCCTTCGGCTCAGGTCACGATCTCAGGGTCCTGGAATCGAGTCCCGCATCGGGCTCTCTGCTCTGCGGGGAGCCTGCTTCCTCCTCTCCCTCTCTCTGCCTGCCTCTCTGTCTGCTTGTAATCTCTGTCTGTCAAATAAATAAATAAAATCTTTAAAAAAAAATGTATATGTAGACAAATGTGCCAACTTATTATTTCCTTTTATTGAAAACAGATTAAGGAGAATTTCACCACATTTTTTTTCTAGTCCTTATGTACTTCTACTGTTTACATTTACACCTCTGATCCATTTGGACTTTATGTTAGTGTGTAATCTGGCATGTGTGTAATTTTATCTATTTCATTATTTATTAGAAAGACTCTTTGCTCCAGTGATTGAAATACCACATTTATAATATATCAGATTTCAAGAAGTGGTTAGGTATCTGGTAGCAATAGTCTCCTTTCCCCCTTTGCCATGTTTCCCTGGATGTTCTTGTGTGTTGAATTTTCCAAATGGACTATGATACCAGCTTATCTACTTCCATGACAAAGTCTCATAGGTATTTTATTGGGTCATATCAAATTTGTAAACCAACTTAATAGGAACTGATATCCTGACTATGCCAAGCTTTACTAACAAACAAGGGATGTCTTTATTCTTGGCTACTTTGTGTCCTTCAGGAGAGAATTAGAGTTTTTTCTTTTATAGATTTTAAATATTTCCTGTTAAGGTTATTTTAATGTTTTAAATTTTTTCATTGGTATTATAAATGGGTTATTATTTGTATATGTGAATACCATTATTCTTTGTGTGTTAATTTTATATCCTGCTGTTTTGTTGGATTAGTTTATTGTTGAGTTAATTCAATCATTGATTCTTTGGGGTTTCCCACGTATATTATCCTGTTAACTCTACAGGGAGGGAGTTTTATTTCTTCTTTTCTTATTCTTATGCTCCTTAGTGTTTTATCTTGTTTAATTGCATTGGGTAATAATTCCAGAGTAATAATTAAATTGTAGTAGATATATTGAGCATACCTGCTTATTCCTTACTTTGTGGGAAAACCTTTAAAGTCATTTACTAAATAACTTTTAGTAAAGTTAGTTATTTACTAAATAATTTTTCTTCCCTTTTCCATATTAAATTATGTTTGACTTGCATCATATTTAATTTATGATGATTTATAATGTATTGTAACATGTGGGTGCCTGTCTACTCTAATTACTCAGCATTTCAAGACAGTTTGTTCTTTTTCTCTCTTAAATTTTCTAAATTAGTTGCAACATTTTACTATGTGTGTTTTTGCTCCTATTACTTGAAATTTTATTACGCATTCTCATTTTTAAAAATCCAAAGCTAATGAAAACATTTCTTCTTTTCAACAACATGCTTCAGAACACTTCAACCAGACACTCCCTCTTGACATTCAAGCAATTCAAATACAAGTCTTTACTTACGGCATTAAAAAAAAAAAAAATTAACCTGTAGATGAGACATGAATCTTCCATCATTTCTTATGGGTATTGCTTCTTTAGATTTTCATATATTCACTAGTTCTTTGCTCACTATCTCTTCTGGGACCAATTTCTTTATTAGCAGTTATAGCCTAAACACATTCATTTAATTGATATTTTCTAAGTGTTTATTACATGAAACTACCTCCTTCTTTTTTTTTTTGTTTTTAAGATTTATTTGTTTATTTGAGAAAGAGAGAGAGAGAGAGAGAGAGAGAGAAAGTAGGTGTTAGCAGGGGTAGGGGCAAAGGGAATGGGAGGGAGAGAGTCCCAAGCAGACTCCCCTCTGAGTGCAGAGTGTAACACAGGACTCTGATCTCATGACCCTGAGATCATGACCTGACCAAAAGTCAGACGTTTAACCTACAGAAGCTACCCAGGCATCCTTAAAATACCTTTTTATTTTTTTAAAAAATTTTATTTATTTATTTGACAGAGACGCAGGCAGAGAGAGAGAGAGACAGGAGGAAGCAGGCTCCCCGCTGATCAGAGAGCCCAACACGGAACTTGATTCCAGGACCCTGAGATCATGACTCTAGTCGAAGGCAGAGGCTCAACCCACTGAGCCACTCAGGCGCCCAATACCTTATTCTTAAAAGACCACTTTGCTCAGTAGGCATTTCTAATAGACAGTAATTTCCTCTCAACACAATGGATTACTTAGCTTCTATTCTTGCTCTTAATATGTCACTATTAGAATACCTGTCATTTTTGTGTGTGGGGGGGGAGATCTATGTGTCTTTTCATCTTTATGTCCTGTAGTCCCTACCACATGATTGGTCTATATCTCTTTATTTTTCTAGCTTGTCACATAATGTCCATTCATGCCTCTCATTCATGTGTTTGGCCAGTTTGGGAAAATTCTGTCAACATCTCCTTGAGTTTTGCTTTCTCTCCTTTGGACTATATATTTGTGAGACCTTCTCACTCTATCTTCATAGTTCTTATTTCTCTTTCATATTTTCTCTCTCATTCTACCTGTCTGTCTCATTTGGAGTAATTTCCTCAGCTCCGTTTCATGGTTCACCAACTCTCTTTTCAGCTGTATCTAGTATGTTCTTTACCTCATTATTGAGTTCTACCTTTTGATAAAGTTATTTTTCTTTCTATAGAAATGTTCCTTTATGAATGTTCTTATTAGAATCTACAGAGTTTTTTTTAAATATTTTATTTATTTATTTGACAGAGAACACAAGTAGGCAGAGAGGCAGGCAGAGAGAGAGAGAGAAGCAGGCTCTGCACTGAGCAGAGAGCTCGATGCGGGGCTCAATCCCAGGACCCTGGGATCATGACCTGGGCCAAAGGCAGAGGTTTTAACCCGCTGAGCCACCCAGGTGCCCCGACAGGGTTGTTTTTGATAACCTTTTTGTTCCTCACTCATTTTTCAAAATTCAGTATCTTTTGACAATTAATGTTTTATGCATAAATATTCTTTACCTGGTAATCCCAATGTATGAAGGACTTGGAGATCTAAATCTGTTGTGTTCTTACTGTCAATCATAGTATTTAACTCCCCAGTCTTTTTTATCCATTTGTCTATTGACGGGCATCTTGGATCTTTCCACAGTTTGACAATTGTGGACACTGCTGCTATGAACACTGGGGTGCACATGGCCCTTCTTTTCACTACATCTGTATCTTTGGGGTAAATACCCGGTAATGCAATTTCTGGGTCATAGGATAGCTCTATTTTTAATTTTTTGAGGAACCTCTACACTGTTTTCCAAAGTGGCTGTACCAACTTGCATTCCCACCAATGGTATAAGAGGGTTCCTCTTTCTCCACATCCTCACCAACATTTGCTGTTTCCTGCTTTGTGAAATTTTGCCATTCTAACTGGTGTAAGGTGGTATCTCAATGTGGTTTTGATTTGAATTTCCCTGATGGCTTTAAATTTAATGATTATTTCACTCTCCTACCTGAACTTCCAATACCTAGTCTTGCCTTCAATCCAACCTACTTCAGAGTGACTTTTTTCCCCTACAACATCTCACACATGTTGCTTCCTGAATAAAAACCCTTCAAGGGCATTCCACCACTCAAAGTCCTTAGGATGGCATGGAGACCTTACTGTTCTGAGATCCTTTTACACACCCCTACTTCCAATTCTCTAACTACCCCCCCATCCTACTGGATCTCTTCTACTTCCCCCCATTTCATTCTTAGTCTTGCCTCTGATTATTTATGCAGATTGTTCCTTTTGCAAGTAATGTCCCTCTAATTTCTCCAGAGTTGTGACTCCCTTAATTCTCAGCTAGACTTTACCATACTCAGACTTCCCTGACCTGCCATGTCTGGCCAAAGCATATTTCTGATGTACTCCATAATCACCCTTTGCATATATTTATTATATATACATGTAGATATAATATAATATAATATAATATAATATAATATAATATAATATATAGATACATAGATATATCTGCTGTAATAATCAGTTATGGACTTCAAAGACCATTTCTTGTTCATCTTTCTATACCCAATACCTGGTATTAAATGGCTTAACTTGAATGTGTCAATACATTCATGGTCTCTTGCCTTCAGCTCAAGTATCTTGAGAAGAGTGGCTATACTTTTTGAATAAGATGCCCAGTTTCTTACATAACTTGAGTTGAAAAGTAGCTCCAATGATAGCCATTAAATTGATGCTTGTCCAGAATGGCCTAATTCAGAAGTTTCCCAAGCTCAGTAAATTATCTGAGGTAAGTCATAGGAATAATTATGTTTAACAGTTTTGTGGAGTTATAATTGGTATACAATAAATGGCACATTTAAAGTTCACAATTTAATAAGCTTTCACATATGGCTAGACTTGTGAAATCATCTATAATCTAGATAATGAACACATTGATCACCCTCACTGGGTTTTCCAGTTTGGAGTTATTTCAAATAAAGCTGCTATAAATGTTTGTGTATAAGTCATATAAATACAACTTAGGTGAATATCTAGGAGTAGAATATTTGTACCATGTAGACAATGTATATTTAACTTTTTAAGAAGCAGACTGTTCTACAAACCACTTACAAACCAACTTACAAACTACTACAAACCAACTTACCTTTCTACAAGCAGTGCATGAGAGTTCCAGTTTCCTAGTGTCCAATTTCAGACAATCTAACAGGTGTGAAGCAGCATCTCACTGTGTATTTCTCCAATGGCTAATAACGTTGAGTGTCTTTTCACATGGTTATTTTCCAGCTGTATGTTTTCTCTGGTGAAGTGTTGGTTCAGATCATTTGCTCTTCTTTGGTTGTTTGCTTTCTTCCTATAGGATCTTGAGAGTTCTTAACAAATTTGGGGTACAAGTTCTTTATCAGACATGTAATTTGGAAGTATTTTCTCTCAGTCTGTGGTTTGTTTTTTTTTTCCCAAATATTTATTTAAATTCCAGTTAGTTAATATACAGTGCAATATTAGTTTCTGGTGTAGAATTCAGTGATTTGTCATTTACATACAACACCCCGTGCTCATCACAATTGCCTTCCTTAATACTCATCATCTATTTAATCTATCCTCCCTCCCACCTCTCCCCCAGCAGCCCTCAGTTTGTTCTCTATAATTAAGAGTCTGTTTCTTGGTTTGCCTCCCCCCCTCCATGTTCATCTCTTTTATTTCTTTAATTCCATGTATGAATGAAATCATATGCTATTTGTCTTTCTTTGACTTATTTCACTTAACATTAATACTCTCTAGCTCCATCCATGTCATTGCAAAAGACATGATTTCATTCCTTTTGATGGCTGAGTAATAAAACATCATACACACACACACACACACACACACACACACCACTTCTTTCTTTATCCATTCATCTGTGGGTAGACATTTGGGCTCTTTCCATAATTTGGCTATTGTTGATAACAATGCTATAAACATTGGAGGTATATACCCCTTTAACTCTGTATTTTTGTATCTTTTGGGTAAATACCTAGTAGTATTTACTGCTAGACTGTAGGGTAGTTCTATTTTAACTTTTTGAGGAACCTCCCATACTGTTTCCCAGAGTGGCTGCACCAGTTTGCATTCCCACTAACAGTGTAAGAGGGATCCCCTTCCTCCACTTCTTCCCCAACATCCATTGTGTCCTGTGCTGTGAATTTTAGCTATTGTGATTGATGTGAGGTAGTATCTCATTGTAGTCTTGATGTGTATTTCCCTGATGATGAGTGATGTTGTGAATCTTTTCATGTGTCTGGTAACAATCTGGAGGTCTTTAGGAAAATGCCTGTTCATGTCTTCTGCCCATTTTTAATTGAATTATTTGGGGGGGCTTCAGTTTTATAAGTCCTTTATACATTTTGGATATTTACTCTTTGGCATATATGTCATTTGCAAATATCTTATCCCATTCTGAACATTGCCTTTTAGTTTTGTTGATTGTTTCCTTCCATGTGCAGAAACTTTTAATTTTGATGAAGTACTAATAGTTTATTTTTGCTTTTGTTGCTCTTGTTTTAGGAAATATATTTAGTAAGAAGTTGCTATGGCAAATATCAAAGAGGTTACTGCCTGCATTCTCCTCTAGGACCTATCTCATATTTAGGTCTTTCATCCATTTTGAATTTATTTTTGTGTATGGTGTAAGAAAGTGATCGAATTTCATTATTCTGCATGTTGTTGTCTAGCTTTCCCAAAACTGTTGAACTGTTTTTCCATTGGATATTCTTTCCTGCTTTGCTAAAGATTAGTTGAATATGCAGTTAGTTGTGGGTTCATTTCTGGGTTTTCTATTCAGTTCTATGAATCTATGTGTCTGCTTTTTGTGCCAGTACCATACTGTTTTGATTACTACAGTTTTATGATATAACATGAAGTCGGGAATTGTGATTCCTCCAACCTTGATTTTCTTTTTTAAGACTGCTTTTGCTATTTGGGTTCTTTTGTGGTTTCATAAAATTTTAGGATTGTTGTTCCAGCTCTGTGAAAAATACTGGTGGTATTCTGATAGGGACTTCATTAAATGTATAGATTGCTTTGGATGATACAGTTATTTTAACAACATTCTTTCTTCCTATCCATGAGCATGAAATGCTTTTCCATTTCTTTGTGTCATCTTCAATTTCTCTTATCAGTGTTCTATCATTTTCAGAGTACAGATCTTTTACCTCTTTGGTTAGGCTTATTTATTCCTAGGTATCTTGTGGATTTTGGTACAATTATAAATGGTATTGATTCCTTGATTTCTTTTTCTACTGCTTCATTATTGGTGTATAGAAGTGCAATAAATTTCTGTACTTTGATTTATATCCTGCAACTTCTGAATTCGTGTATCAGTTCTAGGAATTTTTGGTGGAGTCTTTTGGGTTTTCTATAGAGAGTATCA
The DNA here is from genome assembly GCF_020171115.1 of Neogale vison. Lineage (NCBI taxonomy): Eukaryota > Metazoa > Chordata > Mammalia > Carnivora > Mustelidae > Neogale > Neogale vison. The sequence goes on from NC_058100.1 coordinate 10,767,024, forward strand.
TATCATCTGCAAATAGTTAAAGTTTGAAATCTTCCTTGCCAATTTAGATGTCTTTTATTTCTTTTTATTGTCTGATTGCTGAGGCTAGAACTTCTAATAATATGTTAAGTAATAATGGTGAGAGTGGACATCCCTGGCTTGTTCCTGGCAATAGAGGAAAATCTCTCCATTTTTTCCCCATTGAGAATGATGTTAGCTGTGGGTTCTACATATATAGCTTTTATTATGTTGAGGTATGTTCCTTCCAAACGTTCTTTGTTGAGGGTTTGGATTATGAATGGATGTTATACGTTGTCAAATTATTTTTCTGCATCTATTTAAAGGTGTGGCTTGTCTCTTAATAGCACCTTTTTTTTTTTTTAAAGATTTTATTTATTTATTTGACAGACAGAGATCACAAGTAGGCAGAGAGGCAGGCAGAGAGAGAGAAGGAAGGAGGCTCCCTGCTGAGCAGAGAGCCCAATTGAGGGCTCAATCCCAGGATGACTGGGATCATGACTTGAGCCAAAGGCAGAGGCTTTAACCCACTGAGCCTCCCAGGTGCCCCTTAATAGTATCTTTTAAAGAGCAGATGTCCTGGGCGCCTGGGTGGCTCAGTGGGTTAAGCTGCTGCCTTTGGCTCAGGTCATGATCTCAGGGTCCTGGGATTGAGCCCTGCATTGGGCTCTCTGCTCAGCAGGGAGCCTGCTTCCTCCTCTCTCTCTGCCTGCTTGTGATCTTGCTCTGTCAAATAAATAAATAAAATCTTTAAAAAAAAAAAAAAAAGAGCAGATGTCCTTAGTTCTATCTTTTATTTATTTATTTAGGTGGCTTATGCCTTCAGTAATATATTTAAAAAACTTTTTCTTAATCTGAAGCAACAAAGATTTATTTCTATATTTTCTTTTAAATGTTTTATAGCTTTAGGTTTTTTGCATTTAAATTTACTATCTTTTGAGGTTCACTTTTTACATACAGTGCATGGTGTGGACTGAGGATCCTATTTATGCATATGGATATCCAAGTCTTTTAGCCAATTTGTTGACAAGACTACTCTTTCTCTATAGGACTGCCTTTGGCAACTTTGTAAAAAATTGATTGACTATCAATATGTGGGTTTATTTCTCAACTCTACTTATTGTATTGGTCTATTTCATTGCCATTACCATATTGTTTTGATTTCTGTAGTTCTGTAATAGATCATGACATTTGGTAATATTAGTCCTCTAACTTTGTTTTTCTGTTTCCAAGTTGTTTTATCTATTCCAGGTTTTCTGTGTTCTAATAGGCATTTTAAAAATAGCTCATTTATTTCTACAAAAGTCAGACGTTACTAGTAAACAGTATAGTTTCATTCCTTTACTTCCAGCCTTTGAGTTATTGTCATGCAATCCATTTGTACATATGTTATGACTTTCCTTTAAGCATTTGGTGATCTTTTGAATAGACTTAAATAATAAGGAAAAAAAAAACCTTTATATTTACCCAAGTAGGTACCATTTTGGTTTTCTTAATTTCTTAAGAAATTTCTTAATTTGTAGTTCTGTTCATAATCTATCTCTTTCTCTGGCTGCTTTGAGTTTTTCACTTCATCACTGGCTGTAAGTAATTTAATTTTGATTTTCCGAGTGTACTTTCCTTCATATTTCCTATGCTTAGGATTTATTGAGCTTTTTGGATTTGTGGTTTGTAGTTTTCATCAAATTTGGAAAAGTTTTTTGTGTTATTCTTTAAATGTCTCTCTCCACCATAACCTTTATAAGCTTCCATTACATATATGTTTAGCTGTTTAAAACTGAAATCAATTAATTAAATTAATAATGTTGCATCAGATTACTGATGCTATGTTAAATTTTTTCAGCTTTCTTTTCCTTTGTGTACTTCATTTTTGCCAAGTTAATAGTCCTATGTCTTCACATTCACTAATCTTTTGTTTGCAACACCTAATCTGCTGTTATTCCATCCATTGTGTCTTTCTTCTCAGACATTACAGTTTTTGTCTCCAGAAGTTCTGTTTGGAACTTCCTGATATGGAACCAATTACAACAACCATTCAGTGTTCCTGTCTTCTAATTCGATCACCTATATCATTTCTGCAACAGTTTTATCTTATTGAATTTTCTGTTCATCATTGTTAGTATTTTCTTGTTTCTTTAAATGCTTGGTAATCTTTTTTTATTGGATATGAAACATTTTGGTTTTTATTTTGTCATGTTCAATATATTTTTATATCCTTATAGATATTGAGAATTTTGTTCTGTGACATGCTTAAATCACCTGAAAACAGTCTGATCCTTTGGGGTTTTCCTTTTAAGTTCTGTTAGGTTGGATCAAAGCTGAATTTCAGCCTGAGGTTAATTTTTCCCACTACTGAGGTGAGACTGTTCTTAGAAGTCTAACCAATTCTTCCTAAAGTATAAAGTTTTCCACTGTGTTTATTGTGGATGGATAATATTTCTAGTCCTTTGATAGCTTTTGCCTAAAACACATAAAACATGGAAACACATAGTCCTTTGTGAACTCTGATCACTGTTTCTTCTAATCTTTTAGGGTGGTTCTTTCTACAGCCATGAGTAATTAATTTATATTCTTGTGATAATCAGTATTAAGCTGAATAATCTGGAGACAGTCTCTACAGATCTCTGGAATTCTCTCTCCCTGGAGCTTCTCTCCTGTTTTGTATTCTGCACCATGAGCTGTAGCTCTCTTGGCATCCCTGAAATTGTAGCTCCAGGTCTTTAATCAGGGAGACTATAGGGCTCTGCCTGGGCTCCCCTTGCCTGTGCCGCTTCCTGAAACTTTCTTGAGGCAGTAGCTGAGGGTAGCCTAGAATGCATCTCATTGTTTTTTCATTTCAGTTTTCATTGTCCTTCATTGTCTGACATCCAATATTTTGAATGCCATTGTTTCATATGTGTTTCCATGTTTTATGTGTTTTAGGCAAAAGCTATCATTAATCCGTCTTTTTTAGACGGTTAGGATAAATTTTGATTTAAAAGTTTTCTAGGTGTTTCTTTGCAGTCAAGCATGGGAAGAATGTGACTATAAAATCAAATGGAATTTAGGGCACCTGGGTGGTACAGTTGGTTAGACATTTCATCTTGGTTTCAGCTCTGGTTGTAATGTCAGGGTCCTGGGCTGGAGCCCCACATCAGGCTCTGCTCTCAGCACAGAGTCTTCTTGGGATTCTCTCTCCCTCTCCTTCTGTCCTTCTTTCTCATGCTCTATCTCTCTCTTTCACAAATAAATAAATAAATCTTTAAAAAAAATCAAATGGAATGAAGTGGTAAATAAATGTTGATATAGATTAAGCTATGAGAAATAAGAACTTCATCAGTTGCTTATGCTCAACGTATCAGAGCCAGTGGTTCAGAATTGTTTGAGATGGGGAGTCAATGAGAGTATTCTTGAGCTCTTACCAATTCAGTATCATTACAGAAATTTTTATTTACAACTTATTTTTGTTTTATATAATAATATCATTTATAAGCAGTAAGTTGATTCCTGAATATAACATATATCTACTCCCTTTAGATAATAAACCAGAGCTTGAGTCTGCTTTTCTCTTTTATGAAGAAAATAAAGAAAGAGGTTTGAGGACAATTCTGAGATAAGCTATCCCCAGTTGCTTTCTTCCCTATCTTGGGATTTATAGGCAGTGGGAACTTTGTTTTAACATATATTTGTTATGTGATGATAAAATGGCACCTGTTGGCTCTTTGTCAATGGATGGAAACCATATATTCAGTATCCATAACCTGAATCAGAGACAAGTACATCACCAACAAAGAGCATGAAATGTTAAGATCAAAGACAAGGCAGCATTACTGTCATTAAAGCCACAGAATGAATTGAAAATGGATGACAAATGTTGACTTCCCAAAACTTGACCATTGGAGGTTGAGTGGGTATTTTGAACGAATGGAAGTGTGGGTACCAGACACCTGAGGTCTGGACTGTGGCTGGTGGGGAGATTCTGTGACTGGACAGAAGTAAGGCAGATGAAAGATGAGGTAAGCAACTTTATACACCATGTGCTTTTCTCAGCAATACCAAGGTAGTAAAATGACATCCAATTCATTTTCTCAGCAGCAGTCAGCAAGTACTTCCCATCCCCTACTGTGTGTAGAACCATTGGAAAGATCACAATAGGAACAGAATGATGTATAAAACAGGGCCTCTAACCCGAGGAAGCTGGAATAGAGCTGAGAGTAGGAGTACAGTGTGGGTCCATCTGAAACCAGCATATCTCTAATAAGTTAAACAAAAAAATAGAAGGGAACACGTATGGGAGGTCAGGTGCTCTCCATTTGTTACCTCATTTATTCATCACCGGTCCTCTGAGGTAGCTACTCATATTTTTCCCATTTTATGAAGAAAGAAGATGAGATCCAGACAATTTAAAGTAACTTGCTGACTAACTTGCTGAGTCTGCTCAGCTTGCCACAACAAAATACCATAGACTGGGTGGCTAATAAACAACAAATATTTATTTCTCACAGTTTTGGAAGCTGGGAAGTCCAAGCTCAAGGCAGATTCAGTGTCTGGTGCCTTCAGGTTCATAGACTGTCGTCTTCTCTCTGTGATCTCTCATAGAGGAAGGGGAAGAGGAACTCCCTGGGATCCTGGGCATGAGGCCACTAGTCTCATTCATGCAGTCTTCACCTTCATGACCTAATCCCTTCCCCAAAGCCCCACCTCCAACTACCATGTCACCAAGAAGAACAGGTTTTCATATGAATTGGGGAGGGGTGGAACGCAAACATTCAGTCCACAGCACTTACCTTTGAACATACAGCTGGTGAGCTGCAGAGCCAGCATTCAGACCTAAACAAAGCCCGCCTCTCCGCCTTACCTCTTATTATTTTCATTGCAAAGGGTTGTTAGGAGTGAGATTTTTCGGGATAAAAACTGCATGCTAAGTTAGAATAAGAATTCTTGCTTGGATCATATACCATATCTTTCTCATATGAGCCCGTCTGGCCAAGAAAGTATCTCATTAGAAGGGGAATCCAGGAGCCACTGCAGAACTAAGCAAGCTCACAGACTGCCTTGGAAGACCACAGAGACTGCCATCCTTTGGCTCGCAAGTACACACTTCCTCCACCAGAAAATAAGTTCCACTGGCACATAGCACAGTGTCTGGTACATAGTAGCTGCACAGTAAATTCTTGTTGAATCAAGTGAATGGATGTGGAGAAGCTAGTCAGGGAGAAGGAGGATTCAAACCAGCGGCGGGAACACAGCTTTCCTTGTCTTCTGGTTTCTCCACCAAGTGCCACCAGTTCAGAAGCCTGGTCTCTTGAAGACCTGCACATATAGAAGTTCACAATCTTGCAGGGCCATGATTTTCCTCACACATAAGGCCATGTAGGGACACCTAGTGTGGCCTCATGTTGCCTGGAGGTTGGCCTCAGCCCAGGCACTGTGAAGCCAGCCTTACTGAGTTGCTGGAAGCACTGGAAATAGTGCCCATAATTCCTGGACCTGAGCCCATCGTCTCTCTCCACTGGGTCAAGTTTCCCCATAGAGAGCTAGTAGCAGAACTCTAGTACTCCCACATTCTCCTTCCAAATCCATGCTCTTGAATGAATAATTTGCTTCCTATTTCCCTTAGGAATGTTCCGTGTGTACAAAGTGACAAATCATACTTCTGTTGGCTCTGCTAAAAATGTCACTTTGTAGGTAACAACCAAATATTAATTTGGTTTTCAAATCCCCTTCTCAACAATGTATATAAAGTCACAGCAGGCCAGGAGTCTCGCTATAAAACCCACTCTTAGGTATGACATGTAAATAGATATTTAATAAGTGCTTAACGGTGATGATGATTTATATTTTGGCATGGGCCAAACAGAATGTTACCTTAGAAAGAGCTGCTCAGCATCTGACCGTCTCACACATGCCATGGTTTGGCAGCCAAGACAGGCAGGGTAGTATGCCTAGGGACTAGGAACTGCAAAGTCAAACAGAATTGTTCCTCTTTGCACCTGGCCACTCATGTCCACAGGCATTACAGATGCAATAATTTGATCTCCTAGTATTATACAAAAGTTCTTTTAGGTAAATATTGTTTTATTTTACATCAACGATACAAAATAGCCTGTGATATAGACTTACACTTGGAGCAACTGGACATTTAATGTGTGAAGAATGAACTTGTTTAGTTAATAGTTATTTAAAAAAAAAAAATACCAACCTGACCTCACTATTAAAACTTGCCACACAGTGTCAAATTTCCGAAAAAATTCACTTTATGTCACCAATCAACCATTCATTCAGAGCATAACTCTTTTCTAATAAATTGCTCTGTAGTTCATGCTTTGGGAGACATATAAGAGGTGGACAGTAAGGTCCCGGGACTTGAGTTTATAACTGACACAGACCAGAGGAATGCACATGCTAAAATTCACTGATGAAGCTACCTACGGGCAGTAATTAAAGAGTAACATTATGTTTATTATAAGCCAAGATTAAACGGTTTGTCTTAAATTCAGACATTCTGATGGCATTCACTGTTGCTTTTCCACAGGTGTGCACAAATTCAACCCAGATCTCACCCATCACTCAATTGCATGCTGCGTGGGGGCATCACCAGCCTTGTGAACCTGATGCAGACCCCTGCACACAAAGCAGCTAGTATACCCTAGGCGTTCAGGAATTCAGTGACTCCTGAAGAAATGAAATGATAGTTTTCCCTTCCACATTCCTTCCTCCCTCCCTTTCTTCTTTCCTTTTTTTTTTTCCTCTTTTAAGAAAAACTTACTTGCTCTGAGCAAGATGTTTGGCGCTAGAGATTGCAAGACAAATCAGCAATGTCCCCAGCCCTGGAGAGGCTCATGATCGAGTGCAGAAAACTGACAAGAAAGAGACAATAAAAAGTGAATTGGTTAGACATTTGAATTCAGTGTCTTAGGAGTTCCAGAGGAAAAGCTATTTATTTTAGGAAAAGACAGAGATTTTTATGATGTTTAGGGAAAGGATTCCACAGCTAGCATGATCATTAGTCAGTCCTTGGCTAAGGGGATGGTAGAAAAATAATGTTATAATGACCAAGAGTGTCAGAGCAGCTCATAATGGGGAACAAAAGAGCGAATACTGTATGATTATATAACTAGTTATTTTTAAGGAGAGTTTTATTGAAATTAGCTGGATGGATTTAATAGAAAAATTTAGTTTTACTGAGACATAATTCACATACCTTATCATTCACTCCCTTAAAGTATACAATTCAATGATTTTTAGTTTATTCATACATATGTGCAATCATTACCACCATCATTTTTAGAACATTTTCGTCACCTCAAAAAATAAGCAGACAAGCAAGCAAAGAAACAAACTTCCACACTCTTTAGCTATCACTCACCTATTCCCCCATCTCCTCTCCCTACCACCCAAAGCAACTGCGAGTCTACTTTCTGTCTCTACAGATTTCTGTGCTCTGGATATTTCATATCAACTGGATTATGCAATCTGAGGTCTTTTATGGCTGCCTTCCTCCACCTAGCATGAGGATTTCAAGGTTCATTCGTGTTATCGTATGTAACATCGATTCATTTCTTTATCTGGCCAAATATAATATTCTCTACATGGATATATACCACATTTTGTTTATCAACTCATTGTTTGATGGACATTTGGATTGTTTCCACATAAATGTACTTCTGACCATGACCTCTGCGGGGCGGACATAAGACGAGCCACACCTCACCCTTGTGTTTTCAGAAATCCATCCATCCTATGGACTTGTAAGCCTCCCAGCCCAGGATACAAGAAACATGTTAGTTAATGTTTCAGTTTCTAAAATAAAAAGGAAGCATTTCCACTTGAGAATTCCCAAGAAGTATTACAAAGCAATTCATTAAAAAACAAGCTGCTTGGGGCGCCTAGGTGATTCAGTGGGTTAAGCCTCTGCCTTCAGCTCAGGTCATGATCCCAGGGTCCTGGGATCGAGCCCCGCATGGGGTTCTCTGCTCAGCAGGGAGCCTGCTTCCTCCTCTCTCTCTGCCTGCCTCTCTGCCTACTTGTGATCTCCCTCTCTCTGTCAAATAAATAAAATATAGAATCTTTTAAAAAAACAAGCTGTTTAAAGATTTCTAGTTTCAAAGTCACTGTACATATATAAATGAGGAAAAAGTGTGGATGAGGGGTTAATAGCTAATGAGAGGGTTTTGTTGACCACCAGATTCATGACACAGAGGCTGCTCCACATCCATGGAGTGCTCCTCATGGGTCACAATTAACCCGATCTGGGAAGCACCACTACACAGTGGAGAGTCAATGAACTGTTGCTAAATATGTGGGGGGGAGGGTTGGTGGGGAGTAGACAGAATGAGGCATCAGAAAATAGAATTGCCATTCCTGCTCTAGCCCTTCTTAGATATACATTCGTGGGCAGGTCATTTACAGGTCACCCATTCCTTGGGTTTCCAATCTGTTAAATGGACTACTATTACCTAGTTTGTATGTTTTGTAAGGCTAATGCATATGAAAACACTCTGCGAAGAATAAATTATAAAAATATCAGCCAGTGTTACCAGCTCAAAATCTTGTTAAATAACTACATTTCCTCACCAGGCCCATGAATGTAGTAAAAGCTAACACTTAGTAAGTTCGTGATAAAAGTTCAGAAGTTCTCTATTAATTGTTTACAATTTACTTCCCAAACTCTTTATTTACCAGAACCCCAAGTAAGGAAATCAAAAAGGCTTATAATATATACCAGTCTTCTGAAATTCGAAGAAAGCTTGCAAGGACATCTGCTCCACCTTCTGCCTCCACACATTAAATTACAAACACAAAGGCCTCCAGAAAAGAACAAGCTGTGAGATGCACTGACCCATTTTTAATGGGTAACCTGCCTTCAAAGAGATAGGAATCCCTTTAGTTTTGGAAATAGTCTAAGAAAATGGAAGAAAGAACATCCAATCTGACCTTATGATTGAAGGTGTTTATCACAAGGTCTAAAATAAGAGAATTAAACCAGTATAGCGTAAGAACTTCAAAGTCTGAGTTGTCTTGGAAAAGTCACTTGGAATTATAAAATGGAAATGATAATCTTACGGTTCCCTTCTAAAAAAGGTAAGTGTACTGGAGAAGAAGTAGAAAATATTCCAGGGAACTCTGACCCAAGTATGGAACCACTGAAAGCTAGAAATGGAAGACACCATAGCAATAGCATAGTATACGTTCCTAACCCACCCATGAAGAGCTATGGGCAGAGGAAGTAACTGGTGTAAGGTCATACCAATAAGTAAGTAGGAAACTTGACACTAGAATATGGTCTCCTGATTGTCAAAAGTCCTTTTAACTCAATTTTCTTTTCGTAACCTTTTTACTGACTGATTCAAAGTAAGTAACAAAGAGTCATCTCGTATGTTGTATTGCTATTAGAAATCTGCTTTTAGAGTTGATGGACCATATATTCCACTCTCTCACAATTTTGATAAAGAAGTTGAAGATTAGAAACATTAAGGGGATACCTAGGTGGCTCAGTCAGTTGGGTGTCCGACTCCTAATTTCAGCTCAGGTCATGATCTTAGGGTTTTGGGATCCAACCCCACATGGGTCTCCACATGGGGCTCCACACCCAGTGAAGAGTCTGCTTGGGACACTATTCTCCCTCTTCCTCTGCCCCTCTCTAAAAAAAAAATGAAGAAACAAATAAATAAATCTTTATTTATTTATTTATTTATTTATTTTACAGAAAAGAAACATTAAGGAATTCTTCCAAGTCATATAGAATGACAAACGCAGAACAGAATGCATTTCTCTATCATTTTCATCACTTTTGTTCAATATTCTTCCCATTGCCGGACAGTTTCCTCTCCTGATCAGTATTTGAAAAGGTTTCTTCTTTTTAGGATGTGGCTAGGGTCCATGGTCATCCCAAAGGAAGGTAGCAAACACTAGGATGTCATGTTAGGGTCATTTTTTTTTTTCTTGCATTTACATGGGAAAGTACAATATGGGCTTTGTCATGACACATCTTCAGACCCTCCCGTTAAGTTATTTGCAAGTGAATAGCCCTGAGAATGCATTGAAAATATCTCTTTGAATGTTAAACAAATAAATTTGGGTAACTGATTATACCACCCCCTTCTGGATTTTACCTTGAAGGCAGTAACTAGGTATAATTTATGCCTACCACGTTTTTGATGGGTTGAATCAAAGCTACAGACAAAGTCACAACATAGTTGTACTTCCTGTAATCTGATGCTTTATGAAATGTGCTTCCAGTAGAAATATGCAATATTGTTATCTGACAACTTAGAACAATGCATACTTATCAATAAACTATCGATAAATTGCCCAGCTCCCTGCTTTTTAAAGAAAAAGCTCTCCCTACACAAAGTTAAAGGAAGAACATGGTTGATTAAAAAAAACAAATGAGCTATGTGAAGTTTATTTAGTTCAATTAATACAGGCAAGAGAAATAAAAAACAAAGTAAAATCTTTCCAATTTCTTCGACTCCTGGGCTTTCTTTTTTCCATGCTCTGGTAAAATTCAGCCTTATATGTTAAATCTTTTGAGCATCTGCAGTCTAGGTATACTTTCTTTCCTACTTCCTGTATACCTTGTCCATATCTCTATCCTGGCACCTGCTGCAAGGTTTACTTAGTCATCTTCCCAACAATGGTGAAATCTTGAAAGCAAAATATAGTCTTACTCATTTGTCCACATCCTGTGTTTATCAGCAGAGACAAGGAGATGGCCTGGGTTCAAAAAATATTTGTTAAATGAATAAAAGTTGGAATAAACAAGTGAATACGTAATCAGTGAGACTATACCTATGCTTCTAATTGCAGGAACATGAATAGAAATATATATATTATGGTAATTCATTCTCAAAACATAACCCAAAAAACCCAAATCTCATACAAAACAGCACAGCAGAAAAGGCTACAAAAAAAATACTGTAATATTGTGTTCCATTTTCAGCAAACTTCAGAAATACAAACTCTCCATCATTTGGGAAACCAGAGATAGATAATGGTCCAATCTCAGCCAAACAGTGCTATTAAAAACACAAACAACTGAACTCTATGTGCATTCCAATTTCCCTTGTGGTTCCAATTAAGATCACATCAATTAAGTGAACTTATCATTTTGCATCATGGAGCTCTTGAAAATTGTATAAAATTCAAGTTGGCATTTTCTTCCTTCCCTGATAAGGAAGGGACATGATTGCCTCACACTGATTGCATATTTAGCTCTCCAAACAGCTGCATAAACATTATAAGCAATACAGCAAAACAGGAAAAAAAAAAACTGTGGAGGCTAGAATCAAAGGACACATTTCTGAAACAGAGCATGCTATGGGCGGTTGATTCTAATTGAGAGATGATTCAGAAATATGAAGCCACCAGAGGAGTGGGCACTGCGGGAGAAAATGGGATGATTATATACCCCCACCCACACCCCAAATCCTAAAGTCAGATTGTTTGTTCATAGAACCTTAAATGAACTTCCCCAGTGAGGGCATTATTGCCACAGCAAGAGGGACTATTTCCCCAATGCCAGGCCACCCTGGGCAACATCTCTGGGGAGGGGTAAGGGTAGGGGGTGGAAACCGCCTGTTAAACCTCTTTTGGAGAGAGACTAGATTCCTGCTACCACCTTCCTACCCTTTAGAAAAGCTCACAGAATGGACAGATGATCTCCAAAGCTGCCTAGCATAACTTCCTTGCCATAGCAGGTCAAACATGGTAACGGGGTTCCCCCTTCTGCCTATATATTAACAGTTGATAAGAGCTCAGGGTACAGAGTCATTTTATCCTAGCTCAAATCTTAGCCAGACTAATTCGCATGATCTTGAGTATGTTACTCAACCTCTTTGTGTTTTGTTTCCTCCCTTGTAAAATGGGGGGGAAATAATTGTAACTACACGATAGGGTTGACATGAGAATCAAATGCAATAATGCATGTGAAGTCATTTGGAGCAGATATCCCTCAGTAAAGGGCAGCTGTTCTCACGCCTGAGTCCACATGTTGCTACAGCTGCTATTCCGGGGAGACTGATCTCTGTGATGTCTGGGCCCCCGAACAATGAAGTCTGCCCCATATGGCACTCTTCTCTCCCTGATGCTGTTGCCAAGGGATGCCCTCCCCAGGACCCTCTTCCAGCAAGGCTCACAGCTTCCTCTTCAAGCAAATAAAATGCTCCTTCTCAGAGAAATAAGTGGCAGTCTGCAGACAAATACAAGAATCTGCCTTAAAACATCCGCACTGTGATTAAAAATGATATAGTAGAAAAATGGCAAAAATCATACTGCTGTAAATACCCAGGATAGCACTTCAACTACCTATGGGTAAACAGACTTTTGTGAGCTGGTCCACAAACCTGCACAACATCCTTATCCTGGATTCCATGTAATGACTGATTCTGTAACGGGAGTGTGTTTGTGTGTGTCTGGGGCATGTCATGCAGCAAGGTGGGAGGAGAAAGAAAGTATCTCCATTTTACAGAGAAGACAACTGAGGCCCAGAGAGGCCGTTACTCTGACGAGGCTTCGGAGGTAAACCGATACCAGTGTTCCGGATCTAAACACACTTATGGAGATCTCAGGCCTGACATAGGAAGTAGTTTCTGGCGGGGGATAAACAAGTTTCCTCTGCTCTTCTAGAATGGACTTCCCACTTCCACCACCCTCTTCTCTGGGATGTTTCTGTTGCCCTTTAAAACATAGTCTAAAATGAAAAAGTAGAGGAGATGGAAGGAAATCTGCAGTATTAATGCGCAGTTGGGTTACAGAGGGTAGGAATTTCTTCTTTGTGTTTTCTATTTTCTAAATTTTTTACAGAGAACATCTTATAGGATATAGCAAGCATATTTATTTTTTAATTATTTTAAAAGTTCTACTCAAAACTCAACATTTTCATAGAGTCTTGCTCAGTTAGCCTTGTTTACCTCCGACAACTTCATTCACTCAGCACTCACGGCTTTGGCTCTTGATAATTTGTGCATTCTTTTTCTTTTTTTTTTTTTTTAAGATTTTATTTATTTATTTGTCAGAGAGAGAGGGAGAGAGAGCGAGCACAGGCAGACAGAGAGGCAGGCAGAGGCAGAGGGAGAAGCAGGCTCCCTGCCGAGCAAGGAGCCCGATGTGGGACTCGATCCCAGGACGCTGGGATCATGACCTGAGCCGAAGGCAGCTGCTCAACCAGCTGAGCCACCCAGGCGTCCCTGTACATTCTTTTTCACTTCTCTTTCTTTCCTATCTTCTTTCCCTCCCTCATTGCTCTTTTTCCCCCTCTTTAAGTTCATAATACATACCAAGAGATTGAAACATTACACGAGTGTAATGAAGATATTCTAGTTGTCAAACATGCAAACAATAGCAAGGTTCATGGGGTAGACGTTAAGAGTTTTTCATAATTTCTTCCTCTCTCTCCAAATCCCATTCTTCTCTTCCTCTAGGTTGCAAGTATTCAACTTGGCACATAATCTTAAATCTTTCACACATGTATGTATGTATGTACACATTATACATTTATATGACTGTGTATTTGTATGTATGCATGTTGGGTTTTTTTAAACAAATGAATCCAAATATCGTTTTCCTTCCAGTAAAACAGCTGTGATTACTGTCTTGGGATGTTAGTGTTTGACTCCAAGTTGAAGGGCCTACAGGTAAGAGAGACCCAGATTGAAGGGCCAGTTCTTAGAGTGTCCTTGTATGAAGGCCATGGGCCATGGTGACCTTCGCACAACTCAGCCACAGTCCAGACCTCACCATGTTGCTACATGTACAGGTAGCAGCACAAATGAGCTGTTGGCCATTGAGTCTACTGATGACAGGTGCTCATGACATATAAAACACGTGCTTTCCAAAAATAGATCGAGAAAGAAAGGGTCTCATGTCCAGGCCTCTGGGTGGCCTGTGATAAAATGTTCACCCCATTAATACTTAATGGAAACAATGCTATTTCAACATCATATCACCTGTGTTTATACAGACAGATGAATTGAATTCTTTGAGAAACCAGCTGGTCAGTTGATCGAGGTGGTAAATTGAGGATCCCTTAGCCTTAATCACAAAATATCCAAAGAAGAAAGATGAGAAAACTAAGTGTGTTTTGCAAAATGAGATCTGGTTCTTTCAGTTTTCTGAGGCACGTTTTGTGTGAGAGTCTCTCCTACCAGCCTTTGTTAGCTGTGACTTTTCCATCATTTGCTGAACTTCCACAAACATAAAGAATTCTTGCCTGTCGTTTTCAAAGTCCTAATGAGAGAAAATACTGGACTTCTGCTTCCTGAAACACATTTTCATAAGAAAACAGAAGAAAAGAATGCTGTTAGAGGAGTTGGTCTGGGGGGATAAGTTCTAAAGCGAGAACAACTAAATGAAAAGTCCTATTCCCATGTTGGTTGAGGTAAGTACCTCACTTGGGTGTGTCCAAGGAGAATGTAAGTGCAGAGCCCTTAACAAATGAGTATGTTGTTCTCCCAGGAAGCATGCAACTGGGCCCCGGCTGCATAAGTTCTGCCATATCAGGTAGCAGGGGAAGGGTTCATAGCAGTCCTTGATTTCGAGTGGTGTGCAGATGCTGTCTAATGGGATTATCAGGTGGCACATTCCCTTGGTTCATACTCCAGGTCTTCCCCCTGCTTTGACAATCCAAGTCAGAGTTGATATGATGATATTGGACTTGGAGTTGTTTTTGCTCTTAATTAAAAATACAGAAAAGCAGTTGGACAGAATTGCAATTGGACTGCTTGATAGTTGGTTATTGGCTGAAAAATTACAAAGGATAAAATATCAATATTAAAAGAAAAGTTCATTCATAAGTATTTCAAATCCATTGGGGGTGTGCCTTAATCTTACAGAAGTGTCATTATTTGCTTCCCTATGAAAGGGAGCTTCTTTGTACTGGTTTGCTTGGGAGGAGAAAGCCATCTAGCTGGTTGAGAAGAAACTGTTTATGTTAGATTGGGAGAAAGTTTGAACAGTCTGGACTCATGCACAAGAGGCAGATTTTAGGCACGAGCCACACTATAAACTATCCATCATAACTTCCTCGATAATTCAGACCCATCTCTGAACCGTCTCACCTGAATTCTACCATTTAGTTGTATCCTGTCCTACCTTGTAAGTTTTTCCTGTTTTTAGATCTGTTTATGTGTTGTCTCCCCAGTCAGCTCCTGAGTTCCTTGAGCACAGGCACTATACTGGTCTGCATTCTGATGAGCTCTTATTGGGTCTTTAGCAACCTCCCCAGTTGGCTTGGCAATCTGTTGCTGAGAAGCCTGTGAGTGAGTGTGACATGTGAGCACGTGTACACATCCCTGCCCTCCCCAGGACCCTCTTACAGCTCTCCTGCCACTGATCCATCACCCACAATAGGTCAGCATTCCCTGATTGGAGAGCAAACCACACCTGCATGCACCCTGCTCAGTCTATAACCTGCTCCTCCAAACTTTCCAATTCACCTGCCAAATCATAGTCAGTGGCCTGAGCAGGGCATCTCTAGGGCTGGAGGCACATGGACCTGGACCCACATTCCTGGATGACACCATTACCACTTGGCCATCTGTAGAGGGAGCGTGGGTGCTTGGAACATCTGGGCTGCCTTTGGGCCAACACGTGTCCGTCTTAGTCCCAGCCTCCCTCATGTGACCTCCCTGTGGGGGCAGGCCAGGTCACGGGGGAACTGGAACTATTTTTGAGAAGGCCATTGGCAGAAGGTCTTCTCATCCACTGCCCAAGTACCCCACATTCTCCATTCTCCAAGCCAAAACTTTGTAGAGCCATTGAAATAAGAGTCAGGGAGGAAATAAGGCCAAAGGGTGGAGGGAGAATCTGCAAACTGACATGGCAGGAGTCAGGAGAAGGGACTAATCTATTCTGATCTGATATGGTCTCTGGCTGTCTTCAGAGGCTTCCTTGCTCATCGTGTGCCTCCCTCCGTCTATGACTGTGGCACAGCATGAGACAGCTGCCTTTACCTACCTCCCTGGAAAGTGGGGAAATAGTTAAAAGGACATTAAGATGCACAGGTAGGAGTGCTTCCCACATTTAAACAAAATACGAAACACATACAATATATAGGGAACTATCAGCCTTATGCTGTTTCTCTTAGGGCTTTGGTGGGGAGTGTTCATTACTCACTTCATGTGTGTGGCTGTTGAGAGGTTCTGAATTGCATTTGTACTTGTTGACTCATTGTACTGAAACAGCAAAACCAAGAGAGAGAAAGAAAAATATTCTTTGTTTGCTAAAAATGGAGGTATGAGAAGGTGAAGCAGTCTACCCAGAGCTACACAGAAAGTTCAGGACAAGAACATGACCTGATTCCAGAAGAGAAATTGGTGCTCCTTCTTTACATTCTTTTGTCCTTTGAGGGCATGAATCTACTTATTCTAGTTTCAGGCAGTCATTAGTGACTGTGCAGGATAACTGGCTTCCACTCTGAGTGTAGGGAAGAGCATCCCTTGCCTGCTGTCCTTATGGTTGAGGGGATCTTGTGAATAGTTCTGGACAGGCAGGAGCCTGCAAGAGCCAATGCATAATTTACTAAATTCTCCCTTGCCAGCTACACAAATCAAAATGCTTCAGATTCTTAAGCCCCCTGCCCCCACCATCAACCCGAGGTGGGCCCATAGTATGAGCAAGAAACAAATCATTGTTATTTCCAGCCACTGAAATTTTGGAGTTACTAGATGCTGCGGCATACCCTAATTGATCTGGACTCGTACAGGATCATGGAAATGAACTTAAAAGTCCCAGAGCATGACAGCATCAGAATTTTTGATTAGTAAAAACCCAAGAAGGGCCTATGAAGGAAGCTGAGGACCAGGTTCACAGACCCCTGCCTCTATACAAAATTTCTTTTTACTTTAGTGTACTTAAAATGCATTTAGTCCATCTAAATCCTAAGGTGTGGTTCTCTTTAAGACATTACCAGGTGGTCTTTGGGTTACCCCCTTGAATATTTACTTCAGTATCTCTCACAATGGGGGATAC
This sequence comes from Neogale vison, assembly GCF_020171115.1. NCBI lineage: Eukaryota > Metazoa > Chordata > Mammalia > Carnivora > Mustelidae > Neogale > Neogale vison. Next base: position 10,783,971 of record NC_058100.1, read on the forward strand.
TCATACTCCCCAAACATTTCCTTGGGTCATACATTTCCTTTCCATTCTTTCTTGGCAATCAGTGGGAAAAATGTTCTTCTTTATGCTAAGTCAGCATTTTCCTGTAATGTATATTCAGTTGCCCCTGTTCTTTCCTCCTGAGCCATAGAGAACATGTGTCATTCTCTTTTTATGTAATCCTTCTGAATAATTTGAACAGCATGAACGCTCCAAATTACTTCTCCATGTTGAACATTCCCAAGGTCCTCAATCATTCCTTATATTGAATTTTTTTGAGGTCTTTTATCATTCTGTCTTTCTCATCAGGACAGGTACAATCTGTAAATATACTGTTAGAAATATGGCACCCCGGAGAACACGTGGTACTATTGATAGTGTGGCTTAACCTACGTGAAGTGAAATTATATTATCATATTCTGAATGTCCAAGCTCCATTAAACCTAAATTTAACATGAAAGGCCCCAACTTAAATCTATCAATTTTACATCCTTATTCTTTTGTGACGATATTAGCTATACCCTTAGCTTATTGCTATTCCCTTCTTGTAACTATAAGCTCTCTAGGAAATCATCATAGTCACAGATGGAACATTGAACTGGACATTGGCCAAATGGAGTCTTAACCCCAATGAAGACATCAGTCTGGTAGTAAAGATCCCTTAGGTTCAGGCACAAAGCATTTGCATATCCCCTTCACTGTATTATCATATAGATGGCACTGCTCTAATATATGGTCATATTAGAGAGTCTATGGATTCTTTGCCAAGTTACAGAACATGAGGTTCATTCTATTCCCCTAACTTGCTGGTCTAGTGCTACCCAGTCACAAAAGGATACATGGTTAGTTTGTTATGCTCTGCTTTTCCTAAATGCAGATTGGTAACTAGAGACCACTTCTCCATCCCTAAGTACATATAACCTGTTCTAGAATAATACTTAGGATTACTGACATGTTTGTCAGTTTACATTTTTTCCCTTTGGAGATATTTTGCCATCATCGATTCAACATGTGTTCTGTTCTCCATGTTTTTGGTTTGTTTGTTTTTTGTTTTTCTTTTCTTTTTTTTTTTTTTTTTTCAGAAAACAGACTGTGAGTTAGCTCTGTTATTTATATATACCCTCTTAGTATCCTGAGATGAAATTTGTTACAACCAATAGACATAAACACACCAAGAGCACCTTGTACTTTCCCTACTGTGTTTTTTCACTTATGCTAGTAAATATCTGATCTAGTCATTCTCCTATCCCAGAAGACAGGTATGAATTAGAGAAGTTGATAATCTGGTGAACTCAGAAGCCTAGCATCCCCCCCGCAACACTTTTAAGAGGGTCCATGAATTTGTACCCAAAGATTTTGTGGCTATTTACCAACGCTGTTTCTCTCCTCTTTCTTCATCTCTTCACGACCTAAGGTCATATTCTAGCCCCCCTGCTTCCTCTGAATCCCTTTGCCATCTTTGGTTTATAGCTTAATAAGATTCTCTAAAGGATCTCTGACCCTCTCTATGTTAAAGGAAAAGAGAAAATATCTTTTATCTTTTTCCCTGGTGCTTAGTTGAATTCTGTGTGTACTAGGATATTCAGCAGATTTTGGTTGAGTGAGTAAATGAATATTTCACGTTGTTCCATTTTTCCAAGAAAGGGAGCTACAGTTTTCTCATTTTTATTCATGCTTCAACAGTGTTTTGGTTTTTGTTTTTTTTTAAAGAGTCCTTTTCCCCCTCAGAGCTCTTTTTTAAGCTTTAGTTTTTCTGACCATATGCATGCATGCTGTAGTCTTCTTTATGAATTCTGTTGCTCTTACGATCTTATCTTCGTTCCTATGAGTTCACATTGGTTTCTCTAATTAAAATAATTCTTTCCTGTCTTCATGATAGGAACTTTATGCACAGTTAAGAGCCTTGAAAGGATTCCTTAGACCAAATCCTTCCCCATCACGCTTAGTTATTATAGAAATTCATAGACTAGGGAACAAAGACTTTGCTTTTGTAATTAGAGAGATTAATAATAACCGCCTGCATTTGGAGCCTTTTCACCTTTGATGACAGGATGACAGAAAAACTGGTGGTCCTGGTGAGTGCACTATTCGGATGGCCCAGATATGAAGGAATCTTGCACAGAGCATGATTATTGACAGCTTCCCAGCAACTGTGTCTTCAGGTCCACCCCAGTGCTCACGCAGAAGCCATGCTTCCTTGGGCTGCTCCCAACCAATCCTGAAGTAGCTCAAAAATGATGGGACTACTGGAGCTGGGCCATTGATTTCTCAGGATTATTGCCTTGGTTGAGATTTTCTCCAAGCCACGCTACACAGATACCTCAGTAGAGCTAGAGGATTTTTTTTTTTTTTAAGTTAAGTTGGCGCTACACCCAAGTGGGCTTGGACTCACGACCCTGTGATCAAGAGTCGCATGCTCTACGGACTGAGTCAGCCAGGCCCTCCTGATATCTCATATAGTCAAATTCAATCACTCCATTCCTTGGGGTTAAGTTTTCCTTTGCTTGTTTCTGTGATACAATGAACTATAATGGAGTGGAAGAAAGGAGATCCGAAGCTCCAGACTGGTCTGTCAATTGATTCCTTACCTGGCCTTTGGCATTCCCAGTTCTCAGTGGGTAGGACAGGGGGCTGAAGTCAAGGGCCACTTCAGTGACCCCAGTCCTCACATCCTCTGGGGAGCCAGGGAAAGGGAGGAACTGCTCTTTCTTTTGCACTGGGGTGTCACACTCTCTACCACTTACTTTCCATAACACTTTAGATGATAAAATCTATCCCCCCACCCTGTGTTGATTTGGGGGAAAAACGGTCACAATTCAACAGAAATTTTGAAAAAAACCAGCAGTTAAGGATTCTTGTGTTTGCATAGGGACAGCTACTTTGAAATTTCCTTGGCTGAGAAGCCAGCTTCTGATGTTGCCTAAGATGGGCCTAGGGAGCAGCGTGTGGAGCCCCAGGGCTGGTACAGAAACAGAGGATCCTCATTTCTAGGAAAGTCAGTCTCCAACTGATGTGGTGAGTAGGATGAAAAAAAATAAAAAGACAAAAGGAAACGAGACCCAAGCCACTAGCATTTGAAAAGGCAGGCGCTTTGATTTCTCCCTGTGACCTTTGAAGGGCTGATTGTCGAAGCTGAAGTAATCAGAGTGCAAGATGCAAAGAGGCGATAAAACAGAAAAGCCATTATAGAACATAAAAGCCAATATTGAGGGAAATGTGATTTCCAAAAAGACACACTATTACTTGTTGCTGTGTTTGGCTGTCATCCTGCCATCAAAGGTGAAAAGGCTCCAAACGCAGGCGATTATTATTAATCTCTCTAATTACAAAACCAAAGCTTTGTTCCATCATCTATGAATTTCTGTAATAAGTAAGTGTGATGGGGGAGGATTTGGCCTAAGGAATCCTTTCAAGGCTCCTGAAATCACTCCCTCTGGGGAGCCTTCTATTCTTCCAATGGCCAAGGTCTCTGCCTTGTTGGTCAGGCCTGTCTCCAAGTCCTGTTTGTTCTGGTCCCAGGGACAAAATGCCCTTCCGGTCTCCACTTGTGGATTTACAGAATAGATCCAGGGGGGCAATAAGCCAGCTATTTTCTCTCCCTGTAATTTCTCCCTCAGTTTGCTTCCTGGAGAAAAAGTGGGTAGGATTTCGGAAAAATACCAAGGAAGAAGGAGCAATGCATTCATTTTAAGATCCGCTTACCTGAGCTATGAGCCCAAGACGGGTTTCTTTCCCTCACTGAAGAAGCTCGCCCTGTGCACCTAGTATTATTATGAATCAGAATGAACACACATCATTACGTAGAGTTACACAACCCACACAGGCAACGTGTCTGTGATTTCTGCATTTTTGCAAGGCTTTCGACCTCAAGAACATGTTCATGGCTTGCAACTTGGGGAACTGGCTCTTCTCTAGGCTGTATTTTCTTTCTGGAAAAGTAAGCCTGGCTTAAATGCAGTCCAGCGATGAACTGAAGACTCAAGAAGAACAGAAATTTGATCCCTAGTACCAGGAGAGAGGAACCGACTTGCATGTTGTGTGGGGAGGGGCTACTGCAGAATCCTTTAATAAGTTACGCCGAAAACTAATCAGAGCAACACACGGGGAATTGTGTGAGAAGGAAGACTCAGAAGTAAAGGATGTCAAGCTGAGAGGCTCTGTTCCTGAGTATTGTCACCTTTCACCTTCCCTGCTCCCCGTTGTCATTTCTTTTTACTTTGGACTTAAATGTCACTTATCCGGGAAACCTTCCCTGACTAGTCCTGCCACATGGTGATTGCCCCCTTAGCCATTTCCCCCCTCGTTTCACGTAGATAATAGTTGCTGTTGCTGTTTCTGGTGGTGGTGCAGGTGATGTTTTCATGATCAATGACAATTTGGGAAGGGGGAAAAAAAAACAAAACTCTTGATGAGCTGAGACCTGGTGCCCTAGTTCTCTTGGCTTTTCTTTCCTTCTCACTTTTGTCCTCCTCTGTGTTTAAGACTTAGCAGGTACAGCATAAGCTGCTTGGAACGTGCTCCAACACCTCTCTACGCCCTTGCTACCTGACAGGTGGTTTGACCAGCAACATGGTCACCACCTAGGCGCTTCTTAGAAATGCAGAGTCCAAGGTCCCATTTCGGGACCCTGCTCTGAGCTAAGTTACTAGAAGATCTTTGGGGGATTCGTACACACAGTACAGCTGTCCGCCTCCAGCAACCACTTACATGTACCACGTCACTGAGGAGTAGCCATACCACCTTGGCTTTTCATGCCTGTGGGCTTTGTAAAGGCAGGTAGAGTTTCAGTGTGTTGCCCGCATGCTGCCTTGGCTGTTCAGTATTGCTTCATGCATGTTAATCGATCCTCAAGGGACACCTGGGTGGCTCAGTCGGTTAAGCAGCTGCCTTCAGCTCGGGTCATGATCCCGCAGTCCTGGGATGAAGCCCCACACTGGGCTCCCTGCTCAGTGGCGAGCCTGCTTCCCCTTCTCCCTCTGTTAGCAGCTCCATTCCTTGTGCTCTCTTGCTCAGACTCCCTCTTAAGTAAATAAAAACAAAATCTTAAAAAAACAAAAAACAAAAAAACCCAAAAAACTATCCTCAAGCCAACTGTTAGTTTCTTGAGGGAGGTCCCTATCCTCTGTGTCTCTCTAAATCCTGGGGGTTCTACGGCTTTGCGTTACTCCTCCACACAATGACAAAGGCCAGTACTCGAACTGTGTGTTAGAATTTTGCCAAGCATGTTTGTACACTACCTGACGACTCCCAGTAACTTCAGGAAGGAGCTAGTATTCTTTATTCATTCTCATTTTCATGAGAAAATCAAAACCTTAAAGGATGCAGTCAATTGTTGATGAGTCTCAAATTCACGTCTGTTAGACTCTGGAGCCTGAGCATTCCGTCACTGCATTAGCTTGAGCACTGATCCATTGATGGATGAACAAAACCGTGCTTCTGGAGGTCAACACATACGTGGGTGTTAACTGGATAGAGTGGAATGGAGCCTTGCTTTCTTCCTGCCTACATGCCCTCCTCACAGAAATATTCCTCAAGGAAAAAGCAGCAGCTGGTCCCCTTCTCCCACCTCCCCGATCCTCCCCACATGCCCCAGCCGCATTCTCTCCCTCCTGTTGTATTTGTTCACTCCTGTCTCCCACCTTCTCTCTCCTTTGGGCTCGCGTCCCCAGTCTGTGTCTTATCCCTGTGTGGGTCCTCAGCCTCTCTCCCCGCCCCCAACCCCAGGAAAGCATGTGGCCTGGCCTGGCCGAGGGGCACCCCTTGTGGAGCTTTATCAGGTCACAGACTGTCTGGGCTCCCTCCGCGGGAGTGGACGTGCTTGCACAGTGGATGGACGACCTTCCGTTCCCGAACACCCAGAGGGCCCATCAGTCTGTTCCCGTTCCACCGAGAAAACTGAATAAAGTGCTTGCCACTTGAAATGAGAGTAAAGAATAAGGAACTATAAAAATAAACAGACCCCAAGCCCTTCAAAGCCCAGGCAAGTTTGCAGCATTCTGTGGGTCAGGGTACCCCGCATCTGACAGATGAAGGAGCCTTTTCTCATGCTTCCTGTGATGATGCAGAAAATCACTGCCCTGGAAAATGTTCCCGCCAGGCCAGGAGCATGTGCACATCTCCCCCAGCCGCACGCTGCCCCTGGCGTGTTCTCTCCTCTCGGAAGTGCTGGGGCCAGAGTTTCCGCTCGGGTGGCCGGCAGGATGCTTATGCAACCACCACCTGCCAGGAGCCGCTGACCTACACTCTTGACAGGGACAACCACACTGCCTGGACAGACATGATCGTGAGGCCACAGGACAGTCATGACAGCTTTGTCGGAAGAGATTCTGCAGAGCCGTGGTTTCTACAATGGGCCAGGAGCTGGGAGGAGCAATGCTCTGGGAGAAACCCTGGGTGGAAAGGCAATGGTTAGCTGGCCTCTCCCACCCAGCTGGGCCCCCAAGGAGGCACTGAGGCCAGAGCAAAGCAAAGGCAGGAGCTGTTTCTGCCTGTGAAGCTCCATAGGTCTCCCCAACTCACAGGACCATAGAAAATAATTTCTATGTTCAGGAACGTTCAGTCAGACCATCTTTCTTCAGTCTGTTTGGGAAGCACCTAGAATTAGGCATCAGAAAATCTACAGGGATCACTCAGCTCTGGAATTCGCTATCTGTACAACCTTGGGTTAGCTCACTGGCCTCCTGAGGGTTTCCATATCCTTAGACGGCAGGTTGGGCTAGGTTTGCGGGCCCCTCGGGGGGGCTTCGAATTCTAGCATTCTCTGATTCTGGTGATCTCAACTTTAGGCGACTGCTTCTCAAGCTCATTCTGTTCACTTCATTCTCAGGAGGAAAGAAATGCCACTAAAGATGTCTGTCGGTAGCTTATAACTCAACACTTCTTTGTCTGCCTCCATGTTTAAATTGACCAGTGAAAACTAAATACACCTAAATTCATCTAGAAACCTGCCCAAGCTTGTGGGACCCATGTAATATGCTTGTCCAAAAGCTCACACTGGCTCATTTGATAGTCCATTCACATCGGGTCCTATCGTCCCCCCCAATGAATAAGGAGAAAATTAATTTTCAAACCTTTTTAGAAGAGATTGCCTTTGCACTCCCCCCATTGACCCAAGTGTTGAGATTCAATTAAATTGGAAAATATCACAATTAAAATGCAGTTTAATTATCGTCCTTTTATGTAAATGAGATTTCTGATTGCGGAGAATCAATAAACGTTGTTTAAGCGGGTCATCAGTTGGCTATTCAAGGACCGCTTTGTCCCTTCTTTGCTAAATCCCTAATCTCACAAACCAAATGGAAGAAATGTTCCTGGAAACTCAAGGACGGAAATCCTGAAGCCCTTCCGCTACCCCCCCTCCCCGCACCCTCCAAAAAGCAAAGGATAATAGTACCACACCCACTGATTTCCAGCCCAGAACCTACTAGGTTTCAAAGCCTGGCAAGCACGGAGTGAAGGCCACTCTTCTCCGAGGGCCTGCAAGAACTCTAAAGTGATTTGAAGGACATCTTTACACATTGCAGGCTTTAGGACTTGTAGAAGTCTGGTGTCCCAGAGGCAGTTCTGTGCTCTGACAAACACGATGGTCAGCAACTTGAAACACAGAAGTGATAGTTGTTATCTCTGTAGGGAGAAAAAATGTAAAAAATATATAATTTTTTAACTGAAATGTGTATGCATCCATTACACCATTTTAGGAATGACCTAAGACGGTGGTTCCTCAGAGGGCCTTCTGATATGAGTGATTCAAGATCTCTAACAGGAGTGTCCACCAAGGGCCAAGCATCTTACCAATCCTCACAGTCACATGAACTGGCTATTTTAAACTTACCAAGTAGGAGGGAAGCAAGCATAAATTGGTATAAGGTACTCAAATGGGTTTTGGGGAGAAAAGCAAATCACTCCTAGAAGATTGAAAAAATAGGGATACCAATTACACTCAAAGAAGTAAGGGAAAAATGCATTGCAAAATTTACTGAATGACTGCTTGCAAGATGTAAGACAAAGGGAATTTTACTCATTCAATGTGACTTTTAGTTTTAGAGTATTTCTTTTAAACTTAATTCTTCAAAATCAGAATGGTTTATTCTTCTTTTCAAATAGGATTATATGTAGTACAAACACCCATACATTCCCTTATACTCACATGTTATTGACCTTATTGACCTTATTGCACGGGCTTAGCGGTTCTTACCTGATGTTAGGGCTAGTCCTAGGCAAGGGGGTGAGTTAGACCCAGTGCTGGCCTGGACGTTTCCTGGCTTCTTGAGGTGTCTGAACCTAACATTTAAGACCTGGTACCCCCTGCTCTTTCCTGCAGCTGGCCCAATTTTAGTCAGTCCTACACTTTGGTTGCCACATACTATCCTCCTCAATACCTTCCAGCAGCCTGGCCCTGACCCTTCTCTGTGCCCCTAGCCCAAATCCTTACATCTCAAGATCAAGCCTGCAGGCCATTGGAGGCCTCTTGCGCCTTGCTTCTCCTCCCCCTGGTCTGAGTAGCCACAAGAGTGAGAAGCTTCAGTGACAGCTGGCTCCTACCCCCTTACATAACCAATATCCTGTTTTTTTTCTTTTTTTAAAGATTTTATTTATTTCAAAGACAGAGATCACAAGTAGGCAGAGAGGCAGGCAGAGAAAGAAGGGGGAACAGGCTCCCTGCTGAGCAGAGAGCCCGATGCGGGACTCGATCCCAGGACCCTGAGACCATGACCTGAGCAGAAGGCAAAGGCTTAACCCACTGAGCCACCCAGGTGTCCCCAGTATCCTGCTTTTTCTTAAGCAGTAACTTTCTTGCATTTCTTTAGGGTTTTATTACCTAGACCCATTTTTAATTGTGGTTAAATGTATAAAATGTAAAATGTTAACCATTTTTGCGTATTCAATTCAGTGGCATGAAATACACTCACAGTGGTGCACAACCATCACTGCCTTCCTTCTCTACACCTTGCACAACTGAAATTCTGTCCTTCATTAAAAACAATAACTTCTCATTCCTCCTCCCCCCGACTCCTGGCAACCACTCCCCTACTTGCTGTCCCTATGAATTTGGTTGTACCGGGTACCCCATATAAGTGGAATCAAGCAGTAGTTACCCTGTTGGGACTGTATTACTTTGCTTACAGCATGTCATCAAGGCTCATACGTGTAGCGTAGCACGCGTCCGAATTGTCTTCCTCTTTCAGGCTGAATGATATTTCATGGTATAGCTATATCCCATATTGTCTATCCATTTATCTGTTGATCGACCTTTGGGCCACATCTACCTTTGAACTATTGCGAATAATAGTGCCATAACCACTCTCTTTTCATCGAAAATTCCCCTCTCCAATTCTTCCATTTCCTTAAATTGTTGGACAACTGATTATTTGAACTCTGGAGTTTCCCAAGCCCGGATTTTGCAGAGGGCAATCTCATGGTGGAGTTCAGCATACTTCTCTGTCCTCTCTAGTTCTTGAAAATAGGCAGCTGGATCTAGAGGCTTTGCTGGTCTCAAGTTCAGTGCCTCTGGAAATATCATCATGGTGATGTTGTGGTCTTTCCTCAGGGCACACACAGTGTTGGTTTTTCCTTTTGGTTTCAAGGGTATTAGCCATTGATAACGTAACTCCCTTATGGGTTACAAAATGGTAGTATTTTAATTTATTTTGGTTTCGTTGATCAGCAAGAATACTTTATAAAAAATACTCCCCTTCATCTACTAGGTAGTTATCCAGTGGTGTAGTTCACAGAGGAAAAGCAGAACAAATACTTGATTCCTTTCTTTTATTTACCCAGTTTTCAAAGAAACTGGTTTTATATCATTTCAAATCTTACTATCAACACAAATATTGAAAGATATTTTACGAGCATCAATACATATGGCTCTTACTTCTTGAAGTCAAAATTATTCTGCAAAGAAGACATCCAGATGGCCAACAGACACATGAAAAAGTGCTCCATATCACTCGGCATCAGGGAAATACAAATCAAAACCACAATGAGATATCATCTCACACCAATCAGAATGGCTAAAATCAACAAGTCAGGAAATGACAGATGCTGGCGAGGATGCGGAGAAAGGGGAACCCTCCTACACTGTTGGTGGGAATGCAAGCTGGTGCAACCACTCTGGAAAACAGCATGGAGGTTCCTCAAAATGTTGAAAATAGAACTGCCCTATGACCCAGCAATTGCACTACTGGGTATTTACCCTAAAGATACAAACGTAGTGATCCAAAGGGGCACGTGCACCCGAATGTTTATAGCAGCAATGTCCACAATAGCCAAACTATGGAAAGAACCTAGATGTTCATCAACAGATGAATGGATCAAGAAGATGTGGTATATATACACAATGGAATACTATGCAGCCATCAAAAGAAACGAAATCTTGCCATTTGCGACAACATGGATGGAATTAGAGCGTATCATGCTTAGTGAAATAAGTCAAGCGGAGAAAGACAACTATCATATGATCTCCCTGATATGAGGAAGTGGTGATGCAACATGGGGGCTTAAGTGGGTAGGAGAAGAATCCATGAAACAAGACGGGATAGGGAGGGAGACAAACCATAAGTGACTCTTAATCTCACGAAACAAACTGTTGGTTGCTGGGGGGAGGGGGGTTGGGAGAAGGGGGGTAGGGTTATGGACATTGGGGAGGGTATGTGCTTTTGGGTAAATTGGAAGGGGAGGTGAACCATGAGAGACTATGGACTCTGAAAAACAATCTGAGGGGTTTGAAGTGGTGGAGGGGTGGGAGGTTGGGGTACCAGGTGGTGGGTATTATAGAGGGCACGGCTTGCATGGAGCACTGGGTGTGGTGAAAAAATAATGAATACTGTTTTTCTGAAAATAAATAAATAGGAAAAAAAACACAGGACATGGCTACATATAAGTAACTTTATATATATGTGAATATACTAGCCACCTTAATATGTACTTTATTATATATATTAAGTATATATAATATTATCTTAACCACATTAAAATTTCTGTGCACTTAAAAAAAAATTATTCCATCTTTGGCCAGTGAAAGTGTTTTGAACATATTCCCGGAGTCCTTATCACATGATCCTAATAGTAATTTTTGATAGCTTTCTTGCTTTTTGATATGTTAAGATGGTCCAGGCTCTTTCTGACTTTTACTGCCTCAGATGTGGAATCATATTTTTCTCCAAGAAGTGCTGATAACTTTTAATGGAATATTGTACTTCAAAAGCATAATCTGGACACTGGGGATGCTCACTGTTTCTGGCTGGTCATTGTTTCTAGGCATTTATCTATCTATCTATTGATTTATCATCTATCTGTATCTATCTATCTGTATCTATTATGATTATCTGTATATCTGTTATGATACAAATATATCTATCTGCATCAACTATTTGTATATCTATCCCTATGTGAGTTCACAGTTGTATTTCCAGTTTAATTCAGAACTCCTAGACTTTTTATTTAACTTTTTTTTTTTTTTTTTTAAGATTTTATTTATTTATTTTTCAGAGAGAGAGGGAGAGAGAGAGAGCACAGGCAGACAGAGAGGCAGGCAGAGGCAGAGGGAGAAGCAGGCTCCCTGACGAGCAAGGAGCCCGATGTGGGACTCAATCCCAGGACGCTGGGATCATGACCTGAGCTGAAGGCAGCTGCTTTAACCAACTGAGCCACCCAGGCGTCCCTTTATTTAACTTTTTGATTTTTTATCTATTTCATCTTTCTATCACACCAAAAATTCTGGTTCTGAATTACACAAGCAATTATAGAATTACAATAATCCGAGATTACTGCTTGTTTTATTTCATATTCAATATAATAATCTCAGATAGTTATAACATCAATTATGATTAATAAAAATATTTAAAACCATTTATGCTATCCTTCTGTCCACTCCAATTTTTAAATAGTTGTCAGATCATCCCATAGTGCAAAGTCTCCATTTTAACACTAATGTAACTAACCTTGGTTCTCCTAGTAACTGCATACTTAGTACACATCAACAGTTCTTATGTTAACGTCTATCTGGTCATTTGGTTTGCTTGAGGCTTGTTCTCTAGTAGATTTCCTTAGGGAGGGCTTGTGAGAAGAGTATTTTCTGATTTTTTCCATATTGAGAGAAGTTTTGTCTTTGCTCTGATTCTTTCACACCTGCCATTCAGTTGTGTGCTACTCACGGTCAGCTGGTCACTAGCCCTTCGTGGTACATCAGTGGTATATATACCAATATAGTTATCTTTGTGTCTATCACTGATGTCTAAATTTGGGGCATCGATCCTGCTAGAGCATTCCCCTAACCACCCAGTTCACCACTGGCAGACAGGAATCTGCCTAGACTTTACCTGAACAGATATTTTGAGCCAGGATTCTTAGAAACAAGGTGTGCTCTTTTAATATTTTATTTATTTATTTTTAATTTTAGGAAAGTTGCCTTAAATTATAATATCTTTTTAAAAAAATCTTTATTTATTTATTTTAGAGAGAGAGATTGAGCAGGCATGGTGGGGCGGGGGACCCAGGGAGAGAATCTTCAAGCAGATTCCCTGATGAGCTCAGAGTCCAACATGGACTCAGTCTCATGACCCTGAAATCATGGCCTGAGCAGAAATCATTCATCAGACACTCACCAGACTGAGCCACACAGGCACCCCAGATTATAGCATTTCTTAATTGTTCTGCTTTTTTGCTTTGATTTTTTTCTTTGGAAACTCCTATTTCTCTATATTAGGTCTCCCCCCCCCGTTTTTCTTTTTTATTTTTCAATATTGGTCAGAACCTTTTTATCACATCTTTCACTTCATTTCAATTTTTTAGAAGAAGTTTTTTTTTTTCCTTTTTCCCTATTTCTCTTATGGTATTATTTGCTGTGTTTCTTTGCTGTTGTGTGCCTTCCAGTTTAATTATTTTCTTAGATTCCTTTGTTTCTTTTATTTTGAAATCATTCTTAAATTGTCACCTTTATATGAGTTTTTTCTATTTATGACTTATGGGCCCTTCATGTTTTACATACTTTTCTCAATTCCTTTAGTAGCTTTGAAAGAGTACATTATAATCTGTTTTTGGAAAGTATCTTTCTGGAGTGTTTTCATCACCTGTGGGGGACGTATTTTGCTTCTCACTGTCTATTTCATTGTTGGTAACATGTCATTCTGCTTCTTATTTTTTCTTCTATTTTTTCTTATATTAGCGTTGCATGGCATTTGCCTGGTAATTTTCTGTTGCCTGTTTTCCTATGATGTTACCTTATATGTACTTTTAGGAAAAGGCTAAGTTCAGGTTTTTTTATTTGTTTGTTTTTTGTTCTTATTTTTAAGACCCTCCCCTTCTGTTGCTCTGAAGTAGAGGGCTACTTCCTTTCTCTTTCTCACTCAAATGATAGATATTATTCAGATATTCAGATATTATTCAGATATCTCACAGTCTCCTCACTGTTGGCCATTTGCCCTCAACCGCTTGTATTTTGGGATTCACGAGGATACTCTGCCGTCTAGTTATGTGGTAAATTCTTTTCCGTGCCTTTTGTTTGCTTGTTTGCCATCTCTTTGCTTTTTTGCTTTCAGTGTGGGGATCAAGACGGATCCAGAGTTTCTGCTGCCACCACTGTCATCCTCTTCACAGATTCTCACATCATTCCAAAAATATTAGTTTCTGACTCTCTGCGAGTATCTTCAGCATAATCCACTGCCTCATTGTTGCACACATTTTCACCAAGGCTCCTTCGGAGGCATAAATGATCCTTTTGTCTGGCAGATGATGACTGTCTCAGTGGTTTCTCTACTCCCCTCCATCCTTCCTCCATGAGGTAATATAATGTCCCCATTGTGCTATTAAAAGTGCCATTTCCATTCTCGGATTGCATCCACTTTTGAAGTCCGTGTCCTCAGAGCCACTCCAAAGTCTGAATTGTTCTCAGGCTCTTCTTCTCTTCCCTAAGAACTTCCCACCACCCAATTCTCCTCCCCTTTCTGGAACATACCCTCAGCTCTAGTTAGCAGTAACTGCTCATATCCACATGTGTGTGACTTGTCTATTCCTATCTCTTCCTCTTAGCAAGCACTATTTATCTCAACGACGAAGTCATGTCTTTCCACTGTGCTCAAAGCATACTTTCTCAAACTCACGTGGCAGACTCTTGCTGATGAATTTTCATAAAGTCTAAGAAGCACTGAGTCAACCAAGCTTAACTGTGACTCTTTGACACTTTTTAGTACTTTGAATCTGTAGTGGTTTACACATATTTTTTATTTCTATGTGTTTCTTAGAGACCATTAGACATCCTTTCCTGTGTACCATGGCTGCAGTCTGGCTGTCCAACCCCTGGCCCAAGCTTCTCAAACATTTAACATTGACCAAAAGGGGGGATTTTATGCGGGTATTGCAAAGTCAGCAAAATTAATTGGTTATTAGAGAAAAAAAATCAGAGTTTAGGTGATATCTCCTAGAAATTCACCCTAGAATTGCTCAATTTATTCCTTGAGAATCACTTATCTACCTGATTCATACTCTGCAGGTTGCAATTTTAGTCTATAGATTTTCTTTCTTTATTTAAGGGGACGATCCCATTTGCTTCCTGGAAGGACTGAAGCAACTTGCAGAAAAGAAACATATTTTAAAAAAAGACAAAAGGGAAACAGGACAACTAAAATCATTAAAAGAAAAATCTGGTAAATATATTAACCACCTGGATTAATACTGTCAATAGAATAAAATATAAATCTGATTCAGATTTCTCATAGCCAATTCAAAAAGGAAAAGTCTAATTACATAAGCCTAATTAGCCAGGGAAAGAAACATAAATTAACTCAAGACAACCATCTTCATGAAACTGTGAGAAGTAGAAAAGGTACAGAAAAAATGGCTGACGTCTGAGTTTTGATCCCGTCTGCATTACTTACCGGCGATTGGATACTGGGCGATTTATTTATCCTCAAGCTTGTCACAAATAAGATAGAAATAACAACCCAAATTTCAGAGGGTCCTTCTAAGATGAAAGAGAAATAACCATACAAGTTGTAATTACATGACTAATGCAGACATTTCTCCAGCACTTCCCTTCTTTGCCATCTCCTGAGTCCTAAGACAACCACTTGTCCCTAGATGACCACAAACGTGTCTCTCAAATGCTCATGTACAAGTCCCCTCTCCCTTCCTTCCAGCAAAGTCATGTGGGAGTGTGTAGGGTGGTGGGACGTGCTTCTGCTGACACTTCTTCACCTTGGGTCCTGCCTTGGGGCACTCAGAATCATTCCAACCACCACTGGTCTCTGCTGGTCTTATGGCCACCTATGTCACTGATACCTAGTATCACAGTTGCCATAGTCAGACTCTGGGACCCTGCATTCTGCATACTGCTCGTGAATCAGAGCCTTAATGGATCCAAGCAGCACCATGGCCTCTAGAATCCTCCATGTCTCCAAACTGAGTGGTGAGGACAATGTGTCTGTTTCCTTGCACTGTGTCCCCCAGGCACCAAAAGTCCCATTTCTTTGGACCTCGTGTTTCAGATAAGCAAAAACAATATACTTGGGATTTTGCTACATGCAGAGACTGTACCTACCTTGCATCCCCCTAATTTTGTTTGGGGTCTATGAGGTTGAGTAAGAGGAAGAAAAGCCATAAAACCATTAGCAGCCTTAGAATCCATCCCTCCCTTCCATACACATTACCTCCCTGCCAGTGTCCTGCTTCAGTGAGTGAGACAGTGTTACAGGGTCATATTTGTAGGCTTGACCCTCTATTCCCTTAGCATGAGTTTGTTTTTGTTTTTGTTTTTCCCAAGGAGATTCCTCTGGGCCTCCTGGAAATATAGCCTTGAAGAGTCTCCTTGAACTTGCACAAGGAAGACTCTGGTTTGCCTGAATCCCAAAGTAACATTGGCTCAAACCAGGAGATCCTTATACCTGTGCCAGAGGCATGGAGGTGGAAGGGGGAAGAAGGTGTGGACAAAGGAGAAAACACAGAGAAGGGGCGGGCACTCAGAAAAACTGCCCAGAAGGAAAGGGAAACTAATTCAAATGTCAAGGAACAGAAGAACCATGATTGTCTAACAGACAGGGATATGGAGTCTGGATGGCTGAGCTTCATTTGGAGGTTTTCAACTTTCTTAAATGCCATCACATTTATACAAGCAGTCCCAACTACTGGTGCAAATAAACAGGGACATTTAAATTCAGATCATTTCTGTTTCAGTCACTGTATTTAGAGGAAGTATAGCATAAAGGGAAGAAGTATGGGTTTCGAATAAATTAGGTGTGGTATAGGATCTTTCCTCAATCTCTTATCAACTTTATTTTAGTTCATTAACTTCTTTTAATGCTCATTTCTGTATTAGGAATGGTAAGAGTTTATGTGTCATAGGGTGGTTGTTAGTATTAAAGAAAATGTGTATAAAACTCCATGTAATGGTGACAAATAATCAGCATTGAAATAAATGTTCCAATTTTCCATTTTCCATTGTATGTCTTAAAATGGTTCTACCCTGGGGAGGATGGTCAGATACACCTTGCTTTAGAGGGAGTGCAGCAAAGAAAGTTACCAGTGCAAGGTTTTTTCCTACCAGAAGGTTTTAATTTTGAAAGAAACTCCAAAAAAAAAAAAAAAGTGTGCATTCTTCATGTGGCTGTTGGACAAGAGCAAATTCCACCTCTCCCTTCAAAATATTTCCACAGAGTAGAAACTAAAAGAGAAGAGTCTACTTCCAGTAGTGAAGTATAGACAGCAAGCTGCCCTGAGCACAGCCAGATTGGGGCTCTCACAGAGTGTGCAGCAATTTTACATCTCCAGAAACAACAACAGCAATGAATGCTCCAGAGCAGCTGGGAGCGTGGCTGATCAAGAGGAGAACAGAGGTGTGACCTAAATCATGGCAGGGTCGCTCGCCCATTTTGCATGCTCTGAGACCCCAAGGTAGAAAGGTCTCCTTTCAGAAATTCAAGACTCAGCTTCCCTCAAAGAGCCTATGGGTTGAGGTAGAAGGGGAGGGTCTAGAAGTATGCTCACAGAACTTAGAGGAAAATGTTGGGGAAGGGGAAGTTTAAAATGAAAGCGCAATTACCTCTACTGATACCAACACTGTGACTGGTAGGAATGTTTCCACTCAGGGAGGAGCCATAGCTCATGGCCTGACCCTTGTCCACCAGCTTTGCCTTCACCTCCTTTTGTTATGTAAACTTGCTCCCAATCCCTATCTAGGAGAAGTGGTTTTACGGTGGTCTGTTTCTCCTTTTGTTTCCTATAGCGCAGAAAAGCCAAGTCTGAAACACTGATAACAACGTTACCAAACGCTTGTGATAACTCAAAGGTAACAAACCCAGGTAGTGTGGCCACGTTACCGTGGCACAGGCTGTGCAATATCCAACTGCGGGGGAAGGGAGGTGCCATGCACCTAAGCTGGGATGAAAATGGTGCCCCTCAGAGTTATGCAGCGAGACAGCTTTGCGTGAGGATATCTCAGAACTAGACAGCTCCTTGAAGAGACATGGGTTTCTCCAAACATGCCTCATTTACCTCATCTACCTCCTATGACATCCTGTTACTCCCTAGCCTGGAGCCCATACTTAGAATTGTGTCCTCCAAAAGGTCCAAATCTCAGAAGATGAGGACCAGAAAGTAATGAGAATTTCTATGTTCACTTGTAGTAAATGTCTCAGCTAAGATCTGGTTTCCTATCTGAGGAACAAATTTGTCCTCGGTTGACTGACACAAGGAATGTTTCATTCAGAAATAGCTTTATTCTGTGATCCCATTGAGATAAGAGCAGAATAAGAGCCACACAAGATACACTCAAATCAACAGGAGAAGAGGTAATTATATTACAAAAAGTCCCTGGTAGTAATGAGCACCCAAAATATGCTAGCACAGGCAGGATCTTGACAACAACCCAGTGAGGTGCCTCTTGTCTTTTTTTTTTTTTAAAGTTTTTTTTTTTTTTTTTAATTTTATTTATTTATTTGACAGAGAGAAATCACAAGTAGACGGAGAGGCAGGCAGAGAGAGAGAGAGGGAAGCAGGCTCCCTGCTGAGCAGAGAGCCCGATGCGGGACTCGATCCCAGGACCCTGAGATCATGACCTGAGCCGAAGGCAGCGGCTTAACCCACTGAGCCACCCAGGCGCCCCGCCTCTTGTCTTTTTATATTTTCATTCTACAGAAGAAGAAATTATCTGAGAGGCTAAATAATGTTACAGCTGGTAAGTGGCAAATTTATGATTAATCCAGGTTCAAAGACCAAAAGTAGCAGCAACTACTATTATGGCTGCTTAATGTAAAATGTGAAAGAGGAATGTTGAAAATAAAAATGGAATTGGAGGTGAGGATTGTGCTTGCAGGTGGATTCAAAGCTTGAGCTTCCATGGGTAGTTGCTGGCATAATTAAAGGTGAATGGAGTGGATGGAAACAACAGAACCGTCTAACTGTATGGTTAAAATAACGCAGTGATTAGGAAGCTGAATTGTATCCAGCACTGATTCTAAACTGGCCAGGGATAGTCAGGAAAGGCTTTGCTTTCACGTCTATGGCTCCATAGACCTGCTCTTGGGAGGCAGCTTGTCTGAGACAAGCGGTTACCATGTCAGTTCCTGAGGTGATGGAGCTTCCCTGGCTCAAAAGAAGTTCACAGGAATGAGAGCAAGAACTTCCTACCTTCAGTTCTGCAACTGGGGTGGACACTGCTTCCCGGCTTCAGGGTCCCCATCTTCTCGTTCACCACATCATTGGAAGTTTCAAGAATGCTCTTGGGTTCCCCAGTGCCTCACACACTGCCTGCCCTAGTGTATCTTTCTCCATCCTATTAACATCCCTCACCAACTCCTACTTAGCTTTTGGGCTCTGGGAAACCTTCCACCCGCACTCCAAATTGGGATAGACTCCCCCCCACCCCACACTCCTCCAAAGCAACTTGTCTTCCGCATTCTATTCGTTGCATCACATTGTAGTGAATTGTATAGATCCCAAACTCGTTTTCCATAATCATAAAATACACAAAGCTCTGAAAACCCATTTTTCTAATGTTAAGTTTGGTGCAAATATATCCCATTTGGTGAGAATAGTCATATTTTTTGCTGTAGAAAAATTGATGTGTGTAACTTTAGGGTGCTGTCTCAGACCCTTTGGGGAGTGTTAAAAAATATATACAGTATAGATACAAGATTATCTTTCTAAAGCTGAAAAAAATGCTTTGCTCTGAAATCTGTCAGTCCAAAAGAATGTTGGGGACTTGCCACTGCACTCTTTTTTTTTTTTTTTACCATTCCCTAGACTCTAATTTCCTTGAGGACAGGAACTGTGCTTCATTTGTCATTTGATCTCCTTTGTTTAGTATAATGTCTGTACACAATCAGTGTGCTTAATAAATGAATGAACAAGTAATTAGAAGAAGGAAGGAAGGGAGGAAAAGAGGGAGGGAGGGAGGAAGGCAGGAAGACATGGCAGACTGAAGACTGAGGAGTTACGGCCAAAGCCTAGGTTGGTTAGGTATCCCTAGACTTACCAAGACAGTGAGTTTCGAGTGAACTCAGAAGACTAGAAAGACCAGAAGAAACTGTAAGAGGTTTTCAGTACTTGAAACACCCCAGGTTTCACTCATGCATCCATCGATTCATTTACTCAACAATTTTATTAAAAGACTATTCTATGCCATATAACAAGCTTAGGCCATAGAGATATTTGAGCAATAATACACAGTAACAAAAAGCAGGGAAAGCAGAGGAATTCAGAAAGGAAATAAAAGACTTTGGCACAGTGCAAAGGTTCAATTCAAGTTAGGTCATTTATTCTCCCTATGTATGAAATACGATGTCTATTTTGAATTCTTGGTCTGAAAAAAAGATGTGTGTTAGCAACTTAACTGTTCATTTTGTATCCTTTTACTCAGGCAAAACAGTCTCTTGGTACCCCTCTTTGTAAGTACTGAATGGTTCTTTGTCCTTCTAGAATGTTATCTCACAATGACTTTTTGCTTCAAAATACTAAGAAATCGGATAGCTTGCTACTGGTTAGGGTTTGGTCAGAAAACCAAAAATGACTCTAGGCATTTAGAGGTGGAAGGAGTTTAACCCCGGATGTGAGAGGCTTGGACAGCTCTGGGAAGGCTGAAGGAGGAGAGCATGAAGTGCTGTTCTCTAGATACACAGAAGTGCTGGGAGGGTAGGGGGCTTTCACCAGGGTCCCACTTGCTCTACCCGCAAGGTAGCTGATTCTTAGGAGGACACCCACCCAGAAAGCCAATGATTGCAGCTATCTGTCTCACCAAAGTGGGTGATTCTCAGAGTGCTGAAAATCATCTGCAGACCCCTCCTGCATCTGCCTACGGCAGCCACAGTAGACTAACATCTCCTCCTCTTCCACTTCTGCATCTCCCAGAAGCACGTCTCGTTGGTGAAATTGATCCAAGAGGTGTCTGGGAAATGTAGTTTCTAGCCTTTAAGCCCCTACAGCACACAGGACAGCTGAGGAGGAGGAGGGTAGCACTAGGTATTAACAAAAAACATCCACTGCGGTAAACCTTTCTCATAAATGTTTGCTCAAATATTTCATCTCAATTCCTCTCTAGATCTCCAGAAGTTAAAAAAAAAAAAAAAACAAGAGAAAGAGTAGAGGAAATGATGTTCTTTACTGAGGGGAATGATTTCGTTTTCTGACTTTTTAAAAAATATATGATTTATCACAGTCAAAGTGACAGCATTAGAGGTGCTTGGGTGCCGTTGGTTAAGTGTTCGCTCTTGACTTCGGCTCAGTCATGATCTCAGGGTCGTGAGATCAAGCCCCTCTCGTGGAGACTGCTTAAGATTCTCTCACTCCTTCCGCCCCCTCCCCTAAAAGAAGGGACAACATGGAAACAATTATAACTAAATGATCTCAAACACACTACTTGATAAAATGCTCTTGTGGAGCTCAAGTGGTTTGGGTCCTGAACACAGACCAACTGACACAGTGGAAATAGCAGGCTTATGTTACAGAACTGGGTCTGTGTGTCCAATTCTTACATTAGGATATATATGTGTGTCTCCTAAAGTTTTCAACTTCTGATTCAGTTTTAGAAAACTCTGGGATAAAACAGAGTAGTCCTGGGGCAGAGAGAGAGTATAATTTAAAAATGAAATATTCTTCAGTTGCTTTAGAAACATGCTCTTCTTATGGAACTACAGAAACTTAGAAAACTGGTTATTAAAATTATAACGAAAGCCACTGTTTTCCCAGTCTCAGCTGAACAAAACACAAAAGCACATGTTTATTAAAATAGGTAAAGGTGTATTTGATCCTAAGCAGTGGCTTTAATATTAGAGTTGGACAGAAAAGGGTAGAATTTCCTTTCAGAGGCTGTGCAGATTGACTAATCTCTGCTAACACAAACCATCACAAAACCCCAACTTAAACCAGAAGCACGCCTAATCGAGATCTGAGTATTTTGATGCTTGAAATCATGAGTAATAAGCAATTTTCTGCCAGTGTATTTAAAATAAATGTGCATTTTAATTAACTCTGCTTTTACACTTTGCATCCTCTTTAAAGGAAAAACAACCTGTAAACCAAGTCCCATAAATTTTTCAAATTATCCAGGGTATATTCATCAAATTAAAATTAATATTAGGTATGAGCTCATTGAAAGATGATGTTACTCATCAAGGCTTCCAAAGGGCTCCAGATTCTTTGAAGTGATCTATTTCTCTCCAAGGTTCGTGAGCTCCCCACCAACAAATTTAATTGGATATTTATTGAAATTAATGGCAGATACAGCTGATTGAACAGACCTTACTTTAAGTTTTGCTTTTATTTTTTATGGTTGTTTTCCCTCATCCTGCCTTTCCATTTTGCATACCGATGAAGCCATGATAAAATGAATGGGGGGGAAACTTGACCACATAATCAAGAAATGACTGTCCTCACCATCCCTCACAAAATGGGAAAAGATTGCCAATGATAGATGGCCTCCTATCTCCAAATCATCACTGTTTAGGCTTTTTAGTTTCATGGGAAGCTACTGTCCAGACTTGGTGGTTAAGAGCAGAAGCCCTATAAGTACACAGCCTGTGTTCAAATTCTTATTCTTCACGTACTTGTTCCTTTGTCCCTTTGTCTAGTTCCCCAACAATTCTCTTTGCCTCAACTTCCCCACATATATGGTGTACTGGGGTACTATCTGATGATAGTACCCAGATTAATTGCCTGGTGCAGGACCTAGAACCTGATAATAGCTCAGTAAAAATTAGTTACTATTATCTGCTTCTCTACTAGAAAAATCAAATTATACGGCTATATTGTATTCTTCTTGAGATTAAAAACAACTGTACTTTTAAAACTACAGTGAAAGCCACAGACTCTGCTTTAATGTGACAACTGAGAGCCCAAAGAAGTATAAGTAGCTCCTGCTATAAGAAAAGGGAAGGATTTTTTCATTCTGTTTCTTCTTCCCTCTGCTCATTCCCGTCATGCCTGTTGTGCCACATTGTATAGACTTCTTTCTGGAATTTTGAAGATCCTGCAAGTACTTGAGAAGAAGGGGTCATGTAGCAGTGGGAGGGGGGTGACTTAAAGGATAGCTTTCTACAACAAATTTTACTGCAATTGTGGTTCACCACAATTGTGGATTGGTAGTTTTCCAATCTCTCCTGCACATTTTCATTCCTTTCTTTTCTTTTCTTTTCTTTTTTTTAAATTCAGTCAACACCACTATGTACCAGGCAAGGAGCTTGGTTGATGCTAGAATTTCTAAATTTATTAAGTTAGGAAGCCAGTCCTTAGAAATCTGTTCCTTGGTGAAGGAAACAATATTTTAAAACCTATTGACTCTAGAAGCACAGAACAGAGTGGTTATGTATTCAGACTCTGGAGCCAGACTCTCTTTATTTGAACTCTGGTTTTTGTGATTTCAACTTAGGTCAAGTTCCTTTATGCCTTTCTGCCTCAGTTGTCCATCTGTGAAATGGTGTTGTAATAGTAGCTGTTACCATGAGGATTGAATGGATCTCTATACATAAGCTCTTGGAATAGTGCCTAACTTATTGTTAACATTAAATAAATGTGTGCCTTTTATTACTATGATAATTCTAAAGTTTATATTGGGAAATTGTAGAATGAAGAAACAGATATGCAAGGTAAATGATACCTCTGTTTGGGGGCACAATGGGGTGCTTTGTGGATGCCTAGCTGGAAGTTTTTACTAGATAGTGAAATTGGTCACGCAGATCTGGCACTCCATTGAGTATTGTTGATTAGAGATAAAGATTTGGACATCAATCTGTGAGTGGAGGTTGAAGTTCTGAATATGAATGAAGCCACTCAGAGGAAGTGTAGTATGTGAAAGGATAGAAGGTTTAGCATACATATAGTTGAGGGATGTGCAGATTTATAGGAGCCTATGAAGGGGGAGGCCTGGCTAAAGAGGCAAAGGATGGACAGGAGCTAGTGAGGGAGCTGTGCATTTGTGTTAAGGGACCCAAGTCACTACTGCCTTTCCTCCTCTTCTTTTACTTCTCTCTTAATCATTTCTGGTCCTGATATTTGATTAACCAATGGCTGGATAAACTTGCCTGGAGAGAGGAGGAAAGAGATAAGGGAATGCAGCAATGACCCAGATACTGCTTCCATGACCCCCTCCCCGTCTCACACACAACACCCTTCATAATACCTTCTGAATGCAGTTTTTTCTTTAACAGTTTAGACAGCTTGACTTAAAATACTGGTTTTTTCAGGTCCTATGTCAAACATTGTATATATGATATGCTCCCAAACTGGACTTAGATATAATGACCATATGGTCATTAGACACATGGGAAAGCTCTGATCTCCTAATTTTCATTCAGTTGTTCAATTTGAGTAACCTCCATTTGCCAGGACTTGGGGAGTTGGTGGTGAATAGAAGTCTAGAGGAGAAGATGGATTGTTAAGTAATTATAAATATGAAATTATAATGGGAAAAAGGACAAAGCCCCTTGAGATGAGACAAAGAGAAGAAGAGGTCCTGAGGTAGTCTGAACTATCCAGAAGAGACTCCTAGATAGAAGTGACTTTTATAACAAGAGTTACAAAATAAATGCATTTTTTTTTCAGGTAAAGGGTTGAGCAATGGAAAGAGTACTTCTGGCAGAAGGAACAGGATATGCAAAGGCCTGGATGAAAGGAAGAGTGAGACAAAGTCTTGAGGAGCTGGAGTTGGTTCTGTAGGGCTGGAACATCTTATAGAGTGAGGAAAAACTCTCCAAAAAAGCTGAAGTGGTTCACACAGGCTGGATCATCCAAGGCTGGGTGCTTGAATTTATAGGAGCTGCTGATTAATTGGAAGGAGTCAAGAATGGCTCCAAGGGCTTTGTATTGAACAACTTGGTGGCCGGTGAGACTATGCTTTGAGAAAAAGAATAGAGAAGGTGAGATTTCAGGTGGATGGAAAGGGAAAGATGATCATTTCAGCTCTGGCCACACTGATTTAAGAGTCCTGACTGTATCTGCAGAATTGAGAGTCATTTGCCTATAGATGAACAGACGCCACGGGAATGGTCGAGGTCTCAGAGGCATGTGTGTAGAATGAGAAGCAAAGGAGGCCCCAGACAACACCACACCCTGCCCCAAATACCAACACTTAAGGGATGAGTCAAGAGGAAAAGCCAGAGAAGAGCAAATAAAGTGTAGGTGGGAGAAAGGGACATGTGGCAAAGAGCTATTATGGTGAAATAAAAGATAAAGTCATCTGCTGAGAATGTGGGTGAAGGGTCATCACCCCAACCACCCAGGGCCCTAACATCATATGATTTTGCCCAGCCCACTACGAGTGAGTTTGGCCTAAATTATAATCTGTGTTGGAAGGCTCAATACTTTGAGGGTCTTCACATTCCAGCCACAAGAGGAGAACCTCCATGTAGCAGACATCTAGTCTTCTCCTAAGGGTTCTGCTCCAGAGGAAGTAAAAGGGTTCATATGGACCCATTCTGGAAAAAAAAAGGTGTGCTTTCTAGTCTGAGATCAAGCCTGCTGGATGTTTTTAAAAGATCATCAAATCTTTAACACTTTAGCAAAGGGCAGTATTTCTGGTTGAAGTCAAGTCTCAGAATGTGGTTCCACTCAGATATGGTTCACAATACAGCTAGAAACAAATGTTGCTTTTTTTTTTTTTAAGATTTTATTAATTTATTTGACAGACAAAGATCACAAGTAGGCAGAGAGGCAGGCAGAGAGAGAGGAGGAGGCAGGCTTCCCGCTGAGCAGAGAGCCCGATGGGGGGCTTGATCCCAGGACCCTGGGATCATGAATTGAGCTGAAGGCAGAGGCTTTAACCCATTGAGCCACCCAGGCGCCCCCAAATGTTGCTTTTTGACTCGGAAAGGTGTTTCCATCACTGAGTGACTTAAAGTAGTTTGGAATTCTTTTGCCCAATATGCAAATAGCACAAAGTACTATGAAAGTAAACATATAAAATGACACATGACAATACAACGTTAGAAACAAACTTGTGCTGTCTTTGATCACTTTTCAAAAGCCTGGGAAAGCTCTGCATTTCATTGTACTGTTTTTTCTAATCCATGCTGAACATACTCTGGCATCTTTGGAGTGCCAGAATTTTATGAATTTTATGAATTTTCTCTCGTCCCCAAAACTTGGGGACCGGAACCTCCAACTATAACAAAATAATATACAAACAAGTTAAATATAGTAAACTTATGATCTGTAATAGAAACATGTCTATTTCATTCTATAAATAGTTAAGTGATGCTTATTCCATAAAATAGTTAAGCCATCCATAGTTGGCTGATTTATTAAAAAAATAATTGTTATTTGCAAACCATGTCCTTGCTTGGACTGTTAGCAACCCCCTGGCACCCCCCAGCCCCCACTCTACCCTGTGCATTTCATTGCAATTAGAATAACAAAATTCCTTACCCTGACCCACGGAACCACACCTAATCTGCCCCATCTTATTTTTTGAACCTTCTCCTGTCTCCCTCCACAATACTTATAACACTATAGCCACACTGGCTTTCTATTTTGCACACAAACTTACTCTGGTTTTAGAATATAGTCACTTTCTATTCTGCTGGTCTGTAATTTTACCCCCCTACCTCTTCCAATGGCTGATTCTTCCATAATTCAGGACTCAGCTCAAATTTCACAGCCTCCAAGATGCCTGATTCTAAGAACCCAAAATAAATAAACATCCCTGCCCAGGCACTCCATCAGTTACGTGCTTTATTTTGCTAGATACTTATCACTTCCTGAAATCATCTTGTGTACTTGAATACTAATTCTCTCTCTCTCTTTAGAGAGAATGGCAGCAAGCTGAGAACAGGAGTTTCGCTTTCTTGTTCAAGGCCCTATACCCATGGTTCTGGGTTAGAGTAAGCTGGTCCTGGGTTAGAGTAAGCACTTAATAAAAATTTGTTGAAGGAATGCATGAAAAACGGTTATAAGGAAAATATAAAACAATGGAACCTAGGTAAAAATAAATAAATAAGTAAATAAGATTCGATATTATATATACACAGTGAATACAACTAGGTATCAGTAGTCCATGCTTTAAAAATCTGTATATATATATATATATATATATATATATATATATATGCATATATGTACTTGAAAGATGCCAAAGTTTTAAGAAAATTAAAATTGTATTAAAAATGTTTTTGAAGAAGTTGTATGAAGGCTCACACTCCAGCACGCAAAAAACCCCATCAGACCTTGTTTAACAAATAAGAAATTCAGGCACGTTACAGTTACATGGGCAGCCGTGGGGTAGTTTTCCTGGAAATAATTTTCGCTATCATATAACCGAAGAAACCCATGCAGATAATTCACAACTCCTTGTGGAAATGCACTAGAAGGCAATTTCTTTTGTTTTCCACCTCAGCAGATGGGGAATAACTGTTATTGGAAGTATCTCGCTCAAAATACCTTCCTGCTGGTGGGATGGGGCAGTAGTGGTTGTAGAACATGTTTATAGAAGAAAGCTTGGGAAAATATAGGCAGCAAGAAAGACTGGCCTGGGCAAGAATAGATGTCAGGGATTTCTACCTATGAATTTGTAAGAAGACCTCCTTTGTGGGAGATTAAAGAGGAAGATTCACACTTGGTATAAATTGAGGACATAGGCTGCACCTCTGAAGCTATGTTAGGGGTCTCTTTTCCCCGGAGAAGAGTAGTGCCTGGAAGACAGCTCCCGATGCTCTCCACATCCTGGTATCCCCAAGTTTGTGTAGTGTCCTCCCACCAGGGCTGGTGTCTGTGACCAACAGGACAGGACAGAAGTAATGGTGTATAATGGTGTATATCACTTCTGAAATGAGATCATAAAAGAAACTGTGGTTTCCATCCAGTCTCTCTTTCTCCCGGATCACTTGCCCTAGGAAAGGAATGTGCCACCTCATGAGCAGTCCTCTGGAATTGCCCACAGGATGGAGAACGGAGGCCTCCAGGCACTGGTCAGTGAAGAACTGAAGGCTCCTGCCAAGAGTCACATGAGTGAGCATAAAAGCAGCCCTTTAACCCTAGTCAAGCTTCCAGGAGCCTGTAGCTAAAGCCAACATCTTGACTGCAGGCCCATAGGAGACCCTCAGCCAGAAGACTAGCTAAGCCATTCCCAAATTCTTGCCCCATTGAAACGGTGTGAAATGATAAATATTTGTCATTTTAAGCTACTGAGTTTTGGGGTACTTTGTGATAGAACCACAGATACCTAATACAGCTCCTAACATCCCCCACCCACCCTCCACAGGCTCCTCTCCTCTGCTCTCCTTCACACGGGCTGTCCAAATATACCGTTCGCCTTGCCTGCAACTCCCTTCCCCTGAGCTGGTGACCATTTATCTGGAATGCAAGCTGATCAGGGCATGTCGGCAGCTCTCACAATCATCCACCAGAGAGGAGGGCTCTCCATCGTGGGGATCAGTAGCCCCAGTGTCTGTGGTTAGAGAGTCAGCTTCAACAAAGCTAGACCTCTTGCTCTTGTCCAACTCTCCCTCTGCTCCGGTAGCCAGAGTTCCCTCCTTAGCTCATCCAAGTTTTCTAACATTGCCTCAACCTAGATGTCCCAGACATGCATTCAAGCATAAAAGATTGCTAACCTACTTATATTCTCCAATTTTTGAAATTATAAGTGCATCGAGTCAACTGAGAAATCTATGGTAAATGATGTTGCTTGGGTCTTTCCTTATCTATATCTCTATGCCTGAGATCCAGCCATCTGGATCTTCAAGTAGCTTTGATGCAGTTGATCCACAGAGCTCACACAGAAAGACACTATTGAAGTCTTGTTTCTCCCACGCAGACCTAAGCTTCCTAAAGGGAGAGACTATTTTTTACATTTTGTATGTGCTCAAGGCAGCAGGGCACTGCTGGGCTTTCAGTGAACTTTCAATAAAGCGACTGGCAAGGGGAATCATCATTCAAATGGATATTGACTGCAGGTTTATTTACATTCTGCCAGGTGTCCAGGGACTCTAACAGAATAGATGGTGTGGTTCCTGCTTTTAAGGAACTTGCAGCAAGAGCAAGGAAACAAGAGAAAGACACAGCAGACAAAAGTGAAATTCCAGAGAGAATCAGATGGCTCACTGTGTAGGGTAGAGGGTACTCCTATTTTTGGAGGCATTAAAAAGACTAATGGAGTCAGCAAAGCTTCAGGCAGAAGCAACATCATGGCAACATTGAACTGGGAGACAAGAAGCTTGGATGTAGTCCCATTTGTTTTAGCAGCCAAGTGCCTGGGAGCTAGCTAGCACTTTATTTCTCTGGGCTTTGGCTTCCTCTTGTATAAAATCACAGTGCTGTCCTAGAACCATGGTTTCCAAACTGTTCAGCAGAATCCTGTGAGGTAACAGGGAAAGAAAGACGTAAGATCTTGTAGGACTATGAGTCTAGCATACCTGGTCTTATCTGTCCAATACATAGGAGCTTCCATGAAAAACTTGGTGTGACAAAAAGGTCTGTTGCCCAAATGATAATAGCAACAAGGTTTGAAAACATTGCATGTCACTCTGTTGTGCCCTAAGATGGATAATTGCATCTTCTTCAACATTCCTGTTTCTAATTCCTTTTCCTACCACAGGCAATGAGTCTCTTGACTTCAAGGGTGCTTGTGCCCCATGAAGCCTCTTCTAAGGAGACCTGGCACATAGAGGTGACTTTAACCATCTGGGATCAATCCTCCGGTTACCTAATCATTTTATGTAACATTCTTTCCAACTGGATGGAAGTTGTCACCTGCTGTACCTAAAACCACAATATAAGCCATAGTGTCCCTTTGGGGAGCATAATGGCTACTTACATTTAAATTAATTACAACTAAATAAAAATAGAGATTCATTTTCTCAGCTGCTTTTGTCCCTATTTAAAATACTCAAGATTCGCATGCAGCCAGTGGCTACCTGATTGTACAATATGGATATCATCACAGAAAGTTTTGTGGGCCAACACTGAAACTAGGAAAAAAGCAAGTAAACAGGCATGGTTACCCTCTGGCTGGTCCCGAGTCAGTTCTGTTTTCCAGACAAAATTGTGCCTATCCCTCAAGAAAATCAGTAGAGGATGGGACAGTCTCCAGGGCTGCTAACGTGATGTATTTCTTTAGTCAGCTAGAAAGACCAAGATACTTAAAGCTGTTCAGAGTAAGAAGCCAAAAAGCCGAGCTGAAAGCAATTGAGAAGCAGGGTTTAACAGGGGGGAAAAAAAAAAAAAGAAAAATTAAAGTTCAAGATATGCCATGGAGAATTGGCCTTATTAATATTTCTGGCTCTCAACTGGGAATCTGGAGGGCTATGTCCCAAGTGTAGGATCAACCAACAGTTAAATGAGTCTTAAAAAGTCTATAACCCAAACTCAAACCAGTCCAATACCTGGTGGCAATGAGCTACTCTGCCCTAATCTAGCTGCCTGTCAGAAGGTGGAGGGATCTATCTCTGGAAGAGGTCATCATCTAAAGTCTCTATATATTCAAGTTTAGGAGGTATCTGATTTATAACCATCACATTGCCTGCTTTTCAGTTTGACATTAGGATTCTTGATGCATGTAGTGAAGTAATCTAAAATTTTCAGTGGTTACTACACATTTGGTGTTCCAAACACTTTACAATTGTTACCTGAAACCACCCTTCCAGTATGAGCAAAAGATAAATTAAGTTACTCTGCAAGGTGTGTGGCCTAGGACTAGGATGCAAAGCTAGGTTACCTGGTTCAAGAGTATATGCTCTAAACACCAAAAAGTAGTTTGAATAAAAATATTTTTACTTACATTTTCTTTTATATTTACTCTTCAGTATAAATTTAAGACAACAAAAATTACATTAAAATTGGACAAATCAATCTTGTTCTGATCCATTAATAATCATTTGGGGGGACCTGGGTGGCTCAGTTGGTTAAGTGCCCAACTCTTGGTTCTGGCTCAGGTCCTGATCTCAGTCAGAGTCCTGGGATCGAGCCCTGTGTAGGGTTCCATGCCCAGTGCGGGGTCTGATTGAGGATTCTCTTTCTCGCCTTCTCCCTATGCCCCTTCCCCTGCTCACTCTCTCTCTCTAAAATAAATAAATAAAATCTTTTTAAAAAATAATAATCATTTTGGGTATGTCTCTTAAAGTTGGAATATCATTCTACTGTTTTTATAGCCACATTCATGGATGAATGTTTGGAGACCTGGAGCTTTAATAGGCTGACTCAGTGGAGAAGATGAGTCCAAAAATGAAGGGTGAGCATCACTGATATGGAAATGGAGCCATGGAAAAATCTATATTTGACCTCCACAGCTTCAACTGGCACATTAATTTTCAGAGCTAACCTTACTGAATAAATCTGTCTTACAGTAGGCAACATCTTTCCAATGCAGTTAGTAACATCTTTGAAAGGAAAACTCTGGACCAGAGCATAATTAACATGGGTTTCTCTGGTGATGCTTTCTGGGTCATCCTTATTCATTAACTTTACTTGTTCTGACTGTTACCTGTCTGTTCTTCCGTTTTTGACCCAGGCACTGATCAGTTCCCACAGGCTCCCATTAAGCCTGTATTCATGCCTGCTGAACCCCTGTGCTTTCTCCCTGTGAATCATGGATCACATTTGAAGCTTTCTCACCAAATTTCTATTTGAATCCTGCCAAGTTATATATCATTTGGGGTACAATGGAAGGAAAAATTGTCTGCCTATTGAAAGAAGTGATAATTTAATTTCTCTTATGTAGAGAGTACTTCTGATTCTATGTCAAATTCTAACAATCCTGAAAATTCCAAAAATGAATCACTTTTTTTTTCAAATTCTCTTCTTTTGCTCTTGGAGCTGAAATCCCTACATCAAGGTTTTTTTAGTTATTATAGAACCAGACAAACTTAGATCAGTTCTTCTATGGCATATAAATAAATAGAGGACATAGGAAAAGATTGCTTTTTGAAATAGCTTATTTGATGTTTAGCTTCTCCGAAATACATGGACTGTCAGGTTAGCTTGAATAAATACTAGTTGTCTATTGTGTACTAGCTGTCTACGGAAAGACAGTTTTCCATGGATCTCTTGTGTTTCCTCATGTCTTACAAATAAGGTCCTCTCTATCCTCTTCTTCCGGACTCTGTTTTCAAGGATGTTTATAAACTGTCTCAGAAGATTAAAATAGTATCTTCCTCTAGAACAAAGAGCAGATCTGCCTATAGCTTGGCTTGATAGAGATAGTGTCTCCCTCTGGAACAAGGAGCAGGTATGCTTACCGCCTATTTTAAAAGATTCAGTTCCATAAACTCAAGTATCCTATGCTGCGATGTAGCCCAAATCACATACAGACATCATGGAGTTCTCTTTGTGCCACCCAGTGGAAACTGGTGTTTGAGGAACCAGCAAAAAAAATACTCACAGTCTGGCTACTGCTGTTGAATAAATTGTCCTTTGTCTCTGATCCAGGAGTCTCATGAATTCTTCCATCATCCATGAAACTGGGGCAGGCTAACTTATTATCTTGTTAAGTAGTGCAAAAGCAAAATTCTCCAAGAGGACTCCATTATCCTAGCTAAACTAAAATTAAATGGGCCCTATTAGGTATACAACATCTATCTGAGACTTATTAATCCTAAACAGATTAAAGAAAGAGATAGCTCATCAGGTTGGGCTATATGCTCTGATTCAGCTTTAGTCCAGATTGGGGGGTGGCAAACTACAGCCCATGGACAAAATCCAGACTGTGACCCATTTCCCTGTTGCTGGGCTAAGAGAGGTTTTACATCTTTAGAGGCTTGTAAAACACAAACAAATAATATGCAATAGTGACCATATATGGTTTGCAAAACTTAATATATTTTCAACCCGGACCTTTACAAAAGAGAAAGATGGTTGCCAATCCCTGTTCTAGATACCTGCAGGCTTTCCTTGGAGATCACAGAATCAGAAACAAATATATCATTCTTCTGTAATTTCCAGAAACTGCCTCTTGTAACTGTAGCATGGCTCTGAGTAAACGTGAGCTCATTTCCACCCATGTCAAGATCCATGTTCAGGAGTCAATCTGTAACAATTCACAAGACCTGAGAGGAAGCAAAGACGGGAGCTGTGAGACAGCACTCAGAGTCTAATCCTTGCAAAAAGGAGGACAAAGACCATTTCCCAACTTTATGGGCATGCCTGAGCAGACAGGGAATTCACCCTGAGTGAAATGGGCTGGAACATGTGCTTAGTCTAGAACACCAATCAGTGAATAACAGAAGAAAAAAATCTTCACTAACATATTAAGACAGTTGATACCTTGACAAATGGATAAAGAAGATATGGTCTATATATACAATAGATATTATGCCTCCATCAGAAAGGATGAATAATACCCAACTTTTGTATCAACATGGACCAGACTGGAGGAGATTATGCTGAGTGAATAAGTCAAGCAGAGAATGTCAATTATCATACGGTTTCACTTACTTGTGCAGCATAAGGAATAACACGGAGGACATTGGGAGAAGGAGAGGAGAAGTGGGTTGGGGGAAATTGGAGGGGGAGACAGACAATGAGAGACTGTGAACACTGAGAAATGAACTGAGGGTTTTAGAGGGAAGGCAGTGGGGGGGGTTGGGTGAGCCTGGTGGTCGGTAGTAAGGAGGGCACATATTGCATGGGGCACTGACTGTGGTGCATAAACAATGATTCTTGGAACACTGAAAATAAATTATTTAAAAAACCTAAAAAAAAAAAAAAGACAGTTGTTATCTTTTTTTTTTTTTTTTTTTTTAAAGATTGACAGAGAGAGATCACAAGTAGGCAGAGAGGCAGGCAGAGAGAGAGGAGGAAGCAGGCTCCCTGCTGAGCAGAGAGCCCCTTGCGGGACTCGATCCCAGGACCCTGAGATCATGACCCGAGCCGAAGGCAGCGGCTTAACCCACTGAGCCACCCAGGCGCCCAAGACAGTTGTTATCTTGACTCATGTCATCCACGGTGACCCCCAACAAGCCAGAATATCAGATACAGGCTAGGACAAGTTTTACTCCCATCATGATTACGATTTATGCCTCAAATGTACCTCTCTCTCAGAAATGAACCTCAACAAATATTTAGCAGAGTTAGCTGAAAGGAAACTTGTGTATTTAAACAAATGGGATCTCTTATAGGGTTTCTTTTATGGCTCTGCGGAGGTCCTCAGGGTCCTTGGTAAATGTCCAGAGACAGTTGATAAAGGTCTATTTGGTGTAAATTTTCTTTTAATTTCCCACAACACCATGTTGTAAATCATACGTGGTGTTCTCTTCTCCTCCCTGAGTTTTCACACTTGCTCTTTCCTACGTGGAACCTTACTGACATCCCAATATCTAGTATTCATCTATGTGTCCTTCCTATCTCTGCCCCAACAGCATTTCCTTGGAGAAGCTCCCCTGACTGTCAGGAGTAAATGAGCACTTCCTGTTTCCTGTTTCCAGCCACATGCCCTGCCTTTCCTTCCTAACACTCACCATATGTATAATACATGTGCTATATTTCTCCTGCTCACCAGAGCACCACACTCCATGGGAACAAGAATCAAGGGTGCTTGTTCACTGTTTTATCCTTGGTGTGTTACACAGAATTTGGTGCAGAAGAACCCAGTCTACATGGAATAAGTAATGGGAACAGACCTTCAGGTTCCCACCTTATAGATGAGGAGAATGAAGGGAGAGCACAGCTCAGAAAGACAAAAAACTAGCCCAAGGCCAAAAAATTGCTATATGACAAACCTGGGCTCAGACTGTGGTTCTGCTTTCCCACAGCTGTTCTTTTGAATTTAGCAGTATGCCGGTAGGTAAAAGCTACTTTTGTAAGTCTACATGGGGATCCTCCAGCCTCTGAGATCTTAAGACTTGTAGGAGTTGTCTGGCAAATGAGTAAATGCAAGGTTTTTTGGTTTTTGTTTTTTGCCTTGTTTTGTTTTTTAAAGCAATTGTCCATTCATGCAGAAGAAATACATCCTTTCACGTAGGAGGAGCATTATGTTAGTGAAGTTCAGGATGGGTTCTCTGGTTCTGTGCCATCATCCATGTTTGGGAGGGACCATGGCTTTGATAAATGCCAGGAAATAGTCCAGAGTTGATGACTGGATGACACCTCTCCAGATTCATAGGTCCAGAGCACATGGGAGTTTAACGGTCCCATAAATATTAGGTCCTGTCTCTCCCCTGCTCAGAAACCTCCCGAATCCATTCATCTCAATGCTCTGCTGCCTCCTTCAGCACACTGCAGACTTTTCCGGGGATGTTTTATGGTTCATTTAAGTTGCCACTCACGTCCACAGGCCAGGGTTGGGGGAAGGGAGGGAAGAATAAAAGAGCAACCTATGAATAGTGTTCCAAGCGCGTGCACACTTCTCGCTACATCAATGGAGTCGTACTCTTTTCACTGCCTGAGTCCCTCCCAAATTGTGACAGGCGCTGAAAAATATGTGTTAACTCTTTCCTGTCACTGGGAGACTAGAAAGTGGAAGGGTGAGGATATGCACAGAGGAATATGCAAATCAGAACATTTATGACTACAGTGCTCCTCCTTGGGGAGGAAGATGATCCAATTTCACACAGGCAAGACACACACACTGAGCTATCACCAGGGATTCATACTGAGTTACCTCACACACAAACTTCTCCAATGTAGGGCTTGATAAGATTTTGTTTACAGGGCACCTGGGTGGCTCAGATGGCTGAGCGTCTGCCTTTGCTCAGGTCATGATCCTAGGGTCCTGGGATCGAGTTCCAGGTCCTGGGATCCCTGGTCAGGGGCGAGTCTGCTTCTCCCTCTGCCATTCTCTCTCTGTCTCTCATGAATAAATAAAATCTTTTTTTAAATAAAAGGTTTTGTTAGACAAATACATGAATGAAAGTCATGTATGACACCATGGAATATAGCATGTTCTTCTTCAGCACCAAGCCCTAAAATCCCCCAGCTCTAGCTGGATGCCTCAGCAGAAGCTCAACTAAGTAGTCTTATAGCCAGAACCCAAGAACCTTCTGGAAGATCAAAGCCATAAAGAAAGTATAGACTTCAAAGCCATAAAGAAACTGCAAGAGGCCATTCCACACTCAACAGTGTTTTCAAGCAGACTGCCTGAAATATAAACATCTGCTTCAGAAATAAAACTTGGTCCTTGAAATATAATCCCATTGTTGTGTACAGAAATGGTGACAGTGCTTCACAGATAAGGACTAAAGTATGCTTATCTCTTTTTAGTGAACTCATTCTTTTATGAGATTGTCTACATCTTTCCACATGTAGCAGGAGTAGAACTTGAAAAGAAAATATTAAACCAACATGTAAAGACAACAGATAAGAAATTTAGAGGGAGAGTATAAGTCTAAATATTATAACTAATTTATCATGGTATTACAGGTGAGTGTTACCTAAACTCCTGTCCCATCCTCATGTTGACTATCACAATATTGGTCATCCCTGTCCCCATATCCATGTAACAGATAATATATATAATAATATATATATATATATAATATATATAATAAGTTGGTGATGATCAAATGATAATAGTGGTTAATATTAATATTAATGTGTGAATACATAACACCTGAGTCTTTTCAAATACTTTTTTCATATATCCTTCTCCCAACCACTCTGGGATGAGGAGTGTGACGTGCATTTGATAAGAGAATAAAATGAAGCTTAGAGGTGGTGGGTGATTTATATAACTGAAGACATCACCGGCAGAGTTGTAATCTTACATACTGATCTTTATTTCCTTCTAAAACATCAGGCTCCCTCTCCATGACCATGAGCAACTCATCAATAGCCACTGCTATGATGAAATTTGGTTTACTTTCTATAAATATCTCTCCTTGTTAACCTCGCCTGTATCAGTCATTGTTGTCAAAATAATGCTGCATAACAAACAACCCCAAAACTCAGTGACTAAAAACAAACAAGCTGTTATTTTCACTCATACATTTTTTGGTCAACAAGCGGTTGAGTATTCTGGGCTAGACTCTGTTGATCTTGACTCCAGTTTGCAGTTGGAATCCAAATCTTCTCCATGCATGTCTCACAGTCCTTGGGCCATCACTAGCTGTGGCATGTTTTTCATCATGCTGGCATAGCACAGGAGGACTGAACAGTAACATGAGAGGCCTCCTAAGGCTTAAGCTCAAAATAGGAACTCTGTTATTGCCCAAAGCAAAGCTACTGGCCGAAAGCAGCACTGATGGAACTCTCTCTGCTTCTAGAAGAGGAATTACAAGACGATATGGCAAAGGTCATAGATTCCAAGCAGGAGTACAACCTACCACATTGCACCAAACAGAGCATGAAGATTCATAAAGAGGGTTGCCCTTGCTCAAGGTGGAAGAAAAATAAGATCATTAAGCTTCAGGCAGTTCCTTTGACTTGAATAGCATAATGGAGTATATACAACATTAACATATGGAATCCTTTGTCCTGGGAAAGGACCTGTTCATGAGAAAAAAATAACTCCCTGAGTATCAGCTTTTGCATAGAGGAACTGATCATGGCGAGTTAACATTTGCTGGAGTCAATCGACTCTTCACTCTGCTCATTGTCTCCACTCTGTCCATCTGGACACTGCAAGGATGTAAAGATTGTTTCCTTTGTTGCTATAGGGTAGAGTGAAGGCCATCATTCTGGCAGGAGTCCCAGCACCCAGGTCTTGAAATAAACCATCATTAAAAGCAACACTCCCTGAAACACAGTTCTGCTGGGCAGAACAGCTTCAAGTATAACTCCTGGATTCTTGGCTAAATAGAATAGACAAATTTAATGTAGAAAGAATGGAAGCAATGCTTCATTGCTGCTGAGATATCCTACGTGATGTCTCTTGGGGTGATATAATGGGAAGCAAGATAGAGAAGGTTTTATGTGATCCACAATAGTAGATACATGAACACATTAAAAGAGTGGACTTAACCTTATCACTGATTCTCATCGAAACGGTTTTGTTTTCACACATTCTTAATTATCTATTCAAAAGAAGAAGAAGAATAGGAAGAGGAAGAAGAAGGAGGAGGAGGAGGAGAAGGGGAAGAAGAAGGAGGAGGAAGAGAAGGAGGAGAACAAGAAGGAGCCGGGGAAGAGGAGGAAGTGGAGGAGAAGGGAAAGCAGAAAGGGAAGCAGAATTAAGAGAAGAAGAAGCAGAATTAGAAGAAGAGGAAGAAGAAATCAGTTTTTGCTGTTGTGGTAGTCATTGTTTGCATGTATGTATGTATTCCAAAACCATCCAGCACAACCCATTTGATGCTTTCTCCTGGTTCCCACTCCTGGTTCTAAGACTGTCATAATAAATTGCTAAAAAAAATGGCTTTAAACAATAAAAATTTATTGTCTCACAGTTTTGGATGGAACAAGTCTAAAAGCAAGGCATGTGCAGGGCCATGCTCCCTCTGAAGACTTTAGGGAAAAATCACCTCTTGTCTTTTCTTAACTTCTCATAGCTGCTGGCTGTGATTCTTTAACTTACGGCTGCATCACTCCATTCTCTTCATGCAGAGTGACGCGGCCTTCTTCCTTGCATGTTTTCTCTGTCCAAACCTCACTTTCCTTTCTTTTATAAAGATACCTGTCAGTGGATTTAAGGCCCACCCTAATCCAGTATAACCTTATCTTAACTTGATTATATCTACAAAATTTTTATTTTCAAATAAGATCACATTCGCAAGTAGCCAACAGTTAGGACTTGAACATTTCTTGTGGGGAGACACAATTTAACCCTGATATACAGGCTGTGATGGCATCCCTTCAATGAGATCAACATGAAATGTACAATGCCATGATTTTTCATGGGATCAACAGGTATTTTATGGATAATGCAGAAAATGGCCCAGAGAATATCATGGCTCCCCCCTTACTTATTCAGATCTTTTTTCAAAAGTTAGAAAACTGTCTTGCACCTATCAAAAAGGCTAAAAACACACATGCCCCCCCCCACACAACAAGAAATAAGAAGTGTTGGAGAGGATGTAGAAAAAGAGGAACACTTGTACACTTTTGGTGGGAATGCAAATTGGTGTAGCCACTGTGGAAAACAGTATGGTGGTTCCTCAAAAAATTAAAGATAGTATTACCTTATGGTCCAGGAGTTCCACTGCTGTGAATACCCAAAGAAAATGAAAACACTGATTTGAAAAAATACAGGCCCCCAATGTTTATTGCAACATTACTTACAATAGCCAATAATAATATCCAATAGTATATTGAATATTATATATATAATATCCAATAGTAATGGATATTACTCACCCATAAAAAAAGAATGAATCTTGCCATTTTCACAACAAGGATGAACCAAGAGTGTATAACACTAAGTGAAATAAGTCAGTCAGAGAAAGACAAAAACCATAGTATCTCACTCATTGTGGAACTTAAGAAATAAAACAAATGAACAAAAAAAGAAAAAGAGACACAAACAAACAAAAAATTACAGGGAAGAGGCTGGTGGTTGCCAGAGGGGAGGCGAGTGCAGGGATGGGTGAAAGAGATAAAGGAGATTAAGAGGACCCTTATTTTGACGAACACTGAGAAATGTATAGAATTGTTGAATCATTACATCCTGTAGCTGGAACTAATATAACACTGGATACTTATTGTACTTCAATTTAAAAAGTGCTTTAAAAAAAGTCGGGAGATCAGGGAGGTTTTTCCTGACTACTGCATTAGAAACAACAACACCCCATACCCCCTTATCCTTTACCTTAGTTAAATTTTATAGCATCCATTATCATCAGTTAGATTATTTATTATTTCTTAATTTCATGTCTGCCCTCATTAGCATATAAGCTCCAGGAGAGCAGGGATTTTGTCTGTTTTGTACATCTCAATGCTCTCAAAGCCTTGCTCATTGCCCGGTACATAAGAGACACTCAATATGTATTTATTAAGGGAAAGAATAACTTAATAAATATGCTGGCAGACAAGCCTTTTGAAAGCATTTATTTTTACCCAGAATGGGTTCCTATGACTTCTTTTTTTTTTTTTTTTAAAGATTTTATTTATTTGACAGAGAGAAATCACAAGTAGATGGAGAGGCAGGCAGAGAGAGAGAGAGAGGGAAGCAGGCTCCCCGCTGAGCAGAGAGCCCGATGCAGGACTCGATCCCAGGACCCTGAGATCACGACCTGAGCCGAAGGCAGCGACTTAACCCACTGAGCCACCCAGGCGCCCTCCTATGACTTTTAACTAACGTCTGTTTCCCAACTTTTTCTTCCATTAACAGCATGATGGCCAGTGGTAGAAATGAATGGTCTAGTTATTTAAATATAACTTTATAGTCAATTAGCTCATCCTATGCTGCTTAGTTTAAGTCAGAAATAAATCATCCACTTTCTACCCGCATTGTTTGGATTTGGAAAACTATTACATTTTTTCAATTACTTAAGAAAAGCAATGAAAGCCATACCTTATGCAAGGATCATTAATGGATGCCTAGTAATTTTAGCACATTGGAATAGTTCTCAATCCAAAAAATGCTCAAATATTAACCAATGATGGAAATAACCAGCAGCCAAAGACTAGAATTATGGATAGTTTAATATGATTGGTCCACTCATCAACCAAACACAGGGTGTCTCATCTTCTTCAATAAATGAGTCAACCTTTTTAGTGATAATGCTGAAATGTACTGATAAACTACCAGGCAAGAAAAAGAAGAGATAAGAAGGAAACAGCAGAGAAAGGTAATAAAAAAAGGAAAGAGATCTAAAAAGAGCAGATGTGATATCAGAAACAATGACAGACGTTAGAAATAATGAATGAGGTCAATGGAAAGTAACAGATGACTACCAAAGTATACCCAGAAAGAATGATTGTCTCAGAGATCTGCCAGAGCAGGATGGCAGAGAAATAGAGACCTGAATTTCGTCCGGCCCCGGGAGTTCCGCTGGATAGTTATCAAAGCATTCTGAATACTTACAAACTCAACGGGAGATCTGAGAAAAGAATAGCAGCAATTCTAGGAACAGAAAAGCAACCACTTTCTGGAAGGTAGGACCAGTAGAGAAGTGAATTGGAGGCACTATTTGGGAAGATAGACTGCTGGGGGAAGGAACCTCTGTCAGCCAGCTATAGGAAGTGATAGAGAAGCAGAGCACAAAATCAGAACTTTTAGAAGTCTGTGCTGTTGAGGGACTCACTTCAGTGGCTAAGCTGTATTTAGCTGCCTCTTTTAGGTTATGAACGGAGTAGATCCTTTGGTATGTTAATGTGTGGTGGCAAAAATAACTAACATTTCTAGTACAAAATCAAACTGGGACACCACTGGGCTATTAAATCAACCATTTTTTGGGTTGACCTTGTTGATGCTCATCCTTACCCCTTTTCTGAAAATGGTGCCCAACGTTAGGAATAGATTTCATATTCTACAAAACTGTACCCCTTCTCCTTTCATATATTATTTTCTATGTCAGGCAACAGTGACTTTCTAGACTATGTGACATTTCTGTAATCCATAACTGTATGACAACTTACTTGTAATCTCTTTATTGAGGTATATCTTATTTCCTCAGTTACTTACTGTTTATAATATGTGTATGTTAGGCTCTCCATGAAAGTTGATTAATGGGGGTGAATGTGTCTGTTGAGGCCTTTAATGTCTTCCTTTGATTAAAAAAATATTTTATTTATTTATCTGACTGAGAGAGAGCACAACCAGGGGAATTGGCAGGCAGAGGGAGAAGCAGGCTCCCCACTGAGCAAGGAGCCCATGCAGGGCTCTATCTCAGGACCCTAGGATCATGACCTGAAAGGCAGACACTTAACTGACTGAGCCACCTAGGAGCCCCAATATCTCAATTGCTTTTATA
Source organism: Neogale vison (assembly GCF_020171115.1). Lineage (NCBI taxonomy): Eukaryota > Metazoa > Chordata > Mammalia > Carnivora > Mustelidae > Neogale > Neogale vison. The sequence continues at coordinate 10,825,154 of NC_058100.1, forward strand.
GGAATTATCCTGCTGGCTGGAAATGTTCAAACTTAAAATGCAAAGGTGTTGGAAACATTTTGTGAAAAGAAAATATAAGTTTTATGTATTCCATATTTCTTCATTTCATTATTATATTCCAAGGGTGCTGTGTGGAAAGCATAAGAACAGTACATGGGAATTGTGTGTGAGGCATTCATGTAATTCATGCCATGCTATCCTTGGGTGAAACCAGCAATAGGCAGACTTCAAAATTATTGTACTTGTTGCATGTATGCAGGAAATTGAATTCAGGTTTAAGTTGTTCTTTTTTTTTTTTCCCCTAAATATCTTATTTGGATTTATTCTGTATTTTTCTATTTGAGGATTTATTTATTTATTTATTTATTTTTGCCAAAGAGAAGGGACAAATATAAGAAGTTTATGCTAACATTAAAATGCATAAAGGAGAGAGATCTTTGTGCATGCCAGAAAAATAGTAAGCTTTAGGAATTGTTATTGAGCAAGTATAATACACAGTCATTTGTGCTGTGTAGATTGGACTTGCAAAGACAACTGGTCAAATTTGAAATCAAATAAAAATTTGCCAATATTAATTGCTTTATATCATGTAGAGTTGATTTATGCCTGATCCTCCACGAAAAGTTTAGCATGTATTTTCCACTTCAGTTAAATAAAAAGGTAAATATTTATATATAAAGAAATTATGTGACTATTCAGAAGGCAGATTTTATTTTTAAGTGAATAGAAGTTCTTAAAAGAGCAAATGAAAACATTTCAAAAATAATGATACTATAAGAAAAAAATGACTCATGGAAATTATTTCTAAATTTAGCCTATTGATTGAATATTTTTACGATGCTGGTGTGAATTGTGGAACATTTGTAAAATCTTGTCTGTCAGATACCTGTGAATCTGGACTTCCATTCATATTTAAGCAAAGGCTCTGTGCGCAGAAGTTAGCATAGAAAACTGCAGAGAAACCCCATCTTCAATGACTGAATATGAAATTCTCCATCACTGAAGACGGTCGCAAATACTACTGCATTTTCCTGTTACAGTAAGATAACAAGTGCCATCTGATGCTTGCTTTGTAAAGATCAAAGCCAACCTAGAAAAAAGCTTAGGGAAAACGTGACCCGGTGTTATGATTTCAGAAGTGTTTGGTGATGATGAAGCATGTGTGGGCTTTGAAGTAAGGCCCGTCCAGATCACACCAGCACTGCTTCTCCCTCACACTCCATCAACAGGTAGAACCTATGAGAAAAGAATGGGTACAAGCCGATGAGAAGGTTGTCACAAAACATGACTTGTCAGTAACATTCAAATATCTGTTCTTCTCCACAATTAGCACAAGGAACAGTAACAACGATGGGATAAACTTCTCTTAAAGGTTAAAAGAAACAATATGTTTGAGCTCTCAACTTCAGGCTTTGATTCACTAATTGGCTTTGCAGGGAAACAGCCACATTATGCTACAAACCGTTTATGACATCCTTTCCTTCATTATGAGAAAGGTAACATGGCCCAAAGAGCAAGCTTATTTTCATGTGAGAGCTATTCATGGAGCATTTTTTTTTTTAAACTTTTAAGGCATTTGCTACTTTGTAGAACAGACAAATGAACATATACAACATTAAAACAGTAGCAATACATGCCACAAGATAGAGAACTATGGGAGTTCCAAAGGAGCAGTCCAGTTTGAGGAGTTCAGGGAAGCATTCACATAGGAGGATCACAGTTGATGGCCCAGAAAAGTGACCAAGGTATACATTGACAGTTGGTGGGACAAGATTCTATGTAAAAGGTGTAAGTGAAGACCTTCTGCACTAAAGCCCCCCAGGAAGGAAGGGTCAAATATAAGAAGTCAATACCTAGAAGAGATCTAGGAGCTGTGGGACCAGATCGCCAGAGCCTTGCACACCCAGCTGAAGAGTTTGTTCCTTATTCGGGAGGCTGTGAGGAGTCTTTAAAGGCATCTGAGCAGGGAGTGGCACCATCAGGTTCTGCTTTAAAGAAGATTTATCTGGCAATGGTGGATGAGAGAAGCTGGAGGCAGGAAAAATGAGCTGCAAAAAGATCAATTAGGAGGCAGTTAGCAAGGTCTAGATAAGAGATCAGGAGGACCTACGTTACCTGCAGGTGGCGGGGGGGGGGGGGGGGGGGGGGGGGTAGGGGGCTGGGAGTGGGGGAGGACAATGGAAATGGCAGGAGGAGGGTGAGAGTGAGAACGATTTCACTGTCAGACATGTCAGATTCAGGGAAGTCAGTGTGGGGGACACGTCTGGGGCTGGCATGAGGTCCATACGAGTTTATTCCTGTGATGAAGGTGGTGTTAACAGAAATAGGGAAGGACGTGTGGGTTGGAAGACTAATTGGATTGGAATACCAGCTTTGAGGGGTCATCAGGACATCCAGCCAGAGATATCTAATGGACAGTGGAGAAAACAGCCCTCAAGCTTAGCAGAGGTGAATGTTGAAGACAGAGCAACCCTGAATCTGGTCTTCTTTCTCTTCTTCAAGAAGTCAAATTCCAAAACGTTTTTCTGACAGGAGTGCTCAATCAGCATTGGTTTCCACATCATCTACGTTTGCACCCACAGATAGATTGCCCAGATCACCAATGACCTGGATGATGAGCTTATACCATCATGAAAAATGTTAGTATGCTCTCTTCACCCAGACAGGGAAACGTACAGTGACTTTTAGAAAGTTCTTCACAAAAAAAAGTTGCGTTTTTCTAACACACAGCATCCATGGGATTAACACAATCCCCCACATGGGATTATCCAGGAGAATTGTCCCCATTTGAGAAAACAAGTAACAAAACCCTGATGATACAAAGAAACTGAGGCATCACTCTTTCTTTACTCCACAAAACTTCGTGAAGCTTTAGGCAAACAGGGAATGTGTGATAAATGTGTCTGGGTTGACTGATCCGTGGCCTCTGCTCCTGACAAAGGAGGGATATGATATCAGTTGAAGGGGAGGAGGCAGCTGTGTGGTACAGGAGGACTGTGTCCCCGATAAAGAGATGGCACAGTGCAAGAAGGACCAGAGTCTCTCTCAGAGCCCCGCTGCTAGGGCTGGCTGAGGCTCTGGGTTTCCCACTCTCCCCCTTGATCAGCTATGGACCCTTGACCACTGGCATCTCTCTAGGGCACACTCTTCACTGTTTACCTCTGCATTTGCTCTCCCAGGATCTAAATCAGTTCTTCTGCATCTGAGCCAAGTGCAGCCCCCTCCTTCCCTCTTCAGCCTGCAAGAGACCCAGCTCACCTGCCATTCATCCCTGGAGAACTTGCACCGCACTCTACGTACCCTACCGATTTGATGTCCCTTTCCCCACACTCCAAATGTTGCAGCTCTGAGAGCTTCCTCCTCCTCCCAGGAAGTGAGATGTGGCACTGGGCTTGAACAACTCTCGGGGAAACTGGTTTCTGCAGCTGCGATGGAGTTTCAGGCTGCCAAGTCTAAGAGTGGAGGATTTTTGGACCAAAGCAGTGCAAAATCTATGTACCGTGTGGCTCGTTTTCTCTGTGCAGTCAACTCTGTGTCGACCAGTAGTAGAGATGCTTGGCTAGGGCTCAGCACCATAAACCATGGGCCAAAGAAGCAGGGAGTATGGTCCAAGGAGGAGGACCCAGAAGCTTCTTCTTCCTTCTCAGTTTGAGGAGGAATGGAGGGCTCTATGTATATTCTCTCTCCGTAGCCCTTCAATCAGTACTAGAAAAAGAACAGAAAGACAAAACGCAGGTAGAGCACCATTACAAGGACTGATGAGAAAACAGGAGGTAGGATGTATAAAGCAGTGAGCGGGGGCCATCAGGGTCTTTTTATTATTACCTATATCTGAGCACACTGAAGGGAACTTTGTGAACATTGAAGGGACTTCCTGCCCAGAGAACACAGGGCAGTGTAGAGCCACAGTTTCCTCTGATCTGTAGGAAAATGCTTTGTTGTTCTTTTCTCCTGTAGGTCACAGAAAGGGCACAACACTGAGCCAAAATTGTTGTACAAGGTCCCGATAGTCCTATTTTAAAACTCCAGCTCTCTGAAGCAAAACTAAGAAGGGATCCTTTCTCCAACCTGTTACTCAGGGACTCTGGAGAGTCATAATGTGTGGTAGGTGCAGCTGACCTTGCCAAGGGTTGTCATAACTCAACAGGCTCCTGAGCTGAGAAAATGCCCATGGAACTTTGTTGGCACCCGTGACCTGAGCAAAACTGTAGACCAGGCAAGGCTGTTCTTCAGAAAGAACTACATTTTTTAGTTTCACACTCTCAGTCCAAATTGGCAACTCAAGACCTCCTTTTTTTTTTTTCCTCTTTCCTGGATTTGCTTAAACAAAAATATTACACATGATTTTCTTGCTTTATTTTAGATGTGACTTATTTCCAACCTTCAGAAAACAAGATAGCGTGCTCTCATATAACCATCATGGGGATTTCATAGATTTTAGACTTTTATTATATTGGGTTTATGTTTTCTTTTTCTCTTTTATTACTTTTGTAAATGAAATAAAACATCAGATACAAATCAAGTCTTCATTTTCCATTACTTTTGTCTCCCCCACCTCCAGAGAAAACCATTATCCTGAGGTTGACATATATTATTTCCATGAATGTTTTTTAAAAATATAATTTTCTGTATAGAGATATAGTCATAAACAAATTATAGTATTTACCTATATTATCACCCTAGATGTCCTTTTGCAACTTGCTTTTTCCACACCACATTACATTCTGAAATTTTCAATCATTTCAAATGCTGTTAACATACCACAATTTTTTTAATTGCTTTGAACATTTTCTCCTGCCTCTTGTGTGCCTATGGAAGAATTTTCCATAACACAAAGCCTAAGAATATGTTTTCAACTTTGCTAGATATGCCAAATCGCTTTCCAGAGTGATTGTGCCAATTTGTATTCCCACCAGAACTGAATGAGTATTTTCATTTTCCTATACTTTTGCCAACATTTGCTATCATCAGAATTTTTTTTGCCAGTTTTGCAGGAGTGAAATATTATTTATTGTTTTAATAAGCATTTCCTAGCTACCTGTGGATTTGGGCAGTTTTTCATATATTTATTGATAATTTGTTTTGTATTATGTGTTGCCTATTTATATCCACTACACATTTTTCTAATGGGTATAGATGAGGTCTAAAAGTTTTCTCCAAGTACAATTTAACTACATTAGGTAAGTTTTGACATACTGATTTTTTATTTTCACAATTTTTTTTTCAGAAATTTTATTTACTTGAGAGAAAAAGAGAGAGAGAGTAAGAGCAGGAGGAGCTGCAGGCAGAGGGAGAAGCAGATTCCACTCTGAGCAGGGAGCTCGATCCCAGGACCCTAGGATCATGACCGGAGCTGAAGGCACATGCCTAATCGAGTGAGCCAGCCAGGAGCCCCTCAAATATTTTTTAATTCAATTTTCATTTTCTCCTTGTCTCATAAATTATTATCTTTTTATGGGTTAAAGAATAGGGGCATCCTTTTCTAGTTGGTATTTGTTATTTTGGGGCACTGTTCTCGGAGAACAGGGTCGGTGTATCAGATCCTCAGTTTATTAAACTCACACCAATCCATTACTTAGAGAAACCTGTTTAAGATGCAGAGACACATTCTGCCTCGTGAAGATTATCACATAAGCCCTGTTTTGCTGAAGTGCTGTCTTTGGGAAATCAGAGCCAAATCTTTTGTCTTACTTTTTACTGTAGAGTCCAAGTATTCTAAGTTTTGTGGGGGAAAGAAACCATTTTTCAGCCCAGGAATCCAGAAGCATCAGTAATCATAAAGCTTCATACAAAACCCCAGTTTATTTTAAAGGATTAAAAAGAAAATCCTTGGACGTAAGAGGTCATACAATAAGCTCACTTTTTCTGGAATATCCTTTTATAGGTGTGGATCTTCTTCAAGGTCATGCTGGGTGTATTTTCACAACAGGTGGTATAAGCACATGGGTGGCGAAAGTTCTCCTCCTCAAAACATTTTATCTCATTAATTCCAAAATGCACATTTTTGGGGGGTAAAATTTTGAAAACTTAGAATAAGAACGTGATAACAATATTGGGTTTATAATTTTAATTGCCAGGTCTTTCCTGCCACCCGCCCCCTTTGTGACAATGTATACAATAATGCCGCATCTTAGAAACTTACGGTGTCTTCAATTTGATGAAATGTGTGGTGTTTTAGTCACCAGGGATTCCACATGTGAAAGTCTTTCCTTCCTCTTCCAGATCCTTGAATTAAATCTATGATCTTGTTAAATCTCTTAACCAAGTTAATTAAACCTCATCTTCTTCACTTTGTTTGATTACTGTGCAGGTAAATGAGTGAATATATCTAAAACACTTAGAAATTTCCTTGGGTCTCACTACACGGAGAGTCCTAATCAGGCAGGTGCACTGAGCAAGGAGGAACGCCCGAAACCTTCAATTCAGGGATGCCCTGGGATGCAATTAAGACGAGAGAGACAACATAGCCACGTTCTAACACAGTCAGCAGCAGGGAAAGTTTATTTCTTACTGTTTGCCTTTCAGACCAATTAAGTGTGTACTGGTAGCAAATGCCAATGTAATCTGCTGTAAATGTGTCGATTATCTTTATCCTTCACCCGAGTTTGCCATATTTACTCTTATGGGTTCTTCTTTTAAAGACTGTATTTATGTATTTGACAGAGAGAGAGCACAAGCAGAGGGAGTGGCAGGCAGAGGGAAAAGCAGGTTCCCCAGTGAGCAGGGAGCCTGACGTGTGGCTCAGTCCAGGGACCCCGGGATCATGATTTGAGCCAAAGTCAAACACTTAACCGACTGAGCCACCAGGCACCCCTCGTGGGTCCTTCTTTTCATCAGGAGATGGAGTCCTCTCGTCCTGGCCCCTCCCACCCTGCTCCAGGCCCTATGTGCTAACTGTGTGGTGGCGCAGTTTCCCTCCCAGCCTTGCTAGGAAGAGTGGGAATAATGCTTATTCTTGCCAACATGTAGTGCTAATGTCTGTCTCCACTGGTCTTATCAGACTCGCGGTGCAGTGGAGCCCCTGCCGCGGACAAGGCTGAAATTACAAAGAGATTCTTTGACTTACTCCTCGGTGGAGGGGCGGGGATAATGTTCGGTTTGGACAAATCAAACTGGTTAGCTACGACTTTGCTGGCAGGTCGGCGCCGGAACCCTCCTGCCTTCATTCTCACCCCTGCTGTCCAGGCCCTGCCCGGCTGTTTGGTGGCACCCGGCAGCCCAGCAACCCAGGCTCTTTCACACCAGACACACGTTGTTCCTCCAGGCATCGTCCTTAAACTTTGGTTCTTCGGTGCCTTTCCGCCTGTGGTTGGAGGAATGACCTTTCTCCCTCTTCTGTTTTGTTTCCTTTCTAACTATTTTCCAAAGTTCAAGGGAAGGAGCAGCTCTCTCATCACTGTGTAAATGTATTGAAACATTTATCAAACACTGAACCTTGGCAAGTATTTTGCCAAGTACAAAGGAGATAATGGTAAATAAGACAGTTTCTGTTCCCAGAGACCCACAATCTACCAGAGGAGACCAGCAGGTAAACAGACACATTTTTAATACAACAGATAAGAGTTATTACAGAGATATTAGTGCAAAAAAAAAATAAATAAAAACAACAAAAAACAAACAAACAAAAAATTCCTCTGAATATATAAAGGAAGGAAGCCACGAGGTAACGTGATAGGGTCAACGATCTGACACTGGAGCTCTATCAAGAAAGACGAACGGAAACGCACAGTGTTTGGAAAGCAAGGCTGCCAGTGCAAAGCAGAATATCGGACACAAAGGGTTGTGCAAGGAGTCTGTGGTCCTTGCTTGGAAGGTCAAGGGGTGACAGAAGATGGGACGGGAAAGAGGGCCTGAGGCCCTCACTTGATTGACCTTGTACCTTCAGCTAAAACATTGCATTGTCCTGGGGCTATCAGTGAAGAGGCAAGGAGATTTATAAACGAGATAATGTGATCAGTTGTGGTTTTTTAGATCCAAGACTCTGGCAGGGGTTGGTTTGCCAAATGTGGCCCCAGATACCGGCAGACTACCTGCTCAGCTTGTTAGAAATAAAGACCCCAGATTTATTAAATCAGCTTCTCCTGGGAGTGAGCACAGCGCACAGGAATCCTTTTTTTTTTTTTTTCTTTTTTAAAGATTTTATTTATTTATTTGACAGACAGAGATCACAAGTAGGCAGAGAGAGAGAGGAGGAAGCAGGCTCCCTGCCAAGCAGAGAGCCCGATGCGGTGCTCCATCCCAAGCTGAAGGCAGAGGCTTTAACCCACTGAGCCACCCAGGCATCCCCCACATGTGATGACAGGTTGGCTAGCTGATCTCTAGGTAGAGGATGGGCTGGAGGAGGAAATCTGCCCGTAGAGACCAGTTAACAAACATCTAGGATCAAAGTAATATCCTGGCTTGTAGTCCCCGTCCTCTTTCCTCCTTGACTGGCTGATGTTAACAACCAGAGTCACCTCGGAAGACACGTGTGGAAGATGGCAAAACCCCACCAACCTGGGAACAACAGGTTTAATCTCTTCTTCCTCTGGGTTCCCCCAGTATTTAAAAATATTTTCATGTAGTATTTGTTTTGTTTTATTTTACAGTATGGTCATGCACATTTTAACCTTGCTCTCGCAAATGCAAGCCTGTAGTGTAATGTCTTTGTCTCTTACTAGCTGGGTAATTTTAGGGAAACCTCTTACTTCTCTTAGCTTCTGTATCTTCATCTGTTAATGTAGGCCAATAGATTCTACTCAACAGGGTGATTTTAGGAATTAAGTAACATGAGTAAAGACTTTTTTGGAGAGTAAGTATTTAATATATTTTTTGTTTCTCCACCTCCTTGCTCTTATTTAAATTAAATTGAAATTAAGAACTACTACAGCATTCTCTCTTTTGGAAAAGGTCTGTGGCTCAAAAAATTTTTTAAAGGAAATGTGTGTGTGTGTGTGTGTGTGTGTGTGTGTGTGACATTTTAGGTATATGCGTCTAAAGGCACAAGATTCAGAAAACTTAAATGGGAAGCATAGACTTTAACTCATACTTCTTATTTTGGGTTCTATTATTTAATTTGCCACAACAGTCAACATAGCATAAATGACTTCTGTCATTTGAAAGGAAACATTCCAGAGAGAGCCTAAAATTAATTTTTGAATTGATTACATGGGATTGGAAAGCATAATGCTTCATTTGGTAAGAAAGGAAAGGATGTTCTCATGGGCTGCTTTTGACTGACAGATTTTTTTGGTTTGTATTTTTGGTTTGGTTTGTTTTTAGGGTTGAAATTAAAAGGAGAAGAAAATGAGATCTTTCCAAGGCTGTCTGAAATAAAATCAGAAGTACATCCTTGTATCGCAAAGCCCGAACCTGATGGGGCTGCCACCTGGGGTCAGCAGGGACTGCTTGTCCACACGTGGACGTCCCCAGCGACATGGTCCTCACTCCACAGCCTGGCTTCACAGACACAGGGGAACTACCTCAGAGGATACACAACGGTCTCCCCTTCCCCTTTCTGTGTGTGTCTGGAGCCAGGAGGACTCCATCTGGGCTGGGGCTTCTAGTTCCTTCTCCGAGAAATGCAAGGTGGGAGCAGGGCCAACAGAATAAGAAAGAGGTAACATTTTGCTACCCAGGAAAGGCAGTAACCAGGAGATATTTTATAATTTAGAAAATCAGGGTCTACATACCTTGCTTGCCTAATGGCGGACATTCAATAAATACATCTATTCTTTAAGAAAAACTATGAATAAGGGGCGCCTGGGTGGCTCAGTCTTTTGAACGTCTGTCTTCAGATCAGGTCATGATCCCAGTATCCTGGGATCGAGCCCCACATCAGGCTCTGTGCTCAGCCCAGAATCTGCTTGAGATTCTCTCTTTCCTCTCTCTCTCTCTTTCCCTCTGCCCCTCCCTCCCTAAGTAAGTAAACAGATATTTTTTAAGAGTTTATTTATTTCTTAGAGAGAGGGAGATCGAGCAAGCAAGTGAGCAAGAGAGAGCACCAAACGAGGGAGAGGAAGAGGGAGAGGAAGTGCAGGCTCCCCACTGAGCAGAGAGCCTAATGCAGGGTTCCATCTTAGGACCCTGGGATCATGGCCTGAGCCAAAGGCAGATGCTTAACCCACTGTGCCACCCAATAGGTGGCTCTAAAATAAATAGTTTTTTTTTTTTTTTTAAAGAAAAATATTAGGCACATGGGTGGCTCAGTGGGTTAAGCCTCTGCCTTCAGCTCACGTCATGATCTCAGGATCCTGGGATCGAGTCCTGTATCAGGATCTCTGCTTGGTAGGGAGCCTGCTTCCTCCTCTCTCTCTTTTCCAGCCTCTATGCCTATTTGTGATCTCTCTCTGTGTCAAATAAATAAATAAAATCTTACAAAAAGAAAAAGAAAAATAGTGGTCACATACCATTGCTCCCATGTTAATGCCTGTAGGGCTGTCGGGCATGTCAGGAGGCAGAGAGGCAGGGACACACGTAAGACAGATGAACAGGACGGAAAATGGATTGCCCCATCCTCACATACTTCAGGCACCCTGTTAAAGACAATGGGATTTGCATCGCTGCTATCTGTCCACCAGATTCCCAGATCATGCAGTTTCTGCTGGCTTCCTCCCTGATGACAGACTCCTTTACCTCCCCACATGTGATAGTATTTCACACTTCCCCTACTACACAGTGTTCACAAAGGAAAAATACACATTGCCCTGATGTCAAGTAATAGATAAGCCCCACAAAAAAATATCACAGGGCTAAGTATTCCCAGGGAGGAATGAACATTCAGGACTAGAAATTTCCAGATCGGAAAAATGTATTTGTTAACACAGAACATTTGGGTGAGTCCAGCACCTGGCCACTTACTATGGATGATAAGTCTGTATTTTTTATTTCGTGGCCAGTTTTCCTCTTCTGGGGACTTAATTATCCCATGCACAATGCTCCTGGCAGAGGTATGGAGAGACAAGCAGCACTCTCATTTAATCTATTAGATTTCTTTTCTCCACTCCCTCAAGGTACAGAGGTGAATTCCAATTTAGTAATCAAGGCCTGAGTCATCGAATAAATAACTCAATTTCTCATTCTTGCTCACTGAGCCAGTTGTATGAACAAACACAATGTCTTTTATGCCAACTGTGCAAATGGGCTTACTGGGACATTGCATTCAGAAATTGCATAGAGATGCTGAAAATCATTCAGAGCAAGGAGAGTGGTAGATAGCTAATGCCCAAAGTCAGAAATACATCTCTGGAGTTGGATTTTTTTTTCAATGCAAATAAAGCAAATTAGTTCTTAATATACTACAACTTGTTAACTAATAAAAGAACCTTAAGGTTCTAGGCTAGTGCGTAGGAAATCGGGTAGAAATTATTTTGTTTCAGAAGGATAATCTGTTGGGTTAAAGTGGCTGGGGTGTTCATTCATTCATCATTCATTCATTGAACTAAAGATTTTTTGGTGCTTAGGATGTTCCAGCCTACTCTACCAATATAGAGATATAAAGATGCATAAATTACTTTTTTGCCCCAAGATTCTCATATAAACAACTACAAATAGTCCAGCAAGGAAATAATATGGATAGGCACTGAGCATTATGGAATCATCAGTTAGGGGCACTATCCCAGCCCAAGAGGGTCCATGAAGAATATCCTAGACAAGCTGATGTCCAAGAAGGGGCTTATAGGAAATAGCCCAAGAACTGGAGGTGGGGGCTGGGGTGGGAAAGGGAGTGAGGAGGAAGGCAGTGAGAATTATTATTTCTCTTTCTTGCACTTACTCAAGGAAGACCCATGCACATTGCTTGAGTTGAAGGAAGGAAAGGCTGTCAGCAGCATTTTAGAGAGACCGTAAGCTTATCACACATTATGCAACATCTCCACCAGAGTAACCACAGTCCCCACTCGTCACTCACCCACCATGTCACAGGCACTGTGTTAAACGCTTCACACACTTAGTCTTACTTAAACCTTTCGGCAACCCTGCCAGGTGGGTATTTTTATCTCATTTTATGGATTAGGAAGCAGAAGGTCAGAACAGTTGGATAACTTGCTCAAGGTCACACAGCTAACAAATGGAGACTGAAACCCAGATTCAAACTGATTGCAAATCTTTTGCTCTTGACCTTGACACTAGACCCATCATTATTTTTTTCGGTGGTAATTTCGAGGTGGGGTCACAGCCTGAGACCTTGCAGGTCAGACACTTGTCTACATGACTTATTTTCTACATCTCTTCTGGATTTCTCAATTGTGGAAACAACTGTCAGAAGTGGAATCAATCTTATTCTAAATGATGAACATACAGATGTGATAAACAACAGGTAGAAGCTAGGGGAAGATAGATTGGGTCTTAATTTGTAGAATTTGTTAGTCATGTGAGGCTCCAAATGATCTAATGATACATGAGATTTTTCAAATTGTGTGTGTGTGTGTAGAGAAAGAGAAAGAGAGAAACAGATTTATTTTAAGGCATCAAGTCATGTGGTCTTAGACCAGGAAAGTCTAAAATACACAGCGTGATTGGGCTGGCTGGAAACTCAGGAAGGGTCTCTGTGTTGCAGCCTTGAGACCAAAGTCCCCATTTGGGAAAGTGTCCATATCAAGTTTGACTATTACAGTGTTGTGATGACAATACAATCATCCCTAGACTCATCCATCATAAGACTCGGGCTGAGCCAGGGATGGTTTGGGCTATAAAATGCAGTTATTACCTGACCTTGAAATTCTATGACTCCAGCTTGTGTCCAAAACTTAGCACAATTCTGGTGTTTTTTGTTTTTTGTTTTTTTAAAAAGGGGTAGGGGAGGAGATAAAAAGAGAGAGGGGGAAAGAGAAACTTTTAAACAGGCTCTATGCCCAGTGTGGAGCCCAGCTTGGGCTCGATTTCATGACCCTGAGATCATGACCTGAGCCAAAACCTAGAGTCAGATGGTTAACCAACTGAACTACCGAGGCTCCCCTGAATTTCTGTGTTTCCTAAACCTCTGAGAAATGGTATAAAGTCCCCCCAAGGGAAAATGTAGTATTATAGTATAATTCATGAATTTTAGGAATTGTGCTCTTGATTTGAAAGACAAACAATATCTTCATTTATAAAGCTCTGCCTTCAGAAATGGCTACTCAGTTTCATTTAATCTTACAGTGTTTTTAGGAGATGGTTTTGCTATGATGACACACAGATAAGAAGTTAAAAATACATTGAATCATGCTAAGTTCTCCACGTTATGTTAATTCCACCTGTTTCTACATTATCCATATTCCTGTAGTTGTCATACGTAACATTTTGACACTTATTTTAGCATACAGATTGAGATAAATTACAGTAGGAAGACACAGGGTTTGTTTCCATTTTACTGCTGACAGAATCTGTGCGCGAAGATCGAAGACCCATTCTGAGATCAAGCGGAAGTTCTGTATACTGACATCATGCTGTCACTTGTGTCTTGTTCCATTCAGCGGCTCCTGTCTCCACAGTTCTAAATGTCGACTGACAAGCCTGTCACCACTCTCTCTCACACTTGCATGCACTTTCCCTCTCAATTATAGCATAACACAAGAACACAGTTAAAAATTCAGTAGTGAACAATGATATTAAACAAAAATGAGAATTTCTACAATCCATGCTCCCCGTGCCAATCTACTTTCTAAAAAAAAAAACTCTTTAGAGTGTCCAGCTCTTCTATCAGCATCTTTATTTCCTAATTCATCAACTTCAGACCACGTATATTTTCTCTGGAGGCACGGCTATTTTTTACACAGAAGTTTGGAAATTCTCTACACCCTGGCAAATAAAACCAACTGAGAAATAAAGTGACATGAAATACATACAAAGGGTAGAGGAAGGGCTCTCTCTCTTCCCTTGGTAGGAACACAAAAGGAGAAATAAATCTAACAGAATGTGAATGTATTCTTTTTATGTGGTCACTCTGGAAGAGTTTTCAGCTATTTTCTTCCCTCCTAAGAATGAGGTTTGAGCCCATCACTAAGTGCATTTTTCCTCTACAAATTCTTTATTTACATATTTATATATTTTAGCACAGGAGCCATTCCTATAAAATTTCAGCTTACTAGAGACATTCACATTTATTGCAGACATACAGTCTGAAAAGATGACTCCGATTTTTTAAAATAATCATAGAAGACATGTTTGGGGTTGTAACAATGGGGGAACTGGGACTGTGGGTACTGGCCACTCTGGATTCATCCCTGCATTCTGACTGTTCCCCAAATAAGCAGCCAAACTCCTGTCCTGCACACTTTCATGATCACTGTTGTTTTGAAGACTTCTGTTAAAATCTGCATATCCATCTCCTCCCTTCCAAATCAAATCGTGATTCCTCAGGTAGATGACATCAGGACTCCCTTTGGTCTCCACACTTCCTACACGGAAAGTGTTGAGTCTACAGCTCATGAACATGTCCCATCTTGTGGTGACCACTGAAGTCAGGGCCCTGGCAGCGCCCCAGAGAGCCCCAGTCCTGGGGTAAGACGGTGGGACAGCTGTTCATTGCCCATGAAGACAAACACCAAAGCTCTAGCTGTATGCAATCACAGCTTGAGGGGAACACGACCAAAGGCCGCCCAGCCTGAGATCAACTACTCACCCATCCATCCTACTGGCCTGGGGGAGTGAGGGAAAATAAGGAATGGGATGGAAGGGAAGAGAAGACGTATGCTCTAGTGTTTTCCGTAGTAACATTCTGTTTCCTTGGACTCTGTGTTTATCTATTCAGCATCCATTAATCACAGAACTAAACTAATGTCCAAAGTTGTTGACATCTCCCCTGTGATCCAGCTTTTACAGGCACACAAAAATTATATCGCAAGCCCTCTGACTGATGCCAGGTCCACACCTTCAGCTGTCTGCTTTATCGAACTTTCACACATCAAGCCAATATTTCCCTGCCCTAATCAGCCCAGGGTCTTGTACCAAACAACGAGGGACAGCCCCCATGCCCCAAAGCCTGCTGGAATGATCCAAACTAGTTGATGCTAAGCTATTTCCTCTGCCCGGCCTGGCCTTTCTCCTGGAAATCCCAGTAAAAGCCATGGCCTATGCCTTTCCATCCCTCTTGCTTCTGCCTCCTGATCAAACTTGGTGCTTCCCTACATGGCCCTCCATGGCATGACATGGCATGACCCCCTTTCCTTCAGAACTCTCAGTAATACATCCTCCTTTCTTGTCATCAGTCAGTCACTTCTAGAAATTAAGATCAGGAACATATAAATGAACACCCAACCACAAATCAAACACCTCATTCACTTTCTAGTCTAAAAGGAAGACAAAAACTGTAGCCACTGGAGGAGAAACAGCTGCACTTCCTCTGCTGCAAATCGGAGTACAACACACAGCAAAATTCACTGGGAAGACAGCGATTTCTACATCTCCTTGTTTAAAACTCCAATATGAATACTGTCTCTGGTCTGATAATCTGGTCCCTCCACTCCAGATGTATCAAGTTCATCCACAGGAAGAGGTCAAGGTTAGGAGAGTAAAGAGACAGAAATGTAATTCTTAAATCCGTGTTTGGTCCCAGAGCTCAAAAGGAACTTCTCACACACTCAGTCACGTCATCCTGGTCGGCTGGTGAGAGAGCTTGACTAATGGAATATTTCCAGGGAGAAACCCGGGGGCAGAAGCTGATGGACCGGAGGGTGGTTCACCCCCACTGATGATTCTCACCATGTTTTTACACATGGGGAGATGGAGCATGTGGGATAGGACACAACATACAGTTAAGACATGGAGGGTAGGGCTGCCTGGGTGGCTCAGTGGGTTAAGTCTCTGCTTTCAGCTCAGGTCATGATCTCAGGGTCCTGAGATCGAGTCCCAAATCAGGCTCTCTGCTAGGCAGGG
This sequence comes from Neogale vison, assembly GCF_020171115.1. Lineage (NCBI taxonomy): Eukaryota > Metazoa > Chordata > Mammalia > Carnivora > Mustelidae > Neogale > Neogale vison. The sequence continues at coordinate 10,840,985 of NC_058100.1, forward strand.
AGCCTGCTTCCTCCTCCTCTCTCTCTCTCTCTCTCTCTACTTGTGATCTCTCTCTGTCAGATAAATAAAATCTTAAAAAAAAAAAGAAATGGAGGGAAGTGTGTTCTGGGTTGCAAGAAGCCACTTTCTTCTCAATTTCTTTTCCTGTCTGGTCGAAATAAAGGCCTAGTGACAGAGATTGCTGCTAATCTGGCTTCACTCGACATGAAGATTCTGCCCTGTGCTGCCCAAATGGTATCTGCTGGTCTGATGATATCTTCAGAGTCAACAGAGAGAGAGACATATTGAAAGAAAGGGTCTGATTTTAGGCAGAATGAGTGCTGGAGGCAAGAGAAGAAAGGAGGTAGGAGGAAGAGATGTTTTTACACCATCCCCTTGAAAAAAATAATAATAAACCCTCCCTGTAGATACAAAAGCTGAGACTAAAAGTGAAAGAAGGTGGCATCCAATGGCCAGCTCAGAGAGGATCTTTTCCATGTGATTAAAACCCACGAGTCACACCCAGGTTTGAATCCTGGCTGTCCTTCACCATGTGACCTCAAGCAAAGTACGTTGTCCAAAACTCTCATCTGCAACATGGAAAATGACAGTAACTTTTGCAGGGGTCAGCGAAGGAAAGCACTTCTCGTTGTGTGTCTGATAAATAGTCACTGCTCAAATTTTCTACTTTTAAAATGTTATTTGTTTCCTTGTGTGTTCACTTTTGAACAAAGCAGAGCAGAAGAGATCTGGAAGTGGTCTCCTGTTTTGTGTCAGCCTCAGTCTGTTGAGAGTAAGGAGTGTTCGTGGGGCTCCCCTGAGCCCCGACTGCTTGTGGCAGCCCCCAGAGACTTTCCCCTGGATCCAAGACAATATTATGGCCAGTGGAACCCTTGTGATTCTTATTATGATTCCAAGACTCAGCTCAGCAACCACCATCAGGGAACTTTGGAAAAACAAGGTTTATTAACTCACAGGTTATGGAGGGAGCACAAAACACTCAGGGCTGCCCTGGATGGTTGTGGTTAGCGAGAGACCGAGGATGAGCATGGACCTGGGGTTCTGTTTCAATTGGGGTGGAGGGTGTGTTGGGGGGGTAGGGTTTCATGGATTCTCTCTTTATTGGTGAATTTAAACCCCAATAGCTGGTATTAAAACATGAAAAAAGAAAAGGAAGCAGTCAGATCTGTATGATTCTCGCAGGGATCCCGAAAAGGGGAACTTCATGATGGGGCAGCCTGGCTCTTTATCTAGTTGTGTAGCGGACAATATTAGCTCATTTGAGAAATGGATGTCTTTGAAATGGAGGGACACCTCGCCAGGGCTATCAAAAGCTTACTATCATGCATTTACATGACAATCAATAAAGCTAACTTGTCAGGCTCTTACACTGAATATCCTCTCTGTGGCATGGCTTAAAAATGGTGGTTTAAATATCAAGTCCAGCATTTGTGGGCTGGCCGGTTTGGGGAAATTGATGTAACCTCACACCTGGCCTTCCTCGTTCCCATCAAAAGGGGATAATCATGATGCCCGCATGTGTCAGGGAGACTGAGGATATTAATACGCAGAAGACATTCAGGGGTCTGATGGCTTCACCCCCCACCCCCTGCAAGTCACTCTTCTCGTTGTGTCTTAGCTCCTCCCCTGTAATATGGGGATGACGATGGGCTTCCTTCACTTGGGTGCCTGGAGGCATCCGATTGAGCTGACATGTGGAGACGACTTCCAAGGATCCTGGGACATAGGAAGTGCTTCATCAACAGGGGTTATTATTATGGTAAGTGCTCAGTCAGTAAACGCTGCTGTTGCTGCTGGTGGAAAGGCAGATGATGCCGATGAGGGCATGGGGGTCACGGGGTGAATTCGCTGGTGTCTGTTCCCAAGAAGAGCACTGTTCTGGAATGCAAATGGTTTAGAACTGAGAAATGGATCTTTTCCATATGGACCTATTTGGTGAATAGCGTTCTTAGCAAAACTCCCCTTGCCTAAATATCCACAGCTTGCTGCGGGATGTCCAGAGGAGGTGGCCAATTGAAGAGCTCCACTTAGAAGGCACAGTCTTCCTGAAATACTTCTCCCCAGGCTGTTATTCCTCCAGCATCTCCTTCCAATTTCCAAAGAAGCCATTCTCAATGTTTTGTTTGTTTATCACCCCCCCTTAACTCTAATTACTTACCAGGTCTTATAAATTCTACTTCAGAAGTGTCCCCAAATTTCCTTTCTCCTCTTTTGTTCTGCTTGAACCTTAGTCCATTCAACAGCTCCTTCCCAGCTCCACCCACTAGCCAGGAAGAACCCCTCAGCCCCTTGTGTGACCCCACCCTGCCCCCTGGCAGGTTCCCCACATCTCATCAGCCCCTGACCCCGATGATGCTCTGTGTCCCCTTCCCCATCTCATGTCCCTGCAGCACCAAGCTGTCTCATGCTGGAGGAAACCCCGGACCCTGGGGGCCTGTCTCAAAGCCACAGGCCAGCCTTACCAACACTCACATCCAGGGCTGCCTGTCGGGAACTCCAGCTTCTGCCGAAGCCCCGAAGCCCCAGGCTGCCTGCTGCTCTTTTATCTTTCCTCATCCAAAGGCTGTAACTGGTTCCTGGGCATCAACTTCTCCCCATTCCTCCCTATTATCCATTCTGCCTCCAGAGTGAAGTAGGCTAGTAATGTTGTGCATTCAGCAAGGTTTTGACATGTTTTGAAGAGCCCTGTTCAAAACTCCAGCCTCTCCTGGCCTCCCAGCTCCTGCCTTGTCACCCCTGGATCCTGCAGCAGCATAATGAACTTTCTTGATCTGCTCTGATGCCCAGATACCCTGAATTTCTTAGCATTCCTGGAATGTGTGAATCCCTTCAGGCCCCCACCTTGGCACATGCTCCTCAGCCTGCTGTGTGGATCTCAGTTCCATTCTGCTCCTCGTCTCCTGCCTACTTGCCCCCGCCACACCCTGTTCCAGGACCCAGCTCTCGTGTCCTCATCCTAAAGCCTTTCCTGACCCTTCCACAGAGACCTAGGTTTCTGCTTTCCCATATTCTCATAACATCCTGTTAATATTTCTTTCTGATACTTTTTTGTGTCATTGTATAATTATTTTATCTTTCAGTTGTACACATGTCATTCAGAAATACCTATTAAGTGTCACTGGGTACCTCCGTTCTTCAGGGCTAGAAGGACAGAGAAAGAAACACAAGAGTCTGTCCTGCCTTTGTGGAACTCACACTGTAGCAAGAGAAACAGACAGGAAATGGGACAAATAAACAAGACATATGCCAATTATGATAAACACCGAGAAGAAGATCAACAGGTCAAGCCAATAGTAATTAGGGGGGACAATTCAGAAGAGGGCTATGATGACTGATTTTATGTGTCCACTTGACTGAGCCATGGGATGTCTAGATACTTTGTTAAACATTTTTCTGGGTGTGTTTATGCAGGCGTTTCTGGGTGAGAGTAACTTTTGAATGAGTAAACTGAGTAAAACAGATTGCTCTCCTCAGTGTGGGTGGGTCTCATCCAATCAGTTGAAAGCCTGAAAAGAACTAAAAGGCTCTCTCTTCCTACCAGACTGCCTTTGAGTGGGGACATCACTCTTCTCCTGCCTTTGGACTCAGACTCTGACTGGAACCTACACTGTCAGCGGTTCTGGCTCTCCCACTTGCCGACTAGAGGTCTTGGACTTCTCAGCTTCCATGATCACAGGATTCAATTCCTTTTAATAAATTTATACCTATATATCTCTGTATCTTTGACTGGTTCTCTAGAGAACCATGACTAATATGCAGGCTTAGGGAAAGTCTCGCTGAAAATATGATAGCTATGTTGAGCTCTGGAGAATGAAGGAAAAACAGACTTAAGGAGAGCCAGAAAAGAAATAATTCTAATAAAATGGAATACGAAGGCAAAAGCCTGAGGCCGTCAAAAGCCAAGAACAAGGCAGTTAACTTGAGATTCTTTCAGAACGAGAAGCAGGGACCGGATTGCTTGGGCCTGTTTGGTAGGAAAGAGGTTCTAATTTCTTTCCTTATAAACCTTAGAAAGCTAAAATTAACCCTCAATAAATATTTGTGTGACCAATGAGTTAATGGCTAACTAGTTATTTCCCAAGTGGCAAAAGCAACTTTAAACATCAAAAAGGAATGGCGCTCTTTCTGTCCCTATTCCTTGAGAGTTTTCGTTCAGAGAGCCTGGTTGGTGGGGTCGTCAACGGGGAGGGTGCAGATCAAAGTTGGCCGTGCTCTAGCAGAACAGCAGAAGCGGTGGGTGTGGGGCCTCCACACAAATGAGTTTCCTGACAGTTTTGAAGTTTGGGGTTTTTAACTGTTGTTGCAGAATCCATGTGACCTAATACAGGCTACATTTACCAGCCCTCACAAGTCACGAATCATCTGCTCAGTAAGAAATAAGGAAACTTCACCTCCTCCCAGGAAGCCGGCCACAGCTTTACACAAGAGCACCCTCTTCTGTGCGGCTGCAGGCCCAGACTTCCGAACGCAAAGGCTTGCTGTAACTCCACTGCGAGCCCCATCTTGAGGGAACCTCACCTAAGGGAAAGAAAGTCCTTATTAGCTTCTGTCTTTTCCTCCACATCCCAAAAGGTCACCTGACGTGAAACTTGTGTGCAATGACAGCCCAAGTACATGGAAAAGACAGGGAGCGTGCTTCGGAGCACTTTAGTGAAAAAGGAAGGGAAGAGCTTGCCACCTAATGAAATTCGACCTCTTCAACCAACAGTACAGGGCTTTCCAGGATGCTCAGCCCTGGGGATGAGGGGAACAAAGGCATGCCCAGAGTCCACAAGGCAAAGAGATGTCCAGAGATTAAAGGGAAGGAACTAGCCCAAGATATGTTGTGCTTTGAGGGGAGTAACATTGAGACAAGAGCATTGGGCTCTAGAATGACCCTCTACTTCTCTAATTAGCCTTCTTCAGAAAAGAGTCCTCTGTACAACAGAAAAGTAACTACTCTTGGGCATCTGGCACATAGTACTCACTTAAATATTTATTGAACAACTAAGGATGGTGGCTTCCCATGTCTTTCAGAAGAAGGAAACATGAAACCTTGTCAGCCATTGATATTTTAGTTTACTGGTTATTTCAGATAACTATGGCCATAGTATCATTGCAGGTAAAACATCCACAAAAACCTCAGGGACATACAACATGAGTTTGTTTAGCTTGTAAGTGTGCTGGTTGCCAGCATTGTACTATCACGTGGGCTCACTCAGGCATCTGCGGCTGCTTAGGGTGAGCTGGTGGGCTGCTGATCTGGCATGGCCTTGGCTGCCATGGTTCAGCTCTGTTCCTTGTGACTTTTGTCTTCCTCCTGAGATGAATTCTGTATCCTGGCACTTTCATCTCATGGGCATGGCAGAAGTTCAAGAGCATAAGCTCAGCGGTGCCTGGATGGCTCAGTCGCTAAGCATCTGCCTTCAGTTTAGGTCATGATCCCAGGGTCCTGGGATCAAGCCCCACATAAGACTACTTGCTCAGTGGAGAGTTTGCTTCTCCCTTTCTCTCTCCCTTTGCCTCTCCCCCAACTCATCCTTGCTTGTTTTCTCTCTCTCTCAAATAAATAAATAAACTCTTTAAAAAAAAAAAAAAGTGTAAGCTCAAGTAAGAAAACACTTCTCAAGACTCTACTGCTTCATGGCTGATGACATCCCATTGGCCATCACAACCCTCACAACCAAGTGCACCATCGATGCAGTGGGCAATTATTTTCTTCCCATGGAGTCATGGGGAGGGAGTGAATTATTTCTGAACATAATCCACCATGCAGAAGCTTTTTTGTAAAGTGAGTAGAAGCAGGACACATGAGTGTGTCAAGACCACAAGACACAGAGCCCTGGGGCATGGCCAACTGAATGCTTCCAGAGGGCTAACCCTTAGGTTAACCTTATCTCATTTAGCCCTGAAAAAGACCTGATAATACCGATCTCATTTTGCAGAGAGAGAGAGGTAGAGGCTGTGTAGAAATGTGGAAAATCACTTAAGCCCATTGAACCAGGCAGTTGCAAAGTCAGGACTTGAAGCCAGATCCTTTCTATTCCAAATTCTGTGTTCTTTACCAGGGTGACTAAGATCTGGAACCTCCCCCAGGAAGTATCCTTGACTGGTCATAGTTCTACTCTTTAGATCAACAAAGTACACATTTAGTCTCTTCTGTATGGCACCGTTTTTCCTGTATTTGGAATCTGCTCCGTTGTCTGCTCCATGCCCACTTTTATACTCATACTTCCAGTTCCATTTCTACAAAGTATTCACTGTCCGAGGTGTCTGAGAATAGGAATGACAGATAAACAGACCTGGATGAAACCATTCAGAGAAGATTTTAATAAAAGAGCATATTTTAGGATGAAGATAAGTGACCAAAAACAAAAGTCATTTCATTTGTGCTAAAAACCAAGAAGAAAAATTAGAGAGAGGTAAGAAGATCTGGCTGAGGGTGTTTTGGGATTCACTAATCAAACCCTCCCTGGATATGCAGTTCAGAGAACACATTTTGAAAAAGAAACAGAAAATAGAAATGCTTAAAACAGACCAATTAGAACGATGAGGAAATCCAAACCCATGTCACTCGGGGATTGTTTGAACATAGACTCTTCAGCTGAGGAAAGAAACGATTTAAGAGTAAGGCAAGAGTTCCGTTTAATCATGTTTAGGACTACCATGCTAGAAAAGGACTGAGGTTTTAAAAGGCAGAACCATTACTAAAGAGGAGAAGTAAAAGATTTCTATTCAACTTGTTCACTAAAGCACAAAACATTAGAGTTGTCCAAACACAGTTCCAGTTGCCTTGGAAGGTGATAAATCTTACTCAAGTCTCAAGGAAAAAGTGGACAATCACCTCATCAAGAAATGATTGAGGAGTTTGGGAGTAGACCAATTGGACTAGCTGAACTTTAAGCTCATTTTCCAAATTTGGAAATTCCATAAAATCCAAAGAAATAGCTTTTTATTGCTGAAACTTCAATAACACTAGTAATAATAATTAATTATTCTATTGTGTTTTGTAGTTTAGACTACGCCATCATATCTTTAAAACAATTCTGTGGGGAAACTATTTTATTTCCACTATATACAAGGAACCAACGCTAAGAGAGTTGAGTGTTTCCCCTGGACACACAGTAAGTAGAAGAATTAAGATTCTTCCAAGAGTTGCCTTCCAACATCATCCTGTTGTTGCCAAATCTGATCGTGAGGAAAGCCTTAATGACCCTCCTAGGTGTAGGTGGAGAAAGGAAGAGCAGATTCAGAAAGGTCAGCTAGGAATTGGTGTCTGGAAGACTTGGGGTCATGTCTCTTTTTATTATCTAGTGGGATATAGCGATGAGCCCCCTCCATAAGCCTGCAAACTTTCTTATCCCACTGCACCCTTTGCCAGGGCTTTCCTTAGTATCTTCCTTGAGGCATCGCAAGAACAGGGCTTCATTGTGATAATGGGGCGATTCAAGGCAGAAAAAAATCCACTTGTCAACATTGTCTTTGCCAAACTTCAAAATAGAGCTTTGGTTTGCTTTTCTTTGTTTTCCCTGTTCTTGCTTTTGAGGGCAGTAGCTCCCCAACTTTTGCATATCTCATTTCTGCATCCCCACTTTAGACTAAATAGAAACGGGCATGGAGATTGACCCTCTCCCTCCCCCTTCCCTCCAGTCTGCCTTTCCTGCAGCTTGCCATGGGGCTGACTGGGGGCAAGCCGGACCAACTCAGCTTCTCCCCTCCACCCTCCGGACAGCCTTATACCAAGCTAAAGTGAATCCTCCCTTTCTGAGGTGGAGAGCTCAGCACATACCCACCCGTCCCCACTGACCTGCAGTACTCGGAAACCAGAACTCTGGGACTTCTTCCCGACACTTGTTCTCAGGTAATTTTTCAGCTCCGTATCAGCACTTAACAGCCTTGACTTCCCTGACAGAAAGACGACTAATTAAAATGACAAAACTCACATTGATTTATTACCACACGGCTGAAAACAATAAACAGCTAAGACATTGCTGTGTTTGGCTCTCTCTCTCAACCCCTCCCTGCATCTCCCACACCTGCTTTGCGACAGAAGCAAAGGGGAAAAGGTGACCACAGTCCCGTGAGCTTTCTCTGTGTTTTCTCCCCAGCCAGGTTTCTTCACCTCCCCACAGGCTCTCTATACCACCCCCCACAAAAATATAGGGATCACACTCTCACACTGTTTGTGGGAATGCAAACTGGTGCGGCCACTCTGAAAAACAGCAGGGAATTTCCTCAAAAAGTTAAAAATAGAGCTGCCCTATGACCCAGCAATTGCACTACTAGGTTTATCCAAAGCATACAAGCATAGTGATTCAAAGAGGCAACCGCACCCCAATGTTTAGAGCAGCAATGTCCACAATAGCCAAACTATGGAAAGACTCCAGATATCCATCGACAGATGAATGAATGAAGAAGATGTGGCGTATGTATACACTGGAATATTACTCAGCCACTGAAAAGAATGAAATCTTGCCCTTTGCAATGACATGGATGGAACTAGAAGGTATTATGCTAAGCGAAATAAGTCAGTCAGAGAAGGACAAATACCATATGACTTCACTCATGTGTAGATTTTAAGAAATGAAACAGATGAACATAGGGGAAGACAAGGAAGAATAAAATAAGATGAAAAGAGAGGAAGGTAAACCATAAGAAACTCTTAACTACAGGGAACAAACTGAAGGTTGCTGGAGGGGAGCTGGAAGGTGGAATGGGGTGACTGGGGGATGGGCATTAAGGAGGGCCAGTGATGTGATGAGCACTGGGTGCTGCATGCAACTGATGAATCATTAAATTCTATCCTTGAAACTAAGAAGAAGGAGAGTAAGAAGAAGAAGGAGGAGGAGGAGGAGAAGGAGAAGAAAGAAGAAAAAAATATAGAGGGCTCCCAGCAAAAGGGCAACAGTTTTGACTTGACGGGAGGCTTTCTCACACTTCCTCTCATCTGGTCCCAGTGGCAACCCAGGGAGGCACTTGTCATCTGCGTGGCGCAGATGAGAAAAACAAAGGTCCCACGAGATTACTGATTACCTCAGGGCCACATAGCTGCTTGACAGATTATTAATTAAGCTCTGGTCCTTGAAAGGACCAATCATTCTTTGCTCTCTAAGAGTAATTTTTTTTTTTTTTTTTAAGTACCTGAGCTCTAGTTATTTAGCAAACATTTCTTGAACATGAACTATACGCAAAATGCTGCTCCCAGGGCTGGGAGATGAATGAAGATGATAAAAGTGGGCCGCTACTTCCAGGAAGGAGTGAGGCCAGTCAGGGAGTCATCCTCTGACGGATACAACTCTGTCGACTTCAACAACACTCCACGGCGCCTGCGAGTCTGACTCAGAGGAACCAGACAGCAGCCCCGCCCCGAAGGGTCCCCTTCGTTGTCTTATATCATTCTTTCATTTATTTCTTTAGACCCTTTCTTCATTTTACCCTACTGCTTCCACCTCATTTCTCTTCTTTTCATAGCAAAATCCTCATAGCAAAATATACACCCTTATTTTTTTATAAGTACTTTTTTAGTAACATGCATATAAATTATACAAGTCAGGTCTCAGCTCACAAGTCCTTTACCCAGATTGCCTGCGGCCAACTACTCTAATATTCTTTCTTCTGAACCCCAAATTCTCTCCACGCTGATAACCATTTTATTGTCTTTAGAGTACTCACTTCCTCTGAAATTACGTAATTGTTCTGTTTGTCAATTACCTGCCTGCCTCCCCTTCTACAAGGACTGGTTTTTTTTTCTTGTTGTAAACTTAGGGCCTAGAATGTCAGCTGGGGTGTAGACCATGAAGAGACACTTGTTGAATGAATGAATGAACAAACGTCTTCACTTCACACACCCATAGATTACTTTGCCCAGTCTTATCCATATTACTTTATTCAAACTCAGCAGAGAATTCCTTCACTAATTCTACATCCGGTCTGTACATTGCTTAAGGCTTACTGATAACATGTGTAAATGATCAAACCTAGGGTAGGATGCATGGCAGGCACAAAACAAAAGCATCCATTACATGATAATGATTTACGGGACATGCAATATTTCTATCCTCCAAAGAATTTAGTGCCATTCTGACCTCTGAAATATAATTAACAAATGGAATTAAATTGCTTATTGATGACAAACTATTATACTCAGTATTGGGGTGAGAGATCTAAACAATGACAAACCTTTATCTCTGTGTAATGACCTGCGTGGGTTAAAAATCATAGGAAACTTAAATGACACTGTGTTGAATAATTCAGGATGCACTTACTCAGGAACACAACCTAATAAGAATTGTTATAAAACTATTATAACTAACATGGACGGAACTCTAGTTATGTAAACGTGCTTTCTACCTGGAGTCTTACTTAACTCTCACACCACCCTAGGTCTTCAAGAGGTCACAGAGATAGCAGGTGGAGGAATCTTCCTTCAAACCCAACCCCATCTGCCAGGAGAGCTCATTCTTCCAGTCACTACGGAATGGTAATGTGAAAAGTGCTCATCGTTGTGAATTGATAATTTTGAACATGGTGAATAAACCGTAGAAGACATGGTGCTGATTTTTCCATTTCAGAGGCAGCAGATTGAACCACTGTGGGCTGCATCATGGGGAGCATAGAGCAGACTGATGCAGGAAAGCAGCGCCACAGGAACTGCTCCAGGGGCGTGTTTAGAGGAAGGAGCAGGGAGACTGTCCAGGGTTCCTACTATGGAACGAACTCCAGCTGTCTTATTAGAGTAGTAACAGAGCTGATCACTCTCCAGGGCAATGAAAGTCAGTTGCATGCTTTAGAGCTGTGATGCAGGGAAATGAGATACCCCACCATACATGCACACAAGCAGTCAAGATCAAATGGGCTGACAAGACCAAGCGTCAGCCAGGATGAGGAGAAACTGAAACTCATAAGTGGCTTGTGGAAACATATATGGCAAGGCCACTTTAGAAAACCATCGGGCAGTTTTTTAAAAAACTGAGACATGCACTTAGCACATGACCCTAATTCTATTCCTAGATACCTGCCAAGAGAAATGAAAACATGTGTTCACATTAAGACGTGTACACAGGTGTTCACACATGGTGCTATTTAAAATGGGCAACAACCCAAATGCCCATCAACTGAAATGGATAAACAAATGTGCTTTATTCATACAATGGATTATTTTTCAGGAAAAAAAAAAAAAGGAACAAAGTGATGCCTCCTGCTGCATCATGGCCAAACCTCAAAAACATGATGCTGAGTAAAAACCAGATGTAAAAGATTGAATATTGTATGATTCTATTTACATGACATGTCCAGAAAGGGCTATCCATAGAGCAGAAAGTGGATTAAAGGTCGCCAGAGTCTGTGAATGAGAATTGACTACGTACAAGCCCAAGGGAACTTGAAGTCTTCTAAACCTAGGTTATGCTGATTATTACATGAATGTATTATTAAAAACTCATCAAACTATACCCCTAAAATGGTAGATTTCATGGCTTAAGAATTATAGTTTGGTAAAGCTATTTTATCTATCTATTATTTTTTCGTTAGCTTTTTTAGACTTCCTTAAAATTTCAGTATAATTAACATACAGTGTGTGTTAGTTTCAGGTGTACAACAAGTGATTCAACAATTCTATACATTACTCCACGCTTATCATGAGAAGTGTATTCTTAATCCCCTTCTCCTATTTCCCCCATCCCCTCCCCCTCCTCCCCCATGGCAACCACCTGTTTGTTCTCTATAGTTAAGAATCTGTTTCTTGGTTTGTCTCTTCTTTTTCTTTTGTTTTTGTTTCTTAAATTCCACATATGAATGAAATTCTAAGTTATTTGTCTTCCTCTGACTGATTCATTCCATTTACCATTATATCCCCTAGATCCCTCTGTATTGTTGCAGAAGACAAGATCTCATTCTTTGTTGTGACTGAGTAATATTCCATTGTACGTATATGCCATTTTCTCTTTATCCATTCATCTGTTGATGGATGCTTGGGTTGCTTCCTTAATTTGGGCTATTTAAACAATGCTGCAATAAACATACAGGTGCATGTATGCCTTTGAATTACGGTTTTGTATTCTTTGGGTAAATAGTCAGTAGTGCATTTACAGGGTCGTATTGTAATTCTATTTTTAATTTTTAGAGGAAACTCCATACTGTTTTCCACATTGGCTGCAGCAGTTTGCATTCCCACCAACAGTGCAAGAAAGTTCCTTTGCCTCCAAATCTTGGCCAACACTTGTTATTTCTTGTGTTTTTGATTTTAGCCATTCTAACAGGTGTGAGGTGATATCTCATTGTGGTTTTGATTTGCATTTCCCTGAAGATGAGCGATGTTGAGCATCTTTTCATATGTCTGTTGGCCATCTGTATATCTTCTTTGGAAAAACATCTGTTCATGTCTTCTGATCATTTTTAATCAGATTAATTATTTTTTTGGTGTTGAGTTGTATAAGTTCTTTACAGATTTTGGATACTAACCCTTCAGCAGATATGTCTTTTGAAAATATCTTCTCCCATTCATTAGGTTGCCTTTTAGTTTTATTATTTTATTGCATTTATTTTATTGATTGATTGACCTTCTATGCAGAATCTCTTTATTTTGGTGTAGTCCCAATAGTTTATTATGGCTTTTATTTCCCTGGCCTCAGAAGACGTATCTAGAAAGACGTTGCTACCACCCATGTCAGAGAAATTACTGTCTGTGCTCTCTTCCAGGATTTTTATCTTTTCAAGTCTCACATTTAACTTAAATCCAGTTTGAGTTTATTTTTGTATATGGTGTAAGAAAGTGGTCCAGTTTCACTCTTTCATGTAGTAGTTGTCCAGATTTCCCTGTGCCATTTGTTAATGAACTTCTTCCCATTATATACTCTTGCCTACTTTGTCGAAAATTAATTGACCATATAACCATAAGTTTATTTATGGGATTTCTATTCTGTTCTATTGATCTACAAGTTGATTTTTGTGCCAGAAACATACCTTTTTGATTACTACAGCTTTGCAGTATACCTTGAAAGCTGGGATTGTGATACTTCTAGTATTGTTCTTCTTTATCAAGAGTGCTTTGTCTTCTCAAGGTCTTTTGTATTTCCATAGAAATTTTAGGATTATTTGTTCTAGTTCTGGGAAAAATGCTTTTGGTTTTTTAAATAAGGACTGCATTAAATCTACTGATTGCTGTAGGTAGTACAGACATTTTAACAATATTTGTTCTTCCATTCCATGAGCATGGAATATCTTTCCATTTGCTTGTGTCAACTTTGATTTCTTCTATTAATGTTTTATAGTTTTCAGAGTACAGGTCTTTCACCTCTTCGATTAAGTTTATTCCTAAGTATTTTATTATTTTGGGTACAATTGTAAATAGATTGTTTTCTTAATTTCTCTTTCTGCTACTTCATTATTAGTGTATAGAAATGCAAAGGATTTCTGTATATTGATTTTATATCCTATATCTTTATCAGTTGTAGTAGTTTTTTTGGTGGAATCTTTAGGGTTTTCTTTTTTTTTTTTAAGATTTTATTTATTTATTTGACAGAGACATATCACAAGTAGGCAGAGAGGCAGGCAGAGAGAGAGAGGAGGAAGCAGGCTCCCTGCTGAGCAGAGAGCCCGATCTTTAGGGTTTTCTAAATATAGTATTATGTCATCTGCAAATAGTGAAAGCTTCACTTCTTCCTTACCAATTTGGATGTCCTTTATTTCTTTTTCTTGTTTGATTGCTGTGGCTAAGACTTCCAGTAGTATGTCAAATAAAAATGGTAAGAGTGGACATTCTTATACTGTTTCTGATCTTAGGGGAAAATCTCTTGGTTTTTCCCCATTGAATATGATGTTTGTTGTGGGTTTTTCATATATGGCCTTTATTATGTTCTAAACCTACTTGGTTGAAGATTTTTTATCATGAGTGGATGTTGTACTTTGTCAAATTCTTTTTCTACATCTATTGAAATAATCATATGATTTTTATCTTTTCTCTTGCTGATGTAATGTATAATTGATTTGTGAATATAGAACCACCCTTGCATCTCAGAAATAAATCCCACCTGATTGTGGTGAATGATTTTTTTTTAATTTTTTTATTTTTTATAAACATATAATATATTTTTATCCCCAGGGGTACAGGTCTGTGAATCGTCAGGTTTACACACTTCACAGCACTCACCATAGCACATACCCTCCCCAAAGTCCATAGCCTACCCCCCTTTTTTCAACCTCCCTCCCCCCAGCAACGCTCAGTTAGTTTTGAATGATTTTTTAATGTATTTTTTGATTTGGCTTGCTAATATTCTGTTGAGAACTTTTGCATCTATGCTTGTTAAGGATATTGGCCTGTAGGTCTCCTTTTTCATTGTGGCTTTATCTGGTTTTAGTATCAGAATAATGCTGGCCTCAGAGAATAAATTTGGAAGATTTCTTTTCTTTTCCATTTTTTGGAATAGTTAGAGAAGAATAGGTCTTAACTCTTCTTTAAATGTTTGGTCAAATTCACCCTGAAGCTGTCTGGTCCTGGAGCTTTGTTTGTGGGGAGTGTTTTGGTTACTGATTTAATTTCATTGCTGGTAATTGGTCTGTTCAAATTTTCTATTTCTTCCTAATTCAGTTTTGGTAGGTTATATATTTCTAGGAATATATCCATTTCTTCTAGATTGTCCAATTTGTTGGAATGTAATTTTTTTTTTACTTATAATTCTTATATTTCTGTAGTGTCAATTGTTTCCTCTCTTTCATTTCTAATTTTGCTTATTTGAATTCTCTCTCTCTCTCTCTCTTTTCTTCTTGAACGTGGCTAAATGTTTATCACTTTTGTTAATATTTTTAAAGAACCAGATCCTGGTTTCATCGATCTGTTCTAATGTGGTTTTTTGTTTGTTTGTTTGTTTTACTTTTTATTTCATTTCTTTCTGCTCTAATCTTTATTCTTTCCTTCCAGAATGTGTAGAGATGGTGGGGAGAGGGGGTTTGGAAGGGCAGCATTTTAAATCCTAGGGAGGCTGGTCTAGTAAGTGTTACATTTTATTTTAAGAGCAGAGAGGCTTAGATACCTTTGGAAGCCTTTGCCCATTAGGGATGTAATCAACCTCTTCCTTTTTTTAGCTTCTTCCCTGAAGTAATTGAAGCTCCTTCTCATAGTTACATGAGTCCAAAAGGACAATATCTCAGGGAGAGAAATCTCTGCTCATGAACCAGTTATTCCTAGCCATTTCTAGCAATGACTGAGTTTGAACAGAGGCTAGTCTTCCCTGTGTTTTGATGAAGACTAGCTTTCTAAAAGGGTATCCTTCTAATATTTGTTTGTTTAAGGAAAACCCAGTATCTGAGTTGCTTTCTCAGGAGCTATGATGGGGTTGATCTTTCATGAACCTTTGAACAAAAGTAGTCTGAACTACAACTTCTGAACTGTTAAGAAGCATTTCCTTAACAACATATTGGAAATAGTTGAAGAAATTCAATGTAAAACAACTTGGCATTGTTTGTAAATAAATAGCTGACCTATCACCAAGAGTTTCAAGAAAAATGGATTATATATAGAACATATTTTCATATTAATATGCCCTATTATGAAAAATAGCACTACATATTAGCTCCTTTATTACTAGCTTATTTCATGTAATCATCGAAGTCATACATATTTTGTAATTGACTTTATATTCTGACCATAAAAAAGAAAAAAAAATTCGAATTTATAACTAGAAGACAGAAAAAGTTTGGTGCTTGTCTCATCATCCAAACTCATTTTTTGAGCAAGGATATGTGTCTTGTTTAGGTGAAAATACCCATTAATTTTTCTGAGATGTCAGGATGCTATGGAACACAATCATAGTAGGCAGTGAATTCCTGTCTTGTCCTTGTCTGGAAGGATCCAGGCTCTTCACCCCTCCTACTAATGAGTAACCAAGATAAAGTGATACCAGTGCAGCTGTATTTTTTAGTTTGTCATATCTAAATTTTGGCTCAAACCATTTATTAGGAATTCAGCGACGACAATCTTGTGGTCTTACAATTCCTGGATGATCCCTGTAAGGTAAGTTTGGAATGGATTTCTGCCATCTTCACGCATTATCAAGTGACCAGTTTTAAAGTCTCAAGAGGTAATTATTACTCCTTGACAGTGTCCTTTTTCTAAACAATTGATAAACTACCTTCATACTTAGAAAAAAGTATTACAAAATGGAAGGAAGTTGTCCTCACCACCCCACTTCTTTTCCCTTCATAAAGCCATGGAAAAGTCACAACTCTTCTTGATTTCTTCAAAAAACACGAGAAGTGTTTTAACCAGTTTAATAAGCAGCTCCCCAAGGTCAATAGAATCTGATACCTTAAAAAAAGGTGCATTTAAAAATGTCTTTGAATATGTTGTCTCTCAGGTGACAAGAAAGCCCAATAGACATGAAACCTTAAAATTAACCAATTTAAATTACAAAATGATTCTTTTTTTTTTTTTAAGATTTTTTAAAAAAAATATTTATTTGACAGAGAGAGAGAGAGCGCGAGCATAAGCAGGGGCAGAGGGAGAGGGAGAAGCAGACTTTTCGCTGAGCCAGGAGCCTGACGGGGGACTCAATCCCAGGATCCTGAGATCACGACCTGAGCCGAAGGCAGACGCTCAACCCACTGAGCCACCCAGGCGCCCCCCAAAATGATTCTTTCCCTTAAATGGAAAGCTTCCAATAGATATTTGCCACTGAAAGTTACTTGAGTGAGGGGCTGGTTCCAAGGAAGCAGAGAAGGTTAGAGCCAAGATGAACAGAAGATAAGACATCTCCGCTCATTGAAGGTCAATTTGAAACAACGATGTGTTGCTTCTGAAACTAGACCCTAAACCATTAAGGGGGAAAACAGATCTGATTAATACAAACTGGTTTTGCTGTCACTATTTTATAAGATGAGGCACATCCAAAACTTCTTCCTTTTTGTAACAGTATCTGCTACATTGCCTGTTGCCTCTCCCCCAACAACTGTTAATAGCTTGGTCCCAGGAAAAGCAATCCTGTATTTCTAGCTTGTGTGGTGGGACCGGTTGCCTAGCATTGCAGTAAATTTTACAAAACAGTTGGCAGAAGGATCAGACTAGCTCGGCTAAATGAATTAAGCAATCACGTAGGACTGCAGGGCCGAGTAGGAGGAATGTCCAAATTATAGCACTTGATATCCCCTCCTCACAGCCCGGCTTCCCCCGGCATATGCTTTGGCTGAGCAGGCGGTAATTTGATATTAAACAAGGTTCTTATTAAGTAGATACAGTGAAATAATGCTGCGTTTTTGTTGCATTAGTGGAGTTAAATGCATTTTATTAGCGCTCATTAGAAGGAGGGGAAACTTGGAGGTAAGGATTCATTAGCCAAAAGTGGCCCCTGGAAGGAAGATGGATTAAACTGGTGAGGCCTGGAGGGGATCCGGGCCACCCAGGCACATTCTGAAAGCGCGTCCTCTCTCCGCCAGGACTGAAATGTCTGAGAACAGCTTGGGGAAGAAATGTTAGGTCCAACTGCAGGTCAGCTGAAAATATGTGTTTCTTTCGAAAGCTGTTAATTTGACAAAAGGCAGAAGCCTCAGAAAGAGAGCACAGTTACAGTATAGGCTTCAGATTTAAAAGGAAGTCATTTACTTTAGGGATTTTTGGAGGGGAAATTCTACCAGTTATCCAAATTTGAAGGACATATCACAAACTTTGCTTTAGTTCTATTTTGTTGTTAGGAAAAACTAAACATACTCCATGCACATGCACACGCACAGACACACACTTATGCACACACATGCACACAGCAAGCACACACAGATTGGGTAGAAACATCTGTACATACACTAAACTTTATTTCTTGAGCTTCCCATTAGGAATTCCCACCACATAAGAAGAAAATCTTGACAAGTTAGCCTATCAGACACCATGCCCGAGGTGTCTGTTCTAAATGATTTCACACATAGGATCTTACACAGTTGGCCCTTGGACAATATGGAATTCAGGGCATTGACTACCTGGGCAGTCAAAAATCTGCATATAACTCTTGACTCCCCTCCAGCTTAACTACTAATAGCCTACTGTTGACCGGATGCCTGACCGATAGCATAAATAGTTAATGAACACATATTTTGTATGCTATATGTATTATACACTGTACTCTTACAATAAAGGAAGCTAAAGAAAAGAAATGGCATTCAGAAAATTGTAAGGAAGAGGAAATACATTTAGAGCACTGTACATGCATTTGTTGAAAAAAAAAAAAATCTGTGTTTAAGCAGACCTGCTCAGTCCAAACCCAAATTATTGAGGGGTCAACTGTACTTTCTTCTGTTTTCAGTAACACTGACATATGCTGGGTTTAGGGCTGGGTCCTAGGGGAGTTCAGTGTGATGTTGGCATGCACACACACACACACATACATCATTGCTCTGAAGTAAAAGTTTCCCCCAAAGTATAATGAATATGATGAAACTGTTCTTGCTTAAACTTCACCAAACTTAATTTTGAGCTAAAGGACTAAGTGATAGTACATCTTAAATACTCCTAGAACTCCGGAATTGGGGATTTTCTTCCTCCTGTGAGGTCTTTGTGATGCAGATTTATGGAGTGGCCATTTTTTGATGCACATTCAGCTTCTAGCCTCTTATTAACTCTTACTACTTCTCTGCCCCCCAATTTCTGTCTCCTGGGTTCTAGCCTCCCATTTCCGACCATCTGCTGGAGGTTGACCCCTGGCTCTTCTGTGAAACTAGTATGTTCCAAACCAAATCCATCATCACTCCTCCAAAGGTCGTCCTAGTCTTCCATTGTTCCTCAGCCAATGGCGTCCACCATCTCTGCAGTCATTCAGGGTTGCACCTCAGCCTCGTATTTTTTCTTACATTTCACATTCAGTCCGCCTGCTAGTCCTCTAGACTGGACCTCTGCAGCCCACTGACAATTATCCTCTCTTCTCCATTCTAGTTTTACACATCAGATTTTCATCAGTTGCCATTTGGACTATCATCATGGCCTTGACAATGGAGAAGTCTCCCTTTCCACCACTCCTCCATTACACCCCACCTTGTACACAGATGCCAGATTAATCTTCTGGGAGCACAGCTCCAAACAGACAGCTTTTCTTGCCTAAAACCTTCAGTGGGTTTCTGTTGTCTCAACCTGTAAAATGAGCATGCTGTGATCTATCACAGAGTTGCAGAGTTCAAGCACGATCATGTATCAAGTCCTCCACCCAGTGGTTATCACACAGTGAGAGCTCAGTTAAGAGTGGCTGTTGTCTGTCCCTTTCAGTTTGGCCAAACTGAACTGTTTACTGCTTGCCATAGATGCCACCATGATTTACTGTTCTCTTCCTATTCTCATTCAGTTCCCTTGGCCTGGAGTACACTGCCCTCACCTACCCAAATTTAAATTCTATTCACGCTCTGAGACTGAAATGCAGTTAAGCTTCCGTTATCCTTTTGGATGGAAAGGATTCCTCTCTATACTCAACAAGGATAGCACTTTGGTGATAGTTCCTTAATTATTTTTATCATTTTCTTATCAGTTTGCTAAATGCTAAAATTTAAGGACAGGATTTACATCTAATTGATTTTGATATCTATTCTCTCATGACTTCTAACTGTATTACAGAACCCCACACCCTCAAGGAATCTGTACTTGCCTCTCCTCTCCCCCTTCATGCTATGTTTGTGCAGGCACAGAGCAGTGAAACCTGAAATGAAATAGTTTGTATTTGACAGAGTGGTACTTCATGCTCAGACGCTCACGCTAATGTGCACAAGTCAAGTGTACATTTTCTTCCTTTTCTATCAACTTATCTTAGCAGCTCAATATCAACAGCCAAGTTTCCCTTGTATTATTGTAAAAAGTATATTTTGGTTCCTGCTTTCTTATTCTAGTCCTTGTCCTTGACCTTCTTTTCTCCTCCTCCTCCTGCCCTTCTTCTCCTTCTCCTCCTCCTCTTCCTCCTCCTTCTTCTCCTTCTTCTTCTTCTTCTTCTTCTTCTTCTTCTTCTTCTTCTTCTTCTTTGTACATGAAGAGATAGTCCTAAAAGTCAATGTGTTTTTCATATCCACTTTTGTCCCCATTAAGTCCCTTGTATTTGGGCAGGCACTAGCCAATCCTCTGTGCCTGCTACATATAACTCAGGCACCTCATATAGCACCTTACTCATGGAGGTGTTCAGATCATGTTTATTGAATAATAAACATAATTTTTTTTCAATCACGATCTTTAATCTTATAAATCTTGATCCTGTAAGTTTACTTTTGTTAATTTAGTTTAAGAATACAATGACTGATTTGTACTAATAAAATAGTTATAAAACAGAAGGAGATGACTTGAAAATGGAACATTGGGAATGGTTACATAAACTCTAGGAGAAGCAGAAGTGATGGAAATGGAAGGAACAGCAAGAAGCTATCTGCCCTGAGTGGTGACTATGGCAGGGGCCCTGCTTCTGATTTTAATTGCAGACCTCCAAAGTGTCTGCAATAAGTCTGCCTGTTACACAGCCAAGAAAACTAAAGTTTGAGAGTTTAAATCATTTGAGAAGAAAATAAACTCATTTCAATGATAAAGGAATTAACATGTGGCTAATATGATGATGCCAGAAGACTAATACCTTGTGCAGATCACTAGTGCCTTTTGTCAGATGATAGGATTTTGAGCTACTTAGTTTTTAATTATTACTACTATTGCTGCTGTTGTTATTACCATATTATCACTGTTGCTATCATGACTATTGTTATCCTGACTGTTAATATTATTTTTGTTGCCTGATTATTTGCTTTGTTATATTTCTAAATTTGCATGAGATTTGTGTTCTCATTTTGAAAAAAGAAAAATAGAGCACTTTTGGATTTGTCATTATGGGTGTTTTTAATTAAAGAAAAGGAAAAAGTAAGGAACATTGATGCATTTTTGGTATCTTCCTGAGTCACTAGAAGCCAGAAGTTTGGTTGAGCTGGGAAAAGGGTCAAAACAGTTCTGGGCCTGAGGCTGACTCTTCTCTAGAACAGCCCAAGGTTGTGCCTGCAGGATGTGTCTTTCTGTGACTTTCTGCACAGTAGTTCTGGCCAGAGTACTGACAGCTTCCCTGCCCACTGCCCCAGGGCTCTCAGAGCTGGTGCAGAGAGCTCTGCCCACTCTTTCCAGGCAGCTGACAGGTCGGAAGACATTCCCTCCTCTTCCTCAGGGCTCCTTCAGCTCTTGCTCCTGACAAGGCAGCCGTAACCTGCATCCTTTGTGGAGAACAATGTTATACCAGACTGAGGTATAGCAGCCCTGAGAATGATCAGGTTAGACAGCTCAGAGCCTGTTCCAAACTTCAGAGAGTCGGTCCCGTGATAAATCAGGGGGGAGGGGGAGGGAGGTTGGTGGGAAAGGAACATCAGCTGTAATCTTTCAGGGAGGAGTGGAATTTGCTATGCACCTCAAAGAAACCTAGAGACCACAGGGACAAGGCATAGTGGCTATAACAAACTGGGACATCTTTCACTACTATTTGTTTCAAATGCACGACTTAGAAGAAAATAAGTTCTACAAGTCCTCAGGACGAAGTTCCTACACTGAAAAAGAATAAAACAAAGACTGAGTAGTGAAAAACTATGCGGATCAACTTATAAAGCCCTCAAGCCTTACCCCTTCACATAGATACCAATGATGGGTTTTTCCAGAGGACTTGAAAAATAAAGAGCTTAGGACACTAAGAAGACCTTCCTGAAATTTGAGCATTTTGAAGAGCACAGAAATGAATGCTGGTCAAGTTTCTCACTTGGAGAAAGTTGCATCTTCAAGTCACTTCAAGCACAGGATTCTAAGAAAGACGCTGTACATGTCTCCCTTTCCCAGGACTAGAGAAAACATTCTATAAAATGGGGCAAACAAACAATCTGAACAGAAAATTATTCCACTTAAAATAGCATCAAAAAGAATAAAATACGTAGGGGTAAACTTAACTAAGGAAGTGGAAGACTTGTACAATCCTGAAAACTATAAAATAATGATAAAATAAATCAAAGGCACAAACAAATGAAGACATCCTGTGCTCATGGATTGGAAGACTTAATGTTGTTAAATGTCCACACTACCCAAAGCTACCTAGGGATTCAAAATATAATCCTTTTCAAAATTCCAATGGCATTTGTTTGCAGAAGAAAAGGAAATGATCCTAAAATTCATATGACACCACAAAGGACCTCTTGGAGCTGAAACAGTCTTGAGAAAGAACAAAGCTGGAAATCTCATACTTTCTGACTTCATAACACATTGCAGAGCTAGAAAAATTAAAACAGTATGGTATTGGTATAAAAACAGACATGTAGACCAATGGAGCAGAATAGAGAACACAGAAATAAGTCCATACATATATGGTCAAGTGATCTTTGATAAAGATACCAAGAATACATAATGGAAAAAGGACAGTCTCCAAAAACTTTGCCAGGAAAACTGGATATCCTCAAGCAAAAGGATGAAATTAGGTCTTATCTTACACCATACACAAAAATCAAAATGGGTTTAAAGACTTAAACATAAGACCTATAAAACTCCTAAAAGAAAATGTAAGGGAAAAATATTCTTAACATTGGTCTTGGCAATTATTTCTTGAATGTGACGTCAAAAGCACAGAGCAGGAAAAAAGCAAAACAATAGACAAGGGGAACTATATCAAACTAAAGCCTTCTGAACACCAAAGGAAAGAATCAACAGTGTAAAAAGACAACCTTCAGAGTGGGAAGAAATACTTGTAAACCATACATCTGATATGGGCTTGATACTCGAAATACATAAAGAACTTTTACAACACAATAGAGGAAAAACAAAACAAAAATAACACAAAAACAAATAACTTGATTTATTATTATTCTTTAAAGATTTTACTTATTTATTTGACAGAGAGAGACAGCAAGAGAGAGAGAGAGAGAGAGAGAGCACACAAGCAGGGGGAGTGGGAGAGGGAGAAGCAGACCCTTCACTGAGCAGGGAGCTCTATGTGGGGCTCAATCCCAGGACCCTGGGATCATGACCAGAGCCAAAGGCAGACGCTTAATGACTGAGTCACCCAGGCACCCCAAATAACTTGATTTAAACAGATGGACAAGGGACACCTTGGTGACTCAGTCGGTTAAGTGTCCAACTCTTGGTTTTGGCTCAGGTCATGATCTCAGGGTCGTGGGATCGAGCCTCAACTCAGGCTTCATGCTCAGTGTGGAGTCCGCTTGTCCCTCTCCCTTTGCTCCTCCGCGGCTCATGCTCTCTCTCTTTCTCTCTCTCTGTCTAAAATAAATAAATAAAATCTTTAAAACAACAAGTGGGCAAAGGCCTTGGTAGACATTTTATCAAACATGTACAAATGGCTAATAGGTATATGAAAAATGTTAAACATCACAAATCATCAGGAAATGCAAATCAAAACACAATGAAATAGCATCACCTCATACCTGTTAGGAAAGGCATTAGAAAAACAAAACAAAGCAAAGAAAAACCAAACATAAAAAAACTGAAAATAACAAGTATTCATGAAGGGGGAAATTAGAACTCTAATGCAACATCAGTAGAACTGTAAATGCAACCACTGTGGAAAACAATTTGGAGGTTCCTCAAAAAACTAAAAATAGAACTACCATATAACCCAGCAATTCCACTTCTGGGTATTTACCCCAAAGAATAAAGAGATAGTTGAGCCCATGTTCATTGCAGCATTATTCACAAAAGTGAAGAGGTGGAAACAATCAAATGGATACTTGTGTTGGAATATTGTTCAGCCATAAAAAAGAGGGGACGTCAGTCACATGTTACAATGTGGATGAAACATGAGGACATCATGCTAAGTGAAATAAGCCAGTCACAGAAGGGCATGATTTCAATTACATAAGATTTCTGAAGGAGCAAAATTCATCAAAGCACAACGTGGAGTGGTGGTTGTGGAGGCAAGGAACAGGGGGAAATGGGGAATAGTTCAATGGGTACAGAGTTTCGATTGTCATGCGAGATGAAAAAGTTCTATGTATCTACTTTAAGACAATGTGCATATAGTTAACTATACTGTGCACTTAATATTTTTAAGAAGGTAAATTTCATGGTTTAGATTTTTTACTCCCCCTTCCCACCCAAAAAAAAAAAAAAAAAAAAAAAAGGCAGAGGACCACCTGCCTGCAGTCATGAGTGTAACATTCCATTTTTCAGGGGTTCAAGAAATGCAACTCTGGCAACATTTTCTATAATTATACCAAATTTGTCTTTTCATTTCCCATCTGCCCAGGAACAGAAGGATGATCTCAGCCAATTCAGAAGTCATCTTCACTCCTGAAGTAGTAGCCACATAACCGAGCTGTCAAGGAAGAGGAGGTGTGCATAGAGTGTGCAGTACTCATCAGTTATATCGTATATTAGCACTTAGTTTAAAATAGATCATTATCAGCATTTCTGTGGGAGAAGTAACAGTGGGATTATGATCTAGCTCTCTTTCAGTCTCTGCCAGCATGTCTCCTTTCCTCTGCCAAAGACAAGTTGCTGGTTCCCTCGACCTCTGAGCAAACCAGCCTGGGACATATGGCTCCTCCTGCTGTTGGCTGTTGTCTTAGATTTTTGGCTGGAGAGATTTCACATTGTTACCTGAAGACTGCTGTGTCTAAAAAAAAAACCAGATTCCATAATCTGTATGATCTAGGAGGAAGGTGATTATGTCATGGGGAACTCTTTTCTGAGGAGCAGTACTTTTAAGATGTGAACTTACTTCAGACCTTGAAGCTGCATGGTTTATATACTGACATGCTTTACTGGACTCCGACCTACTTCTTCCCCTCGTAGCGCACCCATGGGGTTTACATGGAATTGACCCCACTTCCAGAACCATAAACTCCGACTAGCCTATGGGGTAAGCCCTGGTTACTGTAATTAGTTCAGGAGCAGGCATGAAACCCAAGTTGGTTCATGGCCTAAACGAAGACCAGGGTTTCGGTTTAGTAGTGGAGAAAAGGGAAGTCTTCTATCCTCATGTATGTGAATAGGGATGTAGGGAAACCTGGTTTGCTAGAGGCAGACATATGCTAAGCACAAATAAACTGAACCTTCTTTTATAAATTTCAGAATTTGCTGACTCCATGCAAACAGAGCTATGAAAGAAATGCTGTGACCTTGGTGACGGGAGTGAAGCCCCAAGTCAAACCTCACCTGAAACACTCTTTGCACTGGACCTCTGTTTATAAGAGCCAGTAAATGACCATTAATTCTTAAGTCTGGTTGAGTTAGGTTATCTGTCACCTCCACAAAGAAGCATTAAAACAGATAGAGAACCTGTGTCGATCCCCTACTTTAATGATCTCTCTTCTTCCCCAAACTCTTGGAGCCCTGGCAGAAAGGTGTTTTTCTTCCAGGAAAATTTGCATCTGATTCAGTTGGATCCCTGGCGGCACTGCTAGCCCTGGACCACTTTCAATTTTATAGATTGAGGATCTTGGGGTCTTCCCAGTGATCTGGGCTTCTGGGCTGAAAATCCACAGGACAGAGGAACTTCCAGTTCACATTCAGCCCCGGAACTCCAGTGGAGCATGGAACCATCTACTTAGACATGATTTGTATGGAGAGGCCATCAAAAACAATTTCAACGTTCCTCCCTCTAGCCTCTTCAAGATGTCAGCAAAAGGTTTCCTGTCTTTCTGGTAGACGCACAGAACTGGTGACTGCTTTAAAGGACTCCAGGGGGTTTCATGTTCAATGGCTCCTCTGCCAAGCTGCAAACCGGGATGTGAAGCAAGAACTGATGGAGGAGAAAAAGGGCAATCGGGGAGTACATTTGACCCTTGAACAACACAGGCGTTAGAGGTGCTGACCCCCGTGCAATTGCAAATCTATATATAACTTTTGATTCCCTCAACACTTGACTAATAATAACCTCCTGCTGAGCAGAAGCATTACTGGTAACATAAACCGTTGATTAACACATATTCTGTATGCTATATGTATTGTATATAGCATTCTTGCAAAAAAGCAACTTAGAGGACAGAAAACAGTATTAACATCATGAGAAAAAGAAGATTTATCACAGTACTACACTGTATTTATTGAAAACGACACATTCGCTCAGTGGACTTGCACAGATCAGCTAGATCCAGATTAACAATATCCAGCCTGTAACAGGTTGCCATATAATTAATTTAATTAATTAATTAATTTATCTTGCCTCCTTTTGGTTACATCATTCGTTGCTTGGGGATTTCCTAATAATTAAAAACACGATCAGGACACTGTTACACATTAGAAGGGAGTTTAAAGATCATCTAAATCAGTAGTTCTAATTCCATGTTCTTTTCCTTAGGGGTGAAGCCCTGTCCTGGAGCAGTTGTTCCGTGGAAACTCAATGTAGGGAATGGAGCAGAAGTCCATGAGGGAGGGAGAGCAAGGGACCCTGCTGCCACTCACCCGGTCCGACCCATTTCCGTGACATTACCAGACTCCTTTGCTACCCAGCTATCTCCCCTCGGTCCCTCCTCTTTCAGTACACACCCTCCTCCCTGGCAGCTTCTGGTATGTGTATGTCTTTTCCTGAGGGCTTCCGCTGGTTGCTGAAACCTACTCTGTCTAGGGCACAGTGGGCAAGCTGTGTTGGGGACCCCACACACCTCTGGAAAGCAGCCCTCAACCTATAAATTTCCAGCTGGCTCACCCCTCTGAAGGGAGAATTCTGATGCTTATGTACTCCAAGTGTGGCCCATGGATGTCTGAAGACACCCTCAGGAAACCACTGTCATCATCATTTAAGAGTGTTCCTTGCCTTTTTCACTGGACTGACCTTTGCACTCACAGTATAAGAACAACCAATGGTAGGAAATATGCCTTAACATGAATCAGGCGGTGGCACCTGTTAAAACAGTGTTCTAGTGACGCTAGCAGTCATTGCCTTCTTCACCGTCTTCTACTGGTGAGGGAAGAAAGCCAATTTCACTTAAAATGTCCTGGGGGCACCTGGGAGGCTCAGTCAGTTAAGTGTCCGACTCTTAGTTTCGGCTCAGGTCACCATCTGAGGGTCATGACTTTGAGCTATGCATCAGGCTCTGTGCTCAGCAGAGAGTCTGCTGGAGATTTTCTCCCTGTCCCTCCCCAAACTCATGTTCGCTCTCTCTCTCTCTCTCGAAATAAATACATAGACATTTAAAAAATAAATTAAATGTCCTGGATGAAGCAGTAAGAAAAAAAATAATAAAAATAACTACATTTTATTAAATACTGACCCTCAAAGTAAGTCCTTTTAATATCTATATAAAAAAATGAAAACTACATAAACGGCAATTGTGCTTGGTCCTGAAGTATGGAGGTTACTTCAACAAGAAGGATTACATTGAAAGAAGGAACTACTCTTTTCAGACTTAGGTACTTGGCAGACATTTTCTGAAAATGAATGAAATAAGCTGTGACTTCAAAGAAAGCATTGACAGTATTTGTTGCCAATAATAAAATCTGAGGTTTCAGGAGAAAATTCAAATTTTTGAAGGCTTATATCCACCGCTGTGAGCTTGATGACTTCCCAATGCTTAACTGCTTTTCTGATGATACAAATGGAGATTAGAGAGTATGCGAATTTTTGAAGTCGTATAATGAAATATGTTAGCGTTGAGAATGACTAACTCAGTGAATCACTAATTTTCCTATGACCAAAACATGATCAAAATCAAGTATGAGTAAAGGATTTGTTCAAAGTGCAGGATTAAAAAATAGATTTCAATTAAATAGAGTACAAAAAGTTCACAGATGTGATTTCAAATTTCTCATTGAAGCCAGCTTTAAAGAAATGATCAATTATCAAGATTTCATGTAATGTCAAAAAAGAATGCATGTAATTATCTGAGAATATATATAATTATAGACATAATTAAAATATTCTTTCCAATGACATATCTACTTAAGGAGGCAGAAGTACTCCAAAAACATACAGATGGAATGTAGAAGCACATATGAGAATCTGCTTGTTCTCTATTAAACCAGATATTGAAGAGATTTGTAAAAATTATGTAATATAATCTCATCCTTCCTACATCATGTTTTTGCATTGAAAAATATAATGGCTTTTGATAAAATATTTGCTATTTAGTTAACATGTAACGGGTTTACTCTTTTTTTAAATTAACCAATAAGTATCTAAGTTTTTTCTCAGTTTTTATTCCTAATATAATAAATACTTTCAGATATAACCCATGTAAGGAATAGTCCCTTGGGGTCCTCAATAATTACTATGTCAGTAATGCTGTCCTGTGGTTAAAAAGTTTGAAAACCACTGTTGCTTACTGTTTCTGAGATTCCCAGGGACATTTATCTCAAACTGCTCACGGAGGTAATTTTCCTGATAACACACATTTTCTGGACTTAATTTACTTCCCTGTCTCACTTCTCTATTCCCAGGCCACAGTTCCTGGGATCACCTTCCAAATAAACACCTTATGTGCAAATTCTTATCTTAGGGTCCATTTCTGGGGAAATCAAATGAAAAGTCCCTTCCTTAGAATCCTTGGGGTTTTTTTGGACATCGTTTCACAGCAAAGAAGTTTTAACTCTTTTACTCCACAAAGGGGACACTGAATATGGGAGATAAAATATATTGTAACAATCAAGGAAACACCGAAGAGTTTATCTGAGTCTACAGTTCCTATCATTTTCATCACCCATTGCCTTCTGAGAGTTCCTCGTCCTACATATCTGCTCATTATTTTCATGCCACGGGTACTGGTTTTCGTATTTGTCTCTGTATTTGAAGTGTCTTTTACCGTCGTATCCTTGGGAATCTAGGGCATGAGACTTCCTTCTGCTTACAACCATTGATTCTGAGGACTGAGCACTCTTATAGCTGGGAGGGGTCAGAGGACACAGAGAGATGGCTAAAAGATCCCCTCACCTTTCAAAGAGCTAAATGTCTCCTATTCATTCTGTCATACAAAATGCCTGTGGTACTAGGTTCTTAGGTGAATTTCATCATTGGATTCTTTGTTTTTCCCTATTGACTGAAACCTGCTTCCAGGTAGATTTTGGAGGATCACTCCAAGGGATTCTGTGAACCAGGGGAACAGAGAAAACCATAGCCAACCTTGGTTTTCTTTGTTTCTTGGGATTTTCTGCATTGCTCCTTGTGGACATCTTACACCGAATGCAGGCTAATCTCTGGTTCTATGTCAGTATGTGTCCTTCAGACGCTTTGCAAGGGTGGAGCTCGGATTCTTGCCAAGGGCTCTGACTCCAGAGACCAGGCTGCTGCCCTTTTGCTGGAAGAATTAGCCAGAGTCACGAGCCTCGCCCCAGTCACGTTTATTCTTAGAGTCTGAGCAACAAAACTGATACTTTTGTCAGGTGTTGGAGAAATGTTGCTCTCTACATCTGAGTAGTTTGACAGCTCAGTTCAAATGGGCAGGTTAGACCTGATTGGAAGATTTTTTATAAAGCCAAATATTTATGCACTGGAATTCTTCACTACTAGTAAGACAGCACTATAATACTTGTGTCAACTGTACAAAGAGGAAAAATTGCTCTTTAATTTAAAAAAATGTGAACCCTGTCAACTTTCTTTGGAATCAGTATTTTAAAACTGATCTGGGACACAAAATTTTGTGTAGCATTAATGTGTTGGAAACAAATGCAGTCTCTTTTTTTGAGACTCTTCTTGGAAGCCAAAAATTTTATGTGTTCGGGGAAGGTTTATATTATACTCGGGGGTTCACAATGGGCTTCATTGACCACCAACCCCAGTGGTAGACCTCTTTTTTTTTTTTTCTTATGAGTTCAGATTTTATATTGAGGAAATAATGTACAATAATTACAAACTTCTGAGATTCTTGTTTGAAACCTATGGATGGACACTAATTCTAAAGAATCAGAGCATTTTATTTCCAAAAAATGTCTTAAGACAAGTTTTTTGTTTTTTGTGTGTTTTTTTTTCCTAGTGAAAAAACCAACCAGGTCAGCACAACCCTTTGAGAATCTCCCTGTGACATGCTGTGCTGAGTGTAGTTAGAGCTACTAACGGGAACATACGTGAATAGACAACATGACCTGAGAACCGAGTTGCCTTGGGAATGGGGACATATCGCAAACACAATGCTAGGACTGAGATTAGGTAGTATTCATTGTTTGGTTTAAATGGCTATACTTCAGGTTTAGTTTGGACAAAATCCTCAAAATGACAATTCTGGTTCCAAGTTTAACTGAGGACTTAATTTATTTTAATTATTTTCTAGCACCCTATTTATTTTTTTTCCTTCTGATTGCAGGCTAAATACTCATTCAATCAGTCTTTTCATAGTTTTAGTAACTTTCAGGTGCCAAGCATGAGTGAACTCTGGGAATACTAATCGATGCATGACAAGGTCCTTGCATCAAAATATTTCCAAATTTACTTAAAAATTTAGTGAATGCGGGCTTGTGGGAAAAAAATATTAGATTTTAAAAAACCAAACAAAGGAAGCTTTTAAAAAAAATCTTGTCTCAAGTACCTTTTATTGCATAATATGTCATCCTGCCAGGACCGCTGAGAGGTCACCCATAGAGCTGGACTATTGGTTCTGGTTCATAGAAGTTTAGCTGGGCTTATGGGTCAAAGGCCTCAGTTGTTCTCCACGTGGGTCTCTCCAAGGACTATGGTGCTTCCTCACAGCATAGAAGCTAGATTCTACAAGGCAGGAAATTGACATTGACAGTTAAGATTTGGATCCAGAGGTCCCCAAACATTACTTCTGTAACATTCTGTTGGTCAAAGCCAATCACGAATCTGGCTCAGAATTCAAAGGCATGTGCATACACAAAAGAGAAGAATTGCTAGAAGACACCTTTATAGGCTAGAAGCTACACAACCATTACATTAAGGAGTGGGATGTGTGCTGGACTTCAAACCCTCCACATCTGTAAGGACTCTTACGATTATGTTGGATTCACCAGGATAATTGAGGGATCCACCTGTCTCTGGGTCCCTAGTGTTAATCAGGTCCGTAAAGTCCCTTTTGCTATGACAGGTAACATATCAGCAGGTTCTGGAATTAGTCTGTGGGGATCTTTGGGGAAGCTGGTATTCTAACACTGGCCATTACATTAGTATACTTCCCTTAAAATAGCATCGACCAAATTTATAGATGTGGCTCATATATACAATCTATACAATACCCAGTTTCAGAAAGTGTCAATACCTACGATTAACATTGACATGGATGGAACTGGAGAGGATTTTGCTCTGTGAAATAAGTCAAGTGGAGAAAGACAATTATCATACTGTTTCACTTACATGAGGAGCATAAGGAATAGTATGGAGGATATAGGGGTGGGGGAGAAACTGAGTGGGAAGAAATCAGAAAGGGAGACAACACATATGACATTCTTGACTCTGGGAAACAAACTGAGGGTTGTGGAAAGGCAGGTGGCGGTGGGATGGGTTAAGTCTTTATGGTCATTAAAGAGGGCACATGATATGATGAGCACTGGGTGATACACTCAACTAATGAATCTTTGAGCATTATAACAAAAACTAATGTACTTAACCTTGCCTAATTGAATTTAAAAAAAAATATTTACTTATTTGAGAGAGATAGGGAGAGAGAAAGCATTAGCAGGAGGTAGAAGGAGAAGCAGACTTCCCACTGAGCAAAGAGCCTGACGTGGGGCTTGATCCCAGGATGCAGGGAACATGACCTGGGTCATGGCAGATACCTGAAGGCAGATACCTAACCAACTGAGCAACCCAGGTGCCCCTAAAGTGTAGTATCTTAAATGAAGTTGTGTACCTTAAATATATATGATTTTTGTCAGTTATGCCCAAATAAATCTGGAAAAAAAATACACAAGATTTATTTTTCCATGATTTTCTGTAATGCTTGACTAAGGCTCTTCCTCTTTCTTGCAATTATACAAATCTATGCATCTCAATTCTATTCTGTTTCAAGGTGCAAACGACATCTGATTTCCTCCATGATGCTTCCCTCAAGCATTTTATCCTTCATGGATCTTTTTCTTCCTGAAACCGCTTTCATACTCCGCCAGATTTGTCCTGTAA
Organism: Neogale vison; assembly: GCF_020171115.1. Classification (NCBI taxonomy): domain Eukaryota; kingdom Metazoa; phylum Chordata; class Mammalia; order Carnivora; family Mustelidae; genus Neogale; species Neogale vison. Next base: position 10,872,931 of record NC_058100.1, read on the forward strand.
TTGCCACTTCTGTTTCCCTGGGTCATTCTCTCCTTCCCCGGATTTGTCAGCCGCTGAAAGACGGGAAACATGTGTCCCACACACCTCTCCATGCTGGCTCCGCTTCCTTCAGGTCTTGACTTGGTGAAAGCTTCTTTATGTTGGCTAATTGAACATAAACAAGTAAATATGTAAACTTTAAAAAAAGCTTCTTTAGTATATTCATATTTAAGTCTGTTCTACAACATCAGTCTGTGTATTTTATTTATTATTATTATTATTATTATTATTATTTTGGAGAGAGTGTGTGTGTGAAAGTGGGGCTGAGGGGCAGAGGGAGAGAGAGAGAGAATCTCAAGCAGGCTCCCAGTGATCTCATGACCCTGAGATTATGACCTAAGCCCAAATCAGGAGTCAGAGGTTTTACTGACTGAGCCATCCAAGGGCCCCTGAAAGTGCTTTCTAAAATGTCCCTTAATTGTGTCACATTTCCATCCCAAACTTTGAACAATGTGTCCAATTAAAGACAAAACTCTGCTTTGGGCCCAGTACCCACCCTTCCTGTGGCTATAAGTTTGCTCTGGTAACTTGTAACATTGTCAGGGCCCCAAATAACCTTCCGAAGGACACATTTTCTTTTGTACTCAAAAAAGACAGATGCATTTGTACGCTTTCCCCATCCTTTATTTACCTGAATCTTAGTCTTTTAGAACAAGCATCCAACTGATTAAATATTAAGAATAAATATTTCTGTATGGCCCTCATTAATAAATAAGCCTTTAAAAACCTCACCAAGCTCTCCTGTGAAGGACTTTATGTAAAGTCACAGAAAATCCAAAGGATTTTTATAGATTTGATGTTTTGTTTCAGCTTTTGTTTAATTTTTTGAGGACAATATCAAGAGATAAGCTCTCACCAGCATTTCAGATGTGCCTTTGTGCCTTGTGCTATTTAGTCAATTTTGGTCTTTGTTTGGGAAAATAATGCCAATGATGCTCTGTAAAAATAATAAATGCTAATTATAAAAGCTCAAGAAATGTTGAAAAGTACCAAGATGAAACATTTTGCCACCCCAAAACTACCATCATTAACAATGCTTGAATAGCATTTCAGGTATTCAAGTATCTCTTGACATAGAGAAAATGTACAGGTAGACAGATGTTACAAAGATAGATGATAGAAAGAAGGAAATATAAATCATTTCATTAAAATGGTATCAAAAATAACTATATTTAAGTCGCCTTTATGAGGTATAATTATATACAATACAATTCACCAATTTCAAGTATTTTCAATGCTGTCTTTTCCTGATTTAATCAATAAAAATTTCTTTAATATCACAGAACTCTAGTTATTTCATTTATTTAGGTTTCAGTTCACACTGGAAGGGAGTACACTGTGCTGAGAGAACACAGAGCCAAGAGGCTGAAGTTTTAGTTCTAAAAGCCGAGTGGCTTTGAGCAAGTCGTCAAATTGCATGGACCCTCAGGTCCTCAGTCATAAAATGCGGGCATTGGGCCAGGCGGTCACTGCTGTCTCCATCAGCTTCAGAGTCCACCCTACCCCCAGTGAATGCGGGACAGAACAGGTGCAGCAGCAGCGGAAGTTACCCCGCCCCACAGGTAGATGGGGACTGGCCCTCCGGGGGCGGGGTAAGCACCTCCAGGTTTCTATCCAGTATTTCATTAACCAAGTCTTGCTCGGTTCCCTATCTCTTCAGCAATCCCTTTCCCCATTTGTAAAATGAGGAACTTGGATTAAGTAAATAATACTCGCTATGCCGCTACCAAAATCTGCTTGGTTTTGAATTCGTGTTTTGAAAGATTCTATATATCCTCAGATTACATTTATTGAATAAGAATTACATCACTTTCCCACTTTAAAATAATTCCTGACCAACGTGGATATGTAAATCTTTTATCCTGGCTCTCACATATGTGCTAAGACCTAAATGTTCAGGGCCTTTGGGGACAAGGGCAGAGGCGGGACTGGTCACCTGAAGGTGAGCCGAAGGGGTCCTGGAAAAATGCACTGTTGTTTCTCATACCCCCCCTACAGGTGGTGGGAGGAGCTACGTCTCTGCTAAAAATAATGTAAAAAACGTTTTTTTCAAGAAATTATGGTTTTCAATTGTCGTGTGCACACTGCCAATTATGATCACTTCTGTTTTATTCCAATAATAAAAAGTAAATCCTGCCCGTGTAGGAAAGTGCCAGAATGAAAACACTCAGGTTGGCAACCTACAGAGATGAAGCACGTGGGTCCTAAGAGAACAAACAGGGAGAGTGTAGAAGGGAAAGAAGGTCTGGCCAAGGGGAAGTCTCCACATGTCACATTCGTTCTTGGCCATCAGTTTGTAATTTCTCCATTAAAACCACGTTTTCAGCCACAGACAACTACTGTTGAAAATGTAATTGTTCTTTTCATTCTTTCTTTACATACATCAATCTTATATTTACATAAGTTTAATTTTTTAATAAAAAGTGATATCCAGGGGCACCTGGGTGGCTCAGTGGGTTAGGTCGCTGCCTTCGGCTCAGGTCGTGATCTCGGGGTCCTGGGATCGAGCCCCGCATCGGGCTCTCTGCTCGGCGGGGAGCCTGCTTCCTCCTCTCTCTCTGCCTGCCTCTCTGCCTGCTTGTGATCTCCGTCTGTCAAATAAATAAAATCTTAAAGAAAAAAAAGTGATATCCAAAGTGAACAATTTTTTCTTGCTTAGTTCACTTTACATCAGGGCATGTGCTCATGTCATCAAAGGATCTTAAAGCTTCTTGCTATAACCTGAAATGGACTTCAAGTAGAATAAAAACCCATGATTTTAATGGTTTTACAAATTTTCAAACACAAGCCTTTAGTTACAATGTCCTCTCTTCCCGATACTTGAGTTGTTCTCAGAATGCACTCTTATGCCTGTTTTTTTGACACCTAGACCCATGTGCACCATTGAAAATGGCATGGTCTCTCTCTCTCTCTCTTAAATTAACATATAGTATATTTTTTGCCCCAGGTCCGTGAATCATCAGGCTTACATATTTCACAGCACTTACCATATCACCATACCCTCCCTAATGTCCTTAACCCAACCACCCTCTCCGTATCCTTCTCCCCCTGGTAACCCTCAGTTTGTTTTGTGAGATTAAGCGTCTCTTATGGTTTGTCTCCCTTCTGATCCCATCTTGTTTCAGTTTTTCCTTCCCCTCCCCCTAAACCCCCCACACTGCCTCTCAAATTCCTCATATCAGAGAGATCATATGACAATTGTCTTTCTCTGATTGACATATTTCACTCAGCATAATATCCTCTAGTTCCACCCACGTTGTTGCAAATGGCAAGATTTCAGGGATTTTGATGGCTGCATAGTATTCCTGTGTGTGTGTGTGTGTGTGTCTGTCTGTCTGTCTGTCTGTGTGTGTGTATACCACATCTTCTTTATCCATTCATCTGCTGATGGACATCTAGGTTCTTTCCATAGTTTGGCTATTGTGGACATTGCTGCTATAAACATTTGGGTGCACGTGCCCCTTTGGATCACTACATTTGTATCTTTAGGGTAAATACCCAGTAGTTGGATTGCTGGGTCATAGGGTAGTTCTATTTACAACTTTCTGAAGAACTTCCATGCTGTTTTCTAGAGTGGCTGCACCAGCTTGCATTCCCACCAACAGTGTAGGAGGGTTCCCCTTTCTCCCCATCCTCTCCAACATATGTTGCTGCCTGACTTGTTCATTTTAGCCATTCTGACTGGTGTGAGATAGTATCTCATTGTGGTTTTGATTTGTATTTCCCCGGTGCGAGTGATGTGGAGCACTTTGTCCTGTGTCTGTTGGGGAAATGGCATGGTCTCTGGCAGGCAGGTACCCGCAGGTGACAGCGGGCACTTACTCTCTGTTGATGCAGATGTGTGGGTCCGGATGGAGGAGGCCGCATCACATTCATGTTGTGTCACCAAGAACATTGCCTAATTACCTAAATATTTTTTAAAAACTTAGAATTGCCACAGGGTGGAATGTCGCACTGATTTATGTCTTACCTGAGGGCTTCTTGGTAGAAGGCTGAATGTATTTCAAGTATAATGAAAACACACTGACAGCACCTAAGTGCCCCTCTTGGTTTCTGTTCACTTGGCAGAACAGCTGCAGCAACCTGAGGCTCTTTGACTTTTCTCCTCTGCTCCTACTCTGCTCTTCATTGTTCTGAAAACAATTCCAGATCATGTCAGTCTTTTGCTCCCTGATCATCTGTGGCTCCCGATGACTATTTACAGACTAAGGCTCATCCTCCAGAGCTTGGCACTCAAAGCCCTTTATTTGAGGCTCCAATTGCCTATTCAATCGTATTCTCTAGCTTTCCATAAATTGTCGGCCACAGGCAAACTGACATGCTGTGACTGTCACTATGGTTGCTACCTGCCTGCCGCGTACCAGATGAGTTCTGTACGGTGCCTTCAATACCTGCACAGACCTTGCAGAGTATACCTGTCATTTTTGTGGCTGAGGCAACACACCGGAGTGTATAGAAGAGGATTTGACTCAATTCCCTTTTTGCTTCTGCTTCACTCCTCAGGACTTTCTCATTGGCTTTTCTGCTTCTGAGCTTTTCCTTCTGCTCCTTGGCCTACATACTTAGTCCTGCTTTGGTCTTCTACTTGTTGAAATCCTGTTGGTTCTGCTCTCTGTACCTAGCCCCAGGCCCTAGAGACAGGAGGTGCTCAGTAACTAATGAATAGTTAGATTAAAATTTCCTACATCTCTGCTAAAACATCTTAAGATCGTAGGAGGCAGAGATGATGTCTTATTCCCCACAGTGCCCCCCCACAGTAGACAGTGGAGAAAGAATTTATTAAATAAACAAAGTCGGCATATCTCCTGGAGCAAAAGTTATACAGGGCCATGTACCTCATGGGGTTTCCAAGACCTCATGTCAGACATGTATGTTTAGGCAGTAGGAACACATGTGAGGCGGGAGAGTATGAAAGTACACAGGAACATTTTGCCAGTTGGGTCAACTCCAATTTGGCAAACACAAGCCTACTGCTTTTTCTCTAGGGTTCCTTCTCCAGGCATCACTTATTAATGCTAATTAGTCAAGGGTGTGCTGTGATGCAGAACACTTGTGACCCGTAAGAATCAGAGAGGCTGTCGTTTCTCAAAAGACCCATGAGAGGCAGCAAGAGTAAGCTGCAGGGAAGGATGGTGGGGGTGGAGGCAGAGAAGCTCCTCTCCAAAGACTTGCACTGAAATAAGCACACGTAAAAATAAATCCACATATAAAACAACTGTACAAATGTTAACAGTATTTGCACAGCTGGGATTCTTTGCCTAAAATACTTAGCACTTACTTTAGCAAGCTCTCTTCTGAACAGGAATGGTCTGACTGATCACAGAAGCTGAACCCTGGTAGAACTCTGACTTTGAACTTCACTTCTGCCCAGATGTGAAGAAAAACACGACTTCCTATAAGCAAGGACCTCACTTGTCGCGAACGTACAGCAGGCTCTAGCGAGTGACCTTTAACTCACAGATGAAGACACTGAGGTAGGGCTTAGTTTAGGAAACTGGATTCATGACATTCAGTGTATTTATATCTAGATTAGGGCTCTGGATTTAGAACCCTAGAATATACCAACATTGTCTGTTGCCATGGCAGCACAAACACGCCTCTTGACTGAGTGCCCAGTCACTTATCATAGCGGGATTAGTGGTCTTCTAAAAGGATCTACATTCACACTGCTGGTATTTATTTCCTGTAGATATTTAGAGGGTATGCAATGGTCTTTGGTTTCAAAGACCAATGCCATAGGACATGACTAATCATTCTGACTCACTTTTAGGGACTTTCCCCTTGGAAATACCTCCCAATGGCATGAGGATGGGCTGTGCACCCATTAGTGAAAATACATGCTTCATCTCCAAATGGCCATGAGCAAAGCTATGCTGATGAATATGCTAGCTAAATAAAGAACAATATCGTAAAGGTTTACAGTGATTAAAGCATCATGCTGATGTCATCTTTCATTCTTTTATTTAATAAATATTTCATGATTGATGGGACTTCTAGTTACTAGACTACACCTGTGGAATTAGATACAGTCCATGTTTCAATAAGCCTGCTATCTAGCAGACACCATTCCTAGCAACAAATGGGATTTCTCTTCACTTAATAACTTTTTGTTAAAACAAAGGAGTCTTCAAAATTACCAAAAAAAAAAATATACTCAGTTAAAAAAAAATGAAACAGTCAACACAACAATTATTCCTTCTTGGTCAAATTAAGAGGGCATTCTTTATGCTTACAGTTCCTGGGTGACCATGACCTTGAATTTGTTGGCATAAGTCACTGACATCTCTTTTCTCCTTTCTGTCTCATTTCTTTGCCCAGATTTTGAGCCCTGAGGGTCGGGGCCTCTGCCTGACTCATCTCTGTAATGGCTGTGCCCCCTGGTCATATAGGCAGTGGTGGATGAAGGAGGGTTTCATTAATTAAGTAAAGGTCAGGTTGACCACAAATTGGGAACACAAAATTCAAATGTGAATGTACTGGCTTTGATTAGGGTTTTGTTCTCTCTCTTTTTTTAAATTATTGGATACTAATAATGACTTTCCTTCTGTGGTGTTCAGTCATATGAATTTTAACCTACTTATAGGTTTGTAAATCTATAAACTTATAAACTACCACCACCGCAATAAGGATACGGAATGGTACCATTACCACCTACCCCCAAAAATCTTCCATCATGCTGTCCCTTGGTTTTCACACCCTTCCTCCACCCGTAATCCCTGCACGTCCTGTGTCCATTGCTCTACTGTTGTCTCTTAAGCCTGGCTTCTTTCACTCAGCATAATGTCTGAGACTCAGTCAAGTTCACACGTGTAACAACGTGTCATGTGGTATACCACAGGCAGTTTATCCTTTCACCCTTGGAAGGACATTTAAGCTCTACAGTAAGTCTGACTATGAACATTCGTACACTAGTTTTCATGCAAACACAAGTTCTCAACCATCTAGTGAAAAAAGCAAGGAGTAGGTTTGCTGGGTCACATGGTAGGGCCATATTTAACTTTATAAGTAGTTGCCAAACCATTCTCCACAGTAGCTGTACCATTTCTCAGTCCCACCAGCAATAAACATAAGTTTAAGTTACTCCACATCCTAGCCAAAACTTGATACTGTCAGTACTTTTTTTTCAGACATTCTAATAAATCGGTAGTAGAAACTCATTGAGGTTTAAATTTGTCTTACCCTAATGGCTTCTGGTGTTAAACATCTTTCTCTAGGTGTTTCTTTGCCATCTTAATATCTTTTTAATTTTAAATTATTTTTTAAAAATTTTTAAATTAAATTTTTAATTTTTTAATTTAAATTATTTTTATTTTTAATTAATTTTAATTAAATAAATAATTGATAAGTTTAATTTTAATTGATTTTTAAAATTTTTAATTTTAATGTCTGTTTAATTTTTTTCTCCATATCTAATTGAGTTGTTTGATTCCCTATTGCTGAGTTTAAAGAGTTCTTTATATATTCTGGTTGTAAGCCTTCTGCTGGAGATGTGATTTGAAAATATTTTCTCCTGGTCAGTGGACTTTCTCTTTTATTCTCTTGACAGTGATTTGGCGAAGTTTTCACTCTTGATAAAGACCAATTTTCCTTTTATGAATGGTGCTCTTGGTGTTATTTTTTTTTAAAGATTTTATTTATTTATTTGACCGAGAGAGATCACAAGTAGGCAGAGAAGCAGGCAGAGAGAGAGGGGAGGAAGCAGGCTCCCCGCTGAGCAGAGAGTCCGATGTGGGGCTCGATCCCAGGATCCTGGGATCATGACCTGAGCCGAAAACAGAGGCCCTAACCCACTGAGCCACCCAGGCGCCCCTCTTGGTGTTATTTTTAACACTTTATCTGAACATCAGATCATGAAGATTTTCTCTTATGTTCACTTTTTTTTTCCTTAAGTAAGCTCCGCACACAACGAGCAGCCCCCTGTGGGGCTCAAACTCACAATCCTAAGATTAAGACTGAGCTGAGATGGAGAGTTGGCTCTTAACTGACTGAGCCACCCAGGAACTCCTCCTACGTTCACCCCCAAAATTTTCATGGGTTTATGAGGAATACATTGACTTCTGATAAACAAAGGGAAATTAGTTACTTGATAACAGATTTTCTTCTTACTACCGTATTTGCTCTTCTTGATTCGAGGTCATTACAAGAACCTTCTGGACACAATCCCGTGTATGTAGTTGGCTCTTTCATCACATACAGGACCACAACAATAGCAATTTAGAATTACCATCTAAAAATTTTAAAAAATCCAATAAGCAAATTTTTTCATGTAAGTAAGATTCATTTAGTGACCACGCCTCATCTGAACCAATATGAGGGTATTTTTAGTCTTTATTTATCCCTCGTAATGGGAGCACTATATATTCCATTCCGGAGCTACCCATGAGTTAATTATGGGGTCCTACTGCCATCCCTGATTGAATGCAGTATTTAATGTATGGGCCATCTGAAAAATTGTGATCCTGAAGCACGTTTAACTCATAAGGATCTCAGACAGAGGATTGTGTACCTGAAATTTAAATGACTCTTGCCATGTGATCATCTTGCAATGGCTACAGGAAAGCCCTCCTTCAGGATCCCCTTAATTCTCTCCCAAACTTCTCATCTCGGTGAGTGAGGATGGGCAAAGGGGAACATTACATATACGCTTTATTCAACCTAAGTGAATATGTTTTCTTTTGCAACAAAGGAAAATGTATACCTTTTCCTGCTGTTCTTGTGGTCATAAATAAAAATACTGACCAGTCAGACCCTGAACGTCAGAGAAGGCCTCCATTTTCCCATTATGGCCGGTATGTGTGTGCACAGGGGTGAGGTACAAAGAGGAGGGTGTACACGGGTGAGGCTCCAGCACAGACGTCCTGCCCTCCATCTGCCAGGACTGGGACACGGTTGTCCCTCAGGGCCAGCTCTGAGACCTGGCAAAGGAATGGGGGGTGGGACATGACTTGAGACAGGGCCTGGCACACAGCAAAGGTCCAATAAAAGTTAGGCAAAGGCCATCCCTACCATAGGATCTTGTCGCTTCAGGTGGAGCGGTGTCTGGAATTACTTCAGGAAGTCAACCCATTCAACGGAGTATGCCTGCTCATGAGGGAGCTTGAGGAGAAATCAGGAAATGGCCACTCTGATGGGCCTGGGAGACACACTGTGTCCTTCTGACACGTCTTTCCTCCTCATTTACTGCTGTGGAGCTTATAATGACTTGATTCCATTCTCTGTCCGATACCAAGGTACCCCAAGGAAGCTTGGGAACTCCCCCCGCCCCCACAGGCTTTCCGAAGCTTATCTCCCAACAGAAATGGCAGAGGACAAAACTAGGGATCAGCAGCAACAAGAAAGGGAATTTTGCTTCCCGTTTCTTTCAGTGACATATTTTTGTCTTGGCGGAGGTCACTTTGGAGAAAGCAGTTAGAGGTCGGTTCAGGGCCAAGGCCATGGTTAGAAGCTCAAAATGCTTGTTTTTGTGATGTCAGAGGACTCTTCTTCATTCTCCCCCAAAGAACACAACAGCTCATTATTCTGACACAGGAAATCCAGAAGTTTTTAGGTGGAGATTAAATCTTACTCTCACACACCGAGACTCCTGTTCAGCTTCTTAGTGAAGAGATTTTAGTAGCTTTTTAAAAAATGGTTCGTACGCTACGTTGGTCAGCTTTCTAAATAATTTAGAGAACTTGTGACCTGGAGCTCTCATGGCGTTGATGTAACTGTTCTGGAAATCTCTTGACTTGAACTTGAGACTCACTTTCCTACAGCTGCAGTTTGTCCACTGTCAACAGCCCTCTCTACCCAGAAGTCAGGAGGGGAAGGGGTGCAGGGAGACGTCAAAAAATTTTTCTTTCCTGGACTGCAGTTCCAGACTTTGGCCACCAGGTGTCTGTCTTCACACAAGCAGTCTTGCTTGTGGCACGGAGTCCTATTTGGCTGCCAGAGCAGTTTTTAAAACGAAAGCAAATTTCTAGATGTTGGTACAATAGATATAAAGGTGTCCGTGTAAGGTGAACTTTTAGAGTCAAACTAAATAATTTTCCACTCATCATCTAAGTAGGAGGAACCGATTAGACCTAGTGTTTATCCTTTAATGTTGTTGGGGAGAACGAATTGGCATAGTAAGTGACCCATGCACTTGAAAAATGGTGAAAAAAAAAATGGGTCCTCTTCCAAAAATCTCATTTGGTGTTTGTAAAATTCAAGGTTTTTAGCATGCAAACAGGTGTATGCTCCCAGGCACATTTCTTTTAGTAAAAATAGACAAGTTCTATTCTGGGCTAGTTTCTGAACTCTAGAGCTAAATTTGATGGTTCAGTTTTTACCTAAGTTTGTTTTCCAGTTTCAGTCCTTGGCCCTGATAGAGGTGAAAATATCCCTGCCAGGAAGTTCAAGAATGAGATTTGATTTCTTTCTTCCCAGAACTGAGAGTGACATTGTAAGAAGCACCTAATTAGATCACTCCACTAAGGTCTAGAACATACAACTGAGGCACTTGAGTCCATCGTAGGGAGGAAGAGAGGGTCTTGTGGTCTGCAAAGAACAGTCACCAGATTAAGCAGTTTCAAGGATATATCTTTATATCTCCCCATCTCCTTTATGTATTGTTTTTAAGTTACCCAAAAGGTGGTCTCCACCACTTCGGCAACCCCCATGTTTCATGCTTGCTTGCTAAAACATGGAAGTTTCTGAGAGCCCTAGGTGTTATTACTATGCTCTCATTCAGTTACACACAGACACGACTAAAAAAAAAAAAAAAAAAAAAAATCAGCTAGTACAGGAGATGCGCTTGATGAGAAACCCCTGGAGTATTCTGTACAACCATTTTGGTGAGATCTTAGAAGGAAGAGGAGAGTCAGATGTATATCAAAGCACCGGGCTGAACCTGCAAACCTCCCTTTTTATTGTTGCTGTTGCTAATTTTTGCTTGGTGTCATTTATTACTTTTAATATCTTTAAGACATTAAAATCAGTCTGTCCAGACACTATACCCATGGAGCTATTTGCAGAGGGAGCAAAACACGCCCTTGGGGTTTTTCTTTAACCAGTGTTAATCTGTCATTTCTGCTCCTTCACGTATTTATAGATATATTTATTAAAGCTCGGTTTCCTCCTAAATTTCATGTTCTTTAACAACATTTCTTTTTTAAAAAAATATTGTATTTATTTATTTGACAGAGAGAGAGATCACAAGTAGGCAGAGAGGCAGGCAGAGAGAGATGGGGAAGCAAGGTCCCTGCTGAGCAGAAAGCCCGATGTGGGGCTCCATCCCAGGACCCTGAGATCATGACCTAGACCAAAGGCAGAGGCTTAACCAACTGAGCCATGCAGGTGCCCCCCTTAACACCATTTCTTATCTCCTTTATTCATCAATCTGACCCATGTTCTTTTACTACTTACTGTGAACTTCACGCTGTCTGTAAAATAAAAATGACTAAGCACCAGTCCATTCTCTCACAGAACTACTAATCCAGCAAGTAGAATTCTATAATCTATTTCCTAGATACACTTCTAGATTATAAGGAATAAAGTGTAACTATTTAAGGCTACTAATATTTGTAGTGTAGAACAAACTTTTGTTTTTCATTCATGTAACATTCTTTTAAATAATAGAGAGAACAGTGTTCTTCAAATACACAGAGGGAGGACACAGTGATCTACGTGTTTACATAAAGTGACCATGGACATGATTTCTCCGATATTATTTCATTAACCCAATGGATGCAAGCAGAGAGGCTAGGGTTGCTATACACATTCTATAAAAAGGAAAATAGAAATTCATTTTGTAAAATCATTTTCATTTGGCTTCAGTTGTCTGGATGTAATTATTTTACTTTTATTATTATATTGAAATCATTACATCTGTTTCCAAAATGTTCGGGAGTAGAAGAATTAACAGGAAGCAAGTTTTGCAACCGAAACCCCTTGCTCTCCAAGCATAGCATCCATGGTGATGAATGAGCACGGGGGAAAAAAATAAAACCTGCACAAAACCAGAAGGAAAACCTCTAAATGCTCAGATGCCTTGGCAAGCACAAGAGGGTCCATCTCTCCATCTCCTCTGAAAACCACCCTTGAAAATCCCAGAGTACCTGTTTCAGCAATAGTCAAAGGCCAAGTGGACGTTTTTTTCACTTGGCAAAATTGTGGAGAGAAGTTCGTATTTTTTGAGATGTCAAATCGGGGAGAGTTGCTTCGATCTGAAAAGAAACCAAGCAGAGCCACGTTACTTTGTAAAACTGAAAAGAAGTTCAGTTAAACAGAAAAGGCCCCTGTGAAGTCTGCAGAAGATAAATTCGGGGTCAAAGACGTTCTCCATACTCTTTCATTTACTTGCTGATCTCTGACTCATTTGCCAGCCAGAAACTTTTGCATTCGTCTTGTTATTTTCCACTTAAGGAGGTCATTCATGAATTCATTCACTTAACATTTATTGAATGTCAGGGAGCATTCTGTAATGGTGATGTAGATGAACAGAGGTGGGTCTCACCATCCAGAGGCTCCCTGCCTGAAGGAGTAGCAAACGGATCCCTTAACTCACCAAAAGTATCACATTATGGATTTATAATGATATGACCACAGCTCCAGCAGTTCAGGGAGTTGATTCTGACTATCACACACCAGGGAGTATTTGACCTTGGCCTTAGTCACTAGCTTTTGGTCTGCTATAAGCTAAGGAAGGTGTTTTAGGGGAAAATGAACAATAATATGAAAATACAGACAGAATCGAATTATATACTTGGGAGAAAAGTACAGAAGAGTGTGGCTAGAGCCTGCGTGCATGGGAAAAAAGTAGTAAGAGATTATGATTAACAAGGTAAATTAAATATAATGACTTTCCTTGATACCATAGAAGCATAGAACTTATTGCGTAATAGCAACATTTAGATGATGTTTTACATTTACAAAAACAACAGCAACACTGCATCATGATCTTATCACTTAGGACTCTTTACATTGTAAGTAACAGAATACTCAGTGCAAATGGTTCAGGCAGAAAGAGATCTTATTTTTGACTTGCATAAATGAAGAAGCCCATAGAGAGACTTCAGGCACCACTTAAATTTAATGGCCAGGCAACATCACCAGGATCCATGTCTGTTAGTTCCAGGCGAACTCCATTCTTTGGCTCGTGGGAGTAACGTCTTACTCACTCTGTTGCCATGAACTCAGAGACCTGTTATCAAACACCCAGCTGGAAGAGCCAGTCTGCTGGAGGCTTAAATGACAACATTGGCATTGGGTCCCTGACTTGATCACATGCCAAGTTCTGAAATGAGCACTGTGCCAGGCAATGGGAAGCACTCATCGGTTTTTCAACAGAAGACATAGACTTGACCCCAGGAGCCAGGGCTCTGTCAGAAGTCATGAAAGCACAGTGGTCAAAAGTAAAAGGAGCTAGTGTCGAGCACCAGACAAATGGCCAAAGTGAGTTCTGGAGAGGAGCTTGCTGCTAATTCTCTCCCTGGCCCCTCACTGTTGTACTCCATCATTTTAGAATAACCTTAAATACTGACCACTAAAGACTTTTGCGAGGGAGCGATACGTGCAGGTCAAGTTTCCAGAGGGTGATTTGTGGCCGTAGGAAAGACAGGCAAAAGACAAGAGACACTGAGGGCAAGATGACAAGTTAAGGAGAGTCCCTTGTCTGAGTTAGGACAAGGGCAGAGGGGCTGGCAGGGAGCAGACAGGCAAGGGCATTTCAAAGGTAGGATCAGGTAAGCTTAAGCACATTCAAAGAGAAGACAAGGGAGAGGTCTTTGCTCCTCACCCCAAAAGGTGCGTTAAAGATCAGTTTCCTCAAGAACTGGATGTCTCTTCAATTCCTTTCATGTAAGCTAGTCTTTCATTTACTAAACCATCCAACAAAGAACTACTAAGAGAAAATGTGTCTGACACCCTGCCAGGTAGTCAGAGAAAACTTGACTGACGGGGACCTACTGTTCCATTAAGAAGCCATCATCAAGAAACTCTGGCATAAGAAATGAGGTATGACGATGGCATTGCAAAGGCCGAAACACAGGAAAAGGAACAAAGTCACAGGAAGAAGAAATAATGGAGGCAAAGAAAGGGGCTCCATTGCCTAAGACAGAGGCAACCATCCTTCCACCATCGTTGGGAATGTTTATGGCTCACAGCTCTTGGCTTTACTGCTAGGAATTGCCCTCAGCTGAAGGGAGTGACCTCATTCCAGGCACACCCCTGGGAGAGATGGAAGTCAACACAATAACTGCGGTCTACATGCTCAGCCTCCTTGTCTCAAGGCAAGAAATCTCTGAGGGGCCACCCAGCTCCAGACCTTCTACTGGGACCAGCTGGGGCCACTGGTGTGTGTCATGTTCAACCCTTCCTTCTGCCTAATCACAGATCCCTTCATTCCCCTGTTGGTTTTGATCCCAAGAGTTTCCCCCAATAAACTTCTTGTGTGCATACACCTTCTTCTCCGGTTGCCTGATCAAAGACAGTGGACTGATTATGGTCAGTTGAGATGCCTTCAAGAAGTCTACATAGGGGGCGCCTGGGTGGCTCAGTGGGTTGGGCCACTGCCTTCAGCTCGGGTCGTGATCTCAGGGTCCTAGGATCGAGTCCCGTATCGGGCTCTCTGCTCAGCAGGGAGCCTGCTTCCTTCTATCTCTCTCTCTGCCTGACTCTCTGTCTGCTTGTGATCTCTCTCTGTCAAATAAATAAATAAAATCTTTATTTAAAAAAAAAAAAAAAGAAGAAGAAGAAGTCTATGTAGATGCCAAGCAGGCAGCCACCCCTCAGATCTGGAGGTCACGTCGTAGCTAAGGATCCAGACTCACGAGTCAACAGCAATTAGGTGATGGTGAAGCTTCTTTCCTTCCAAAGTCATAGAGATTTTCCTACATGTCCTAAAGATTTTAAAATGTTGTCTTTCACAGTGAAATTCTTAACGCATTTGAAATCTGGTTTTTACTCAGTATGAAGCAAGTACAATGTCAATCATTCCCACATCAATAGCCAGTTTTTCATACCGGTGGCTATTCACCCAAGGGCAATAATACATTTGCCTTATAAACTTCAGCATCAGTTTGTCAAGTCCTATGGAACATGCTGTTGGATCACTGGTAGGAATAGCACTAAATCAATTAAACTTATGGAGAACTGACATGATTATAATATTAGGTATTATTAACCATAGACATAGCCCACATCCCAGTTCTGTTGGATATTGCAAGTCATTCAATCAATTCTTAGAAAGGTTTTACTTTATTTTGTTATCTTTATTAATGTTTGCTGTCTTTAATTGGTGCTTAAAATAACATCCCCTCATTGTATTTCCTAACTGTGGCTGGCATATACAGAAAACTTGTTTAACTTTCTCCTACATCTAAAGTCAAGTGTCTGGAGATTGTTCTGGGATTTTTACATTGAATAAAACATCTGAAAATAATAAAATTCTTTTCTTCCAACAGTTAATTCTATTTTTATTTTGATCATTATGTTGGACCAAACTTCTGAAAAATGATGAATGAAACTGGTGATAGTGAGAAGATACTAAGGAATTTTTAAGGACAAAGGATGGATGTTGAACATTATTTCATGCTCTTTCTGTATATATATTCTGTATATATTGAAGCAATTATATAAATTTTTTTGTTTGATTTGTTCATGTGGTGACTCCCATGAATAGATTTTCTAAGATTAAACCAATCTTGTATTCTTGGAATATACTCAACTTAGTCATCATGTATTTCTTTTATGCAATAAAGGATTCTGTTTGCTTAAACTTCTTCCTCAGCATTTTGCATCTTTGCTTTTGAATGAGTGCTTGTCCGGTTTCCCTGTCAAGATATCCTTATCTTTTGTTTGTTATGCAGATTATATGAGTCTCATAAACTTCACTGGGAGTAAGTAGCCCCCTTTTCTATTCTTTGGAAGAGTTGGTGTGGGAAGAGAGTTATCTGTTCCTTAAACATTGGAATCTTTCATCTCTAAAATTGGTTTATGTCTCAGGGTCTTCTAGAATCAGTTTTTGTAATTTGTATTTTTTAGGGAACCTATCAATTTCATGTAGGTTTCAAGATATGTGCACATAAAGTTTTCATAATGCTTTACCTTTAAAAAAAATCTCTGCTGCATCTGTGGTTATGCCTTTGTTTCATTTCTAATACTGTTTGTATGAGCCTCTCCTTTTTTTCCTGAGCAACCTTGCCAAGTCTGTCTTTTCAGAGTCAGCTTTCGTCTGTGTTTATCCTTTCTTATATCATTGCTTTCTATTTCAGTAATTCCTGTTCATACCCTCATTATTTCCTTCTTCTAAGTTACTGAGATTTGTTATTCTTATCTTTTTCTAGCTTTATGAGAAAACCATTAGTATGGTTTTCTAGCTTTTTTCTAGCTTCGTAAGTTCTGTTTTAAACTGTCTTCTTTTCTAGGATAAACATTTGAGGCTTTACACTTTAATTACTGCTTTAGTTCAATGCACAAACTTTGAAATGTGGTTATTTTCAAATTATTCTATTCCAAGTACTATCTAATTTCCACTAAGAATTTTGTAATTTTGTAAGCTTTTCATACAATTTTCATTTTATTTCCAAACATACAGATTTAAAAAAAATGTTTATTTCAGACTAGATTTCAATTTATAGGAAAGTTGCAAGGATTGTACAGAGAATTCAGAGTTTCCATATATCTCACACCCAGTTTCCCCTATTATGGCATCTAATGTTTTCATGGTACTTTTGTAAAAACTGATGCACCAACACTGATAGAGTAATACTAACTAAAGTCCATACTTTATTCATATTTTCTTAGCTTTTACCAATTATTTTTTCTGTTCCAGGATCCCATCCAGGATATCACATTACATTTAGTTGTATCTAGAGTTTCTTCTCTAACCACATTCTTAATTAAGATAGAAACAAACAGTTAATAAGTAGTAAAAAGAGAGTTTTTAAACCTTTAAAAATTAATCTTTAAAATAATTTTGGACTCCCTGTCTTTGTGACAATTTGTTCTATTTTCTTTGTTTCGATGACTTTGACCATTCTGAAAAATACCAGTACTTTGTAGAACGTTCTTCCATTTGAACTTGTCTCATGTTTTTCTCATGATTAGTCTAGGGCTGTGGGGTTTTGAAAGAACAAAGTGCAATTTGTATTACATCCTATCAGAGATTTGTGCTGGGGGCATTTCTTAATATTAATGATGTCTGCCTTGATCACCTGCTCAAAGTGGCATTTGTCACTTTCCTCCACCGTGGAGGTACTCTTTTTGCCTCACTCCACACTGTGCCCTTCAGAAGGCGGCCACTTTGTGCAGCCCGCATGTATGGGTTGGGGGGTTATGCACCTTCTCCCAGGGGGGCACTGACATAACAACGTGCTGCTCTTCTGGAGTCAGCTGTCTCTTCCCTCTTATTTTTTTTTGTGTCAACAGTTAATTTATATCAGTATGGATTTGTAGATGCTTGTTTCTACTTCGGGTGATAATATCAACTATGTCATTCATTGTGTTCAAATTGTTCCATCTTTGACTTTTTATGGATTTTTCAAGATTAACTTTTTAAGGTTTAAAAGCTACCTTTTTACTGTTTATTAACTATTTGTTTCTATCTTAATTAAGATGGTGGTTAGAGAAGAAATCATAGGACACTGATTCTTTGAAATTTATTAGAATTGCTTTATATTCTAGTAGATATTAAGCTTTATAAATATGTTATATAGATAGATAGATAGATAGATATATCTATATATCTCCAGAAATAAGTGTAAAATATCCCCATTACTGTGAGGGTAAATTTTCAAGTTCTTCTTATATATTTGCTATTTTTTATTTATATATTTTGCAATCACATTATTAGGAAACTGCTGGGTTAGATTTATTTTATTTTCTTGATGGGTTAAAACTAAAATTTATGTAATAGCCCTCTTCATCCTTTTTTAAATAATTCTCTTTTTTTAAGATTTTATTTATGTATTTGAGAGAGACAGAGCACACAGAGGGTCAGTGGCAGAGGGAGAGAGAGAAGCAGTCTCCCCTCTGAGCTGGGAGGCAGACGCTTCATGGACTCAGCCACCCATGAGCCCCCTCCCTCTTCACCTTTAATGATTTTTTTTGATTGTAGACTTATCTTTCTGACAGAACTAAGTTGCGTATGTTTTCTTCCGATCAGTGCATGCTTGGTCATGCTTTTCTTTCATTAATTTGCTATAATCCTCTCTGTGTCCTTATGGTTTATAGGTGTCTGTTGCAAATACCAGATATCTGGATTTAAAAAGATATGCTATTCAGCTTTACAATCTTTATCTTTGAACAGAAAATTTTAATTTAAGATTCTTGTGAGAATTTCCTATGTAGATGCATTTCTACCTCATTTTAAGCTTTCTGTTCTATTCTATGTATCTGTATGCTATTCAGCTTTACAATCTTTATCTTTGAACAGAAAATTTTAATTTAAGATTCTTGTGAGAATTTCCTATGTAGATGCATTTCTACCTCATTTTAAGCTTTCTGTTCTATTCTATGTTTTCTACTTATTTAGGATGCTTGATTTTTTTTTTAAACCCTCTTTTTAAGAAGGTATACATTCTGGGTTTTTAGTAGTTACCCTTGAAATTTAATATGTGTATACAACTTATCAATACTAACTGATATTTTTATCCTATTCCAGATTAATAGAAGGAACTTTGAAAATCTTAGATTATCCTTTTCTTGTTTTATGTCACTATTGATTAATGTATTCAATGTGCTTTAAACCCAATGCATTAGGCTCAAATACACATTTTTATTTTTTTAAGTACGATTTATTCTTCCTTTTAAACTTTTTTTTTTTTTTTTTGCTTGGTATTGTTTTAAATGATATTTGCTCCCCATATTGCTAGAAATGAAAGTCTTGCCCTAGGTTTTTAATTTCCCAGAGCGGTCCTTAAAATATCTACAGCTTGGATTTCACAGTTCCTGTCACATAATTGTGACACGTCTGTGTTAATTCTCTTTTTCTTTGACAAGAGTCTCTTGGCAAGTGTAAAATGTTGCTTTGCAGTAGGACTAACTGAAGTTTTCTGAAGCCTGATTTTCTTTGCTTGATTTAAGATTGTAATTGTTTTTCTCTTGTTCAACATGAAAGTAATATTTCTTTTTACAGAATGAAGCCCCTCTACCAACTATCTCCTTCACCTGAAAGAATGGATTCTAATAATGTATTTGAACAATCTGTCTTGTTATACACCAATCCCATTTAAAGTCTGTGTTTTGTGGTTGAAAAGAATCAAAGCGTAGTCCTCCCCCCACCCCCTGCCTTAGAAAGACATGGAACATCTGAATATTATCTGTAACAGGCACATCTGGTACCTAAAAGAGCGTGGCGAAGTCAGAATGTACCTGTAACCATTACCAAGATTATGTATAAGCACAGAGCATGTACAAACTGATGGAGAAATCTCTCTGGTATGAGACTCCACTTGTGAAATATGGAACTTATTACTGAGTTTCGGTTATTAATGAGTATACCAAAGGGTCCTGTGACTCTGTGGCACAGAGAGGTTTTATTCTTGGCTGAATACAATCTGTCAACATACCCCTTCTGAGTCGAATGTCCTCAAAACCCAGACTCTCAGCCAAATTTTTTCTGGTGCCTTGAAGAGCTCATAACATCTTCTTCTTAACATCTTCATTTTAAATATGACCTTAGCCAGAAGTGACAGAGCTTCTGGAACGCTCAAGTGGCAGGGAAGAAGGAAGGCCTGGGACATAGCTGTCACCCTCACACGTGATCATCACACTCATACTCGTCTCTGCCCAGGGAAGGATGCCTAGTGGCTTTGATTACAGGAGCCAATGCTGGGGACCAAAGCCAAGTTCCACTCACATGTAGGAAGCACACCTTCAGCTGTTTTTATGAGAAATTGAGGGTATTAATATCATAAATCTCCATGATTGCTGAGACAGTCCTGCATGCTGGGGCCCCACTGCTGGTTTGTACTTTACCCAGACCTTGCCCTAACACCAGGCTCCTTTCAAATTATTTTGGCAGGTGTGTAGCTGTTCGGCAGTAATTAGGAAGAAGAATGAGGGAAACAGAGATCAGCCTCTCTCTTCCTTCTTGTTCTGCAGGCTTTTCTGTGCCCCGTGCTACATACCATCTAGGGAGGGCTGCCCTTGGCATCTGGACCTAAGAGGGTGTGGAAACAGAAATCAGAAGAAGACTTGAGGATGACCATATCTCCCCACCAGAGCTGACCTGAAACTTTCCCCCATACATTCATCATCATTATAATATTCATTTTCTGAAATAGTCTTGATTGAAAATACTCCATTCATTGTTCCTAATAGGACATTTATACTTAGGAGATCATGGGTCCCAAATCTGTGTTTGGAAATTGTTTTCAAAATGTCTTCATTCCACTGTGGTCTCAGCAGATAATCTCTACTGTCATTGTCCTTATTCAAGTTGAAATTAGTGACAAAATTGAGTACCAGTATGCACACACTCTGGCTTTCCTGTACCTGAATGGTCTTCCTTCTGATACTGACTTTCCAAGACATGATTTGGGGTTGTAAGTCTCCACTCCAGAAACCAAGTTGAGTGAAGAAACAAAAGAGATAGATCCCCATGCTGTCCATAAATTGGTCTTTTTCTCACTGAGAGCCCTCTCCCTCAGCCAAATAAGAGCAAAAAATGGGCTTTGACAAAAATGCACATTAGCTCCCCCAGAGAATTCCTTGTTGTGCCTGGCCATCCTGGGATTGTGCAAGGCAGGGTACTCTAGCTTCCAAGTATTAGAGGCCAGGAGCACCCCACCCAGTGGTGACAGCCAAAAATGTCCCCAGATTTATCGAATGTCCCTGAGGGAGGCAAAATCACTCCATTTTGAACCACTAATCTAATATGAATGATTATTATATCCTTTTCCTGAAATTTGTTCTTCTGGTAACAGGAGAACCCTTGTCAATGATTCCTTTGAAAATTGACCTCTTTGCATTACTTTACTGCCCCCCCCCTTTTTTTTTTTGATTAAGTGTGTGTCAACTTATCATTAGTGTGAGAGAGAGATATGATCTTGTTGTTTTCCTCCCAGTATTAGACAAACAAGCTATAATGACTCATTCATTGTGGGCACAAGAAACTTCAGCCTTCAGGTGCTCCGGGAATGTTCATTATAAATCATAATTATCTCAATTGTTTGGAGCTACCATTATAGGGCAGGGAACAATGACTTAGAATTTTTTTAAGTGAGGGAAGTTCCTTTCTAATTATTTGCTTTATTCCTGCAGTAACCACACATACACAGGAACTGTTTCATTCTTTATTGCACGCTTTTATCTTAGCATTCTGAACCTTCACAGGAGTGATAATCCAGGACAAAGAAATCAGCCAGGATTGGAAAAAGTGTTAGGGCTCTGGTAGGTTTGCTTTAAGGCTATCACTCTGACCTTGGACAGTTCAGGGAGCTCTGGGATCCTGGGCAGTCCAACTGTTACAAACTAAAGGAAATTCTCCCCAAATGTCATTTAGGGATTAAGTATCTTCAGTCAGGCATACTGTTGTTTAGTCTCTTTCCAGCAGTTCCTTTTTTCTACATCACCAGGAAGTACAGAGGGTTACGAAGGTCCATCAGATTTACAGAATTGTTTTTGCTTGTTTGTTTGTGTGATTGGTTGGGATTTGTGAGGAACGGTAATCTGAGACTTGGTTTTGTCATAACTTGTTGGTGAGGTCAGAAGGAAGCAACTAACCTCTCACCCCCAGCAATTTGATGGCAACTGAGATCTACTTAAAAGAACATAATTATTGCCTGCAATAAAGTAGCTTAGGCCAACTCACAACTCAAGTAAAACTTTTTCTCTTTGCAACAATCTCAAAAGCATTTGTTCATTCAATTCTTTATTTAACCAAAATGTTCAAACCTGAGCACACACATTGTGCTAGGATATGATAATAAAGAGAAAAAACAAAACAAAACAAAACAACTCCCTGTCTTCATAGAGCTTAAGATCTGGTGGATTAAAGAGGCATGAATTATGCACTTTCCTAAATCACTGCTCCACATCCTGAAAGAGACTTACTTGGTCCTCTATGAGATTTGTACGTGGGACAGCAGGGAAGTCTACCCTGAGGAACTTGTACTTGCACAGAGATATGAAGAGCTATCAAATCTTGAGTTGGTGAAATAGGGAGAGAACAGCCTTTTGAGAAGAAACCCAGCATGCAAAGATCTTTGGTAGGAGAGGGATAATGTGATACTGAGGAACAGAAAGCAGACCAGCGTGACAGATGTGAAGACAGTTAATGGAGAGAGCAATGCAACATTCCCTTGAGAGGTGGGCAAAGGTTAGACCTTTCAGTTTAAAACAAGTTCTGCCCAAATTTTACTAGCAATGAAAAGACCAAAAAGTTTAAAGAGAGAAGTCCATAAAACCAGTGTTATTTAAGGAAGAATTTGAAAAAAAATATGTTTGGAAATTACTCTAGCTGAGTTTAAGGAATGAGTGTGAGAGGGGCCAAAGGAGAAGCTGGCAAGTATTTTAGGAGAGCATCTAACTGGGCCAAGCAATAGGATACAGCTTGCATTAGAGAGGCAGTGACAGCAGGGGTGAGGGTGGAGAAAAATGAGAAAAATCCCAGAGATATTTATAGAGTAAATATCAATTGGAATATGTGTATGTATTGACAGATGGGTGGGGATGACAGGAGGGAGAGACGATAAGAAAGACCCTGGGGAAATTGAATTCCTAAGGTGAACATTACTTCGAATTTTAGATGTGGCTCAGATAATTAAACTAACTTTACCTGAGTTCAGAGAAACTGCCCATGACACAGCCAGAGGGGAACCCATGTTTGTGCAATGGCAGAGCAACTTATATGTGGCTGACACCATTCTTCCGTGCTTTGTAAGAGCATAAATTTGACCCAGGAAATGAGACACTTACAAAAGGACTGGTGGTAAAAACTAGAGGCCTGGTACTTGTATTTTAATGAAATATAAAATACATCTCCTGCCATGGACTTCTTGCACTTTTGTTACATTCATATTTTATTTGGCTTGTGACTTACCCTTAACTTCTAGAAAACCAATTAAAATGTGATTCGGGTGTGGGGGGGTGGTCAAGGTATCAGATGCATTGTGTTCCAACCTTTTCAAATCCCAAAGTGAAAAAAGGTAGAATAGGGAAGATATTTAAAAATAAGACCAGATGACAAGTTATACCCAGAGTCCCCAATCAGGATGAGTAAAAACTACCAGCAGTCACAAGACCTGCATGGCATGGGTGTTTGAATCAAGTGAATGCTTGAAGAGAGGAGAATTCAAAATAGTGTAGTAGGAAGTGTCATGGGCCAATTTTAGATTGTCAGCGGAAAGCTAGAGAGATTTTTCCCAACACCATAGTGAATTAATGAAAGGGCATTATGGTAAGTACTAAAAAGGCTGGAGTCATAAGTCCCAGTAAATTCTCAAAACTTACCCACCAACTCTCCATCACAGGTAGACCCATTCATAAAGAAGAAGCTCCTGGGAGTGTAATAAAAATTTATAAGGATAGGGAAAACATGGATAAAGTAATAGGAGGGCCAGATAATAGTGGTGAAAGGGAAATGAACCAGGAAAGGTTAGTAAGCAAACCACTATATTTTTTTAACTCTGTGAGAAAACAATAGAGAGGTAGGAAAAGCTTTCCTGAACCATACTTCTTTCTAGAAGCTGGGAAAAATTAATTTCACATGGAAATGAACACAGAAAAGATATGAGGTTAATTCTATACAAAATTATAATCAGAAAAAAAGATAATAAGGAATAACATCCTTAAAGGCAATGAAATTGTGCCAGAAAGATATGTCCAGAACAGAATAAACTATTAACTTCAAATTCAAACAACAAGAGAATCAAATTTTAAAAAAGCAAAACATAACTCAGCCTTAGAAAAACTCATAGATTTATTTATAGAATTCAGGAAAGAATTAGAAATAAAATACAAATTTTTTTCTGAAATGAAAACTAAGCTGAGAAAAAACACAAGAGCTACTGAATAAAACAGATAATGCCTTAAGGAAAAGAGATAATGCACTAGTGAAAAAGATGAAGAAAAATAAGAAAGATCCAACGCAGGTAGAATAGGAGACATTTGGGGTAGAAACCAAAGCAAGAGAGTAAAATAATTACTAAGTACTGTACTTTAAGAAAATATCCTGGGAGTGCCTGGGTGGCTCAGTGGGTTAAGCCTCTGCCTTTGGCTCAGGTCATGATCTCAGGGTCCTGGCATTGAGCCCCGCATTGGGCTCTCTGCTCAGCAGGGAGCCTGCTTCCCTTCCTCTCTCTGCCTGCCTCTCCGCCTACTTGTGATCCCTCTCTGTCAAATAAATAAATAAAAATCTAAAAAAAAATACTGAAATAAGAATAGACTGAAACAACAAAGTGAAAGAGCAAAAGAGTGAATGACCAATATCTAGACAAGTTTTAGAAAAATTACTGAGCCTAAAGTTTTTATTTGATTTTGAAAAATATTCCTAACTGCTAGAGATTTGTTGTTTGACAGATCTCATTCTTAGCTACTTCTTCAGCGAGTTACTTGGCTGAGGAAAGCCACCGTACCCAAGGTCCCAGGCCCTCTCTGAGACATCCCATATACCTTGGACAACTCTGGGATTAAAAATTCTTGTTTCCTTTCCCCAGCTTGAGACAACTTCCAGGCACAGAACTCCTTGCTGCTTGTGACCACCGCAGCCCAGCTTCCCTCTCTACCCTCTTCTTCCAAGTGTTAATCCTGAAAACA
Source organism: Neogale vison (assembly GCF_020171115.1). Classification (NCBI taxonomy): domain Eukaryota; kingdom Metazoa; phylum Chordata; class Mammalia; order Carnivora; family Mustelidae; genus Neogale; species Neogale vison. The sequence continues at coordinate 10,897,693 of NC_058100.1, forward strand.
TTCCCTCAGACATTCCCTCAAAACATTCCCTCAAAACATCTTTTGAGCTCACTGTCACAGCTGTGTGGGCATCTTACCCAAACTGAGATAAGCATTTAGGCAAAAAAAGCACGAGCCTTCCAAGGGAAAGAAAGTAGTTCATCAACAGGCTATTTGACCACAGCGGAGAGAACAGAGTCACATGTTTCAGATACTGAAGAGAAGAAAATGTGAACAGAAGCATAGATATGTGAACAGAAGATAACAAATTATCATCAATCTGAATGAACTCACGAAATACTGCTCCTGGTAGATCCTCCCTAAAGACCTTAGCAACGAATGAGCCTCAGACAACCAGAAGACTAGAGACACACATGCTGGAGAAGAGAATTTAATGTGTAGACACTTGCAGAATAAGATTAAGGGTTAACAGCATGAAGGGCTATAGGCACAGACGATGTAGACAGACTGTAACTCTAAACAAGGGAGAGAGAATGAGTAGTACCTTTGAAAAACCCATTTTTAACTCTTCTTAGCAAGTGTACAGGTGGTAGTAATATTACATTATTCCAAGACTGTTGAATGTGAAATAAGTAAATGAACAGTGGTGAAATATTCTAATCTTGATTTTACCTATGTCCTTGCAAGCCAGGACTTCCAATGTGGAGTAGGGGTCGACAGTTATGACTCATGGGCCTCCTACCTTTATTGGTGTAAATGACTTCTTATTCTACTCAAGCCATACCCATCACTTTACATGTTGTTTATGGCTCCTTTTGTGCCACAAGGGCAGAACTGAGTAATTGCAACAGAGACCATAGGACCTGCAGAATATAATTATTACCATCTGATCTCTTACTTTAAAGGTGTATGACTTCCTAAAATAGAAGTATGGAGCTGCAGAAATAATACAGAAGCTATTAGGTAAAAACCAGGTCATCCTGATTTTGAATTAGAGGTATTAGCATATCAGTATGAACTTGTGATGTGTGTTTGTGTGTGTACACACTAGAGAAAAAGAGAATTTATTTCTTGGCTCTGTCTGTTTACAAAGTTTAGAAACAACAACCAAACAAATAGAGTGAGCATCTCTATTGATTATATTGTAATCTTGAAACACATTGGTCTACTAAAAGAATACAAAGGAACCATACAAAAGTATCTGACTTAATATTGAGAAAGCTATGAAAGGTTACAGGAATCAATTTAGAGAGGCTCACATTGTCCAAAGAACATTTTGGGCTTCAAGAATGATAATGATTGCAGTGGCTTAATACCTATTAGGTATGTTTAAATCCATAACTTCATGCTGTTATTAAAACACAAAACATTTGCCCAGCCTTTTCAGTGTAAAATGTTCTAGTAGGTCACCAAAGAGTAAATGAGGGAGGAGTTTCTTTTATAAAAGTTTATTATCTAATAAATATTAAATTAAGAATGACAGGACAGATAATCCCTCAACATATCAAAGAAACTAGTCATGAAGCATCAATGACGGCTCACATCCCAAAAGTGAGACAACCATCCATCAAATGCCTTCCATTGTAAACATGCACCATTGCCTACAGTCCTACCAGATGAATAGAACCTGCATGTGATCACGATTGTCTCATCAGATCCACTGTGCAGCAAATACCATGGGTAGAAGAACATGCTAACCTGGGCCTTGTATTGGCAATCGCCAAAAATAGATTGTGAGACAAATATCCAGGTCATGTATGTATGCCTTACTCTGCAGATAAATTGTAAAGAAAAGTATGGTATAAGGAGAAAACTTGTGGGTTTAATGACATGTGTGTGTGGGATTAGGATGGCTTCTGAGGTGGCAGCAAATTTTATTTCTTGACCTGAGTGAGGGTTATAAGGATGTTCATTCATCTTATAACTCATTAACCCTTACACCTGCTTTGTCTGGTTTCCTGTTTCCTTATTTCATTTTACAATACAAAGGAAAAAAAAGGAAATGTAACTTATTTGGATAGGCCCCAGTTTATTCTAAAAAATAAAGTAAAGTACTAAACATATGGTTATGCTTCCTAAATATGCAGCTGTTTCCACTGAGAATTAAGATAGAAAAATAATTCACAAACACAATCGTTAGCTTTACTTGTATTCAACTGAATTAAGTGACATAGAATTATGTCTAAAATTTACCTAATCTATGTACATCATCTGTTCTCAAGACTCTCTTGTTGTAATAAAATCATTGCACCCCCAAATGGTTAGTGTGCCTAGATAATCAACAAAGCGAACAATATTCCAAGAGCTACCTTCCACATAGGCTGAGAAAGGGGAAAGGCTGTGCTTGATTCATGGGGCACAGACTTTGAATGAGAAATGTTACTTGATTTCCCAGGTTATGTCAGCAGAAATTTCCCAGAGCAAGGAACAAAAGGACAGCGAATGTTTAGGGGCTGCCTTGGCTGTCCACAAGATGTTTGGTTCATTATTATGATGTTTCCACAGCTGTCTGCTTGTAGAAAGAGCGGCAGGAAATATGTCATCCTTCCCAAAAACAAGCAAGGACCACTAAAGCTCCATTATTGGCCCAAAGCAGGAAATACAACAAAGCCCAACATAATACAGTTCTGCTGAAAGGAACCTAACTGAGGAAAGAGTGGTGGGTTTTTCTTAGGATTGCTAGAGTAAACTGTTCCCAGACCAGTCATGATTAAAAGATATGCTTATTTAATGACCAACAGTTTATGACAAATTGGGAAGGCTATCAAAAGGAGAAGGAAGCCTGTGCATCAAGATGTAATCCTTTTCTAATGCACCAGGAAATATTACCCACTGATGGCAAAGTAACCTAAAACAAAGACAGTTGTTGACATGCCATTTTTGGATGCATGCCAGCACCGTTATTGCCCGTGGAGACAAGGAGGCCCCACGGAGTTGCCCATAAGAGCCATTACATTGGCGTTGTGCTGGCCTGTCCACCAAGTCACTTGGTCATGAGCTACGGGAAAACATTTAGCTGCAAAAGAGAGGTTTCTTTTCTAGAGGGGGAAAAAAAAAAAAGATTTGGTTAGTAGTATCTTTGTGATATTCATTAGCTGGGTTGTTAGTCAAAATCAGCAGGTCACCTTTCAGAGGAAGTCTGTATATTCTAAGAGGTATATGGGAACTCTAATAATACTGCTTTAAAGAAAATGTGTGCATTGTCCCTGTGCCAAGTATAAAACATTACTAGATAGCAATGGACAATAACACTGTGGAGTCTCAACTTTTATCTAAAAATAGATCCCTACAGTTTAGCTAGTGGTTTTCTTCAGAGAGATTTAAAATGATTTATTCATTAGTTCCTTCTTTCACCCAAATAAACATTTTGCAAAATCGGTAGTTATGCTGTATCTCTCAGCCTGCTCTGGAGCCACTCAGTTGTATCAGCTTCCTTCTATGAGGAGACTTGGAGCCACCTTGAGCCTCTGAGAACCAGGTTTCTTGTTATATTGAACCCTGATCTTACATATAGAACCTTGGTACTCTATGAGCATTGCACCACAACCCCATTCTTCCTTCCATGGCATGTGCCCATTTTGCCTGACAAAATTGACCTCTGGGTGTATCCCTAGCTCAGCCTTCTATCTAGGCCAGTCCCAAATAGATCTTTCCTTATTTCCTTCCTTCTTTCCCTCATTCATTCTTTCCCCTTTTCCTTTAAAACAATTATTATTCAAGGTGTGTGTGTGTGTGTGTGTGTGTGTGCGCGCGCACACACGCATCCTGGATGGTGTGGAAGTTACAGAAATGAATTATTATTCATCAGTCTCTGCTCTTAAACAGTTTTTAGTCTGGTGGAAGAAGTATGTAGAAAATCAGCAATAATACGGATTTAAGCAAACTCTGTGAAATCAAAGAAGTAGAAGCAAAGAGCTGTGAGACTGTTTCCCATCCATCCTAATGTCCCGCTTACATTTCATAGCCCTGAGTATACAAGTCTAACACATGATTACAGGTGTCTTATACGTTCTTCATAATTTGTCTTCTTGGACAGACAATAGACTTCTTGGAGTCTGGGCGTGCATCTTCATCTTAGGCATTGCAATGTCATTTCTATGACATTGCTAAATGCTCCACACAATATTAGACACAAATTCTATGGCAATAATAATAATAATAGCAAATACCAAGTCTTTGCTACATGCGAGACAATTTATGAGCACTTAACATAATCAACTAATATAATCATTGTCACAAATCCTCACTACAGAGACAAGGATATATGCACAGAGAGACTAAGTAACTTATACAATATTGAAATTTGAAATTTGTGAGGGTGCCCAATGGATAACATTGATCTTCCCAATCTAGTTGTGGGTTCTGAATTAATTTAGAAATAAGTCAAGAATAAGCTAGACAGAATTGGTACATCACCTTTTTTTTTTTTTTTTGACTCATTAACCCTGAGTATAAAAAGTAGCCTAAAGAAAAACAGATAGTGGTACTGAACTCCAGAACTGGAGAAGCTTACCCAAGTCATAGCAGTGCTGGATTGAGGAAGTCCAGTTCACCTGTGTTCTGTAAACAAATCATGCCCAACAGGGTGAAGTGAATGACAGGGTTGAGACTACTTAGGTTATTCTTTTCAAATTTACCAATCTGATATATTTCTACATCTTTCTTGGGGTAAAGTGAGTAAAGGGGACAGAGCCAGGCCAGAGTGTTCATGATTAATCTCCTTCCACACGGAGGAAATAACAGCCTTTGGGAAAATGTGTTCCCCTCCAATATTTCCTAGATTTTGTTCTCTTAATATGTCAGACTTAACCATTAAGAATGGTTTCTCCAAGAGGTGTGACAATTCTATAACGATCAGCGTGTGTGTCCCCAGTTCCACAGGGTATCTTCCTGACTTTACTGGTGGAGAGTTTCGATTTTGTTCTGAGATTATGAAATAGGTCAGAATACTATGCAGACCGTGCTCGCTTCGGCAGCACATACACTAGAATACTATGCAGACCAATCAACTCTAGTCAACTCCATACCAACGCAGCATAACAAAAGTTTGGCAATGAGGTTAATTGAAAACATTAAGATATCCAAACACTAAAATGTTGAATAACACAGCAAATATTAAAAAAAAAAAAAGTTGAACCCAAGTCTTCTCCCATGATAACCTTCCCAGAGAGACACTAATGTTCTATGACCAGATTATTTTCCAGCTAACAGCCAAACACATTCAAGACTGAGAGAATGAAATTCAAACTATAATCTCCCTTCCATATTCAAAACCAGGGAGAAATAAGAATTAAAATTTTATTTCAATAAAATTAAAGAAATAAAATATGAGTCAACAGTCAGAGGAAGTTTAAGTTCCCCACAACATCTTCAGTCTCAGTCAGAAGGGTTCTGACTCCCTAGGTAGCATAAGGTTCTGGTGACTAAGGTAGCCTGAACTGTATGTCACCAGAATGACTAACTGCAGCTCAGTTAGGCTCAAGACTATACAATAGTTTAACTCTGAGTATCTGACATGCCTAACGTTTTTAAGAGTCTCAAGAGTGAACAGAGCATACATGATTATCTAGCATTGATCCCACAACTACCAAATTCAGAAAACAAGCTCTCTCCAGCTCTAGAGCAATGTCCTAGGGAAAATTTTATTCCTAGAACCCCAAGCTGTATACTGATTCATGGTCCCTCATCCACATATTCAAAATTCAAGAAGCATTTGGTGACAGATATTTACCTCAACTGACTGATATGATTTATAATTTTTATATTTCATACCAAATATGAATATTCATGTATTTTGTTACAAAAATATGAACGTTAGATTATGGGGTGGTTCTGAAGACTCTATTTAAAGTAGTACATGATATTTAGTATAGTTTGAATAACTCTGAGTTCAGAAACACATTCAGCCCCAAGTGTTTTGTTTTGTTTTGTTTTGTTTTTTACAGTTGGATTTTTTTTTCCTCCCAATTTATTTATTTTCAGAAAAACAGTATTCATTATTTTTTCACCACACCCAGTGCTCCATGCAAGCTGTGCCCTCTATAATACCCACCACCTGGTACCCCAACCTCCCACCCCCCCGCCACTTCAAACCCCTCAGACTGTTTTTCAGAGTCCATAGTCTCTCATGGTTCACCTCCCCTTCCAATTTACCCAATGTTAGGGCGGAGCTTAAAGCCCCAAGTGTTTTAGAGAAGGAATTGTGGGCCCATATTGCTGAAGAGTACCACAAAGTGAATGGAATTAAGACAGAGGAAGATTTAATTTCTTCTGCCACATCAAGTTGCAAGTCAGTCACTGTCAGAACTCATAGCTGGGAACGTAAAGTCAACTGTAAGAATTTTCACAAGAAAGATTAACTTTGGCACAATGCATTTATCAAACCTGGGGAAGAAATATTAATATGAGTTCTGTCCTTTCTCTCTCTCTCTAAATGGCATTTAAGACATTGCTATCCTCTTGGGAACTAGGAAATTTGTAATGACGGCAATCCCCGTCACCAGCTCTTCTGTGAAGAGCCTTTCTTTTCCACAGCATCAAATCACTCCCAAGAGCTGCAGAAGGAAACAGGTCCAACATGGAGGTGTTTTTCTAGCCTCAGCACCACGTTTGCTCATATCTCATTGTCCAAAGCAAGCATATGGTCATGTCCAAGTCAGAGTAGAAGAGCATTCCAAGTTACATGGCAAGGGGCATACTCACAGGGAGGGGAGCAAATGTGTGGCTGTTTCCGTAAACTATCATGAATTCCCTCCAGATAAAAGCCAACATGGTAGTGGTGGGTAGGGGAGAAGTCTTTTTGTTGACATTCCCTGTTACACAGCTGGAAAGTGTTGAAGACAGGATTTAAGCTGATTTTAGATTTACTCTTCACCCCATCCACTAATCTCTCCCTTCCATTATTTTCTGACTGACTGACTCCCAAGTCCTGTCCAGGAGAAATGGAGTCTATTCGCCTGGACGGACTCTACTAGGATTAAAAGTCCAAGTGCAAGAAGAGGCTGACAGACAGCTGATCTATCTCCCAATGCAGAGGTGGGTGCACGGAAGACAGACATGGGGAAGATGTGGATCACTTTCATGCTAGCATATACTATAACTCCTGCTTGCCTGAGAGAAGATTCTCTCTCTTCATCTCACAGCAGTCTCCAGGTATTTTGACACAAATACCACAGACGTACAAGCCTTAAGGGTGAAGCAAAAAGACTGAGGTCGAACATTTGGATCTACTCTCTGCCTTCGGCATGTCACTCCCAGGAAAACCACTTCATGACAGTTTTCAAGGAATTCCTGTGACTTGGGAGTTCAAAATAGAAAATTTCCTGGAATTTAAGGCTAAATAAATAAAATTGAATAAAAAACACATAAAATTCGACTGCTTCCAAATAAAACATATTTTTATTTTTAAAGAAAAAAAATTTCCCTGGGCTATTTTATTGCTTTTTTTTCCCTTCTTTATCCTGTGACTTTTCTTATCTTAAAATGTAAGATGACTATGAATGCAGAGTTCTTTGAATGAGGTGGATCATCACATTAAAGGCTTTGCTTTGGCTACTGAAAATCAGCTATAATGTGATTCTGTATCAGCTAGCTTTCTTTGTATCTCAAATAGTAAGCAGTGTAAGATACAGAATTTAGGAAGAAATACGGGAGTTTGTAGGGTCATAATATCAAAACAGTGAAAGAGGAGAGCATTCCAGAAGGGAAAGACGAAGGTAGGGCTTTGGAAGTGATGTGAGAAGTTACGTGGCTTGATTGTCTTTGCTAGAAAGTGGGATCAGATGGTAAGGCCAAGGATTTAAATCATCTAGCAGCACACTTAGACATGCCTTAATCCTATTGCAGAATGCCTATATTTTAAGGAGGTGAGAAAAAAAGTGCAACAACGTGTACAGGAAATACACACAAAGAGAAAGAAAGCTGTAGGTGCCAAGAGAAGTAGAAATATTGGTGACAGATGTTTTTGGGTTATTGGAGGTGCCCTGCTCCAGACAGCGTCTTCATCATCTCTCTGACGTTGCCTCTTCCCCCCAGTATGTGACAGGCACCATAATGGCTTTTACAAGTGTGCTTGACAAAAGGATGCTGTGAAATAGCAGCATCCTGTTCACTTGCACCTTTACAGCAGCCTTGTAAATAACGTTCCTTAATCTAGCTACCCAGCAGGACACAACACTCTTGAAAAAGAAAATCTAGATCACAAGAAAGGTTCTCAGAAGAAATGCTCAGATGAAGACTAGCAATTAAACCTATTGTGGCTGACAGATATCACTCCTAGCTGGCCCTGTCAATCAGAGACACAATATACCAAATATTTTATGTTCTGTGTGTTACATTGACAAGTAGGCCAACTGACAACTGACATGTTTGGGGATAAATAGATGGATAGATGATAGATGTTTCCATTTATGTATCATTGGTTCATTTAAACCACTGAATTAATAAGCTCTGGGGAGCATCACCAATTCCTGAATCTATGGGGAGTTCGAATGCTCCAAAGAGGTATTTTTCTAGCTCAGAGGTGCAAGATTGATGTTACAAAATGTCTGGAACAAGATGGAGGAAAGCAATGAGCAAACCAGATGGCAAAACTAAGAGGATGAGAAGAGAAAGCAAAACAAATCATGTGTTTTGGGGTGCATTCAATTCAGTCCATATCCTGGGTGACCAGCACCTACCAAGTGATTACTCACATCTACTTTCCAGGGGATTTTTGTTTCTCAAATGGAATAATAGGGATTGGGTTTATCCTTCCACTTGATAAAAGCCTAACCAAAAAATTAATTAATGGCAAAATACATGAAATAACAGCATTCAGTCCTCAGACATTGGCAAAAAAGGACAGTGATCTCTAAGAAATGCTAAACAGAAGAGGTGAATCCTGTGATTACCTGTGATTACTGGATGGACAGGATTTCCTGGCTGTGGCCCCAGGAGTTGGAAACCTAGGCATACCCAGTGGTTATACTAAGGATATTGAACCTATAAATCCAGGGGGAACAAAGTAACTGGAGTTCACAGGCCAAGTACCATAAAGGAGAGCACTGGGCAGAAAGAGGGTCCCCACAAGTCTTCAGGTGAGTACCGCTCAGTATAAATGTGACAGGAAAATACCTGGGGTGTGTGGCCCACTCAGGATTCCAGTGACTCATCCTGGAGATAACACAGGGATAGGAGTGGCTCATGCTCCCTCCAGTCAGAGTAGGAAACCTCACAATCCCTAGGCCATGGGAGATAATACCCAGAATTACTTTTCTCAAGAATAGTATAAAATTGTCCCCGAACTGAAAATTCATCTTTCTCAGCTAACCAAGCTTAGAAGCAAGATCCCAAAGGGTGACACCATTTGCAAGTTTCTTATCTACATCAGTGAACAGAGGTCAAGAATATCTGTAGTGATACAAAAATATCTAGTACTCAGTAAGAACAAATTTGCGATGAATATATCTGAAAAAAAAATTACAGGGCATCGGAAGAAGCAGGAAAATGTGATCCATAATAAGGAGAAAAATCAGCTACCTGAAACTGATCTGGAAATGGAAAAGATGAATAGAATAGATGGAATTAGTAGACAGAAAATTAAAATAAAAATTACTACATTCCACATGCTCGAATGTTAGGCAAAAACATGAATAGTTGTGTTTTGTTTTGTTTTGTTTTTCCAGAGATGAAAACAACAATATTGGAGATGGAATTCACAACATACAAGACATGGCAGAAGCAATGGGTTAGTGAACATGAAGGTACTCATCAACAGAAATTATCCAACATGAAAAGAGAGGAAAAAAATGCTAATGAGAAGAGCATCAGTGAGCAAAAAGATAACTTCAAATGGCCTAATAGATTCGAGTCTCTGGAGGAGGGGAGTGTGGGAGGGGAAAGAAACAAATATTTGAAGAAACAACTAACGGTTGAATTTTTTTCAAACTTGATGAAAACTATATACCCACTGATGCAAGAAGTTCAGTGAGCCCCAGGCAAAAGAAACGTGGAGAAAACTAAACCAAGGCACATCATAATCAAAATGCTCCAAATCAGTGGTAAAGAACATCTTAAAAACATCCAGAGCAATAAAAACATATGTGTGTGTGTGTGTGTGTGTGTGTGTGTCATATATATATATATATATAAAATGTACAGAGGAATAAAGCTAAGGATGGCGTGAGAAACAATGTAAGCAAGAGAAATGTGGAACATCTTTAAAACATGGAAAGAAAAAAATACCTAACAAATTTGAATTCTTTGTCCAACAAAAAGATATTTTGAAAACTAAAACAAAATAAAGGTTCTTGCAGACATATAAAAACAGAATTCATCACTGGCAGGCTGTTAGTACGACATTTTTACAGGATGTCCTTGTGGGAGGCTGGGGGAGATACCAAATGGGTCTATGTGTATTCACAAAGGATGAAGAGCACTGAGAATGGAAAAATTATACATTTTTCTTGTGATTTAAGATAAAACTTTTTTTTAAAGATTTTATTTGTTTGTCAGAGAGAGAGCACAATCAGAGGGAGCGGAAGGAAAAGGGAGAAGCAGACTCCCCACTGAGCAGAGCCCCACGCAGACTCAATCCCAGGACTTTGTGATCATGACCTGAGCTGAAGGCAGAAGCTTAACCTACTGAGCTACCCAGGCATCCTTAAGAAAAAACTTTAAAGATAATCAACCATTTAAAGGAAATACACTGTAGTATATATAAGATAAAGTATAAAATGTAATATGATAAAATACATTGTAATAAAAATATACTCAATACCAAAGAAGACCCCAAATGAGAAAACATAATAAACAGATGAGACACGTAGAAAACAACTAGGAAGACAGCAGATTTAAACTCAACTTTAATCACTCTAAATGCAAATTACCTAAATATTTTAATTAAAAGCCAGAGATTGTCAGTTAAAATATGAAAAGCAAGATCCACACTATGCTGTTTATAAGAAATCTGCTCTAAATGTAAAGACACAAATAGGTTAAAAGAAAGGAAAGTCAAAAGGAAGCTGGAGTCACTAAATTAATAGTTGACAAAGTAGATTTCAGAGCAAAAACTATTACTACAAATAAAAGGTTCTTTTTGTCATTAATAAAGGACAATTCATCAAGAGGATGTAACATTCCCAAAAGTTTATGCACAGAACCTTAAAATCCATGAGGCAAAATTTGATAAAAAGAGCAGAATTGGAAGAATAGATGAATCCACAATTATAGTAGGTATCCCAACAGTCCTCTCTCAATAACTTGTGGCATAAATAGAAAATCCATAAGGATGCGGTAAACTTAAATGTTATTAATCAAGTTGACCTGACATTCACAGAATGTCTCATCCAGCAAAAACAGAATAAAAATTCTTTTCAAGTGCGCGTGAAACATGTACTAAGATAGGCCATATTTTGTGCCATAATGCAAGACTTAATAAATTAAAAGGATTTAAATCATACAAAGAATGTTCTGTAACTGCAATGGAATTAAATTATAAATCAGTAACAGAAAGATAGATGGAAAAAATCCCTAAATATTTGGAAATTACATAACAGACTTATAATAACCCATAGGTCAAAGAAGTAATCAAGAGGAGAAATAGAAAACTTGAACTGAATGAAAATGAAAGCATAACACATTAAAATGCATGGGATGCCAAGGAAGTTGTATTTAGAGAGGGAATTTAGAGCATTTAATACTGTTATTAGAAAAGAAGTGTCATCTTACTAAATTTAAAATATCAACATGTGAAATAAAGAAATACAAATCATTTTTTTTCTTTCTGCTGACAATCAAAATTACAGAGCAAGATAAGCCCTTAATAAGTGATAGCCATTTAGGTTTCAAGGCTTCAATAGTGCTTAAATGCCGTACTGGTAGTGAAATCATTAAATTATTTTTGACATAAATGAAATGTTGCCACATTCAGAAGATGATGGGAGGGGAAATTTTAATCCAGTGGAGAGATATTACAAAAGGGCGTAATACAGGATTAGAATTTTATAGGTATTATATCACAAATGTAAAATACAGCAACAGTCAGGAGCTAAAGTAATGACAGTGGCAAGAAAGGTTCCATCTGTTCCCAGGAGGCTTGTCGGTGTTATCTCATACCCCAAACCGAAGCTTTTTGTATCTTAGCAAAATTTAGGCAATGCAAAAGAAATCAGATAAACAACTACAGAAAGAAAACTGTAGTATAATTATGGCCAAAAACTTCAAACTTAAAACTTGGTATTTACTTGTACACAAGCTACAGGAAAGTTTTATATTTTACTTGAAGCAAAATGTGTACTTCCGCTGCCTTGTACTGCACTATAAATTCTCCTAAATAATCAGGCAAACAGGGGCGCCTGGGTGGCTCAGTGGGTTGAGCTGCTGCCTTCGGCTCAGGTCATGATCTCAGGGTCCTGGGATCGAGTCCCGCATCAGGCTCTCTGCTCAGCAGGGAGCCTGCTTCCTCCTCTCTCTCTGCCTGCCTCTTTGTCTACTTGTGACCTCTCTCTGTCAAATAAATAAATAAAATCTTAAAAAAAAAATCAGGCAAACATTGTAACTTTTCAAGGCATCAGATAGCAATTTCATAATTGTGATCAATGTATTATTTCTAATTTATTTTCCCCAATAAAATAATTTCCCATGCAGTCAGGAATGTAGGCTCAACATTCAGGTTTCAGAAAGAGAAATTCCTTTTGGAACACCTAGAAACTATTATTTTGTATATAATGTACCTAAGAAGGTTTGGGCTTATCACCATAAATATCCTACTTTACATGAAACTGTACTCATACACAAGTAAAATAAGAGGGAGAAAGGTGTAGTGGAAAGTGGACTGCTTATTAAAAGACTCAAGTGTAGTTTCAAGTTTTGTCACTAATTAGATGTGTTAATTTATCTCAGGCCAGAAAAATAAAAGCTATTGACTTTGCTGGTTTGTAAAGGTTTCTCAGTTTTAAAACCTATTACTGTAAAGCCTATCTCTGTATTCTGGAAAATACACTAAAAAAACTTCTAGAGATATTGGAACCTTGTTAAAGTACTGGTAATCTATTAACAGAAAAAAAATGGAATTTAAACTACAACTACAATTGTCTCTAGGCACCTTTGCCTCCTATGATTATGCCATAATACAGCTTTTGTTCAGTAAAATACATTTGTAGGCCATTTTGAGTGGAGAGTCCTGTAAGAACAAATCCGAATTAAAAATATTTAATTCTCCCCGGCTCAAAAAGGGAAAGAAATTCTCCTCCTCTTTTCCTGAAGCATTTATTTTAGAAAACCTGCAGTTGTGAATTCTTTTCTGCTCCTTTGAGATGTATGTAAAACTTTTCACAAGCTAAATAGGCTTCTGACCAGTTTTACAACCTAACAATGTCTTTCTTAAGGACCTAGGAGTCATCATTTTGAAATGTAAACATCAAGGAAGACAGCACCCTTTGCCCCATTTCTGTGGAGAGGTAGTGGCACAATGTCAGGTTGTTCCTGGCTCCAAGTTGCAAGTCTACTGCTTTATGAACATAGGAGAAATTTATTTTTGCTTTGGATAAGGCAGTTAGCAAATATAGATGGTTGCCCAAATTACCAGGTGAATTTAGGGTGAACTCTGTGACAAATGATACTATAATCTTCCTTGAGGACTATTGTTTATCTTGGGAAAACATATGTAATGTGTCCTAACTGTTCGGCAATAGAAGAGTGTGAGATTTCTTTTGTCTTTGCCATTTCTTTCATGGATTGCTTGGAGTGCACATCGCATTCTAATGTACTGCGAATTTGATAATAAAACATATTTTGCTCTTAAAGAAAGAAAGAAAGAAAGAAAGAGAAAAGTGTCTCACATCAATGATCTCAGCTTTCACCTTGAACATAACCAGACAGAAGAGCAGATTAAACCCAAGTTCAGCAGAAAAAGAAGTGAATAAATAAAGATGACAGCAGAAATCAATGAAATTCATTTTCCATGCCACAAAAGACCAGAGATCAAAATCCGTGTAATTCTGTGGAATATATTTCTTGACATCTCAACCATTTGTGAAGGGTTTTTTTACCAACATTTTACAAGGGAAATGACTCAAAATGTGGGCCACTTGACTATGGGAATGCAGATGCCATGAGCAGAAAAGAGGGAACCAAATATTCTTGCTGGTTACCAGCCCAACAGACTTTGCTTCTTTTACTTGATGGGAGAGAGTGGAGGATGCGGCAGAGAGAAGTGCAGTCTGGAAAAAGAATGCATTCTTTGCAACCACTATTTGGGTTCAGAATTGGTGTGACCTGACAGCTAAAATTCTTCCCTGTTCTTTGACGTTCTTTGATCCCATTGCATCGGTCAAAGGAGAACCATAGACACACTGCTCATTTCAATAGCCCTTAGTGGCTAATGTGAGTTCTCTTGGCTTTTCATCTTTTTAGATGACTTATCAAATTCTGTTATCCTTCTTATTCCTCATGTCCCTCTGTCTCCCAGATTAGAACCTCAAAAATGAAAACACACCAAGACAGCAACCATTCCCCCATGTCTTATTCTTAGGAAGAACTCATGAAGGTAAATGACATGAATGTGACCAAATTGCTGGTAAGAAGGTTGGAAAACAACCCCGTGTTCAACCTCGTTGGAAAAGAGAAAAGAACAGCCATTTTTTGCTTCTAATTCTCTGGAACAAGAATTCAGACAGAACACAGCAGGCATGGCTTGTCTCTGCTCCACAGTGTCTGAATATCCAATGAATGACTTGACCAGTGGGAGAGGGCTGAGACAATTTGACAGGAGTCATTTGCCTGATGCCTGAGTTCCCATTGTTGTTTGGGTTCCTTGTCTTTTGTGGCCTTTCCATGAGCCAGACTGGGATTCCATACAAGATGATAGTCTTGAGGGGGCTGCACTTACATCTCAACTGGCTTTCTCAGAGGGGGAATGTGATGGCTGCTGGTCCTCTGTAGATTTGGGCTGAGAAGTCTTAGTCACTTCTGCTTCATAGAGAATCGTAAGAGGGAAGGAAAGCAGCTCCATCTCTTGATAGCATACATGGGCAGGAAGGGAAGGAATCAGTGATAGCCCCAGAGGGACAGCAATGGCCCAGGGGAAGGAGTGCCTGAGTGGAGTTTTGAAAAGTCGCTAGGAGATATCTGAGTCAAAAACAAAAGGTGATTCCAGAAGGCAGAGGAGGCATGGGCCGTGATTACCGTAAAATGAAAGCCCATAGGTGAGAGGTAACATGATATGATTGGCAACCGCAAGAAATTCAGAATGGCTAGCAGGTGAGATTCTAATCCTGAGTGAAATAGTAGCTCACGCTGCAGAGTTCATAAGAGTCCAACCACCGAGAACGGTGTACACTCTGTGGAGGGCCCTGGCCCTCCCTGAGGATTTGGGGCAGAGGCACAGTCAGATGTGTGCTGTTGGTGAGTTCACTTTGGTGAGCTCTACTCCGCAAGACAGATGACAGTGATCTGGATGAAAAGAAATGATCAGACTCGAGAGAGGTAAAGCACCAGGCTCTGGGAAGAGGAGCATATGTAAGGGGCAGGCTTTTTGTGGGGGGAAATTAAGTTTAGAAGAAGTTAGTTTTCTGATACTCTTTAGAAGTCCAGAGTGAATAGTGCAAATGCATCTTATAAACAGAGGGAAAGGTCTGGGGCGGTAAAATCACACTTGGAGCTCATGAACAAGCAGTAGGCAAGGCAATGAAAATACAGGAAGTCATCCAGAGAAAGTGCAAAAAGATATAAGAGAAAAGGACCGAGCAGAGAACCTGGGGGGAGCAGCAACATTTAAGGTTTGAATCTGCAAGGCTAGCTGTTTTGGAAGACCTTTGTAAAAACAGACTATTCAGAGCCAAGAAAGTATCTTGTGACCTGATTAATCCATAGTGAAGACCCATTCAATACATACATGGTCATAAGAACAGAATCAGAAATTTTGCTCCCCAGAGTAAAGATGGCAAAACTTCCTCAAGTGTATACTCAGTACTAGGGCTTTTCTGCCTACAAGGGAAGGAATGTGGAAAATGTTTAGACCTCTCTGATTACAAGGGAGGAGTGCCCTGTGATGGGAATCAGGGAGCAGCTTTCTTCCCAGGTTGCATCCAGGCAGACAAGCGTACAGTCTTAAACTTCTCACTCTTTGGTGGTTGCAAAGCACATTTAGCTCTCCTTTGTGAGCCTGGGACCACTGATAACTCTCACTCTGGTGCTGGGGAGTTCAGATGTTCCAAGATGGTGGCTCCAAAAATCTGGTGTGTGCTTTATACCACTGCAGCCTTTCTCCCACGGAAGGCATTCCTTCAAAAATCATGGACAGAACAAGGGTTCCACTATGGAAAACCTACATGAGAAGTTCCCATTGTTCTCTTCAAATGTCCCTACAGGGCTCAGACAGCTGCCAGCCAGGATGGGGGACAGGAGCTCACTAGGTGGGGGTGTTTCCCCCATCACATTTAGTTTATTGGACATAACAAAGGATGGAACCAGCTGGTGTGTGGTAGAGAGTAAGGTGTTCAGAAAGCTCTCTCTCTTGGTCTATTATGCGATTCTGAGAAAGGAAGCCCAGGCAAGATCAATACATCCTCTGTGTAGACGTCAAACTGCTTGTGACGTGGGTTCTTCGGGGCTGTTTTTAGTGAGGATATTCCAGTCTTATGAATTTGACAGGATTTTGGCTTGGTGCCCTGACAGAACGCAATGTAGGCATAATTCGATCTTCCTGTAATTGTCTATTTAACTTGGCAATCCAGACTAATTTTTTCCTGTGAAGTGAGCCCAGGACGTCACCAGGACAGTGATTGGGTTAATTAATGAGGCATAATAATGTGCATAATAAAAGCTTATGATCTGATTCTCTTCCTGCTATTTTCCTCTCTCCTTCCCATAGAGAAATGCTGTTCTCCCCAGAATCTGGAGTCACGTTTTGTTAGAGGAGTCTCTTCTTCTTGTAAACAACATCAAGGGGAAAATAATAACTCCAGAACCATCTGTTTGATTGAGTCCTTGACTTCTTTTTTTTTTTCATTTCCCCCCATTGCATGTTAAAGGAAGTAAATAGGGGAAAAAATTCTAATTATATTGCTGTTTACTGATTGCAGGATAACTTTTATTGTGTTTCTTTTAAATATATTCTGATCCACACCCAATGCTTTTATCATCTTTCTGCTCTTTCCCACTCCCTCTTCTTTTTCTCTTTTATATGTAGCTAATTATACTTAAGCCTATTCTCAAGGTTGTTTAAATTTTCGCAGCACAGTGACTCTAGGAATAGCTTGCTTTCTTTGGTCTCAACAGTTATTTGGGGAAAAGCAGTGTTTTTCCACATACCAATGGCAAGACCACTGGGCACACTGCATGACATACAGCTTTAAGTTCTAGCAGTTTCACCTGGTATGGCTGAGTTTGGGGAAACCATTAAACACTCTTTCTTAATATGAAAAAATGGAGATTCAACAACTTCAATTGTATAAGTTGTTATTAAATAGTAACTATGTATGCATCAGGTACTGAACTAAACCTGGTCATAGTAATAACATCAGCCTTGCCCATCGCAGGGATCATTATCAGCATCAAGTGAGATAAAGTACATAAAAGTTCTCTGTAAATTACAAAGGACCGCCCAAGTCTGAGATTTACTGAGATTTTTATTATAGTAAATCATCTGATAGTTGAGTCAGCTCTTCCATGACCCCTGGGCCGACTGACTACTTTATTGTTCGGGGCTGGCAGGGAAATAACAGTGCCCTAGGAAAAGCATGGCTTTACTATTTCTGTGCCTATCTTTCCTCAGAGAAAAGAATCCTTGCCTCCGTATCAGGATCACTAGTTGATGCCATTTTGCTGCTGTCATTTCACACATGATTTCTTCCCATTGAAAATTCCTTGATTTCACAACTCCATTTTTTTTTTCTAAAACTTGCCACCATTCTTTATCAAAGTCAAAATTTTGGGTCCAGAGCAACTTTTGCTAAAAAGAGAGCATAAACATTCTGATGCCTGGTACACGGTACTATGCCCGCATTTGGTTTTGGTCACTGTCAAGAATCTGGAAGTTGCAATCTTGCTGGAAAATAAGCGTTGGACAGAGAGGGTGCATTCCATGTGAGTCACAGGTAATGAAGTCATCCTTCAACGTCTCGACAGCTAGGCACATCAGAAACAACAGTGGCTGTTGTACTCATCAAAGGAAAGATTTACTCTTTCCTGCTGCTGAACCTCATTGAAGCACTTTTGCACAGGTGGATAGTAACATTGTCAGCTCTGCTATCCTTTCTTTAGTCTAACTCCCTCCTTTGGGAAGTGGTGACAAATGTTTGCATCGTTTCCCAACAACCCCTTAAAAAGATTCTCTGGCACCTAGTATTTTATTTAAAAGATTTTATTTATTTATTTCACACAGAGGAGATACCACAAGCAGGGGGAATGGCAAGCAGAGGGAGGGGAGAGGGAGAAGTAGGCTCCCCATTGAGCAAGGAGCCTGATGAGGGGCTCTATCCCAGGACCCTGGGATCACAACCTGAGCTGAAGGAAGACGCTTAACTGACTGAGCCACCCAGGCGCCCCTGACACCTAGTACTTTAAGGTTAAAGTTAATTGAAAATTACTTTAGGGATTTTATCATTAAGGTATGGTTTCCAGAGAAGAAAAGTGAATTACCATTAAAATTACCTTCATGATGCTCCAGAATGACAGCCTCATGCTTCTGGCCTAAAATGGGGGATAGAAGTAGAAATGACATGCGGTGTCTATCTAAATGTCTACAATTTTAGACAAGAGCAATCTATATAAACATATGGGAAAACCCAAGATTAAGATAACAGAACTTAAAATTTCAGAAGAAAAAGTGGTCATGGTGTATGACAGAAAGAGCAAGAGAGAAATATTTGGAATTAAGAACTATTTTGAGAAATTACAATTTGGAACCCAGAAGGAGTCAGGAATGTATCATCTTACAATTACTCAAAAATTGCAGATGGCATTTGAAGCACGATTTTATTGTCTGCCTTTTCTTTTATGGGATTGGTCTCACAAAATTAGGGAAAAAACTATCCTGTTGAAGGAAAGCTCAGTTTACAATTAGTTGTCTAAGTACTGAACACAAGTTATTCAAAACTCAAGCCAGTGATCACTAAATGCTGTATAAATAGCACGCTGGAGTAATTTGGGAATTTCAAGGAAGTAGAATTTGATAGAAGCCTGGGATTCATTTTCTGAGCTAATAAATGTTTCTACTCTTTCAAATTTTGTTATTCCTTAATCAATTGTTACAAACAAAGTCCCAGCCATGCTTCCAGGCAAGGATTCATTCTTTGCAATAGAGCTGGTTTATCTGTTTGTGACCTTGCTGAGGGTCAGCCCAAAGGCTTCAGGTGCAGCCAACTGGCTCCTGTTCCCCCAAGTTGCTCAGATCCTTCCGCATCTCTTGCATCACAGCCACATTCCCTACTCTTGTCTTCTTGGCCCTTTGATGTTCTGGCTTCTCACCCCAAATTCTGCTCCTAGTCCATATTCGATGATCATCAGCCCTAGTCCGTCCTCGTACCTACCCCCACCAGATCTTCACCATTAAACTCCTTTGTCTTATGGATCCCCTTTGCAAAGAGACTTTCCTGCCACTAGCATATTCCCAAGGGATCCAAATAAAGTGAGCTTTCCTCAGCCACACACTTATAGCCAGGACGGATCCTTATCGGATGTACATGTGATCCTCCTGCCGCTGGATAATTATTAATTCAGCACCCATTATTTATTAGTTCTGTTTTAACAAGTTAATCACAATACAGATAAGTTGACATCTTGATGTAAAAAATTCTTGCTGCATTGCAGATTATTTCTTTGGGATAAATTTCCAAAGTTAGAATTATCTGGTCAAAACGTACAAATGCAATAAGCCTCCTAATAACACAGTCTTAAAATGCTTTCCAAGAAGATGATACAAATCTACATTCCCACCAAACTGTAGGATGTTCCCAGTAAGACTGCATTTTCTAGCTTTGAAGACTTAGAAAAGAGCTGGAAGATTCTGAAGAGAGTCTCCCTTGGTTTTTAATTTTCTCCAAGCTCAGTCCTGAAACACCACTCAAAGAGGTTTCATCTGGAAGATCTTGGAACTAAGCGAGAGAAGAGAGGGCAGCAAAACAGCAATGGAGAGAATCAAAGAAAGGGCAGAGTCCATCCACATAGCTGGTCTGCACATGGAGAAGAGCATGGGCCTTTGAAATTTGGAGGAATAGGTATATCCTAGAAGAAACCAAACAGAAAGTGCAAATAGGTAAACAATGGTCAACACAACTACTAAAAATAAGTCCTCGGATTATAGCTAGCTCCCCCCAAGTCATTTATGTTATCTCAGGAAGCTTTACTTCATTCCATCAATCAGCCTCTGTGGCTTTCCTTCAATAAGTCAGTCTTTCACTAAATGTGCTTCTTCTCTGAGCCCTGGACCAGAGGAGCAGAAATGAAGCAGTAGGATGAGGATGATCTTGGACCTGGAGGCCTTGAGTCACTGCTAAACATTTTCTTCAACGTGCTAATGCCCTACAGATCCGGCAAGATTTAGAAAGGACTAGAAATATAGAGTTCTCTTCACTGAAACAAACATCTTTACTTATTTTGCCCTTGGCAGCAAAACAAGTATATTTAACAGCTACAGAATTTATTATCAATTTTGAGATTAAGGACACCTGTAAACATCTCTTTTGCTTCTTCTTTGAATTAGCCAAGGGCAAATCAAGGACCTTGCCAAACAAGGCAATGGAAAAAAAAAAAAACTCTACTGGAAAATAATAAGGTTATGGATGAATCAAATTAAAACCATTCCATTGTCCTCCTAAATGATTTAGAAAATGAAATAAAATAGTTACCGCTGTTTTGAGCCATGACAAGTTCTCAGAAAATTCAGAAGGCAAAATGCCAAAACCTTCATCAGTCACCAGGGGAAGAAGCAGAGAGTGCTGGAGGAAAATTCAGAACCCCTGACCCTAGAGAGAAGTAGAAAATCATGCACAGGGAGGTGAGGAAGAGCATGGCATTTTCTACCCATACCCCTGACTCCAGGAAGAGCCAAATTCTCCAAGAAATAGAGTTCCCAACTGTTGCTGGCTGCGACATCACCCAGGGGGCAATCTCTACCATAAGAGGAGAGCTCTTTCTCAAGATCAGGAACAGTGAAGAGACATTTCTGAGGGGGGACTGTAGACCCATTGTCTCCTAGGCGGCTACATGCCTTGAGTTGAACTGGACAAACTGATATTTTAATGTTCACTCTAGTGAAAACATCAAAATAGGTCATGTAAATGTTATTTTTTAATATGACTTTTTAAATGTTCCCATTTCATGGCGAGGCTCTGTGAGGTGAGACCTCAACATTTCTAAAACTTTAATGACAAGAGGTAAGGACAAAAGGGCTATTCAGAAATTTCCAGGAAAATTTATCCTCCTTTGGCTGTGAAGGTAGAAACAGGCATTCTCTGTAGGACAGCCTCTTTAGCTGCTTCAGGGAGCCCTCTCAATCAATTAAGTTCTCATTATCCTTGGTATTACCACTGGGCTTCAATAAAGTAATCCAGATGCAAGTTTTCCCTCTGACGATGTGTTTTGTTTTATAATGTGCTGTGGGGGATGGGGTTCTATAGAAAATTCACCCCACAGGCCTAGCTGGAGGTCTGGTATTTCAGTGGAGCACATCTGGGAACCCTCGTCCCCAAAATGGTATTAAGAAGATCTGAGGAGCGGAGCCGAACTGGAAGTCAGTGTTGAGAGAGAGGTGGACAGATGAGAAGTTTGAACAAGCCCAGAGAGCTAGCTGTCTCAAGGATCAAACAAAAGAAGTCAGAGAAAATAGAAGCTATCTCTGACAGCTTGGGATATTTGGTGTTGTGGTTTCTGTGGACTTTATCCTTTTTAATTGAATTAGATTTTCATCTGGGGCAATTTGTGGAAAAATGGTAATATCTACCCAAATTCAGATGCTGCCATCTCAGAATGATAGTTGAAGGCCCGAGAAATGTTCAAAGGTAGCACTTGGGAAACCCTTAGGATTTCTTCTGTGTCTGATTGGAATACCATCTAAAACCGTAGATCCTTTAGAAAGAATTGCTTGAGAAATCAAGAATTGTTTCCATAAGCTCTCATATATTTCAAGCAACATAATTTATTATGAACAGTAAATTTATTCTCTTATTCTAGAATCTATTTATGACTCACCTAATGTCTATTAACCGAAAGTAATACCCAACTTATTTTAAAACTTTGTAGTAAACAGACTTTCCGTTAAATCGCACCATTCCCCTCCAAGCTGTCACCTCCATCTCCCCAGGAGAACACAGTTACAATTTCAGAACACCCTGAATCTTCTTTTAAGATTGTGGATTACCTTTTTGCTTTCAATCTTTAATTGCTACACTTCATGAAAACTACTAATATTGCCTGAGAATATTTGGGCCTTCTTACTGACTTCACTCCCAAAGAAAAATGTTCAGATTTCCTCAGATGCTTCTTCCAAACCCTGTAGTGCAGATGGTGAATAGTGGCAGATTGGGAATCTGACAGGCCTGCGTTCCAATCTCAGGTCTGTCATTGACCAGGTGACCATGTCACCTGTCACTGACCAGGAGACCAGTGACCTTGGCGACTTCAGCAACATCTCTGGGCCTCAGTTTCCACATCTCAGAGCCAAGCAACAGTACCGATCTCATAGACTTGCTGGGAAGAATGAATGAGAAAGCTGGTGTCATGTACATAGCCAATGCCTGGCACCAAGTCAGTCCTGCCGCCCCAAAACTTTATTAATTCATTTGAGATCCTCCGCCAGGATATCGTCCTGGCCAGTACTTCGAATTCAGTGTTTCAGCCACAAAATGCTGATTCACCATGATCTCCTCCGCTTTCTGGTCTCTGAAGGACATAACCCAGATCTTTTTAATGTTGTTGGTGGGTCTTGCTTTTCTGATTGGCCTCTTGTGCTTGGGCAGTTCATGCCTGACCTCTGTTTCCACCCTGAATTCTTTTTTTGTTTGTTTGTTTTTTAAGTTTTTATTTTATTTATTGGACAGAAAGAGAGAGGTCACAAGTAGGCAGAGAGGCAGACAGAGAGAGAGGAAGAAGCAGGTTCCCTGCTGGGCAGAGAGCCTGACGTGGGGCTTGATCTCAAGACCCTGAGATCATGACCTGAGCCAAAGGCAGATGCTTAACTCACTGAGCCACCCAGGTGCCCCATCCACCCTGAATTCTATATGGGATCTAGCCAAGGCAGCGAAACAGGAGGACTGGCTCATGGCACAGAAGCAACAGCTGTAGCTTGATGAAAGTCAGGGGAAGGAGGCTGCCTGCTCCCTTTTCCTACCCTTAGCTTCTTGAGCCTCAGGTTTTCCACTGAAACACAGATTGCAGCACATACATCTAAGGGTTGTTAATATTAAAATTCATGTGAGAGTATAAAATGCTATGAAAATGTAGGTGTTTATTATAACCTACATGCAATACCCTTATTTATGAACCATAGCAGCATTTTGCTGGTTCTGTTGTATAATAATAATGTAATTTTGTAATAATATGTTCCACATTTAGCTTATTATATGTCAGACTCAGAAATCTGTTTGTCACATGTGCCCACAGTCAATTATTCCTCTGTGCTGATGCAGTCCCCTTGATTCTGTCCCCATTCACCACATGTGGACAAATTGGTCTCAACAGTGTAGTGCACAATTATCTCTCCCCAAATTCCCACCGCAACTCACGGGGCAAGACTGGCTACAGGGCTTCCTACTTGACAGTGTTTGTTTTTCTTCCCCTGGACCACATCTTCTAGTCTTTGTTTATCATTCCAGTTGCCCAGCACAATAATGTTTTAAGTACTCCTTTCAATTTCGGTAAGTCATTTGTTACTTCTACGTTAAGAGGAGCCCCATTCTGACTTCTCATGGTTGGAGTTATTACTCAAACAAGGAGTCCTAGTTAGCCACTAAGTCAGCCCAATCCCCGTGCATCTGGTTTTCCTGCATTTGCTTTCATTCATATCCCTTAGCTTGCATGCTTCAATATCTCTTCCGAGGGGCATGGCTGATGTTCCTCTTGAGACTGCACATGGGTCACCTGACACCAAGAAAGATCCATCTCCAAAGACAACTCAACCAGTGAGCTGCTCTCCTCCTATCAGAGAGGACGGCAAGACTTTGCCAGAAAAAATTGTGAAAGGCTTTGGAATGGACCAAAAAATTAACGGAGTACCTTCTCAGCAGAAAACTAGGTAATGCCGAGCGTTCTCCCCCAGGTTATAGGATTCCATTAACTCTACACTTGTCATTGTCTTTGAGTTATTTTTAAAAGCTGTTAGTTTTAGAATACTGATATTAATGCACATTAAATTTATTTGTGGAAATACAAGCGAGTTTTGTCCCGTGGAGGTGAAACTGATATAACTTTTTCCAGTGTTATGAGCCAACTTTTCATGTATCTCATATATTAATTGCAGCGTCCAGATTACCTAAATATGTGTCTGCTCCTCGGATTCTCCCTTGGGTAAGTTTTTAAACACCTCACGTGATTCCTCATTAATCAACAAGTTACATAAAATCTCCGACACTTGTTCATTTTGTGTTCATATGAAAGTCATGACTTACCTTTTTTCCCCACAAGTAAATTATTGTTTAATAACCCTATTTAGACATTGGCCCTATGAGAAATCATAGGACTTCCAGCTCTTCTCCAGAGAGCACACTCGAGACTTTAGACTCTTTATGTGGCCCTCAAGTTTTGTACTCAGTTGGCTTAACTCTACAGGAGACGTGAGAAAGCCCCATAGGAGGAACTTCCTTTCCTTCTCTCATCTTAGAACTTTTTTTTTTTTTTTTAATTTGAGGATAGTTGCTCCACAATGTTACATTAGTCTAAGGGGTACAGCATAGTGATTCAACATCTGTGTATGTTCTGCTGTGCTCAGCACAAGTGAAGCTCCCACCTGTCACCACACAACACTGTCACAACACCATCCACCATATTCCCTTGCAGTGCCTTTCATCCCTGTGACTTCTTCCTTCCATAACTGGAAGCCTGTACCTCCCACTCCCCTTCTCCACTCTACCACTTCCTGGCTCTGTAACCCAGCCCAACCCCCAGCAACCCTCACATTGTTCTCTATATTCCTAGGTCTGATTCTGCTTTTTGTACTTTAAACATCCATAAAAAGGATGAGATCTTTCCTTTGCAACATCATGGTTGGACCTAGAAGGTATTATGCTAAGGGAAATAAATCAGACTGAGAATGACAAATACCTCATGAGTTCACGTGTATGTGAAATCTAAAAAAACAAACAAACAAATGAATAAGCAAACAAAGCAGCAGAATTAGTCCTTGCCCTTCCTGAGTCCATCTCCTCTGAGCTGAATTCTCAAGTGGTCATCTTTGAGTTTTCGTTTTTGCCAACCTGATATACCCAGATAAGCACACTTACAGCTTCTCCCAGTCTCTTATCATCAGTATTCATATTATAGATGGATTAACTGATACATCTAGAAAAGCCCAGGGCATTCAGTTTGATGAGAAGGAGTCAGAGACTGGACTAAGGTGAGGAAGAGAATTCCAGTGAGAGTGGCAGCAGAGGGAGGAGGAAAACAAGAGAGGGCTGGTCTGGAGTGCTTGCCCACTTGCACACTTGATCCCAGGAAGCTGGAGATGGACAGGGAGAACTTCTGTTTTCCCACCTGGCTTTCCAGATGGTATGTTAAGATCTGGGTGAGGAGAAACCAAGGATTGGAACATAATAAGTGCTCAGTAAATACATGTTAACAAATGAATAAGCAAAAGAATGGAAGCAATGAATCAAAGAAAACAGATCATGGGACAACTGGGAAGATCAATATCTTGGAAAATCCAAGGGTTGACGCTAGCCCTTCGATCTGAGCATTTCTTGACTCTACCACTTCCTGGCTCTGTAACTTAAACAAGTCATTCTTGTGACCATTCATGACTTTGCCGGCAGATGGGTGTCCTGGAGAAGCGGAGTGTTATTAGACACTACAGGATGATGAGTTCCTGACATGGGTGATGGGGGTGGGAGGGGAATCATCAGGGGCTGAGGTGTAAGAAAGAAGTTCAGAGAGCCAAAGTATCATTCATCAGGCATGAGTAAAGGTTCTCAGGAAGGTTCACACAGCTGACCAGCCCGACTGATTGAATTAACAAAGTGATTCTGGTACATGAACAGGGTAGAAGTTGCTCCTGGAGTAAGAAGTTCATTTTGAGATAGGTGCTCACAATTTTCCACTATTCTTGCACAGTCTTAAAAAAATGTTTCTGCCCATACTTGGCTGAGGTTTTAACCAGCCTGAATACTTTCACCTGACATTCACCACCTTTTATAATGTTGGCATCAAATTAGTTACATTAACAAGTGTAATTTCATACTTACAACTCTCCTACATGTATGCTATGATTTAATCAAATGGGGCTTCTTCCTGTTCTCAACCCTGCTGGGCATTTCCCCCCTCCTAGGCTCTTATTCAGGTTGTGCCTTTGCCTAGAAGCCCTCTCACACTTTCTGACCTTTTCAATTAACCTCTGTATATATAAAACCACTGATTGGAACCTATACATACTCTTCTGCTATAAAACAAACATTTTTTATGAAGTCTGCCATTAGACTGGTTCCCAAAATACACCATCACCTTTCCATTTCTGGATCTGATGTAGCTTATGACGTTTATCTCCATGTATCACTTTTTGCCATTATGTACTTAGGGGTCCTCCTCTTCCAAACACATGCTAAGGTGTTTGGGGACCAGGATTCTGTTACCTCTCTGTTCCTTCAAGTGCTGAGACCATTTTCTCCTGCATAGGAGACTTTCAATAAAACCGTCTTGATTTAATGAATGAATACATGAACAAATGGACATATCCATAGCATTCGCTGTTGTAATTATCTTCACCAGATGTTGAGAAGCAAATTTAGACCATTACTAGAATTTCACAGATTGAAACAAACTTCAAAGTCCCTCTCTGAGGAAATTTATGCTCAAGATCCAGACTCACTTGGTCCTGGGAGTTTAGCCATCTAGAGCTTCTTTAACATTTCCATTTTTCTTTGTTTTACTGCTGCTAGTAAACATGCAAATCTTCAAAGACCTTGCATAGGGTCTTCAACAGATGTGCTGTTGAAAGGAGCATGCTCCCCATTATTGACCTTTACCAGTGAGGCTGCTGTACAGAGAATGTTCCAAATACGTTGCACGCTCTGGTAACACCAGCCCCACATGTTCTGCACTGACGGATGATGGGTTATAAAGTGCTGTAAGGAATTTTGGAGGGGTAATATTAGAATGTGAAGGACAAATTTTGTTTTTCAGACTACATGATGAATTAATGGGCTTATTTATTAAGAAGTTTATTTCTTTTCAATAAGGTTGTTTTAACGAATTTGAGTATTTGAAATAAAGACAACTAGCTCTTTGCAGCTCCCTCTCCAAATAAAGGTTGCTTGCCCAGCTCCTTTTAGGCATAGTTGTACTAGATCTTGAGGAAAGAGTATATGCCCCTGGACAACCTGGAACTGTCTTACCATGCTAACTCCAGGCTGATAAAGCGGAGAAACCCTCCCCTGATTGCTACACAGCAGGGATCCTACTAGCAACTGGACTCCACCTCCCATTTCATTAGACCCTCTTTTCTCACTGGCCTACAGATGAAATCATCTACACCGCAAGGGAGCCATTTGCTGGTATGCTTACTTGGTCCGCTTGGAATTGTGGCCAGAGTCACACTGCCTCATTAGCGGCTAGATTTGACAGAGCTGCCACTTTAGGAGAATATAAGACACAAAGAAGTTTGGAGGTGCAGGTGACATCAATGGCTGCCAAAGCCCACTTAGAAAGGCCATCGACCTTCTTATGCAGGAGCCTGACCTCCCTCTCAGCCTTCTTCTTCCTTCCTTGTTCCAACCAGGCAAATGTGTTGGCCCTCTGGCTGTTCAGGGAGCCAAGCCATGCAAGAAATACCCAACAAGTGGGCTGCTGCCAGCTGTCTTCCTGATTTAGAAGACTCAGGGGGGAAACAAAAGCCACCTATAAAGGCCTTTTAATTTTTAACATAAGCTTCAGCTTGAATTGTAAAGTGCATCCCATTGGTCATCTCAGTCTAAAGTGCGTCCCATTCCCTAAATCCATCAGCGTACAAGTGCCACAGCTGCCGAACCTCTGGCACCTGCAGGGCACCCCCGAGAGAGACACTGAGCACGGACAGCTTTATAGGCACGGAACCTAATAGCACAAATCTCAAGATTTGCTTTTCAAAGAAGTGCAAGTGAGTGAAGACAAAACAGAGGGAAAACAAAAAAAACTCAAAAAACAAAAAAAACGAAAAAATCTCCAATGTCACTGAGCCAGAGACCATTTCAGTGGTGAAAAAGGAGAAGGCTCCTTTTTTACCATTGAAATGGTCTCTGGCTCAGTGACATTGGAGAGAAATCTATCATGCAGTCTCTGATTTAGAAACATAAAGAGAAACAGATTGACCCAGAAAAGACAAGAGAGAGGACAATCTTTAACGAGTGTCATACCTGGGTTCCAGTTAAGGCCTCGTTCCAGCTGAAATGTTTGTTTCTAATGAAGAAGCATTTCTTAATTTAGAGGCTAATCCTCAGAGATTGCTTTGGAGGCCAGAACATTTCTCAGGTTTGGGTGGCGTGTCTGCTCACGTTGCTGTCAGTCTCAGAGGGTTATAAGGTCAAGGGAGGGTAGGACTGGATTAGAGCAGAGCTGAACTCTAAACAGCATTCTGCCAGGACATTGCTCCTAGGTCCTCAGTCTCTACTTCGTGTGGCAGTTGTCACTTGGGTTGGCAATGGGATCACGGATTGATGGAGGAACAGAGCAGGTGCTGAGATCTGGGCTCTGTAGAGACAGGCGTCCCATCATGGCTGACCTCACACAAGAGGGAACAGGAGGAGTACCCTCCCCTGGGCCAGACACAGCGTGTCAGGCCTCCCACCCCACACAGCCATCACTGGCAGCACACAGGATTCTCAGGGTAGTTTCCAGTCATTTCTGTGACTAAAAGGTCACTATATTCTTTTCCTTCTACTCGACCCAAATACAAATGGTTGCTTCTCTCACATACAGAGACCCTTGAAGAGAGGTTTTGGTGGGGGTGGGGGGGGGGATCAACATTATTCTAAACTTTTTCTCCATTTAAACATTTGTATGTATAAAAAGTCAGGAGACATTGTGGAGTCAAATAAAAAATTTAGCTGAATGTCAGTAACACAAAAGGATAGTTCAAAGACTTTTCCATCTTTCTCAGTAGGCTTTAGACCTGGATGCAAATCTAGGTTTCTCTGCTGGCTAAGTTCCAGCTAGATGTCAAATTAGCACATATTAGCATTTCTAAACTCTTCACT
Source organism: Neogale vison (assembly GCF_020171115.1). Taxonomy (NCBI): domain Eukaryota; kingdom Metazoa; phylum Chordata; class Mammalia; order Carnivora; family Mustelidae; genus Neogale; species Neogale vison. Next base: position 10,926,987 of record NC_058100.1, read on the forward strand.
GCATTCTTAGTACCGATCTATATTTATATCTTTAATAAGGGAAAGATGGAGTAAACCACATGCCATGGAATTGTATTATTATGTCCTTTTTAGTTGGAGGCCATGAAGCATGGTGGAGAAAGGCAGTGATAAACCACAAGAAAATGGGGAGGATGGTCTCTGCTCTGCCCCAGCAGCCAGATCACTCCAGGCAAGTCTTTAAAACCCCTTTGGCCTCAGTTTGTTTCATCTATAAAATGGCTGTACTGTCCTATTTACCTCAGAGGTCAAGAAGAGAAGATCTAGTTAAAACCACATTTTACATCCTATGCAGAATTCTATAATGTATGAGTATCGTTCATACTCAGAATCCCTCAGAAGAAAAAAAAAATGTTTTGGTGGAATATTGATTACATGATGGAATCCTGATGATTTTTAGAGCAGAAAAATGGACACAGAACCATTCATTGATGAACTCCTCAAACACATTTGTTGACACCCAACCTCTAGGTGATAAGCTTTTAGTGAGGTTATCATCATGATTGGCCTAATAATTTTCTAAGGCAAAATCCCCCTCTCCTGGGAAGTCCTTCTTCCTTCCAATCTTCCCCAGCCCCACAGGGGACCCCTTCCCAGGGCTGGCCATCCCTCAAGAGGCACAGGTGAGGTGATTCCTCAAACCCCCCTTATACACCCTGTGATGGGCACAGTGATTGGTATTCCTGTGGACTAGCTCATGGCAGCCTAAAGTCAAGTCTAAGAGTCCTTCAAGGATCTTATTTTGTCACTGAAATGCCAACAATAATTTTTCCATTTGCTCCATATAGATCATGATTTCTTAAAACAAAACCTTCCAAATTTCAGAGCAATTTTTGAGCAATACTGATTTTTTCAACAAAACGAATCACATTTATGTTGTAACTACCTCCATCTTCTCTCCATCCCCATATTCCCCTAACCTGAGATTATATTTCTTAAGAATTAATTCCCAAAATTATCTCTCCTTGGGGACCTAGCAGTTCAATAAAAACTTTTAAGGCCAAAATTCTAGAAGGCGGTACAATTAGAAAAGGGAGCCAGCCGCCTATGTAGGGAAAGCCCTGTCAATGACCCCAAACTTCCTCCAACTGCCAGATCAGGATCCCTGGGCAGCTCAGCTCATGCACTCAGTCTTACCACTTTCTTGAGGGGATAGGCAGCTGTCCCTGTCCTCCCGCCCATGAGGAAAAGGGTCACCCAGAACACGGCATTCTGTCTCTGACATGTGGCCGTTCTATGAGAGATCTGCTGCTGGTCCAGCCCTGCTCACAGGTGAAGTTCATCAATGGAGCCCCAGTGTGGCACAACTAATTCCTCTCTTCCCCAGATACAGAGTCAACAAATATGCTATAGAGCAGCAGAGGGTAAGATTGAAAGTGCTAAGGGCTCAGCCCTGCCCAGCACCACGGAAGAAAAGGAGAGCCCAGTGTCCAGCTGATGAGGGCTCACTAGTAATGTCCTCACATACAGAAACGACACACGTGCAGAGTGAAGGCAGGCCTCCATCTCCCTCTGCGCTATTGCAGACGGTGTGTGCCTGCACAATCCATCTCCGGGGCATGTGTGAGGGAGGTGGGGCAGGGTGGGTAATGGGAAACATTAAAAAGTACAGCTGAAACAGAGAGTTGCAATTGCAAATGGCCCTTAACCAACACCAGGCCTCATCTGCTGTTAGTGTTTGAAGTCTGTAGACAGAGGCCTATGCCATTCCCCTCCAATTTCTCACGCTGGAGCTCATCAGCAGTGGAATGCAGAGAGACGAAGCCTCTGGCTAGGGTCTGCTGTCAGGAACCAAAACCAGGTCCACGGAGTGGGGCATTGCCTGCCCGACCCAGCTGTCTTCCAGGGGTGAGAGATTGACAAGGGGATTGGCAGTGATGCTCAGTCAGGGAAGGGCTGTGACAGGTCTCTTTATCAGATAGAGGAAATGCAAGTCAGACTGTGGAGAGGGAAAACAAGGATCTAGTGCAGCAACTTCTCAGAGATATCTTCAGAGGTCCAGCCTTCAGAAGGGAAGGTGAGTTATTTGGGTCCACTAAAAGAAATACGTTAACTTGGCAATTGATGGTACATTCTTGGCTTCCACTGGGGTACTGTCTTGGGAAGGTTGGTCACTTTGAATGCTGTCTTCTGTGGGTCAGGTAACATCCCTTCCTTTGTCTTTCTACATTATAGAACATCAGGAGCTCCAATTGCTTAACAATTATAATTTCAAGTCACTTAACATTATTGGTAATTAATTAATTAATTAATTAAGGGCTTGGATCAAGCCCTTGAGCTGTACCAATCCACCAAATCACAGATGTTCCCAATCCTTTCTGCATGAACTCTGAGTATCTCTGGATCTACCTTTTTTTACTCATTTTTCAAGATTTCTAGTTCTAGTATAATGACAAGAAACATTCTATTTTTTTAATGTGTTAATTATAGATTTATAGGTGATTCTTCCATGTCCAGAATCAGGAAAATAAATCACTGGGCAAACTCAACAAAAATATACGACATATTCCAAATCCCCTAGCCCTTACTTAACCAACTGAATTATCTAATGAAATTGGGGGAGAGACTCTAATTTTCCTTTTTTTTTTTTTTAAAGACTTTATATATTTAGAGAGACATGAGTGGCAGGTAAATGCAGAGGTAGAGGGAGAAGCAGGATCACCCCTGAGCAAGAAGCCCAAGTCAGGGTTGGATCCCAGGATCCTTGGGATCATGACCTGTTCCAAATGTAGATGCTTAACTGACTGAGCCACCCAGGCACCCTGAGTCTCTAATTTTCATCTGTTATTTCACTCATGCAACAAGTATTTATTGAGACCAACTATGTGTCAGCTCTGCTCTAGCTAAAGTTGAAAGGCCAGCTTAAAGGCAGATTTATGAGGAATGGTGTGGTTTTTAACAACCAGAACATCAGCTCATTTGCTATAAGCAGTTCTCGACAAATAATTTGGGAATTTATGTGTTCTTGCCAACTATTCACCTCCAAACAAACAAACAAACAAAAAACCTGTTCAACAAATAATCTACTTGTTTTTAGTCATTCCATTTATAACATACACTAGGAACTTCTGGTCCAGATAAAAATGGTATAGAATTGTTTCAGTCAGTATAAACTGATAAGGATTTAAAAATAGCCACCCTAAAAAGCCTTCAGTGTATAATTACAAATTCTTTTGGAACAAATGGGAAAAAAAAAAAAACAGAAAATCTCATGAAATAAATAGAAGTTGTTTAAAAAGAACTAAATGTAAACTATAGAACTGAAAAAATAAAATAACAGAAATTTTAAAACTTGCTGGATATGCTTAATAGTACAGTTGAGATATCAAAGGATAGAACTGGTGAACTAGAATACAGATCAATAGAACTTACCCAATCTGAGCAACAGAAAGAAAACAGATTGAAAAAAAATGAACAGTGCCCCAGGTACCTGTGCAAAAATACCAAAAGATCCAATATCGGATATCACAGAAGGAGAGGGGAAACAGACTTGGGCAGAAAGAGTAATGTGATGGAAGACATGTATCTATTGACTCAAGAATCTGAGCAAACTCGAAATAAGATAGAATCAAAAAAATCTGGACCAAGACACATCATAATTAAACTTCCAAAAATGAAAAACAAGGAAATAGTCTTGGGAGCATTTAAAGAGAAATAACATATTACTTATAAGGAAAAAATTCAAATGCCAACATACTTTTCATCTGAAATCATGGAAGCTATTTTTGAAATGGTGAAGGAAAAGAACTGTCAGTCACAAATTCTCTATCCAAGGAAATTATCCTTCATAAATTAAAAAGGAATAAATGCACTCTCAGGTGGCAGAAATTAAAAGAATTTGTTACTAGCAGACATATCCTTAGAGAATGGCTAAAGGAAGTTCTAAAAGAAAGAAGGAAATCTTAGAGCAGCCAGAAGGAAGGAAGAAAAATAGAAAAAGCAGAAATATGGACAATAGACAATCCTTTTCATCTTGAGTTTTATGAGGCATATTTGATTGATACAAAAATTGTAACACCTGATACTCAAGGCAATGATATTTAAAAGTGGTAAAGGTAAAGAACGTAAATGGAAGTAAGGCCCACACTTCAGTCAAAGTAGAAGAATGTTTTGGGATGCCTTGTTGGCTCGGTCATTAAGCATCTGACTTCAGCTCAGGTCATGATCCCAGGATCCTGGGATTGAGCCCCACATTGGGCTCCCTGCTCAGTGGGAAGCCTGCTTCTCCTTCTTCCACTCTATCTACTTGTGTTCCCTTTCTCACTGTGTCTCTCTCTGTCAAATAAATAAATAAAATCTTAGGGGAAAAAAAAGAGAAAAATGTTGTTTTTCAGTAGGCTGTGAGAAGTCACTTATGTATATTGTAATGCCCATAGCACTAAAAGAACTATAGATGTAGAAACACAAAAATGCTGTAAACAATTAAGATGGAATCCTAGAAAATGTTCAAGTAACCTGTCCTACAAAATGTTCAAGTAACCAACAGGAAGGTGAGAAAAGAAAAATAGAAGAATAAGCAACAGAGGAAACAAACAAAAAACAAATAATAAAATGGCAGACTAAAGCTTGAACATATAAATACTCTAACTAGAACAAATAAATAGGTCAATTAAAAGGCAGAGATTGGCAGAGTGGATTAAGAGAAGACATGTATGCAACCCCACTATGTGTGGTTTACAAGAAAATGAACACTTCCCAAATCATCTTATGAGGTTAGTCTTATAAAAATATTTAAAGCAGGTAAAAACAGAAGGAAGGAAGGAAGAAAGGAAGGAAACAAGCAAATAAGCTATAGATTAATATCTCTCATGAACTTAGAAGCAAAATTCCTCAACAAGGGGCGCCTGGGTGGCTCAGTGGGTTAAGCTGCTGCCTTCGGCTCAGGTCATGATCTCAGGGTCCTGGGATCGAGTCCCGCATCGGGCTCTCTGCTCAGCAGGGAGCCTGCTTCTGCCTGCCTCTCTGCCTACTTGTGATCTCTCTCTGTCAAATAAAAAAAAAAAAATCCTCAACAAAATATTAGCAAATCTAATCCAACAGTATATTTTTTGAATTACACAAGGAATCATAAAATATGTGGTCTTTTAAGAACAGCATCTCTTATTTAGTGGTAGATTAGTGGTTGCCTAGGCTAGAGGTTGGTGGGGGAAAGGAGCAACTGCTAATGTATGCAGAGTTTCCTCTTGGGATGATGAAAAGATTTGAAGTTTAGATTGTGGTGATAGTTTCACAATTGTATTAATATACTAAAACCCACTGAACTATACATTTTAAGTGGATAATTTTTGGGTATGGAATTATACATTAATGTAAATATTTTTTTAAGTTACATACTGTGAACAAATGAGATTTATTCCAGGTATCACAGGCTAGTTTAATATTAAAAGTCAAACATTGTAATTCACCATATTATCAGACTAAAGAATAAAAGTCATATGATAGTATCAATTGACATAGAAAACTCATTTTACAAAATCCAATACCCATTCATGATGAAACTGTCAAAAAATTAGGAATAAAAAGGAATTACCTCAACTTACAAAAATCCTACAGGCAACAACATATTTAATGGTAAAAGACTGAATGTATTCTCTATAAGATGGGGAACAAATCAAGGATGTCTACTCTTACCACTTTTATTCAGCATAATCCTGGAAGAGCTAGCCTCTGCAATAAGGCAAGAAAAGAAAAGAAAATACACCTGAAAATACATACATACACACATACATACATATATACATACATAAAGTATATATTGAAAAATAAGAAATAACACTATCTCTATTTACAGATGCTATAATTGTCTATGTAGAAAATCCCAAGAGGGGTGCCTCGCATTTCTATATATTAACCATGAATACGCAAAAACAAATTAAAAAAAAAAAACCACTTGCAATTGTTTCAAAGAAAATTAGATGCTTAGGTATAAGCTTAACAAAATATCCAGAAGATCTGCATACTGAGAATTACAAAAGGCTGATGAAAGAAATAAAAAAGGAGTTAAAGAAGTGGAAAGACATGCTGCATTTATGGACTGGAAGCTTAATATAGTGAAGATATCAATTCTGCCCAATAGTAAGACCTATTCTATAGCCACAGTAATTAAGATCATGTAACACTGGCAGTGGGTTAGACATGTAGATCAGTAGAACAGAAAGGAGAACCCTGAAACTGACTTACACATATCTGCCCAATTGATTTTCACAAATGCGCAAAAGCAATGCAATGGAGGAAAGATAAACTCTTCAACAAGTGGTATACATAGTGCTGGAATGATTAGCATCCACAGGTTACACACACACACACACACACACACACACACACACCTTTAAACCAAACCCCAAACCTTACACAAAAATTAACTTAAAATGGTTCACAGACTTCAATGTAAAACTGTAAACTTTGAGGAAATCTGCAGGATCTAAAGCTAAGGCAAAGATTACTTCAACTTGAATTAGACTTGACACCAGTTGGATAAACTGGGCCTCAAATTCAAAATTTTCCTCTGTGAAAGACCCTTTTGAGAATAGGAAAAAAGCAAATGATAGACTAGGATAAAATATTTGCAAACCACATATCTGCCAAAGAGAGTAGTGCCTGAAAATATATACGGAGTTCTCCAAACTTAATAAAAAAAAAAAATCAAACCAGGATGTAGGGGAAGAACATAAACAGACATCTCAGTAGAGAGGATACAGAAATGGGAAATAAGCACAGAAGATAATCCACATCAATAGTTATTAAGGAACTGAAGATTAAAACTACAATGAACTATCATGTCATATGCATCAGAATGGCTAAAATAAAAATAAGAACAACAAGAGCAAATTCTATGAGGATTTGGACACGCTAGATAACTCATACATTGCTAATGAGAAACACCCACTCTTGGCAGTTTCTTGTAAAACTAAACATACAATCACCATACAATCAGGCAGTTGCATATTTGTGCACCTCTCCCAGAGAAATAAAAACTTATAGTCATACAAAACCTGTGCACAAATGTTCATAGCAGCTTTATTTAATGTGGACCCAAACTAAAAACAACTCTCATGGCCTTCAATGGGTGGATGGTTAAGCAAACCTGGGCACCACCCTCCCCCACCATGGGACACTACTCGACAATAAAAGACATGAATGACCGATATACACAAGAACTCAGATAATGGAGTTAATATAAGGGGATTATGCTGAGTGAAAAAAGTTAATCCTAAAAGGTGACATATCTTCTGTTTCCATTTATATAATATTTGTGGGAAGGAAAAGAAAAAAAAGGGGGGGAAGTGGAGAACAGTGTAGTGGTGGTTAGGGTAAGTAGAGAAGTGGGAGACCTCTGGTTAAAAAAATTAACATGAAGCATCTTTGTGGTCATGAAACTGTTCTGTATCTTTACTGTGGTGGTTGATACGCCAACCTGTGCATGTGATAAAATTGTTTAGAACTAAGAACGCATACACACACAAACACACCATAAATGAATACAAGTAAAATTGGGGAAATTTGAAGAAAGAAGTATAAAAAAAATTCTTAGTTTATGGGCCATGCAAAAACATATATATGCGGAAGTTTGTTGGAGGGAAGTGAGATGTTTCATGTCCCCACTGGAACATAAATGAGGCCACATTACCATAGAAGGATTTAGGTATGATATCAAGACTTCTAGGTAATGATAAAGGATGAGAAGCAACAGTAAAACCACAAACTAGAGACAAGAATGGGGAATGGCTCAGAGGAAACAACTTCTCCCCATTTGTGCCCTTAGTATTAGACCTGAGGAAATGAGGAGCAATGAGCCACTTTGGGCAGGCTTTTTAAGGGGTGTTACATAAAAAAAAAAAAAAAAAAAGTGGTGTTACATAAACAGCTCCTTTGTCCAACCAGAGCATCTAGGCCTCCATAGCATCTCCCCCCATCTAACCAACACCAAAGAAATTCAGGAGTGATGTTTTGTGAGATCTCTGCTCCTTTTGACCACCATTAGCCAGGAGAGCACCTTGTTGATAAAAGCTGAAGGGGTGTGGCTCCTTTTTGTCCTTGGGATAGATGTATATAGGGAGGATATGTCCCCTGGGTTGAACATTTGGGAGACTTGTACAGGGCTATGGTGGTGACCAGGAAACCACAGGAACCTAGCACAGTGAGGAGATCATGAACCACAACACCAAAAGCTGGGAGAAGACCCCCTCTCCAAATAGGTCAGATGACCCTACCCAAACTTCTCCTTTTCTTCCCTATTGGGCATCCTCTTCCAAGACTCTTACCCTAACTCTGTCTGGCATTAACTGTCCTCTAAGCATAAATCAGGATTTCATTAAATCCCCCTTCCCAACCAGCTCCCATTCTCATGTTCTAACCTCTGGGCTCATCGTGCTCCCCTACAGGGTGCTAAAGCAGGGAAAACATGAATGATTGAAAACATGAGTGATTGAAAACATGAGTGATTGAAAACAATCACTCCCCATGAGTTTCTGGAAAAAATTTTTTTGTTGTCCATGTAGCTCCAAGTACTTCAAGAACAGCAAAAAGAGTGAAAAGAGTCAACAGATTTCATCCATTTTTTCAGACTAAATGGAAGCCAGAGCCAACATCAGTCAGACCAGACCCAATAGATCCTGCAGAACTACACCATCCCAAGACTCGGACAGCCAGTAACAGCAGAGTGAACACCAGAGACCTCAGAACTACTTGCTTGCATCTCTAGAAGCCTGGCTCTGGAGAAATGGCCAACTGCATAGCAGCAGACTCAGGCCCCAACACTGAACACAGATAATGACAATTAAAATAACATCAATAAGGTGCAAGAAGCCTCTTAAAAATAATAAAATGTGACACTCTGCATGGAAACAGATCATGTTGCCCTAACTCTCGAGATGGATCCCAAAAATTAGAATGAGAATCACAGAGACAGGCTCAACACCTTCTCTGAAAAGTAGTTCCTGGTCTTCCCATATCCGTCTGAGAGAATGTGTGTGCAGCCAACCAGGGCTTGAAGAGTATCCTCCTTAGCACACAAGTCCTCACTGATGACAGAACAGTTGAGTGATTTCTTTACTTTGTACTCAGCATCTTTAAATATGAGTAAAATCAGCAGAACATGACAGTGCCCACTGTGCCTTTAGTAGGGTTGAAGGCCAGGCTGGCCAGGGAAAAGGGAAAAAGCAAAGACCTTCAGGGAGGCTGTGGCCATTATCAGTATTGGCCTGTGCACGGCTAAGCAGCTCCAATCAATTGAGAGTAACTCATGGGTCCCAAGTCTCCCTGGTTCCCTGATGCTCTGGTGAGTCAATATGAAGGTTAGAGCCAAGAAGATGGTCACATACTCCTCTTAGCCACGTTCTGCCTGGAGCTGCTCAGCTTGTGCTCTCCATCAAGTGCTCCTCCCTTAAAAATCCCATAATGGACCTCTCACCCAAAGTCAAGTCCTACCTGAGGCAGAAATAGTCAGAATCTATGTATATATTAGAATGGTGTTCCTCAACATTTATTTAAACAATGTTGTTAAAGTAGGCACCTGACACACAGTTTTAAGTTTATGTCCATAATTATTATTATAAGTTTAAACATTTACAAAAGATATAATTCCTACTTTATTGTAAGTATTCATATTCTAAACATATTCTGAGAACCATGAATTTACAAATAAGGGCATCCTCTCTTTTCACTAATAATAACGAGAAAGAATTTGATGTACATTCTCACTGACCTGAATCTCTATCTTGTTTATATATTCTGCATGATTTCAAGGGTGGTGAAAAGTCGCATATTCACGTCTCATGGACCTCCATGATGTCTTCATGTAAAGGTTTCATTATATTAAGACAATGTTTTATATTTTCATGAACATTTATTAAATTATATAGAGACAATATTTTCATTGTTTTTTTTATATTTTTAGAAATATTGGATATTCCAACTAGAAGGGAAAGAGGAAGGAGGGAATGGGGAGTCATTTTTTAATGGGTACAATTTCAGTTTCCAATGAGGAAAAAGTTCTGGAACCAGATGGTGGGGATGGTTGCACAACCCTATGACTGTACTTAATGCCACTGAGCTATACATCTAAAAGTGGTTAAAAGAGTAAGTTTTATATTATGTACCTTTTACCACAACTTAAAAAGAAAAATCACCACAGTGAACTATATATCCACTAAAATGGCAAAAATGTTTGTAACTAAAAATAGCAAATGTTGGAAAAGACATAGTGTAAGTGAATATGATCATGATGTGTAAGATAGTACAACTGTGTAAAAGAGTTGGACAGTATCTTACAAAGACAAATATACACTTATCCCTTTATGGCACTTAATGAGGGGAAACAAAAACACGCATTCACACAAAGATTTTAAAAGAATGTTTGTAAGGCGCCTGGGTGGCTCAGTCTATTAAGAGTCCAACCCTCAGTTTCCACTCAAGTCATGATGTCCTGGTCCTGGGATCAAGCCCTGTGGCAAGACTCAAATGGAGCCTGCTCAAGATTCCCTCTCCCTGTCCCTCTGCCTCTACTCCACTTGCCTGCTCTCTCCCTCTCTTTCTCTCAAATAAATAATTCTTAAAAAAAAAAAGACTGTTTATAGCAGTATTATTCATAACTAGTCCCAAATGAGAACCACCCAAATGTCCATCAACTGAGAAAGAGATATACATTCATTCATGGAATGTCACATAGCAAGAAAAAGGTACCAAATCCTGATCCATGCTACAACATGGGGAATCCTAAAGTAATTACCCTGAGTGAAGATTCCAGATTTTAAGAACAATATATACACTTTAGTTCCATTTATATGTAATTCTAAACAAATAAGCAAACAAATAAAAGGCAGGCAAGAGGTTGCTTGGGGCTGGGAATCAGGGTAGGTATGGAATGGGACAATGGGAAACTTGTTGATAGGATGGACCTGTTCTATAAGTGGATTTTATACAACTGTATAAAACTACAAGTTGAAATTCATTTGACCTCATACTTTAAGATAAAGAAACAAAATATTTTTTTAAAAAATCATTCATCTTTCTCCTGGACCACAGTAAGCACCCTGGCCTCTAGCATTCCCTGCTTCCATTCCCACAGAGCTGTAGGGAAGCCAGTGACGATGTATGTATGGGCTTGCCCTTTGCTCTCCTCAAACGTTCTAGCCCCTGTGGTCTTCTCTAACTGCTGGTAGTATTTCCATGAGTTTTCACTTCCAACAAAAGATATTAATAAGAAATATATTCACTTACTTTTAACCTTGAGTTCTCCTGCCGTCCACTCTCTCATCCCAGACTCAACTACAACATCTTCAGAAGCCCCTAAAACAAGGCCCACCACCCTGCTCACAGTTGAGTCTTGACTCCAGAGCCATCATGTCATTTCTGTCATCAGACAGTGTTCAACTAAGTTATGAACACATCCCTCAGCCACACTTAACAACAAATGGAAAAGGGACTTTTAATTCCTTTATATTGAGCTTGTGTTGCAAAGAGTGAGTTAGGGGCTAAGGGAAGAGTCGAAAGGCTGGAGGAAGGAACAAAGGAAAGTTCATAATGCAAAATTATATGAAGCAATATATTATCCACTGTAGCATGAGTCCTAATATTTCTTCAGAGTATAGCCATAATAAACAACACTCCTTGAAGAGCTGCAACACCTGCTACTGATTTTTTTCTCCCCTCAAATTGGAAATCATGGGTGGAATTCTACAAACAGAAGAGGACTCTGGCTGTTTCTTTTGGACAGCTGGAAAATGTGCTTTCAAGATGTCCATGAGCACTCAGATGGTAGCCTGAACATGGAGATGGAAGGGGGAGGAAGACGAGGACAGCCAGACGAAAACAGACAGAGAGAGGGACAGTGAGAGGGTGACCTAGAAAGATGGAGGGATAGAGAGAGAATAAAACCAGATTCCATCTCTCATGGCAACCTGTGCTGTTTGTTTAACCTGCTGATCTAACCCCTGCTCCCATATTTAGGATTTAATAAAGCCCCAGTAAGCCTTGTGCCCCAAGCACCCTTTGTGCTTAATTGTTAAACTCTATGCAATTGGAAAAAATATAATCCATATGTTTCCACTCATTTACACTTAAACCGTCTGAATATGGTGTTTTAACCCCAATTTGTCATTCACAGAAACTTTGGAGACTTAAATAAATCTCTGGAGGCCTGTCCAAATCTTTCTTCCACCACTTTGTGGCTCTGAAGTAAACACATATACTTGTATTCAAGAGTTTGAGGGTAAGTACAGAGAATTGCAGGAACTTTCAAATGACGTTTTCCTCCCTTTGCTAGCTCCCCTCCAACTTGCAGTGAACAGTCTTTGTCAGATCTCTTTGCCAGCTTCTCCTCTGCACTCAAGAACTCTTACAGTTGGATGCCCCAGGGCTCAGTTGTTGCTCTTTCTTTCTTCCTTAGAGCTGCTGTCTCCCTTGAACATTCCCTTTGGTCTGGTGGCTTTAAGCACAATCCATGTTAATATCAAATTTATATCTCCCCTGAGTTTACATTTGATATTTGATATTTCCCTTAGAAGTCATATAAACAGCTCAAATTTAACTTTTCAAAGTGATATTTGTGGTTCTATTTTTATAGCCTCTTGTGAATCCCTAAGTATTTCAAAATAAGAAGTTTAAAAACTTATGCTGTGAAGAATGAAATTCCTACATGCCTGAAACACATTCTTTCCCCCAGTATTATCCATTTCAGTAAAAAGCACACAATTACCCTACTGCATTTAAAAAAAAAAAGATTATTCTGGTTTCCTTCCTTTTTCTCACTATCCTCATCCAGCCCTTCAGAAAATTCCACTGGCTCTATTTTGCATGCGTCTACTTCCCTCCCTTACCACTGGCATTATCTTAGTCTATGGCATCATTAACTCTTGTCTAGATGTATTCATTTTCCTACTTAGGCTTCACAAATTGGCACAAAGTTAGCAGTTTTAAACAACTCAAGCCTATCATCTCAGTTTCTATTAGTCAGAAGTCCAGGCATGTTGTTGTTGGATTCTCTCCTCAGAATCTCACCAGACTGAAAGTAAGAATCAGTCAGAGTTGGGTTTTCACCGGTACCTTATAGTCCTCCCAGGTTTCTTAGGTTATTAGCAGAATTCAGTACCTTGAGGCTATAAGACTGATATCCCCCATTTTCTTGCCAATTATTAGCTGGAGAATGATTTCAGACTGACCTCAGGTCTTAGCAACATGGTCCCTTTACAGGTATTTTCATACTTCCAATTTCTGATTTCAGAAAGGGCTCAATTCCTAATAAGTACTCACCTGATTAAGTCAGGCCCACCTGGATACTGTCTCTGATTATTAAGTAAAAGTTAACTGATTAGTAATGTAATCAGAAGGGTAATATCCCACCATATGCATTTCTGGGAAGGAAATTACACAGGGTATGCCCAATAAAGTCTAGAAGTCTTGGGCAGCCACCTTAGAATTCTGCCTACTGCACTGGACTGATATGAAGCTTCCTAGTTGGCCTCTCTACACCCATCTTCCCCTTCTATTATTATCCCTTATACAAGTTCAAGCGTGTATTATACTTTTTTCTTGAGTTGTTTAAAAAGTGTATCACTTTTTTTTTCATCACTGCTTAACACCTTCCAGTGTTCTCCTATTTCACTGAGAATGAAATCCAAATACTTGGGAATAAATTTGACCAAGGAGGTGAAAGATTTGACACTAAGAACTATAAGACATTGATGAACAAAATTAAAGAAGACAAAAATAAATGGTGAGGTAGCTCATGTTTGTCGATCACAATAAATATTATTAAAATGTCCATAATACCCAAAGCCATCCATAGATTCAATGCAATCTTTATCAAAATCTCAATGGGGTTTCCCCCAGAAATAGAAAACTATCCTAAAATTTATGTGGAAACACCAAAGATCCCAAATAGCCAAAACAGTCTTAAGAAAGAAGAATAAATCTGGAGGCATCATGTTTCCTGATTTTAAACTACATTACAAAGCTATAGTAACCAAAATAATATGATACTTGCATAAAAACAGAAACATAAACTAATAGAATAGAATCAAGAACCCTGAAGTAAACCCATGCCTATACATCCAGCTAATATTTGACAAGGGAGCCAAGAATACTCAGTGGGGGAAAAGACAGTCTTTTCAATAAATGGTGCCGGAAAAACCCAATATTCACAGGAAAAGAATGAAATTAGACCCCTATTTTCACCACTCACAAAAAATGAATTTGAAATGGATTAAAGACTTAAATGTAAAACCTGAAACTGTAAAGCTCTTAAAAGAAAATATAGGGGAAAACTCCCTGACATTGGTCTCGGCGATGTTTTTTGACAGGACGCCAGAAGCACAAGCATCATGAACAAATGGACTGCATCAAAGTAAAAAGCTTCCGCACGGCACAAGGACCAATCAAAAGAAATGGAAAGGAAAACTATGGAATGAGAGAAAATATTTGCAAGGGATTCATACCTAAAATATAAAAAGAGCTCATACAATTCAATAGCCAAAAAAGAGGGAAAGGGAAAGGAAAGGAAAGGAAGGGAAGGGAAGGGAAGGGAAGGGAAGGGAAGGGAAGGGAAAGGAAAGGAAAGGAAAGGAAAGGAAAGGAAAGGAAAGGAAAGGAAAGGAAAGGAAACTAAAGGAGCAAACAATCCAAGTGGTGAAAAAATAATGAATACTGTTTTTCTGAAAATAAATAAATTGGAAAAAAAAATAAAGGAGCAAGCAATCCAATTAAACTATGGCCAGAGGACCTGAATAGATATTTTTCCAAAAAAGATGGACTAATGGCTCACAGGTATATGAAAAGATGCTCGACATCAAAATTATCAGAGGAATACAAGTCAAACCCACAAGGAGATGGCGCCCATGCTTGGTGAATGGAAGGTAATATTGGCAGAAGCATGATCCAAGGAGGTTGGCCCTCTGGCTTCCTCACTCTCCAAACAATACAGTTTTGGCCAAGGAACAGAAGTATAAGAGAGCAACAGAGATTATACAAATAAATGAAGCCCTGAACATTCCCTCTTTCCATCCTCACCTTACTCTCCCGTCTTCTTCTTCATACTTTAGCAAACATTTTTCCTTCCGTCCTGCATCTTTAGATCATTAAACTTTCTCTGGTTTCTTTCCACCCACTTGTACCTTCAACCAATCAGGTCTCCAACATCTGAAGGGCAGAAACTGAAAAACTGGACATAATTCACTCCTCTTAGAATTTTGTCTTTGGAAGACTCTGATTATATCATCAATTATAAGGCAACTATTTAATATGTGTATAATAATATATGTGAAATCATACAGAGATTGTAGAAAAGTTTCTGTAATAAAAAGAAAACACATCTTTTTAAAAGGCACTTGTTAAAACCTTTGTTGTTCCTTTGACTTCTGTTTGTCTGTCTTCTGGCAGAGGAGGTAAAGTAAAGGTACATTTTTTTAATTAATTTTCCCTGTTCATTTTTCTCCCTAAAACTAGGAAGTTAGAGAGAATGAGGCTCACAGAAATGTGGTCAAGGGTTAGTTTTGGATAGGGTGCATGAAATCTGCATGTCTCCTTTGGCAAGCCCCTGCTTTGAGTGCGCTGGATGTGGAAGATTTACTCCTTTGTTTTATATATATATATATATATATATATATATATATATATATAATCAATGCCTCATGTTCCTTTGAGGAAGTTTTCTGTATGCTGTATATTTAACAACCCATTCCACTAGTAAATTGTCCAATGCAGATTTTAAGTCCTCCTGGATTTGTTTTTCTCAGTTAAATAATCATTTTTACCACCAATGCCTCCTGGCAGAGAACCCTCCAAAGCATCCTGCTTAGTTGATAAAAGTGGTACATAAACAATGAATCTTGGGACACTGAAAAAATAAAATTAAATTAAAAAAATTATTTAGGGATTAATTGTTGATAATTCTGGCTTCATCCCAGTAGAGTTCAGATGTTTATGCTTGTGGCTGTTTGTTTATATATTTGTCTTTTGCAAGCTTTGTTGTTGCTTTTGTTGTCTACTGAGTTGAGCAAATTCAAGGATGATGCCGACTAGAAATTTCATCTTATAGCCTATAACTTAGATGTTAGCCTAATCAAATTTACTTGGCTATAAAACCAGATCTTCAATTGTTGTGATCCTCTTACATACTCAGAATACTCTTACGTATTCAGAATTCAGAAATAGAAAATTAGTCTCAGGTGAACGTATTTAAGTTATCTATTATAGAACAAACTCAAATGTTTCTATGAAATGGTATGATTCTAGATTCCTCCATGCCTAAATCGATTAGAAGGGAATTGGATCTCTCTAAACAAGGATTCTCTGCAATTCATGGAGAGTCATTTACCCAGCACTGGGGAGAAATCAGTATCATTTTTGGTGGTGGGTGAAAGTGAAAGATAATATTTAACTTTTCTTTAATAAAATCCTTGTTGAACAGGTTAAAAAAATTATTTAGGGAAAGGATGCATAAAAAAATACAAATACAAATATAAATATGAATTTTTTTTAAAGTTTTTATTTATTTATTTAACAGAGAGAGAGATCACAAGTAGGCAGAGAGGTAGGCAGAGAGAGAGAGGAGGAAGCAGGCTTCCCGTTGAGCAGAGAGCCCGATGCGGGGCTCGATCCCAGAACCCCAGGACTCTGAGATCATGACCTGAGCTGAAGGCAGAGGCTTTAACCTACTGAGCCACCCAGGCGCCCCTAAATACGAATTTTTAAAAAAAAAAAAGAAAGTGGTTTTTTCATATGCCGGTGTCCTTTTTTTTTTAATTTTTTTTTAAAGATTTATTTATTTATTTATTTGATGGAAAGAGATCACAAGCAGGCAGAGAGGAAGGCAGAGAGAGAGAGAGAGGGAGAAGCAGGCTCCCTGATGCAGGGCTCGATCCCAGGACCCTGAGATCATGACCTGAGCCGAAGGCAGTGGCTTAACCCACTGAGCCACCCAGACTCCCTTGCTGGTGTCTTTTTAAATCAGATTCTCTCCCTATATGCTCGGAAGCTCCCACCTAATCCTGGCCTGATACCACATTTTACTTTATCACTGAAGCAGAAGACATAACAGAATAAAAGATCATTTGTTAAAAATCTTTGTATCCCCAGCTCTTTGCACGCTGTCCCACAGAGGCATGAGCACAGAGAGATTCTCAATCATGCTTGTTAAATAATGAGCAATTTCTGCAAAAAAAAAAAAAAAAATGCTGGCTTTCCTCATTTGTCACCCGTGCCAATGCATGGTGCCAATGCAAGCCGCCATGGTACTTTGGAATGCTAGAAATTCCTCAACATTAACAATGAATGGTTGTTGGTTAAGAAGAATTAGCCAAGTTAGGCAATACACATTGAGGATTTCACATTTGGAAACTTTCTGTCAATTGCAAACACTCTTACTAGAAAATAATCAATTTTAGGGGCACCTGGGTGGCTCAGATGGTTGAAAGTTTGCCTTCAGCTCAGGTCATGATCTCCAGGTCCTGGGATGGAGCCCCGCACTGGACTCCTGGCTCAGTGGGGAACCTGCATCTCTTGGGCCCTCTGCCTCTCCCCCTGCTCATGGTCTCTCTCTGTATCTTTCTATCTCAAATGAATAAATAAAATCTTTTTTACAAAAGGAAAATAATAGATCTTATAAAGGCTCCACTTGTCTAATTCGATTTGCAATAGGAGATAAGACGAAAGCAGATTTCACTCAGTCGTCCAATCATCATTCACTAAATTCCCATTCAATTCAAATTCCTGAGTCACGTTAGTTCCTGAGATGGCCCTACAGGTTCCATCCTACCCTTTTGGGTTGGGACAGTTATGGCAGTGCTGAGACAGAGGAGCCCACAATAATTCCCTGCGTCCGCATCCGTGTGCACTGGGCTTCTCAGCCGGGCTGCAGAAGGCTGTGCTCTTGTTTCTACATGGACTGGATTCTAAATAAAGCCTTTCGAAGCTGGACTTAACCAAAGTTTGCTCATACCCTGACAAAGGCTAGTTAATCTGGGTCCTGCTTTATAAACTTACATAACTTATGTAGGTGATTCAGGAGTAAGAAAGGAAAACCCTTGTGTGGGATTCTACATTCCCTAGGACCTTCTGAACAGGGCAGGGAATCCAGGAGGGACTCCCAGCACTCTCCTGCACAGGCTCAATGAGGATTGTCTGTACAGCTCACACGGTTGATAAAAACCCCTAATTATGGTTATTAGAGTGAATGAGCAGATACGGACATGGACATAGGATATCTGCTAGTAAATACGATCTTGTTGTTTACAAGATGAGAACGCATTGCATCACTCACATTTTCCCATCCAGCTCTACAATGCATCTTTCACCAGACATTTTAAGGCACAGAGCATTAAGTTTTTATTTTTAAAACAATATGTTAAAAGTTTCAAAGGACCACAATAAAATTCTCTATAGGAGACCTCTTGTTTACTAAAGGGATCCAATGGTCCATTGTCAGATTATGTGAGTCCAATTTGGGTCATAACCGAAATAGGATAATAATAGTAGTACATTTGCTATACCTTCCATTTGACAACTTTAACCCCCCACGCGTGTTGGTCTGGTATGCTTTAACTCATCTTTTGTTTTCCAGTTTAGGCATTTTTGTGTTCTTTATCATCCCATTGGTCCTTCTGCTTAACACTATGATTTATACTACCTTACGGGGTTAGAATCAGTGTAATAATTTCCTTATATGTCTGCCCCTCTTCTACTTCTTATTCCTTGAGGGCAGAGAGTGTGCTCTTTACCAGTTTGCCTTCAACCCCTAGCAGAGCTCTGGGCAGAAAAGTGACTGGAGCTAATTTTTTTAAAAATTTGTAAAGCACTTTTATGCTCACTGTGTCATTTCTTAACATAACAATACTCATAACAATCCTGTAAAATGGGCATTATTGTCCCCATGTAAGGGTTGAGGAAATTAAGGCTTAGGGAGATTAAATGATTGGGACAAGGGTGTACAGTTAATAAATGCTATAAATTTTACTCTACCTAAGCTCTCCTAAATACCAAAACCTGTATTCTTTTCAGTATGCCACAGTTGCCTATTGCAATGCTGTTTCTCTTCCAACTGAGGAAATGACCATTACCATCATTTTTGCAGGTCAAGAAAAGCAGATGCTGAAACTCTGCCAGGTAGTTCAGTTCTCTGGCAGCAGCGGGAACTAAGAATGGAAACTAGCTTTACTATTCTGCCTCAGAGCCAATTCGTTTGCATGTAATTAACATCACGTGTCCCTTGATCACACGAGCCTACAAATAAGATGGACATGGACCAACATACCAGGCGGAATCCTCGTGGTTGGCAGAATTTAGTACCATACTGGACATAGAAGAAGGGCTTATAAGATATGTTATTTCCTTTTTCTTTTTACCTAACATACTAGAAAAATATTAGTCACATGCTTATGATGGCATTTCATCCAATGATCTATGCGTTCTCCTCTCCTCATCCCTGCTAGCTCCACTTCCCATTCTTTTCACCCTGCCCAAGTGGGTATGAGGAACCCCATCCTGAATTCTAAACCTGCTGAAACTAGCTTCTCAAATCCTTCCGTTGGGGTTTAAAAATGGGGTTTACAAAAAAGAGCAAGTCTATTCTATCCAGTTTCTCCATGGGGGAGATTCCCAAAGGGGATACTCAGGAATCCTGAAATACTCCGGGCATGGTGAGCTTTTTGTTTCTAGCTAAACCACCTGAGTGGCACCTGGGTGGTTCAGCTGGTTAAACACCTGCCTTCAGCTCAGGTCATGAGCCTAGGGTCCTGGGATTGAAGCCCACATTGGGCTCCCCACTTGGCCAGGAGTCTGCTTCTCCTCCCTCCCTCTGCCCCTCTCTCCACTCATGCTCCCTCTCTTTCTGTCTCTCTCATATAAATCAATAAAATCTTTAAAAAAAAAAAAAAAAAAGAAGAAGCTACCTGAGATCCTTCCAAGTAAGTGTGAGTTCCCTGGGATCCTCCAGAGCCCCAGGACCCATCTGAGTCTAGTCTCAGCTCCACTTCCTCAGCCTTTTGGCAATTTCTGGCACCTGATCCCTACAGCTCAGTGATGTGAGGGCTTATCCAGTTTGACTTACACCATAGTCCAAAGGGCTCAACCCCGGTCACTGCTACGACGGTTGGCAAGAAACAACGAAGCCAGATGATTTCACTAAAATTCCATGTTAAAGCAAGAAATGGTCCCACATGCATGTCTCTTTGGCTCCCATTTTGGAAACTAACATTGACTCATCTCTAATTCTAAAGAATCTGCTTAGCTTTGGGATCAGAAAATTGCCAATAAAACTTGAGATGTGGTTTTCAACATATAAAAGCCCTGAGTTATTGGTTAACATTTTACAGTAAGAATATAATGAAGATTGGCAAAGATTAGCCAGAATCTGGTAATAAAAAAGAGAAAGAGCTAAGGAATAATAAGATGCCCAAACTTAAGAACGAATAAGAGGTATTCCTGACCATGATGCTGTGTTTGACCAAAGACATCTAGAAAACAGACTTTGAAGGAATCACGGAATCCACTAGAAGTTTAAGAATTCAAAAAAAAAAAAAAAACCAGAAAGATTTGAGAATTGACCAAGAATGTGAATAATAGATAAAGATGGAAGAAAGTCAACAGTGTCTGGGAACTTTGCACCAAAACAGCTCAAAGGTAATGTAATTCAGAATCAAATTATAATACTTTGAAAAGGATAAGTATAATTTATCATACCTTGTATACAGGGACTTCTTATCATTCCACCTTGGCTCTTCTTGCTAAGTGATTGGTCAGTGCCCTGTACAGCAAAGATATAATGCTCTCACTGGTCTGTTACACAGAAAAGGCTCATTGTGATCACTGGTCCTAAATGGTCCTTAACTCCAGAAACAGAACTGGGAAGACTTTCACTAAAAAAAAGTTAAAGAATACGTGTTGAATACTAAAGGATTCATCAGATTTGTCTTCGAATTTTGTAAACACTCGACAAATGTTAACTGAAGAAATGAAGAATCGAATGAGAAATCCTGATCCCACTAATAAGAGAGAGTTCTTCTCTAGCCGGAGAGGAAGAATTTAACTAGCTATTACTTGAATGCTGATCATCACTAGGCTTCGTACCTAATTTTAGTACTGCCTGGGTTACTTTTTCTTATCTTCACACACAAACATTTGTTCCACATGCCGGACAGCAAATATGTTGAATCTACTCAGTACGATATTCACCAAGCACCTCCTTTGTGTCAGACACTGTGCTAGTCTCCAGTGATACAAAAAATTTTATCACTATACACATTACATTTTAGAGAGTAACAGAATATCACTGTCATAAAGGCAAGCTCTGTAATAACGGGGGGACACATTGCAAACCAAAAGAGAACCACTGAGTCCCTTACTTTATTCAGTGTTGCATCTCCCATGCCTAGCACAGAAGTTAATACATTTTTCATAAATAAATGAATAGATTCAATGAATAAGTGTTCGATTTAAACAAAACACATGGTTACAGAAATATGCCTAAGACAGTCTTTTTCAGAGAATTCTGGGACTCCCATTGGAGAGGAGATCATTTGGAGGCCTCTCCTGCCATACTAGTTCACAGGCAATATTTCTGTTGTCTCCCAAGACCCCAGGGTGGCAAGGTCCTTGAAGCTTTGTTAGATACTTCTCTCTCCAGTGAAGAAATCAAAGCTGAATCTGTCCTGGAGACTTTCCTGCCCTTCAGAACTCTCTTGATGGCACAAGAAGAACAGTCTTCATTTCCCAGAAGCTCTAACAGATACTTGGCTATGCTTATGGGCAAGGCCTTGGCAAAAACCATCCAATGGGAACTACCAGAAAAGTAAAGAGTCCAACAGAAATAAGTGTGGAGTTCTGGAGTCCGACTCAGATAAATACACCACTTTCAGCATCTCTTAACTGGGGAATGGAGGGCAAGAGTCAGATCAGTGTAACGAAGTTTAGCATATATCCTGGGAATAGAGCCAAACTCACCCTCTCTTCGTTTTCTGAAATTGTAAAATCAATGTCACATCAATTCTACGATGTGAGACTATCAGTGAATAAAGTCACTGATTTCTAAGAATCAGTCCTATCCCTGAAACTATATTATGACCCAGGCAACTAAGCTGGCTCAAGGCAACTGTCGTGGACCACTCCCTTCTTGTGCTTAACCTGTTGTCCTTCATGGCCTATTCTTCTATCCATTCCCCATCTTTGATACATCTTCTAGCCTCCTTAACTTGGACAGCATCGCATTCCTCTCTGGGTCTGTGACCTTCTGCTTCCGCCTCCAATTTTACCCCTGCTTGTTCCTACAGTTTGGATAAGCTTTCCCTCCTCCATTCTTGCCCAAACTCTGCCTCACCCCAAAACTAGGAGAAGGGATCTGGAGCACCAGGAACCACATAAATGCTTCCATAGCAATCTGTTGGTAGAGCTCAGAACCACAGAAGTAGTCATGGTCTAACAGAAGCAACACATAGGTACTCTGAGACAAAAGGCCTGGGTTTAAATGCTGACTTAATAAGTAGCTGTGTGACCTTGGGCAAACTCCATTTCTTTGAGATACAGTATTTTTGTGTATAAGGTGCAATGATGTAATAATACTTAGTCTAGACCTCTCTAACGCACATAAGAATAAGACATATGAAAATGCCTGTCACCATTATTCAGTCTTTGGTACTCGGACCAGCTTGAAACAGAGCTTGTGAACACAAAAATCTGGTCTTGGAAGGGAAAAGCAGGGAGTAAGATGCCCCTCTGCTGATATTTGGTGAATTAAGGTAAGCAAGCCTGGCAGAAGAACTATACTACATTGAAATATCACTTCTATGGAGCACATTAAAAGGAATTTTATTGGACAGGATAAGAGAGGAGAAGGGCACCTGGGTGGCTCAGTTGGCTCAGTGTTAAACTCTTGATTTTGGCTTGGGTCTTGACCCCAGGCTGGTGAGACTGAGCCCCACCTCAGGCTCTTTGCTCAGTGGAGATTCTGCTTCAGATTCTCTCTCTCCCTTTCCCTCTGCCTCTCCCTCTATTCATGTGCATGTGCATTCTCTCTCTCTCAAATAAATATATCTTAAAAAAAAGAGAGAGAGAGAGAGAGAGAGAGTTAGAGAGAAAGGAACAGAACTACGTAAAAGATTTGTATCAACCTCCAAGGAAAGGAACAGTGTTGCAAACCATGATTAGACAATTGCAGACTCATCTTCAGGCTGGAAAAAGTCATCGCCTCCCCCTTGATCTCCTTACACCCATATACAGAGTAGAGACCCCACTCCTGAGATACCCAAGGGCAAGAGCTCTGTGATGGTGGGAAAGTGAGCTCTGAACATCAGGAGCGACCTGTGTACACCAGAGAGCTTAGGTTCCATGGGCTGGGTTCGGGGGGGCCAACTTCCAAACCGCCACCTGTGCTCATCACGCCTGTCTGCATCCCGGACTCTCAATCATCCATTTTGAGAAGTCTAGCCTCACCATCAACTTGGGAAAAGCATTAACATGGTGATGTTGCTCCTGATGAAAATACACTGGCAGGTTTGAACGATTTCTTCTAAATTTGCCTCTATTAAATTCACATGTGCGGCAAGGCAGTTGGTGCCCCATATCAGTTACAACATATGGATTTTGGAAAGTGAGAGCATGGCAAAAAGGGGGGGGTTGTAATTGTAAATGTTCTTTATAGGCAGTCCTAAATCATCAAGGAGAATTATTTCCCCATTGGGAACGTGTACATGGGTGCACACACACGCATACACACACACACACCTTAAAACATGTAAATTCCCTTTGCTCCCCCATCCCTTTAAAAAAATGCATTCTGGCCTCTCTCTTCAGAAGGAATATATCACAGCAATATTTTTTCCCGATTGCCTACTTGGTTCAAAGTCGCAAAGTAGTAAGTGGGGGCAGTGAGGGAATCTAAGCACAAAATGAAATGTTCTATTTTCCCAAAAGTTATATACCAACTACACTAAAGTTCACGTGCTTAAAAAAAAACACCCATTAATTCGCTCTGTATTTTTGCTTATGACTTTTCCCGAGACCTTGTCCCCCAGAAAACCATTCTGGGTAACTTGCATTATTTTCATTAAGGCTAGAAACATCTATTTATCTCACAGTAAAGAAGACAGCCAAATTTGATATTTGACAATAAGAATAATTGATTGCCTCTCCCCAAAAGATCAAATGGTTTCCATGTTATCAGAATAAGAATTAAATTCATTGAGGAAACTCCTGACAACGTGGGTAGAATCATATCCATATAGCTGTAAAGTAAGACACACACACACAAAAACTCTAAATTTGATTATGATGAGGAGTAAATTTCTTAGGCCCTCACCCTCAGACAAAAAAGAAAATACATTATCTTCTAGGTCAGAACACCTTCTCAGTATGCAGCTCTGTAAATGAAATGCTTCCACATAATCACAAAATATCAGTATATTAATAATAAAAGCACCTATTACTTTGAATGCTTTGAATTAGGCACAATGCCATGGCTGTAATTTTACAGACGTTATCTCTCTGAATCGTCACACTTAACCATGAAGTAGAGGCAATTTTCAACATCTTACAAATGAGAGAAATGAGGCTCAGTTAAGTAACACTCCTGTGCTGCTGCAGCCAGCAAACAGATAAAATATGACTCCACAAATGTCTAACTTCAAAGCCTTTGCTCTTAACTACTACACAGTTCCACCTATAAATACACTCATCAGTGACTTGTGCTTGAGCATATATAACACATAAACAATAGCCAACACTAGAAAAGTGCGAAGGCCCAAGCTGTAGCTGTGGCTAGGGGAGCGTGAGCCTTTTATCTCCATGGTTACAGGGGGGCAGCGAGCCACCCCCACCCCCCACCCCCGTGCAGGAAAGAGAGTCTCTTACTCCTAAGCCTCTGAGCATGAAGCCCTGGGAAGGGTATTGGTCAGAGGTGCAAAAGGCAATGACTCCAATTGGACAAGAACATTCTGGAACCATACGCTTTATGTTGACTTCATTTTTTTTCTTCCGGGAGGGCATCTCCTGGTTTGGGGTGACTCCCTCTGAGTAATGGGCTCACACTCTGGTATGCTTAGCTCAGATGCCAGAACAACCACTGTCTGCTCCCATGTATTGACCCCAATGAGTCAGTTACCCAAGGAATAAAAACTTTGACCTCCCTGACATTCCTCCCAAGAGACTGGATGCTTTGATGTGGACTGAAATTGCAGGCATTTCATAATGGACAAAGGCAAAAGAGTGATGAAAGAATATGGAGGCTAAACACGAACATTTAAATATCCAGAGCCCGTATTTATAACAAAGATGGCATCAGCTCATGGTCTGTGTGTATGCTGCGCGGGTGGGGGAGGTCAGTGCATTTCCTTAGTAGGACAAGATTTGAATAGTGCTATCATTATTCTGTGACCTGAGCAACAAGTATTCATCGGAGAAATATTAAGACCCAGGCAAGGGAGAGGCTGAAGAAAGAAATGGATATAACCAGTTGGTGCCAACCCCCAATTCCCCAGCTTGTTGATGGAAAAATCAGTCAAATGACTCTCTGTTGACCTCGTATTTGAGAGGGAGGTATTAGGTGGTAGTTATTCCTGAAAAGAGGTCACTATTAAAGACGACGAAAGGCAGCTGCTTGAGTCATTAACTACTGTGGTTTCAAAGCCTTGGTATTAATATAAAGCCTGGTGCTTCTTTCAAATGTAACCCAGCGTTCTAGAAAAGACAAAACAGTCTCTGTAGACATAAGAAGGTCCTGGTTGAAGAGACACGTAATCACAAATAAAGGG
The DNA here is from genome assembly GCF_020171115.1 of Neogale vison. Classification (NCBI taxonomy): domain Eukaryota; kingdom Metazoa; phylum Chordata; class Mammalia; order Carnivora; family Mustelidae; genus Neogale; species Neogale vison. The sequence goes on from NC_058100.1 coordinate 10,952,735, forward strand.
GATAGTATTTACCTATTACAACTGTCAGCCAAGAAGCTCATAGACTATGTTTCCAAATCATTTTCCTTGAGCACTTGGAGCAGTTGACAGCGGACATGTCTGATTATTACTCTGTGGCAGAGAGAGAAACTTGTAGACCATACCTCTAAAATAACTGTCTCTGGACTTCCTGGTGACAAAAGGATGCTTCTGGAGATGGACACTGTATGATACACTAGGGTCTGTGGCATCTATGAGAAGCGATCTTGATTTTGAATATGAAGAGAACTTAAAGGAAAATGTGTTCTTTTGCAGAACATGCAGTAAGCTTTGAACTCATTTTATATGTTGTACAGCCCCTGAGAGATACTTCCAGGGAAGGAGCCGAATGGGACAGACTTGTCACTTTGTTACAGTCCCCCAGTTCTCCAGCACTGACCATATCAAGCACCAGCAGATCTTAGCTTTTTCCCAGATTTCTGATAATCGTAATATCATAAGGGGAACGTACATCAAGATGAGTAAATAAGAAGGAAAGGAAATTGGTGACTTCTGGGTCTGGAAAGGACACCCATGTGTTTATGAAGAGGAAGAGACCAAGAGAAGGGAGCCCTCAGTCCCTGTAGTTCATTAATGACAGAAGCAGTGGCCCTGTTTGCTGATGTTGCTGCTCCCCCAGCCAAAACGGTCTCCAACTTCCCCTCTGTTGGTTGCTTCTGAAGCTTTTCTAGGGAAGAAAATCCATGAAGGAACCCAGGATGCATCCTGCCTGGGTGGTAGGACAATTACAGTCTACACACCCCGTCAGGTCTCAGCCTGTGAACACACAATTTTCATTTCTCTGTCTACCCGCCTCAAACCACCAGATCGGATTCTGGCAACAAGTGGAGCAGTTCCTTGTGCCTGGCCTGAGAGCTCCGGGGCGTCCCAGAAGCCTCTCCAGGCCCCCCGGGAGGGACATGGCCACGGGAGGCAGTGCGGAAGGCACATCTCCTGGGAGCGCCTGTGGACTCAAGGTTTACAACTTGTTTTCTCTGTTTGTTTGTTTTTTTTATTGTTGCTGTTTCAAAGTCCTAACTCTTAGGCCACTGGCTCACTGATGGATCCTTGCTGAGCAGTGCTTGCCAAAACACAGTCCCTGTGGCCAGAAAGGGAGGGGCTGCCCAAAGTGGAATGTTGGAGGTTTTTAACATTTTATCTCTTCCCTCTCTGCTGTCATCTCCATCTAACCACAAGAATGCAGCAGCTTTGATCCTCTGATGCTATCTTTCTCCATCTTTCTCACTCTTTCTCAAAGGAGCCGTCAGTTCCCCAGACTGTAAACTGGCTGGTTGACACAGTCGGGTTTCGGGCCCTTTCTGCTCTGCACAAACACCCTGAAGCTGAGACCCGGTTCAAAGGATTTCTACACCCAGTCACCACAGCTTGTAAGGCAGTGGTGATTCCGGTAAGAACCTGAGCTCCCTAACACAGGTGCACTGAGCTCCGTGCACATGTGCAGGAACACACCGGCACGCACACACACACACACACACACACACACCCTAGTTTCCACCAAAGGGCTCTTTGTTGTACAGGTCAGTGGTCCACCACGGTGACAGTTTCTGCCTCCCTACATGGAGACATTGTGAGACATCCGCATTTCCCCAGGTAAGAACTCTTTCTAGGAAGACAAACACAAAGAAAAAGCATGTTCAGTAGCCCATCCCCACTCAGTCACCTGCTTCCCTAACTGGCCTCAGAGTTGACCCCCTTTTGTTACCATGCTAGTTCAGGTTCAGTTTCCCCTAGGAAGGATGCCCAACAGGCTACTTGACTAGCTTCCTCGGGTGAAAGGGGTACCTTAGAAATAAGGCTACAGAGGTTCTGGGTCCTCACAGCCTCCTGACTTCTACTAAAGGGGTCTTTTCTCTGATGGGGAAAAGAAATGCTTTTTTCTTTTTCTTTCTTTCTTCTTTATTTTTTAAATATTTGCTATAAGCCGGTAGCTCACAATTCTGATCAAGTATTAAAGAAAACCTCCCCCATCCCAGGAACGGCCATCCTCAAATCTTAGATGTTTGTTCAAATACTTGACATCAACTTCCTCTTGGAATGTACTCTATCTCAAAGAGAAGGAAAAAATAAACCAAACAGTGTGTTGCTTATAAGTTGGTAGGAAAAGGCCTTCACATGATAAGCCTGGACTTCTATTTTAGGGCTTTATTTTTCCAAATAAATCCATATAAACAACGGTTTTGGAACCTAAACTAGTCTCTGAAAAACTACCCTTCATGGCTGGCTGCAGCCAAGGCTGGGGTTCCCTGGGTGGGATTTTGCCAAGACAGACTTTAAATTGAAGTGAAAAGGGGGGGGGGAGCAAAAAACAAAAAGCAAAATAAAATGTTCTCTCTATATATCCTCATCCTGGAATCTTCCCCTATAGCTGACAGAGGAGACTGGATAAACAAGAAGAGAAGGTGTCCAAGATCTTCTTTTCTTTATTGTTGCTGCATCTGCATGAAGCAGTGGGGGGGGGGGGAAGGGGGATGCTATCTCTCAGGACAAAGGGGTGATGGGAAAGGATGAAATGTGGGTTTCCATGAACCCATCAGTGGGGCATTCTATCCAAGTATGTTTGTATAACGGAACAATATTCATGCTCATATATCTCTTTCAGTTCTGCCCTTCCTGTTAAAGAATCTCATCCTTTCCCTTCCATCCTGAGGGAGGAACTGGGGATTGGGCGGTTTTCTCCTGACTGCACCATGCTGTGCTAGGGAAGGGGTGGGGCAGGGATACGCAAAACACCCCAATTTTGTCCACCATCTTGAATGTGGTTTTTGTTGTTGTTGTTAGGCGTTTTTTGTTTTTTGGTTTTGGGTTTTTTTGTTTGTTTGTTTGTTTGTTTGTTTGTTTTTTGGTTGCTGCAGATTCTTCACTGATTTCTAGAGCTCCCACAAAACTACTTCAGTCTGTTTGTTGCCATTTACTCGGCATATCCACAAGGAAGCAAGGACCTAGAGCTTCCCAGTCTGCCATCTTGCTGACATCACTCCTACACCCATTTATTTTTTTAACTCTACCATGTTGCTTCCCACCTGAAGATAGGTCAGACATACACAAAACAGAGGCACCTAAGCTCTTGAGTGATTAAGTAGAAAATCATGAGGCAGTAGAGATGAAGGATAGAGGGATATGATTCGAGAGAACAGTACGTGTAAACCTCATGGGAGAAGGAGCAATTGGTCTCACACACTCACGTGCATGCACAAGCACACACACATACACACACACGTAGAAATGCACAGCACTGGACAGATTTTCATTGCTGAGGGTCTTCCCTAGAGAAAGAAAACCTGGGTCTTCAGATCTTTCTAAAAGAATGCTGCAGCCTGAGTCCAAAGATGAGGAATGCAAATTGTTTTTTTCAAAATAAAGGGCAGGACCAATTTGCTTGTTGTTCCATTTTGTTGTCCTAAACTGACAAATGGCATGGAGAAGGAAGTGTTAGGGTCCTTAGCACACTGCAGGGGGAAACACACTTTAAGAAAACCTACAGCTCCTGGGCATATTTCTTCAGCAAGAACCAACTGCCTGGACCAAGGCTGAGTTGACATTTGCAGTGTGACATGGTGCTGTGGTTTAACAGCCAGTTTGAAAGGTTTGTGTTTTACTTCATATTGTTTTTAATTGTTCCATTTCCCAGATGTTTATTCCTAGATCATTTCCCACAAAAGTAGGGGAACTCCATTTGAAAACCTGGATAGCTCAGATCCCTTTGGGCCAAAGGTTTTAGACTAAACTAAATAAAACTGGGAGGGAAACCGTGCTTGCAATGTGTTTGAAGATTCTCAAGAAATCCTCTCTACAAAAACAACAAAGGCGGGACCAGGAAACAAAGTATTAATTTCATGTTCCCCCATTAGCTTACCACCTGTTCTTTCTGATCCTTACTCAGCAAGGAGAGGGGAAAAGGCTAATCTGTAGCACATTTATATCAACAAACTTGCACAAAACTCTCCCTAATTATCCCCTTGAACCTGTGTCCTCTCAATGGAAGGCAGTTTCCCGACCTGGCTGGGAGCCAACTGCAGCAAGCTGGTCTCCATAAGCCCGGCTAACGACAGCCCACTTTCACGCCAGGAGCTCCATAATTGCTCAGAGCAGTTTACAGATCCATTATTTTATGGCCATATTTCAGAAGGAGGGGTCGGAGGTTGGCAGAGTGGGATTCCTGCTAGTGCAATGTATTGGACCAGCTTCACTTCGGAGCCCAGATCATTTCCTGGTAAAAACCTCATAAGCCCCCTCTCTAGTATAGCTGCTTTCCTGACAAAAAACCTATCAAGCAACCATCGCAATGGGGAGATAGTATGGGGAATAAAAGGAGCACTGGACAGAGAGTCAGAACCGCTTTTTCAACCACTCACCAACCCTACATCCTGAGCAAGCCCCCAAATCACAGAGCTCAGAAGCCCATTTTCTTCCAGACTTGGACTTTTATTGGATACCATCCTCCTGAGTTAGGGACTTACTGAGTATATACAAAAATTAAAAGAAAAAAATTGTTGTGTGAAGCCCTTTATGTGCCATGGACTGATCTCAATACCCAGACTACCCCTTTAGATAAAACAGATAAAACCCTTGCCCCTCACAAAGCATACAATCTCATAATAGACAATAAATAAACATATACATGACACGATGTCGAGCAAAATTAGTGATGTGAAAAAATAAAGACGAGGAAGGACAGGCTATAGAAGTAGAGGCGGGTGCTGTTTTATGCATGACTCTGAGGGAACATCTCTCAAGCTGCTCCCTGAAGGACAGAAAGAGAACTAGGAGTAGATAAAGCAGGAGTGTCTGCTGCGCATGTCCTCAGAACAGCCAGAGAATTGGTGTGGTTGGGGCAGAGTAATCAAGGTAAGAGAACAAAGGGACACTGCTATAATATGTAGGGTCTTCTAGGACATGTTCAGAACTTTTGATTTACCCGGATATGGGGTCCCTGAATGACCCGGAAAAGTTAAGAAACCCACAACCGCATCTTAGATGTGAAGTTTGACTCCCGTTGCTCTGCATTCACAGATCACAAAGGCAGGAGTGGAAGACGGAGACCAGGAAGGTCTAGTCCTGCTAGGAGTCCCCACAATATGTGAGAGGGCATGGACTATGGCCGTAACCCTCGAGGCAGTTAAAAAGCACGGGAAGCAAAGAAACAAAGTCTAAAGCCACCAGAAATCGCTTATTATGCCACTCAGCCTCGCTTTCTCTAACACTTTGTCCTTTTCTTAGATTCAGAAACATTCAAGCACTGTAAAAAGTATGTCATTTGGCTATCTCTTAGAAAAATGCATGCTTTGTCTTTTCCTCTTAGCTTTTTTTTTAAAAGGTATTATTTATTAGAGAGAGACAGAGTGTGTGTGTATACATGAGTGGGGGCACAGGCAGAGGGAGAGAGAGAAGTAGGCTTCCCACTGAGCAGGGAATCCAATGTGAAACTCAATCCCAGGACCCTAAGATCATGACCTGAGATCCCAGGACCCTGAAATCATGATCTGAGCTGATGGCAGATGCTTAACTGGCTGAGCCTACCCAGGCATCCCTCCTCTTAGGTTTAATTCAGTCATTGACTGAATTATGACACTTCCATGGTCCTTCTTCCCTGCGGTGATGGTCAACTGCATCTCTGGTTTCTCCCTAGGTGCTGCTGAGCCACCCAGAGGAGGATGGCCAGCAACACAGTGATTACAAGTCTCAAACCTAGAGTCCAAGAGCCTGAGTTCAAGTCCCAGCTCTGACATTACTGGGCCATCTTGGACAAGTTACTCAATCTCTGTGTCTCAATTTCTTCATCTATAAATTGGATATTATAATAGTATCTCCTCCTGGGCTTTTCTTGTGAGGATTACATAAAAGCATATAAGTAATAGTCTTAGAAGAGTGTCCAGAACATTGTAAGTCTCTGATATACTACTAGACTAATAAAGTTAATGATTTCCCCCCATAAAGAGGACATCCAATCTTAGTGAGGCACAAAAGAACAAACCCAGTAAATAATCCTTCTGGATATAGCCTTACAGTTTACAGAATATAACACACCAATATCTTGATTTCCCCTGGTACCCATTAGAAATCCATCCTTCACTAATAAATATGGGTTAGCTTTTCTCAAAGTAAGTTTAACATTCTGTAGGTTGTTAGTAAGAGTTTGGGCAAAAGACATTTTTTTGGTAAAATAAGTGTGCGACACTGAGAGTTAAACAAATTTCTTTTCCATAAGATTTCTCAGCATCTCTAATACTATAACATATATTGTAACTACCCAAGGGGCAAGTACATATATGGCTTTTTCTAAATTTGTAGAACACTGGAAACAATTTTTCCCTTATTTTAATAATATCAGACTAATTCTGTTGGAACACATTCAGTAAGATGATAATGTCAAGTACATCAAACATTTTATTTTCATCCTGTGTCACTCTGAGGATATAATTAATTCCAAAAGCCAATTGTGCTTACTCTGTTAGAAAACCAAATGAAACAAACAAAGCAAACATAAATGAGATAATGTATAAAAGCATTTAGTAATTGTAAAGTATACTTACTGTTATTATTCATTCCCTCAAATTTTAATGGATATCTCCTAATTCTATTCCCTGAATAAATATAATGGAAGTTATTTGTGTTAACTCTATCCAAATGCTTCATCCCCCATCATATTTTGTCTTCCCCAATAGGCATATCTGGTCTTTCAATTTTGTGTCCTGAGACAACATTTCCCCAAATCCTTCCCATACCTGTGCTAATGAGACTTGTCTTGCTTGAGACTTTCCTCCATTTTCCTCTCTGTCCTAAAGCAATGGTGATCACAGTGCCCTCTTGTGATGTCCTGTCCAGACTCACAATGGTGCCCTTCTCGAGGAGATATTTTGTGGAACCTTTGACTGAAGTCCCATAATGAGCTCATTTCCACAAGAATGACTTAATTTCCGTAGGTCACTTTTAATCCATCTCAACCTGTGTCCAGAGAAGAGAAACAGGATGTGTAGGTTCAGGCAATGGTTATCCCAATGGTTGAGGCAAACACTACCGCTCTTAGTCATTGTAACTTCGTCACCCATCTCCTAAAGATATCAACCCTCTGAGAACAACCCAGGTAAGAATAAGATGTGATACTCTCAGCTCTTAAAACACGCACATTCCCATGGAAAAATAAGCACCTACGAAGTTTACTAATACAAAGTAACAGCAGTGGAGTGAAATTGGTAAGACCCAGTATCAGTGGGTAAAATTCAATGAAATCCAAAATACCAGGATGGGGTATGAGGTCCTCTGAGACAGAGTCCATGCTTTGTTCTCTGGCCTCATGTATGTCATTCCCTTGTTATATCCTTCTGTGCAAGAGGTGGGAAGAGGGGGCAAAATAAGTGGAAGACAAGATCTTTGTCTCAAGGAGTTTGTGCTTGAGTTGCAAGGATTGGTTTAAAAAAGAGATCCCCAAAATTTCAGCTTGCATGTTGGTCTGAAAAACAAATCAAAATTTTGGACTATCAGCTCCATGGTTCCAAAACACAGCCAGATAAGACAAGCAAAAGTGATATTTATTTTAATATAAAGTCTCTTCTCCTTAGGTCAGTGTGGGTAACGTTGATCACTGCTTGTGTCTCTCAGGAAACAGACTCGGTTTCAAACATGTTATTTGCCTCTGGTGATCCCAAGTCTCAAGTCAAACCAAAAGCAAACCTCTCCTTGTAGCATATTGGTGATAACTTGATAATTTTTCTGGCTGTTGGCTAGTCAAGTTAGATTTCAAGTCAAGTTAACCTAGTTTTAACTGAGCGCTCTCAAGAATAACACTGAGCCAAATGACAGCAAACTTTTTTTCTAAACCACATCAGACGCTCGAATGCCAAAATCACAAGCTTAAATATACCATTGAGCATAGGAGAGTCTGCAAAATCCATCAAGATCCCAAAAGTCTTCCAAGATATTTTCTCTCCTTCCTGATATGTGTAGCCAATGTTTCTACAAGGAGTTTGCGGTAGTGCAAAGGGTGTCACTTTTCTGTACAGCCCATCTTTTTCCTTCGGCTTCATTCCACACTGATTCTGGGGAAATTGTAGTAATTTTACTGGGAAAATGCTTCAGAGTTTTAAGGATCCATTTGGGGCTGTATCATAGGAGACACCTCCTTAAGGAATTGGGAGGTGAAATACTATTTTCAGTGATGATGTATTCAACTTTCTTGAAAAGTCAGGTTGCTTAGTGAAAATAAATGCTTCCAATGAACATGTCTTTGGTTCTTGGTATTTCAAAATATTCATCCATGAAAAGATCTCTTTTTCCTCTCCCAAAGATGCTGGGATTATAGTTACTGTAGTAAATCTCCAGGAGTTATATACTATACATAATAAAACTGATAGTTTATTAAGTTCAATAATAAAACTATGTGTAAAACGAAGCCTAACATATTAGGAAGGTAAACCGTGCTGACCCGGACTACACATTTATAGAATTTTAGCATCTGTAGGTCGTTATGTAGGATTTTACTATCTCCAGTTCAATATAGTCTTCTGATTAAAAACCTACTTACTACTTATCTAGTTATTTTTTTACTAGCTTGCAGTCAGCGTGCATCACAAAATGTAATTTAGTCAGACACCTTGTCTTGGAGCAGATGTAACGAATGCTTTGAAAAAAGGAGCAGTTATCCATTAAAAAATAAAGAAAGCTGAGAAGTCAAGGGGAACCATCCATCCTCTGAGAACTTTGGCTCTAGGAGAACTCAGTCCCTGGAGTAGGGGATCTGCTCCCTGCAGCATGAACAAGACCTTCACCTGGGTTCCACGGGGGCCAAGAAGAGAGATGTGGCTGGTGCCGAGGAATGGCGGAGCTGAAGACGTGAATGTTGTATTCTGGAATCTGGTTGGATGTGCCCCAGTGTCTCCACACCTGTCCTTCCTGCCGGTGTTCCCTGCTGCACACTCAGGAGAGAAATGAGGGAGACCCTGGGGTCTGGTGGAAAAGGCACTGAACTACGACTAGACCTATGGATAATAGAGAAATGGGGGTCTATGTCAAGGTAGCCTTCAAGGGAAAGAGCAAATAGGCTGGTCGGTTCAAAGGCCTTCTGTAATAGACCTGCAGAGTTTTACATGATGTGGATAAGAAGGAAGGAGATCTCCATAGGGAACAGGGGAAACAGCTGGAGTGAAAAGAACCTTGTATCCCTTGTTCTATTTTCAGTGCTCTTTTAAAATAAACATTGAATTGAACAGGACCCCCAAAAAGTAATAATTGCTTATCTCCCCAATTCTCGGAGTGTTGGCAGTGTACTAGGTTGGCACAGTAGCAAGATAGTGTTACCAAATCTTTCCATGAATAATGCTGGAATTTTTAGCGTTTTGAGACGAGTTGTTTGCAAGTTGCTGTTACATTAATATACTTAAAGAAAAGAACCAATTTTCATTTATCAGTTGTACCTAAAACATTGTTTTTTGAGCTTATATACAATTACATGAGTCCTTTGAAAGGTGAGTAAATATTGAGCCAAGTTCTTTATCCACTTTAACTGAAGTATTTTAGACGTGGGTGAATAAGTGAGTCATGACTCCTATAGAGCCTTGAGAGAGAGACATTATGTTTCTGCTCTTGCTGAAGGAAAGGGAGAGATTTCATAGATATAGAAATGATTTAAATTCATTTGCGTAGTACCTGTATTAGTCAAAGTCCCCCCAGAAAAACAGAATCAATAGTAGAAATATGCATATATTAATATTTATATTCATATTCACATTCAAACAGAATGAGAGAAAGGGATAGAGAAAGAGGGTTCTTTGGAGGAAGTGGCTCATACAATTATGGATGCTAAGAAGCATGATCTGCCCTCTGCAAGCTATAGACCCAAGAAGGCCAGTAATATAATATAATATAATATAATATAATATTACTATACTGTAATATAATAGTCCAAAGGCCTGAGATCTAGGGGAGCAAATAGCATAAATCTCAGTTCACCACAGAAGAAAACCAGTGTCCCAGCTCAAACAGGCAGGCACGAAGAGAATGGGGAAAATTCTTCCTTCCTCTGCCTTTTTGTTCTATTCAGGCCTTCAATAGATTGAATGATGCTCATCCACAGAGGGAAACAAAATCTAATTTCTGATTCTAATTCCGATTTAGATTTTAATCTAAAGTCTGATCCAAATGCTAATCTCATCCAGAAACCCTCTCGCAGACACACCTAGCGGAGTTTAAGCTAGACACCCTCCGGCTGGGTAGGTTGACACGTAAAATCCATTACCATGGGCTTTAAATCACATTTCCACCTATTATCAAACACACACTTCACCCCTTAAAGCTGAATATTCGTCTCATTTTACGGTTCAAAACTGAGCTTCAGGTGAGTTACATATGCATACACAGAGTTATTTTAATCAAATCGTAGCATTTTTAGAAATTATCTACTTCAATGTCCTGCATTTACATGTAGACTAAGCCTCTGCCCCGACCCCAGCCAGAGTTTTAAAGGTTTATGGTCAGACGGTCTGTGGTCCTGCAATGACCCAGCGACTGATTCAGAATGGAGTCCAGACACCTGGACACTTATCCAGGGACCCTGCCCATGGCCAGCCAACACTGTGATGAGCCAGCGTGGGCTCACGCATGCTCCCTTTGTTCTGGGCAGAGGAGTAGTAGGGGCTTAAGCAGGAGACATCAGACAGGATGGCAGTGGTGAGGGAACCATTCCAAATTTCCTACCTGCCACCTGATCAGAAAGAGCCCTACCCCACAGACACAAAAACTATACTACCTGGGGCTGGCTATATGGCTGTGCAGGTCCAGTTCCCTGAGAAGGTGACTCTCCATGGGGATCCATACACCAGCAGGAGAAGGGAAGGCAGCAGGACCAGGCAGAGGGAAAAATCAGATAGCAACGTAGTCACTAGTCATGACATCCTGCAACCTACTCCACGGGGGTTCTGCTGGAGCAGGGGTGGCCCTGCTGGGTGGCCCTGGGTTGGGGAGGGAAGGTTGCAGGCTTTTGTATCCCAACATCGTCTGTCTAGTCATCAGATGTAAGTTCCCAGTGGGCGCAGCAGATCTCCTGAGCTGAGGTCAGTTCACAGGGAGGGCTATGACAGGGTTGTCAGCCAGCTGTTCTCCCATCCCTTGAGGAGCACCCCTGCCTCCTGAAGGAAGAGGGGGCGATGCACCACAAGGTCCAGTACAAGGGGAGACACAAACCCTGAGCAGGAGCCAATGCCGTGGACCCAGTGTATCTTTCATGAGCCTGACTTCAGATGCTGAGAAGCTTTGAAAACTATCTTTGTTGGGGCGCCCAGGTGGCTCTGTGGGTTAAGTGTCCAAATTTTGATTTTGGCTCAGGTCGTGATCTCAGAGTCCTGAGATCGAGCCCTGCATGGGGCTATGTGCTTAGTGGGGAGTCTGCTTAAGATTCTCTCTTTCCTTCTCCCTCTGCCCCTCCCTACACACTTTCTCTCTAAAATAAATAAATAAATAAATAAATGCATGGGTTTTTTTTTTTTTTTTGGTTTTTTTTTTTTTTTAAAGAAAACTCTCTTTGCTGATTACATGGCATGGTTAACATGGTACCTAGTAAGTACAGAGACATGTTACTTCCACATTGTAAACTTTCATTAAAATATTATTATTACTGATATTATTATAATTATTATTATTATTATATGCCTTCTTTTTTTAAATATTTATTTATTTATTTGACAGAGAGAGATCACAAGTAGACAGAGAGGCAGGCAGAGAGAGAGGGAAGCAGGCTCCCTGCTGAGCAGAGAGCCCGACGCGGGACTCGATTCCAGGACCCCGAGATCATGACCGGAGCCGAAGGCAGCGGCCCAACCCACTGAGCCACCCAGGCGCCCCAATTATTATTATATGCCTTCTTAAAACTGCATGCCAAGTCAAAGGAGGCACATGGAACTCCCTGACAGTCTGTTCTCTCAATCCCAGCTCCCGGACCTGTGCGTGGGAGCTCACATGCGTCTGACCATAAGCTAACATGGCAGCACTCCACGGTACCGAGAGTCCCTATTTCCTTTGGATGGAGGTGGGGGGTGTGGTCACTGTGCTTTTATTTTGTGGGAAACTCAGATTAGTGGAGATAAATTAATTCATTCTATGCAGCTCCAGGCAAATACATGCCAGGAAAAGCACACATGCCAACATTCATTATAAATTCCAAAATCCCCTTTATTACCAGGAAAGCATTTGTTTCTGACTAAAGGTCATCAAACACTTGGCACAGGAGGCCATTCACTGGGGTTTAAAAACCTGTACAGGACACGTGTTGTTTCTGACTACCCACCATTCAGTCCCCATTCATTCACTCCCCAGACTTTCCTCCCAGGACAAACCTTCCTGCCATTCCTTACCATCTAGTCCACCCCAGAGATGGTCCCTTACCCCAGCTAAGAGCAAGGCAAAAGCTCCAAGCCAGGCTAGACCATGCCAGTCCCCCTCTTTCTCTCCAGGGGTTTAACCTAGAGATGAATGAGACAAAGGCAGAAAAGACTTTAAGCTGATGCATCCTATTGGTGGTTGCCCAAATAAACATTCCATTAGTTCCTACGATCTCCGTATTTGGTTCCTGACCTTTCCAAAGCCTAGTTTTCATTGATTCTGTGAGAGGCCTTGTACCCTTCCAGTGAATTCCTTTTCTTTCTTAAGTCAAACAACGTTAATATGTATGGCATCCACCCAAGACACCGAAGGCCTTAACTGATAAGGACTAGATTTTTCAAAGTAACCCAGTTTTTTGGTTTTTTGTGTGTGTGTGTTTTTTTTTTTTTTTAGATTTTATTTATTTGACAGAGAGAGAAAGAGAGAGAGAGAGCACAAGCAGGGAGAGTGGCAGAGGGATTACCAGACTCCCCAGTGAGCAGGGAGCCCGATGCAGGGCTGGATCCCAAGGCCCTGGGACCATAACCTGAGCCGAACCGAAGGCAGACATTTAACTGACTGAGCCACCCAAGCACCCTAACCAAGTTCTTCTCTAATATCCTAACCTTGGAAAATATACTTTCTTTCAATGAAGTAAAAGAACATAAAACCTTCCCTTACGCTTGGTTTCTTCATCTGGAAGATTTTCCGAGTAAAGTTGAAAAGAGAGCCTGAGAATGCAGGATACCACCATAAAACCCTTGAATGAACACATGTTTTAACATGTTTTAAATATATTTTACTTTAAACAAGTCAGAATTTTTTTTTCCTTTACCCATGTATAAAAAAAATACATTGATCAACTGAAATTTCATCAAAAAGGCCAACACTGTCTACCAACAGTGCAACATTTAGTGAATTAATCTGTAAATGTACCTAAGCTGGTCTCGGGCTGAAATCCTAAAGTCTAGATTTACCCATCAGAGAGAGCATCTTTTTCCAAAATGTCCTTTACTTAGATGTTTGCTTGTATCCTGCTATGAATTATTTAATATATTAAGAAACACATGATCTCAGAAAAGATATGATGTAGAGGGAAGTTCCAACAACAAAATGACATTTCAAACCCCCTAATTTACAATGAAATTAATTCAGTAATCCTTTATTGAACATCTACTGTGTGTAATTTGCTAAACTAACTCTTTTAGGTGGTTTCTAAAGTGAATGAGACAACATCCTACCCTAAAAAGTTTGCAAGATGCTTATGAAAAGTCAGGATTATAAGGAAATATGACAGGTCAGTCAGCATGGGCTTCATGAAAGAAAGAGCATGTGAGCTAGGACTTGACAGACAAGCGGGACATCAGCAGATAGAGAAAAAGAATTGGAGTTTCCAGAAATAGGGAATAACATAAAGAATTACATGGTGAGAGAGAAAAAAAAATCAACTTCTCTGGATTATCTGGTATATGCAAGAAGGTAATAGTGAATTAAAGTACGAGAGTTGACATGTACATTCCTGAAGAGGGTCATAAATGACTCAGTGATGCGCTTTGATGCATTTCTTCTTTCAGTAACACAAGGGCCTATGCTGTCCACAAGATTTCACTAGAACAATTGATTCCAGCTGCTCTGGAGGTAGAAGTTAGACTAGGAGAAGGAGCCTCTCTGTCTGTTGTCACATACAAAAATTGACTTGAGATACAACATAGTCCTACATGTAAAAGGTAAACCTCACAAAGCTTCTAGAACAAGAAAAGGAGGCAATGATTTTTTAGACAAGACACAAAGAGACTACCCATAAAAACATTGAGCAATTCAACTTTATTGCAATCAAAAACTACTAGTCATAGGCACCATTAAAAATAACAAAGCAAAGGGGGGCACCTGGGTGGCTCAGTGGGTTAAAGCCTCTGCCTTGGGCTCTGGTCGTGATCCCGGTGTCCTGGGATTGAGCCCCGCATCAGGACTCTGCTCTGCAAGCAGCTTATTTCCTCCTCTCTCTCTGCCTCTTGTGATCTCTGTCAAATAGATAAATAAAATCTTAAAAAAAAAAAAATACCAAAGCAAAGGAATGCCTGGGTGGCTCATTTGGTTAAGCATCTGTCTTTGGCTCAGGTCATGATCCCAGGTCCCGCAATCGAGCCCCTCATTGGGCTCCGTGCTCAGCAGGAAGCCTGCTTCTCCCTCTCCCACTCCCCCTGTTTGTGTTTCCTCTCCTGCTGTGTCTCCCTGTCAAATAAATAAATAAAATCTTTAAAAAAAATAATAAAGGAAAAACAAAAAGATTTGGAGAAAATATTTGCAATATCTATCTCTAAAACCTGACATTTATCCGGATAATATAAATAATCCCTATGATGAGATAACATAAAGACAAACAACAACAAAACATGACTTGAAATCCTTGACTGAACACAAAAGAAGTTGTATGAATGGCCAGTTGGTATGTGAAAAATTACTTTTATTCATTGGGAAAAGGCAACTCAAATTCACAAAGAAATGATAGTACAAGGCTATCTGAATGGCTTCAATTAGAAAGACTGACAACATCGAAAGTTGGGAAGGATGTGTAGGAACTGGACCTTTTCTCTGGGCTGGTGGGCTGTAGACCATATGACCACTGTGAAAAATAACATGGCAGCCTATATCAAAAACACACTGACCTTGTGACTTGTCAATCGCACCCCTAAATGTTTATTCAATACAAATGAAAACATAGGTTCATAAAAAGACATATACAAAAATGTTTATAGCATCTGTGTTCATAATAGCCTCAAACCAGAATAGGTTCCCCAAACTGGGATCCAACAGAGAATGTATAAACAAACTGCCATATATGCCTTGAAAAGCTACTTGTTAATAAAAAAAGAATGAGCTCCTACAGTAATGAGCAAATCAACAGTAGAGGGAAAGAATACAATGATGGGCACATCGTGGGAAGCAGAGGTACATTCAGTATCTTGAAATCCTCAAAATAAGCCAGATGGGTGGGTGGCAGAGGCAAGAAAGAGAAGAAAACAAACTGTACAAATAAAATCACAGAATAATATGGTAGAAATTACATCACTGGCACACAGTAAATAGGTTAAGTCCATATCATTTCTTAACCCGATACTACATTCATTCGTATGAACTTGGACATGCCACTTAATTTCCCTTTGTAAAACAGAGTTTGAATAAACTGCTCTCGGAGTTTTTTCCAGCCAACTTTGAGCCTAATGCAGGATAAATTCTTACTTAAAAGGGACAAAAATATCAACGTAGATAAATAATAACCCTAGTTTACATTGTAATATTCATCCATTTGAGGGTCAAAACGCCTTTTTTTTTTAATAAGTGTAAACTCTGAAGCCCTTGGCTTATCTGAGATTCCACATCTTAGAGTGAAAGATTTGGCTTGAAAGTGCTTTCCACCCAAATGAGAGACCCTCACACTAACACTCCTTTACGAACCAGATAAATAAATCCTCCATTTCCTTCAGCTCATTCAGTTTCTGGATTTGGACACAGCCCTCCTCCCTTACCCTCTTTCCTAGTGTTTGGCTCATTAACAGATTCATTTGATACTTTCCCGGGGAACTTGCCACCTTCCCTGGGTGACTTGGGACCAAGAGCTTGTAAGAGTCCTGCCTCCTTTCTGGATGGTACTGGACCGAGTTAGTGAGAAGCGCAGCTCCCTTGAGGACCCTGATCGGCCCCTAATTAGTGGTAACGGAAAGACTGGAAACACTCCCAGATGGTATCAGGAAGTCAAATGAGCCCTTCTAATCGCTTACCTTTCAAGGCAAATAGGGGGAAGAGAAATGCGTCCCTAAAGGCAATTCAAAGAAGAAAGCACACAAGTGTTTACTAAGAGCACCACGAATTTTTATTGGATGCTTCTTCTTGGTGATTTCTTTATTACAAAGAAAACGCATCCATGTCAGGGAGTCACAGTGCAATGCTACATGAAGGGATCAGACCTTCCATCCTTTTTATTCGTCTTTCTGGGAAAACATGGATCTGTCTTTCATGCATGTTTCCCTACAGAGAAAGATTTATAATTGGGGTTGCTGAGGGAGTCCCCGGGGATTGTTATTTTCAGAGAAAACTCCAGAAACATTGCTGATTACCTGTGCAAGTCTCCTCCTCTGGGTGGTCAACAACCCGGCCTCCAGGAGGATTAATCTTCTAAATTCTATTCTATCCCATTTATTTGACATATCCCATTGAGTTAGAAATGAACACCGCCTAATCAGTATCCTATTGATAGGGAAGGCAGTCAATCCTATTCACTCTGGAAAGAGGCTTGGTGGGGACCCGTTAGGGCCAGGTGGTCCAGAAATCTTTCCTCCCCCCAAAGTAACCTCCTAAGCAGAAAGGCTTAAGTGTCAATGTTTCAACAACAGCGGGATATCTTACATTCAGCTCTGAGTAAAATATGTAACAACAATTAACAGTATGTGTAGGTACTTGGTTGTTGTTTTGTTTTTAGCTTCTTGCAAACACTATATTCACAGACATCCAAAAGTCAAACTGTATTACAAACTTTATAACAAAACATCTGCTTCAGGGCCTCAGACCATTCTGCAGCCAGCAAATTAATTTAAAGAATATAGAGACACCATTGAGGGAGTGGGTGTGTGTTGGGGAGGGAGGGGGAGGCTGCTCCTAAAATACCAGTTTGGGGAGGAAGGGGTTAAAAGGTCGAGGTTCTAGAGTACCTCTATACACTCAGCCAGGACCACGGGGTCTGGTCAGCTTTCAGATTCTGGTCCAAAAGGGACTCCCGGGTATTTTTCCTTCTTTCTTGTTTTGCCGTCAAGGAGCAATTTCACAAAAGCCAGAGGACATACGTAGGGTAATGGCTCTGGCCTGTTATGCGAGGTAGCAAGAAGAAAGTACTGGGCAAGCAGATGGTTTCCAGATCTGAGCCAGGCCAGGCCTTTTGGCTCCGCCCCAAAGCGCACCCCGCACTCCTCAGCCCTTACTGCCTGGTTCCTTGGCCTCACACTTCCCCACCCCCATGCCTCGCCCCCACCCCCGCCCCGTGGGGCAAGCACATTTTGAGGCTAATGAACGATGCCTACTAAACCCAGTTTCTGTCTGAATCATACATGGAGGAACACCTGAACACACTCAAAAGGGTATTTTTTTCTTTCTTTCTTTCTTTCTTCCTTTCTTTCTTTCTTTCTTTTTCCTTCCTTCCTTCCTTCCTTCCTTCCTTCCTTCCTTCTTTCTTTCTGTAGGCCACATGGGGCTTTTTTTCTCACTGCGTATTACCTCACTGAACAAACAGTATTCCAAATGGGAAGGAAGGCCAAACATTTTGCCAAATACACTTTCATTGGAGGAGACATTACTGTCAGAAACAAAACATCATCTCTTTCCTTGGAAGCCTTTGTCTCCCTTCATCCTGCATTCCACTCTATCACCCGTTCCCCTATTTTTATAGGCCCACGAGGCACTGAAGGTGCAATGACGAATAGATCCCTGTCCAAACGCATTCCTTTCTATTCACATCTTCTTCCTCCCATACACCTCCAAGGGTGTCTTTCTACCAGCTGATTAATTTTGTGATTTTTAGCACTACGGTGCAGTAGAAAGCTGCTTAAACCAATGATGGATTTGTCTACCCTCAAGCTCACACGGGCCATAGTTATCAAGGCAATGAGAAGAAATCGGAACATGACAGCAATTCTCAAAACCCACCTCGCACGCTTACACGCGTCTGGCTGATTCTGCGTCCAATAGGAGGTATTGCCATCAGACCGTGAAAAACTAGTGGGAAAATTCTTCCCAAGAGGTGAAGATATGTTCAGGCACTGATTCTGTTCTCCAGAAAATAGAACTGACCAACTGCACCTCAAAGAGAATTTATAGTTACCTCAAATCTCTCAATCCAGTGGTCGCCATGGAAACACAGATAACATGTGGACCAATGCTCAGGAGGAGTGGAAGAACAGGACTTCCCATCCCTTTGTGACTGTCCTAACACAGTCACGGTTTTGGTTTCCCATATCATGTAGTTAAGCTCATGAGGTTTCACACACGGAGTTACTTCCAGTAGAAGGAATCACTGTGTCATGGAGATAGTATCATTCACATCTGGACATTACCTCTGCTTCCCTCTTTGGTATTCAAATTGCTTTCACTTACGATTCCTTGTTTACTTCTGATAACAAGGCCAGAAGGTGGTTATTATACCCATTTCACTGAGGAGAGAGGAGGACAGAATGTTCAAGTGATCTGCCTTATCCATCTTCCCATGGGCACCACTTGGGACGCCAACCTGTGAAATCGTCTTTAAGCTGCACCAGTGATTCCATTAAGCTTTATCAAGCAGGGTAAGTGGCAGACACCCTATGAGGTGTTCCCAACAGGGCAGATCTCAAGTTTTCGCAACCCAGAGTGGGCTGCTGACCCCCTCCCGAAGACCTCAGAGTGCTTTTTATGTAACACTTAACAGATTCTACTCAACTATTTTCATGTCATTCTCCCAGCACCTTGTGATGTACTCAAAATCAGGCACCCTGTCTTCTTCAACTTTGTCTTCAGCATCTAGCCCAGTGCCTGGAACCCAGGAGGTTAAAAGCTATGCCAAATAAAGGAACACCACCACTACTAAAATGTAGTCAAATACATATAGTGCTAGGACAGAAGCAACAGGAAGGCATTAGAGAAACAGCAAGGGATGAGGGACTCAGTCTGCCTGGCAACTACAGAAGGCTCCACCAGGAAGGTGGCATTTGACCCAAGACCTCATCCAATAGAGAGGGAAGGGAAGGGCATTCCAGATGTGGGAAC
Source organism: Neogale vison (assembly GCF_020171115.1). Taxonomy (NCBI): domain Eukaryota; kingdom Metazoa; phylum Chordata; class Mammalia; order Carnivora; family Mustelidae; genus Neogale; species Neogale vison. The sequence continues at coordinate 10,971,908 of NC_058100.1, forward strand.
TTCACGAACTCATCAGTCTTATCCAGCGTGGCCCTGCACGGCCTGACTCAGAAGTCAGGGCCTGAGGGGGAGTCACAGAAGATCAGCACAGAAAACTACAGTAAAGAGATTATTTTATTCAACAAGTGAAATTTTAATTCACTTAAAGTCATTAAAATAATCTAAACAGATTGACTACTTTGAACAACTTGAACTGTTTTAATTCAAATTGGTGATCATTAATTCATTAGAGTAAAAAAAATCAAACTCTGGTTCCTAAGAATATTGTCTGAAGCAAGTTATCAAATAAGGCCCCGGGCAGAGGGGAAGATCCACAGGCTGAAGGTTGTTGTGAAGCGGAGGCTGAAGCGGGCGCCCCGGGCACGGTCGCCCCGCCTCCCCAGCCCGGGGCTCCGCCCCTTCGTGGCCCGGGAGGAGCGCGCTCCGCAGGACCGCCGCACCTGGCGCGCATTCCCGGGCCTGCGGCCGCACCTCCGGGACGGGGACCGACGGGCGTCTGAGCTGCAGCACCTTTAGGGATCCCCGAGGCCCTCTCAATCAATAATCCCCGGGGTTTTTTATGAGGGTTGGATTATGAGGATTTGGAAAGGGGACGATTAAGCAATACTTCAAAGAGGAGCCGCAGCTGCACCTGCAACATTTATGAAGATCTATTAATAGAAAGCACACGATCCAGCAGTAATCCCTAATTCATAGAAAATCGATGATTTATGCTTTTGGGTCCAAGAGGCACTGAGGACCTTAGTTCATGGGCTGCCTGGAGGCAGGGGGTGCTCGCTCCACATCTGGTCAAGACTGACATGGGTCACAGGAGGTTTGCATGGGACACTTTCTGTCCTACTAGTACATGGGAAACAAGCTTGCAGAACCACGGTCAGTCCCTGGAGGACCTAATCTCTTTTTTCTTCTTTCCGAGGATGTCAACTGCTTTGGTGCAGATTCTAGATGAACAGCCAGGTCTGGTGTTAGTAGGTACAACGCCCATTTGCTGTGAACTCAAAGGCAGACCAGGGGTCTGTTCCTAGCTAAGCTGCTCCCTTCTTCCTCCTCCTCACCTGGATCTCCCTTTTGTCATCTGGAGAATGGTGACAGTCACACCAGCGATCATCAGAATGGCTTGTGGGTGGCTTGGGAATTCAAGAATCCGTCTGGGTCCTATTTGATCCTAAAGGTTTATGTACGTGAATTTCTCATGAAAAGAACCATGGAACAGATCCATTAATTAATGCCTTAGTTCATCTCAGAGAGCCAAAAGCCAGCTGCCTTCTGGGGATAGTTTTGCTGAATATAACAAAAAGACAAAAGCATGTTTCAGTTTCAGGGGGAAGGATTCAGATTATATAACACTAAAGAGAAAACTCCGCAAATAGTAAAGGTAGTAAAATAATCTTTCGTCAAGAAAGGAACATTCAGTAGAAGATGAGGGGCAGGGACAGACCCAAAGACGTATTTCCCTGATGATCTATTGAACTGTTTATGAATGAACAAGCGTCGGCAGAACATTTCTCTGATTTAAAGACTTCATATTCTTTTTCATTGTTGTTGTTCCTGGCTCACACACAAAAATATTCTCTACCTGTTATTATTTATATCCAATTCTTTGCTTACATCGCCATGAATATCTTACTTAGTTTCAGCCCCCAGGTAACACCTCTGCCTTGTGAACAGAAATCTGAGACACAAAACCAAAACTTCAAAGCACCGTAATTTAAGAGGTGATTAACCTTGCTGCAAAGAAGTCTCCAGCATCCCAGAGTTCACCACAGGGCTCCTTTCTGTGGACAGACATAAGTCCGTAGAGAGCTCTCATGGAATAGGAGGGAGGACAATGGATGGGCGAAAGGAGGGCCAGGAGAACCCCCTTCCCGTGGTGAAGAGCAGCCAGCAGCAGACACAGCGACCCCAGGGAAAAATGCCCTTCATGGAAAAGATGTCAAGATTCAACTGGATCATTTCCCTGTACAGTGAATTTTTTTCTCTATCATAAATACATTGTCTTGGGTTCTGTTTCTGTTTTTGTTTTAGAAAAGGGGCAAAACTGTTAGAGAGTAGTAGGGAATTTGGGTAAATTGGAAGGGGAGGTGAACCATGAGAGACTATGGACTCTGAAAAACAGTCTGAAGGGTTTGAAGTGGCGGGGGGGTGGGAGGTTGGGGTACCAGGTGGTGGGTATTATAGAGGGCACAGCTTGCATGGAGCACTGGGTGTGGTGAAAAAATAATGAATAATGTTTTTCTGAAAATAAATAAATTGGGGGAAAAAAATAAAAATAAAATACAACTAAAATTAAAAAAAAAAAAAGAAAATACACATTGCCATTCATCTCATTGTCTGCGACTAACCACTGCAGCTATTTTGGTGGATTTCTTTCTATTATTTCTGTTCTATGACTCTCTCTTCAGAGATAGACCATATGGATACTGGTACAAGTTTTTTGTTGTTAAACAAAGCGGAGGTCACACCCTGTGTTATTTTATGTTGTCCTTTTTCGTTTGATACCACCTCATAGAGACTCTCTTGCACTACTAGATATTATTCTAAAACATAAATTTTCATGACTCTAAAACTTTGGTTATAAATTAATTTACGTAAGCATGTCCCCCTTTTGCTGAAAGTGTTACGGACTTTTCACTATTTTAAATAACACAAGTACAAGCGTCCTTGTTTAGCTCAGGGAAGTAGTAAGATGGAGTGTTAGGACAACACACTCCAGAGCCAGTTTGAGTCCCACCACGAGCTGTGTGTCTTTGGGCAAATGACATCAGTTCTCTGCACCTCAGTGTTCTCACCTGTAGAACAGGCCTATTAGAGCAACCCCCCCCCAGCCCAGAAGCTATTCTTGGGTGTTAATGATTGAGTATATGTAACATCCTTAGAATTGTAAGGTAACACCTGATACGTCATAAGAACAATACAATTATTGGTTATTGTTATTATAATGATCTTCATTATAACTGAGCTTGCTCAGTTTTCTCTGATTGTCCAGGACTCACCCCAGCCCTGCACTCAGGTTGGTGTTTTAGAGTACAGGTCCTTTCTCATCCTCCATACTGGGTTCAGTTGTGGGTCCGGTCCTGGAGAGGTGACAGTCATGGGGTTCGCCAGCCTAAACCCCCTCCTTGTCATCTTTTCTGTGTTTAGTGGCCGCACAATCCAAAAATAGCATCTCTGAAGACACAGTCATTTCTGTCTTTCTTTCCTCTCCCCACTCTCTGTCCCCCACATCCATACCCTCACTCCTTCGGGCATAGGCAATTCCCTTCCCATCAGGCACAAACATAAATCCTTAACCCTACATACATCAAGAGGAAATGGGGGCAACGCTGAGTCCACAAGCCCTATCTTTGGAGTAATTTCTAACCATAAACTTCGAGGGGTTTTGCTTCTTTTTCTGTGTTTCTTTTGTTCTCAGGACTGTGACTTATGCTTTAGGCCATATCAATGTGGAGGACATCTTTCCTCCTTTGTTGAAGGGATTTCAGTGAGAAGAGAAAAAATGGACTGTGTGTATCTACAGGAAACGAAGAGTTTTTTCTCTCTCTCTCTCACCCCCTCCCTTTCTTTCTCCTTCTGAGAGCCACAGTTTGGCAAACACCTCACCTCAGAATTTCTGACATTAATGAGGTAGTGGGGAGTGGAGAGCTGTCTGCTGAGAGACAAACTTCAGGAAGATTGCTCAGAGCATCTTGCTCAGCAGAACTGATAAGCTGAAACCAACCGTAACCCAGTAAACAAACCACATAGGAAAGACCAGAACTATTTTACAGTTTCGCTCCAAGAAATGGAACTCTGGGGTTCTGTGTGCTGGATGAACTGAGTTATGTGGAGAGGACTAGGTCAGAAAGCAAACCAAGGGGATGTTTTCCTGTTTAAAAATCTGCAGGCTGGGGTTAGCTTTTATAATCTTGTGGAATAAAACTTACAGGAAAGGAGATTCCTAAAATAGTACATGTTGAGATCACTCTTTCCTGATGGCTCTCTCTCTCTCGTCTCTTTCCTTCCTTTGCCTTCCACTGAGTTCCCTACACCTCTCCATAGGCCTAACACTAAATTTCCAGCTGGCCATCATCCAGGCAGATATTTTTTACAGGGTAATTCCACACGCTGCATGTTCTTTTCTGTCTAAATGAATCATCAAGCCTTTTCCAATTTTTTGTTTATTTGCTTGCTGATAAGGGAGGCCATGTTCTTTCTCAAAGAGAATGTGCTGATATCTGTGGAGTGGCAGAAAAACTTGTGTTCCAGTACAGTTCCTGCCCACTGTCAATGATGCAGTGAGCGCAAGTCACCAACTTTGGACTTACTCATCTGTAAAATGGGAATCCTGCCAGTCTGGCCTACAGCCTATGATTATTGTAAGGAAGAAAAGGGATAGTGTTTAAAAAATAAAGTGAAAGAGATAATGTTTGTATGAAGTGCTTCATAAATTAAAAAGGGTTCTCTCACATAACATACCAACTGTTCCCAAACCCAGCTAAGTCTTCTGGGGTAAGTCAGTCCTACGGAAGAATTTAAATCACATTTCATTCCGAGCCAGATGACATGCCTGAGTCACTTGCCCAGTCACAGTCTTAATTGGATGGCTCTGTAGGTTAGGTTTCTCCCTTTTGTTCCTAAAATGTTTGCTTTGTCTCTTTTCACAGAATTATTTCCTTGCTTCTAATGAAACTTTTAAAGTCATCAGAAACCAGTTAGGTTTAGGTTAGCTCTAAATGTCAAATTTGCTGGTCTGTTTACTTCAGAAGACAATATATCTGCATACCTGGGAAGAAAAGCTAGAAGAAACGGTGACTAGCTGTGAGAGATTAATTTTTGGAGAGGCTTGTAACTTCTTCTCTTGCCCGGGGCAGTAATTAGATGCCTAAGCCCATAAAAATTAGCAATAACAACCCTGGTCACTTGTCAAGGTACTATCAGGGGAGTAAAAAGAGTATGTTGGGGGGGGGCGCCTGGGTGGCTCAGTGGGTTAAAGCCTCTGCCTTTGGCTCAGGTTGTGATCCCAGGGTCCTGGGATCAAGCCCCACATCAGGCTCTCTGCTCTGTCGGGAGCCTGCTTCCTCCTCTCTCTCTCTGCCTGCCTCTCTGCCTACTTGTGATGTCTGTCAAATAAATAAATAAAATCTTAAAAAACAAAAAACAAAAAACAAAAAAACCTCTGTGGGGTGATAAGCTGATGAAAACCAGGAGATGCCTGATTACCCACCCTTGAGTAGTCACTTCTACACCTCTTTCCCACCTGACGCCCCCACATCCAACCCTAAAAAATTATGAAGTCACTTGATGAATGACTGAAGTTAAATCCAGGATCAGAAGGCTTGCTTGGTGAAGTGGAAGCAATGGATGTGGTTGCATATGTTTTCCTAGTGCCAATGGCTTTCCAGACTGGATCTCATCATCTTCCCTTCCTTTTAATTTGCAGGGAACAAGAGACACACCAGGACTTAACCTTTAGCCTATCGCTGGAGAATGCCACCTGATGTGTAGGTGGCACATCCTGGGGAACGTGAACTTTCAGACTGCTACAGTTATTTACCTGAGGAATGGATCTACTACAGAATAAAACCACCAACCAAAGAAAATGTATCTCCTGAAACAGCATAACTGTGATGGACACATCAATAATGTAAAACAAACACAATAAACAATGCCAATAGGGACGCCTGGGTGGCGCAGTTGGTTAAACGACTGCCTCCGGCTCAGGGCGTGATCCTGGAGTCCCGGGATCGAGTCCCACATCAGGCTCCCAGCTCCATGGGGAGTCTGCTTCTCCCTCTGACCTTCTCCTCGCTCATGCTCTCTCTCACTGTCTCTCTCTCTCTCAAATAAATAAATAAAAAAAAAATAATAAATAAATAATAAAAAAAAAACAATGCCAATAGACAAAGATATTTGTAAGTTCAATCAAGAGCAAGAGATCCTAAAAAGAACCAAGTAGATTTGCTAAGTATAAACAAACATAATAGCAGAAGTAAGGAACCCAATAGATGGTATAAATGACAGAAGAGGTAAAGCTGTGAAATTAGACACTGGGTAAGCAGACACTAAGAAAAGATTCCTTTCTTTTATACAAAATACACAAGAAAAGCTAAGAGATATGGAAGGTATAAGTAGAAGTTTCAGTGTGCAGATAATGAAGCTGCCACAATAAAAGAAATAAATACAGAATGAAGACATTTAAAAAATCATGATTAAACCTTCCAGTTTAACAAGAGATGAGCTTTTCATTAACAACAGATGAAAAAGTTTAGATTTAAAAGGCTTGTAGTATGCCTAAATGTGTTATAATGAGACCTAAGAGAAATCAAAGACAAAGAAATTATTTAAAATGCTTCCAAAAGTAAGAAAAAAATAACCTATATGGGAAAAAAATCAAATTTCTATCATTTTAGTTGGCAGCAACTCAGAGGCAGGAAGTAGAAGAATTTTTTCAAAGGATAATAACTTAGGATCTTAAATTTCATATTAAAGGGTATTGTCACTGATATATGAAGATGTAACAAAAAATATTCTCAAACATATGGGCTTCAGATTATTTTTCCTTATTTATCCTCACTTCAAGGGAAATTACTTAAGAAAATATACAAATAAAAATAAAAGGATAAGTAGATCAGAAACATCTATAAGATGCTAAGAATTGAAAGTGATCAAATAGTTCTTCTAAGTAGAAAAATTTTTAAAAAGAGGGAGAAAGAGAAAGAATTTGTTGTTGTTTTTAAATTTTTATTTATTTTTTAATTTCTTTTCAGTGTTCCAGAATTCATTGTTTATGCACCACACCCAGTGCTCCATGAAATACGTGCCCTTCAGACAAATTGATATAACGGAGTAAGGATGGGTGAAACATGCTAACAGACTTGCTTTATTAGAGTTAGATACAGATATTGATGTTCTTAAGGAATCTATGGCAAAAACAAACATGGGAATGGATCTTGAGTTAAAAACAACTACTTTGTTTTTTTTTTTTTTTTACAAAAGAAAAGAATATGTAACTTTTAGTCAGAAAGAATAAAACTCAATAGATCTAATGGAAACAGGAAATAAGTTTTTAAAGAAATAAAAGGAAAGCATAATAAATGGAAAATATGAACTTAGATGGCAGAGATATGTTTTGCCTTAATAATAACCATAAGGAATATGGTTATATTGGTTAAAATCAAGCATGAGCTAACCATGTGTGGCTAAAAGAGACATAGTCTAAACAAAGGGATACCAAAATAGTGAAAATAAAAGAGCAGAAAAAAATGTGCTAGCCACAAATAAATCTAAAATGTATATGATAGTCTTCATATTTGATCAAATAAAATGTAAGACAATAACATTATAAGGCATACAGACAAATGTGATAGTCAGAAAAGAAACAATAGAGCAGGATGATATAATAATATAAAACTGTGTGTTCCAAATCACATGGTGCAAACATGTCAGTAGTAACAACTATCTGTATTGAAACTGGAGACTTGAGCATGTACCCCTCAGAAACTGAGGATTCAAACAGATGAGAATAAGATGAAATAAGAATAAGATAAAAATAAAAAGATACAGAGCAGACCTGAAAAATGCAAATAATAACTTTGAACTACTATTGCTTATATACATACATATATATATATATATATATATATATTCAATCACAAAGGACAATATATATAATGTATGTCACATATATAACTCTACTTGCCAAAGGCAGAGACTATACATTTTCATAGCACACATGGGATATTTACAAAAATGTACTGTGTTCTAAAACATAAAAGAATACTCAATATTATACCAAAGAAAGGAATCATACAAACTGTATTTTAAGGCCTTTATACTATAAAATAAAGGATAAGACTTTAAACAGCCCATATGTCAAGCAAGTATATAACATATTACTGAATAACCCTTTCGGGTAAAAGGAAAATCATAAACTATTTCGTTCAGAATAATCTAGGTTATGCTGAGATAATGAGAAATTGCCAAATTTCGGTGGCCCAGAACAGCAAAGGTTTGATTTTTCCTCCTGTTAGAACATACCCACCATGGGTTGGCAAGAGTCCCTTCTCTAAATGATCCTCATGCAAGAATCCAGATTGAGAGAAATTTAATCTTTGCCTCTCTTCAATTGCTATGGCAGAGTAAAGAAATCATAGTGACTTAGAACCTTGTTCTTAATATTTCTGCCCAGAAATGAGGTTAATTCTGCTCATAGTTTACATGCTCAAAGCAAATCACATGGTTATATGTAACTTCAAAGGAATTGGAGAAATGCGGTTCTACCATAAACTCAAAAGGAAGAGATCCAGAAATATGTGATGGAAAGCACTAATAATTGCTATATTATATTATATTAGAACTAATCAACAATAGAAACACAATAAAATGTGTGAAATGCTGATACAGCTTTGAAAGATAAGTTTATAGCTTTACACACAATTATCAAGAAATTTTTTAAAAATTGAAAATGTATTAATTAGACATTCAATCCAAATAAATAAAAAAGAATTTAAGAAAGATAAATGCAAATGTTAATTAAAATGAGCCAGTTAGAGAATGGAAAAAAGGCAACAGATTACTAAAAGTAAGGGTTTTTTTAAAAAGAATTAATAAAATAAAACTCTATGAAAGTTAATAGAAAAAAAAAGAGAAAATGTACAAAAAAGAGAGAGAAATGGAACTAGAAAACCAATAGTGTGAAAATAACACTAAAAAGTATTATATATGAATATAATACTTAATATAATTTCTAGAAAAATATGACTTGGCAAAGTTGAGGAAAGAAAAATGGAGAACACAGTCTAATATGCATGAAGGAAAACTGAAGACTTCTCCAAAACACCCTGACACTCAGATATCTCTACAGATGGGCTCTAACAAACTCTTGAATTGAATGACTTATTCTGTATTAATGGAAGATTTTTCCAGAAGTTGAGAATAAAGGCAAAACTTGTGCAGCTCATTTTATGAAGTTAGTCTTGGTTCTAACAACTGAATAAGGAAAATCAGAGAAAAAGTTCTATTCCATAGTCACATTTCAGTTTAAACATAGCTATAAGAAATCTTAAAGTATGGGGGCGCCTAGGTGGTCAGTCAGTTAAGCATCTGACTCTCCATCTCAGCTCAGATCTTGATCTTGGGGTCGTTAGTTTAAGTCCTGCATTGGGCTCCATGCTGGATGTGGAGGCTACTTGAATTGAAACAAAACAAAACCTTAATTATTAACTAACTGAATCCAAGAGTGTACTTTTTTAATTACCTCAAGATTAAATAAAATTTATCTCACGGAGACAAGAATGGTTTAACAACAACAAGAAAAAAAAAATCAATGAATGCAATTTGCCATATTAAAGACCAAGGAGAAAATTCATATACTGAGGTCAATTGGTCTGGGAAAAGTATTGAATAAACCTCAACATATATTTATGACTTAAAAAAAACCCATTTGGAACAGAAAGAAATTACCTTAATGACTCTTAATCTCACAAAACAAACTGAGGGGTGCTGGGGGGAGGGGGATCGGAGAGGGGGGTGGGGTTATGGAAATTGGGGAGGGTATGTGCTATGGTGAGTGCTGTGAAGTGTGTAAACCTGGTGACTCACAGACCTGTACCCCTGGGGATAAAAATACATTATATGTTTAGGGAAGCTCTATTTTTAGGCACGGCTTGCATGGAGCACTGGGTGTGGTGAAAAAATAATGAATAATGTTTTTCTGAAAATAAATAAATTGAAAAAAATAAATAAATAATAAAATAAAAATAAAATTAATTTAAAAAAATACATTATATGTTTATAAAAAATAATAATAATAAATAAGTAAAATTTAAAAAAGAAATGACTTTAAATGTTAAAAGCTTATGTAGCAGAAATACAGCAAAAATGTTCTTTTATAACAGAAATTTTAGACACAGTGATCAGTAGCAAGAATAAAATGCCAAATATTGCTACTATTATCGGACATCTGTAACTCATTAGATATCTACTGCTTTCACTGGCAAATCGTGATGAAACAAGAAAGAAGTGAGGGGGGAAGGAGAGAAGGGGAGAAATGTAATAGTCATTACTTGCAGAAGAGTTTACATCATGGGTGAGCCAACTTTGCAGTGGCCCAGGGCTCTGAGCACAAAGGGCACCATGCCTGGTTTAGTGCTCACTCAAAATTCTTAATAATCTTGTTTTTGACCTTTTGTAAATGAAATCTAATGGGACCATGAAGCATGCATGGGATCAGAGGGAAAGAGGCAGTTCACTCTTCTTGCCACTCCATTTGCACACATGAAGTCTCGCAAGCATGAATTCTGGTGGGCCCAGGATGCCCAGGGGTTCAGCAACACTCCCCGCACATATAAGGGAAAGTATGTTACACCATGACTGAGTAACAGGCGTTGTGACAGCGGGGACAGGACATGCTTTCAGCTCAAACCAGAACTTACTTCAAATGAAGAAAGAAGGCAGTGGCGTTCTCAGAAACATGAATGGCCAAGGAAACCTATGGATAGGGTTAGGATAGGATACTACAGGATATCCTCTCTTACTAATGTTCTTTCCCTGTGCTAACTAACAATTTCTGCTGAAGATGATGACACAGAAGAAAAGGGAAAGATAGGGCAGCCCGTAGTCCCTTGTCTGTTGATGATGGTAAAATGCATTTAAAATAATTACTTTCAATTAATTCAAAATTTAAAAATTTAAAATTAAATTTTAAAATTTAGTTTACTTGGTTTAGAGCAACATTCAAGGACAAAAATAAGATGCCATGACAAGACAAGAGAGACATTGCTGGAGAAAAACTTCAAATTTAGTACTTTTAGCAGCCTTTTTTTTTCCTGCTTTTTAAAGGAGTCCTGAATTTGTATTTCTTTTCTTTTTTTTTTTTAAGATTTTATTTATTTGAGAAAAACGCACATGAGAGAGAGAGAGGGAGGGAGAGAGAATGCATTAGCAGGGGATAGGGGCAGAGGAAGAGATGGGGGCTTGATCCCAGAACCCTGAGATCATGACCTGAGCCTAAGGCAGATGCTTAACCAACTAAGACACCCAGGCATCCTGACTTTGCATTTCGTGGTGGGCTGTGCAAATTATATAGCAGGCCTTATTTGCAGATGATACGATCATTTACATAGAGTTATTTTAAAAAGGAATAACCAAATTCTTAGAAGTCATAAAAGGATTTGGAATACAAGATCAGGTTTTTTTTTTTTTTTTCTCTCCCAATTTATTTATTTTCAGAAAAACAGTATTCATTATTTTTTCACCACACCCAGTGCTCCATGCAAGCTGTGCCCTCTATAATACCCGCCACCTGGTACCCCAACCTCCCACCCCCCCCGACACTTCAAACCCCTCAGACTGTTTTTCAGAGTCCATAGTCTCTCATGGTTCACCTCCCCTTCCAATTTACCCAAATTCCCTACTTCTCTCTAACGCCCCTTGTCCTCCATGCTATTGGTTATGCTCCACAAATGAGTGAAACCATATGATAATTGACTCTCTCTGCTTGACTGATTTCACTCAGCATAATCTCTTCCAGTCCCGTCCATGTTGCTACAAAAGTTGGATATTCGTCCTTTCTGATGGAGGCATAATACTCCATAGTGTATATGGACCACATCTTCCTTATCCATTCATCCGTTGAAGGGCATCTTGGTTCTTTCCATAGTTTGGAGACTGTGGCCATTGCTGCTATAAACATTGGGGTACAGATGGCCCTTCTTTTCACGACATCTGTATCTTTGGGGTAAATACCCAGGAGTGCAATTGCAGGGTCGTAGGGAAGCTCTATTTTTAATTTCTTGAGGAATCTCCACACTGTTCTCCAAAGAGGCTGCACCAACTTGCATTCCCACCAACAGTGTAAGAGGGTTCCCCTTTCTCCACATCCTCTCCAACACATGTTGTTTCCTGTTTTGTTAATTTTGGCCATTCTAACTGGTGTAAGGTGATATCTCAATGTGGTTTTAATTTGAATCTCCCTGAGGGCTAATGATGATGAGCATTTTTTCATGTGTCTGATAGCCATTTGTATGTCTTGATTGGAGAAGTGTCTGTTCATATCTTCTGCCCATTTTTTGATGTGTTTGTCTGTTTCGTGTGGGTTGAGTTTGAGGAGTTCATTATAGATCCTGGATATCAACCTTTTGTCTGTACTGTCATTTGCAAATATCTTCTCCCATTCCGTGGGTTGCCTCTTTGTTTTTTTGACTGTTTCCTTTGCTGTGCAGAAGCTTTTGATTTTGATGAAGTCCCAGAAGTTTATTTTCGCTTTTGTTTCCTTTGCCTTTGGAGACTTATCTTGAAAGAAGTTGCTGTGGCTGATATCGAAGAGATTACTGCCTATGTTCTCCTCTAAGATTCTGATAGATTCCTGTCTCACGTTGAGGTCTTTTATCCATTTTGAGTTTATCTTTGTGTACGGTGTAAGAGAATGGTCGAGTTTCATTCTTCTACATATAGCTGTCCAGTTTTCCCAGCACCATTTATTGAAGAGACTGTCTTTTTTCCACTGTATATTTTTTCCTGTTTTGTCGAAGATTAATTGACCATAGAGTTGAGGGTCCATATCAGGGCTCTCTACTCTGTTCCACTGGTCTATGTGTCTGTTTTTATGCCAGTACCATGCTGTCTTGGTGATCACAGCTTTGTAATAAAGCTTGAAATCAGGTAAGGTGATGCCGCCAGTTTTATTTTTGTTTTTCAACATTTCCTTAGCGATTCGGGCTCTCTTCTGATTCCATACAAATTTTAGGATTATTTGCTCCAGCTCTTTGAAGAATGCCGGTGGAATTTTGATCGGAATGGCATTAAAAGTATAGATTGCTCTAGGCAGTATAGACATTTTAACAATGTTTATTCTTCCGATCCAAGAGCATGGAATGGTCTTCCATCTTTTTGTGTCTTCTTCAATTTCTTTCATGAGTGTTCTATAGTTCCTCAAGTATAGATCCTTTACCTCTTTAGTTAGGTTTATTCCCAGGTATCTTATGGTTCTTGGTGCTATAGTAAATGGAATCGATTCTCTAATTTCCCTTTCTGTATTTTCATTGTTAGTGTATAAGAAAGCCACTGATTTCTGCACATTGACTTTGTATCCTGCCACGCTGCTGAATTGCTGTATGAGTTCTAGGAGTTTGGGGGTGGAGTCTTTTGGGTTTTCCATATAAAGAATCATGTCATCGGCGAAGAGAGAGAGTTTGACTTCTTCATTACCAATTTGGATACCTTTTATTTCTCTCTGTTGTCTGATTGCTGTTGCTAGGACTTCTAATACTATGTTGAATAAGAGTGGTGAAAGTGGGCATCCTTGTCTTGTTCCTGATCTCAATGGGAAGGCTGCAAGCTTTTTCCCATTGAGGATGATATTTGCTGTGGGTCTTTCATAGATAGATTTGATGAGGTTCAGGAATGTTCCCTCTATCCCTATACTTTGAAGCGTTTTAATCAGGAACGGATGTTGGATTTTGTCAAATGCTTTTTCTGCATCAATTGAGAGGACCATGTGGTTCTTCTCTCTTCTCGTATTAATTTGTTGTATCACATTGATTGATTTACGAATGTTGAACCATCCTTGTAGCCCAGGGATGAATCCCACCTGATCATGGTGGATAATCTTTTTAATGTGTTGTTGGATCCTGTTGGCTAGGATCTTGTTGAGAATCTTAGCATCCATATTCATCAGTGATATTGGTCTGAAATTCTCCTTTTTGGTAGGGTCCTTGCCTGGTTTGGGGATCAGGGTAATGCTGGCTTCATAGAAAGAGTCTGGAAGTTTTCCTTCTGCTTCAATTTTTTGAAACAGCTTCAGGAGAATAGGTGTTATTTCTTCTTGGAAGTTTTGGTAGAATTCCCCAGGAAATCCGTCAGGTCCAGGGCTCTTGTTTTTTTGGGAGATTTTTGATCACTGCTTCAATCTCGTTATTAGATATCGGTCTATTCAGGTTGTCGATTTCTTCCTGGTTCAATTTTGGTAGTTTATATTTTTCCAGGAATACATCCATTTCATCTAGGTTGCTAAGCTTATTGGCATATAACTGTTCGTAATAACTTCTGATGATTGTTTCTACTTCCTTGGTGTTAGTTGTGATCTCTCCCTTTTCATTCATAATTTTATGAATTTGGGATTTCTCTCTTTTCTTTCGGATTAGTGTAGCAAGTGGCTTATCGATCTTATTGATTCTTTCAAAAAACCAGCTTCTAGTTTCATTGATACGTTCTACTGTATCTCTGGTTTCTCCCTCATTGAAGATCAGGTTTTTTTAATTAATATGGTTTCTTCAAACTATCAATAATCAATTAGAAAATATAAAATATTTCTATTTTATAAAAAAATACAAGGCAATACTCATAAAACCAATTAGATATCCAAGATCTAACTTAACCTAAAGTACACAAGTCCTCTAGAAAAAAATGTCAGCACTCTCATAAAGGATTTAAAAGAAAATCTAATTAGATAGTCCACATTCTGGGGTGATGAAAAAATATTACAAAGGTACCAATTCTCCCCCTAATTCATCTACAAATTTAACATAGTCCTTATTACAATCCCTGCTAGATTTTTTTAAAGGTACTTGAGAAACTTACTCTAAAATTGTATATGAGAAATAAATGCCCATGAATTGCAAAGGCAAATTAGATAAAAGTGAGAACTACCCAAAGTAATGAAAACAAAAACAAAACAATACAAACTACTGATCAGTGGAACTGAACAGAAAGCCGAGTGCGATCCACACAGAACCCAATATGTGAGAAGGATGACCCCCCTGGAAGAGTAAGGGAGGAAGAGGCTCCTTTTAGTGGATAATTCGGGGGAAAATGACTCACCTTATGGAGGAACAAAGGCATTAAACCCCTATTTATCACTTTATACAACTGTATACTCTAGAAAGATTTAAACCTTAAATCTGAAAAGCAAAAGAGTAGTGTTCATAAATGATACTGGAACACAGCTGGCTTCATGGGTGTCTGGTATACATCGGGGCCAACACTCAGAAGAGCCCAGCACTTGACTGAATGCTCTACTGCTGCCATCTTGAAATTCTTAATTTTACAAAGAGTCCCCCACTTTCATTTTCCAGTGGACTGGCAATTTATGTGACTTAGAAACAGTGAAGGACTTCTTATAAAAAGCCCAAGTTAGAAGGAAATGTTATTTTTGCCACATAAAGAACAGCATGGATAAACTAATCAGACATCACCACAGATGGAGAAGTTCTTTGGGAGGTCCGAAACTGGTGACATTTAATACCTAAATGGTATAAGATACAACATCGCCAGCTACCTTAATTCTTTCCAAACTTTCAGCTTAGTTTTCATAGAAACAATGATTTTGTCTTATATTATTGTTTGTAACTTGCTTACATTCTGTTTTAATTACCTATTTTCAATAAAAAGTACAGGTGACATAAACAGGCGAGCAGATAAACACAGTCGCCTCTTGGAAAGCATTGCTCTCCATTGGTCAGAGCAACCCACCTCCGAGAAGTTCAGAGCAGCTTAGGCTTCAGAATTGGATTTTACAGAGAGACTAGAGTGTCAGTTAATCCCATGAATCAGCTAAGTGGAAGTCATTTAATTAACTGCTTAAATTATAGGTGAAAAAAAGTTCTTAGATTTCTAAAAGCTTGTGCTGGTTCCCAAAATTTCCCTTTGGAGACACTGTTAATTTTAAGAGTGTGTTGACTTCCAATATGGCTGCATGAGACTTGAGGATCAATGGTCACTGTCAATTGCTTGGCTCTCATAGAGCATAAGAACCCACAGAAACATCTGGTGATGCATTTAAAGTGCTTTCCTGCAAGAATACATGTACTTAAAGCCAAGTATTAATTTATTCACTGAGTATCACTCCTGTCCTATGAGCTACGCTCTGTAGGAATGTGTTTAGCAAATTATAATTATGGGGGAAAAAAAAATGAGAGAGAGAGAGAGAGAGAGAGAGAGAATTACCTAAAAATGACTGTCCTTCCTTAGAAGGAAGCATTTTTAGCAATATCACACACACACACACACACACACACACACACACACACAAAAAAAAAACAGATAATTACTTTGGTTTAAAAGTATGCGCAATTCTCTTCTGGAAGATAGGCATGGAAGAAGAATGTTTTGTGGAAATACTGGCTAACTCCAGACTTTTTCTCCAATCAGCAAGTTATCTCCTGACAAATGTCATTTGGGGGTCTCTCACACACTATCCTGCTCTTACTGCCAATGGGAAAGTTTCTGAAGTTCCAGTGTGTCATTTGATGTTTACAGCGTTGCCTGGTAAACAGCCTTTATCAAACTAACGATGATCTCTTTCTACTCTTATTAGAAATTTTTATCAGAATGTCTGAGGGGTGTAGTCAGTTAAGTGTCTAACTCTTGATTCGGGCTCATGCCAGGATCTCAGGGTCTTGAGATCAAGCCCCAGTCAGGCTCTGCCGTCAGCAGAGAGTCTGTCCTTTCCCCCACTCACCTGTGTGTTCTCTCTCTCTCTCAACTAAATACATAAATCTTGTAAAAACAATTTTTTTATTAGGTAGGGTTGTTGGGGTCTCTATTAAGATTGTCATGTAGTTTGGTTTCTTTTAATCTGCAACCATAAAACATTGCATTAATAGATTTCCCATGTTGAACTATTCTTGCACGACATATTACTTTTTTTGCAAACTTCTAGGTTTTACTTGCATTTGTTTATTCATGATTTTTACGTCTGTACCCATGAGTGAGATTCATCTATAGCTTTTTGCTCCTCTCTTCCAGTTTTAGTGTCAGAATTATGCCAGCCTTGAAAAAGGGCTTGGAGGGGCGCCTGGGTGGCTCAGTGGGTTAAGCCGCTGCCTTCGGCTCAGGTCATGATCTCAGGGTCCTGGGATCGAGTCCCACATCGGGCTCTCTGCTCAGCAGGGAGCCTGCTTCCCTCTCTCTCTCTCTCTGCCTGCCTCTCTGTCTACTTGTGATCTCTGTCTGTCAAATAAATAAATAAAATCTTTAAAAAAAAAAAAAAGAAAAGAAAAGGGGCTTGGAAAATATTCATATTTTTTAATGCTCCAAAATGGTTTAAATAATGGAGAAATGACATGGTTCTGGGAGCTTAATGAAACATGCCAGGAAAACCACTTTAAGCTTTTCTATAAAGATAGACCAGTCTTTTATAATTACTTCAACTTCTTTTATGATTATTGTTCTTTTCAGATTTTACATATCTCCTGAAGTCAGTATTCTTACTTTGTATTTTTCTAGAAAGTCATCGATTTCATCTACATTCTGAATTCAATGATATAAAAGTAATAAGTATATTCCCTACTTTTGAATTTGTATTGCATTTGGTTATTTTTCTTTTGTTGATTTATAAGGTAATTTTTTTTAGCTTTAAGTAGCTAAATACTCTTTTTTATGGACTTTTTTTAAAAAAAGCTTTTTGGGGACGCCTGGGTGGCGCAGTTGGTTGGACGACTGCCTTCGGCTCAGGGCGTGATCCTGGAGTCCCGGGATCGAGTCCTGCATCGGGCTCCCAGCTCCATGGGGAGTCTGCTTCGCTCTCTGACCTTCTCCTCGCTCATTCTCTCTCTCACTGTCTCTCTCTCTCAAATAAATAAAATAAAATCTTTAAAAAAAAATAAAAAAAGCTTTTTGTTTAATTTGAGGTTGTGTTATTTGTGTTAATTTCATAGTTTTATGTTTCACCAATTTCTGCTTTATGTTTATTAATGTCTTTTGTTTATTTTTATAGGCTTGTTTTTATATTTTTAATCAAATGCATAATTATTTTATTTTCATTCTTTCCTGTTTTCTAAAAAATTCACTTAAAATAATATGTAGTCACTTGAGTACTGTTTTACATTTGCATACTGCCATATTTTAATACAGAATTCCGTTCTCATATATTCTAAACGGTCTGTAATTCTATATCGAGTTTTATCGCATGTTAGAGAATATGCTCCTCTTTGTATTATAGAACTTGTAACAGGGCCAATTCTTTAAAAAAAATTCTATTTGAGAAAAATGTATTTTCCTGGTTGTGGTTAGTAAGTTATATATATGTATATTTAACCTATGTATTAATTCAATTTTTAAATTTGTAACTTTTAGCTATGACTATTTAACAATTCCTGAAAGGCCAAGTTAAAACAACTCACCATTTTATTTTTGGATTTTTCCTTGTATTCCTAGCAGTTTTTGCTTCATCTATTTCGAAGCTGTTTGGGAGGACTGTTCTTGACTCAGAACCTCTGCTAGAGTGCATGTATGCCTTGTGTACTGAGATTACATGATGCCCTTTACTCTATTGGGAAACAGTTTCCCTCCCACTGCACCCCTCCACCAGTCACATGACTTGCTCATTCCAGAAAGGCCACTTTCTCAGAAGGGCATTCCTGACCACCCTGCCAAAGTAAAAAGTCCCATCACTCTCAATGTCTAGACCCCCATATGTGTATTCATAGCCTTAATCACTACCAATTATACATATACATCCATAATTTTTTTAATCTTCTGTCGGTAGAATGTAAGATGGCTGAACGGTAGAATGTGAGATGGCTGAATGCAGCAAACGTGTCTGTCTTGAGAGTGTTACTTTCCCGGGGCTTTGACAGTGGCCAGCACGTTGCAGATGCTCAACAAATAATCCAATCAAGAAATGGGCAGAGGACATGAACAGACGTTTCTGCAAAGAAGACATCCAGATGGCCAACAGACACATGAAAAAGTGCTCCATATCACTCGGCATCAGGGAAATACAAATCAAAACCACAATGAGATATCACCTCACACCAGTCAGAATGGCTAAAATCAACAAGTCAGGAAATGACAGATGCTGGCGAGGATGTGGAGAAAGGGGAACCCTCCTACACTGTTGGTGGGAATGCAAGCTGGTGCAACCACTCTGGAAAACAGCATGGAGGTTCCTCAAAATGTTGAAAATAGAACTGCCCTATGACCCAGCAATTGCACTACTGGGAATTTACCCTAAAGATACAAACGTAGTGATCCAAAGGGGCACATGCACCCGAATGTTTATAGCAGCAATGTCCACAATAGCCAAACTATGGAAAGAACCTAGATGTCCATCAACAGATGAATGGATCAAGAAGATGTAGTATATATACACAATGGAATACTATGCAGCCATCAAAAGAAACGAAATCTTGCCATTTGCGACAACATGGATGGAACTAGAGCATATCATGCTTAGCGAAATAAGTCAAGCTGAGAAAGACAACTATCATATGATCTCCCTGATATGAGGAAGTGGCGATGCAACATGGGGGCTTAAGTGGGTGGGAGAAGAATCCATGAAACAAGATGGGATAGGGAGGGAGACAAACAATAAGTGACTCTTAATCTCACGAAACAAACTGTGGGTTGCTGGGGGAGGGGGGTTGGGAGAAGGGGGTAGGGTTATGGACATTGGGGAGGGTATGTGCTTTTGGGTAAATTGGAAGGGGAGGTGAACCATGAAAGACTATGGACTCTGAAAAACAATCTGAGGGGTTTGAAGTGGCGGTGGGGGGTGGGAGGTTGGGGTACCAGGTGGTGGGTATTATAGAGGGCATGGCTTGCATGGAGCACTGGGTGTGGTGAAAAAATAATGAATATTGTTTTTCTGAAAATAAATAAATTGGAAAAAAAAAATACATTCATGTGTTCATTAACAAATAAGTGAGTGGATGTACACGTCCCATAAGATTTCTGTTTAACTCATAAAATGATTTTTATTTGAGTTTTATTTTATCTGCTATTAATAGTTTAAACATTTTGTCCCTATTCAAGATTTTGGTAACATTTTTGTTTCAGGTAAATTTCTTGTGAGCAACCTGTAATCTGGTTTTTACATCTTTACTCACTTCACGACTCCATGTTTTAACGTGGAAGAGTAACCCATTCATCATCTTTTTTTTTTTTTTAAGATTTTATGTATTTATTTGACAGCGAGAGAGGGAACACAAGTAGGGAGAATGGGAGATGGAGAAACATGCTCCCGGCTGAGCAAGGAGTCCAATGTGGGGCTCGATCCCAGGACTCTGGGATCATGATCCAAGCCCAAGCTCAACCAACTGAGCTACCCAGGAGCCCAATCTATTCATTCGTCTTTACTGTGATCGCTAATATGTTTGGACTTACTGCTTTCACTTTAATTATCTGTTTCTATTTCTCCTGCATTTGCAGTCTTAATTAATAGCTGACATACAGGAATATCTTACAATGCACAGATTCATATTCCAAGCACTTGTTGGCGGTCATCTCATTTAATGTTCAAAATAACCCGAGGCTTAGGAATGTTCTGTAACTTGTCCAAGATCCCACAACTGCTCCTGACAAACCAGGACTTAGACATCAGCGATCTCTTGAGGCTAGGATCTTAACCTCCAGGTTATGCTGCTTCTCTTACCTGAATTTTCTTCACCTTTTTCTGTCTTTCTCACAAATTATTTAAACATTTCATTATCTAATGATAATATGCAAATTCTAATTAACCATATTTCAACGTATTTTTTTAAAAATGGATAATTATTTGGCATCTATAAACACATTCCTTCCCAAAAATGCAAGATCAGTAGGCTTCCATTACTGTGTTTATACTGAAAGGTTTATTGACATACTTAGAATTTTTATTCTCGGTTGCCCTATTGTTATTAACTTTATTTTTCATTATGTTTCTTCAAGTTTATGACCAATAAATTCTGCTTCATATTCTGGAAAGTTTCTTCCACTTACTTTCTATGTAACTAATATATCCTTCATCCATGTCCATTCTATTACTTGGCTCCTTTCAGTTAATTTTGGGGAGCTCATCACAAGACCATCAATGTTCTAACTTCCTGGGGTTTTTTTGTTTTGTTTTGTTTTGTTTTGTTTTTTTGTCTTCTCTGTCATAGCATTCTGTTCTCAGTTTGAATGAAATAAACTCTTAAATTTTCCTAAAGTTATTTGGTAGAATTTTTTTTTTTCTGATGAATTCTCCTTTTCTTGTACACTATTTCTATTTTTTTTCCCAATGTCCGGTCTTTCTTTATCGTGTCTTTCTTATATGATATAGATTGTCCTGAGATAATTCTTATAGTCCATTCCAATTTACAACTAAGGCGATTAGTACTGGTGGCTACTATGCATTTCTTAGCCTTGTGGAAGTCTGTTTCACCAACCTGTACCAGGAAGGATGACTTTAGCTTTTGTGTGCATGGCTAGAAATGCTAATAGGCAGGTTTCCCTTTAGGTGCATGAACATGTAGCAGGAAATCCTCAATTGCCAAAATGAAAAACACTTTCCTTGAGGAGCATAATATTTTATGGAATAATTCACTTCTGAATATAATCGAGTTTACTTTTGTCACCCACTGCATTTTTTTTTTTTTTTTTGGATTTCTAAAGTTAACCCAGGTCCTGCTCCGCTTTTTCTTGAGTCCCCTCAACATGGGTGTACCACGATCTCCCCAGATGATATATGCTATTAATCATCATGGAAATAACTTTTATCAAGTATTTTCCCTAGAGTATATGTTAAGTGTTCTGTTTGAATTATCTCCCGTTAGTCTCTAGACCATTTTATGAAGTTGGTACTTTTATTACCCATGTTTTGCAGATAATGGGACCAAGGCTAAGGATATTAATGAAACCCATGATGACTAAATATCTTGTCCAAGGTTACACACCTAGTAAAGGATGGAGCCAGGATGTGGATCCAGACAGACTAGCTTAAACACAGGTCCACACTCCCTCTCTCTGATATGTTGCCACTTTTCTCTAATGTAGTGTGGGATATGGAATCCTCTTTAACCCTTGATGGGGTCAGAGAGCTTGAAGGGAAATTCCAGGAAAAAAAAAAAGTCTGCACAAGACAGAAGGATGGATTTTAGGAAGGTGTGCCTTATGCATTGAGGCATGGAATTCTTATATCTGAGAAGGCAGACTTCTCATAATGGCTTACCCAGGCCACACTTTGGAGATTTAAGGGTCTGTGATAGCTCAGTTTCAAGCTCCTGTTGCAATGATTTATAGCCAGGATTCTGCCCTGCGCCTAGCAGTCATGTGCCATGCCTTTAAGACGCTAGTGCTCAAAAGTTTTCCCCCTGTCATTTCAGCCCCAGTTCAACAGGAAACACAAGCCACCCTTGAGATGACAGACCTATCTCCTAGCCATTGACTGGATGTTCGACTCCTTGCCCCAGCAGAACCTGAGCTTTCTATTTTTAGTTTGGTGCAACTGAAGATATGCTGGGTAAGCCTTGTTTAGGGCCCCCTGCCAGACTCGGCTTACCACGCAAACCAGCCAAAGAGGCAACACAGCAGGCCAATTAGCCAGCAGCTGTCTGTGAACTGAATAAACGAGGTGAGTGGACAGCAAGGGGCAGTCTTTGCCACAGACAGTAAGCAGAACACAAGGATTAACTTTCTTGGTCAGAGCTCTGCCGGGAAACCTGCCATTTGCTCTGTCTGTATGGTGAGACTCCTTGTTTTCTTCAGAAGAACTAAACCAAACTACCTTTTGGCAGAAGTAAATGGATCTCCTCTTAATGGTCACAGAGAAAATATCTGTTTTCCAGGTTACCAAAATAAATGTTAACATGAACCTGCTATCACAATTCTGGTTTTGAGAAATGATTTTTATCAAAAGATGTCTAAAAGTTGTATAATATTATGGAGCAAAATGCTTTAAAATATGGACTCCACAGTCTGTGTGGTTGGGCTGGTGGTACTTTACCTTCTTCCTAGCTCTGTGGTTTTGGACAGGTTGTCTTACCTCTCTGGTCTTAGTTTCCTAGTTGGTAGATGGGAATAACAGTACCCACATAATGGACTTGCTTTGAGAATTAAATCAGGTAATCCATGTAAAGTGTTTTGAATAGTTCTGGCATAGAAAATGAGTTGAATGGATATTGATTACTGTTACTGAATATTCTCAATTTTAGCTCAGCTATTAAAACTGAAGAGTGAGTATTCTCAATTTTTACAAATGATCAAACAAAAGAAGAGGAAGTACCAGGATTGAGTTCATACATTTTGTGCTGAACTGAAACTGAATTCAATCCTCAGCTGTTCGATTATAAAGTCTTGGAATCTTCTGTGAGCTACACTGAAATTTTCTCTTTGTAGAACAGCTTTTACTGACTTGTTCTTTTTCTTTTCTTTTCTTTTCTTTTTTTTTTTTTTTAACTGACTTGTTCTTTGGCACTATGCCAACCTCCCGCAGGAAAGGATGTGATGAGACAGACTCATTACGTCAGTGACTGGGGTCCTGGAAGGGGTCGTGTTAGGACCACTGTCTGCCACATCACACATCACACAGTGGTTTCTGCATTCAGGGGAGAAATTCCCTGGAAATCAGTTTTCGATAAAACTGTGCTCCTTCTGAGCAAGAGGTTTGTTTTATTTTTCTTCTGAAGAACTGTGACTAATCAGGATCATTTTTTGTTTTGACTAAAGAAGCTTAGAGTCAAATTCATTGCCTTTCTCTAGTACTTCCGTGTACTAATCTTATTCCGAATTTAGGATAATCCTTTTCTTATTTCCCCTTTACTCTTGGTCCCTTGGTAATATATTTTATACCACTGAATTGTGTATATACATTCCTACAATGTCTTTTTGGAATAAAACAAGAATACAAGTATAAAATAATCTAAAAATGTAACTCACTTCATGTTTCTCTTTTTTCTTGGGATTGGTCTTTGCTGGTTCTGTTGGATCAGATGTCATTATTTTCCCAGGATTGGATAAGTCCTACTGGAACATATGAATGCATTACTCAGAGCTTCATGATATCTAGTATGTAAATATAGGCAGAGGCTAGGCTGATTTAAGAAACAGAAATTTATGAAGAAAACATTTAATAACCAACCATATGCTGATTTTTTTTCATACACAGCTAATTGGCTCTTAGAGGAATGGAAAATCAGGGATAAGGGACCAGAAGAGGAAGCAATTACATTGACTTATGGACAACCTCCTCAGAAAGCCCTCTGTGTTCATTCAAGTCTCATTCAGGTTCCCCTTCACTGTGCTTTCTGTTATCTTTGCACTTTTTACATTCAATGTAATAAGGATTATTTCTTAACTTTTTATTACTTTTCTGATGCTCAGGATAGTGCTACGAAGATAGATAGATAGATAGATAGATAGACAGACAGACATGCAGACAGATAGGTAGATAATACCGACCCAATATGTATTTTTTGAATGAATCAATCAAGGGTGCAGAGGAAGGGCACTCAACAGAGTGGGGTAGGTGGAAGACTTGGAGGATTTCTGGGGAAGTAACATGTATGTTGTATCTATTAAATAAAAATATGTAAGCCAGATAGAGAAGAGGAAGGAAATTCTAAGCAAAGGAAACAGTTTGTGTGCAAAGTTACAAAAATTGTAGAAAGCAAGACCTGCTTGGGGAATTACAAATATTTCAATTTGTCTCCAGTCTGGATTAAGAGGGAAGAGAAGAGATGAATTTGGAATGTGAATTTTATCTTGAGCCCTATAGAGAGGCATTGATGAATTTTAGGTAGGGGAAGGGGCAGGTTATGAGATGAAGGCAGATGTGTTTTAGAGAGATTACTTTGATTCCAGTGAGGCTGTGGATTGATGGCAGACATTTAGGAGACTATTACATCAATCCAAGAGAAAAATGATGATGCTTTTAATTAATTAGGCAGTACGAGTGTGATGGAGAGGAGGGGTACCCTTGGTGGTAGAAGCAACAAACTTAGTGATTTTTGATTGCATGGGGAAGATGTGGGAGAGAGAGGGGTCTGGAATGCTTCCCACATTTCTATATTGGTTAACGGGATGGATGTTGATGTCATTTCCCAAACAAAAAGTAAAAGAAGAAGGTAAAAGGAGGGTTATTAAGTCAACTTGGAATATATGTGCTTATTATGCTAGGGGTACAGCCAAATAAAGCAGGCCTGTAGATACAAGGACCCAGAGCTCCAAAGACAGATTTGCCTAGACACTGCATAATTTGGGAGGCATGAGTATATCATTGGCAACTCAAGGCATGAGTAAGATGTGTTTTCCAAGCAGATGAGAAGAGGGTGAAGGATAGAACATTATGAGACATTGAACTCTGGGAGATGAGCAGAAACAGAGGCTCCAATGAAGAAAGCTAAGAAAGATGGCTAGAGGACAGGGAAAAATTAGTGAGGTACCAAACCCAGGAAGAAAAAAAAAATCAGGAAATCAGAAGAATCTTGCATTTCCAGCAATTTGACAGACTAGATATCCCAAAGAATTCTCCCTCTTGTTTTAAGTTTAGAGTCCTCTGAGTTTATTTATAGGTTAAGGCCGGTTGACTGGGAATAGTCGAAAATGGAAAAAGAAAGATAACTGAAGAAAAGGAGGTGAGAAAGGTGACATCCCTCCACTAAAACACGACAGAAGGAGAGCAAAGACTCAAGTAAATAAAATCAGAAGTGAATGAGGAGATGTTACAAATGCAATACAAAAGATTACAGTACACTACAACAATAAATAATTATACACCAATAAATTTGACAACCTGGGAGAAATGGATACATTTCTAGGAATATACTTTTCAATGCTAAAACATGAAGAAATAGGAAACCTGAACAATCTAATTATAGGTAAGAACATTGAATCATTCACCCAAAACCTCCCAACAAACAAAAGTCTAGGACCAGGGGCACCTGGGTGACTCAGTGGGTTAAGCCTCTGCCTTCGGCTTCAGTCATGGTCTCAGGGTCCTGGGATTGAGCCCCGAATTGGGCTCTCTGCTCAGCGGGGAGCCTGCTTTCCCCTCTCTCTCTGCCTGCCTCTCTGCCTACTTGTGATCTCTCTCTCTCTCTCTCTCTGTTAAATAAATAAATAAAATCTTAAAAAAAAATAAAAGTCTAGGACCAAACAACTTCATTGTTGAATTCTACCAAACAATAAAGAATTAATACTGATCCTCAAGCTCTTCCAAAAAACAAAAGAGAGAACACTTCCAAACTCATTCTATGATGTTAGCATTACCTGATACCAAAATGAGATAAGGAGGCTATTTGAAAATAACAGGGTAATATCGCTAGTGAGTATATATACAGAAATCTTCAACAAAATATCAGCAAACCAAATTAAATAATATATTAAAAGTATTATACACCATGATCCAAGTGGGATTTATCCCAAGGGTGCAAGATTGGTTCAACATCTTGGAATCAGTCAGTGTGATACCTCATATTAACAAAAGGAAGGATAAAAAACATGTGCAGAAAAGACACTTAACAACATTCATCACCCATTTATGATAAAAACTCTCATCCAAATTGGTATAGAGGGAATATGCCTCAGCGTAACAAAGACTATATGTGACAAGCCCATAGCTAACATCATATTTAATGGGAAAAAGCTGAAAGTTTTTCCTTTAAAATCAGGAACAAGATAAGGATGCCCTATCTCAACACTTCTGGTATTGAAGTCCTATCCAGAGCAATTAGATAAGAAAAAGGAAGAGAAGGCATCCATATTGGAAAGAAAGAATTAGAACTGTCACTATTTGCAGATGACATGACCTTACATATATATATAAAACCCTGAAGATTCTACCAAAAAAAAAAAAAAAACCGTTAAAACTGATTAAAGAATTAAATTGCAGGGTACAAATCAATATACAAAAATCTGTTGCATTTTTATATACTAACAATGAACTATCAGGAGATATTTTTTAAATCCCATTTACAATTGCATCAAAAAGAATAAAATTCCTGGAAATAAATTTTATCTAGGAAGAAGAAGACCTATACACTGAATACAACGTAAGTAAAAGAAATTAAGGACACAAATAAATGGAAAGACTGCCCATGTTACTTGATTGGAAGAATTAGCATTGTTAATGTGTCCATAATACCCAAAGCAATCTACAGATTCAATGCGATCCTTATCAGAATTCGAATGGTATTTTTCACAGAAATAGAGCAAACAATCCTAAAATGTATACTGAAGTGCAAAGTGATCTTGAGGAAGAAGAACAAAGTTGGAGGTATCACACTTTCTGATTTCAAGCTACATTACAAAGCTGTAGTCAACAAACAGTATGGTATTGGTATAAAAACAAACACATAGATCAATGAACCGATCAGAGAGCCTAGAAATAAATCCACACATCAATGGCCTATTAACAAATACGCCAAGAATATACAATGAGGAAAGGAGGGTCTCTACAGTAAATGGAGCTGGGAAAATAGGATGGTCACCTGCAAAAGGATGAATCATCCACTATCTTACACCATATGCAAAAAGTAACTTAAAATTAAAGACTTGAACATAAGACCTGAAATCATAAAAATCTTAATAAGAAAACAAGGAAAGCTCCTTGACATAAGTGTCAGGATGATTTTTTTGAATCTGATGCCAAAAGCAAAACAAAAATAAAAAAAGCAAAAATAAACAGGTGGTACCACACCAAACTAAAAAGCTCCTGCACAGCAAAGCAAACCATCAACAAAATGAAAAGACAACTTACTGATTGGGAGAAAATATTTACAAATTGTATGTCTGATAAGGGGTTAATATCTTAAAAAAAAAAAAAGAACTCATATTACTCAATGGCAAAAAAAAAAAAAAGGCAAACAATCCTATTTAAAAAATGGACAAAAGATCCAAATATAAATTTTCCAAAGAAGATACAAAGATGACCAAGATTCTCAAATCACTCATCATTAGGGAAATGCATATCAAAACCACAATGAGATATCATCTCACACCCACTGGAATGGCTATGATGAAAAACAGGAAATAACAAGTGTTAGCAAGGAATCAGAGGACAGGGAACCCTGTGCATTGTGGTAGGAATGTTAATTGGTGTTGCTACTGTGGAAAACGTTATGAAGGTTCTTCAAAAAATTACAGAGATAAGGGGCGTAGGTGGCTAAGTCTGTTAAGTATCTGACTCTTGATATTAGCTCAGGTCTTGATCTCAGGGTTGTGAGTTCGAGCCCTGAGTTGGGCTCCATGCTGCGTATGAATTTTTTTTTTTATTTAAAATTTTAATTTAATTAAAAAAATTAAAAATAGAACTATCATGTGTCAGTAATTTTGCTTTTGGATATTAAACTAAAGAAAACAAAAACACTAACTCAAAAAGGTATATTCATTCCTTGTTCATTGTGATATTACTTATAATAACCAAGATATGGAAAATGTAAGTATCTATCAATGGATGAATGCATAAAGAAAATGGGATTTATCTACTTCTATCTATCTCTGTATATAATACTCAATTGTTAATATTATTATTGAAACATTATTAAGCCATAGCAAAAAATGAAATCTTGCCATTTGCAACAACATGGATAGATCTTAAGGTTATTCTGCTAAATAAAACAAGTCAGAGAAAGACAAATACTATATTATCTTACTTATATGGGGAATCTAAAAAAATAACAACAACAAAACAAAATTCGTAGATACAGGGAACAGATTGCTAGCTGCCAGAATAGTGGTTATGGGGAAGGGAGAAATGGGTAAAGGAAGTCAAAATTGGAAAACATCCAGATATAAAATAAATAAGTCATGAGGATGTAATGGACAGCCTGGTGACTATAGTTAACAATACTGTATCACAAATTTGAAAGCTGCTAAGAGAGTAGATCTTTAAAAAAAGGATACATGGTAACAATAGGTATAGATAATTACATATATTATATATAATTATATGTTAAATATATAGTTTTATATTATGTTATTGTATGTAAATATACATAATCAGTATATTATATTATATATATAATTTTATAAGGATATTAAAATGAGAAAGAGTGAAAGCAGTCAAAGATAAGTATTTAAGAACAGTTAGGAATGTTCAGAACAGCTGTTTAGGAAAGTGAAGATGGAACTAATTCAAGACTTGTAGAATCATGGGGCATGATTCACAGCCTAACTGGGCTTCAAAATGCCAGATTTGCAGGGAAAATGTCATGCATACTAGTATGATTTTTCTCCAGCAGTGCTCAGCAGGATATTATGGAGGAAATAGAAGTTTGAATTCAGAGTTGGGATTTTGCTCGGTTTGGGGTCAGAAGTACAAGAAGTTGAGTAGGAATAGAGGGCATTAATGGTGAAACAAAGAAATTTAAGCGGACAGCCTCTGACGTGTGTAGCTGGGAGGGCCAAGCAGAGTGCTCACGTGTTCACAAGGCTTCTTCAGTTTTACAAAAGCGAAGTATTGAATTGGTTCAAGACACCCTCTTTTTCCACTCTAGCTGCCACACTTCTCTTGTCGGGTCAGCAGCATTTTTGTGATCAAGCTTAAGGGAAGCTGAGTGAAGTGTTGGGTTTAGTAAAATACGTTTATGTGATTTCCAGACATTTTCAGGTACAGTTAAGTTACTGTTATATAATTAATTCCAAGGTAGGATTCGCTTCCAGAAAGTTTCCACTGCTCCTCATCACCTGACACTGTGAGATAGATTCAGAGCCAAGAGTCTCCCTGGGGTATTTGTGGGTTCTAGAGGGCCTGGTACCTAAAGGTTGTAGGGAGTAGCTAATGAGTGTGGACAGTTTGTGGAGCACCGAAGATTAGTCATTGCACAAGAAAACCTGAATAGCCAGGAAATCTTAATGCTCACAAATAAAAGAAGTTTGAAGAAAACTTACCCAAACTGGACCATAATCTTAAAATTGACATGACATTACCATAACAAGTTGTAAAGCTGGAGGAATATTTTCTAAATTATTGATGAGTAACAGTCAGTTTAATCCACTCAACTAGGTGTCAGCCGGCAGGGGTAGTCGTTCACAGTGATTCAACCTGCTGGTCACTGACTCTTTTCTCTTCCAGCATAGTTGGGCCAGCATATTTATGCATTGACATTATTTTATTATAAACATTTCCCTTGGGGTACCTGGCTGCCTCAGTTGGTAGAGCATGCAACTCTTGATCATAGGGTTATAGGTTCGAGCCCCAAGCTGGGTGAAGGTCTACTTAAAAATAAAATCTTGGGGCGCTTGGATGGCTCCATGGGTTAAACCTCCACCTTTAGCTCAGGTCCTCATCTCAGGGTCCTGAGAACAAGTCCCACATCGGGCTACCTGCTCAACAGGGAGCCTCCTTCCCCCTCTCTCTCTGCCTGCCTCTCTGCCTACTTGTGATCTCTCTCTCTCTGTGTCAAATAAATAAATAAAATCTTTTTTTTAAGATTTTATTTATTTATTTCACAGACAGAGATCACAAGTCAGACAGAGATCATAAGTAGGCAGAGAGGCAGGCAGATAGAGAGGGGGAAGCAAGCTTCCTGCTGAGCAGAGATCCCGATGTGGGGCTCCATCCCAGAATCCTGGGATCAGGATCTGAGCCGAGGGCAGAGGCTTTAACCCACTGAGCCACCCAGGTGCCCCAATAAATAAAATCTTTTTTAAAATTACTAAAAATAAAATCTTAAAACAAGATAAAATAAATGTTTCCTTTTTACTATAGTTATAGCATTATATTGATTTTTTAATATTATGCGTTGAGATAAGTCACATTATTTATGATGATTGATAATGAAAAGGATGGGGATGATGAAAAGGTTCTTATACAATATTTGCTTTAAAAAGAGGCATTAATTCTGATCAGGTTGAGAACCAGTTATCCAGGCCAACCAGGCAGGTAGAGCTCAGACTCCTTCATCAGGATTCTGCTCTGTGTCTTTCACCTCTCTATATACCTTCTTCAGTTCATGACCTCCCTTCCCTGCTGGCTTTGAGGGCGCAAGAGCTGTGTAGCTGGCCACGCTTGTCTCTCATTTCAGTTGACATAAGTCCATCTCTAACCACTATTCTCTCACTCCTCCTGGCTTTCTGTTCCTCAAAGACATCAATTTGTTCCTGCCCAAGGACTTTTGCACACTCTCCTCCTTAGGTCTTTGTGCAGGTAATATCTTATTTTCAGGCCTCCACTCGAATATGATCCCTGAAAACCCTTCTTCTGATTGCCCTATCCAAAGCTGCTCCCTTCTACTCCCCATTACACAATCCTGTTCTGTCTCCTTCATAACACTGACCATTCTCTCAAATTAACGTGTTCATTCCTTTACGTCTTTAGTGACCTTCCCCTCCCACCAAAATGTAAACCCTATGACAGCAGGGACCGGGGTTCTTCTTCACTCTGTATTTGCCGCCCCCTAAATAATATCTGGCACCTAGTGAATGTTCAACAAATAGCTGTTGAGTGAATTAATGAACCCATGTGTATTCGTCTGCTTGGAGGCCATAACAAAATACCACAGACTGGGTGGCTGAACAACAGACATTTATTTTCTCCTAGTTTAGGAAGCTGAAAGTCCAAGGTCAGGGTGTCTGTGCCATTGGTTTCCCTTGAGACCTCCCTGGTTGACGTGCAGATGGCTGCTCTCTGGATGCCTCTTCACATGATCAACCCTCTGTTCACAGGAATCTGTAGAATCTCCATCTGGGTCCTAATTTTGCCTTCTCATCAGGACACCAGTCAGTTTGCATGAAGGCCTCACCCGAACCTTAGTGGCCTCATTCAGACGTTGGCTCTTCAAACTTTGCCTCCAATACCATCACATTTGAGGTGTGAGGGGTTGGGATTTTAACATATGAATTTGGTGGGTACACAATTCATCCCATAGCCTCATCCCTGGGAACCGGCTCCATCCCTACACTTAATGCACTTTCAGGTAGAAGGCAGGAATGACTCCAGTCTCAGGAAGCCTTTGGGAAACAGCGGGGGCCAAGTAGTCCTCAAGTCTCCCCAAGTACCTAGAATGAGGACAGGGGATGCCTTGGTTGGTTACTAATGCACCTGAAGCACACAGAAGGGGTTTTCTAGAGATGGTCCTAAAACACAAAGAGGAGCATCACGATCGCTCCTATCCAGCAGTTGTCTCCTGGGCTGGAATCTATAATGTTTGCCCCTGGGTGGCTCTCTGTGTGCTTGTCCATGTCTAAAACAGATGGGGCCAGCTTGCCAGGCCATAAGAAGTTGTGAGGGGCCACCCACTGCAGAAAGCAGCCAGAAGAGGGGAGGTCTGGTGGGCAGGATACAATCAGCCTGCGCCATCTGCAGCTGTCTGAGGATCGGGTTTCCAGATCACCTGCTCTGGCCCAGGCTGCAGGAACTGAGCTGTCAGACAAAGACTGGTAATTACCCCAGACTCATCTACACCTTCTCTGTCTATGTCC
This sequence comes from Neogale vison, assembly GCF_020171115.1. Lineage (NCBI taxonomy): Eukaryota > Metazoa > Chordata > Mammalia > Carnivora > Mustelidae > Neogale > Neogale vison. The sequence continues at coordinate 11,003,984 of NC_058100.1, forward strand.
TAATTGAGGTTTAATGGCTTTGGTCACAGGAGGGGTCTTTTCCTGCCTTTCGAGCCATAGATTCTTTCATCTGAGCATCAAGCCAATTAGTTTTAGCATCTGGGGTAACTGACAGAAGTCAGGCCTGACTGCACAGAATTCCCAGGCCAGGAAGGTCTTTGTGGTGGTGGTTGTTGGTGGTGGTGTTGGTGGTGATGTGTGTGTGTGTGTGTGTGTGTGTGTGTGTTTTCAATGTTATTTGGATACAATTTACAAGATGGAGACTGAGGTGGACATGAAGAAGTTCAAGCATATGAGGCACCTATGGTTGAAGTCACACATGAATTTTATTGACACTTTCTTTTTTTTAAGATTGGTTGATTGACTGACTGATTGATTAATTTAAGAGGCAAAAAGTGAGAGAGAGAGAGAGGGAGAGAGAGAGTTCACAAGCAGGAGGGGCAGTGGCATGGGAGAGAGAATCTTGAGCAGACTCCCACTGACCATAGAGCCTAACGCAGGGCTCTATCTTAAGACCCTCTCAGATCACAACCTGAGCTGAAATTAAGAGTCCCTCAACCAACTGTGCCACCCAGGTGCCCCATATTTATACTTTCTATCTTAAATGTTTCTTCTACCCGGTAGGCAATAGATTTACCATATAAGATTGAGAATGAAGACTCATTTGAGTCTCCTGAGACCTTATCCTTTTAGCACGGTTTATGATCTATTTAGGTATAGATTTGGAAACTTGATTACCCACCAAATGGGCTTTCTTCTTGCAATTACTTAGTTTCATTATTCTAACCCATTTCCTTTCCCTTTTGCCCCTCTCCCCTCTGCTGCCTGGTCACCCACTCCAGCAAAGGCAGTTCCACTAAACAGATTCCTTGAAATTAGATGGTCTGACCAAGGACTAAGCAGCACCAAACTCTAACGAAACAGCCTGGAGACAGAGACTGTTTCTTCTTGGTTTTCTTACCTGCCAACCAAGGACACCTGTAGAAACACTTGGCCTCCTAGAACCTTTGGAAACCATGTGATAAATGGAAATGTGGTCTCAGGGGTTGGCAAGCACACGTTAGGGGTTCAGGCCAGTCTTCTGGGCCCCCTTTGTTTAGACTGGATTGACTTCACCCCAGAGGCAAGCAATAGCTAGGGAGATGAATTACTGGCAGAGAGATGGATGCCCTATAGCCAGCAACTGATGGGATTTTAGCTCTGCTGTGGACTCTGGAACCCAAACCATGGCTTTACACAAACCCTAAAATAGTCTCACCAAGAGTGAGATGATTATCACCATTAGAACTTGGCTGTGGAGCAGCTGGTTAGCTCAGGTTTTCCTTAAAGTGTGAAATAGAAGATTATAACCTTTTAAGAAGGGGGAAGTGAGCATGCTTATTGAGTTATTAGGTGATGTTCTAGTACTGAATGGAAAAAGGAAGTGGTGAGTGGACTTTGGAAAGCCTGTGAATGATCATGTCCTCTGCTGATCTGTATATTTCAACTCTGAGCCCAAGGTGACCTTCTCCTAAGTCATATTATGGGAGGAAAGTAACAGACATATACAGGACATTTTTTTAGACATTCAGATACACCTGAGTGGAAAACTCATGGGGGTCATATATAGTTCATTCTTGAAAAGATTATTCCAATCAATCAACCTATAAGTACTTCTTAATCTCTTCAAATACACTTGAGGTGTTGCAGAGCATACAAAGGATCACATACACGCCCACCCTCGACTTGTTTACAACATCGTGGAGTGAGAGAAGTGCAATTGAAAAAATAGCAAAAAATTACAGAACCAGCCAAGGCCCAATTAAATGTTGGATTAGAGTTTATAGCAAAAGTACTCTTAGGAGCTCAGAAGGAAGAGAGAGGTAAAGATAATCACTGATATTTATTGAGCACTTACTATGTGTCAAGCACTTTGTAAGTACTCGCTAGGCATCGACTTAATTACCAATTCTCACAACCCTATAAGGGAGTGTTATTTTCATTTCATTTTACAAATGGGGTACTGGTGCTTAAAAAAGTTAAATCACTTGAGTGAGGTACACACTTAATAAGTGACATACTATTTTTCTGCAGTCAAATAATTCATCCAGACAAAAACAAAAAAGCAACTAGGTTTAAAAAAACAAACAAAAATCCCTGTATATGCCCATCACCCAGCTTGAGAAATAGCTGTTGCCAATTGCTCTGTGAATTCCCTTCTCCAATCACATATCTTCCTCTTCCTAGAGCTAACCTCTTTAAACTATATCCCAAAGGGAAAAAAAAAAAAAAAAAAAAAGAACGCTAGCTATCAGAAAGATTTCATGAGGCAGCTCCCTTGAATGGTGATTGGGATTTGGATTTGCAAGGAGAAGGGCTCTGAGGCAGGGAGAATGACCCTCAGGCTGGGTTAGAGGAAGGAGATTGGGTACAAATCTTGACCAGAGGAGAGGAGACACATTGGTGAATGTTAGGGAAAAGATACCACCAAGACAAAGTCAGATCACGAATGGCCTTGATCAAAGCCTATGTGTGATATAGAAGCTATGATAGAGTGAAATGAGAGAACCATGAAAAAAGCTGCACCAGTGACTCACTCTTGTTTAGCATTACATGGAGGGACTAGCCCAGGGCCTGATACATAGAAGATGTTCAACAAATGTTCGTTCAGTGAAAAACCACTCAATAAACTTCTAGAAAGTTGGTGTGCCCTCTGTTTCATCAGAGATGTCAGATGTGTGCAAGAGAGAAAATGGAGAGGTGAGCAGAGCACAGGACAGAATACTGGCTTCAGCAGACATGAGAAACTGTACTGGATGGTCAGAGAAGTTTGCTTCGAGGCAGATGCAGTAAACACAGACCACATCACAAGGAATATCAGCACATCCCAAGCACAAATCTGAAAGAGATGAATCTTTGGTTCCATTGATGAGAATGCCTTGACAGCCATTGGTGTCACACTGGGGACAGCCATTCTCCTGAAGAACCAGGCCACTTTGCTTCCTAGAAAGACCTAAAGAGGGAATGCAGCCATTCCTCCAAGGGGCTCCCCGTCCAGAGAGTTCCAGTCCGATATGGTTGCTTATACTTTGCCTAATATTATATTCTGTTATCAGATTTTCTAACAGGAGCTTTAGTCAAGACCTCCTCTTCATGACTTTCCATTGTTTATGGACTAAAGTCCAAAAGTCCTAGCACGACATGTAGGGAAGCATTTCTTTCTTTCTTTTCTTTCTTTTTTAAAAGATCTTATTTACTTATTTGACAAAGACAGTGGGAGAGGGAACACAAACAGGGGGAGTGGGAGAGGGAGAAGCAGGCTCCCCACCGAGCAGGGAGCCTGATGCAGGGCTCTATTCCAGACCCTGAGATCATGACCTGAGCCAAAGGCAGACACTTAACAACTGAGCCACCCAGGCTCCCCTAGGGAAGCATTTCTGTACTTTAGCCAGTGTTTACCTTTCCAGCCTCACTGGCCGTCACTACCTTTATGCCACACCAGAAACCCTTGCCCTTCCCCAAGCAGGCTAGATACTTTCCTACCTTCAGATGTTCGCACATATGATTTTTCTCTAGCCCATATGCTCCCCACTTCCTTGACCATCTACAGCAATCCTACATCTTTCCTAAGGTACAAATCAAATACCACACCCTCTATGACATCTCCCTCAAAGTTAAATTCTTTTCTTCCTCCTCTGGATACATATTTCTATCATAGCATATATTCCATTGTGTGGTAATTATGGGTCTATGTATTTTCACAGCTAGACTATGAATTCCTAAGAGCAGAGACCTTATCTCTGAAACACCAGTGACTCTCAGAATATAAAACTTTACACACTATTTCTAATTATATATCTTTATTTAGTTAAGGGCAGTATTGAAGAAGTTTAGATATACATTCAATGTCAGTTTTTACTCACTTGATCAACCTTCAGTCTAATCCAAGATGGTACCAGCTTTGGAAAAATATCACCATGGTCTGGGACAGGGTGCACCTGTGCATTTGTATCAGAAAGCTAATGTGCACACTACCACTGCCCCCATCAGGCACAAAGAGAGTCGAGACTGTCCTCCCCCTGAGTCATTACAGGATGAAGGAGTTATGTTCCAGGGTACTCTTCATGATTCAGACATGATTCCGAGTCTCTGGAAGATTCATGAAGTCCTGGAATTTGGTTATGATAAAACAAATGTCAACAAACTACACAGTCCATTTGTTCCCCAAATGCAATATTGAAGTAACAAATTTTTAAAATAATCTGTATATGAAGCCAGACAAATTGTGTTGTGCATCCCCCACCCCAAGAATACATCTCTATATCCATTTCTTGGAGGCTCTAGATATGGCCATAAATTCTTAAATTTTTGTAAGGACAAAGTTTTTCAATTACAAACACATAAGATCTTCATGGAGGCAATTAGATAACGAGCTGTATACAGTAGTCCCCCTTTATATGCAGGGGATACATTCCAAGACCCCTGGTGGATGCCTGAAACCATGGATGGTACTAAACCTTATATATAGTGTGTTTTTTCCAAGCGGATATATCTATGATAAGGTTTAATGTATAGATGAAGCACAGTTAAAGAATAACAATAACTAAGAGTAAAATGCAACAATTTTAGCAGTACACTGTAATAAAGATACTTAAGTGTGGCCTTTTTCTCTCACAAAACATTGTTGTATTTACTCACCCTTCTTGCTGTGGTGATGTAAGACGACAAAATGTCTCTGAGGTGAGAGACGTGATATGAATCATGCAAGCATCAGGACGCAGCCTTAGGCCACTATGGACCTTCTGTTTTCACAAGGAGGATCATCTGCTTCCAGACCACGGCAGACCACAGGTCTCTGAAACCATGGAAAGAAAACCTCAGATGAATGGGGCTATATTGTTTTTTCGGGGTTCTTTAAGGGGCCATATTGTAATGAGAAGTACGAGGTCTAAAGAATGCTGATCACTTCTGATTTCCTGATGACCTTAGCAAACATAATAGAAGGCATGAAACTCTCTGTTTGTTCTCTCCGCCTTTGCCCCCAGTTCTGTGCAGCTACCCATCCCCCACCTCCTCTTCACTATCTCAGCAGTAACTGAAACCTTAGAGGCCTCAGGGACTCAGGGACTCAGTGCTGGGACAGAAGATTGCTTACATGGATTAGTGGCTATAAATGACAAAACTTCAGCTTTGCTTTCAGTAGCTTCTCACGGATGACTTCAGAAACCTATCCTGGACCTTTGGTACTGTCATTATTGGAAGATGCCTTTTCAGTTGCAAAAAAGAGGCTTATCAAATAACCCTTTCAAATCACCCATTTGTAGGGCTGCATCCAGCTCAGGCTGAAGAACCATGCAGGAAAATAAATTCTCATGTCTCTTGCACCATATACTGGAGAAAATCTTTCCTAATAAGACATGAGGTAGCTGATTCCTGCAGTACATTCCTATGTGAAAGACAGTTGTTCGTTTTGGCAGCAGTTAATACTTTGGCCCAGAAGCAGATTTCTACATTGCTAATGAGACATATGATGCATTATTGAGGTTCCCAACACTTCACTAAGTCCATGACTTGTGATATAGCTAAATATGGAGCAACCAGTTCAAGATAAATGACTCTATTTGCTATCATAGAAGATATGCATCTTTAGAGGAAGACAAATGGCCAATTAAAAAAAGATGAAGACATCTGGGCCTCTGGTTCCCTTTGGGAGCTTATTGACTTCACAAATAAACATGCCTATCCATTTTCAATTAGCAATAATTTTGAGATAGATTCATCGGAGTGAGGATTGCACTATGGGCTCAGAATGTTTCCTCTGAATACTGTACTGTCTGTCAAAGGTCCTCCTAGACATCAAAGGAAAGACCATCTGCAGATTTGAAAGTTAATCACCTTATGAGAGAGGAAGAAAGAATGTGAATAAAGCTTCTCCAATCATAATTTCCAAAAGAAGGAACGGAAGTTGTCTTGCTCAACTTGATAAGCCCATTGCTTCTTTGACAAGTCTTTATTAATGTCTAACTAGGAGAAGGAAGAAAACAGAAAGGAGATGGAGGAAGTAGAGGAGGAAGCAGAAGGGAAGGAAGAAAAGAAAGAAGGAAGGAAGGAAGGAAGGAAGGAAAGGAGGGAGGAAGGAAAGGGAGGGAGGAAGGAAAAGGAGGTAGGAAGGAAGGAAAGAAAGGGAGGAAAGAAGGAAGGGGGGAAAAATGGGCCCTAAATAAAAATGTTTAATCATATACTTCTTCACATTTTTCTTCTGGAAGATGTCACTAAATAACATAATGTCCCTCATTTTTCAGGCTCTGTTTTATTTAAAATAGTTCTATGAGTTCATCATTTTCATTATATTTCTCAGAAAGAGAATCTTGCCTTTGTGACTTGTGGTATTAAGGCCTGGTGGGTCCCAGCTCATCCATCATTGGTTGTAGAAGAGTTGAGCCCTTCATTTTTAGGAAGTGATAGTATTTTGAGAGAGATCTCAAAGCCAGGTGGTGGCAAATTATACTTATTTCTCAATTAGATCATGTTTTTTGAGGAAAGATCAGATCTTCCACTCATCTTTGAACTTGTGACATGCTCACACTGCGTTTTATCTATTGTATTGGACTAACAAAATCCCACTGAATGAGCAGAGATACACTTCTGATTTGATCCACTCCAGAAAGCTACCAAAATGCAATTAAGACTGAGGAAGTCGGCCTTTCTGAGAGTAGAGGGAATATCTAACTCATGACATCATATATTTGCCAATATTTCTTACATTTGAGCTACTGTTCCAAGTGCTTCAGGTATGATAAAGCATTTAATCCTCGCGACAACCTATGAGGTGGGCACATTTATCATCATCACCACGATCAGCATCATCAACAATGATCAGTTTTACAAATGAGGTTGGAGGAAAAAAGCATTGAATTTGTCCAAGACCACAGGGTGACTAAGTGCACAACCAGGATGTGGGCATCAACAGCCTCGCTCTGAGGGTCGTGCTCTTAAATACCACACTTCATTGCCTTCTGATATGACATGTGTGAGGATGGAAATATTGTCAGAACAATGCCAATAGCAACACCAAATCTCTAACCTAGTCCTGATGAGACAGTGGGTGAGTGTGTAAAATTAAGGTTCACCCTATGAAATTTCTCTGCCAGAGATTGACACCTGTTGTTGAACTTGCCTGTTCCTTTGATTGTCTAGTTTTGCTATAGTGCTTAGTCCATATAGGGTGCAGTAAACACTCAGTGTTTACTGACTTAAGAAACATGACAATGGGTGATGCTAGTAGAATCCAAGTTTAGAAATGTAGCCAATGTCAGTATCTTCAACACATTGTCTTGTTCTAGTGGATAATTTGAGGAATCAAATTTTCTAATTTATATATAAATATAATATATGTATATTATTATATACATATAATTGTATAATACATATACAAAAACTTGAGATGGCTTTTACTTTAATGGACTTGATAAAAGCACTATTATATACATATAATAATATACATGTATATTTTATACATGTATATTCTAATATGAATCTTATATATATGTGTGTGTATATATATATATAAATATATACTCTTTGCCCAGCAGATGCTGTATGTTTGCATACATTATGTTTTTCATTCCTCATTTATTAGTTGACAAAGTCAATAAGCAACACACAAAGATTCACAGTGCATGCTGACATCAGCCTCCATGGGTCTCCAATCACCATATGAGTGAGGAGGAGATTTGGCCCCTATCAATTGTTCAGTACTCTGTGCCTTTACTAACTCTGTCAGCTCAACCATGTTACCTAATCACAGAGAGACAGGTTTTCTCATGTGACTTGTAAATGGTAAAAGCTAGTGTATCATATTTTTATGAGAATTGCATTAGATAAAATGGAATAACATCCAGCATGTAAAAACCACTTAATGAATTTTAGTCCTCTTCCTTATAAATAAGATATTTGAAATTTCCAAGCTTCTTACTTTGTCCCAAGTGTCTCCCTTCATCTTGCTTTCCAGCTGTTCTACCCAGAAAAACATACATAGGAGGATGCTCTTTACAGCCTCTGAAAACCTTCATCTCAATTCTTTGCTCCAATGTGAATTCAAAGGCACAAAGATAGGATTTCATTGGTGGGCTGTTCCATTCATTTCCTGGGCTACAACCAGCATCTTTAAAAAATAAAGTAGAATACAATAAATAAATAAATAAACCAACAACAAAAAACACATAGATTTTGAATTATCAGTTTATGATACATTGATAGGGAACAGATAGAAAGTCTCATTTTGTACAGCTCTCATTTCCATTGTTTTTCATCTGTGCACAGCACTTGTCAATGTAATTATTATTTCAACTCATTGATGGTTTCTTGGAGGTAAGTGCCACAATCAAGGGACTCTTAAAGAACTTCTTTGGTAGTGGATGCTAATTGATCTTACATTAACTTGGTTCGAAAGTTGCCTACATCTTTTTAGCAGTATTAACGGAGTTTCAAATCCAAAATTAATTTATCAAAGAATTGGAATCCAAAGGCACAGGAGGATGGATGTCTGCCTTCCCCTTTACTGATTGCTGGTACAGTTCTTGGTGATAGCTCCTGTCGCTTCACCCTCAGTGTTTGTCAGTAAACTTGAGATGGCTTTTACTTTAATGGACTTGATAAAAGCACTATGAGAACCCAACACAAATGTCTTTGTAAGTGGTGCTTTAAGACCCACAACTGTTAAGTTTCACAAGGAAAAGGTCCACGTTTTTCTTAGTCATCCTGCATCCCCACCCCCATATTCGTTCTGCCTTCCCAAAGCCCAGCATAGTGCCTGGTACAGTATGAGATGACATTAATACATATTGAATGAATTAAGAGTTAAGTCCAGCTCCAGATGGCAAAGCAAACTGATGATGGCCCCTAATAGTCTGATCCATTTAGCCACCTAAGTGGGTGTCTTACTCATTTTAAGACTGAGGAACTCAGCCACAAATTTCTCTGTCAGAAATAGCCCTAACAGTATAAGAAGAAGTGAAGGGACACCACAAGGAAGTGATCAGTCAAATCTCTGGTGTGGGACATTCCAACAGAACCAAAATCTGAACATCACCAAGTCTATGCCATAAGATTTGAAAAGAAGAAGAAGGAGAGGAATAAAATGAGTTGTAGAATAAGAGAGATTTAAGGATAAAACAACTAGTGCAAAGACTGGACCTTGCTTGGATTCTGAACAAAAACACAGATGACAGGAATCTGGGAAAAATTAATACGGACTGGCTATTAGATGATTTTAAGGAATTCTCATTAATTTTGTTAGGTGTGATATTGACACAGTGATTATGGTTAAAGAGGAAACCCCTATCAATCAATAGTACATACAGAACTGTGTACAGGGAAAAAGACTTAACATCTGTACTTGTTTTTAAATCTCCAAGTAAAGAGGATGTGGACATGTGTGAGGAGGATTAGATAAAACAGGACATGTCAGATGTTGATCACCATGACAGTTAAGGATGGACTCACGGAGCTCTACTTTCGCATTCATTTAAAAATTTCCGCAAGTACAAGTTAAAGGCAGTTAGCCCCAGCAGAACAGAAAGACAACATAAAAGTTCAAGACTACGATTTCATGCTCCCTTGTAGAGCCACATACTAGGGGGACCCATGGCGGCATTTACTGGGGTTTTTGCGCTGCCTTTGAACAGTTTCCAAATGTGATAATCTGGTGCTCATTATTTTTTTTTTTTAAACAGAAGATCATATGCACTGTTAGAAGCATCAAAACTTCATTCTATTCATCTTGAGCAAAATATTCCTCCCAGTACAGCTTTTTCCTTGAAAGACGAGGAGGGCAGACAGAGGGCTGGGGTGAGAGGTCGGTGAGGAGAAACAACCAGTGAGTTTTCCACTTTCGGGAGAATGGCAAGATCCTTGGGGAGACAGTAAATTGAAATTAAGGCTGTTTCAGGCAGCCTACAGGATGTGCCTGCAAATGTAGACATATCTAAATGGTGAAAAAGTCTGTTTGTGCCCATTCATATGAAGTGAATGCCTTGTAATGTGCTCCAGCCCCTGGGAATGGTGGCTGGATTCAGGAACGGAGGCCGGAAGAATGGGATGGATTTGACATAAGTACTTTTAAGTGCTCTGAAGGCTGGGCTCCTCCCTGCGGTTTAATAGCAAGGTCCACTGGGAGCTACAAGGAAGGAGCCCAGTGAATCCCTACAGCTTTTCGTTTCAAGGATAACAAATCTTAAAACAGGTGTGAGCTCAGAAAGCTCCTTTTCCTTCTCGTTTTTGGTCTGTTGTGGCCAGCCAGCTCTCTGCCTATTACTATCATTCCACAGAACGAAGTTAAGGGAAGGGAGGAGAGGTAAGAGAAGCTGAATAAACAAATCGCTTTGAGTGACGAATATTCATTAAGTCCGCTGGTCATGCACTATGAAATTTATTAAACTGTGGTTTCCAAGAGAATGTATTCGCAGAGCTAATGAACACAAATAAAAAAGAGGCCTCCAGGAAATGGTTTCCTGGGCCTGGATGAGGCTGCTGAGTAATGTGACAAGAGATTATAACGTTAAAAGCTTCTCTTATGGTCTAGAAGGCTGATTATTGGAAGGGGTTGCCCTCGGTGGGGGAAGGAAGATAGGAGGGAGACTGAAAGTCTGACTTGCCTGAAAAGGGGGCCTAATGCTTTTCATTTATATTCATTAAGGAAGAGGCTTTGTGCCGAAGGCCTCTGAACCTCTGTGCTGCCATCTGGTGGAGAAGGTTCCTGAGAGGCCACGGAACACACAGGACCGCCGCCATCTTTGAGATGTACTGTTTCCTGAGTAATGGCAGTGGAAACTCTTTGTAACTATGGTGTCAGGAGCAAGGATGAACACTCATAAAGTAACCACTGAATGTAATCGGATTTAAATACTGCATGAGGAGAGCTCAGTTACCCATCCTGCTCTCCTAATCCATCAAGACTTTAGCAATTAATCCTATCTGGTCCTACCAGCAGTACTAGGCTACACTGTGACTCATCCTAAGGACAACATCTGCTTCATAACCTAGTCTAGTTTCTCCCCACAGAAGCCTTGGGGTCATCCTTGACTCTCCTCTTTCTCCCACACCTATCATTCAATCCAACAGCAAATACTGTGGCCTCTCTGGTCACCATATCCTAGGACCCATTTACTTCTTCTCATGTACACTGCTGTCAACCTGATTTAAGCCTTTGGTGTCCCTCTCCCAGGTGACTGTGAATAGCCTCCAACTGAGCTCCTTGATTCCAGCTTTACAGTCCATAGCCCGTTCTCCACCAGCAGCCAGATGACCCATTAGAACATGTTAGACCATTTCACTTCTCTGCTCAAAAGAGAGTAGGCCCTTCAGCTCACTCAGAGTAAAATTTAAAGTCAGACAATATGTTTCAGGCTTTTACTGGCTCTGACGCAGCTTCCTCTAACTTCATCTCTTATGCTCTCCACTCACTCAGTCGGGTCCAACCACACTGGCCTCCTTGCCAGTCCTCAAAGAGGCCACACAACCCTGACTCAGCTCCCTCCACCAGGAAAGCTCTTTGCCCAGACATTGGCATGGCTCTCCCTTTCCCATTCTCCTGGGTCTCCTGCCAAAGGCTACCTTACCAAGGAGGCCTTCCACTACCGCCCTACATAAAAGAATACCTCTTCTTCCTTCTTCAGCATTTTAATTTCTTTTTTTTATTCTATTAGCAGCATTTATCACCTCCTGAAATATTCTATATTTATGTGTTTATGTCCTTATTTTCATCTTCCCCAAATCCCTTACAATAGAATGTTAGTTCCATGGAATATTCCTAGGGGGGGAGAGATATAATATTTTTAACACAGTTCAAGATTTTTTTGAAATTTCAGAAGCTGGCAATTCTAACGTGCTCCAAATCCTTACAGACTCCTGGGAACGATAAGCCCCATGGAGGCAGGTGTTTCATCTTATTTAGTCTCCCTCAATTGCCAGTGCCTAGTACTGTGTCTGGTTAATGGTGCACATACAATAAGACTTTGTGGAGTTTTTTGGTAGCACTAGTGTTTATTAAGCTGTGCCTCAGAATGTATGAAACACTTCACAAATTTGCTTGTCATCCTTGCTCACGAGCCATGTCAACTTTCTCTGTATTCTTCCAATTTTAGTACATGTGCTGCTGAAGTGATACCAAGATTTTTACGTGCCAAACTCACTTATTATAATTGTCTAATGCAGGGTTCCTGGGTGGCTCAGTGGGTTAAGTTTCTGCCTTCAGCTCAGGTCATGATCCCAGAGTCCTGGGATCGAGCCCCACATCGGGCTCTCTGCTCAGCGGGGACCCTGCTTCCCCCTCTCTCTGTCTTGGCCTGCTTCTCTGCCTACTTGTGATCTCGGTCTTCAAATAAGTAAATAAAATCTTTAAAAAAAAAATAATTGTCCAATGCAATGATTTTTAACCAGATGAGTTGTCTGACCAATACCATAATCCAGTTTTAGAATCCTCTCAACACACCAAAAAGTACACTCATGTGCATTTGTAGCTTAATCTCACAACACCCTCAGCCCCAGGAAACCAATGATCTGCTTCTGATCTCTTTTAAATTTGCCTTTTCTGGAGATTTCCCAGATACAGCATCATACAAAATGTAGTTATTTACATGTGGCCTCTTTAAGTCAGTATAATGTTTTTGAGGTTTATCCACATTGTAGCATGAATCAGTATGCTTTTCATTTCCTTTTTATGCTAAATAGTACTCCTTTCTATGCATATACCATTTTTAATCCATTTATCCCTTGATGGAAGTTTGAAGTGTTTCTGTTTCTTGCTATGAACATTCACATACTCATCTTTGTATGAACATGATTTCCTGCCCCCATTAGGTAGGTTCCTAGCAGTGAAATTGCTGAATTATATAAGGTTATGTTTAACTTTCTAAGAAACTGCCAGACTGTTTTCCAAAGTGACTATACCATTTTGTATTCCCATCAGCAGTGCAGGACCAATTGTCAGTATTGCCTATTTTTTAGTTTATAGCCACTGTAATAGGTATGAAGAAGTATGTTATTATGGTTTTAGTTTGCATTTTTCTTACAGCTACTAGTGCTGAACATATAATTCACAATAATTATTACCAGTTTTAATATCTTCATTGTCAATATCTTCAAATGTCCATTTGAATTTCATGAATTTCATGAATTTCACTCATTTTGATATCAGATTGTTTATCTTCTTGATATTGAGTTATAGGAGTTCTTTACATATTTTAGATTCTGGTACTTCACTAAAACTATGACTTGCAAATATTTTCTTCCTGTGTGTGGCTTGTCTTTCCATTAGCTTAAAAGTGTCTTTTGTAACACAAACATTTTAAATTGTGATAAAGCTCAGTTTATAAGTTTTTTATGGATCATGCTTTTGGGGATCATATTTAAGAATTCCTTACCTATTCATGATTACAAGGATGTTTTCCAATATTTTCTTGAAGAAATTGTGTAAATTTAGCCCTTACACTTTGGTCTATAATCCACTTTGAGTCAATTTTTTGCATGGTGTGAGGTAAGCCTCTAAATCCATTTTTTTGTCACAGAAATCCAATTGTCCCAGCACTATTGTTGAAAAGACAATTCTCTCCCCATTGATTGTCTTTGCATCTTTGTTGAAAATTAATTATTCTTTAAAGAAGTGGGTTACCTCTGAACTCTCAGTTCTGTTTCATGGATCTATTCACTGTATCCTTCCATAATACCACACTGTCTTTGTCTCTATGATGTTACAGCAAGTTTTGAAATCAGGTAGAGTAATGCCTCTAATTTTGTTCTTCTTTTCAAACCTTGTTTTAGCTATCTAGATCCTTTACATTTATGTACATACTTTAGAAAAATTTTTGGAATTTTTTTTACAAAAATGTCTGCTATTATTATGGCAGAGATTGCATTGATTTCATATAACAATTTGGGTGAATTGCCACTTAACCATACTGGATTTTTATGCTATTAAGTATCAAATTACTTTGTTCATTTTATTTTAAACTGTTGCTAACATATAGGAACACTTTTTGGTACACATATAACTGGTAGATTAATTCTAGTATTTTTGTGGATTCCTTGGCATCTTCTACAGTCATTTCACAACATCTGCTTGAAAAGATACACATTTTGCAATTACATAGAACAGAGTATTTTGGGTAGAGTGTTCTTAAAACAGAAGTTGAGTTTGTTGAAAGTATAGCACAATTCTTTCATGTTAGAGGATTTATTCTGGAACTGTTCTTTCAATTTTTAAGAGGACAGTACTGAGTAGGTACTCTCCCACTATCTAAATTGTCAATTATTTCAATTCTAGTTGGCTTTGCCTCATTTATTTTGAGGCTTTGTTGTTAGTTGTGCATATAATTGTTACATATTCTTGATGTGTTAACATTTTTACCATTATAAAATGTTCCTCTTTGTCTCTAGTAATAATTCTTACCTGACACTCAATTCTGTCTGATGTTAAAAATGATCATTTCAGATCTTTCATTTTTACTCTTTACCTGGTATATTATTCCCATCCTTTATTTTCAACCTACTTCTATCTTTGAATCTAAAATGTATTCTTGTAGTCAGAATAGAGTGGTATTTTGGTTTTTGTTCCATTCTGATAACCTCTTCCTTTCAATCAGGGCACTCAGACCTTTCCACATTTAATGTAATTATTGATACAATTGGATTTATACCTGCCATTTTGCTGTTTGTTTTCTGTTTCCTATATTTTTGATTCTCTGTTCCTCCTTTAATACTTCCTTTAGTGTTAAAAAATATTTTTATTGTGGGGAGCCTGGGTGGCTCAGTTGGTTAAGCATCTGCCTTCAGTCTCCCTGGATCAAGCCCCACGTCAGGCTCCCTGCCAAACGGGGAGTCTGCTTCTCCCCCTTCCTCTGTCCCTCTTCCTGCCTGTTCTCTCTCTTTTGCTCTCTCTCTAATAAATAAATACATAAATCTTTTAAAAAATATTTTATTGTAACATTTAAATTTCTCTGATGATTTTTACTCTAATATAATTTTATTAGTGACTATTTTAAAAATTACGATGTACATTTTAATTTACCTATAATACAGTACATAGATCAACACTAAGTCTAGTAAAATATAGAAACTTCAATAAACACATTTTTTTTCTCCTCATCTGCACTATAATTGTCATATAAACTGCACCTAGATATACTTGAAACCTAACCATCCTGTGTTGTACTTAAGGCTTCATGAAATCACGACAGCAACTTCAGGCTAGGAGAGACACAAGCCCTCTCTCTATCTACTTGATCACCTCTACAAGGCTTAGCATTGTTATTGTCCATCATTCAAAATCAAATGACACCCCTTCAACTGTGGCAATAAAGCTGAATGTTTTCTTGGTTTGCCTGACTCCGCCAGCTTCTCCATGCAGACTGAACTGGGCTCTGGGTAAGGTGAAATGGGTATAGCCCCAAGTAAGAAATGACAGACTCTCACTATTCTTAAAGTTCACCAGTGTTCCAAGCATGAAGGATTTGCTGACTATTGTATGCTTTTGGTTGAGTTACAGAATAGTTGCTTTTATAAGTTTCGTCCAGCTTTATAGTTGCCTTTGGAGAAAGGATCTGCTGATCTCCCTCACACAACAACGCATGTGAATTTTGTAATTCCACTTAGGCTCTAAACTGTAGGAAGCTGCAACCATGTTTTTCACTACATATGCACTCATTAAGTAAGGTAAATGGCTTTTCCTTATTACATAATGTCTCGAGATGGAAAGGACTTAATGCAACCTCACAATATTACAGATGTTATTGCTTGGAGATAGGGCAGGAAGAATCACAAAATAAACACCATCACCGTTGTTCTCTTCTGAAAGGAAGAAATGTCTGACAAGCTTCACTGACTAAGGTTGGGCAGGTCAGGCAAGGAGAGCCATGGGTAACAATCCAGTGTTTCAGAATTTGTTCTCTTCAAAGACAAGAAAAAGGAAAGTAAACTTCAATTCCCATAAAATAGAATTTGATTTTTTTAATATTTATTTTTTATTTTTTATAAACATATATTTCTATCCCCAGGGGTACAGGTCTGTGGATCACCAGGTTTACACACTTCACAGCACTCACCAAAGCACATACCCTCCCCAGTGTCCATAACCCCATCCCCCTTCTCCCAACCCCCCTCCCCCCAGCAACCCTCAGTTTGTTTTGTGAGATTAAGAGTCACTTATGGTTTGTCTCCCTCCCAATCCCAACTTGTTTCATTTATTCTTCTCCTGAATT
Organism: Neogale vison; assembly: GCF_020171115.1. Lineage (NCBI taxonomy): Eukaryota > Metazoa > Chordata > Mammalia > Carnivora > Mustelidae > Neogale > Neogale vison. Next base: position 11,020,216 of record NC_058100.1, read on the forward strand.
TGCTTATTTTTAAGGGAACTTCTGTACAGGGGAAAACATAGAAATATTTATCTGAAGTATGTTGAAGAAACTTTCCTAAGGCAGTATTTAAGAAATGAGACTATAATTATTTTTCTGTCATGTTTTATGTTGAGATATGTCTGAGACTTGGGAAAGGGTTAGAGGGTCCTTTAAAAGTCCCTCCAAAGTATCTTCAAATCTTGATTTATGGATCCCTCTACCACATCTATATCCATAGTGGTATCTTCTGAGTTAAAGCACAGAAGATTTATCAGTTTTCCACATACAAGAACCTCACACATTCGTCTCTCAAGTGTCAGGACAGTGGACTTTCACAAGGCCTAAAAGCTTGGCACAGACTTTAAATTCTGTTTTCATTTTTATACCTTTCCTATATTGAAAGACAAATAGTAGAGAGGAAAGCTAACTCTGTAAGAGAAGGATCACAGCTGATACCCAGAGTGGGCCACCCAGAATGCACCAGAATTAATGACAACTTGGCCTGACAGCATCCTGACCACAAGAGATGAAGTCACCCTAGGAAGTGTTTTGTAAAAGAAAATAAGATCAACAGAACAAAAAAGAGAAGAAAAAGCATGAAGTCTGAAATATACATTGTCCAACTATTTTCCCCCATTAATTTTGGAAGCCCTTGCATGTTTTCAGGGAAATTTAATCTGCATGTTTCTGAGCCATTTACACTTAACTCACCACAATGTTGTTTTGTAAGAGTCATTTGTTGTCCAAGAACCCCTCTGAACCTTGTTCATAAAGACTTTTATTAAAGCGATTGTTTTCTTTTTCCTTAAAATGAAATTATGCATTTCCAGATCGAAAGGAACATTTAAGTGAACCCTAAATTCAAAACTTGGGAGGCACAAGACAGATCCGGTCATGATCAAAGTGTATCCCCATACAGATTTCAAACCCAAGGTATTTGGGTTTTGGCAGCATCACAGTAAAGGGTTCAGTTGAAAAGACATAGGTTTATTGCTCCTTGGATAGCCAAAGAGAACTCTCTGAGGGCTTTTTTTTTTTTTAAAGCAAGACTTCTAAGGAACTCAGCCAATCTAACAATCATCTCTGCTTTAGAATCTGTCGTGGATAAAGCTTAAACCTGAACAGGGAGGTGAGACACTGGAAATACTAGAAAGGTTTCATGATCTAAAGGACTTTGCAGTCCAAGGAACTAACCTATAAAATGCAGGCAAAAACACCTTCTGCCTCAGAGGACTGCAGCGAGGGCTCAGTGAGATAACCGGGTAAGGTGCTAAGCATTACATGGAACATAGTAGTAGGGCTTCAGTGTACTTCAGCTAAAAGAAAATATTTATTATAATGCATCTTTATGAATCTTTGCATTTATGATCAGACCCTAAAACAGGCATCCCAAAACCTTCATTAAAATATAAAGGTCACTCTACATGGACTCTGGGAAACAGACTGAGGGTTTCAGAGGGGAGGGGGTGGGGGATGGGTGAGCCCAGTGATGGGCATTAAGGAGGGTATGGATTGCATGGAGCACTGGGTGTTACACACAAACAATAAATCGTGGAACACGAAAAAAAAATATATATATATAAAGGTCACTCTACATAAATGCTCATTCACACATTAGTTCACCTGCAAGCTCCAAATGTCCCTGGTGAGAATGAATGACTTCTGGGGCTCCAAATGTTTTTGTACTGAATTTTTAGGTCATTATTGAAAGCCTAACTAGAAAACCAACATGAGGAAGCCATTCTCATATTATGGGGATGAGCTTGAATCCGGCTTATGAACTGACTGATATAATGTGTAACAAATGTCGAAAGATTACATGAATTTGAGGCCATTTGTACCATGTAATCTCTAATACCAATAAAGACTATTTGAAGAGCCCTTTGTTAAATCAACTACAGGATTGTTCTCTTCTTACCATATATGCCATGGTTAATTTTATGTATCCACTTGGCTGGAAAATGACTTAATGATATAATCAAACTCTAATCTAGATGTTGCTGTGAAGGTATTTCGTAGATGTGGTTAACATCTACAGTCAGTTGTCTCTAAGTAAAGAATATTACCCTAGGGGCACCTGGGTGGCTTTGTTGGTTAAGCGTCTGCCTTCAGCTCAGGCCATAATCCCAGGGTACTGGGATCGATCCCCAAGTTGGGCTTACTGCTCAGAGGGGAGTCTGCTTCTCCCTCTGACCCTCCGCCTACTCATGTTCTCTCTCTCTCACTATCTCTCAAAAAAAAATAAATAAATCTTAAAAAATAAAGAATAATGTGGGTGAGCCTCACTTAATCAGGAGAGAAGAGCACAAAGTAAGGTTTCCTGGAGATCAAATTCTGCTTTAAGACTTCAGCATTAACTCTTGTCCCAGTTTCTAGCCTTTGGACTTGCCCTATGGATTTCAGACCTGCCAGCGCCCACATCCTGATACAATACCCATCTATCTTTAAACATGCTGATGATTACTCTTTCAGAGTCAAGACATGACCCAGAAAGTAATAGGCTGTTTTGCCCAATAACTTCTTTCTATTAGTTTCAGAAATAGAATCTAGTGATTCATCAGTTGACAGAACACCCAGTACTCATTACATCAGGTGCCCTCCTTAATGCCCATCACCTAATTATACCTTCCCCTCACCTACTTCCCCTCCACCAACCCTCAGTTTGCTTCCTAGAGTTCAGTGTCTCTCGTGGTTTGTCTCCTTCTCAATTTTCATTTTATTTTATTTTTTCTTCCCTTCCCCTATGTTCATCTGTTTTGTTTCTTAAAATCCACATATGAGTGAGATCATATGGTATTTATCTTTCTCTGACTGACTTATTTTGCTTAGCCTAACACCCTTTAGTTCCATCCATGTCATTACAAATGACAACATTTCATTCTTTTTGATGGCTAATACTCCATATACACTACATCTTCTTTATAGCAACAATGTCCACAATAGCCAAAATGTGGAAAGAGCGCAGATGCCCAATAACTTCTGAAGCAACCTAAATTATTTCAATTTCTCATCTAGAGAAAGTAGCACCTGTCATTGCTGTCCATCCTCAGGAATTCAAGAGTATAGACATGTGCCTACCCTAACTGTTGTGCAGTATTATCAGCAGCACATGATACAACATTTATTCAGTCAACATATACGTTTTGACTGTCTGCTCTGGGCCAGGTACTCATCTAGGTATAGTAGAATGTGGCTGTAAAAGAGGCAAAATTAAAATCCTTCCCCCCATGAAGCTTACATTCTCATGTGGGTGGCAGAAGACAACACATAAATAAACCAAGAAGGAAAATATAAAAGATCTGATGTGGTAAGTCCTTTGGTGAAAAAAGAAGTCAAGTGAGGATACAGGAGATGCTAGAGGTAGGTGTAATTTTAAATGGGTTGGCCAATGGAGACTTCCTTAAAAATATGGCCTTGGGGACACCTGGGTGGCTCAATCAGTTAGGCATCCAACTCTTGATTTTGGCTCAGGTCATCATCTCAAGGTTGTGAGATCAAGCACTATGATAGGCTCTGCACTCAGCACAGAGTCTGCTTGAGATTCTTTCCTTCTCCCTCTCCCTCTAACTCTGCTCCTCCCCCTCATCCCCTGTCCCCCACCCTCTGGCTCGTAAGCTCTTTCTCTAAAATCCAACCATCCATCAATTAATCAATCAAATATTAAAAAAAATAAGGAAAACTATTTTTCATGTAACAAAAATAAGAATAGCTAACATTTATCGAGTATCTACCATGTGCCAGACACTCTTTTAAGTACGTTTCATATATTAGTTCACTTAAGGCCCACAATAGCTCTTATAAGCTAGGCACTTTTTTATCCCTCTTACATAGATGGGGAGATGAAGGCTCAGAGACAGTAAGAATTTTCCAAAAATTTTTGTAGACTCAGGAATGGCAGTGTTCTGCAAGCTTGTCCTTACCCAAGCTTCCCTCCCTGGCTCAGACTCCAGCCCACCAGAGGAAGGCAGGTTCCAGGTAGAAGGCATCAGGGCTCTGTCTTCCACCTTCACTATCTCTCCTAGCTCAGATCTCCTCTCTGTGCTGCCTTATCCTCAGCTAGAGTGACACAGCTGAGCATTTCCATGGGCCACACCAAAGACAAGGAAGAAAGAGACAGTCTCTCCTGGGTCCCGCCTGGGCAGGAGGCAGTCTTGCTTCCTTTCACAGAGCACAGGCTCACAGTGGTCATGGGCCCATTCTTAAACCAATTATATATATTGGTTATATATAGCCATTATTAACCATAACTTAAACTATTATATGTATTATATATATATATATACTGAGGGGAATGGGATGAACAGGATGAGGTCAAACTAATTTTTTTCAGGGGAGGTAGGGAAGCTGCCAGTTCACATATAAAGACTTCAGCATTAGGTAATGAGGTAATCAGGACTTGCTTATGTTCCTTTCATCCTCTGAGTCCCAGAAAGAGAAAAGCCAATGTCAAGTCTTCCACAGCTGGAGTGCATGACTCCATCTTACTACTGCCCACCCTGGAGAAACTGAATATTTGGTTTACCCCTTTAGTGGATCTCAGACACGAATCCAAGGGTAGGCAGAGAATGGGGTCTCGTAGAAAAGGCCCCAGCTCTGTTTGGGGACACATCCTGCAAGTCCTGTTTGCAATCCTCAAGATTTCAATGCTGACCCATGTTACAGTATTCTCTTTTAACTGACATCACCGGAAGTGCGGATACCAAGAGGGCTGTTTTTGTCTGTTTGCTTTTGTTTGCTCGTTTCTTTACTTCATGTTTCCAAGTAGTTAAATTTCTTGTCAGATATTTTCCAAAGGTTTTAGTCTCACTAAAGACCATCAAGAGATGTTTGTCTATATGCTAAAAGGGAGAGAAGAGAAAGGCCTCAGGCACATTTCTGAAGCCAAACTTCTGTACAAAAGCAGTAATCATACAACTGGAAATTATTTTGAAATTTACTTAGGATAATACATGACTATTTCAAAAATAACTAAAATTAGAGATGATGCTTGATAATGTTTGTCTGTTCCATTATAAAGCCAACCAGTTAAAATGCCTAGTCACCCATCCAATTACATTTGATACCAAATACTGATAGGGAGATCTTTCGTTATTAAACAAACTTGGGTTTTAGCCCTGTTCAGCATTTGTCTCCAATCAAACTTACTATCTCCCTTCTCAGTTTGGCATGGGAGTATGAGTATTACAAATATCTATATTGTCCCAGCACCCTATAATGGTATTACAATGACAATTTTATTAGGCCCATAAAAATTTTGCAACTTCCCTGCAGCACACTGTAATTTCACCAAGAGTTGTAAAAGGTCTTAAATTATATTTGCGCAAAATCGAGATGAATGGGTTTGAGCATTAATGCATTTCTCATTGTGTAATAGGGACTTTTTTCTTCCTTCTGTCTTTGCCAAGTACAGAGAAAACGCTATCCCACTCAACTATTTGTCAACTCCCATTAGAAACATTTAATACTAATAAAATTTATGGATTCAGTTTCCAAAGGATACTGCCAGAAGACTTCATGATTACTACATCAGTACTAAAATACAGCCATTGTTCACCTTATAAAAATCTATATGCAGCCTGACAGGTATAAAATGTAGCTTTGTGTGCTGAGTCAGCATCAGAAAGTTTTTTTTTGGTTGAAGTAGAGTTCATGAAATAAAAGTAAATGTGTTCTCAAGTCAGTGAGGAAAGATTGATCTGAGAACATTCCCCCAATAAATATGAAACTGACAGACTAGGATGCTTATGCTCCTTCTCAACAGAAAAAATAATAATAATAATAAAGCTAGATTTAATCAACTCCATAGGTAAGAAATAGTTTCCTTCATTTTGAAGATTTTATGTAAGCGCACTCGTCAATATAAACAAGAGCATGCGAATTACAAACTTTAAGTGAAGCGCCCACTACCTTTCGAATAGGAAGACTGAGCTGACAGGCCCTTTGGTTTGCATTTCTAGATTGTCAAAATGGCTTTGCATATGTCTGCATATGTCGTGCCTGCTGTCCCTTCGTGGGGCCTGATTCTTTAAGCCACAGCTAATGTCTCCCTCCTTAACCCCCCACATGTGTCACTTCCTGATTTGTACCATAGTTATTTGTGCGCAAGCTTTCTCATTCCTACAGCATGGGATCTCCTTATTTTGTGCATTTTTTATCTTCCACTGAGCCACAATGACTTGCAGACGGTAGGTGTTTATCATGTATGTGCTCAATTAACCAATGAAAAAAAAGAAAAAGGAACGAATGAGGTGTCTGTCGCTCAAGGTAACCAATCTGTAACCCTTGTAATTAACCTGTTTGTGAAAGTAAGGAATTTACAGCCGTGAGGTCTCCATAAATATCCGCGTGTGTTCAGCTAAACAGTGAGGACTCAGAGGAGCCTGAGACAGTGGACAGGAAGCTACAGTGTGGGGAACCCCTGGACACACATGCATTCCAAGGGGCAACTGGCCTGGGTACTTTGAAGAGAATACAGTTTCTCATCCTCAGCTTCCATATCTGTTCTTGTAGAAAGGTGTCTGCTTGAGGAAATGTCTGGAATTGTGATTTCCTGTCAGTTCTCCCTTCCGCCGGTTGACAAAAGACAGACATCCTTCTGATGCTGCGCATTATGCTGGTGTGTTATCCTGCGGTAGAAACTGCCCACCCCTGGCCCGTAGAACAGACCATTTGAAACACTGGCATGGGTGAAGGCTTCTGTGTCCATCAAAGCCACCTCACACCAATGAGAGGGCTTCCTGTATTTCTCTATCATATGCATACATTTATAAAAGCAAAATGCAGCATCAGACACAAGGTATTACCTACCCATTCGAGCTGTTCTGAATTCAGATATGTTTTAGAGTGGAACAGCAAATGGGTAAAGGCTTTTATTTAATGACTTTGTCTTCTCCATCTCCCCAGTCTTTTCAAAAGATGCATTGCTTATGATATCTATGGTGTAAACATATCAATAAATATACACATAAATACAGATTATATATACTATCTGTATTATATAGATAATATCTATATATGGAAGCCATATCTTTGTAGACCCAGACAAACTTATGATGAGATTTCATGCCTTACTTACACATCTTGAAATAAGAATACAGAAGGGAAACAGTGATCAAAAGGAAGTGAATGAACACATTGATTTGAATTGAAGTATGAAATTAAACTTTTTTATAGTTAATCTGATTTGGAGAGTTTGGCAAGGACTGAAATGGCCAAAAGAATATACAGAAGATGGTTTTTACAAATTGATAAAACTACACATGCAGGTCAAAGGTCTTGATAAAAGTACATTTACATTTGTGAGGGGACAAAATAATCTTACTTAAACATATTGTATGAGAAAAAAGAGGTATATTTAAGTTCACATTATGTTTATTCTTCTAACATCTTCTAAATAATATTAGGTTAAATCGGTGCCTCTCAGTGAAAGAGCAACAAGTAGAATTAATAGCCTTGTTAAAATTCTTTTTTGAGGGGTGCCTGGATGGCTTAGTCAGTTAAGCATCTGCCTTTGGCTCAGGTCAGGATCCCGGGGTCCTGCAATTGAACCCTGCATCAGGCTCCCTGCCCAGAGAGGGCTCTCCCCCTCCCTCTGCTTGTGTTCCCTCTCTCGCTGTGTCTCTCTCTGTCAAATAAATAAATACAATCTTTAAAAAAAAAAAAAAAAGAGAGAGAGCACATATTACACTGAACAGTGGGTGTTACATGTGAACAATGAATCATGAAACACTGTATCAAAAACTAATGAAGTACTGTATGGTGACTAACATATCATAATAAAAAAAAAGAAAATGCAATTCCCATAAAATTTTGTATGACTATATAAAATAATTATGAAGTGTCATATTATAAATAATTATAAAATTGTAATATAATAATTTTTATTGACTAAGCACTAATAATAAAATGATGACTCAATCCAGCAGAAATTGTTTCCAACATTGATCCTTATGGCCACAAAAAATTAAATTAAAAATTAAAATTAAACACTTTGAATGTATAATGTTGTTAAGAAGAATGCTAGGGTGCTTAATAAATTACTTTCAATCATTAAACAAGTATTAAAAGGATAAAATTCTGTGAGGGAAATGGATTGAAAATGTAAGTTCAAGGGAAAAACAAGGAACAATGTAAAATTTCCAGCTGTTATAATAGGGATTATTTAGGTATTTTTAAGTAGATGATGGTAGAGTCACATTGCTGTTGCTTATAAAACCCCATGGACATATATGAAAGAGGGATATAATCGCTTATACCAACTGTCAATATTAGCAACATACAAGAAATTTCCTTAGTATTGATTAACTGTTGCAAAATTTTAGTGTCAATATAAAAATAACCAAAGAGGTATTTATTTCAATATTCTTGTAAAATATGTTAAAACTTTAATGTCCACTCATTTCAAACCAGTCCTTTTACTCAGGAAACATCTCATCTAGTGGGAAAGACATAGACAAAAATTGGCCAATAGTAAACCTGCTCAGCAATCCAACTTTACTCCCTTCTTTTCTCTGGGGGGCTGCAAGTACCAATCAGACCATGAAGTCCAGTCAGTCTGTTCAATCACACTTCACCCCAACATTTCTGGACCAGTCCTATGCCAGAAGCCAGGGATGTAAGTTAACAAGACAAGAGTGTTACTCTAGCAGAGTTTTGTAGGCTGGTGAGTGAACTTCCCAGCATGAAAAACACTGAGCAGGGAACAGCCTAAGCTCAGCTATGTAAATGGACTTAAAGGATTTCTATAGTACAGATTTTTTCTGAGCAATGTTGGTAAAATTTGTACCATGTGTCACGTTCATAACAGCGTTATCCACAATAGCCAAAACATGGAAACCATCCCAACATTCACCTGTGAGTGCATGCATAAACAAAAGGCAGTATATACCTACAGGGGAATAGTACTCAGCCTTACAAAAGGAACAAAATTCTGATACATGCTAAAGACACACTAACAGAAATAAGCCAAACACAAAGGACAATTACTCTATCATCCCACTTATACGAGGTCCTGAGAGTAGTCAAACTCAAACAGACAGAAAGCAGAGTGGTGGTTTCCAGGGTCTGGGGGTGAGTATGGAGGAGGAATGGGAAGTTCATGCTCAGGGAATAGAGAGTTTCAGGTAAGGAAGATGAAGACAGCCTGGAAGTGGTTGGTGGTGACGGCTGTCCAGCAATGTGTATGCGCTTAGCACCACTGAGGGGTGTACTCAAAATGGTTAAAATGATGAATTTTATATTACATATTCTTTACCACAATAAAAAAATGATAGTATAAATGAGTTGGTCAGTTGTTTCATTATACATTTCCTTCAGAATATATTCACTAAGCATTCACTACATGCAGGCCCTGTGCTGCTTGAACATAAAGGCGAAAATATGATTCCTGTCATTGGAGGCCCCTTAATCTAGTCCATTTGAGCATAAATCCAGATTCTACAGCCATGGAATGAGAATTTTTAATATGTGAGCAAATAGATAAATTAAGTCTTTGAACTAAGTTAAGCTTGAGTCCGGTTTCTGCAGCCTGATTATTCCTTTCCAGAAAATTAAGCAAAACACTAGTAAATGCACACCTCATAGTCAGGTATCTTTATCCACACACAACATGTTTTATGTAGAAGTTAAGTCATACAACTGGAATTTCCAAAAATAACACCTGCTTCTTAAGCTACATGATCCAATATGATACGTTGTCTTTCATATGGTCAATAATTACACTGAAGCCAATTTCTTAAAAACTCTATGATGAATGTCAAATCAAAAAGAAAACATTAAAAAGTCACCCCTGTTTAACTCAAATCAAGTGACTTGGAAAGCTGCCAAGTCTTGCTTTGTTTTATGCTCTGTAGAGACAGCCTTAGTCCCTCAGTCCCTCATCTTTTCAACATTTGTGGGAAGTAGGTCGCTCATGAATACTATTCCCCCCATGTAGATGGAAGGAAAACAGTTCTGTTCTTTGCCCCCGTCAGAGGATAAAATTGAAAACGTGGTAGTGAGAAAATCATATGCAATTCCTTTCTTAAACAAAACAACAGCAACAACAGGGGCATCAAATATCACTGAGGAAAGTGACTTCAGAGAGAAGCAATCCCATCAAATCACAGACGGGGAAATGGAGGCTGAGGGAACATCACTGGTCAGAAAGGCAGCAACACAAGTAATTTTTTTAAAGATTCTATTTATTTAATCAGTGAGGTAGAAACCAGAGATACAGTAGAACATATCAATGAAACTAGAAGCTGGTTTTTTGAAAGAATCAATAAGATCGATAAACCATTGGCCACATTAATCCAAAAGAAAAGAGAGAAAGCCCAAATTAACAAAATTATGAATGGAAAGGGAGAGATCACAACTAACATAAAGGAAGTAGAAACAATCATCAGAAGTTATTATCAACAGTTATATGCCAATAACCTAAGAAACCTGAATGAAATGGATGCATTCCTGGAAAACTATAAACTCCCAAAATTGAACCCAGAAGAAATTGACAACCTGAATAGACTGATATCTAGTAACAAGATTGAAGCAGTGATCAAAAACCTCCCAAAAAACAAGAGCCCAGAACCTGATGGATTCCCTGGGAATTCTACCAAACTTTCAAAGAAGAAATAACACCTATTCTCCTGAAGCTGTTTCAAAAAATTGAAGCAGAAGGAAAACTTCCAGACTCTTTCTATGAAGCCTGCACTACCCTGATCCACAAACCAGGCAAAGACCCTAACAAAAAGGAGAATTTCAGACCAATATCACTGACGAAAATGGATGCTAAGATTCTCAACAAGATCCTAGCAAACAGAATCCAACAGCACATTAAAAAGATTATCCACCATGACTAGATGGGATTCATCCCTGGGGTACAAGGATGGTTCAACATTAGCAAATCAACCAATGTGATAGAACAAATCAATAAGAGAAGAGAGAAGAACAAATCAATAAAAGAAGAGAGAAGAACTTGGTCCTCTCAATTGATGCAGAAAAAGCATTTGACAACATCCAGCATCCGTTCCTGATTAAAACACTTCAAAGTATAGGGATAGAGGGAACATTCCTGAACTTCGTAAAATCTATCTATGAAAGACCCACAGCAAATATCATCCTCAATGGGAAAAAGCTTGTAGCCTTCCCGTTGAGATCAGGAACACGACAAGGATGCCCACTCTCACCACTTTTGTTCAACATAGTATTAGAAGTCCTAACAACAGCAATCAGACAACAAAGAGAAATAAAAGGTATCCAAATTGGCAATGAAGAAGTCAAACTCTCTCTCTTCACAGATGACATGATTCTTTATATGGAAAACCCAAAAGACTCCACCCCCAAACTCCTAGAACACATACAGCAATTCAGTAACGTGGCAGGATACAAAGTCAATGTACAGAAATCAGTGGCTTTCTTATACACTAACAATGAAAATACAAAAAGGGAAATTAGAGAATCAATTCCATTTACTATAGCACCAAGAACCATAAGATACCTGGGAATAAACCTAACCAAAGAGGTAAAGGATCTGTACTCGAGGAACTTTAGAACCCTCATGAAAGAAATTGAATAAGACACAAAAATATGGAAGACCATTGCATGCTCTTGGATCAGAAGAATAAACATTGTCAAAATGTCTATATTGACTAGAGAAATCTATACTTTTAATGCCATTCCGATCAAAATTCCAAGAATTTTTCAAAACACTGGAGCAACTAATCCTAAAATTTGTATGGAATCAGGAGAGACCCCGAATTGCTAAGGAAATGTTGAAAAACAAAAATAAAACTGGTGGCATCATGTTACCTGATTTCAAGCTTTATTACAAAGCTGTGATCACCAAGACAATATGGTACTGGCATAAAAACAGACACATAGACCAGTGGGACAGAGTAGAGAGCCCAGATATGGACCCTCAACTCTACGGTCAAATAATCTTCAACAAAACAGGAAAAAATATCCAGTGGAAAAAAGACAGTCTCTTCAATAAATGGTGCTGGGAAAACTGGACAGCCATATGTAGAAGAATGAAACTCAACCATTCTCTTACACCATACACAAAGATAAACTCGAAATGGATAAAAGACCTCAACATGAGACAGGAATCCATCAGAATCCTAGAGGAAAACATAGGAAGTAACCTCTTCAATATCAGTCACAGCAACTTCTTTCAAGATATGTCTCCAAAGGCAAAGGAAACAAAAGTGAAAATGAACTTTTGGGACTTCATCAAGATCAAAAGCTTCTGCACAGCAAAGGAAACAGTCAACAAAACAAAGAGGCAACCCATGGAATGGGAGAAGATATTTGCAAATGACAGTACAGACAAAAGGTTGATATCCAGGATCTATAAAGAACTCTCAAACTCAACACAGACAAAACAGATAATCATATCAAAAAATGGGCAGAAGATATGAACAGACACTTCTCCAATGAAGACATACAAATGGCTATCAGACACATGAAAAAATGTTCATCATCACTAGCCATCAGGGAGATTCAAATTAAAACCACATTGAGATACCACCTTATACCAGTTAGAATGGCCAAAATTAGCAAGACAGGAAACAACATGTGTTGGAGAGGATGTGGAGAAAGGGGAACCCTCTTACACTGTGGGTGGGAATGCAAGTTGGTGCGGCCACTTTGGAGAACAGTGTAGAGATTCCTCAAGAAATTAAAAATAGAGCTTCCCTATGACCCTGCAATTGCACTCCTGGGTATTTACCCCAAAGATACAGATTTAGTGAAAAGAAGGCCCATCTGTACCCCAATGTTTATAGCAGCAATGGCCATGGTCGCCAAACTGTGGAAAGAACCACAACGGACAAATGGATAAGGAAGTTATGGTCCATATACACTATGGAGTATTATGCCTCCATCAGAAAGGATGAATACCCAACTTTTGTAGCAACATGGACAGGACTGGAAGAGATCATGCTGAGTGAAATATGTCAAACAGAGAGAACCAATTATCATATAGTTTCACTTATTTGTGGAGCATAACAAATAACATGGAGGACATGGGGAGATGGAGAGAAGGGAGTTGAGGGAAATTGGAAGAGGAGGTGAACCATGAGAGACTATGGACTCTGAAAAACAACCTGAGGGTTTTGAAGGGGTAAGGGGTGGGAAGTTGGGGGAACCAGGTGGGGGTATTAGGGAGGGCACGTACTGCATGGAGCACTAGGTGTGGTGCAAAAACAATGAATACTGTTAAGCTGAAAAGAAATTTTAAAAAAAAGATTTTATTTATTTATTTGACAGATCACAAGTAGGCAGAGAAGCAGGCAGAGAGAGAGAGGGAAACAGACTCCCCGCTGAGCAGAGAGCTTTGATGTGGGGCTCGATCCCAGGACCCCGGGACCATGACCTGAGCCGAAGGCAGAGGCTTAACCCACTGAGCCACCCAGGTGCCCACAAGTAATGTTCTTGACTGGCCTCCTGCTGCCCAGTTCTGTGCTTTAATAACTTCATCCTCCTGATTTGAAGGGGTAAAAAGTAGAAAATTCATCCCACCCACTTATTTAGGATTTCAAAGAGCAAAGCAAATAAGTATCTATTGATTTCAATTGGTGGTTGACTGTGTTTATGACCTTTAGTATCAATACCGAGTCTGTCAGAGTCTGAATGGGTGCTCCACCACCTTCCAATTTGCCAAAACCCTGCCAAGGAAAATCAAGAATGATAGCAACTGGCAAAGACCATCCCAGCATTTCTGAGGCCTTTCCGAGAGCACGCCTCTTTCTCCTGACAGGAAGGAGCACTGACCATCGGTGTGTCACAGTTACTGAGGGAAGAGGATAGTCGGCCACGATAAACCTGTGACAGAAATGCCAAGAGGAAAGAGAAAGGCAGGACAGAGAACAGCCCCACAAATCGGCACCCACTAGAGAAAGCCGATCTCCAGAACACATCGGGGAGAGGGGAGGGGGTGCAGAGATTTTCGACATGCCCTCCCAACCGAAATCCCACTTGCAAAATGGAGTGCTGTAAAAATAGACTTCAGGATAATGGGGGCCTTGTAGTTGGGAGAACAGGAAGGTAGAGCTGACCAAATTTAGAAATAATAAAGACTTTCACAGTGAGGTTTTTCTATGTTTTCTGATTATCAATGACTACTCTGATTTTTTTTTCCTTCTCAATATTCTCTACAGTAAATCAGAAACCACATGACCTTTTTTTTTCTCCTGCTATAATTTACAGAGAAGGAAGAAAAACAAATGATACTGACTCAGATTCCAAAGGACCCAATAGGATCATATTTCCAGGCAATAGTTGTGAATAGCATTTATCCAGCCATATAATTTTGTTCAGTGTGTTCCTGTGTGTGTGTGTGTGTGTGTGTGTGTGTGTGTGTGAGAGAGAGAGAGAGAGAGAGAGAGAGAGAGAGAAAGAGAGGGCCAGCACCAACAAACCAGAGGATGGAAATAGACAAAGGCAATAATAAATTTAGTTATCTGAAGAGAGGTATTTTTTTATGCACTATCCAAATGTTATAAATCCCACTACACTGACTCAGGGCTGAAGGAGAAGAAAAGGGGGAGAAAGCATGAAAAGAAGAAGGAAGGAGGAAGGAAAAGAAGGAGGGAAGGAGAACGAAGGAAAAAAGAAGGAAAGAAGGGAGAGAAAGAAAAGAAGGAAAAAGACTCACACTTGGGTGAGAATGGTCACTTGAGAGAAAAACAAAGTGGAAGCCACATGTTGGAGAGTAAATGCGTTTCCACATGTGAATGCCAATATATTATTGACTTACCCTGAGTCATAAATATGACAATTTGCCTCATTTCATAGTGAGGTCAGCTCAGCCCAAATAAAGCAGCCATCCTCTGCTTACTTAATGTTCCTAAATATGAGCTTTCCCCAAAGCTCTCCGCGCATATAATATAACACTGAGTGCATGTGCTGTGGGGAGGAGGGATCGGGGAGGTGACAGAAAGCAAGCTGTGAACACAAAGATACTTTTAAGCTGGATACTTGTACATGATATATAGAACAGAAGATCGTCCATCATGGTTATTGAAACTGTGACCAGCGAAGCTATAAACCTGACACGAAAGAAGAGAAAATATGACTTGTTAGGTTGAAAAAGCACCAAAGAGGGAATTATAAAAGGGAAAATTTCATGACAAATTAGTTTGTATTTTTTGTTTTCATTTCTGACACATGGAAGGAAATGCTATATGTTTGCTTAAGGAAGTGCAAATTTCTCCACTTCATCCATTTAAAATCTTCACCCTTAGGCCTTTTGTACTGAAGCGTAAAGTTTGGAGACCTTCAAGAGTCATAATGTTTCCCTGAAGAATTTGGCCTCAGAAACACATTACAATTCAGAAGGGCTAAGAAGGAAAAATCATTTTGCAGCAATCTAGCGATATCTGCTTAAGACGGCTCACAAGCATCAGTTCCTTCTCACGGTTTCGTTACCATATTTGATGAAATATTAGATGTAATTGGAATGAGCCACTCAAGGAAGAAGGCCGTAAACCTGGAAACAGTGTTGTAAAACAAAAGTGCGTTAACATGAAATAAGTTTCAGTTTGGGGGGGAAAAGTGGCTTGCTCCTACACTCACCGGTCACACGGTGGGCTGGAAAGTTACCAATGCGGAGGGCCAGTCTGGTGTTCTGCACATTCCTCTTCTGGAAACTACAGTTTGGAGCTGATTAGTAACAAGGCCTCGGCTCTGGGGAGCGAGAGTTAAAACGGAGTGAATTAAAGAAGAAAGCTCATATTCAGGACAAAGTCCTGAAAATCCCCTATGTTATGGGACTCTGCAGTTTCTCTGCGGGGGGGGGCGGTTGTAAAGGGAAGACAAGATGACAATAAGGAAACCCTCCCAAATGCAACATGTTCACAGTCACAATAACTCCGCATTAGTAGTAAAACAGCAACACCTTTCAGCTACCGCTTCAATTTAATTTTTAAAGATGTCAATCTCCCTAAAGATCTGCCAAGACTTCAGAATTCTAAAATCCCAATCAAAACCGTAACACTTATTTGTGGAGCATAACAAATAGCATGGAGGACAAGGGGCTTTAGAGAGGAGTAGGGAATTTGGGTAAATTGGAAGGGGAGGTGAACCATGAGAGACTATGGACTCTGAAAAACAGTCTGAGGGGTTTGAAGTGGCGGGGGGTGGGAGGTTGGGGTACCAGGTGATGGGTATTCTCTGCTTACATCAAAACTACTGAAACAAGTTGCACAGCCAGTGTCAGAATCAAGGAGTGGAGAAAAGGTACCCCCTCCTTGATGGGAGGAGTTGCCAAGTCCCACTACAAAGGGTATGGATAGGAGAAGGATGAAGATTTGGGGCCATTAATGCAATCAATTACCATAGGGATAGAATGTTGATCTAATTGGAAAGAGCAGGCTAAAGCAGACTAGAAAATTTTGTTCTGAAGCTGTGTTTGCACAGCAAATACATTTTCTTTTCTTGGAAAAGTTATTTATTTAGGAATTGGTTGGAGACTGTGGGGAATTATGAGGTTAAAACATCCCCAACTACCAGAGTTTGACATCCATGTCTGCCCAGTGTTACTATAAAACTAAAATGAGATAAATTTTAAAGTGCTTTGAAAATCTTCATGCTATGTACAAATGAGTACTCTATGTGAATTACTCTATGTGCCAGTAAATGTCTTCTGGGCTTCCTTCCTTTTCCTTTGAGTATTCAGGAAATGCAAAATTCATTTCAATAATTGAGTAAGCCAAACATGATTGGGTAGATAAATCTGTTGCTGCAAAAACAAAGACAACATCACATAGTACCTACCAAAGCCAAACATAAATTACTTTGGGGAAATTTATAATCTTAAGGTCTCTAATTGAAATTTGGCCAGATTTTTATAATTATTCCTGCTAATGCTTGCATTTTATGCCTATCAAAAAGCTTGATGATATTTAAAAACCATAAATGCCATCAAACTATTGCTTGCGTTAACATAAGTCTCTTTGCTTACAAGGATTCTAAAATGAGTCATTCTTTCTGTAAATGCGTCCAGTTCCTGTAGCAGCTGTGAACTGTAGGAGTTGATATTCCTTAATATTGAGGTGAAAGAGTCACCGAGTCCCACCCTTTGGAAACTACTTTGGCTACAACTCTCATATGGAGTTCAAGGCCTTCATGATGAGGCCTGAAGCCTTTAATTAATCTATTTGCGTCTACAGCTCCTGTGGTCCCTGAGTACTCAACCACGGCATGGAAACAACCCCTTATATTTACTTAGCTTCTCTCTCTGAGCAGCACACATTTTTAGATATTTTACCCAGAGTCCAACTGCAGAAAAATAAAACTTAGCAAAAAATATCACCAGGAAGATTTCTGCTGCATAATAGGAAGTATACAGATTCTTTACAGAGCCCTCCTAAGATGTAATAAGTCTCTCCTTTTCTCCCAAAGAATCCTCTAGCCCTCAACTGCTTGTCTTTTCCATTCATCTTCTATCATTCATTAATTCAACAACTATTTCCTGAGCACTTCCTCCATACTAGACATGGTGATAGGCACTGGCAATAAAAAATCCATGTCATGGTTTAAATGAAAGCCTAGGAAGACTCTTCCAGTCAGTTCCACCCACCTTGTAACTCAACACAATCTATCATATCCCTTCTCCCCACTGCATTTTTCCTTCGACTTTTGCAGAATCTGATGGGTAAGATGCTCCACTCTCCTAAAGCTTGTAGAAGAGGCCCATGTGGGTGTAAATGAGGTAATGGCACCCTTGTGTTGTGTCTCACATCTGTCTCTCTAGAGCTGCTTGTGATTATTATAGTTGCCCCTTCATTTAAAAAAAAAAAAAAAGAAAGAAAGAAAAAGAAGAAGAAGAAGAAAGAAAATAAAAAAGAGAAAAAGAAACAAAAAATTCATGCATGGACATCAAAGGAAGGTAAGAGAAACAACAGATTTGACTGCTTTGGTCTGAGATTATTGGAAACTAGCTAGGATACAATGAAGGCAGCCTCTCACCTGGCTTAATTTTTCAGTTACAGCTTTGCCCTGGAGTTTCAGGACTAAGCTCCAGCTAAAAACAAAACATTGCTTAATTTCCTTACTTGTCAATGTTCTTGGTTCAGATTTTGCCTAGAGACGCACTATCTGAGATGTAGGGCAATTTTGGATGTTGTATAATTCCACCTATGAAAGTTCTAATCTCACGATCAGCTCTAACTATGAAAATGATGTCTTTCCACACACACACACCCTTAATAAGCTACCAGCCCCTATACCCAAAATGTCTTTATTTTACCTTTATTTTACCACTACTCTTGAATGAAAACTTAGCATTCTGTACAATTCTAAACAGTAGGAGTCTGCCCTCTTCCTCCTTTCTGAAGATGGGATTCCATCTCCTCCTGCCTTCTGTTGGTGTTTGTGAAAAGTCAGATGACTATCCAATTCTTCTACTTTTGTGGACAATCTTTCTTTTTGGTTGCCTCTGACTTAAAGATCTTCCCTAAAGTTCACTCATGACATTTAAGTGAGAAGTCTTTTAATTCTTTTGCTTGGAAGATTTATGTCTTTTACCAGCTATGGAATATTCTTGCCTTATCTTTTAAAACATTGCCTCTACTGCATGATGTTGAAATTTTTCATCTCATCCTTTAAGTCTCTTCATCTGTAAATATATATATATTTTTTCCCTTTTCTTTCATTTTTTTTAATCCTTCTGGACTGCCTCTGAGTAATTCCTTCACATCTGCCTTTTGGTGTACTCATTCCCTAACCAGCTGTATCTAATCTGCGTACCATCTAGCTACTATTTTTATGAATTTTTTAAATTTCTAGAAGGTTTATTTGATTCTTTTTCAGAATCTATTTTGATAATGCTTTATATGTTTATTCTTTTATGTTATGTTAGTCACCATACAGTTTATATTTTTAATCCTTTTTAAAAAATATCTTTCATCACCTAAGAGATATTTATTTTATTATCTCTTAAAGATAATAAATTGTTATTTGAGTATCTTGGCAGCCTAATCCTTCTAATTTTCTTTATGTGATTTTTGCTTATGGTGGATTCATGTTTTGTAATTGTGGATAATGAACTGATCTTCAGTGGAGATTATTATGGATATCTTGTATACCCTAGATTAAAAGCTTGCACGTCCAAAGAGGTATTTTACCTTCTGCTAGTCAATCTGGGTACATTATCAGTCTGTGTGGATGTCATACTCTAGGTATCCCTGGGCCACACCAGTATACAAATATTGAACTATAATCCCATGTGAACACGAGTATCTGGTTTTTTCAAAGGAGACATTTTTGGGTTTGCAGTTATTTTTGTGTGCATTTATCCCCTCAGGAGCTTTAAAACCCAGACTCTTAGATCCTGAAGATCAATCTCCTCACCACAACCAAGGTAACTAGAGCAACAGCTCACGTGATTTCTATCTCTTTGTTAGTTGTTTCCATTATATTTTTTCCCTACAAAATTTCCTTTCCTTCTTGCAAACTTGAGTATACATTTAATACCTTGATTATTATATTTTGATCTATATTTCAAAGTGTTTCTATATGGGATGTTTCATTCCAAACTTAATCCAAAATTAATGCAAAATAGGTCTAGAAACTGAAGTTCTCCCCCATTTTCCCAATACGATGGCCAATTCTAAATATCACCCAAACAACCTGTATGTATGAATTTTCACACAGAGTATTTACAACTGTGCATTAATGAGTGACTATTTTTATAGTTAGAGACTGTATCTGTGTCCAATTATGTGTTAGATGCTTAATACACCTACAGACAGAACTGAATAATTGAAATATTTTTACTGATAGGCTTTTTGTCTCTTATGGCCATCCTTTGTTTCTTTACATAGAAAATTTTTTTTCATTAATCTTTTTAATTTTAAATATGTAAATGAGTGACTCTAAGGTAATGTGGTGAATTCTACAAAGCATACATGAAAATTCACTTTAATAATTTGCCAATACGCACTCCTTCAATAGCAAAGATGTACTAACAAATTCCTGAGCCGTATCTTGTTGCTGCAACAAAGACATAGAAATGGGGATCATATTTCCAGTTTTTCATTTTAAAAATAGTCCTTAAATGTATCCTGAAGAGTGAATGATTTTCAAAGCCCACCATAAAACTTAGATTAAGAAATAAGGATTACTCATCTCTCTGGTAAAGCAAAAACACTAAAACAAGTTCTGTATACTTGACAACCTATTGGCTGGGACCAAAATGCACCAATCATTCATCAAATAAAATAAATATTTTAAAATCTGTGTTGTCTTCACAGAATGCCGACTTCTAACTTAGTCACTAGGCAAGCTACTGTTTAATTATTTCCTTGCTCTACATATGTCTAAAAATAGGCCCCTATGTTTCAAACAGGGTGGCAAGCAGAATGACCGATGTTTCTATTTCCTGGGGTTGTGGCCCAGCCTCTAGTTTGCTGTTTCCTTGCCAACAGGATGCAAGAGAGCATAAATTTACCACCAAACATGGATGCCAGGGAAACAGGGATGCCTTGCAGGCGATGCCCTAGTCCAAGTAGGAAATTTCATTCTTTGAGGGAGTACAAAAAGGGTCAAGTGAAAAAGGTCAAAGGGTAGTATGGATATATGCAACTCTCAACTTAAGAGCGTTGAGATTTAACTTGCCCATCTATTCAGATAATTTAACAGAGCCCATCTAGCTCAACTTCTTCCAAAGTCGAAATCTCAAGAGCGTTGAGATTTAACTTGCCCATCTATTCAGATAATTTAACAGAGCCCATCTAGCTCAACTTCTTCCAAAGTCGAAAAGTCGAAAGCTCAACTAGCTTCCAAAGCCCGAAAGACGGGCCAAGTGCTGGCACTAACTTACCATTGGAGTGAACTGAAGCAGGTCTCTCATCCATAAAATGAAAATACCCATCTCTTAGGACTGCTATTATAGGATTTAACAGATAATGTAAAACAATTAACAGTGTCTGAATTTGTAAGTACTCAAATATTTGGTATAAGTATTACATCAACAAGCATTTGAATACTTACTGATCTTTTTTGCTAAATACTTTGGTGAATATAAAGATAAATCAGATCAGTTAGGAGCTTAGATTCTAAGACAGAAGACAAGAAAAGCATGAAGTTATAATCCCCACGAAAGCAAGGACTGAATAGGTCTTATTCACCTTATGTTCCAAGTATTCTGGTATGCAGAAGTTGTTCAACAAATATTTATTATACATGAATATATAAATATAACAGATTCTTTTACTTAATAGAAAATGAAATGAATCTGAAAAGTGAACAGGAGAAAGACAAGAAAAAATGTAAGCAAGAATCAGGAACCTGAAGGCTCCAAAGAAAGAACTTAGATAGTTTCTCGTCTATCAAAGGATGATAATAATTTTACTTGCCCTGCCCCTCTCATATAAAGCTCAAATAAGATTATATTTACCAGACAGCAGCAGGTGGAGGAGGAAGGTAAAAAAGGATGGTGAATTACTCCCACAGAAAATTAATGATATCTACCAAGAGTCACTATGGGCTAGAGACTGTTGTAAACATTTCACCATGTTAACTAATTTTACCTTTGCCACAACTCTGTGAGATAGATATCATTACTCTTATCCTCACAGAGAAGTTAAATAACATGCCCAAGCTCACACAGGTAGTAAGTCAGAGAAGGATTTAGTTCCTGGCAGAATAGCTCCAAAGCCTGCATTATCAAAGCAAAAAGTGCCTTGGCTCCCAACCCTGGCAGCCCGGGCCTCAGACTCTCCTCTGGATTTCCACTGGGTTTCGTTTTTGGGTTTTGTTTTTGTTTTTGTTTTTGTTTTTAATCAAGACCTTCTGAACTCCATGCCTAGCTTCTGTCTGTCTCTTCCTAGCTACAGTCTTCAGCACTTTCTACCAGAAGCTTAATTTCATTATCTTGACCGCTTCCTGGGAGGAGGAAGAAGGGGAAGAGTGAGTTATAAATATCCCTTCCTAAGTGCTCCCCAAGTGGAACCACCTGCTGGGCCTGTGTGAGGTAGAAGGACAAGCAGAACCTCCACTGTGGAGAGAGGTTTGTGTCCCATCATTCAACAGAGGTTTTAAAGATCTCCTGTGGGGCTCACTGCTGCAAAGAGGGGGAAAGTAAACATCCCATAATGAATGGTGTCATTACAGGGTTTTATCATCTACCTGCTTAATGATATCAGTTAAGAACTCAAAAGCAAGTGGTGGGCAGATAAAGCCTCCTGAGGAACTAGACCTCTAGGCTTTCAGGCCCCCCAAACCACCCGGCACTTTCTGAGGTCCTGAACCTCAGGCACTTCCTAGGACTATCCTGTTTTCTTTCATCCTATCTTTGAGTGTGGGAACACTTTGTAAACTGGAAACAACAACTGTTCCTACGACCAAGTATCCTAGAGGAACGGCGTGGACGGGGGTCCAGCGCCCTATTAAACTGGACGATCAGAGACATGTTCTGCAGGTGTCCGGGAGCAGCCCCAACTACCTTGGAAAAGACAATCGACCCAAGGTCAGAGAGCAAATCAGCGATTGAACCTGGTGTCCCAGCGCCGTGGTCAGTGTCCTCCAACCCACGGCTAAGTGCGGCGGGCGCCGCGATGACCCAGCCCAAGCTTCTGAGATGCGACTCACCCCGGACCCACCACGCCGGAGGTCAACTCTGGGGCAGAACTGAGTTAGCAGAAAGCTGTTTCTGCTTTTGCCAAAGAGCAAGGGCGCCCTTCGAACACCCACACACCGTCCCGGGCGCACTGCACAGGCGCACAGACCAACCAGAAGGAATTTTTATTTCTCCAGTCCCCAG
Organism: Neogale vison; assembly: GCF_020171115.1. NCBI lineage: Eukaryota > Metazoa > Chordata > Mammalia > Carnivora > Mustelidae > Neogale > Neogale vison. The sequence goes on from NC_058100.1 coordinate 11,042,960, forward strand.
CCAGAGTCCGACGTGGCTGCCAGAGGAGTCCCTCTGACAGCACCTCCTACACAATGAGACGCCGGAGCTGCAAACCGTGCTCTGCAGGCGTTTTAATTGTGAATCCAGATGCTCTATCCCTTCGGTTCTCGGCACTGACCTTTCGCTTGAAAGTCAATTTGTCAGTCTGCTCCGTGTGTCTGAAGAAATCATCAAAGTCGCCCTGCCGAGGTGCTCCCTATAGGTTTTGCTGAATGTAGCTGCAACATAGCTACGTTACTGTGGGGGGGGGAAACATGGGGGTGAAGAGGGGGTGGGGAGACAGCTTCCCTCCCCTTAGGACTGCTTGGGTGCATTCTGTTACTTAGAGGAGACTGTATCACAAGGGGGTGGACCCTGAGCACCTTTGGAGAGGGAAGGAGAAAGCAGAGGCAAGAAGCAGCCTCCTCCCACCCACCCCCACCCCCAGTCACTTGTTCAGCAGGACCCAGTGAAATGAGGGCATAGGGAGACCTTCCAGAGGTTGCAGAGCCCCGGCACGTCTGATTTTCAATCTGAGGTTCAATTTTTTTTTTTTTCCCAACATAGCCAAGGGCTCAAGTCTGGAAAGAAATGTTCTTTTGCACAGAGGACCAGCAAGATAGGTATTATCAGAGATACTGTGCATGTGAAAACTACTAGAGAGGCAAAAGGGGCTGACCCTATATTAGGGAATGTTCACTAGAACTATGTTCTAGTTCATAGAAAGAACCAGATAGGGCCAGTCCCAATAGCACCCATCTGCCAAGCCCAGGTTCTGAGAGCTCCTGCCCTATTTTCTGTCCAGTCACAGAAGCACCCTACCTACAGAACTTGCTTTTCCAGCCACAGCGGCAACCTGCCTGCCACCACCCATACCCACACACACACCACCATCACCACCACAACTAAAGTATAACTCTTTCTCAGTCCTACTGAATTCTGTTGAGCAACTAGTCAATCTAAGAAATGTAAATTGTTGCTAAGTGTATGCACTGGAAAAGCAGCCTCTGTGAGATCAACAGGCAACATTATAGCTAATTCTGTCACTAGCTACCTGTGTGAGCTAGGAGTATATTCCTTAAAAACTTTGATTATTTACCAAAACCTTCTGGGATGCACTTGCTTTGTTTTGTCTTGCTTTAGTTTGCTTAAGTTAGAGAATTGTCCTGAGCAGCCCTCTTAGGCATGTTAATACAGGGAAGGCAACTAAGTATCTATTGTCCTGGAATTAGTATTTGATAGGACATTTGGCTGTTTTTGTACCACTTGTTTGTTGTACAGAGTAATGGAGAAGAGAAAGGAAGAGAAGATGAGCCAATTTACATTAGAAGCCCAGGACATTCTGGGAGGAAAGGGACTGGAAACCCACAGCTTGAACACCAGGATTCTCAGCCTGGAAGTTTGGGTAGCTGAAGATAATCCCAATAAAGATCTGGTAACAAAGAAGAACTAAAAGGCTTACAAAATAAAATACCCTGGAGGAAAAGGAGAGGCTAGGTTGTCCAGGCATGGCAGTGTGGTTCGCAGACCAAATGTGTCAAGACCATGGAGGGGAGGTGGGAAAATTTGCTTAAAAAGGGAATTCCTTTGCTTCTGGCCAAGACAAAGTAACTGGTACCATGCAATTAGCAACCTCACACAACCTCACACAATTAACAATTAACAATTAACAACCATAGAACTATGGTTCTATGAACCTCACACATGGTTCTATAGAATCTATATGGTTCTATAGAACCTCACACAATAAACAACCATAGAACTAGAAAAATATATGAGCAACTGTTGTCAGCCATTGGATCAGAGGAAAGAAAACACTTGTGATTCCTGAGGAAAACAAGAAGCTACACAACTATACTAGGAATCGGTTCAACATCTTAGTGCCTTGAGCTGTACTGACTTAGTATATATCAGAGTTCAGGATAGTGAAGCACCTGGAATCTAAAGGACAGGTAACCAGGGAGGAAGGAACTGTTCAAAAGCCCAGGTGAGGAAAACTGCAAGTTGTGGGCTGACAACTGGGCTAACCATGCATAGGACAAGACTAGCTGAGGGTATCCAGAGAGTTGCTGCTTGGAGTTTGTGACTAAAATAAATATATTAGAGGAATGGGCGGTACTTGGGGATGTTGGAGTTTAGGTACAGCCAGAGTGGAGAACATATCTGAGATATCAGAAAGGCCAAGCCGTAGGAGTCAGGACTATACTCTGGGGGAATTCCTAACCTGTATCTGCCCTAAAATTGCTTAAACAAGGCTCTGACAAAATTTTCAGGGGAGACAGAATTTGGAGATTGTTTCCCTCTACCCCCAAGTGGGGGTGGAGGTGGGAAACACTTCAGGATCTCCATAGCTCTCCCATACTAAAGCAGAAAACAGTCTTTAGAAGTTTACTGTAAACAACTAGTCATTGAACTTCCTACCAAAACAAAATGCAATCCGTTTTAGAACCTCAACAATGTAGCATTCACAGAGTTGAGTACATGATCAGAAATATCAAAATATGCAAAGAAAAAGGAAAACCGGACCCAAATCAAGGGAAAAGAAGCAATAAAAGCAAAAAGAAAATAAATAAGAAATAAAAACTTATCCTGAATCGGCTCAGATATTGGATATACCAAGGACTTTTAAATGATTATGATAAAATATTATCAAGGAAATGAAGGAAAATATGTTCAAAGTATTGAAGGAAATATGACCTTAATGAATGAAGATATAGGGCATATCAACAAAGAAAAAGAACTAGAAAATGAAGAATCAAATAAAAATTATTAAACTGGAATAATAATTAAAAATTCAATAGATGAACAAAATGGGAAAAAGATAGATTGGAAATGACAGAAGAACAGAGAAAAAAATGGAAAAATAAAGCAATATAAGTATCTATGGGATAGTTAAAACTGTCTAATATTCATGTATTTGGAAACAACGGCAGCCAGAAAATAATGGAATGTCACCTTTAAGATAACCAAAGAGAAAACCCCACTATGAACACAGAATTGAATCACATCATCAATTAAAACATCCTTCAAAAAGGAGACTAAAACAACACAATCTTCAAATAATCAAAAGTTGATAGAACTTACTACAAGAAAAGCCAAAGGATTTTCTTCAGGGTGAAGATTAATAATACCATATAGAAATGAGAACCCACAGGAAAAAATAGAATGCTAGAAATAATAAATAGTGGTTTACTATAAAATCTTTCTTCAATTTTTTGAAAAATTGACTATTTAAAGCAAAACTAATAACACCATAAGGTGAGGTTTAAAACATGTATAGAAGTAAGATATAGTAAGATACAGCTAAAATTTCAAAAGCTGACAGCACCAAATTTTCTGGAGAAGGTAGAGCAAACAGGACACTCTTATATTGCTGATGGAAGCATAAAATAGTATAACCTCTTTGAAAAGCTATTAGTCAACTTCTTGAAAGGTTAAAGATACATTGACTCTATGACCCAGAAACTACCCTTCTAGGAATTTGCTAAAGAGAAATGAAAATGTGTCCAAAAAGAAACAAACAAACAAAAAAAGACATGGCAGGAATGTTCAGAGAAGCTTTATTAATAATGGCAAAAATAAACAGAACAAAACAAAACAAAGCAAAAAAATAACCCAGATAACCATTGATGGTAGAATGGATAAATAGCTTGAGATGTAGTCATACAATGGATTATTATTTGGCAATAAAAAAAGTGAACTCCTAAACACTTTCCTAAGACATAAGATGGGCAATAGGTACATGTAAAAAAATGCTCAACATCACTAATTATCAGGGAAATGAAAAATCAAAACCACCATGAGATAAAAAGCCACACCTTTTAGAAAAGCTATAATCAAACAAGAGATAACAAGTGTTGGTGAGAATGTGGAGAAAAAGGAAACTTTGTGCACTGTTGTTGGGAATGTAAATTGTGCAGCCTTTATAGAAAACTGTATGGAGGTATCTCAAAAACTTATGGAGGGACCCCTGAGCGCCACCAAACATCAGACTCTTGGTTTTGGCTTATGTCAAGATCTCAAGGTCCTGTCAGCCTCTGCACTCAGCACTGAGTCTGCTTCAGAGTCTCTCTCCTTCTACCTACCCCACCCACTTATGCTTTCTCTCTCTCTCTCTCTCTCTCTCAAATAAATCTTTTTAAAAAATTTTACAGAGGAACTACCATAAAATTCAGCAATTCGACCTTTAGGTCTTCTTTGGGAAAAAAATGAAAATACAAAGCCAAATATATATATATGTACCCCTATGTTCACTGCAGCATTATTTACAATAGCTAAGACATGGAACCAACCTAAGTGTTGATCAATAATGAATGGATACAGAAGATATGGTATGTATATATTCCATTTTATATATACAGAATATTATTCAGCCATAAGAAAGAATTAAATCTTGCCATTTTTTGACAACATGAATGGACCTTGAGAACATTATGCTGAGTAAAAATAAGATAGACAAAAAAAAAAAACCATATGATCTCACTTATATGTGGATTCTAAAAATAATAATAAAACAGAGATCATAGATACAAAGAACACATTGGTGGTTGCTGGGGGTGAGGAGTGTGTGAAGTGGGAGAAGGGGGTCCAAAAGTATACACTTCCAGTTATAAAATAAATAAGTCATGGAATGTAATGTACAGTATGGTGATATAGTCAGTAACACTGTATTACATGTCTGAAAATTGTTAATAGAGTAAGTCTTAAAAGTTCTTATCACAAGAAAAAATACTTTATAACTACATATGGTGATAGATGTTGACTAAACTCATCATGATGATTATTTCACAATGTGTACAATTATTGAATCATTATGTTGTGCATCTGAAAATAATAAAATGTCAATTATATTTCAGTTTTTAAAAATGAACTACTGATCTTATATAAGGGACTCTCCAAAGCATTATGCTGAGTAGAAGAAGCCAGCCACATGAGAGCTGGTACCATATGATTCTATTTAAATGAAATTCTAGGACAAATACATAACTAATTTATTTTGATTAAAACTGGAGTAGTGGTTTCCTGGGGGCAAGAATGGACTGAGAAGGGAAATTAGAAAAATTTCTGGGATGATGACAATATATTTTTATCTTAACAGAAGTGTTAGTTACAGGGCCATATGGATAGATTCACCTTAAAATCCATGATTTCACCACATGTAAAATTTACCTCAATTTAAAATAAAATTGTACTCATTCATGTAAAAAAAAATGTAGGTTGGATAACCTACATTTCATTCTTCAAATGTCTTTCTATCCTGAAGCCAAAGCCTGAATCCTTCCAATGTTCTCAAGGTCTTGTAAGTTCCACTTCCCCACTATGTCTACTTTTGCCCTATTGCTCACTCTACAGGCACACTGGCCATTTCATAGTTTCTTGAACATGTGAACATGCTCCTGTCACAGCCCATTGAACACAGGTTCTTTTTTTTTTTTAATTAAGCAATTAATTTCCCAATTTATTTATTTTCAGAAAAACAGTATTCATTATTTTTTCACCACACCCAGTGCTCCATGCAAGCTGTGCCCTCTATAATACCCACCACCTGGTACCCCAACAGGTTCTTTTCTATCCATTTACCATCTGTATCCCCCAAAATAAGTGTAAGACACTTTATTTGTTCATATACAACTCTCCAGTGAGAAAGGTAATACCCGGTGCATAATAGCTCCTCAAAAAATATTTGTTAAATGAAAAATTTACATGAATGCTTGATCATCTTTTTCTATTCAAAACATTTCGTGTTTCCTTTATTCTCAGTGGGCCCTTTCAGATCAAAAGGTCAAAGCAAAATTGTATCACTTAGTGGACCTCTGTCCATCTGAAACTATATATCAATGGTTAAGACTCCCAAATCCCCTCTTTTTATTGGAGAAGAGTTTAAATGTGTCAGAGTAAGGAAAACCAAGGAGATAAAACTTTTAATATCCCAAAGGGCTGTCTGGGAAGAAGAAGTTTGGAATATACTGAAATTAATTGCCAGATCCAGGAAGTAAATTTACAGTATGAAAAGGGAAAGCAAATTAGTATAATTTTAACCTGAGGAAAAAGGACATTACCTTGAATCAAGGTAGTCAGAACTCATCTAATCAATCCCCACAAAGAGCTGGAATCAACTTCAAGGACAATTGCACTTGCTTCATAGTGATTTCCTCCTATTGTCTCCTAAACCAGTCCAAAGGAAAAACCATGGCATGCTCTCAGAGGGAAAGGTTCTTCTCAACTGAAAAAGGAAGTAGAGACAGATACAACATGGAAAGCTGGAGAGTAGCAAGCCTCTGGTGGAAAGAGGAGTCTTACACCAAGACAGTGACTGATCCCAACATGACCACAGAAGCCAACAGTGAGGTCATCCAAGTAGAATGAATGGTACCTTGAGCCATTGTATCATTGAACATATAATAAGAATTAACTCTGGCCATCTTAAGCAGGAAAATAATTTATTGGAGGATATTGAAAACTCCCAAGCCAATATGAAGGCTGGAGAACCTGACTTAGAAAATGGATGGAAGAAAGCCAGATACATAGCTGGGATGACAGCAGTGGACCCAACAGGTGAAAATGTCACAGGCTCTCAGCAGCTGGTATTGCTTTTGTTCTTACCACATCCACACTAGACACTAGCCAGCCCCACCTCGGGACTCTCTCAACTCCCTGCAGGGAGAGGCATAAATAGCTTCTTATCTGCCCCTTTGGTCTGTACATCCCCCGCTCAGGTTTCAAAGTCCTGCATGGGACCTTAAGTAGGATTGACCAAATCTAGGTCATACTGGACATACTGGTGTCAGGAACAGAGAGAGTAAATATCTGCCTCTTTTGTTTTTCCTAATGAAAAGTGGGGTCCTGTCAGCACACCGATTGGGTACTAGACCAGCAGAGCCCAGAGACAGAATGCAGAAATTTGATAGTGGGTTGTTCAGTGAAATTATGAGTGGTACCCCATGATTCTTCCCTCCAAACTCCTGAGTTTATGTGTTTTAGGACAGGGAGAAAGAATGACATTTATTTATCATTAGTTCAAAGTAAACACTTCATCCTGAGGGACAGCATCATAAATTCGCATGCATTGTCTACCAGCTGGTAGCTAGCTGCTACCACATCTGAGTCTTCAAGAGATAATTCTCTCTTTCTGTAAGGTCCATTGCTTCTGGATAGTAGGACACATGGCTAGACCAGTGAATTCAATAGTCATCAGCCCATTACCTTATTTCTTTCTCTGTAAAGTGAGTTTCTTGGAGCAATCTATTCACAATTTAAATCTTTACTATAGGTCAGTTTGTTTAAATTATTTCAAAAGTTTTATTTGAATGACATTGTCATATATTAGGAGGAGTCATCTTAACTCTTTTAAGGAGATTTGGAAATCAAATATCAAGAAAATCACAATGAATATAAAATTTAAAAATCTAGAGTAGAGATTCTATTATGAAGTTTAAGAATTTAAGTAAGTTCCTCTGAAGGGAGTACTAGTAGAAACACAGTGGGGCAGTGAAAACAAACCTAAATATAAAATAACTGTCTGTTTCAGTGGGTAATTTCTTCTCCTACCACAATAGAAGGGTCCAATATCAATAGTTTCTACCAGGTAGTTTACTGGCCCTCCTGGGAACAGTGCCATCGTAGTGCTCAGGACTGGTTGCTACTCTGGCCAGTAGAGGACTCAGCTCAGGTACAGCCAGGTCACAATGATGAGAGGAAGTCCTTGTCATTAAGGTTCATGTCATTAGGTTCATTCCTGCCACCATAGCTATTTTGTTAACGAGTTCATTGATCAAGTAACACAACTGATGATCACCTTTAATAAAAGTCATTTTCTCCTCATGATTATTTTAAAATGTCTTCACAGTGGAAGTGCTTTGGTGAGCATGCCGATTAGGTACAAATATTTTCATACTCTGGGCTTATTCTAAGTTTATCCAACTTCTTCCCTAAAGTTCTTCATCTCCAACTTTCCAATATTTTTTCCTTCTAATCCTCTGATTGTCTGACCAAATCATCAGCTACTGTCCAAAAATTAGATCAAGATTGTTGCCATAGGCAGTTTCTCTTGGTTTACTAGGTGTGCCAGTCAACATCTACCCCCAAGGGAATTTTTATTCTCCGCTGTGCTTTGGGACGACCCTTGAGTGGAGTTCATGAACCACAGAAATCTATAGTCAAGAAAATTGGACCACTGCCATTTGCTAGAGAGGAGAATTTGGCCACAGGAAGAACACTGAATCTCTCCAGGATGCTGAAGGGAGTTTGGACCAGGAGAGAACCTGGGTGGGACATGGACCTGGGATTCTTACAATTGCATTTGAAGGAACCGTGGAGCAAGGCTTCTGGTGCTATGCCTCATATTCCCTTTGGTTCTGTCCTGCCTTCTGGTGTCACTAGAAAACCCCACCAAACTGCTCAATGCACTTGGGAGGTGCACTCACCAGTCTTGAGCTCACATCTACACTCCAACACAAACAGAGGCTGCCAAAACACATCCTGCTTCTGTGGTGGGCAGAAATCTGGAGACATTTGGTGGGGTGGGGGCAGGGAGTGAAGCTTTGGAAATGGGTTTATTTCTGAGAACTTGAATTTCTAAAACTTCCCCCAGTAACCACATTTTCTTGGAGTTCAAGATCAGAGATAGACTACCCTGGTGGCCTTTTAACCCTAATTAACCCACAAGCCCATTTGGTGTCCCCACCTCTTTTAACTATGTGATAGAGCTTATGAAAAGATGTGGCCTCCAGTCTGTCAAATACTGCACATTCCACAGTTCTTGCTCAGGCCACTTCCTTCCCTATGGAGCTGCTGCCTGCCTTTTCCAAAGCTGATATTAATATCACAGACCATTATAATATAGTTATTTTCATGGAAGGCAGAGAGGAAGTCACGTGGCATTAATTGGTCCCAAGGGATCCTGAAAGTCTCCATTTAGCATGTTGTTTTTACTCACATAAGCAGCAATGAAGTGGAAACAGTGAGGAAGTTGCTATGATTGTATTAAATGAGTATTTTTTTCTGGGGCTTGTTTGGTTAATGAGTCATTATTCCGTTTTTAATTGTATGAACATATGTAGTAGCTAGGTCAAAGGTACATGTGCATTTTCTAAATGCACACACACACACACACACACACACACACATCTAGGCCACTGTCTGTTTGCTTTATTTTAACTCTGCTGTGTTATCAGCTTATTGAAAGTCTGGAACACAGAGAAATGATCCAAAGTATATGAGTTTTTATAGTTTGGGAGGAAAAGAACTTTAAAAACTCCTGAGCACAAAAAGATCTATTTTATCCTTTTCGAGTTACTGAGCCAGGAGGGTTTCATATCAAAATGTTGATATCACCAGAATCTATTACTTTGTGTCTGTATCATAAATTTGGCTTTTTAAAAAGCCTATCATGCACATCATCCTTTTTGGTCTTTATAATGGGCCTGTGTGGTAGGTAGAGCCAGAATTATTATTCCATTTCCCAAACTAGAACTGATGTCCCAGAGGCATAGTGGCTTTTTAAAGGTCATGTAGCTAATAGGCGATGGCCCGAAACCCCAAGAAATAAGTTGGGTCTCTAAGGAAATTTGGGAGTGGCTTAGAGCCTTTTATGGGTTAAATGGTGGGCATGGCAGGTATGGGAGCATGAGCCTGAGTTGTCCCTAAGTTCTGGAAGCCCTCTTTTCCTCTCCAGCTAACCGCACACTTTAACTTCGTGTTCTTGAGCTATCTCCACTCACTGCGGTGATGAAATTTTATTTCTCAGTTTAAAAAGTCACATGAAGGTGAACATGAAAACAAGCAGATGATGAAAAGCTCTCTTGAAACATTTTCTGTTTGAAGGCACTGATACTAGAATAATTTGTGGGTTCCTTGGACATGGAAAATAATTCTTTTGACAAAGATGTGCCAGGAAAACACCTAGTCTATCTCTCTCAATAGGGCAGAGTTCATGGATTGGGAATTCTACATTTCCTGAAGATTCTGAAACAAGAAAAATAAGATCCTGTTAAGAAAACTTCTGACTTTTCTCAGTCAAGAAGAGCTTTATGTGATTCACCCTGAAGGTTAGATGTTACTATGGACAGACTTTCATCTTTCTTTGTGCGATGCTAATGACGTTTTCTTCTCAAAGTCAACAGGTCATCAGTCCTGTAGTAAACAAGTGCACTTCACTTAATTCAGTTAGATCAAGGTACAAAGTTGGGTTTACACAAGATAAGCTAGCCTTATCTAAGAACAATCCACAAATAGATGAAAACTGCTCTCCAGGACACAGATGTGACGCCTCCTCATGGGACTCGGTCCCCCAGTCTTCACAGAAACACTCACATGCATTCCCACCAGAAGACAGGCCAGAGGAAGCATGGCTCCATGAGAGTCATCGCCATTACCAAAAAGCATGACTAAAAGGGTGTCTCCTACAGGCAATCTTGGGCCACTTCATCTTTACTGAGGAGAGAACATCACCGTATTGAGGAAGTCCAGAACCTCCAGTGGGACTGCTTGAGATGAAGCTATCCACAAGCCATGGGGAAGGCAGCACAGCTCACTAATCCAGCTTATGAATGGACTCAGGCCTTTGATTCTCCTCCACCACCTCCTCCCTCCTTCTCATTTAATTGCTCATAAAAGCTCTATGAGGTCAGTTGAAACAGTAAGTGAAAAATGAGCTCATATGGTCTATTTAGCTTCTTTTGAGTCATTCTAGTTAAAGTGCGTTAGGAGGAGAAGGTTGAATCTTTTGGCAGGTTTGAGGTTAGGGAGTCATCTGTGGATTTTGATGGCCCATAGTCTCCATCTCCAAACCTAAATGAGAGTCACAGAAGCAGAGAATGAGGAGCTATAGAGATGGAGTTGAATTATTTTTCAGTTCCTCAGATTTTACAGACATAGAAACAGATGCCTGGAGAGCTTAAGAGTCTTGGCTGATGTCATGGAACTCATTATAAGTGTTAGAATAAAGGACACAAGTCATTTAATATTTGATAACTAGCATTGATTGTATTGGAGGCATATGTGTTTATTAAATATACATTCAATATATTTTTATGAAGCATATATATTCAATAAAAGTTTCATCTTTGGCTCAGTTTTTAAATAACAGTTGTTTTCCATCATGGAACTGCAAGGACAATTTTTATAAGTCATCTGTTAATAATATTTTGTTCCAGGAGCACACTATCCATCAGGCAATCATAAACCCTGCTCTAGGGTGGCATGCCTTTTGTTTTACAGGAGGGAAAGGAGAGAGATGTATCTGATGGCTATGGCGTTAAAATGCCTTGGAGCCATTAGCCAACCTGCTACTGTTTCTGCAGTGAGATCTTTAAAAACTGCCCGAAGTGAAAACTCTTACATGTAGAAGGTAGGTAGGGCCGGGGCAAGGGGCGTTAGAATAATGCAACCCTTCCATCCCCCCCGTTCTTGTCATTGTGCAAACACTCCCCTCTTAAAACCGAAGATCTGATTTTCAGTTTTGCAGAATCTTGAAAACGGAGATATTCTCGGTTGACCCTGGAGAGGTAATAGGGCTTGGCATTAGGAAAGATGAAATTCTAGTTACACTTGGGACAGCTTTCATTTCAATTTATAATCAAACTCTGATTCAAGGTCCTAGACACTCAGCAGAAGACTCAGTTCAAGAGCAGAAAGGCCTCTAGGGAACAGAGGGAGCACAGGAAGTGACTCTAAACACAGGAGAGGCAAGAAGAATTTAATGAGAGCAAAAAGTAACGGCCTCCAGCAAATAAGCCAGGCTCTCCTCAACCCTTGGAAAAATCAAGAAAGGGATATTAACAGGACTGTGGATTGAAGAAGAGCCAAATAAACAATCCATAATGATAGCTTGCCCTATAGATTCACAAAAAGTAACCACTGGAGAAAATGACAGGACCAGTGTAATTCCAGAGGAAACTGAAGTAGCAAACATACCTTTCATTTTCTGTTATGGCATGGAAAACTATGTTCTGGCAACATTGAGTGGTCTCAGAAATCTCACTGGCCAGATTCATTATTCTCATTTGAATGTTGATATGTGTGACACACAACATTTTCTGTTAATTAAACCTTTTAACATAACTTTGTGGGAAGAGTGCTTGTCTGGTATTTCAGACATTCCTAAGATTCAAGGGAAGAAGATTCTACAACCCAGCAAATTTCTAAGACACTAATTACCTAGAAGAATTCACTGAACTGTGCTCACTTGGCCAGGGTGCTGCACTCTTTCAGAACAGGAGAGAAACTTCTGAATGGTCTTCGGTTACATTTTGTTTTTCCTTCTCCTCACCCCACTTTGCTTTGTGGCAAATTGTGGAAGGTGGGTAGGAAAGCCAGCAAGTGTGGAGGAACATCAAACAGAGGGTGAAGGTGCAGGGGAGAGGGCAAATTGCAGGGTGTGGGACAATGGGTCTGTGAGAGGTGGGTCACAGCCTCTTGGGAAGCCAGGGCTCTTGCGCATTCACTCAGTTTATCACATCCAGGAAAAATGCTCTGAAGAAAGAGCAAATAACGGTTCCAGTTTCCTTCAGTCTTAATATAGAAGGCCCCCGAAGGTCCAAAACAATTTTAGAAAGAGAGCTGCAGGGTGGGGAGGAAAAAGTATTGTGCACCCCTGAGGAAATGGAGGGGAGGACAAACAATATTGTTTTAATGTGACTGCTACAATCTTTGTGGGCTCTCAGCTCTGACCAACAGCATCCTTCTGACCCTGAGACATTTATTGTTAAATTTTCTAAAGGAAAAAAAAAAAAAACTGCTTTGGGCAGAACTCTCTGGGCTTTTCTATTTTACAACAGACTATTTAAGGCGAAGCTATGAGCACTTTGACGCATTTATATCATTTAGGGGAATGAATAGACGAAATCACAAGTCTCACTTCCCTGCTCCCAGAGTCTATATATAATTAAAGTGATTGAAGAAAGCTGATCTGACTTGACTTGATAGAAAAGGAATTTTTTTTTCTTAATGCTCAGAAAAGCATAATTCTGGAAAAGTCATCAGAAATTTTTTTTTTTTTTTAAAATCCTCAGATAGAGTTTTCCTTCCATTCATAGTTCAAACATCTTTCTTTTTTTTTAAATATGATTTTGAGGATGACCCAAATCTCAGGTGAAATGAAGCACTGTCATTACATGTGCACAGTATGTTTATTAACTTTAGATCCAAATGGACCCCCACTCTCTTCTCCTGTTGGATGGGGGCCCAGCCTAGCATGCCTGCCAAGGAATATGGATATGTGTATTAAATAACTACTTTTAAATAGTTACTCTATGATGTTTAACCACCAACAGAGGTAGAAATACGTGTTAGTTATCAATTGTTATCTGACATATTATCCCCCAAACTTAACAGTGTAGTGGAACAAACATTCGCTGTCTCATAATTAGTGCATGTTAGGAATCTGGGCTTGGTTTAGCTGGGTGTACTATTGTTCAGGGTCTCTCCCAAAGCTGCAGAGATAGTGTCAGCGGGGACCATGGTCACTTCAACCATTGACAGAGAGGGGATCTGCTTCTAATCTCACTTTTGAGGATGTTGGCAGCCGCTCACTGGCTGTTGACCAGAGCTGTCAATTCTTTGCCATGTGGGTCTCTCCATAGGAATGCACACAATATGGCAGCATACTTTCCCTAGCATGAGAGGTACAAAAAAGAGAGAGCGCATGACAGGGCACCTGAGATAGAAGCCGTGGTCTCCTTATAACCTAAGCTTCGTGTCATTCCAAGGCTTCTGTCATATTCCATTCCTTAGAAGTAAGTCAGTACATTCAGTCCACACTGAAAGGGAGAAAATTGCACAAAGGCAGGAGGTGGGGATCATTGAGAGACCTCTTAAAGCTGCCTACCACATGGCATATGACCCAGTCCAGTAGCCTGAAACATCAGAGCTTCAGAGAATTAACATCTAAAACCAGGTAACTTCGATTAACACAGAAAAAAATTCCAGCTGCACTGAATTTAGGGTGATTTATATACAGGTAACTTGTAAGGGCCATAATCTGAATGGTCTGCCAAATATTGGAAACAAAGTATGACAAATTCCCTGTTATCATCACTATCAAATTAAGAGACTAAAGAGAAATAGCGGATTCATTCTGATGCATTGGTCATGCTACATTGGTTATGGTTACACTTCAGTCATTTGGTGAATGCAGCAACTTGACATATGAACTGCCTTTGAGGGAAATTTAGTTTAGAAGCCTCAAAACTTCATCTCAGAACAATTTATCACTGAACCTATACAGTATATATGTAACGAATCCTACCTCAAGTTAGGGGTGTGTGTGTGTGTGTGTGTGTGTGTGTGTGTGTATAAGAAAAAGATAAAAAGGTTAACCATGTTCTGTATACGAGTTTGAAGATCTTTTCACTATATTGAAGCCAAAGGCTCCATATTATGATAAAAGCTTGTTGACCACAGTTCAGAAATTGTGGATCTTGGCCATGTCCTGCTGCATTAATGGACACTGTAAAAACCAAATGGAATTTAGAAGTAGCTAAAATATTATTTTTTAAGAAGAAAGAAAAATAAACCACTACAAAGAACTTCCTAGCCTATCAGAATATTCTTTCCTCGTCTGTGAAGGAAATTTACTCTCTCTGACTTGATTTTTGACTTAGAGTTTGTGACTCAGAATTCAAGCTCTGATTCTCCAGAACATTTTAGGACAAGGCTAGCACAAGTAAAATACAATTTCCTATAACTAAAAGGATATGGCATACACATACAATAAAGTGTAATGGATTCGGGCTTCATTGTGTTACCTCTGAGAAGCCCAAGTTTACAAGACCATTTAGCCAAAGTGACAATCTGGTTACCTGTCCTAAGTACCAACCATTTTCTCTAATCCACACATGCACATTTTGCTTAACCAGGAGACTTGCTGCCTCTACTTCCGTAAGCGTGACATGATTACAACTCTGAGAAGGCTTTTGTTCTCCAGTAGTTGGAATCCTTAAAATTATGTGAAATTTCACAGTTATGAAAATTTGGGGGAATATTAGAGCATTTTGGCTCCTTTCCCCTGATCCAGAAGGTACTGTGTGTTCTTTGGATCCCAGACAACTTTTTGGGCAGTTCCAGATAAGGTATCCAATAACTTCACTCCATGTCCCCGTTTTTCTTGCCCTCATTCCAGAAAAAGTTGGATAGTTGCCTCCCAAATAATTTTATTGTGAGGAAAGTTATTATGAAAACGTACCCCGTTGGTTTTCACTGACCTCCAAAACACACTCCCTAATTAAGTGCAAATGGGAAACTGACTTGGAGCAGGTTGTCTCTGATTTTGGGCTTGGGAGAAGTATTAAAGTTTATGAACTCGATACGCAAGCTCCGTCTGCCAAACGAGGAATTTCTTATTTCATTTGGTAACTGCACTGAGATTATATAATGCTTCTCAGAAAGTTCTGAATGCTGAAGATGCGTAAACCATCTGTCTGTGTTGAAAAGTCAAAAAATACACTACTCCCACCATGTGTCTCTGGGCATAACTCATTATTTGCCCAGAGAAATTTCATCGTAGAGCTGTTAAAAAAAAAAAAAAAAAAAAAAAAAGAGTTTCTACATAACCATAAAATTTTACAGCACTAAAGAGGCAATGATTACATTCATGCTTTCGCATCCTTTTATATGAGGCTAAGGTTGTTCAGCTTTAATATTTAAAGAAATCTGAAGACCTGGCAGAGAGAAGTGAGAGAAAGGAAGTAAGAAGGCAGACAAATTGTGTTTCGCCTGAGCCAGCTCCTCTTTCCCTCCCCAGCCAGCAGGGGGCAGTAGTAACAGAGGAAGCGTTGCTCGATTTCCTCTGAAGGGTGAAGGTATGTAAACAAGGACAGAGGGTGGCAGTTGCAGGAGCTTTGTCTGCTCTCCAGTGGCCTCCTGCTGGCTGGGGTAAGTGTCAGGTGTAGTCCTGAATTTCAGTTCCCTCACGTACTAGCTTAAGTTATAACAAATTTTCATGATAATAATAGTAACTAATGCTTTGAAATGGTACCTTGAGCCAGGCACTGCTCGAAGCATGTACACGTGTTATTTTATCCCATCCTTCAGCAAAGTAGGATGCAGTCAGTTCTGATATTTATTTGTGTTTAGCAAAGAAGGAAATCAAGGCTTCCGAGATTCAGTAACTTGCTCAAGGTTACATAGTTAAAACTATAACAGCAAACTAGGAAGGAGAAGGAAAGTTCCTCTCTAGCCTGGACATCAATACTCACCCTTAATGGATTTGGGTTTGTTCACCTTTGTTTCTTTCCCCATTTTCTTCATGTTTTCACCTGACAAATCAGATGCAAGTATTTTTAAGTTGTTTCGTTATTACCCAAAGTGTAATTCATGGAATACACAATTGTCAATGAATTTGAACATGTCTGTGTTGCCAATAAGAGCAAAACAGGACTGTTTTCCCCAGATTACCAGATTGGCTGACAACAGTGATATCTCTGCATCATATTTAGGTATTCTGCCATCTCTGCTTCTTTCAATAGCATAGCCACAAATTGGATGTAGGCCATTTGTTGTTCTGACCCTCAGTAGTTGTCTTGGCAAAATGGAATATAGTTAACAGCCGATCGTTTATAATCAAACGGATGGAATTCTCCTCCTAGCTCTTACTTCCCTCTCTGAGCCTCAGAGCCCTCCTCTGTAAAATGATTGTGCTCGGAATAGAGAACCCATTCAATTGTCACGAGGGTTAAATAAGCCAATGCAGGTAAAATATTTAGCCCGGCTCTGGCACTTAGGAAGTACTCCGTGGCCATTATTATTCTGACATAATTGTCAAACTTGGTGGGGAAAAAAGTAGGAGAACTCAAACAAACTTCCAGATGTTTTGCTTCTGGGTGCCAAACGTCCAGATGTTTGAGAAAGTTCAGATAATTCATTGTCATTGCTGTTCACTGGTCTTGTTGGCACAATGTGATCACAGATTATGTTCAAGGGCAAATGGGGGTTAATGGTCTCCCCATTCATGTGCAGTTATCCTTTGTTATGAACTAAAAATATGAAGGTATAAAGGCTCTCCCTTTCCATGTCTGCCAAAAAGATTATCAACAGTCAAAAGGAAACTTTTTTTTTTACAGGCACTTAAATTCCTTTTAAAACATTAAGCTTTTAAAAAGTACTTATTTGTTTCTTCTACATATCTTCTTTTCAGCTTTCAAATGTGTCACAATAGTCTACATATAATACAATATTATTTTCTTTGTTCTTCTTTACTCCTAAAACAGCTCAGCAGTGAAAATAAAGTTCCAAGATTTACTGGTTTTTCTTAGTTTAGGTTTTGTTGTTGTTGTTACACATACATGCTATTTTAAATAGCCAGCTCCCACCTCAAAAATCCGTAACTTTTATAAACTATAAATTCCTGTAATGATAGAGCTTCTTCAAATTCTGCCTCATTAAATAAAATCTGACACATAAAAATAGAAACTCACAGAGTAGAAAGAAATTATTTGTATGGTGGGAAAATTGGCCAAAAGGAATAATGATATAAATATTTCTCTAATAATTCTAAAAATATGGCATAATTTCACACACTGAAGTTTCCTCAAACAATTCTGTGTTTTGGCCCCATTTCTGTTTTCCTCAATCTTATTTACTCCACATAGTTTTAAAATTTTCAGAACTTACATTAACTTCACAAATTTTTTCACGTTCAAATGAGACAAATTTATTCCTTTTTAAAATTATGTCTTGCAGTATAGAAAAATAAAATATAGAATTGTACTAAAGTCTATCCCAAATCCTTGATGCTAAAACTAATCAAAGGGAGGTAGGTGTATAGCTCTGAAATGAAGATTTTAAAATATTGTTTCCTGTAAAAATGATGAAGTACCCAGTTCCTATGAGCTTTGTCTTTCTAAAGTTAGAATCCACTCCTGTTTCTGCTTTTTAACTTCTAAGAAGGACTTTTCTAGACAAACCACCTGATAAACCACTGTGTTAGTCCCAAAGTCAAGCAATGAACTGAACAGCATCGTAGACTAGAAGGCAGCACTGTAGATCCCCAGATAACCATCCTTAGGAGACTGGCATAACCTGGAACCAAAGTGTTCACCTCAAATATCCTTCAAAATCAAGTTGTTGTTGATTTGCTTGATCAAAACCGGACAGAAAGACCTGTCCAGTCTAGGTCAGTCTAGAAAACAGGGCAAGGTGGCAAATAAATGCAGTATTAATCATAAAGAATGTGCTGAAGGAACGCTCTTAATTCTCCTACACCCCATCTGAGTAGTCTGGAGGACTATCTGTGATCTTGCTGAACCAAGTCATCAACTGAGTGGCAAGCATCTAGCGCATAATAGGTGCTCAATAAAAGTCTGGTGAATTAACAAACTGTGTCCCACCCTGTCATTTTTTTCTCTGGATGGCCACAATAATGTATGTGAAGTACCCAGCCAATCATCTACTGAGTCACGAAGCTGTCTCCAGGCTTTTAGTCTAAGACTTGCAAATTTTCTCTCACATCTTGATTCTTTGTCTCCTGTTGAGAAGACGGGCAGAGAGAGAAGCGGATCATGGGGAGGACTTTCCAGCTCACTGTGGTGGTGAGAACCATGCCAGTCCCTCTCTGGCTCCTCTCTGGGAGGCCTCCTCCCAGGCTGATGGAACAATAATTCCCCTGAAGAATTCAAAAAAAATCAGAGCCATTTCTGAAACGCTGGAATCTAAATCATCCGAAATGACCCACAGAGAAATGACCAAAAAAAGCGATTCTATATTTCAAGACAACTGATACCAAAACCTGAATACTTTTATGATGTAAGGAAGAATAATCATAGCCCTTGGGACAATTTACTACAATGAGAAAGGCAGTACGTTTTCTGTAAGACTAATAATCCTAATTTCATTGCGATTAGGCCACCTGTCACAAAAGGAAATTTCCCCAATTACCCAGCAACACTATGTAGGATGATCTTTTAAGTATAGGGCAGGCAGAGAAAACAAACAAAACAAAACAACCCTCCCCAACCAACCAAGCTAGCAAACAAACAGGAAGGCCCTATGGTGGATATAATAGCCCCTACCACTTCTTTTGTAGCAAATAGTTCTCAGAGCTTGATAAGCCTTATCTCTGATGTCTGCATAAGCCTTGTTCTAGGATCTTGAGTCACTGTAGAATCATTATTCAAGTAGAAAAACAGGAGGAAGAGACACTTACCCTTTGCAAATGGTAAAACACAGCATATGTATCTTCAACTCCTTTGAACTGCCAGGCCACAGGAAGGGGAAAGAGAGGTGGCTGGTTTATGCACATAACCCACCTGCTCTTTAACTGGTATCAGCACTGCCTACGCTATCAACCAGGTTTAAACAGGACTGGAGGCAGGAGATTCAGCAAGGAATCTTGGTTCTACAGCCTCAAGCAAATCCTTCAACTTGTCTCCACCCTCCCACACAGGAAAAGAGCTGGGTCATAGGCAAACAGGATTCCCTCTCAAACCCTTGTCTTCTATAACCATGCTCTGTGGCTGGGAGATCCAGTATGGAGATGCAGATGAAGTCGGTGCAATATCCTAAGTCCATTCCTCCAAGGACAATTCATAGGAATACACATTGACTCCATGTTTTTCAAAGAAAGTTCAGGCATCCACCTGTGTCTTTAGCGCTCTGCTAACAAACATGCAAGCCCCAGGGAGGCAGGAAGTATCTTCCTGGTGCATTAACTCTTCCTGAAAAAGTTTGAGGGAAACCATTCTTTAATGTGAAGACAAAGAATTTACAGGGTAAAATTTAAAATTCTCACAGACATGAGGAAGCAGAAGGCAGCAAAGCCGTTTGTCGTTAGGGGTGTGCCTTCCTTCTATACCCCTCATATCCTCTATAAAAGGAATTCTTTGGTGATAAGATATGTCAGGGTTGTTGGTGGTAGTATTTGGAGGCTAGGTACGCTATTGCTTAGCTTTCTTTCTGAGTTCCTGGCGGTCTTCAAGTGGGAATTTTGTTTTAGGACAGTCGAGAACCCTAGGATAGAGCAGAGATCTACCAAGGCCTAGTGCTATTATTAGGGTAGGCCCATAAAAACTGGAAGAGCACCTGGGGCACCTGGATGGCTTAGGTGGTTATGCAGCGATTCTTGGTTTACCTCAGGTCATGATCTCAGGGTCAAGAGATAAAGCCCTAAGTTGAATTCCACACTGGGCATGGAGCCTACTAAAGAGTCTCTCTCCCTCTAACCCCCCAATCTCCAACCCCTGCCCCACCTCCATCCCCCACCACCATTCATGTACTCTCTATCCAGAAACAAAGTGGAAGAGCCCATCAAGACAGACTTCTTGATTTTGTTAAAGGCAGGTCCTGGGACCCGATGTTTTGCTTGGAAACGCCATTCCCTAAGGCTCTTGGCTAAATCTTGATTTATCCTGAGTTGTTTTTTAAATGAATTTGGTTATCCCTGAGATCCAAAATTGGTATTTTACAAAACCATGGAAACCATCTCCTATAACTGAATCATTAGCTTTACTGATGATTTGCAAGCTCACACAGTTATCCTTTTTCCATTCCCTCCTCACCATGCTAGGCAAGCATATCCTATAGCACCCAATTTCCACATCAAACTCTCTTAAGATCTCAGGCCTGTTTCCTGAGATGGGAGATGGTTAAAATGCTGCTGAATCGTATAAAAGGGAAAGAAGTTTGTATTCTTCTGGTCACCTCTAGAAACCTCCCAGTGGGAGGAGAGGGAAAGAGGAATGGGTAGGATGGGATAGGGGAGGGGACTAAGCTACAAACAGGCAAGGCTATATAACCTCATCCACCAAACACAATCGTTCCCAGGGTTCCGGTCCTCTAGGGACATGTGCAAGCTTTGGCCAGTCATTATGGGTCTATAGCCTTTACCCATTTTCCAAATCCACAACTTTTCTTATTACTCATTTGATGGCAATACTTAACCTCATCTAAACTCATCCAGTAGTGAAACCTGATCCAAACTGATGTTAAGCTATTTATAGTCTTTATATTGGTAAGAGCTGCTGAGAACACTAATTGATGCCATTATAGAAATACCCACATATTTGATTACAGGTTGTTGCATCAAACTCCACCGAGGGTTTTAATGCAATATACCATATAGGGAACCATGTTAGCTTTCTAAGACCTCCCCAATTTTGAATTCTAAAATTCATCTGGCCCAGAGGTTTTGTATAAGAGGCAGTGAGCCTTTAGTATCCCAGCCACCACCTGCAGTTGTGCAAAGAGACTAACCTTAATTCCTCACAATACAATTTAATGTTAGGATGTCGTGCGAAGGGCAGGAGACAGAGCCATGAGCTGGAAGAAGTGAGTGCTCGGAAACCAGTGTCCACCATCAATCTCAGCCTCTCCTTGCAGCCAAAGCAGCCTGGAAAATCAACTTTAGATCCCAGCATATCCACCAACCTTTACCTAACAACCGAGACCTACAATAATCCAGTGAACTTCTTTTTTTTCTTACTTCATCAGTGAAAGAAACGTAGTTCCAAAAACCTTTTTGTGATCAGCCAGTAAGCTCCTTGGTCCCTTGATTCTAATAATGAAATAATGATAATTTAGCAGGTACCACCAGACACTGTTCTAAGTGTTATTCCTATATTATCTATCTCAGCCTCATTGCCGTCATATGTAACAGGTTATATAGATTAAGGAATCTAGGCCACATTGAGATTAAGTCACATGCCCAGTTACCCAGCCTTAGATGTGCCCCCAAGTAGTCTCACGTGCTTACACACTTTGCCTGCTTCCTCTTGGCATAGCCACTCTCCTGTTTTTAATTAGCGAAGAATCCAGGTTACCTCTAGCCAATGATAAGCTGGTAAATATCTAATAAATGTCTCTCTCACATAATTTACAAATAATGGTAATATATACAATATGCTGTGTTGTCATTTCTTTATAAACAATCGAATGTCACAGAAAGCTTTCAGTGATCTTTGCTAAACTATTTTATCCATAGCCAACCTCTGGCTTCAACTGACCAACCAGTATCTTCTTACATGAGTGACGGTTAAATTTTCCTTTATGTTATTAACAAATTAATGAGTAAAAGGAAAGTGAAAAACATATCCTCATTTGTCAGTTCCTTGAGTGACTGCTTTGCTGACTCAGATCACAGTTTTCAAATCCTGGAATGACTGTATCAATCTTTTGTGCCAATTATACTGTAATGGTTAAGATATTATGTACTCTTTAATATGAATTTATTTAATTTTGACTTCATATAAATTATTAACAGTTTCTCCATCACTTTCCTAAAGTAGACAGTCAGCCAATGAATCAGTTCCTCATCTGCATCATTTATCTGTTTCCATGCTTCCTGTAAATACTCTGGCTTCCACCATGATGTCACCAAATGCACAGTCAGAAGGAAATGTGCAACAGCACACCGTTCGATGGTATTTCCACCATGAAGTCACAAGAGATGTTAATCATCTCCAGAGTGTCCTTAATAGCGAAATGTGGTAAAACAATTAGAAAGTAAAGAGTTTTGAGTATTTTTTAGTTTGTTTTACATATAATTTATTCTAGGGTAACTTTTACAACTTAAATTTCAATAATGGTGGTGTTTAATAACTGGTTCACAGAACTCCTGAAAATTTAACAACAGGTTGTCATGAATTGGTCTGCTCTGGGTCTGGCTTAAGTCTCCCTCTGATCTCCGGACACTTGGCTGGACCTGCCCCACTGGATATTCCCAGAATCCACTGGACTCAAAACACCCTTTATTCCAACTCACTTCCCAAGTGACCACTTCACTCTTTCTTCTGGTACCAAGACCTTCCTGTGCCATTGTTTCTTTCTTTATTCATTATCAAAGCCTCTCTGAGAGGCAGTCCTAATCTTCTCAGCATTTGAAATCTTATCATTTAAAATAAAATAAGGTCAGTAGAGGTTTCCAAATAATCCTCTTACTAGCATGCCTGGATGCAGTAAGCTTGGTTTCCTGCTTACATCTATGTCCGGTATGTAAAAATACATAAATGGACTCAACAATCAACTGCTTCATTCAAATCTGTTCATTGCTAGAAGGGCGCCGCTCACTTGGTAAAGAGGGTTACTTTCTTGCAGTAACTTGAAAACTGACATCCTTAGCGAGGCCCCTCTACCACCCACTCTGAGTCATACAATGTCACTAGAGTCAGCTTACTTTCTAATTCGGTGTCCCCTGACACTCTCACCCTTGACTTTGTCACCTCATAAATGTGTCACTTTCAGCACCACCTTCCTTTTTAAGAAAATGTCCTGCCCATCCTGAAGTATCTTAGAAACACTGAACCTGAGCCAAGATAAAGGAGTTAATTTACTTGACCAACTCCTATTAAGTGGCTCCAGTACACCCAGCCCTGCGACAGGCCAGTGAATAAGAACAAGAATTCCCATCTTCAAAGAGTTGACAGACACATCCGGTGCTTCTCAATCCAAGGGGCACAGTCAAGCTTTAAAACCTACCAATGCCCAGGCTCCACTCTGAACTAATTAGGTCAAAAACACTTGGGGTGGGACCTAGGCAAGATAATTGTTTAAAGCCTCTTACTGTGATTCTAACGTGAGACCAGAATTTGTAGTCACTGGAATCATAGTTAATAGATTTCTTTTACATAAGCACCATTAGCCATTATTGTTTTGGATCTGAAAAGCACAAAGAACACACAAAAAAGTCCTGGCTACTCATTGTGGGACAACAACCAGTGCCATTAGTAACATTATGGGAGCTTGATAGAAATGCAGAGTTTCAGTGGTCAGTGGAGCAGTCAGAACACAGGAACATTTACCAGTAATTAAGTTTGCCATCTTATATGGGCACTGTTCATGGCATCCTAAAACAATTCCAGGAGTAGCACCCAAGATCACTGATCACAGATCACCCTAACAAATACAATAGTAATGAAAAAGTCTGAAACACGATACTACCAGAATGTGACTCAGAGACAGGAAGTGAGCAAATGCTGTTTAAAAAATGGCACCATCCTTCAATGCCACAAACCTTCAATTTGTAAAAATAGCAGAATCTGTAAAGTACAATAAAGCAAAGCATAATAAAATGAAGTACAGGTCAGTGGTTGCCAGATGCATGGGTTGCCGAAGGGCAAAATGGGAAAATGGAGGCAAAAGGTGCAAATGTGCAGTTAATTATATAGTAAGTCACAGGGATATAATGGACAGCAGGGTGACTACTTAATAATACTGTATTGCATATTTGAAAGTCGTTAGGAGTGTGAATTTTTAAAGTTCTCATCACAAGAAAAACAGATCTGTAAATCTATGTATAGCAACTGATGGTAACCAGACTTACTGTGGTGATCACCTCACTATATACCTCACTATATATATATATACACAAATATGGAACGAATCATTGTGCTGTACACCTAAAAAAATCATGGAATGATGTATGTCAATTATTCCTAAATGTAAAAGAAGAGGAAATGCAGAGTCTTGGCCCCCACCTCAGTCCTACTAAATGAGAACCTGCCTTTTAACAAGATCCCCAGGAAACTCTAATGCTTGTTAATTTTGGAAACTACCGAATGGAGGCAGATGTTTTATTCTCAAGAAGTTTCTGGTCCACAGGGGAAGCTGTATGTAAATATAGATAATTACCAAGCATTATATGAGGTCTATGATGAGAGGAACATAGGATCTTTCAGGAGGACTTGTCTCCAGGAAAACTGATGCAGTGGGTGGTGCTGGACAAAGGTGTACACCAGAAAGATCAGTCAGCAGCAAACAGTCCTGTGTTGCCCAAAGTTATGTGGGTTCTTCGGAGAGTGTGGAAAAGGTAGGCTACACTCACCCAGACCCTCTGGTAGCCACCTGTAAGCCCATAGTCATCCTCTCTTGTTCGGCAAGAGAATACACTTCCAAAATCCTCAAATCTGCCAGGGTCGAGTTTGCTCATAAAATGCCTTGGAAATAAAAAGAAAAAAACTTCAAGTAGTTTTTGTTTTTTTAAGTAGTAGAGAAATAAAATGGGCCTACTACACCAGTGATTTTTTCTAAATATTTATTTACGCTACCTGTACTAGACCACTAGCTAGCTGACATAACAATAGCAAGATACCACAGCCAGAATGGGTGGCTTCAACAGCATACATTTATTTTCCTGCAGTTCCAGAGGCTGGAAGACTAAGATCAAGGTGCAAACAGGTTTACTTTCTGGTGAGAACTGATTTCTCAACGTGTCCTCACATGGCCTTCCATGTGTGTGGAGAAAGGGAGAGATCTTGATCCCTCCTTCTCTAAAGACAACAGTCCTATCAGATTCAGATCCCTTAAAGTCTATCCCCACACATAGTCCCCAGATTTCTGCCTATATAAAATAGAAAACTCGGTTGTTCCTTTGGAGTGTGGCATACCTCTTTATTTGGTTCATCCTTTGTTATATAAATATCCTGAGTTTGAGCCCCGCACTTGGTGTAGAGATTTCATAAGAGAAAGGGAAGGAAGGAAGGAAGGAAAGAGGGGCGCCTTGGTGGCTCAATAGGTTAAACCTCTGCCTTCTGCTCAGGTCATAATCTTGGTGTCCTGTCATCGAGCCCCATATCAGGCTCTCTGCTCAGCAGGGAGCCTGCTTCCCCACCCCCACCCCCACCCCACCTACCTCTCTGCCTACTTGTGATCTCTCTCTCTCTTTCTCTGTCAAATAAATAAATAAATAAAATATTTTTTTAAAAGGAAGGAAGGAAGGAAGGGAGAAAGAGGGAGGAGGGAAGGAGGGAGGGAGGGAGGGAAAAAGGAGAAAGAGAAAGAAAAAAAGAAGAGAGAGAGAAAGAAAGAGGGAGAAGGAGGGAGGGAGGGAGGGAAGGAGAGAGGAAGCAAGGGAGGAAGGGAGGGAGGAGGAAGAAAAGGACAATTCTAACAATCATGCTCAACTTATCAGCTAATTTTGAAAGATTTGACATCTTTACACTATTGAGTTTAAACTCCCCATAACTAAAGTATTGAGAATAAACTAAAACCCATTACATTCTGAGTGCATCCAGCTAGAAAACACTTCCAGAACACCTGCATATTTTATTTATCACTGAGTTGAAAGCTTAACACATGCTTTCCTGATATCTTCACCAGCTAGTAGTAGTATGCAACCCAAATAAATGCTACACAAACCAATGCTACACAAAAAGAGAATTGTTGTTCCTACCAAAGATGTATTGAGTGACTTAGATCCAGTGAAAAGCGGTTGCTAAAATTTCATGTGAAAAATTGGTCAAATGTTACAATAAGCAAATTGTGAAACTCTAGAAGGATTCTGCTCTCCTATTACCTCATCAATGCTTTAAACTACAAGTGTCAGCTCAAAGGAAACAAAACCAGACATCTGAGATGCTGCCTTTTCAGATAGGATTTATACCAAAAAAGTCAACAAGGAACTCTAGTCAATGACCTTGCTTAAAGAAAGCACTTAAAGCTCAGCTCTACAGAAAAATATCGATGAAAAAAATGTCAATTTTTATGTTGAAATTCTCAGTAATGTGTTTTAGGTTTACATTTATCTTTTCTTTAAGTATTTCATGCCTCAGGACACTTTTATCATCAACTGACCAATTATCAGACCCAGCTGTGTCAGAGAGGCTTTCTACAATACTCTCTCCACTTACCCTGGTCTTCTTCAGTGTTCTTCTATAAAAAAAATAAAAAAATAAAAAAATTATTTTTTCAAAAAGATCCCGTGTATTTTTGTTACTTTTATTTGTAATTACTTCTAAAAGTAATTTTTAGTTGCTAAAAATTTGTTTTGTTGCTAAAAGACATTTTTATCAATCATACTTACTAATTGTTTTCTACTGATTAAAAAAAAGATACTGAGTTTTATACATTGATCTTGTATTTGTCTATGGGTCATTTTGATAGACCGTTTTTTCAGGCTTCATATTTTGCTGGTTTATATGAGAGGGTGTGAGTTTTGGGTCTAGTTCCTAGAAAGTTGACTATGAGATGGAGATTTCCAAGCAGACAAATTATCAGGAAGATCTTTCCAGATTAACTTCTATTGAGGAGGAAGGCATAGCAAGATTGAGCAGAGGGAGAAGTGGAGTAGTGATGCTGTCACAACAAAGGCCACAGGGCTTTTCCTCAGGGAACTCCAGAGCTGGGATGGCCCTGCAGAGTTGCAGAGTTGAGGCAATAAGACCAAGCATTGATATCCTCATCTTATCCAGTCTGAATATGAACCATATCCAGGGACTTTGAGGAAGGCAGCTCTCTTCAACCAAGACCCACCACCACTAGGGGAAATTCATCCCTCAATACTCTTAGAAACATGGGAGAATGAGTGCTTCAGTCATGGACTGGGGAGAGCTTGGTAGCATACCCCAGCACCCACTACAGCATGAAATGAAAATTTTGTTCTTTTTTTTCTCAAATATTTACATCTCATTTAATTTTTTTGAAAGGTTTCACTGTTTAATTTTTTTTAATTTTTTTAATTTTTTTAATTTATTTTTTATTTTCAGCATAACAGTATTCATTATTTTTGCACCACACCCAGTGCTCCATGCAATCTGTGCCCTCTATAATACCCACCACCTGGTGCCCCGACCTCCCACCCCCTGCTCCTTCAAATTTAATTTTTATGGCGTTCTAGTATGTGGCTAAGCCTTCCAGTAAGTAAGGGCAGACATTCTCATCTTTCTCCTGGGCTTTAATTGAACTTTTGATGTTTCACTGCTACATGATGTTTGCTGTAAGTTTCTAGCAGACACTCTTTTTGGATTAAGGAAGGTGTCTCTTGTTCCAAAAAGTTAAGATAGAATTTTTTATCATTAATAGGGATTAGAATTATCAGATGCTTTTGTAACATCTCATGGAATGAATGGGTGGTATTCTCCTTCTAATATGTTATTGTAGTAAATTATGCTGATACTGTTTAAAAATATCAAACAGTCCTTGCAATCTAAGATAAACCTTACATGTTATTCTATTACAACACTGCTAGATTCTTTTTCCCTAATAAATTCATTTAGGCTTTTCATACCTGCACTAAAACTGAGATTGAGCTGTAGTTTTGTTTTCCCTCTTTACTGTCTTTGGATTATGGTCGTATTGGTCTCATTAAGATAATTGAATAACTTTCCATCTTTTCTATACTCTGGAATAACTTGCATGATGAGAACTGGCCTTTAGATTTTTAATAAAACATATGCTTATCTTTGCTTTGTATTTGAAAATTAGCAGGTGAGGAGCTCTTCATGGTTTCAATTCCTTTTAAAGTCATGATCACAGGTTTTTAAATTCTCCTTGGGACAATTTTATCATGTGTATTTTCCTAAACGTTGACTGATGCATCTAGGTATTAAATGGATCAGTGTAATTTGTTTTATTTTTTGGAAACTCAATGCTTCTTTTTTTAATTCTTTTGTATGTAAAGTTATATGTTTTTCTTTTATTACTTGACATAGTTTATAACTTCTCTTTCTCTTATCATAGTTGCCATAGGATTTGGGTGTAGAGATCCAGCTTCTGGGATATTAACCAATTCTATTTTGACTCTTTGACTTCTGCTCTTAACTTTACTGCTTCCTTCTTTTCCATCAGTTTGGGTTTGTGCTTATTTTGTTGTTTGTATTTTTCTAATTTTGCGAGTTAAAATCCTAGTTCACTTACTATTATTTCCCTTGTAAGTGCATTTCAGCATATAAAATTACTCCTAAGAATCATTTCGAGTATAGATACTCGAAATTCCATTTGTTTCTTTTGCTTCTATATATTTTATAATTTACATACTTTTCCTCTTTGTTAATAAACTTATTAATTTTTTATAAAAATTATAGATAAATGGTGATGGTGCTATGGGAGAAACACGTTCTCTATCTCCTGTGTTTACTTCTGAATTTACCAAATTATACTTTTTTGTAATTTTTGAGAATTTTGTGACCTAGGACACATTTAATTTATATAAATGATGCATATAGGTTGAAAAGAATATATAGTCTATCTTGGATGCAGAAATGGGTATTACATACACACACATACACACATACACACACACATCTACACGTACTTATGTACTTATGCATATATATGTCTACATAAATGCACATGTGTGACTGAATACATGTACACACACTCACATAGGTCACAGCAAGAGAACCCTTGCCCAGAACAATGATAATAATGTGCCATGATCTGAAGATTGGGATTAATTCCTCCCTTTGCCACTAAGTTCAGAAAAAATATTAAAAACCAAAAAAAAAAATAAAGAAAGAAAGAAAACCATCATCTGAGGGTATCCTCGCTCCTTATTCTTGTTGACACTCCGCCATTTACTGTCCCGGTGGGAGGAGGTCCACACTTTCTGAGCTCACCACCACTGTTGCCCAAACAGAGGTTTTGCTCAAGTGTCTCAGACCAAAGTGTCTCTTTTTTCTTGTATTTCTTTTCAGTGTTCCAGAATTCATTGTTTATGCACCACACCCAGTACTCCATGTAATACCTGCCCTCCTTAACACCCACCACCAGACTCACCCAACCCCCTAGCCCCCTCCCCTCCAAAACCCTCAGGTAGTTCCTCAGAGTCCACAGTCTGTCATGGTTCGTCTCCCCCTCCAATTTCCCCAGACCATTGTTCTTCTGACAGGGTGAGGATTCTTGCCAGGTTTCCTCCCTTCCACCAGCTTGGAAGCAGACTGCTTCTCGACCACTAGGAGGAATACCTTTCCTGCTAGTAAAAGCCCAGATGACTGGAACACAGAAGCCTAGAGAGACAGGCAAGAGTTGGACAGTAGGTAAGGATGCTATGGATTCTAGCTCCATGGGCCTGCCTGCAGACTTTCTGCATCATTGCTGTCTCCGACCCTACAGGGTATTTGCACATGCTCTCCTTTTGCCCAGAACACTCTACTACCCTTCTTCACCTGGTTACCTCTACTTGTCTTATTCTTCAGGTCAACTGTCAATTGGTAGCGAGAGCCATCTTCCCTTAATTCCCAGACTATGTTTACTATCATTCTGTTTGCATAAACGTAAATCCTCCTTCAAAGAAGCTATACCACTTCTGGTTCTACAATTTCTTTTTGTGGTGGTTTGGAATTTATCTCACTAGGCTGAAGGCAGAGACTGTATGTATGTTCCTTACTGTTGTGTGTGGAAGCCTAGCTGAGGGCCCCCTGTGCTTAGTTAACACTCAATAAAGTCTATTGGCCATTGAATGAATGAATTTATTTACTGCCGATTGCTGGGCTGCTCAATTAGTTTAAGTTCATGCCAAACAGAGGAGTAGAAAGCTAGTGTCATTAAAGCAGATTCTTGCCATCATGTGGCATTCTTGTGGGGCCGTGCACGTGTGCAGACCAAATTTTCTGCCAGTTGTGAAAGCTGCTCCTTTCTCAATGTTTTCTTTTCCCTTCCTTAACCTCTTCACCTTGCTTTTTCCTCCTCTCCTCTGCACAAGCCTATGAAGACATGCTGTGATTAGTTTTGTTAATAACCCTTCAGGATACAGGGATGGAATTATAATCTACCAAGTAACTCTTTCCAGGAGATGGACTACATATTAATAATACTTTCTAAACACATCATTTGATGATTGCATATCACTTCTTTAATGTTCCTGCTAAGAGAATTATAAATTAAATCCCTCTTTGTTAAAAAAAATCACTATTTCACTAAGCCTGCTGTTAAACTGAGATTAATGTTCTATATCTAACATATAAATTACCTAATAATTCCTCCCACCACACAGCTCAGGAATTTAGAAATCCTGTATCAGGGTTTCCTCTTTTAATGTATGTCATGAATCTCTGCCTCCTTAGGACACATACCAAAATGGCATTCTAGAGTTGTTTAGTACAGCTAATTCCATTCCCAATGTCTCAGCTTTGATAAAAATCACAGGTATTACACACCAGGATCCTTTCCTCCCCATTTTTCCTTTATATTCTCTCTCTCTCTCTCTCTTTGTTTATTTCTTAAGAACACACACAAAGTATTATATATTTGTATATCTTTAGTTCTTTCCTTTCTAAAAACAGTCAAATACCCAAACTTTTTAAAGTACTTGAATCTATCATTTCTACATAAACCAGATCCTGAAATAAAAAACAATAATAAAGAGAGAAAGAAACCCTTCCTGTTCCTGGTTTTAAGAAATGTGGAGGCACTTCCTAGACTAGATTTCAAAGCCTAAATCCAAGGCTCTCAGGGATTTAGGCTCAGAATTCTACTACTATGTGTGAGAAAAAAGCCAATGCAATTTCACATGAAATATTAAAATAGCAATCCCACCAAAATACATATTGTCATGTAGTGATCCATGCACATTTTTAAGATTATCTTTTATTTATCTTATCTAAACCAAGAAAGCTTGCTTTGAAAGCTGTTACTGAATCACTTGGTAAAAGGAGGAAGCCCCTGGGCATTTGGCCAAGGGTGACTAGGCTCCCACTTCGGGAACACTTGAGGCCCTTGGTGGCTGTACAGAAGGGGCTTTCCTCTCAGCTGAGCTGACGGGTCCCTCCACATGATTTCAACAAGTGTAAATAATTTTAAATAACATCTGGCCCTTGGAATAAAGTTCTGCTTTCTGTTCAAAAATAAAAATCATTTTTCTAACACGGCCAACTGTTCTA
The DNA here is from genome assembly GCF_020171115.1 of Neogale vison. Taxonomy (NCBI): domain Eukaryota; kingdom Metazoa; phylum Chordata; class Mammalia; order Carnivora; family Mustelidae; genus Neogale; species Neogale vison. The sequence goes on from NC_058100.1 coordinate 11,074,480, forward strand.
TTGATTGCTATGTAACAAACCACCAGCAAAATGATGTGGCTTGAAACAAAAATTTAATATTATCTCTCAGAGGTTCTGTGGTTTGACTGGGGCTCATCCATGGCTTTCACTTGGGATCATCGTTGGGGTTGGTAGAATCACAGATCATGAGCTGGAGTTGCAGCCTGAAAGCTCGGCTGAGCCGGACTCACAAAAGGACGCCCTCAGAGGGCTGGCACTTGATACTGGTTGTTAAATGGAAGCTTGGCTAAGGGACCCCTATTGGACCCTTGGGCTTTCTCACAAGAAGAGGACATCCAAGCCACCAAGCCATTCAGATGAAAGCTGCAAGACTTTCACGGGACTTGGTATCAGAATTTGCAGGACAGTAGTTGTGTTGCATTCTACTGAGTCATGAAGAACAGTTGTGACTGATGGAGAGAGGAACAGATGCTCCCTCTAGGTGGGGAGCAGCAGAGCCCAGAAGAACATCTGAGACAAGAGATCTTTAGCAGCTGTCTTTGAAAAAGAAAACCTGCTTCACCAATCTGTTCGGCACGTCTGAAACCTAACGAGGTAGAACTTCTTCCATAAAACAACACAGACTAACTGATGAGAGGCACCAGTGTGACCACTACATGGTACCAAGGATGTACCGAGGAGGTGTAAGGTTGTGACGTAAGTTGTGTTCCCCAAAAAACTCATGTGTTGATATCCTAATCCTCAATGTCTCAGAATGTGACTTCATTTGGAGGTGAGGATATGAGCAAGATAAAATTATCCCATTAGTGGGGCGCCTGGGTGGCTCAGTGGGTTAAAGCCTCGGCCTTCGGCTCAGGTCATGATCCCAGGGTCCTGGGATCAAGCCCCACATTGGGCTTTCTGCTCAGCAGGGAGCTGCTTCCCCCTCTCTCTCTGCCTACTATCTGTCAAATAAATAAATAAAATCTTAAAAAAAAAATTATCCCATTAGTTTGGGCCTGAAATCCAGTATGATGGTATCCTTATGAAAAGGAAAACGCAGCCATAGTGACACACACACACACACAAGAAGAACACTGTGAGAAAAAGATGGTGACGTTTGGGGTGACACATCGATAAGCCAGAGAATACCAAAGACTGCTAGCTCACCACCAGAAGCAGAGGAGGAATTGAGCAGCTTCTCCCTCACAGCCTCAGTGGAACCAATAGTGGGAGCATCCGATCTCAGACCTGTAACCTCCAGAGCTATGAGACAAGAAACTTCTGTTGTTTAAGCAACTTGGTGTCTAGAACTTTGTTACTGCAGGGCCAAGAACTAATTCAGGTAACAACATTAGGTCAACAGATCTGACCTTTCCCCAGGAAGTACACACATTCACTAGTACTGACCTTCTTCTCTGCAGCCACTACTCAAACTCAAAATGAAGCACACTATTCAAAGAGGTTTTCTCCTTGGGTGCCTGGGTGGCTCAGTCGTTAAGCAACTGCCTTTGGCTCAGGTCATGATCCCAGGGTCCTGGGATCAAGTCCCACATCAGGGTCCCTGATCAGTGGGAGACCTGCTTCTCCCTCTCCCACTCCTCCTAGTGGTATTCCCTCTTTCACTGTCTCTCTCTGTCAAATAAATAAAAATAAAATAAAATAAAATAAGATTTTCTCCTGAGACTCACAAAAGATGTACAAGTTGTACAGCTACACTTGTCCTCAATCCTGAATTACGTGGTTCTGTTTTAGATTTCTTTCTTTCTTCCTTCCTTCTTTTCTTTCTTTCTTTCTTTCTTTCTTTCTTTCTTTCTTCTTTTCTTTCTTTCTCTCTCCCTTTGTCTTTTCCTCTTTCTCTATTTCTTCTTCCCAGACAATCTTAGAAGAAATTTTTTTTTAGGCTTCAGGCTGATGTCATTCATAGGGCCGTTGGTGTTCCTAATTGCATTTCACAGGATGACTGCAAACCACAGTTGGGCAACCTGTAGAGAATCAAAGGACTCGGCTTGGATTTCGTACGCCAAGGTGCGTGGAATCAACATTAAACTCTGGCAAAGAAGATCAGAGCCTCCCAAGAATGTACATTTAGTACCTGGCAGTTTCCTGAGGGTGAGTCTTTTGGATCTTGTGTTAAAGTTGAGATTCCTCCCAGATGTTAAAGGGGCAGCTTTATCCCAGGACCTAGCATCATTTCAGCTGGAGATTATTAAAAGTTGTTGGCGTGTGTGTTGACAAGACTTTGCAGGTGCACTGATTAGCACCTGCAGGCCATTGCATAGACAGCCTAAGGGAAGACCTCAGTGAAATGCCTTCCAAACCCTTCCTCCTAAAGCATGGGAGAAAGCTTGGCTCAGCATAGCTGCCCCAGAGAAACGCCTTCCTTCTCCTCATCCCTACTTGACAATCGTGTCAAGGCACAGTGGCTGGCTCCTGATAAAGCAACCCTTGTGAATACCTCCTTCTATACTATGTGATGACTGAACTGTTGGAAAATTCTACATTAAGGTGACCCAAGTAACCAGGAGCACTTGTGAATAATTCCTATCAATACTCATTGAACCCAACAGGACCTAAACTGAATATTCCAAGTGGCAATGGCAATGAGTCAAGAGACTCCTCTCCCATACAAAGATCATTTTTCTCCAAAGAACTGGCTGAAGGACTCTAGCATGATTCAGATCATCATAGACTATCAAAGAATCTTAGAGATGCTCTTATCCAACCTCCCCATTTTTCAAATAAGGACACACAGAACCCAGGAATTAGGTAACCCAAGGTTACAAGCCAGTTGGTGACAGAGTCCCAAGGGCTGAGAACTTCCATACATCAGGAGATCTTCCCCAGATAAACTTGGTTAAAATTCTAGAATGTGCACAGCATCTGCCAAAATCCAGAGTCCTGTCAGGAGATTCAGGCAGTGAATGAACATGCTCTGAGAAGCTGCTACCTACCAGCTGCTTAATCTAGGGGTGGCCATGCTGTAACAGCTTAGACAGTGGCTTGCTGTGGCCTTGACAATGTGGACTTTGGAGTTAGAACACCCTCTCCCACTTGACTGTCAAGACTATGAGCAGGGACCAGGGGAACAGCCTTGTTAGAAGGATGTATTATCATCAGGCTTTCATTGTAGTTCATTAGTTCATTTGAGGAGCATCACTCATGGGATAGCCCTCAAAGGAGAGCCTTTCAGAGCTTCCTAAAGCTGTGGAGAAGATAGATGTTGTGGCCTTTATTGTACTTCATGAATGGAGAAAATGGCGCCCTCATTTGCCAGCATCAAAGAAGCCAGAAAAACTGTGCAGTGTGTGATTTTGTTATTTTAGTCCTTTGGGAAATCCTTGGCACCCTTGTTACTTCTGGAAGCCTTTCTTCACCCTAAGCATGATACTTCCTTCTCCTTGGCCAAGGTTCTCCTCAATAATCAAAACCAATAGGGGGTTAAGAAAACATTATCGGTCCAGACCAGTGAACCTTCAGCTTGAGGGGAATTTGCAACTGGAGGGCTTGATAAAATGGTCACCAGGCCCCAACTCCAGAGTTTCTGCTTCAGGGGTCCTGCAGTAGAGGCCAAGAATTTGAATTTCTAATGTTTCCAGGTAATGTTAATGCTGTTGGTCCAGGAGCTACTCTTTGAGAACTGCTGGTATAAGTGATAAACCCAGAAATCGCAGGACAAATTACACTCTTATATGCATTTCTCTGCTTCCCAGTGCGTGTATTACCTGAAGATGGTACACATTTGCCATCCCTCCCTTTTTGCTGTACCCCCAATTTTTTACAATTGTCTCTTAAAGAGGAAAAGGAGAAAGAAAGACAGAGAGGCACTTGGAGTCCTTGAAACCCACACCTGAAACAGGAAGGTGAGACACCAGTTTGCTTTGCATCCTGGGAGTGCATATGGCTCACCCCTATGTAGTTCAACCCAGATGACAAAATATATGACAATATATTGTCATATATTGGGGATAGATTTACTCCAAGCAGTTCCATGATCCCATATGAAGGTTTAGTAGAAAAGAGGTTAGAGGGAGAAGCAGAGTAGACTTGATTCTGCAGGACAGACTTCCTCCACAGCCAGCTGAATATCAGTGGAGCCTTGGGCAGGAGACCCAGGACCCACTTTTTGTGTCTGGGAGGAAGTCAGTAACAAACAGGTTGTCTTTGCCTTTCAACCTCGGCAGTGGTAGAGCCATCCCTGCCCACCTGCAGTGCATTGTGGCTGCTTCTAGGCCATCTCCATCTTCCTGATGTTTGCCATTTGGAATCCCACTCCGTGGCAGTGCACTGGCCAAAATCAGACTTACAGGCAGCACGGCCCAAATGGAGCTATAAATAAAATAACAAATATATTTCAAAGGGACCTAATTCTTCTTCTGCTGGTATCCTGATAGAGTAATGTGAGCTCCGTCTGGGCCAGGGACCTGTGCCGTCTGTCTTTCTGTGCTGCCCCGGCTGAGCAGCCCCGTGCATATTAAAATCCAGCAGGTGCACTGCCTACCTTGTTTTTCTTCCTTAGCTCCTGAGGAAATCATAAACCAAATATATTACTAGAAGATGGTTTCTGGGGTGCCCTGTGAGCAAATGGAGAGGAAAACTGGATCAACAACCGGCCAACAGGGACAGTAAATCAACAGACGAAAGGAGGAGTTTGAATAGACTCTCACGGGCCTCCAGGGCTCAGCCAAGGACAAGTCCCCTGTCAGTCAGGGCCTGAGCACTAATGTCAAAGCCAGCTGGTGCCGGGAGCCTGCTGGCCCTGAGGAAATGATTGAGCTGTCTGTCAGCTGCTTGCGAGCCACCAGAGGCCAATGTGATGCCGAGGGAGGGTGGCATTCCTCAGGCCTGAGCTGCCCTGCCCCCTGAGCGCCCGGTCTACACCCCCATCTATCCCATGTGCTCGGTGCCTGTTGATCTCAACTCCTCAAAACTTAGCCAGGAAAGGGAGGGATAATCATTTCAACATCAGAGAATGTGACGGCCCAAGATTGATTTGTTCAGGTCACACATAATCTTTCCAGGCAGATGAAAACCATTTTCTTTCCAGGTTGTAGGGGAACTCAGCTCAGGGGGTTCCTGGAATTAAGGGAAAGTGGGAAGACAATCAGAAGAGGGCTTTCCAGAAAACCTTCTCGCTAGATCTTGGTGTGGTATTTGACTGTATCCAAGCTGTTGGCATCCTGGAAACAAGTTTCACAATTTTCCTATCTGCAGATCTTCTCCCCCAAATGAGGAGTGATGAGAGCAGACAACATCCAAGTCAACCTGATCATTTCTTTTACTCTTTCCTTTCTTTTCTTTTTCCAGTGTGAGTGTGAGACTCAAAAAGGTGTGTTCTGGGTTGAAACTAAGTTTGTTTGTAACTTGGGCCCATCCTCAAAACACTCAGTATTCTTCCCAATGCTTTTTGTTTGACTTACACATTTTATTTTTTTAAATAATGATTTTACAACAAAAGGATCGCAACTTCAGCTTTGTGTTGACAGAGTTAATTTAAAAATGAAGAAAATGGTGAAATAAGAGGAGTTTTAGCACATCAGGAACCCTAAAGACTGTTAGACACATTGCTGTCTAGTGCCGTCTAGTGCTGTCTAGTGCAACACACATTGGTCTCACTGCTGCAGTAGAAGACACATGTATATGTGTGTATACATATATATATCCTGCCTCTCACACATACACACATACCCCACCATATCACACACATACATACCACAACACATACACACATTATACACACACAAAGCACCATACTGTATACACACACATGACACACAGATACACAGGTGTACACATGTACACACACCACATACCATATCACACACATATGGTACTCCAGGCACACATGCACACACACACACACACACAGAAGATGTAATTCTTTAAGCCTGCTCCAGAAGCATTAAACAAGGTCTTTATTTCAGTTACAGTACTGTTGGGGATCAGGAGCTCACAATATCAGGGGACCATGTAAACATCACTTTTAATAGCCCAGTCTTTGGCTTATATCCATTTTGAGAAAATTTTTCAATAAATTAGAGCAAATTTCTCATAAGCCTGAAGGAACTAAGCCCAACTGTCCAGGTCTCCATTCTTCCATCATGTGTGGGTGTTTAGGGGAACTTGGTTATAAGTAGCTGTCAGCAATAAGTCTAAAACTAAGAAAAGAAGGAAGTCTTGATTTATGACACAACATGTGGAGTCTCATTTCACAAAAGTAGAGTGCAGGCCTACCACATACACATATGCATGTGCCCACAAACACACACACTCACATACATACTCATACCTACACACAATCATGTGCCACATCCACCCATATACACACACAGACACATCCCACATATGTCCATATACATATATACATACACACACATACTCAAAGAATATACTCTGATATAGGTGTTCAAAACCTATCTAGAGTCAGTTAATACTCAAAAAATAATGAACTATTCAATGATAGGAATGCAGAACTTAGCCATAGTCTTTCTTCAGGATTCTAAGTGAGATTTCAAAAGAACTGTGTTATAAGACTGTCTCATCCATGCAAGAGACTCTTCTGTGTATAACTACTAAAGCAATATCATTTGGAGTGAAAAATAAAACAGTAGCTATCATTTATATAAGCACTTACTGTGTACCAGAAAGCACTGAACTAAGCTGAGTCTGTTCTTGGTTGTGTTAACCTCCAAGAACAGACTCAGCTTGTATATAGTCTATATAACAGACTATATAACAAAGTATGTTCTTTATTATATAAAAACAGACAGGGGCACCTGGGTGGCTCAGCGGGTTAAGCCTCTGCCTTCAGCTCAGGTCATGATCTCAGGGTCCTGGGATCAAGTTCCACATCGGGATCTCTGCTTGGCAGGGATCTTGCTTCCTTCTCTCTCTCTCTCTCTCTGCCTATTTGTGATCTCTGTCAAATAAATAAATAAAATCTTTTTTAAAAAAAGTAAGAACAGATATTGGACAATTATTTTCCAGGGTTTGCTGAGATGACTACCCTGTAGAAAAGATAAAGGAGATGTTACTCTATTATCTGATTCCTTGAGGCTCAAAGACACTATGTTGAGAACTGACCAAAACCAGAAAAGAAGCTGCAAGGATAAGAAGTAATGTAATTTCTACTTTTTTTTTTTTTTTCAGGTTTTGGTTATGTTGTGAGATCCTGAAATCCTAAATTTCTTTTCTGTCTTTTTTTTTATGGTTTCCTATTTTCTATAGATCTTTTCAAGCTTTTTGTTTAGTATTTCAAATTTGTAGGCATAGTTGCTTTATAATCTAGGTCTGATAAATACAAAATCTGATATCTGTGCTGACAATCTCAGCTGCTACTTAGCTGTTTTGCTAGTTCTTACTTGTTGCCTTGTTTTGTTGGGTGTCTAGTTATCTTTGAATGCATACTGATCATTGCCCTTGAAAACAAACTTGAGGGGCACCTGGATGGCTCCATCATTAAGTGTCTGCCTTCAGCTCGGGTCATGATCCCAAGGACCTGGGATTAAGTCCCACATCCGGCTCCCTGCTCAGTGGAGAACCTGTTTCTCCTTCTCCTTCTGTCTGCTGCTCTACCTGTTTGTGCTCTCTCTCTCTCTGTGTCAAATAAATGAATAAAATATTTTAAAAAAGAAAAAAGAAAGGGAGGAAGGAAGGAAGGAAAAAGAAAGAAAGAAAAGAAAACCATCTGCAACCTGGGATGAATAGTTGCCTCTTTTGTTTTGTAGTGCAGATGCTTTGTTTTCGCTTCTTTGTTTTTGCTTCTGCAGAATCGCAAGACACTTCTACACAGAAACCACCTCAAACTGAGGGTTCAAGTTCTAGGACTCACCCAGGTTATATACGTCAGGATAAAATTCTGTACCAGTCTATAGCCATCTCTGGGATAGGTTTTTATGTATTCCCTCCTTCCCTTCTCTTCTGCCATGCTTACTACTGATGAAGTCTTTTCTACTCCCTAACATTAGAGGAAAAGAATGGGTTTAGGTCTGATTTAGCCTTAAGTATATGGTTCTTTGGGTCCCCACTTAATTAGTGTGGTCTTCCCATAAAATTCCTAATACTCCATGGAGCTAGTTACCCCAAATCCAGATGTGCTGCATGTGCAAATACTTTAAGGTCATAAGAAGCCTGAATGTTCCAATATTCTACCTACATTTCTGGATACTAGCTTTCATTCATAAATTGACCTGGAATTTCCCCATTTTTTTTTTTTAGCTCTTTGAAAATTTTGATTTTTAAATAAAAATTATATCCAGTTTTTATTATTTTTAACAAGAAGATTGATCTGAATATCCTAGGCTACAATGACCAGAAATAGTTTATAAGAGGGCATTTTCCATTTGGAAGTTACATTGGAAATCTATATTTAATGAATCTAAACTACAATATTATAGATCTCATCAGCGAGCTTTGTGGTGTACTGTACATAAGTTCACACTGGTGTCATAACTGAGAACTTTGACTAATTATAAATTATTTATAGATAAATGGATTAGGAAAACCCAAAACACAAACCACAAAAAGGGCCTTACATTTACTATATTTCTCACATTATATATCACCCACCAAACAATAACTAAGTTTCTTGACTGAAACCCTCCATATCATTTTCCAAGATGGGAGATTTTTGAAAGCACAGTGTGAACACTTTGCAAAATGCCCTGCTTTAGGCTGACTTATCTATTCAAAGTTTTCCCTGGATTTATCTTATACTTTCTCATATAATCATATGGTCCACTTAGACTCAGTTGACTAGCAATTCACTGAAAAAGCAGACACTATAATTTTACCTTACAAGGAAAAACTGATGGAGTTCTCTGGTTTCTTCAAAAATAGACTAATTTTGATTATTTGTATTTTCCCCATTTCTAATGTCAAAAACAATAGCCCCTGAATAAAGAAAATGCTAAAGCATAAAAACAAGCCAACGCATTTAAATTATAGTATTACTTTTTAAAAATAAGACTAGACTAGACTGCAATTTTATAACTAAACCACATTTTAATTCTATCTTGCACAAGGTCATTGCACATATGATTTGAGTTCTCCTTAGAGCTTTCTCATCTCTTCCTAGGAGGCTGAAGAATTTATAGAGACAAAATAGGCAAGAACATTTCTTAGAGAATATGCAATGCAGTTCATCCAGAATGACATCTTGGAGGTCGTTTTGTCCTCCCTGGTCTCATATAAGTCATTCAGATGCAGTAAAATATTTGTAAAATTCATAACCAAAGTGTTCTGTTATAGAAAAAATTAAGTACTTCCAGTCAAAATCCTAATGAGATCAGTCCCAGCTTCACATTCCCCATGAATAATGGAAATGCTCCTCTTGAGAAAGTACGAGATTTTAATTTTATTAGTCCTGATATTAGAAAAATCCCCTTATGTACTTGTCCTCACTTTAAGGCACCTTTGTGATTATCATCAGATAACTCAGGACTAGGCATTTGAAAATACAGTGCTTTTCACATAGTAACACACTCAGCTCTCTAATCCGCCCCAGGCGTATCTTCTAAATATGGCAGTCAGCAAAAGATAGATCCCGTCAATATGTCATATTAGAAAAAAAAGGAACTGGTTTTCTTTTGATTTACCTGCTACCACTGAGCATTTCCAGAAAGCCATGCTTTTACAGAGCACATTAGGATCATAAATGTGTTAATGCATAAAACATCCCATTATTCTTGCTATCTCTTCCAGAGAAGGAAACAGTGATAGAGAGAGATTAATGGACGGACCAAAAGCTGTCCAGGAAATTAGTAGCAGGTCTGGGATTAAACTTCGGAGTTCCTGCCACCCACTGTTAAGTAGAAGTCAATAGTACATGCAGCCTCCCCAGATTCCATTTATGGCCTTAGTGAAAATGTGGGAAGGGAGGGCACTACTTATTAGCCCTGGCAACTAGTTATGCAAATCATTAGCAAAAATACAATTGAGGAAACAACCAGAGAGTCTGTTTTTATTCCGAATTACTTAGAAGCTTCCTGTTGTCTCAAAGATGTCATCCTAACAAAGGAATCTGAGGGCAAAATACAGAGAAATGCTGGGGCTATTTGACCTGCAAACCCCCAAACTATATTATTTTCATATCCTGAAGTACATGCTATGAATTGTTTCACAGAGGAGGAAATACCCTGAGAGTCACATTAAAGTCATAAACAGAATGTAGGATGGGGGGATAGGAGCCCGCAATTACTTGAACAACTTCTTCATTGACTTTTTTATAATGTGGAGACTGATGGCTCACAATGGGCTTCAGGTCCATGGGCCAAATGACTTACAAGAGGAGCTGTTTATGCAATAGTGAAGAGTAAAAGTTGGAAGACATGACTAGGTCTGCCACTTTCCAACTGGGTGAACTTGGACATGTTATTTACCTTTCCATGATCTCATTCCGACCATCTTCATCTGGAATCCAAATTACATAAGCCTATATACTATAGGGCCATTGTGAAAATAAAATGAGATGGCAAAAGTTACAGTTGTTTATGAAATTAAAAGTCTTAAGTTCATTAAAGGAATTAGAATGGTTGAATATAAGAGTGTCTGGAAGAATATATATATGTATATAAAATATAAATATAAAATAGATATAGTGTCTGGAACTATATAACTTTAATATAAAATACATATACATTATAAATATAAAATAAAATATATAAATATATAATATAAATATATATAATATAAAATAAAATTGAAACATAAAATATAAATATTAAATATTTTATATACATATTTTTTGATGAACTGAATGTTTTATTTTTAGTTGCTTGGTTTCAGAAGAGCAGTGTGTTTGGTGGCAGGAACACAAGCTTTAGAGCCAGAAAGACTGAGTTCACATCGTGATTCCCCTACTTTCTAGTTAGGAGCCCTTTGATTACTGACTTAGTCTTTCTGAGAATCAATTTTTTCACTTGTAATATAGGAACACCAATACCTACCCTAAAAGGTGTTTTAAGAAAAAGTGATAATTGTATATGTACATATGGTTTGGACCATCATATTTAGTAGATACTTAAAATATGTTAACTATGATTATTATCAAAATGAGTTATGTTGAAATGTAGTCACTCTGCACATACCAACATGTCAGTGTAAATAGGACCATAGTCCAACCAGCTCAGAGTTCTAGATTCTGTTACACATTCTGGTTTTAATAGTCTGATTTACTAGTCATTGGCCCACTAATACTAGATAAAGGAGTATAAAACCCCCCAGAATGTGTTGGGAGATTTACTCAGGGGTACATTTGAGAAAACAGTATTGTAGGGACAAGGTGTGGGGACATAATGAGTGCACACTACCTTGGACCCTCTGGGAAGTAAGGTTATGATATTGTAGTCTCCAATCTAAAGATGTCTTTCTTTAATTTTCCAAGTATACCATAAATACCTTCTATAGACTGTACCAAGTGCAGAGAAAGGTTTTTTAAAGAAGTATCATAAATATTAAGTAAAAAGCATGATTCCCACCTTCCAGAAACTCATAATCGAGTTGGTCACACAAGATTAACACTCATGAAATGGCTAAATAACAGCCTTCTGCTGGCCTTGGCCAAAATGAGACCAGTCAAACCATTGGGTCACTCTTCTTCAGGCCAGCTACAGAGCTCAGACAGTCATTATTATGCCATTCTTGTGGTGCATATCAATGTCTCTCCTAGTCCAGGGACCTAACTCCAGCTCCCTGGGAAAGTCAGCAAAATCCGTATATTCTCACCACACCACCAGAGGGTTGTACAAAAGATTTCCACTTTAGATCAATGATCATCCAAATAAAAAGATACTGGAAAGTGTAAACACCATTCCCATTCAGGTTAAAGCACACAAACACAACATGAGCACACTCACACACACACTTCCAGCTGCTTCCTTCAACATGACTCAGCACCCACTGGAACACTGGGGCTCAGGCCCTCTTGCCACGTGCGTTCTCCCCACTCCACCATAACCAAGCACATCCTCCTACTTCAGTGGATCCCATTGGATCAAATTGGCCTTTGAAAATCACTTACTCCCTTATATTTTCATTATATTTCAGTTATTTTCTGTATCAGTAGCTGGAGCTTTACTGAAACTTCAGAGTTACAGCTGGGTCCTCCCCACCACATCTGTTTGCTGAAATTCTTTAGATTTCCCTCAGTAGCTTTTCTTGGTATTGAATTATTTACCCTTATCAAATGCCAAAATGGGGCACGGGGGTGGAGTTGAAAGGACCAGAGCATTTGGGGAAGTATAATCATTTGCTAAGCCTTACATTTTAAAGTGATTAGCCAAGGTTTGAGAAATTTCTCAGAGTGACTGTAGTGTGGAACCAAATAAAAAACCACAGAGATATTTGTAGTTTAAATGTTCTTTAAGTAACTGCATTATTACCACAGCACCTCAGAGGCTTCCCCTTTCTGCAGATTGCACATTGTCACCACTTCCTAAATAGCTGGCCTTATTAAAACACTACAGGCTTTTATAAAAATATCTCATGCTTTGAATAATTTAATGACCCTGTTGAAAGGGGAAAACCTAGTCTTGTCCTACAAAATCCTATCTTTGGATTCGCCAACTGAAGGAAAGAAATCCATTTAAAACATGGAGATGGAGTAGGTGCTCTGTGCCCAAGACTATGCTTGATGGAGAGATGGGTTGAAAAGAACTTACAAAGAAGATGGCAGAGATCACGAACACCCTCCGAATGATAACAATGAGAGTTTCAGGGATTGGGTTACTCAAAGGTCACTGAGTGCCAACCTCCTTTCCAAGCTTTGGTTCACTACTATTCCTTTTACTTATTAGCTTTACCCTCAATTGTTCTTATGAAACTGAGTTATCATGATCTATAGTGGCATAATGTTTTCAACTGTCTCAGTTGTGTTCTTGTTCTTGTGTAATTGTGTCCCTGCTGTGTGTTTTCCAGCACTGGCTGTTGGAAGGTGAAGGTCCATTGATAGACAAAGAAATGTTTGTTCTTTTCCTGACAACTTCATGCCCAAGTTAAGGATTCTATAATGTAGGTTGGTTTCATAGGAGAAAGTGTGCCCTTAGAACAGGAATTAAGGGCACGGAAATATTTTCCATCTTCATAGGGGAGTATTTTGCAGTAGGCTTTTTTTTTTTTTCCCCTTTTCCTTTCTGCTAATTCTTGGCCTCAGCAGTCAAGGAGAAATAAGTCTCAGGTAAGTTAAAAACAACTTTAAGCACTTCTCCCAGGGGCAAATGCTGCATAATAGGAGACACAAGCAGAATGCTTTTGCCTGAGTCCTGGCCTTGGTATTGGTTCCATAACATGCTAGTTAAAATTCTTATCGTCGCCCGATGACAATCAGTCCCTGGGAATTCTGGAATGGTTGCAAACCCGCCATTTCCTGCAATTCATCAAAACTTAGTTTCCAAATGCTTTTGACTTTCTTCAGAAATATCATCATATATCACAGTCATGGGAGTCCCCTGTGCTCCTCTTCCCCACCACGGCTGGGTCACCTTTCAGAGCACTTATTTTTGCTGGAGGAAAATGTAGGCTGGAGTGACCTCTGATGAGACATGTCTAATCTAAGAGAGATGGTTGTTCATGATCGAAATTGCAGATAAATTGAATGAGTTTATTTCCCAGAAGAGCCAGAGCAGGACAAAACAAAACAAAACAACCACGGACTTCTGCAGGTTAAGAGAGGGGAAAAAAAGCAAACAAACAAGAAATCAAGACTGAAGGGAAACAGGATAAAGATGAAAGGCAAGCAAAGCATACTTGGGGCAATGTGATAAAAGGAACATGAGACCAGGGAAATACATCTGTGGGGTTCCTATTCCAACTTGCTCATAACTTCTCTCTGCTCTCAACTTCCTCAGCCCTGTGCTCACTAATATTCTGTGATTCAAATCAAGAGATTACTGTAAAATCTGCCCAGAAGGCTCCATCATCTCTTTCCTCTAATCAAGGGAAGGAAAGAAGACAAAAGCAGATGCTACCTTGCCTGGCTGGGTTCTTCCCATTGACATGGCCATTGTTTCCATCCCATCTGCCATGGTTCCTTATTTGTGCTGGGGACACTTGAGAACCTACTTGGGCTTCACTGAATAAACAAAGAGCAATTCAAATCCCCACCTCTCCAAAAAGGCTTAGAGCCCCCTCCCTCTAAATCCCAGCTGAGAACAACCTATAGCTCTTTTATACTTTTATCCTTCCTTTTCACCTTTCTTAGACACCTGTTCCGTTTCACTCCCTCAGGTGGGTACAGGGCCAGAGGTCAGGTTTGGGACCTGTTGGAGAGGCATTCCAGATTTCATTGATAAGGGTCAGCCTGATTGGTCTCTTCTCTGGTCCAGATCAGAGACTGTGTTGCCTTTACTTCATGAGCCCTCTCTTCAGCCTGCAGAATCTTAGCAGACACATCAGAAGGCTTGGAGGTCAATGTCCAGTGAGAGGGAGCAAGTCAGGGGAGATGATGATCTCTCTACAAGGGGAGCATGTAGGCAGAATTTCAGCTGGAAAGAGCAAAAACCAGTAAGAAATATGTAAATTGTACTTCTGTTTGTTTGTATCCCCAAGACTATTTAAAATCATTTGAGTCACTCAATTGGAAAGGTCCTCAGAGACCATCTAGGCATCCTCTTAGGTAAGAATTCTGCTATAGCTTCTTATTTAAATGTTCTTATGCAAATTCATAACATTTTCAAATATGCTCAAGTTTAATACTTCTAATCCACACTTGGGAGACAAGTTGGGTGATTATTTAGTGTCCTTAATGATAATGTAATTAATAATAAACTAATACTTCAGGTTCAGAACGAAGTAGAGCCAGAATCTCAACAGTCATGGTTTTCTGCTAACATAAACTATAGGGACTATAAGACCCCAGAAAGAAATGATACTTTTTTGTATGAAAATCTGAGAGTTATATGAAAATTAGATCCTTTCAGCTGCTTCTGCTTTATCTTCTAATTGTCTGGGCTTTTGAAATTTGCCTTACTTCCTACTTCTTAAGTAATCTTTCATTTTATACTTCTACAAATTAATCAGTGTTCTCAATAATAATTTTACAGCAGAGTTCAAAATCCCCATGTCTTGAAGGAGAGCTTTTATATTTTTAATTTATTTTTATAGAAAATAGCTTTTCCCTGCTTAACCTTTTTCAGGTTCACATGTAATGCTACCCAAACCATGAGTCACATATCTAATCTGCTCTGCCTGGCCCCCCAGGATCCCCCTCATTCTGTGTGGAAAATCCCTGGCCTACACAAGACCTTTGCTGTTGTAATTTACTGGCTGATAAATTAGAAAGCCGAAGCTCTCACTTGTGTAGTCCCTGACTAGGAAAGGGGAAGTTTTACTTGATTAAACCAGTTCTTAAAAAAGGAATGCTATCTAATCTGTATTGCAGTGGAGCCCTAAACCCAGCTGGGGGACCCATCCACCACAAGGCTTGTTTCAGGAAATCACAACACAGATGATAGCAACACTTTGGTTGGGATTTGGTTGCTATCATTTTAATAAGGCAAGTTGTGAAGAAAAAAGAAATGAGGTTTGTAGCTCAGAATAAATTGTCTAGAAAAATATTGATCCACCTAAGAACTTTAATTGAATGTCGCCATGGGACTCACCACTAGTTGCAGGGGATACAGAGATGAATAAACCATTAACCCTAGGGAGTTCACAGTTGAGGGGATCCACCCTCTCCAGCAAGGTAGCACACAACCTGAACTTATCCAAACAGCAACCAGTCCCTAAGCAAGGCTAGTTCTCATCGCCTCTCTAATGAATGGAAACGAAGAGTCTTCAGATTGAGTCCAGTTAACAAGAGAGCAAAAACTTTTCAACCAATAAAACTTTATCACCATCCTTTTCTCAGAATATCCCTGTGTATTAAAACTGAAGCACGTTTATTTTTCTAGTTACACAAAATATATTTCTCTTTCACCCGTGACTGGGTGAGACCTTTTTTGCAAGGATGAACCACAAAGGTTGAAGCCTAGATATTTTAATTCCCTTCTCTATTTTTGCTGAACCCTGAGGAGGTATGGCTGGGTATTGGTCTTACAGCTGCTTTTCCATGTCCTTATTTGGAAATTAAACAAATGGCTCCTTCCACATATCTACCAAGTGCTCTCTACCTTCTACCAGAAGGTAACGTCCTGAGATTTCCAAATTCAGAGCTGAGAGACTAAGGTTCTAGTTCCAGCACGGCTGCTGACTAGCTTTGTGACCTTTTAATGAGCCACTTCATCTCTCTGTGACTCAGCTACTTTATCCATAGAATAATGGGTTATTTCATACAATCTTTTTACTTCTTTTACATCCTATGAGGCTAATATTTGTAAATTTTAAAGCAATGATATCTTTGGAGCAAAGTACAGTCTCTATGGTAAAATATCAAGTGTTGGCAGACCGGGATAGGGGACTTTTAATCTCCATTTGTATTATAAATAGATAAATAATTAGAATTATTGTCTTTGTTTAACTTATCAAAATTACCATCAGTTTTTTTTTTAATAAATACTCTTAATGACCAGAGAGTCCTAATCCTAGTCTGTTTCTTTCTGTCCTTCCTCACTCCATAAGCCCCTCTGCTAACAATTTTCTTTTTTGTTGTTTTTATTTGTTTCAAGTTTTAATTTAAATTCTAGTTTCTTAACATATAGTGTAATATTGGTTTAAGGAATAGAGTTTAGTGATTCATCACTTACCTACAGCACTTAATCCTCATCACAAGTGCCCACCTTAATACCCATCACCCAGTTAGCCCACCCGCCCACACTCACTTCCCCTCCAAAAACCCTCAGTTTGTTCTCTATAGTTAAGAGTCTCTCCTGATTTGTCTCCCTCTTTTTTTTCCCTTTCTTCCCCTATGTACATCTGTTCTGTTTCTTAAATCCACATGTCAGTGAGATCATATGGTATTTGTTTTCTCTGACTGACTTGTTTCACTTAGCATAATACCCTCCAGTTCCACCCATGTTGTTTCAAATGGCAAAATTTCATTCTTTTGGATGGCTGAGTAATAGTCCATTGTACACATAGACCATATCTTTTTTATCCTGCTGACAACTTTCTGACCTGTGCTACATTTCAGGCTTCATCTCAAAAGCTCCCCACCATGCCCCTACACCCATGTATCTCCCACCCTTACCAAAAAAGTTTCTATCCCCCCTACCAGGAAAACAAAATCTCCCTTCTTTGCATTCTTCACCCATTGTGCTACTCTCTATCATGTCATTTAACTCTTTCTATGGTGTTTTATAGTTATAGTCGGAATAAATATTTTTTAATGTTTTTGGGCTTCTGGAAGGAAAAGCTTGAGAAACTGTGAAATCCCACTCCCTAGGATTTTGCTGATGTTCTAGACATCAAGAAAATGTGTAGGACTTAATCTGATTGGTGGCATTATTCAAGGATGTCATAATTCAAAGCCAAAAACAAGTTCACAATATACATCTTGTTTGACTCTCAGTCGCTTAGGGCCCTGTACCAGGAAGTGACTCAGCCCTTAAGGTGAACCAAATGCCCATCAGACATTTCAGTGTGACATTTAGAAATCTGATTTTATATCTCCAGAAAAGCTACCTTTGGCCCCATTTCTCTCTATTTTATTTTATTGTATTTTTTAGAAAGGCAGACTGTCACATGCAGTGCCTCATTTGGATGTGTCTGGAGTCTTGGAAGCTTAACTACCCTATACTCTCCTACAAATGGACCTTGAGAGCTTGTTTGGAGGTTCTAGCGGGGAAGTGCAGCTACTGGTATACCCTTGACCAAAGAACTGTCCTCTCCTCTATTGGGGAAAGTCATCCTCTTTGACTGAGCATGCATCTTCGGGAAGGATGCACATGGAACAGTGAAGGAGGAAGGGGACACCCGCAAGCAAGCCAGATCACCCAAATCAACCTGGCAATCAACAGGGTGACAGATGTCGCAGCCAGATTGCCCTCACATCCTTTTTTTTTTTTTAAAGTAGGGCCCAGCATAGAGCCCTGCATAAGGCTTAAACTCAGGACCCTGAGATCAACACCTGAGCTGAGATCAAGAGTTGAACATGCAACCAACTGAGACACCCCCATTTTTCTTCTTACTTCTTTCTTTCTTCCATCTCTCCTTCTCTCCCTCTCTCCTTCCTTCCTTTCTTCCTTTCTCTTCCATTTTTTAAAGATTTAATTTATTTATTTAGAGAGCTAACACATGCAATCATGAAGAGGGGCAGAGGAAGAGAGAGAAAATTTGAAGCAGACTCCACACTAAGTGCAAAGCCTAATCTGGGGCTTGATCACGTGACCCTGAGATTGTGACTAAAGGTGAAATCAAGAGTCAGATGCTTAGCCAACTGAGCCACCCTGGTGCCCCTCTCTTCCTTTCTATCACATAAAATAAATGCAAACATGTTGCTTAGTTTGGATGCTGTCCCATGTGAAAAGGAAGTAAAAAATCCTGTGGGTAGCTGAAGATTGGGCTCCCATTGATTTCACCAAATAGTTTAAAGATTTACGGATTCTAATGGCCCATCTTCCAAGTCTTCATCATGGAGTCTGCCATATGACAGCAAAAACGACAAATAATCTCATGGCAAAGAAGCCAGGAACACTTGGACTTTCTGCATTTTCAATTATTTAGGCCAAAATGAATCACTTGCTTTCTTTTCTTTTTTCTTTTGGAAATAGTTCTACTTCCCATTTCCTCACTGGACACATAATTTTGATTTATAAACCCCACAGTCTTGAGCAAAGGGAAGTTTTAAACAAAGCTGATGCCCCTGCCTTGAGTTGTTTTTCTCCTTTCTTTGCAGTATTTTCAGAAAATGCTTTGACTGGCCTTCTTGAAGATGCAAATCCAGCTTGTGCCTAGCAAACCTCATGAGTCTGACTCCCCAAGGCCTCTGAGTTCTTCTCATTCAGGGCTTCGTCTTATAAATTCCGCTGAACTTGCTTCAACAACAATGCACTTTCAACTGGGATAAATCTGTCTTCCAATATTATGTCTTGTAAATCTCACTTTGCAGGGGTATTTACAATCCAGCTACTGCAAGCTTACTTTATTGACTGGGAATGAATAAATCAGTTTTCCATTCCTCTCCGTTCTCCATTGCTGATATTTTGATTTGGGGACTGTTCAGAAATCTCTGATCAAAGCACATGATTATAAAAACATCCCTTGACCTAAAAATTATTTAAGAAACAGACTGTAGAACTTACATCTCTCATTACTATAGTCTCAAAATGCATCTCCCTGTGTTGAAATGGAAGGATGGATAGTAAATGGGCATTGCCTCAGTAGCCCAAAGACAACACCTTTATCCTCCCATACCCAGATGTTACAGTGGATATTGGTTACAAACAATATTTATGGAGTGCTTATTATGCTGTCATATATTAACTCAATTAATGTTTACAATAATCCTTCAAGGTTGGTACCCTATTTGCCCTCATTTTATAGATGGGGAACTGAGGCACAGGTTAAATAATTTGCCAAAGGTCACACGGTGAGTAGATGGAAGAGTCTGACCATAAATCTGGGTATCAGACTCCAGCTTGAGTGCTCTTAACCACTATACCAAGCTGTCTTTGTAGTTTTGACTATGCAGTCTCAATTCTATGTTTCTGAACATTTTACTTTACAATTACTGAATGCTTTTCAGCCTTTGGACCATTATCTTATTTTTGCCTTATAACCTAGGTGGAAATACCATCTCCATCTTACAGACAAGCAAACTAAGGCTAAGAGAAACTTAGTGACTTTCCCAAAAACTAAATAGTAAAGTGGTTTCCGAGCTCCAGTTTTCTTACTTCTGATATGGTGTTCATCCTTGGGTCTCCACTTCCTCATCGATTGGCAGAGTGGCAGGGAATCCTCCAGTTATCAAAGGCTTTGACTCTCTGTATTAACTATTCTTCCACTTACTTATTGAACACCTTCTCCAGGCTATAAACCCCACAAGAACAGGGCCAGGACTTAAATCATTTCCTCCTGTGGCCCTCACGTCCAGTGCAAAGTGGGCACTCAGTAAGTGTTTGTTGTAAATATAAGTGTGGCAGACACAGTGCTAAGTGCTGGGCAGGCAAAGATGAATGAGGCCTGGCCCTTTAATCACAGGTGAGGCACTCGAGGGGCCCCTCGGAGTTACGTGGGCCCTGCAAGCCCCACAGTCATTACGTGGACAATGGCTCCCACTGTGTTAAAGTCCACCAGAAGATAATTGACCGTGACTTGAGTTATGTGTCCCACGCTGAATGGCGTCAGGGTCGATTACTTTATTTTAGAGGCCACAGCAAAGAAGATCATTTGCAATGTGGGGCTCACCTCATTAAAACAACATTTAGGGATTTTATTTTAATCTATGTGACGGGTTTGCAGGGCTATGCAGCTATCAAAGTAAAATAACCTGGGCTCAAGACACACCTCCCCATTCGCAACACAACTCCATAAATACCAGAGAATGTAACTGTGATTGATAGAAACGCCACATCTCATCTGTTTAACTCCATCCCAAGACATATTTGACTAACATTTCACCTCCAACCTGACAAACCTAAGGCAAGTTTGCAGGGGTTTTCTTCCCTATCATCTCCAAAAGATGAAAGAATGATTTTCGTGGTGCTGGTATTCAGGTTTGAAGCTCAGCTTATCTGGGGTTGCCAGATAAAATACAAGATGCCCAGCTAAATTGGAATTTCAGATGAACAAAAAAAAATAATCTTTTCATATAAATAGGTACCAAGCATATTTGGGATGTACTGATACTTTTAAAAAGTATTTTTTGCTTCTCTGAAATTCAAATTTATAAGGCAGCCTGTATATTTATTCACCAAATATGGAAACCCTAAGATTATTGCAAAAATCAAGCAAATATATGATTGACCTTGCCTATATGAAGTTGGGTAAAATATAGACGCCGTGGAAGAATGGGAAATTAGGCCATGGGTTAGGTCTGTGTTTTTGAGGACATGCACATACTGTCTCAGGCACTGTCTCCATTATTCCGGGGTGCCCCGTTGGTGGAGGATCATTTTGGGTATTCAAGAGTATTAGTTAAGAAGTCAGCTCTGGGGGGCACCTGGGTATCTCAGTGGGTTAAGCTGCTGCCTTCGGCACAGGTCAAGTCCCGCATTGGGCTCTCTACTCAGCAGGGAGCCTGCTTCCCTCTCTCTCTCTGCCTGCCTCTCTGTCTACTTGTGATCTCTGTCTGTCAAATAAACAAATAAAATCTTTAAAAAAAAAAAAAAAAAGAAGTCAGCTCTGGGAATGTCTGGGTGGCCCAGTCAATTAAGCGAGCAACTTGGTTTTGGCTCAGGTCATGATCTCAGTGTCGTGAGATCGAACCCCAAGCTGGTGCTCTCGCTCAGCGCAGAGTCTGCTTGAGATTCTCTCTTCCTCTCCCTCTGCCCCTCCTACTCATGCACGTGCATTCTCTCTCTCTCTCTCTCCCAAATAAATAAATAAATCTTAAAAAAAAAAAAAAAAGTCAGCTCTGGAGTCAGACTCCTGGGATGAAAAGCCAGTATACATCTGTTTCTAGCTCTATAACCAAGGGTATGCTGCTTCCATTTTTCCTCAATTTCATCCTGTATAAAACAGACATAAGAATTGTGTCTGTCTCAATTGGATTTTGTGAGGTTTAAATGATTTACTATCATGACAGCAGTAAGCACTCAAATGTTTAGCACCACCACCATCAAGGTCATTCTGAGTTGGTCTTCAGTTAGCAGTTCAATTAGCTTCCACTGTTCCTTTGGATGTCTCTCTGTTTCCTTATTTAAAGCATCTCCTTCGTAAAGAATGCTGATTCTACCTGTGGTAGTCACAGAAATTTGCTCTACAGCTCCTCGCAGAAGATGGTGATGATGGCTGGAGCGGCATGGCACTAAAACAACCAGGTGAAAAATGAAAATCTCAGCCGAAAAATTCATAGATAGCTGTTCAGAACACTTTCAATCTTCCCAGGTAGGTTTCCGTGAAGGTTTAGCATTTGGTGAAATAGGTTTCTGAGGCCAGTCTAAGCCCATTAAGTCACTCAAGCATCCATCCGTACATCACTAAGGACAGCTAATATATGGCCGGCATGTTTGTTCGTGCCTTTAAACTCACACCTTCTGTTCAAATAAGTGGAGTCCAGTAGTAATTCCCACCGGAAGGCTGCAAAAGTGTGGGAAGGAATATCACTTTAAGGGATTCCATTTATAAAAAGCCATTGTAGCATGTTGTTAATTTTAGGCACACAGTGGACTGCTGAAAAGCAAGGAGCTCTTGTGGGAAGCAGGGGAAAAAAATCTCCAGAGATGGCTTAACTGGGTGATTGAGGGCCCATGCCTGGTGCTTTTCAACAGGCAAGACTAGCTGGATATGTGAGCTACACTACTTCAGCCCCCCAAGTCAACATGGTAGCTCCAACTTTCCCAGAAGTCTTTAGTGGACTTCATATGTCACTTGTAAGATGCCAGAAGTCTTTTAGCCAAAAATACCATATTTACACATCATGGACTATTTTTAACTACTTTGTGTGATTTATTTTGTACTCTCAACCTCTTAAAGACTTTGAAGTAAAACTGAGCCCAACATTATTTTACTATATTCAGATTATACAACTCTGATACCCTGTGAAAGATATTTTGATTCACTTTCAAAATCATCCTAAAATAACTATATAATCACTCTTTTGGAACTGTCTCACCATAGTATATGGACTTGACTAATATTTCTACTTTAGACTACCATTATTTGAAGAATTTCATGATTACAAGAATCTGTGAATATGTTATTAATGAATAAGCAGGCACAATAACATGAAAGACGTTTGTAGTCTTCGCAGATAAGAGTCACTAAGAAATCATTCATATGTTGTATCGTTAACTCTGATAGAAATTACGAAGTGAGAAGTGGTTTTTAATTTCCCCATTTTATTTCGATATGTGCTAAATATGCTTTGCATAACCCCAAGTAGATTTTCTAACCTCTTCTTCTAACACAGTAGTTTTTTAAAGTGCTCCTTAATGCTGTCGGAAACTTGATATGTCTATGGCAGAGAAGCAAAATATTTTTAAGTATTAAGAGCCACTAGAATAGATTATAAGACAGATCTCGGTGCCTGCAAATATCTTGAACTAGCTTTGCCATTTTGAGATATTGCCCGCGAGGAGTTACCTTGCTTTCTTCCGCTGTGATCTGGTTTTGCTTTTGTTTTCGAGGAAGAGCTGAGCTGTTCTTCATGACAGCATTATAAGCCTGTTGTCCCCACTTGCCCTCACCCTCACTATTTCGAAAACTACTTGCCCCACTGACAATTCGTGGGTTGCACTTCTGTTTAGCTTCCTATTGCAAAGTTTAGCTGTTTAAGACAATCTCAAAGATAGCCATGGACGGCTAGACAACACTCTCGAAAGAAAAAAAATAGGCTTGATCGGTAGTACATGCTGATTTCCATGGGGTAAATATTCCCAGCAAAGCCAATTTCAAGTTCCCAATGGCTTCACAACTAGCTCAAAAAATTCCTAGAGATTCAATGATAGCACACTTGGGTCCATACAAAATGGTGCTAGTGCATCAGCAGAAGCTTTTGTCAACAACTTTTCTATGGACAATCTGTAAAATAGTGAATCATTTCTTTATGTTGGACTTAGTTGACATTTGGCCCTAAATCATGGCACAGACTATTTTTTTAGTTTCTTTAACGTGAAAGAGTGCCTGCTCTGTATGAGATGCTATATGAATTCTACAGAAAATGCAAAGACCCAAACATGATTCCTAATTTTGAGAAACTCACAGTCCCCCAGAAATGACAGATCATATACAAGAAACTGGAACACAAATCTGACCACAAGAAGCGCTACAATAAACACATGAACTTAAACAGGAAAGGAAGAAATGCCATGTAAACACAGCAGGGGGAAATGCCACTAGTACTAATAGTTTTAGATCGGCTCCAAGCTGGCCAGTGAACTTTCTAAAAAATGGAAGTAAAATATGAGTGCATACTTCAAGTCAGAATAATAAGGAGAAAGGGTGGTTTACAAGCAGGCAGAAAACTGTTAACCAGGTCTTCAAGAGATGAGTGGGTGATTCTGCCCCAAACTCGTTAACAATCACAGTGGGCCAAACATTCCTTTTTCAACTTCCAACATCAAAGTCGTGTTTCTTTCTCTGTTCCAGCTGCTGAACATGAAATGTCATGTGACTAGATCAGAATGGTATTAAGTTTCACAATCTCCAAATGTTGCAAGGTATCCCTACCCCAGCCTCCCAAAATGCCATCTGTAATCAACCAGTACTGAGCAGTAGTAATTATTAAACACTTACCACATGGCAGCCACTGTAAAGTGCTCCATATGTGTTATGTTATACATTTAAATGTGTGAGGTCCTCCTCTTTCTGTGGCTCCTCTCTCCCTAAGGCACTACTCTCTAAGAAATCTCCAGGTGATATCCCCCTATGGTCATCAGTAAAAGGCTTAGGGCCCCCTGCAAAGGTTATAAGCTGCAGATGCCTCACAGGAATATGAAGAGCAAGGGTTTCTGGGCTGTTAGTGGTGGAGAGCCAAGATAGCAAAGATGTCCAGGGAAGAAGCCAGAGTACATTCTGGAGATGACATTAAGGGCAGATGACAGCATTAAACCTAGAAGTGAGGGGGAAATCTCTGGTGTAGGACCAGAGAAGAAATGGGGTGACCGGTAAAGGAAAGAAAAATACAATAAAAGGAAACCATGCCCACTGCCTGAAGAGTTTTCTTTGGCCAAAGCTGATAAATCCAAGATGGAAGCAACAGATAAGACACGTGTCAAAATCTCTACCCAACCAAAGCGCCTGATAAGAAGATAAATGATGTAGCCATGAAAACAAAATGGGAAAATTAAAGAGCAAAATGAGGGCAGGAGGAGATAGGAAAAGTCAAGTGGGAGGCTACTAAAATGATCCATGAAAATTTCAAATAAACAGAAGCAAATCAGAAGACAAATGACAATGGAGAAGCTGTAGTAAGAGCAGCAGATGTTTTCCCTTAAGGACCAAAGCAGATAGGAGAGCCTAAAAGAGGTGGCACAGGGAACATCCCAGAACATCTGTCTTCCTCAGCCTGACAGACACCAAGAGCAGCAGCAAGGTCTCTACCCATCTCACCCTCCTCATCCTGAGAGGAAAAGCTAGATACCTAGGCCAGTAGGAAAAGAACCAAGTTCTCACTGGCCACTTCTTTCTGCAAAGGAAGAGAAAAGGAGTATCAGTAGCACTTCTTCTACATGTGTTAGTTCACAGGAGCCTTGAAATGGATACTATTTATATCCATTATACAGTTGAAATTACAACCCAAATGGGGTTAAGCAATTTGCTTCTAAGGTATTTGCACCTGGGTTTCGAACCTGTATCTAATGAAGCCAAAGCCCATCATGTTTCTAAATAGCACACTGCTTCCTAGTCTAACACCTGATAATATTCAAAGCTATTTTTTTTATTTCTTGGTTTATGTTTACCCGCTTAAGAGCTTTGTGAGATCCAGGACAGGTATCATAATTCCTGTTTGAATATCAGAAAATCTGGGATCAATCTCATGGGGAAGTGAGGAGAAGGAGAGGACCACCACCAGGGTCTTCTCATTCCTATGCCTGACTCTTCCTATCACAAGGAAAACTCATCTCCCCTATCACAAGAAAACTCAGTGTATGGCCACATCCAGAGAACCCACAAAAACACAGCTAAACTGTATGTTTCTTACCCAAATTGAAATTTCAAAAAATAAAACCACATTCTCTGTGGTATGCTAGTGAGAGTCTGGGCTCCTGTACCAACACCATAGAGATGCCACTGATGTCAGACATTAGAAGACAGATGCTTTTTTACTTTGAAAATAATCTTTTTTATGATCAGAGATAATTTTTAGAAATGATCTTCTTTCTAAATAAATAATAACCACTTTTCTACCATACAAAAATCAAACTGCTATATGATTGTATATTTTACCCATGAAATACACTTTTTCCTTTCTAACCCCACTGCTGTTTAGACAGGTTTAGACTCTCCTCACCTCCCAGCCAGACTCTCAACTGAACTCCTGAGATCTATTCTTCTATCTATTGTCAGCCTATCTATTATCCATAGAGCTCAAGTGACCACCTCTTAAAATGCAAATGTTATAAAATCACTTCCCTATTAAACATTCTCCAAATAAACCCCTCCCCCAGCTTTTATGGAAAGCTAAATTCCTTAGTTAGATGTGTGGATGTGTGAGGCTCTTTAAGACCTCTTTGTCCTGATCTTTTTTTTTTTTTTTTAAAGATTTTGTTTATTTATTTGACAGTCAGAGATCACAAGGAGGCAGAGAGGCAGGCAGAGAGAGGAGGAAGCAGACTCCCCACGGAGCAGAAAGCCTGATGCTGGGCTTGATCCCAGGACCCTGGGATCATGACCTGAGCCGAAGGCAGAGGCTTTAACCCACTGAGCCACCCAGGCACCCCTTTGTCCTGATCTCTTATTTGTTTATACACCTTTGCTCAGCCACACAGAAATACTGTTTCTTACTTCACTGAATTGACATATATGGTCTTTTGCATGGGCTGCCCCTCTCACTGTCTTTACCTGACCAGTTCACACGGATCTTCCCATACTAAAGGAGGAGAATATCTGCTTGTTAGATTTGAACCCCAGCCTCTGTGTTCCTAGAGCACCCTGGGTGGACAGCTAGCATAATTGTTACATTGTTCTGATTTTCAATCACAAGATCCCATGTCTGTCCCTCACAACTAGACCATGTGCTCCTTGAGAACTAACTATCCTCATTCTGTTGTTAAAACAACTTCTCCAACAAGTTGACCACATTCATCAGAATTTTCCCAAATTTTCCCCATAGAAAGAAATTTTCCCCCAAAATTCCACTCAAATATATCTCTCTTATAGAGAAAAGAATGAAACAATAAATAAATATCTGATTACTTATTTAAAAGAAGTATCTGATGTTAGCTTTATTTTTAAAAATAAATAGGTAATTAGTTAGTTCCTAATTAAAGGTCAGCTGGGAGAATCAGCAGTGCCAAAGCATTTTCATCAATTATACCAGTAACATTCCAGAGGAAGCTACAAGGAAGCTACAATATTATATCATGCAAAACATTCTGTCCCAGAATTCTTTCTCAGTGTCCAACAGGATGGCCACAACAGAGCAGGCACTGAATAAGTATCTGAATGAAGAGAAGGTGTATCCAAGACCCCAGTCCAATACAATCCTAATACAATCAAAATTCCAACACAATCAAATTTTAGGAAAATCCCAATACAATCAAAACATGAAAGTTTCATGACTCTTTTTACAATGAAAATCTTCTGGTGTTTGTGAAATATCTGATTTTTAAAAATAAAGTAGGGGCGCCTGGGTGGCTCAGTGGGTTAAGCCGCTGCCTTCGGCTCAGGTCATGATCTCAGGGTCCAGGGATCGAGTCCCGCATCGGGCTCTCTGCTCAGCAGGGAGCCTGCTTCCTCCTCTCTCTCTGCCTGCCTCTGCCTACTTGTGATCTCTGTCTGTCAAATAAATAAATAAAATCTTTAAAAAAAAAATAAAAGTAAAACACCTGATTTGTGATATGTAAATTACATGCTAATTTTGAGTTATACACCTATTCTATAAAGCAAAGTTGTTTGCTCCACCTTCTAATATACCCCTTTGTATTTGCTGGTGTTAATTTATAAAAGCAACCAGGACTCAAACTCCTCTTCCAGTGTATTTCCACATAGTTTTTCATGAGACATGTAATTGTGTGAAAACTTACATAGGATTTTAGACTCCCCCACATTAGACAAAGGAACTACAAGAGAAGAAAATGATTGGGCCCTTTAGCATGGCTAAATTTCATAGTTTTGTGAAGAGGGGAGACTGTTTTCAAAACTACGTTATGGGATTTGACCTATCAGTATATGAATAGGGTAATCATATAACAAATTATCAAAATTTGGGCTGTGCCCTGAAAACCAGGACACATGATCATTGTACATGAAACAATAGAGGTTTACAAATTTTGAGGTAGACTTCTTATAACGTCTTAACAATTATTAAAAACTAGAGGTTATCATTTTTAATGTGGTTATTTGCTAAAAGCAAGTTTACGAATATGTCCTTAGCTCAAATTTGGAGCTTTAGCTAATGTAGGCCACCTCCATCACTATAATAAAGACTGAAATAGCTCTATGAACATCTTAATGAAAATTAAGATCAGGAAGCCCATCTTAATGACTAATAACCCATCAGTTCCTCATCAATCATATTATAATAATTCATCCAATAGGAGATTTCTCATGGCTAAGAAAATAATGCCCCCACCAACAATGTCCATGTCTTAATCTAAAACCTGTGAATATATAACCTAACATGACAAAAAGGACATTGTAAATGTAATTAAATTAAGGACCTTGAGACAGGGAGATTACCCTGGGTTGTCAAGCTGGGCCTCATATAACCACAGGGATCCTATCTAGTAAGAGAGAAGCAAGAGTCAGAATCAGGTACAGATATGTGCCAATGCAAACAGAGGTCATACAGATGGAACATACTGGCCACTGGCTTTGAACTTGGAAGAAGGAGCCAAGAGCGAAAGAATGCAGGCAGCCAAGGAATACAGGTAGCCTCTAAAAGTTCAAAAAGATGAAGAAGCTGATTTTCCCCTAGAGCTTCCACAAGAACCCAGCCCTGTTAACACCTTGACTTTAGCCCTGTGACACTGACTTTTTTTTTCTTTTTTTTTAAATATTTTTAAATTTCTTTTCAGTGTAACAGTATTCATTGTTTTTGCATCACACCTAGTGCTCCATGCAATACATGCCCTCCCTAATACCGCCACCTGGTTCCCCCAACTTCCCACCCCCTGCCCCTTCAAAACCCTCAGGTTGTTTTTCAGAGTCCATAGTCTCTCATGGTTCACCTCCTCTTCCAATTTCCCTCAACTCCCTTCTCCTCTCCATCTCCCCATGTCCTCCATGTTATTTGTTATGCTCCACAAATAAGTGAAACCATATGATAATTGACTCTCTCTGCTTGGCTTATTTCACTCAGCATGATCTCTTCCAATCCTGTCCATGTTGCTACAAAAGTTGGGTATTCGTCCTTTCTGATGGAGACATAATACTCCATAGTGTATATGGACCACATCTTCCTTATCCATTCATCCATTGAAGGGCATCTTGGTTCTTTCCATAGTTTGGCGACCGTGGCCATTGCTGCTATAAACATTGGGGTACAGATGGCCCTTCTTTTCACGACATCTGTATCTTTGGGGTAAATACCCAGGAGTGCAATGGCAGGATCATAGGGAAGCTCTATTTTTAATTTCTTGAGGAATCTCCACACTGTTCTCCAAAGAGGCTGCACCAACTTGCATTCCCACCAACAGTGTAAGAGGGTTCCCCTATCTCCACATCCCCTCCAACACATGTTGTTTCCTGTCTTGCTAATTTTGGCCATTCTAACTGGTGTAAGGTGGTATCTCCATGTGGTTTTAATTTGAATCTCCCTGAGGGCTAGTGATGATGAACATTTTCTCATGTGTCTGGTAGCCATTTGTATGTCTTCATTGGAGAAGTGTCTGTTCATATCTTCTGCCCATTTTTTGATATGATTATCTGTTTTGTGTGTGTTGAGTTTGAGGAGTTCTTTATAGATCCTGGATATCAACCTTTTGTCTGTACTGTCATTTGCAAATATCTTCTCCCATTCCGTGGGTTGCCTCTTTGTTTTGCTGACTGTTTCCTTTGCTGTGCAGAAGCTTTTGATCTTGATGAAGTACCAAAAGTTCATTTTCACTTTTGTTTGCTTTGCCTTTGGAGACATATCTTGAAAGAAGTTGCTGTGGCTGATATTGAAGAGGTTACTGCCTATGTTCTCCTCTAGGATTCTGATGGATTCCTGTCTCACATTGAGGTCTTTTATCTATTTTGAGTTTATCTTTGTGTACGGTGTAAGAGAATAGTCGAGTTTCATTCTTCTACATACAGATGTGTGACACTGAATTTTGACTTCTGACCTTCAAAATTAAAAAATAACACATTTTTATTGTCTTAAGTGACTAGATTTCTGGTAATTTGTTACAGCAGCAATGGGAAACTAATACACTGAGAACTTGTAACACATTAAAAAGCACACTTAGTGCTACTACACAAAATATCAGCAAAATGTAGTCTTTGCTTTCAGTGTTCTTGATAATTTATTTCATTTGGTGATTAGTATGGGTCTATCATCAAGCCTCAAGAGATACACTACATAGCTAGCAATCAACAGACAGAGAGAAATAAAATGCTCAGGAAGAAGAACAATTCTTACTTCAGTATAGAATTTAAATACTTAGATCCAAAGTCTGGATAGGTAAGGGCTTAAAAAAAAGGTTATGATCAATGAATTCAAAAAATACTTAGCCAAATAATGCTACAGCCACAGGAAACCCTCTATATTGACCCATCTGGCTGTCAAGGACCAGAATCTCACTTTGGTGCAAAGGCCATAAAATGTTTTGCTCACCCAGAGTGTAAATATAGAGTGTACACCCAGTGTAAATATAGATCATACCATGGTTTTTGTGTTCAAAAACTCTCAATAACTCTAAAACACAAACTCTTTCCCCAACTATTTTTCCATAGTCTTTTGTCTATATTTCAGTTTTGGTAGTTAAGATAATAGAATATCTCATTCATTATTGTCTCTCCCTTAGCTAACATAGTACCTGGTACATAGTAGATACAGTATGCTAATAATGGCACTTTTGTGTATTAAGTAACAGATACTAAAGTCAAACTTGATTAAGCAGAAAGTAGAACTGGGCTTATGGACCTGGGAAGAGTTCAGGCCTGTCTTCTGGGACCTACACCATGTAGTCAAGACTATCTTACTCTACCACCTGCTGCATCTTTCTTTTGTATGTTGGTTTCTTTCCATAGACAGGTACTATACTGCAGAATAAATGGCTATCTGTAACCCTAGATTCATATGCTCCTAGTATAAAGTGCACTTCTCTTTGTTAACCCAGGGTAATGATCTGGCCCTGCTTGAGTCGCAGTCTTGTCCTTGATTCGCCACCATGATTGGCCTAATCTGGATTATTGCCCACAGCTTGTCTGGGTCCAGGCTGGGGCATAGCTGTAACAAACACTGCTCTGACTGCTAGAATCAGGTACATTTGGTCAGAGGAGTTTCCCAAAAAAGTAATAGAAGTACAGAGCAGACAAACATAGCAAATATTGGTTAAGCTCTGTAAATTTTTAAATCTCAACTCAGTGCTTTAAGAGAGTGAACCCGCCTATGTACAGAAACTACATATGGTGACCATGATAGAGACTGAATATCAATGTATGTTTGGACTTGACAATTAATTTCAAAAAAGGTTTGCTCGGGACATTACCGATAAGAGATTTCCTCATGGAAAAATGCCTGTTGAGAACACTCCAGCAACAACCTTTGTTAGCCACCCGACAGTGAGCTCATTCTTTCTTCAAGACAGTTAATAGAACCTAGCTCTGACTTGAAACATCATGACTAAAATCCCTCAGGTTGATTCCCTGGTTTCCAACAAATCTCCTTTCCTGGGTTAAAGATTCTGTGCATGGAGAGGTGACTAAGGTTTGACTAAGCGATTCCAGTCTAAGTCAAATGCCTCTGAATATTTAATTCCAGCTGTCAGGGAAGAAGAGCATTTATAATGCAGAAGTGCTAGGGTTCAGAGGCTGAATCTGGCAGCCTGCTCAGCCACCTCTGAATAGACCTTCCAGATGAGTGTGTATGGTCACAGAGTTCACAGAGGTGTTAAATACAAAAGCATTCTGGAAATTTTGGGAAAAAAATTCTTTTGGAACACGGGTTTGAAAATTATACTTATCTGAAAACTGAGGGAAGCATAAAGAAAGAGACACTAGAGCCCCCGTCTTGTGACAGATACAACATTGTTGTCCGTTTCTGCAAGGACTAAATCCTGGGAGTAATGCCTTTGTCTAGAATCAGCTTGCCTTCTGATCAGTAGGGTCTCCTGATGGCTTCCTGTGACCACCAAAGGAATAAAAGACACTCAAACAAGGACGAATGACTACGTTTCTCAACTCTCTGTCCTGCCCAGCAGCAATCAAAAGTTTATATGGTCAGAGAATTTAGAGGCAATACATATTTTCATATTGGATTCTCAGAAGTCAGATTTTTTTTTATTTTATTTATTTATTATTTATTTATTTAATTTTATTTATTCATTTGAGAGAAAGACAGAGTGAGAGAGCATGAGAGGGGAGGTCAAAGGGAGAAGCAGACTCCCTATGGAGCTGGGAGCCTGACGTGGGACTCCATCCCCGGACTCCAGGCTCATGACCCGAGCTGAAGGCAGATGCTTAGCCAACTGAGCCACCCAATCAGACATTTTCTAAAAATGACTTGCTCAAGATGATAGATCTGGTCATCTGGAAAGGAATTTTTCAGACATAGCTCCCCAAGCAATCTTTAAATGCCTTTATTCCTTCTATGAAGACTGACAGAGAGGATGAGGAATAAAGACTCTCACTGAAAAATCCACTAGACCTCTTCATTTTGTCTGTTTGTTTCCAACCAAGTAAAACATGGATCACCGCCTTCATTCAGTGACATCACAAACCATCATGATTAAGAGCTCAGCTTTGCTGTGTGGTGGATGCAATTTCAAACCCCAGTTCTGACACACACTAGCTCTGTCACCTTGGACCAGTTACACCAACTTTATAAATCTCCTTTGCTTCATTTATAAAGCAGGAGTAATAAACCTACTTCACATGATTGTCATGACTATTAAACTAAATAATATACATGAAGTACTTAGCCCAGTATGTAGCGTAGAATGTAGCAACCAACATAGGTTATCCTTTATTATTTCCTTTAAACAAACACTGATGAGAGTTCCCCACAAAAAGCGTGAAGAGAATTTCAGTTAGTTCAACAGCTTGTTCATTTGGTTAAAATTTGTGCTTACAATTGTGATTTTATCTTACATGCATATGTGTTAGTCACATCATCTGCTGTTAAGACTGCTCTTCAATCACACCGTGGAAATACATGAATATATTTATATTTATATTTATATATTTATAATATATATATATATAAAAAAAAATAAATATGTGTTATTAGACACTGTTCCATAGAAAGTGTGGAGTCTCATCAGGGTTTCCATGATTTCCAGGTGCTCTGCCTCTCTAAGAACTGGAATACAAGCAAGTCAGGAAACTAAATGGTTAACCACTCTGCTTCTAGAGCAGGTAGTGACTGAGTAGAAAAAGCCCATTGTGAAACATGTGAAGCATTTTTAGGAGGCCATTTTTAGGAGGTCCCAAACCCTTGTCCTATGAAAGAACCCAGAAAGGAGAGGACATTAGAACTCATCCCCACTGATGGTTATTCTAAGTACTGAAAAACACTTGTCGGTAGCCATCAGGATCAGGGCATGAAAAGTGTGCGTTTCCTTCGATAACTAACTCAGATCTTATGTGGAATAAGATCAGCAGGTAGGCAAGAAGGAAGGAAACTAGGGAAAGATATGGAAGATGGAAGGAGCTTTAACAGCAGGACAAATATTTGCTTTTTGACTGTTGGCAATAGAGTTATAGGACCTCATTCATACCTTCTCAGCTGATCTCCACTATGGCAGCCTGTGTCTGTGAAAGAGTTTTTTTCCCTAATTTTGTGAACCATATTGGAGATAAGGTTGAGTCTCATGGGTACAATGTTATATCTTACTTGGTTAAATATGATGGTAAATATTACCTCTATCACAACTGGTGCTCTCCATCATTGTCCTATCATGTCTCCATGGAGATGTGGTCTTCTGATCCTTTGTAACATGGGAAAGCCACCTGCTCCCATACCAGGTGCCCCATCCTCATGTCTCTTCTTGACTTACTGCTGCCAAAGATTCCCTTTTCCTTACTCTAAGACCCATGCCAGTTCATCAGCAGTCCAGGACAAATCGTGGGTCAATCTAAGTCCTGGCCTTTTGTGAATAGATTAATGGAGTTCAGGGGGAAAAAGAGAGAGGGCAACCCCCCAGCCATACCTTCATCCCCTTACTTACAACTTCTCACCCACCACTCCTATCTTGAGGCATATCAATCATACTTTGAAGGACAATAAAGCTACAATAGTCTAGGCAGTATGGTATGCCATAAAGATAGATATGTACATCAATGACACAAAAATAAACCTTTAAATTATGGTCAATTGATTTTTTTATAAAGGGGCCAAGGCAACTTAATGAGGTAAGAATAAACTATTCAATAACCAGTGCTAGAATAATTGAATATCCATATGTAAGAAAAAGAACTTAATCCCTTACTTCAAACCATACAAAAAAATAAACTCAAATAGATCATAGTCTTAGATATAAGAGCTCAAATTACAAAACTTCTAGACAAAAACATAAGAGAAAATCTCTGTGAACTTACGTTTGGCAAAATAGTTCTTAGCTATGATATCAAAACTGTGAGCCATAAAAGAAAAAAATGATAATTTAAATAAATAATTTTGACTTCAGCAAGATTTTAAAGTTTCATTCTTCAAAAGAACCATTACAAAAATGACAAAAATCATGGAATGAAAGAGAGCATTTACAAATCATATATCTCATAAAGGACTTTTCCAGACTATATATATATATATATATATATATATATATATATATATAGAAAATTTTCAATTTAGTAATTATACTAATTATAAAATGGTCAAATATTTGAAGAGATATTTTATCAAAGAATATACATGTAACGAGCTAGTGGTACATGTAAAGCAGCTCAAGATAATTAATCAGCAGGTCATTGTAAATAAAATAAGATATCTCCTTATACTCACTAGAATAACTGTATCAACAAAGGAATGATAATACCAAATGTGACAATCATGTGTAGAAATAGAGTTTGTGACTATTTCCTAAAAATTTAAATACATACTTATCATATGAATCAATGATTCCTCTCCTAGATATCTACTCAAGAGAAATGAAATCATATGTCCACACAAAATTTTCTATGAGAATATTTGTAATAACCAAAGCTGGAAACAACCCAAACATTCAGCAAGTAGTGAATAGATGAACAAAATGTAGTATATGCATAGGTTCTGGGTTCAATAGTTTCCCCCCAAACTCATGTCCATCCTGAACCAGTGATTATGACCTTATTTGGAAGTACAGTCTCTGCAAACGATCAGGTAAAAAGAGGTCATCCTTGAGTAGGGTAGGTCCTAAGGCCATGATGGATATCCTTATAAAAAGAGAAATTTGGAGGCAAACACAGAGGGAAAATGGTCATGGAAATGGATTGATGCTATGCTGCCACAAACAAAGGAATGCCTAGTATTGCTGGCATCCATCTGCAGCCAGGAAGGAAGCCTTTAAGCCTTGAGAGAGAGAGCACCTTACTTCAGAAAGAGAGCCTTACCAACATGTTGATTTCAGACTTCTACCCTCCAGAACATGAAATAATAAATTTTGTTGTTTATACCACATATGTTTTGTTACATCAGCCCTAGGAAATGAGTATAACCTATAGCAAGACTATTCAGCAATAAGAAGGAATGAATGAGTGATACAAATAATGATGTAAATGGGACTGAAAAACATTACAGTAAGTGAAAAAAGCCAGACATAAAGAAGGCTACATATTGTATATATATTGCATGAAGTTTCTACAAAAGATAAAACCTGAGAGACAAAAAGAAAATCAGAGGTTGCCTGAGAGGGGGGTTGGAATGGGGATTGACTGCAGGCACACAGGAACTTTCTGGGGTGATGTAGTTGGTTCTGAATTGCAAATGTAGTGAAAGTTACAAAACGGTAAAAATGTATTAGAAATTATCAAATTGAATATTTTCAGTGGGTCAGTTTTATATTATATAAGTTATACTTCAGTAAAATTGTGAAAAGTGGTCTAGGAAATATTTGATCCTTCTGTACTTTCTTTAACAACTAGTATAATACAGAATTTACTATACATTGATATTTGGGTAAAATTTACTATTCATCGAAACCTGAGGGTTTTTTGCGGGGGGAGCTTGTTTGTTTATTGCTGTCAGTCTTGGAATATTGTTTGAGATCATGTCAAGTTATTATTTATTTGGTCTATGCAATTTTCCACTTGTGACAATTTTAGCCTTTTATATGCTATATATTTCTAAGAACCTATTCAACTCCTCTAAGATCTTCAGTGTCTCTGTTTCAAATCTCCCTTGTATCTATGGTTATATCACTTTTTCTGTATGTATCTTGTTTATTTGCTTCTTTTTTCTTCATTAATCTTATCAGAGGTCTACCTTGTTAATCTTTTCAAAGAATCAGCATTAGTTTTTGTTAATCTTCACTATTGTTCTGCTCTTGATTTTCTTGATTTCTGCTTTTATCCTTATCATTTCCGTCCTTGTTTTTTGGGGTTTTGTCCCTGCTATTTCTCCAAAATCATGAGCTGAAATTTTAGCTCATTTACTTTTAATCTTTGTTGTTTCATGTTATTTTTAAAGCTATAAATTTTTCTGCGTAGCTGCATTCACAAATTTTGACATACAATGTCTTCATTTTTAACACATGGATTGTTTTGGAGTATTTATCTTCCAAATGCATGAAATGTGTTTTTGCTATTGTTTTGGTAATTAATGTTTCATTTTATTACATGTAAAATTCAGAGAACTTACGGTCAGAGAACTCGGGTAACGAAATTGATTTATAGTCAATTTTTGTAAATGTCCCATGTGTGCTTATAAGTAATGTGTATTCTCTGTTGGATGTAGAAATTCATACATCTCTATTTCTATATCTTACCATAAGTTTATTTATTGTATTGTGTTGTTCAGGTCTTTGATCCCCCAGCTGCTGTGTGTGTGTGTATGCATGTGTGTGTGTGCTTACATGCACACAGGTGCTTAATCTATGAGCTTTTGAGAGGTGTGTAAAAATTTCTAGCCACACCTGATGATTTATCCATTTCTTCCTGAAATTCTGCAAGTTGGTGCTTGATATTATTTACAGCTGTGTTATTAGAGCCATAATGGATCAAAATACCTATATCTTTCTGTCCTACTGCTCTGTTTACAACCACTGATATCCTCCTTGGTCCTTTTTGTTTTAACCTGTCAGTTGTTAAGATGTCTGTTCCAGATTTCTTTAAATTCTTCTTTTCCAGATGCATTTTTTATTTTATTTTTTACCTTTTAGTGCCTTTTATCTTACTGCCGTATCTTTTAAAAATCCAATCAAAGAGTGTCAATAATGTATTTTACACTTTTACATTTAATACAATTATTGGGTTTGGTTTTGTTTACTTATATTTGTTCTTTCATTTTGTTTTTCCCATGTCCTGCATTTTTAGCCTTTCTTCTTCCTGCTTTCTACTGAATGGATCAAGTTTATTTTCTTTCTGGCTTAAAAGTTATACATTCTATTTTTGTTTCTATGTGATAGATCGTCACCTATATACATAATTATCTATCCTTATTTATTTCTTAAACTTGCAATATCTAGAAGTGATATTGAAAATATACAGCGGCTGGTAATTTCCCTGATACCAAGCAATCAGAATAATTATTGGCTAGTTTCCTTATGGGTGTGTGCTGGAAGAGTATCAGTAGTATAGCCTGCATTGTGTGCCCCCCAAATCCTACGTCGTTGTCCCAATGCCTAGTAGCTCAGAATGTGGTTGTATTTGGAGATAGGGTCTGGTAAGAGGTAGTTAAGGTAAAATGAGGTCGCTACAGTGGGCTCTAATCCAATCTGACTGGTGTCGCTATTAAAGGACATTAGGACACACATAATTGCACACAGAGGGAAAACCATGTGAGGACACAGGGAGAGGCTGGCCATCTATAAGCCAAGGAGAAAGGCCTCAGAAGAAACCAAACCTTCTGAGACCTGGGTCTAAGACTTTCAGCCTCCAGAACTATGAGGAAATGAATTTCTGTTGCCATCAACTGCCCGCACTGTAGTGCTTTGTGATGGCAACCCTAGGAAATGAATAAAATTAGCCTATCAAGATCTGGATCTTCTCCCTAAATAGAAAAGAGGTCTGGCAAGCTCACAAGGTCCCTCGGGGTCCTGCTATCTACGCCCCACATCCCATTGCTACCGTCTAGGATTCCCACAATATTTTATCTTTCTTGCTTTCAACATATCTCTTGCACAATCTCCAGAATGTATTTCTCTTCTGAAATGAATGCTTTTCCAAAAAAATATTCTTAGCGTGTGCTTTCATAAAACAAACTCTCTGAGGTCTTACATGCCTGGGGATATTTTTCTTGCCCCTCACCTTTGAGTGGTAATTTTGCTAGACATAAAACCCTATCATAGAAGTTATTTTCCTCTCAATATTTTCAAAATATTTTTAAATTTAAATTTAAGTAATGTTTAAATTTTTTAATAACTTTGTTAAATGAAAAATATTACTTCATTGCCTTTTTGCACCCAGTATTGCCATCAAAAAGTCTGATGTCAATCCGATTCTTACTTAATTTTAGATAAGCTTTACTTTCCCTCAGGAAGCTTTACAATGTTTTATTTGTACTTACCGTTCCTAGATATTATCATAATATAAGTTGGTGTGAGTTTTCTTCTTATGCTATGTCTAGAAATCCATTAGCCCTTTCAAAATGAGTTCTTTCTTCTTCTTTATGTATGAGTAATTTATCATCATTATTTCTTTAGATTATTTCCTACCATATATCTTCTCTGTTCTCCTGGGCGTCTTTTACTAGATCATGGCACTTAGATTTGATCTGCCATACCTATTAGCTTTTTTTTATATGTCTATGTGTTTGTTTTCTATTTTTTGTGCATTCCTGCTGACTTCTAGAATTTCTCAATTTACTCTTCCAGCTCATTAATTCATTTTGTAGTTGTATTACAATCCTACTTATGCCATATATTTTTCTTCATTTAAATTCATACTTTATATTTATTTCCTCCTTGTTTTATTATTATTTTGTTTTACATAATTAATATGTTTATTCCCTCATAGGCTAAAGTATCTTCCTCACATTTACTGTGAATTCTTAGTCTACCTCTTCCAATATTTCCGTATGAGAGGATCTATGTTGTCTTCAGAAGTCTTGTTATTTTGGCCTGGGAACTCATTCTTTCATGAGGAGACCTGCTACTCTGCCAGGTTTAAATGAGTTGGAGAGAGAATGAGTCTCAATGTAGAAAGCTCAGGTGCCACTGTGAATTGCTCTGAATTGTAGCCAACTTACCAGACAACTCTACTGGTATGGGCTCTACCTTAAGCCTCACGGGCAAGATGCTTTAGAAGAGAGGTAATCTTCCTAAATAATAATCCACGAAGCCTGTGGGCTTACACTGGGTGAGGAAGGCCAGCTGGTCCGTTAGCATCCACCCTCATGAACTACTCCCCCAGCAATGTTTTCTGCTCTCAAGCTACTATCCAGAGTCACCTCTATAATGGACGGGAAAGACAGAAGGAGAGAAAACAGATCTGAAGGTCTTCACTAACCACCTCAGGACACCTTCCTCCTCTGTCTGCAACTGACGTGCACCAGTACAAATGGTCTTCTGTTTCCTCGGGGAGTTCTCAAAATTTGTTTGTTGGTTGCTTTTATTCTCTTATTTTACTATTTTCTAGCATTCATGTTTCTCTCATGTTTAATTATATTTTTCCTCCAGAATTAATTCGGAAGACAGAACCAGCTTGGCGCGAACCAGAAACCTTTCTACAGAGGTTAGACACAGACTTACCATCATTTATAAATGCAAGAGAAATTATTTCCCTATAATAAAATTGATAAAATAGGAAGTTGAATGATGATTCTACTCCGCTCCCTCCCCAACACATGTGCAAAGATCCCAAATGTCATCACAACTATCATCTCTTTCCTTCTATTTAAAAATTAGTCCCTAAAAAGTTCATGTCAGTCCTTGTCATTCTATTCACTGTCTCCTTGTCAGGAGTCCACTGGCCACATTGCTGACAGGATTTTGACAGGTTCTAAGATGTCAGACATGTTTATGAGCATTAAGATCCAATCAGTCACTGACATAAAGTTGTCCACCTTGTTTCTGATACAACAATAATTTTCCTCTCAGATCCTTTTCAAACTGTCATTTCCTCAGGGCTCAGTCTCAAGCTCCCACAGTATTGTCCATAGTCACTTAACCTCAAATGGTTCCTACCCCATTAACTGAATCCCTTCATAGGTACACTTTTTCTAACTGAGTTTAAGGATTCTGTGTAGAGGAAATGGCATTAAACCTCAGGATCAAGTTCTAAACTGTGTTGTTCCAGAAATTAGATGTGTGACCATATAGCCGAATCGCTTCATCACCCTCAGTTTTGCACCTATAAAATGGGGTTAAAGTTGGGAAATGTTGATATAAATCATTACAAATATTCCAGATTCGAAAGTTCTATGATTTGGTTTCAGGTTATCCAGACTCAATGTAAGCCTGCAGCAGGTATTTCTCTGGACCAAGATAATGTTGCTTTCCATAGACTCCTTCAAGCTTGGTTTTATTTCTTTGAGAGAGAGAGAGAGAGCACAAGTAAGCAGAGCAGCAGGCAGAGGGAGAGGGAGAAGCATACTCCCAGCTCAGCAGAGAGCCCGACGTGGGGCTCAATTCCAGGACCTCGGGATCGTGACCTGAGCCAAAGGCAGACGCTTAACCAACTGAGCCACCCAGGTCCCCCTATTTTGAAACTTCTTAAAGAAGGTGTGCATTCAGAGTCAATGGGGGCAAAAGATGACAGTGATTTCTATTTCAGTAAAGGTGGTTGCCTGATTCAAGTATGACTGAGCCAAACTACCACACAGAGTTCCGATGCCAGGCTCTTAGCATAAAGCAACTATTATTGCAAGTAATATAGTTTTTCAGAGGCGAAATGCTTGTAGCTTCTGGAAGCTGTGTAGAGAATTTCCTAAGCTCTCACAAGTCCCTGGATCTGTGAGAAAACTGGTCCAGTACTTCCATCAAAGTTAAACAGGAAAATCTCAGCCAAGTAGTTCCAAAGCACACTCAGCTTCTCTTGGGAGTCCTTCTCTCTAATGGTTCTTCAGACCAACTCCTTGAATTCCAACACCAATGATGTTTTGTTTTGCTTCATCTTTTTTTTTTAAGATTTTATTTATTTTTGCAAGGGAATGGAAAGGGGAAGGAGAGAGAGCTTGCACACAAGTAGGGAGAGCAGCAGGCAGAGAGAGAAGCAGGCTTCCTGCTCAGCAGGAAGCCCGACATAGGACTTGATCCCAGGGCCCCAGGATCATGACCTGAGCTAAAGGCAGACACTGAACCAACTGAGCCCCCCAGGCACCCACCAATGATGCTTTTAAATCCATGCTTCAGAGTCACAATTTTTGTGTTATACTCTCTGAATACAAGCATAACACAAATCAATAACTTTCTTGTGACTTCAATAGATTAAATGTGCACACTGTCTATATTACTTGGATTCCCATTCGCTCCATACCATAACTTGTAAACTCCAGAATTTCCTTATCTTTGCTTCAGCATATCCTCCCCAAATATGACTATATTTAATTATATCATATTATATGCACACTTTTTAGTGTAGGCCAGGAGTTGGCAAACATTTTCTCCCAAGTGACAGATAGTATCTATTTTTGGCTTGGTGAGTCATAAGGTCTTTGTTACAACTATTCAACTCTGCCCTTGCAACCTATGATAGAACCATAGACAATACGTCAGTGAATGACTGTGGTTGTGCTCTGATAAAACTTTATTTAGAAAACATTCAGCCCCTGGGCTATAGTTTGCTGATCCTCTGTCTAGGCAGCCTTTTCATAAAACAACCCGGTTAAGTACTTTTGTACCTACTCCAAAAATGGGTTGGTTTTAATTTAGCAAAGTATTAAACTCTCTCTAAATAGAGAGAATATTTTGTATTTTTATTCTAACACAAACAAGCAAGCAGAGATGTATTCTGGATTTATAATAATAAATTTAGAATTTAGAAAACAATCATTATTTTCTTGTTATGATTGAACTTGACATACTGGTTTTGCTAAAATGAATTAATTTCTATCATTTATATAAGGCTTTAAATAAAATTTTCTGACATGCTTTATTGAATCTAATAATCAAAAGAACACTATGCCCTTGGGGGGCTCAGTCAGTTGAGCTTCTAACTCTTGATTTTTGGCTCTGGTCACTGTCTCAGGGTCATGAGACCAAGCCCCATGTTGGGCTCTGTGTTCAGCAGGAAGTCTGCTTGAGATTCTCTCTCCCTCTCCCCGAACCCCTCTCTCCACTCACATGAGCACTCTCTCTCTCTAAAATAAATAAATGAATAAATAAATAAATAAATAAATATTTTTTAAAGAACACTATGAAATAACTGTTATATTTTTTTCACCTTCCTTTGTAGCCAAGAAAACTCAGTGTTGTGATTTACTTAGAAAGTCTTAGAGCCAGTATTTGAACCCAGTCCTGACCCCAAAACCATACAGACCTCACCATTCTAAAACTACAAGAGAGCATAAATTGCCATCTTTCTCTGAATAATAAGCCTAAAGCCGTGTTCCCTGATCTCTGAATCCACCACGTGAGAATTCCATTCAGTTAACATGTCTCCATTTAATATACAAATCAACAGACAAAATTGTAGATCAACATAAAGATGTAAATCAGCATATGCTTTTGTGTATAACAATATTCGCTACACAAAAACACACCCCTGATTTTCATTTGATAAGGTAATAACAAAAACAAAATTAGATTAATCATAACAATCTGTTTTAGCAAACCTTTCCTGGTTCCTAGGGATGACCTATTCTGTTTCCTAAATATTAAAATAATCCTATCCTTATAATTTTAGAATTTTTATCCAGGAGTGCCTGGGGGGCTCAGTCGTTGGGTGTTTGCCTTCAGCTCAGGTCGTGACCTCAGCGTCCTGAGATTGGACCCCCGCATCAGGCTCCCTGTTCAGCAGGAAGCCTCCATCTCCCTCTCCCACTTCCCCTGCTTTTGTTCCCTCTCTCGCTGTGTCCCTCTCTGTCAAATAAATATTGTTTTTAAAAGAGAATTTTTATCCAGATGTGTGTTTTCCATAGTTTCTGTATTACAAGTCTCTGTGTCATAGCTTCAGGCACTTTTCCATGTCCTCAGAATAAGTTGATAATCATTGCTATCACATCTTCTAGTTTCTTGAAGGTGAGAGGTGTCTAGGCTTGAGACAGGAATGCATTCTGAGCTGCTTAAATGACCTTTTAGTGGTTCCCCCAAACTTGTGTCAAATTAATCGTAAGCAAGTCAGTGCCCAATTTTATCATTTGAAGACTGTTCTTGAAGGAAAAAATAAAGTAAAATGAAAGAGAAAAATTCAAATGGTTCTGTTTACTCTGATCTGGTAACTGTTGGGTCATCACCCCCAGGCAGACATGCCATTCTTTTATTGTTCTTCTTACTGTAAAGATAACTGTTTTACATTTCTTTTCTATGGTTTCAGATTTTTTAAAAAATCTCAACTCATTCTCCATCCTTGTCTCTCAAATGTCATTTTTATCGGCTGTGTAATTTCTATTTATTCACCCAAAGATGTGTACTTCTGTCCCTGCCTTTCCAAAATATGCTTTATAAATATAAGGATAAATGAGAAAACGTTGTGGTTTTTTTCTCACTAATCACAATGCTTTCCATTTTTTAAAAAAATCAAATAAAACTGTTTTTTTAGGTCGTTGCTTATGTAAGCCCATAACATAAGGGTAGTGCATGTCAGCAAAAAAAGGCTTATAGGGACGCCTGGGTGGCTCAGTTGGTTAAGCAGCTGCCTTCGGCTCAGGTCATGATCCCAGCGTCCTGGGATCGAGTCCCACATCGGGCTCCTTGCTCGGCGGGGAACCTGCTCCTCCCTCTGACTCTGCCTGCCATTCTGTCTGCCTGTGCTTGCTCTCTCCCCCTCTTTCTCTCTGATAAATAAATTAAAAAAAAATCTTTAAAAGAAAAGGCTTATAACACCCTTTGTCCCTCAAAAGCTGCGATCATACATGAGTCTCAACTTCTGAGAGTCTCGCTGTCTTATTTGGGTCATCCCAAAAGCAGATCTGAGACACGGAATTTGGTGCAAGAAGCTTATTTGAGGTGATGGCCATGGGGTGACCTCAGGAAGCACTGAGAGCCATTGGAGAAGTGAGACAGAAAAGGGAGCGTTAGTAAGTGGTTTACTGCTCTGGGCAGCTGGGGCTCAGTCCACCCTCTCACCCCACCCCCAATTCTTTGTGAATCTGTGCAGAACTCAGCCCAGAACTGTCTCACGAAGAGGAAGGAAGCTAGGGTATTTACCTCCCTACTCTGTCCCTCATTAATTGGGCGTTGCTCCTGAAATGTTGACTTGCCAACACCACTGCCCACCCAAAGGTCATAGCTCACCCTCATGCACAGAGGGCCAGGAAGCAGACCAAGTGTGAGAGAACCAGCTGCACCTGACTTTCCACATAAGAAAAAGTCATATAGTAGGACACAAACGGTGCTTGCAATGCTCAGATCTCTCCTTTTTAATGAGGATAAAAATGTTTGCCTCAATCACCTCATGAAATGACTGAAAAGATTCATCACAAGTAATTT
Source organism: Neogale vison (assembly GCF_020171115.1). NCBI lineage: Eukaryota > Metazoa > Chordata > Mammalia > Carnivora > Mustelidae > Neogale > Neogale vison. The sequence goes on from NC_058100.1 coordinate 11,118,930, forward strand.
ATATGCTAATTTATAGTTCACAAAGTACTTGCATAGGCATTTTGTAATACTTCCTTCACAGATTCTTGCAAAAATGTTATACATATATGTAATGATGCCTCCATCTAACACATGAAAATCCAAGGCTCAGAAAGGATAAATGGTTTGCCTCACATTACGAACTAGCAACTAGCAAATACAGGATTTGAACCAGAAACACAATGATCAATTCCAGGCTCTTTCCACCATTGTATGTGTGAATCTTCAAGTGCAATGTACTTTAAGAATGTAAGGCGTGGTTATTCCTCAAGAAGGGTCATGCCAACAAATCAAATAAACCCATAAGTAAAAATTCTTCCTATTTATCAATTACATAGATGATCAAGAGATGACTAATTGATAGAGAGCTAGATAGATAGAAGAAAGCATTTTTTTAAAAAATCAATTGGTAATGGGTGCCTGGGTGGCTCAGTGGGTTAAGCTGCTGCCTTCGGCTCAGGTCATGATCTCAGGGTCCTGGGATCGAGTCCCGCATCAGGCTCTCTGCTCAGCAGGGAGCCTGCTTCCTCCTCTCTCTCTCTGCCTGCCTCTCTGCCTACTTGTGATCTCTCTCTGTCAAATAAATAAAAAAAAATCAATTGGTAAAATAAATTAAAAAATAGAGGATAGGGATTAAAGAGTACACTTATGATGAAAAAATAAAATAAAATGGTGAAGTTTGGTGAGAAAAAAATAAAGGGCAAAGAATGCTTCTCTATCATTTTCCCTTCTAATATATACAAAAGCAGAAACAGCTCTTTTCATCTTGAACTTCTTCAGAGGCCTATGGTTATGAGCCCTCAGTCATTTCTGGAAGGGGTCTGTGCAGGGATGATCTTGTACCACGCTGTGCAAAGGATTTTCCTGAAAGATAGCAGTGCAGTTTGCCCTGGGTCCAGAAAACCAGGAGACCTTTTTGGATGGGGCTGGAGGCAGAGACAGAGAGGCTGAAAGGCAATCATATCCACTGTGGTAACCACTACCATGATGGAGGAGCATGAAAGGCTGGAGGAGTCCACAGGAGGAGTACATGTGCCAACTTTGCTGTGGTGTAACAAGGAAGGCTTCCTGGAAGAGAGGACATCTATGTGAGTCCTGAAGAAGCAACAGAAATGAGTGATGCTGGGACTTCATAGTAAAGAGGGAGAGAGGATTTTCAAGTCTAGAAACAGCAATAGGTAAAAGGTCCAGAACTAGGAAAGAGCATGGCTCCTTAGGGGAATTGCAAATAAAGAGTTGACTATAATTTGGGTAGTGGGAAAGGAAGGCATGAGGGAGGTCAGGTTATCTCATGTGGTACCTTATACATGGTTAAGTATTTAGTTGCCCTGGTTTCAAAGAGCATACTTTTAACAGGGGGAAAAAAAAAATCAGTTGGCGAAGTAAGTGAAGGGCACAAGTATGAGCGCTTTCTGACCCTGGGGTGGCCAAGTGGGGTAAAGTGTATCCATGTGATCCGTTGCTCAGGGAGCCATTTAACTGCATCAAGGAGGGAGCAGAACAGAAATTAAGCCCACCAAGGCACATCCAGTGACAAAGTCAACAATGAAAGAAGGCTTTACAAGCAGATTGGGAGCTCCCCCATTTGCGTATACTCAATGTGTGCATTACCTTACTCAGAGGAGCCTGTAAAGGAAAATTAAATTAGTTCACCGCCTCCTTGGTCACCTGAGAACTGAATGTAGGAAAAGGCTGACCTATGTTGGCTTCTGGTCAAGGTACTTTATTCACCAGAAGAGGATCATAATGATGCCTCTTATAAAGCAAAGACCCAGGAGAAAGGTAGAAAGCACAAACCTGGTATATTTACTAAGCAAAATGTTTTCATTAACTTTGTTTATATTACTGGCTTGTTCTAAAATTATTCCTGTTCTAGCAAGCAAGCAGTCACTTTGGGGTTTTTCTCCGAATAGTATTGGCCCATTTACTTTTCACTCTGTACATTTATTTCCTTTCATTTATTGGATTTCTTAAACATGCCCATTGCCCACAGGCCTCTGGGCACGAGTTCAAAACTAAATGCTACAATTACATGAAATGCTAAGGCCAAAGAATATAATTTCATAGAAAAGAAGGGTGAGTGGGTAGGAGTAGAAGGAGTTTATCAGGGAAGCCAACGCCAAACCAGAAAGGTCCATCTTGTATCACACCCTGGAGGCATTAGGCACAGGAGTTGTTTGCTGGACTCAGTAAATTAGCAAAAACTCTTAAGTCTGAGGCTGGGCTTAGTTTTAGATGTCAGCTGTTTAAAAGGAATATAAAGCTGGCCAAAAAATCATCCTTTCCACAAGCCTGTGGTTATATATCTATGTTCAGGAAAGCTAAAAATGAGTCTTGGAGAGAAAGCCACTGAACTCACCACACACAGATAGGACTGATGGCGACAAAATGGACAAGGAATGGTTACAATAACAGCATTTATCGAATGCTGACTACACACCAAGCACTACATTCTAACAGATAATGGATGTATAGGTATTGATATATTCACCTAATCCATACAAGAACATTTTGAAGGATATTTAATCAATGAGAGATTTGAGGCACAGAGAGTTCAAGTAACTTGTCCAAAGTCACACAGCAGGTAGGAGGGGGAGCCAGGAATAAACACAGTCTGATGTCAGAGATAGCTGGACTGACTCATTACAGGGACCAAGGATGACATACATATCCAAGTCAAGGACTTAACCATTCAGATGACACATTTATAACACTTCTGTGACAAAGTCACCTGAAAACAGTGTCAAAATGGATACAAGAGTAGAGGTAACTTTTTCTCCAGTCTACTTTTTCTTTCTTCCTTGTGGGTAGAGAGCAAAACAACACTTCTCACAGGACTTTCCTCCTTTTATTCTTTCTTTTTTTTTTCTCCTCTTTTTTGGTCCACATAGTCTTTTTACATATTAAGGGCCAGAGAAGTGGCTGAGCAAGTAGGAAAAATCCTAAAATAGGAATGGGAGAAGGAAAAAAATGTTAAAGTTATTCTATTCCTACCTGGGACCCTAGTGGTGGTCTTGATTCCTTTGGCCCAAATAGCTACATACAATGTAGATATTGATGTTTTAAATGAGCCATGGTTAACTTAGTTCAAGCAGACACATTATTGTTATAAATGAAATGGCCCCAGACTAGCGATTTCTGTCCCCAAAATAGCAGTCAACTGGCCATGAGAAGCTTGGACAACTCCCTTTATGTTTCTGAACCAAGTTTTACATGGAATATAGTGAAGATAAGGTAAAGAGATATAACTTCGTTCTGTACCCTAGGGATGTGGAGTATCATTTCACCAAGGGTTTTAAGTGATTCGAACTTCTAAAAATAAAGTAACATGGAAACTTCCAGTTTTAGCTCTAACATGTAAAGAGCTTAGAAATCATTCCTCCCATCTTTACAACAAGAAAAAAGATGAAGACATTGAAAACCAAGAACTTTTCTTGGACCCAGCAGAGAATTGAGGCTGCAAGGCAAGCCACCACCCAAAATCAAACACTCCCCAAACTCAGGAGTGACAGGTGAATACAAAGAATCACAACCAAGATCTGCTTAATTGGAACAAAAGCCACCAGAACCAAAACTGGTAAGGACCCACAGGTGGTAATTTTAAAAATTTGCTGGAGGCCAGTGTGGACTTCCATGAAGTGAGAAAATCCCAGGAACTGAATTCTCAGAGAACAACCCTCCTGCTCATGAGCTTTACCTATAAGAAGCCTGTCAAGGTCCCATGGTGAAAAGCTAGGGAATAAGTGCTCTGGCTATGGCTGGGGGAGGTAGAGGGACCATTGTGAAATAGCCCAGAACATTCTACATAACAAAGTCCTCCTTCTCAGAGGGAAAAATAATTTACCAGAGCATTATCCCACCTAAGCAGAAGTAGAAGGCTTTTACCTAACTCCACCTCTTCTAGCCCTTTTGCTTCACCTAAGAGGATGTAAAGGGTGCTAAGAAACCCTGGTGGAGGAAACAACTCAAGGTCACAGGCTCAGAAAGAAATTTTAGATTTAATCATAAGATTATAGAATGCTTCCCTTTCCCTACACCTTACTGGCACAACTGTCTGTAGATATTAACAGACTCTAAAATTTATATGGAAAGGCAAAGAATCAGAAAAACCAGGAAAATGCTGAAAAAGAAAAAACATTATAAAGCCACAATAATCGGGACAGTGTAGTATTAACGAAATAATAGATACAAGGATCGATGGAACAGGACAGAGCACAGAAATATATCCACACAAATATAGCCAACTGAAATTCAATGGTACAAGGATGATCTTTTCAATTAAAGGACTATCCACATGCAAAAAAAAAATTAATCTAGAAAGAGATCCTACACTTTTCACAGAAATTAAGTCAAAATGGATCAAAAAACCTAAACGTAAAATCTAAATTGTAAAAATTCCTAGCAGATAATGAAAAAACAAGCCACAGACTTGGATAAAATATATATGATACAAACATCGGATAACTTTAGACTTTCATCTAAAACATACACATATACAAAATCTCTCAAAACTAAAAAAACAAGGGCGCCTGGGTGGCTCCAGTGGGTTAAGCCTCTGCCTTTGGCTCAGATCATGATCTCAGGGTCCTGAGATCAAGCCCCGCCTCAGGCTCCCAGAGAGCCTGCTTTCCTCTCTCTCTCTGCCTGCCTCTCTGCCTACTTGTGATCACTCTCTCTCTATCTGTCAAATAAATAAATAAAATCTTTTTAAAAAATGAACTAAAAAAATAAGAACACAAAAAACCCAATTTAAAAAATGGCAAAAGCGCTAATATATCACCAAGGAAGATGTACAGAATGCAAAAAAGCATACCAAAAAAATGTTCAATATCATTTATCATCAAAGAATTGCAAATTAAAACAACAGCGAGATATCACTATGCATGCTAAGATGGTTAAAATCTTAAAAACTGACATCATCAAATGCTGGCAAGATGTAGAGCAGCAGGGACTCTCAATCATTGCTAGGAGGATCCAGCCACTTTGAAAGAAAGTCTGGCAGTTTCTTCTTTTTGTTTGTTTTTTAAGATTTTATTTATTTATTTGACATATAAATAATATTTATATATTAAATAAATAAAATACTTATTTTATTTAATTATTATTTATTTGATCACAAGTAGGCAGAGAAGCAGGCAGAGAGAGAGGAAGAAGCAGACTCCCCGCTGAGCAGAGAGCCCGATGTGGGGCTCGATCCCAGGCTGAGATCATGACCTGGGTCAAAGGCAGAGGCTTTAATCCACTGAGCCCCACAGATACCCCCGTCTGGCAGTTTCTTACAAAACTAAACATAGTCATCACATGATCCAGCAGTCAAGTTCCAAGGTGTTTACCAATTGATTTGCAAAATTACGTTCACATGGAAACCCACATGTGAATGTTATAGCAGCTTTATTCATAATCTCCCTAAATTAGAAGGAACCTAGATGTCTTCCAATAGATAAATGGATGAACAGTAGTAAATCCATAAAATGGAATGTTATTCTATGATAAAAATAAATGCACTATCGAGCTCTGAAAAGACATGGACAAACCTTAAATGCATGTGGCTAAGTGGATGAAGCCAATGTGAAAAGGCTACTTGGTTTAGGATTCTAAGTATATGATATTTTGGATCGGCAAGATTATATAGAGTAAAAATTGCAGTGATCACCAGGGTGTTGGGGTGAGACGGGGAGGCTTGAAGAGGTGAATCTCAGGGCCTTTTTCATGGCAGTGGAACTATTTTGTGCAATGCTGTGATGGTGGATACTTGACATCATTTGCCAAAACCCATACAACTTTATAGCACCAAGAGAAAACCTTAATGTAGGTGAATTTTTTAAAAATCATTAAGGAGATCAGAGATTCCCAGATAGCATAGCAGACTATGGTAAGAGAATCAAATTTTATTACGAATGTATGACACAAGCTCACTGTAGGGAAAGGAGGCAATGATGCTGACCTAAATAATTTTGGAAATGATGAGTGCTCAAGACTAGAGACAAAAGGAACTGTACATAATCACTGAACTCTACTAAATTAAGTTGTTTTCCATAAAGGTATGAATCAACAAATCTGATACTCTTATCCATGTATTCTGGAACTGAACAATTAGGAAAATGGATGGTGGATGGTTGTGGGAGAACCAGGTACCTCACTGCTGAGGTGAGATTTTACAGATAAGTAGGGGGAGGGGCTAGAATAATCCATATGGTAAGGATTAGCAGTAGAAACATCAGTATGATCTCATGGTTAGCTTAATATAGATACAGATGGTTACAAAGAGAAATACTTATGGGTATATGCCTATACACGGGTTAGTATTCACACAGGTGTATTTCCTGACTCTGTTAGCTGAGGAAGCCTAGAGAGAAAGACACTCTGATAGCAAGGAGCACATCCAGCACTCAAGCTTGCTTTCTAACACCATTCTGCAATAAAAGGAACTAGTGTTCCATAAAGAAATGCTTGATTCTGGAACTGGAGTAGGAAACATATAGTATGATCCTAAAGCATTTTGTAGTGCCCAAGGCAAAGAAGTGCATAAAAAAAATTTGAGAGATTTATACCCAAGGAACACAGGGGTCAATTGAAAGAGCTTCTGATGGCCAACCCTGGAATAATTTCAGCAACAGAATAGCAAAGTATCATGAACTAAGACATCCACGAGTTCATATTGATATAAATAAATGATTGAGTAGATAAGTAAATGAAGAAGAGACAAATCTCCCATGAAGAATTCCAAGCAATTTATGTACATACTCCACCCTCAAGGAGGGAGAGCATAAACTCCTACTCCTCAACTGTGGGCTGGGCATGGTGACTTCCTTCCAAAGATTCATTATGGAAACTGAGGGGATAAAAGCATAATTTTACAATGGAGAAACCTGACAAACATCACCTCATCCAGATAATCAAAGTCAATATCAACACTGATCAACCCCTAATCATGAGGAAAAACATTAGACAAATTCAAATAAAGGGACATTCTACAGCAAAACCTGACAAATACTCCTCAAAACTGTTGAGGTCATCAAAACCAAGGAAATCTAAAAAAAAGTCAGAACCAAGAAGAGCCTAAGAAAACATGACAATACAGAGTAGTCTTCCAAATGAGATTCAAGAACAGAAAAAGGACAACCATTAAATACAAAGAAAAGAATAAGAATAAGTTATGGGTTTTAGTTAATAACAATCAATATTCACTTATCCATTGTAACAAATACACTATAGTGATATAAGTTTCAATAATAAAGGAAATGGGGGATAGGGTGTCTGGTAGGTCACCATACTATTTTTATAATTCTTCTAGAAATCTTAAGGTGTTCCAAAACATAGTCTGTTTTTTTAAAAAGACAACAACGTGGGGGTGTCTGGGTGGCTCAGTTGAATGAGTGACCAACTCTTGATTTCAGCTCATGTCGTGATCTCAGGGTGGGGGCCATGAGAGTGAGCTTTGGGTGGGACTCCACACTGACTGTGTAGCCTGCTTAAGATTCTCTCCCTCTCCCTCTGCCCCTTCTCCCCGAACACACACACTCTTTCTTATTCTATAAATAAGTAAGTTAATAAATAAATATTTTAAAAATTAGAAGACTTCACTCTTTTAAAAGATAAATTAAAAGACGGCAACATGAATAAACAAATAATATAATACATGGGTTTTGTCCTAGGATGTACTGAAATTGTTTGGGAATCGAATTCTGCAGATAAATTAATCACCTAATCTGGTATACCTTCAGACTCAGCCTAAAGCTGTACTTTAAAAAAAATAAAAAAACAAAATGAAACGAGATGTGATCCAGAGAGAGACAAACTATAAGAGACTCTTAATCTCACAAAACAAACTGAGGGTAGCGGGGGCAAGGAGTGGGTAGGAGGGTAGGGAGAGGGTCCTTGGGTGATGGACATTGGGGAGGGTGTGTGCTATGGTGAGTGCTGTGAAGTGTGTAAACCTGGCGATTCACAGACCTGTACCCCTGGGGCTAATAATACATTATATGTTCATAAAAAAGTTAAAAAACTTAAAAAAAAATTAAACACACACACACACACACACACGCACAACTAAATGTAAGGGGACTGAACATGGATTGTCCTGATGATCCACAGCCATGGAATTCACCAGGAAATGGCTTGGTTTCCTTTGCTTTCAATTGTCTAAGTATGAGGTGATACGGCCTAACCTCCCCCAAGAGCCACTCCCAGTGGGCTAACAGGACAGAAGGAACTCCGGCTTGAACTGGTCACCATTCACACTCCCGCCAACTAACACAGACACTCACCCACAGGATGGCTGCCTTGGACCCTGAAAGCAACATTTCCCTCTGAAAGGGAAAATGAATTTTACAGGACCCTCCCCAGTGCCACTGACTTCATTAGCCTCAGACTCTAATGAGCTCTCGGAGCCAGACACCCCATTACCACCACTTTGACAGATTGTCCAGGACAACTCGGGATTTACAATGGCAAGAGTCAGGTTCACCTCTATCTCACCCCACCCACCCCACCCACCCCCTCTCCTTTCAAGCTGGTGTTCCATCCCAGGGACGCCCCTCCTGAATAACAGACATAAGACAGTTTCTGAGCCACGCTAGACCGTGGAGAAAATGATGACACAGACTCGCTGCCACATGCAGAGTCTGAGACACCATTGTTTGGTAAACGGGTGTGAGGTACCCAAAGGCAAAGTGATCTGAGATTTCCTGCACTAACCATGTGGACTCATTTTTTCCAGTTACTTTCTACTAAGGCCAAAAAACATTACCAGAGTTCCCTCAGGGTCTCTAATTGCCCTGGCAGCTTTGGTAATTGCTCTGGACTCTTTCCCCTAAAGAGTAAACAATGATGTGTCCTTTTAGTTTTCCCACATCCCTTAGTCCCAGCCCTCCTCCCAATCAGTGGCTACGGAAGGAGACAAAAACCCTGATCATTTGCATAATAGCCCATTCTTTTCCACATTGTATCATGTGTTTGAGGTGTTTGTTTTAATAACCTAATTTTCCTCCAGTCATATACCCTTTACTCAGGAGAGCAAGGAATTGACATTGGTTTAGGTTCATAGAGGAATATAAAAGACCTAGTTAAAATGTCTCAGGCCACTGACTATACAGAAGATAGATGATAGATAGATATAGATATTTAAAAGCCTTAAAACCTCTCCCCCTGCCTTTAAACCTAGCTGACCCTTGTTAACTAACTACCATCTACTCTCAGAAATGTGACTTCCTCCCTCGGCATTGTCCCTCTTAAATGCCTTCCCTTTCTGATGGACAACTCCTAGATGAGGTGGAGGGCGGGGATGAGGGGGTGAGGGAGCCAGGGCGTGGGGAGGTTCCTCAGCACAGCCTCACTGTCCTCCTCTGCTGGATTCGTTGACAAGGGTTAACAGTAACCCAGGTAGAAAGAACAGTTGACTTCCTCCCTGGCCAAAGACACTTGGCACTGTTAAACTCTTTTCCAGCTAGAACAAGCACCAGACATAAAGACAAAAGTAGAATGAATTTGGGCATCCAAAGAAGCTGGAACAGAAGGGAGAAAGGAGTTCTGGCAAGAAGAACAGGACACACTCAAGTAGAAATGTCATTTCCCAGAGGGCCTGAGTGGCTCAGCCAGTTGAACACCTGACTCCTGATCTCAGCTCATGCCTGATCTCCAGGTCTTGAGTTCAAGCCCCGCATTGGGATCCACCTTGGGCGTGGAGCCTACTTAGAAAAAAAAAAGTCATATCCTCTATAGACACTCTGCCTCCTCCCTGGAGGGTGTTTGAAGCAGCTCTGGGGAGTGACAACATGCACAGAGAACAGTGAACCTTGAGTGATGCTAGAGACTGACCACGATTTTAGTGCCCACTCAGCCATTTATTGGTGGTGTTATTCAAGAGAAATAATTAACTCTTCTAGACCTAAGCTTTCCTACCTGCAAAATGATAAGAAAAATAATCATCTCAGACTAGTGGAGAAGATTAAAAACTATAATATGAGTAAAGTGCCAGATCAATGGTTAAATGCTTAATATATGTTAACTGTTATTTTTTCCTCATATTTTGTGAGATATAATCAATATATAATATTATGTAAGTTTAAGGTAACTGTTAAACTTTTTTAGAACAGGATATAGGTGGTTCCAGTGTCCTTGATTGATTGGTTAGTTGGTTGGCTGATTGATTAATTGACTGACTTTATCACCAAAAAAAGATTAATGGTCTCAAATGTAGAATGTCTAGTTAAAAATCTAACATTTTTCTTGTCAAGTTTTTTCTTCTATAGTTTTGTACTAGTCTACTAGAGCTGTCATAACAGAAGACCACAGTCTACTGTGGCGCTTTTTTTAATTTTTTTTTTTAATTTTTTCGGAGAGAGGAGAGGGTGAGCACACAGGGAGAGGGAAAAGCAGCCTCCCCATTGAGTGTAAAGCCCAACATGGGGCTGGATCCCAGGGCCCTGATATTATTACCTGAGTCTAAGGCAAATGCTTAACTGAGCCACCCAGGCACCAGACCAGGTAGTTTAAACATTTATTTCTACAGTTCTGGAGACTAGAAATCCATGAACAAAGTGCCAGCAAATTTGGTTTCTAGCCTGGCCTAGACGTTGACTGCCTTTACACCGTGTCCTCACACGGCTTTTTGCTCAGTGTGCATACACAGAGAGAAAGGGAGGGAGAGAGGGTGAGGTTTCTGGTGTCTTTTTCCTTTTTTTAGAAAAAGATTTTATTCATTTATTTATTTATTTGAGAGAGAGTGAGCACACAAGGAGGGGGAGGGGCAAAGGGAGAAAGAGAAGCAGACTTCCCACCAAGAAGGGACCCCAGTGTGAGGCTTAATCCCAGGACCCCAAGATCACGACAGATGAGCTGAAGGCAGATGCTGAACTGACTGAGCCACCAAGATGCCCCTCTGGTGTCTCTTCTTATAAGGACATTAATTCTGGCAGAATATAGCCCCACCTTTTGTTAATCTTAATTACTTATTTAGAAGACCCGTCTTCAAATAAAGCCTCCCTGGGAGCTACGTCTTCAACATTCATTTTCAGGAGACACAAATATTCAATCCCTCACTGGTTTTCTGTAATTTCTTGCTTTCAGAAGAAAAAGAAATCCTATTTGAATGATGCCATATATGTCCCTTGGCAATGCAAGAGTTACTACATTTGTCCGCACAATAAGTTATGAAATAGGAGAAATTAACTGCTTTTGACTCTCATTATCAGACTTTCGAAATACCTACTCTTGTGGACTGACAGCAGCAACAGCTCCAATTTACTCGCCCTTCCTGTGTCCATGCCCTCTGGCACCGGCCTCCCACTCTGACTCTGGGCTCAGCCACGGGACTTCCTTTGGCCCACGGACCATTAGCACACTTGATGGGATCCATTAGCAGAGTCATAAAAAAGCTTTGAAGCTTACATGGAAGCTTACCTGCTTGCTGCTTTAAAACCCAGCTGCCACAGGAACAAGTCCAGGCCATTCTGCCAGTTAGGGGACAACCAGAGGAGAGCTGAGGGCACCTGGGCAATAGTCAGGCAGGTTCAGCTCTTCTAACAGTTGCTGCAGAAGCATGAATGAACCCCAGCTGGGCCCAGCCAACTCTGGCACAGATAAATAGTGTTACCAAAATAACCCAGCTTAAATTGCTGATCCACAGAATCATGAGCTAATTTTTTTATTGTTTTAAGACACCACGTTTTGAGTTAATTTGTTACACAGCAATAGTGAACTGATACATCTGCAAAGTACTCAGGACTGTGCTGTACTTTTTTTGCAAAATACAGAAAAAATGTCAAATACAATTTTAGGTGAGAAGAAGAGGTATAGATAAATTGCATATATCCTGCAGCTATTAATAAGGAAGAACATCTCCCTTTTAGTTGGATGAAATACAAGAGTTTTAATACCAAGGTGTGAGGAAATAATACATACACCGAAAATGAGTCTCTTTACGTAATTCCAGCATTCTGCATCTCATTTAGCATGAAAAGCAATGAGTTTCATGAGAATGGATAACACAGGAAAGAAGATAGTAGGAATATTTATTTTGCAGCCAAGAAAATTCTCTCTCTCTGGTTCAATTCATGCTTTGGGAAACAAGTCAGATCACTTTTTCTTTTATCCAAATTAGTTTGCCCATTCCTTGAAATTACATATGATGACATAATCCAAGTCCAACTTGGCAAAATAAAGAATTTTCAGCTCAAGTCTGGTTTCTCTTCAATTTTCATTTCCCCTGGGTCCCATTCATATTTCTTACAGACACTTTCCCTTGTGACCCAATCTAATTTGATTCCCTACCACATCTCCTCTACCAAGAGCATCTAAAGCTATTTTGCAGAGATCCTATAAATAATGGCTTGACAATTTTAAAAGATAATATTCAGAAAAGAAGCTTGGAAAGGGGGATGGAAAAAGAAAAGGCTCTTTTCAGGACAGTGTCTACAATTGTACCTATATATTACCAGCCAATCTGAGTGATCTCTTTTCCCACGTGACTTGGCAAAACTGACCTGCTATTTTGGCTTTATATACAAACAGCCACAATCAGGTAAAAGAGGAAGGAAAAACTGACCAGTAAGAATGAAATTCTGGGGATGAAGGAGGCCTCTGGAGAAAGCTGATATTTGATGAAAAAGCAAAATGACAAAACTAAGCATTGTCACCTGCCATTTTATACTAGTGTTCCTCTGCCATTTTATAAAGTTAGAGAAGGAACTGGTGCTCATCCTTGCAGTGAGGTCTGACATCTGAGAAATGGTCATTCTTTGACATTTAGATAAAGAATTTCTAAACTTCTTCCTCTGGAGAAAGGAGAGTTGGGCTCTCTCCCACAGGCCTTGCTGCCTATCAAGCTCTCTTCACCCTAGCCATTAACTCTTAACACATTGGAGTGGTTTGTGAGGGCTGCCATAACAAAGTGCCACACTTGAACAACTGAAATTTATTTCCTTATAGTTCTGGAGGCTACAGGTCTAAGATCAAGGTCTCAACAGGGTTGGTTTCCTCTGAGGATCACTCGTCTTGACTTACAGATGGTCTTCTTCTCTTTGTGTCTTTACGTGGACTTCCATCTGTGTATGTCTTCGTCCTAACAATCCCTTCTTATAAGGATACCAGTCATACTCAATAAGGGCCCACTCCAGTGATCTCATTTTACCTCTTTAAAGACCCTATCTCTGAACACAGTCACATTCTGAAATATTTGAAGTTGGGACTTCAGTATATGAATTCAGGGGACATAATTTAGTCCTTAATACACCTTTACCTCAGAAGTCCTTTACCTTGAGATCCTACTTATCTTTTCCCTTACTTCCTCAATATTAATCAATTTCATAGGCTCCATAACTATACAGAGAGATGAAAACACTTCCAGGTTACACACACATATCAAGGTACATCTCACTTTTAGAAACATGAAATGCAAGAGAAAAAGTTATCTCAGAAGAACTATGATAACAGATGACTCGGAAAACTAAGAAATTCCTGCAATATACAACGAAATGAATCTCTAATGGTTGGAATTAAATTGAAAATCATTATGATCCATGAGAAAAGGATGGGAAGATTGCACCCCATTTGGAGACCCATTTAGACCAGTTAGCTACACCTTCTAAGCCTTCTTAATATCACCGAAGAGATTTTCAGTGTAGGTTGGACCTGGAGAGTGAAGAAGGAAGCAAAAGAACAAGGGTCTGCTTATACTTACACAGAGTTCCTTCATTAAGAAATGGAACACTGTAGGAGCACCTGGGTGGCTCAGTCAGTTAAGTGTCTGCTTTTGGCTGAGGTCATGATTCCAGGGTCCTGAGGTCAAACCCTGAGTCAGGCTCTTCATCAGCGGGGAGTCTGCTTCTCCATCTCCCTCTGCCTGCTGTTCTCCTTGCTTGTGCTTTCTCATTAACTCTCTCTCTCTCTCTCTGTCAAATAAATAAATAAAATCTTAAAAAAAGAAGAAGAAGAAGAAGAAAGAGAGGCACCTGGGTGGCTCAGTGGGTTAAGCCCCTGTCTTCGGCTCAGGTCATGATCTTGGGGTCCTGGGATTGAGCCCCACACTGGGCTCTTTGCTCAGCAGGGAGCCTGCTTCCCCCTCTCTCTCTGTCTTTCTGCCTACTTGTGATCTCTCTCTCTCTGTCTGTCAAATAAATACAATCTTAAAAAGAAAGAAAGAAAGAAATAGAACATGTACATTGACCGCTCTATTAGACACAGGCTTTTTTTTTTTTAAAGTAGAGTCTTCTTTTTAGATCCCTACAGTGCTCTAGTTCCTCCTCATAGTAATTACATAAATACCCAGTAGACAGCCAATAAATATTGAATGACTGATTTGATATCCACTTCAGGGATATGAACACAGGAGTCATGTTAATGCTGAGTAGCCTCCATCCTTATTTCTGAGGATGAGGATGTGTAGGTATGTTCCTCCTTGATCCACTGTTACCCACTTCTCATGGAGAGGCAGAGTTCCCTGCAAGGACAACCACCCAAGAGTGCATAGGAAACCAAAACACCAGTCTTTTTCAAGTACTTCTCCTTCTATTTCAATTCTTCACCCTCAAGTAAATAACTTCAGTATTCAAATAGGATATTAAACATTGAATAAATAGAAACTGAACTCAAAATGCTTATCTTGACTGATTTCTCCCAAGATGGACAACCTCCACCTTGCCGATCTTTCTAGAAGCTTCCCCTTAACCACCAAATCCTGCCACCAGCTCCACCTTCCCGCTTGCTTCCTTCAGGAACATTGCAAAGGACTGGAGGCAGGTAAATATCAAAATTGACGTCTTCTTTCCCACTCTGAGCATTTCCTCATTTCTGCAGTTTCTAAAATAACCCTCTTTGGAAATCATCTGAAAAGGGTGTCATTCTCGTTTTGATGTTTCTAACCACAGAAGCCATGCTGGGGCTGCCCTGTAATTGTTTTTCTCTGGTGAACTGATCAAAAGTCCCCTGGCTAATTATATCATCTGGGAAGCAGGGAGAGGCCGTGGAGGAAAGTGAGTGCCATTCATACTGATTTAGCTTCACCGAGGAGGTCGCCCCTGTGTCAACAGGCTAATTCTTTGGATGTTGACCAAAAAGCAACAAGAGGGA
The DNA here is from genome assembly GCF_020171115.1 of Neogale vison. Classification (NCBI taxonomy): domain Eukaryota; kingdom Metazoa; phylum Chordata; class Mammalia; order Carnivora; family Mustelidae; genus Neogale; species Neogale vison. The sequence continues at coordinate 11,134,014 of NC_058100.1, forward strand.
GAACCAGCACAAGCCAGACAAACAGGCTGCTATTCCTGGATCCATAAAAATATACCTTTGGAAGTGGCGTAGGGAGGAAAAAGTACTTTGTAATTCCCACCGCGGCATTTGTCAGTCTCCTGTCTTCTCGAGTAAACAGTGCTCAGTTGGAGCTGAAAGATGCATGCGATTTTCCATATAAATGTCTTTTTATGTCTGTTATTAAGGTTATCGATCCATGTGGACTGTTGCCTGGTCACGTGCTCATCCAAGTTTAAGACAGAGGCATAAATTGTACCCATTTAATCCCTTCGTTTTTAAAAGAAGGGGGGTGAGGACAGTCACGAGGCATTTAAGTGCTGGGAAACTTCTTAGCCTGAGTAGTCTTTCTCAGGAGTCAGCTTTCTCCACCAATGCCTCTATTCATGTGGGATATAATGTTATTTCATTTTCCTCTGGTCGTCTTACATCCCTGGAGAGAGCTTGACTCATGATATAATTATATGCTCAGTCAGTTCCCACTGAGAGTCTCTCCAGACTGCCACCAGCCTGCCCCCCGCTGATCATCCACTCCACTGCCAAAGAGGACAGAACTTGGCCAGAAACAGAGTGACACTTTCTGTAGAACGGCTAAGGATTAGGTTCTCGGAGAGCAGTTCTCGATGACTATCCTCTTTCCTCCAAGAGAAACGGCGAGCCCTGGAGGGGAGTGACTCATTGCAGAGCCAGCCCGATTTGTGGCTTCTGAGGCGGGTCAGGACAGCCTGTTCGGTCCTCCTTGGTGGTTCATAAAATGGGTCCTGGAGGACAGATTTTCAAATGTTTGGGAATTGAGCCTTATTTCATAGAAAATATGAATGACATTCAAGTCACAGCGTGGCCTGGAGAAAGGCTGTCTTGGGGATGATCGTGACAGCCCTGTCCTACGCAATGGTTGGTCACTGCCCTTACACCTGTCCTGGATAGAGGTTAATCAGGGCCATGCAATCCCAGCTGGAGAGGGGACACAGGGAAGCATCATCACGGATAGCTGTTTGACTTCACATGACTAAATGGTCTTATACTTTTTGCAATTACTTCCAGAGCTGGAAGCATCTTAACCAATGCATTTGAGAGTCACAGCAGAATTTTCTCTCCTGGGGCTTGATGTCTTCCTCTTCTCTGATGCTTGGCACAAATTCAGACTGGTTCCATCCATTAAAGTTTTTCTGGGTTCCAAGGCTTTAGTCAAATCTTGGGCCTTTCCTGACCCCCAATCCAACTTGTATTCTCATTTTTTTAATCCCCGCACCCAGCTCTTCCTTCATCGTTTTTACCATTATTTTAATTATATATTTACTTGCGCAGTTATTTGTTTCAAGTCTGTCTCCTCCCACGAGGTTGCAAATTCCATGAACAGACACCTATCTGTTTATTTGTTAATGTTTAGTAGTAGTGACTACTAAACCCAGGGTTTCACATAGAACCTGACACCAAGTTATCTTTAATATACATTGGTTATGATTAACATTATTATCACCATCATTATTAACTGAATGGATCAGTTTTTTAGCATTGACTTAACTAAATTTTTCACGCTTTTGAAAACAGTCACCACTCTCTGGTCACTGATTTTTCCCTAATTTTTCTCTTAGACTTATTTCTACATGTATCATAAAGGAGCCTGGATCCTTTCTAAAGGAAAAACCATAAGGACAAGAAGTCCATCTATTTTTCTGTCATTTGAATGTTGTGTTCTCCTCGTAACCATATGGTCATGGGGGCTAACCCAAACTGCTTTTTTTTTTAATTTTTTATTTTTTATAAACGTATATTTTTATCCCCAGGGGTACAGGTCTATGAATCACCAGGTTTACACACTTCACAGCACTCACCAGAGCACATACCCTCCTCAATGTCCATAACCCCACCCCCCTTCTCCCAACCCCCCTCCCCCCAGCAACCCTCAGTTTGTTTTGTGAGATTAAGTTTGTTTTGTCTCCCTCCCAGTCCCATCTTGGGCTTAAGTGGGTAGGAGAAGAATAAATGAAATAAATAAACCCAAACTGCTTTTTTCCCAGAAGGTCTCAGAGACTTATTATATTCATAGTTCAGTTGCATTAACAGCACCCAAAAACTGTGTCAAATAGAAGTGTCTTCCACCCAGTTATCCCCCTTACCCCAGCGATCCTGCTGAATTGGTTGGAAAACATTCCACTGGATGACCCTGCATTGCTACTGCCTGAAACTAGGCCCTGGGGCTCAGTAAAGAAGGAAGTCAAATGGTCAGAAATTAGGGTAACATCAACCCAACCCTACTCCTCCTGGGGAAGGGGGGCTGGGAATCACTGCGGAGAGCCTGTCACCCAAATGTAGTCTGATCACATAACTTCCATACCTCAGTGGCCCTATGCTAATTCACATTTCCTATAATGTGCTTTGCAATAAGACCCATGGAGGAGAAGGGCCTATCAGGCTTTCATTCCAATGGTATCCCCAAGCACAGCTCTTTTTTTTTTTTTCCAATTTATTTATTTTCAGAAAAACATTATTCATTATTTTTTCACCACACCCAGTGCTCCATGCAAGCCGTGCCCTCTATAATACCCACCACCTGGTACCCCAACCTCCCACACCCCGCCACTTCAAACCCCTCAGATTGTTTTTCAGAGTCCATAGTCTCTCATGGTTCACCTCCCCTTCCAATTTACCCAAATTCCCTTCTCCTCTCTAACGCCCCTTGTCCTCCATGCTATTGGTTATGCTCCACAAATAAGTGAAACCATATGATAATTGACTCTCTCTGCTTGACTTATTTCACTCAGCCAAGCACAGCTCTTAAGACAAATTGGAAGTCATTTTACCAGCCTGTTTCTGAGTAGTTGCGGTAAAAAGCTCTGTCCTTGGGGTCAGGATACCTGGGTCCTCATCTCAGGTCTGCCACTTATCAACTGTATATGTTTTTAAACAAGGATTTCCCTTCTCTAAGACTCAGATACTGTAACTGTAAAGTGAGGATACTATTCATAGTGTCGTTGTGATCATTTAAACACTAATAATAATTCTAATAACAATAATAATCATGCTTCAGAAATCACAGTGCCTAACACTTCCTAGAACCCTTCTAAGTATTTATAGGATCTGTTCAACCAAGGTTCCCAGGGAAATTCATAAGCTTATTGAAATGTGATTTTTAAAAATTATTATCAATACCATCAAATATTTTTTGAACCGCCACTCCTGTCAAAGCAATCGAAATGCAATTAAGAAAAAGGCCTCATCCTTAAAAAGCTTTTGGTTTAGTCAAGGACACACATCCTTAGTCAAGGACACCACACATGATGTGGCACATAGCCATAGAAAGAAATGTGCACTGAGCATCAAATGAATGGCCTGAAAACAAATACCTCCAACATCACAGATGGCAGTTCTTCTGAAGGATGGGGCTAAGGGAGACATTTTCTGGGAAGAGATCACATCACTTTTGTCACAGTTAAACTTTCCTGTGAAACAAGCCACTCCAAAATTTAGCAGCTTAAGAAAAATGATTTTATGAAATTATTTTTTATGACCCTGTGGATTGGTCAGGGATGTCCTTCTGCTAATCACAAGGCTCAGTCCCAATGCTTTATCATCTGGAGGGTCTGCTGTGCTAGCACTTGCTAAGGGCTATTGACTGGAGGGTCTTGGTTCTTACCTATATGACCTCAAGCCTCCCCTAGGCCATTCTTGGGGATCTCAGACAGCATCCCAAGAGGGTGGAAGTGGGAGTTACGAGTCTCTTACAAGTTCAAGCTGTGAAACTCAGACAGTATCTTCTCCTCTTCAGAGGTCTAGTCCAGATTTAAGAGTGTGGAGAAGAGCAGCAGTCACATTGCAAAAAGGCGTGAACACTGAGATAAGAATTGGTGACCATCAAAACTCTATCACAGCTTAGTTTTGTAATTATCTGTATGTAAGTCTGCCTTGTCACCATACTGACAATCTCTTCAGCGCAGGTAAGATGTCTTCTTAACTGTTTGCAGTGACTAGTAAAGTCTAGGGCAAAGCAAGATCTCAGTAAGGATTAGCAAATAAATAAAGAAAAAAAACAAATTATAAGCAGGTGTAATATTATGTGTATGCATACTAATAGTACGATAACAAAAGGTGTTTTGCTGACTTCTATGTCTGGCATGAGAAAATAACAGACTAGATTAATCTTCCCAACTTAAACAATCGGGTAACAGGAATGATAGGTGAAATAGTCATTTTCAGACAACAGGCAGGACAGGATACTGATCCCTGGAAATGGGAAGCAAGCACTGTGAGAGCTACAGGTGCTCCGTATTATGGCCTGAAAAGAGATTTCAGGGTGCACTGCAGGAAGGGAAAAGTCAAACGGAGCCTAGTGGGTGCCCTGAGTTGAGAAGACAGAAGATTCTTTCCTCTTAGAGGAGTCCAAAGTGGCTAAAATTCACAGAGAAGAATCCTAAAGAAAGATAAGAAAAGACTGTCTAGAACATGGGAGCCCTGAGTATCTTTGAGTCTTTGACTGAAGACTGATCAGCAAAACTTTATGAAGAAACTATCAAGGACAGGGGGAAAAGGTAGAAAAAGCAAGCAGAACTCACACAAGACCAGAGCTCATGCAAGACTAGATAGTGGTCCCATCAAGCAGAGTAGAAAGACTGTGTTCCCCTAAAGTTCATATGCTGAAGCCCTAACCCTAGTATAGTTTGTGACTGCATTTGATCCAGGGCCTTAAAGAGGAGACTAAGTCCTGTAGGATGGACCCTCGTCCAATATGACTTCTATCCTTATAAGAAGAGGAAATATGGACACAATTTAAAACACCATGGATGTGCATACCTGGAGGGAAGACCACGTAAGGACCCAGAAAGAAGGTAGCCCTCTGCAAGCTATAGAGAGAAAACTCAGAAAACCAACCCTGCTGACACCTTGGTCATGGCCTCTGGATCTGTAAGACAATAAATACTTGTTTTTTTAACTGATTCAGCCTATGGTCTTTTATTATGGCAGCCTTAGCAATTAAAGGCAGACCTCATAACATATGAGGCACTGGACTTAGATCCTCAAAAGAGTACTGACTCAGACTTATATTCTATGGATCCATCTGACAAAGCTTCAAAGCAAGCCACAAACTATTTCCAAATAACTTACATATATCCCAGTACAAAACTAAAAGAATATTTACAGGGATATAAAAGAAAAAAAGGAGAGAGAAGAAATCTCGCAGCAATATAAAACTCACAAATCTGACAACCCATGAAAAAATTACCAAGCATGTGAAGAAACAGGAAGTGAGTTCATAAGGAAGAATAAAATCAATCAATAGAAACACAACCAGAGAGGAAAAACACAGATAATGGAATCACTAGATAGAAGCAGTTATTTATAAATAAATCCCATGTGTTTCAGATGATAGAGAAAAGCAGGAGCATGATAGGATAGATGGAAGATATTTATGAAGATCATGGAAGGATAGTTATAGGAGATATTTTAAGAGATCCAAATCAAAGTTCTTAAAAAAAAAAAAGTACAATGTCGAGATGAAAAATATACCAGATGAATTTGCCAACATTTTGTACGCTGCAGAAGAAATTGAAAAATTATCAGGGGACTGTAGGACATGAAGCAACCTCATACATATGTAATCAGAGTCCCAGGGGAAAGAGAAAAAGAAAAAACTAAAGAAAACTATTTGAAGAAATAATGATGACTACTTTTTAAAATATGATGAAATTATAAATACCCAGACCCAACGAATTCACAAAATCTTAAGGAGAAAAATAAAGCCAATTACACCAGCACATGCCATAATCAAATTATTTAGTGAGTAATAAAGAGAAAAATCTTTGTAAAAACCAGAGAAAAGAAATGACATATTACCTCCAGAGGACAAAGATAAGAATTTCAGGCTCCTTGTCAGAAACAGTGTAAGCCAAAAGACAGTGAAGCAACAGCTTCAAAGTCCTGGGGAGTGGAGCTGGGAGGGGCTCTATCAACCTAAAATTCTACATTCAGACAAAATGCCTTTCAAAAATGATCATAAAGTAAAGATTTTCTTGGACATACAAAATCTATAAGGATGCATCACCCGAATACTGTATTACAGGAAATGTGAAGCAAAGTCCCTCAGGCAGAAATAAGACAGTAGCTAGAAATTTGGATGAATATAAAGGAATACAAAGTGAAAGAAATGCAAAATATGTTTACATAAAAATAACTGTTTATAATTATCTTAAATCTATTTTTTAATGGCAATTTAAAGCAAAAATCATTTTTAAATGTAATGTTGGGCTTACAGCATATGGAGAAGTAAAATGTATGATAATAATCATTCTAAGGTAGGAAAGGAAGAAATGGAACTATAGTTTTATAAAGTTCCTATACTTGATGTAAAATGGTATACTATTACCTGTAACAAGCTAAAGATAGACATGACAAGCCATAAATCAATCACTAAAAATATTTAAAAAGTGGTGTAACTAAAAAAAGGAAAAAAGAGAAAATGGAGGGATATCTGGGTGGCTAGGCTGGGTAAGCATCTGACTTCAGCTCAGGTCATGATCTTAGGATCCTGGGATCGACCCCCTGGATGAGGGCTGGGGGTCCACTCAACAAGGAGTCTGCTTGTCCCTCTTCCTCTGTCTCTCCTTCAACTCGTGCTTGCTCTCTCTCTCTCTCTTTCTTGAATATATAAAACTCTTTTAAAAAATGTTTTAAAAAGATAAAACGGAATCATAAAAAAATGCAACTAATCCAAAATAAGAGAGAAAAGAGGAGAAAAATATACAACTAATTCAAAATAAAACAGAAAAGAGGAGAAGCAGATGGGGCAAACAGCAAATAAATAGCAATCATATCTATAATCTTATTAAAATGTAAATGAACTAAACATAACAAGGAAAGGCAGAGGTTACCAGATTGGAAAACAAACACGAAACTGAAAAGAAAGAAAACTACTCGCTAACTACAAGAAATGAAATTTAAATATAAAGACACAAATAGTTTGAAAGTAAAAGAATAGAAAAAGATATGTCATTCTAGTATTAATCAAAGAAAATGAAAGTGACTATCTCAATATCAGACAAAGCAGATTGCTGTAAGTAATATTACAAGAGAAAAAGAGGTTTGTTTCATAGTAAGAAAGCAGTTACTTTATTAGGAGTACATATCAATCCTAAATGTTTATGCAGCTAGTAATAGATTCATAAATATTTGAAGCAAAAACTGAAAATGAAAGGAAAAATAAGTAAATCCACAAATATAGTCAGATATTTCAACACCTTTTTCAATAAATGATGGAACAATTACATGCACAAAAATAAAAATTACTAAGGAGTTAGAAGACAAACATTATTTGTTACTTCACTTTGCTGAATTGGCATTTAGAGAACACTCTACCTAGCAACAGCAAAATACCCTTTCCAAGTGCACCCAAAATATTTACCAAGATCAACCATATTCTAAGTCATAAGACAAGTCTCAACAAATTTAAAAACACGGAAATCATACAAGGAAAGGTCTCTGACCATAACAAAATTAAATTAAATAGAGGTAACAGAAGGCCTTTGCAAAATCTCCCCAGATTCAGAAACTAAATAATACATTTTTAAGTAACCCATGGGTCAAAGAAGGAATTAACAGAAAATTAGGATGTATTTCCTGTGGGATAAAAATGTACACAAGACATATCAAAATTTGTAGCAGTACAGCTAGAATAATAAAATGCATAGTGCTAAGTGCTTGTATTAGAAAGAGAAGTCTCAAATCAACTCTCCTAATATCCACTTTCAGGGACAAGGAAAAGAACAGCTAATGCAAATTAATAACAATAATAATAAAAGAGCAGAAATCAATGAAACAGAAAATAGAAAAATAAAAATTTATTGAGCCAAAAGTATATTCTTTGAGAAGATAAGCAAATTTGATAAACATCCAGGAAAAAAAGTGAGGTGATATAAGCCGATATCAGAAATCAGACAGGAGACATCACTATAGATCCTGTAACATAATAAGAGAATATTCACTGACAAGTACTAGCAAACTAGAAAATAATTTTAGGGTGTAAATTCTTCCTAAACTCATGACTAGATACAACATAATCACAGTCAAAATTGATAAGCTGATTCTGAAATTCATACAGAAATTCAAAGGGTGTAGAAATACTCTGGTTGCTCTTCAGGTCATATAAATCACCTTTTAACTAAAAAGTTTTGAAACAAAAAGAATAAAATTGGAATATTTACACTACCTTATTTTAAGACTACGTATAAATCTATAGTAATCAAGACAGCATGGTATTTTTATCAACAGACAGATCAAAACAAGAGTTCAAAATATGTAGAGATGGTCTATTGTCACATACTTATAAAAGCTAACTCAAAATGTGTCAGAGAACTAAGTATCAAAGTCCCAACATCAGTATCTACCACACAGAGTCGTGATAAGGATTAAAATTTAGCAGAGTGTCTAGGACATGGGAAAACTCAGTAAGTGGTATTTGTCAATATGGAATTCTGTAGAATAAATCATTAAGAAATGAAATATTTTACTTCCAGTATAATCAGAAGTGATGCTAGGGACAATGATAGCTATCTGTCTCTATGTGGCTAAAGACCTAAAATAGAACAAAAATCCTATTATACGGAGAGACTTAGAAATAGCCTTATACTGTTTTTCTGAAAATAAATAAACTGGAAAAAAAAAAAAGAAATAGCCTTATATATAGGTCATAAACCTCCCCCCAAAAAACTTACCACATGTTCTCAGGTTTATACGAACATAGCATATAATTTTCTTCAAGGCATTATAAGTCAATTGGAAATTAACTGATTATTCAACAGTGACATCGGAAAAAAATACCAATTAGGGAGGGAAAAAAATCAACATGAAAACTGAATTCAAATCAGCACACTAAAATAAGTTCTGAATGTTTATATGTGAAAACACCAAAATTCTATGAAGAAGAGAATCTTAAATTTAAAGACAGTGGGAAAGCTTGCAAAGAAAAATAAATAAAATTCACAAAACATGTAAATTTTTATTAAAAAATAAGTGAAATTTTACCCAAAAAAGAGGAAATTTTTCTAGATAAAAGCTCATAATATAAACAAATAACTATGTGGGGAAAGTACTTCAGCAAACACTTATCCTATGTATATTAAGTATGAAATAAGCTTAAGTAAAGTTTTTTATTTTATTTTTAAGTAATCTCTGCACCCATTGTGGGGCTCAAACTCAACCCCAACATCAAAAGTCACATGCTGTACTGACTGAGCCAGCCAAGTATGCCTTAAGTAAATACTTTTAAAACTAAGAATATTGTAAATAAATGAACCAAAATATGCATACGTATTTACACATGAGGAAAAAATGCCTAGCCTCATGCTCAAGCACAAATGTGCGTGTACAAATGTCATACAAAGATATACAATTTTTCTTGTGGGAACGGGAATTTTTTTTATGTTCAAAGCATTTTCTAAGGTGATAACAATGGCTATGTAGGTACAGTCAGGATTCTCTACTAGTGTTAGAAACTCAATTCAAACCAACTTAACAAAAAAGAAAACACAGAGGAGGAAAAGACAAGGAGTCGGAAGGGAAAGAAAAGAAGTTGATGTGTTGGCTCATCTAAGTGAAAAATACAGGAGTACCATTCGCGGGGTTGGAGTCACAGGTGGACCTGCCTACTAGTCAGAATTCAGCTCTCCCTTCACCATCCCTCAGTCTGTGTCCATGTGGTGGACAAGTTCCCAGGCGGGTAGTCTTTTCATGCTAGATAATATGACCAACAGCACTTCCAGTGTACCTCGTTCTCTTCATAGCTCACAATTCTGAATGAAAAAAGAGAAATTCTCCTAATTATTAAAAAAACAAAAACAAAAAACCTATGATACCCCAGCCTGGGTACCATACTGACCCAGCATGAACATCTGTGTTACTGTTTCTTTATGGGGAAAACAGGGAGGAAGTACTCTACCTGGTTGTCCATGAAGGCAATGTACAATGGCAACCCCAGGTGAATCACAAAGTGGAAGGGAAAGCAAATTCTCAAAAGGAAAGGATACTAGAAGAAAAACTTAGAACACACTCTTCCATATAGCAGAAGAGTGAATTGATCCAAATTCCTGGAAAGCAACTTGAAAATCTGTATCAAGGTTGGGGTACCAGGTGGTGGGTATTATAGAGGGCATGGATTGCATGGAGCACTGGGTGTGGTGAAAAAATAATGAATACTGTTTTTCTTAAAATAAATAAATCGAAATAAATAAATAAATAAATAATAAAAAGGGGGGAAAAAAAAACTCTAAAATGTTCCTGTCCTTTAATCTAGCACAGGGCTGAATCTCCTTGAAAACAGGGATTTTATATATCTATTATATTTTATATATACATATATAATATAATATTTATATATATTTATTATATATATATGTTTTTGAATTATAGAACCAAGAAGATTAATATAAAAGAAGAAAGCAATAAATGGTGAATAAAGGAACAAGTAAATAATTCTTCTTCTTGGATTCTATCTTAAGGAATTCAACCCAAACCAACACATGGATTTTTAACACAAAAACATTTATTGTAGCCAAAATGACAAACGACAACAGGCACATTAGGTTAACTAGAATAAGAATATTAGTTGCCATTAAAAATAATGCTTACAAATAATTTTACTAACATGGAAAATGCTTATTACACATGTTAAATGAAAAATACAAGATAAAAATATATATTATGTCTATTTATATGAATATGTAACATTTATTCATACATTAGAGGAAAATACACAAAAATATTTATAATAATCATTTCTCCATGTATGGATTTCTTTAATATTCATGCTTCTTATTCCTATATTTTCAATTATCAAAAGCAAGTATATGCTTTTTTTAAAAACCAGAACAACAACAAACAAACTCATTAAGAAATAGTTGACAAAACACTGCTCTTCAACACATCGTGATTTGAGGGTCATTATACAGAGAGATGGGTGTCCAGGTAGGGCACTATTTTCAGAATAGCCTCCAGGGACAAAGGGGTTCAAGGCAATGGGTCAAAGTAGAACAAATATTACTGAAGGCTGCATTTCGAGAAGTGCTCTTTGGGGGAGAATCCAAACTTTAGAAGAATTGAAACTATCATGAAATAAACAATAAATTAAGTCAAATATAAAAGCCAAGGATTGCAAACAAAGAAGATAGACTCTAGCAGGTTCTGTAGTAGAAGAAGTTGTCACTTCTTAAAGATGCCACCCTCAATTAAAGGGGCAACGCCCCCAAAAGCAAACCCAACTGAATGTTCCACATTGCTAAAGTTTGAAATGATAAACAGGAAGGCTGACATCAGTGGTGAAGGTGTGCATTTCTTGTCTAAAGAAATGAAGAGATTTATTCTCTCATGACTCGAAAGAAAAACAAAGATGTACTTGCTGACTTTTTGTATGTCTCTACCCTACACCTTGTACTGCTTTTCTTTCAGAATGGAGCATACTGAGGGATTAGATTCAGAAGATAAAGGGCTCTAACAGGTCATAGAAGACAGAGAGCACAGGTGGCAGAACTGATTCCAAGATTCAGGTGACAAACTTCAACTCAGAGCTGATGAAAGGGAGCCTGTCCAGCTTCACCGCACCTCCACACACAGACCACAGTATGATTTTGGTGGAGAGAGTGCAGACTTTTGCATGAGCTAGTTCTCTCACCAGAACCTTCTACGCTCTTCTCTACACCTAGTTAATTCCTGCCCAAACTACACACTCAGCTCTATGGTCACATCCCAAACCTTCCTGAGCAGGCTAGATGCATAGTGAGTGCTGTGCCATGGGCTTGACCTTCACAGAACTTGTCTAATTTGAAATTTATATGTCTTTAGGATGATTTGATTAACGTCAGTCTTCTCTGTAGATTAAAATTCCATGGATTCCTAATGCCTAGTACAGTGCCTAGAATACAGAAAACTTGAAACAACAACAAAAGAATTTTCAGTGAATGAATGAAGGCAGAGGAGAACCACTAAGCTTTCCCCGCAGTGCAAGAATGTGTTTCCTTCTTTTCAGGTCCCCAGAGCAGAGATGGTGGCAGATGGTCATCCTCGAGTCGCTGGCAGGCAGCAGTGGACAAAGCACTCCAACAGAAAGGAGGGGATCGAACGATATAAGCATCCTAGACTCCAGAGGAAAATAACCAAGTCACAAAAAGCACATCCATATAGCAATGTAGCCCTCTGCAGTAGTATAGTACACATGACCCAAGATCTCTGCAGCAAAGCCTCTCATTCCTATAATCACATGAGTCTTGCCCTAGTGGAAGATGGAAATGCAGATTTACCATTGAGTGAATTTGCCTATCCTCTTAACATTCTTATTCCTCTTCCCTCTTCCATCCAACATCCTCATACTTTTTTCTGTTCTTTCACAAAACCCTCAGTTCTAGGGCATCTCATTCTGTCAAATGGAGGAAGAGAATGTCTCAGGACCCTTACACTGTACAGCAAGTTGCTCCAAGGTCAAAGCCCCAAAGTCTCCCGAGGTAGCAGATTCAGAATACTTGCCAATTACCTTGATATCTCCCTCTCCCACTGCAACCAAACCCCTGGCACACAGCTGTTTGTGTGGGCTTCAAAAGAGGCTGTTCCTGAACTCTTATCCTTTTTGATTGGGTTCTTGAAAGAGAAGGAAAGGGGAAAGAAAAAGAAGAAGGAAGACAAGAAGAAACTGGTGAAATCACCAAACCAAATCATGTTTTGCCTTCATAACCTCTAAGTGAGTTGCTAAGGGCAGGAAATGATGATGGTGATGATGGTGATGACGATGATGATATGAGGAGGAAGGGGAGAACGAGGGGCAGGAGACAGAAGTTAACAGATATCGATCCACAGGTAGTGCCCCACCACTGTGCTATCTCTGGTCAGCCTACCAGGTACTGCAGACAAAGCCTTAGTCAAACCCTGAGTGAGTGGTGGTTTCATGACAAATCTCTGGTGAAGTTCTTGAACTGTCCTAGTTGGAAAAACTACCACAGAGACTGCTGCCCTCAATCCATGTCATTCTGACTTTGGGGACTCTCATTCTCTCCTGCAGCCCAGAACACAAGCTTGCTCCAAGGAGACTGCCTCAGGATGACTTCTAGATCACTCCTCTAAGAAGCAACGGAACTTCTAGAGAACCATCTGTAAGAATCAATCCATTGTGACAAACATCTGAATTTCTACTACACAGAATAGGCTAAAAGTGAAGGCAACCCTGTAGCTAACTACTGTGTTTTTACCCTATTGTAAGTCAAGCCTCTATCTAGCCCTTACAACCCTGCTCTTTGGAGACAAAAAATCCTACCTGGCTGAGGTAGCCTAACTAGCTTAACCAATACTTTCTTTTCGCATTATAATCTCTGATGTCTAAAATCCTCGGGACAATCCACAGACATTGAAAGAAATATGGGAAAAGCCCACAGAGGCAATGGAATCCATGTCTTAAGTCAGTCCTGGGCTCCAAACTCACTCTCTTGGAAGGAAACAGCTTCTCAGAATACAAAAAATTGGCTATTTAGCCTCCAAATGTATTTGTTTTTATTGACTTGACTATGGAAGCCAAAAAGAAAGAAAAAAAAAAAAAAGGAGGAGGTGGTGGCAGGCCACCAGCAAAGAGTTTAACTCTGTGGATCTATGTTGCACCAATTTGTGTCCCCACCTAATGCGCCAGTATCAATGGAGAAAAATGGCCATAAAAGGAAAAATGAAAACATATTAAAACAAACAAAAAAAATCTTTGCAAGCAACCTCTTTACTTAGTAGAAAGCCACAACTTTATGACTTTTTCAGCAGAGACAGAAGTGTATTTTTTAATTCTCTCATTCCTTTGGGGCATTAAAGACACACTATAAATCAGTGGGCTGTCAATCAGTCATGAAAAGCTTAAGAAACGATGACATAAATGACAAGAACATGATCTATAGCCATGGTTTTAAACCATAGACTAATTTTTAATTTTCCAAACCTCACGTAACAAAAAGCACTTTCTGAAAAACAAGGGAAGAGTTAACATCTTAGGAAGGAGAGGGAACACTTTGTGTTGGTTTCCAGCTCCCAATCTCATCCAAACTGAATATTACATACAAATCTGCATTTGTGAGAAAGCCTCATCTACCAGTTAATCAAAGCCCTGGAAATTCAAGGAAACCTGTGTTTATGGAAATCTGGCATTTCTGTAAAGTTTTGAATGAGGGCTAAATAGAGCAGTTCATCTCATTTTGAAACTAATGATTCCTGCCAAGTGGTTTTCCAAAGCTGGGTCTTCTGGCTCAGTCAGCATTTAGGAATTCATTTATGAGTTGGGTTAGTCGGAGACTCTGGAATTCAAATTTATGTCTGCAACTCACTAGTTTGCTTCTGATAGGTCTCTGAGAAGAGATTGTAATCAATTTACCAAACCCAGACTTCAGGAAATTTTCATATCCCAAAAAGAAGTTCTGGTTTGGAGCTTTGTCCATTCTCTAGATTAGCCTCTCCCCCTTCACTTCATGCTAAGAGCTGAGTCCCGCCGGCAGCAGGAGCATGCTTAATTGTCCATGGTGCTTTCCCCAAAACTCATCCCTCCATTCAGGCAGCCTCACTGGGTGCTGGAATTCACCTCCCTTAATAGACTTGCCAGTGGTTTATAAAATGGTGGAATATATATGTGGTTTGTCACCTCGAACAGTTTCTGTGCTATCCATCTATTTCTTGAAGGAAGTAGCAAAAGTTCTGATAATTATTCATCTAATTTCTTTCAAAGATTTATCTGTCCAGAAATGTTCCAAGAAATTAGAATATGGGTATGTGTTCAGGGTGTGTGTGTGTGTTGCCCTCTGTCTTACAAGCCCACACTTTCTCTCTCAAGGCAAGGAGCAAGCATTGAACAGCCTTTCAATGTAACCATAAATTTACTACTTTAAAAAATTTTTTTCCTTTGAAGAAGTCATCAAATAAATTAGCAAAGCTGGAAATGTGCCTCTAGTTTGTGTTGGCTTTGGGTTTTAGGGAGTTACTTAATAAACAAAAGTCAATGAATTCAAACAGTAACAAAGTAATTTCAATGATTAATCAAGTGTTAAAACTAGTTTAACCTCTCCTGTTTTACAAACTCTATATCACCCTGACTAAACTAATAGAGGAATAGGACACCCATCTGGAAATCTCATCTGAAATATTAGATTGGGAATCTAAAATTCAGCCAAATCATGTGGCTTGTAGGGATATCCTGTCGGATAATAAATTGCATTAATCTTACTTAAATTTTCCATCTAAATCATGTCCTGAGGCCATATTACTCTGAGGAAACTATGCCTTACTTTAAATGCATTGTGCTACTGAAAACGATATTAAAAGAAGGGGGGGAGAAGGTATTTTTTTTTCTCCTGACTGGTTTTTCCAACATTAAAAAATTCATGTGAAACCTTCTGACTCTTCTAGAATACTAACGTTGGCTCACTAGCTCTTTACAGTCACCGGTAGGAAACAGTGTTGGTCCCAGGGCAGTTTCAGGAACTTTTCTCGAATTTATCTATTTTTCCCCACCTGTGAGCCCTGAGTCTTTGTGGCTTATAACAAATACTGTGAGCGTGGGGGCAGGGGGGGGATGTTGTGAGGTTGGGAGAAGACATCCTTTTCTTAGCTTCTTTTTGACTTTCACATGTGGAGAACCGCAACCAGTGTCTTTGTTGGAAATTTCACTGTGGCCTCCTTATTCCTTTCTCTTCTTTTAATAGAAAATATCTAAATCTGCTTGAATTTCTCAACCAGTAAAAAAAAAAGTTGCCAAGCGGCAGGGGGGAGCAGGGGATCTCATTGTGGCTTTCCTAGAGCTGCCAGAAGGGAGCCTGCCAGCACTAAGGCCCCTCCCGGCTCTGTGCCCTTGTCTGCCATCTACTATACACTGTAAATGTTAAGTGAACTAAAAGGTGTTAGAATAATGTTGACTCAAAGTTAAGCACACAAACGAACCCTCAGAAACGCTGAGTCACCTCTGCTAGTTCAGAGTGTCTGCTCTATTTGCCTTCCCAGGGAGAGCCCCACCATCCCCTCACACTCTGGAAAACAGCTGAGCGGGGAGAACAGGGAGCCCTTGCAGAAACAATGTCACCAGCTAGAAGCCCAGCTCTCCAGGGTCCTTGGCCTCTATCTCCAACGTGGCCCTAACAGCATGTTCCAGGCCTGAGGTCACTTTCACCACCTGTAGATGAGGAAGAAGGGCCCGAGGAGACACTGATCTGCGGGCTAGGCCTCCCTCTCTTCCCAGCGATGGATAGAGCTGGAACCAGAGTTGAGTTCTCAGGCCTCTGACAATCCAACTACTCGTGGGTGAAAGGAAGGACATTCATTTCCAGGCTTCTCAGAGAGTAGATGCCACAGAGGCCCCTCACAGCAGCCTGCCACATGAAGGGGAATCGGAGGCAGCACCATGCACTCAACCCTCAAAGCCAGAAATCTCGCTGTCCCCCGCCCTTGACTCCTTCCTCTCCCTAGTCTTCTGTGTCCTAACAATTCCAGCACCTTCAGAATTTTAAATGAAAAACAATTCTAGAGCCATCAGTCCTTTCCATTCTCACTGCCATACCCTGGCCAAGTCCACAGATGCCCCCATCTAAGCAGTGTCTTGACACTAAGAGCATCGCCGTCCTCTTCTCCTTCCTCCCACTATTGCCAGAATGATTGTTCTAAAGTCCCCTGTGCTAGTGACCCCCTCAGCCCTCCCCACAGGCTCTCATTACCCACAGGATAAGCTCCCATGATGGAAATGCGGCTCCTGCCCCAGGCCCAGTTGTGTCCCACACCACCCACCCATCTCCACTCAGACCTGAGGACCCAGTGACTCGAACTCAGTAAGCAGCATCAGCAAATAGCATGTGGTTTCCTGTACCCTCTTTGACCTATTCCCTCTACCTGTGAGAACCTTTCCTGCTCCCTCATCACACCCACCACACACAGACTTCCTGGTGGGAATGAATCTTCTGGCTCTGACACTCACCTGTGCTCCCCCTCATTGTTCCCTCCTCCCATGTCTCAAGGTCAAACTGGGTTCTAGACCTTGGGGCTTCCATAGTGCCCTGGGCACACCTCTGGCCCAGTACTAAGCACAGCCTATTGAAATAATTCATGTACAGCTTGTCTCTGACTGGGCTAAAACCCTTCAGGGCAGGACCTCTTCTCACTCCCCTTCGTTCTCCAACACCTCGCTCTGTGCTCTGCAAATGCACAATGAATGTTGAAGTAAGTCCAGATTCTGCTTCTGTTTTAGTGTCTTATCTAGAAGTCTTTGGTATTCACACAGATTGTAATCACATTTTTTTCCCTGAGGGAATTTTAGCGGGCCTGCTTATCTAATGGTTTCATTTCCCTTCCATCTCCCACAACTCATTGCTCCTTCCTCCTTAACTTCCCGTATGACCCTACCCAGGCAAACTAGAATGTACTCTCTACTCAATTTTTTTTTTACCATAACTACTAGTCCTTCTATTCATGAGTTCAGGATATATCTCCCTTAAAGGGTTCTCTGCAAACCTTGCCTAATTCCACCGCACCCCCACACAGCCCAACTGTTCTGACCATCCTTGAGCTTCAGCTCTGTCTGCTCATAAGCTTCTTCTGGGCTCCTGACACTTGAAATCTTGAGCACCTCCAATGGCTTGTTCCATGATCTTCGATCTCTGAGGGCAGAGACTGCAGGTCAGCTGAGTGTCCTCAAGAAGCACCCTGGAGGCATAGCTCACCACACGAGTGACTAGAGCTGACTCCAGAAAACACTGCACTGTTTTTAGTCACTGAAAATTCCTGGGTCTAGTGTGGCAAAGCTGTGTTAGATGTGAACGGTTTCAAGTAGAAATATTACAGACCACCAACATAGAAGAAACCATCTGCTCAGCTATCACACAGTCCTGCCAGTAGAGGATTACTCAGAGCCTACTGTCCATTACTCTGTTTCAACAAGCTACTCTCATAACATTCTTTGAGGTTAGATGCTCCCACTGAAATGAATAATGGCATAGTTTATGGTAAAGGGTGAACTGAAAAAGAGTGGTGTCATTATTGCTGTAAGTACCCACAAAAGATGTTTATTATCATACATGGACACAGCCACAAACACACAACTCATTGCTAATAAACTCATTTATTTCCACATAAAGTTGCACAATGTTGTGCAATCCAGCAGAGGGCTGAGAAATGTCAGCAATTCAGACAGGGGCTATTTGTCAACAAAACCAATCCATTTCGCCAGCTTCAGCAAACCATTGCTGCAAGAATCACCTTTTTTTTTTTTCCATAGAAGCAAATGGTTACACACAACCTTAAATAGAAAGGACAGATGCTCATAACCACACAGACAAAGCAAACATTACAAGCTGAGGTGAGATTTAAGGGAAACTCAGAGGTTGTGAGTAGAGAAAGAAAACGCCATTTTGTTGCCTGAGGTGACCAGACCCTCATTTTGACTGTTACTGTAATAAAACATATCAAACAAAAAAATAAAGAGAAAAAAAGGAGAAGAGATTTCTCACTTATTACAAAACTATTTTTTAAGAGAAACCTAAGATTTTTTTTTAATATCCCACACACATTTATTGTGAGCTTACTATATACCAGACACTGTGCTAGGTACTTAGAACCTAAAAATAAATAAAGCTCAGCTGAAGGACTAATAAGAGAAAGAAACAGGCACGGATCATGATAATACAAGAGAAATGATTATGATAAAGACAGGTCATTAGGAACTACAAGCTTAGAGGAGAGGCCATTTCCAGTTTGCCTCTGATAGACTTTTTACTCAAGCCACAGCCGTCTGCCTAATTTGTTTTTCTTACAATAGTCCTTGTAGGTCTTGAAAGTAAATACCTGAAACTATTTGAGGGCAAAAACATACATATGAAAAGCAAATAATTGTTGCCATGACTCAAAGAGAAACAAGGTCATTCAGAGGAAAGAGACCATGAAATAAAGCCAGAGAAATTTGGGAAATGAGAACACCCCAGGGGCTGTCATTTCATGTGAGGTAATGAGAATTCAAGAATCAATATAGAAGAAGCTGTGTCAAACTTGACTGGAATGTGTTCCGTGACAAGAAATAGAAGCAGCCTCTCAACTTGATTCTCTCCCTTCCCCATCACTGTATTTTTTTCCTTTTCAATTCATTCATGCCCCCTATAATCACCTACTGGTCTCAGGGCTACTCATGAGGAAAATTTTGCATTCCTGATCCTTCCAGGGTTCAAACCTAGCTTAGGGAGATAATACCAAAAGGTGTAGGAATCAATGTGACACAGAGGTGAGGGCCCCAGAAGTTGAGAACCAAGAAAGACCATCACTAACCAAAGCTGTTTGTGAGAATGAGGAGTTGGATATTCCAAGGGGAGGAACAGCAACAACAAAAAAAACTCAAAGTCCAAAATACGAAAGTTGAAAAAATTTTTAAAATTTGGAATTAGGGGTGCCTGGGTGGCTCAGTGGGTTAGGCCTCTGCAGTGGGTTAGGCCTCTGCCTTTGGCTCAAGTCAAGGTCTCAGGGTCCTGGGATCAAGCCCCACTTCAGGCTCTCTGCTCTGCGGGGGGCCCGCTTCCCCTTCTCTCTCTGTCTGCCTCTTTGCCTACATGATCTCTCTCTCAAGTAAATACATGAAATATTTATTAAAAAAAGAAAAAGTTGGAAATAAATCCACAAAAAGCAGAGTTCCTGTTGGGGACAAAACGGAAATTGCAGTTGCTCGGTCACAAGAGGATAGACAAAGAAGAGTCCAGAAAGCCAACCATAAGGCTTTGGGGAGGTAGATCATCTCTGTCCCTACTTTGAGAAATAATCAGTCCACAGAACTGACCAGACAGGCTGAGGAGGTGATCAAATCCCACATTCATGCTTGAAATCTGGGTTCTGATCAGATCCAGTATTTCCACCCCCCATAAGACTAAGCAAAAAAACGTTTTTTCTTATTAAATATCTTCCTATAAATGAGAAAGGAGATATCCAAGGCCCAAGAAGATTGGGTGCAATTTGCCCTTCAAGGTGCAAATCTGAATTTTCACAAGGTTTCTACTTTCAGACATTTAAAGGACTGTGTTTGAAGACCCTCTGAGCCTCGTATCTTTAAGATACTCTGTCACTGAGCATAACTTTCCTCTTCCCAGATTGTGCAGCACACTCGAACATTATGCATTGCTTTGCCTTGGTGCTATACTCAGAATGATGCAGTATTAGAGCCATGTGGAAAGAATTGAGAAAGCTAGTTTCTTTTCTGTTCCCAGCTCTGCCAGTGACTGGCTACAAGGCGTAGAACAGTTCCCATCGCTCTCTGCATCAGCCTCCTTCATTGCAAGTTGAAAGGGTTAAGTTAGAGATTGCTCTGTCTCTTTCAGAACTAAAATTCCATCATAAACGGTGCCATGGAAGATTGAACTAAATCTTCCTGGCCTGAAATTCTATTGCAGAGGTTACATTTCATAAATCCTGCTATCAACGTGTTTACTTGTCAAGTGTCTCATGGACATAAAATTAGTGCTCAGACTGTGCCCTCAACAAATTTGGTCATTTAAGCTTCCCAGATGTTTAGATTCCAAATAAACAGTAGTAGGTAGTTTGAAAATGACGGCAGAAAGTCATCACCGGAGGGGAAGAAGCTAAGCTTCCTAAACCACAGGCTGAGGAGAGGGATCACTCTTCAGATGCCTTGGGCAAGGCGGCCCCAACCCAGACAGCAGGAGGACAAGTCGGTTAGAGCTCCCTACGCACAGCCCAGGGTGATCAGGGCTTGACACCCCCTAAAGGAGGGAGATAAGCTCAAGATATATGATCTGCTTTCCTGCCAGGAGAAATTTGCTTGCTGACCTCCTACATACAAATCTGAAGGCATTCTTTTCAGTATTAAAAACCATGAGAGACTATGGACTCTGAAAAACAATCTGAGGGGTTTGAAGTGGCGGGGGGGTGGGAGGTTGGGGTACCAGGTGGTGGGTATTATAGAGGGCATGGCTTGCATGGAGCACTGGGTGTGGTGAAAAAATAATGAATAATGTTTTTCTGAAAATAAATAAATTGGAAAAAAAAATAGGTTGAAAAAAAAAAGTTTGATGGGGAGATGGGTGAGTCTGATGGTGGTATTAAGGAGGGCATGTATTGCCTGGAGCACTGGGTGTGGTGCACAAACAATGAATCTCGGAACACTGAAAAAAAATTAGAAAAAATTTTTTTAAAGTTAGGGTCTTTGTAAATGAGGTACCTCTGCAATGGAAACAAAAATGAACAATTCAATTTTTAAAGGGATGAGGTAGACAACGAGCTTATTTTATAGGTTTTCCAGTTGAAGGAGATGAAAATCAGTTGTAGTCTTCAGATTCTGGTCTGGACCTGTCCATATGAGAGGAATTTTTACTTAGGGATCAAAACAATCTAAATTTTTTTTAAATACATACATTTTAATATTCCAAAAGGTGTTGAGAATCCGACTATTTCTTAGTTCTCACAACAACCCTATGATGTAAGCAGAGAAAATATTACTCCCATGTTACAGTTGAGGGAATAGGACAAAAAATCTTCACAGTTTTTAAGATTTGGCTTGCTCAAGACTTCGCAGCCAGTAAACATAAATGAGTGAGACTTGACCCAAGTTCAATTTGCTGATGCTTCTCCACACTACTCTGTGCCTCTACACCTCAACTTTTGGTTCTCCTTTTGTATTGACTTTATAAGGTAAATAATTTTGCTGTCATTTATATTCATGTGATGTTAATAGAACAATTCCTCCCGTATTAATGCATAAGTTCAACACAGCCATAACCAAAATCCCAACAGAAAGCTTTTCAAATGCAGTTTCCATTTTTTAATTTTTTATTTAAATTCAATTTAATTACCACATAGTGTATTATTAATTTCAGAGGTAGAGTTTAGTGATTCATCAGTTGCATATAACACCCAATGCTCATTACATCAAATGGCCTCTTTAATGCCCATCACCCAGTTCCCCATCCTTCCAATTCCCTCCAGCAACCGTCAGTTTGTTTTCTAGAGTTAAGAGTCTCTTATGGTTTGTCTTCCTCTCTAACTTCATCTTATTTTATCTTTCCATCCCTTCCCCTATATCCGTTGTTTTGTTTCTTAAATTCCACATGAGTGAAATCATCTGACATTTGTCTTTCTCTGACTGACTTATTTTGCTCAGCATAACACCCTGTAGTTCCATCCATGTCATTGCATATGGCAAGATGTCTTTTTTTGATGGCTGAATAATATTCCATTTCATCCATCTGTCTATTTATCTCTCTATATACATCTTTCTCTATTCATCTGTTGATGGACATCTGGGCTCTTTCCATATTTTGACTATTGTGGACATTGCTGCTATAAACACTGGGGTGCAGGTGCCCCTTTGAATCTCTATGTTTTTAACCTTTGGATAAATATTTAGTAGTGCAATTGCTGGGTATACAGCAGCTCTATCTTTAAACTCTTTGAGGAACCTCCATACTGTTTTCCAGAGTGGCTCTACCAGTTGCAAATGCAGTTTTTAAAAATCTATTTTAAAGTAATCTGGAAAAATAAACTAGTCAAACCACTTAGTTTTAAAATGGGACTAATGATGAAGAAACAAGTACTCGAAGTTATTAAAATGTTATGTCTATAAGAATTAAATAAGAATGGTATTGACACAAGGCTAGACAAGAACATGGAACAAAATCAATGTTTCAAAAACAGACCTTGCTATAGATAAATATCAAATAAATGAAAGCCAGAACATCACATATTAGTGGATGGAAGCAGTCTGTACAATTGATATTAGGATGACTCATTAGATACTAATCCTTAAGTTATATTTATATGCTGAAGTCAATATGAACAGTAAAAACTTAAATTTTAAGAAAATTAAAAATCACAAAATTGAAAGAAAATGTTGACAAATATTTATCCAATCTGAATGGAGAAGAACATGCTAAGTTTAAATTCCATGGGAGAAATTAAAGAAGGAAAGTATAAATGAAATATAAACATTTTAATTGCCATATATCACAGGAACATGTTAACCAATATAAAAGAGTAAAATGGGGGAAATATTTGCATCGAATATGAGACACAACATTATATACTCTCTCTAGGTACAGAACCCAATCAAACCAATATAAAGTTCAACAGATGAACAAAGGATATAAGCAGATAACTCATGGAAAAGGAAATGTAAATGAGCAACAAACACACCAAAAATGTTCAGCTTCACTAGGACTCTCAAGGCAAATTAAGACGATATACCACACTTCGTCTATCAAATGAGTAAATTTTGAAAAATTATAGTCCTGATGCTAGGAGGCAGCACCTGAGACACCATAAAAGGTATGGCAAGACCACCTCACTGAACAGCAGTTTGACTTTATGTCTCCAAAGTCCTCCAACTGTCCATATCCTTGACCAAGAATCTCACCTAATGAGATAATCAGACACATGACCAAAGATTTCTGGACAAAGACATCTCCTTCATAATAAAAGAAAAAATGCGAAAAACCACCTGAATGTCCGAAATTGTTGAATGCTTAGGAATATGATGGTTCAAACAGAATATGAACTACTATCTACCTATTGAGAGGGTAACATAGTTTTTTTATTATCTGAGGAAATAGTTTTAACAAAATGTTTACTGAGAAAAGTTCAAGAAACAAAATCTATATGCAATATGAGTTCAACAACTTGTTTAAATGTCTAAAAATATACAGAAAGGAACTACACACACACACACACACACACACACACAGAGTATAGAAATGCTCTTGACCTATCATCCATAGGGCTTTTACCCTTGATTTTTTTTTCCAGGAGTGCACATGAATTATGCTAACCCATCAATTCCCCATTACTCATCTCCCATATGACATTACAAGATGGCTGGCCTGTCTGTAAAGGCAAGCTATAGCCATGCAACAGAACACGGAGTACTGAATCTGAAGACTTTAACTTTAGTGGACTACTCTAACCAATTGATGTGAAGAAGGTATCTATAGTGATGGAATGACCTCATTTCAATACTATAACAGTTCTAAATGAATGAACACAAAAGGTATACACTGGTGAATGGTTTGTATCTAATGGATGAAAATTCATAATTTCATTTCCATCTTACTTCCAAATATTCAGTTACATGGTTGAACTAATTATGTTTCTACTGATCAACAGCAGGTTATTCATGGGATTATCTGTGTTGATCATGGAAATGGAGACAGTGCACAAAACTAAATTAAAGCATCCAAGTTTTTTATTACTCTAGTTGTTCAGAATTTCAGTTTATTGCCTGAATAAAAAATAAGTCAAACAATTTAGCTTTTTCTGGAAAGTTAGCTGAATTGTTCCATTTTCATCTGGTACTGATATTATATATATATATCTCCAAGGTATGTGACACATAAGGTCAGACAGGGTCAGGGGTAGGCTTGAACTGGCTCAGGCCAACTTGGTACAGCCAATTCTCCTCACCTCTCTCCAACTCCATGTTCAGTGACATTACACTGAAAGCAGGGAATCAGCCACAGGGGAAGGCAAACACCCAGAAATCACTACATGCTAAAAACCAAGGGTTTTTGTTCCAAAGAAGATGATTACCAGCACACCACTGCATAGTAGGCACTTAAAAATATTTGTTATTTGAGTTAATGAGTTAATAAACTGAAAATGTTTCTTTCTTGTCATGAATAATAGATCCCTTGGGGAAAAGGCAAACATCGGAGAAAGGCCATTCCACTAACTAGAACTTTCAAGACAAGCCTGCTCTAAATAAAAAATTTGACTTCTTTCAAGATCTGTCTCCAAAGGCAAAGGAAACAAAAGTGAAAATGAACTTCTGGGACTTCATCAAGATCAAAAGCTTCTGCACAGCAAAGGAAACAGTCAACAAAACAAAGAGGCAACCCATGGAATGGGAGAAGATATTCATAAATGACACTACAGATGAAGGGGTGATATCCAAGATCTATAAATAACTCCTCAAACTCAACACAGACAGAACAAATAATCATGTCAAAAAAAATGGGCAGAAGACATGAACAGATACTTCTCCAAAGAAGACATAAAAATGGCTAACAGACACGTGAAAAAATGTTCATCATCATTAGCCATCAGGGAAATTGAAATCAAAACCACATTGAGATACCACCTTACACCAGTTAGAATGGCCAAAATTAACAACACAGTAAACAACATGTGTTGGAAATGATATGGAGAAAGGGGAACCCTTTTACACTATTGGTGGGAATGCAAGTTGGTGCAGCCACTTTGGAAAACAGTGTGGAGATTCCTTAAGAAATTAAAAATAGAGCTTCCCTATGACCTTGTAATTGCATTACTGGGTATTTACCCCAAAGATACAGATCTAGTGAAAAGAAGGGCCATCTGTACTCCAATGTTCATAGCAGCAATGGCACAGTCACCAAACTGTGGAAAGAACCAAGATGCCCTTCAACAGACGAACGGATAAAGATACAGTCCATAGATACTATGGAATATTATGCCTCCTTCAGAAAGGATGAATACCCAAATTTTGTATCAACATGGATGGGACTGGAAGAGATTATGCTGAGTGAAATAAGTCAAGCAGAGAGAGTCAAGTATCATATGGTTTCACTTACTGTGGGGCATAAGGAATAGCACAAAGGACATGGGGAGATGGAGAGGAGAAGGGAGTCGGGGGAATTGGAGGGAGAGACAAACCATGAGAGACTGTGGACTCTGAGAAACAAACAGGGTTTTGGAGGGATGGGGGTGGGAGGTTGGGTGAGCCTGGTGGTGAGTATTGTGGAGGGCACATATTGCATGGAGCACTGGGTGTGGTGCATAAACAATGAATGCTGGAACACTGAAAAGAAATAAAATAAAATGGAAAAAATTTTTGAGTTCTCTGAGGCAAAATTCAGGAACTATTAGACTCTAACTTCTTAATTTTTCATCTAACTGAGTGGACAAAACCACGTCCCTTTTGAATTTAGGTATCCAGGAAAGGAAGCCTAAAATGTTTATGGATCCAAACCAACAGCTTATATAATGGAAAAAATACACCACCTCTCCCCATATATATCTATGATTGTATAATGCTTTCTCTCCATGGAGACTAAGCAAGAACCACAAATATTTATCACCTTTTCAAGGTTCTTAAGAGTCCTAAAATTTGATCTCAGAAAATGTTAGAATAACATAAACTTTTTCTACAAAAAAAATAAATCTCTGCTACATGATAGTTACTAAGTTTCCAGATGATTTGATGGCTAATCCCAGGGCAGTATCTAACTAGTTTCCACCACTGAAGTGTGATGAAGTTTTGGCAGTCATAATTGTACAGCAGGCTATAGTTTAATATAATTAATTATAAATCAAGGATTATCTATCATCTAATAATCTGTCACTAAAATCTTTTATGTTAACTGAAATAATATGAAAATTCAAAGTGATCATATTAAGTGATTCTATAATATTTCTAGGCCACAAAATAAAAGCTAAATAAGAAGTCCAAGCACTTTTAAAGTTTTAGTACCAGGATGAGACAGTAGATATAAATAAGTCAACCATGCTATGATTCTGGTAGCCAATGGAATTTGCTGGCCCCAGCTTCCTCAGTGTTCAGCAGATGCCTTCTAGAACACAGGGTGCATTGGTGTGCACTTCAAACACTATTAGTCACTTAACTCTTTGGGTCTCAGATTCTTTAAACTCAGGATCAATGAACTCTCTCCAACTTATAACAGGAATAATTGTTTCCAGTAAATTGAACACCTCCAAGGTGCCCAGTAGAATGCTAAGCGTTTATCATAAGCGAATTTCTGTAGCGGTCAAACATGGTAAATACTATTAGCTTAAATTTTATATGATGATAACTAAAGTTTAGGAAAGTAAAATAATCTGCACCAGGTCATATAGCAAAAATTGTTGAAGCTATGACTTCTAGTACTTCCAGTACTTTTAGTACTGTTTGACTCTAAAGTCAAGACCATACATCCTATAACTTGGGTCACTTAATAAAGGGTCACTTTAAGGAATGAATAAAACCAAAACTGGGCATGCACTTTTAGAATCATCAATTGCTCCATAATGGTTTTCAACAATAAAGTAACCTTTGTTAATTACATAGAAAAATATATTTTTCTATGATAGAAAATCAGTTGTTTTCTGTTTGACTCAATCAGCTTTCACTAGTTAATTACTTGCATAAAAAATAAGTCACAGAATCTTAACGGTTTCTCCTCTCAAACACAATATGATAAACTTTATTGACAATCTCTGTGCCTAGTACAGTCTGTTTATGTGTTTAATAAGCATTTATAAAGTGTTCACTGAGTTGCAGAGTGATTTCTGAATTATTCTAACTTTCCATGAGAACATTCAACTGCAGTCAGATGGATTTGCAAGAAAAAGGATTAATAATTTGGGTCCTGGTGGCCCACATTCCACAGTATGCTCATGAGTTTTTTTTTTTTTAATTGTGACATCTTAGTAGTGAAACTGCTTCCTCTCCTAAAAGCCTGTATGTTCGAGATTTTACTTTGATAAGCCTGAAATATAGCAAGACAAAAGCTGCCATTAACTGAGCACCTTCTGGCCAAGAACACACATGGGGGAAAGATAGTCTCTTCAGTAACTGAATCTCTACAAGATGAAGAATGAAACTGGGCCATTACCTCATAGCATATGCAAAAATCTAATCAAAATGTATCAACG
This sequence comes from Neogale vison, assembly GCF_020171115.1. Lineage (NCBI taxonomy): Eukaryota > Metazoa > Chordata > Mammalia > Carnivora > Mustelidae > Neogale > Neogale vison. The sequence continues at coordinate 11,161,680 of NC_058100.1, forward strand.
GCTTAAATGTAAGACCTAAAAGGTAGAACTACTGAAGAAAACATCAGGAAAAATCTTCTTGACATTGGTCTGGGCAAGGATTTTTTGTATATTTAGTTGGGTTACACCCAACTAAACAATTGCTATGCAGCACAGAAAACAATCAATGGAGTGAGAGATAACCTACCAAATGGAAGAAAATCTTTTTAAACCATGTATCTACTAAAAGGTTAATATCCAAAATACACAAGGAACTCAAACAACTCAATAGTAAAAAACAAATAAGCCCACTGCAAAATGAATAAGGAACCTGAATAAACATGTCTCAGCAGAAGATATACCAATGACCAACAAGTACATAAAAAGGTACTCAATATCAGTAATTATAAAGGGAATGCATATTGAAACCACAGTGAAATATTACCTCACGGCTATTAGAATAGCTATTATTCAAAAGATTAGAGATAAGTACTAAGGAGGATATGGAGAAAAGAGAAACTTTTACATGGTTGGTGGGAATGTAAATTGGTCCAGTCCTTATGGAAAGCAGAACGGCGTTTCGTCAAAACATATTTTTAAAAAATGGGTTACCATATGATCTAGCAGTCTCACTTCTGGGTACAAAGGAAATAAAATCAGGTTCTCCAAGAGATACCTGCACCTCCATGTTTATTGCAGCATTATTCATAACTGGCAAGATATGGAAACAACCTACGCGTCTCTTGACTGGTGAATAAAGAAAATGTCACACACACAATAGACTATGACTCAACCTTAAAAAAAGGAAATCCTTCCATTTAGGGCAACATGGGTGAATCTGAAGGACATTATGCCAAGTGATACTAGGCAGACACAGAAAAGCAAATACTACATGATTTCATTCATATGCAGAATGTAAAAAAAGTTGGACTCATAGGAGTAGAGAGTAGAATGGTGGTTGACAGAAGGTAGGAGGCAAGGGAAGTGGAGAAATGTTGATCAGAGTCTGCGGCCGTACCACCCTGAACGCGCCTGATCTCGTCTGATCTCGGAAGCTAAGCAGGGTCGGGCCTGGTTAGTACTTGGATGGGAGAAATGTTGATCAGAGGGTCAAAGTTTTGCTTATGCAAATGAATAAATTCTGAAGATCTAACATATAGCTTGGTGACTATAGTTAGCAATACTGTATAGTGTACTTAAAATTTACTGAGAATAAATCTTAATTATTCTCATACAAAAAGGTAAGTACATGAGGTGATGTTTATGTTAATTAGCTGGATTGTGTAGTCACTTCGCCATGTGCACCTATAACATAGCTTCACGTTGTACACCTTAAATATGTCCGTTTTTACCTGTCAACTATACCTCAGTAAGTCTAGGAAAAATAATTAAGCACCTTCTATGGGCCATTCACTATGATATGAATTTAACATATATTTTGACTAATTCTATAACAACCCTGCAAGACCAAAATTATTCATTGGTAATCATTAGGAGGCGCTGAAAATCGAAACATTCTAGTGTGTCAAAACAACAACAGAGTTGGGAACTACAGGTGTACTAAAATTGTGACAAATTAGCTGAAATGAAAGAAAAAGCTGAGAAAGTATTGTGACCAGAGAACAAATTCCCTCTTATATTGTTGCCATGTTTCAACTCCCAGCTGACTGCAAATACATGGGTTTTCTTTATCCCACAGTGTGCTGAATTTTGGTGCATTTTATTGGCCTGCTTTTCATGTATATCAGAAACAAACAAACAACAAACCTTCCATGAGGCTTACACTTATTTGAAGAGTTGGGTGAATTATGAATATGTGTGATCTTAGGGAAATTATTACTTCCCCTTGAAATAAATGGAAAGGAATCCTTACATACCAAAATCAAGGATCAAAAACCCAAGGCTGAAGACTAAAGTCCAACTTGTAAGAGGAAATTTTTTTTCTCAAACAGTTCCTAAAATTGTCTCTTTGGTTGACTTTCCCTCTACTCAGTGGCTCCTGGGGTTACTTATTTATTAGAGTAACAAAACACGAGTATATCTTCTCTGACCATCATGTCTTTCTTTGCTTTGAAGAGAGAGAGAGAGGGGAATTTTCCATCACTTGGGGCAGCACCAATATGCCCAGCCCTTACTGGACCTCAGAACCTTCACTGTGTTGATGGCAGCAGAAACAGAAATATTGTACAGTTTGAAGTCCCATATGGAATTTAATGAAGCTGCAGTGGGAAAAGTTGTGTTTTTAACTTGCAAAAGGAGAAAATGTGTTGTAGCAATATTAGGGGAAATTATAAACATGAGTTGTTCCTAGGCATCAAATTTGTATACAAAATTATAGCCTACTAAAACCAACAGAGGATAGTATCTACTCAATTTCTCTCCTTTAGCCACAATAATTGCATAGCTTCAATCATTTTTAATGAAGTTGCAACCCTAATAAATGTTGTATCCCAAAGTTTGGAAACATAAAAACAATGCTAGGTCCCAGCATTTTAAACAACAACAAATATCCACAACTCAATCACTCAAACTCCAAGTGACCTTATAAACCAATCCAATTCTACTCTCTTGAGCCAATGATATCACTTGTTAGACTTGTCTAATAAATCACTTGGTCAAATTTCACTTCCACGTGTACAATATTATTTGGCTCCTCATACATTCTGATTTCTGTACTTAACACAATTAATTAATTAGACCTTGTCATATCTACACAATCAGGGTTATGCTTGCCATCCTCTTTTTTCATATAAAGAAACAAAAGAGCTAAGATTTCTGGGCAGTAATGCATTAGACAGAAGACAGGTTATATCCTGTGTGTTATGCCCTGTGCTTGGCTTTGCTATTATGCTAAAGATCTCTGGTTCCTATGCAGATTTTCTGGGTGTTTTTTTTTTTTTTTTTGGTTTGTTTGTTTTTTCTTTTCATGCTGAAAAAGAAATCATAAAAATCAGTGGGACCGAGAGTTTCACAAAGGGAATGGTGAATAGTACAAATACAGTGAAGAGATCAATGCTTGAAAATTGAAACATGTTCATCAGATTTGGTAGGCTGGAAATCATTGGTGTTTTGGGTAAGAGTCAGGGAGGTAGACAGGGCAAATACCAGCAGCTAAGGCAGAGACTGAGATGGAAGGAACATCCGCAAATATAGATTACCGTCTCTAGACGCACAGCTGTAAAAGAAAAATATGATGGGTTTGTGTTATTGGCACCTTGATGATACAGTCCTCCCCACTCAAAAACAAGTTTTTTTGATACCTTCTCTCCCTCCCCGCTACATTGCAATCGCCAACTTGCTGAGATTTTTCCAAATTACTTCCTGTAAAAATTAACAAATTTCTCTCAACTCCCACCATGACATCTGAATCCAGACCTGAATATGAGGACAGCTTCTTGTATTTTGGGGCCAGCATCCCCCGCCCTCTGCAATCCACGAGCTTGTGACCTCCTCAGATTCATCTTGAGGGCCCCATCCGAGTCTTCTGTTCCAGCCAAGCTCTCCACCAAAACTGCCCTGAATTTCCCCACATCTTTACCTTTGTTTTTGCCCCAATCACCGTCTGTCAAACACTTCCCCATCCTTCACGATCCATTTCAAGTATCTTCTTCCCCAGGAAGCTGCCCGGCCTGCCCCAGCCAGAGTTGAACCTTCCAGTCTTCTGGCTCCTTAGACCAACACATCACTCATCATTCATCTTAAGGCTTCTTAAGTTCCTTTGTAACAGGCCCATATTTTGTCCTTAGCTCTTCAAACACCTGAACTTGAGCAGTACCCTTTGTAGTATACAAAAGTGACTACCACAGGTTTTTAGAATGGTGTTTCTTGTTTGCATCTACATGACAGAGATAGCTAAACATGTGGCTTCTATTTTTTGGCCAACAGTTACCCATCTTGTGCACAGCTCCTGATTACAGAAATAGGATGTCTCAGAGAGGAAACAACCGCCTTCCCCAGACTCCAGAGAGTACAGACTCCTGTAAACAAACTTTTCATTACTTGAAGGACAGTAACAACAAATCAAGTTAAAAGAACAGTCATGTGGAAAAGAAAGTTGTCATTTGAAATAATAATATGATCAGGTCTCAGTTAATGTTTTAGTGAATAAAACATTATGCAGGAAACTGTGTGTATGGTTCTTGAGAGAGATAATGTGTTGGCATCATTTTAATTAACTGTCTTAATTGTAATCAATTCAATCAACTTGTATTGCTTGCATGCCACGTGCCCAATTTTGATGCTATTTGATGCCATTTTTCTTCTACTTTTAAAAAATTTCTAAGGAATGCTAATGCATCCTCGAAATGTGGGCTGCAAAACCGAGTTGCATGAGGCTTGGCCTCAGGTTAGGGTCTCCTGACCTGAGACCTGACTCCTGTAACTCACGGTCATTTCAATTCTCCTTTGGTTTTTCCCTTTCCCCTTCCACTTGCAGGGATGTGAAGAAAAGAGACAAAATAATTCCACTGATAAACATAAATCAAGTATTCACTTCACATAAGAATAGGTGTACAAATACTGTATTTGGAAACAATCTGCAATGATCACAGTAAGAAGGTCTCCAATAAGTCAACAAAAACAGGAACGTTTTTCAATGATATATTGTAGGAGATAGAAACGGAACACACATAGAATAAATAAAAAGAGGAATTGTTGATCTCTGAAGTCTACTATTTAGTTGAGCAAAAATGTATTTATATATATATATATATATACCTGAAAATAACTTCAAGACTACAAGTTGTTCCTTATTAACTCTCATAAAACAATGACTGGTTCTAAAACCAAGCTAATAAACTGGAAAGCTTTAAAAAAATATATAGATAGGATCACTGGGTGTGGTACATAAACAGTGAATTCCGGAACACTGAAAAGAAATAAAATAATAAAATAAAATAGAATAATAAAATTAAAATACATATATAGATTCCTTTTAGAAGTCAAGCTAGTGGCTACCTTTTTTACTGTTAACTTTCTATTTCCTGATCTGTGTGTTGGCTGCAAGGGAAGAGTCATGATGCAAATACTCAAGTTGTCACAATTTGTGTGTATTTCTATATGTACATTTATACTTCAATAAAATGTGTTTTAAGTGTGGCTTCCTTAGTCCCATCAATAGAAGGTAGCCATGAATCTACATTTAAAAATCTCCCCAGGTGATTCTAATGATCAGACATTCTTGGATGACCTTTCCTGCCAAGGCCCTGGCAAAATGATGCATGGACAACAACCTCGTTTGGGGGAGTAAGTGATGACGGTCTTTAGCAGAGATGGAGGAAAGCGTGGCCTGATTACAGTGATGTCTTAGAGTCTTAGTCCATCAGTCAAAGATGTGAGTTGAAATCGGGGAAGATTGGAGCCAGAAAGACCAGAGACTAAGCTGTTTTTATAATACAGGTGTGAGATGACAAGGGATGAAATTAAGCTAGTGACTGTGGAAACAGGAAAGAAGGGCTGGTCGGAGAGACATTGTGGGCACATAATAAATTCCAGAGGATATACTGGCAGATGCCAAAAGACAGGGTTTCCCAGAATTAAATCCCAATGCTCATAAACTCTGGTATGTTCCTTTATCCCACAGCTGTGTGTGTGTCTGTGTGTGTGTGTATATTTGGTGTGCCTGAAGCTTCACCCCAAAGGATCAAAAACCCTAATCACCACATAAACAAGCTTCACCCACATAAACACAAAACTGTCTCTGTTAAATGAGAAGTATTGAAGATGCTCCTTCAACTTAGTAATTTTCACACTTCTTAGGTAGAGTCCAAAATACTAGCCATCTAATTCTGGAATCTTTATTCCAAGATGAGATAAGATACCACATTTCAGTCGGGAGCTCATTAAATCAAAGGAAGTGAGAATACCTATGCTTTTTTCTGAAAAACTGGTGTAAAGAGACACTTTGAAAGCTTCCCCACACACCTCATTCCCAACACACAGATTACATTGCCTACCATTCCGGGGGCCTCTCCCAAGAAGTTAGGACACTGTGCCCAGACATACAGTGGTTTAGTGAAGTGAAAAACATCTCAGAAGAAGAGGAGACCACTAGACCTATTTCCACCAGGAAGCCTAGCCAAGCTTTCCAATGAGACCTCCAGAGGCAGGTCACTAGCTGGGGTGTTCACCCACTGTGCCACCTACAATAGCTCTAATAGGGTTTCTTCCCATAAAGGAGTGTGTTCATTGGCTCTCAGTCACGTTTGTTGAGGAAAAATCATGCTGTTCAAGTAATGGAAGTGAATCTGTAGTCAATTTAATAAACACAAAGATACAGGAGTAGATCAGAATCCACCTTAAGAGAAATTGTTTCAGAAAGCAAATGGAGTCATGAAGTCTTGATAAACAATGAAGAGGGGAAACCAATTGCATCTTTTTCTGAACTTTGGTAAGAAATAATCTTTACCATTACCATCGTGATAATTTAAATGTAAAACTTGGTACTCTCTCTCTCGTCCTTTTACAAACCATATAAGTAATATTTATGAGCCAATTCTGCCAAACAAAACGTTTCATTCTTAAAACTAAAGGCTTATGGGTGTGAATGTTTTGTGACTTGGGCTTATGTGTGAGTGTGTGTGTGTGTGTGTGTGCACGCGCGTGTGTGTCTATACCAGTGGTATTATTTGTGCAGCAAACTAAATGTCTTGGGGAAGATACTAGGTCCTATTCGATGACTTTGATTTTTTTTAAAGTAGAAACAATTATAATAAACTACTTGACCCAGCAATGAACAACATTATATAAGCATTATTATATTGAATAAAATTATGTTAACTAAAAAACAAAAGCAACTATGAGGAAGGGGGTAACAAATACTTAATATTTATATTTTATAGCCAATAAAAAATTCATGTCTGAAAGTGAATTTGTTGGGTTTAAACATCAAGCCTAGGAAACACCAGAGCCAAGTGCACAGAGTACCAGTCCCTATAATAAACCATTTCCATCTCTTACTCACCTGAATCTCTAATCATGGAAAGAGTTTGAAACCACAGCAGGCAAGGATAAGGGGGAGATGTACAAGGTAGAGAAATTGAATACAAGCCTACCAGTCTCTGCTTGCTACCGCAGAATGACTGGGTAACCATTGCATTTGGCAGTGTATACTAGCTCCAGGACAGGCCTTACCAGGTAGTGAGGTAGCTGGACGGCCTAGGTGTTTCTCGTTTGCACCCTCTGGAGTTGGATCCATTGGTCTGTTGGCGATGGAAGTGCCCCAAGCACAAAGTACAGAAAAGAAAGGACACGAGGAACATGTCTGGCCAAGGATTCTCTGCCCCCTGCCTCCCTTGATGGCCATGGAACAGAACTAACCTAACCATACAATAGGGAATGGCATCCAGTGCTGCCCTATCATTAGCCTTTGGGCTCTTTCTTGCGATCTGTGGAACACAAAGACCGATACGTCCCTACTCCAACTCTCCTGAGAAAAGGAAACTACCCAACTTTTCTACTAGACTTTAGAGGAGGAGAAGGTATGTGGACCAGAGCCTTGATCACTAGAAGAGGAGGTTGCAGAAATGACTTCCCAAAATATCCCCTCTACCATCTGGAGACTGAAGATCAGGAAAGTGGTGCTTGCCTTTTAAAGACCCGTGTGAAAAGAACTGCAACTTCAGGGAAGGAAAAGTGACCTATCCTTGACTGGTGTAATGTTTACTTTCATGTTTCAACCTGGCGAGACTATACTATAGTGCCCAGTTGCTTCGCCAAATATCAGTCTAGGTGTCATTGTATGGATGTATTTTGGATCTAACATTTATATCTGTAAACTTCGAGTAAAGCAGATTCCCCTCCATAACGTGAGTGAGCCTCATCCAATTCAAGGCAATTAAGGGTACGCCTGAGCCTCCCAGAAAAGGAAGAGGTATTTCCTCCAGATTTCCTTCAGACCCAAGACTGCAACATCAGCTCTCCTCTGAGCCTCCACCTGCCAGCCTGCTTTTCACATTTCAGACTTGTCAGCCCCGACAATCACAAGTCAATTCTTTCAAAGAAATTTCTCTGTCCCTCGCTGTCCCCCTCTCTCACTTTCTCTTTGTGTAAATATATATTTGATTTGTTTGTTATTATTTATATACACATACATTTTGTAAATATATCATTAACATTATTTATGCATGTATGCATGTGTGCGTGTATTTATGTACATGCATAAACATACATCCCATAAGATGCACATACACATGTATGTCCCATCAGTTCCACTTCTTTGAAGAACCCTGGTGAACACACCTGGTGTTGTATTAACATCAGCCTCTGAAGGAGACATCTGACCTCTTGCCACTGGTATAATCCTACATACCAAATCCTGGGAAGAAAATTTATTATGTGAATTCCAAAGGTCCTGATGTTTATCATCAAAGTTCAAGAACACTGAATCTAGAAAGGAGCAAAGAAGCAGAGACTGGGGCAACCTGGGGTGATTACATCTGTGATTCCTCAGAGGTCAGCTCTGCTAACAGGGCAGGGCCAGCTTCGCGAGATTTACCTCAGTGTGACCAAGAATTCGTTTCAAAAACCTCCCCTTCCAGGAAAATGACTTTTTTTTATATACTTTTTCACCCACAAGAATGTTAACGGAGCTTGTTTTTCCTCCACCCTCAAGATTTCCTTTCTTTCTTCCATGGCTCACGTTTTAAAAAGATACTTTTTTTTTTAATACAACCATTAAAGAGAGAGAGAGAGGAAAAATGGTATTTGCCACTTACAGTCATTTGAGAACAACACTGAGATCTCAATCCTATCCATGCCCATCAGTTTTCCCTCCTCAAACCCCCTTTTTACCACCAATGATTCTTGTCTGTTCTTCCTTTGAGAACCTACTCCAGACCATCATGGGAGCTTTACCCAGTGTCATCAGCCCACGGCATTCTATTCCTTCTCAGTGGATTGGAAACAGCTCCTTTTTGCATTAGATAGAATACTGTGTGTGTAACTACTTACCTATTTTTAAATTGGGTTGATTTAAAAGTTGGCTTATTATTAAAATTTTAAAATAATTTTTCATTGGAAAATACATTAAAATGCAAAGAAGTAAATAAAACGCACCATAAACATGCCATTTTTAAAAATGATAGCAAACATAGAGGTGCCTAGGAGGCTTAGTCAGTTAAGTGGCGACCTTTTGTTTTCAGCTCTGATCGTGATCTCAGGGTCAGGAGATGAACCCTGCATCAGGTTCCATGCTGGGCAGGGAACATGCTTCAGATTCTCTCTCTCTCTCTCTTTCTCTCCCTCTCCTTATGCCCTTCCTCCCATCTCCCTCTAAAATAAATAAATAAATAAATAAATAAAGTAAAATAGAAATGATGCCAACCATAAAAATGCTCTTTTAGGAGATATCTTCATTAATTATTCAGAGTATATGCTTCATTTTCTACATACTCCTAATTTTTTGTTAGGGTTTTAATCAGACACTTTACCTCTCAACTGAACTGTATGGTTTTTGAGAGGGGAGATGATGGTATATACACCACTATGCCCCACATCATTTTACAGTGACATAAGTAGCTAGTAGCTGCTCAAACAACCACCAAACAAAATACCTCAGGTTGAATGAAAGCTATCGGTATTCTTAGTTTACGTATTCCTCCCTCATATCAGATCTAATCTTTCAATATTTGGACTTAAGCTCATGGGCGGATTATTGCAGATAGGTTAGTTGTGTTGTAAATCAAACAATTCTTTCTCACAAACAACAGGGTTCCATTACTGACCCGACTATCAGCCAAGTCTCCCACTCAGGAGAGATCCCTTCATTGCCATGGAGATCACTACTGATATGTTACTCTTCATGGAACTCTCAAGTGAAATGAAGCAAAGTGTATGTCAAAATAATGTCCACGTTCTCTTCCTGCCCCATGTCTGAGCAGCCTCTTCCTAGCCCTTTAGAGCTGCTCACTGTCTTCCCCTTGGCAGAACAGTGATCCCATCCTCCCCAGGGAGCTTTTTGCCAAGCTCTGGATGTGTTGGGATAGCTCCAGAAGGCATAACGAGAAGCTAAAGGGCCCAGGGCAAATATCAAGGCAAACACAATTTGAAAGATATTAACTGAGAACCGATGGAGAGTTTCCCAAGAAGCTTAATTTGACCAAAAATCATAAAGCAGCGACCAGATGGTTATAATTACTATCCCGCCTTGTTCTCCTCATACCCTCTTCATGAAGGGAAAAGAAGAAGGACGGTTCCCCATCTGCAAGGTCTGCTATGGGCTTATGCAGGGAAAGAGGAAGCCTGTCTGGACCCAGATATGACAAGTTCATCCAAACATGGCCAAAAAATATTAAGAGCCTAAACAGAAACTGTACAGCATGATTTTGTCCCCAACTCAAATCAAAGCCCAACTAATTTAGGGAAAAGTAGGCAGCCACGTGCATATTACACATTTGGGGGAAGCACTAAGCAAAATTTGTCCCCAAATATCTCCTTTAGTCTCCTGCCACAGTTCTAGACATCACGCTAGAAGAAAACTCTTCCCTGCATTCCGGGGGCTTCTGGGTCCTAAGAAGTCCCCCGCTGTCACATCCCCATCACCCTAAGCCCCTCTCCTTCATAGCACTCCCCACATCACTGAAAGTCTTAGAAATCACAAGTTGTGAAGAGAGGGTGAGGCAAGGAGGAGAATATGGCTAACGAGGGTGGCAACGGGTGCTACAGAGGGGACGGACAGCTGGGGGAGGAATCCAATAACTGTACAATGTCGCCAAGGACTGACTCAGACAGTAGGCTCTCCTGGCTACCTAGCTAACTCTCAAGCCATCACTTGAAGAACTATAATGAAAGCATCCTGGGTAGCAATTGAGGCCAGGAACTCTGTCTTATTCCTTACTCATATTTTCTCCAATCAGTACATGTAGATGAATGACTACTGTTAAATGCAATATGATTCCAAACTGTACAGAAATGGGTTTTATGGAAATCGGGTTCTTGTGTTCTCATCCCAAATCCAGCATTATTCAATGAGGCAGAGAAGCCCCAGAGGGAATTATCTTTCCCTGTGACCAGCTCCTCCTGGGCTGGGCTATCTGGTAACCCTGTATCTGAGCTCTAACTCCCTCTGTCCATCTAGATGTGGGCTCTTTGAGACAGGCTGCCTCAGACCTGCCTATTAGACACCAGCGCCCAATGCACAGTTGACTTTCAGTGCCTGGTTATAGAATGAATGTGGCCTACAACTACTTTTACCAGAGGTCATGAGTCTGCACCAATGACTCCACAGTCAACCTCATGGTGGTGAGAGTCACCAGATCTTTGGAAAAGCTACCATTTGTACCAACAGTTATGTGGTGGAATGAGGACTGACATGGGGCCCTCGGGATGTGAATAGCTTCTGCCCTTTGGAACTCTAATGGCTTCATGGCTTCACAGTGGCTTCAGCTGTGAAATAAGGGATGGAGAATCTGGGAGCCACTTCTGCTCATGTCTTCAGCTGCCATAGAGCCTCCCCCTCCTCTGGCTCCCAGCAGGACATTCTCCCTGGCTCCTTCAAGAAAATCTTATTTCTCCAGAGGCGGCTGGGGATGAGGACATTTGAGGAAATACAGGACTCGCAAATGAGATCTTAAATTCCTATCCAAAATATTCAGTCCAATTGTCCAAGCATATCACAGATATCAGGTCCCACATACCAGTTTTTAATTTCAGATGTGGTCAGGGGTTAACATGGGGCCAGAGACTACAGAAGTCGATACTTGCAGCTACTTTACCAAGTTTATATCGCTAGATACAAAAAGCAATATGACCTAATGAAAAGAACACAGGCCGTCCTATTTCACACAATTTCCATCACACTTGGATGCTGTTCTATTTGCAGAAAATATTCTCGCATGTTTAAGAACAAGGAGAACATCCCTTTGACTTTTGAACCCCTGTAGTCTGTGTAGAATACAGAGTCTGACCAACCTGACCGTATACTTCTCTAACCCCCTGTTTGGGGGAAATGAGGCACAAGGGGGCAAAGTAACTCTCCCAAGATCATGAGGCAACAAATATGAAAGCAGACTGTACAATGCCAGAGTCCATGCCCTTAGCCACTCAACGGCACTGCCTCTTCCACAAAAGAGAAAAATTTTACTTACTTTTCAAAGTGGTCAGAACTTGAAGTAATTTAGGTAAAGCCCCTAGCCCAATAGCCAGCATGCAATAGGTACACAATAAATAATGCCCATAATCACTGTAGTGAACATAGTAACATTTGAACAATCCTGAGGACACCCACACATGTCTGACGCCCAGGCCAGACATGCAGGGGGAGAGTGGGCCCAAACCATCTCCTTGAGAGGACAACACCTTCTTCCACATTCCCCAGCTCCTTCTTTCTAACTGTAGAAATAGACTGGAAGCAACATGCAGAAGAAAAATCACTAATGAAAAATTAGCATTCAGGAACCAATTAATTTTGTATTTCCACCCAGAATTAATTTTTCTCTTCAGCAAAAGTCTTCTGCTGAGAGCAGAGGATTAGTCTTACTCACAGCGCGTGCACTGGCAAATTCAGCTTTCCTACCGGAAATGCAAGCCTTGTGACAAAGTTCTTGTGAAATCCAGACAAGGCTTCTGGCTCATGACTGCTGTTGGCTCATAACCAAGGGAAGACCATCAGCTCAACAATCGTCAGACCTGACACATAAACAGGAGAGCGATCTGCAAGTTTGCTCATGGTTCCTGTTTACCCTGGCCTGCACCTAGATTCCAGGAAAACAAAAACAAAAGCAAAAGGAACTTGGTACCTGAGGTCCCAAAGTAGCAAATGTCTAATTGTCCCATTGGCAAATAAATTCTTACTGGGAGGATTCTTACTCAAAACTCATATATGGATACTAATGAAAATCAGTTGTGATGTTTTAGAACAGAGCCTCTTCACCTGTGGGATCTACAGATCCTTTCTGAGAATCTGAAATTTTATCCGAAATTCTCTGGGTACTTGTATGTTTCCCTGGAAGAAAGCCTCAAAGCTTTCACTACTTACTTGAAGGACATCTGTACCCCTAACACCATATAAAATTATTGACGTGTAAGTAAAGTTGACATGGAAAAAAATTGTCCACAATCCACTATTAGATAAAAACAACAACAAAAACTTATCAAGTATTTTTATGTGGCATTCTACTGTTGTCCAAACAATACACGTATTTGCAGAAAAATTTTTGAAATCTACACTAAAAATATTAAATCTGGCTACCTCTGTTTTTCAGGATTATGAATGATTTTTTTTAATTTTGTTCTTTTTTTTTAAAGATTTTATTTATTTATTTATTTATTTATTTATTTATTTATTTATTTGACAGACAGAGATCACAAGTAGGCAGAGAGAGAGAAGAAGGGAAGCAGGCTCCCAATGAGCAGAGAGCCCTATGTGGGGCTCGATCTCAGGACCCTGGGATCATGACCTGTGCTGAAGGCAGAGGCTTTAACCCACTGAGCCACCCAGGCGCCCCATTATTTTGTTCTTTATGCTTTCACATGTTTGGCTTTTTTTTAGAATCTGCAAAAGCCTGGCAAATGTTATTTTCAAACTGATTTTAAAAAGCCTTTATATCTTAGGGGTGCCTGGGTGGCTCAGTGGGTTAAAGCCTCTGCCTTTGGCTCAGGTCATGATCTCAGGGTCCTAGGAATTGAGCCCCACATCGGGCTCTCTGCTCAGCAGGGAACCTGCTTCCTCCTCTCTCTCTCTGCCTGCCTCTCTGCCTGCTTGTGATCTCTGTCTGTCAAATAAATAAGTAAAATCTTTAGGGGAAAAAAAGTCTTTATATCTTAGTCCATACCTTCCTCCCAGTACTTTGATTTCCCAAGTGACTCGTGATTCTCCATCTACACTGTGTGACCTGGGTAACAAGAATCTACACTCCAGTCCAGGAATGCCATCCATGGTCAGATGGCCATTTCTGAGTTGTAAAATCTGGAGGCACAAATGTTAGGCCAGTTCAGGTTTGAAGACAGGCCATTACTTTTGTAAGAAAAGAGCACCGGCAGCTTTGAAAAAGAAGAGGAAGGAAACAGAAGAAAAACTGTGTTATGTAGAGAGAGTTCAAACTTTCAGGATGCTTCAAACTCTTCAGCTCTGCAGCCAAAACCGGAAAATAAGGTTTATTATCAAATGCCCTATGAGAGTTTTTATTTTGCTAATTGTAGTATAGTCAACATACAATATGTTTGTTTCATATAATACAACATAAAACAACTGTCACTCATGTGTTCATACAACATATGAACAACATAGTTTGCATAGATGACAAACCATAATTCCCCATGGTTTGGGGGTTGCGGATCTCACTTCTATACATTAGGAAATGTTCACTATGTAAGTTTAATTACTGTGTATCACTCTACAAAATTGTTGTAGTGTTATTGACTATATTCCCTATGCTGAATTACTATTTTGTGTTTGTGGCAGAATTGAGGAACTCATCCAAAGGCTAGAAAGTAGATACGTTACTCAAGGAGAAGCTGGTAAACTGTCCAGAGCTTGGCTTACTATTAGAAGTCCTGTTCATGTGCAGGATTTGGAAAGTGGAAGTCTTAGGGCATTTGGGATGCAGAAAGCATCCCAAGGTTGCTTGGGTTGCTAAATCTGCCAAGGTTGCCAGATTTAGTAATAAAATTCAGGATGCCTCATTAAATGTAAATTTCATCTATATGACAAAATTTGTCCTGGTATAAGTATGTCCCAAGCCCTACTCATACTAACAATTATTTAATTGTGTCATTGAAATTCAAATTTAACAGACCACCCTGTATTTTATCTGGCCATCCTATTCCACAAAGAACAAGGAAGGACCAAGATATGGGCATATTTTCTCACCCTAAACAGACAATGTACATGCAGCAGGGAGAGAGCATAGAGATGCAGGGTGTCTGGGAGCTAAGGAAAAGGTCTTTAAGGAGCCAGAAAAAGCTCCTGGAAGTACAGGGAAGCAAGGAGCTATATAAAGCTTCTCTTGCTCCCATGTAAGAAATTCAGATCTTTCTAATGTTGGTCTTCTGGTGGTTAAACCAATATTACCCCAAAAGCAGAAGGTAGAGAAGCCCAGGAAAGTCCCAGCATGCGTAGTATGCAGACAGACGGCAAAAGGAACGTGCTCATGGCAAAGGGTAAACCTCAGAAGTGCTGCACTTGGAGTTGAAGTAAGTGTTGGTTGATTATGCTTAGCTTTCCCTGCAGCCAAGATTTCAACACTTCATCTGAATAACTTGCACCTTGCAAAATTGTTTTCCAGAAAAAGCCCCTCTGAAAAATACAATCATATGATTTAAAAAAAAAAAAAAAGAATGGTGGAAAAAAGACGCGTGTTGATGCCTAGGTCTATATGACACCAAATGAAGGAAAAATGGAAAAATACCATCCCTCCAGATGTTTCATCTAGGTAGTAATAGGGAACATGTTTGCTTTCCTTACACGGACATTTGGTATGTAAATGCAGACCATTATGATGATATTGAAAAGTATTGATTAGAAAATCAGAAAATTGTCCTTTTTGCATCCTTCACAGATGGCCCTGGAAATATTTTCTGTCAATGTATTTTTAACGTAACTTACAAACAGAATTATTTACATAGTAACTAGCCCTGCAAACTGTTACAGCAAATGAAAACACTGAAATGACTTCTCAGCCTTCTG
Organism: Neogale vison; assembly: GCF_020171115.1. Taxonomy (NCBI): domain Eukaryota; kingdom Metazoa; phylum Chordata; class Mammalia; order Carnivora; family Mustelidae; genus Neogale; species Neogale vison. The sequence continues at coordinate 11,177,260 of NC_058100.1, forward strand.
TTTTGCATGGAGTACACCCCCCAACTTTATTCTCTGAGCATCTGATTGAGGAAGTCCTTAGCTTCCCAGGGACAAAGAGTTCAAATCCCACTGAAACCAGCCTGTCTTCTCTCCACATACTATCCTTGTGAGTGCAGCCTACCAGACAGCTGGAGTCTGAGCGAAAGTACCTACAGTTTGATGGGGGGAAGCTGAACCACCATACATGACTTGAAATAAAGGGTTGATTATAGGCACCAGACCAGACATAATTGGGGAATCTGGTGAAGAAGTCTGTTGGAGGCTTCTGCATCAGAAAGGGACCCTGCAGTCACTATGGGTCAGCAGAGAAAGCAATAGGAAGATGAAGTGAACATGAACCGGGGAGACAAAGGACAACCTCGAACCCATGTCTCACTCCTATTACTTCCAACCTCAACATTATAGATAACCTACAGAAGAAGCTGGTGCCCTGTGTCACAAAGCTGCATGAGGTTCCTGGCCCAGAATTCCCAGAACCTACAAGAAGACCTCTGCTGGGACCTGGAGAAGCTCTGGAACCAGATGTTGCCCCACACCCATAAGATGAAACTGCAGATCAGTTATGGCACAGGTGAGCCACAGAGGTGCCTGGCACACTCACCCCCAAATCATAATGGCAGCCACTTCCCTTTCACCTTCCAAATCTCCTGCAAACTTCTCTTCTGCCAATCCCTGCCTAGAACCACACAGGGAAGGGGATTCTGGGGCCCACAGCCTGCCCACACAGCATCAAACCTTCACACGGTATGAAGCCTGATTCCCTGTTCTGCCAGAATCTAGCTGGGCAAATTTAACAGACTATTTAATCTCACTAAACTTCTGCTTCTTCATCTGTATGGATAAAAATTAAGTCATTCTCAAAGCAAATGTACCAAGTGCTCAGCACATACAAATGAACCCAGGTTCCTGCTTTCATCCTGTTTATAGCATTTGGGTAACAATATCTTCACTGAAATGTTGTTTGTATCTAATAAGATAGTGAAAGGACATTAGCGCATAGAAAGGACTCAATCTATGTTACTGACCCCAATTCATTGTTAGAGCAAGCTGACCTTTACAACGTCTGAGGAGTTGGCCCTCCTTTGGACTTCCCCACACGTGGACCTGGAGAACCACCATCAGGAACAACCCACCCATGAGTAGATTCCTAATGCCATTTATGGTCATTCCCAGCTTTTTAAAGGATGCCCCAATCTGCTTCCTTACCATGAAAACCCTAGAAACCTCAGCTCCCCTTTCTTTAGAGTCACACACAGAGAAGAATCTATTAAGGAAAAGAGGGTGAAATCTGCCAGGCAGGAAAGCTCAGGTAGGGAAGGAAGGTGCTCACTTTCCAGATGGCTGTGGTCCTATTGTAGACACTGCCATAGTTACTGTCAGATGGGATGGTGAGCACAGAAAGAAAATGGTCTCCAGTCAGGTCTGGGAGGGCCAGAACAGAACTTCAAGGAGAACATAGCAAACACCCCCCCACACACCCCTACCGCTTACCTCACTTGAAGTCTTGTTAGTGCCATAATTTCCAACTGGGCAACAACCACATCTGCCTCCTTTCTGTTTTCTCTACTATCTTCGTGGCAAGCTGGTGGTTGGGTGTTGTAGGTGGCTTCTCTGCTGTGGTTTTCAACATTTTGTAGCCCAAAGCCTAGCTATCCCTTCTGCATGGAACAGCTGTGATTTATAATCTGCAGTCAAGTGGTTCCCCAGCTAGGGAGTATTGGGAACACAGAGGGTCTTTCTGCATAACAAGTATGATTCTATCCTGGTGCACGGATAGGCCCCAACATGAGCGTCCGAACACAGTTCAAGACTAAGGACTTAGTAAGAAACACCATGTTTACCTGCTAAAACAAAACCCTTCTGGTATTAGTTAACTAACTGCAAAAGGAGAGATCTTACCTTACTTTTTACAGTCTCTGACCTTGTCATTTGAATAGTCACATACACAGATATGTATTATCTCTCCTCCCTTACTCTTCCCTCCCCCTCTCCCTCTTCATATATTGTCATGTTGAACCTCCGCCTGGACTACTAGTTCTTCTTCTATAGTCATATTTATGAATTCGGATCGTTATGAAACATAATTACACTCTGGAAATGATACAGTATTTGGATGTCAAAAAGAAGTCATCATTCTTCGAAATAGATGGCTGGTAGCTTTCTCAAGAAATCATTTTATGAACTCAAGTTTAAAAAAATGAATATATGTTCCTCTTTTCGCTTCCTCTTTTGAGCAATTTTATGATTGAAAAAAAGACATTTTACCACAATGGAAAATACCTCATTTTTCCATTAAAATGTACTCTTTTTTTCTCAACAGTTTTCAATCCACTTCCTTGTCCATTGGGTTAAAGGGAGCTGTTTCTAGGAGACAAAGTCAAGGTCTCAGCAAGGAAGGCGGGAAAGGAGGTGCTGGGCTAGTATGTCTGTTAACCACCCAACACTAGGACAACCATGGCTGTGTCAACAATCGCACCAAAGGAGCCAGGTGGAAAGTTGAGAACAAATCACACTATTGATTGGCAGTTCCATCTCCTTTGTGCCAGACTGATTTCCCCCACTGTTGGAGGCATTGGCTCTATCAGCCTTTTTAATAGGCAGTGGGCCCAGACTAGAAATGTTCATAGGGCATATACCATTCATATCATTAAAAGGAAAGAGTCCACATGGCCCAACATCTAGCTGAAACTTGGTTGAAAAAATAAAACTGAGATTACTGGTGAAGTGAACAGCAGTGTTCAATTGGTTGAATTTTAAGCTTTTTTTTAATAATCCCAGGGAAGGCTTCCATCTCTTCTGGTTAAATATCAATTTCTCCCCTCGAAGTAGTCTTCCAGAGACAAATAAGAAACAATCAAATATACTCATGCCTAATATGCTATAAATCAAGGGTTTGATCAAATGCTTTGCTCTTCAACTTGATATTTTTCGTTAGTTAGTAAGTCACAATGTCATCAAAGAGAAAATAAGGAAGCTACAGAGAGTTCAGAATTTGGCTCCCCACCTAATTTTACCCTCACAAGTTGAGATTTCCTTATTGACAATAAAATTCTTCCCTTTTTTTTTATTCATCTTCCCAGAAGGCTCAAATATCTTCCCAAAGACTGAGATATGTGGGTAGACAACTTCAACCCCACAATTATCTCAGGGTTTGGACATGCCCTCCACATGGGTGTGTTATTCATAGCATAAAGACAGATCGTCCTGTCCTTAATAGTTTAGCTTTCTGAAGTATATGATGCTTATACTAAGGAATAACAGGGAGGGCATGGGGAGATGGAGAGGAGAAGTGAGTTGGGGGAAATTAGAGAGGGAAATGAACCATGAGAGACTACAGATTCTGAGAAACAAACTGACGGTTTTGGAGGGGAGAGTGGTGGGGGGGTGGGTATTATGGAGGGCACGTATGGTATGGAGCACTGGGTGTGGTGCATAAACAATGAATTCTGGAACACTGAAAAGAAATTTTTAAAAAGTATATGATGGATAAAATACATCACTCTCTTGACAATCTGTTCTATATGGACAAAAAGGAGAGGTGCTCATAAGGTCCAAGTAAATTAAATTTATAGATACCATAAAATATCATCATTACCTCTCAATTCTCTCTCTCTCTCTCTCACACACACACACACACACACACACACACACACCCCTATGTATAGACATATAGGTGGTGTTTCTCACAAGAAATCAATTAATTTAATCCATTGACTCCTCCTGGGGAATGTGCTACTAAGCAGTAACATCTACCTAAGATGAGAAACACTGAAGATGAAGAGGAAAAACAAATAGTTGGAATAATCTTCATGCTAGACTATAACTGAAACCCTAAGTAACCTGAATTGGCTGAAATTCTTTCTTTTTTATTGTTTTTTTCCCCCAAATAAGCTGCATGAGACTGTGGTGCTAAAATAGAAATACAGTAGAATCATGTTATTGCAAAAATTTGGCAAAGCTACCAGTGAAATCATGTCCCTTGAAACATAACAACCGCACATAGTAAAAGCACAATCCCTCTCAGCACGTCCATAAACAGGGTGTTAGCCCCGTTCCTCAGAGTCAACACTATAAAAGGGTTCCCGCATATTTAGTGAACCCACATTCAACTCAGTAATTCTTATCTTGCCATTAGTGTAGCGTGTTAAAATCCATGTCCCAGTAAATTGCTGTGCGGTACGTGAAGTGTATTAAAAGTACATGAGGTAAAGTTGTGCTCATTAAATCTCACTCCAATGTCTGATTATTAGAGTATCATTTTCCCATCCCTATCATTATAATTATTGCATTCTTTCATGGTGTTTGCCCTGGACTGTGGAGGGGTCATGTGGGTGAAGGAGAGCAGGACTTTTTTGCAATCAAAAGAGAGACAGAAAAAAATAGTGTTGAGAATTTTTTTTTTAGCCCCCACACATTGTACCTAGTGGGGCCAAGCCTTGTCAAGCCACCCAGTTGCTGGCATGGTGCCTCCTTCACAACAATGCTCACAATCTAATTACCAGGCTTCAACCGCCATTGTGGGAGGCTCCCGTGTGGAACGTTAGGTTAACAGGCAAGGACGCTGCTGAGCCAGGCTTCCCCAAGGCTCAGGGCGATTGGAGTTTCCCCATGGAGAGGGTGTTCCCTGCTTGCCTCCAGTTAAATGGTTCCACCGCCCCACTGTGTTTGCTGGCACGGCACAGATCCCTTCCACGGAGCACCATGTCTTTTCACCTCCGTCAGGAGCAAAGGAATGTATCTGAGAACGTGTGAGAGCCCACAGATTGTCCAAGGCTGTGTTTAAAGCGAAGCAGAAGTGGGATGGCTTACGTTTTCCGTTTCAGCGATGTGGCTCCTCTGAGGTGATGGTGGGGCTGCTCCAGGAGGAAAGGGGAGTGAAGCGCAGGCCCGGACCCCTCCTCGCCCTGGGCGTTCGCCCATCTAGACAAGTGGAAAACAGCAATGTCCCCCATTCTTCCCTGGGAGGTGCCCGGATGAGCTGACATCAAGGAGCTCTTTGAGTTACAAGTGGAAGGGCAGCATGGTTAAGGTGAGGAAAGGGGAGAGAGAGGAGGTCATTGCCACCTCATCTTCCTATGGTTTAGACTTAATTAGCTGCTCCCAAGACTGGACATGGGGCAGACACTAGCCCCTTTTGGAGGCTGATGGAATCCAAATGGGGAGGAGACCCTTCAGGAAGGAAGCTGTGTCTTTCATAGACCCTATATGAGAGCAGGACAGGCAAAAAATTCAGGGCGAAAATAATACTGATTTTTCTAGAGTTAGTGCTATGAAGAGACAATGGAGGAGGAGGAAGAGGAGGAGGTAAAGAAGCTGCTGCTAAGGTTATTTGAACATTTTGTATTTTAAGAGCCTAGGATGATGCCACTGGCCACAGTCTGGCATTCAGAGCGTCTCGGGAGAAAAGGGGCTGCTGCCAGAAGGTGAGTGTATGCAGTCCAGAAATCATGAGACCTGCAGGACATTTGGAGGCAACAATATATAAAATCCACAAGGCTCATGCTGATGTCTTTCCTAGAATTCAACTAGAAAGCCTCATTTCCCTTCTTGAAAACAGCCTTTTCGAGTTTTATTTCTCCAAAATAAAATCTTCCTTCCCTCCAGATCTGTTTCTCTCTTCAGAGCAGTACAACTTTTCCTGGCATTGAAGAACACCAAAACAATTTCCCCAGGAGAAATAGATTTATATAAAAGTTCTTTCAAATTCAGCATGGAAAATCCCACATCATTCATTCATTCATTCATTCAGCAATTAACTTCTATATGCCAACCAGTGTGCTCAGTGCAGGACAGAAGTGCCACCAATGGCCTCCTCTGCTAATATTTGGGAGCTTTGTATTAAATCAGGTCTACGTACTTTCTATGTAGAGAGAGTCCTCTTATGTTTGTGTCATATATAGATATATATAACTCTGTGTGTATATATATGACAACTGTAACAAAATGTAATATATATTATATATGTATATTATTATACTATATATGTATATTATATATTTATATATATTTCAAAATTTTTAATTGTACTTAGCAGGAGGAATAGAGAAAAGTATAAGTTTTCCATCTTCCCCAAAACAGAAGTTCCTATTAGATGTGGTTTTTTTTTTTAAGTAATTGGTATAGAGCAAATGATTCATCCGTAATGACAAAGCCACTTAACTTCTGAATGTCTTCAGCTATGTCTAAATGGTAACAAAATACACAATCAATTCTTCTAAAAGTCTAGCTAATCATATTTAATAACATAGGGAAATATTTACCAAATACACTTATGTGAAAAAGCAGACCATAGGATAAAATGTGGACCATGATTCCAAGCACATAAAAATTATGTATAAACACACATAAAGATAAACAGATATAGACTGATGAATAGATAGGCAGATAGATACACATGATAGGTAAATAGACAGACAGACAGACAGACAGGAAAAACGCACCTAAAATGTTGAATGAGTGATGTGTGATAGAGTTATGGATATTTTTATGTATATCTTTCCATACTTACAAAATCATGTAAAGTATTACAATGTCCACAATACCCAAAGTCATCTATAGATTCAATGCAATCCCTGTCAAAATACCAACGGCATTTTTCAAAGACATAGAAAATACCATTCAAAAATTTGTCCGGATCTACAAAAGCAATTCTGAGAAATTCCAACTCTGGAAATATCAGACTTCCTGATATCAAATTTCATTACAAAGCTACAGGAATCAAAACAGTATGGCACTGACATAAAAACAGACACATGGGGGAGGAGTCAAGATGGCGGAGAAGTAGCAGGCTGAGACTACTTCAGCTAGCAGGAGATCAGCTAGAGAGCTTATCTAAAGATTGCAAACACCTGCAAATCCATCGGCAGATGGAAGAGAAGAACAGCAATTCTAGAAACAGAAAAACAACCACTTTCTGAAAGGTAGGACTGGCGAAGAAGTAAATCCAAAGCGACGGGAAGATAGACCCCCGGGGGAGGGGCCGGCTCCCGGCAAGCGGCGGAGCAACGGAGCACAAAATCGGGACTTTTAAAAGTCTGTGCCACTGAGGGACATCGCTCCAGAGGCTAAACCGGGGCGAAGCCCATGCGGGGTCAGCGTGACCTCGGGTCTCGCAGGGTCACAGAAAGATCGGGAGTGACTGAGTGTTGCAGAGCTTGCGGATATTGGAACGGGAAAGCCGGCTACAGAGACAGAGCCGACAGTAAGCTCGCAGCTCGGTGTTGCCTTGAGCCAGTCGTGGGCTCGGTGAGCTCGGAGCGCGGCCGGAGGTTGGGCAGACGGGAGTTACTAGGAGCTGTTCGCTTAGGCCGCACTGGGGAGCGGGGCCCCGGGCTCTCGGCTCCTCCGGGCCGGAGACCAGGAGGCCGCCATTTTCATTCCTGTCCTCCGGAACTCTACGGAAAGCACTCAGGGAACAAAAGCTCCTGAAAGCAAAGCCTAGCGGATCACTCAGCCCGGCCCCTGCTAAGGGCGGTGCAATTCCGCCTGGGGCAAAGACACTTGAGAATCACTACAACAGGCCCCTCCCCCAGAAGATCAACAAGAAATCCAGGCAAGACCAAGTTCACCTACCAAGGAGTGCAGTTTCAATATCAAGGAGAGCAGCAGAATTCCAGAGGAGGAGAAAACAAACCACGGAACTCATGGCTTTCTCCCTGTGATTTTTTAGTCTTGCAGTTAATTTAATTTTTTTTCTTTTTCATTTTTTTTTCTCTTCTTCTGCTAAAATTTTTTTAAACTTTTACCCTTTTCTTTTTTAACGTTTTTTAACTAGTTTATATAATATATATTTTTTTATACTTTTTTTATTCGTTTTTTTAATTCTTTTTTTTCTTTTTTTTTCTTTCTTTCTTTATTTTTGAACCTCTTTTTATCCCCAAATCAGAAGAGATCCCAATCTCTTCAATCTCTTTTTTTAATTCTTTTTTTAATTCTTGATTGAATTTTTAATTCAATCTCTTTTTTTAATTCTTTTTTTTCTTTCTTTCTTTTTGAACCTCTTTTTATCCCAAAATCAGAAGATACCTCAATCAGAAGAGATTGGGAGATCCCAATCAGAAGAGATCCCAATCAGAGGAGATCCCTCACCCAATCGTGAGGGGGGAGAAATCCCCCCTCACGATTTGGGATCTCTTCTGATTAGGTTAAAGCATATTTTCCTGGGATTGTTGCCACCCTTTTAGTATTTTACTTGCTCCTTCATATACTCTTACCTGGACAAAATGACAAGGCGGAAAAATTCACAACAAAAAAAAGAACAAGAGGCAGTACCGAAGGCTAGGGACCTAATCAATGCAGACATTGGTAATATGTCAGATCTAAGGTTCAAAATGACAATTCTCAAGGTTCTAGCCGGGCTTGAAAAAAGCATGGAAGATATTAGAAAACCCTCTCCAGAGATATAAAAGCCCTTTCTGGAGAAATAAAAGAACTAAAATCTAACCAAGTTGAAATCAAAAAAGCTATTAATGAGGTTCAATCAAAAATGGAGGCTCTCACTGCTAGGATAAATGAGGCAGAAGAAAGAATTAGCGATATAGAAGACCAAATGACAGAGAATAAAGAAGCTGAGCAAAAGAGGGACAAACAGCTACTGGACCATGAGGGGAGAATTCGAGAGATAAGTGACACCATAAGACGAAACAACATTAGAATAATTGGGATTCCAGAAGAAGAAGAAAGAGAGAGGGGAGCAGAAGGTATACTGGAGAGAATTATTGGGGAGAATTTCCCCAATATGGCAAAGGGACCGAGCATCAAAATTCAGGAGGTTCAGAGAACGCCCCTCAAAATCAATAAGAATAGGCCCACACCCCGTCACCTAATAGTAAAATTTACAAGCCTTAGTGACAAAGAGAAAATCCTGAAAGCAGCCCGGGAAAAGAAGTCTGTAACATACAATGGTAAAAGTATTAGATTGGCAGCTGACTTATCCACAGAGACCTGGCAGGCCAGAAAGAGCTGGCATGATATTTTCAGAGCACTAAACGAGAAAAACATGCAGCCAAGAATACTATATCCAGCTAGGCTATCATTGAAAATAGAAGGAGAGATTAAAAGCTTCCAGGACAAACAAAAACTGAAAGAATTTACAAACACCAAACCAGCTCTACAGGAAATACTGAAAGGGGTCCTCTAAGCAAAGAGAGAGCCTACAAGTGGTAGATCAGAAAGGAACAGAGACAATATACAGTAACAGTCACCTTATAGGCAATAAAATGGCACTAAAATCATATCTCTCAATAGTTACCCTGAATGTTAATGGACTAAATGCCCCAATCAAAAGACACAGGGTATCAGAATGGATAAAAAAACAAAACCCATCTATATGTTGCCTCCAAGAAACTCATTTTAAGCCCGAAGATACCTCCAGATTTAAAGTGAGGGGATGGAAAAGAATTTACCATGCTAATGGACATCAGAAAAAAGCAGGAGTGGCAATTCTTATATCAGATCAATTAGATTTTAAGCCAAAGACTATAATAAGAGATGAGGAAGGACACTATATCATACTCAAAGGGTCTGTCCAACAAGAAGATCTAACAATTTTAAATATCTATGCCCCCAACGTGGGAGCAGCCAACTATATAAACCAATTAATAACAAAATCAAAGAAACACATCAACAATAATACAATAATAGTAGGGGACTTTAACACTCCCCTCACTGAAATGGACAGATCATCCAAGCAAAAGATCAACAGGGAAATAAAGGCCTTAAATGATACACTGGATGAGATGGACATCACAGATATATTCAGAACATTTCATCCCAAAGCAACAGAATACACATTCTTCTCTAGTGCACATGGAACATTCTCCAGAATAGATCACATCCTCGGTCCTAAATCAGGACTCAACCGGTATCAAAATATTGGGATCATTCCCTGCATATTTTCAGACCACAATGCTCTGAAGCTAGAACTCAACCACAAGAGGAAGTTTGGAAAGAACCCAAATACATGGAGACTAAACAGCATCCTTCTAAAGAATGAATGGGTCAACCGGGAAATTAAAGAAGAATTGAAAAAAATCATGGAAACAAATGATAATGAAAATACAACGGTTCAAAATCTGTGGGACACAACAAAGGCAGTCCTGAGAGGAAAATATATAGCAGTACAAGCTTTTCTCAAGAAACAAGAAAGGTCTCAGGTACACAACCTAACCCTACACCTAAAGGAGCTGGAGAAAGAACAAGAAAGAAACCCTAAGCCCAGCAGGAGAAGAGAAATCATAAAGATCAGAGCAGAAATCAATGAAATAGAAACCAAAAAAACAATAGAACAAATCAACGAAACTAGGAGCTGGTTCTTTGAAAGAATTAATAAAGTTGATAAACCCCTGGCCAGACTTATCAAAAAGAAAAGAGAAAGGACCCAAATAAATAAAATCATGAATGAAAGAGGAGAGATCACAACTAACACCAAAGAAATACGAACTATTATAAGAACATACTATCAGCAACTCTACACCAACAAATTTGACAATCTGGAAGAAATGGATGCATTCCTAGAAACATATAAACTACCAAAATTGAACCAGGAAGAAATAGAAAGCCTGAACAAACCCATAACCAGTAAGGAGATTGAAACAGTCATTAAAAATCTCCAAACAAACAAAAGCTCAGGGCCAGATGGCTTCCCCGGGGAATTCTACCAAACATTTAAAGAAGAACTAATTCCTATTCTCCTGAAACTGTTCCAAAAAATAGAAATGGAAGGAAAACTTCCAAACTCATTTTATGAGGCCAACATCACCTTGATCCCAAAACCAGACAAGGATCCCATCAAAAAAGAGAGCTATAGACCCATATCCTTGATGAACACAGATGCGAAAATTCTCACCAAAATACTAGCCAATAGGATTCAACAGTACATTAAAAGGATTATTCACCACGACCAAGTGGGATTTATCCCAGGGCTGCAAGGTTGGTTCAACATCCGCAAATCAATCAATGTGATACAACATATCAACAAAAGAAAGAACAAGAACCATATGATACTCTCAATAGATGCTGAAAAAGCATTTGACAAAGTACAGCATCCCTTCCTGATCAAAACTCTTCAAAGTGTAGGGATAGAGGGCACATACCTCAATATCATCAAAGCCATCTATGAAAAACCCACCGCAAATATCATTCTCAATGGAGAAAAACTGAAAGCTTTTCCACTAAGGTCAGGAACACGGCAGGGATGTCCATTATCACCACTGCTATTCAACATAGTACTAGAAGTCCTAGCCTCAGCAATCAGACAACAAAAGGAAATTAAAGGCATCCAAATCAGCAAAGAAGAAGTTAAATTATCACTCTTCGCAGATGATATGATACTCTATGTGGAAAACCCAAAAGACTCCACTCCAAAACTGCTAGAACTTGTACAGGAATTCAGTAAAGTGTCAGGATATAAGATCAATGCACAGAAATCAGTTGCATTTCTCTACACCAACAACAAGACAGAAGAAAGAGAAATTAAGGAGTCAATCCCATTTACAATTGCACCCCAAACCATAAGATACCTAGGAATAAACCTAACCAAAGAGGCACAAAATCTATACTCAGAAAACTATAAAGTACTCATGAAAGAAATTGAGGAAGACACAAAGAAATGGAAAAATGTTCCATGCTCCTGGATTGGAAGAATAAATATTGTGAAAATGTCTATGCTACCTAAAGCAATCTACACATTTAATGCAATTCCTATCAAAGTACCATCCATCTTTTTCAAAGAAATGGAACAAATAATTTTAAAATTTATATGGAACCAGAAAAGACCTCGAATAGCCAAAGGGATATTGAAAAAGAAAGCCAAAGTTGGTGGCATCACAATTCCGGACTTCAAGCTCTATTACAAAGCTGTCATCATCAAGACAGCATGGTACTGGCACAAAAACAGACACATAGATCAATGGAACAGAATAGAGAGCCCAGAAATAGACCCTCAACTCTATGGTCAACTAATCTTTGACAAAGCAGGAAAGAATGTCCAATAGAAAAAAGACAGCCTCTTTAATAAATGGTGTTGGGAAAATTGGACATCCACGTGCAGAAAAATGAAATTGGACCATTTTCTTACACCACACACAAAAATAAACTCAAAATGGATTAAGGACCTCAATGTGAGAAAGGAATCCATCAAAATTCTTGAGGAGAACACAGGCAGCAACCTCTTCGACCTCAGCCACAGCAACATCTTCCTAGGAACATCGCCAAAAGCAAGGGAAGCAAAGGCAAAAATGAACTGTTGGGATTTCATCAAGATCAAAAGCTTTTGCACAGCAAAGGAAACAGTTAACAAAATCAAAAGACAACTGACAGAATGGGAGAAGATATTTGCAAACGACATATCAGATAAAGGACTAGTGTCCAAAATCTATAAAGAACTTAACAAACTCAACACCCAAAGAACAAATAATCCAATCAAGAAATGGGCAGAGGACATGAACAGACGTTTCTGCAAAGAAGACATCCAGATGGCTAACAGACACATGGAAAAGTGCTCCATATCATTCGCCATCAGGGAAATACAAATCAAAACTACAATGAGATATAACCTCATACCAGTCAGAATGGCAAAAATCAACAAGTCAGGAAATGACAGATGCTGGCGAGGATGCGGAGAAAGGGGAACCCTCCTACACTGTTGGTGGGAATGCAACCACTCTGGAAAACAGCATGGAGGTTCCTCAAAATGTTGAAAATAGAACTGCCCTATGACCCAGCAATTGCACTACTGGGAATTTACCCTAAAGATACAAACGTAGTGATCCAAAGGGGCACGTGCACCCGAATCTTTATAGCAGCAATGTCCACAATAGCCAAACTATGGAAAGAACCTAGATGTCCATCAACAGATGAATGGATCAAGAAGATGTGGTATATATACACAATGGAATACTATGCAGCCATCAAAAGAAACGAAATCTTGCCATTTGCGACAACATGGATGGAACTAGAGCGTATCATGCTTAGTGAAATAAGTCAAGTGGAGAAAGAGAACTATCATATGATCTCCCTGATATGAGGAAGTAGTGATGCAACATGGGAGCTTAAGTGGGTAGGAGAAGAATCCATGAAACAAGATGGGATAGGGAGGGAGACAAACCATAAGTGACTCTTAATCTCACGAAACAAACTGTGGGTTGCTGGGGAGAGGGGGGTTGGGAGAAGGGGGGTAGGATTATGGACATTGGGGAGGGTATGTGCTTTTGGGTAAATTGGAAGGGGTGGTGAACCATGAGAGACTATGGACTCTGAAAAACAATCTGAGGGGTTTGAAGTGACGGAGGGGTGGGAGGTTGGGGTACCAGGTGGTGGGTATTATAGAGGGCACGGCTTGCATGGAGCACTGGGTGTGGTGAAAAAATAATGAATACTTTTTTTCTGAAAATAAATAAATTGGAAAAAAATTTAAAAAAATAAAAAAATAAAAAAAAAACAGACACATGGACTAATGGAGCAGAATCAAAAGCCCAGAGATAAACTCAAACACATCCATCAAAGGATAATTGACAAGGGAGCCAGATATTCTCAGTGGGGAAAGGATAATCTCTTCAATAGATTGTACTAGGAAAACTGGATATTCACATGCAAAAGAATACAATTGGACCTTGATTTTACATCACTTACAAAAATAAACTCAAAATGGGTTAAGGACCAATGAAACAAGATGGTACCAGGGAGGGAGACAAACCATAAGACACTCTTAATTTCAGGAAATAAACCGAGGGTTCCTTGGGGGCTGGGGGGAAAGAAGGGGGTGGCTGGGTGATGGACATTGGGGAGGGTATGTGCTGTGGTGAGTGTTGTAGCGTTGTGAATTGTGTAAGACTGATGATTCATAGACCTGTACCCCTGAAGCAAATAATACATTATGTTTTAATAAAAATAAATAAATGGATAGATAAATAAATAAATAACGATTAAGGGCCTAAATGTAAGACCTGAATCTATAAAACTACTAAAAGAATACATATGAGAAAATTTCCTTAACATTGCTCTTGGCAATGACTTTTTGGATACAGTACTGAAAGCACAAGGAACAAAATCAAAAATAAACAAGCAGGACTACATTAAACTAAAAAGCATCTGCACAGCAAAGGAAAGAACATAACGAAAAAAGAACCTATAAAATGAGAGACAGTATTTACAAACTATCTATCTGATAAGAGGTTAATGTTCCAAGTATATAAGAATCCCATGTAACTCAATATCCAAACCAGCAAGCAAAGAAATGATCTGATTTTAAAATGAGCAGAGGAGGGGCTCCTGGGTGGCTCAGTCAGTTAAGTTATCTGCCTTCAGCTCCCGGAGTCCTGCTTCTCCCTCTCCTTCTAGTCCTCCCCTGCTCATGCTTTCTCAAATAAATAAACAAAATCTTTTTTTTTTAATGAGCAGAGGGACTGAAGAGATATTTTTCCAAAGAAAAACAGACAAGTGTCCAACAGGTACATCAAAAAACATATATCATTAATCATTAGGCAAGTACAAATCAAAATGATAATGAGCTATCACCTCACACCTGCTAGAGTAGCTATTATCAGAGACAAGAGATTACAAGTGTGGGTAAGGATGTGGAGAAAAGGGAATGCTTGTGCACTGTTGGTAGAAATGTAAATTAGTACAGCCACCATGAGAAACAGTGTGGAGTTTCCTTAAAATTTAAAGATAGAACTCCCTGGTGATGATCCAGCAATGCCACTTCTGGGTGCATATCCAAAGGGGAAAAAAGCACTATCTCAAAGAGGTATCTGTGCCTTCATGTTCGGTGTAGCATCATGCACAATTGCCAAAACACAGAAACAACCTAAGTGTCTATCAATGATGATGCATAAAGAAGATACCGTGTGTGTATATATGAACACACACACACACACACACACACAATAGAATATGACTCAGCCACAAAAAAGAATGAAATCTTGTCATTTGCACCAACATGGACGGACCTAGAGGGTATTATTAACTGAAATCAGTCAAACAGAGAAAGAAAAATACTGTATGATCTCACTTATATGTGGAATCTAAAAAAAGTCCAACTCCTAGAAACAGAGTAGAATGGTAGTTGCCAGGGGATGGAGACTGAGGAAAACAGAATGATATTGGTCAAAGGGTACAAAAGCCCGGTCATAGGGTGAATAAACTCTGAAGATCTAGCATAGTGTGATGATTATAGTCAGCAATACTATATTATATACTTGAAAGTTGCTAAAACAATAGACTTAGAGTTGCCCGAGTGGCTGAGTCAGCTAGCATCTGCCTTCAGCTCAGGTCATGATCTCAGGGTCCTGGGACTGAACCCCTCATTGAGCTACGATGCTCAGCGGGAAGTCTGCTTCTCCTTCTCCCTCTGCCCCTTCCCCATCTCATGTGTGTTCTCTCTCTCTCTCAAAATCTGTCTCTATCACAAAGAAATAAAATCTTAAAAAAAAATAAATAGATCTTAAATGTTCTTACCACCAAAAAAAAAAAAAAAGGAAAAAGGAAAAAAGGTAAGCATGTAAGGGGACAGATGTGCTAAGTAACCTTATCGTGGTAATCATTTCATGATGGATACACATATCAAATCATCACCTCATGCACCTTAAACTTATACAGTATTACTTGCCAGTTAGAACTCAATAAAGCTGGGGAAAAACTTAGTGATTACCTCTGAGGACTGGGATTAGATTAAAAAGAGATTTTTTCCCTTTTTATTTTATATTCACTTTCATTACTCATTGCACTAATCATACTTAATTTTTTTAAGTTTTTATTTAAATTCCAGTTAGTTAACACACAGTGTAATATTAGTTTCAGATGTACAATTTACTGATTCAACACTTACATACAAGACCCACTGCTCCTCACAACAAATTAAATGAACTTAATTTTAACCTAAATTAAGTACTTAAAATTTTATTTCTAAATTCAAAATTCAAATACATAAGAATATGATCATTTTGACCATATCTATAATATACGGTAATATACTCTCCAGAAATGAAAAAACTAAGTGGAAAAAATCTGACTAGACATGCCAAATAGCCAGTTCTTTTTCATTTTAATTTTTTTCATTTTCCTCACCAAATTTAGCAGTATTACCCATATAGTATAAGTTTGGCCTTAAAATTAGGTTTTAATATCCTATTTGAAAGGAGCCCAACTACAAATTCCCAATTTTCACAAATTCTTAACTTTTGGAACAGAGAATAGTTCTTCACCCTTGGCAATTAAATTCCAAATGCTATTTTGGGGGCTATCCAGGGGCCTCAGATCACAGAAAATCGTGCAAGTCCTTGTGTGCCTCACTCAGAAAGTAGAGACTAAAATAAAATTCTCCAGACTGACTTCTTCCCGGCCCCTGATACTTCAGTCACTCCGCAGAAGACTGACTGACACCATGTGCTCCCAAAGACGTGCCTGCCAACCCCAACAAGACGGAGAAGATCTCAGAAGTGCTCGAATTCTTGGCTGGGCCAACTGATTTAACAGCCTCTTTATAGAGGATGTTTTTATTTTTGATCCTTTATCCCAGAAATTTGAGTTTCTTGGAATAGAAAATATGAATGTGGGTGGGCCTCCTCATTTCAAAGTCCCTTCCCCTCCCTCTCCCCCACGCCCTTGTTTCACATGTTCCAGTCTTTTCCTCCAAGCACTTTCTTCTCTCTGTGGGCTTTTCTTTCTCCCCATTCCCCTCAGAGACTTTCTCTCCGACTCTTTCTTCATTCCCATGGTTTTCTCTATCCTAGACACAGCCATTGAATCATTCCATGGCTACTCTAAATCAGGCATCAAGATGACCAAAATAAACAAGCAGCAGTAAAGTCTTCTTAATTTTCCAAACATCTCAAACATCAAAGGAGGTCAACTGTGGCAAAAGTCATCTGTTATTTTTAAGTGAATACTTTCTAAAACCCCAGGCTCTCTCCAACAAAGGGCCAGAAATCTGCAGCACTTTTGACAAGTAAGTTGAGTCTCTTAAAACAATTTCAACATTCTTCTGCACTTTCAATCTCCTTCTCCCTTCCTTTCTCATTTGGTCAAAGACATACTAGGAATTTTTTTTTTTCAAAGATTCTATTCTGGTCAACGCCACCTAGAAACAGAGCAAGGAGTTATGAAGTGAATCTCATCCCCAATTACAGTCTTCCCAACAACCATGCTCTCTTAATTCCTTCAGTTTGCATGTAAGGCAAAATGCAGGCTCTTCTGAGGACAGGTGGGTTATGGAACCAGACTAGCTGTGAAGGCTTTTGCAAGTCCCACCCCCTCCATGTGCCTTAGGTTCCTTGTAGTTACTCATTAGAGACATTCACAGATATCACTCTTCTCCTCTGCTCCCAGTTTCATGCTAGCATTTTTCCCTTTTCTACCCTCTTTGAAGGTAGGCATAACCATATCACGTGTGTTGTCCTGAGAAATGTTAGCAGAAATGCATGGATCACCTCTAAGCAAAAACTAAAAACCAGTTCACCAGATTCCTGTTTTCTTTTCCAGAGACCATAGAAGCATATTTCAAAAATGAATCTCCATCATCCTGGGTCCCTACATGACTTCAGTGAGTGGAGTCCCCTCTGCCGCCCCATGTAGAATGTACCCCATGATAGCATATATACTTTAAGCCACTGAGATTTGAAGGTTGTTTTTGATGTATTGTAATCTAACCCATCCTGACTGATATGTTCCTTATCTATCGAATGGGGGTGGTGATAATAACATCTAGCAACACACAGTGTTGCTCTGAAGATCAAATGAGATGACTCATGCAGTAAGTGCCCAATGACTGTTGGTGATGTTTATTTCTGTGAGACACCTCAAGCAAGCTAAACAGATTATTAGAAGCAGATCAACAGCCTTGTCTTATAGATAACTTTGAAGAGTAGAAACAAAGGTTGAAGGCAATGCCACTTAGAATCACTCTAACTGGAAAATATCCTGGTCTTCCCCATCCCTGTCTCCTTATCAATAACTAATTATCCATTATGCACTCTGACCTCCCTACACAGCCCACTCGCATTATGGAAATACATTCTTCCACCTCTTCACCTTCTTGGAATGTCTTCCCAAACCAATCCTGATTCACTCGGGTTATCCCATATCATACAGCGGAGCACTCTTTCAAACGCATATGTCCATAGCAAGCATTGTACGCATTTCTACATAGGTTTCCATAAAATGTCTTTAACTCATTTCATAATTGTCCAATTTTCCTCAAAGGACAGGAACCATGTCCTCTGTTTCTCTAATGCAGTTTCTCTGTTCCTCTGGCAGTTTCCATATTTCCCCAAATGTTCCCTTCCTTATTCCTCTTGCAGTTCGTACTGCAAGATTATCCCCTATGTATCCTTAACCCTCACACCTCAGAACCTATGACAGAGACTTGCATTTAGCCAATGCTCCATTAATGTTCTTTGCTGACTGGCTTAACCTGTGCCAAGACCTACAGAAAAGGTGAAACAAAGGAGGCTTTGTTCAGAATGGATCATCAAAGTGATTGCTACTCCTCCTTCACATAAATTAGGATTTCTTATAATTTGAACATCTTTTAGTATCCAAAGGGATAGCTGTTTACTTGTTTACAAAGCATTGCCCCAAGAGCCCCAGATGGTTTGTCATTTTGCTCACCTGGTTACAGTAATTAAGAAAGGATGTGAGAACTTTGGCTACCCAAAGCATCCATGGGTACCTCTTGGTTCCCCAGAGCAGCACAGGAATGACAATAACCTACTTCCATTGCATGGCCACCTCTTCCTGCAGGAATCTGCCGTGTAGACAGACCTCTTTGGGTACTTCCTACCAAAAAGATAAATTTGAGCTTCGTCAGAGCAGAGCAAAGGCGCTCTAAGACAAAGCATGACTCAGTAGACTTCCATAAATCATTTGTTTGCCTCTTTGTTTAGGTCAACAACCCAGCTCTCAAAACCCACTGAAGAGTAGATGAGGAGCAGAGGAGACAACAGGAATCTAGCGGTAACTGCCGAGCCTGTCTTCAGTGTTACACTTCTCTTTTCTCCTTTAAATAGGCAATGTGCTTTGTTTGTGTTCGACAGCTCAGCAGTGGCTAAGCATGTGGGGCACAGAATCTCTTTCAGTTCCACATTGCTGAGTTTCCCAGAAACCAGGCTTAGATCTCAAAGCCACAACAAAGAGATGCCCATTTAGCAAACTGACCCCCTTCATCACCACAGGAGCTTCTGTGTTTTCAGAGTGGTAGGCTATACCTGAAGTAAAAGAAGGCACATTGCACTGCTTGCTTTCAGCCTTGAGATAGTTCCCTCTTAGATGTGCGTGCTCACGGGGGCTAGAAATAAACTGGAAGAAGAACCATAGACCGCTCCACACTCACAGTAGCCAAGCCTTCAACATGTGCCCCCAGAATTAAAGTACTTACTTATGGGAGATCCACTTCCTCCCTTCTTTGGTGAGGCCCCTTCTCCAGACAGCCTCCACACTTCCTTTTGGTTAATACAAAGAACTGATCTTGTGGATAATCTGCTTCTAAGGGATCAGTGGAATGGACTCTACATGCATGTGTATTGTGATTGCAAGAGACTACAGAAAGATATACATGCTTTCATGCTGTCTGTCTATATAAAATTGAAGTTAACCATATTGTGTTTTCACTTATTTTTGGAGCACAAGGAATAACACGGAAGACATGGAGACCTGGAGAGGAGAAGGGATTTGGGGGAAATTGGAGGGGGAGACAAACCATGAGAGACTGTGGACTCTGAGAAACTACCTGAGGGTTTTGGAGGGGAGGGGGCTAGGAGGTTGCGTGAGCCTGGTGGTGGGTATTATGAAGGACATGTATTGCATAGAGCACTGGTATGGTGCATAAACAATGATTTCTGGAACAATGAAAAGAAATTTTTTAAGAAATAAAAATTTTTTAAAATAAAATAAAATAAATACATTCCATTGAATGCTAAACAAAAAAATGTTATGTTAATGAAACTTTAAAATTTTTCATACAAGTGAATCTATATATGCTGATAAGTAAATGTGTCCTATTTTATTATTAAGTAATAAAAGTACATAGTATTTTTTAAATACTGTACATTACTTACATCTATTATATTGCCAATCAAATTTCATCTCACTGGAGACTCCCTCTTCAACCACCCCATCTAAAATAATGTCCTCCTCCCTGTTACATTCTGTGCTCTAACCTTATTTTCTTTACAGAATTTATCATTATCTGAGATAATTTTATTTACCTCCTGGCTTATTACTTTTTTGTACCACTAGAATGTATGATCGATAGGCAGGAATTTTGCCTAGAACAGTTCCTAGCATGTAGTAGGTGCTCAGTAAATGTTAGCAGTTTTAGGGAGAAAGAGATGCCTACATAAACATAAAAAAAATCCAAATGGGCAAGGAAGAAACTACTAACAGTGATTAACACTCGAAACTTGGCCTAAGAATTCCAAAAATTGGGAAAAATTCACTTTTCATTCTATGTTTTTGTACCATTTGAATTTTTACCACAAAGATATATTTCTTTCATAATAAAAACATTAAAAAATAAATTTAAATATATAGCTATATAAAATTTGAAAATTCACATGGTAAAAAAAACCACAAAGCTAAAACACAAATAATGTACTAGGAGAAAAAAAAAATTTCATCACAGATATAAAGTAATGTAATTCCTAATATAAAAATATATATAAAAACAACACTTAAAAATAAATATTTAAAATATAAGTATTAAATATTAACATTAAATATTTAAAATATTAAATTTAAAATATTGAAAATATTTTAAAATATTTTAAAAACAAAAATATTTCAAAATATAAATATTAAATATTTAAAATATAAAATATAAAAATAAATATTAAAAAAATAATTCAATAAAAAAGGGACAAAGAGCATGAATAAGCAATTCAGAGGAATAAACTTCTAAGAGGCAAATAAATCAGTAAAAATATATATAAGGGCCACCTGGGTGGCTCAGTCAATTAAGTGTCCAACTCTTTATTTTGGCTCAGGTTACAGTCTCAAGATTGTGAGATCAAGCCCCTGGTCAGGATTTATGCACAGAGCCCACTTAAGTTTCTCTCTCTTTTTCTCCCTCTCCCTCTGATCTTCACTTGCTTAAAAAAAAAGGAAAAATAAAAATAAATGTAAATATATATATATATATATATATATATATATGTCAGTTAAGATAAAGTACTATTTTTCCATGCATCAGATTAACAAAAATTTAAAATAATCAGCACAAATGAAGATGCAAGGAAATAGGCTCCCCTGTGTACTTCTGGGCACCGGGGTAAAGGAGAAGGAAATAAATTGTTACAACATTTTGGAAAGGAGTTGTGCAATATCTACCAAAATATTAAATATACATGTCTTCTGGTGATCAATCTTATAGTCTGAACTCTTTCCTATAGAAATAAACATACATATAAGGATATTTTTTGATGTTGATGCAGCCCAGTTTTTAATGGTCAAAAAAAGTTTTATGTCATCAATAAAGGACTAATTAAACAGATTTTATATACCCACATAACAGAAAATATTAAAGGTATTAAAAATGAATATAGTCTTTACTGACTAGAGAACTATTTATAATGTGAGAAAAGAAGTTATAGCGGAATGTAACTCATATAATTAATAATCCCATTTTTAAAAAAAACACACTATTCCCTTTAAAATTTTAAATGTAAGGTTCTATATGTATATATACATACACACACACATAATGTATATATGTACACATAAAGGCATATGTTTTCATGTTTGCACGAGTGTGGAGAAAAACAGGAAATAATATACAAGGCATTGAGACTTCAAGAGATTCTACTGGGAAGTAAAGAAAAATACTAATTTCTTTATCTCTTTGAGTGATTTAACCTATTAGAATGAGTAAAAATAGCAAAATTAGTTGCAAAGAAGGCAAGTGGCTTTCCCATTCACTGCAAAGTCCTTACATGTAGTTCCAGGACTTCATTTCCCTCTACAAAGACTAACCAGTCCCATTATGGGCCTGTTTGTTCCTTAGGAAGAAAAGTAGCTGCTGACCAAGATTTACCTAGTCTTGTTCATCCTGAATGACTGGGAGGTGTGGGACTCCTACTGTCACACTGCAAAGGGCCAGGCCCTGATCAATACATCCACTGGACACTCCCTTGGAGGCAGAAGCAATGCCCATGACAAGACCAGAGGGAGAAAGAAGTGTAATTACTAGTTTTCTTGGGCAACCCCTCTTTCCTGGCTCAGTTTGGGTGCATACACTCCATTAGACTCCAACATCATGGGAAACCTCTCTCCTGAGAACCCTATGACTTCTGTCTATGAAGTTCCAAGTCCAAATACTCAACATGAGTCAGGACTCCAATCCAGAACTCTATTAAGCCAGCCCCGAACTATCTCTCAATCTCCCAAACCCTCTTATTTCCTTCTGCTCTTAATCTCTCCAGAATCACTCCAGTTAGAAAACTTAAGTCCTGGTTTCTTTTTTTTTCCAGGAAAGGTCTCCAGAATGTAGTTCCCTAACCACCAACCCCCACAAAGTCAGAGAATTCTAGAAAGAAACATAAAGTACACCCTTGAGAAGAAGGTGATGATGATTTATGAAGAACAGCTAATGAAGCCAGGGAGGAGTTTTGCTTAAATAGATTTGAATACCCTACACAATTGCAAAGTGTTATATATCTCTACTAGATTTTTCTATCTGATTTATCACCCAGAAGGAGAGTTACCAGATAAAATAAAGGACAACCTTTATGTTTCCATTTCAGCTAGACAATGAATGATTGTTTTAGTGTAAGTACATATCACATACTGCATGAGTCCCACATTTTTATTTGCTAAATCTGGCAACTCTACCCAGAAGGGAACTATGTATCTTTTCACTCTTACTCTCAGGAATATCCTCATTCTATGTATCTCTATTCCTTTTTTTTCATTTATTTATTTTCAGCATAACAGTATGATTATTTTTTCACCACACCCAGTGCTCCATGCAATCCGTGCCCTCTATCTATATTCTTTATTTATAAATGTCTCAGCTCCACTCAAGATTTCACAACAGGGGGCACTTGGGTGGCTCAGTGGGTTAAGCCGCTGCCTTCGGCTCAGGTCATGATCTCTGGGTCTTGGGATTGATTCCCGCATCAGGCTCTCTGCTCAGCAGGGAGCCTGCTTCCTCCTCTCTCTCTGCCTGTCTGTCCACCTACTTGTGATCTCTGTCAAATAAATAAATAAAATCTTTTTTAAAAGTAGAAGAAGAAGAAGTAACAATTCAGTGAAGTTGTAGGATACAAAATTAATATAAAGAAATTGGTGGCATTTCCAAACACTAATAATGAGATGTCAGAAAGAGGAATTAAGAAAAGAATTTGCAATTGCTATCAAAAAGAAAGAAGTACCTACAAATGAATTTAACCAAGGAAGTGAAAGACCTATACTCTGAACACTGAGACATCAATGAAAGCAATTAGACAATACAAATAAATAGAGATACTCTATGCTCATGGGTTGAAAGAATTAACGTTGTTAAAAACTCCATACTACTACTGGGGTGCCTGGGTGGCTCAGTGGATTACAGCCTCTGCCTTCGGCTTTGGTCTTGATCTCAGGGTCCTGGGATTGAGCCCCACATGGGTCTCTCTGCTCAGCAGGTAGCCTGCTTCCCCCTCTCTCTCTGCCTGCCTCTCTGCCTACTTGTGATCTCTATCTGTCAAATAAATAAATGAAATCTTTAAAAAAAATTTTTTAATCCATACTACCTAATGCAATCTACAGATTCAATGCAAACCCTATCAAAATATCAGTGGCATTTTCCACAGAACTAGAACAAAGAATCCTAAAATTCGTATGGAACCACAAAAGATGCCGAATAATAAACAAAGCAATCTTGGAAAGAAGACAGAGCTGGGGTATCACACTCCTGATTTCAAACTATGCTATAAAGCTATAGTAATCAAAACAGCAGGGTAGCATAAAAACAGACCCATAGATCAATGGAACAGAATGCAAAGCTCAGAAATAAACTCATGCATTAAAGGTCAATAAATTTATGACAAAAAAGCAAAGAAAACACAGTGAAGGAAAGACATTCTTTTCAAAAAGTGGAACTGGGAAAACTGGACAGCTACATGCAAAAGAGTGAAACTGAACCACTTTCTTACACCATACACACAAATAAACTCAAAATGGATTAAAGACTTCTAGAAGAAAAAATAAGCAGTAAGTCCTTTTATTTTTTTTTAAGTGACAAAATAGTTTTATTTGATGCCTAAGTAAGTCCTTTTAGATCAATCTTAACAATATTTTGGGGTCCAGCCTCCTCAAGCAAAAGTAACAAAAACTAAAATAAACAAATGGGATTACAATAAACTAAAAGATTTTGCTTGAGGAAAAAAACCATTAACAAAACAAAGAGAGAAAGTAGTAAAAGAAATATTTGCAAATCATACATTCAATAAGGGCTTAACACCCCAAATATATAAAGAACTTAGATAACTTAATACCCAAAAAACAAACAACCTGATTTAAAAGGTGGAAAAAGGCTTAAATAAACATTTTTCCAAAGAAGATAGATGACCAACAAGTACATGAGAAGATGCTCAATTTCACTAATCATTAGGGAAATGGAATTCATAACCACAGTGAGCTATCACCTCACACCTGCTAGATTGGTGATGATCAAAAAGACAAAGAAATAACAAGTGTTGGTGAGGATGTGGAGAAAAGGGATCCACATACACTGTTGGTAGGAATGTAAATTAGTGCAGCCCCTATAGTAAACAGTATGAAGGTTTCTCAAAAAATTAAAAATAGACTACTACATAACCCAGCCATTCCACTTCTAGGTATTTATCCAAAGAGAATGAAAACACCAATTTGAAGGGATATATGCACTCTTATATTCACTGCAGCAATATTTACCATAACAGAGAAATGGAAGCAATCTAAGTATCTGTCAAGAGATGAATGGATATAGAAGATGTGGAATATGCATTATATATATTTATATATTATAAATCATATATAAATTTATATATTATATATAATTATATATTATATATATATTCCATTATACATATATGTAATGGAATGTTTCTCAGCCATAAGAAAAGAATGCCATTTGTGACCATATAGATGGACCTAAAGGGTATTGTGCTAAGTGAAATAAATAAGACAAAGAACAACAAATACCATGTGATTTTACTTGGATGTGAAATCTAAAGGACAAAACAAATAAACAAAAAATAGAAATAGACTCACAGATACAGGAAACAAACCATTGGTTACTGAAGCAGGGAGGGGTTGGGATGGACAAAATAGGTGGATTAAAAGGTATGAACTTCCAATTATAAAAGAAGTAAGTCACATGGATGTAATGTACAGCATAGGAAAGACAGTCAACAAGTTGTAATGACTTCGTATGATGACAGATTATAACGAAGGGATCATTTTATAATGTGTAAAAATATCAAATCACTATGATGTGCACCTGAAATTAATAGGATATGCTATGTCAATTATACTTCAATCTTTAAAAAAGAGTTATTTTCCAGTAATGGCAGTGCATTGCAATGAGTCATTACCACTCTCTTGTTGGGTCTTGCTGTGACCAACAACACCCAATTCTAGGGCTGGAAGCTGAGGCTAAAACAACTGCCTTTCTGCAAGCCCTACAGGTACTCGAGAAAGACCTGGTTTTGAGATTTAACAAAATAATGAACAGCTGCCACTTCATCCGTGTGAATTGTCTAATTAGTTAATGTCTATTTTCTTTCATCCAGAGGGCCTTATTAATTTGTTATCTATTTACAGGCTCTATTCTTTTGATTTAAAAAGAAAATCAATAAAATGATTAATTGAAGGAAGGAGAAGAAAGGACATGAAGGGGGAAAGATGGTAGGTAGAAGAGAACAAAAAATAGATTAAGTATTAAACCTCAGTAGAAAACAAAGCTTGTTTAACCTGTGCACAGGCACTGCGCTGTGACAGCCTGCCCCTCCTCTGTCCTCTTACGGTGCTCCATGCCTGCTGCAAATGTGAATAATTATATTAGCTCAAATAACATGCATGGTAAGATTTTGTTAAAGAAACATTAATATTTAGGGGTATCTGTGTGCCTCAGCCAGTTAAGTGTCTGTCTTAAACTTGGGTCACCATCCCAGGGTCCTGGGTTTGAGACCTGAGTCAGAGTCTCTGCTCAGAGGCGTCTCCTTATCCCTCACTCTCTAGCCCTCCACCCCTCACTGTCCCCCGCCCCACCAGCTCATGCTCTCTTTCACATTCTCTCTCTCTCTCTCTCAAATAAATAAAATCTTTAAAAAGAAAAAAAGGAAGTGTTGATATTTGGCAAAATGTTGACTAGATATTTCCAAGTTGAGTTAATATGAATAACTTTAATTTCTTGCTTATTCTACGTTTTCATTTCTAAGTATACATGTATTACTTTTTCATTGGAAATATATATTATATTACCATTACAAAGAGAGAGAGACTCAGTAATAGACTCAGAAAGACTTGGATTCAAATTCCAGTTCTACTGCTTCCTCCCCCAGGCAAGGTAAACCATCTCTGTAAATCCCAATCTCCTCATCTACATGACGGATAACAATATTACCTACAACAAAGGGATTGAGGAGAACCAATCCATGTAAAGCAACATCCAACACATAGTACATATTCAGTAGATGCCAGTGTGGAAGTGTCAGCAGGTAACATCATCCCCATCTTACTGATGAGGTCATTAGACTTGAAGAATTTAAGTGGCACTTGCTCAAAGTCACACAGATATAAGTAGAAAATCTGAAACTGGAATCCCATCTTCTATGAAAGTATGCAGTATTCTTCCTGCTAAGATTCCCTAAATCACTGTGGAAAAGCAAAACTTTTATGATGCCATTATTGAAATTTGATTGAGTTCAACATAACCCCAAATGAAGCAGTAGCTCTTGTGCCAGAAACACAAATAATACTTACACAAATCCGTCATGTCACTGACTGTGTCTGGACTAGACTCAGAAAGAAGAAAGACAATCATCTTAGTAAAGATACTGTGAAAACCACACAGGATTTCAGTCCTCTGGGCTCCTCCCTCCCCTGGAGTGTTGTTTGGAATGAAGGCTCATCTAGTGTCACTTCCTGCTTCTGAGTCATCATCATAGATTAGTATCACTAAACCAAGCTGGTTCCAGGAGCTCAGGAAAGAAAATTCTCTGAGCCTCGCTTTGGAATTGGCTCCTTCTCATAATAAATACTTTCCAAACTCATCAAGAGATGTTATAGAAGAATTAATGTCCCCAAAGAACTTCATTTATTTTACAGATTTATGAAATATATCCTCCTGCCAAGACCTCTTGTGCACTTCTCTTTTCAGTAAAGGTGACACAGAGTTTCTCCCAAAATAAAGTTGACTCTTCCAGATGCTTAAATTGAGGGTCATGAGTCATCCTGGCTGCCCAGGATCACTGAGGACACAGTGTAACTTCTCAACATAAAAGCCTTAATAGCATTTAGGCACTCTCCCTAAAATACTTGCCAAAAGAGCCTGCGGTGATGGTCTTTACCACTCCCATAACAGCTTCAGGTCAATAAAGTTTAGCGAGCACCATTCCTTTCTGACCAATAGTTTTTACAACTAAGCTTTGAGTTAGATCAGGTTTAAACAAACCCTGAGCACTCATGATGGACTGAAAAGCTGCAGCTCTTCACCTTCACTGTTCCAACCCAGTGGTCACTACTCTTCTGACCGAGACCTCCAGCCCCACTGTCAACCGGTGTAGTCACTGCAGTAAAGCTTCTTTGTACACCAGTACAAGAAAAACGTGTTCCTCATCTTCCAAAATGGAATTTGGGGCACCAATATCCTCCTATTTGCTAGATCCAATGTTTATTTCTCAGTCTTGGTCTCTATACTACTGACTCTCTTTTTTTGCCTTCCCTGAAATTTTCTAACATCTTGACTTCTAGGCACTGCTCTCTTCTAGCTGTGGTCCAACATTGCTGGTTGTCCCCTTGAAGCCCTCCTTGTCTGCTCTGGTGGTCTTGCTTCTCACCAGTTGTATCTCCTGCCTCTACTGCTCCAAAACACTTCCCTCGTCTCCAACATTCTGATCAGAGTAATGATCCAACCGCACGTTTGTAAAGGAGCCCCCACCCCCAGGTCTCTGCCGTCCCCTCTCTTCCTTCCTCCCTTCCTTTCTTTTCTTTTCTTTTCCTTTTTTTTTCCTTTCCTTTCTTCCCTTCCCTTCCCTTTCTTCTCTTTTCCCTTTCTTTCTTTCTATTTCCCCTCCTTCCTTCCTTCATTCCTTTCTTCCTTCCTTTCTAAGTGTGTGAATAATATATCACCACTTTTTCTATTCATCTCTGATGTTATCTTACTACTAAATCCCATGTCTTCAGGTCCTAGCAAATTAACCTCTTTAATATCCCTAATCCATCCTCTTTTCTTCCCCATGTACACTTCCCTCATACCTCATGAATTTTCCCTGACAGAACTCCAATAGCTCCCTGTCCCTTTCCCCACCCTGTGCTGATGGCCTTTCCCATCCAGTATAACAGAGTGACCAAGTGAAGTTTTAAAGTTTGAATATGAACATGTCAGTCCCCTACTTGACATTTCACCTCCAAATGGGGCAAACAAACCCATATTTTCAAGGTCCATTGGTCCAGCCTTTGCTTGCAAGATAATCAATATTCCCTCCTGTTCTTAACAGGTTGAGATCTTTTGAGTCTTCATGCTGATTCCCCTTCCCATGCCCAGAGAAAATTCCCACTTTCACTCGCTTCCTCACTGACTCCATCCTTCCCTTCTGGGGTGGGGGGGAGAATAACATTAAGTATTCTTTCATTAACCTTTCTAGGTATTTACTCAATAAGCTGTATACACTGGCATGAATCACAGGCACCCTTCCCACGTAGTTCCTTTTGTTTTCTGGCCCTGTATTCATGTGATCCTATTTAGGAAAACCTGACGTTTGGAAATCCAAACATAGAAACCAGATACATTCAAGGGTTATGACTCAGGTTACAAAATAATTTTTCACTTTAGAGATTTAATAGTGACTTACTCTGTTCATTAAAGAGTAATAAAAATTTATCTGAAAAGAAATACAGAATTTAAGAACAAAATTAAGCCTGGTTATATTTGTAGTCATGAGCATTTCTTTTTGAAACACCATAACTTACCCCTCCCCACTTGGGATTTATTCTCGTGGCATTACAGCTCTCCCTGTACTGAGAAGCACAACAAAAGACCATTTGAGTAAGAAGCAGATGTGTATCTTCTGGAGCTTAACACCCCTGGCTCAAATCTGACGGTGAAAATTTACAGCCCTTAAAATATACTATACTGTGGTGGCTGTGACTGGGAGGCCTCCTCCCCAGCCAAGGGAGTAGAATTGCTAAAATGTTAGTGGCCAAAGGGGGCTGGTGGGAGGGAGGAAGGAGACTTGAGTCTTCACTGGGAGGAAATGAACCCAGAGATTATCAGTGGATGATATAATCAAAAACTCATATACCAGTATCCAAGTTTTATTACACTACTGAGGAAAACAGTTCATTTATATTGGATTTCCTGTACTTTTTTTCTTAATAAGGGAAATCACATATCTATGAGTCATCATGATTATTACAGATTTGATGGGACATTTTACCATGATAATACACACACGTTTTTGAAAAGGAATGATAAGCTACAATAATTGCATGTTTCTTAATTTATTGACAGAATAGCAAAAAGATGAGTTGATATATTTTTCTCATTTTTCATGAAATAGCTTTGACTATTTCCAGTAGGCACACATTTCTGTTTAATAGTAACATACAAAAATTAATAAATAGGAAAAAGGCACTTTGGGAATAGACCATAATAAAGACAAATGGAATCCATATTTCAAAAGTTGGCAAGAGCTAACAGATACGCTCTCATTTTTTTTATTTGTGTAATAAAATGTTCTGTATTCAGAGTCATTTCTTTCCTTGTTATTTCTCTTGTCTTGAGTAGGAGCCATAAACGCTTCAACAAACAGAAAGTAGATTGAATGTTCAGTTAGTATTGCTAAAGTCTTTTTATGATGTACTACTTAATGCTGAAATAGCACAATAATGCTTCCATCAGAAAGCTCAATTTGTTTTATAAAAAGACCACTTACACAAATATTCTTTGGAATATTACAACCAGCAATTAATCCTTATTGAGTATCTAGTATTCAAGAGCCATATTGAAAACAATAAAGGGGTAAGATGAGCAGGACAAAGATGGAGCTATTTTTCAAAGGGTGGAAGCCTACTTAAGAGACAAAATAAAGGGGCGCCTTGGTGGCTCAGTGGGTTAAGCCACTGCCTTCAGCTCAGGTCATGGTCATGGTCTCAAGGTCCTGGGATTAAGCCCCATGTCGGGCTTTCTGCTCAGAAAAGAGCCTGCTTCCTCCTCTGTCTCTGCCTGCCTCTCCACCTACTTGTGATCTCTCTGTGTCAAATAAATAAATAAAATCTTAAAAAAAAAAAAAAAGAGAGAGAGAGACAAAATAAAGAGCTGAGAATTTTCTAAGTTGTATCACAAAGGCAAAATTAAAACCTGACTTCGACTTTGGGGTAGAATGTAAATAGCCCTCCAACAATTGGCCTCACATCCCTTGCAAACAAATCTAGACTTGTTCTCTAACCTCACAACATCATGGAGTGTTGATAACTAAGTCCAACTTCGGAGAAAGAACAGACTTTGGAAAGTAGTGAACAGAAGATCCGGACAGCAGACTTGGAAACACAGACATTAGCAATGCCTTCTGGTCTATACCCAAGGAAGATACTATTATCAATAGAGTCTCTACTTGGATTGGTTTTTCCAGAGGTGGGAAGTGCTACCAAGGTCAAGCACACTTTGCACTTGGGTCAGCCTGAGATGATCTTCCGTGCTTTGTCTAGGGAACTGGCCAGTGCTGACCACTGAAGAAACTCACCCTAGTGAGTAGTGTGAGGACAAAAGAACTTAAACCAGGAAGCAGAATCATTGTCCTTTTCAATTCTGTGATCTAACTTACGCTAATCAGCTGCAGGGAGAACATATGGACAAAACCTTGAGCAAAGGGGAAACATGATACCAAATGAAATAGAAAGAAGTCACTACTCAGGAGAACATTTGGAGACAGCCAGTCAATCCATGTGACACATGTAGAAAGATTACTCTACAAAGTCACTGAATATGATGAAATCCAGATTAGGTCAAAGAAACTTTTCCTGGTTAAGTCCCAAGTCTTACATCAGAAGGTCCATCCTCAAACTGAAGGATGTTATCAGCAAAGCAGTAGAGAAAAATGATCAGCAGAACAGATTACTTCATTGGGGTTTTGTGTACACACTCTTGTCAAAGCTAATCAATTGCTTAAGTAAGATGCACTGGCTTCTTTAAAGTTGCTGATACTCACCGTGGAACAATAACTTAGATTTCTCAAAGCTGAATCAATTTCGCATAATATAACTATCTTGAGAACATGAGGGAATGCCACCATGGATCAGTACCC
This sequence comes from Neogale vison, assembly GCF_020171115.1. Classification (NCBI taxonomy): domain Eukaryota; kingdom Metazoa; phylum Chordata; class Mammalia; order Carnivora; family Mustelidae; genus Neogale; species Neogale vison. The sequence continues at coordinate 11,208,759 of NC_058100.1, forward strand.
ACAATAATGACTTCTTTCAATGCCAAGTGATTCTCATCACTTCATACAGAATCTGGTCCAATACCTGGGTCCAAGTTCACCATGGCTTCTTCCAACCCCGGTTCCCCTGGGATGATAACATTTATACCACATGTGCATATTGTGATTCCTCTGAAGTGATCCCAAACTGTTCTCGGTGCCTTGCCTAGGGAGGCAATGGACATAAGCATGTCCTATACAAAAATGCTTCAGCTCCTGTCTTCTCCTAATGAGCACAACTAACCACAACCATAACATTTGAATTAGTAATGCTCCCCAACAGGATGGATAAAGTGTCTCTGGAGCGAAGTTGTTTGTAGTTCTGGTAAAGCTCATGGCAAAATTAAAAGTTCATCTTGAAGAGAGACAATGCTGGCATTGTGTTACGTTGATTTAAAACTAGTCTGTCCTAAGGATTTTCTTCATCCTTATCTGCAGTAATAGAATATGAAAGAGAGAGGAGGGAAATATCAAGTGCTGGAAAATATCTTTCTCAGAAACTATAGCAGACGGGTCACAACATTTTTAAACAATGATAGTAACATTTATTATATCAAAGCCATTTTATGTTTTATTTGGAACTCTGGCGCCTTTTTTTTTTTTTAGGTTCCCATAACATGACAGTAATTATAGCCATCAAGATGTTCCCTAGAAGATAGCAGTCCAAACTCCAGATGCTGCTGCCCCGTTGTCCTATCAGTGGAGCTCAGAGTGTGCACATTACATCATGGTGTAGTTTATTTTAAAAGTGCTTTAAGAATGTAATGATAGTAATTGTAGACAGGGAAAATTAATGGGGAGCATTGCCGGTCTGCAAATTCCATTTATAAAACACTCCCGCTGCTCAAAAAGAGAGTGCTTTCTTGTTAACAGAGGCTTCAAAATACAATTTGGAGGATGTATTAAATAAACTCTGTGCTAAAGTCATTTTCAGCTGGGCCCTGTGTGTACATCTTTCCCTCTCATTTCACCACTGGCCCACCACACGACTTTCCCTGAGAGGATACAAGATTCTGTAAAGAAGCAGAGGGCGTGGGCTCCCAGGCAGAAACTACCGTGGCTGTGGGGCAAGGACAGGTTAAGTGGTAGAGCTGGTCTCGGGCCAATGAACACACACACAAAGTGCGTAAAACAGAGAGAGAGCTGGTGAGGTGCACACACGCCTACACCCATACAACCCACTGCAGACCTTTCACAGACCCTGCCTGAGGGTTAGGGATTTGGAGGGCTCCATATTTCATCGATAGTACGTGATGAACATCTGCAACCAAGAGCATGCCCTCCTTCCCAGCTTCATGGCACAGGAAAGAAGTCCCGACTCTATACTACTTCTTTTGTGTTCCTTAAATCTATCCTCTTCTGTCCCTTTCCTAATGTTAGCAAAAGATAAAGTCACCTCGTCAAGACTGCTTTCCAGCTCTGGTTCATGATGGAATGGGACAAGTGTTGTCTTGTGAAGTTGTCAAGGAAATTCCAGTTGTTTCTAAAGTCTCAAGAGAGAGACAGAGAACAGACCAAACTCGTAAGCCTTTCCTTCCTTTAAATTTTAACCAAAAAATAAAAGAAAAAGAAAGTTCTCCACACATCCAGAAATTAGTTTTGAGAAAGTTTTATGCCAGGCTGTTGAGTCAATATTGTACTCGGAGGATTACTACTTGGCTCATTATGTCACAGCATCGCAGTTCGTCCTTCAACCATGGTGGACAGATGAGGAACTCAAAGTGATTCTTGCTGGGGAAGGGGAGACTGAGGTAAATGCATAGCTTCCTCAAAGGCGTTTGTTCACACACCTGCAATAATCGTTGGTAACAACAATAACTTTGGAAAAGGAGAAATCAAGGAGTATCTGTGATGGTTGTGGGTGGGGAAAGGCAGTCACGAGAGAAAACTGGCAGTATTCTCGGGAAAAAAGAAGGGACACACGACTTATTACTGGGCCACTGGCTATATCTTCCCAACTTACTGTGTATTCTGGTATGCTTTCTAGCCGTCTAAGTTTCATTCAAACACATGCATATCTGAGACTTCATTTATTGACAGCCCTAAGAGGTATACAGTACCAGCATCATCGTCCCCACTTTGCAGACAAAACTACTGAGCCACAGAGAGGCTGGTCAAGAAACTGGAGCTAGAAAGCTAACATGGCTGGTGCAGCGGCTCCCAGCCTTCACACACTCAGATGTGCTCCAGGCACTGCTCTAATCCATGAACTATATCATACAGTGTTTCTACTCCATCCGATTGATACACTCCTCATTACCCTGGGCAGGCAGAGCCTGCTGGTATCATTTTCTCTGCTTTATAGGTGAGGAAGAGGAGGCACAAAGATTAAGTGCCTTGTCTCAGGTCACACAGCTAATAAATAAAAGAGCCAGATCCAAACCCTAGCAGACTCAGTGCCACAGTGCCTTCTCTCAACAACCCTTCTCCTCCAGCTCCAGGTGACAAGGCCAGGAGAACTCTTTCCACCACAGCATAATGGAGCTTCAACAACTCTCTCCTCAAAAACACCACAGTACCCCAAGCTTTTCTCCCTCAACTTTTCTCCCAATGCATAAAACACCCACATGCACCCAGCCTGTCATCCTCCCCCAAACTCCGGATCACGACTCCTGCCTGCGTCATGACTGCCTTACCCATGGGAAATTTGTGTTCTCTCTCTGACCTCAATGAAGCAGCCAGACAAGGCTGAGTCAGTGCACTAATCTGTGTTAACTGGTGTTGGTCGAGGAGGATATGAAAACAGTGGTTCATTTGCCTGTTAGTATTCACAGCTGGGTGTACAGCAATAAGTCAATCTCTTGTGTGCCCCACACTGCATGCATCCAGGCATCAGAAATTTACACAAGCTACCTCATTACATCTTTACAGCAACTCTGAGAAGTAGGACTTCTTATGTTGATTTAACACACAAGAAAGCTGGAATCTATGTTGCTTGGGTAAATTACCCAACATATCAAAGCTAACATGAGGTTGAGATTGGGTCAAACATTGGGTAAACTAATGAGCCAATAAACAGATGAATAAATCCAAAGGAAAAGTGAATTGGGGAAAATCAGAGGGGGAGAGGAACCATGAGAGACTGTGGACTTTGAGAAACAAACTGACAGTTTTAAAGGGGAAGGGATGGGAGGAATGAGTGAGCCTGGTGGTGGGCATTAAGGAAGGCATGTACTGCCTGGAGCACTGGGTGTGCTCCATGATGCATAAACAATGAATCTTGGAACACCGAATAAATAATAAATATGTAAATAAATAAATAAATCCAAAGCCCCGGTCTGCCCCACTACACCTTCCATTTACCTGTTTGACAAATAATTTTTTTTTTTTAGTAATTTGTCTTAGCACTTTCTTTCTTTTTTTTTTTAATTTTTTTCCAATTTATTTATTTTCAGAAAAACAGTATTCATTATTTTTTCACCACACCCAGTGCTCCATGCAAGCTGTGCCCTCTATAATACCCACCACCTGGTACCCCAGCCTCCCACCCCCCCGCCACTTCAAACCCCTCAGACTGTTTTTCAGAGTCCATAGTCTCTCATGGTTCACCTCCCCTTCCAATTTACCCAAATTCCCTACTCCTCTCTAACGCCCCTTGTCCTCCATGCTATTTGTTATGCTCCACAAATAAGTGAAACCATATGATAATTGACTCTCTCTGCTTGACTTATTTCACTCAGCATAATCTCTTCCAGTTCCATCCATGTTGCTACAAAAGTTGGATATTCATCCTTTCTGATGGAGGCATAATACTCCATAGTGTATATGGACCACATCTTCCTTATCCATTCATCCGCTGAAGGGCATCTTGGTTCTTTCCATAGTTTGGCGACTGTGGCCATTGCTGCTATAAACATTGGGGTACAGATGGCCCTTCTTTTCACGACATCTGTATCTTTGGGGTAAATACCCAGGAGTGCAATTGCAGGGTCGTAGGGAAGCTCTATTTTTAATTTCTTGAGGAATCTCCACACTGTTCTCCAAAGAGGCTGCACCAACCTGCATTCCCACCAACCGTGTAAGAGGGTTCCCCTTTCTCCACATCCTCTCCAACACATGTTGTTTCCTGTTTTGTTAATTTTGGCCATTCTAACTGGTGTAAGGTGATATCTCAATGTGGTTTTAATTTGAATCTCCCTGAGGGCTAATGATGATGAGCATTTTTTCATGTGTCTGATAGCCATTTGTATTTCTTGATTGGAGAAGTGTCTGTTCATATCTTCTGCCCATTTTTTGATGTGTTTGACAAATAATTTTTAAGCATATCTTATTTGCCAGGCACTGTTTGGCACTGAGGATACAATGGGTCTCTAAACCACATTTGGTAGACAGAGGCAGAGAATAAATAAACAAACCTTCAGAGCAACAAGAACAACGTATCAGGTGTTGATCATTACCATGTGGATAAGTAAAACGAGGTGTCAAAGACCAGTGGCTATTTCACATTAGGGTGGGCGTGTCAGGGAAGGAACTGACCGCTAAGCTGGATAAATGCTGCTGGAAAGGGGCAGCTGTGTGAAGTTCACAGGGAGAACACTTGAAGCCATGGGAAGGGCTGCACGAAGTCCCTAAAAAGGAAATGAGCTTTAACCATTTAACCATTTAACCATTTAACCCTGATGAGCAGGGGAACTGGGATGGGTGCAAGTCCCACACGGTGTGGTAAGCCAGAGTCGGAAGTCTGGAGTTTGTTCTAAGAGCAGTAGGGAGCCCTTGGAAACTTTTAGTCAGGGGAGCGTCATGACCTGATTTCTTTTTCAAAGCCTTCTCTCTGCCATACCACCTGTTCTTCAGGGGCCCATGTCTTTCTTCCTCTACTTAACTTCCCCAACACATTGGGATTCTACGTCCTGGATTCTACATTTCATTTTCAGGGCATTTCCTCACTCTGATGGCATTAAAAATTGGAAAGTAGTTGGTAAACACTTCCTATGGAGGAGTAGTTGATAGTTCCTTAATAGTGTCTCCCCTCCTGGAGGTAACAATGTTATACTCAGGGGTAACTGTCCAACACAGTGACATGCCCTCATGTCAAACCGCACAGGAATACTCCTATTGTCCATGCCCCTAAGCCAGGCTTTACCACACCCAGCCCTGGTGCTGATTGCCTGATTACTCCACAGGCCCCACTCCAGTAAGGATCACCATAATGACTAGGACTGAGTGAAATGAGATGCTTGAAGAGCCTGACTGAGGAAACCCCAGACCAAGGGAATTTCTTTTGAATAAGATTGTTCCTTTAGGTTTCATAAAAGAGAAAACAAGTAGGAGATAATGGGAAGAGGACTGGCCTCTTAGAAGCAAATACCTCGAAGCCAAAAAAAAAACCTGAACTTGAATCCTGACCCAGACATCAACTGTGTAACCTTGGAGAAATTATTTACAAGCCCTGATTTCCTCATCGTTAAAATAGGATCATACTACTTCATAGCTTAGTTTGCAGAGGTCATGGAATGATTGCAGAGGATCTACTACATGCCCACATGGGTTCCATCTGTGAGTAGTTGGTGTTGGAGGTTGATGCAGCAATGTTTCTTGTTGTTGATGTTGTAGTAGCTGCTGCCTCTGTACTCATGGCTATTGAATGAGCAGGTCATAAATGGGTCTCCATTCTTTCTTTTGGAAAGTGAGAGGATCAGATGGCCTCAAAGACAATTCCAGCTCTAAATGACCCAACATCCACTGAAACAAGAAAACTCTTGAACCAGGAGAGCCTAATCGAGTGTGAGAAAGAACACCCTGCAAATAAAAAAGGCAAAAGATTTTTCTCCAGGGTTTCTGGGTGTTCTTTTAAGCACTTCTGCGGCCCCAAAGGCCAAGTGTTCCTGCAGATGAACTTCCTGTGTCCCTAAGTCCCCACGAAGAGCAGCAATTCAAGACACAGTGTTTCCATTCTCCAGAGTCTCCTGCTTCAGAGTCAGAGTGTAGAGAAGTCAAAGTACAGTATCTCTAAAGCTGGGCTTAGTAAATGGCCATTTTTAATTAGCCATTATTGAGAGCAAAATAAATTTCTTTTTTCTCCAAGAAGTCAAAGAAAGTACCTAGTGCCTGAGTTCTCTCAATACATTGTCAGGCTCTGTAGGTTCTGAGGACACTTCTTGATCCTTGGTCCAGCAGGCCCAAGGTTCAAGAGACAGAAAGGGAGAGCTTTCCCTTGGCCTAGTCCCGAACAGTGACTCACTTCTCCACTTCTCTATCAAAAAAGACTCCTTTGATTCTGATACAACCACCTCATCCCTGAAACTGCTCAGAGAAACCCACGTACGTAGCTAAAAGGTGCCTTGAGTCGGCACCTCCTAGCCAGTCTCAAAGGAACTAATTTTAATATCATATGCAGATTTATTACCTTACGAAATGAGCATTTCCTGCTTCAAATGGAAGTCTAGGTGTGCCCATGAGACTCATCTACAGAGTACCGAGAACCAATATAGAGAAAGTCATCCTGCAAGATCCCCCAGGGAAATTCCCCTTATTCTCAGGGAAGCATGTATAGTGCTCAAGGAAATGAAAAGTCTGTAAGAATAGTCTTGGGAATTTCATCATGGGGAAACTTACTAATAATTTCAAGAAACTCTTTCCATTAGAAATAAATGGAACCACAGCCATTTCCCAGTTGCATGTTTGACCATCCTGGCCAACCTTTAATGAGGCTCCAAGCCTCAAAACCTGTCACCAAAGCAGAAACTTCCAAGGGTACAAATCAAGTATCCTCAGATATTCATAAGGTCAAGAGAAAGCAGGTATATTTATTTCATAGAAAGGTCATCCACAACACGTCTGCCAACAAGTTGGATTAGAGTTGTTTTTAAAAAGCCAATTCTAGGGGTTTCTGGGTGACTCAGTCAGTTAAGCATCTGCCTTTGGCTCAGCTCATGATCCCAGGGTCATGATCCCCATGGGGTTCAGAGGAGGATCTGCTTCTCCCTCTCCCTCTGTTCCTCTCCTCCGTTTGTGTGTTTTCCTTCTCTAATAAAGAAATAAAATCTTTTTTTTAATAAATAAATAACAAATTCCACACACCAGCACATCAGCCATCTGGCTGCTTGATCTTCAACTTTTTTAAGCTCTCCCTTAATAATAGTAGTAATAATAATAATATACTCACCATAGTGCTGTTATGTGATGAAAGGAGAAAACATGTGACCATAATCCACAAAATACTATGCTAATGTGTTGTTTTTCATCAATCCATTCAACTAATATTTATTAAGAACCTACCTAGCACCAACTACTAACATGGGTGCTTAGTATAGGCTAATAAACAAACTACTAAAAAGAAAAAAACCCTGCCTTTTCAGAACTTACATTCTTGAATGGAGTTGGGGTATACTTAAATTATTTAAATTAAGCACAGCAGACAAGTAATTCGTAGGTTACAGGATGTTAAGTACTATAGGCAAACACACACACACATAGTGAAATAAGAAGGTTTGAGAGTGCCGTGAGGTGGGTTTACAGGATGAAATACTATAGTCAAGGAAAACCTCATCAAAACATGACATGTGAGCAAAGACTCAGAAAACAGAAGAAGTTAGTCAGGTGGATAGCTCGAGGCTTCCCAGGCACGTAGGCCCAAAGCAGGGAACATGGCTGACACCTTGAGATCAAATGAGGGGGCGGGTGAGGCTGCAGTAAGGTGAGAATGGCCGGGAGGACAATGGGAGAGAAAACCATGGCAATAACTAAAGGGGTAGAGTACAGATCATGAGGGCCCTTTTGCACTGTGAGGACTTTGGTTTTCATTCTGATCATGGTGGAGACCACTTTGGAGACTTTTGCACAGAGCATCAACACAAGATAACATCGTATTTTATGGTAATGACTTGACCACCCTGTTGAGAAAAGACTATGAAGGAGACAAGGAGGGAGCCATGGCCTGTTAGGAATATCCTGGAATAGTCACTGTAAGAGGTGTCGGTGCTTGGACCAAAGAGAAGTAGTGGAGATGGTATAAAGTGATTGGATCTTGAATGGTATTTTGAAGATGGAGACTTCAGGATTTCCTGATGGATATTGGATATGGGAAGTGAGAAAGAGGAGTCTAGATTTGTTGCCAACATTTTTGGCCTGAGTAACTAAAAAAAATGAAGATGCCATCAACTGAGATGGGAAAGATTTAATGAGGCCTTGAGAGGAAAACTGGGAGTTCCATTTTGGACATGTACATTTAAAATATACTATTGATATCAAAGTAGAGATGTAGAGTAGGCAGCTTATATACAGAGCCTGGATCCAGGAAGAAGACTGAGATGGACATATAAATAAGGTAGTTACAATTACAGGTGCTATTTAAAGCCATGAGATTGGATGAGCTCACCAAGGAGTGGTTGTAGATAGAGAGAGAAGGAATCCAAGAACTGAGCCTTGGACATACTGATGTTCAGAGGTAAAGAGGACAATAGAAATATTCAAAGGAGGTTTAAAAGGGGTAGTCAATGAGTTTGAAACAAAATGAAGAGAGAGTTTTAGCCAGACAAAAGATCTTCCAATATCAAATAGGTCATTGGATTTAGCAAAATGGAAGTCATTAGTGACCTCGACAAAAGCACACTTAGTGGAATGAAGGGAGAACGTCATGGAATGGATCTAAGAGAGCATGGGGGATTGAGTCAATGGTATCATAATAGCAGTGTGTGGGACAGATGGTAGCTGTACTCTTGCTGAGCACAGCATAATAGCACCTGGGTGGCTCATTTGATTAAGCCTCTGCCTTCAGCACAGGTCATGATCCTGGGGTCCTGGGCTCAAGCCCCCCATCTCCCTCTTCCTCTGCTGCTCCCCCTACTTGCTCTCTCTCTCTCTGTCAAACAAATAATTAAAATCTCTTTTTTAAAGGGGGGGGGAGCATCTGGGTGGCTCAGTAGGTTAAAGCCTCTGCCTTCGACTCAGGTCATGATCCCAGGGTCCTGGGATGGAGCCCCGCACTGGGCTCTCTGCTCAGCAGGGAACCTGCTTCCTCCTCCCTCTCTCTGCCTCTCTCTCTGCCTACCTGTGATCTCTGTCTATCAAATAAATAAATAAAATCTTTAAAACATGCAAAGGGGCAGGGGTTGAGTGTGAGAGAAAAGAATAGGAGGCCGCATGGAGATAGAGGACTTTCTAGGAGGCTCTGCTAAAGATAGTGAAGCAATGGGATGCTCTTTGGGGGAAGGAGTGGAGTAAAGGTTTAAAGATAGATTTTTAAAATAGGAGTAATAACAACATCTTAATAAGCTGATGAAAATGACCCAGAAGAGAGACAAAATGGTGTAGTAAAGAGAGAGAATTAGGGGAGCAGCACCTAGATTTCGCATGGTGGCACAAATGTGTAAGTGGATGTGCTGGCTCTGGAGAGGAGCACAAATCACTCACCTATGGTGAGAGGCAGGAAGACAGAAAGTTTGGGTGAGGTGGACTCTCTAGTGGGAACCTCTGAGGACTACCTTCTAATTCTTTCCCTTACTCACCTGCCATTGCCCCTGGAGAGCTTCTTGTTAGTACTTACTTGTTAGAATTAAAACCTTAAAGCTATATTTTGTTAGATAATTCTTTCTAGGATTTCTAGGTCTGTTTTCATAGGGAAGGAAGGTGAAGAGTTAGAATAGGTATGAAGAACATGAGGAATTCTGGAAAGCCATCCCACAGCACAACCATCCTGGATATTCAGAGTCAGGTCTTCCAAAAGGAGGTTGAAGAGAAACAATTTCAGTCAAGGCACAGTTCTCCCAGGTCTGCAATTGGAGATTCCCATGTATCTACAAGAAATACTTCTTCTACCACAACCACCATTTCCCCCAAGCTACCTGAGGGGTTTTTTCTGTCGGTTTTCCTGACCACAATACCAGCCAGAAGTGTTAACGACATCATTAGTTTACTTAGGAAACCCCTGGATACATTTTTGAATGCATAGAAAATAAATGATATTCCTTCTCAACAACCTGGCTTCCTATGGTAAAATGGAGGCAAGATTATTTTTCACTTTCTTCTAGAACATAAAACTGTCACAGAGACCAGCAAAAAGGACACCACAAAGGTCTGAGTCCTCAAGGTGTATGCATGGAGAGGGGAGAAGGTGGCAGGTATAGCCAGACGCTGATCTCTACATGGTAGCCAAGTGTGTGTTACATCCTAGGAATGGTGTGTAGGGAGTTTGCCAAGGGATTTATACCTGTGCTGATGCCAAATGTCCTACCAGCAGGTCTGCGCTGTAATATTAAGAACCAATCTAATTAAGGAAAAATGCACTGCACTTAGGAAACAACCACCACCCATAACTCATCAGCTCTAAGAGCTGGAAGTAACACGGCAACAACTCAAAGAAAAGGGGAAGAGAAGAGAACAGGGGAGCAGAGGGGATAGCAATGTTTAATGGCCCCCAGAGCTTGTTCTTCCAGCTTTCTGCCTATTCTGCATGCCATCCCACATATCTGTGCCTGTCAGCTTGCCTCAGCATTGACTGCCAGTCCCTTTCCAGCACACCCTCTTTTTCCTGGTCCTGAGAAGTCTCCCTAACCATCAGAACCTTTTGATCCAACAAGACTTCTTCTAGATCTTTTTTATTCTGGTAAAAAATACATAACATTAATTTTACCATCTTATCCATTTGTAAGTATGTAGTTCAGTAGTCTTAAGTAAACTCACATTGTTGTGCAACTGATCTCTAGAACTTGTTCATCTTGCGAAACAGAAACTCTCTACCCATTGAATATTAATTTCCTTGCCCTTCTCCCTCAACCTTTGGCAATCACTTTTCTACTTTCTGTTTCTGTAATTCTTCATATGAATAGAATCATACAGTATTTGTCCTCTTGTGCCTGGCTTCTGTCTGTTAGCATAATGCCCTTGAGATTTATCCATGATGTAGCATGTTACAGGATGTTCTTCTTTGTTCAAGGCTACATAATAGACGACTGTGTGCATATGCCGTGTTGTCTTAAACCATTCATCCATCAGTGGACATTTGGGCTGCTTTCATTCTTGGCTATTGTGAATAATGTTGCAGTGAACATGAGCATGCAAATAGCTCCTCAAGACACACTTTGGATTCTTTTGGGCATACATTCAGAAGTGGGATTGCTGGATTATGTGACAGTTCTATTTTTACTTCTTAAGGCATTTTCTACAGAGGGTGTCTCACTTCACACACCCACCAACAGTGCCCAGGGGCTACAATTTCTCCGCATCTATGCCAACTTATTATTTTCTGTTCTTTTCATGGTGTTTATCCTACTGGGTGTGAGGGAATATCTCCAGGTAAATTTGATTTGCAGTGATGTGGAATATCTTTTCTTATGCATGTTATTTATCTGTTTATCTTCTTTAGAGAATTGTCTTTTCCTGACTTGTTAATTTTGGCCGTTCTAACTGGTGTAAGGTGGTATCTCGTTGTGGTTTTGATTTGTATTTCCCTGATGGCTAGTGATGTTCAACATTTTCCCATGTGTCTGTTAGCCATTTGCATGTCTTTGGAGATATGTTTGTTCATGTCTTCTGCCCATTTCTTCATTGAGTTATTTGTTTTTTGCGTGTTGTTTGGGAAATTCTTATAGATCTTGGATACCAGCCCTTTATATGACATGTCATTTCCAAACATCTTCTCCCATTCCATGAGTTGCCTGTCTGTTTTGTTGACTGTTTCCTTTGAGGTAAGAAGCATTTTATCTTTATTCACATCTTTTGCCCATTGCTTAATTAAGTTATTGGGGGGTTTTGTTGTCACCTGTTATTGTGTTGTAGGAGGCCTTTATATATTTCGGATATGAACTCCTCATCAGATACATGGTTTGCAAATCTTTTCTCCCAATCCATAGTTGCCTTTCCGCCCTGTTGATTGTTTTCAAAGTGTTTAAGGTTTTTTTGTGTCTATTTTTGCTTTTGACTCAACAAGAGGTAGAATTTATGGGTATAACACTAATCTGTCAGAAGCTGTGTCTGCAGTGCCTTCTCTTCTTCTCCAGAGAAGGACTGGTTTAAGTTGTTGGGTTGTCACCAGCAGCTAGTTCTCCAAATATGATCTTCAAAGTGTTCTTTATCCTCTTCAGTGCTTACAAGACAACAGTGCCTAATCTCGTGTTTCTGTCATAACTAGCAGATTTTTAATCAAACCAGATGAGCTCTGTGTAGTAGCTCATGAACAGATGGTTCCAGCAGAGTGGTGCAGTGGAAGCGTGCTGGGCCCATGAACAGATGGTTCTATCATCTTGTTTGCACTGCAGCAAGGTTTTTGTGGGTGATCCATTGACAGAGATAGTCCAGATTATCAGACAAAGTCATCCTTCATCAGCTGGTACTTGGCCCCTCTCTTCCACTATCACTGGCCCCCTCTCTCCCAGACTGACATTTTTTAAAGCTGTGTTTGTATATGTGGCTTCATCTGTCTGGAACATTCTGCCATTGCCTTTCCCATACACAACACTTTTTTGCCTCCATTCACCTGTAACCTAGCTATCAGACTCAACTCAGGGCTCTCTTCTCCCTTCTGCACACAGATCCACTCTCACCTCTGCCCTCTGCCTGAGATGGCCACTCTTTTTCAATTCCCCTAGTATCCTGTACCTTCTCCTGAGTGGAGTGCATTCCACATTGTCTCTGATTATGCACTTACTCCGTGCTCTCTCCCACTGTGAAGACATGGACTATTTCCCTGAATCTCACACCCTCAATAGTCAGATCAGTTCTTGAAACAGAGTTGGCCCCCATTCACTTTTGTATGAATAGAATGAGAAACACCAAGACCTCTAGTTTGTTTTAAAGCTTTTAAATGTCACTTAACTAACAGAATTAAGGAAAAAAAAAAAAAAAACAGGGCACCTGGTAACTCAGTCAGTGAACATTCCAACTCTTGATTTGGGCTCATGTCATGATCTCGGGGTGGTCAGATTGAACCCCGTGTCAGGCTCTGAACTCAGAGTAGAGTCTGCTTAGGACTCTCTCTGCAATCCCCCCCAAATAAATAAATTATATATATATATATATATATATATATATATATATATATGATACATATCATATTTGTTTATGTTATTTATATTGTAATATATAAATAAATATCTTTTAAGTAGGAAACATTTTCCATTATAACTAACACTGCAGCATGAAGAAGAAAAAATGGTATAGCTACCACAAAACCACAGGTGTGGGCAGGTTATACAGGAGAGTATGTCTTTCTTCTTGCCCAGGGACAGCCTCATTGATGATCCACAGTCACTCAGGTGCAATTTCAGAATGCAAAAACCCATCAACACTAAGGATTAAGGCTGTGGATGTGAATTAATTCTTATGCACAAGCCCAAAGGAGTTTTGGATTCTCTAGTGATGGGACCAATTAGGAAATAAGACTTATTAAACAATGATTAAAAAAAAAAGCAGGGGGAGGGATTGGTCTTTATTTCATTGCCCTGTACATTTTTCTTCACTAAACAGATTTTGGAGCCTGTTTTTTATTTAATCTGCACTGTTTTTATTTAGTCTTTGTGTATTCCACGGCTACATCACATGAACAGCTCTACGGGCACACACAGTTCTCTAGACAACAAGGAGTACAATAATACTTGCCTCAATTTCCCACATCTGGCCATTGTCATTTCCTTGTGGTCCTAACATCTTTACCCACCCAGGGCAAAACTTATATAAAAGGCTAATTTACTGAATATAAATGTTAATTGTTCTCCCTGTATTTTTGCCAGGTGAACACACCCTTTGGGCTTCCTGGCCTCCATGAGCTTAGTAGAATTAACCACAGAAGTAAAAACAGGAGGATCTTGAGGCTGAGGCAGCACTAGGTGCCCCAGAGCAGGTCAGGGGATGGTAAGCCTTTTGAGTCCTAGAGCCATCCTGCGGAGTCTTGGAAAGGGAAGAGGTCTGAAAGACCCTTTTATTCTCTGGGATAATGCTTGAGGAAGTGGTATATGGTCTCTCTAGGGCACAGTTGAACAGGACTTCAAGGGGAGGGACCGTTGGCCCTCAGGACCCCAGGCTCAACAGTAATGCGTGTGCCCCATACGCATGGGGCACATGGAGACAAAGAGCAACCAGATACCAAGGACTCGGTGGCTTGGTCAGAAGAGTATCCACGTGAGTATGGGAGTCCCGAGGTAAGAGGACTTTTTACCCATTCTTTTGACCTCACATAACCTTCCAGATTCTGGGACATCCCTGAAGAAAAAGTGAAGAAAGTTCAATTCCAAGATGGAATTTCTGCCAGTCAGACAAATTGGGAGCCTTGATGTAAAAAAATAAAAAAGTAAATATCTTTTCCCATTGGAGCTGGTAGACCGAGATTTGTGCCCATTTTATATAATTAGATGGGAGAGGTTTTTTTCTATAGACTTAGTTCCGCTACTTGCCTTTTTCTGTCCCTATTCCAAATCCTAGAGAGGGAATTCTAAGTAGGTCCCTGCTGCCTAGCTCTTGATTTGATCCCTGGAAATGCCCCCAAATGAAATTATTTTTTTTAAGTACCAACAGAGCATAAAACATGCAAGTACAATATAACCTATGAGTGCGAAGTAGAATTTACACTTAAACAATGTATATTTATGATGTTCCTTTCCTTCCTCCATTGGGGAACAGGATCACTTCTGTATACTTAATCAGAACACATTTTAAATCACACCATGCAATGAGCCTTGTGGCAATCTATGATGGCCAAAGTATATAAAATATGATGAAGTTAAGAAGTTGCAGCTGAACCAACAATATATCCTCCTGGAAGGGAGACATTAAATAAATCTTCACTGTTTTTTGATAGCCTATTAAAGTTCCTTAAGAGCTCCAGTACATTTGACCATGTTTTTTTAGCCACATTGCTTTAAACAAGCTTTGGTAATCATAAATATAACACTTAAAAAAAGGAAAAACAATGAATTAGCAATTAAATGTGTCTCTTGTTGGGACTAGCCAATGAACAGGACCTTCCTCTAAAGGAAGTAAAGGATTACATAAAAAGCCAGGCTATATAGGAATTGGGAGGTTTTTCTATTTCTTTATCCATTTGTGGGAATTTAAGGCCTAGTTTTATTCTTGCTTGGTGAGTGTGAGAGGGCAACACCTTCTGATAAAGACAGGATCATTTTCTTCACCAGATACCATCTCTAGCAGAAACACTGAAGGAGAAATTTCATCTCACCTTCGAGGCACACTCAGTTTTATTTGTTAAGCAAATGTTTTAATTAAAATAAATCAGAGTTTTAGGTATACAATAGCTTTTTACCCTAAACATATGAAAATAAGGAATTAAAGAAGATAGAATCTCAGTAACTACTAGGGCAAGAAAAGGCCAGCAAACAAATACAAATGAATAAAAATTCATTCAAGGTATATTTTCTCTTATAAAATGTCACAGAAACAATTCATCCACTAAGTAAATAACCAAAGTAAAGTAAAATCACTAAAAAAGACTGTCTAGTCAGCCATTTTGTGTCTCAGTTAAGCACCACACAATATTTTTAATTAAGTGGTTAAGCACTGGGTCAAATAAGGGATCCAAAGCTTCATTTGGCACCAAAATTTTTCATCACCAACCTTCCTTGCTTGTGTTTATTTATGGTCACATACAGGTATTTATTACAGCTGGGAACCACATAAGTCAACACACTGTGACAGCAGAAACTTCCAAATACAGATGAAGGTCCTCATGGAACTGGGCCAGAAGATAAGGGTGACCTAAGAAGAGGATCCTATTTGCAGCCAGATAATATCAGCTAAGGAAAATAGGGCTTGGGATAAACATCAATATAGCCCAGAGATACAAATGAATTATATAAGAGTGACTTCACATTAGTATAGCTTTCCTGATGGGACTGAGTGGGAAGACCAGAGATGGGTTGAAGAGATAAGAGATTTTTACTCACAATAAAGCTCAAGACCTCTCCCAGGACAGGTCAAGGGTGTAGGAGCAGAGGTGTTACCTCAAGCTAGCTGAGATGCTGAATCTGGGGTAGTTGGGGGTGAGGGAGCTCCAATCAGGACCCCAGGAACTGAGAAGACCAACTCGTACTCTTCCAAAAGGGTCTAATAAGCCACGGAAAGAATATAGGGTTACTGGTAGGCTGAAGGCATGGAGGTGGGGAAAGAGAATGAAAAAAGAAAAGGAATTGGGCGTCTGAGTGGCTCAGTGTGTTAAGCCGCTGCCTTCAGCTCAGGTCATGATCCCAGGGTCCTGGGATCGAGTCCCGCATTGGGCTCTCTGCTCAGCAGGGAGCCTGCTTCCCTTCCTCTCTCTCTCTCTGCCTGCCTCTCTGCCTACTTGTGATCTCTCTCTCTATCAAATAAATAAATAAAAAATCTTTTAAAAAAAAAGAAAAGGAATAAAAAGAGAATAAAAGAAGTTTTAGGAATTTCCACGATCATAGAAAGAACATTAGCCTGGCTGCTAAACACTCATGTTCTGGTCCCAGGACCCATTGGCTGTCTCGGGGCCCCTCTGTGAGTCACCGAATGCTTGGCCTGAGCTTCCTGATCTGCAACAGGAGCATGAACCCAGTGCACAAATTTCCAACATGGATTTCACAAAACCCTAGACCCACAGAAAACACTGTATGAATCCTTTTTAATAAGCATCATGAAGCCAAATATATTTGGAAAATTCCATACGTTCTGACACAATCAAAAATGAACAATCCATGTTAGTACATTAAGACTGAGACGTCTCACACTGAAAATACTGTGTAAGACAGTTTCCCCAAGGGTTTCCCAAACCCTACTGGATCCCAACATGTTTTTTCTTCTATGAAATATTTTAACATAAATTGCACCCTTTTCAAAACACACAGGACTAGATGATATTTCCAAATTTAAGTTTCTATGAGGCTCTGAGCAGAGAAGCATAGAAAAGCCCTGAAGCCCAAACTTGAAACTCCTGTATTAACCCCAGGACTGTAAAGTGAGTATAGACTGATCCTAATCTAAAACTCCCATTGGGAAGTATAGCATGAGTAGTTGATCAGGCAACTGAATAGAAACTGATGAACATAGCAGCAATGTCCACAATAACCAAACTGTAGAAGGAGCCAGGATGCCCTTCAACAGACGAACGGATAAAGAACATGTGGTCCATATATACAACGGAATATTATGCAACCATCAGAAAGGATAAATACCCAACTTTTGCATCAACATGGATGGAACTGGAGGAGATTATGCTGAGTGAAATAAATCAAACAGAGAAAGTCAATTTATCATATGGTTTCACTTACTTGCGAAGCGTAAGAAATAACATAGAGGACATTAAGAGAAGGAAAAGGAAAATAAAGGGGGGAATCAGAATGGGGGGGTAAATCATGAGAGACTGTGGACTCCAAGAGAAACAAATTGAGGGTTTTAGAAGGGAGGGGGTTAGGAGATGGTGAGACTGGTGGTGGGTATTAAGGAGGGCACGTATTACATAAAGCACGTATTACTTGGAGCACTGAGTATTACACACAAACAATGAATCCTGGAATAGTACATCAAAAATGAATGATGCATTGTATGGTGACTAACATAACACAATAAAATTAAAAAAAAAAAAAACAATGAACAGAAACACAGCTCTTGCAGATTTGTGCAAGTTCTGGTGGGTCACCTAATCCATTACACATATTAAGAAGCCTCTTAAGTGCCCATCCTGGGCTGACTCCTGACATGTAAGATTTTTCTTTTGTACCCCAAATAAACATATTAATTTATAATCCCTAAATTACAATTTTAAGCTCCAGGAGATCAAGAGATTCCCTGATGTTTCCCCAGAGCCTATCAGAAATCTGGACATAAAGTAGATTTATTCATTTGTGAATGAGTGCGCCAATGGACAAACTCTTACAGAGATGCACTGGGGATAATGTCATCTGCCAAGGAATTTAAATCCGGTTTCAAAAATCTCAAAATAACTTTATTTATTGCCAAAGCCAATAACAATTGATGCTGAATGATCGTGAAGTTATGCCAAATTTCAGCCAGAATATAATACAGTTATTGATTATCTCCATGTAAATTACTATGTCCATCACACACTGGTTCATCTAGAACTTTAGATAGAAAACAATATATTAATAATGAGCAGGATGGGTTTTTATTCTAACAATAGAATGAAGGATTCAGAACAGACTGACATGTTGTTAACATAACTCTGGCTACAGAAACACAATAATTCTAAAACAAGACAAATAAAGGACCCAAAATGTTCATGAGATTCACTGAGAAAGGTTTTTCTATAGGAAAACTTGATGTTGCTTTTCGGGGTGGGTGGGGAAGGTGGGGGAGGGGGGTTAAAATATGTCTCCTGAGACTCTTTCTGTTACTGTTTTTCATAAGAAAAGAAATACAAATTTTGGGTTGTTTTGCAATTAGAGAGCCTGAAGAGGACCCTGACTTGTCTGCGAGTACCCTGGGACTAGCCTGAGTAAGAAATTCACCCTTTGGGGCACCTGGGTGGCTCAGTGGGTTAAAGCCTCTTCCTTCTGCTCAGGTCATGATCCCAGAGTCCTGGGATCGAGCCCCGCATCAGGCTCTCTGCTCGGTGGGAAGCCTGCTTCCCCCTCTCTCTCTGCCTGCCTCTCTGCCTACTTGTGATCTCTACCTGATAAATAAATAAAATCTTTTAAAAAGAAAGAAAGAAAGGAAGGAAGAAAGGAAGAAAGAAAGAAAGAAAGAAAGAAGGAAAGAAATTCGCCCTGTGCCCAATGCCTGGGCCCCCACCAGCGACACAGCCCCAGTCCCTTCAGAACTGCCCCACACCTCAATGGCCATAGGTCACTTAATCCTATTCAAAAATGGGCATCTTTAGGTGTTTACAATAAAGATTATTCAAAGTAATGATTATTTCTCTAATTTCTTGGCCCCCTTCGCTTTTTCCTCGGGTAGACATGTGCAGAAACCTCCTCTTCCTCTCTGTCTCCCCAACTTGCTCTTTGCCCCCCCCACCTCCGTGAGCCGTGCTGATACGCACCATCACCACATTCTCAGCTTTATCTCAAAGGCCGTTTCATCTGCTCCCTGCCCCTGTTAAGCACTCCACTCCGGTTCTTCCACCAATTTCAATAGGAAAAGCAGAGCAGATATCCCTATAGGACACTGTCATCACCTCATAAGGCCGGCAGCCTGGAACATAAAATACTTCCGACTTCTCAGTTCTCGCTCAGCCTGAGCAGATTACAAGTAGGGCACTTAAAATCAAAAGCCAAGAGGGACTAAACCATGACTTTTGAATGAGAAGTAGAAGCAGAAGCCATGAACCACTTCCAAAACTTCGGGAGTTTCACAGGCAAAAATCTCAGTGCCCTGGAGAGAATGTGGGTCAGATCATCAGAAAGTTCCCAAGTACAAAAAGCAGGAAGTTGGCCTATGTGTAAAACATGATGTTTGCAGCATATGGGTTTTGATTGAGCATGACATGAAACAAACAAACAAAAAAAGACACAGAGAAGCTGGAAAGGAGTGCTCAATTGTTATCTTATCTTCCACGGAAAGAGATACATGGTATTTCTCCCTTCCAACACTTGGAACTCACTAACAGACCACGTAGGAGCTTGGGCCATAGACGATGCAAAGTTTTTCATTTCTCAGGATACTGGAATCCATGGAAGGAGGCTTCCAAACCATGGACGGAGGCTTCCCAACCCAGCCCCCCTCAGCACCTGCCTCCTGGTTTACATTAGAGGGCCCCCCAGTGCTTTCTTCTTCATTAGAACTAAAATCTAAGAAGAAGCCAACATTTTGAAGAAAGTTACTTGTAGGCTCTAGGAAGACTTCATCTCCTGTCATTCTCAAAGTCAGACTCTATCATTCAACCACCTTGTCACCTGCAGAATACAGAAGAAGGCCCAACTGTTTTCACCACTCACTATTTGTAAAGGGAACAAACTCTCTTTGTCAAACACTTCTTTTCTTAATCAATACAAAGAACAAGATTAATGATCCTTTCCTTTTGTAAAGCACTGTGAGATTAGAAAGTAGTTTAACATCCTTAATTGCAAAAAAAAAAAATTCCTTAATTTTCTCTTCTAGGGTTATTGATCACGTTTATCTATTTTCTCTCTCCCTGTGATTGGCATTCTGCATTGATCAGACAGACGTCATACACGTCCAGCTCCAGATGAGGCCTAACACTTCCTGTACTATTAGGTTGATAACTTGTCAGTTGCATTCCCCCCAGATTACATCTAGAGTCTGCCCCTACTTCATGCAACCTGCTTAAATTCCTACTAGAGAACTGCAGACACCTAAGATAAGACTGAGTCCATTTGCCACCCCCGCACATGAAAAAAGTAATATTAATTAACAGTGTGAGAGTTCCATTCTTCCTTGCTACCCTACTGAACAGCCAAAAGACTTACAAAATTGGTGAAAGTCACAAATCCTTCCTTCCAAAGAATAATTGGGGGAGAGGGACAACAAATCAGGAGATATAATATTCCTAGACAGACTTTCTGTCTTCCATTAGAACAGACCTCACAAACTCAAATGCCACAGAGGCCAGACAGGTCAGTGAGTGAGTGAACAGAACAGGTATGAAATATTAACAGTGGTGGGGATTGTAGCAAACTAGTAAGTTCATGGCCCCCTTCCCACAGGTTCCCTATCCGTTCAGCCCCAGCCAGTTGTGGATAGAAGTGCAGGTCCAGGATATGCAGATCTTTAGATTTTTCCCAAGGCTCCCAAGTCAGGGTATTTAATATGAAATCTCCCAATTTGTAAATGTTGGCAACTAATTAAAAACATTTCAAAACAGTGTGAAGGCCAAGGAAAACATGTCCACGGGCCAGCTGTGGCCTGTGAGCCGTGGTCTGCAACTTCTGTGATAGGCTGAAGAGCTATTTAAACTCAGTAAGACAGTGGAGGTACATAAAGGAAGAAAGAGAAATGGCACAGCCTCCCGGCTTCAGCTGGAAGTTTGACAACCTGCGTGGAGGAAAGGTGCGCCACTGGGGAAGCCCTGGGCGGGCAGCCAGCACTGGTTGGCCCAAGGTTTTGGGTGGACGATTGTTTCGTTCTGTCCAAGAAATAATCTCCTCCAAATAAGCTAAGAGATGGATTTGGAAGTCAAATTTAAAGAGCATGCCTGTATGAATAGATAAGTAATAGGTTCGTGTGTTTCCATTCTAGAGTAAGAAGGTACAAAAACAAACGGAATTTTTGCTTGTACCCAATTTTTCCAGGAAGGAGAGGAGAACTATGGGAAACCAAGGAGGGATGTGCAGGTGTTTGGTGACAGAGAAGCTGGGAGAGAGAAAAGGCACAGCACCCAGGCTAGACCCTGGGGTGGGAGGGGGACAGAGTGGACCCCGCGTGGATGTGATCACAGCCCAGCTCCCCCAGTACCTTTCTCTAGTCACTAAGCAGAGTCAACCAGCCTAAACTGTTTAAATGAAGGAAACTAACGAAGGACCTCTGTGTCTTTCTGGGTCTCTCTGCATTGAACAGCTGTCCATATTGGTATCCTGGGAGCTATACCTTTCGGGAGCAATGGGATGGATTCCTAGTACACCAAAGGGAAAAGCCATGTGTGCAGAACTGGAAAACAATATTTGCTAATTTACAACTATTAATTAAAAGCCCTGTCACTGAGCCAAGCGCTCCAGTGTGATTTTTAAAACGTCCCACTTCTCCAGGGAAGGAGCTGCAGAGAATGTGAAGTCAGTGCTCCGGGCTTCGGGCGGGCAGGCTGGGGAGCAGACAGTGTCTTTAGGCTTTGGATTTGCACAAACAAATCCTGCCTGCTCAGAGCCCAGACAATGCCCCGCATTCACGGTGATCTCAGGAACTCCAATGCCGTGCTGAGGAGCAGGAAAAAAACTAGACCCGAATTGAGAATAAATTGGTATTCACTGAATGGCACTTCTGAATTTACTGCAGCCTTCACCTTTGGAGGGAATTGCCAAGGTGCTCATAAAAGAAGAAATGATGAATATTCAGGATGTCTTTTGAATCCATTAGGCAACCGGGGATGAAGTCTCCATATGTAGACTTCTGGTTCTCTCCTTAGGCTGTTAAGGAGACTGCCAAAATGGCTGTCTGCAGGAAAAAATGGACCCTGGGTTTGCTGGCGGGGAGAAAGTCTAAACGTCAAAGGTCAAGTCCATGGAAATAAACCTGGTTTAGGAGTTTTTGCAAAGGAAGACATCTATAAATTTTGGTTTTCTGGACACAGTGAATGAGGGAATGTAGGAACGTTGATCAAAACGTAGTAGCAAGTTATGCATCGTACGTGAGGCTTTGTGTCACAGAATCAGATGTTCTGCTGATCTAAGCGTGTCCACGCCACACAGGAGCATTGCAGACAGTCTACATGGGAGCCGCCTGTGGTTTTGTCGACTGGGTTTTCCAGGAGCAGAATTGTCTGTCCATCTCTGAAGATGGCATTCTTTGATCCCCAGTCCGCTTACTTGCTCTTGTAGCCTTACACAAAGAGGAATTGTTGGCTCTTTGTGCTAAAAAGAATTTCAAGAAATAATATAGCAAAGACCATCAGCTCCCAGAAGGACTGAATAAAGATCAATTAACCTTTAGGAAAGGAGAATTGTTGGAAGAGGGATGATGCGAGTCACTTATCATCAGTTTCTTTGCCTCTCAGATAAAGGAGGGTAGTCAGATTCAGAGCAACAAGCATTCGTGAAAGCCGTCTATGCACCTGGCCCTGGGATTGGGATAACCACCCCTTTTGTCCTCCAGGTACTGATGCTTTAATAAGGGACATTTACCTAGAAGTGTATCTTTAACACAAAGTCTGAACAGCTATATTAAGGTGTTATGTCAACTCAAAAGAAAGATTGATTCACTGCAGTAGGGATGGGTAGAAGGAGAATCAGAGACTGAACATTACTCGGGCAAAGACACATTTAAGCTGACTCTTGAAGGGGAAGTTCAACGGAACAAGAAAAAATGAAGGAGAGAGCACACCAGGTAGAGAGCTCTGCCAGAATCAAAGATATGGGGTAGGAAATCACAAGAAGGAGTGAGTGTTCTGGTAGAAAACACCTCTGATTATCTTGTAGGAAACCCACCCCTACCCTCAGGGAGATCACGTGCCTGCTCCTGCATTCTAAATCAGGAAACAAAAAATATAGTCATGTATCTCCAAAGCCTCTTCCAGAAATAACATTCCATGATTTTTATAACTCTAAGTAGCAGGGAGAAGTTAAACAACCCAAGAAAAGCCTTGTACTGAATGATCTCTTTTCTTTGCTGTTTTATGACCAAAAGTGAAATTGGTGATGGTAACCACCTACACTCTTTGTTGTGGTCAATCTTACATGATTTTGACATCAGACAAATGCAAATTTAGGGACAATCTAAAAACTACTTGACCAAAAGTGCCGAGGTCATTCAAGACAAGGAAAGACCAAGAAGCTATCACAGATTAGAAGAGACAAAGGAGACATGACAACAAAATGCCACGTGAGAGCCTGGACTGGATCCTGGAGAGAAAAGGAAGATGAACAGAGAAACCAAAGAAATTGAATAAAGTCTGTAGTTTAGCTAATAGCATTGTACCAATCAGTGTCATCTTATTTTTGACAAATATATCATAATGTGGAAGATGTTAACCTAAGGGAAGGCAAGTGAGGGGCATACACACTCTCAATATTACCTTCTCACTCTTCTTGGGTTCCTTCCAAATAAAGAGTTTTCTTATGTCCAATATAATACCATATATACCAACTGCCAATGTAGTTGCTAATCTTCTCCTCACAGTACAAGGTTATCAGAGATTTCCCCACCATATCCTCATGGAAATTGCTGTGGAATCAAAAGGAGAACAGTGGGAACGGAAAGGGAAAATAGAGAAAGAAATGCTGAGAGACTATGGAAATAAACTGGGAAACAAACTGAGGGTTTCAGAGGGAAGGGGGTTTGGGGGAAGGGGTAGCAGGGTGATGGGTATTAAGGAGGACATGTGTTGTGTTGAGTGCTGGGTGTTATGCATAACTGATGAACCGCAGAACACTACATCAAAGACTAATGGTGTACTATACAGTACTATGTGGTGGCTAACTGAACATAATAAAAAACACAAGGAAAGGAAAAGAAATGTTAAATAAGTTTGGAAGAGAAAAGAAAAGCTGGGGAAATTGGTGCTCCCTCCCACCTTGAACTCACCAGACCCCTAGCCTGGCATTGTCACTGTTACACCCCATCATTCCGCACTTGCCTCCCTTGCCAGCACCAGCTTTGTTAGGACACAGGCTAAGAGGGTCTAACAAAAGCACTCACACATATAAAGATTAAATAAGATTGGCATTGATTTTTCTCTCATTCTGCAGTTCAGAAGTGGGCCCGGGGCTCAGAGCATGACTGTGCCATCCTGTTTGTGGTTTCTGAGTACGATGGGTTCAAGTTAACTGCAACGGCTCCCACCTTCACCCAACCACTGGGAAAGGTGGCAAAGGCAGGGTCCCTCATCCACCTCCTCGGTGTGCTTTTCTCCAGCTCACATCCCACTGGCCAGAAAAGGGCATGTGGCCCGACTGAGGCTGCAGGGCAGGCTGGGAGATAGTCTCTCACTATGCAGCCACGTGCTCAACTACAGGTTGGCGGACCTACAGAGGGTAAGAATTCGTCCTGCTGCACAAGGAGCCGTCTCTGTCACTCCCCTCACCCAGCCACACGCTGTGGGGCTTTTCAGTCTACTTAAGGTGGTGGCAAAGGCAGAGTCTTCAGTCTGACCCAATAAAATTCAGGTGTATAGAAGACGACATAGGACGTCGTGGCATGTGGGAGAAGGAGAACACCATGACACAGATTGAGTTGATCTGAGGAGAACAACTGAGCAGCCAAAGGCAGGATGCCAGCGTGACAGGATATTTGGGGAAACCTCTCCTTTCCATACCTTCACCACCTTTGCAATGTAATTTTACATCTACTCCCCCTCACCAAGAGGGTCCGTTTCCCTAACTTTGAACCTAGACTCCCCTCACTTTGTGCAATATACCACAGCAGAAGTGACACGGTGGGAGCCCCAAGCCCATGCCCTGGGAAGGCTTGCACACTCACCCTCTGTCTGTCGGAATACTCTGCCACCATATGAGAACAAGCCCGGGCTAGCCAGCTGAAGGACACGGGCCATGTGGAGCCAGCCCAGGCATGCCAACCGAGGCCACCCCAATCCAGCCAGGCCCCCTGCCCATGTGGCGCCTGCAGGCAGGCAGAAAAGGAATGAGGGACCCGACCTCGATCCACTGAGCCTGACCCGGATCAGCAGAACTGCTCAGCAGACCCAAGACTTATGAGCTAAGTAAATGGTTGCTAAATTTGGAATAAAAAATAAATATAGGGCACCTGGGTGGCTTAGTGGGTTAACCCTCTGCCATAGGCTCCGGTCATGATCTCAGGGTCTTGGGATCGAGCCCTACATCGGGCTCTCTGCTCAGCGGAGAGCCTGCTTCCTCCTCTCTCTCTGCCTGCCTCTCTGCCTGCTTGTGATCTCTCTCTCCCTCTCTCTCTCTCTGTCAAATAAATAAAAAAAATAAATAAAATTAAGTAAACATATAAATAAAGCCACTAAATTCGGGAGTGGCATGTTACACAGCAGTAGATCCCGATGAGATCAGGGGAGCTCAGTGCTCAACGAATAGGCTAGTGGAAAAGGAGTCAAAGCAATGGTAAAACTGCAGAAACTCCTCAGAGGGCTGTGAGGAAATCCAGGAGCGTGAACCACCAAGACCGAAGGAAACCTTTCAAGATGAGGGAAGTGGTCCTCCAGCAGGACAAGACTTGAGAGGGAGAACTTTTTAGGACACCAGGAATCACCATTGAAACGCCATTTGGGTAATGAAAACAGCAATAGAAACATGACCTTCCCATCGGCAGCAGAAATTTCAGTTCCTCCTTTTGCTTAAACTTCCACCCCTACACCTCTGTATACCTTTCAGGCGGAGGAATTTAATTCATGACCCATTCTGTACAAAAGGCACATGAAACTCCCATGACCCTAGCATTTCCTGGGAGGAAAAGTCCAGGAAGCTGCCCCTCCCACCGTGAATCCCGGACTAAATTCTGGTAGCCCATAAGTCCATGATTTCACAGCAACTCCTGCCTCTGCTTGCAACCCCGGCGGTCCTGTCATCCCGCCCTACTCCTCTTCTCTTCTTCTCCCCCCACCCCCCCACCATGGATTCCTCAAATTCTGAGACAAGGTACTTGGGAAACCAGATCTTTCTTGCTACCAGATCTCTGTAAGGAATGGCCAGAGCCTCAGCCTCACCCTCCAGGCCTCCAGCGATCTAGCTGCAAAGTCAGGGAAGCTGGCCTGCTGTTTGGATGAGTCAAAGTGTTTCTCTTTGGCCACAGTCTATCCACATGCTGTGCCTCCGTGCGCACAGACACGACAGTGTGCGCGTGCGCGGAGGGACTCCGGCTGATCGTGGACTGCAGGCGAGGCGAGCCCCTGGCTGCCGGGTTGTCACAGAGCAACAGCTGCCGGATCATGCTGGTGGAGCCTCCTCACTGATCGGAACTGGGCCGGAGCTTCCCCCTGGGGTGACAGTCACATGCAGTGAAGAAGAGCCTTTGGAGTCAGGCTTGGGTTTAAGTTACAGCCCTGCCACTTGTTAGCCATGGGGCCAGGGACTGACTTAACTTCTCAAAGCATGAGGTCCTTCCTCTATAAAATCATGTTAATGGTGATCTCTACCTTAAAAGGCTAATATAAGACTTACATGATGTTAAGTTAGGTAGAGCATCAGCTCAATGTCAGAGTCAGAGATGACACAAGGAATCCATTTGGCAGGGCCCTGGACACAGGGGGGGTCTCAACAACCATGACTGTGGGTGCCCTCCCTCCTTCATTCCCACAGCCTTACTCCCCTGGCCTGGTCAGACTCGTCTGCCTTGTCCTAGGCCTACCCTGCCTCGTCTCTGCCAGATCACCACTTGTTCTACCTGTTGGGCTTAATTCCCTCCAATCATCTCCTTCCCGGCCATGTGGGCCAAGGTCAGCCCTTGCCCTGGCCTCCCCTGGTCGACCCCATCCTGCTGGAGTTAGCCAGGCCTGGCCTGCATGTGTGAGACTGAGGCAGTCTGTTCCTCAAAATGACTCTCTCAATAAGTGGAATCAAACTACAGTGACAAATGTGGGGGGAGGGGCAAGTGCGTAAGAGGACATGGCATCTTGACAAGCATGTTCCAGGCCATAAATATGTGGCAATGGCTCTTCTCATCCAATTCTCTCGTTTTGAAACTTTCCTGGAAGGGACCTGGTATTATTAAGCATTATTACAAGACTGTCTTCTATTCACCCAGTCACACTGGGACCCACGTAGGACTGAAAACCAATGAAGAAGATTAGGTCATTCTCAGGGACCGGGGGAGGGAGGGGGAAGAAGTGGCTCCAGCGTAGACAGAAGTGGGCGGAGGGGTACCTCAAACACCCATCAAGGAGTCCCTGTGTTTGTAACAGCCTAAACCTACATTAGAGCCTACTGGTCGCCACTTAATCCATGAGCTGCATCGTAACGTTTAAAGTCTACCTTCCTAATCCCTAACCAGCCAGATGGTTGGAAAACCAGATTCCCCGGCCATGAGGAAACCACACACATGTATGAGAATGGCACAAGAGACTGCTCTTCTTGCCTAACGTCCCCCACAAAACGTGGAAACCGCTTACGTATTTGTGACTCTACAGTTGCTGGGGGTTTTGATAGGAGGCAGAGATGGCACAGATGCTTCGCTCTCATGTCCTGGGCATCCGAGCCCGTGGGGGGGGGTGCCACCTCAGCCTCAGCCCCATGGGGGCTGGTCACACCTCTGCCAACCACGCCAACGGATGCAGCCGCCCCTTTCTTGCCCGGCCCTGGCTCCGGGCAGCCCCAGCTGAAGAGGGACACTCGTGACAGCCACCCAGACACTGTAACCCACAGCGTGACTCCCCTTTCATTTGTCTCCTTGGGAATGCAGTGAGCCCAAGAACATACCAAGGGCCGAGACTTCAGACCATTTGCCGTAGGAATCCAGCCTCTCTCAGCCCATCGGCAGGGGATGATCCATGGCCGCAGCCCCCTCCAGGTTTCTCCAAACAACCCCTAGATGACTGTCCTCGCCAGACCCCTGACGGAGCCTGCAGAACGGCAGCTCTCATTCTCTCCCTCACTCGCTTTCTCCCTGTCTCTCTCTCTGTCTCTCTCGCTCTGTCTTTCCCTGTCTCTCTCAGATGCAGAGAAAGATCCCCATTCATATCACATTCTGGCTGAAAACAAAACAAAACAAGCCCATTTGCTGTCTTCTCCCTGCCTTCAGGACAGAGCCCACACTACTTAGCCCAGCATCCCAGGCCGTGGGCAGCCTATCTTTGCTTGCTGGCCACTGCTCCAAATCCCAGTGTCGAGCCCACATGACCTCCATCCCCCCCCTTCCCATCCCTGCCCCCACATTCTCCGTGTCACAAGGCCACCACTCTTCCCAGCCAGAAGCACAGTGATAAAGTTTCCCTTCCCGCTGCTAAGGGCCCTTCCCTCCGTTCTATTTCCCTTCCAGACAAATTTCTTCTCTGGTTTATTTCCCCCACTCACTCAGTATGCACTAATTGGGCACCACTGGAGCCTGAACCAGGCCCTGTGCTAGAGCCAGCTCAAAATCAGGTGGATTTTGCTCTTTAAAAAAATCACAACTGGGGGCGCCTGGGTGGCTCAGTGGGTTAAGCCGCTGCCTTCGGCTCGGGTCATGATCTCAGAGTCCTGGGATCGAGCCCCGCATCGGGCTCTCTGCTCGGCAGGGAGCCTGCTTCCTCTTCTCTCTCTGCCTACTTGTGATCTCTGTCTGTCAAATAAATAAATAAAATCTTAAAAAAAAAAATCACAACCACACAAGCCTATTGCAATATCACTGTGCTGTTGTCATTGCTGCCTCCATCGGGTAGGAATGATGGTGACACTTCGCAGCCCCCTAGGGGAGATGGCAGGGCGTGGGCTGCAGATGTCACCTCTTAGAGTTCACTCTCAAAAAGTGCGGCGTCTCCCTCTTGACCCTGTGCCAATATATCTTCTCGCCCACCAGTCTCATAAACGAAATGCTGATTGATGCGAGAAGACGGCTAGGAGACCCCATTCCTCGGAGCTACGGGTGGCTTTGTCAGGACCTCGTGGCTCAGAACTGGGTACATTATTGGAGGAGGTGGGACAAGGTCACCTGCTTGCCCAGAGCAGTCACCTCCGCCTGCCCAGACAGTATGAGAATGCATACCCTACAAAAGGTGGGGGGGGGGGCAGAGCAGCCTCTGCAAGGGAACTCTCTAGAAGCAAGTCATGAGGACGACACCTGCAGCCTGTGGTTAGCACACTAGAAAATTCTGAGTGCTTCATTTCATTTTACTTCTGGAACTTAGATAAGGTTAAACTCTATTTTGCTTTTTTCTGGCCGGGCCAGAACCCAGCTGCAACCCACGGCCACCACCATCAACCCCGTGTCTTCCACACTTCTGCTGACCCACTTGTGTTTTTAGGGGGGCCCTTGATTTAAATTTGCACTGAGTTCACATATCAAAAGGCTGGGGAGGCGAGCGCCAACACCAACCACCACAGGCAGCCGCCAGTGCTTTAAAGTGTACAAACTTTTCACATCATCATCCCATGAAATATTCAACAGGTCTCTGTGACTTACTATTGTCCCCATCACCACTTTCCAGGTGAAAAAAAGGGACCCGAGGATCCACTGACTTGTTAAGGGTTGGCACTAGTCGGGAGCAGTGAAAAGCGTTTTTCACACTCAGGACTTCCCCACAAAGAAGTCTGCTTGAGCATTTACTCCAGTCTCTGCTAAGGGCAGTGTCGCCAGGGGCATTTCTGAGGCTTCTATTCTAATGGCATGCCCTCACCCAGCCAATTCCACTGTCTTAGAGAAATAAAATCTTTGGGGTACCCCAATGTTTATAGCAGCAATGGCCACAGTCGCCAAACTATGGAAAGAACCAAGATGCCCTTCAACGGATGAATGGATAAGGAAGATGTGGTCCATATACACTATGGAGTATTATGCCTCCATCAGAAAGGACGAATACCCAACTTTTGTAGCAACATGGACGGGACTGGAAGAGATTATGCTGAGTGAAATAAGTCAAGCAGAGAGAGTCAATTATCATATGGTTTCACTCATTTGTGGAGCATAACAATAGCATGGAGGACAAGGGGCGTTAGAGAGGAGTAGGGAATTTGGGTAAATTGGAAGGGGAGGTGAACCATGAGAGACTATGGACTCTGAAAAACAGTCTGAGGGGTTTGAAGTGGCGGGGGGGTGGGAGGTTGGGGTACCAGGTGGTGGGTATTATAGAGGGCACGGCTTGCATGGAGCACTGGGTGTGGTGAAAAAATAATGAATACTGTTTTTCTGAAAATAAATAAATTGGAAAAAATAAAATAAATAAAATCTGCCTTCTCCCTGCCACAGCCACAGGCCCACACCCAGTTTCCAGCCGGCCCTTTGCAATGGGGAAGCACATTAAGGTTGAGTCTCAGTTGAGGTATTAAACGCTAAAGACATAAGGGGGGAAAAAGCAAATCTCTCTCCCAGTTCAGTCCCCTAAAGTGAGTTCTAATCTTTCCTCTGCTTTGTGTTTGACTGTAAGTGGAAATTGCCCCCAATACCGCCCACCAGTTTCCAACAAATGAGAAACAAACAGCTGAAGAAAAACTGAGGTATTTCCCAGATGAATAAAATCAGAAATGGATAAGAAGCACCAGAGTGGTTTAGCCTGACTGACATTTTCAAAGTTTTATCAAAATTATTCATCAGTTTCCTTTCAACCTCTCACCCAAATTTCACCAAATTCCCTAAAGTTCCTCACTTAGGTCACCAGCTTCTTCCACATCTTCTCACCAGCCCCCCGCGTCCTTCCTTGGTCATCCTTCGCTTGCCTGCCGTAGTTGGGCATGTTGTTTGTTTTATGGTCTAATTTAAAATACGAGGGTGACAAGGCTGTTTGACACTCATGTGTTAATGGATTATATCCTAGCAACGACAAAGGGGCATCTAACTGTATTATCAATGGGGCTTTTTTTTTCTTCCTTTGAGGCATGTTTACAATGGCTGTGTGTCTTGTTCAAGCCACAACGCTGCCCTTCCCGGCTTGTGTGACCTTGAGAAAGCCTCTTGTCCTCTCTCTAAACTCCAAGGAAAGAAACACAATAATAAATACCTGACAGAGTTCTTGAGGAGGAGAGATGAATGGACGTATGAAAACGTGTTTTGAAAACAGTAAGAGCTATAAAACATTTCTTATAGACCTCCTTTTTTGACCAATGTCACCATCTCCTTGTTTGCAAAATGGTGGCATCGAAAATACCAGGGGCATCATACAATTACTGTGAGGATTCAGTGAGATCCTACAGGGAAGGTGCCTAGCTTTATAGTTAGCCCATAATAAATGTTCAGAAATGTTAGCCAGCAGCAGCCGCCGTGCTCCTAAATGTTTGTGGTAAGGACCGCAGGTATGACCATCCCCATTTTATAGCTCAGGAAACTGAAGCTTGAAAGGTCAGGCAGACTCGGACTCCACTTGCAGCTTTAATGTCTCCTTCCTCGCTGTTATGTGTTTTTATCCACGTGGCTGTTTGGTAGCCGAAACGCGGTGGTCAGCCGGTAACCTTAGGTTTTTCTGTTTTGAAAGGATACGTGGGGAGCAGTGGGCTTCCTGTTCCTCTGGACACGTCGCTAAGGCGCCATCCAAGACCTTGCCAGCCCCGTCTGGCTTGTTTCCTCATTAGCAGCTGCAATTCAACCAGAAATTCATGAGAAATGCAAAAATCAAATAAGGAGAGTAGGAAGGAAGACAATCATGGCTTTCACTTTTAATCCTCACTTATAATCAGAAAAGAACCAAAGAGGAAAATCGTGATGAAGTTCAGTGGTGAACACTGAGACCCCAGCCGAGCCAGTACAGGGATATGGGCTAAGTCACTTTCAAAGCTTTTGAGAAACCTGCCGGTTATCTCACTGTTGAGGTCCACAAAGAAGCTGGTCCTCGCACTTGGGTGGTAGTGGGAAAAGGGAGAAAAAAAATCCTCAAACTTCTCACTAGCGCTTTGTGCATGATCTTACAGCAGGTTGTAAACTTTCTCCCAGTAAGAAGAATACGGTTCCTCGGGAAAGCCTCTTACCATCCAGCTTTAACTTGTCCAAAAAGAATGGAGGTTGGGGGAAGACTTTAAATCTTCAGCCAAGAGCACCAGTTGCAGAATTAAAAAGCTGGGCACACAATCATCTTAAGTCACGTCGGAGGAAACTTAAATAGCACACATCAGCAGAAAAGAATGGGGGAACCTCCAGCACACTGACTTCATTGATACCCCATTTATCAGCAATTACGGACTCCATTAAAGGCTGAGTTTACAGCAGAAAGAGAAGCAGAGCCTAAAATATGTCCCAGCAGATGGACGGAGAGTGTCGGTGATGCCGTATTTCAAAGCCATCTGCAACGTTGTTATCGTGGAACGTGGAGTCAGAAAGGCAGCAAAAATACAGCGGCCCCAGAGCCAGCCCATGATTTACTTGACCTTTGGATGGGTAGAACTGACAGCAGAAACCTCATTAATTCCTCAGGTCACTCTGGAAGACATTAATTTGGTTTGGACTCGACGAGAGGAGATTTTCCAGACATACACTAGGAATTATGAAATCTCCATGGCCGGAGAAAGTATGTCCAAATCACTTTTTGCATAAATCAAGCTGACTTTCTGAAGAAGGATAATATGCTTAATCAAGGGAGTTATGGAATTTCTTGTGCTTATTAGACAGAAAATATAACAAGTTTTTATTTGGTTATCAGTTCTGGGAGAGAGGGTTTTTTTTTTTTTTTTCCTCTTTTAAACTGAAGTCTTCTGACAGAGTGGAGGAGATCCTTTGTAAGTGCTGGAAGAAACTAGACATGTAAATAATTTGTTCACACAAAAAATAACTTGGCTTGGCTTTTCTCTTTCTTTCCCTTATTAAGTGGGCACATGGGTCATGTGGGCATCTCTGTAGAGCAACCCCCCAAACATGCCAGCTCACTTCCCCCGCCACCTGCCTTCCCTCTTTAGCTAGAGCTTTCGTGGTACAGGACACATACCTATAAATAACAATCATGGGTGACTTGGTGATTTTATCCCGTATATTTTGGTGGCCTGGGCCAAAATTAAGAAGTCTGAGATCAAGGCAACTTGGGTTGAGACACAAAGTGTAGAAGCCCAACGAGAAAAACCTCTCTCCTTTCTCTCCAAGTCTGTGCAAACCTATCCACCCATACACACAGACACACAAAAAAAGGACAAAAAAACAACTGAAGTTCTCCGGTCCCCAAAGGGAATCCTTTCCAGTGGCATGTAGTTTAATGATTTTTAAGCTCTATGACTTTCCCAGAAATGCTGCTTCTTTGTTTCATTGTTCACTGAGGAAGAAAAAGGTGTGGAGTCCTTGTGGGGAGTGTGGGGGATAATTAAACAGAGAACAAAGCATCCAGTTGGGTGATTTATATCCATTCATTTTAGGGACAGTGACAGACAGACCAAGTTATTCAAAATGGTCAGGAGAGAGAGAGAGATTGAGATTGAAATGCTGCTGGACAATGGGCTTATACCCAAGTGTCTGATGCATAAGCCACAAGCCCCCTTCTTGGTGATTTGCTCCCTCGTAGAAGTTGCATTCATCACGTTTAGAACAAGGTTATCTCTGGCTGAAGAGAACATGCATTAGGATGTTTTACTCATTCAACACTGAGCACTCCCTATCAACAACCGTCTGCCTAAAGGGGACCAGGAGAACAAGAATTAATCACAGGAAGACAATTTAAGGGAGCTGGGCTATAAAACGGAATTCATTAGTAACCATAAACTATCACTACTTTAACCTGCCTTTCCCTTAGAGCCTGCTTCGTCTGCTGAGGGACTGCACCAGCTTGCTCACCTGACAGCCTAAAGCCATCCCCATCCCCTTGACCTCCGTTCCTCTTCCTCCTGGGGACAGAAAGAACAGAGAACTTGCCACTGCCAGGAAGGAGGCCAGTGTCTTGGGCCACGAAACTCCTGAACAAATATCAAGCCAAAGCCTAGAAGAACCCAAGTGGGACAGAAGTCCTGACATCCAAGGTCCCTTGCTCATCCCATCTGCTGACCTGGAGCTGATCTGGAGCTGCAAGCTCTTTTTATAGGAGACTGTCCACATATAAGGCATAAAAACATCCTGGTCACAAACAGGTTCTGGATTTCATAGACCAGAACAAAGCAGAATCTCAAAGAGATATTTGCACACCAGAGTTCGTAGCCTCATCACTCCCAAAGACAAAGATGTGAAAGGAACCCAAGTGCCAGTCAATGCATAGAGGGATACCAAAGTGTGGCATATACATGCAATGCAACATTGATCAGCCTTTAAAGAGAAGGAAATCATGTCTCCTGCTACATCACAGCTAAAGTTGGAGGATGCTCTGCTAAGTAAAATAAGCCAGTGATTAAAGAATATATACTGTATGATTCCACCTATATGGAGGCCCCAAACAAACAAATGTATAGAGACAGAAAGTAGCATGGTGGTTGCCAGAGGCTGTAGGCAAGGGATGTGAAGCAGTTGTTGCTTAATGGGTACAGTTTGAAAAGATGAAAGTGTCGTTGCCTGACAATGTGAATATACTCAACGCTACTGAGCTGTACACCTAGAAATAGTTAAGATGGTAAATTTTATGTTATGTGTTTTTTAAACAAAAAGAAACAGAGCATGCATAACTCATCATATGTGTATAAATCATGTTCATATTTTGATGTTGCAGCTAAATTGATTTTTTTTTTTTACTTTACTGTCTATTGTTAACACTCCCCCATGATAGGACGTATTTTTCCGCAACCATATTTCAGTGGCGCATAAGACTCCATTGTTTAAGTGATCCCTTATGATTGGACATTGAGGTTAACTCCCAGTCTGATTAACATAACTCCCAGTGATGATTACAAATAAATCATGATTAATTCTACTTTTACATAATTTCTAAATTCCATTCCATAATTTCTAAATTCCTTTTACATAATTTCTAAATTGTCTTCCTTATAGTATGTCTTTATTTTCTTTAGCAGTTATGACAATATTGGTGTAGAATGTAAGATATTTTTGCTTCAGAATCCCTTTGATGCTGAGACTGTATGTGTGCAATTTACAGGGGAAGGAGGAAAATTGAGGGAGATCAAATCAATCTTTTAAAGAAGTAAAAACTCCCCATTTGAAAACAGTGAAGATTTCAGGGTAAGGATCATCAGAACTGGGCTCTGACAAATTGTCCCTTTCCTAGGGAGCCTCAGTGAGGAGAACATAAACAAGCAAACACAACTCATGCTACTCAGCAGAACACTCACTGTCCTTGATGCATCCAGGATCAAACTTCAGACCATCTGTACCCAGACCACATCCTGCAGGCTTTTCCTATAGAATAGAATTACTTACTAAGACCTTGCTCCCCATGTAAAGTAATTAACACCATTGCTTTAGGGTCTGTGTCATCACTCCCAGGTGATCAATGGGACAGCTGAGCCCGGAGAGGTTAAATAACTTGTCTGGAGTCACAGTGAACAGTGGCAAAGTCAAGATTCAAACCCAAACTTTCTATGCTTCCGACTGCTGTCCCCAGCAAATGATATGACATGGCCATATGGAATATTGTGGTTGATCACAGAACTCTAGGCACAAAGGAACAAAGGAACATTTTATTTGTAGTATCCGCTGGCTCCCAATTTTCTTTATCTCTAAAGAGGCCAATACTACTTACCCAGGAAAGACTAAGAGACCAGTTTCAGAGAAGGCTTCCTGCTGCCTGTCCCACTCGTCTCTTCCCCATGCCAGATGAACCCAAGTCATTACGAACAGTCTTTCTGAAGAAGGGTGAGAGAGTATTTCTGAAGGAAGTTAAATAACTGCAATTAAGAATGCTCTATTTTAGGAGGAAGTGAGGCTGAAGATCATATTTCCATATGGCGGTTGCATGTGTTTATTAATGGAAAAGACTATTGAAAAGCCGCTGTTACCACAGGAGAGTTATCTTGTGCTAAGTTCCTGGGATCCAGACACAGGCTTTTCTAGCAGCCTGGTTCTCTGCAATCGTTTGTGGCCACTCTCAAAGACTTGGTCCTCAGAATTCTCCTCCCAGAATGGCTGTTTCTGTAATGTGAGTCCTGACAAGATGACTCACTGGGGCCATGTTAACTTTTATCTTCATCTGTTTTTAACAGTAATTAGGCCAGAGTGATTTTGGGGGCAGCACATGAGTCAAATTTCCAATCACTCCCTGTGCTGGAAATCCTGGTGGTTATTATTGGCATTTTGCGACCATATTATTCACATGAGCTTGGAATGGTGCTGTGTAAGGTATCTGGTCAGGCGATTAGGGGGTGCATTGGTTTCTTTTATTTCAGTCCGTTCAGATCAAAGGCCTGCCAGAATCCATCCCCAGACTCCTTGCTCTAACCCAACTGTGGCTGCTGCCATGTAGATAAATCCCTAAAGACAGAAAAACCAGCCATTTGCAATCTTCTTTCTTACTATTGCTAAATTCCACACGGTTTCCAATATTCATCTGGAGGGTATGTAAGGCTTGGAGGGGTTTTAAGCTTTTGAAGGCATAGAGGATGTGCAAACTATTAATTTGTTAATTATTATAACCGTGTGGGACAACGCCAGATTCCAAGTCCCCACTCTAAAGGCCACACCCTCATTTTTGGCAAAATATTCACCACATTTCCTGCTGCCTTAATCCCTGCACAAAGCTGCATGGCTGAGCATGACTTTCTCTCCCCTCACAGTCCTACTTTAAAATTCTCAAATGTGGGCTTGGCTAAATATTCATCTCTGAATCCAATTCACTCTAGTTCATATATATATATATATATATATATATATATATATAAATATATGTAAAATTCCAACACATTCTGTCTCCTTGGAACCCTGCTTTTCCAAGTCCCCAGATGTAACTGAACTTAAAATATTACAAAGCAACCACTTGACCGACCCATTGAACCCCCAGCACCATGACCCAGGATAGCCATGAGGGAGAAAAGAAATTGGCCTGGAGCCTGGACTCATGCTTAGCTTTACAAAATAAGCAAATAGTAAGCTGCAAGTAGTAAGTAAAAGAAGCGAGTAGTAAGTAAAATGGGTGAAGACACGCTTAGCAGAAAGGAAGGGTTGTTTACGGATTCTACAAAGGGCAAGAAAGGAGGTAGACGTGGGCTAAAGAAAATATAAACAATGAATAAAAATGCAAAAGACGAAACCAGGACTCCCTTATCACACAGATTTGGAGTTGGTTAATCCTGGGTCTCACAGGATTTAATCCCTTGCTCAGGGATTTGCTTCAGGAAATATTCCCCCTGCATCACTTTAAAGAGTAAAGTAAAAAAGAAAAAAAAAAAAGAAGAAAGAAATATCGACATCTACAGAAATGATAAACTCTTGTGGTTCATCAGAACATGGGTTACTTCCGGGAGCAAGAGGTACACAAAGCATTTTAAATGTTTTTATCACCATACATTTCTTAAGCCAGTGATGGGTACCTTGATATTTGTATTTATCCCTTTTTGAATGTCCAAAGGATTTCATAGAAACTTCCAGATAAACAAATAAGGAAAAGAAACATCACATAAACCCGGTCCTTGAAACCTCCATCAGGGAACCCCAGGCCTGGTTTCATCAGTGTGAACATGTGCTGGTACATGGGGTCTCAACTCAGAAGGGTCCTACCCTAGGTCTCATGCTCTGCTGTCACAGCCTAAAATTCTTCACAGATATTTAACAAGGATCCCATACTTTCAATCTCCACTGAGCCCTGCAAATCAGATCGCCAGGCCCAGGCAGTGCTTACTGGATCAACTCAAGAACCTTTCTGTTTCAAGTTACACACACAGTACTCAAGCCCAGGAATGAGGAGGATACTCTGGCCACCTTTCCTTTAGAAATGGTAAATCTCCTCCACTTTGACCTGGTAGAAACTCCTCCAGATATCTCAGATCTTCTCTCTCTCATCTTCTCCTTATCTTCTCCCCAAAACCAAAGACAAGATGCAGAGGGGGAAAAAGGAATGGTCAGGGTGGGGTGGTGATTCTAAGGATTGGCGGGAGGAAGTAGCACAAGATCTGCTTCCATTCCCCGCTTAGCACCAAACAAGAGGGAAGTGGCTTCCATTTATCTCTGCTCTTCACCCAAAGTCACTCTTTTTTTTTTTGTAATTTTGATTTGCATTTAATTTACTAAATAAGGACAAAAGAGCTCTCCCCTACAATTACTGATAAGGAATGTTTTGTCTCAGAAAATGATTACCGAGCACCTATTAGATGTAGGTACTGTATCAGGCCCTATGGGACATGAAGATGAAAAGTCAGGGTCCCCAGCTAGCTAAGATTTAAGTCTACTGAAAAGATAAGAACGCAAACAAACAATTTTAAGACTGAGACCCAGGACCAACTCCAATCAGTGTGAGATAGTATAAATGTAATAATACAGTCCTGGAGATAGGTACTAAGTGCTGTAGAAACAAAAGAGAAATACCAGCATCTACCTTGGTGGGAAGGAGGCCTCATGAAAGGTGTCAGGAAGTGGTGGTGTGGAGAAAAGCATTTCAGACATCAGAAAAACAGGATGTGTATAGAAACATAGAAGATGGTATGATATATTTATTTGGAAGACTGCTGTCCATCCATTAATCCTTTCTTTATAAATCAAGTGCAAGACATCGTGCTTAAAAGTAAATTCAAGGGAGATGATGGTAGAAGAAGTTGAACAGGTAGGAAGAGGCTAGATCATGAAGAAAAGGTTAGGTTTTATTTTATTGATAGAGGAATCATTGAGGAGTTAGAGCTGAAAAGTAAAGTAAGACTTGCTTGTGGGGTGCCTGGGTGGCTCACTTGTGAGGTTGAGCCTCACATGGGGCTCCACACTGAGCTTGGAATCTACTTGAGATTCTCTCCCTCTTCCTCTCCCTCCCCTTCTGCCCCTCCCCTCACTCGTGCTCACTTTCTCTCTCTCCTTTCTCTCTTTCTCAAATAAATAAATAAATAAAAATCTTTTTTTTAAAGTTAAGTTTTTTTTGTTGAAAAGAAAACTCTGGCTTTTGGAGATAATTTCCAGGAAGGTGAATAAAAGTCTTAGATCAGTGAGAAGGAGGTTATTGTAAACTTCCTGCTTCTATATAAATTAAGGCAATAACGAAAGGTAGGAGAGAGGTTTTAAGAGAGCTTACTGGGCTTAAAAATGGGTAGGAGTGAGGAAAAAGAAGAATTTAGTGTAGCTCTCAGGTTTCTATTGTGAGCAATTGATGAAAGGTAGCATCATTCGCTAAATGATGGAGTCCAAGAAGGAAAATGGGTTCAGGGAGCAGAATATGAAGTGTTTGGATTTAATGTTGTTGAGTTAGAGACATCTATGGAAATCCCATGGAAATCTGACAAGAGAGATTTTAATCTGAAGATGGACTGGGGAGTCATTCATGCTCAGGGAATTATTGGAGCCATAGTCCTGGATTGCCTTCACAGGAACAAGGAAAGGTATGTAGTGAGAGAAGTGGCCTGATGATAGGAACCATAGAGGTAAAGTTAAATCTGTAAGAGAGACTGAACAGAACTACCAAAAATAAAAAATTAACCAAGAAAGAGTGACATTATAAAACCAAGTTTTAAGATGAAGAAAGTTATTAGCAATGATAATATAGGCAATAAGCCAAGAAAAAAAGTTCTATATCTGCAGAAAATCAAATTTTAACAACTAGAGGATTTTTTTGATTACCTCAATATAGTTTGAGTGGAGTAGTGAGATCGTTTTGGAGGACTTTCCAGAATATGTCTGGCATTTATCTTAAAGTCTTACCAATGTATTCATAACCTTGTTCATCCTCACTTAGTACCTAGAGAAGATGGACATAATTTAGCAGTTATCATAAATCCAAACTCCAGATCTAACACAGGTTCTATTTACCCCCTTTTTAAAGGCATTCCATCACGGGGCTTACAAAACAGATGATAAGACTCAAGGCTTTGGATGAGATTATGGAAACAAAGGCCCAAAGCCTCAACACCTCCCTTTCTTACTTAGAAAATCACACAGAAATCCTCTTGATTTGTTATTTAGATAAATGGATTACTCTTCCAGGTCACTCTCCCCAAACAAAACTAAATTATTTCAGTAATTTCTAAAAGGAAACCCCACTGGAACTGTGTGTACATCACAATTCCATTTATAGATATGTCCTGCCACCCAGCTACAAGCAAAAAGCCAGGTCTGGCAAAAATTGAAGTAGGAATGGTTTGGAGTTTAGTCTTTCCAAGGGAGAGGGTGCTTGTGTTTTTTTGTCTACATTAGGAACACAGCAGCATCTCTTAGCTTCACAGAGAGGGGAGCCATCCTATTCACTATGGCAGGCTCAAGGTATCAATGACTGCAATCCTTATTCTCCCATGAAAGTGATCTGTCTAGGGCAAATCCAGTCCACTCACTGATGGGTCCAACACTTATCACCCAACTCATTAGAGCATGATCAAAGTTGAGCAACTCTACACATTAAGTCCTGCCAGGCTTAGAAGTAAGGTGTTATTAACAGCTTCCTATAGTTTTATCAGCAAAATCTGGAAAGAAATAGTAAAAACCTTATGACAATAATGTAGGAAATAGAGAGAAAGACCAAAGTCTAAGAACAAAAGGAACATGAAGGACACCAGAATGAGGTCACACTCAGGAAATCTAATCTTTCCTGGTAAACCCAATATACTAGGGGTGGGCATATTTGCTGCAGGTTACTGAAATATAAAATCATGTCACTTACAGAATGGATCTTTCATTCAGGACTTCCAGTTTTCTTAAGTTACAACCTTACTACATAACTTTATCATCTCTATCTGAGACACACAAAACAGCTTTACTTCAGCAGACAATCATTTAAAATATTGGCCAAGTTTTTAACTGAATTAGCTAGGCAGCTTAAAGAAAACCACTAATAGCATTTTGTTGGGTCGATTGATAACATGGAAACTCAAGTTAAATAAAGCACAACGTTTAAGATCAATTTATTTAATATTTTTTAGCTGAATTGGATCTATTCAAAATAATCAATTCACCAATACTATGTACACACTGAGAAATATCATAGTTCCCACCAATCAGCACAGGGAACAGGGGAAGAACAAGCCTGCAAAAATGGAATGTAAGTTGAAGTTTCCTCAAATAAATTCTAATTTTTTTTCAATTTATATCAGCTATAATTGATTAGCCTGCATAGCTAATCAATTCAAACATTTAAGGGAGGACTGAACCACCCAAAAGTGATATTTGGTTTTGTAAGAAATGGTAGCAGTTTTCTTTTACCAAAATCCAGCAGTAATTTAAATACAACAAGTTGACTTTTGCTTCCAGTTAAGATGGAGTAACAAGGACTGGATATGCCCTTCCACATAAAACAAAAATAAAGAAAACAAAAGACATGAAACAATAATTTTTGAAACACTGAGCATCATACAATAAAGGAAAATGATCTCTGAAACAAGAAAGTGAGCTCAGCAACTACTCAGCTTACTTCCTGGAAGGAGTTTCCAGGCTGCAGCATGAGGAAGGGAAAACCATGTGCACACTATGTCCCCCATTCTGTCTCCCTGGGTCAAGGATTTGTGGCTCAGAGTCTGCAGAGGCCAAGGCATCCTTATTTTGCTGAGGTTAAAAAATCTGCAACTAAATAAAACAGTGAGCATGTTAAATAGAAACGTGGGCAATGTGAAGAAAATACAATTCAAACTTCTAGAGATGAAAACTATAATGCCTGAGATTTTAAAAATACAGTAGTGAAATTAAGCATTTCAGAAGTCTTTCCAGAAGAAAAAGTTAATGAACTTGAACACCTAGCAACAGAATGAAACACAGGGAAAAATAACTAAAGAGAAATGAACTGAGGATCAGTGAGCTGTGCATCAACTTTCAGGAGCCACATAGATGTGTAATTTGAGTCACAAAGAGAGGAATAAGGTGAGACCAAATAAATATTTGAAAAACCAATAACCAAAATCTCCAAATCTGATGAAAACTACAAACTAACAAATCCAAAAAGCTCAATGAGCCTTAGGCACGAGAACGATTTACAAAAAAAAAAAAAAAAGAGAGAGAGAGACATCAGATTTCTCATTAGAAACCATTCATACCAGATGAGACTGAGCTATATATTTAAATCACTGAAAGAAAAATATTGTCAACCTAGAATTCTGTATACAGCAAAACTATTTTTTAAGACTAAAGGTAAAATAAAAACTTGTTTAGGCACACAAAAGCTGAAAGAATTCCTCACACCACAGTTTTCCTTTGGCATTTTCACACAGAAGGAAAACAAAACCAGATGCACAAAGAAATGAAGAACACCAGAAATGATAATTGCATTGAAAATATGAAAGCCTTTTATTCTTTTTTTATTTTTATCATCATTCACCATTACACTATAAAAATAAATGCCTCCCAGAAAACTTTAGAGAATACTAATAATATTAAATCTATTAGTAGAAGGGAGTAAGAAATGATTGAGGTGACAATTAGAAATCCAGCCTTAAACTTCTAAACACTGATGATATAAATATGCCATTGGATCAGAGAAACTTGTATATCTTAGTGGTGAACATTTTCATAATTGAATTAGGTAGTTAAAGCAGGGCTAATCAAAGAAAATGTGAAGACATCAATCATTATATAAAATAACGATTGAAAAATATTACTTTGTCAACTCAATTTTCTACAGTTGTCCTTCACTTACTCTTTGTTCCAACCATATCACACTTGCTTCCCCCTACTCTGGCAGACTTGGCCTCATTATAGACTTTCTCCACTTTTTCATAGCCTGCTAGACTATTAGTTCCTTGTTGGCAAAGATTCTGCCACCATCTTATTCTAACACCTAATACAGAGACTGACCCAGAGCTCATAAATGCAAAAAAAAAAAAAAAAAGATGATAATGAGAGAGAGATGCAAACCTAATGCTAAATGTATGCTATTGTGGTTTAAAATGCACGCTTTCGGAGAAAGACAAATATCATATGATCTCCCTGATATGAGGAAGTGGTGATGCAACATGGGGGCTTAAGTGGGTAGGAGAAGAATCCATGAAACAAGATGGGATAGGGAGGGAGACAAACCATAAGTGACTCTTAATCTCACGAAACAAACTGTGGGTTGCTGGGGGGAGGGGGGTTGGGAGAAGGGGGGGTAGGGTTATGGACATTGG
This sequence comes from Neogale vison, assembly GCF_020171115.1. Classification (NCBI taxonomy): domain Eukaryota; kingdom Metazoa; phylum Chordata; class Mammalia; order Carnivora; family Mustelidae; genus Neogale; species Neogale vison. Next base: position 11,251,916 of record NC_058100.1, read on the forward strand.
GGAGGGTATGTGCTTTTGGGTAAATTGGAAGGGGAGATGAACCATGAGAGACTATGGACTCTGAAAAACAATCTGAGGGGTTTGAAGTGGCGGGGGGTTGGGAGGTTGGGGTACCAGGTGGTGGGTATTATCGAGGGCACAGCTTACATGGAGCACTGGGTGTGGTGAAAAAATAATGAATACTGTTTTTCTGAAAATAAATAAATTGGAAAAAAAATAAAAAATAAAAAAATAAAAAAAATAAAAAAATAAAATTCACGCTTTCTCAGGGCACCTCATTGGTGTGGTTGGTAGAGCATGAGACTCTTGATCTCAGGGTTATGAGTTAGAGTCCCACACTGGGTGTAAACATTACTTAAAATAAAATCTTTGTAAAAACTAAAATAAAATTCACAGTTTTTCTTAAGTATGGACTTATTAGATAAGGCAAAACAAAGATTTTTAATCATGGGAAATGGTTATGTATTTATACATCTGGTCACTATCACTCTTCAACTTTCCTATTGCTTATTTGTGTTCTGAAAGACTTACTTGATGGCCACAGAGTGTCTTGGACTGTTTTCTCATGTGCCCTACATTCTGCCCCAAGCCAGAACATACTAATTCACCCCAAACAGAAATTATTCCTTAGCTTTTGTTTTGGTTTGCTTTTAATTTTTCTTTTCATCTCTGTGTATATATGTGTGTGTTTAGATATGTAAACTTATATATAGTAATGTAAGGCAAATTGCACTTTTCACATGTTAACAACTCAGAAATCAGGATGTATTATACAATCAAAGAGTCTTAGATTAATTGAGATACAGCAATCCTTGAGGCACACCATGAAAAATGGTAGCCTTCTGTTCCGCACCACCCTATACCTGAAGTCTACTCTCCTTACGCAACCACTTTTTACTTTTTACTTTTTAAAGATTTATTTATTTTCAGAGAGAAAGAGAGAGAGAGAGAATGTCCATGTACATGAGCGAGGGGAAGGGGCAGAAAGAGAGGGAGAGGATCTCAAGCAGACTTCCCACTGAGTGCAGAGCCAGGGGCAGGACTCAAACTCAGTACCTTGAGTTCATGACCTGAGACAAGGTCAAGATTTGACCTTCATCTCAGGGTCCTGGGATCAAACCCTGCCTAGGGTTCCATGCTCAGCACAGAGTCTGCTTGTCCCTCTCATTTCCCCTCTGCTCCTCCTCACCTCCACTTTCTCTCTCTCTCTCTCAAATAATAAATAAAATCTTAAGAAATAAAAAAAGAGTTGTATACTTAATCAACTCAGCCACCCAGGCACCCCAAATTTTTAAATGTTCCTATAGATAATTACTTATATGTTTTCACAAACATACTCATGTGGATATTGTTTTATTCTCCACTTTAGGCCTTTATCTACTTTCATTCTACAATAGAAGAAGGTATTTCATCTCTCTTAACCATCATCACCACCCCCTTCACTTGCCAACTCACTCTTCCTCTCCCAATATAATTGTGGTATACAAGATTCTAAAACATCCCCCAAGATTTTTTTACCCATGCTATACATACCTGACGTAATTCCCAGGACTGTGAGAAATTATATATTTTACTCCTATAATTACATTATGTTCTATGGCATAGGTGACCTTAAATTAAGATAGATTATCTAAGGGGTTCTGACTTAATCACATGAGCCCTTTAGAAGTACAGAGTTTTCTCCAGCCAAGAGCAGAAGAGGGAGACAGATATACTCCAGCTATCCTGGAAGAAAGCAAACACCCATGTTGTGAAGTGGTGGTGGGAAGGTGGGAGGTATGAGAGCTGAGAACAGTCCTGAGCCAAGGTCTAGCAGAAAAACAAGGACTTCAGCCCTAGAGCCACTAGAAAATTAATTCTACCAGCCATCTGAATAAACTTTTAATTGGTTTCTTCCCGAGATCCTCCAAAAAGGAACACAGGCCAGTGGACACCCCAACTTAGGTCTTGTGAGACAATGAGGCGAGAAACCAGTTACTCTGTGCCTGAATATTTGACCTATGTAATTGTAAGCTAATAAATGGGTATTGTTTTAGACTACTGAATCTGGAGCACCTGTAAGGATGGCCATTCTTAAAAATAAAAAGTGTTGGTGAAGACGTAGAGAAATTTAAATAAGAAACTAATTCTGTAGTTATACCACATTTTCTCATTATACCAATATTTAGCTTTTATATTATTATGAATATATTAATATTGTTTACAGGTGAGCCATTTAGTACACCATAATTATATTTCATTTCTGAATAATTATGTTTCCCTGGAATTAATAATTACTTAATTTTTTTCCCTTAGAATGTTGTGTATTTATCACTAATTCTCCTTAAAATTGTCAGTTTGTTCAGACAAACATATTAGGTCATCTATTAGTTTCACATTTTTTGCCAAAGATCACCCTTCTGGAGTCTTCTAACCTTCTGTTCAATCTGGACTGATTGCTTTAATGTTGAATCTCCCTTCACCATTATGCTAGAATGCCCTCTCTCCCACATTTCCTGAATTCCTTGTTTGCTTTCTTGGGTTTCTCATTTCTAATAACTTCCTGTGAAAAGGAGCTTGAAGATCATTTTTTTTCCTTTTTTCTTTTTTCTTTTTTTCTTTTTAATTGTGGGTGAGAACAGTTAACATGAAATCTACTCTCTTAAATTTGTAACTGTGCAATACACTATTGATAACTATGGGAACAATTTTGTATTGCAGATCTGTAAACTTATCTTGCACAACTAAAACCCTATACTCAGGGTGCCTAGGTGGTTCAGTCATTAAGTGTCTACCTACAGTTCAGATCATGAACCCAGAGTCCTGGGATTAAGGCCTGTATCAGGCTCCTTGCCTGGTGAGGGGCCTGCCTCTTCATCTCCACCTGCTCGTGTTCCCTCTCTCTCTGTGTCTCTCTCTGTAAAAAAAAAAAAAAAAAAAAAAACCTAAAACCCTATACCCATTGAACAGCAACTCCCCATTCCCCCACCCCTAGCCCCTGGCAACTACATTTCTACTCTCTGCCTCCATGTGTTTGACTCTTTAAATACATTATATAAGTGGAATCATGCAGTATTTGCCATTCTGTTTTCACTTTAAAAAGTTCTGAATTTCATCCATTTCATTGCATATGGCAGAATTTCCCTTTTTAAAGGTGTATAATACTCCATGGTATGTATATTCCATAGGAAAATACAAACCAAAACCACCATGTGATATCACTTCACACCTGTTAGGATGATGTTTTAGTCTACTGGGCTGCTATAACAAAGTACTATAGATTGAGCAGAGTTTAAACCATCAAAATTCATTTCTCACAGACCTGGAGGCTGAGAAGTCCAAAATCAAGGTGCTGAGACATCTAGTATCTGATGAGAGTCCACTTCCTGGATTGCAGATGGCTATATCTCATTGTATCCTCAGATGGCAGAGAACACAGATACCATGTATCCTTCCCCTTTTACAAGGCCTTTAATCCCTTTCAGGAGAATTCTACCTTCATAATCCAATTATATCCCAAAGACTCCACTTCCAATCCATACTTTATATCCAAAGTATGTTATCACATTGGGGTTTAGGCTTCAACATATGAATTGAGGGGAGACACAAACATTCAGTGCATAGAAGAGGGTTATTATTTTAAAACATACATTCTTACCAACAGCATACAAGGATTCCAGCTTCTCCACATCCTCACCAAAATTTGTTATTGTCTGTTTTGTTTTGCAATAATGACCATCCTAAGAGGGGTGATATCTTATTGTAGTTTTGATCTGCATTTCCCTGATGATTAGTGATGTTGACCATTTTTTCGTGTAACTGTTGACCATCTGTATGTCTTCTTCAGAGAAACATCTATTCAAGGAGATGCCAGCTCACACCTGTCAGAATGGCCATTATAAAAAATGAAAACAAGTAAGTGTTGGTGCAGATGTGGAGAAATTGCAGTCCTTACACACTGTAGGTAGGAATATAAAATGATGCAGTCACCTTGAAAAAGAGTATGGAGATTCTTCAAAAAATTAAAAATAGAAATACCTTATGATTCAGCCATTCCACTTCTGGGTATTTATCCAAAAGAATTGAAACCAGGACTAGGAAGAGTTATTTGGACTCCTATATGTATTGCAGTATTATTCACGATAATCAGTATGTGGAATCCATCTAAATATCCATCAATGGATGACAGGTAAATAAAATGTGGAGATAATTTTTTGAGACTTTCCATGTCCTTATAGTGCATTCATACTGGGATGATAGTTTGGCTGGGTGTAGAATTCTGTGTCTGTGCTTCTTCATTATGCTCTGGCTTCCTGTTTGCTTTTGAGAAGCAAAATGATGCCATAACTCTGGGTAGAATATTATTAAATATTATAATATATTGATATATATAAATATATATTAAATATTATAATGTATATATAATATATAAATATATAAAATACTATTAAAGTAGAATATTATTCTTCCATCATAATCTGATTTTATGTATTTCTGAGGATATTTTAGAGTTTTTTTAATTTTTTTTATTTTTTAATAAACATATAGTGTATTATTAGCCCCAGGGATACAGGTCTGTGAATTGCCAGGTTTACACACTTCACAGTACTCACCATAGCACATACCCTCCCCAATGTCCCTCCCCCACTCCCTCCAGCCCCCCTCAGTTTGTTTTGTGACATTAAGAGTTTCTTATGGTTTGTCTCCCTCCCAATCTCATCTTGTTTCATTTATTCTTTTCTGACCCCTCAAACCCCCCATGTTGCATCTCCACTTCCTCATATCAGGGAGATCATATGACAGTTGTCTTTCTCTGATTGACTTATTTGGCTAAGCATAATACCCTCTAGTTCCATCTACATCGTCGCAAATGGCAAGATTTCATTTCTCTGATGGCTGCATAGTATTCCATTGTATATATATACCACATCTTCTTTATCCATTCATCTGTTGATGGACACCTAGGTTCTTTCCATAGTTTGGCCAATGTGGACATTGCTGCTATAAACATTCAGGTCATGTGTCCCTTCGGATCACTACGTTTGTATCTTTAGGGTAAATACCCACTAGCGCATTTTCTGGGTCATAAGGTAGCTCTATTTTCAACTTTTTGAAGAACTTCCATGCTGTTTTCCAGAGTGACTGCACCAGCTTGCATTCCCACCAACAGTGTAGGAGGGTTCCCCTTTCTCCGCATCCTCGCCAGCATCTGTCATTTCCTGACTTGTTGATTTTAGCCATTCTGACTGGTGTGAGTTGGTATCTCATTGTGGTTTTGATTTGTATTTCCCTGATGCCAAGTGATGTGGAGCATTTTTTCATGTGTCTGTTGGCCATCTGGATGTCTTCTTTGCAGAAATGTCTGTTCATGTCCTCTGCCCATTTCTCTCTTTTTTTTCTTTTTTAATAATTTTTATTTATTTTTTAAATTAATTTATATATTTTCAGCATATCAGTATTCATTATTTTTTCACCACACCCAGTGCTCCATGCAATCTGTGCCCTCTATAATACCCACCATCTGGTACCCCAACCTCCCATCCCCCCGCCACTTCAAACCCCTCAGATTGTCTGCCCATTTCTTGATTGGATTATTTGTTCTTTGGATGTTGAGTTTGCTAAGCTCACTATAGATTCTGGATACTGGCCCTTTATCTGATATGTCGTTTGCAAATATCTTCTCCCATTCTGTCAGTTGTCTTTTGGTTTTGTTAACTGTTTCCTTGCTGTGCAAAAGCTTTTGAGAGAGATTTATTTTTAAGTATGCTTTGGGTTGCTTGCATTGTCTTTCTTTCCTCTGACTTCCCATTTGTGGTTGTTGTTGTTGTTATAATTATAGTCTCTATTTTCATCTTAGAGGCTTTTCTCAAATACCTGTTGATCCTTGATTATTCATTCCTATTTAAGAGTAAAATAGTAATATTACTTAGAAGCATTTTTGTTCAGAAGTCTTCTCAGTTGTGAGCTGTATTATACAGAGGGAGACCTGGTTATTCCTTGGGGAACTTTTAATAGATTATGTCTTTAGATCTTCTCTCTTTAACAAGTTTTCCCAAGGACAAAGCAACCAGTCTTCTGCTAAGAGGGTATAACCCTGACTATACACATTCCAAAAGCTTCTTCTGAAAAGGAAGCTGGGGATATCAATGGTTGGTATGTAAACCTTACTTAATCCTCCTGTTTTCTGTGTGATGCCCTATTCCTCTGCTATGCCTGGTATGCTTGAATCCAGGGCCTCTCTCTGCCTTTCCTCTGCCAGTGGTCTAGAAATTAGGAGGAACAGTCAGTGGTCTAGAAATTAGGAGGAAGTAGGAGCCTGGCTTCCAAGGTTGGTGAGGAGGATCTTCCAAGGTTCGTTCAGATTACTGCCTTCCATTTGGGGATTCTCCCCAGGATTCTACACTCATTTTTTCAATGAATCTTCTTGCCTACAGACATTTAATTGTCAACGTTCTCTGTGCGGCCTTCTTTTACCACTGGTCTATTCATTTTCCAGCTTCCAGATTTTGTTCTTTTCTCATCAGTTTAGTCGGATTTTAGGGGAAAAAGGCATCATGTTTAATCAGAATCTCCTAGATACTGATTGACAAGAAATATCCTTCTATCTGGTCTTATATCAGCCCCCTTAATGTGAAGAATTTTAAAGCATCATAAGAGAATATCATTATTACTTATTTTCAGCACCTACAGTGGGTTTTCTGTTTAGATTTTCTGTTTACTTGTATACAAATGTGCAAGGATTCTGTAATTTTCATGATAACTAATATGAAAGAGACAAAGTTGGAAGAATGCTTTACTTTCCCAAACACCTGCTCTCTCATGCACCTACTCCATTTGATGTGTCCAGATGTACACATGCCAACCCTCCAACTTTACCCTCTTTGAAAAGGCCAGAGGTAGAGAAGGCAAAGCCTGTCAGGAGTGATCTCTGATGTGAAGGTATGGTAGACCTGCCTAACTCCAAGCCCACTCAGCTCTCCTCCTCCTCCTTCACCTTTGACTGTTTGGCCTTCCCCCCTAACCCCAGGCTGATCTCTGATGAAGAATTATTGAAGAAACCCAGCTCTGCATCAAGTCTGTCCTCCTGTAACTTGCCTTGCCCAGTCCTTGTCCCTAGATGTAAGAAAAGGAATACCACCCCAGCCCTTTCTTAGATGCATTGCTGATAACTTAGTCTGAGTCCTCCCCCACCCCCCACCCCCCACCCCCGGTAGCCTGCCTCATATCCTAGTTCATGGAAAACTAGATCAGGGCTGTGTTTTCTCAGAAGTGTGGCCTCTCTCCAGTGCCTGCCCACTTACCCACTGGAGGGCTTCAGGATCTTACTTCCTCTTGGCCAGTCTCTCTGTAGCGGTTAACCTGTCCATGAGTTAGGACACCGTCTACTCCCAAACTTCCCTAATCAACCTGCTAATGCATGAAATTTCCTCTTCAGAAATATATTCCTTGACACGAGCCATTTAAACTCTTGTTTGAACAAATTCATGCAATCTTTTTTTTTTTTTTTTTTGCATTCAATGGGGGAAAGGAGACAGTTGAGGGATGTGGAGTTTGAGAGAGGGTAAAACAGAAACCAAAGACTCAACCCATCGCCTCTTCAGAGCTTCAAAACCAGCCCTGCCCACCCCTCCTCCTTCACACACTGTTCCTCTCAGACGATCACCCACATGAAGTTTTGCCTGATTCTCATGGTCACCCTTCTGTGTCATATAATCTCTTAGCTTGGGGTTTACACCTATTTCTCCACACATATCTCAGTGTTAGAGTTTAGTGCCCTGAAGGCAGGAGTGTGCAGGTTACTGAATTTTCATGGCTCCTATCTCAGGATAGTCCTGGCATTTGTGGATCCATTTCTACAGCCCTCAGTTCTAAGCTCACTTTGTCAAAAAGGCCACAGAGAAAAACCCTAAAGGCAAACTCAAGACCATCCCTCCAGTCTGGGTGCAGTGAGGAGGTTTCTCTCCACCATTATGTCAGGGAAGATGCCACTACTTCCTTCAAATCAACAATGCTTAGTCTCATGAGTATAACAATGTGTGACTCACGGGGAGTTGTGAGGAGAAAAGAGAAAATGTGATGAAAATGCCTGTGAAGAGCAGTAGGTGTTAATTCACGGACTCAATCCCACAGCTGGAGAGCCAAAAGGAGCGAGAGGTTGAGGAAGCCTCTGGAGGCACCACCAGAAGGGGAAGGGGAGCACTTAAGGAGGGCACACTGCACTGTGGTGGGTGAGGATTGTTTTTTCCAGACAAGATGTCCCCATCCATTTCCATCTGCCCAAATCCCAAAGCCTGTAAAAACATTAAGAGACCATAGACCTGGAGCCATGCTGGAGCTTCCTGACCTAAACAAGAAGGAGCCCAGCCCCTGCAGGAGCAGCCGGGCCGGGGGAACTCGCATTTCATCGGGGCCTCCCGACCTCTGAGTAAATAAATGTGTGGAACAGATACAATAAACATTTTCCTCTGGGCCTGAAATCAGATCTGCAGATTCCTCAGTCCCTCTGCGCTGGGCAGACTGTAATTACAGGATATGTTAAATTTTCTTTATAGCTTGTCCTGATGGTTGTGAGGTGACCACACCAGCCCGGACAGCGCCCCGCTCTGGTCTGCTGCCACTGGTAATGACAACCAGATGTTTGTCTGAAGTTAATCATCAATAGGACTCTCGCCCCAGAGTCAAGTAGGGCTCACCATTTGCTTGGAGAAGCCATGTAAAGTGGTGATAAGCGGGGGGTGACCTGCAACCTGCCACTGGGGCCGCCACTCCAGGAGGAGATAAGCCATCTGACACCCTCAGAGGTGACTGGGGAGAGAACAACTGACGAAAGCCAAACCTCTTCCAGCACACAATGTGTCTTTGGGCATCACAGCCCTCCCCCGAGGTGCCGGAGAAGGACTTCTAGAGATAGGGCAATTGGAATAGTGACAGACGTCTTTGCTGAGAATCTGCAGATCTTATTCAGCTCACAGACAACAATCTCTTGGAATTCCTGAGTGAAAGTCTTCCGTTTAGGGACAGTTTTCCTGTCTTGCTAAGAAACATTCATGTACTGTGTAAATGGACGAAGGTACAATTGAATCACTCCTGTTAGTATCTCACAGCATAGGCATCAGTATTTGCCATTATTAGAAGAAAGCATCAACACAAGGATTCCAATTAAAGGTAAGAGATGAGCTCCCAGAATCTGCCCTTTTGACGAAATCCCCAAGGAATTCTCATACAGAGACATGCTTTTTAGATAGCGCTTGGAAGACAAGCAAGTATCTAGACAAGTAACTAAGACACCCAACTTTCTGCAACTCCCAGAAAGTTGGGAGATGCAGCAGGAATTGGTCTCCCCTGGTCTTAGAACCATAAAGACGCCAGCAAGTCAACTCCTTGCATGAGTACCACCCCATAAGCTGCTCTAGGAAAAAGGGTCAGATCCATTTCAATGCAATTGTTCTAGGGACTAATGGATTTTTATGAGGAAGGAGCTGGGTGTTCTGGAAAACTAAATGTCATATGTTTTCAAATGCACAACTCAGAACTTCTTACAAAGTATCTGTTGATTCTTCTTTTTAATTTGATCATGATGTGCAATGTTAGATTAGTTTCAAGTATATCACACAGTGATTTTACTTCTCTATGTAAAGTGTAGCTACCATCTAGTATCTATTAATTCTTGAAAACTCATGGGTTTCCTCCAATTTTCTCAAACTTATAATGATCATAGTCAGTCCTTTCAATTACTAAATACATTTGTTTTGTTTGATACGGTATTTACTTTTCCATTTGGTGCACACCTCTTTCTTACAGCTGTCCTGATTTAATTGAGTAACACATTAGATGGTGGGAGGATATCCAAGCCAAAATATTATTCTTAGAACCAGACAGCCCCAGGGAAATTCTCAATTGAGTACTGTTTTGTAAGTACTACTCTAATATGAAGTATCATATTTCATATAATTAACTTCCTTTATAATAATGGTTTAGGGAATAACAACTAATGTCCCTAAAAAGCCAACCTAGTCTCAGAGTTTATAATATTTTTTGGAAAAAAAAAGTGTATATATTTGTTTCTCTGGATATGGTAACTATATATAATTGTAAGAAATTCAAAGAATACAAAAATGAAATAGGTCGAATATGAAAGTTGACCAAAAATAGATTGGAGTTAGATTTGGAGTAGAAATCTGTTACACATATTTCTGAGTAAAGAAAACAAATATTTTGCATTTTAATCAGGACATTTTGGTGTCACCATCAAAATGGTTTCCGCAAAACATAGCATCATCTTCATAATGATCAAAATTTACCCTCTAATATTCTATCCATCTTACACTGGGACTCCCTCTCTCTCTTTTCTGCTTTATGTGCCCTTAACACTATAAAACATAGTAAATATTTACTTCTTGTTATGTTTGTTTGTTCACGGATGTTATTATTATTTATCATTTGCTTGTTTATTTGCTGCTGTATCTCCAGGACCTGGGACAGACTTGATACATAATAATTATTGCTCAATAAACAGCTATTGAATGTTGAATGAATAAATTCAACTCAGGCAGTACTACTGCCCTGAAGGCTTTGCTCACTCCCATGATTCTTGATCTTAGCTTACCAGAAAGTAACTTCCTTTCTTTGTGCTTCTGTCTCTGTATTGTATCCAAACTTCTACAGTTACATTTTTCACATAATTACAGCATGCTGACCCTACCGAAGGCCATGTGCCCCTGGAGGGCCAGAGCAAGGCCATTTATATCTTCATCCCAAAGCTCATCTTCATTCCTGTCTCCTGTCTCCTAGTTAGTGTGATAGTGAAGAGACTGAGGAAAGTGGAGTGTAAATAATAAGACTGCTGATTTGATTAGAAAACTACCAGAGCAGAAAAAGTGTATGTGTATGTATGTATATATATATACCATTTGTTATGGTGTGGGATGGGATAAGTCTGACTTTGAATCTAAGCCTCAGATAAGAAACTAAGGAGGGTTTATTCTAGCCTAATTTGGAAGATGGTATAGAATTAATGTGTGTCAGCTCCTAAAAGCATGCTGATTGAGGGGTGCCCAGGTTGCTCAGTCGGTTAATCACCCACCATCAGCTTGAGTCATGATCTTGAGGTCCTGAGATTGAGCCCCAAGTTGGGATCCCTGTCCAGTGGGGAGCCTGCTTTTCCCTCTCCCTCTGCTCCCCCTCCAACCACTCATGCTCTCTTTCTCTCTCTCTCTCAAATAAATAAATAAAATCTTTAAAAAAAAAAAAAAGCATACTGTTCGAATTCCTGGGATGCTAGGGTTTCCCTGGATTCCAAATATTAAGCTGCTATCTTTACTTCTTTCTGAAAGACCTCACCAAGCAGCCAATAGGCAACAGAAAATATGCATCTAGTTCAGTATTTAAAGTTTCATTAAAAATGGTTAAAGAAGATGTGGTATGTGTATACAGTAGAACAGTATTTGTCCGTGAGAAAGAAGGAAATCCTGTTATTTGTGACAACATGGATGGACCTAGAGGGCATCATGCTAAGTGAGATAAGGCAGACAGAGATAGACAAACATTGTACAGTATCGCTTGTATGTGGAATCTAAGAAAGGCAAGCTTGAAGAAACAAAAAGTAGAATGGAGGTTACGAGGGCAAGGGCATGGGGAACGTGGATGGAGAGACATTGGTCAGAGATTACAAACTGCTAGTTAGAAGTTGAATAAGATCTGGGGACCCTAAGAACAGTATTGTGATTCTAGTTAACAGTACTATTTTATACATTTGAAACTTGCTAACAGAGTAAACCTTAAATGTTCTCACCATAAAAAAGAAATGGTAATGGTAATAATGTGACGTAATAAAGGTGTTAGCTAATGCTGTGATACAAATCATATTATATATACATACACATACACATATAAGTGTATCAGATCAATATGTTGTACAGCTTACATTTATGCGTTGTCAATTATATTTCAATAAAGCTGAGGAAAAAATAAAGATTCATTACACTTCGGAGCCAAAGATTGTCAAGTATCCAATGAGCTCACCCGCTGAATTCCCTACCCAAAACTCTCTTACCATATGAATGCCTGCTCACCGCATGTGAATCCACCACCCACTCAACTTCAGACAATGAGTTAGAGTATAAGTAAGCATATTGAACTCCCACTTGGTGCCTTGCACTTTGGTGAATAAAGATTTCAGGTACAGATGTCCACTTAACTCAAAAGTATCTGTAATGTATGCTGTTCTCTCTAGACGTTCTTAGTGGGAGTTTATCTGTTTATCTGGGATAATGATGAAAGTTTATGTTCAATTATGCATGGCTGAGTTTGCATCCTATCTTACTTCCAACATCTTCTTAACAAAATGAATCAAAAGTGTAGCTACCATCTAGTTCAAGTACTCCTTTTTTTTTCTAAGACCTTAATTGTTTTAGAGCAGTTTTAAGTTCACAGCAAAATTGAGAGGAAGGTACAAATATTGCCCATAAACCTCTTGTATCTAAATACACATGGCCACCTTCATTATGGACTTCACTTACGTGCATCAAGTACTTAATAATAGCATAATGCCATTTACGGGGTACCTACCACAAAACCTTATTGATTGTGCGCAATAACCAAGGAAAACAGCATTATACACTCTTTGTTTTTGTGCAAACTGGCTCAAAGACCTTCCCAGTAATTATCTCCAAGATCCATGTAGCTAGAAAGTGCCTGAGATGCATTCAAAACCAAAGTTGCCAGACTTTCAAGTTTTCTCAACATTGCCACGAAGACAATTTCTTACCGTTTTCTATTTTATCCCATGAAATCTCGAACAGGTTTGTTTAAAATAGAACATTTAGCCTTCCCTGCAACAGAAGAAGGGCAAGTCACTCTGTCTATGGGGTGGTGTTTTCTGTGGTCATAACAAGTAAAGCATTGTTTTTGTCATTGCTGGAAAGGACTTTATCCCTCTGTCTCCAGTCCCTACATGCGCTACCTTTCCAGGTCTCTAGAGATGCTTCTAGTCTTCTTTTTGGCTTCAGTGTTGAAACTGAAATGATCTCAAGTCTGAGAACATTAGGAACACCTGCCTGCCAATGAAATGCAAGTATTAATCAAAACCAAATGTGAAAAATTCCAGGGTTGTGTGTCATCTGTATCAACCACACTCTGCTCCTTTCCCTCAGGAGGGATGATTGAGAGTTGATTACGAGTTCTTTTTGATGATGCTGCTAAAAACCATTTGAAAAACATCATCCCCTCTGTTCACAAGATGGATTATATTGGGCAACATGAAGTCATGATTACATTGCACTAATTTTAGCTAAGTCAGACGTCTTCATGAGGGCATTGCTCATGCCTGTCAACCACTGCTAACTGAGTCAAAGTTCACCCAACTTTAGACAAAAGGAGAAACAATCAGCCACCCCCTGTCTCTGTGAAGGGACTGCTGCCTTATCGAGAGTAAAGCCAAGTCTGAGGCAGACTGTTCAGTTCATTCCTAGATCCCATGAATCCCACTGCCTCTCCTGTGGTGCCCCCACAGCATCCCACTGTCTACTAGCTTTTCAGTAACACAGACACAGTGGAGAAAAGTGAAGCTATTTTATGCTGCTCCCTCTGCTTCCTACTCCCCAAGCCCTTAGCAAGGAACCTGGTTTCAAGAACCCGTGATGCTAATATTTGCCTCTCCCTCGTGGTTTCCATCTCTCGCACATTGGAGCAGGTCTTGTTATGGCTCATCTATTAACTGCTTTGAATTACCTTGTAATCCTAAAAAACGTGTTATAATGTTCCAAGACAACACCACCCCCAGATCTCTTTCAGAGTCTCAGGACTAGCTGGATTGTTTAGCAGCTGGATTGTTTAGCTGGTGGATTTTCCCACTTGCTATTTATTAAAGACCCTGAGAGGTTTGGAAGGGGATTCCAACTACTCTGTTTCTAACGGTTCTAATTCCTAATTGATCACCAATAATGTTCAGAGACTCAAGTCGTAAAGGAAGGGTCCATATCCAGCCTTCAAGTCACTGATGAACATTGATTAAGGCTACCAACATGATGACATACCAAACTGATGTACACGTGTTTCCTCAGCCTTGGAGGTGTTTGGGTCAATAGAAGAATGGGCGCTCAGACTCTTTCTTCCCTAGTGACAAGAACCACATCTCATATCTTCCAACGTTTCACATCTCCTGGAAGCTAAAAGAACACTGGGAGACTGGTGAGTAGCCAGAATCTGTTGTTATTGAGAGGCCCCAGGACTAAGGCAAGATCCACATCTCTGCTTTGTCATGTACTATGTGAGTGAGACCTTGGCCAGTGTCTCATAACTTCTTGACGTTTCAGTTTCCTCATCTCTAAGATGAAGGTAATTACAATAACTACTTCTCAGGATTTGTGTGAAGTTCAAATAAGTGAATCGACATGAAGCTTCTTTGTATAATGCTAAACCAGCACTGCTCGGGGAGGGAGCCTTTAAATGCTTGATTCTAACATCACCTGTCAAGGTTGGCATGGAATTGTCATTTTCAACATTATTTAGAGACACAAATTAAGACCAGATGGCTCATAAAATTCCTAATGTTCTTTTGGCCAATCTGTAGCAGCACCTGCTAACAAATGAATCCAGATCTTTTGAGCCAGTCTTTCAGGCCACAAGCATCCTATAAATGTACAGCACTTATTATATGCCCACGTCTAGCCTAGATTCTCTGTGGGAGACACTGGAAGAAGAAGCAGCTCCAGATGTCAAGAGTTTTAGATCTTGTTAAACTCAATCCAATTAACTCAATCGATTATTCAACCAGCCCTCACTAGAACATTCTACATGCCCAGTTCTGCCAAAGTGTCACAGGGCCAACATTTCTGCTCTATAGGAGTTTGACATCTGAATCATGTCATGGCTCCCTTACCTTTAAAAACAGGGGACAGGAGTTATTATAAAGTTATTAATAAGAGAAGGCAGAGTCAACCCGGAAATGAGGAAGCAGACCTCACCAAAGGTAGACCAGAAGATCAATCATAATGCTCAGTGGCTCTCAGGTCAGGATCACCATATGCGACTCAGCACAGAAGCTTGGACTCTGCTCCTTAATGACATAAAATCGATGTGACTCTTTCAGCCCCTTTTCTTGTTGTGTGACCAACTTACTGGACCCTCCTGTCCCCATAATGATGGGAGAGGGAGATTATGAACGGCATTTGTCATTGCCAAGTTCATACCCACTCATGATTCAATCAACCAGAACCCTCCAGTTCACTTGGTGTGGAGTGCCCCTGTCTAGGGAAAAGTCCAGAACTGCTCCCCCCAGCAAGGATGGTGGATGAGTTTGGTTTATTCCGGAAGAGGTTGTCAGCCTGGCAAATATCACAAGGTTCCTCTTTGGAAAATGACTTTTCTCCCTCTCTCCCACACCCTCTGTTCTTCTCCCCCATACTTAGAAAACAACAAGAGTCTGAAAAACAGTCCAATGGACTGCAATAACTGGGGGACAGTTTATAAAAGAGGTGAGCCTTGAGGATGGGGTGATGCGAGATATCCAAGAAGATGGAGATGCTCCAGACAGACAAAACTGGTTGAGCAATGACAGGACTCCCCAGATGACCTTCTCTTTAAGTCTATAATTCTCTTAAGTACAGCCGTTGGGACTCACTGCTTCCTTTTGCAAATTGAAAATAAAATAGCAAAATGAAGGTGACCACTTTTACTTTATGAAGGAGTTACTGTCTCTATTGCTAGATATTGATATGTATAATTAATAATCAAACTGAAAGTCTTTTTCTAGACTCACCCACACTCCAAATTAGGCTTTCTTCATTCTGGTGGTGACTTTTCTCCTTTCCCAGGTGTGACCTGCTGGTACACTTCCTAAGAATAATTATAGCAGATAATAATACTAAATTTATAGGCAACCTTAGTATCAGTTACTTCATTCAGGTCTTTATGTGCCTCATCTTGTGTGATCACTATTACACAATATGTATTCTAAAAGGAGACTCTACCCAGCAAATCATTAACGAGAGAAGGAAGGCTTCCCCCAACTGCCAGAAAGCAATATTTAACTGAATTTTCAAATACGATGCAGGAGTTCTCCTGGTAATCAAGTCTGGGAAAGACATTGCAAGCAGTGGGATTGGCATCAAAGAGACAGGAACAATCATGGGATGTTCCAGAAAAAGGCAGTGGTTCACCACCATTAGATGACAGGGTCCTTGTGGGAAGGGGTAGAGCTGGGACCAGACACGCTGGAAAGGGCCAAACTGTGGGGAGATCTGTATGCAGCGATTTTATCAAAATTCAACAGGAATTCACTCGCATGCTTTAAGAAGGGAGAGGCTGCATCTTAGAACATTTGGGGCCACGTGGAGCATGGATTCATTGAGCAGGGAGACAGGCAGTCGGGGCAGCCAGCCAGGAGGTGATCATTACAGTTATCCCACTGAGAGATGATGGAGGACGGAACTGAGCCAGTGATGGACAGAGAGAGGATATGGTCTCTGACAGACCAAGAGGTCTCTGCCTCTAGGGTTGAGAATGCAAGGAGAACAGAAATGCTAGCAAGCAAATGCCCGTGGCACCGGGCTGGAGACAGGTGAGACCGGGGAACAGTGGCTATGATCACTGCTGGGCAAGTTCAGAACAGGGAGGGTTTCCAGCCCGGACACTCCGGCAAAGCTTCCAGAAGGCATGCTATTTGAGCTCCATAGCAACAGATACGTAGGATTTTAATAGAGGGAAATATTTGAAAAGCATCCCAGGAGGGAAGAGCAAAGGCAAGGATTTTAAGAGCCGAAAGCGTGAGGCTGACTGGGGAGGCAGCAGGACAGAAATACCCCAAGACCCAGCCGAAGGAACCTTCCAGCATCCTGTCAGGATGCGGGCAGGGGTAGATGAAATGATACATTGTCTTTATCACAGAAAACCACAGATATGAATGGTCTGAATGGTCTGGCAGCGCTCAAGGGCCTGGAATAGCACTCCCTCAGCAACACCCAGAGCGTAGCCGTGGGATAGATGCTTCATCAGAATTTCTGTCACAATTCTGTCAGGCTTTCTCATGTTCCCTGCCTAGTTTCTTTTGGGCAAATGGCCCTGCCTGTCCCAGTGCTTTGTTGTCCTGTGTCTCCTCTCAAATTGTTTCAATAAAGAGACTTCCATCCTCAGCAAAAACCAAATGGCAAGGCAGGGCCCATGGCGGTTGCTGCAAACTCAAGTCTTCAGCCTGGAGGTGGCTCAGGGCTCTCCGTCTGTCGGTCCCCGCTTCCCCACCTGGGCCTGGAGGCCTGCAGGCTGAGGGCCCCGTTCCCACCCTCCTCCCACCTCTCTTTATTCACCGGCAGCCCAGAAAGCTGTTTAACAGTAAGTGAAACATTTATCCTTTAATTCTCAGATGTATGTGATCTGAAAAAAAAATAACAGAGGAGAAAATATCCTGAGGACGTCAGAGGAAGAGAAATGTGGAGAGCAGATGCCACTATTTGGTTTTGTCCCCGTTTTATCTTTTAAAAATACATAAAACATGAATAACTAGGGAGAAAGAGTTCCAGCTTTGGGTAAAATCAAAAAAGGGGGCATTCTATAGTTTGGGTTGCACTTTTTACATTTTAAGTTGTTTTGCTACTCAACACACTTCATGAAATCATAAAATTCCAGAGCCGGAATAGAACTTGAGAGGTGACTTATTCCAGTTTCTGGTTTTTAAGTTGATGAATGAGCATTCAGGCTAGAAAAAACCCTTTTCCTTTCATACTCAGTATAAAAGTTTCCCCTCTTTGCCACATTAACCTCACTGCACCATGCAGAGAGGCAAAAAGCTTTTGTTAGGTTCAAACACTCATTCACTGCTTTTGTTCATTTAGTCAATATTTACTGATCACCTACTAAATAGAAGATGCTCTGAGAGACCGTGGAAATGCAGGCATGATTCCTGAGTCTCACTTATGTGACTGGTCTTACTGGAGAAGGTAGTATGCTGTCACAGTATCCAGAAGACGCTTGAAGAGCGTGGAGAGGGGACGGACAGGTGAGAGAGAAGGTCAGCCAGACTAATGATGAAGCTGTGGTTGGACGGAGCTCATTTTAACTTAAACAGTAGAAATATCCAATGGACCTCATGTTAACATAAGCAGTAGAAATACCCAAAGGTTGTGCCATCCTTTGGTTGTAAAAGGATCCCCACAACCACCTCCTTGTTTGTTTCCCTCAGTCATGTGAGGTAGGTTTTAGGATTATGCCTGACACATACCTTAAGAAATGGAGACCCGAGTTTTCAAAAATAAAAAGTGACTGATTCAGAAGTCAAACTTGGGCCTTGGGACTTTTAGACCTCTTGTTCTCCTCTCCCTGACGTGGTCTTTCTATTATCATTTCAAAAAATAAACCAATAGTATGGAGCATCTTTGCATCAAGCACTGTGGTTTATGTTTGGTGTGGAGGGAGAGAGGGTGTGGTTCAGAGATGAGTAGACCTTCAGAATCCTATACTCTGAGAACCATAGAACCACACACAAAGAGAAAACATGTTTGTCTCTCGGTTTCTTTTACAAAACTGAGTCCCCAAGTAGGTAAAACAAGAAGTGATTGGTACAGGATCCTGGGGAGGGAGACATCGCCTCATCACGGGCCAACATGGTGTCATGAGAAGGATGGGCCAGTAGTGGTTGTTGTTTGGGACTAGAGTCAATTAAGGAAAAAAGGAAAACCATTAATTCTTTTGTGAAAGTGGCTAAAAGCGTGGGCTGTCAAGTCAATCAGAGATGGGTTTACATCCCACTGCTGTCCTTATGTGGTAATTTTGAGTAATTCCCTCAAACCCCACCAGACCACATAAGCATTCAGTGAGATCACACACATGAAGCATTGATCACAGTTCCTGGAACACACCAATTCCCAATAAACGGTGGGGATGATGGCGGTGGTGACAGAATTGCTAACCTCACCACCATCAACCCTCATTCTCTCAGACAGCCCAGAGAGGGTCCCACAGGTCACCCCCCAACATGGCTCCCTGCCACTCCCCCTGGTGCTGATCTATAGGCCTCTTAAGAACATGTGGCTCTCTCCTTACCTCCCCTCCTGTCTTAGTCCCCTGTGTCTGACACTTGCAGGACAACCATTTCCATGACATGGTTGTTCCTTCGGGATCTCCTTATCTTCTGGAACTTTCTGTGGAAGTTACATTCCTCTAGAAAGGACAGCCCTTCATCCCAAGGACCTGACCAGTGCCTGTTACAGTCCTCAGTGGCCCCTCAGCAGACAGGAGTCAGGGGTACCCTAGGGCTTGTCTGCTCTCCCCTAGAGATTCTCTCTTGGTCTGCTATTACTTACTGCATAACTCTGGGCTGCACCATTAGCCGTCAGAGCTGTAGGGGACCCAGCTGCCACGAAACAGACACATAAAGGAAAAATGTGAAGTCAGAAATGAAGTGCTGCAGCTGAAATCTGTGAAAGAGGCCGTGTTTCTATTTCGAGTCC
Organism: Neogale vison; assembly: GCF_020171115.1. Lineage (NCBI taxonomy): Eukaryota > Metazoa > Chordata > Mammalia > Carnivora > Mustelidae > Neogale > Neogale vison. The sequence continues at coordinate 11,271,334 of NC_058100.1, forward strand.
GCCAGCCTCCCCACCAGGCCTCGATACACTACTCTCCCCCACAACCCATGCTCCCTCAGCCTCCTCCTACCCCCCAACAAGTTGTCAAGTACTCCCTGAAGGAGAAGCCAGACGGTGTGCCAAAAAAACGGCCTTGGCTGGGAGTCAGGACCCTGGGGTCCAGGTTGGATTCTGCCAATGATGAGCTGTGGGAACTTTGGCAAAGGACTGAATTTTTCTGAGCCTTCATCTGTAAAGGACTAGACCAATCCTGTGGCTCTAAGTCTCGGGGATTCTGCTGCTGTGCTCATTTCTTAGCACATCTTTTATAGATAAATACACACACAGGCACACACACGTGCACATGCACATGCACACACACACATAATCACTTATTAGCGAATTGTATTAACACTCTTAACAGTTATCCAGCTGTCAGTTTGACATTAAAAGCAAAAGAATTCTCCTGTTAATACTATAGACAAAGGTTACTTTCTGTAAGATAGAAAATCTGATTCAAAATTATGTGAAAAGAATGGACTTTTTTTTTAAGTGACGTACTATATGGTGACTAATGTAACATAATCAAATAAATAAACAAATAATAAAAATTAAAAATTAAAAAATTGGAACTACATTTTCTCTTATGAGTAAAAATATGAATCAATACATAAATTAATAAATATAATATATAAATATGATATAATACTAAAATAATAAAGTAAGAAATATATTGATATATTAAGACATAAACTCATTAGCCAAAACAGAAACTTCTGCATCAGAAACAAATAGATCAATGGGACAGCATAGAGAACTCAGAAATTAGCATGTGGGGGGGGGTGAGTATGCAGGTAAGTGCATGTTTACCTAACATATAAAGATGGCAACACAAGTCAATAAGAGAATACAGATTATTTAGTAGGTGGTTCAGGAGAAATCAATTCCCATATGGAAAGCTATAAAGAGTCAATTCGCAAAAGAAATAGCACAGACGTCTAAAAACGCATTTAAGGAACACTCAAACTTGCCAATAATCAGAGAAGTTGGGTTAAAACAAAGAGACACAGAGCAGTAACTTTTATAGTTATCAGAAAGCATAAACAGCTGGTGAGAGTGTAAACTGGAACCATCATTCTAGAAAGAATCTGCTAGTGTTTAGCAAAATTAAATGTTTATTTTTCTCGCCCAGTGAATTTACTCCTAGGTATAAATCCCCAAGAAGTTCTCCCATGGGTCCATAAGTGTGCATGTACAATAATGTCTCCCATGACATTGTTTGTAGTTGCAAGTAGCTGGAAGCAAGCTAGTTCTTGATCACTAGGAATAATGAATAAGTCATGTGCAAGAAATGCAAGTTACAGCACACTGTGTGGTAATAAACGAAAAAAACAAAGATAAATTTCAAGAAATATATGGCAAGCAAGAAACAAAATGAAATTCCTAACACAATTCCATTGATGTAAAAATAAAAAGAAAACAAAAATGCATACACAGAACCACAGCATATCATTCATAAAAACACAAATTCAAGGACACATTAGAATGGTTTTCTACCAAGAGTATACTGGTGAGGAGTCAGTTAAGAAAATACAAACCCCCAGGCAAGAAAGGATTGGGGTGCATTCAAATATATTGGAAGGGCTAGAGGTGCTAGAGGCAGAGAAGACCACCACTAGTTCCCAAGTTCACTACTAGACTTCCAAAAACAGGAAACTGATACTGTCACCCATAAAGACTAAAGATAATGCCACCAATGGTACAACTGCATTCACACTGAGGCAACCGATTTATGAGAGAAAGCCTGAGGTTGGTGCAGATCTCATATCCACCAACACCCACACAACTGCCTCCAACTGGGGAGGAGAAATAATTTCCTAATTCTAATGAGGGCATCTCTTACCAGTGAAGTATGAACTAGAACCCTTCTGATAATGGAATCTGGAACATGTAAGTTTCTAGCTCGGTGAAGCAGGGAGTGCCTGAAAGGACATAGGAATGGAGCTGAATACCGAGACTTTCTTCTGGCTGCCCAGGACCCATTCACACCCTTCTATATTTAACTTCCAAACAACAAGAGTATGAGCAGCGCACTTTCTGCCTACTATGATGCAATTATCCTTCATGCATATAAAGAGGCATTCACCCCCTCCACAAAGAGGTTTCCAAGTGGAACATCATCATTGCAACCATTGTCTAGTTCAATATCATTGAATCAATCTAAAGGCATGTTCTTAACCACCAATAGCATACTTAACATAAAATAGTAGGAGAGGGGCACCTGGGTGGCTCAGTGGGTTAACCCTCTGCCTTCAGCTCCAGTCATGATCTCAGGGTCCTGGGATTGAGTCCCGCATCGGGCTCTCTGCTCAGTGTAGAGCCTGCTTCCCTTCCTCTCTCTCTGCCTGCCTCTCTGTCTACTTGTGATCTATGTCTGTCAAATAAATAAATAAAATCTTTAAAAAAAATAGTAGGAGAAAGGAAGAGAGGAAATGGAAATTCTATATTGTATAATATAGACAAAGACATAAGAACTTATACCTAAGAAAATATGAATGCTTCTATAGCCATCATTTCCACAACCAATCCCAAGATTATAGTTATTTTATTTTTTTTAAGATTTTATTTATTTATTTGATCGACAGAGATCAAAGTAGGCAGAGAGGCAGGCAGAGAGAGAGAGAGAGAAGCAGGGCTCCCCACTGAGCAGAGAGCCCAATGCGGGGCTCGATCCCAGAACCCTGGGATCATGACCCGAGCGGAAGGCAGCAGCTTAACCCACTGAGCCACCCAGGTGCCCCTATAGTTGTTATTTTAAACCTTATTCTACTACCTATTCCATGATCTCTTTGTCCTCCAACAACCACTTCTGCTGGCCATGGTTCTTGACCTAGAAAAATTACCCAAAACTTTATTACTAAAGGGTCTGAACCATTAGTGGTCCTCCCTGTGTTGGGCTACTATAGTCTTCCATTAAATTTTTCACTGGCATGAAAATACTAACAGACAAACTTAATTCCCCAGAGTCCCCATATGTGCTTTTTGATTCTGTTTTAAAGCAGTAAACCTATTTGAGGATTAGTCACGTTAGACAACACAGGAACACCCCCTCTTCTGTGTCTCTTGGATCAGTTATATGAGGAGAACAAAATGGAGAACATTAAATTTCATTGTACTAAAAACTAAAGACAAGGAAAAAACTATCAAAAGCAGTCAAGCTGGGGCGCCTGGGTGGCTCAGTGGGTTAAGGCCTCTGCCTTCAGCTCAGGTCATGATCTCAGGGTCCTGGGATCGAGCCCCGTGTCGGGCTCTCTGCTCAGCGGGGAGTCTGCTTCCTTCTCTCTCTCTGCCTGCCTCTCTGCCTACTTGTGATCTCTCTGTGAAATAAATAAATAAAATCTTAAAAAAAAAAAATTTTAAAAAAAAGCAGTCAAGCTTTCCTATTGGGAAGAAACAATTTGAATGACAATTAACTTCATAGCAGAAACCAAAGAAGTCATAAATGAGTGGCTTAACATTTCTGAAGAGCTGTGGAGAAGAAAGTCTCAACCCAGAATCTTGTAACTAGTGAAAATATCCTTCGGGAATTAGGGAAAATCAGACATGATTTAGATGAAGACATGATTCAGATGAAGAAAAACTAAAAGAAGTTATCCCCAGCAGACGAGTCTTGAAAGAATATATAAAGGAAATTCTCCAAACAGAAAGAATATGATAAAATAAGGAACTTTTGGAATATCAGGAAGGAGGAACAATGTAAGAAAAAATATGGGTAACTACAAGAGGCTTTGGTCATCATCCTCCTCCTACATTTTCTAAATTGTATTTAATGGTCAAAGTAAATATTGTAGCACTGTTTTATGTGGTTCTAAATACACATGTATTTATGTATGTAAATAAATATAGAGGCAATATTGAAGAAATGTGTATCATAGATGGGAGAGAATAAGGAATATAAAAGAGAGGTAAGCTACTTCACTCAGGCTGGTGAAATGATGACCCCAGTAGACTGTGATGTCTCTTTAGAAGATTAAGAAAAATATTTATAGGGTGCCTGGGTGGCTCAGTGGGTTAAGCCTCTGCCCTCGACTCAGGTCATGATCTCAAAGTCCTGGGATCAAGTCCCACATTGGGCTCTCGGCTTGGCAGGGAGCCTGCTTCCTCCTGCCTCTCTGCCTACTTGTGATCTCTGTCAAATAAATAAATAAAATCTTTTTAAAAAATTTTTTTAAAAGAAAGATATTTATAATACATACTTTATGTCAGGGCCATCCAATTTTTTCCCCGGGAGACCTGCTCCATACTTCATCTTAAGGATTCTAGGTCCACAAATGTGTTTAGGAATGGAAATTGGATCAAGAGCCTTAACTACATATTATGATGACTTGAAGACCTAAAATATTTTTGATTATGCATGAAGTAAGACTTATATAGCACTCCATCTATTGCTTCTTGGGAGAACATGATCAATTATATATCAAAGATTTCTGAAGGTCAAACCCTTTAACCCTTCCTATATCGGTAATCCTCTCATTCAGTCTCTGTTGGTTAAATATTGCTTTTTGGTCTCTACTGTTTGAGAAGAAGTGCATTTCAATGGCATTGTCTCCTGTCTTCATTCTCAACTTTCAGAGAAAAGTCACTACAGAGCTTTCAAAGAATGCCAGTGCTCCCCTCACCAATGTATGTTTTATGCCTTTCTGAAGGGAATGTCATTTGGACCCTGTCTAATGACCCAGTAAGGAGATGGGTAAGTAAATTCTGGCATCTCATTTTATTTACTGTGGAACAGAGTTAAATCCAGGCTTCAATCTGTATCCGTTAACTTCTGCTGCATAAGCAACCTTTCAAAAACCATCGATTAAAACTGCAAATATGATTTTTGTGATTCTCGGGGATTATTGGGCAGTTCTTTTGGTTTAAGGATGACTGATATAAGATAACCTCACTCACATATCTGAAAATTTGCCTGAGATGATTGAGACTTTTCTCCAAGTCTCCAGGTTTATCATTCATCCACCAGTAGCTAGCCTAAGCTTGTTCAAATGGTGGCAGAATTGTTCCCACCAGCAGGAGAGTGCAAATCCCAGTGCCTCTGCTTGGATCACGTTTGTTAATGTCCTATAACTAAAGTAAGTTATATTGTCAAGTCCAGTTTCAAGAAGTGAGGAGAGAGTAAAATCCTTTTGATGGAAGAAGTGGTGAAGTCCAATTACAAAGGGGTGGATATACAGGAGTTGAAAGAATTATTGAGTAAATTTTGCAAACAAATCATCACAGAGTCAGCCAACAGAGAAAACTGTAGAGCCATTCCCAGCTGCCGAAATTGACACACTGAACCTATAATTTTTTGATAATGCACCCAAAACAGTAACTTCAGCAGATTTCATGTTCATTTTGATTTATCTTATAATGGGGGGATCAAGGAGCATCAATCATCTCTTCCCCAGTCAGACTTGTACTTGTCCCTCTGGCTTAGTCTGGGCTCTGACTTCAGCTACAGGTCTATAGGTAATGAGAAGTGGCAGGAGCAGGTTTTAAGGAAAACTAAGAGCTGCTTATAAGAGAATTGCTCCAGGCAGTTGTGGCAAGCTTGCAGGCTTTTCCAGCAACACTAGCCTCCTCAGATAAAGGAGAAGCTGCTGGGAAGAGAGTGCCAGTCACATGTGGGCTTTAAGGTAATCAGATCCATCCAACTTTCCCACATGTTCCCAATTCACTTTTTATGGTCTCTCCCTTTGCAAAGCAATGTCATAATTTTCACATGTGACATAGCAAGGCTGTGAATTCAACCTGCAATGTAATTCTATAAGACACGAGATCAAATTGTGGATCTGACATTTTTATGCATTGGCCCAGCAGCCACAACATCTAAGAGATTCTTTTAACTCAGTCATCCAGGCTCCCTGGTTCCCTGATTGTGCTTTAATCAGAGAATTCAAACTCTCTAAAGCAGTCATAAGCCATTGTCCCACTCCATAGTCCCAGTACTCTTTATTTACATCCTTAAAGTTTACTGCAACAGTTACTTGGTCTCTTAAAGTCTCATCTTCAAAAGAAAATTTGCAGGCAACAACAGGTGATAATTTAAATAATGCTTTCATTAGTGCATGCCATGGATTATTAAAACCCACACCACTGGCAATGATGTCACCACTGCTTTCAAATGTAACTAGGTCATATAACAAATCCCAGCTTTCCATATATAAAGATATATTTCCTGCAACCCCTACTGATATCAAATATTTTATCAGTCAAGATTCAGTCAGGAAAACACTAACACACAATGTATTTCAAGCAGGAAAGGATTTAATACAAATAATTGTGTAATTAAAAATTGACAGAGTTGATGGAGGAGTAAAGGTTAAGGAAGGATACTTCTACCTCTCTGAGAATTTCTGAGGTTTCTGTCACCCAGGTCAAAAATGCAGGAATGTTGTGGCAGATGCAGTACAACGTTGTAAAATCTCATCCGTCTAAATCCTGACATCCGCATGCCACAGAGGGAGGAAAATTAATGACATCTGCATCTATTCTGTCTTTAAAATCCTTTATAAGATTTTTTTGTTGGCAAAATGTAAAGTGGAACTTTACAGTCAAGAGACTCTGAACATTGTAATTCTCAAGGACACTTGGGAAGAATATACAAGAAAGGTGGGATTTTGAGACTGAGTGGGAGTAGAAATTGAAAAAGAAGGAGAAAAATAAATTTAAACAAGAAAGAGGCCTTGTACAGATGATGACAATGTGCTCTGAATTAAGGAATATAAATAAGGCAATTCTCTGCACCTGAGATCTGGGGGGTGGGGTGGGTGAACATGAGAAAAAAAATAAAGAAGGTCACTCACTGCATACAGATAAAGCTCTCTGGGAATTTAATATGTATATTCATATCAAAGTAAAAAAATTATATCTTCTTACTTCTTCTTTATTCAAAAGAAATTACTCAAAAGAATAGAACATACTGTGCACATTAAAATCATTTTTAGTATTACATATGAGAAAAGAATAGTTAGTCTTGTTATTCTCAAAAGTTACATTCTGAGAATTTTGCATATTCCATATTTGTGGGTTTGTTTACTTTTCCCTTTACCTTGGTCATTTTTTATTTCATGTATTTTAAGGCTATATTATAAATTACATACAACTTTGGAACTGTTCTGTATCCCTGGTGGATTGACATTTTATCATTATCAACTACCCCTCTTTTGCTACAATAATACTTCTGGACTTTGTCTTCTTTATCCATCAGTATAGCTATTCCAGATTACTTTATGTTATTATTACATCATATCTCTTTCCATCATTTTTTCTCAAAATGTCTGTATCTTTATATTTAAGGTCTGCTCCTACAGGCCTCATATAGCTGGTTGTGATCTTTAATCCAGCCTATTATCTCTGTCTTTTAATAATGTCATTTAGTACATTTACATTTAATGTATCTATCAATATATTTGTAACTAAACTATTATTCTACTGTTTGTTTTATAATGTCTCACTTATTATATTTTTATTTTACTCTCTTTTCTCCCTTCTCTTGAACAGAGTCTCAGATTTTTTTTTTTTTTAAGATTTCTGTTCTCCACTATTGGCTTGTTAATTATACATTCTTCCACCACTTCTTTTTAGTGGTTACCCTGAAGATTAGAGCATCCATCCCTGACTTTGTGAAGTCTAACATAAATTAGAACTTTTATGTCCCAAGATAAAACATGGACTTAAAAACATTTTAAATTTCAGAATGTCTGAGTGACTAGGTCACTTGAGCAGAGGGCTCTTGATTTCAGCTCAGGTCATGATCTCAGCATCCTGGGATTAAGCCCCATGTCATGTTCTGCACTCAGCCCATATCAGATTCTGCACTCAGACTCCCTGTTTGAGATGCTCTCTCCCTTTCCTCCTACTCCTCTCCCTGCTCCCACTTGCTCTCTTGCCCTCTCTCTTTAAAATAAGTAAATAAATATATTTTTTAAATTTTAAATTCCATTTATCTTCATCTTTTTTTGAGCTTTGTTGTCAAGTATTGTATTCACATATATTTCATACCCACAAGACATTATTATTATTTTTATGAAAATAGTAGTTTATATCCATCCATGTACTTAACCATTATATTGTTTTGTGTTTCCTTCTACAACTTTTTTTCCAATCTGGGATCATTTTACTTCTATCTAAAGAACTCATTATAGCATTTCTTTTAGTATAGATATGCTGATAAGTTGTTTCTGTTTTTATAAAATGCGACTTCATTTTGTCTTCATTTTAAATATTTCTTCTGAGTGTAGATTTCTAAGTTGAGTTACTTTCTTTCAAAAATATGTATGCTATACCATTGTCTTCTGGCTTTGACTGATTCTCCTGAGAAATGAGATAAAGTCTTTCTTCCTTTGAAGATGCCTTTCAAAGTTTCTCTAAACTGCTTTCAAATTTGTTTTTGTGTTTGTTTTATCTCTGGTTTTCTTAAATCTTACTAAGAAATGCCTAGCAGTGAACTTCTTTTAGCCAGTTTGGGATTTGTAGTGCTTCTTGAATCTGCAACTTGATGTCTTTTGTCAGTCTGGGAAAATCTTTTAATCTCTTCAACATTTGTTCTGCATCATTTGCTGTCTCTTCTTTTTCTGAGGTTTTAATTATATAGGATCCTTAAAATATATATATATATATTTTTAAGGATATATATATATAAAATATAGGATCCTTAAATATATATACATATGTTACATTATTGCTTGTATTGTTCTTTGCTCTATACTTAAAAATAGATGTTTTCTGCTGATGCATCTTCTAGTCCATTAATTCTCTCTCCATCTGTATTCAATCTATTGTTAAAGTAGTTTGCTTCTTGAGTAGCCTTGGTGGCTCGGTTAGTTTAGTGTACAACTCTTGGTTTCAGCTCAGGTTGTGATCTCAGGGTCATAAGATCAAGCCCTGCATTAGGGTGTGTGCTCAGCTTGGAGTCCGTCTGTGATTTTCTCCCTCTACATCTGCCCCTCCCTCTGCTTGCACTTCCTTTCTCTCTCTCTCGCTCAAATAAATAAATAAAATCTTTTTATAAAAGTCTCTTTTTCCAAATATTTTAGTTTTAGTTCTCAAATTTATGGGTTTTTTCTATATATCATATTTAATTTCTAAAATTTAAGTGCATGTGTTCTTTTTTTTTAAACATATTAAATCACAATGCTGTTAGTTGTCTATATATGATAACACTCTCTGTCACTCTTTCTCTCAGATACACACACACACACACCATTTATCTATCAGACAATTTTTTTTAAATATTAGGAGCAAAGGGACTACACTGTTGAGAGTATAAACCACTAAAATCACTTTGGAGAGGTGTCCATAGTATCTATGAGAGCTAAACATAGCATATGCAACATAACTCAGCAATTCCACTCCTAGATATATACACAAATGAAAATTATTACCTATGTGCACCAAAAGATACATATAAAAATGGTTATAACAGCCTTTGTAATAACTCAAAACTTGAAATAACTTAAATGTCTACCAACAGTAAGATTTAGACAAACTATGGTAAATCTTACAAGAGAATACTATGCAGTTATGAAAATGAACTACTGCTTCACATCATGTTGGATGAATCTCATCCAAACGTAATGCTGAAAGGAAAAAGCCAGACAAGAATATACACCACATGATTGTGTGTGTGAGTGTATAAGTGCATTTCAAAAGAAGCACAATTAACCCATGGTGTTAAAAGTCATGACTGTGGCTCCTTTTGAGAAAGAGCAGATGACTGTAAATGGAAAGGGACTGGTAGGGTTCTACTTCTTCTTTTTTTTTTTTATAGATTTTATTTATTTGACAGAGAGAGATCACAAGCAGGCAGAGAGGCAGGCAGAGAGAGAGAGAGAAGGAAGCAGGCTCCCGGCCAAGCAGAGAGCCCGATGCGGGACTCGATCCCAGGACCCTGCGATCATGACCTGAGCCGAAGGCAGCGGCTTAACCCACTGAGCCACCCAGGCGCCCCAGGGTTCTACTTCTTGATCTGGACATTTGTTACATGGATGGGTGTGTTCACCTTGTGAATATCCAACAAGCTATACAATTAAGATTTGTACACTTTTCTGAGTGCATAATTCCAAAACCTATTAAAAATAAGAATGAAACATCAACTCAGTAGACTACTCTTAAATTATTAAAAGTTATGTTTATTTCAAACTATGGAAAATATTTATGATATACTAGTACATATATTACAACTACAATTATTGTATAAATAAGTATTGTATGGAAAGTTTTAGGAGAAAATAAACTGAAATGATGAACAGTTATGTTAAAGTGAACACTCAGTAGGAAATTTTTAAGGGCACCTGGGTAGCTCAGTTGATTAAGTGTCTGCTTTTGGCTCAGGTCTTGATCTCTGGGTCCTGGGATTGAGCCCCCTGTCAGGCTCCCTCCCTGAGCAGGGAGGCTGCTTCTCCTTCTCCTCGGTTCTCATGCTCTCTCTCAAATAAATAAATAAAGTCTTTAAAATAAGACTAAATAGGAAATTTTTAAAAGCATTTGCCTGGGTGGCTCAGTTGGTTAAGCAGCTGCCTTCAGCTCAGGTCATGATCCCGGCGTCCTGGGATCGAGTCCTGCATCGAGCTCCTTGCTCGGCAGGGAGCCTGCTTCTCCCTCTGCCTTTGCCTGCCATTCTGTCTGCCTGTGCTCGCGCTCTTTCCCTCTCTCTCTGATAAATAAATAAAAAAATAAAAATAAAAATAAAATAAAAGCATTTGCTTAATGTCAATTTCATTTTTACAAAGTAGGGTACTTTTATAGGAAAAAAAACAGTAAAATTTTATAAATAATGTCTTTTCATTTTCTTAACACTAGTAAAAATCTTAATCTTTTTTTTAATTATCTTTGGAATACAAAAAGCTAAGAGCAGGTAGATATCAGAATTACCTGTTGATGTTAAAGACTTCCAAGCCCTACCACTCCCTTTTGATTATTAACCAACAATGTAAATTAATCACAAATCTCAGTAAAATTTTTGTGTTACAGGTCATTTGATAATCTACTGAAAATTATGAAACCGCTCCCCCAGAAAAATGCACCCGCTTACCTACCATCAAATTTGTTAACAATTCCCATGAATTTATGAATCCTTTGAAAGCCAAGGACACAGTCCCATAGTCATGAGGCTCCCTGTCAATGAAGAACTGAATCTTCTGATCATGAGAGTTTCCATTTGTCTAGAATCTCGTGTAAGAACAACCCCTCTACTCCAACACCTCACTACGCACGTGAAAAATTCCAAACTTGGACCTGCATGAGGCTTGTGCATGGTCTCAGAGGTCCTCAGTAGGAACACTGGAATAACTGCAAAATTATAAGAAAAATAAATAATTTTTAAATAAATATATTGAGCCTTCTGAGAGTCACCATTGATTTTAGTGCCAAATCCCCCGGAAGTACTTTTTCATTCCCCTCTGCCCTGCATTCATCTGCACCATGAGGCTCTCATGCCTCTGTCTTCAGTAAGCAGCCAAGATTACCAGCTGTGTGACTTTAGGCAAATTGCTTAACCCTCCTGTACCTTAATTTCCTCTTCCTGGATCCTGGGATGGTTGCTTGGAACAATGTCTGCAACATTGCAAACTGCCCCATATATATCATCATTGATTTTACCATTAGTACAACTGATTTTGCAGAATCGCTGTGCTAGGTATAATTAGCCTGGGAAATAATACATATGAGTGTGCTGGGTCATCATTAAAGCAACTTCCCTGGAGAAGGCATCATTATTAACATAGTTGGCTCAATAATTATGAGATAGTCATAGGTCATAAAATTAACATGGATGGAATATTTACCCTTTATGAAACCCTGACAGTTGTTCTGTTTGGGGAATTGAAGAGAGCTGCCCCAGGACAATCCCGGGAGGAGAAAGCTGCCTCAGAGGAAAGATGACCCTTAGATAAACAACCATAAACAGATCTCTGTATCATCATTAGGGCAACAAATCACCCTTCAAAAACGGCAGCTGACAGCTCTGTCATCCAGTACTGATGGGAAAGTAAACCCTGTTGGGGTGAAATAATTGAGGGAAATATGGTCGGATTAGATGTCATCTGATGAGTTTACATTCTATAATAATTTAAACAGTCATTGGATCTCCGACCCTGCCTTATCCAGCGCTGCAGTACTTAATATTTGTGGCTGCTCCTGGTGGCTCTCCCTCAGCCCTAACTCCTAGCCCAAGATTTGCTTAAATAAACTGGATTTCCTGTGTGCAATTTGAAATAAATTAGCCAGGGGATGGCTACCTTCCCACCAGGTTTCCACTGGGTTCCTGTTCATACTGCTTTGTTCCCTCGGGGGGGAAAAAAAAAGGGGGAGAGAGAGAGAGAGAGAGAGAAAGGTGCTTGGGTGGCTCAGTTGTTAAGTGAGTGTCTGCCTTCAGTGGGCTCCTTGCTCTGCAGAGAGTCTGCTTCTCCCCTTCACACACCATCTGCTTATGTTCCCTCTCTGGCTGTCTCTCTCTCTCTCTCTCTGTCAAATAAGTAAATAAAATATTTTTTAAAAGATTTAGTTATTGGGCGCCTGGATGGCTCAGTGGGTTAAGCCACTGCCTTCGGCTCAGGTCATGGTCTCAGGGTCCTGGGATCGAGTCCCGCATCGGGCTCTCTGCTCAGCAGGGAGCCTGCTTCCCTTTCTCTCTCTCTGCCTGCCTCTCCATCTACTTGTGATTTCTCTCTGTCAAATAAATAAATAAAATCTTTAAAAAAAAAGATTTAGTTATGGAGTGAGAGAGAGAGAGAGAGAGAGAATGAGGGAGGGACAGAGAATCTCAAGCAGACATGGGGCTTGAGCTCAGGACCCTGAGAGCATGATCTGAGTGGAAACCGAGAGTCCCACGCTTAAACCATTGTGCCACCCATGCACCCCTATACTGCTTTATTCCAAGCACTTAGAAGCACTTTTTAACAGCAACTAAGCTGCGCCAAGAGAGAAGACCTAGTGGTTCATCTCCAGGCCCCATCAACCAGGAGGAATCGATTAAATTACCAGATTGCCCCATGTGCCTTGTGTGCAGCTTGAAAAGCTGGGAAACAATTCTAGAGTTTGAGTCAGAGCAAAAGAGGCAGCCCTGAGAAGGGCCAGAGAAAAAGTCTGCCCATGGTTTGTTGTGGTCTGTTTGGGCGTCCACATCCCTGAGCTGAAGCAGCAGCAGATCTCCTCTCTCTGGTTGCCTGGATTCCTCCCCGACATTCCACTTCCATATTTTCGTATTTATGAGTTTGCATGGCTGCGCTCCGCCATTCATTTCTGCCCTTTCCCCATCTGTTTATATGAGACAGCCACATGAGAAGACAAAAGAAGACACCCTAGAAATTAATTCCATGAAGGAAGAATTTACTGTCTCTGCACATAGGGGAGCACAAAAGGAGGGAGGTCATTCTGTAATTCACTCTCAAAAATGTGACAGCTGCTGAGTGTCTCAGGTCATGGGTAGGGGCAGTGAGTTTTATGTTCCAGGACCCCAAGATTGTCTTCCTTCTTGATCTGGGCAGCAAAGGACCTTCTTCTGAAAGACCAACCGAGTTCATCAAGCATTCAGTGTGAATATTTAGCTGGGTGATTCACTCAGTGTTTTCGCTGTCACTGAAGAGAAGACAGTGTCAAAGTTTGAAGGGGTCTGAGAGATTATTAAATTCAACCGTGTTATTTTACCCATGGGGAAACAAAGGCCAGAGGGATCATTATTGGCCTAAGGTCGTATATCAAGTATGTGGCAGAGCCAATGACCGGAAGCCTTGAAAACTCTTCATTCCCCAGGCCAGAGAATTTTTCCCAGGACGAGCCTCCTGAGTTCCATGCATCCCAGTTTTGCCTTGAGTCCGCGGCGGAGCTCAGACTCGGGGAAGTGCTGTCAGTGACAAAGAGGGTACTGCTCCTACAGATGTCATTCTGCACGAACTTACTAGGTGACAGGAATATTCCCTGTGATCCAGGGGAAAAAATCCACTTCAAAGAACACGTTCTAAAACATACAGATGTGCAGAAAATTGTATGTAAAAGTAGCTTTGCAATTAATAATACAGAATTCTCATTATGAAAAAGATCTCAAAATTATATGTCTGATAGCAATCTTTAAATTATAAGGAGCTTTAAAGGACATGTACCAGTTGTGGTTAATTGGGTGGTAAAGAGGGTTTTCCTCTTGGTGTCTTTCTTTTCTTCATTTTTCCAGAGTAGATACATTTATTTTTTATATGCAAATATACCACTGTTGAGGCCTTAGAAAATAACAATTTAATTTCTGAAAATTATGTCTGCCAGAGAGATATGCCGTCTCCTTCATTCGTATGTCTTCATCCTTCAGGGCTGAGGCTCAGCACTTTCAGCTTTAAACAAATCAAAAAAAAAGGATCTGGAAAGAAGAATCACTATCAGCTCAGAAAAGAAAAGTTCCTTACACTTTCTGCACTTATTGAGATGAAACAAGATGACCTCTCTCGTTTGACATCAGATACTAAATCTAAAGTAATAATCTTAACAAATGGGCCAGTTCTGATTTTTCTTTCTTTTCCATAACATAGCTCCCATGGGACAGAATGTAAAATTAATGGCCTCAGTGTGCACTAATGTTGCAAAAACATCACATCTGATTTTTTATCTGAAATAAACAATAAATAATAATTTAATTTCTTGATCTGAAATTAAAGGTTGCAAGTCATAAGCACTTAGTTTTCCAAGAAAAAGAAAAATAAATCAAATACTATATTCTTCATATTCCTAAAACATAAGATCTTTGTAGAAATTAAAACAATACTTAAATCAAATACAGATACAATACAGACTAATGAGTTGTGCTAGAAATCCTTAAAAAGTTTGCCCCACGCTGGACTCTGTGCAGAGCAGGGAGTCTCCTAGAGGATTCTCTCTCTCCATCTCCCTCTCCCCCTTCCCCCATTCACTCACTCTCTTTCTCTCTCTCTCCTCCTCTCAAATAAATAAATAAATTTAAAAACAGAAATCCTTAAAAAGTTGAAACACTGAAAGAAAAATAAAAGTGAATAAAAGTAAAAAAAATTGCAAACAAAAATAATTTATGACCCTATCTCATTCATCGTAATGCACAGTACTAGAATTACAGTAATCAGTACAGTTAAAGTGAAGACCACTGACGTCTCTTACCTAAGTAAGATGACGATCATCAAATGACATTTAACACTTGTTTTGATCTTTGGAGGTTTTGTCTTTGTAATAAGTATGTAATAAGAAAAAAAACAGCCATCTAGTCCATGAAGTGCTTGGACCCCCACCACCACCCCACCACCACCACCAAACTACTGACCCATCCTGATACCCCGCCCCAGGGGGCTGCCTCCTTCTCCCTGTACCTCCTCCAACATACGTGGTCTTGGGTCTACTGAGCTCCTGTGATGAGATAGAGTCTTACTCAAAAAGCCAGTGTTTTAGCCCTGAATTCCAGCATCCCAATATTCCAGCATCTGTTGTCAGACAGAACCATAGTGCCCACTTGCCCCGACAACTGCATTGACCATTGACTCAAATCATTCCTATGCCTGGTGTCCTAGATATGTACTCAAGTTTGACCTTCTCTTGTCCTAGCTGGAATCCCAGTTCAAGGCCCCCTTCCTAATTCCAGCATCCTCTGGCGGCTCTTCAAGTCCAGTGGTTGAGAAGCTAGCATACTTTGAGTCTGTATCCACTGGAGCCATGGCACATGGAATCAACTGAGGTTGAGGTTCTTTAGGGAGAGGAGGTCTTCATCATCTGACACTCAAAGCATGGCAGAAAGCTAGCAGTAGTTTAAGGGTTTGTGTTTATACTTGGCAAATACTTGGCAGAGCTTTAAATGAAGAAATTCTATTTCACTGTAGATACAAACCAACCATAGGAGTCCTCTAGGACTTGGCACATCATGGCTCCCAGAGATGGCAACATATTAGATTAGACCTTAGTCATTTGACAGGAAGAAGATGAGGACAACTCATCACCCAACAGGGATGCTTCCTCGAGCCCCTTATCATCACAGTAATTTCAGGAATTTATAAGAGATTTAAACATAATTTTAGGTCCTCATATTTCTAAAGTTGTTTCTGAGGAATCTTCCAAGTAAGAAAGCAAGCTCAAGAAGAAAACCAAACCAAAGCTCTGAGGCAACTTAGCTTCCCTTAAGCCCCACTCGTCTATAAAAATTACTTTTAAATAAAGTTCTTCCTCCAGAGTAAGAGAGAGAACCTTTAGGCAGGGTTCATGTGATGAAGGCATGAAGTAGGGACAGTGGAAAATGCACATCCCTGACTTGCCTTATGTGAAAGGAAACGATAGTTTTGTCCATTAAAACATGTTAGCGTATGAATTTTTGGCAAGTAGTTAAATGATGCAAACAGATGGAGATAGCAATATCTTAATGCCCAAAGCAGTTTGTCTTTAAATATGATAATATAATAAAACAAGGGGGGAAAATAGTTTGTCTCTGAGCATCTGATCTCAAGAGAAACTAGCAGAGACAAGAGGGTACAATGACTTTTAAAACCATGTGAACTTAAATCAGGCTGAGCCAGTATGAGGGGATAGTACCAGGGCTCCAAGTCTAATGGTCAGACCAAGAGAAGGGACAGCAAGTCAGGAAGCAGCTTTGCCAGCCACATAGCACACAGCAGAACCTCGCTCTAAGCTTTTTAGAATCTGAAATACTCCCAGCCCAGGATAGGTCCATTCAAGGTCATTGCCGGGGGCCTGGTGATTCCGTCACCAAATTTGATTTCCTTGTGGTATATTTGTTAGCACATTCTACAGCTTCAAGAAGTCAGACAATACAGGGGGAGAAAGACACTTGGGGCCAAGAACAAGAATTGAATTTCCTATAAAAATAGCAAACTACAGGAACCTCGAATCCCTATAGTTCTTCCATGCAAGCCATACCCAAACCACATCCCAAAGATGGAGGGGAAGCAACTTGGGGATGGATTCCGTGGTCAGTGAGTTGGAGACTATGCAAACACTTGATTACACATTAAGAGATAGAATATGACATCAGGTATGATTTCTACTATTATTTCTATTTTACACAGAAATGCACTGATAAAATTCTACAAGGATACAACAGTCTCATAACAGTGGCTGCCTCTGAATGCATAAGCTCTAGGAGGGGTGGCTGAGGAAATACGCCCAGGCTTCCAGGACTAGGTGAGATTAATTTTGAAGACTGTGTCAGAATTACCAAAGCAAACAAGAGAAAGATGGCATTCCAGCAAAGAGCTTAGCATTTTATGGTAATGACCAGTAGTTGAGTATAGCCAGAATTTAGGGTGCTTGGGAAGAGCTGATAAGAGATGAGATTGGAAAAGGAGGCAGACATAAGGCCTTGATGGACCTTGTATTTAATTTTAGATAATTTTAATTTCTGCCTATAGTCAATAGAGAGCCTGTATTTGATTGCAAGTAACAGAAGGGTCATCCAAGAGTGATTCAAATAATAAAAACATCTATTTCATCATGTTATTAGTCAGCTTTGCTCCTGTGAGGACAGCAAGGAAAGCAAGAGGGGTTGCAAAGCAGCTACCCAGTTGGACAAGAGACTTAAAGCAGTGGTTTCTGAGATGATGCCTGAAGAACCCCTAAAACAGCAGTGAGTTGAAGGAAGGAGCCAGGTGGGGAGGGACTCCCATTTAGGGTGCTGACATGCTTGGTCAACTTGATTTGGAGCCGGAATTCATCCCTGGATTTCCAAGAATGCTTTGCAAGGATAGACAAAACCAACCCAGGGTGGGGGGAAAAGTCAGACCAGTGTTGCAGGAGGCAGAGAGTGATGGAGAAGGAGCATGAGGGAACTTTCTGGACTGACGGTCATGTTCCATACCTTGATAAAGGTTTGGGTTACTCGAAAACTGATTGAAAAGTACACCCAGAGATTTATGCCTTTATGCGCAGAATTCACCCTCAACTTAAAAAAAAAAAAAAACTTATCAGACACAGCTTTCTAGTTCGTGAATGTAAAGTAGTGACTGATGAAATGTAGGACTTTGAAATGTATCAAAATAGAAGGTAGATTTATGGATGAATGGAGACACAGAGAGGTTGAAATGTGTAAACCAACACAGTGCAAGTTAACTGTATAACCTTGGTGGTTTTCACTATAAAATTCTTTTGAGTGATGTTTAGAAATTTGTTATAAAATACAGGAGGAGGTGGGAAATGACCTACAAATATCTTTTCTCAGAGCCTTAATACCTACACATACTTGGTTTCACACAGTCACATCCCTGGCACAAGACAAACATGATTATTCTGTGATTCTATCGTGCCACAATTCTGGCAATCTGAATTCCCAGGAAAATCCCTTCGCTGGATGGTTGTGTAGACGCCATCTGCGAAATTCAGACCACAGTGTTTCATTCTTTAATCAACAGTGGCCATCCAGCAGTCCTTCATCAATCACAAGAATTAAATTCTTGAAAGCCTCAGGGTATGTGAACTGAAGAATTGAAGATCTTATTAGAAACATTTACGCTGGAAGAACTTTAAAAAAAAAAAAACTTTCCTAAATATTTTCATATTTAATGAAACACAAAAATAGCAAAGTAAATACACAATTTTGATTTTTAAGTATTTCAAAATAATCATTAGTACCACAGAATTAAATATGTTTTTGCCATCCTTTTCTCCCCAGACCATAGTTTCTCCAACTCAGCACTATTAGCATTTGGGGCCAGATCATTCTTATTTGGGGAGGGGCTGTCCTATGAGCTGAACAATGTTTAGTGGCATCCTGGCCCCACCCACTAGATGCCAGTAGTTGGGATCTTTTTTAAGATTTATTTTAGAGAGAGAGAGCCGGGGGGGGGGGAGGGCAGTGGGAGAGGTTCAGAAGCAGACTCCCCACAGAGCAGGGGACCCTGAGATCATGACCTGAGCATAAAATCAAGAGTTGGACTCTTAACCGACTGAGCCACCCACGCACCCCTAGAGGCCAGTAAGTTTTCACCTCAGTTGGGACCACCAAAAATGTCTCCAGACCTGCCCAAGTGTCCCCAGGGAAGAAAGTGCCAGATCCTTTTCCTGGTATTAGTTTTCAGCATTTCAATGAGATGTTTGTATATACATTTTGCTTTGTTCTGAATAATTCACATACCAAGAGGCACCTGTTCTGTGTCAAGTCCTTCGTTTGACTGTCCAACGCCCTTCTGGTTTTATTGTTCCAGTTGTTCTGCCTGCTCCAGAAGGAACATTGGAACATTGGAGCTTGAGTCAGAAAAAGCTTTCACTAAGTTTTATCTAAATAATCTCCTCAGATCTCCGCTTAGATGCCTTTAACTCCCCACTTCTCTCTACTCCTCTTACACACACACATACACACACACGTGTATAAAGACTCCCCTGAGTGAAGACTCCCGTGTCTTTTTGTGCCAAAGTCCCCTTCCTAAGCCTCTCTCTCCTGCTCTCCATCTGGCATGATGTCTCTTTTCTTTGCCCTAACACAAATCTCCTAACTTTTTTTTTCCAATTTATTTATTTTCAGAAAAACAGTATTCATTATTTTTTCACCACACCCAGTGCTCCATGCAAGCTGTGCCCTCTATAATACCCACCACCTGGTACCCCAACCTCCCACCCCCCCGCCAAACTTTTTTTAATGATCCCCAATTTGAGTGACTCACAAGTCTGGACTTTTCATAATTTCAGTAAGACATGAAAAGGAAAGCTAGACATATTAGAAATTTGGGGGAAGAAATCAAGGCTAAAAGGAGGGGTGACCCGATATTCTACATTCCATCCAAGGTTGATAGCTCCCAAGTTGGCATGACGATCCATGCTGCCCATGTGGGCACCAGGACTTCCCTGGTGGGTGGTCTCCTTTGCGCCCCCCCATGTACTGTGGGGTCACTCTTGGCATTGGCAGGAAAATCCATAGGACTTCTGTTCTGACCTAGGAAGGGTTCCAGTCTTTTCAGTGAAGGCTGCATCTCTAGCCATGATGAAATGGTGCAGGAACTCCCTCAAATGGCAACCCTGGGACTCTTCTGGATGTTGCCCTAGCCAGAAATGCCCTTTGGGTCCTCTCAGGGTTCAAGTTCCATGACAACCCCCAACCCCCTAAGTAGCATCTTCTGCCCAGAGTCCAAGTGTGATGGTGTCACGGACTATGCTGGCGGGAGGACTGAATCTCCCCCAGACCCTGCTGTCTGCCTCTCCAAACCTCAGTGCCCTGCTGGGTTAGAGACTGACAAGCCTTCAGCTCCATTGCATTTTTGGGAACACTAGATAGAAATATTCAAATCAACCCAGCTCTCAGGGACAGGAAAGAATGACCTCCTGCATCCTTAGCGAAGCCCCTCTCTTAGCAATAATACCATTAGTCAGTAGATTGAGCACACACCGGCTGTAACTTTGGCGTGGTCTGATACAAAACCTCATCTGCAACCTATATTTCCTTTGAAAATGGAAAACAGAAGTGGGGGTAAAACTGGTAAAGCATCTCTGGAAAACAACAGGGCAGCATCCATCAGAATTGTAAATGACCTTACCCTATAACTTCGTATTCTACTTCCCACTTGGAAAACACAATGTGTGGATAAGATACTAATAATAAGTAATAGAGCATACACAAGGCTGTCAGCTGCAGTGTTGTTTATAATACTGAAAAACTGGAAATGAACAAAAAGCCCAACAACAGGGCAAAATAAACCAACAGGCCCATACGAACATGGGTTGCACAGGGAGTGCAGCTAATCTCTTCGTTCTAGCACAAGTAGGTCTCTAAGACAAATTAAGTTTTTTTTTTAAAAAAAAAAGGAAGCAAATGTAAATAACATGGCAGGCGCTCATTTGCTTAAAGCACACACTCAAACATACACACAACCTGGATGTTTTCCATGAACACAACAACACTAGGCATGTAAATCGATTGGGAAAGGTGGGGAAAGGTTGAAGAAAAGTTGAGGACAGAGGAAAACAGAGAAGCAGAGAACTTGAGGGTACCAAGCAAGACAGAGTGCAGCTGGCTAGGTAATGTTATAGTTTTTACCAGACAAAATTCATGTACAATGTGAAAAATTAACAGTTAAATGTAAAAATGGATGGGGGAGGCTCTCTCTCTCTCCACCTCTGCAAGGGAAGCGATTAAATAGAACTACTAGGAAATAGCAGCTCTTAGAATGGGTGCAATGACCTGGGGTAGGACTGTCCCTTAAGATGGGCAGGATGATATGGTTGATTTAATGCACTGTGAATGCTCCCGATGCAAAAATGTAAACCCTTCATTTTGAGAATTCTTCACTGGGAAGGGATGCTGTGTAGGAGGTAGAAAGTTGGACTAGATCGCCATTCATGTTTAATGCCTGGAATGCAGTGTCATCATCCAGTATGTAATGACAACCAGCACGATCTGCTGAGCATTAGTGTACACCTGGCACAGCACTGCGTGCTTCACACGCAGCCTCTTGGTCTGGTATGGTTATCCTTACTCTACCAGTGAGGAAATCAAGCTCCTGGTAAGCAGTGAGCTAAGATATAGAGGCAGGTGTGTTTCATTTCAAAGCCCACTCTCTTAACCACTATGCCACACAGTGCATGAGAATTCGGGGACTCTACCCACTGGAAAAGGACTAGGGTCTTCGGAGTGGCCCCTTCTAAAATATTTCCCCAAGTTCTGAATAGCCCTATGGCTTATTGGGGACCATGGAATAGTTTCTCTGTGTCCAATAAAATGTTGCCTCTATAGAACATTTTTCTGGATATGACATTCCTCAGATTCTGTCCCAGGAGCAGTGTGATAATGAAGTTTCATTGTCATTTGAAAGAGTTTGGTGGAAAGGGGAAATGAGTCCCAGGTGGGGCAGATATGAATGGTGTAGCAGAGGAAATGCTGTCCCCATGAACACAAGCAGCTGGGTGTCTGGACGCATCATAAAATTTTATTGTGAAATGCGCAGATGATGGGCCCAGCTGCAAAGCATCACGAGTGTTTATCATGATCTCCCAGTGCATTCTGGGTGTGCTCCCCTTTGACACAATTTTTGTGGGCTTAACCTAATTGAGATGAAGACATCAAAATTACTTCAAGGTGCAGTCCTGCTGGGAGGCACACCATGGGCTTCCCTCTCTGAAGCTCATCATACCATTTGTCATGACGGTCTAGACCAGGGGAGAGAGGAATAAGTATTAGGCATTAATGTGAGAAGATGACATGACCTGGAGTTTAGTAAACCTTTGTTGGCTACATCCATATCTGACAGATGTCATCAGTCACCAAGCCCACAGGAAGGCCTGTGGTCCTATCGGCCATACTTCATCATTGACCAAGATCACCAAACCTTGCTGTACAACTATGGATGTGTTTGTGTGTCAGAGAATGAGATAATATACAGCCTAAAAACAGGTTTACTCTGTCCACCTATCCCCTGTACAGTTCTATTCTTGGTAATAATCCCTTTTTTGAGGTAAGGCTTTGTCTTTTCCCTTAAAGACCATGACATTCTCAATCAGTGTCTTCCCTATGAACCACAGAACCTAGAAGCTATCTGGGCTATTTTCTCACTCCCCAAGATAGAACATAATTAGTTCTCTTTCAATATCTGAGGAAAGAAGTTGAATCATGACATACAATGGATGCCTTTCACATATAGCTTAATTCTCTCAATGAACCCCCATTGAGAAGGGCTTAGGAAGACCTCAAGAGTTCTACGTCATGAGATTAAGTCACAGAAGCTCATAAAGAAAGAGCTTCTTACAAGTTGTCCTACTCAACATTCCCTTTAAAACGTGAATTCTCAATGATACCCTGAAAAGTAGTCAGTTAGCCTCTATCTGAACAGCTCAGTCATCAGAGGCAGCAAACACCCTGACGGAGAGCACTCATGGCTAGAAGCTCTTCTCTGAATGAGGCAGGAAGCGGCCAGAGTGTCGGGAGCCTTGAAAGCCAGATCAACACATGGGGACTGCCCCTGGTAGGTAGAGGCAAGCCATCAACCCCCAGCTCTCTGCAGGGCCAGAGCAACCCCAAGCTTGTTCTCCAGCTCTGCTGAAGCCCATTATGTTACTGCGGGAAGCAGCACCCCCAGAACTGCTGACAAGTTTTGAAAACTGAAGAGGGCCAGCAGGTAGATGCCATCAACAGGTAATGCCATTCCTCTCACTCAGGGAGATTTACGCACCAAGGCAGACAGCGCCTGGAGGAATGCTAGCTCTGCCCATAACCCGCCACCATTCCCTACCTCCTTGGATACCTTGAAAATACCCCGTCCTGATGTCTTATCTTGTTTTCTCACATCAGGCCTGGGCTGAGGTTTCAGGTGTCAAGCTGCAACCAGAAGGGAGATTTATGGTCCTGTTATCAGCTCGAGACAGCAAAAGGCTGTGGTCACATGGTGGGAACAATCTCCGGGCAGGGAAGGCCGTGAGGAGGGCTGCTGGTCAGCACCTGGAATCACCTGTGCCCACACGGTCCCCAGGGGCAGGTGGACTGGGCCAAGGGTTGGAAATAGAAATGCCCTGTGGGTCCTGGGAAAACAGCTCCATCCACACAAGTGCTCTGAGTGCAATCACTTACCGGCTCGGGTGGTTCTCGCCTATGGCTAAATCCACTGTCGCATATTTCAGAGGTGCTAAATCATTCCAGCCGTGTATCAGATGGAAAGCCTATCACAGCTGCTTAGGACTGAGGAGGTCATGATAAATGGAGAGTGAGTGAGAGGGCTCCTGGGGGCTTACTCATGCCCGTGGTCAAGCACAGAAGAGGCATCCTGTGGACTTATCCCATGTGACAGCTGGTACGCTCCCCACCCTACAAGGACAAAAATGAGATTTTACAAAACAATTCCTGCATGGGCAAGATGGGTAGGCAGTCACAAATCTCATTATTATACCAACCATGGGTTTTCTCAATCATTTACCACTGTAGGGCTCCATCCCATTTTTAACAAAACCTCTTCAACTAAATATATATAATAACATAGAATATATAATATATTATCTACATTCTCTCCATATAGCTATAGATCATATTATAAGTTGTAGATTATAAATACATATGCATTATAAATATAAATTATATCTTTAATTCTATATAGTATCTATAATTTCATCTAGAACATCTATAATATCTATATCTCTATATGTAATCTATATAGCATCATAAAATAAAGTACGATGAGCTAACCACTTCCCCATCCCTAACTGTACCCTCATGTTGCTGGACCGTGAACACACAAACCCTGCCACCATCCCCCTTGACACTCTGAGTGGGGTTCACTAGGAGAGCGTGTCTCTCATTCCCTTTCCTTACCCACAGCTCTCTCCCAGCCTTCTGGTGTGGGCACAAAAGGAAAGAACAGACTTTCATTGACTTCAGGGAAATCCCAACACTAAGCAACAGGGAGAACCATCCAAATCTTCCTGCCTTCCGCTCCGGCTGTCAGCAGAGAATTTAGATTTGCCAAAGATATTCTTTTCCCAGCATTAGGCTAAAGTCACCACTTTTTTTCCCCTTGGTCTGCCACACAGATATCATCGTCTGCTGAGTCAGTCCTGGACTGAACCTGAGCAGGTGATCCCAAAGGAAATGGCTCTAGTGTACCCGGGAGCAGCTGTCTCCTTCAGAGCCCCGCTCAAAGCACAAGTCTCCAGAGACTCCTCCCTGGTTTAAGCCGGGTAATTGAGCAGAGGCTGGACCGCACACAACACATATTTACTGCATGCCTATTACACAGAGAACGGCATGTCAGGGAGCCATTTCAGTTCTGTTCGATTCAGCCTACACTTCTGTGGAAGCTTCTGTTGGCGAGAAGTGGAGTGTAATGGGTTTGAGCCATCCTGTCTGGTCCACAACCTGAGTCACTGTCTCTTTAGATATGGTTAAGTTAAAAGAGTAATACCTCCAAAATAATTAAAACCATGCCCAACACAAAATAAGCACTCCAGCCATAATAGTCCTTATTATGATTACACGGTGGCTAGACCCTGGGGATGTAATGAGCAGTAAATTATTCACAAGCCCTCTAAGGAAATGCAGCCTACTGAGGCAGAGCATTTCAAACACAAGTTGCGTTTCCCAACCAGTCGGCCATGATACACTGATATACCCAAAGCACTTCACGGCTATACTGCCAAATTGTGAACAGTGCCTAAAAGGAACATTTGCCCTGCTGAGTATAATACGGTTATGTTCCTCAGCTAAATGACTGAGCTGAGTGGAGAGACGATATTGAGTAGTACAGGCACTAATGAATGCCAAGCTTACACCAAAGAAAAATCACACCTTACTAGAAAACGTTAGAAATTTATTTGGTAAAGTGTATAAGAAAGTGCTACCGGGCCACGAGTAGTTCTATTTGAACTGGAAGAGTATCTGAGGATACTTCTATTTGCTAATAACATAACACCCAACTAAAATAGGTAACACATAAGCACATTCATTACACGGCATAACAAAAATTCTTAAGGAAGGTGGGTCAAAGGTTGGTCCAACAGTTCCATGACATCATTTAATCCCAGACTCCTCCATCTTTCCCGTCTTCAAACCTAAGCCCAACAACTTAGTCTTTAAGCATCTATCCACTGGGATGAAAAATGGTGACCATAGCTCCAGTCATCCCAGGTAGACATGATAATTTCAGCACAAAATTTCCATTGGGTCTCTTTTCTTAGAATCACATGTCCCTCAAGGGCCATGGCCAATATGGAAACACGTGGCCGTACCCTAGCTACGAAAGGGTCTGGGAAAGTAAGTGCCTGGTTTCCTTGGCTTCTACAGTGGAAGATGAGCTGCACCAGGAAAGTGTGTAACCAAGAATGTCTGCATGGTGAATAAGTGAATTGTCCAGAAACTGTGGATGTTTATTCAAACACTGTGAGTTTTTATTGTGCTTGTGCTATAATAGTACTTGTGCATTAACTATTATTAACTTGTTGAGTGTGGCTTTAAGACATTTAATCCCTTCAAGAGCACAGCCAAATACGCTAGTATTTCAAAATGCACCGCAACCATGGAAAGGCTGAGCACTAGGTCAGTATGTGGCAGTAAATGACAGTCATGCAAACAAAATGCTATAGAGGAAACTGGAAAAGCAACCAGGAGATAGAAAGATAGATAGACAGATAGATGGATAGATATTCATACACTCATTCATTTTTAATTAATTAATTAAAAATTAATTTTAATTAATTTTCACACATCTGCTATGGATCTGGCACCATTTTGTAGCTGTAGAGAAGACAAGGTCTCTGCCTCCATGGAATTTAAGTCTATTGGATGTGACCTCATGACTCTTAGTCCCCAAGAGTCAAAAATTCTATCATCCTAGGTTTGCAGGACTACTTATCAACCCATGCCTTGGGTCCCTTAGGCATGGGTCCCTAAGGACATGTGCCCCTTCCACCAGGACCTATGTCCTTATACTCGGCAACTTGGCAATTGTGTCCATTGTCTGCAAATATTCTTGCACTTATAAAAGTGTGTCTTGTTTCCATCAGGTCTGCCAACCTCAGAAAATAAGAAAAACAGGACTTCCATTCATTTTGTGCCCCATTAGAGTCCAGGCGATTCATCTTATCTACAGGGCAATTTGGCAGAGGAGAAAAGTGCAGACCGATGCACTCATCCCAGCTTTGTTCATTAATAGCCACACAGCCTTGAGCCAGTAAATGTCTGAGCCTGTTTTCTCATCAGAAAATGAGCAAAATAATAAGCTGTATGCTCTGTGATGCTTTCATAGTGCTCGTCTTGGTACGAAGCTTAGACAACATCAGTGCACAACGGCTGGCCTGTTGTAGACCCTCAACGTACGGGAGGCTGGTCACAGTCTCCGCTGCTCTCCGACCTTCTAATCTCACTTGCTACTTGTCAAATGACGCCAAGCCTCCACAGCAGGTGGCCAGGCCAGTCAATTAGTGCCTACAGATGGCACGGTGATCTGCTAATTGCTCCAAGGGTTCCAAAATCTAAATTGGTGTGGTTGCTCAGCTGCCAGGAACATCAAGCTTTCCCCTCTCCCACCCCTGCTCTCAACCCTGCTCCTGAGCATTCCAGCGAAAACTCTGATTCTCTGGAGACAGGTCAGCAGTTTGCACTGTTAAAAATAAGTCGTTTGGACCCTGACCTGACATTTATGAGGAAACAGAAGGTACTTAGTACCATCTCTGATTTTCTTGTGCCCATCCCCATTAAAAAAAAAAAAAAACCACCTTTAATCTATGGGAATTTTGAAAATTTTTTTTAAGATTTTATTTATTTATTTTACAGAGAGAAAGAGAGCACAAGTTGGCGGAGAGGCAGGCAGAGAAAGAGAGAGGAGGAAGCAGGCTCCCCACTGAGCAGAGAGCCAGATGCGGGGATCGATCTCAGGACCCCAGGATCATGACTCAAGCCGAAGGCAGAGGCTTCAACCCACTGAGCCACCCCGGTGCCCCCAATCTATGGGAATTTTGACATCTCCCTCATGGTTGTTGAGCTCTTTAACTGTCATTCAGACTATTCTCTGACTGAGCACGAGGACCTGAGGAGAGACCAGGAATCACAAGAAAATGTCTGACTCAATTATTTACTCGAGTGGCAGAACATAGTGTATGCTCACCAAATTTTTTTTATAAAGATAACTGAGGATTTCTACATATATAAATATATGCTGTGTTTTTTTCCAAATAAATAATCTACCCAGTTTCCTAGCAAACTGCAACAACCATCTGCTTTTCTGAGCTCTCTCATCACAGATGTCCTTCCTGAGTCTGAAACCACTGCACGGGCCCGGGCTTCCTGCTAGGAAGTATGGGTAGTTTGCCATTTGCTGGGGAAGAGCCTCAGCACCTATTTGTCAAAAACACGGCTTGTTACCACACATCAAAGCATTGGCGTGTCCCTGGCACTGGCTCTGCTGTGTGTTTAGTATAGATGGTGGTCGATTCTCATGGAAATAGTGGAGAAGCTGAGCGGGAGGGAGGGGAAACAGATGCAGAGACAACCTTCTTCTTCGACAGCCCAAAAGGACATATGTCTGTGGAGCTGTATCTCCTTAACTAAGAAAGGTGGGAGGGAGACTCTGGGGGAAGACCCAGCAAAAAACAACCCGCTTCTGCCCAATGTCATTCAAGACCAGCGCTGATAAGATGAAGGTCCTTTGGAAGTGATAATGCCACATTCGCGGCAAACCTCAGAAGTCAATGGCAGCTTCGCCGCTTGTGTTGGTCAGCTCGGGCTGCCAAGTCAAAATACCACAGACTGGGGACTTCGACAACAGAAGGAGGCCGGAAGTCCAAGACCAAGGTGTCAGACAATTTGGTTCCTGATGTGGGCTCTCTTCCCGGCATGCAGATGTCTGCCTTCTCACTGTGTCCTCACAGGGCCGGGAGAGACAGGGAGGAGGACCCTAATCCTACTGGGTCAAGACCCCACCCTTATGACCTTATTTAACCTTGGTTATCTCCAAATATAGTCGTTTGGGGGGGAAGGGCTTCTACATAGGAATTTTGGGAGGACACAATTCAGTCCATAGCACTGCTAAAATACTTGTTTTTTCTGAAGGCCCCTTCCTGTACCCCAGACGTAACCACCCCCAGCACACGCCGCATGCTTCAAGACACAGGGACCCAGGGCCTCCAGCTCGCTAGGAACTCTCAGCACAGCTCAAGTTCTGTCCTCACCTGTGGTTGGTCACAGACCCATAAAAAGTCCTCTATCAATATTCAAACTGATATCTGAAAAGAATTGTTGCTTTATCAAAGGATCCCTCACATAACATATGCTGTATGAGTTGTTAAGAGGGACAGGAGTATCAGGGCAGGAAGGGTTTGGGATTCCTGCCCATTGGAAAGTTGTTAGAAATGAAGATAAGGAGGAACTAAAATCCTAGCACAGGACAATGGCCGATGGATTTCGAGTTGTGCCAAACTTTTCTGGAACGCCTCTGTTATAAAACAAGGCAAAACACTGCTTATTATTAATATTATTCTTAGCACTCTCTTGGTTAACTCCATTTTTCTCATTTAAAAAACTATCTGGCATATTCCATATATACCTTTATAAATCTAAAGATGAAAGTACCCCAAGGCATGGAGGAGAAAGGGCCAAGTTTCGGTCTTTCTCTCAGATTCCATATACATTCGATTTAATTCAGCCAACATTTAGTAAGCAGCTACAACAGGCCAAAGATGATCCTAGGCACCAACAAAGCTGAGGTATAGAAGAGCTGAAGCTTCTCCTTTCCCTCTCTCCACGCCTGCTCTGTGGGTCTTGATGCTGTGTCCAGCAGAGGCACAGAACAGGACTAGCCCATCCGATGACCCTGAACCCATCTTGGTCTAGAGTGAGAATAGGCTGGAGTTCCCACGCCCATAGAGAAGTCAGGTGAGCACCTGGTGGTGGAGATCCTCTGAAGACCCCAGAAGGTGCCCCACCACAGCTGGGTCATTTACCTCCTCTGCTTCTCCTCCTCTCCCGACTTCCTTCTCTCTATATTCTCCCCTCTCACTTGACTGTGCCTTAAAAAAGGCTTGCGTGTGCTTCCTGGAAATTTTCAATGCACATCAGTGAAAGCAATTTAAAAAAGCTTCTCTAACCCAATATTTCCCAAATGGCCTTCTTCCCCATGGCAGGTGCACAGCCCTGCCGGTGGCTTCTGAGGGTTGTTGATCAGTTTCCAAAGATTCAAATCAACTCCCGAAGCTGTCTTGATTATAACTCTAAAGATGATAGTGTCTGCTTTCAATTCTCTCTCACTTCCTAGCCACGTCTCATCTCCTCACTTTTGGCATCCAGCAGGTACCACCCCTACCGCTTTCCGCACCTTACCAGTTTAGATGGAGATCTTCCTCATGACCCGCAGATATAGAGGACCACCCAGCTCTCCACTTTCCAATCAAAACTTAATGTTCTAGGCTGGAATTTCCAACTGGCAACTGTAAGGAATACTTATCTTCAAGAAACTATTAAATAGAGAAAGATCACAATTAAGTAAGTCTACCAACTAAATTCCCCTCTTAGATATTTATAAGATACATTACTGAAGGCTCTGAAGAGTCTGGTATTACAGAAACTTATCTAACCTCACTTGCCCAAATGCATTTGACCACAGTCCCCCTTTTTAATAACATCTAACGAGGAATGAAGAGTCCATAGAATAATATCCTTTGAGAAACTCTGCTGCAGACCAATTTTCTCCACTGAACTCCTCCCGTCCCATCAAATCCCCCTTAATTGGTGTCTCATTCTGTCAGAATAGTTGGATAATTGAGCTAATAATGAAGCATTGTGTTAATAAGAGCAGCACACTATTTGGTACTAGTTCCTACTCCCCAGAATATTTGGGGGAATAAAAAGCAGCAGCACCCTCATTCTACAGATGAAGAAACTGAGCCAGCCCTAAGGAAGGAAAGGAACTTTCTCAAGCCTTGCCCAACCAGGAGATGTCAGCCGGAGAGTTCATTCCAGGTGTTCTAACAACTCCTTTTTAAACTAGCCACTCTTGTCAGTTAGGGGTTAATATGCTCACTTTCCAGAGTTGTTTACATTTTAAAGTCAAAGAGAAAAAAAAATACCTTAATCCCAGAAGAATTAAGTGAATCCCTACAGACAGGAATCATGGAAGACTTTAAGGAAGACAGGGAGGCTGGTCTTTCTTTCTGGGCTTCCTTTCCGACCACGGGCCCCTTTCCCATAGGCTCGAGGAAATTTTCTCCCACTTGAGCAAGGGAACCTCCCAACTCCCTCCAAACCAGATTGTAAGGGGATGCAAAGAGCCACAGATTTGTGTGGGGGCACAGCTACAGAGTGGGAATATATAAGAATAACTCAGAATACTCCAGTCTGTGCAACCCACAGACTCTGCCGTCTGTTAATAGCTTGGGTCATAGTTTTATTCCAAGAAGGCCAAACTGAAACCTACTGCCCATCACACATGAAATTTTTCTAACCAAAGGGATATATCCATTAATGCTAGCTCTTCAGGGCCGAACATGGTGCCTTTCAAAAACAAGTGGTTCACTGTTCTCTGAAGCTGGTAACCCTAAGAAATCAGTGCCCATTTCAGCATATTTTTTGCCCCCAAATGGTTGGTAAAATCCCCGCAAGCCCTCAAGTCAGAGGTGAGGACTTGGGGTGAGGATTTGGGGTGAGCTTGAGTTGGAGAGATTTTTCGGACAGCATCCCTTCTAATGTACTCCACATCCAAAAGCATTGTCTGTGGGGCGCCTGGGTGGCTGGACCGCTTACACGCCGGGCTCTTGATTTCTGCCCAGGTCATGATCTCAGGGTTGTGAGAATGAGCCCCACGTCAGGAGAAGCCTGCTTCAGATTCTCTCTCTTCCCCTCCCTCTGCCCCCTGATCCCTCTCTCTAAAATAAATAATAATAATAAATTTTTTAAATGTATCATCCGTAAGGATAATGCCGTCTGCGGCGAAGCAGCCACGGGCTTACCTCCGCCGCCCGATGGCCGTCTCATCAGGCTTTAGTCCAGTTCTGTTTGTGCTTCTCCATCACCTTCTGACAAGGCAAACACTCCTGATGCGATGTTTACATTGCAGCTTTCACTGGAGCTTATTAAACTCATCGTTACTTCATATAAGCGGCAGATATGTGGCCGTTAGTGTTGACAGTAAGTAACAGACACCCTGTCACGAGGTAACATGTTTATACAGTCCACTGGATGGTGGATTTTGTCCCTGTAAAACTATCATAGATAACGAAGCTACTATCAGATAAGTGACTATAATAAATGACCACAATTAGGTCTCTGGTTGATGAGAACACTTGGTGGTCTCTCCAGGTTGACTTGGACAAATCCCAGGCCAAAAAAAAGGGGGAGGAGGAGGGGGGAAGGGGATCAAAACTCAAATGCAAATGAGATGGATTTGATAGAAGACCATTTGATTTTTAAAGGAGCGAGAATTAGAAGAAATCAAGTTTTCATCTTCCCTCCTCCTGACCTTCTTCCTTGGTCCACCCCAAAAATAAATAAAGAAACAAGCAAAGAAAATTCTGGAGCCAGGTTCTTAGGAATGAAACTCTAAACCCCCAGTCTGCCTCCTCCCCACATCTGCCTAGGATGTCTACAAGAGCAGGAGACACCACGGGGCGCCTAAGCCTGGGGTGACTTCTCCAGAAGAAAGGACCCATCTGGGACAGTTACCGCACCCAGAAGAGAAACCCGGAGAAGAGAATAAATGCCCAAAGGCTCTCGGGCTGAACGTCCCTGTAGCTGGACGGTCCAGGCTCCCTCCACCCTTGCAGCCGTGCACAAGGCGCGACTGTAATCACTTCTTGAAAGGGTTTTTGTTACACCGGGCAGGCTCTCATTACAGGCCTGTGAAATTACAGCACAGAACTGAAGTGCTGTGATGTAAAGGTCTTTAAAAGACATTTATTTTCTTGTACGGAATAGTCATTTGCAGGACGACTCGCAGATTTACAGTGAGCTTTATGTATAAATGTGTAGAACTTAAGAATGCGCTGGCAGCAGGTGTGTAGGGCCCTCTCGGAGGCCTTCTAAGATGACACCGGCCAAGTAGAAACCGACTGACAGGCAAACATACACTACGTGCCCCACGCAGTTAGATTTCTGCCATGGAGATGACTCTGTTGATGTCCTATCATCCCAGCTCGCCCCAGATAGCTCCCTATTGTCTCGGCCATTCTCCCCACCTTGACACCCCCATTCTCCTTCCTCAGCCTCCCTGAATCTCAACTACATTCTAAAATTTGCCTAGAGGGGAAATGCTTTTTCTGCAGCAGTGTGTTGACTCTGAGGGCGGCGGGGCAGGGAGGGGGGTCCATTTTCCTTTGATTTAATATTCCTAATGATAGTTTCAGGGGAAATTACCCTGTATGGTAGAGTGATCCCTCCAGAAATAAATGCACTGGGAGGTGGGGAGGAGGGTGTGGGGAGAGGGTGATTGATGGGGCTTTTTGTATATCCTTGTTGCCAGAAGACCTCATAAACTCAGGAAAGCTGCCCAGGCATCAGTCTGTTTACCTTTTCACGACTTTAAAGGTGATTTATTTGACCTTTGAAAACTGGGATCATACTTCTTGCTGAAAACAGTGCACATTTCAGCATAAACGGTGTCTGTCCAGAAGGCAAGGTCTCCAGTCTGAAGTCCTTTATCACTTTTTTTCTTGTTCTAATCTGAATGGGAAGCGTCTGTTGGATTCTTGGTACAAACATATTTGAAGGACATTGTCTAAATATACGGAGATAAGTATTTATGGACCATAGTACCTATAGTTTCCATAATGATTTCTAAAACTAGTTGTAAATGTCGTGGGTATGTGGGAATGAAGAGGTAACATGCATAAGGAAAAGCCTTGGGATGCCAGATCGGTCCTGAGTTCACTGACTGGGTTCCCCTAATTGTATAATTTAGCATCTGACAAGTGAGAATTTTGGAGCCAGACCACTGCCATTGGATTCCCTGCTCTTCTGCTTACTATAGAATCCGGGACAAGATCCTTAACTTCTCTGCACCTTGATGTCATGATCTGTGACATGGAATCTTAATTGTGTCTACACCTCATAAGTTTGCTGTGAAGACTGAATGCATGGAAGCATGTAGATGGCTTACAATAATGCTTGGCATAAAGAAAACAATAAATGTCAGTTATTATTATCTGGAAAGGGGGTGAAATGATTATACCTAC
Source organism: Neogale vison (assembly GCF_020171115.1). Lineage (NCBI taxonomy): Eukaryota > Metazoa > Chordata > Mammalia > Carnivora > Mustelidae > Neogale > Neogale vison. The sequence continues at coordinate 11,304,928 of NC_058100.1, forward strand.
AACAAATACACCATTTAGGAACTAATAATGAAATAGACAACGCATATGAAGCACCTAGTACAATGTAATGTGCTTTATAAATCCCACACATCCCCTGAACTGAAGACAACTTGTGAAGATCCCATTATGTACTAGTAGTAAATGCTGTGACTAGGTGGGTTTTCAAAACCATGAAGCCATATGGTGGGTTATCTGTATCTTCATTTTACATGCAAAGAAACAGGTGTAAAAAAAAATGAATGACTCACTCAAGGTCACAACTTCAGAATACATGTGCACTCTGATTAACGTTATTTATTCATTGACCAGCTAAGGATGAAACAATAGCTATGATCCTTTGGGTTTGTGAGGCCTACTTCCTGGCAGGAACCAATTTCCCCTTCAGAGGGACCCAACCAGCAGGGAAACAGTTCCCAGAACATAGTGAACGTCATTAGCAAGGTCAGTGTTCCCCTGAGATCCGGCAATCAAGAGAGGAAACAGGGGAAAGCATCCAACGGCACAGACTGGATCAAGAGAATTGCTTTACCAACTGTACTCTTGATTTTACTTCTAAGGAACCTTAGAAAGGACATTTGGTATCAGTAAGAGTTCTATTTTAAAACGTTTTATGTCTTTTTAGAACTCAATCCATCAATAGAAGAATGAACAACAGAAATGTGAATCCATTCTGTTAAAATAAAATTGGGTTTATTTCCACTGATGACTTTGCAAGCTTTTGCAATGACTGGCCAGCAGGAGAGAGTGGGGTGCTTAAGTTTTGGGATGACATTGACATTGATACCACCACACATTTTGCAAGTCCAGTTCAAGTGTGTGGAACAGTGATTTTTTGGGGGGGTGGGGATGGGGAGAGAAGCTCCCAGGAGCCCCATAGGTGTTAAGGGAGGACTCAGGATACAGCCAATTGATATGCCCTAGAAAGCCACCTTCAATGGGCAGAGGGCACAAGACTTCTGAAGAATCAGAAGACAAGTCCTTGGGACAGCTGAAACAGGCATTGGGGGTGGCCCTGGTAGCAATGAATGCCTGCCCCCTAGAAACCACTAGAAGGCCATCTGTTCTGGGAAAAGACCCACGCGCCAACGCTTGCAGGTCCTCAACAGCAGAAACCACCCCATGGTCATTGGCATTGGTCATTGGCATACGGCAGTTCCCATACTCAATATCCCAACCTCCTGTGCACCTCTCAAAAACATGAACATTGACAGAGGTTGTGACACAGTGCTCATCCTTGACCCTGCACATGCTCAGCTCAAAGCCCCATGAAGCGAAGACTCTGGAGTTACCCACCATCTTCTCTGATGACAGCCCATAATTTATGAGCCACTGCATTTCTCTTCAGGACGTGACGATTGCATGTGTTCTAAGGGGACAGCTGAAGACCCATTAATCTTCACCCTGGCAGGGAAGAAACTGATGGTAATTTAATTTAACTGGATGGGTGAGGTAGATATAAAAGACCACAAGGTAAGAAATGACAAGATTATTAACTGCACCCAGAGCCGCCCGTTCAGCAAGCTGCCTCAATAAATGGAAGTGGGTTGGTTAAACGTGGACCAAGTTTCAAGCAAGGTTTGCAGAGGGGAGGTTCTGGCAGATGTGGGTAATGGCAAGGCTCCACATTTCCAGGGAGAAAGCAAAGGACTTTTGTGGTTAGAAGAGGAACTTGGGCTTCAACCAGATTAGCAAGCAGGCTAAAGTTTAAAAGGTCAGGGCAAACTCAGAAATATTTCTCTCCCACACCCGCAAAAAGGAAACGGTTGAACTTAATCACCAAGGTCCCCCTTCAAATCCTCCCTTGACCAACCTCTCATTCCAGCTAACTCAATTTTTCCTCCTGTCCCAGTTGTTTTCAGAGGCTGAGTGACAGTTCTTCTCTGGAAGCTTTCTACTCACCGGCACACTCCCAGGAGAGAAAGCATCAAAGAAAGGGTTGTGAATTCCTTGTTGTGGCATCCACCATGGATTCCCTCTGTGGGAGCTTCCTAGGTATCTGCCTCCCTACATCAACAAGAAATCCACTGGAAAGCACTGTCCCCAAGGGCTGACCAAGTAAAGGAGGAAAGTCTTCACTTTCTCCGTTTCTCGTCTGGCTCAGGATTTGTGCACAGAAATGTAATCATGAGCTTCCAGGTGCCTCCCAGTGGGCCAGCTTTGTGCTGGATCCCAGTCCCGTTGAGGCTCCACCCCTTGCCCTATCTCCAGGCCCAAACTGACCTTGCCCAGCTACAGATCAGCAGAATCACACAGGTCATTCCAAACAGGGACAATGCTTGCATTGAGAAGCTAATAGGTACTTGATAACTTATGGCTTGCAAAGCACTCGTCTGAGATGATTGTCACGTAGCCCTGGATGTGGGCAGGGCACTACGCAGAAGATTAAACTGAGAAGCAGAGAGGGTTAGATATACCAAAGTCATAAAAAGCAGGACACATGTTGGAAGACTTCTGCTAGCACTCATTTTACTTTAGTATATGTTATATGCATATATATACATAAACTGTAATATGTATTTGCATATGTATGTGTTTGTATAAATGAATATCCTTCTTGCCAGTCACCGCAACTCACCTCCTCAAAAGTTATTGTTCCTCTCTCCTTATTCATAGGACCAGAATTTTGTTTAATACTGGCCAGAGATGCCCTGGTCCCCAGAAATGGACCCAGGTTCTGGTCTAACCATTGGTTATAGGAATAGACCCAGCCTCTGGCCTCTGACCCATTAGATGAAAGAAGAAGTCTGTTAGAGGTTTTTGGAAAGGTTTTTCTTCCTGGTAAGAGGGCACAGGCACCATGAGAGGAAGCTCTCTTGCCCCACACTGCCCATTTACCCCTCTATTGAACATGGACAGGGGAAGGCAAAATGCTTAGAGCAGCTGCAGCTTTTTGTGACAGTGAGGAAGAAGACCAAGAACATCAAAGAGATGATAACCCAGAGCTTTGACATCCTTAAGCTACTAAATTAGCCTTGGTAAGGTGCAGAGCAACACACTTCTAGTTCAAGCCATTTTTAGTTGAGTATTTTATTTACTGGAGCTAAAAACATTCCCAGCTAATATGGTCCTGGACCAGACAATGAGCAAATGAAGGACAGAGAGTCCATATTTATGTTTGAGCCCCTTTTGGAATCTGGTCCAGAAATAGTCACTTAACAAATGTTAAGTGGCTGGAAGAAAGAAAAGAGTGCTCTCCTAACAGATACATCTTGGTGCAATGAACTTAACAAAACTAGTGAAATAAAATTTAAATCTTCACTTGCTGGCAACCCCTTGGTCCTACATTCCTATTGCTATTCCTACTGCCATCCTCTGCCTCCTTTCCCACAGCTCTTCTCACCATCTCCATACACCTTGACAACTAAAAAGTCTTTTTTCCTAGACTGAACAAGTCAGTAATGCATGTCTGCAAGGAAGGTATTTTTCTTATTTAAAAATAGAATCACTTAAAGGTGTCATTTCAAGTCACTGAGGAAAATAAGTGATGAAAAAAATCTAATAATTATTTGAAAAATAGAAAATAAAAAGATTCCTTGTTCTACACACCAAAATGAATTTCAGGTGAGTGACAGTCCACTATATTGCAAGGTAAATAATTACTGAATCCATAAAAATATCCAAAGGACATTTAGATAAACATTTATATAATGTCACCTTTGGAAGAAATTTATAAGGCAGAAACCACAAAAGAAAAACAATTAAATGCTTGATCATAGAAAAATCCACATTTTCTAGGGGTGTCTGGGTGGCTCAGTCAGTGAAGTGTCTGACTGTTGATTCATGTCATGATCTCAAGGTTTTGAGTTCAAGCTCCTGTCTTGGGCTCCATTCTGGGGGTGGAACCTGCTCAGTAGTCTCTCTCTCCTTCTCCCTCTGCCCTTCTCCTCTCCTCTCTCTCTCCCCCTCTGAAAAAAAATTTTTTTTTTTAAATATGGGGTTCCTGGGCGCCTGGGTGGCTCCGTGGGTTAAAGCCTCTGCCTTCCGCTCAGGTCATGATCTTAGGGTCCTGGGATCGAGCCCCGCATCGGGTTCTCTGTTCAGCAGGGAGCCTGCTTCCCCCTCTCTCACTGCCTACCTCTCTGCCTACTTGTGATCTCTCTCTCTGTTACATAAAGAAATAAAAAATCTTTAAGAAAATAAATAAATAAATAAAATATGGGGCTCCTGCGTGACTCAGTTGGTTAAGCATCTGACTCTTGGTTCCACCTCAGGTCATGATCTTAGGGTCGTGAGATAAATACTCAGAGGCTCAGCACTTAGTTGGGAAACTGCTTAAGATTCTCTCCCCTTCCCCCCCTCCTCCTCACCACTGGTTCCTCCCCCTCTGCTCTTTCCCCCACTCTCTAAAATAAATAAATAAATAAAATGTTTCTAAAAATAAATAAAAATTATCTGGCAGCATAAAATTTTTAAAAAACACATTTTCTGAAACCACAAAAACTGCCATAAACAAAAGTGAGAAATACTGCTGGAAACAGTATTTGCATACAAAGAGTTAATCCTTAAGCATACAAGAGTCTTACAAGTAATCATGGAAAGAAAAGAATACCCCAGTTTAAAAAAAAAAAAAAAAAGTGCAAAGGCCATTAATTCAAAATTGCCCAGAGAAGAAATACTAACAATCAATAAACATATGAAAATATAGAAACTCACTGGTACCAAAAGATATTCAGATTAAAAATGAGACCCCCTTTGCCATTTTCTGCCTATTTCTAGGCAAAGATGTTTCTCATTATCATATCAAGTGTTGGAAGAAATTAGAAAATTGTGCTGCTTCTAAGTGCCTATTGGCACCAGAAAACAGAAAACAAAAGTTGAGAGGAAAAAAAAAGGAAGGAAAGAAGGAAGGAAGGAAGGAGTAAACCTTTAAGCCATAATATTATTTTACAATTCATCCTAAGGAAATATTTATCCCAAGGAAACACAAAGATTTACCCTTAAATATGCTTACTGCAGCATTATGGATAAGAATTAAAAAGGGAAAAAAATTAAAAAGGGAATGAACGTAACTGTGTATGACATGATAACATGTCTGTAGAAAGCAAATACTGTCAGCAGGAAGCACCCCCCAAACAGTATTAAATGAAACAAGATAAGCAAGCGAGTCATGAAACAGAACAAGCATCTTGTTATAAAATAGAAGTTGGTAGCAAGATAACCTCATCATAGAATTTTTTTTGTCTCTTCTGAAGTTTCCAAATTTTTCTATGAATCACGTGTATTGTTCTTATAAACAAGAAGATATTTTTATGTAGGAAAAATAATCACAACCTCTCTTGTCCCAGTACCACAAGGCTAGTGGCATGCTGTTCCCAGTAGCATGTCAAGCCAGAACACATCAGTTCCTAGACTGTTCACAGGACCGGCACATACACACCTAACAAAGATACAGCACTGACAAATAAGAATGGTAGATAGGCAACAATAATGAACCCTTCTGAGCAAATACTGTCAATAAAACAGCAAAATTTCCACATCTACAGCCCTGGACACAGATCTACTATCTTGCGAAACCCTACAAGAACCCTCCAAGGGAAGCTGGGAGCCTGCTCACGGTGATGTGTCCGCACCAGGGAAGCAACAGCAGGTGCTGGGCTTCTGCCTTCGCTGCCCACTTGGGCCCCTCCCAAAGACATCTTGCAGCCTGAAGCACATACCTAGGAGCTCAATTGACGGCGTGGCTTCCAAGCACTGGGACCCCAGGAGCCAGAGACCTGAGAACTCTTTGCAGTCGCTGCCTGACCCCCAACTCCTGGCATTGCCAGTGCCCCTAAAGGGTTCCCTGCCTCTTGTCTCTGAGTGGCGTCTACAGCCGAGCGGAACTCTCCCGCACCCCTTCCCGGTCTTACTGAAGGGTGGGCCCTCTGGCAGCATCTGTGGAGAGCCCAGAACCGGGCAGGGCTACGGCCAGTGGGACTGGCAGCCTTCCTGGAGGGTCAAGTCAAGCAGGAGATCGTAGCTCAGCCTGATGCCACTCTGGTCTCTGGGTTTCATCGCAGGGTGCGGGGTGGAGGAGCAGAGGCCGAGGGAGGGAGAGACCCTCAAGCAGGCTCCACGCCCAGCACTGAGCCGAGGCGGGGCTCCCTCTCACCACCGCGAGATCACCCCCTGAAATCCCAAGCCAAGCCAAATCAAAAGCCCGGAGCCCAGTCGACTGAGCCACCCCGGCCCCTACCTGGAGCCCTTCTTAATGTTATGCCAGGGACCGGCAAAGGGACCTGAAAATCCAGCGGCTTCTGGCGTGGTCACTGTTTCTTCTCTGACTGATACTGCGTTACACCAGTAATAAGGCTGCTCCTGATGCCTTCCTAAGGATGGTCTAGGAACTCCTTTTGACGGAAATTGAACAGGTTCATGACAGAGACCTATTTTTGTCCTGTCTGCTCACGACAAACGTATCTGGCCTCTACGCCCCAGGCTTCAGTCACACTTCCCAGGAGACTCGTGCACCTTTCTCCATATTATCGCCCAGTCAGTAGCGCCTGGCATCCTCTGAAGCCGGAGGCAATGTCACCGCCCTGAAGCCATCGATGTCCGTCTTGCTCCACACAACCCAAGAGATTGCACTGCCCCTCACCCTAGCTGCGGGCATAGACCCACTGCACGCACCCCCAAGGCAATTAGTTACTGATGGTGCTACCACTCGCTGTCTGCACACCCATCCTCCGACTGTGCTCAGAGCCCCTCAACCGATTCACCTTGTTTCCTCCGTGTCAGGGCACAGATGCCCGTAATGGTGAGCACCATGGTCCCGGGAAGCAGGTGCTCTGGAATCCCCACTGTGAAGCCAACAAATCACAGGTGCCCCTGGGTAGCTCAGTCGGTTAAGCGTCTGCCTTCTGCTGGGGTTTTTATCCCAGGGTCTTGGGATCGAGTCCCATGTCCAGATCCCTGCTCAGTGGGGAGGCTACTCCTCCATCTGTCCCTTCCCTCACTCAGGTTTTCTCTCTCTCTCAAATAAATAAATAAAATTTTTTTAAAAAGCCAGCGAATTGGAACTCGCAGTCAAATGACAAGGAAGAAATGAGAATTACAGGTATTCCTGCTGTGAGATGGAGAATACAAGTGTGAAAAATGAATGAATGAGGGGCACCTGGGTGGCTCAGTGGGTTAAAGCCTCTGCCTTCAGCTCAGGTCATGTCCCAGGGTCCTGGGATCGAGCCCCACATCGGGCTCTCTGCTCAGCCGGGACCCTGCTTCCTCCCTCTCTCTCTGCATCTCTCTCTGCCTACTTGTGATCTCTGTCTGTCAAACAAATAAATAAAATCTTTAAAAAAAAAATGAATGAATGCATACATGCCTACATGCATATGTACAAGTTATACATGTGTGCCTGCATACACATATGCATACACATGCACGTGGGGTTTTTTTAAAGATTTTATTTATTTATTTGACAGACAGAGATCACAAGTAGACAGAGAGAGAGGATGAAGCAGGCTCCCTGCTGAGCAGAGAGCCGGATGTGGGGCTCAATCCCAGGACCCTGAAATCATGACCTGAGCCAAAGGCAGAGGCTTTAACCCACTGAGTCATCCAGGCGCCCCACATGCATGTATGTTTACACACACACACACACACACACAAACATGCATCATCCCCCTAATCCAGAAAGGACCAAAGACATAGATATTCAGAAGAAAAATGACACAGTTCATGGAAACATCGGGTGGGCAAGGTGACCTCACCAGGATATCCAGGAAATTACCTTTAACTGTGAAGCAAGTTCCACTAGAAGAAGCTGGATTATTTTGATTAATGAGGTGGAATTATTGTGATTATGGAATGATCTTCACTATTCAATAATTATACATAATTATTAGTAAGTGAACCAACCCAAGAAGGGCAGTGCCGGGTGGGGATATGTTTCCATATTTGGTTTTTTTGTTTGTTTTGTTTTGTTTTAACATCTTTATTTTATTTCATTTTATTTTTTTTTCAGTGTTCCAAGATTCATTATTTATGCACCATATTTGTTGATTGGAGGCCACAGCATAGCCAAATAAATGGCCAGACCAGAGAACAGGAATGAAATGGCTTTAATTCTAACCCCCTTACTGCACACATGGCAGAATTGAAACCCAAAGAGGAGAAGAGACATACTTCAAAGAAATATTTCTCATTACCTGGAGAGCTGGGTCTAGAACCCAAGAGTCTCAGCTCTCAAGTCATTGGACAGGGATGTCCTCCCTCAGAGTAAAGGGAATAGGGCAAATTATCGAAAACAACTTAGAAATTTCAGAGAAACTGGTTGTGGGGAAAGTGTACTTTTGGATATTAGATACTTAAAAGGATTTCGTTTTTTGGAGGTTTTTTTTGTTTTTTATTCTTTGCTTTTCTGTTTTTCCCTGCGCTTGGAACTTTTTATCTGATCTATATAGTGAAGGGAAAGGAGCAACCAACTGGTGAAGGAAAAAAGCATACAGCCTTGTTTCTGCTTTTCTCCCTGTTCTGGACCAAGCCCTCCTTTCTCAGACGCAAAAGGTCTGAGCACACTGGCAGTTGGAACAGACCCACTCTGTTCTGAGAGCTACAATGACCTTTCACAACCCCCTGAACCCCAAGGTGAAAGTCAAAGCCTCTCCTCCAAATCAGAGTAACAGCATGTCTGTGTTACCCTTCACTCTGCCCATCCTCCTAGAATCTCCTCTTTGACCTTGGAGACTAAACGATTTCTTTCCTCTGCCTTGAATGCCAATCCTGAGTCCCTAAGTTTGCCCATAAGACTTGGCATCCCCACCCATTCACATCCTAGTCCCCAAGCCTCTCACTATCTCTGACTCCTAGAATCACAGAACCTTGATTCCTGAGTCCAGATCCTAAATGGATTCCCCTCCCAACCTCACCAAGTCTCTGTAGCACTTAACACGCCTTTCTAAAGAGCCTGGCGAATCATCCAAACACCAAAGTTGGCAACCGTGCAGAGGGGGGTGAAATGTGGTCGGTGCTAAGAAAAATTCTCCAAGCCAGTTTTTTTGCCCAGCTACAAATATTCTGGACTATTACAATATAAAAATTAGTGAGGAAGATACCAAATTATCCCAGAGGTGTTGTGAGAACAGTTACTTTGAAATGGTGGTTGATGTCATTACTGTGTTCATAATTGAATAGAGAAAATTGGTATGTTTCATCTTAAACAACCCTGGAGAGCTCAGACCCAGATGCCAATCCCAGTTTCACCACGAAAGATGGTGTGAGTTTGGGGAAGTTACTCTATCTTTCCCAAAATTCAGTTTCCTTAACCAGAAAGTGAAAACAACAATATCTCCTCATACAGAATATTTCTTGTGATTAAACCAGCTGTGATGCAGGGCCTGGCGCATAGTAGGCATTGATCAAAAACTAGTTCTCCCCTTCCATGTTCCTCCTCTGCAAATTATTCAGAATGTATAATCAGAGCATGAGGAAACTACCACCACCTGGTGTACGGGTCTCAAAACTGCATAAGCAACAGCAAAGGTGAAAATACAAGCTCCACTCACGAAATACCAAAACCGAAGTTCAGAAAGGACTGAAAGCTCCGTACTTAAAATTCTTAAATTATATATGTGGGATAGCAGCCCCTGAAGATGCTAACCGGGTGGGTAGAATTAATCCAGGCAAACTTCCTGGAAGAGGCACACCTTATTTTGAAATGTGAGAGATAAAGGAGAAAGGATGTGGACTGATTGAAATGAAGGAATAATTTCCTGTACAACGCTGGTCCAGTTGGTGGAAGGCGGGAAACTTGGAAGCAAAAGAGAAAGGTCTTGGAGGTCTCAGGGTGGCAAAGGATGTCAACTGGAACCTTTAGTTCAGTCTAGCCCATTAAGCCTTCAATCACAGAAGAAAATAAGAGATAACTTGAATGGCTTGATGTAAGTCACCCCATTACAGGCTACCTTCCTGGGACAGGCAGCCGATAGGATCCAAACACAGTATGTTTAACTTGTGGATGTCCTCCCTTTGGTCAGGACCCTCTTCCAGGGACAGAAGGGGTTGGATGCCACCATATAAGGTCACTGTGTCAAAGAGCCTCAGAAGAGGGTGGTGATGTGCTTCTCCTTAGATATTCCCAGCGGGTAGGGAGCAGAGGTGGCATTGTACAGCAAGATTTCTCACCTGGCTCTCCACTCCCTGACTCTGTATTCTGGCCACACGCATGATGAAATGTGCTGTATCTTCTTCTTCTTCTAGATCTTTGAAAGCCACTTCAAGGGTCCCAGCTGAGAGGTGGCATCTTCCAAAAAGCCTTCTCTGATCCAACTCCAACACCCAAAAATCCCCTTATCTTAGTATGTACCGTTACATTATACCATAATTTCTTGTCCTCTTGTCTGCAACTCCATTTGATTAAATTCCAAGAAAGAATGTTGCATTTTTTTTTTGTTCATTTGTTGCTGTTTCCTCAGGACCTAGAATAGGGCCTGACATTTCAAGGTTCTTGATCAAGCTTTAAGAATTCAAGTCCACAAACCACCCCCCCCCCAACTCAAGTGGTTCTGAGTAGCCCAGAAATGAAGGAATTCAGCATAGGTGGGACCTAGAAGCATCCATCTTCCCTGCCCTGAAGCTTGCTTCTGATACGGCTTTGGTCCTGGCCAGGGCTGTTGACCTGTCCAACACCGCCTGAGCAGGTTGACGTTGGCTAATATCATCCCACCTGCCCTCCACATCCATCTCGCCTAGGCTTTGGGGAATCCAAGTGACCCTGCCCCACACCCTGCAGCGTATTCTGAGTATAGTTCCATGTGCTGACCAGCCTTGGCGAAGGAACTGGGCGCGGTAATTCAACCGCAAGGCTGGTCAAAACAGACCAAGACCATGCACAATTGTCTCAGAGACTCAATTTTTTTTTTTTTTAAATGAGGGGAGAACGCACACTGATCCTCTAACTCCAACAGAAAGAAGACAAAACTACAAAAGGATCAGGCAGGAAGAACTAACCCTAGGACAACCCAGAGCCCAGAGACCTAGACAATCATAACGGCTACCTCCGTAGGTTCCAGGGGACATCGGGTCAAGAGAAACATCTGGATGGTCCTGGAGTACGAAAGAAGACACATGTGGGCAGCCTTTGGAAAGAAGCAGCCATTGAAAGCAGGAAGAGAGGCCTGCCCCGCCATGAAGGACAGCGTCAGCCAACCACTGTACATGACCCCAGGCATCTCTAACACCAGCTGCCAAAGTAACTTCCTCCTCTCCCCCACCGGCTGCCCCTTGGCAGCTGCACAAGGGCCTGGCATGGTCCATAGTGACACCCCAGAATCATCCTGAAGGCTGGGTTTTTTCCTGTGTCTCTACCCACCGTTCCCTCCCAGCAGCATCATGAAGAAAAAGGTTCTATCTCCCCAAATCTTGAGGGTGCGTGATGGTACCTTTCTTCTGTTACTCTGCCGTGCATAAAAGGTCCCCGGCAGGGGCAGAGGAAGATGGGGGGACAGAGTAGTCAACCTCAGAATAGTGGCTTCTGGTGGGCTCGGAAAGCCACCTTGTTCCCACCTCACAGCACTCACATTTTTCTGTCCATAGGCCATGCCCTACCCTTCAGCTAAGTGTGACATAGATAACCATCTTCTGCCAGGAGACCTCCCAAACTGTTAGATCCCTCTTCCTTAGCAAGCACCACTGCCATTTCACAATTCTGCCACTTCTGACATCCGAAAGGCCGTCTGCGGGGCTGGGACTGGTGCGGTAAGAGGACCGTCAGAGTGCGGTTGTCCCAAATTCCTCGCTCCCATCCCTTTGAATCCCCGCCCTCCCCCAAAGTCCGCAGGTTGCCTTCCAACATGGACCACGGCCTTGCCTGAGCTCTGCCCCACAGACCGATGATGACATAATTACTCTTGCCCTGTGACCATGAGGCTGGCCGAGCCTGACCCTCACGCGATCGATTTGCCCTGCATCATTTATCAACAAGGTGGCTGGTTCCCCATGTCTGGGTAAGCGGGAGAGGCATTTCATCAAGACATCTGACACTTTCCTTTGAAGGGTGAACGACAGAATATATGAATGCCCCTGATTAACATCTAAGACCGCCCTGAAATGGCCCCTCCATCGGGCGGCTCTCTGTAAATCCAACCGGCTCTCACTGGACAGACCTCTACCGTTTCAACTCATTTATCAGCAATTCCATCTGCCTCAGTTCGGGGCATTGCATGTGTCCGTGGCTGTGTCGTGGCAGGGCCTAGGGCTGCTCCCTCAAGAGTTTCCGGCCTCCACGAAAGGCCTAATCCAGGCCTGTCATCTTTCCCAGTGATAGCTGGAGCAGCTGCTGTTTCTTCCTCCGTAGTGTGGTGGTTGCCAGAAAGTCTACGGGGCCCACCATCTGATTTCCATGCTTGCAACTAAATCTGTGTGTGCATGATCTTTCCCCGAAACTCCAGGAGGGAGCTATGTCCCTCCACCTTTTACACGATTTAATGTCTTCTGGAGGAGTGGTGAGCTCATTTCTGATCCCCTTCAACTTCAAAAGGCCAAACCGTCTCATTAACCTAATTGTCTGACTTTCAGTCACTTGCTTAAATTACCAACGAATGGATGGACACTCCTGTCCAAACAAGATATGTTAAAGCATTCCCTCTAGAAAGAAATTTCTTTCAACCATGACAGATGAGTGTCTCCTTGAGAGGATTATTATAATAATTGTGGTAGATACGCCTCTGAGCCCTGAGACATTTTTAAAAGAAAGATATAAGTGGTGAATTTGTGTAAATCACAAACCCTGGCATCTTTTCTTACTGATAACTTTTTGCAAAGTTTGCCATTCAAACCAAGCTACGCTGAATTAGAAAGACAATCAAATATCAGTGCTATAGAACAGTTGCCCTTCTGGAAAAAAAAAAAATCTCTCAGGAAAAAAAGTATACTGAAACTATCATTAGCCCCTGTTGGCTACATTAAACCTAATAAAATTACCAATGATAAATTTCTCGTCGATGAGGGTCCCCTGCTGGGCTGCCTCTGCTGACTTTACTCACAAGGAACCAGGCAGGGAGATTGAATTATTAGTTAGACTCATTTTATTGGTTTGGGCTTTGGGGGGCAGCGGGTTATATGGGAGATTCTTTTCATGTTTTGTTTTGTTTTTTTCCCCCTCAAGAAGCAGCTGGTTTTGTCTTTAGTTTCAAATATCAATAAAAAAAAAAAATCAGAGCAATCATTAGAAGGCAGGAATGTATCCATGGGAGCTTTCCAACACACCTGATGTCAATCCCAGCCGGTGTGCCCGGAGGAGCAGCTCCGAGGGGGAGAGAGATGGAGAAGGCCCGACTGACATGGCCCATAGGTGGGTCCGGCAGAGGAAAAGAAGGGGGTGCCAGGGGGTACCGTTAGGAAGTGGCGGATGGGGAAGAGGAGCCGAGAGGTATGTGGGCTAGGGGTTGCCTAGAAGGAGCAGATGGCTGGGGCTGCAGCCCCGGGGAGGCTCCCCGTAAGCCACGTCTGGCCCCAGCCTCTGGGTTTTAAATTTCCATATGGAGATACCAGCTACAGTATGCGAGTTATCACAGTTCCACTGCTCGGATCCAGAACAGCATGGGGTTCCTGAAGACAAGATATGCAGCAGAAGTACTGAGGCCTGGAAACTTCGGAAGAGAGGGGACTGTGCCGATTTCAGAGTGTGCTTTCCTGAGTGCCGGGGGGGGGGATCCCATTACTGCTCCCATCCCTCCAATGTGAACCAGACAGCCGTTTGCCACCTTAGACTCGGGCACAGAGGCGACAAATTGAAATCCAAAACCTGGGCTGAAACTCAGCCTCAAATCTCTCAGACTCTGTCCTCTTACCTGGCAGGACTCAGACCCAGGACCCCATGAAAAGGCTGGAGCATGTGTGTAACCAAAGCCGGAACCCCTAACTGAAGCACAAGAACCCCTGCTCTGAGAAACACAGCTCAGAGTCCAGGACGGCCCCGGTGCCCAACGCTCGGCAGTGCTCCAGTATTTCCGGGCACCTTCTCACTGGCTGTTCACATCCCTGCTCTGCTCTCTTTCAGCCTGCTCTGTTCCTAGGAGGTCGGCTTCATTCATGGGACACACTGGCAGGAGATGAGGGCCAGGAGTGTGAGGTAAGGGCCTTTGAGAACTGACCTGCGGAGCCCCCCAGCATCCAATGCAAAGAAAAAAGACATAATCAAGTTTAGGTTCCTTGTTCTTAAACTAGCCTAACAGTAGGAATGTCCTGGATACCTTATTAAACATCCAAATATCCCGGCATCACCTCATCCAAGAACTATTAAGGAGAGAACCTAATCAAAATGCAGTAAGAACCTGGATTTTAATAAATATCCAAGATGGGATGGGGGTGCCTAGGTGCTTCAGTGGGTTGAGCCTCTGCCTTAGGTTTGGGTCGTGGTCTCGGGGTCCTGGGATCGAGCCCCGCGTCGGGCTCCCTTTCCAGAGAGCCTACTCCCCCCTTCTCTCTCTGCCTACTTGTGATCTCTCTCTCTCTGTCAAATGAATGAATAAAATCTTTATTAAAAAGTAGAAATAAAAAAAAATTTTTAAATAAAGAAATATCCAAAATGAATTAGATAGGTCACAGCATCTGTAAGATAGGAACACCATATGGGAATTGTAGCCAAGGGTAATAGTGTTAAAGAGGTCAGTAGACAGCCATCATCTCAAGACTTGAGAAAATCTCCAAGTGAGTGTCTTTCCGGCTATGGTCAGGCACTGTCTCCTATACTAGCGTGTAGAGATGTGAGGGAGGCCTTGCGACTGGGAGGGAGGCCAAGGGGAGCATGAAGTGAATACAGGGAGGGGAGAAGCCTGCAGAAAAAAAGAGCCAGCGCCCTGATCAAACCATGTTGAAACTCACTCCACCACCTACTTTTTCGACCATGCAAACCCATCAATTTCCTTTACTGGATGTGTCATCTTTCATTGAGTTCTTCTGCTTACATCTGAAGGCATCCTAGGTAGAACACTTACTTGTATTTATCTAACATTTCCAATGGACAATTTTATCTTTTTTTCCATTAAAAGTGACATAAAAGGAAATTCTTGGAAAAAGAGAAACTTTACCAAAAGGAAGCATTGAGTTCTTTCCAGTAACTACAGTTATTTTAGGGAATATTTTTTTCTTTCCTCCTGCCGCGCTTCACCAAAAATATTACTAAATATCCTGATTTTTTTGTTCTCCTCAGAGCCAACACCAGGGTTTGGGATGCAGCCGGGAGGCTAATCTGGAGCTTATCTTTCTGTATCTGCTACTGTGACAACCCTCAGGCACTTACTGGAAACGTGTCAAAGTCCCCAGCCATTGTTAACTTCCTAAATGCATGATGAGCCCTCATTTGGGGGACATCACACTGTCTTCAAGCCCAGGGGACACCCAGGGCTCTGTCAGCAGCAGGCTGTTCAGATCCAAGGGGCTAGGGACAGAAGAATCCGTGGAAATGGCATATTCGGTGGAGCCTGATTACATTTTCAGGACTCTGGCTGTCTTTTCCCAGCCAGTTCAGCTATGTTGAATGACTGAATAATTGATTTTTTTTAAAGATTTTATTCATTTATTTGACAGAGACAGAGCACAAGCAGTGAGGGTCAGTAGAGGGAGAGGGAAACAGGCTTCCTGAGGATCAGGGAGCCCGAAATGGGGCTCGATCCCAGGACTCCGGGATCATGACCTGAGCTGACGGCAGAGGCTTAACCCACTGAGCCATCCAGGCGCCCCTGACTAATTGATTTCTTAACTGGAATGGTTAATATTAGACAAAAGTGTTGACTAAAATTCTAATACCTGGAGTCCCATTCACAACAACATAAAAATATAACTTAATAATAAGTTATTATTTAATGGATATAGAATTTCAGTGTTATAAGATGAAAAAGTTCTGGAGATTGGATATCTTAACACTACTGAACTGTACAGTTTAACTAGTGAAGATGGTCAATTTTAGGTTTTGGATATTTTACCCACAATCTTAGAGGTAGATATAGATACAGATCTGAAAGGGGAGGAGGGTTAACTTTTATTGTCACCCAGTGAGGCTTGCAATTCGTATGTATAATAATAATAATATCTACTGCATACAGTAGTTAGTGGTTTCAATAGGCGAGTAAGTAAGTACCTAAGCGCTCATTTGTTATCTAATTTTTTTTAAAGATTTTATTTATTTATTTAACAGAAAGAGAGATCACAAGTAGGCAGAGAGGCAAGGGGGGTGGGGAAGCATGCTCCTCACTGAGCAGAGAGTCTGATGCGGGGCTCCATCCCAGGACCCTGAGATCATGACCTGAGCTGAAGGCACAGTCTTAACCCACTGAGCCATCCAGGCACCCCTGCTATCTAATTTAATCCTCACAGTAATCATAAAAAGAAGGAACTGTTGTCATTACTACTATTATTTCAATTCACTGATAAGGAAACTGAGCCAGTATTGGAGAAGTTCCAACACTAACCCAGAGTCATCTGAGCTAAGATACAAGCCCATTCAGTTTCTCCTGAGTATCAGCGCCCCATCATTAGTCATGCTGCTTTTCCAAAGTTTATTATCAGAAACTATTGTCCTCATTTCACAGAAGCAGAAACTGTCACTCAGAGTTAAGAAAATGGTCGATCACCATGAAGATAGCAAGGACAGAGCCCAGACACACATTTAGCCTCTCTCGTTCCAAGGTCTATGTCTGAGCTGTAAACTTGAAGATACTTTCAGGAGAAAATCTCAAACGTTATTGGCCTCAAAATCCTTTACAATCTTAACATGTATTGAGGGAGCTAAAGGACATGTATTTGTGTGATTCTACCCATTTACATTCACCTCCAATTAACACTGTCCAGGAGAACTTTCTATGGTGAAGGAACATCTGCACATTGGCACTGTACAATGAGACAGCCACTGGTCACATGTGGCTGGTGTGGCTGAAGAAAGAAATATTTTATTTCATTTAATTAATTTAATGTAAATAGCCATACGGCACGGGTCCACATGGGAAACCAAAAACATATTTCAGGAATGTACTAGAATATGCCCACATTCCATAAGCATCAGAGCCATGGCATCACCAAGCCTAATGTGACCTTTGGGAAACTCCGTTGCATCCTTGGCAATGGCGGTGAGGCTTGCTGTGGGAGCATTCTCCCGCAGAGGCACCAAGTCTCCAAGGCAGCAGGGATCAAATCAAGAAGTAGAAAGAAACTTGCAAAGTGAAATTCAAGATGCTGGAAAAGATGGAAAGGCCTCTTCTCCCTGGGGTCTCCCGCTTCTCCCCTCCTTCCGGCAGGCAGGAAAGAGGAGGCCGTTGGAGGGGGAGAGGAGAGGGCTTCGGAGGGTCTTCTGGGGCAACTCAATCAAAGAAATTATTTTCCCACAGACGAAGCCAAGAATATCTTAATGGCTTTTTCCTGATTGAGGAATAAATCTATTAATTTATGGCCCGGCCCCAAACCAGTTGTGTCAACCCCGCCCACTGCCTTGAAAAAAAAATAAAGTGAGAAGTGTTTCAAAATTCCACGCGTTTTCGTGATCTCCACCTTCTCTCTCCTACTTCTTCTTCTTCTTTATTCACTCCGTTCTTTTCTAATTCACTCTGCTCCATTTTTTACTTCTAACTCTCCTCCTGTTTTCAAATAAATCGCCACTTCCATACATGGATGCACCTAAGGAGCTCCCACGTCCCCCGTGCAAAGTGAGGACACCCACACGCGTCATTAGATGTCCCCGGAAAGAAGCAGTAACAGCGCGGGCACGGCTCCGCTCGCCCGAGTGGCCCGGTGCATCAGAGAACACGCCTTTTCGCCAACCCCGGCTTTCTGAAAAGCTACGGGACAAGAGCCCCGACCAACTGCAAATCAAAAGAAAGTAGAGGGCGCGAAGCGGGTGTCAGAGAGATTCACAATGACTACCGCCGAGTGCAATTAACACGCCCCGAGGGTAATTGCTCAATGGCCCGGATTTATGGACTGGGCCACCCCGCTTGCTTGACCTTGACAGCCTGCGGCTCCCAGGGAGGGGGAGAGTGTCTGGCCCCTTCTGAGGGGGACACAGAGTGGGTAAACAGACCCCCTGGGGCTTTCTGTGGCAATTCAGCCCGCCCTTGACGGCGTGACTCTTAATATATTCGAGATAAGTAGTGGTGTCCCTAGTTCCAAGATTCAGATAACGTAGACGGTGGAGAGAGATGTAAATTATTCCCAGCTCCATTTGCGAACTGCCTGTCCTTCAGGGACTTAATTAACCTTTCTTTGCCATGGTTTATTCATCTGTAGAATGGGGACACTGAAGGTCATCACCTAACTGGAATTTGGTAAAAAGCAGTAAGTTCAGTTTTTACAACAGTGCCTGGCACAGAGGCACGCAACAATCCGCTACGTGTGAATTAAAAGTCGTGCCCGATATTATTAGTTAAACTGAGTTACGCTAAACCATCCTCCTGAGGTCCTAGGCGGGCACACTCCATGACACCGGTGCTGGTGACACCATGAATAAAGGGACCTGTGAAGCAAGGCATCACTCACAGCTCATGTGCCCCGGTGTGACCCCACCTCGGAAAGACAGTGTGGAAAGCTTTGTGCTAACCTGGCAGGAATGAGGCATGAGCACTCAAACCTCTGGTCTTGCCCTGCTTTGGCCCTCTGCCCCGCCCAGCTTCCCGCCTCCCCCACTACCCACGGCGCAAGGAATTTTCTCAGTTTGTTCCGACTTTTTCATGGGCCCTTTAATCGGCCACGGTCTCGCTCTGGAAACAGAATGAAGTCTGGGACCTCAGGTGGAGGACCGAACCCAGGTCTCCACGTGAAGCTGGGTAGAAGCCGCGTCTTGGGGACACCGCGGCGCGTTACCTGTCCGCGCTGGGGGCCACGTAGTCCTACACCGGGCCTGGAATCCCACCCTGTACCCCCTGTACCGAGACCACACTGTCGGTATAGACGCGCCTCCCTCCCAGGACGACCGAACACAGGCCTCGGAGTCAGTACCCTAGGCTTGCCTGGCTGGGTCAGGGCGGCGCGGCCGGCACACACCTCCCCGCCGGACTTTCATTTTCAGCCGCGCCCTCCCCGGGAGGTTTATGGCCTGAGCGCGGTAGAAAGGAGAGACTCGTGGGCTCCATACTTGGCCGTGGCGCCTACGGCCCCAGCTCTCGGCCTCGGGGGCTCGCGGGGCCCCATCCTTCTGGTGCGCGGGGCTCTGGAGCCAGAAAGTGTACACAGACCATAAATTTCCCGCCCCGCCCGGCGCCGGGCCCCTCGCTCCGGCCGTGGGTGCTGCGGCCGGTAGCAAAGCGCTGCTGGGACGGCCGCAGCTCCAGGCCGGTTCATCCCGTCCCCCAGCTGCAGGGGCACCAGAGCAGCGTAAGGGCTCGAGGGTCCGGGCCGCTGCGTGGGAGGAGGAGGTGGAGGCAGGCAAGCCTGGGGGAGGCCCGGTGAGGATGGAAAGGGAAAGGAGTGACTAGGCGCACAGAGAGGGAAGCTTCTGTGCCTCTAGACTACTGGTCTTTTTCCTTCTTGAAGTGGAGGGGGGCAGTAATTGCTCCTGGCGACCCCTAACTTACAGATGCTTTTGTAGTGAACTCTCCCCTCCTTGGATTGTCAACCTTGTACGCCAGCCAGGGCCCACCAGGAAGGCGCTTTGAGGGGTGGGAGAGCAAGAAGATTCTTAATGGATTTCTCTGGGGTGGTGTCTATTCCGTCAATGTAATGAGGATATATCTGAAATAATGAATGCAGCAATTCACTAAAAAAGAGAGCAGAGCTTTTCTTTGAACTCTGAACTTTTTGTTTTCTTTGAAGAGAAAGTCAGGGAAGTCCTCCAGTTTAGGACTGGGACAAGAAACTGGTGGGCTTCAGAGTCTGCGGCATGGCCACGCCCCTGCCAACCAGTACTCTGATCAAATTACCCATCCTCTCTGCTTCTCAAACTGAGTATCTGACAGATTGGAAGAACAGTATCTTCTGGCCAAGCGTTGAGGGGAAGGTTAAATGAGATACAAGACTTTCAATTCTTGCTCTAAAGTGGGCAACGACTGAGTGTGTTTCCTCCGTTTTCATTTGCATGCGCCCCCCCACGCCTCGCCTTGGGTGATTTCCAAGTAAAGATGTGTCCAGGACAGAAGAAATTAGCTACGTAATGGTGGTATCAGTGGTGATAGTTTAATAACCATTTTCACTTAGTGAGCGCCTTCTGTTTGCCAGGGTAAGGGTGCTGGAGGCGTGCCTGCGTCTGTGACTGCTCACTGTCCCAGACACGCTCCCCTAACCCATGCAGACCCGACAGAGAACTGCCTCCAGGTTGCAAAGTGATGGGAAGAAAATGGGAAACCATAGTGGGAGAGCTGGAGAGGACTCAGAAAGCAGAATGAGTGTCCTCCCCGCCATTCCTCTGCGAAGGGAAAATCAAAAGAGGGGGAAAGGAGTGAGAAAGAAAGGTTCCGGTAGGTAAAATTGTTGGTTCGGACCATGCACCTTAGGGCGCGTTCCTCTAGCCTCCGACAGGAGCCGCTGATGGTCTCTAACTCGGAACCCTCCAGCACACAGTAGGGGCTCAGAGGGTGTATCCCGGTATGCGTGGATGACACTGAGGCTCTGGGTGGCCCCTTTGCTCCAGGACATCACCCTTGGCTCCTGAACAATTCTTCTAATGAGGATGGCATCTTTGCTTCTGGTTTGTTTTGTTCTGTTTTGTTTAATCTTAGGGAACCATTCAGGTTTTTTTATAATAATTTTTTTAAAACTGCCTTACATTTCATTTTGGGTCATGGAGGAGTCTGGAGTCCACAGCCTCGAGCACCCTGGCCGCAGGATAACTAAAGTCACAGAACTCACTGAAAGGCACCATATCTAATCGCTTGCCCTGGTTCCCCCAGAACCCAGCCATCCTGGCCGAGCTCCTCTTACAATCCTAGGGCGGAAGCTTTCACCCTGTCAGGATGAAAGGAAGAGCCCGGCACAGGGAGTGGAGAGCGGAAACACACCAAAAAAAAAAGGCAGGGGTAGGGATCCCCAGAGCAAGAAGGAGGACCGGGAGAATGAAGAGTGAAGGAAATGGAAACATTTACATTACAGTCGACATTCAATTTTAAAATTGTGTGCCTCAGAAAAGTCTTTTGTTTCACTTTTTTCTAGTGTTTCACCCACTTGTTCAACCACAAAAACTGCATTTTCAGGGGGAAAAGTCAATGGCGGAGGCAGGGACCTTGCCGGAGATGAGAACAAAGGGTTTTGGCTTAGATCACTGCGGAGGACCTTAGGCAGCCTCGCGGGGCGATTTTCTGGGCGCCTTCCATCCGTGCGGGACCCACGTGGAGACCAACCCGAGAGAGGTGGTGGCCTGAAGGCCCTCGCTGACCCTGGACGGGGCGCAGGGCCGGCGGGTTGAGGATCCGAGAAGACAGAGGTCTGGGGAGCGTTCACCACCCAAACGAGTGTTGAACGGGGCGCAGAGCAGGCTCCCTCCCTCCCAAAAAAGGCTTGAGGCTTCCAGCGCGGTCTGCGCGGGAGCAGGGAGATCCGGGCCGCACCGCGTCTGGGGACACTCCTTTGGAGGGCATGCGAGGCCTGTGATTCTCTCCATAGAAGGATCCAGAAAATGGCCTGATGATCAACGGATGCCCATGGGGATTGCGAGATAAGGAATCCTATTCCGTTATTCATCCGTTCGTTCGTTCGTTCATTCACTGGCTCATTTCCTGAGCTCGCATCACGTGCTGGGAAGTGCGGGGTGCACTCTGCACCCCATTCCGACTAACAAAAATAAACGGCCTGACAAATCAAAGCGCGGCTGAAATATGCGGACCCTGAAGTCGTCGGAGGCCAGCGGGGCTGAGGGTAGCTTCGGAAGTCGGCGAAACTCCCCGACGCGTTCGTGCAGCAGAGGGAGAAGGCAAGGTGCAGATTCACCGCGGCCGCCGCGCCGCCCTCCGCGCTGCGGAGAGACATCCCCGCCGGTCCCGACGCCCGGAGCAGCACACAGCGTGTCTGGCTTCCGCGTTGGTCCTCACGTTGACTGCTAGCGAGAGGACCGTGGACGCTAAACCATCCTCCTGAGGTCCACACAAAATGAAGCACAAAATGAGGCCCGTGGGCGCGCGGCGTTCTACAGCTGAGCGTGAGCGAACGAGCGCGCCGGTCATCGGTATGGGGCGCTGCTTGGGAACTCATTTTCTTGCTGAGCAGTAGACTTAGTATCGGGGACCCTTGTGCATCCTCATCCAGATGATTTGGGACTTCCAAGTCGGCTCCTCCTGGGTCACCCTTCGGCAGCTCCCATGCCTTGCGGCTCGGCTTCTTCCGATGTTTACAACGGCAATCACCCGATCCCACTGTTCCTGAGGTTTCACCGGGACTACAAATAACCACAAGGACCACGCATCTGTTCAATCAACACTTCTTGAGGTGCCTTCCGTCTATCAAGCGCTGGGTTAGGTGCTAGAATTACTCCCGTGGTGAAGCAGAGCCCAACCCTGCCCTCGAGAAGCAGGGGGTGCCTTTTCCCAGCTAAATGGACCCTTGATACCGTGTTTCCGTTTTGAAGTCTCTCCCTCTATGTAATTAGTTAAGAACTTAATAAAATCCCAAAATGCCATTTGTCCTGGTGTGATCTCAACAGTGGGCACATATTTTTTTCCTCCTGGGGCCCCAGATACTTGCTTAGGTCTCCCTCAGATCTGAAGTGTCGGAAAACTCCGGATCCTTCCCCTTGCAACTCCTAAGGAAAACCCCCAGCCACATCTACCAGGACGGTCTTGAGCACCTGCTGTGTGTCCTAGCTGAAGTGTCTGGAGGATGGAGAGGAAGGAGTGCCGCTGGGCTTCTCATGGAGTCAGTGGGTCTAAGCTCAATCTCCATGGACATGCTCTCCAAACACTCCGGTCTACTCTTTAAAAGGTTTCCCTGGAGGGGCGCCTGGGAGGCTCAGTCACTGGGCATCTGCCTTCGTCCGGCTCAGGTCAGAATCCCAGAGTCCTGGGATCAAGCCCCCCATCAGGCTCCCTGCTCCGCGGGGAGCCTGCTTTTCTCTCTCCCACTCCCTCTGCTATGTTCCCTCTCTCGCTGTGTCTCTCTCTGCCAAATAAATAAATAAAGTTTCCCTGGGGTCATTGTGACTGCCCTGAATTCATGAGCCTCCACCTAAGGATTTAATTTCTGGGAGAGTAAGGATTTTCTTGTACTTTTCTCAACTGTGCAAATACTAATAAGGTAATAAATACCATTAACAATAGCCATTAACAAACAAAGGGAGGAGGAACATAATAAGCTTATGGTATATGACATCCACTTTCTCATTTCACAATTTATATTGTCATTAATTCTCACAGCAGTTTCCAAAAATCAAAGTTAGGTGACTTTGATTATTTCCTACCATGGAGATGAAGAAACTGAAGCCAAATTGTTATATTTCCCATGGTCTCACATTTAGTAATTGGTGAATTAATGAACGCTTCTTGTGTTCCTTGGGTTGGGGTCAAGCGTGTTCCTTTTGACACCCTCAACTCTGAGCTCCACCTGCCGGCCTTTCCTCATACCCAGCCCCCAGAGTCATTGGAGTCACCAAAGCCTTGAGCTCTGGGCATAGGTCAGGTAGTATAGCCTCTGTCCCCTCCATGGCCTTCTATTTCTGGTCTGTCACCCACAGAACACTTTGCAAAAGGAGGAGGCTCATATCTGCTGGCTGGGACGAGGTCCAAGGGCAGGGGGAGAGAGAAGGAGCTAGCGCAGTGGCTGCCTGACGAGAGCGATGAGGCCTCGAACCCCTTGTGTTGTCCAGAAACCCACGTGTCAGCAACCTCTGATGCGATTAGAAACTCACCAAGGATGATGCACTATCCCATGAGCAGGGTGTGGTCCCGACCTTAGACACACTAACAAAACCTATGGTGGCACAAGCTAAAGGGTGGGGTATCAATGCCCCTGGACTCCTGGAGGGTCACCTCTCAGGGACTACCCAAAGACCAAGTAGGCCAACGGGAACTCACATTTCCCCTCGAAGACTCAACACCTCTTATGCCCTTTTTAAAAAGCCACTGAGTTGTATCAATCCAGATCAGAATCTGGTTGGTCAAGTGCATCCCAGAGGACCCCTCTCCTTTTGCTCCTCAAGAAGCACTAACCCCACAGCCTTATCCGAGTCCTGGCATCACTCTCCAAGGGACACTGGGCAAGTGTCAAGAACCCAGACTCCATTACCCCATCCTTAAAATGAAGAAGTCAGAAGTAATCACACCTGTGAGGACTCCTATGCTTGTTCATAAAGTGATGGAAAGCAGCACATCCCAGGGACCCCAGGGCCAGCAGTTCTCTGAGCTTACCTGTAGGAGCTGCAGAGCCTGGGCCTGTTGGAACCCACGTGGGGGAGGAGGAGGGAATAGCTTAGAAAGTGCACACACACCCCACCCCACCCCCACCCCTGTCGTGTGTAGCAGTCTGAAAGTCCAAAGAGCTTCTGGGGTGGGGGGTGCATTGCAGGTTTTAATACGCGCATCCGTGGGGAGAACCTGCGTCATTCATTTATCTTTAGGACACTGGCCAATCCCCTCACAACCTCAAAGGGAAGACGCTGAGCCAGATGCGTGCATGAGCACAATTAAATCGGGAGGTATCTCCACTAGCCCTAATACCTGCAGTTAAAGTCCTCGGAAACCCAATAGGTGGGGCTTCACAAAGACCATGGAGTGCGCAGCCTCCTTCCCAAAGGCTTAAAGAAGGGGGAATGCAAGGGCCCTTCGTGTTTAGGGTCCTCTCCACCCTCTTTAAAGTAGGGTCACACGGTGCAGTGGGGAGGGCCGAATTCACACTCCTTCAACCAGCTCTTCCTTCTCAAAGAAGGACGAAGGTGGAGGAGATCCTTGGGCACCCGGAGGTTGGTGCGCCCACCTCAGCCCCCTGCCTCTCTTCCCCATTTCTTGCTGCCCCAGCACCCCCTACCACCACCACCCACCGATCACCACCTCACCTACCGGGGTCTGTTTGAGGTCCGCAGGGGCTTGAGGGTAAGTGGAGTCTGATGCGGGAATAGATCTGAACTCAACAGGTTAAAGCCACCCGGGGTTAAAGCTCAATTCTGAAACGCCCCCATAATAACCGCGACACCCCCCTCCGCAGGTCCTGGTTCCTGCCCCGCCCTGGGGACCCTTAAGTTCCCTGAGACTGCGACCAACCCACGGCAGTGGAATCCGGGGTCACCTTCCAGTTAGGTTGGCTTCCGGCACCTAGAACAGGGGGGACCAGAGTGCTGGGCACTCGGAGCTCACCTGCCTGGCGCTGGCCTCAGGCCAGAACCCCCGCCAACACCCTCCTTCGGACCCCAGCTAGAAGGAGCAGCCACAGGAAAGATCCCAGAGCCACTGGTCCCCTCTGAGGTGCGGAGGGAGTCAGAGGAATTGGTGACAACCGGAGTCTCAGCAAGCCCCCCCACCCCAGCACACACACGGTACCCGCGAATCCTTGCCTGGTGTGGGGTAAGAACAGAATGCGATCTCCTTGGCTGGTCTGTGGGCCAGAGTCTCCCTTGGAGACAGGACTTAGCCTTGAAGTGCCACGGGGCCGAACAGCTTTGGCCCCGGGAAAGGAGTTGGAAGGGGAGCACAGGGCAGCGAGGGCCACGCGTTCACAGCAACTACGGACCTCCGGGTCCCTGCCGGCTCTGGACTGCGGCGCCCGAAGGGAGCGGCGCCGGCTCTCAGTGCTTTGGTCGGCGAGGCTTGGCTCAGGCAGACTTTTCTGGAGCCCAGCGCCCCACGCACCGACCCTGGCAGAAGAAGGCGGCGTGAGGCTTCTCGTTCTGCTTTGCCGTCTGGAGAAGGGACAACTTTATTTGTGTGGTTTTGATCAGAAGAGTCTGAAATGGCCAGTACCTCGTCTCCCCCGTGTGTGTCTGGGTCTGCGTGGCTGGGCACCTCTGGGAGTATGTGGATGTGTGGCCTATGCGGGTAATTGTGGTGTGCGCGCTCGTGCCCCCGGCTGGCCGGGTATTAGACCCCCTCCCCTCCCAGAGAGACCCGCGGAAGCCAGCCCTCGGGACCCCCGAGCTGCGCCTTGGTAACGTGGCTCCGAGGGCTGGGCGCCGCGGGGGCCACTGCGGCTGGGAGGCAGAACCCGGCTCGGACAGAGTTACTGCTTTTCGGGAAGGGCACGTCTCGGGCCGCAAGCGTCTGGAAGCAGGGGTGGCTCTCGGCTCGGATCCGCTGCCCGCGAGCACCCGCTGCCCCCTCTGAGCCCCAGCCGGGCGGGCCTCGGCGGGCCTGGAGTGTGCGGAGCTGGCGCGCACGGCCTTCTCTTGGGCGCGTTAGAAATCTCGGTCTTTGTTCAAGAATTTCTAGCTTTCCTGGCCGCTCTTGCAAGCACTGAGCGCCAGCGGGAAAATTCCCGATCCCTGGGCCAAGCGAGCAGTCCCGGAATGAGTGGACCCGGCCCGAAATGCGGTTTTTGCTCCCCACCACCAGGCCAGCCTCGAGAGGGCTCTTCGCCCTTCGGCTGCTCCTCTTGCAAATGAACTTTAAATTTCTCCTGGACTCATGATACCACGTTCCTGATGAAAAGGTGGAAGGACTCCATTGCCCAGGGTAAAGCCCCGCTAGAGTTTCACAGGGGAGATATTCAAGGAGAGGTAGGGGGTGGTGGAGAAAGGGGCGCCTCCTGGGAGCCCTCTAGGAGCATCCCCAGTGCCACCCCCAGGAGCTCCCCGCCCAGCGCATTTCCCTCCCGGTACCCCACCTTTGCTGCGCCTTCTAGTCTAGCGGATCCTGGCAGTGCTAAGGCCAAACGGTACTTGAAATCACAGCATTACGGTCCTGGGCGATTATTTCCTTCACTTTTTAAACCCGGGCCCCAGGAGGAGAAATGTGAGGGGGGATTGGGGCAGCGGGCACCTCGAGGGCCTTGTGAGAGGCAGAGTAGCTGCCCAGTGCCTAAAGCACCAACTCCTACCCAGTTCCCCCGGTTCTCCTCCCCAGCCGAGCTCCCGTACTAGATTCTCCTGAACGCCAGCTCCGGATTTAAGTGTCTCAAAATTCCACGACTTTGGGATGTCCTGGTTACAGAATTTCAATATTTCGGGGGTCAGGAAACTAATTTCCACAGTGAAGGCTAAAGTGCGGTATGGGGAGAATCCTGCTGTTTGGGCAGCAGAGTCTGTGGAATGGTGGAAGAACGCCCCCCCCCAAGGCTAGAACCCAAGCAGGTAAGCAGGCTGCTCTGCTGGGAAACTGGGGCACATTTAAAGACAATAGCTGGCTCACATTCCCTTTTAACTCGAGGTCCCTTCTAGAGCCCTCTACCTCTCTTTTCTCCTTCCTCCACTGGACCACCCTGATCGCTCCCACTCCCCTCCCCACTACACACATTCCTCTAGGAGTTCAGCTTCACTTGGAGGCTGGGAGGTTGACTGGGGCAGGGAATGGCCAGCCTTGCACCCCTGTGCCGTGCCAGGCCAGCAAAGGCTAAATCTGGGGCCTCAACTTTAAAATGGAGGTCTTTTAATGTGCTCAAGTCGATGAGTTAAAATGGGGAAGAAGCTAGCCGGATCAGGGAGCCACTAGGAGCCTCCTCACTCCAGCCAGGGAACTGGGATGTGTCCCGGGCTAGCTGACCTGAGCATCCCTGGGGAAGCACCACTCTCTACAGAAGGACATCCTACCGGACAACCAGCTCTTAACCTGGATGGTGGGCCTGTGAGAAGCCTTGTGCCCTGGCCAGAGTTCAGTGCCAAACAGTCCCGCGTGGTCAGGTTTGTCGGCAGTCTGTTTTTAAATCTCGCAAAAGGACTCTATACCAACTCTGGACATTTCGTTTTGAGGAAAGGAGAGGCAAGAGAGGACAGGTCTTCAGCCTTTCAAAAACAAAACAAAACAAAACCCCTTAAATGGCCCGTCCCGTTGCAGTGTGGAAGCAAAACTGGTATTTCAGTGGCGGTATGGTTGGGAAAGGGCCGCTGGTCTCCTGGCTGCTTGGGGGTGGAGGGCTGCGGAGAGACTCACTGGGCATCACCAGGGGCTTAACTGCAAGGAAGACTGTGTGCCTGAGGAGGGGGTTAAGATGCAGTTTTGAGAGCCAGGAGGTCTGAGCTCTGGTTTGGGTTATTGCCTGGGTGTGACCTTGAACAAGTCACCTCCCTGCCCCATGGTTGTTTGGGCACCTTTAAAACTTTCTCAGGCCCGGCCTTTTCAGCTCCAAGGACTGTGATTTGTCTGTCTTTTCCTCCTCTTAGACATCCTGAGCAAGGGGCGGTTTGTGTTGGAACTGACTAAAAGTTCCGCTATGGACTTCCGACTTTGAGTGGCCGCCTTTGTAAGTACCCACCGTGGCTAAACTGGCCACCTGCCTCACCACCTTCCCCACTCCAAGTCTGGATACTCGCCAGCAAAGGAAAGGCCACGGGCCCACTCTGTGTCCTGAGTCAGGGTGGGGAGGCCATCTGCCCCATGGGCCTAACCGATTCTGTGACCACCTCTGCCTTCTGGCCACACTCAGGGTCATGGAACACCGGTTCAGTGGCGGGGAAGCAAAGCTTATGGCCAAGGAGGCCTCTGAACTTGAAGCCTATCTCTGCAGCAAGGCGGCTCTGAGGTTGCAGGACTTCCCCCAATCCCAAAGCTCTAGTCCCCCACCTCCAGCTGCTGTGACATGCTGTGCCCCGAGCTCGGCTGATCCCCGGCTTTCACGACAGCACGGCCCCAGCAAACCAAGCGGCCTTTACAAACCGTAGTAAACATTTTATTTACAAGTTCATGGCGTCTTAAGTGCAGCTCGTCTTTGCGCCACAACCCCCCCAAGTGCGGGGAGGAACTGTTTCGTCCGACACTTCACAGTGTGAACTGCTCGCTGCCAGGGAGAAGTTTTGGCCGGCGCCGGGTCCTCGGGCGGGGGTCCTGAGGCCCCCTGGGCTCTGAGCACCAGCGCGACAGCGATGGGCAGGTGGGACCTTGGGCAAGGTAGCTCCGCTGCGGCGTCTCCGGTCCCAGCCCCACCGCCAACACAAAGCAGGCGCAAAATCCAGCCCACGCTGGGAGGCTGGGGACGGCACACGGGCCCCAGGGCCCTGCCTCGTGCAGTCTACAGGCCGCCCAGCGGTGCCTGGGCGGGCTCTGGGCTCTGCGGAGCGCCGCTGAGGGTGGGCTGGGGCGCCGGCAGCAGCTCCGAGGCGCCGCCGCCCCCGCTCCCCGCGCCGCCGCCGCCGCCGCCGCCGCCGCCCAGGCTGGCGAAGCTGAAGCCGCCGCCGCCGCCGCCGCTTCCCGCGCTCCCGCCGCCGCTGGCCGGGAGGAGGGCGCCCGCGGCCGAGGCCTTGATGACCGTGGTCTGGTGCAGAGACCGCTCGGCCGCCTCAGTCCGCTCCGTGTCGCTGGGGGCCATGTCCAGAGACTCGGAGTCGCTGCTCTCGCTCTCGGCCTCGCCCTCCGAGCGGCTGAGGCTCCGCTCCTCCTGCTCGCCGTCCGCAGCCGCTCCTCCGCCCGACGGCTTCTCGCCCGCCTCTTTGTCCTTGTCCTTCTGGGCCTGGGCCTCCTTGGAGTGCCGCCACTTCATCCGCCGGTTCTGGAACCACACCTTCACCTGCGCCGCAGCACGTGGGAAGACGAGAAGGGACACCGAGATGAGACGTGGGCTGGCGACGCTCGGCTCGCGCGCAGCCTGGAGCCCGGGGCCCCAGCACCTCTGCCACGGCCGGGCACTGGGCTCGGCTCAGGCGCCGGGAGGCAGCCCAGGAAAACAACGACATCGCCGGGGACCCTCGCCTAGGGAACCTACGAGAACTGTTTCTCAAAATGTAGCCCTCCAGACCGGGTCCTGAAATAACCTGGATGCTTTCCGAAAGGCGGAGTCCTGCACCTCGACCTCAAACGAAGCGATTTCTGTTCTAAATCAATGCTTCTTAACCCCACTTGAGCCAGGACTCCCCAAGAATCTGATTAAGTTATGGACCCTTGGCTCAGGAAAAAAAAAAAAAATACCCAGGATTTTAAGGGTTTGGTGAACCAATGTTAAGAATTCCTGCAAAGCTGGTCCCCTCCTCGACTGCCAGCACCCAAGACAAGTTTCTACAAAAGCAATTCTTAAAGAGAAACCGTGGGAAACACAGAGGGAAAAGAGGATTCAAAGAGTTAATCCCACTGGGGTGGGGGCATTGCCGGACCTTCAGTAGAGGAGCATTTCCTTGGCATGTGTGTACTCAGAAGCTGATAAGGACCCTGCCCCTGGCCGGAATGAACTCCTCCTTCTGCAGCCTTAGAATATGCCAGCATTAAACCTGTGCAAAGTGGAGGAAGGGGGTAGGGATGGGGTGGATAATCTATATAAATATATACAGTCCCCTGGGGGACCCAATGCTGTTCACACAAGTCCCAGCTTCCCTTTTAAAAATAACATCCACAGCTGGTGGAAAACGGCTGGGCTCTTCCAGGGTGTGTTGGGAGGGGAGCTGTGTAATGGAAGCAGAAAGACAAGGTTGGGGGGGGCAGGAGGACCCTAAAGGAGCTATGAAAAGGTACCTGCCTTTGACTTCTGCCCTACTCAGAACATTGAATCCCCAGGGAGCAAAGGTCACCACTGTGGGGTTTGGAAGAATGGTGATTCTTCTATTTTCAAACCCCCCCCCCAAAAAGTACAGTTCTTGAATTGGAGAAAAGAAAAAAATAATTGAATTCAGAAATTGAACTCCAACACAACAGATTCGCCATTGTCCTGAAAAAAAAAAAATTTCAAATAGGCAGAACCTGCTGAAACGCTCTTGGGTGTTTTAAGAAAATCTTTCTTTCTTTCTCTCTCACACCCCTGCCACCACCCCCCCACACCCAGAGATTTTTCTTGAGAGCTTCTGCCGTTAGAAAGTCAGCCCGACTGTGGCTGCCGCTGTGTGCACTCCTGGCCCTGCTGGGGCTAAGTCATTCCGTTTGAAATGATGTTTTCACTTCCTCACAAATGGGGATTTCACAATCCAGCGGCAGCAGCAGGAGGAGGAGGGAGGAAGGTCGGGAGGAGAAAAAAAAAAAAGAAAGAAAGAAACCAACAATCTCTTGACTTTGGATTTTTATCTCTTCTGAAATAAACTGCCTCCTACAGCGAACGGCACTACAGAGTACATAATTATTATCTCCTGCGGCCTATTTGCTTTCTCCGCGGTTCTTTCGCCTGTTGGCCAAAATAAACAGGCTGTACTTGTTGACATACATCTTTGGGGATGGGCTATTCTTTCCGTCCTTCTTTCCCTCCCATCCCCCCCTCCTTCAGACTCAAGTTTCGACGCCTACAATGTCTCCAGAAATCCAAGACCATGCGTTTCCGCGGCAAACGCGGAGTGGGCCGGGGTGGAGGGAGGCCTGGGGCCAGGCCGCGCTGCTGCTGCCCCCCACCCCGCGAGGGAGCTGGGCGCGGGAGCCCGAGTCGGCTTACCTGGGCGTCCGTGAGGCCTAGCATCGCGGCCAGTTGCTTTCGGTCGGGCTTCGTCACGTACTTCTGGATCTCAAACCTCTTCTCCAGGCCTTTCCTCTGCAGGTTGGAGAAGACCGCCCGCGACCAGGAGCGCTTCCTTTTGTAGGTCTGTGGCATGGTGTCCTTCGTAAGCACGGCGTAGGGACCTGCCGCCGGGCGGTAGCGGGAGCAAGAGAAAGACAGGGGGACCCGTCAGTGCCCCTGGCCGTGCTCTGCGGGCCTGGGACTCGCTGTGCTGCTTGAGGCTGTTTTGCGTGAACAGCGGCCCCCATTCAGAGAGCCATTCACGCAGACCCGGAATGGACTTTCTAAAAAGGAATCCCACAGCTCTTAAGACTTCAGGCTCAAGGCCGAAAGCGAGGGTGGTGTGAAGTCCCGCGTTTCGTCGTTTAATTCCAAAGAAAAAACATAAACCTAACACGTGGGCTTTGGGGCATGAGAAAATGTCCCTTGGGCCTGAAGGATGGGGAGATGACAGCTTTGACTCTCGTGTGTGTACGTGTGTACGTGTGTGTATGTACACGTTCTTGCCAACGTGTTCTTGCAAGACGGAACCTTCTTGGACAAAGTGTCGGAGGTCACCTCCTGTGTATGTTAAAAAGCAACACCTCTTGCTGCATTTTCAAGCCACTCTCTGGCGAAAAGACTGGGGAAAGCCCCTTCACCCCACCCCGCCCGCCCACGCACACACCTTCTCTGTACCCCCAGGCCCCCCAACCCCTGCCCCCAGGGAGCCGACGGAAGAGTGAGCTAGCTATCTGAGAACTCTTTCGGTTTCTGTCTCCGGACTTGGTAGCTTCCTGCACCAACTCCAGGATTGGGGCACCGCCGGGGCCCCATGAGGCGTCAGTCCTGAGTCAGTCGACTTGCCCCATTAAGCCGTCGCTCGGGAGGGTTTCCGTACCTGGAAACGTGTCTTGAAACTGATGCTGAACTGAATTCCTCGGGTTCGAGCTTAAGGGACTCAGGATGGCAGAAGCCTCGTTAATGGGATCTAGGGACGCGAAGAACTGCCCGGCGGAGGGCTGCAGGCCGGGGAGGTGCACCCCTGCGGGCCGCCCGCTGGTTAGCAGGGAGGTGAGGTCTGGAGAGGAGGGAAAAGAAGAGCCGGTTACACCTCAGGCAAAATCACACTCTCGGGCTGAGTTGTTCCTCCCATCCCCCTGGATTGGGTTTTCCAGGAGCAAAGTCAGGAGAGACCCTTGTCTCCGCGCCAAAACCCCTCTCTCCTGACAGTGGCCAAGGGGCGATGTGCAAAGTGTTCCTGCGTGTACCCCATAGGTCCACGTCCACACGTACAGCAAGGAAGGGCTTTGCATAAAACGGCCCAAAGGAAGTCACTTCCAGGTGCCTGGCTAGAATTCCACAGACCTGCCCCCTCTCCCGTGAAGGAGCCCAAACTCTGCCTTCTCTTGGGAGCCCAGACTCTATTTTGTTTATCTACATTCCTTGAGTGGAATTTCACTAGAAATCAGATAAATGCAAGAGAACGTGTTCCCCAAAAGGGCTTTCCCTCTCAAATTAATATAGTTCTCTCTCTCCATACTGGTATGGAGACAGAGACAAGAGACAGATGATAGTCATTTCAACAAATATTTAGACCAACGATTTTTATGAATAATGATTCCGTGACGTGCGTTTTTAAAGCATCCCTGGAATCTTTTTTTTTTTTTTTTAACGCGGAGCAGGTGAGTTTTAAACCTATCGTTCCACAGTCTTCTTACAGTTCACTCTCTTCTCCCTCCTTTTACCCGTTTGTCCTTAACTGTGCAAATACTCAAAGGCATCCCAAATGGCCCTGGGACCGGGGAGTGAGTGCGCCAGGGCCGTGGTTAGAGGCCTGCAGCCTCTCGCCCAAGACCTACCTCTCAGCGTGTTGCCTTCCTTGACTTTGGGGTCAAATTCTGCAGACAAAATGCGATCAATTCCAAATTTGAGGTCCTTGCTAGAAGGGGCCGGGGCCGAGCCGCTGTGCGAGGGGTTTGGGGCCACCCGCGCCCCGGAGACCGGGGGCTGCAAGGCGCCAGCCCGGGGTGGAGGCGGAGGCTGCTGCTGCTGAGGCGGCTGTTGCTGCTGCTGTTGCTGCGGGTGATGGTGGTGGTAGGCGGCTGAGAGCGGAGACAGCCGCTGCGGGAAGCCAGCCGGGACTTCGGAGGGCGCCACCACCGGGGTGGGTCGAAGCGGGGATCTGGCGGCCGCTTGGAAAGAGGCGTGCGGGTGAGCCGAGCCCAAGTGCGCGGTGAGGGCGGCGGCCGAGGCCCCCGCCAGACCCTCCGCGGCCGCCCCTGGCTCCCCCACGCCGGCGTGCAGGATGTCTGCGATGCAGAAGGAGGGTTTCTTGACCGCGGCGGGGTCCAAGGGGAAGGCGCAGCCGCCCGGGCCGGCCGAGGAGCAGTAGGCGGCCGACCAGAGGCTGAAGTTGGAGGCGTAGAAGGGAGCCAGCCCGGCGGCGAACATTCTGGCTGGGTGCGCCGAGCTGCCGCCGCGGCCGGGCCAGGCCCGGCCGAGTGGGTGGGTGGGTGCGCGGAGGGAGAGCGCTGAGTCCTGGGGCCAGCGGAGGTCCAGCCGGGGACGATCCGCTTTCGCTTCTCCGTCCGCACTGAACACCGGCCAGGGAGCCCTAGCGCCGCCGAGGGAAGAGGCGAGGCCCGGATCCCGGCCGGTCACAGCCTCGGCCCCTGGCCTCACTTTAAAGGCGGCGCAGCGCCCGCGCTCCCCGCGGGCTGGAGGCGAGCGAGGGGCGCTGGAGCAGCTGGGCGGCGGGGGCCGCGGCTCCGCACACACCGGGGAAGCCGGGGAGACAGGGGCCGGCACCGAAAGAAAACCCAAACAGCTAAGCCCTAAGAGCTAAATTTAAAACAACAACAATAATAATCCGTTAGTTTAAAAAAAAAAAAAAAAAGTAATAGGAGGGAGGAAAAAAAAAAAAAAAAAAAACTCCTCTCTAAAAACTCCCAAAGTTTTGGCAGGAGCTTCGGAGTCAGACCCAGGGTAGGACCTCGATCCGAGCGCTCATTGGCCATCCTCGTGACCAATGGGAGCGGGGAGTGGAGGGGAATTGGGAAAGAGGGGCGTGGCCCACCGCCTCGGCCACGCCCCGGCCACGCCAAAGTGTTTGCTGCTGCCGCGTGGGCTGAGCGCGGTCCCGCGCGTAACGGCCCGGGCGGCGCCTCCAAGGAATTCTGACCCTCCAATAACTTCTGCAGCTCCAGACCGACATCGGACGTAGAGAGCTGGTCCCAGCGCTAGCTTTTCCCCAGAGTGGCTGGTGCTCCCGTGTATTTTCACGGGTGCAAAGCCCGCCTCCTGGAGCACGGGGGCAGCCCCCAGGTTCCCTCCTCCTGACTTCACTCGGGCCTGATTTGTCTTCGCTCTGCCTCTCTCCGGGAAGTCGGTGTCCTCTTCCTTCGTGGGCTGCCGCAGCCGAGCGGCTCCGCTCTGAGCTCTGGCGCGGGAAAGCTGGGGTCCAAAGTCCCCGCCCAGTTTAGCCCTGCGGCTGCCTCGCAGCCTCGGAGACCCTCACGGAGGAGGGGAGGGGCGATCGCCAATTAGCTTCAGTCCAAGCTGTCACCCAGCGACAATTTGGACGAGTGACTTTTCAAACAAAATAAGATGGATGTCTCCGAACCTCTCCCTTGGACGCAGCCAAACCCTCTCCCGAGCCTCAGGCGACAACCAAACAGGCCGCCCTCCGAAACCCGGGAAAGCGGCACGCGCGTCCCCTCCTCTGCTGCACCTTGTAGGAAATGTCACCCTCCCAGCTCCACCACATCCCCAGATCACGTGGGGCCCATTGTTTTGCAAGTGCCCACACGAGCACATTTCCTTGGGGTTAAATACTACTTTCAATTCAGTGACTGTTTCCCCAGGAACCCCTTGGGCCTGGTCGCAGAAGAAGTTGCAGTGGAGACCGACGCCCTCCCTTCGTGCGTTGGGTCTTTAGAGCGCAGGGTGGATGTAGTGGGGTTTTCTGCAACATCAACATCTCTATTTTAAGAATTCGTTCTCTTTTAAATTACGGATTTCCCCACCCCTCTCCCAAACAAACCACAGGCCACCCAGATGAGTTCTTCTTGCACATTTTCAGGAAGAAAATAAAATAATAACAATAATGAAACCACGTAATCTTTTGTTTTCGATTGCCCTAATTGCATCTCTTAATTGAACTTCTGTGCTTCTGCCGCATGTCTCCCTCCCCCAAAAAGACTTTTAATACAATTGCATCAAAGCTTCTGTGACATTTCTTATTTCACTTCGTCCCAAAGAGGTCTTACCAAATCAACCCAGGAAGGCAACTGAATTTGCCATACCTAGGTCAAATTCAGGATTTGGGCTGCTTAAATTTATTTCTAGTGGTTTCTGGCCTCTTGTGGCAGATGCGGACATTTTAAGCTTTTGACTTTCTCCAGGAAAGTGATCAATCACTTCTTTGAGGCAGCCCTGGGACACGCCTGTCCCCTACCCGTGCTTCCATCAGCTCCCTGTCTTTCTCTGTCTCTAGGTCGCTTTTTTACTGAAGGGTTTTCGTGACTTGCAGGGACAAAGGTGTTATTTCCAGAGAAAATCTGACGTGGTTGGCTCGCCTGAGGACACTGGCACAGGGGCAAGAGATCCAGGAAGACCAGACCCCTTTCTAGCCAGAGGCAAAGGAGTGACAGGTATAAGACCGCCCTTCTTCAAGTGCCCCAGTGGGGGTGTTGCAGACAGGGGCAGGGACTGTCGCAGGACTCCGCTGGAAGGGTGAGGCCTTCACAGCTCCCAGGGACAGTCACCTTCGCGAGTGTGTGTGAGAACGGGCATAAACCCCCTTTTCTTCTTTTTTCTAGTGTCACTTCTAATTCCAGTTTGACTGCAAACATTCAATCAGCAGCGCCTAAGTTCAAACTCAAGGTTCTAAAGGAGGCATGTTTAGGCCTCACCCCTGCCTTCCGCCCCCAAATAAGACACATCTCTCGGGAGTGGGCGCGGCGTTTAGTCTAGGCGGAACGCGGACCCTCTGGGTGTCCCGAGGCATCGATGACCCGTTTCTGTAGCATTTCAAGGCCCGAAGCCAGGGGCAAGGCGGGGCAGAGCCGAGGGACCCTGGAGCCGGGCTCTCCTGCGGACTCCTAGCCGCTCTGCGCGCTCCCCCTCTGTGTCCGCGAAAGGCCAGGGCTTGGTTCTAAAGTGCAAATTCGTGCGTGCCCCCTGCTCTTCCAGGCCCTCGGGTCCTTTGCAACCGTGCTGGCGCCACCCGGGCCACCTGGAGGAAAAGGCCAAAAAGGAAACCTGTGGAAGGACCCTCTGCTTCCCCCACCGCCCCCCACCCCCGACACACACCCCTTCCCCAGGATCAGGTCTCAAGGCTGCGGGCCCCTTGCCCTCTGCTGAGCCCGCCGACTCCCCTCCTCCTGACTACCCACCCCCAGAACCAAGAAAGCAGCAGGAAACCCCGGGCTCGCCGGAGTTCAGGTCATCTCCTGTTTTTTGATGGGCTCAAACTCGTACTAAATGAGCGGATGTGCCTGCGAGATTGGTCTCAAAATAGAAGCGGCGTTAGTATTTTAGGATACTGCAGAAATCCTTATTTCTTCCGGAGAAAAACTCTATAATGACTCCTAGCACTTCCCCTTTCAATATTTGTGCAACTTTATCTCCACCGACAAGTTGCTCGGGTGACGCAAATCCGCCCTTGTGTATTACAACTACCAAAATAAATGCACGGAAATCAATTCCCTTCTAGCAATGAAAATATAAATATACAGCTGCGACTTTCCCCTTTAATCTTTGCTTTCCGAGCGACTCCGAGCTGTGGCGAAATGAACTGGTCCAGAGCAATTGAGACGGGCGGGGAGGCCCTGGGGGCAGAGAGGCGAGGGTTCCCGGGGCCTGGTAGCCACGAGGCTCCCCGCTCCAGCAGGAGCCGAGAGCGCCTCACTTCGCCGCATCAACTTGAGCTTAAATGGGGCCGCGCTGTCTTTGAGGAAGCTCATCTGTAAAGACAATTTCGTCAGAGGCAGCAAAGCTGTGCTGGCAAACTACAATTAAAAATAGAGCTAAAGAAGTAGTTGGTACTGAAAGACCACAAGAGCAGGGGGTTTTGATCAGTTCTGAAGGCTGTCTTTAATGCATTCAACTCTCCCCTTCTCTTTTGCTGGGTAGACGCATAGCCCCCCAAAAAAACAAAAAAAAAAAAAAAACAAAAAAACCGATTTCACGTACTGGGAATAGACAATGCCAGATAAGGCCCCTTTTGTAATGGAACACTTTTGCTTATGGGGACCTAGGATTGAAAAAAGGGACCTAAATCAGAGGTCAATGCATTGATGGGAGTAAGAGATGGGTCCCCTTACCCTTTGGTTGTCCCTGTCTTTACACCCCCCCCCCATATTGAAATCACCAGTGCAAATTCTTGTCCTAAACCCCAGGACGCAAATACACACCAACTGAGCATAGAAGCTCAAAGAGACTGACTGTTGACCTCTGTTTATTGAAGTAACCTAACTCTGTGAGGGCTTGAGCTGTCCAGATCTGCTATCCCCTTTTGTTTTTCCTTTCTCCTCATCCTCTGCCCCCTCCTCCTCCTCCTCCTTCTCCTCCCTCCCCTTCTTCTTCTTCTTTGTGTACATGCTAGGCAAAATAATGTGCAAGGCAGTTGCTCTGTGGACTTGGGACTCTTCCACACCCCTTTATTTTGAATGTTATTTCAATCAAGGTACCTCCTGGTTTCAAAGACAAAGAAGGAAATAATTAAATATTCACAGTCCGGTAAGAGAAGGAAATAGAGCTACCCAGCTGAGGATAGAGAGATTGCCAGTAATGCAGGAATCTGCTTGTATTCTGCCTTCATTCTTCCAACTCAAGATTTATAGACTGTGGGGCTCAGCGCTCACATTAAGCTGTGGGTATGGGAGCTCTGTTCCTTGTGGATGCTACATACTGGAGATTAGGACTCTGAAGACCACACACACACACACACACACACACACACACACACACTTTGTATTATTCTAAGCAGTCCCTAATCCCTTTTCCTGGAGACTTTAATTCTTCCAGAACTAGAGATCCTGAGTTTTTCTGAAGATAGTTAGACTTTGATATGGGGTAGGAAAAGCAGATAACAATGCAATAGGATCAAAAGGTCCATAACCACTAATTTCTTCCTTTGCCTTTTTCTCATTGCCCAGGTGTGGGAGACTAGTAGATGGCCATCTCTTTATGTAATCATGGCCGTGCCCCTGACCTCCTGCCCACAGATCTGGCTTTAGAGCCTCAGATAACCTTCTGGGCCTGATCATTTGCCCTTTCCTCTTACAGAGTTTTTCACACATGTCCTTCCTTCCATCACTAAGAGGTACCACTGCCCCCCACCACATACACAATATACACACACACTTGTGGACTCACTGGCGGTCTTAGAGACTGGGGAGAAGGGCAAGCAAGCAGTTTGGAGTTTTATCCTGTTGCAAAGAGCTGTCTCTCCATCTCTCCAAGTCACCTTCATCAAACCCAGATAGGAAAGACCTCAGACCTCATAAAACGTAATAGTAGGACCCATTTCAATATGGCACACTGTAACGTAGACTCACATGTATTTGCATTGAAATCATGCCTCCAAAGAGACCATCTTTAACACATAAGAGTTGGTACTTCATTCAACAGGCTCTGTTTGGTTTCTGAAACAGTGCTTGCCACACTCAATGCATTAGCCTTGTGAAAGCTGTATTGTTTATCTGAGTTACCGCATCTGAATAGCTGGGGATTGGTTTCCAGTGAGTGAGCTGAATGTTAAAGAAGGAGAAGGAAGTGTAGGTAAAAAAACATACATTTAAAACAATTCTGGTGTTGGGAGGGAAAGGGGAAATCACTTCCAAAGTTATGTTTCTTTACAGAAACAAAGCCTTTCGTTCCTTTGACACAAGTTTTCCAAGCGGTAGCACGCGTCCTGAAGACAGAAGAGGGACACAGAATTGTCCAATTCAAGAATGGGAGGGACCCCTGGAAGGGAGAGTATCCTGGAGCCCACCAGAGCTCCATAGGTAGAGCTGGAGGGTTGTCTCCACCTCTTGGTCCCAATCTGCCCACCCGCAGCCCGGCAGGATTGGACCGGGCAGACTCCTGCCAGCACTGTCCCAGCCGCCAGGCCCCCGTGTCCCCTCCACCCCTCGGCGAGCCTGCAGAGTACCAAAACTTGGTTCTCTGCTGACACCTGCTGGGCCATCTCTACATTGTGGTCTGCAATGCCCGTCCTGTGCCAGCAAAGTTGTTGTGATGAAGTTGATTCTTCCTTTTGCGAAAACGCGTGTTTCTAAAATTGGCTTGGACCAGCAGCTGTTTCCTTCCATATTGCCAGCAATATGGAAAGATCTTGTATTATGTGTTTAAAATAACCGGACGGGGTGAGGGAAGCTGTCACCCTTCAGTACTAATATCTTACATTTTACAAATCTCAAGGCCAGTTCCCCTTTATTATCTCACTCGTTCTTGGAAATAACCAGTCGTACGGATGCAGAAAAGGCATTATTATCCCGATTTGAATCTAGGATATGGCTCCTCAGAGAGGTTAAGTGGCTTGCCCGAGGTTACGTAGTTAGTTAGGAAACGGTGTTGCAGGGATCAGAGGCTACATTTTCTGACTCATCGGTGGGAGCCATACCACTCAGCCAATTTCTTTAGGGGAAACCCTTCATTCAGAAGGAAGACTCCCGACCTCAAGCAGAACATGCACTGGGTCAGGCAGAGGCTGAAGGATAGAACTGGGTCTAACCTGAAGGCTGGCACGGGAACACTGTTGAGCAAGGGCAGACCGGTGACCGCACCATAAATTTGTGACCACGTGTATCAGGAGGACCCTAGGTTCACCATGTTTTTCTCCCCTTCCTCTCGAGGTAGCTGAAATTCGGCTCCTGGAGGATTCCTTCTTTGGAGAGGAGGCCCTCTATGAATTTATGTGTCTGACCATTCTTATGGTGCTAATACCTGAGGACAAGGAACCATTTTCACCAGAAGGCAGGAGGAGGTTCTGGGCATGAGATTCAAGCAAGGACCCAGGCCTTTGCTAGACGGGGGGTGGGGGGGTCCCCAGGGAGCAGCATGGGAGCAATGGACACAGGCTCCTTGCCGGACACTAAAGGGGGGATGTCGGTTTTTTCAGAGTCTGACCTCTGTCTATAGCTGCTCTAAATGGGTATCCACACACTTTCTCCCACCAGCACTAAATAGTTTTGTAGGATTTCCATGCCCTGTTGAACTACCCAATAAGAATAATCTCTCACTTTCGAAGCTCTTAGTTCTACAAAGGGTGTAACTGCATTATACAGTCATTTCTTTTAGATACAGGTATTTCTGGCCAGAAGCTCTTTTGGCCGAGCCATAGGTATTACAAAGGCTTATAATACTAGCCTTTAGGGGTCTTGAAAGAGAATTGGGGTCTTAGAGAAGCAGAAAGGTGAGCCTGGGTTTACAAAAGACTTCGGCTGACCTGGGATTCTCCTACTACCCTGTGTAGACCTAGCTCAGCCTGAGTGCAGAACTTCGGCCCCACCACACACGGAGATAGCCTAAATGAAACTGGAGGTTGTAGGTATCAATGGAGATTAGGGGAAGAAGTGACAGATGCTTAGGAGGTAGGAAAGACCATCTTTAATAAGTTCCTGTTACATATTGTACTGGAACACGAACATAATCATGTTCAGCCACAAATTTGGAGAGGAAGAGCCTGAGGCTAAATGAACACCCCACTTTATGGTTTTTCCCTTGAGGGCTGCTTCCTTAATGGGGAACTGCCCACAAAATACGCCGCATTCTTCAAATTGATCGGTTGTGTGTGAGTTTGTCTCTCCGAACTCAGGGCTGATTGTTGTGTTTCTTTGTAATGAGGCACACTTAAACAAGCTCTTAGGTTCCAAAGTATTTACAAAACAGAGAAAGTATTTACGAAACAGAAATATTTACAGAAGCACGGTTTGGTGAGTTGAGAAGGCCATTAGCCTGCTAAGGAAGGCAAAGTTTGGCACATAATAGTATTTCAAGACCCTCATTTGTTAGAAAATAAAACACAAATAAGGTATTTAATCCAAAACGTCACAGAGGGGTGCCTAGGTGGCTCAGCCAGTTAAGTGTCTGCATTCTCCTCGGGTCATGATCTCAGGGTCCTGGGATCAAGCCCCGCATCAGGCTCCCTGTTCAGCAGAGAGCCCGCTTCTCCCTCTGCCCTTCCCCCAGCTTTTGCCCTCTCTCTCTCAAATTAATAAATAAAATCTTTTTAAAAAGAGAAAACAAGGGACACCTGGGTGGCTCAGTGGGTTAAAGCCTCTGCCTTCAGCTCAGGTCATGATCCCAGGGTCCTGGGATTGAGCACCACATCAGGCTCTCTGCTCAGCAGGGAGTCTGCTTCTCCCTCTTTCTCTCTGCCTGCCTCTGCCTACTTATGATCTCTGTCTGTCAAATAAATAAATAAAATCTTTAAAAAAAAAAAAGAAAAGAAGACTATTTTTTTTAAGATTTTATTTATTTATTTGACAGAGAGAGATCACAAGCAGGCAGGGAGGCAGGCAGAGAGAGAGAGAAGGAAGCAGGCTCCCAGCTGAGCAGAGAGCCCGATGCAGGGCTCGATCCCAGGACCCTGGGATCATGACCCGAGCCGAAGGCAGCGGCTCAACCCACTGAGCCACCCAGGCGCCCCAAGAAGACTATTTTTAAAAATAATAGATAATAATAAAATAATAGTAAATAAAATAATAATAAATAAAAATAATAAAAATAAATAGACCAGCTGCTATTTAGGACATTAGTTCCTTCCCTTCAATCCCCTAATTGGGCCTCACTGGATTGTTTGCTTGTTGTGTCTTTCAAAATCTCCAAAATAAAGAAATTTTATTTCCAGAATACTAACATTTCAGATAAAGGCTTACACTGCTAAGTGAGGACTTATGTTAGCTAAGAAATCATGTGAGCAGGAAGCAAAAATTAAGCCAACACATGCAGGTGACTCTTCACACATGGGATAGTATGAACGGTTTGGCAATATCCACGTAATTCAAGTCCAAACTCTCAGAACAAGTTGGTTTGGTGTGAATGATACCCTGACTTCTCCATGTCTGTCTAGCTACCTATTTAAAATTTCCACCTGTCTGTCTCATTTGTACCCCACACTCAACTTATCCTACACTGAGCTCACCATTTACTGCTCCGAAACGTTTCTCCTCCAGGATTCTTGGTAAAGGCACTTGTTGTTGTTGTTGTTGTTGTTGTTGTTGTTTTTAAGATTTATTTATTTGCTGGGCATCTGGGTGGCTCAGTGGGTTAAGTCTCTGCCTTCATGATCTCAGGGTCCTGGAATCGAGTCCCACATCAGATTCTCTGCTCAGCAGGGAGCCTGCTCCCCACCCCCGTTCTCTGCCTTCTTGTGATCTCTC
The DNA here is from genome assembly GCF_020171115.1 of Neogale vison. NCBI lineage: Eukaryota > Metazoa > Chordata > Mammalia > Carnivora > Mustelidae > Neogale > Neogale vison. Next base: position 11,347,662 of record NC_058100.1, read on the forward strand.
TCTCTCTCTCTGTGCCAAATAAATAAGTAAAATCTTTTTTTAAAAAAAAAGATGTATTTATTTGTTCGAGAAAGAGAGAGAGCTCGTGTGTGCACGTGCACATGCACGATTTTATTTATTTGACAGAGACAGAGATCACAAGTAGGCAGGAGGCAGGCAGAGAGAGAGGAGGAAGCAGGCTCCCCGCTGAGCAGAGAGCCCGACGCAGGGCTCGATCCCAGGACCCTGGGATCATGACCTGAGCCAAAGGCAGAGGCTTTAATGCACTGAGCCACTCAGGCGCCCCGGTTTGGCTTTTTTTTTTTTTTTCCAGACCAAAACCTGGTCATCATCCTGGACTCTTTCTCTCATTCCCTACATCTATGCAGCTTCCAGCCCTCAAGGACATTAAGATCCTCCCATGTCGCTCTCTCACCTGGTCACCACCTCAGCCCAGGCCACCATCACCCTCCTTTGAACCACGCTGGCAGCTTTCCCACCCACCTCCCTGGAGCCACCCGTGCCTCCCTTCCATGGTTCCATATTCTACAAACCCAGTGTTCTGTTAACAGCTCCCGTAAGGTCATATCACTCCACTGTCCCCAATCCTGCAGTGGCTTCCCACCAGCCTCAGCACACACGCCCTCACACTACGCGTTACCTACAACGTTCCACGTGATTAAGACCCTGTCCCCTTGCCAACCCCCAACCAACTCCAGTCTACACTCTGACACCTGAACCAGCCTTCTCTAGACTCTGAGCACACCGCCCCTCTCTCTGCCGTGGGTCCCTCGCGGGCACGGTCTCCTGACGCTGGACCAGCCTCCCCTTCCATTCCCCTTCTGTCTAGCCAACTCCCACTTCTCTTCCAGCTGTCAGATTTATATGACATGTTCTAAAGAAGCCCCTTTTGGTTCCAGCTAAGTGAAGTCTGCACCTTTTTGCTACCTCCCGTAGTTCTAAGCACCTTTTTTTGATTAGTCCCCATCACGTTTGCCATCATTTGTTTTCTACCTGTCCTCCGCCAATCCACAACACACTCCGACATTTAGAAGGACGGGGCCTATGTCTGTGAAGCTAGTAAAGTGCCAAATACATGTTAGGGGCTCAGGAAACACGTAGGGAGCCATTAGTGGTTGACATAGCAGATTGACTCATTGCTTTCCTATCTAGGTTGGTTTGTTACTCTCTCCCATCTGATGTCTTCATCTTCAGCTGCCTATCTTCCATGGGCCACATAAACAATTAAATCCACAGAGAGATGGGGAACAATGTTCCCTCCACTCCTTTTACTTGTGATTTGACAATGTCCTTAATTCCAACCACTGCATGGGGCTGTTTATTTGCTGGGTGGGCCTGCTTTCTCAAACGTGGGTCTTCCCCTTCTTTGAGATGCTTGGTTTTATATAGTAGTGTGTAAATATAGTATCAATATGTATCAATCTAAAGCAGAAAAATGGAAAGCAGTAAGTAAGGTCCCCTTTTCTCTATGCAATCAGTATCATGAAAGATTGAAGGTTAGGAGAAGTTTTATGAGTCATATACGAATGTGCTTTACATGTTAGAATCTTTTTGTTAACAACGTAAGCTGAATTATGTTTACACATACATGTGCATAGAGAAAGGATTAAGCAGATATTGCGGACACCTGTTATCTTTCTGATCTGCCGAGCACCTTCAGCTTTCGGGAACCACTCACCTGCCTTCCCAGAGCTGCGGGTGGTAAATCGTGGGACCCCGCACGGGACTAGTAGGCTGCAAGCAGACATGCAGCCAGAGGTATGAGCCTGGAGCTCAGCCAGTCGGAGCCCTTTTCCAAGACTGGTGGATAAGGTGAATGAGAGGATCTCTCTGTCTCCCTGGAATTACTGGTTCTGAGGAAAACATATGCCTGGATGCCCATCTTACCCTCAAGAGGACAAAGCCTGGGGCACCTGGGTAGCTCAGTCAGTTAAGCATCTGTCTTGGGCTCAGGTCATGATCCCAGGATCCTGGTATGGAGTCAGAGGCTCCTAGCTTTATGCTTAGATCGATAAAAATAGTGAGTATGAGGGCGCCACACTCCACTACGCTCTGAACAACACTATCACACTTGATTTTAGAAACAACCCTAGGAAGGAGCTCTTCTTACTATTTCCATGTACTTGGAAAAGCGGAGTTTTAAAAAGCTAAGTAACTTGCCTGAAGTCACCATTAGGAAGTGGTGCCCACTGGACTCGAAACGGCTTTTTCGGCCACTGGGGCGCTGGCTCATCATTTTTCTAGGGATCCCTTGCTCTTGTTCTTTCTTTAGAGAAGGAGCCAGAATTTTCCCTCCCAGGCACCATTGGCCCTTGGACAGTAGTATCCAGAGCTCAAGAGTCTATCCTTTCCAGAATTTTGTATCTGACATTCTCTGTCTTCATTGACTCAGCCTGACCCCCTCTACCTAATCAAGTCTGTTCTCTGCTCCACTCCCTCCTGCCTGGCTCTCTGACCTCATTTCCCTTCAGTCTCTACCATTTGTGGCACTTCAGCCTCCATGGCCTTCTTCCTGCCCCTACGACAGACTGACTGATCTCAGGGGCTTTGCACTTTCTCTTCTGCTTAGAACACCCTTCCCCAAGTTTTGTACGGCTCTCTACTTTGGGTCACTCAGTCTTCAACTGAAACGTTCTTTTTCAAAAGAGACCATCCCTGAACCCCACCTGTTCCTCTCTGCAACACCACCCTATGTCACTTTCTTTTTTTTTTTTTAAAGATTTTATTTATTTATTTGAGAGAGAGAGACGGTGAGAGAGAGCATGAGCGAGGAGAAGGTCAGAGAGCGAAGCAGACTCCCCATGGAGCTGGGAGCCTGATGTGGGACTCGATCCCGGGACTCCAGGATCACGCCCTGAGCCGAAGGCAGTCGTCCAACCAACTGAGCCACCCAGGCGTCCCTCCTATGTCACTTTCTTCAGAGTGTTTATGGATACCTGGAACTATGGAATTCCTTCTTCAGACGCGACTATTGTCTGTCCGTCCCCACCAGGCTGGAAAGTCTCTGAGATCAAGTCTTTCTCTGCAGGCTCACCACCGTCTCTCCCCTGAACTGCACCAGGCACACAGTAAATGGTCACTGTTGGTTTGATGGAGAACCGGAATGCATCTTAGCATGTCGATCTTTTTGCCATCCCTGCTGAAATAGTTCTATTCCGCCAAATCCACGTCTGCCGTGTCTTTCACAATTCAAACTGAGCTCACTTACGCTGTGAAGGTCATCTCGATGAGCTCCTCCTAGGAACTGGTATCTGTTCAGTGTTCTTTTTCTTTTTCTTTTTTCAAGATTATTTATTTATTTATTTATTTATTTTTATTTATTTGAGAGAGAGAGAGAGAGAGAGCAAGGGGGTGGTGGAGAGCAGAGGGAGAGGGACAAGTAGACTCTGCAGGAAGTGTGGAGCCCGACCCGGGACTCCATCCCAGAACATTGAGATCATGATCTGAGCCGAAATCAGGAGTTGGATGCCTAACCGACTGAGCCACCCAGGAGCTCCTGGTGTCCCTTTTCTGAAAACCTTACAGAAGCTCTCTCGCTTCACACTCATTACTTTCCTCGTGCCTCATTGCTTTTCTGATGGCATTCCATATATGCCGCTGTTTGTCTCATGCATTCTATTTCTGTCAGTGCTTTTTCTCCAATATTCCAAGATGAGTCACATCAGGCAGTGCAACAGGAAAATATTAAGTGTAGTCATCAAAGCAGTTTGTCCACAGCTTTGAATCCAAACTCCAAGAAACACTGTCAGCCTTAGCCCTTTATTTGATAGATGAGAGTCACGGGATTTTAGTTGATCCTAATGGCCCGGCCCTGCCCCCAGTTCCTATGAAGTCTGTGATTCTCCGTCTTTGGTAGAGAATATTCAGGACAAGCAGAAGGCCCCAGTGTCACTGGTCCTACGTGGTAACCATTGTTACTAGCCGGTAATTCCAAAATCTAAGGGATTACATTGAGGTAGTGAACCATGGAGGAGACAGCTGTCCTCCCCTAACCAGCTTTGTTTATTTTACCAAGAAGTAGATAACAGTTAAATGAGCTCTCAGTACTTCCTGGGGGAACCTGCAAGTCTAGAGCTGAGGATGAGGGGTGATGGGGTAAACGGTAACGCTGAACTTAGGGTCACAGATAAGTCAGGCTCTGTGCCAACAGAAGAATTGCCTTACGGGACTCCACAGTGTATGCCGCAGCTTAGTACAGTTATTAATTAGATCATAAATATGACCTAATGAAGTCAAATCTGATTTTCTCCCTGTATTTGCCCAGAACCTACTTGAGATTGGCCATGAATCTATGGTGTGTCAGTTCTCCATACCGAGCAACGAATTACCACAAATTCAGTGATTTAAAACAAAACATGGGTTCTTAAAGGAAAGATGTTTCTCAAGGCCACTATTTTAATTCTGTATTTGTCCTTGCAGGTAACTGACATGTTCACATGGTTTGGGTTGTTCTGCATTCCCTTTATCAAAATCACCTCTTCTTGGTCCTCACTTGTTTCTTTCTCAGAGAGAAAGAAAAGCTTTCTGAGATTTTCATGTTTTCCTGATTATTGGCTGTGAACTTTTATATATTGAAGATGTATCATGACTTTGGGTCATACTTCCTTTTTCTCCGTTTATGGCTTGCCTTGGCTTGTCTGGGCTCCGCCCCTATACTTCCAGGAGAACTTGGGGCTTTGCGATACAGGCCCGGATGTCCAAGTGCCCCAACCTCCTTTCAGCCATTGCTGGACTCCCTGCACCTGGGGGACAGCCCCCTCCCCCCGAGTCAGCCTGTCTCCAGTGACGACTGATTTCCTGTGCTACCACCAGGAGTCCAAGGTCACAACTCCTGCGCACAGCAACGGCACCTTGTCTACTTGCCCACCTAGCTTTCCTGGCAGCCGAGACTGCTTATTTTCTGTTACAGCTCTCCTCACTTAACCCTCTGAAGGCTAAACACACCAAGAATGCGAATAAAGAGAGAAGGGCAGGTGAGGGAGGTGAGGGCTCTGCAGTAGGCTTTAATTAAAAAAAAAAAATCACATTAAGTTACTAAGATTAAGTCCAAAAGAGTGGCGGGAACCTCTAACAGCAGCTTCAGAATACCTAGAGCCCATGGAAACTTTCTAAAATGCATGATTGGTAACAAATAGGACTTCTAACATCTGTGTCTGAAAAGAAGTCTGGAAAAGCATGAGGCTTCAGTGAAAATTGTGTGACCAGACAAATCGGTGATCCAACGCTTTATTCAAGTCTTCTAAGCAAGAATGGTTTTCAAATGGCAACTAATTTTCAAACAGCTAATGCAGATTTGGAGTTCTAATACAATGGGCTCCTCTATATCCCCTTAATATTGAAGATCCTAAAATAAACAGTAGCTGCTTTAAATAAATTCAGTGCTTGAGATCAGATTCTCTATGTCCCAAAGTGTTGAAAAGCATTCAGGTATAATCTTAGATTAATTGTTAAAGATCATTTTAGGAGGGGCACCTGGGTGGCTCAGTTCATTAAGCATCTGCCTTTGGCTCAGGTCATGATCCCAAGGTCCTAGGATCAAGCCCCACATCGGGTTCCCTGCTCAGCGGGGTGCCTGCTTTTCCTTCTCTCCCTCTGTCTGCTGCTCCCCCTACTTGTGAGCGCTCTCTCTCTCTGTCAAATAAATAAAAATCTTTTTTTAAAAAAGATATTTGGGGGAATTCGTGAGGAATGGGAGAGGTGCCAAACCCAAGAGGCCAAAACTAAGCCAAATTGTAAAGGATTTTTAAACTTCAGACTATTAAGTAGGATATTATTCTCTAGAAATCCTGGACTGGAATATTAGCCAGATAATTTCTTTTTCTTTTTCTTTTTTTTTTTTTTGGAAAAACATATAGGATTCCTTTGAATCAAATGGTTTTTTTAAAATTCTTTATTTAAATTCAATTTAGTTAATATATACTGTATTACTAGTTTCAGGGGTAGAATTTAGCGATTCATCAGTTGCACAGAACACCCAGTGCTCATTACGTCAAGTGCCCTCCTTCATGCCCATCCCCCAGTTACCATATCCCCCCACCCAGCTCCCCTCCAGCAGCCCTCAGGGTTTTTCCTAGAATTAAGCATCTCTTACGGCTTGCCTCCCTCTCAATTTTCATTTTATTTTATTTTTCCTTCCCTTCTGCTATGTTCATCTGTTTCGTTTCTTAAATTCCACATGTGAGTGAGATCATATGGTATTTGTCTTTCTCTGACTGACTTATTTTGTTTAGCATAATACCCTCTAGTTCCATCCATGTTGTTGCAAATGGTAAAATTTGCAAATGGATTTTTTAAAGAACAAACTAACATGTCAAACTAATGACATTTATCTCTCCTAAGCTGATAAATACTTAGTTCAATTCATTCACAAATATTTATTAAGTCAGATACTATGTGTCAAGAACTCTGCTAGACAACAAGATAACTAGCAGACAACCTGGCAGAACAAAATAGACATGTCCTTGCTTTCTATTTTTTGTAAGATTTTATTTATTTATTTGTCAGAGAGAGAGCACACAAACAGAGGGAATGGCAGGTGGAGGGAGAAGCAGGAGCCCCGCTGAGCAAGGAGCCTACAGGACCCCCGCTGAGCAAGGAGACTGCTGTGGGACTCCACACCGGGACCCTGAGATCATGACCTGAGCCAAAGTCTGACGTTTAGCCGACTGAGTCACCCAGGCGTCCCACGTCCTTGCTTTCTAGAAGTACACATTGTGGAGGCGAAGCTGGCAAAAAGTAAATAGAACAGTGAATACGTTAATGGGGATAAACACTGTGGAGAAAAATAAAGCAGGATAAAGGGATAATAAATAAGAGGAATAACATTGAAAAACTACATTGTGATATAAGCAAACATTCAGCAGCAGCTGTGTAATATACTTTAGGACAAGACAAAGAAATGTGAATAGCTGATGTGATGCTAGTTGATTGAATTCTCCAACCCTGACACCAGTGGTTGACATAGATACACACAGGTTGGCTGAAGAATATGCCTCAGACTGTTTCCAGCACATCCTGATCCACACCAGTATCTAGGACTTAGATGGAGCTGTAGAATGCACCTTACCAAATATGTGGTGCAGGAAAGCTAAAAAGAATAATCAGACAAAACCAATGGAAAAACCAAAAGAGAGGGGCGCCTGGGTGGCTCAGTGGGTTAAAGCCTCTGCCTTCGGCTCAGATCATGATCTCAGGGTCCTGGGATAGAGCCCTGCATCGGGCTCTCTGCTCAGCAGGGAGCCTGCTTCCTCCTCTCTCTGACTGACTCTCTGCCTACTTGTAATCTCTGTCTGTCAAATAAATAAATAAAAATTAAAAAAAAAAGAAAAACCAAAAGGGGGCAAAATGGTGGAATAAGGACCTCTGAAAATCCACCCCTTTATTGTTTTAAAGATTTGTTTATTTATTTTAGAAAGAGAGCACGCACAAGCTGGAGGAGGAGCAGAGGGAGAGAAAGAATCCTCAAGCAAACTCCCCTGTTGAGTGGGAAGCCCAGTGCTGGGCTCGATCCCAGGACCTGAGATCATGACCTGAGCCGAAATCAAGATTCAGCCTCTTAACTGACTGAGCCACCCAGCTGCCCCCAAATCCACCCCTTTATTAAAACAACAAGAACATTGGCAAAAATGGTCAAATCAATTTTTTTCAGAATTCTAGAGTCTAAGCAAAACCTCACAACATTTTGAGAAGTGTTTGAGAAAACTGACTGAGTCTTAAGTGGAGCTAGAAAGTATTATGCTAAGTGAAATAAGTCAGAGAAAGACCAATACTATACAACTTCACTCATATGTGAAATTTAAGAAAGAAAACAAACGAGCAAAGAAAAAGGAGAGAGACAAACCAAGAAAGCCGGCTCATAACTATAGAGAACAAACTGATGGTTACCATAGGGGAGGTGGATGAGGGGATGAGTAAACTAGGGGATGATGATTAAAGAGTGCATTTGTCAGGGAGCCTGGGTGGCTCAGTGGGTTAAGCCTCTGCCTTGGGCTCAGGTCATGATCTCTGGGTTCTGGGATCGAGTCCCACATCGGGCTCTCTGCTCAGCAGGGAACCTTCTTCCACCCCCTACCTACTGCTCTGCCTCCTTGTGATCTCTCTCTCTCACTCTCTCTGTTAAATAAATAAATAAAATCTTAAAAAAAAAAAAGAGTGCATTTGTCGTGATGAGCACTGGGTGATGTATGGAATTGTCGAATCACCACATTTTATATCTAAAATTAATATAACACTGTATGTTAACTATACTGGAATTGAAATTTAAAAAAATAAAAATAAAATGGCTGACCCTTGTTAATAACAACGAGCTCTATGGCACTTCAGCTTGCCCCTTTCTGATCCCCCTCTCCTCAGTTATAGAGCAGCCGTGAAAACCGACAACTTCACAATTACAGTACCATGAAAACCAGCAGCCTAACAGCCATTACAGCCAGCTGATTAACTTTGGATCTGCTCAAAAGTCCCATCCCCAGAGAACGGTCAGAATTTGACCTCTCTGGAAGTTCACTAGAAAATTCCACTTACAGGGATAACCTTTATTTCACCTGATTCAGAGTTTACTCACTGTGAACAGCCTTTTCCTGGGAGCATTTACCAAAACAATCAGCAACAACTGTTTAACGTCTCAGCTACCTGAGTCTGCAATAACAGCACAAGCAAGAACCTTGACTAAAAAATGTCTTAAAAACTTTGGGGAATGAGAGGTTTACCGGGGGCTTTGTAGAACTCTAACATAGTCCTGAGAATCTGTAAGGTCATGTACACTCGCAAGGGCTGGCACATGCTCAGGAAAATCTGAGGCCCTAATCTCTCATCTCTGGCTGAACCTGAGGATATGCAAAAGCAGGAAATGAAAGCTAAGATATGATTGTGAATTGCTTGCCACGGCATTGAAGATGCAACCCCAATATGTACACAGACCCTCTTGGTAAAGGCAGGAAGACTTACTGGTCTAATGCATTAAAGAAATGTCCGTGCAATCATTAGTTGACCACTAAGCTAACCAAGCAGAAACTTCAGTGACTATGCATGATGAAGAATAAAGACTTTATATAATTAATCAGGAAGTCACTAAATACTAACAATTACAACAACAAACATAAAAAGAGCAAAGCCTTTTGAGGAGTGGAATCTGAAATCCAGAGTTGCTACATTATATCTTCTTTAAATGTCAAGTTAAAAAAAAATTACAAGATATGTGATGAAAAAGAAAAGTATGTCTCATACTCAAGCAAAACAAGCAGTCAAGAGAAACGGTCTCAGAGAAGCTTCATACTTTGGACTTACTAGACAAAAACTCAAAATGGGCTTTTACGAATGTGTTCAAAGAACTGAAGGAAACCATGTTTAAAGGACAGAAGAAAAGTATGAGAATGGGGTGTCACCAAATAAGGAATGTCAATAACAAAATAGAAATTATTTTAAAGAGTTGAATGGAAATTTTGGAGTTGAGAAATAAAATAACTGACAGTTTTAAAATTCACTAGAGTTTCGTGGGATGCCTGGGTGTCTCAATCAGTTAGGCATCTGCCTTTGGCTCATGTCATGGTGTCAGGGTCCTGGAATCAAGCCCCACATCAGGCCCCCTGCTCAGCTTATTGCTTTCCCTCTGCTACTACCCCTGCTTGTGCTCTCTGTGTCTCTCTCAAATAAATAAAAAAAAAATCTTGAAGTAAAAAAGAGTTGAATGGAAATTCTAGAATCGAAAAATGAAAGAACTGAAATATTTTTTCAATTCACTACAAAGTTTCATAGGACACATGGGTGGCTCAGTAGGTTAAGTATCCAACCCTTGATTTCAACTCAGCTCATGACCTCAAAGTCATGGGACTGAGTCCCAGCTTGGGCTCCATGCTAAGCATGAAACCTGATTGGGATTCTCTCTGTCCTTCTCCATTGGCTCCCTCTTGCACTCACTCTCTCTCTCTCAAATACTACTACTACTACTACTAATAATAATAATAATTAAAAAATAAAATTTACTACAGCATTTCAACAATAGATTTGAGTTGCAAAAATAAAGAAATAGTGAACTTGGCAGTAGGTCGATGAGGTTACCTGTCTGAGGGACAGAAACAAACATGAATGAAGGAAAATGAACAGAAATTCAGAGACTTGTGGGACATCACCAACTGTACTAACATACACTTAATGAGAGTCTGAGAAGGAACAGCAGAAAAAATATTTGAAGAAATAATTTCTGAAAATGTTCCAAATTAGCTTTAAAAGAAAATACAACATACATTTATGTACACACCCCAAAAGCTCCACCAATTCAAAGTAGGATAAATGTAAAGAGATCTATACCCAGACCAATCATAATAAGGATGTTGAAAGACAAAAAAATAAATAAATAAAAATAAATAAATAAATCTGGAAAGCAGTGAGAGAGAAGTATTCAACATACATAAGGAATTTTCAGGATAAACAGCTGATTTCTAATAGAAATCATACTTTCTTTAAACAAACATAAAGAAATACTTTCTTTAAATAGATATTTGACAGTGTCCATTTTCAACAGAAGAAATCCCCTCAAAACACAATAGTTTCCTTTTAGAATGGTCAAATATGTATTTGCACACTAATATTTCTTTTTTTTATTAACATATTATGTATTATTTGCTTCAGGGATACAGGTCTGTGAATCATCAGTCTTAACACAATTCACAGCGTTCACCATAGCACATACCCTCCCCAATGTCCTTATTTTCTTCTTTTATATTTAACTTTGTGATTATTAGTCCCAAGTTGAATGCTTCATTTTTTAACCTTTTATCTCCTAAAAGTTATACATTTTAAAATTCCAAAGATTCCCAATATTGCTTTAGCCATAAAAAATTTTTTGATAACTTTTATCTTATCATATTCTTCCAAATAATTTTGATGTAGTTTTAACCCCCAAAACTTAGAAAGACATTTAAAAATTTCCAAACTTGGAAAAAAATTTTCCAAGTGGAAAAATTAGTATGTGTGTGTGATGGTCATTTTTATTCATTTTTCTTTTTATTGCATTACACACAGCACATACAACCTATATGATTCCACTTATTTGGGGGACATGTTGGTACCTTCTCTGTGGTTCAACATATGATCTCATTTTTGTCATGTTTTAAAAAATAAAGACATACAAATGGCTATCAGACACATGAAAAAATGTTCATCATCATTAGCCCTCAGGGAGATTCAAATTAAAACCACATTGAGATATCACCTTACACCAGTTAGAATGGCCAAAATTAACAAAACAGGAAACAACATGTGTTGGAGAGGATGTGGAGAAAGGGGAACCCTATTACACTGTTGGTGGGAATGCAAGTTGGTGCAGCCTCTTTGGAGAACAGTGTGGAGATTCCTCAAGAAATTAAAAATAGAACTTCCCTATGACCCTGCCATTGCACTCCTGGGTATTTACCCCAAAGATACAGATGTCGTTAAAAGAAGGGCCATCTGTACCCCAATGTTTATAGCAGCAATGGCCATGGTCGCCAAACTATGGAAAGAACCAAGATGCCCTTCAACGGACGAATGGATAAGGAAGATGTGGTCCATATACACTATGGAGTATTATGCCTCCATCAGAAAGGATGAATACCCAACTTTTGTAGCAACATGGACGGGACTGGAAGAGATTATGCTGAGTGAAATAAGTCAAGCAGAGAGAGTCAATTATCATATGGTTTCACTTATTTGTGGAGCATAACAAATATCTTGGAGGACAAGGGGTGTTAGAGAGGAGAAGGGAGTTGGGGTCAATTGGAAGGGGAGGTGAATCATGAGAGATTATGGACTCTGAAAAACAATCTGAGGGGTTTGAAGTGGCGGGGGTGTGGGAGGTTGTGGTACCAGGTGGTGGGTATTATAGAGGGCACCGATTGCATGGAGCACTGGGTGTGGTGAAAAAATAATGAATACTGTTTTTCTTAAAATAAATAAATTGAAAAAAAATAATAATCCATTATCATCTCTGGTGAACACCAAGTTTTACACATATCTGTTGGGTATATACATGTTATTCAAAAGCTATTATTATGTCATTACTTATTTTGTGTATTTAAACTGATTTTTTTCTGTATCTTCATCAGTTTCTCTTCCCTTTTCTATTGGTTTTATTTTGTATTTTTTCGAAGTTGTTGTTAGATGCTGAGGTTAACAACTTCTTGATGGACTGTACTTTGGTTCAATATAAATTCCCTTCCTTTTCCTTTTAAACTTTGGTCTTAAAGTCCACTTTATTTCATAGAAAAACTCTAATTTAAATTTAATTTAAGAATTTTTAGAGTGTAGGTGCATCTGGGTGGCTCAGTCAGTTAAGCATCCAACTCGATTTGGGCTCAGATCATGATCTCAGGGTTGTGAGTCCAAGCTCTGAGCCAGGCTCCCTGCTGGGTGTGGAACTTGCTCAAGATCCATTATCTCTCTCTCTCTCTCTCTCTCTCTCTCCTTCTTCCTGCCCCAGCTCATGCTCCCTCTCTAAAAAAAAGAAAAAAAATGATAGTGTTATATTAACATATTTCAAACTTGAAAAGAAATAAAAGCATATGCAGAGAAGTTGCCTTTTCACTCTGGTTTTCCCCGGCCACAGAGTTTCCTTCCTCAGACACAAGTGTTATCAGTGTATTAAATATATATCCAGATTTGGGAAGAAGCAGAAAAGGCGAACTCACAAGCTTAAGCTGCCATCTTGATTCAGTCTCTGAATTTAATTTCAGTGCTGTGGAATGCAGCCCCAGCATTGCCTTGTATCAGTCTGGAATTGCAAATTCTCGCATCAGATCCAAAGAGAATTTCTTGTGACCTCTCTACCTCAGGGCTTTCTGGTCTAGGGCACTCTTTCTTTATTCCAGAACCTAGACTGTTCTTTAATCTGTTGATGGGAGGAGAGAGAGGAAGGGACCGTAGGTGTAGAAAAGTTGACATAGGTTTTAGCCTTGACCTAACTCATCTTGAAGAAGTTTTTCCAGTTTTTCTCGAAATGCTCACACATGAGCCACTTTCTGACATTTCAAGACTATGGGACTCCATAATGAATGGATCAATCAACCGGTTTCGACTGATGCTTATTGTCTTGATGTAAATAACCATTATAGACATAAGTTATTTCCTACCCTTGGAGAGCTTAAAATTTACATGGAGCTAAAAATACTCATGAAACAAGTAATAACATGGAAAACATAAAACCAGCTCTCAGGCCATGATCTCAGGGTCCTGGGATCGAGTCCCGCATCCCGCTCTCTGCTCAGCAGAGAGCCTGCTTCCCTTCCTCTCTCTCTGCCTGCCTCTGCCTACTTGGGATCTCTGTCAAATAAATAAATAAAATCTTTAAAAAAAAACAACAGCTCTCTGCCTCAGGTTGATCCTATTGGTCTGAGAAAAGTGCTATTAGGATAGTTTACATAACTGATAGGTAGATGAGAGATAGGTGATAGATAGGTAGACAGACAGATTTAGATATAGTTAATTGCACACAGTTACAGGCACATTCTATATATAATATATATTATACAGTGTTATAGAACTCCTATGTGTGTGTAGACAGATTTCACAGGACTCCAATATACATCTTTAAATGGAGTATTATTCCTGGTGGCTGTTCCTTGCACAGAACATTTGAAAAACAACTCCCTGATTTTTATGGGAATCATAAAATGAGAATGCTTTGGACCACAGTTGGACAACGAACTCTTCTCTCATTCATTTACCATTTTCTTAATTTTCCCCCCATTCTTATAAGACTTGTTCTATCTTTTCCTTCTCTGTCTCCCACTCCCCTTCCTTTCTTTCCCCACTATCCTTCTCCCACCCGATCTGATGTATTCCCAGAAAGCCCTCTGAACAAACCTTCCTCTGTGGGCCTCCCTCCTGAGAAATTAGGTGGCTGGGTCAATGCCTCTGATGCCTATTTTTACACTCCTGTTTGTCCGGAGTCTGACGTGGTTTATCACAGTCTCTCCAAAGGCCCATTGTTCAGCACTTCAAGAAGAATGTTGTTATATTGACTGTTAGTGCGTCAGCCCGGCTCTCTCTGGAGGAGCTTTTGGATGAAATTAGATAATTTCCATTAGGAGACCGTGCATTATTAGTCCCCGGTGCCAAACTGGAGAATGAGCCAAGATGACTATTTCTGGCCAGGCTCACCTCAGGAAGGAACCTTCTCGGCTTTAATGGGATTTTGCTATTGTTGGTTGCCTTCTGTTTGACACCAGGCCAGCCCAGGGTTGGAAATTGTTTAGAAAGCTGCATGAAATATAATAGAACCCCAGCCATTTGCTGAGGCACATTCCTGCACAATGTTTATTTTGAAGAAGGGAAAAAAATATATTGTCCTTGGCAGACAACAATAAAAATTTTTTAAAAAGCTGTAACTTGAATCTCTGACCATATGCTTCTTGTTGCCAGTTGTGTTTAAAAACTCCCTGCTGGTATCAGAGAATTTCACACTGAAGTGATAAATCTCTTGTAATATTTATAAGCATCTTCATTACAGACCCAGAAAGATATTTAAAGTCACCAAGGCCCTCAAGGCTGAATTTGGAATGGGTGGGTGTTGAGGAGGAGATGAGGCCTGAAAGCCAATTCCAGACTCACCCTGATCCTAGTCTTGGCCCAGTTATCAAGTCCACAAAAGTCACTCTGCCCCACTATCTCATCCAGCTGTAGGAACTGAGCCTTTGTGAGCTAGATGTGTTCTCAGCAGACTTAATCCCTGAAGCCAAGGAGGATGGGTAGGAATAACCTCCTCTTCAGTCTTGAGGACATTGGAAGGATCCACCTTTGGTCAGAATGGTGGGGGGTGTTGGGATGCCTGGGTGGCTCAGTGGGTTAAAGCCTCTATCTTCAGCTCAGGTCATGATCCCAGGGTCCTGGGATCGAGCCTCGCATCGGGCTCTCTGCTTGGCAAGGAGCCTGCTTCCTCCTCTGCCTCTCTGCCTACTTGTGATCTCTGTCTGTCAAATAAATAAATAAAATCTTAAAAAAAAAAAAAAAAAAGAATGGTGGGGGTGTTGTTGGGTTTTTGTCTTTGCTTTTGTTCAGTAAAAGCTGGCTCACCACCAGAGTTGACTTTGGAGCAAAAGTCGACTCTATTTTGGTGGTACTATTAAGTGAACTGTCTAAGGTTATCAAAGCCCTGGACATTTTTAAATGATATTGAAATCCCTAAGTTGCTTTCTTACATATGTGCTTAGTGTCACAGTCTTGGCCTTTTTTCATTGTCCAATCCTTTTTAGGCTGAGTGTGTATACGTGAAAATGGTAGAACAAAACAAAACAAATCCAAAACCAAGACAAAACGAAACAGCCTTAAGGTGGGGTCTCAATAGACAGCCCTTGAAAAGGCAATCTGATTTCATTTATAAGAATTCCTTCGTTGAATAGCAGTTTCCCAAGACTGTTTAAAGATAAAATCTTCAAGTCTAGAAGCTGATTCCATCAATTGACATTTAGATGTCCTCAGACATGTTGCTTCCTTTCGATTATTTGGCCTTAGCCTTGGCCTTTTCCTCTTAAGCTCTTTCAATAAATAATATGTATAACTAAGTCCTGACTGTTGATAACAATGGGGGAGAGGGGAAGCAGAGATCATTAAAAGGTAATCACCAAAGCTAATCACCAAATCAACTTTAGACATTAATCTTGCTGTTTTCCCATGGAATCTTTCATTGGAAATGCTGACCCACCAAAGTGATGGGTGGTAGGTGAGCCCTGCACGAGAGGAAATGGACATGCAGAATTCCAAAGCCTGTGCAGCTTACCAGGAGACTCTGCTCTGGCCCTGCCTGCATAATGGAATGGATTCTTGTTTTAGCCTGAAGGAGGCCAAGACATCCTTCGGCACCAGGAATGAGTTCCATGCACCAGGCAGAATTCTAAGATGACTCCCAAACTTCGCTTCCTGGGTGTACTTGTCCAATATAATCCCCTCCCCTGATTTGTGGACAGAAACTGTATGAAGGGTGGGGTATCACTCTTGTGATTAAGGTAATTATCCTGGCAAAGATGAAGAGATTTTGCAAATGTAATTGAGATCTCAAATCAGTCAGTTTCCAGTTAATCAAAAGAGAGATTGTCTTAAGTGGATATGACTTATCAAGAGAATGCCTTTTAAAAAGAAGCCTCCTCCTTCCTCAGAAGAGAGATACGCTCCTCAGCAGATATCCTACTGGCCTCGAAGAAGCAAAAAGCTATACTGTGAACTGCCTGTGGAGAGGGGCAGCATCTAGGAGCTGAGGAGGCCTACAACTAGGACGAACTGAATTCTGCCCACAGTCTGAACCGGTTTAAAAGAGGAACCAGCCTCAGCTTGTAATGTTGTTGCATTGTTCACGCATTGTTCAATCCTCTGAACGTAGCCTTGGGAGACCTTAAGCAAAGGATCCAGCTAACCCGTGTCCAAACTCCTGACACAAAGCAGCTGTGAGATAGTAATAGGTATTGCTTTAAGCCACTAAATTTTTGGTAATTTGTTACTCAGCAGTAGATGACTAATACAACTGCCCTACAGACAGCTTGGCCAGTTTTTAAATGGTGGAAGTTCTACCTGAAACCTTCTATTGCTACCAGTGGCAGTTCCTCCATAGGAGGCACCGGTAGTGAGCAGGAGACATGATTGGGGTCCATGCCTGAGATCCCCTGATTGCTTTCAGTGGCATGTAATTGCCTTCCTGAAGTTCCTGAGGCCCTGAGGGAATATTGGCCACTATTTTTTTTTTTTTTTCTCTCAAGGCAGCACTCTGGCTAGTCGGCGGGGGCCAGGGGGGGTGGCATTTTGTGAGACCACACTCGCCTGGGTTTAAATGCCCCATTTGGTATTTATGAGCCACGTAACTCAGGCAAGGTATTTAATCTCATTAAGTCTCAGACTTGTAACATAGAGACAATAATATAATTTCCAAGGTTATCATGAGCACTAAATGAAAGATCTATATGAAACCCCTGGTCCAGAGACTGGATGCCCACATGTGCTTAACAGGTTAATTTTCTCCAAGACAGCCTAAGCTCTGTTGGGCTGCCAGCTTTGATCCTGCCTCTGCTGCCTGCTGGTAAGTCAATTAACTTTCTGCTTCCTAATTATCATGAGCAAAATGAAAATAGCATTAGTACTTATTGTACATGGGTGGTTATTGGAAGGATTCAAGAAAATAATCTAAGGGACACACTCATCACTTGCCCAGTACACAGTAATGTTAGTGTTCTTACTCTCACTCCTCTTCTGGTTCCCAAACTGGAGTGCATTGTTTCCTGCACCATGATCTCATGAACTTGGACTGATGGCTAAGCTAGCCCTTCTCATATTCTGCAACACATGTAATGTAATAAGTTGTATGCTTTTCTTTCTCTCCCATTCTATCTTCTGCTTTTTCAAGGGCAGGAGCCATGACTAATTCATTTCTGCAATGCACACAAAGCTTTGCCCATGGCCTTCGGCATAGCAGATGATCAAGAAATAGGGACTTGATTGAATCTGCAATAGAATTGAACAGACTCAGTATCAGATAGGAGCTAATTATGGAAACCAAGAAACAGCGGTGACCTTGTAGGATCATCTGGTCTTTCCTTCTTGGTAACTGAGTCAGCCAAGATCAATGGGTCTCTAGTCTTGGTTGACAGATCCTGACATAAGTAGCTGTCCATACCATTCTTTAATCAACCAAACAAGCATTTATTTCTGGGAATATACATCTAAGAGATGCTGTGATGGTGCAAGCCCAGAAGTAGGTAGGAGACAGAGTCCTGCCCCCAGAAAGCTTATTGATGTCACAGAGAACGCTTCTCCCCAAGACCCGAAATTCTCTCCCTCTCGGTCCCTCCCTCCCTGCTGACGGTCTGCTCACATCCTCTCCTCTGAACTCAGGAGAGACTCTCAAGACAGCTGCTCCCCATCCTCAGCCACATGACCCTCACATATTTAAGGCCTATTACTGAGTCACTCCTCAACCCTTACTTCACTTAAGCTCTGCTTCCAACGCAAGGATATTGATGATGACCTGCCTAGTAGGGCGACTCCGGGAAATAACTCATTAAAATGGCTGCGCAGTGCGACACAGAGGCCAAAGAACAAGGCCGAGCCGCTCTCCCCGGCACTCCATTCATTTTCAAGGCAAAACAGTTCTGGATCGGAGCTTTAAAAAAAATGCCAAAGATAAAGCGTGTCTCCCTCCCCACCTTGAGGTATTTGTTTTCAATGAGGACCTAGGCGCTCACCCACTCACCCACCTCCTTTCTGCCTTTATCACAGCACATTCCTCATCTGTTCTTTTATTCACGCAGGCTCCTTCTCATTGTCTCCTGCTCAGAAACGTTTGATAAGAATCTCACCAAGTGGCATTAGGAAAATCCGCTGTTCAACAAAGGAACCTGTCATTGTGCCCCAGGCACTTCAAAGCTCTCACAAGATCTTATTTTTATTATTTCTCTTTTTTTTTTTTCCCAAAAGTATGAACAATGTGTTTTGCATCCCAGACATTCTGTGGGAAAATGTAATTCTCTCATTAGTTGCATCCTGAACTGCTATGACAGACAAAACGATATAGTAATTCATGCTGAGATTTGTCAAAATGTTGTAAACTCTATTTTTGTCTACTGTACATACAATAGCACTGATTAGACCTCACTGAGGGCGTCAGTGGACACCAAGGGTCAGAGGTCTCTCATAAATTAGTTCAGACTTCATGTTAGAACATCTTTGTTTAATTATTAATTCAGTGTAACTGAGGCTTATGTTTGGTGTGAGGAGAGTGGAAAGAGCCTAGATTCTCATGGGAAGAGCCAGACACGTCCACCAGACTCTAGAGTAATAGTAACAGGGGTAATGAACGGTGTGGGCACAGAGTGTGACGTTCAAGTGGATTTTAAACCCAACTTGGGCCTCACAATTCTGTAGATCATTCTTAACATACATGGGGTTGGTTTTACAGATCAAATTAATAAAAAAAAAAAAAATGACCATACATTGTAGACACCAGGAATTAAGAGAAAACACGGCAGATGGCAAGGAAGTATAAACTGAGAAGGAATGAAAGCTTGGTCCTTGGGATCCATTCACATTCACCAAAAACATCGACTTTTGGCTAGTGCACACTCAGCCAAAAGTGGATAGTATTTTGTTGTGGATCTCATCCTATTTCTCCTGTCTGGCGATGGTATATGATACAGATCTAGTCGCATTATTTTACACATGTGTAGATTTTTAATTGACTGCAACATTGTCCTCCATTCTTTGTGTATACATACCATCTTAGACTTCCTGTTCCCTTAAGAATGGACAGATGATTGCCTTTTGCTCTCCACTCTTTCAGTTACTTATACTAGCCAACTCTTTCCCTGCTGGCTTTGTTGATAATTTCTAATTCTGACATAATTTCAAGCTTACAGCAAAACTAGAAGAGGAGCACAAGGCCCTCCCAGACAGTCTACCCACATTCACCAATTATTTACATTTTGTCCCATTTGCTTTATCTATTATCTCTATACCTGTGGGTTTGGTTTTTTTTAAGCATTTAAGATATGTTTAAACATGTCATCAGGCCCCTTTATCTCTGAGTATTTTAGTGTTTTTTCCTTAAAAGCGAGAACATAATCTTGGGTATCACGGTTCTATGATCAAAATCAGGATATAAACATTGATATCGTGCCATTATCTAATTCAGAGTGCATATTCAAATCTCATCATTTGTCCTATTAATGACATAGAGCTATTGCACTTTCCTTATCCAGGGTGATATATTTTGCATCTCTTTAATCTCCTTTAAAAAAAGATTTATTTATTTTATTTGAGAGAGAGAGAATGTGCACATGAGTGTGATGTGGAGGGGCAGAGCAAGAGGGAGAGAAAGTCCCAAGCAGACACTGCACTATTCCAGGATCTGGGGACGAGGGGAGAGCTCAGTCCCACCATCCTGACATCACAGCCCTGAGATCACAACCCAAGCCAAAACCAAATGCCATTCACTTAACCGACCTTTTTTTTTTTTTTTTTTTAAGTCATCCCTACATCCAGCTTTGGGCTCAAACTCAACAACCACCAGAACCAGTGTCTCATGCTCCACCAATGCAGCCGGCCAGGCACCCGCTGTTTCATCTCCTTTTATCAGGACTATTTCTTCAGCCTTTTTCTCAATCACCACATTTTCGAAGAATGCAGACTCTTCAAAAGAAGAAGAGGAATTTTGTAGAACGTCCTTTGGTCTGGGCTTGTCTAAGGTTTCTTGATATAAGGTGGTGCCTGCCATATTTCTCCACGGTCTAACAGTAGTATTTTTTTCCTTCATAAATAATAAGTAATACACTGGAAGATCCCTTAAGACCATGTAAATATTCTGTTCCTCTCCAAACCTTCATATTAGTTTTAGTAGCCGTTGAGTATTTTCTAATTCCATTCCATTGTTCCTTCCATTGTAAGAAAGATTTCGCTCTTTATCCCCATGTATTTATTTATTTGTTTGTTTGTTTCTATCAGTATGGATTGGTGGATTCTCATCTTATTTGATGAGTTCAATCCTTTAATGTTACTCCTTGTTTGATTAAAAAATTGTCACAGATTTGGATACTGACAACCACTTCAAACCAGTGTCACTATCATTTTGACGTATCCCCATTATTGGGGCTCAAATGCTTCCTGACTTTCTGTCACAATAAGATGCTCTGGGCTCATCTTATATATTTCCCGCCCCAGCCCTGGAATCAGCCTTTCCTTCTGAGGAGTCCTATGTACATCTTTACATATAAATGATATATGTATAATGTATACATAATTGTTTATTATATAACCGACAATGGTTTATAATCTAATTACAGAAAATATACTCTGTAAGATTTCAATCTTTTGAAATGTATTCAGACTTATTACATAGCCGAGCATGTAGCCTATCTTAGTAAATGCTTCGTGTGCACTTGCAAAGAATGTGTAATCTACAGATGTTGGTTATAATGTTCTATAAATGTCATTTAGATCAAGGTATGTTAATAATATTATTCAGATCTTCCATCTCCTTGATGTTGTTTTTGTGTAGTTGTTCTATCAGTTTCTGAAAGAGATGTAAGAGTATCTTTAATTGTGGTTGTGGGATTCCTTCTCCCTTTAGTTCAATCAATTTTTGCCCAATATATTATGTAGATCTGTTATTACACACATACATGTTTCTGGTTGTTAGGTATTCCTGATGAATTCACCATTTTATGATTATGAATGCCTCTCTTATCTCTGATACTATGCTTTGAAGTCTATTGTGCCTGATTTTAACACAGTCATTCAAATTTTCTTATGTCTACTGTTTACATTGTGTATCACTACCTGTTCTTTTACTTTCAATTTACCTGCATTCTTTTATTTAAAGTACCTTTCTTGGGCACCTGGGTGGCTCAGTGGGTTAAGCCTCTGTCTTCAGCTCAGGTCACTATCTCAGGGTCCTGGGATCAAGCCCCACATCGGGCTCTCTGCTCAGCAGGGAATCTGCTTCCTCCTCTCTGCCTGCTTCTCTGCCTACTTGTGATGTCTGTCTGTCAAATAGATAAATAAAATCTTTAAAAAAAAATAAAGTACCTTTCTTGTAGACAGAAAATAAGTTCAGTCTTGCTTTTTCATTCATTCCTACAAACCCTATGAAATTGATCCAATTACAATCAATTTAATGATTAATGTCTTGGATCCACCTCTACCATTTGCTCTTTGTTTTTCATTTCTTCCATTTTGTTTTTATTTCTCTGTTGTTATTTTTCTGTCTTTGTGGTTAATTGAATTTTTTTTTAACATTTCAGTCCTCTACTGGCTCTTAAACTTTGTCCCCTTTATTTGTTTTGTTGTTGTTGTTGTTCAGTGGTTGTTTTTAGAGATCCTTAACTAATCACTTAGAGTTAATATGAAAATGTAAGTTAATATAAAATATAACATGAAATATAGGAACAGCATTAACAATAGGGTTCTATTTACTTACCCCCAGCCTTTGTGCTATTAGTACATACATATTACATCCTATATATTATACATCCCCAAATACAATATTATAACTTTTGCTTTATATAGTCATATGCTTCCACAAAATTAAAAGGAAAAAAGGGTACTTTCAACTTAACCACTGAGTTCTCTATTTCAACTATTATTATTTTCAAGTTCAGTATTGCCAAATGGAAATACAGCTCAAATTCGTGAGTCTTATTCCTGCTTTATGTTTTCAATTTTCTTCATTAGGGCTTTGAAGATGTTCATTAAGTTTATTTTACGTTCCTATTCTTCCCAACTCATTAATTCTTCTTCCTCTGGTATATGATTTGTTGTTCAGTTGGGGCCCTTCTTTGGTGATGCTTGTGTTCCTTGGAGTTCTCATTTTTGTTCTTTCCGCATTTAAGTCCACTGGGCACTCCCAAAGCCTTAGATTTCATAACTTCCAAGTGAGTTGGGAGAGTGAGAATCTCTCCAAGTACTTGAGGAGGACATTACAATTTCACTATAACCATTACCTATGTAATCACCCTCAAGGAAATGCCTGGAGGACCTACCCTGGCACTACTCTTTTTCAGAGATGATCTTTCTCTGTGGTAATCACCAAACCCAAAGCATCAGCAGGAATGTTTTGATGAGGGAGTACTCAGAGGAGGCCAGCTACCCTCCACTTACCAATCGAGGAAAAATCTAAGATCATATTCTTCTGCCTCTGCGATGCACAAATTTTTTGTTTTTCTATAAGGTCCATGTGGTGTTGGTGTGATTCATTTAGATAAATATGAAAGAGAGAAAAGAGTCCAGCTGGAAAGCACTTTCCAAGCACAACCTCTGTGCCTTAGTCAGGGTTCTCCTGAGAAACAGAACCAATGGGAGATAGACCAATCAATCGACTGATAGATTGTAAGGAATCGACTCATGCAATTCTGGAAGCTAGTAAGTCCCAAGACCTATAGTCAACAAGATGAGGATCCAGGAAAGCCACTGTATCAATCTAGCCCAAGTCTGAAGGCCCAAGAACCAGGAGAGCTAATGGTGTAAGCTTCAGTCAAAAGTGGGCAGCTCAAAACCTGAGAAGAACTATATTTCAGTTCAAGTCTAAAGGCCAGAAAAGACTGATGTCCCAGCTCAGCAGTAAGGCAGAAGTAGTCTCCTCCAATTCAGACTTTTTTGTTCTGTTCAGGTCTTTGATTGGGACCCATTCAATTAGGGAGGGCAATCTGCTTTGATCAGTCTATAGATTCAGATATTAATCTCATCCAGACACCCTCAAAGACACACTCAGAACAATGTTTGACCAAATGTCTGGGCACCCCATGGCCCGGTCAAGTTGACCTCTAAAGGTAATCGTCGTGCCCTGTCTGTAACACTTGGCCCCCTCCTGTTATGCATTCCCATCTCCCATCCTGACCACAATCCTTAAAGTTTTCTCTTAGGTTCCAGGATCCACCAACTCCCTGTTTAAGAGAGTCTCCAAGACTGGGCTCTGGGAGGAAACCAGCACCCTGTGCTAGATTGCCATCTTCTGTGGAACAGAAAGCTCTCAAAGTGTTTAATTTCCACCTTATTTAAATACCCTTGATTGTGGGTCTGTTCTAAAGCATTTCTTTAAAAGCTGTGAAAGCCTCAAGAGCAACTTTCTTGAAACCTCTCTGATGTTTAATTAACAAACTTGCTCTTAACCAAGGTTTGTTTGGCTGGGTTTCTGTGCTTTGTTTTTAGCGAGTTCTGATAGTTGAAATTAAATATGTTAGCCATACAGGAAATAGGACAGGTCTGGGGCCAAAAGAAGTTAGCTATAGGAAGTGGAATTTCTGAATAAGGCAGTGGATGAGAGTTGTTGACTGATATATACAGTACATCTAGCAAGATTCAATCCCAGAGGAAAATGATTTTATAGACTCAACCTTATTGATGGTACCAGATTTCCCTTTCCCCCAAGGAAGCATTTCCCGGCTCTCCATCCAAACCTCCTATTGCTCCCCCATGCTCCTTTTCCTAAGGAAAGAGAACTAGGCTCCAAAGCCCCAATTAGAGAATGCTTTGCTTCTGGGTGAATGGAGAGGTGCAGAGCTTTGGCCTAAAAAGCCTGAAATCCAAATAAATATGCTAAGTATCAGAGATTTTTTTTTAAACCTTGGCCTGGATGTTGTGTGGCCTGTGTTTTATGCTGCATTTCAATATGCTTTTTTTTATTATTATGTTATGTTAGTTATCATACAGTACATCATTAGTTTTTGATGTAGTGTTCCATGATTCATTGCTTGCGTATATCACCCAGTGTTCCATGCAAAACTTGCCCTCCTTAAAGCCCCTGGGCTAACCCATCTGCCCACCTCCCTCCCCTCTAAAACCCTCAGTGTGTTTCTCAGAGTCCATCGTCTCTCATAGTTCATCTTCCCCTCAGATTGCCCTGCCTTCATTTTTCCCTTCTTTCTCCTAAGGTCCTCCGTGCTATTCCTTATGTTCCACGTATAAGTAAAACCATATGATAGTTTATTTTCTCTGCTTACCTTACTTCACTTAACATAATCTCCTGTCACAACCATGCTGATGCAAAAGTTGGGTATTCGTCCTTTCTGATGCCCAAGTAATATTCCATTGTATGTATGGACCACATGTTCTTTATCCATTCATCTGTTGAAGGGCATCTTGGCTCCTTCCACAGTTTGGCTATTGTGGAGATTGCTGTTATGAACATTGGGGTGCATATGGCCCTTCTTTTCACTACATCTGTATCTTTAGGGTAAATACCCATAGGGTAGCTCTGTCTTTAATTTTTTGAGGAACCTCAACACTGTTTTTCAAAGTGGCTGCAGCAGCTTGCATTCCCACCAACAGTGTAAGAGGGCTCCCCTTTCTCCACATCCTCTCCAACACTTGTTGTTTCCTGTCTTGTTAATTTTTGCCATTCTAACTGGTGTAAGGTGGTATCTCAATGTGGTTTTGATTTGAATTTCCCTGGTGGCTAACAATGATGACCATTTTTTCATGTGTCTGTTAGCCATGTGTATGTTTTCTTTTGAGAAGTGTCTGTTCATGTCTTCTGCCCATTTTTTGACTTGATTATTTGTTTTTTGAGTATTGAGTTTGAGAAGTTTGTTATAGATCTTGGACATCAGCCCTTTGTCTGTAGTGTCATTTGTGAATATCTTCTCCCATTCCGTGGGTTGCCTCTTTGTTTCGTTGACTGTTTCCTTTGCTGTGCAGAAGCTTTTTAGCGTGATGAAGTCCCAAAAGTTCATTTTCAATATGTTTGTAACCATTCTCTTAGTTCTTGAGGAAGAGGGGAGGAGGTGAGATTTCAACTGCTCCATCCCTCATTCTGTCTTATGAAGAGCAGGGCTCTGGCCAGTCTCATGGAGAGAGACATGCTTAGGTTTTCTCTTATTTCTTTTTCTTTTCTTTTTTTTTTTTTTAGAAGGGGAGAGAGAGAGAGGAAAAGAGAAAAGGGAGAAAAAGGACAGAGGGAGAGGGAGAATCTCAAGCAGTCTCTACCCCTAACACAGAGCCTAATGTGGAGATCTGCCCCCTACCCTGAGATCATGAGCTAAGCCAAAATCAAGTGTCCGGCGCTCACACCGACTGAGCCACCCAGGCAAACCTGCTCATGTTTCTTTATGTTTTCCTTCCATGAAGTCACCAGGATTCAGGTCAGAAAGAACTCAGGTTGAAAATCCTCTACTCATTTTTCATTTAACCCTGGGGCGGTTGAGGTGGAAGGGTGGGTGTAGTGGGACGGAGAGGAACTGAGGCCAGAGGGAGTCAGCAGTCTGCTCAAGGTCTCTCAGTTGCAACAGTGGACTAGAAGCCAGGTGGTCTAACTCCTAACCAATGGTTTTTCCACTAATACTGATTGTTAAAATCTGCCCTTCAAAGCTCTCATCTGTTAAATGGTTAGGTTTCTCATCCTGAATGGATGAATGGCCTTGGCTCTCAGAGCTAAAAGTTTTATTCTTATTTGTTTCTATGATTTTGCTTCTTC
This sequence comes from Neogale vison, assembly GCF_020171115.1. NCBI lineage: Eukaryota > Metazoa > Chordata > Mammalia > Carnivora > Mustelidae > Neogale > Neogale vison. Next base: position 11,373,577 of record NC_058100.1, read on the forward strand.
ATATTGGAGGGGGACAGCTCAGGGACTGGGTAAAGGGTAGAAATAAATAAAGTAACCTGATTTGAAACAATTTGATTAGTCTTTTTTTTTTTTTTTGACAGAAGTATTTTCTAAAGCTGAGATTGAGAGAGAAATAGGGTACAAGAAGACCCTCCCTTGCTTTCATACAATCAGTGGGCTAGTTTGGGCCCAGCTCCAACTCAAGGTCACACTGTCATTCTTAATTTTCAGTGCATTGTGTCTCAGTTAATCTATGCTCCCTAGCTTCCTATGTAGGTGGGAAATATTTACTTAAATATTTAAATATTATATCTAAAATAAAAATATTTATTTTATTTACTTCTCATCGTAGGTAGCAAATATTTATTACATGAATGAATGCACAGATAAGTATTATAGGGTTTGTAAATATCAGGTGGAATGTATATAGGACCCAATACTGTGTCTACACACACAAGTAGCAAACCAGCAGCCACAGGTTAAATCTGATCCACAGATTTTTGTCTTTGGCCCATGTCATGATTGGCAGAAATTGAGCAACATTTGACTTAAAAATACTGGTTCTCTTAAAAGATCAGCAGAATATCTATCAATGCTGCACACTTATTCCAGAATGAGGCAAACTGGTCAGAGCTGAGTGGAACTTAGATCTCCTTCAATGGAGCATGAGACCAGAGATGTTTGTGTCCCTACCAATCATAATGTGTGGGCTTGTGCACTTCACCTGGTCATCTTCTCTCATTGTTGTTACAAACAAGAATCCTGGAGGCATTTAATTCTTGGTCTGGACAGTCCCAGGGGTGGAGATCCATGTAGGGAACAGTAGGTTTAGCTGGGAAAGCTAAGGAAAGATTTGTGGAGTTTGAAAGGCCTGTAGAAGTGCAGACAGATGGATGTGGAGACAAGGAAAGCTGGAGAGAGGGCGGCTGGCCTGGACAAGAGGAACTCCTGCTTACTTTGGCTCCAGCAAAGTGATCCTTGAAGACGAGGAAGGCCTTGGCTCCAGCTTCCCTCCTGCGGAAGGAAATCCTCAGTCGATTCTGACTTTTCAGTATGGAGCCTACAACGGCTGGGTGAAATGTCTCTCCATTGTGATTCTCTCAAGAGAAACAAGGAATGAATGTTAGGGTTCCGAGTCCTAGGATCCATCCCCATGCTGTACATTTGAAGAAGCTGAGGTTGAGACAGGGGAAGTGGGTTAACCAAAGTAACACAGCAAGGTCAAGAGCCAAGACTGAAACCAGCTTCTCTAGTTTGCTTATTACCACACCAGAGAAATAAAGAGGAAAGGAGAGGGAAGAGGCAGGTATGGAGGGATGTGAAAATATGGGGCAAGTGTTGTGCTTCTAGGATAACTGACTTTGAAGTCAGAAGATTTTTTTTTTTTTTCCTTTAAGAAAGAAATGTGTTTTTAGAATCTTAATTCAATGGCTGGTGGGAAAAAAAAGTCCTTCAAGTCCCCAAGGAATGTTAGAAAAAAAAAAAAAGCTCCATTAAATTCTAGTCCTCAAATCTGTCTGAGTCATAATAACTATAATAAACTCTGGGAGTGTGTGTTTTCTTCGGCTTTCTCTTTTGGTCAGTTATGTAAGGGGCAGGGAGGGGGCAGCAAAAATAAATAGCAAGCTTTATGTGTATAATATGAAAATGTACAAATCGGGCTGGTTTTGTAACTAAGCATAGTGTCTCTGTGTCTAATTAAGAAATGACATTTGCAGAGTTCTAGAAGTGTTGAGATGAGAGGCTACAAGTCGGGGAGGGGATAGGCAGACTATATATGGCGTTTTGCCCCTTCTCATGGAAGAAAATGTACATATACATATGTTCCCTTAGCTGGGAAGGCTTGACCCACTTCTGACCCTCATCACCATCACATCCTTCACTGGGTTGAGGCCACTATTCTTCAGGGCTCAACTGAAACATTCCCTCAGCACCCCGCACTTCCCCTTCAGAGAACTCATCACACTTGCAATTAATTATTTGTGTCATTACTTGCATAACGCCAGGCACAGTAAGCTTGGTAAGAGCATGTGTCTGTTTTGCTCATGAAGAATGGTGCCTAGTCCATCGTAGGGGCTCCATAAGCATTTAGTGAATGGCTTTAAGATCTCTTTCCTGCCTCTAGGACCTCACAATCCTTATGGAAAACATTCAAACGCCAGCTAAGTGGTACATGGGCTTTCAGCATGGTGGCTCCTGGCCTCCCCTCCCTCTCAACTCGACCCTGGCCCATCTCATCTTCAAACTGAGGCATGTGCTTGAGGAGACAGGTCTAGCAGAGGGGGTGTCCATTGGCCTGGGCTTAAACAAGCAATGTAGAAAACTTCTCAAGGCTTCAGCTGCAGTAGAAGTGAGTTGGGAGCAGGCATTTCCTCCCTGCTGAGGGGAGCAGGATAGTAATGGTCCAGAGGCGGACTGAGGAAAACAGTGGTCTCAGATATGAGCCCGAAAGTGCCATCCCAAGGCCAGTTCCTCAGAATTACATGACTTGCTTTTCCGTTGAACTGTTTCTCTCTTGGGTCACTAGACAGCATGGGCTCTTGGCGAGGGGTAGGGCTTAATAGATTTCACTGGAATCACGATTCGCTCTTAAAGATTCTTTAAGAGTGCTCTTAAAGATTCGCTCTTAAAGTAAAAGTTAGCCATTTGCAAACTGGAGTTCTTTGAGTTCTTGGCAACAAGGCACTCTCCATACATCCCACAGCAAGCTGCTTGACAGCCCATGCCAGAGAGCTAACGTTTAGGCACTCTATACTTTGCAAAGTGGTTTTATATACGTGTGATCAGACCCTTACATATGTGTGAGGTGTTATCATCGTCATATGATGTATGCTGTGTTATCATCATCATACCTATACTACAGATGTCCTACAGAGGTTGGCAAAGCCCTGGTCATCCAGCCAATGGATGTCCACCAGAGCGGTGGACAGGCGTGGACAGGTTGCTCTCCCGGCCCCTTGCCTGTTCCCTCTTGCCCATTACATGAGGTCCAAAGTTTTTCCAAGGGAACCAGTTGCTGTTGATGTTGGAACCTGGAGCTTGGCCTTCCAGCAGGCAGCAGACCTGGACCTCAGCGCTTAGCCTGAGGCCAATTTGACCATTTCCGGTTGTGCTCCAACAAAAGAGAAACCTCTCCACAGGCCAACAACATTGTTATTAAGCTCTATTGAACTGACTATCTCATAGTGATCCCAGCATTAGGTCTCTCTGGTATGGGGGAATGCCGAGGGGGTCCAGCTGGCTGCGTAGCCGAGCATCCTTTGCACTTTAGAGGTTGGGGCTGGGGTCTGAGCTTGTGTGTGTTGGGGAGGGGTGTGGCTCTGGGAAGCCCGTCCAGCCAGTGGTGTTGAACTCACTGCAGCAGAATGGACACAGGGCAAGGAGAGAGGGTCCAGACCTGGTTTTCAAAATCAGTCGCCAGGCTATTGTCTCCAGAAAAGGAGATCCAGGGGACACCACAGTTCCCAGCACAAAGTAAAAGAGTCATAAAGGAGGAAGCAAATGAAGTTGCTTATCTCATTTATTTATTTTCCCTTCCCTGTTTCCACATATGTTCCTCCAACCCATGTCCCCCGTGCCTCTCCCCAGCCGCTATCTGCTAACAAGCTCCCCCATTAGCATTCCCGGCCCCTCTGCTCCCTTCTCCGGGCTTCGCCGAGCGTGGAATTTACCAGCACACAGGATTTCCGTAGGTGATAACTGCAGCCAGGGCCTGCTCACCCCAGAGTGGTCCCTCCTGTCCTTGCCTGCGACTGTTCACAGCAGGCGAAGAATTCTTTTTTTTTTTTTTTTAAATTTAAATTCAATTTAATTGACATATACTGTATTACTAGTTTCAGGGGTAGAATTTAGTGATTCACCAATTGCATACAATACCCAGTGCTCATTGCATCACGTGCCCTCCTTAGTGCCCATCCCCCATTCACCCCATCCCCCCACCCCTCTCTCCTCCAGCAACCCTCAGTTTCTCCCCTAGAGTTCAGAGTCTTTTATGGTTTGCTTCCCTCTCAGTTTTCATCTTATTTTATTTTTCCTTTTCTTTCCTTGCTCATCTGTTTTGTTTCTTAAATTCCACTGACTTATTTCACTAAGCATAACACCCTCTAGTTCCATCCACGTCGTAGCAAAAGGCAAGATGTCATCCTTTTGGATGGCTGAGTAAGCAGAGGAGAAACTCCAGTCTCCCACGGGGATGTGACTGTCCGTAGCTAACTCACCTACACAAACTAGCCCGCCTCTTGGTAAGCAACACCTCTGACCTTGTGTGTGGATGCCCCAGAGGAAGAAACGAGAGATAAGGTAGAAGACAAATCTTCCGAGGTGGGTCACTCACAGAACACTAGTCTGGAGAAGGACCTCCAGGGGCCACCCCATCTGGGCCTCCCTGACCTGCGGGGCCAGTCCGGGTCCCATATGGAAGGGAATACAGTGTCTGCTGGTGTCCACGCTCACAGAATACACACCAGGCCTTCTGTATTCACTCCTTCCAGAGTTGTTAGCTTTCCACTCAAAAAAAGTGTGCGCCTCTCAGGATGCTTTGAGTTTTGTTTTGGGAGTTTCTTTTTTTAACTTTTTACTGATGTATGAAGGGCATTTGGAAAAGTACCCAAGTCACAAGCTCTATAGCGTTTCACCAAACGGATACACCGAGATCACGAGCCACCAGATCAATACCAGATTATTCCCCACAGCCCTCTCTGAGGCCCCAACCCGCCCACCCTCTGCCTCCTCCCGACCCCGAGCCCCCCAGCCGCTGTCCTGACTTCCAGCATCACACATCAGTTTGCCTCATGGGCTGTACTTTGAAGAAGCTGGATTCCAGAGATGTGCAGAAAAGATTTTATTTTTTCTTAATCAACACTATCTGGGAAGGGGAGGGACTTGTCGAACCTGATCTGGGTGTCGTATTTTATTTCCGACCCTCAAGATTCCTAACTCCTTAACGCCTCATAAATTGGGAGGAATTTTAGGGAAAGAGTCATCTTCATAAGCAACCTAGCAGCGGGCAGAAGGCCAAGCGGGGAAGACAGTGGAATGAGATAAGAGAAAGGCATTATGAAGAGACAGGAGCCCCCTGGAGGAGAAGTATTCCGACCTCTCCCGACCGATTTCAGACCCCCTTTGCCTCTTCTAATTTTTTTCTCTGTTTCTAAAGACACTGTTTTCAGCAAAGCCACACACCCCACCTCTTTACTTTAAACGAGCATTGAAAACACAAGTATAACGTGAGCCACATACGCCATTTTTTAAAAGATTTATCTGTTTATCTTTAAAGAAAGAGAGAGTGAGAGAGCATGAGCTGGAGGAGGGGCAGAAGGAGGGAGAGAATCCCAAGCAGACCTCCAAGCTGAGCACAGAGCCTGATGTGGGGCCCCATCCCAGGACCCTAACCTAAGATCGTGACCTGAGCCAAAATCAAGAATGGGACCCTCAACTGAGCCACCCAGGTGCCCCTGCCATTTTTTAGAGTGGTAAGACACACATAACATAAAATTCATCATCCATGACATTTAGTACATTCGTAATACTCTGCCGCCAACCGTCCTGTCTATCCAGAACAGTTCACTACCCCAAAGGGATACCTTGTACCCATTCAGCAGTCACTCTTCTCCCTCAAAACAATGTTCACATGCCACCAAGTAAGTGACACTGCCTTAACTCTACATGTGTTGTACAGGCCTAAAGGCCTCCTCTGTCCTTGTCAAAGAGAAGGCTAAGCTTCTCTCCTTCATACAGCACCCACGTACGTAATTTTTTACATTTTCTAGTAGCGGGGCACCTGACTGGCTCAGTTAGTAGAACATTCAACTCCTGATCTTGGGGTTATGAGTTCAAGTCCCGCTTTGGGTGTAGAGATGACTTTAAGAAAATATTAATTAATTAATTAATTAGCTAATCAATTAATCTAATAGCCACATTAAAAAATTAATTCTAATAATTTATTTAACCCTGTCTATCCACACTGTTATCATTCCAACACGTAATCATTGTAAGAATGGTCGCAGGGGCACCTGCGTGACTCAGATGGTTAAGCGTCTGCCTTTGACTCAGGTCATGATGGACCGAACCCCATGTGGGCTCCCTGCTCAGCGGGGAGTCTGCTGCTCCCTCTCCCTCTGCCTCGCTCATGCTCTCTCTTTGTCTCTCTCAAGTAAATAAATAAAATCTTTAAAAAAAAAAAAAGAACGATTGCAGAGACACATTACACTCTTCCATTCTGACTGAGTCTTTGCGATCTCACATGTATTTCACACGCACGGCGTTAACGCCATTTGGACCGGCCATATGTCAATGACCCCGAACGGCTACCATCTTGGATAGTGCAGTTCTAAGTAATTTGTAGAATGCTGTTAATATCCTAAATCATCTTCGTAAAAGGCAATTATTAAATACACAATATTCTGAGGCTATAGTTTTATTTTGAATATAAATATATCAACTTAATGATAAAAAATAATATATTTGGAGATAAAAATTGTCCCTAAGTGCCAACCCAAGTAAACCTGAAATCACTACTTAACACTCCCTCCGCTGACTTCTTTGGCTTCTTTGTGGCTCTCTGCTCGTGACTGTGTACATCCTGCAGAGGCAAAGCCACTCCTTTGATGGAGGGAAATGAAGGCCAACCTGACCACTGTCCAGAGGCAGACGTGAAGCTTTCCGCAGGGTCATGACGATCTGTCCTTACCGAGGCCTGGGGTTGACCCCCAAGGACAGGGGCAGGTTTGTCACGTGACTGACAACCCTGCCGTTCCTCTCACCAAGCCCGAGGGCACAGAGACCCAACCTAGAAACTTGGACCTGAATTTCAAAATTCCTTCCCACCTCTGGATTTGTATGGCTTTCACTCTCCCACACATTCGAACCTGCGTTTGAAAACATGACCTGAGCAACAAGGAGGCTGGTGAACTAGTGTGTGTCTAAGAGCCCTTCCAACCCAAACATTCCAGGGTACTCGGGTGCCATTCATCTTCCCCACTCACAGCCACACACACACACACACACACACACACACACACACACGGCCTGGGTCACCAGCTCCACCCCAGAGAACAGCCTGTAAAGAAGTAAGAACACTTCCACTCAACCTTGCTAACTCACCGGGAAAAGAGACAGACCTAAACAGAAGCACTCTCCGTTGGCATCTATGCACAGAAAGAAGAAAACCTAGCAGAAACCGGCCTCAGGAGCCAAGAATATAAAAACACTTTTTTTTTTTTTAAGGTTCCCAGAAGCTTCATGCCACCATGCCCCAAGTTGGGAAAAAAATGTGCCATTTTATATGTTTATAACAACATCTGATTTAATATTATACAGTTTTGCTTTGTCACAAACCAGAACAAATACTTTCAGATTTATTGCATCCTTCTGTTCAGAGACTTAAGTAATCATAGTTAATAATGCAGCCATTCCACAGCCTGAAGAAGAGCTTTATAATGGGGGGGAGACCCAAGATTCCTGAGAGGCAGGTTATTTTCGAGAAGGATTTAAGGTTTTAGAGTTCTCAATGAAGCTTGAAATTCATCTTTTCCAGCTCACGTGGAGTTTCCTCTGAAGCTTGGCTGGGAGGTATAAAGAGAGAAAAACCAGTAGACTCACAGCTTCTCCCTGAGCCCTCAGAGCATGTAGCAATTACTCATCAGCGGTCCTAATCCTTACCTTGGCTTTAAATATTTTTTTTAGGGGCGCCTGGGTGGCTCAGTGGGTTAAAGCCTCTGCCTTCAGCTCGGGTCATGATCTCAGGGTCCTGGGATCGAGCCCCACATCGGCTTTCTGCTCAGCAGGGAGTCTGCTTCCCGCGCCCTCCCCCCCCACAGCCTGCCTCTCTGCTTACTTGTGGTCTCTCTCTGTGTGTCAAATAAAGAAATAAAATTAAAAAAAAAAAACTTAAAAAAAATAAATATTTTTTTAAACCATCCATCAGCTCCCATACTCTTTACGTTGTTAACACTGTATTTGGGGCCTCCTCCTTATTTGTTGATTCAATGAAAGGCACTAGTTGTTTTAAAAAAGAAGCAAATATTTTTACAAAACACTTCCTCATTCGTTCCCCCATGCATACATGCACACACAGGCCAAGCTAAGCCCCAGGTGTTCTCCCTCCTGGAGAATTAATTCAGGATTAGTTAATGATGTAGCTGGCAACTCAGCTGCTTGATGTTCGTGGGATAGGTTTGGCATCTTTCCTGTCCCCTGCATCCAGAAGGGGGTGCTGTGGTCCCCTGAGGGCGCCAGGGGCCTCTGTGTGTGTTAGCATGAGTATAAGCCCATGATCCAAAATGTGTGCGTCCTGCATCCGTGTCTAACCATGATGTATTTCTAAGTTCCCTTTTTCAAAGAAAGCCAGGATTTGTCACTCTACCCACCATGAGGGAGCAAGCCCACATTAAAACGGGGTTAGGATTGTGAGAACTTGGTTTACAGAAAATCAGGGAAGACTTTAGAACAGCTGGGTTTTTATAAAAATGAGACTCCCTAAGCCCACCTCAGTCCCTCATCGGCATAGCTGGGTGTCAGATGCAGGAACAGCCCTCTACTCGAGGTTCCTACGGGAGTCACATCCACACTGGAACTTACCGAGGCCTTACAGACCCCGATCTGAAAGGTCCCTTCGTGACGTCATCAGCAGATATTTCAAACAAGACTGTGGGATCAGATCAGTTTCCAGTCTTTGAGATACTACCACTCTTTGAGATAACTCTTGCTAACTGGTTCTTTAGGAGCCCACGACCCAAAGCCGGAAGCCTGGAGTTCTCATCCTAGCCCATCAGCTACAACATAGGCAGGTTAGTTCACCTCTTCAAACCTCACCAATGAGACTTGGGCAATTAGGGACAAGTGTGATTATAACACTGCAGCAGCTTCCAAAAAGCTTGCATATCCATCTGAGCTCACTGGAGTGCCAGGGATCAAACTGCGTGTGTGGGCAACAGTGATCTGAAGACTTCGTGACATGCTACAAACGTGAAGGCATAATGAGAATGTGGATGTGGTTTTAGAGCAAAGAAAAATCCTGTTTTACATCAAAATATCTATTGTATTACTGATAAAAGTTAGCTTGGAGGATGTGGTTTAGAAATATAGAAGCAATGGAATTTCTCATGCAGAATCCCGGAGCTGAACCCCAGGCAGCACGACACAAAACTGTAGGCTTCCTCCAATAAGGGCAGGGTTTTTCTGCCCAGCTCACCACTCAGCTCAAAGAGACCTAGGATCCTGCAGTTAGAAGATGAGCAGAACCCAAGAAGAAAGATGGAGGAGGAGGCACAGAGCTCAGTGGCTGCCCCCAAATTACCAGTCAAGTCTCCCCTGAGAAGAAAAGTGTGGGGAGGCAGAGCGGGGCCAAGATGAATTAACATCCCTTCATGTGGGTACTTTAGGGATACGTGTCATCTCAATCCTGAAGCGGTTTATTACAGGGAAGTTACTTACCATCTCTGCCCCAAAAATTCCTCAATACTTTTTTTTTTTTTTTTTTGGTTCTCTGTTCCCACTGTGTTTACCCATGATACCTGTGGTCAACCAGAAGTGGGACAGTATCTTTGACACCCCTAATACCAGCTACAGCTCCATTAGGGACCTTCTGGGACAGGCAGAGGGGATTTTTGCCCCCAAAGTTCCTGAGATGGGTCAGTACAGGACATTGTGTTCTTCATGGCCTTTCTGTAGTCAAGACAGAAACTGTAGATTCTCTTCTATTTCCTCAAATAGACTGAGATCTATTTCCAAGCCTCATTGACCAACATAACCTATTAGAAATTAGGCAATGAGCCGATGATATCATAGAGGCACCCCAACAATAAAAGGCCAACCGTAAGCTGTTCTACATTTGAACTTAACTCCTCTCAAAATATTGAACTACCAGGATCTCCAAAGCTCAAATCCCCTTACTAGTGAAGGTCTGGAGCGCCTGGGGTGGCTGAGTCCGATGAGCGTCCAACTCTTGATTTCAGCTCAGGTCATGATCTCAGGGTCATGAGATCGAGACCTTCTTCAGGCTCTGTTCTCAGTGGAGTGAGCCTGCTTGAGATTCTTTCTCTCCATCTCCCTCTGTCCCTCTCCCCACTTGTGCTCTCTCTCTCTCTAATAAATAAATTAATTTATTAATTTTGTTGTTGTTTAAAACAACAACAACAACAACAGCAAGTTAAGGTCCAAAGAAGTGAAAACAAAAAATAAAGTTTAAAGTTATGCTATCTCACCCACGATCAAGGTTAAGTTTAAAGTTATCACATTTCAATTTCTGAGTCTCTTTAGTCTCGGCAAGAGGAGCTCTTGGTATTCTGGGTGGGGGTGGGGTTCTCTCAGGGGCTAGAGTCAGGCTGTTTCCCGAAAAGGGGCCTTGGAGTTTGAATTAAGCTAATGACAAGTCTCTGATGTGCCCCGCTTTTTTTTTCTTTTTTATTACTATTTTTTAATTGTGGTAAAATACACATCACTTAAAATGTACTCTCTTAGCCACTTTGAAGTGTACAGTTCAGTGGTATTTTTTTTTTGAAGATTTTATTTATTTATTTGTCAGAGCGAGACAAGCAAGGGGAGCAGTAGGCAGAGGGCGAGGGAGAAGCAGGCTCCCCACTGACAAGGATCCCAGTACAGGGCTCCATCCCAGGACCCTGAGATCACGACCTGAGCTAAAGGCAGACATTTAACCGACTGAGCCGCAGGCGTCCCTACAGTTCAGTGGAGTTAAATACGTTCACACTACAGTGCAGCCATCACGGCCATCCATATCCAGAACTCTTTCCATCCTACAACACTGAAACTCTGTTCCCAGTAAACAGTAATTCCCATCCGTCCTCCCCCGGTTCCCAGCAGCCACCACTCTCCTGTCTGCTTCTGAGTCTGACTACGCACCATGTCTCTTATGACTGGAGTCATACAGTATTGGTCCCTTTGCAACCCACACATTTCAATCAGCATCATGTCCTCAAGCTTCACCCATGTTATAGCATGTGCCAGAATTCCCTTCCTTGTTAAGGCTGAACAACATTCCATTCTATACAGATACAACATTTTCTCTATTCTGTTTATCTCTCATCAAACCCTTGGGTTGATCCCACCTGTTGGCTGTCACCCTGGGTGGATGTGCCTCACTCTCTAAATTCATCAAAAGGTCCCAGCCACAGAGGAGATGATCACAGAACTATCGCCACATCATCAAATTAAGAAAGCGAGTCAACCCCCAATCCCAGAGAGGGTCAGAAGGGAAGGTTCCTCTTAGAAGATTCTTCTAAGGGAAGAATGGAAAATGGTTTTATTTGAAGTGCTCATCCGTCATTGCCAGGTGACCGTAAGCCACACAGATTTTCATCATGGGACCATGTCTGCCATATTCAGGGAAGACCAACTCCCCCTGGAAATGGTCTGCTCTGTCAGAGACATTACTGCCTTAAACACATGTTCATGGTTCAGACTAAGCTCACAATTAAAAAGGATTCTAAACAAGCATTTATTTTCTGCCTGAGAAGCTTAAAATGTGGACACCACCAGCAATGGCCAATGCTTCTGAGGACTGCGTAACAGAGAAGAAGACGAGGTGTTCGACCCAGCCTGTGCCCAGCATATAGACTGCAAAATGTCAGCCGCGCATCGGTTGAAAGGGGGCTCCTCCTAGGAGGCAAGCTGGTGGGGCAGGGGGCCTCAGATAATTAAAACTACCAGGCAAAGCATGAGGTTGAGCAATGCATTTGCTGAGTCTTGAAATCCTTATTTTGTTCCTTTGCAGAAGCACTGTGAGCATAATGAAAAGAATACAGCTTTAAGAACTAAGCTTCACCCCACCAGGCATTAACGGAGTCCAGAAACTATGTGAACAATCTTTCTTGACATCCCCAGGACGTTTATATCTGTCCGACGAGAAACCAGAGAGGGAAACATGTTAATTTTCTCAGCCTTTTGATAGCACGTATACAAGATCTCTTAGCCCCACAAAAAGCTCCAAATATCCTCTAGAACTTCAACTGCCTTAAAATATAGACTTGCATTTATCTTGGCCACATTAACGAGATCTGTTTGACCAATACATTTATATTTATGATGACTAAGGGCAGATTATGGTTGTTAAAATTTGTCCTTGGGACATGAAAACACTCCTCTGTCATTAATATATTTTGTAATATAAACTATGATGTCAGGTCAACGTAAAGGGTAAAAACGTTCCTAAAGTATGCACACATCATTTTTTAAAGCAATTGAGCCTAATGGAATAACAAAGGTCATCATAACAAACCATTACAGCCTTGGTCTTGGCAACTCTGGCCACAGAAGAATCTCCAAGAAACGATCATCATTCCTCCAATGTTATGGCATCCAGACGACAGGGATGGCTTGCAAATGAGTCATACAGGCTCAGATCCGCGGTAGCTATGTGAGCGCAGGACAATCAATTATTCATGTGTTTACAAAGAGCTTTCCCGGTTGATGTTAACCAGAGCTGCTTGCAAAGAAGAGCTCTCCAGCTGTCCTCGGCCATCCCGGGCCTCCAACTAACAAGCTGCTTTAATTGCTGGGCAAGTCATCTGGAAGGTGCCCCTCCCCTAGACCAAGTAAACACCATCCCTTGGAAACTTCATTAGGCGTAAAAATGTTAATCGGTAATAATTATGACAATACTTTATTTTCAGTGCTCCCAGCAAATTCCAAAGAGAGAGAGAGAAGTTAGCCTTGACTTACATCCTACAGGGCTGCCCCAGGACTGGAGTCTGGACTACTAGGGTTGGTAGAGGGCATAGAGCAGGAAGTGAAGGGAAGGAATCAGAGGCTGTGGGCTTCAGGAGGGAGGTAGGAGGAAGAGCCATCTGGAATGTTCTGTGATGGGAGGACCACCAAGAGTAGGTAGATTAGGTTGGTCAACAGCCAAACTTGACTGAGCTTGATGTACCCACCAAAATCAGCCTTGGGAGAAGTTAGATGAGAAGATACTTCTCAGCCCCTTTTGTTACTACAGCCTGTCCAGGAAGACTAATAATAGGATTAGGGCAACTCCTCTTCCTGAGCTAGGCCGAAGAGGACGGGACCAAATGGCCCCACAGTCCCCTATCAGCTGTGTTTTGAGGGAATACAGGATCATAGTCAAAGCCGTTGCAGGGGCCTCTCCCTCCAAAGACAGTGCATTCAAAGCAAAGGGTACCTCCGGTGCCCTTCTATTATCCCAATTCCAAGAGCCTTTGTTAAATCCTTCAACCAGATTCTTCCCCTTGCTTGACACTGGGCAACTTCAGACCCTATCATAAGTCACTTGCCCACTTCTAAGAAAGTGGTAGAAGCAAAGAGTGTTCTTGTAGATAGAAGATCATGGGATAAAGTGAGAATGTAAGTCTGGCCAGGGGCAATAGGATCGCTGGGCTAGTTCTTCTTGATACAGTGGGACGCAGCTCTAGGTAACAAGATGCGAGGGAAAGGTACAGCTAGCACTTGGGAAGACAGCGCCCCTCCCTGGTGCATCAAGCATCTTGGAGAACTTGCGTGGTATTGTTGTAAGGCCAAGACTAGACTCTGTGTTCACCCCCTCAACCCTGACCCACCCCCTCCATTCATGAATGCAGATTTGGAAAATGAGTCCAAAGAAAAGGAACGCATCTCTGCAAGGCCCGTATTAGGAGAGCTGGTCTAAGGTGTCCTCTCCATTCCTCCTTTAACCTTTTATGTCTCCGTCCAGGGACAAGGGAGAAGACAAGAGGAAGCATCCCACCAAGAGGCCTCCTTCATGTGACTGGGGGCTCTTCTAACTTCCTCAGCCTTCTCATGAGGCCATGTCTCCCGCTCGTCGTGATTCCTTGTCCTGGCTGGTGCTCCCTTGGGAGAGCTGGAGGTCAGAACGGGTTTCTCAGGAGGGGGTCAGTTAGGAGTTTGGAGGAGACAGAATTCTTTGATGCAGGTCCCACGACTCCAGTGAGTTGCTAGGCCTTTGAAGAAATCCTAAAGGGAGGCATGCAGGATTTCCCAGAGTTATTGGTCCATGGAATTCTTTCATACGAGCATCCCTCCAGGCAAAGGTCCAGAATTTCATGGGCCAACAAAACCTAGGGAAATGTAGTGTTAGGGTACGGCCCCAATGCCCTGGTTAGAGCTCCAATTTTTCATACTATCAGAGTTCTGGGGACACGGGCTCGGAGCTCCAGCCTGCCATCACTGCTGGGGACAGCCTCACAGATAGTTTCCCAAAGTCACAAGCTGGCCTGTCCTACCAAACGGGCAGCCCCCAACATGCACACCTCCTCATCTGCCCCCACCCCACTCCCAAGGGCAGAAAGACAGGAGGAGGATCTCTCATTGCCAGACAACTGCCTGGTTTCTATCAGGCCGAACCTGATTCTTTTCTGCCCTTGTGTGGATAAGTCGCTGCTCTCTCTCCTGGTTGTGAAGCTCCAATTTTTTCTCTGGAACAGCCATGAAAGTGAGCCTTCGAGCCTTCTGCCCGGTGGAGCCTTTGCCACCTCTTTGTTTCAGGATCTCCAGCTCTGGGCTGGTGACCCTCTGCTGTGATCACAGCACAAAGTCGCCACCCAGAATGAAACATGACCTCCACCAAGAGTGGACATTTCGGCCTGACCTCAGATGTCCATCACCCACAGCTGTTAAGACCTTTCTGAGGGTCTGTGATTGTCTATATTCCTGATCTGCTATTTCGAGTGGAAACTGTGCAAATGTTCAGAATCCAAAATAAACGAGACATCAGCCCGGCCTTTGGCATGAACCAACTCATTAAATATAAAATAAACACAAGTAAATGGCTTTTAAATCTCCCTGACAGAAAGCTTGGCAACTACTCGGAGATTCTGGGGGTCGTTGGAACTTCTCTGTCCAGACGGGAATCTTCCTCACACTCCGAGGGGCAGAAGGGGACTCCCGACAAATGATGGTATCCCGGTACCACCCCTCCCAATTTGATGCACGCTCTGTACTGCAGACAAGGACAGGGTCTGCGAGAAGGATGGCCTGTGACACAGAACGGGTCACTGGGGAATCGGACATGACTATTTACAAAGGGTTAGGAATTCAGGTTGAAGGCATTCAGCTTGCCGCCAATGACAAATCTCCAGGAACTGCCACCAAACCAACCCTGAGTTTCTCACTGCTGTCTCTCCCTTGGTTGCCCTGAGTTCATACTCACCTGGTTTCTTAAATCCTGTGTGCATTCTGCCATGGGGTCCCAAGGTCCCCTTAGGAATGTGACTTGCTGAACTCTGATTTTTGCCTCTATCTGTAGTTTCAGCATAAAGTGGATTTATCGTGGAAAGTGATGGGCCAGATTACCTGACGGATTGTTTTCATTCTCCACATCACGCCAAGTGTGCAAAACACAAATTGCAAGAATTCACCAACCAGAAAACAGAGACATAGGCACCTGTTTGCTTCTAATGTTACCTCAGAGCTAGGCTAGATTCCAATGATTACTCACCTCTTTTATAAAACCGACGTGGAAAATGCACAGCTTTTGGTAAAAAGCATGTTCCCTTGACAGCCCGTCAAAGATGGGTGTTCGCCTGGGGAAGCCGCATGTGAGCAGGTCCGTTTGTAAGAGACCCGGGTCTGGTCAGGTGGCAGAATTATTGGCTTTGCCCATTCACATCAGTCAGCTTCAGAGTCTGATTTCTGTGCCAAGAAGTTAGTAATATCCAAAACTAGTGAAAGTAGCTTCCATTTACTTACAGTTTGGGAACATTTTTTCATGATTTGGTCATCTCCTAAGGACAAAATGCCAGTGAAAGAAATGGTTCACCAACTTAGAGTTAAATCATTGGATCAGTAGAAAGATTAGATTTTTGTTTGTTTGAAGATTTTATTTATTTATTTGACACACAGAGAGAGATCACAAGTAGGCAGAGAGGTAGGCAGACAGAGAGGGGGAAGCAGGCTCCCTACTGAGCAGAGAGCCCAATACAGGACTCGATCCCAGGACCCTGAGACCATAACCTAAGCCAAAGACAGAGGCTTAACCCACTGAGCCACCCAGACACCCTAGATGTTGTTTTTTTTTTAATTTTTTTAAAGATATATTTTATTTATTTGACAGAGAGAAAGATAGAGAGAGGTCACACGTAGGCAGAGAGGCAGGCAGAGAGAGAGGAGGAAGCAGGCTCCCTGCTGAGCAGAGAGCCCAATGCGGGGCTCGATCCCAGGACCCTGAGACCATGACCTGAGCCAAAGGCAGAGGCCTTAACCCACTGAGCCACCGAGGTGCCCCTAGATGTTGTTTTTTAGTAAACTAGAACATGCTTTCTTTTTCTCCTTTGAAAGGTTTTCAGTGGTTTATTTCAAATCACAAAATCACATTTCTTCTCATCCGTGGCCTCCAGAACTTTCTCACCTTGAATTTGAGGACGCGTAGCTGGTCATGAACTAAGGTGGCGTGCCAGTCATGAGTTGATGGGACAAGCAAGGATCCCGGAGGGCTTTGTGACAACACAGCCATCCTCCTGAGAGCTTTTAAGAAATAAAATATTTACAGCTGAGAAGGAGAGAGCACCTGGAGGGTACCCCCACTTCCTTTAAAAAAAAAAAAAAAAGTTCAGAGATGGAAAATTAAAACCCATCCACTGGTATTTTTTCAACGTTTTCCACAGCATGGGCTGAGCTACCACTCACCACCACTAGGTGGCATCCTCTTCTGGCCCCTTCTTTTGGCTCTTCCGCTAATAGGGACCCCATCATTTCCCTGGCAACATTAAACAGCCTCTCAGACAACATCAAACTAGGGGTCTTTCCCCCTCTAGTGCTACTGTCCACTCTCCTATGTTGGGAAAGCTTTGGGATTACTAATAAGATGTATTGATATTTTGTTGCAAGGCAGGGAAGTTTTTGTCTTGCTTTTCACATGTTCCATATCAGAGTCTGACAGCAATGCTGCTCTGAGCTGACTTCCTACCCTGACATGCCTGTTGCTCTCCAGCCCAGAGATACCAGATGCTACGAAGGATCCATCAAACCTGCGCAGACATTGTCTGAGGAGCAAGGTCCAAGATGACCCCTGGAAAATTAACATCTCGATTGTTTCCCAAAGGTCAGGCTCTTTCTGCCTTCTCAAAAGCTAGTCTAGGGCTTGAGGAGAAAAGCGATGTGACCCTCCAGCCTTATCTGGGGAGCTAGTCTGTGTCCATCGCATTTTTCCAGAACATTCCCCTCACCTGCCCACTCTTCCTCTTGCTCTTCTCTTCTCTTTCCCTACGGAGCGGGAATGAGATGATGGAGCTTAGCCCTCTGAATAGGTAAATGGAAAAGGAGGAGCACAGATCCCACAGTCACCGTTACAAAAGGGGTTTTCAGAATTTTCTCGTCATTTAAGCGACTTACTGAAGTCCTCTTAAGTTCTCATGACTACGTTTCTTTGCTTTACACAAAGGCACTGTGTGTACAAGGAAGGGGGGGCACTGAGGCACCAGGAAGTCCAAAAGACAAAATGCTTGGAAGTCACAGACCTAAAAAAAAATGCTGAGGCGTCAGTTCAGAGCTTCGCTTCCAGTGTTGACAATTTTTGAGGACATTTTTTCAAGGGTATCTGACATTCCAGAACACGATTCCTACTCCTAGCCCAACAGGTACACAGGGTCTCCCACTTCGATGGTCCCTGTGCTTTCCAGAACAAAATACTGCCCGAAGAGAGGTGATTTTCCATACAGCTTCTGCTCAGAAGGGTCACACAGACGATAGCTGCAGTAGGAGAAAGATCACCGTGAGTCACAGCCGAACAGGCAGGAGGAAGAGCTCCAACAGCCAGGATTCCTTCCCGGCTAAGGTAAATGTCCACCCCCAGAGGGCCACCAGGGGGCACCATTCCCACCAAACAACAGAGGAGCGCCTCCTGGGGTTGTGCAGGAGCAGCCTGCCTGCAGGCACAAACTACAGAAGAGCCCCCCAGGGCCAGACGCCCACATCTTTCCTCCATGGAATGTTCCCATTTGCAGCATTAAGCAATAAGGTACTTGAGAGGTTTAGACACACGTTACCACCTTTCTTCTTCCTAGACATCCCTCCTCAGTAGGACCAGCATCCCCATCAGTGCCCTAGGCTTGGAGCCCCGGAAGCCTGCAGTACCCCCTCCCCACCTCACTCTCCACCGCTTGTCCACAGTTGCCAAGTCCTGCCCCACATCACTGGATCTGCTCGCAAGGCTACCACCTTGCTTCCACTTGGACCACTGTGACAACTTGTGAACCGACCTCTTCTCCTCATTCTCCGCTTCCCGGCTCCCAGTTCACTGTTGGTGCTACACTATATGATGTTCTTAGTTTTGCTCTGGTCTTAATCATGCATAAGCTCGGACACTCTCGATGGCTCCCCAGTGCCTACAGAATAACATTCCAGCCCTTCAGCAGGGCATGCAAGGCTCGCGACCTGGCCCCAGCAGCTTTTTCAAACCTGTCACCCTCTGCCCCTTACCTGCACCTGTGTCGTTCTCCACTGGATCCTTCAAAGTCCTTTTATCTTGCTTTGTACTTGGCTGGCTCCCGTGAGATGCCCCTCTTCCATTTCCCCATGTGTTAAAATTCTACCTCGCCCTCCAGGTCCAACTCAAATGCCCCATTTCGTAGAAAGGAAGCCCAGGAGCCCCCAGCCAGGAGTAATTTTCCCATCCTCAGGGTGTCCCTGCCTAGCCCGGGAACACTCCCATGCCCTGTCCTGTAGTCAGGGCACACGTCTGTCCGTCTGCAAGACAGAGGGTCCCTGGAGAGCAGCAGTGGTGACGAACTCTGTGGCACTGCTCCCACGCAGCACGGGACCCCACACGTCCCCAGTGACCCACAACCATTCGTCGAAGGATGAATGCGTGAGTGACTAAAAGCCTCTAGCAGAACCAGCACGAACATCTTTGCCCAGCAGAAAACACCAGCAGCCCCAGGTAGAGTGAGTGGGAACAACATGGCGACATTCTCCCACCCCCAGGCCCCCCACCCAAGAGCAAGTTTTCCTTCAGTATCTCAACAAAGCTAGCTCCAACGTTATATCGTCTTCCTGTTTCAAACACTTATATAGAAAGTCTTCATTTCATTCTACAGTGCTTTAAAAGGAAAAAGAAAGAAAAGAAAAGAAAGCTTGCATGGCCTCCCGGTCCTTATTTTGTTCTTTGCATCAGAAACCGGAGCTGATCAAATCCAGAGGCTCCTTCCGGGACCCTTGGCTCCTCGCCAGGATGCAGGTGCCCTGCCGGGTCCTGGTCCCCGGTCCCTGCGGCCTCCCTGAGCCTGCTACAGAGCCTGGCCCACTGTGGCCTCTGCTACAAGGTCGGCTGAACAAACAAATGAGCAATGGGCGGATGGGTGAGGGCCAGGAGCCGCTGCTCCAGGCTGCCCTGCCTCACCCTGAGTACTCCCCCCGCCCCGCTCCCCCCTGCCCGCCGCCGCAAGCTCAGCAGTCAAGTCCCTGCAATGACCTTGGACCCTGGGAGCCCAGGTGCCTCCCTCACCTGCCTCTCCCATCAACACACAACACCAGCGACATTTTAGGGTCTGTGTCTGTCAGAGAGGACCGGAGTCCTGTAGCCTGATTCCCCAACTCCGATTATCGGGGGGTGGGGTCGGAGGGGGCCCTGGAAGTTCTGAAGGATTCACACGCAATCTCCTAATCCTTACAAACAAGCCTAGGTGAGAATGTGACTTCTCTCCATTTCACAGCTGAGTCTCGGACCAGGAACCAGCGTGCCCCAGAGCACAGATCCCAGTGGTCAGGCGGGGTCTGGCCACTGCACCCACAGTCACCAGCTTCTGGCATATTTACATGCCTTATTCTGATCAGGGATGTGATTGATCCCTGGCCATCTCCGTACCACCTGGGGACACGCACAGAGCAGGGAAGAACCGAGCAGGCTACTATTAGTTCTTGTACACGGGGCAGGCCACTCGTGGGTTCCACCTGCCTGTTCCCATCAACTGCCCACAGAGACTCCCCCAGCCCCTTCCAGCCCAGTCCCTTAAACAGCGCAAAGTGGGGCGAATGAGTTGGTTTGTAGGACCGCAGACTTGGTCACCTGGTTCGCAGGTGGCAGGCCATTTCGCGGCCTCGGAAGAGAAACTCGGGAAACTCTGTGGCTGCAGGGAGCCAGCTGTCTGCCAGGCCTGCCTTCCCCTACAAGCCTCCCCAGCCCTCGCCCCCTGCAGGCTCTCGGAAGCCCCCATTAACGAGATCATCGGCGACCCCTCGTGGGGATAAGCGGGTACTGCGAGCGCTCTGCGAATGCCCCGTGCACAGGAAGCTCTCTGTTCGACAGACTGCAAACAGTCCTAGCTTTCCGGGATCATCTAGGATTTTGTTCAAAGATAATTAATAAATTACAAACTCATTTAAAAGCTACTTTCTTAATGAATTTTCCTTTTCAATGAATAGGAAACATACAACCACTCTAATGAACAGGAGGGCCAAGCCACTTTGCTGCATTTACACAGCGGTCTCCAGCCTGGAAGGGTGCGGTGGGAGCGGAAACACCACCTATAAAGCCCTGCCCACCGTGAGGGCTGCTCATCATTTACTCTGCCTGGTCTCCTCGGTTACTGGTCAAAGCCCTAGGCCATGACGACAAGCAGGGTCTCTCTCTGGTCACCGCTGTGTCCCCGCCTTGGGGCACAGACGACTTCTGAGGCCTCACAAACCCACTAACCTGATGGCCAGGTTAAGAATGAAACAGTCCTGTGAAGGCAGCTCAGGGGAGAGAAGCCCTAGAGGCTGGGCAGATCTGGGTTGGTCTAATTTCAGAAAACAGAGAGAAGTAGCTTCTGGCTTCTCCCTCTCCCAGATGGTATCAAGTTCATAGACTATCAACAACGAGAGCCTACGTGGGCATTGTATACAATATTTTTATCACCTATTTTTTAAAATCACATTTATTGCCTTATTCTGATCAGCCAGGAGAGGTATTATTAGCCCAGTGTTTACCATTAAGGAAACTGAAGCATCGAGAAGCTAAGTGGCTTGCTGAGGTCACCCAAGCAGCTGGTGACAGAGCCAGACGGGGCTGGGGGTGTCTGGTCCTCCCCCAGGAGTATCACTATAGCTTTCACACAGCCTAACACAAGGGGCAAATGTCCTTCATGTCAAAGTGTTCATGTGTCCAACAAAATTTTTGCATCTACAAAGCAAACATGCTCTCCTCTTTCTATTAGGAGCCAGACGTTGGGGAAGCAGCAGTGAGAGGCTCCCACCACTCTAAGCCCTAGTGAACAGTGTGGAAATCACTCTCCCTTATTAAGGAAAAGACTGGGGGCGTCTGGGTGGCTCGGTCGGTTGAGCGGACAACTCTTGGTTTCAGCTCAGGTCATGATCTCAGGGTCATGGGACTGAGTTCCGTGTCGGGCTCTGCACTCAGAGTGGGGTCTGCTTGAGCTTCTCTCTCCCTGTCCCTCTCTCTCCCCCTCTCTAAAATAAAATAAATAAACAAAATCTTGAAAGACAGAAAGGAAGGAGGGAAGAAAGAAAGAAAGGAAGAAACGAAAGAGGGAGGGAGGGAGAGGGGGGGAAAGGAAGGAAAGAAAGAATCATTCCATCTTCCTATTTTCCCAGGAGCCAGCAGACCTCCCCGGTGCTGCCCACGGCAAGGACCTTATAGACAAAGGCTCCCCGGAGCCTCCCGCCTGCAGACATTCAGCAGTCACAGACGTATTACTTTTTCTCTCATTGCTCTGCCGCCCCGCACTTGGCCTGCAAGCAAGAGGCTTCAGTGGATAAGGCTGGCAGAGGTCTCCCTTGCGTTCTCGAAGCAGCACAGCCCCTGGGCACCTGAGGACACAGGAAAATGGAAAGCAGTGTGGCCCTGAGCCCCTTGCCTGAGAAGAGAGGTGTTCTGCACACTGCTGTTTGCTTCGCTGCCCATGATTTACGCCGCGAGACCCAGCCTTTCTCTTCCGGATTTATGGCTACCTGTCCTGGGGAGAGCATAAATCACTACATCTATGGCCATTTCTATCTCCATAAGAGATCGGAGGAGGCCCCTAGCCTGGCCACCCTGTCTCCTGGGCTATTAGGAGCCAGTAGGGTGCGACTGCGGGACGGCAGAAAGCCTGCGGGTTATCGGGGGGGCTGTGCTGGCTTCCTGTGACCCCCATCTGCTTGCCCTCGCTCTGTGTTTGGGTCCATGATCCTCATTCTAGAAACACAGCTTCCCGATGGACGCGAGCACAAAAGACTCAGGGGATGGGTCTGAACACCCGAGTGCTTTCAAGGGCGGGTTCCTGCGGAGACATTAAGTCCAGGGTAACCGAGTCACATGTTGTGGGGAGAGACGGGTCAGATCCCAAAATCACTCAGCGGGTTTGCACACAGAATCATCCAGATCTGTCCCACCCAGCTTATGTCGGAGGGAAGAACACCCTGGCCTGCGAGAGGGGGAGCAGCTGGTGAGCACAGGGTTCCTGACTCCCAGGACGGGGCTCCCCCCCACCTGCCCTTCTCCTAGCAGCTCCTCTGTGGCAACAGGAGGTAGGAAGGAGGTAGGAAGACCACATTCTGCTTTGTTCCGACGGGGAGTGAGAGCATTTGAGGAATAGCTGGTCTGTCATCGCCGCTTCTCAAAACCCTGCTCCCCTGACTAATGTTCCAACACACATAGGAGTGTTACAATTCCCAGACACGCGAACAAGTTAGAAGAATTTTATAGCAAACACCCATTTACCAACCCCCTGCACTCTACCCATGATACTTTTTTTTAAAAGATTATTTATTTATTTATTTGACAGACTGAGAGAGAGAGTAGGCAAATGAGCAGAAGCAGGGGGGAGAAGCAGGCTTCCTGCTGAGC
Source organism: Neogale vison (assembly GCF_020171115.1). Lineage (NCBI taxonomy): Eukaryota > Metazoa > Chordata > Mammalia > Carnivora > Mustelidae > Neogale > Neogale vison. The sequence goes on from NC_058100.1 coordinate 11,396,303, forward strand.
CAGGAGCCTGATGTGGGGCTCAGTCCCAGCACCCTGGGAACATGGTCTGAGCTGAAGGCAGTGACTTAACTGACTGAGCCACCCAGGCACCCAACTACCCAAAACACTTAATAACACTTCCTTGATCACATTTATATCCATCCATCAATGCATTATAATTTTTTGGCATTTCCAAATAACTCACGGACATCCGTGGACTTCATCTCTAAACAGTTCAGCTGGTACATCATCCCCCTAGAGTTAAAATTTTCCATACTTTTTTTTTGGATGGGGGAGATGTTCATGGAGTGAAATGTACAAAACTCAAATGTTTTGTCATAATAAGTTCTTAATATGAAGTAATAAAATCAAGTGAAAACAAGAAAGTGAATTCGCATTGTTTTGAGGACTGAGAAATACACAGCACCCCTGAAAATGATGAGATTTGCCTAAGGCTGGTCTGCACCGTCTCTTGGAATGTTCTGGCAAATCCATGCTGAGGGGTGGGGACCCACGTGGAAAGCAGCCATTTGCTTTTCAGTTCAAGAATGCCTCTCCTTAAGCCCCCTCCACCCAGCTTGTCTGGCTTTACTCCCGACCAGCTTCTCGGCCTTGTGGCCTGGCCCTCATGAAGGACATCCGTCTTCCCAGTCTATGGGTGCTGGCTTCTGGGGGCAGGCCCAGAGCCTCATGCCTGGGGGGATTTGCTGGCTGGGACAACAGCCATCTACCCCAGGGCTTCAGCCGGCCCAGGAATGGCCAGATGGGAGCTTTTGGAACAGCAAAATTGGCAGAAAAAGACAGGTGTTGATCAAAGGAAACTATGATTGGGCCAAAGAAGGCTAGGAGGTTTGTGAGAGAGGATGGGGGCGTGGGGGTGAGCACTGGGGCGGGGGCAGGCGGCAGGACTCACATTCCAGGGCAGTGAGTCTGGTCACACAGACCCCCTCACTGTGCTCTCCCACGACGGTTTTGGAGCCAGATGGCACCAACTGCCTTTCTGCCCAAGCCTTCTGGGGCTTTGCCTGAAGCAGCCGCCACTGCGCTCCATGCCTTCCCCTCCCCCTCTCTTAGAGCTTCCGGGGACACACGTCAGGGCTGAGGGGCTCGGGAGCTGCAGCAAGGAGACCCGACAGCCCCCCTCCAGCTCCACAGTGGGCAGATACCACCACGGCAGCGCTCAGGTCCTGAACTGCCCTTCTAGCAAAAGTAACACAGCTGATTGCAGAAAGTCTAAAGATTACATATAAGAATATATAGATTTGCCCCTAATTCCATTATCACAAGAGCATCTCCATTAACATTTTGGTTTATAAACTTTCAGACCTTTATCACTCATATGCATTTGTATATTTTAAAAAATAAAATCAGTGGCTGCCTGGGGCCTCAGTCAGTTGAGCATCCAACTCTTGGTTTAGGCTCAGGTCATGATGTCAGGGTCCTGGGATGGAGACCGAAGTCCGGCCCCGTGCTAGGCGTGGAGCCTGCTTGAGATTCTCTCTCCCTCTCCTTCTGCCCTGTCCTCTGCTCGCTCGCTCTCTCTCAAATACATAAATAAATCTTTAATAAAAAAAAAAACTAAAAAGCAAAATCAAATTAAAAAAATACTATACATGCTATTTTGTAATCAGCTTTTAAGAATCCATGTTACTGGGATGCCTGGGAGGCTCGGTCAGTAAGCAGCTGCGTTCAGCTCAGGTCATGATCCCAGGGTCCTGGGATCGAGTCCTTGCTTGGCAGGGAGCCTGCTTCTCGCTCTGCTTCTGCCTGCCACTCTGCCTGCCTGGGCCCTCTCCTTTCTCTCTGACAAATAAATAAATAAATCCTTTAAAAAATAAATAAAATAAAATAAAAATCCACATTACTTTAACTATCTTTCTATGCAATCTAAACTTGTTCTCTGTAATTGTATCTTTCACTTAAAATTTCTTTTATTTTTTATTATGAGTATTTTAGAGTAAACATAAAAGTAGAAATGCTGCAATGAATCCCCCTGTAATTATCCCCCAGATTCTGTTAATCAAGGTTTGACATATTTTTCCATGTGACCTTTGTTTGTTGTTGTTGTTAGAATAATATACAGCACAGTCCAGACACTTCCCTACTTATTTCAACACCCCTCCCCAAAATATATGGGGGAAATTCTTCCATCACAATGCCATTATCACACCTAACAGGTTTTTAGTATCATCTAATACTTACTTCATAATATAATTTGCCAAAATACCTCAGCAACGCATTTCTTAGTGGGTTGGCTTGAATCGTGAACTCCAGATGAAAAATCAAACGATCTGTGCCAGCAGGCCCTGTAGGAACCACAGCCCCCCGGAATCCTGCCCAAGTTACCCAGTCACTGGGACCCCCTGCAGCTTGAACACTGTTGGTGCTATTTTCACAGCTTCTAGAGAGATCCTGCTGCCTAGTCCTACCTCTTCAGGGTCTCCAGCGGCTCCTTCCTGCTCATGACGCCGGTGTCCGGGTCCACCGTCGTTAAAATGCACCTGGACACACACACACACACACACACACACAACATCATACAAGGGGCAGAGAGGACTAGCCTTGGCCCGCCCCTCCCTCTCCTGGCCAGGGCTGGAGGAGCTTTACCTGGAACAAGCCATTATTCTTTTCATTATCACGTCACCAATAAGCAGCTCATCCCACGAATCCTAGGGGACAAACCACAAAATTCCTCTGAGCCCTTCTGAGACCTCGCCCTGACCATGTAGGGACTTCACGTGACATGCCGCCCAATGGAGCCACGTACACCCAAGATGGCAGACGTTTACGTCAGCCCTGAGAAGCCCCACACACTCCTGTCCCCTCTTGGCCTGTGACATGTCTGTTCATCTTCCTGACGTGAAAGGCTCTTTCCTCTCCTACTGGTCACACTGTGGTGGAAACGTCCCCCACCCCTGACAGATGCCACTGGGCTTGAGGAGGTGGGAATGGAAGGCTTGGGGCCCCCAGAGGGCATGGGAGACAGAGAGAAAGGGCTTGGAGGGGGATTGCCCTAACCTGTTCTTGTCCTCCTCCTCTGGGGATTTAGACCCTGAGGGTACTGGTAGGTTTACCTTGCATCTCCCCTGGCAGAAGTTTTATGGAAAAGATAGGATTTGAATAGAACCTTCCAGAACAGAGACTTTAGAAGGCACAAAAGACGGGTCAGGAGACTCAGGGAAAGATGAGAAGGAAGACAAGGAGGAGACAAAGGACGTCTGATCATAGCCCTGAACTTCTTACTGTGGCAGAGAGTCGCAGGCTGCCTGAGACAAAAATTCTTAAATTAAAACCAACCTGCCCGGGCCTTTGTTGGTCACAAGCCAGAAAGAGACTTGCAGACTCAGAATTTTAACTCTAAGAGTGTGTATCATTCTTGCTATTATGTATTACAGGGTTTTTTTTTTAAGATTTTATTTATTTATTTGACAGAGATCACAGTAGGCAGAGAGGCAGGCAGAGGGAGAGGCAGAAGCAGGCGCACTGGCCGAGCAGAGAGCCCGACACGGGGCTCGATCCCAGGATCCCGGGATCATGACCCGAGCCAAAGGCAGAGGCTTTAACCCACTGAGCCACCCGGGCACCCCCTATGTATTACAGTTTTTAATCATAAAGTGGGGCTTTGAACTGTTGGTGTCACAAGGGTCCAAAAAAACTGCGCCCGAACTGGAGCAACCCCAGCCTGTTCTGTGTGTGTCTGTCCACCAGGGGGCACTGTGGTTATTAAAAAACATAAAAGATCCAAAAAGAGAAATGTGGGTTCCTTTATTATCCATCAAAGAAGTATTTCCAGAGCCCCTTTCAGGTACACCAGAAATGGCTGAGGGCTGAGTCACAGATAAATAAGGTTTAAAAAAAAAAAAAAAGTCCACCATAAGGAAAGCCAGAGATGTAAATGGGTGTAAGGCCTGAGCCTTGAGATGCTTGGAGCCTGAGCAGACCGTTGGGAGCCAGCATCTCCCATCCAGTCTGAGTCAGTCACACCCCAGGGTCACCTACCACCCTGCACTCACCATCCTCCTGGCCTGCGCACAATCTGTTCACCTGGGACTGTGATCTCCTTGGAAGAAGCAGCGTGTTTCTTCAACCCTGTTTTTCCACGTGTCTATACACAGTGCACCGGACACGGGGGCACCAGCTCACAGCGTAATGAGACACGCCGGGACACAATGAGCTCAGCCAGTGTCATGTCAACATCTGACTTAAAGTGCGAAATGTTCCCGGTGAGGGAGCGCTCAGAGTTGGAAGGAAATGAAGGCTTCCAGAACAAGATTCAGTTCAAACGAATCCAAACCAGAGGTCCTACTCTGGGCCATCTCCTCCGCACTCAGATTCATCGACAACTGACCATCTCGGAACTCTGGGGTAGGAAACGTCATCAAGACCCAGGGCTCAGGGATCACAGGGGGAAAGAAGCTTAAGTCGGTCATAGCTGGGGGAATGCCTGAGCCAGGCCCCTTCGCTCTGACTGTTGGACAGAAACCCTCCCCCACCTCTCTGTGACACTCTGTGCCTACGAGCTTTTCCGCAGATTACGGACCTTGATTCTGACAGCTGCCCTAGGGGACGGGCCAGCTGAAATCATCAGCATTTAACATGTGCAGGAAGCAGAGGCCTCAAGGGTACAAGGATCTGTCCAGGGTCACACCGCCACTTAGTGAAGCAGGTGGGTTCACATCTGGTGCCCCAACCTCATGCACACCCCCTGCAATGCTCAGAGTTCCTTTGGCCTCTGGTACACTCTGGTTCAAGACCCAGCTCCTCCACTTCTTGCCATGGGGTAGCCCGGGGTGAGCTGGCTCACCTCCCCGGGCCTCTCCACCCCCCCACGATAAAACGGGATTGATGACTTCACCTTCCTGGGCTGCAAAGCACAGTGTGAGCATTAAATGGAAACCCTCCCGCTCCTTTCTCTTCCCCGAGAAGGAAAACCCTCCGGAGAAACTGCTTTACTGGCCACAGCTGGGGCGAGATGAGGATCAGGGAGATGGTCAAAGGCAGCCCACACTGATTTTTCCCTCTTGCCTGAGTCCGGCTGAACTGTGCCAGACGTGAGCGAGGGCCGACGAGCTCCCTCGTCACAGCGGACCACGGAGAGACAGCCCAGTCCCGGCTCCCAGGGAGACAGTGCGTGTCCGGCCTCACACTTGGAGCTGACCTGCCATCTTTGGAAGACTTGATGTGCTCAGAGCACTTTACATAAGGAGGGGGTCTGGGGGCCCATCCATTGCCCTCCACTGCCTGACACAGCATTTATACTTTTCATAAGTTACCCTAGCCAAATTGGTCCTTTTTTTTTTTTTAAGGTTTTATTTATTTATCTGACAGAGAGAGAAAGATCACAAGTAGGCAGAGAGGCAGAGAGAGAAAGGAGGAAGCAGGCTCCCCACTGAGCAGAGAGCCTGATGCGGGGCTCGATCCCAAGACCCTGGGATCACACGTGAGCTGAAGGCATCATTGAGCCATCCAGGCCCCCCATATTGGTCCTTTAATAAGCCTGCAAGGTAATCCTGGGCAGAAAGGATCACCTCATTCTCCATGCAGGTAAAGGAGCCTTAGAGGGAGCGCACAGGGTCCTACAGAGGCCAGCGAGGAAGCTGATGGCCCACCTCAAAGCCTCGGGTTTGCGTGTGAGCCTCAAATTCCTAGACTGCTTCTTTGAGCACACGTAGCTGCCTCCTCACAGCATGACAGAAAGCCAGAATCCATTCCCTTGAGTAGAAGGGATTAAAACACAGTCACATGGATTTGGTTCTGCCCCTGCCCATCCCCTCCGCTTTCCATCTAGAAACATGGACCATCCGAACTCTAGAATTCCCATCTGAGAGCTAGTGTCTGTCGAGTACCCACAGATGGGTACTTGGTACTGTGCTTGGTCCCCAAGCCCCCAGACCACCAACCTCTGCCTTCATGGCTGACGAGGGAGAGAACCCAACGAAATGTCCAAAGACAAGGACAAAGGTAAGTCTGCCACCAGCACCATGTCACGTTGTGGGAACCCTCCACGCTAAGCCACAGCTAGACATCTGAGCGCAGGTCAAAGGTGGCACTGGAAGAATTTTAGGGCAGCGCCATCCAGCCTGGGGGCTCTGCTCCTAATCCCCCCACCCCTGCAGCAGCCATACTGTAAATGCCTGTCTTCTCCTGGGGCCATCGACTAAACAGGAAAGCCAGCTTCAACAAGACATGAACACACCAGCCTCTGATCCATGGCCCACACATGTCATGTATTTTATGCCACATAAAGCTGGCTGGAAAACTACTCTAGCTACCGGGAACTGTCGTTAGAAGTCGCAGACCCAGAACCGCCCCCTGACACCAGCATGTCCTTTGCACATTTGTACATCCGCCTTCCCTGCAGAAGTCTGTCCTGATCAGATGCTCCAATTCAAAACTCTAAATTGTCTAGCATACAACCAATAATTAATGAATTCTTCAATAATCTAATGCAACGTCAGAGACTCCTATACCCTAAAAAAAAAAAAAAAAGTTAAATGCAAGGAAAGGGACAAGGAAGGTATCCTGTTACTTCGGCATAGACACCACATCCTGAAATTACGATATTGGGCCTGAAGTTAGTCACTTTAACTTTCTTCTCCAGCCTGGAGTTGAGATCTGCCAACGATGCCTCAGACAGGATCAAGAATGGGCTGGCATCGGAGTACGCAATCTGGTAAGGAAATAGAAAGGGTTAGAATGTGGCACACAGAGGTCATATGTGTCCCATGTGCCTAGTTCCTGGAACCCTCTCCTCCCCAGCTCCCCCACCCCTGTGGGCACACGCACATCTGCACGTGTACACACACAATACTTCTACGTATTTTTTTAGTTCTTTCTGTAGAAAAGTCACAGCGGTTCAGAACTCTTAAGCAGCCTTACAGATAACAGGAATTACACGATGGAATGAAGAGAACGTGGCCTTGGGATCAAGAGCTGCCACCAGCCAAGTGCCTTTAAGGAAGTCACTCCACCTATCCAAGCCTCAACTTCCCCAATGTTAATAAGTTTGATGACCTCAACACGGTTGAAAAAAAATTAATTGATTCCCTGGATACCTATTTTTTATGCAACCTGCAAATCAACATCAAGTCCGTTTTCTATTTATATAATTTTTTTAACAGCCATAACAATTGTGCTACCGTAGCATCGGGTTACCAACCCTCCTTTTGATGAATCCTTGCAGCCTTATTCCTGAAAGGGCCAACCTGATCACCTTTAAGCCTGTGGATCTCCACACCCTCACATGCATTTGCCCAACTGTGATCGGACCATTGCAATCACACGGTAAAAAGGTTGGACTCCACAGACAACTGCAGAACAGAGTGGGAAAGATCCAGATATAGAACAGTTTTGAACCCCTGCTGGCACTGGAATGCCTCCATAGATAGGAAGGGAGATGGCCATGGGAAAAATGCAAGAGTCCCCCAAATCAAGAAACACAGAGGAAGCTTCCAAAGGAAGGGCTTTGTTTTGCCTGTTGTTTATAATCTCCAGCCGCTGGGGGTGGGGGGCTGCCTGGCAAACCAACAGAGCGGAGCTCAGCAGACAGGCTGCCCCTCCTGATGGGCTCTGCACCGCTGAGGAAGCTGCCTTCCACAGAACACACCAAGGGATGCTCCTCTGACCTGGTCGGTGGGCCGGAACGCGTCCAATATTTGGTGAGAATTTCTCGGTTGCAGGTGAGGTTCGAAGTGCACCAGGCGGTAGGGCTGCGTCTTCAAGAAGCCCGTAATCCACTGGGCCGCAGCCTCCCCACAGTCCCTGCCCTCGATCTCCAGGCCATGCACTCTGCAGCGGGGACAGGAGCAGAGAACGGCCACGAGTTTGAAAATCTGGATTCCTAGCGTGTCCAACACACATCCGAAAAGCCGGGATGTCACTGTGACTCCTTACTGACCAGGAAACATGATTTTAGCCTGGCCCTGCCTCCAAACCCCTGTCTGAGGCTCAGTGAAGTCTGTTTCAAGCCTTGCTTTCCCCAGTCTCATAACAGAGTGATGCATACCTGTGCCTCCCTATTTGTAAGGCATGCACGGGAAAATCAAATAAGATCATAGGTTTGAAAAGATACGGTGTTCTCCGGAAGAAAACGAATGTGTCAGTATAAAGGACACTTGTCATTAAAGCAAAATCTGGCTCCCCCAGCTGGAGAGGAACCAGAAATCTCTACTGATAGGCCCAGCTAAACGTTACCAGTATGAAGTATTTAAACGTTACCAGTATAAAACATTATAGACAACAATAATAATCCGATTTGATTTGATGGCTGGCAATCAGCGCACCATTGACGTCTACCCCTCCCCCACCCCTGGCCCAGCCCCAGACATCCAGGATGCAGGACTGCGGGGAGCTATAGATCAGTACTACTGTGGGTATTCAAGGTAAGGCTGGGACTTGGGTACAACAGGAAAGAAGGGTGACTTGCACAGAGAGAATGTGATTTCCATTCGGTTTCATGACAGCACGGCTTTAACTTCTAGCAACACATGCTATTCATCTCTTTTTAAAAAGAAAGACCTCAGGTCCAGAGTCCTCTCCATAGGCAGTATTTCTAGCTAGAATTGGGTAACATTCCATTTATAGCATATTTATGATTTCAATTACCTTCTCTACCTGGCAAATGTTTAGGTACCCATATAAGGTTTCCTTATTTTTTTTTTTTTAAAGTAGGCTCCATGCCCAGGGCCAAACGTGGGGCTTGAACTCACAACCCTGAGATCAAGACCTGAGCCGAGATCAAGATTTGGACACTTAACTGACTGAGCCACCCAGGAACTTCCAAGGTTTCCTTTTTAAATAAATGCCTTTAAGACTGTCCTTTCTGGGGGTGCCTGGATGGCTCAGTGGGTTAAGCCTCTGCCTTTAGCTCAGGTTATGATCCCAGGGTCCTGGGATCGAGTCCCGAATCGGGCTCTCTGCTCGGTGGGAAGCCTGCCTCCCCGTCGCTCTCTCTGCCTGCCTCTCTGCCTACTTGTGATCTCTGTCAAATAAATAAATAAAACCTTTAAAAAAATAATTGTCCTTTCTGTAAAATGACAGAAAGTAGAGGCAAAATCACCACAAAACAAAACAAAACAAAAATCCATTTCAAGCAGCAGAAACAGCAAAAAGAATAAAGAAAAAAGTATCTCATGCTAAACCCACGCTGCTCCAAAACAGTAAAATTTTACACAACTTAATTTTGAAATTAAAAAAAAATAAAGGATCCTTCCTTTAGGGGTCTGTCCACAGAACAGGAAATTATGCCCAGCCTATATTTTAGGGTAAAATTCATAGAAATACGGCAGCTTCGTTCTTCATCAGTCTCATTTAAAATAGGAACATGTTTTTCAGCTGTCTATGGCACCATTCATCAGAGAAAGAGGAAGAAAATCTAAATTCACCTCTTCACCAAATTAGTTCCTTTCATCAAGTCCCACAAATCACGGATCCCTGTTCAGCAGGGAAGGAAAAGCACTTTCATTCTCATGACATCAAATTAACTAATTAATCATACTATAAGTAAATGAACTCAACATTAAAAAAAAAAACCTTTTAATCTGGGATTAGAATTTTAAATCATGTTCAGAACAGCAAATATATACAGGGCAATAATCTAATTTCTATGAAGGAATAACATGTGTCCATCTGAGGAGAGAAACCCACGGCTAACGAACAGGTCCAGAGCTGAAGACCATTTGCAGAAAGTAAGAAGCCCCGAGGAGAGAAGGAAAAAAGGAGGAGGGGCTGTTCCCAGGACTTAGGAGACAGGCACCCCTCCGTGGGGAGGAGGCTCAGCCTGGGACAGCCTCAGACACAATAAGCACCACCTGCAGAATTGAAGAAACCAGGGGTTTAGGACCTGCCTGCATGATTACCTGCCAGAATCTACTAAAACCTTCCTTTTGAAAAAAAAAAAAAAAAAAGATCTTATTTATTCATTTGACAGACAGAGATCACAGTAGGCAGAGAGAGAGGGAGGCAGGCTCGAGCCCGATGTGGGGCTCAATCCCAGGACCCTGAGATCATGACCTGAATTGAAGGCAGAGGCTTTAACCCACTGAGCCACCCAGGCGCCCCTATTAAAACCTTTCTAAAGTTAATATCCTAATGCCTGCTGTTCCCCAGAATTCCAGAATGTGCTTTAGAAAAGCTGATTCAAGTTGTGCTGATAGTCTATCTTCCACCTATTAAATCCAGTATCAGTACATGAGAGACACGCTTCTTTTTTTTTTTTTTTTAGATTCTATTTATTTATTTGTCCAAGAGAGAAAGCACACAAGCAGGGGGAGCAGCAGGCAGAGGGATAAGCAGACTCCCCGCTGAGCAGGAAACCAGATGTAGGACTCCATCCCAGGACCCAGGATCACGACCTGAGCCTTAAAGACAGACGCTTAACCCACTGATCCCCCAGGCGCCCCGAGATACACGTTTCTTATAGAATTAAAAGCCTTTGATAGTTCACTACTGAAGATGTATGTAAATGAACTCACTACGTATCCTGTAAAGAAATACCGAGAATAAGAAAAATAAATAAATAAATGCCTTTAAGGTCTTATTTAAAAGCTGAATCAATTTGAAGGAAAACATTAAGGAAGTAACAGTTGACTCTTGAACCTCTGGTGGTTGGGGGCATCAACCCTCCATGCGGTGGAAAATCCACATCTAAATGCTGACTCCCCAAAATTTTAACTACTAATAGTCTATGTTGACCAGAAGCCTTAAAGATAACATAAACAGGTGATGAACACATTTGGGGGGGTTTTTTGTTGTTGTTGTTGTTGTTGTTTTAAAGATTTTATTTATTTATTTGACAGAGAGAGAGAGAGGGAGCACACAAGCAGGGCGAGTGGGAGAGGGAGAAGCAGGCTTCCCACTGAGCAGAGAGCCCGATGCGGGGCTCTATCCCGGGGTCATGACCTGAGCCGAAGGCAGATGCTTAACAACTGAACCACCCAGATACCCCTATCCTCAAATTTTTTAAAAAATTAAAAATAAATAAACCAGCTCTTGGTTTTTTTTGATCTTTTCTTTGATTGCTCTGGCCTCTGTTTCATTTATTTCTGCTCTGATCTTTATTTCCTTCTTTACATTAACTTCTGGCTTAGTGTGGTTTTTTTTTTCCTAACTCCTTGAGGTATAAAATTAGGCTATTTATTTGAGATCTTTCTTTTTTTTAAATGTCGGAATTTATCACTACAGACTTCTCCCTAAGAACTGCTTTTGCTGCGTCCCACAGGTTTGGGTAAGTTGTGTTTCCATTTTCGTTTGTTTCAAGATGTTTTCTTAAACTTCCCTTTCGATTTCTTCTTTGACTCACTGGTTCGTCTGAGCGTAGTGTTCAATTTCTGTGTGTTTGTAAACATTTCAGCTCTCCTCCTATTTTGGCTTCCAGTTTCATACCATTGTGGTTGTAAAAGTATTTGATATGATTTCAGTCTTCTTTGGTTTGCTGACTTGTTCTGTGACCTATCCCAGGACCTCCACTGGAAAAGGCCCCTCGTGTCCTTGAGCGGAAGGTGTATTCTGCTGCTGTTGGAGAGAATGTTCTGGAATGTCAGGTCCACCTGGTGTGAAGTATGGTTCAAGGCCAACATTTCACCATTGATTTTTCTCTCCACGTGATCTATCCATCATTGAAAGTGGGATACCTAAGGCCGGACTATTGCTGTCTTGTCCATTCTGTTAGTGTTAGTAAATTAGTAAATATATATAAGAAATACATTAATATTTAGGAACTCCAAAGCAGGGGGGCATGTATATTTATGATTGGTACATATTCTTGCTGAATTTATCCCTTTCAGGGTGCCTGGGTGGCTCAGTCGGCTGAGTGTCTTCCTTCAGCTCAGGTCATGATCTCAGGGTCCGGGGATCAAGCCCCGCATCAGGCTCTCTGCTCAGCGAGGAGTCTGCTTATCCCTCCCCCGCCTTCCCCACCCATCCCTGGCTTGTGCTCTCTCTCTCATAGATAAAATCTTAAAAAAAAATTATTCCTTTTCATTATATAATGACCTTCTTTGTCTCTTATTACAATCTTTGGCTGAAAGTCTGTTTTGTTTGACTAAATACAGCAACCCTTGCTCTCTTTCGGATTTTGGTTTCCAGGTGTGTTGAATTATCTTTTCTCAACCCTTCACCCAGAGCCTGGGTGTGTCCCTAAAGTTGAAGTGAGTCTCTAAGAGGCAGCATATACATGTGCCTTTGGAGAATTTAATCCATTTCCATTAATTATTAATACCTAGAGGCGCCTGGGGGGCACAGTCAGTTGAGCATCCAACTCTTGATTTCCGCTCAGATCGTGATCTCAGGGTCGTGAGACTAAACCCCACATCGGGCTCCACACTGCGCGTGGAGTCTATTTAAGATTCTCTCTTGCTCTCTCCCTCTGCCCCTCCCCCCAGCTGTTGTATTATTGATTACTATTATTGATAACTAAGATAATGTCATCTTGTTATTTTCTAACTGTTTTGTAATTCCCTTGTTCCTTTCTTCCTCTTTTTCTATCTTCCTTTGTAAATTGATGACTTTCCATAGTGGAATGCTTTGATTTCCTTCCCTTTATCTTTTATGATTCCACTGAAGGGTTTTTGCTTTGTGGTTACCCAAAAGGTTTAGTTAAAACTTCTTATAGATATAGCGGTCTGTTTTATGCTGACAACTTAGATCTCATACAAAGCTCTACCCTTTAACTTCCCACTCCCTTTTATGTTTCTAATGTCACAATTTACTGGTTTTATACTGCATATTTATTGACAAATTATTGTAGCTATAGTTCTACTATTCTGGCCCTTTAACCTTTATGCTAGAGTTAAGTGATTAATGTACCACATATTACAGTATTAGAATATTCTCAATTTGATTCTTTGTTTATTATTTATTTATTTTAGTAATCTCTACACCCAACATGGGGCTCAACCTCATGACCCCAAGATCAAGAGTTACATATTCTACCAACTGAGCCAGCAGGGGCCCCACTCCTGTGCTTACTTTTATCAGTGTGTTGTATATTTTCATATGCTCTCCTCTTACTAATTAGCATTTTTCCTTCCAGCTTGAAGAACTTCTTTTAGCATCTCCTGTGAGACAGATGTGGTGGAGATGAACTCCGTCAGCTTGTGTTCATCTGGGAAAATCCTTATCTGTCCTTCATTTCTAAAGGCTAACTTTGCCAGAGAGGGTACTCTTGACTGGTAACATTCTTGATCATCCCATTCTCTGCTAGCCTGTAATGTTTCTGCTGAGAAGTCGGCTGATCGCCTTATGGGGGTTCCCTTGTAAGTTATGAGCTTCTTATCTCTTGCTGCTTTTAAGATTCTTTTTCTTTGGGCGCCTGGGTGGCTCAGTTGTTGGGCATCTGCCTTCTGCTCAGGTCATGATCCCAGCAACCTGGGATTGAGCCCCACGTCAGGTTCCCTGCTCGGGGGAAGCCTGCTTCTCCCTCTCCCACTCCCCCTGCTTGTGTTCCCTCTCTCTCTCTCTGTCAAATAAATAAATAAAATCTTAAAAAAAAAAGATTCTTTTTCTTTGCTTTTTGATTGATTTATTATAATGTCTGGGAGAGGCTCTATTTAAGTCTATTGGTAACCTATAAGCTTCACAAACTTGGAGATGCAAAGGTCTCCCCAGATTAAGGAAGTTTTCAGACATTACTTCTCTAAGTAAGTTTTCTGCCACTTCCCCTTTTTTTCTTCTTCTGGAACTCCAATAATTCACCAATTGTTTCTTTTAATGGTAATCAATACAACACATTGGCTTTTTTCACTCTTTCTCATTCTCTTTCATTTATTCTCCTCTGACTGGATATTTTTCGAAGTTCTGATGTTCAACCCTGCAGATTCCTCCTCCCTTTGCTTGACCCATGTTGCTGCTGATAACATTCTAGGCATTTTTTTATTTCACTCATTTTATTCTTCCAGAATTTCTTTTTTTTTTAATCATTTCTATCTCTTTGTTTAGCTTTTCACTTTGTCCATTTATTATTTTCCTGTTTTCACTGAATTGTCTCTCCATGTTTTCTTGTAGCTCAAGGAGTTTCCTTAAAACAGCTATCTGCATGTCTTGTTGGGTAAATCACACACCTCCGTGTCTTTGAAATACGTGACTAGGTTCCTATGCTCTCCTGGTGATGTCAGGTTTCACTGACTTCTCATGTTGCTCAGGGTTCTGTGTTGCTGTCTTCACATCTGAGTAGGAGTTACCTCCTCCATCCTTTACTAACTGCCTTCGGTAGAGAAGATTCATAAATACCCATAACATGAGGCCCTTAAATTAGCACGATTAGTTCTCTGCCTTCTTTCTTTCTCTTCCCACATTTCTCCTGTGTTCTGTGCAGCCTCGGCTGTGTCATTGGGTCCAACATTCCACTGACACTCTGTCCCAAAAAGCCAAGCCAAAAAAAAAAAAAAAATCCAAATGGATAATCCATTGAGTGGCCCTAATTCTCTGTATCCATCAGTGGCTGGCATGGCTTGTAAGAAAATCAAGCAAGAACTTCAACAGTAAAAATAGGTGTATTGGTTGTGATCATGACCTTTTGAAAGTGACCCCAGGGACCTAAGACTCATCAGAAATCTTTAGGAGATGGGGCCCCTAGGTGGCTCAGTAGATTAAGCCTCTGCCTTCAGCTCAGGTCATGATCCCCGGGTCCTGGGATTGAGCCCCAGATCAGGCTCTCTGCTTAGCTGGGAGCTTGTTTCCTCCTCTCTCTCTCCCTGCCTCTCTGTCTACTTGTGATCTCTGTCTATGAAATAAATAAATTAAAAAATCTTTTAAAAAAAAAGAAAGAAAGAAAGAAAGAAATCTTTAGGAGACTATGGGCTGAAGTTAAAACTCCATGAGAGAATGGCCTGGGCTGCCAAAGGAAACCCAGGTCGAAAAGGTCCTTGACATACTCGCCCTAAGAGTCTGTGAACTATTGTAACATGTCTAAACCTTCTCATTTTACAATTTCCAAACATGCTCTTGTTTAGTCTTTGATTGTGGACCAAAGAGCCTGTATGGGGCCATGAAAAAAGTTTCCACGTAATTCCAAATGAATTAATAATGAAGTGGAAAAAAAAACACACAAGAAAATATGGGTAGATACCTAGTCATGGCAAACAAACAGGAACCAGGACATGAGCAAATACATAACACAAATTACAATAGACATATTAAAAAGTTTGCCTCGAGGGCGCCTGGCTGGCTCAGGTGATGGAGGATACAACTCTTTGATCTTGGGGTCATGAGCTCAAGCCCCATCACTGGGTGCAGAGCCTCCTTAAAAAAAATATTAAAAATAAAAAGTTTGCCTCAGATAAAAATTAAATGCAAATGAAAGCAACAAGAAATTGTGATTTTTCCCCTATGAAATGGCCAAATATTTTTGAACATAGTGCTCAGAATGCAATTTGACAAAGATACCCACAAAATACTGATTGCTATACAGTTAGCGTAACCATTTGGCAAAACTATTTAGCAACACACATCAAAGGTCTATAGTTTCTTGTTTTGAGCAAAACCACCACTAAAAATTTCTCCTTAAGGAAATAATAAGCATTTTGAACAAAGATTTACACTGAGATAATTGCCACATTCTCCTTCACACCTGGAAAAAATGGAAAACAATCCAAATATTTAATTGTGGGAACATGTTAAAATGCATTATAGGACACACCCTCAGAATGAAATGTTAGGCCAATGTGAAAATTGTTATCTTTGAAGATTTTTAGCAATATGAAAAAGTACTAAACATATCAAGTATATGGCCGTATTCTGATTTTTATCAGAGTCTTTTTTTTACAGAAAACATCAGTGTATTACTTATAGTTATCTCACAGGTTTTTGTTTACTCCTTTTAGTATTTTCCAGTTTTTCAACTATGAATATAGTTAAAATGCATGAATATAGTTAAAAAGCATCAAATTAAAATAAGAATATATTATGCCTGAACCTCTGAAATATTACAGAACTTAGATGGGTATTGCCTCTTATAAGATTTTGGGAGTCTTTAGATATTTTTCAACTAATTCAGATCTACATTTTTTGATGTGATGTTATTTGCGATGATAGGCTATGGACTCCATTAAGCGTTCACATGCATTTTTTTTAAATTTTTTCAATTTTTTAAGATTTTATTTATTTGACAGACAGAGATCACAAGTAGGCAGAGAAGCAGGCAGAGAGAGAGGAGGAAGCAGGCTCCCCGCTGAGCAGAGTCCAATGCGGAGCTCGATCCCAGGACCCTGGGATCATGACTTGAGCCGAAGGCAGAGGCTTTAACCCACTGAGCCACCCAAGCGCCCCAACTTTTCACAATGCATTTTAGTTCAAAATGCAGAAACCAATGACAGGAGTACAATTAGACCAAATTCTATTTTCCCCATTATGGACAAAAAAAAATCACCTCGAGACATGCATTCTCAGAAGCAAAGCTAGTTTTCCTAGACTGTTTCCTTGCAGCCCTGCTAATGTCAGGGGAAGAGCAAGCCTCTGTGCAGAGCCCCTTCCTGCCTGAAACCCCCACCCCCACCGCCACACACACAGACCCCTGGGCACACGCAGGTCGGAGCATCTCCTGGCTACAGCTGTCTTTTCTGTCTTTGAACTCTCTTTCACCGTACTAAACAGCACAGTTCACAAAAACAGTTGCCACTCCCTTCCTAACTCAGATTTAGAAGGTTCCCAGTCTCCCCGGGCTTGATAGGCCAAGTCTGACCGCAATACGCCGGTCCCGTCTCACCTCTTCCGGACATCGTCTGCTGCCACTCCCACCCCATCCCTGTCCTTCATCCTCTGGCAGCATGACTCTGTCTACGCCTTCCTCACCTGCACTTGTACACCGCATTCGTGGCCGGGGTCTTGAGAGGCAACTGCAAGTCCTGCGTGGAGGCTGCACTGAGGGTCAGGGCATCACCCTCGCAAGTCAGGGAAATCAGGACCAGCCGAGGCTCCTGCCGGGCCGTCACCATGTTCCCCTTCTCGTTGATCACCAGCCAAAACCTGCCGTGTTCAAAACACAAGATCCACACGTGGGAGCTTCAGGCATACGCGGTCCTCTTTGATTTCCTCCCTGTCAGCCTGGTGTGTGAGTCTGTGTGTCTGTGTGTCTGTGTGTCCATCCTAAACATCAACTCAGCGGCACAGCACGACTCAGTCTGTCGGTTATTTTCAAAGGGTTTAGGAACCGGTCAAGCATCCGGTATCTCTAAGATCTTCAGAACATTCTGAGCTCCGGGATGGCACAGAAATCAAAGATGTTATCATATTTTCACTTCAACTGCCAGAAATTCTGACCCGTTTCATTAAACGTGCCCCAAAGAGATGACAACAAACTATTTCCCAGAGAGAGGCTAGCGGCACCGGGAGGTACTTGCCTGGCACACACTAGGCCCCAGGCTCCAGCAGCGCATAACAAGACAGTTGCTCTCTTGTCCTCAGAGCATGGAGTCCGGGGGGATGGGGCATAAGACACCACTTACATCTTGGCAAATCCACCCCTACCTTCTTAAAAAAATTAATTTCAGTATTCAGGGAGGTGAATTCTGCAGTTTGCTCCCAGGTTTATTGATACCATGGACAAAATTTTTTCTGGCACAAAACTCCTGATCTAGAGGTACCTGCCAGAAAAAAGATAAAGAAGAAGAGCGATCGGAAACTGTTCCGGGGTGGGGGGTGGGGAGTCCTTTGTACAGGTCACTCCTCAGCTGCACGTATGGGAGCTAAACGTACGGACACGCTAGTTATTTCAGTTCACGCTGGATCAAGCGATTACAGTTACAAAAGTCAGCTTGTGCCTTCCGAATCCATAAACAGAACTTGCCGGTAAATAGGGGAGGTTGTTAGAGAGCTTCCTTGCATCACTTTAGTGGGTCATCATGGTCGAGATCCTTCAGCTACACTAGAAAACAAGGTGAGTGGGAGCCCCTTCCTGAACTGCCCATTTACCGGTCCTCATCCTGGACCCCGCTGGAGCTCTGCCCTGCTCCATATCCTTCGTACCAGCACATGAATATTCTTCTGCAGGTCATAATTCTTCCAGGTAACGATGGCAGCCTGATCTTTCCTTTCTTTTTAATATTTTGAAGTAATCTCTATGCCCAGCGGGGGGCCTGAACTAAGGACCCCAAGATCAAGGGCCTGAGGCTCCTCCCACTGAGCCCTCCGGGCATCCTGCAGTCTGATCTTTCCCAACCACCAATCTAATCGGTCACCCCCTCGTGAAAAATCCCTTCATGGCTCCCGCTTTCAGGATAAAACCCAAACTCTTTGGCCAGGCAGGCAAGGCCCTGCATACCCCAGCTGCCCTCTCCACCATTCACAACTCCCTGGGCCCTCACACAGGCCAGCCTTTTCCTTTTTAATTTTTTTTTATTGTAAAGTATATATAACATAAAATGCCCGGCATGCTCTTGGGTATGTCCAAAGGATTGAAAACAGGGCCTCACACCGATCCTTACCCACAACACCAAAACGTGGAAACAACCCAAGACAGAAAATGGGTATTTTTTTAATGTGTTTTTAACCATTTTAGGTGCACAATTCCAGGGCATTAAGCACCTTCACAATTTTAGGCAACCATCACCATCAATTTCAAAAACTTTTCATCATCCCAAATAGAAACTTTATCCCCATTAAGCAATAACTCCCCATTCCCCCCACCCGCTGAGCCCCTAGTAAACTCCAATCCACTTCCTGTCTCTAGGAATTTGCCCACTGCAGCGATTTCATATAATTAGGATCATATATCTGTCCTTTTGTGTCTGTTTTATTTCACTTAACATAATGTTTTCAAGATTTATCTATGCTGGGGGCACGTGGGTGACTCAGTGCCTTAAGCCTCTGCCTTCAGCTCAGGTCATGATCGCAGGGTCCTGGGTTCCAGCAGGGTCCTGGGTTCCAGCCCGGCCGCTGGCTCTCTGCTCAGCGGGGAGCCTGCTTCCCCATCTCTGCCTGCTTCTCTGCCTACTTGTGATTTCTCTGTCAAATAAGTAAATAAAATCTTAAAAAAAAAAAAAGATTTATCTACGTGGTAGCGTATATCAGAACTCCATTCCTTTGTGGCTGAACAATATTCCATTGTGCAGAGATGTTGTTTATCCACTCATCTGCGGGTGGGTATTTGGGTTGATTCCACCTTTTGGCCACAGTGGTGTAGACATATCTGCCCGGTTTCAATTCCTTCCCGTAATTCTCTAAGAACCCACTCATCTTTCCCCCAGCATACTTTCCCTCCCAATCCAGGTCTTTACCCAGCTTCCTCGGTGTCTCTCTCCAACACTTCCTCGGTGTTCCCCTTCCAATTTACTTGCCTGGAAAGTTCATAATTATTTGAAAAATCGTAAATTTTCAGGTCAAGTGAGGAAGTCATTCCTGCCCACCCCAGGCGGTTTCTGGCACTCCCTGGCACCTGCCACACTGAGTACAGTAAGCCTTTGTTGACGTCTCCCGATCATACTTGGTGGTGGTGGGTGGACAAAAATAGGGTCGGCCACAATGCAGGCTCTGATTGTTACTTATTAATATATGAGCTCAGTAACTATTCCCAGTCCATACAGTAAAGTGATAATGTCCTTTGCCTCTGGGGCCTACAAAACGAATTCAATAAAGTCGACCATCTTGCAGAGTTGGGGAGCTCCATACAAACCATGAAATATCAAGGACTCTTGGCTTCCTTCCTGTAGCAAAGACGCATAGCTCACCCTTCACTGATGCAGAGAATCGCCTCTTTCCGGGGGCGCTGCAAGGCGGGAAGGCTACAGCCGTGCTCGGCTCTGCGCTGCCTGCAGGCGCTTGAAGCGCAGCCTCACAACGAGGCTCCGGGCTGGCCTGATGCCCGACCCAGAGGAGAAGCAAGCCGCTCGCTCGGGGCCTCTGCAGCCTTCCCTGCACCCCGAGGCTTCACGCAGATCGTGAGCACCGACACAGGGCTCGACTAACAGGACCTCACAAAGCACCCGCGTGCTCAAGAGAAGGAGAGTCCTGGTTCCCCGGCTCAGGGGCGCGGGAGCTCGGTTTGTTCATCCCTGCAGGAGGACTTGCGACAATTCGGGAAAAGGGCAGCGCAACAGTACTTCTAAAGCGGCCTGAAACTTAAACTGCAACAGCTGTCATCTGGACTATGCGCCCCACCTGGGTGCGCTGCAGGAGGGCTGGGCTCCGCGGCCCCAAGTCTCCCCAAGTTCTCCAGAGACAATTAAGAAAACTAATGTGGCGGGACCAATCCCTGGACGCTCGTCGCCTCCGCTAGACGGAGCTGAAGTCCATTTGCACACTGGCAGCCACCTGGGCGCCAAAACCAGTCCCCGGCAGGAGCGCAGAAGGGAAAGCGCCGGCGGGAGGCGGAGAGACAGCTGTCTCCGGAAACTGGGTCGGGACACAGAGGCCCAGGGTCCCGGGCTCCCGGGGCCCGCTGTCGGGAGGTAGTGCCCCTCGCTCTCTTTGTCCTTGCCCCACTGTAAAGGAAGGACGGACCTGCCGGCGGACTCTGCAGACCACCCGCTCCCGCCCGCGCAGCCCCGGCCCAGGCTTACCTGTCCCGCAGGTGGCCGCAGCGCAGCCCCAAGGCCGTGCACTCCGCCGCGCTCACAGGCACCCCCTTGCACGACTTGACCGGGTAGATCCAGAGCTGCGCCACGGTGCCCACCTGCCGCGGCCGCCGGCGCCGCCTGCAGCGCGCGCGGCGCCAGGCGACCGTCCCCAGCGCCACGGCGGCCAGTCCCAGCGCGGCCGCCCCGAGCCAGGCGGGCCGGGACGGCGCGGGGAGGCCGAGGCGGCCCAGAGCGGACGAGCCGGCGGCGCCCATGGCCGAGCGGGCGGGAGCGCGGGCGGCGGCGGCAGCTCCGGCGGGGCCCTCCGCGGACGCCCAGCGGTCACCCGGCCAGAGCGCGGCCGCCGCTGGGGCTGGGAGGGAGGCGCGGCCCTTGGCCCGGAGCCGAAAGGGCAGGCCGCTCCCGAACCCCTTCCGGGCGCTCCGGGTACCGCGGCCTTCGCCTGAGGGGTGGCCCCTGGGGCGCCGGCGGTGGGAGGTGGTGGCTCCGCTTCGGCGGGTGCTCGGCCCGCAGCCGCCTCCGCCTTCCGCGGCCCGCGTGGCCCTCCCCCACGATCGCTGCAGGCGACACTTTCTTGACGTGTTGGTGCGGTTTTACGAAACCTCAAGTGGTCCGAGATACCAAACGTGCGGGACAAAGCGTGATTTCTAAGTCAGAAACCCGGCGGCCGGGGGTCCCTGCCGTGCGGGTAATGGGGCACCGGAGGGCACAACGCGGCCGGCACGGAGCGTCCCGCTGCCCTCCGCCGCCCTCCCGCCCGCCACGCGGGACCAGGGAGCTTGCGGGAGTGGGAATCGGAGCGGCCGGACGCGGTCAGCCGCCCAGGGCCCGCGAACCAAGCCTGGAGGGGAGCCAGCGGCCTCCGGGGCTCGGGGGTCGCAGCAGCACTGAGCGGCGAACAGCGCCCTCTGCTGGGTCTGGGGCACAGGGCGCGCCCGGCCGCCTTCCCCGCACTCGGGGTTTGGGAGGCGGGTCCTGGCCTGAAGTCCCGAGGCTACTTCAGGGCAGAAGGGACCGTCCACCAAAGCGGTCACGTGTCTCTTTCAATCGGGTCATGTTTTAAACAACAGGGTCAACCATCAGGATCAGGGTGGTTTAAGAGTCTTGGGCTCCGGTTTCATGGGCCAGACTTAAAAAATTACTCTGACACTTGTTAAAATGTAAGGAAGACTTCTTTTGAGACTACTGCTCCTCTAAGATCAGGAGCAAGACGAGGATGTCCACCCTCTCACTTTACTCGACAGGGTGCTGGAAGCCCTAGCAGAGCAATTAGGAAAGAAAAAAAATAAAAGATCCAAATCAGAAAGGAAGAAGGAAATCTCTGTGTTGCAGATAACATGATCATATATTTGGAAAACCCAAAAGATACCACCAAAAACTATTAGAATAACTGAAGTCAGTAAAAAAAAATACAAAAATCAGTTGCATTTCTATACAGAACAACAAACCATCAGAAGGAGATATTAAGAAAAATAATCCCATATATATATAAAAGAATAAAGTAGCTGGGAATAAATTCAACCAAGGAGATGATGGATCTGTACACTGAAAATTAGAAGATATTAATCAAAGGAATTTTTTTAAATATTTTATTTATTTATTTGATAGAGAGATCACAAGCAGGCAGAGAGGCAGGCAGAGGGAGAGGGAGAAGCAGGATCCCTGCTGAGCAGAGAGCCCGACGAGGGGCTCGATCCCAGGACCCCAGGACCATGACCTGAGCCGAAGGCAGAGGCTTAACCCACTGAGCCACCCAGGCGCCCCTAATCAAAGGAATTAAAGAACACAGAAATAAATGCAAAATTGTTCCATGCTCATGGATTGGAAGAATTAATATTGTTAAAATAGCCACAGAACGCAAAGAAAGCTACAGAGTCAATGCAATTTCTATCAAAACTCCAATGGCATTTTTCAAAGAAATAGGAAAAAGACAATCTTAGGTTATCCGGCTGGCTTAGTTGGTGGAGCATGTGACTCTTGATCTTGGAGCTGTGAGTTCAAGCCCATGTTGGGTGTGGAGATCACTTAAAAATAAAATCTTTAAAAATTAAAAAAAAAAAAGTAAGAAAAAGACTCCCAAAATTTGTTTGGAACCACAAAAGACTGTGCATAGTGTTGGGGAGGATGTGGAGAAAAGGGATCCCTTGTACACTGTCGGTGGGAATGTAAATTGGTGCAGCCACTATGGAAAACAGTATGGAGGTTCCTCAAAAATTTAAAAACAGGGGCACCTGGGTGGCTCAGTCAGGTAAGCACCTGCCTTCAGCTCAGGTCATAATCCCAGGGTCCTAGCATCGAGCCCTGCATTGGGCTCCCTGCTCAGCAGAGAGCCTGCTTCTCCCTCTCCCTCTGCTGCTCTGCCTGCTTGTACTATCTCTCTGTCAAATAAATAAATAAAATCTTTAAAATAAAAAAATTAAAAACAGAACTGCCATAGGATTCAGCAATTCCACTTCTGGGTATTTATCCAAAGAAAAACACTCACTTAAAAAGATTTATGCACCCCATGTTCACTGAAGCATTATATCCAACAGCCAAGACATGGAGACAACCTCAGCGTCCACTGGACAGATGAACAGATGAAGAAAATGTGGTGGCTACCTACAACAGAATATTATTCAGCTTTATTTAAGAAAAAAATCCTGCCATTCAAGATAAAGTGGGTAGATCTTGAGGGCATTATGCTAACTGACATAAGTCGGAGAAAGATAAATACCGCATGATCTCATTTATATGCGGAATCTAGAACAAAAACAAAAGTACAAACAACCCATAGATACAGAGAAGAGACGAGTTTACCAGGGGCAGCAAGTTGGAGGGGAGCAAAATCAATAAAGGTGGTCAGAAGACCCAAACTTCCAGCTGTAAGAGAAAAAGTTTCTAGGGACATAATGAACAGCATGTTGACTATAGTTAACATGTGTTAACTATGTGCTGTGTTGTGAATGTATAGAATATATATATATATTACGTGTTATATATATATATATAATATATGAGTGATATATAAAATCTCCTCTATTCTCTCATCCGACCCCAGGTCCCCCTTTCCCTGCCCCTGTCCTGTGAAAGCCAAGAACTGTGTTCAGAGCACAGGGGTCAAGGTTACTTCCACTGTCCTAGTACATCCATGACCCCCTCTTCCAGGAATAAGCTGGAGAGAGAAGGGGCTTGGGTGAAATCTAGCTTCTCACAGGTGAAACAAGAGAAATCTAGCTTTTCACAGACAAACGTTGATAGATGGTGATGTGTGCCCCGGGAACAGAGCAGAGAGCGATACACCTCAGCAGGACAGAGGACTTGAGCTCCGTATTCTCCACGTTCTCCACAGAAAGATAGCTCCTGGGCACTCAGTCTTTGCGTTTATCTCCTTCTGAAATTCTCTTCAGAAATTTAGTTTTTATTTATTCATTTATGTCATCTTGACACCCAGCGTGGGACTTGAACTCGCAACACCGATATCAAGAGTCGCATGCTCTTCTAAGCCGGCCAGGAGCTGCTCTCTTCAGAAATTTAAAAGGAAAGAATCTGCTTCTCTATTTCAATGGCTGACTTCAAAGTGTCCTTTGACAGTCTCCTCAAGGTCACTGGCCGTCCTGTCTCCGTGGACCCTCTGTGTGGTGCATGATGCCCACCCACCAGCAGAGGTAATGTTTACGGAGCCCACTCCTAACTCTGGAAGGACGCCCTCTTGCTAGGCTACTAGAAAAGAGTAAAGAAAAATAAATGCCAGTAGACGTTCTAATATAAAATGAGAGAAGCCCTAAAGCAGACTCATAAATACCAGAGAAAAAGTACAACTAAGATTCACATTTATTAATATTAAAGAAACCACAAAATTATAAGTCGGTTAATTTGTTCACATATTTCTGCGGTGAGGATTTTTGGTTAGTCACACCAAAATAGTTCATTTCTCTGTTACAAAAAAAATCATTTGCACCTAAAAAAAAAACATGCTCATGCTTTCCTCCTTTCCCTCCTGCTCTCAAAATTCCATTCTTTTTAAAATCCCATCTTTTCTTCATCATACTTGGAATTCCAGGCAGTGTATCTGGCAGTTACACACACATTACTTCCAGATGGCTTCACAGAGGCTTAATCGAAAATAAAAACAAGAGCTATAAAATAACTTCCATACACACGTACAACCCGATTCCAAAACCTGTGAGCAAAAGGTTGACAGGTTCAACAGCCACATAAAGACCGACAACAGGAATTTGTGTTAACATGTAAAAGGCACCTCAGAAAACGGTGATCTCATTCCCTAAAACACGATTCTTCAAGCTTTCTTAAACGCTCATCAATATTAACGTCAGGGATCCAGAAGCGTAATCACCATAGTAACATTCAAAACAATTTCACAGACAGTGTGATTTATTTCAAAAGTCCTCATTACCTAAAATCTACTTATCTTCTTATTTCTGATTCGGCCTCGAATACTTTTCCTGCATTCACTCGGAGCACGCGTAACTTCAAAAAGCTGAAAATGGGGATTCATTTCCAGCTGAGGATGGCCGCAGGCTGGTTCCCGAGGATGGCCCGGGACAGTGCTGTCGCTGGTGTGGGTGAAATCCTATGAAGGCCTCCCGGACCCGGAAACCTGAATCAATGACAAGGACCTCTGATTATTTGGTTGTTTCTCCTACCGGTCGTAAATACCTCCAACACGCACAAAACGGTCCCTCAATGAGGATAAAATGCAGGACACATAAACTACATCCTGCACCAAATTACCTCCATGGGAAAAAGCAGCCCGTTAAGACTGCGAGGCCCACCCAGGTCTGGCAAGAGCCCAGAGCCAGGATTTCTCCCACAGGGCATGAGGGGGGCCCAGGGGAAGAACGCTTTGAAAGCCATTGGTCAAGATGCTGAAATATACGCCTTTATCCCGCACCTCAATAATTCCACTTTAGCGATCTAACTTATAGAAAACACTTTATTGTAAAACGGCCCTGGGAGCACCTGGGTGACTCCATCTGTTAAAGGTCTGACTTCAGCTGGGGTTGTGATCTCGGAGTCCCAGGATCGAGCCCCACCACAGGCTCCCCGCTCAGCAGGAAGGCTGCCTGTTCCTTTCCCTGTGCCCCTCCCCCTGCCTGTGCGTGTGTGCTCTCTCTCTCTGAAATGAATAAATAAAATCTTTAAAAAGTAATAAAATATGATTTTGCATACAAAGATATATGCTATACTATTATGTGCCACAAAATTGGATATATTCCAAGTGTCAAATACTAATAAAATGGTGTTTAGAACACGGTGTATATTTCTACAATTCATGTTATGAAGCTGTCCCATCAGAAATGACGTCTGAGAAGCCGGGAGGTCTAGAATGTCCATGCCTTACAAATGCTTGTCTTCCCGGGCACCTGGGTGGCTCAGTGGGTTAAAGCCTCTGCCTTTGGCTCAGGTCATGATCCCAGGGTCCTGGGATCCTCAGCAGGGAGCCTGCTTCCCCCTCTCTCTGCCTGTCTCTCTGCCTATAAATAAATAAAATCTTAAAAAAGAAATTAGAAAAAAAAATTAAAAAAAAAAAACCACAATTGCTTGTCTTCCAGCCAACTAAATAGAGCTCTTTCGCAAATTACTTTTAGCAATACCATCCAGAGGGAGAAAAATGCCTCACACTTCGAACAGACACATAAACACACAGATGTGAAAACCTTATAGTTACTCGTATTGCTGGAGAAGATTTTGAAGACTTTTATTTGTCTCTGGAATGAAGGAAGCTTGCTGGCGGCTGGGCACAAATGCCCTTACAGTAGTTCGCATTTTCAAAAAGGCCTCCTTTCCTTTTTCTTTTTTTCCCTTAGTCTCAGATACCAGATTGGGAGCTGTGTTTAAACTTCGAAGACATGATAAGATGCACAACTAAGGGACACAGAAAGAATGGAAGCTCCTCCGAGAAGGACTTTTGTTTCCAAGGGCCAATCAAGCCTTTGGAGACAGATAAGGGAAGTTGGGGGGTTGGTAAAGGAACAGGTGAGTTTGGAATTGCCCCTAGAGCTGACTTTTGTTTTGCAAAAGATCTGTCAGATAAGGACAGTAGTTCTACATTCTTTAAAAAATTTAGATTCTGAGTTGATCTACCCATCCGAAGGTATTATCCTCGATTTGCTTCTTTCCCTCCTGATATACGGTTCAAATTTTAAATGTTTCTCTCCTTTTTTTTAAGATTTTATTTATTTTATTTTAGAAAGAAAAAGCATGAGCAGGGGCGGGGAGGCGGGCCATTGTGGAGACACAGAGGGAGAGAGAATCTCAAGTCGACTCCATACTCAGCACAGAGCCCGTAGAGGGCCTCCACTCCAGGACCCTGAGATCATGACCTGAGCCAAAATTAACAGACACTCAACCAACTGAGCCATGCAGGCACCCCAGATTTTAAATATTTTTGGCAATACTGAATAACCTCCCCTTGAGCATAAGACAGGTCCTCAACGAGGGTGCAAAGGGTATTAATGTCCTGAAGGCTGGTGTCACTCCCGAGGACAGCCAGAAGAACGAACCAATAACCTGCGAGTTCCAGGCAGGCAGAAAGCCAAGCCCAGTTATGCAAAACGAAACAAGCAAAAGCGACAGCTCCCTCTGGGAAAGAAAGGATCCATAAGTAATGCATTTGGATTTGGAAAGGAAGGGACAATGTGGACAGACTTCTATTTTTCTCTCTCAACTAAGTACTACAGCCAGAGATTTGCAAGAGTTGATTCTGTAAGAATGTTTACCTTCTGCTAGTTTCCACCTGTTTTCCTAGGAGCCACTCTGCAGTAGTGACAACAAAAATCGTGGCTAATATTTACTGAGCATTTTCTGTGTTGGTTGTTGAGGCTGTTCTTAGGCAACAGGCTAGAGCTTGGGCAAACAAAACGGCCACAGTGACCAGAGAGCGAAGGCAAACAGGCTCATTAATCCACAGGCCCTACCTAATCAGTGGGCTACTTATAACCAGGGAGAGTTCTAATATTACCAAATATGGGGAAATTCTCCAAGTCTCCATAAGCCCCTCACTCTGCCCTACAACTCTAGTCCCTCACACCGCCTCCGAGCAGACAGTCTCTCTTCTCCGTGCTGCCCCCTGCTCCCTGGCAGTGTAGTCAGTAAACCACCTGCTTTGCTCTGCCCTGGGTGAATTCTTTCTCCGCCCGTGCTTCCCGCTCCCACCCAAGCGGGACACCTCACATTTCTGTGGCAATGAGGCACCTTTATATAAATGAAGCCTCGGGGCGCCTGGGTGGCTCAGTGGGTTAAGCCGCTGCCTTCGGCTCAGGTCATGATCCCAGGGTCCTGGGATCGAGCCCCGCATTGGGCTCTCTGCTCACCCTGGAGCCTGCTTCCTTCTCTCTCTCTCTCTGCCTGCTTGTGATCTCTCTCTATCAAATAAATAAAAAATCTTAAAAAAAAATGGTTTTTATATAAATGAAGCCTCAAAGTAACTAGGATGACTGTTCTGCTGAGTCCAGCTGTATTTCTACCTTGTAGATAAGGGTACGAGGCTGAGAGGTTAAATAACTCAACCAAGTTAGGAAAAGGATCTGCTAGGATTGGGACCCGTGTCCCGGGCGCTGGATCTAGGCAGTCTGGACCGGCATCCCATGTTGTCCCCAAGGCTGCTCCAGCGAGAAGGTGAAGAAAGAAAGTCAGGCCAGGATTAGAAAGGACAGTCAGGAATTTGACGTGAGGTGACTTTCGGAATTGGGTTATAGATTTTTATGAAAAGAGTTGCTTAATCGGGGCGCCTGAGTGGCTCAGTGGGTTAAGCATCCGCCTTCAGCTTAGGTCATGATCCCAAGGTCCTGGGATCGAGCCCCGCATCGGGCTCCCTGCTCAGTGAGGAGCCTGCTTCTTCCTCTCCCACTCCTCCTGCTTACGTTCCCTCTCTCGCTGCGTCTCTCTCTGTCAAATAAATAAATAAAATCTTTAAAAAAAAAAAAAAGAAAGAAAGAAAAGAGTTGCTTAAAAACCTTAGTTTGAAGTCTTCCAAATGATTTTATTTCTATAATTTGGGGGGTGGACATTATGCTCCAGGCGTCAGGTTGCATTTGGCTGATGAAATCAGGTCAGAGAAAGTATTTCCTGTTTTTCTCAAGTGGATTTTGCATAACTTACACATTTCCCCTCACTTTTCTATCAGAGACAGAAAAAAATCAACCTAGAACTCAAGACCTGCTCACCTTCATTTCCTTATTCCTTCACGATCTGAGAACATCGCCCTGTCTTTTGCTGGGGCCCCTGCATCAGTATTTTATAACCGAACGGGAAGCGGGAGAGCCGCCTGGGCGAAATCAATCAGATTGTGGAGGGAAGAAAAATAAAAGCCATTTTCCAACTTCAAAGAGCAGAACACAAACCACTCTTTCTCCCAAGAATTAAAGCAGCAAAATGTAAAAACATCTCAACACAAGAAAATGTGGCCGTGGCCTCGAGGCCATGCATTCCAGCAGCAAAGCTGGCCCTGCACCTACCATGTCACTGAACCAGCTGGTACACGGGGTCACCGACTTTCAGGCCGCCAATTTTCTCCACTGAATAATAGACCCCAAAAAGTGGGGACGACTTGTATATTGCCTTCTCGGAAGGATCACAAAGGCGGTAGCTGAAAGAAGCAAAAATTCATCATCAGGTACAAAAAGGAAGTCAGAATCTAAGTGCTCTCGAGAGAATTCAAGGGGTGTCTGGGTGGCTCAGTGGGTTAAGCCTCTGCCTTCGGCTCAGGTCATGATCTCAGGGTCCTGGGATCAAGCCCTGCATCGGGCTTTCTGCTCAGTGGGAAGTCTGCTCCCCACTCCCCCGTCTCTGTGTCAAATAAATAAATGAATAAAATCTTTAAAATTTTTCAAAAAAAGGGAATTCAAGTTTCCATTCCCAGATGACCTACACATAAGTAGCAAGCCTCTTCCGCAACGTGGACAGAGAAGTCTGTGGGCCAGGAGCCTGTATTCCTAGAAGCATCCTGAGGGTCTATACAATTTTTCCATGGCTTTAGTTTGAAAAAACTTTTAAGTGTTACTCAAAATAAGTGGTATGTTTAAAAAAAAATAGTAAGTGGTATGTTCGCATGTGCAGCTCGGACTTCACAACTCCCGGAAACAAATGCCCACACAGTCTCAAAATGGAACTGCCTGCACTCGCCAAGTTCTTTTTTCTTTAATCAGTTAATTGATTTATTTGGGGGCAGGAGAGAAGCAGGCTCCCTGCTGAGTGCAGAGCCCAATGCGGGACTTGATCCCAGGACCCTGAGATGGTGACCTGAGCTTAAATAGAAGTCAGATGCTTAACTCACTGAGCCACTCAGGCGCCCTCCAAACCTTCTGTTCAATGCTTGTCAATAATACGCTTCCCCCCCGCCACCCCAGGTTTACCAGCCCAAAGCTGAGGCTCTTTGGTGAACAAAAATAAAGATACAGATGCAACAGGCATGAAGCAGGACGACTGATGAAGTTAATGTCTTTCAAAAGCCCTGTCTAAACAGAAAAAAATTAACTTCACCTCATCTCAAAAGTCAAAAAACAAAACACAACTGCATATCGAAGGCT
Source organism: Neogale vison (assembly GCF_020171115.1). Lineage (NCBI taxonomy): Eukaryota > Metazoa > Chordata > Mammalia > Carnivora > Mustelidae > Neogale > Neogale vison. The sequence goes on from NC_058100.1 coordinate 11,426,319, forward strand.
TCAAGAAATAACCTCTTCTCTAACTCAAAACTACTGGAGACCAATAACAAGACAGAGAAAAATAAAATAAAATAGAATATTATCTCCCAAAAATGTTGACTTCGTGTTAAAAACACATTCTCTATTGATAACTAAAGTCAGCTAATAAGAAAACACAACACCCGGGCCCAAAAGGTGGTCCCAGATAAACTCTGACAACTCGTTCCATTTCTGCTTTTCTCATATTTCAGTATGCAACTTCAATTAGCCTCATAATCCTTGATGTTGCATCTAATAAAGAGATCCGAGGTACAATAAAAATAGCTACAGTATTTGGGGTCTTCATTTGGACATGCCCACGTGATGTATTGAAAATTGGCATGAGAGATCTGAAAATTTCCAAACACAGCATTAGACAATGAAAAATCTGTCAAAAGCACTCGAAGATCCATCCACAAAAAAAGAGGAAGCGATTAACCCACACACATGCCAACTAGAAGGCAGAGGGAAAGGTGCTCGGGCGGGGCACCTACCCGCACAGGCAGCTCTGGGATGGGGATAATATTAAAAACACAGCGGACACATGGCTATTTACCTCTTCAGGGTTTCCAGTGGCTCCTTCCTGTCTATCACTCCGGTATCTGGGTCTACAGTGGTCAAAATGCACCTGTTATTCAAGAACCAACGATTAGGCGGTGGTTAGGAACCATCGAATAGGCCACCTCCCCCCACCGCCCCCACAAAGGCTGACTCTCACAGAATCCTTACCTGGGGCAAGACAAAACCTTTTTCATTTCTACGTTGCCAATCAGGAGTTCATCCCAAGTATCCTAGGAGGAAAGAAGTTACCTTTTGAATCAAGGCTTCATTCATCTCTAAAGCAGTTTACTCTTCAGCTAGTCCTAACTATGAAGCTAGCAGAGGAAAGCAGAGACAGACACCGAGAAGCATCTCCCAAAGGGACCAAAGGGAGACGGCACATGGGCGAGGCCAGGATCCAGCCACCTCTTGACTCAGTGTCTCCAAAACCCAAGCCCCGTCAGCACATCAAGAACAGACTTGCTCTGCGGGGCCGTTTGTCGTGGGAATCACACATTAACTACGAGGCCAATTTCCTGACATATAATGGGAAACATACGGCTTGCAAGACAAGCCCACTTTGTCCTTAGAGCTAAGTTACAGTGGAAGCCAAGTTCAAATCTGATAGTTCTTTGTTGAATGTCTTCACCCACGGGAAGTCAGGTATGAGATAGACACATTCAACAATCACTCCCAGCTCCACAGAGAGGCAGCCTGGGGCAGGGGGCGGGGGAGTGACCTCGCGTGCCAGAGTCACTGAACCTGATCCCAACTCAAGTGAGGTTTGGAGGCCGAGGGTCTAAGGGATTTGAGGAGTAGTCAGTCCCCAAGAGAGGAAATGAAACATCTACTCCTCTCACGTGGTTCTGGACTCCCCCCTCCCACCACCACTTCGGGGACAGAAGAGGGAGGCAGGATTGGGGGAGGGGGGAATACCTAACACATCATGTTTCCCCTTCCACCTCCAATGACCAGCCCCATTTCTCTTCCAGGGGTGCCCGAACCCCCAGGGCCCACAGCGGTGACTTAACAAACACAGGAAAGGTACTCCCGTTCCTAACTGGGTCTTCCCAGCTCACAAATCTGCTCCGGAACAGGCGCACAGCCACGGTAAAGGTCTCTGTGGATGCCCGGGGTTCCCAGCCACCACTTAGGAAAACACTGCTCTGTTCCAAACAGCCAGCTGACAAACCACGTTGTCCTTGCAAAAGGCAAGGACCCCCATGTAACAAGTGGGATTTCTATATCCCAGCCAGAACTTATTACAAGCTTTGTGCAAATGGGAAAAACATGCAAGATAACCAGAGCAGCTGGCTCAGCTGGTGGAATGTAACAGGGATCCCGCATGGGGAAGTGACCCGTTGGCCACCTGTAGCCCTGGTCTGGGGGCGGCAGAAAAGGCTGATGCGTTTTGCCACACGAGGGCGCCGCGGCCACAGGAATGTGAGCCCATCAGCACCCCGCAGCCCTCCAACTCCCTTCCTTTCATGGTCTTTGCACAAATGATGATGAATTTCATACTTCGAAGCCACAGATCTGTGAAAATGCTGCCTTGTGACTGTGGCATGAAGCAGGAAAGTCTGAAAAGTTCAATTATGTGTCCTAGCTTAATAACACAGATTTATTCTGTAGACAAGTTTGTTTCTCTAAACTGGGTACTGCCCTTCTCTGGGCAGCACCCAGTTTAGAGAAACAAATTGTCTGCCTACATAGAAATCGTCTCAAGCTCCCCAAATGGCAGCTCTAATGACCTCCGAAAATATTAATCACTTTATATAATAATGTCACTTACCCTAATCTGATCACAGTTGGCATTTTGGTGCAGAGTGTTATTGGCAACAAAAAAAAAAACCACTACATGAATTACGTTTATTTTTTTTTCATTTAAATGTAATTATTAATTCAGTTATTAGAGGAAAATAATAAAATACCTTAATTTATTAAAAGTTCATTTGAATTAAGAAATAACGAAATTAAATTTTCCATTAGGTTCTTTTAGACACACATGAAGTTCCAGTGCCTTCCCTCAACCCAGGAAACAGCTGGAAGAGCTGACTGCTCCCCCTGCTGGCCAGAAGCCGCTCTGCAGTCGGGCAAAATCCAGGCCCCTAAGACCTACATTCACGGTGATGGGATAAAACCATGCAGTTTTTGAGGGGCAAGAAGAAAGGACAGGAAGAAAGCAAAGCAACAAGAAAGGAGAGAGCATTGTACACAATGGACTCAACTCTACGGAATCAGCCTGAGAAATTACGATGAATTTACCATTTAAATAGGCAAACATTACAGTAAGATTATGTGGTTTCACGTGACAAGGTGCATCCAAAGACAGACATAAATTAAGAGTCTGGGGCAATTATTGTGGAGCCATAGCACAGTGCAGACGAGGATGTCTGCTTCTTTGAGACCGCCACTAGAGTCCAGGAGGCAACAAATTAAATGCATGACAAGAGATTCCCCCACACACACCCCCGTCCCCTTTTCTCTCTCTCTGTACACACACACACACACCCTTTTCTCTCTCTCTGTACACACACACACACACACACACACACACACACACACACACACCCCAAGCCATGCTGGGATAAACTGAGGGGATGAACAGGTAAATAAACAAGTTTGTTGTTTAGAAATCCTTTGCTATTTTTCTGGTTTGGTATCAATGGTGCTGTAAGATTTCAGTGAGCGTGAGAAGCCATGAACTAGGGCTGGTAACTACATGTGGCCCATACAGAGAGGGATTACTGTTCAGGCAGCAGAAAGGAGGATGTGAGTCTTTATTTATCAACTGAATAAGGTTCAAGATGTTGCTAAGTGAAGAAAGTACATCTATATATACACGATATGTAGGATAAGGCTGTTCATGTAAAAAAAAATTTAAAAACCAACGACCTGTACATATAGCTCTGTGTATATATTTAGAGCAATATATTTGGAAGGCTCCTCAAGTTTAAACAGTATTTTTATAATAATTTTATTTTTTTTGTTTTCCTTTTTTGTGGTTTTTTTTTTTTTTTTTTTTTTTTTTTTTTTTTTTTTTATCAGAAGCATATCATCGCTTAGTTGGTCGGCAGCTACCTTCGGCTCGGGTTATGGTCCCGGAGTAGCTTAGTTGGTTGGCAGCTACCTTCGGCTCGGGTTATGGTCCCGGAGTAGCTTAGTTGGTTGGCAGCTACCTTCGGCTCGGGTTATGGTCCCGGAGTAGCTTAGTTGGTTGGCAGCTACCTTCGGCTCGGGTTATGGTCCCGGAGTCTCAGGATGGAGTCCAGCATCGGGCTCCCAGCTCCGTGGGGAATCTGCTTCTCCCTCTGACCTTCTCCCCTCTCATGTTCTCTCTCTCTCAAATAAATAAATAAATAAAATCTTTCCAAAAAAAAGAAGAAGCAGCAGCATATCATGTCAACAACACATTTTTAAGATCATCTTGGTCTAGGAAATTTCTCAGATGCTTTCCAAACAGCAAACACATGGTGTGTTTCCAATACCAGTTCTGCAATTCCCTGACACCAGGAGAGGTCCTGTGATTTAACCCGGTTCTGAGGCTAACCAGCCGGAGTTTGTGAGCACAGACCCCTTGGGTTAAGGGCTCTGCCCCACAGACTTGCCTTCGCTCCTCACTTCAGATGCCAAGGGTACAGCCCTCCCACACTTCTGGTCGACTCGCTATAAATCGAGGATTCCCAGGCCCCCTATGCAGGCAGGGTATTTTGCCAGGAGAGCTCACAGAACTCAGGAAATTACTATTACCAGTTCATTATAAAGGATACAACCCAGGGGCAGTCTGGTGGAAGAGATGCAGAGGAAAGGTACGGGGAAGGAGAACAGAGCTGCCTAAGCACGGTCCCAGCTCCCCCTCCTCCATGGCTTCACCAACCCGGGAGCGCTCCAAAACCAGACGTTTAAGAGGGGTTTCTTGGGGTTTTGTTGTTTGTTTGTTTTTTTAAAAGACCTTATTTATTTATTTATTTGACAGAGATCACAAGCAGACATAGAGGCAGGCAGAGAGAGGAAGGGAAGTAGGCTCCCCACTGAGCAGAGAGCCTGATGCGGGGCTCCATCCCAGGACCCTGGAATCATGACCTGAGCTGAAGGCAGAGGCTTTAACCCACTGAGCCACCCAGGCGCCCCCGTTTAAGGGTTTTTAGTGTAGGTTTTATTACCGGAAGATCACATCACTGTCTACTTGCAACTGAACTTAACCTCCAGCCCCTCTCCCCTCCCTGGAGGCCTGGGAGTGGGGCTAAAAGTTCCAAATTTCCAGTCAAGGCTCAGGCTTGCTGGTGACCTACCTCCAACCTGAAACTACTTACCCCACCCCATCCCCAACCACTGGCCTCATCAGCATAACTCAGGCTATGAAAGGAGCCTGTTATTAATAATAAAGCCTGTTTTTAATAATAAAAGGTGCCCCTATTGCTCCCATCACTCAGGAAACTCCAAGGGTTTTTGGAGCTGTTTTAAGGGACAAACACCAAATATGTATTTCCCATGACCCCACACAGTTCAACTACCTAAAAACCAAAAACCTTTTTCTGTTTTTAAGATAAACATGCAAAATAGTAATGTCCTATTCCAAAATTTAAATGCACTCCCTTTCTAGAAACCCATGACATTCTTCCCAAAGACACACACATACGCTGTGCTAAGTGTTCCTTTCTCCGGGTTCCCACCAGTGAGGTTGCGTCCCTCAACCCTCTGGTTACTGAGCACTTGGTCCTGCTTCTTCCTGGGACACTTGCAGGCAGACACAGTGAATTCAGTGTTCTAGAACCTTGTTGATACATTGCGATTAAGTTTCCTTAACCGAAGTAAAACTCTACCTGAGGCCAAACTTCCCTCATGGACCGACTAACACAAGATTCCTTACATTAAGAATTACCAATTTACAGGAGACCGGACTTTGCACTTATCAGACTGAGGAAAGATTATGGGCATCAATGCTGTCCGGGGTCGGAGAGGAAGGGCGTGCTTCTGCTCAACTCGTGGCAACACAAATTGGTACAAGGTTTCTGCAAATCCATTTGACAATATGAAAAGCCCTTAAAATTCTGACTTTGCATTTCTTAAGAATAAGTTCAGAAATGTAGATAAAGACTGTTTTACAAAGCTGTTCATTATTTACGTAAGGGAAAATGGAAAACAGCCTACACGCTCAATTATAAGGGAATGGCTAAGTAAGTAAAGGCACAGCTCCAAGATGGATGAATACGGACCATAAAAACTATGCTAATGAAGAATTTGTGCAGATAGAGCTGGGTGCCATCTACCATTAAGTGAAAATGGGGGAATTCAATACTACCTGTACAACCTCACATAAATAATACTGGAAACACAATAAAATGTTACCACAGGCTACTATTTGATGGTAGGATGGGGAAGGATTTTTATTCCTTCAAGTTTTTCTTCACACAGAAGAAGTACTCTAAAAAAATTACTTTCGGGGCACCTGGGTGGCTCAGTGGGTTAAAGCCTCCGCCTTCAGCTCGGGTCATGATCCCAGGATCCTGGGATCGAACCCCCACCCCAAATCGGGCTCTCTGCTCAGCAGGGAGCCTGCTTCCTCTCTCTCTGCCTACTTGTGATCTCTGTCTGTCAAGTAAATAAATAAAATCTTTAAAACAAAATTATTTTTAGGGGTGCCTGAGTGGCTCAGTTGGTTAAGCATCTGCCTTTGGTTCAGGTCAGGATCTCAGCCTCCTGGGGTGGAGTCTCCCATCGGGTTCCCGATCAACAGGGAATCTACTTCTCCCTCTGCCTCTCCCCCGAGCCCCAGCCACTGCTGGCTTGTGTGTGCGCTCTCTCTCTCTTGCTCTCTCCCTCTCTCTCTCTTAAATAAATAAAATCTTTTCTTAAAAATTACTTTTATAATAAAAATGAACTATCTGAAAGATTCTTGAATTGGATCATTAAAAAGCTTGCCATATCCCTGAGCCCTGGCCCCAGATTCTCTCTCGAGTCTTTCTCTTGCTTCTGTGCTAACAGCACTGTGTGGAGACGCAGCATACTTCCTCTGTAAAGCCTAAGCCTCCTCCCATTACACAGTGGCTGGCGTATGTTCCTACAGAATCACAGGAGACTTGTTTCTGTAAACCTAAGTGCATAATAAATGTGCCAGGAGGAATTGGGTGTTTGGGGAAAATCAGGCAGAAGGGAAGGACAGAAACCTTGGGCTTTCTGCAAAGCTGCTTCCGGGCCCTGGAGGCCACCTGCAGTGAAGAACTCCAGGATCAGGCTATAAAAAGAGTAAAAAGAGACCTTGAACTATTTCTCCCATTTCTCCATCACTGATGTGTATTCACGGAGCTGGGTTCTTTGTGGGGCTGAGGTGGCTGGATTTCTCCCGGGCTACTCACAGGGAAGCTGGAGCCACGAGGAATCTGGAGCCTCGTGAACAGAGATTTCAGGCTCCCCTGGGCGTCAGCTCCTGACTGAGATGCGAAGGGGTCCCACACCCACCAAAGCCAGAGTCTGGGAGAAGCAGCCACCAAGTCAGTTCCCAAAGGCAGCAGTCTGGGCTGCTCTGGGCTGCTCTCCATTACCCTTGGCTGAGAATCACAGTCCTCCAGAAGACAATGAGAGAGATGGGGATGGGGGGCTTCCCCACCCACGACTCCTATCTCTGCTACTCTTCCATCAAGATTTCAACATCTTTATCTGATGTGCTAATCTCTAGGGCAGCTTGGAAAGCAAAAGGCCACTCTTCCAGGACATGAGAAAAAGGAACGCACCTGCACCACTGGTGGGAATGCAAACGGGTGCAGCCACTGTGGAAAGCAATATGGAGAGCCCTTTAAAAATTCAAATAGAATTACCATACGATCCCCTAATCGCACTCCTGTGTATCGACCCAAAGAATACGAAAACACTAATTCAAGAAGACATAAGTATCCCGTGTTTGTTGCAGCATGATTTATAATAGCCAAGATATGGAAGCCGCCCAAATGCCCATCCACAAATGGGAAAGAGGACAGAGAAGACGTGGTACACACATCCACAACGGGCTACCACTCAGTCATAAAAAAGAATGAGATTTTGCCATTTGCCACAACATGGGTGGACCTACAGGGTATTACGCTAAGCGAGGTAAGTCAAACAGAGAAAGACAAATACATATGATTTTACTTATATGTGGAATCTAAAAAAAATAAAAATAAGTGAACAAACAAAAAAAGAGACTCTTAAATACAGAGAACAAACTGGTAGTTGGCAGAAGGGAGGCGGGGGATGGAGGAAACAGGTGAAGGCAGTTAAGAGGTACAAACTCCAGTTATGAAGTGATTACAGTAAGGCACAGGCAATACAGTCAAGAAGATGGTCATAATGCGGGTGCCTCGGGGGGCTCAGTTGGATAAGCTACTGCCTTTCGGCTCAGGTCATGATCTCAGGGTCCTGGGATAGAGCCCCACATCGGGCTCTCTGCTCAGCAAGGAGTCTGCTTCTCCCTCTGCCTCCCTCCTGTTCATACTTACTCTCTCTCTCAAATAAATAAAGTCTTAAAAAAAAAAAAAAGATAGTCATAGTGCTGTATGGTGACCGATGGTGATCCCATTTCTCACGGTGAGCACAGAGGATGCCCAGAACTGCTGAAGCCACGAGCCCACAGAGCAAGCCTTCACCGTATTACCTATAGTCTATTCTGGTATTTTTTATTCCAGTCTTTTTTTTTTTTTTTTTTTTTTTTAATGCTGGTCAGGACCCACAGAACTGAAATTCTAACCCCATAATGGGTTACGAGCTGCAGCTTGGAAAGGGTAAGTAGGAGGATAAAGTCAGATCCTGCACAAGAAATGCCTGGCACAGTGCCTGGGACAAAATGCGCATTCCTCAATCATCAACCGGGAGCCCCAGCTGTTACTGTTACTTTGTTATTGTTCTATATGCTGTCGTTGGCCCTGCTTCTTCAGAAGTCCCTGCAGCCCGGCAGAGATGATGTTCTTATTCAAGGACAGAGACTTCTACTCATGTATGCACCCAAAGTAAAATCCGAACTCGCCCCTACTCCAATTTGGGGGACTGAGAACTTGGTGATGATGGTTTACAGGAACTTTGCTTCTCGAAAGCTGCAAAGGATAGGACTGAAAGGACCCAGTTCACCCAGCCAGTGAGTGATGGGCCTGGGAGTCCAACCACAGCTGCCTGGCTTCAAGACCCACCATCTTTCTAGAAGCTTCCTGAAGAATCACTTCCTGAGTGAGTGACAGATAACACACACAAGGTGTTCTGCAAGCCTCTCCACAGTTCTTTCATACTACAGAGTAAGAAACGATACAAACAAGATATGCCCAGAAAAAAAAAAAAAGAAGTCAAGTCCTGCGAACCAGGAAAATGAGCGAAATTTGGGAAACACCTGATCTCTGACTCCTGCAACGGCCAAGCACACTGACAAGAAGCATTGTCAACCGTATTATTTTTAAACTCCACTGCTCTGCATTCCCCAAACTCACACACACCACACCGGCCCAAGGGAAGGCAGCTTTTAAAACTTGCTTAACATTCCAAGTTACCTGGAAAAAGGAGTGAGTACTCTGGTCACAAAGAGCAAATGTTACACAAGGCGTTCTACTATCGCTCCACATTTTTGCAATAAACAGCCTCTCTGCACCATGCTTAGATTTGCTATTTTTTTTATTATTAGTGGGTCTATTAAATATTTACGCACATTAGCATTTTACATCAATATTTAATAGAGTCCCACTAATTGAAAAGGTCATAGTTGTGCAACAATGCCAGGCAGACAGGTTCATGTATCAGGCCCTTAATGACTGGCCTTCCCAAGTTCAAGGAGGATAAATCAGCAACATTAGCACCATTTTATACGAAGGATTTTTTTTTTAATGTATACAAACAGAGGACTTTTCTAGAAAAATAAGAGCAATCTGCCTTACTTACATACTATTTCAGTAAGCCCATTGTGATGCAGGAATTAAAACAGAGAGCTCAAGGTGACTGAACATTTTTCAATTAAAAAAAAAAAAAAAGACTCCCCCCACTCAAATTGCCTAAGAGAACACAATTGAGCTCACCTTAGCCTCAGGTTCACTTTGGCAAGTTACAGGGGAGCAAAAACTTATACTAGGCAAATTCCAGGAAAGCAAAAATTCTTTCGCCAGGAATCTGGTTAAGGAGTAGCTTTTCTTCTTACTCCTCTTGGCTCAAAATCTTATTAAAATTAGGCCCTTCCATGGAGACAAATCAAGAAAAATTGTATTTCCTCAAAGAAAATTATTCAGAAAATAACGGAGCAATTACAGGATTCCTGTGAAGCGTTTTTGCTTCATGGACTAATTTCTAATCCGAATCTCAACCACTTGCATCAGTAACACCAAGTATGGATTTCCTCTGTGTTTAGCGAGTGTCTGAGGACTGCACTCTTATGCACACTAGTAGACCACAGGGTGGGGGACAGGCTAGTCCTCTCCCTTGCACCCGAGCCCTTCTAGGCCCTGCACCTGACTGTGTTATTGTCTTTTCTGAAGGAGCCCTCGAAACCTTGTATAAACGCTAAGTCCCACCACATCTGGATTTATTCCTGGAGAGAGAAATCGAGTCTCTTCCCTTAAGGTGCTGACTGCCCGAGAATGTCAGGACCCCTTCCTGTGCCGGCCCCTCCCCAACCAGCGCTCCTTCAGGCACGGCCAGCACCAGCACGCGGGGCTCAATTCCACAACCCCAAGGTCACAACCTGAGCTGATGCTTAACTGACTGAGCCACACAGGTGGCCCCCGCAAAGGTTTCTTCTAAAGGATGACACTTCTCTGCAAATAGAGGCACATTTTACTCACACCAAAGGAAATGTGGCCACACAAGGGAGCAAAGAATGGGGAGATTCTCCCCTCGGCCTTCGCTACTTGGAATTTCTAAATTGGAGGCATGTCCTCACCCCCTCAGAAGCTGAAGGTTCTAATCCCACAATGGCCGATCACATGTCCAACAGGTGCATAAGCCTCCCCCGTTCCAGCTTCAATTTCCTTACAAAAAGGAGACAGTCGTACAAGAATTCACGGGGTTGTCATCGGGATCAAATAGAACAATCTGTATGAAGTAATACATTAGTTCGGTGTCTGATGCCCAGCAAACACACCGTCAATGGATTTGCTGCGGTTGCTTCCAGGGCTCACAAAGTTTAACCCACCCGCAACGTTCACTAGAGCTCTCGATGGTTCTTAGTGCAAAGCAACGCCTAGTTATGTCTTTCTATACAGATCGCAGAACAACTGGGGTTTAATGTGGGTGTCCTGTTAGGGCAACCGGGGACTATGGCTGGAGAGGGTGGAAATCCCAGCCGCGAGTCACACAGGAGAGCACATGGGTCCTCCGGGACAGAACTCGGCCACAGCAGGGACTGTCTCCGAGGCTCTGTTCACAGGCAGAGCTCCTGTACCTCTAGGCCACCGCTTTAGGGTCTGGACCTTCCGGGAGTCTCAAATCCTTATGCACACGTGGCTGTTCTCTCCATTTCCCTTCAGTTAGCTCTGAGCCAGAAGGACACAGTCTGGCCTAGTTCCGACTTGATGGAAAGGGTGAGCGGCACCCTCCTGGGGCCAGCGAGGGGAGGGCGGCCGCCCCAAGCAGCCTGCTCCGCCAGGTTAAGGGGACTCGGGGAAGACAGTGTCCCTCACAGCTGACAGTGGGGGGTCTGAGCTGGGGCTGGGTAAGGGGACAGCCGTCAGTGAGCACCCTGAACAGCACATCTGAGCTTTGAGCACAAAAGCGGGGAGCCTCTTACCTCCTCGAAAGCATCGCAGCCTGTCACCACGATATTGGGTCTGAACTGGTCCATTTTCACTTTCTTCTCCAGCCTGGTATTCAGGTCCACCAGGGAGGCTTCCGACAGGATCATGATCGGGCAGCAGTCCGGGTAGGCGACCTGCGCCAGGAACATGGCACCCTCAGCCCTCCCTGCCCCGTGAGACGCCCTGGCCCAGCTGCAAGGGAAGCACAGCCGGAAGGGCTGTGCGGGGAGGGCCAAGGGTGTCATCCCCGCATTCAAACAGCTTGTGGCTCGGGGAGGAAAGCAAGAGCTGCCTGAGGAGCTTGCACTTTGTTGTTGTTTTTGTTTTTTAATATTTATTCAATTAATTTATTTATTTGACAGAGATCTAGCAAGAGGGAACACAAGCAGGGGGAGTGGGGGAGGGAGAAGCAGGCTTCCCGCCGAGCTGGGAGCCCTATGTGGGGCTTGATCCCAGGACCCCGGGATCATGACCTGAGCCGCAGGCAGACACTTAACAACCGGGCCACCCCGGCGCCCCAGGAGCCCGCATCTTAAACCCTAGCTCACTGCAGAATCCAAGGCTCTGGGCTTTGGGCTGCAGCCAGCTCGCTCCAAAGGTGGCTTTTTGGTGCCTGAAATAACCACACCAGACAGACGGCCAGGGGAGCCCCAGGAGAAAGTCGGCCTCAGTAATTTTAGGAACCTTGGTTCGGTCCCAAACGAACTTCTCACTTCCCCTTCCCAACGTGTCTCCTGAGTCCCCATCTCACCGGGGGTCACCCCGGCTTCTGCCTCCACAGTGCGGGACACGATCCGTCCTCCACGTGTGCTGGAGAGCCGGCTCAGCTCGGAGCCGCTTCCCCTCCACCCCCATACCTGCCCGGGACGCACCCTCAGACCCCCTCACCTGGGCATTCCTACACTTTCCTAACCGGGGCCCCGAGAAAGGCAGTCCTGAGCGGTAAGAAGGACGCCGGACACAGAGCGGGGGACGGGTGGAAGCAAAGGGCCGTTCCCTGAAAGCTCACTTGGTAATCCGGCACCGAAGCAGAGAAAATGTCCTTGGACGGTCTTCCCTTCATGTGCTTCTCAAACTGGACCAGCCGCAAAGACTCTGTTTTCAAGAAGTTGGTGAACCACTGAGCCGCCTGGTCACCACAGTCCCTGCCCTTGATGTCCATACCAAAGAGCCTGGAAGGGTCACCAGAGAGCCAAGGTCACCGTCCTGCCGTAGCACGCTGAGAGATGGCCTCAACGATGGGACGCCGGACCCCTGGGACCTGCCCATCCCTGAGCGCCAGGATGTGGTCCTCAGGCCAAGAGCGTGAGGCCGACAGAAACAGAAGGGGAGGCAGCAGAACGTGCCCCAGGGAAAAGCCTCACAAACCCTAACATGCCTACCAACGACTGAGATCGGGGTAAAATGCAGACTCTGCTTCATATAATTTTTTTTTAAGATTTTTTTATTTTATTTATTTGAGAGAGAGAGACAGTGAGAGAGAGCATGAGCGAGAAGAAGGTCAGAGAGCGAAGCAGACTCCCCATGGAGCTGGGAGCCTGATGTGGGACTCGATCCCGGGACTCCAGGATCACGCCCTGAGCCGGAGGCAGTCGTTTAACCAACTGCGCCACCCAGGCGTCCCCAGACTCTGCTTCAGAAGCAGTATTTGGTACAGAGTAACCATTCATCAAAAAGTATTTTGGGGGGTACCTGGGTGGCTCAGCCAGTTAAGAGACCAACTCTTGGTCTCAACTCTGGTCTTGTTCTCAGGGTCATGAGTTCAGGCCCCACACTGGGCTCCATGTTAGGCATGGAGCCTACTTTGAAAAAAAAAAAGTAATTATGAACAAGAATTTGATTAGCGTAGAAAGTAAAATTTCGTTTAAAATTAATTTCTTAATAGATCCTATAGTATATCCATATGTCTGTGCATGACTCTTACTGATTGCCAGGATAAGATAACGTTCGGCATCAACTTTATTCCTTGTGAGTGACAATCTGATCAGTGGCCCCTTCGCTGTAGCGTGTGGAACCCCGGACCCGTAGAATGATGGTTCCTGTCATTAGAGTTTCTCTTCTTCAGCACCAACGCTCCCCATTATCCGGGCCCACAGGTCCCCCCCCCCAGAGCAATGCTCCCCATTAAGACGCGGGTGGACAAGCCTTTCCTGCGTACAGAGGGGAGGTCGGCGAGGAGGAGGCTCGCACTGTGGGTGCGACTCAGACTGCAGCGAGAGACAAGCATTTATGGGATTGGAGGATCTGATTCTCTCCAAGCATCCTGCCCGCAGAGACCCTCACATACCATGAGAGGGTCTGCACCTCCTCTAGCACTACCCCGGTTTGAGGCCTCCTGGGGCAACATACGGGAGGGAATCGATGTGCACTTACGACGTACTCCGGACCAGATGAAGCCCTGGGCTCCCCGATGCCCCCAGGTCCACTCTGACCCTTAGACTCGCCTCCTTTGGGGACGGCCTCTCCCATCTCCTGTCAAATCTCAACACTGCCCTCAAGTGTCTTGGGCCTCTTTCTTCTCTCTAAACCTTCTTTGTGGAGCCCTTGTGTGACCTATGACTTATTCCTGGCTCAGTCCCAAAGCCTCCCCATGGTCCCTCCTGGCCTTCAGCCTTTCCTCTAGGAGTCTCGTCACACAACCGACTACTTGGGGCAGACTCGACCCCACCGTTCACGAGTTCCTGAAGCACCTGCTCCTGGGTCCAGAACGTTCCTCAACCCCTCACAAAACACCCGTGCTAGGGCCCACACTTCTGCCCCCAGCTTTGGTCCACCAGGTGAGCCTCCTGTTGGCACTTTGAAAACCAGAAAGCAGCCAGCGGGTAAGGGAACGCTAAGTCTGCAGTGCCCTTCCCACTCCTGGATGCTGTCCCCCGACCAGTCCTTACTCCCTCATCCCCGCGGCAGGGGCCACCTTCCCCTCCAACACCCACCTCTCTCAGAACGTTATGCCAAAACCCACCTTTTCCCACACTTTTTAAAAGATTTTATTTCATTTATTTGACAGAGAGAGTGCCTGCGCACGAGCAGGGGGAACAGCAGGGAGACAGGGAACAGCAGACTCCCTGCTGAGCAAGGAGCTCCACGCGGGGCCCGATCCCAGGACCCTGAGATCATGACCTGAGCCAAAGGCAGAGGCGTAACCCACTGAGCCACCCAGGCGCCCCTGCTTCCCACATTCTTAATGCTTTGCGTCCTGGGGTCTTGCTGATGTGGAAGGAACCGCCCCCCGACCCCCACCCCCACCAGGGCTAGTTGACGCCTACAGTTGGAAACTTACCTTCCCCGTGGTGCCAACCAGTCCAACCACCTCCACTCTGGGCTCTTTCAGCCCAGGCCACTGTCCCCCGGCGCTAGCCACCCAGGGCCAGGTACCAGCCACCCAGAGACAGCCTCTAGGCCCCAGAGCCCACTGAAATGACTCAAATAGCCAACCCCGAGGCTCTTTACGCCGCCCCGCCTGGTACTTCCTGTGGAAACCACAGTCCAGGCTCTCGTAGGGGCGCCTGGGTGGCTCAGTCCGTTAAGTATTTGCCTTCAGCTCAGGTCATGATATTGGGGTCCTGGGATCGAGTCTCCCAGCGGCCCGCCCCCAGTTCAGCGGGGAGTCCGCTTCTCCCTCTCCCTCTGCCCCTCCCCACTGCCCATGTGCACGCGCGCTCTCTCCCTGCTCTCTCTCAAATAAATAAATTAAATCTTTAAAAATAAAAGTCTCTCGCTCCTATCGCTCCACCTCCCCCCAGCACAGCCCCCCTTCTGACCAACACCGCCGCTCCTGTGTGCGGCCCCGCGCGACAGGCCAAGCCTCCTGTTCCCCGGGACCCGTGACCACGGGAAAGGTCTTTCTTCATCACCATCATTTGCACCTCTGCCTGCCTCACCACACCGGAGAAAAGAAATCCCCGGGACGTTGAAATCAGTCCTCTGCCTCGCCCACTAGCCCTGACCACTGGATCGATCCCAGCCCCGGCCAGACTTCTCTTCAGGATTTCCTTCACCAAACTCATCACCTACTATACACACTGCGGCGGGACAGGTGCAGGGAGGAGCCTACGGAAAACCGCGTCCGCCGCACGTCCCCAGCGGCCCCAGAAAGAGCACCTGCAGTCCCGGAGCTTGTTTGAGGAAGGCAGCTCGCTCGGCAAAGCCAGCTGGTCCATGCCCGGGGCCTTGAGGATCAGGCGGTTGCCCTCATAGGTGATGGACACCAGCACCAGGCGAGGCTCCTGCCGGGCGGTGACCATGTGCCCATCTTCCTTAATCACCAGCCAAAACCTGCCGAGGAACCCACAGGAACGAGTCAGAAAAACCTCTTCCTCTCTCCATGCCCATATACTGATGCAGAGCAGGAAGCCCCCACAAACCAGGGGCTGGGTCAGAAGCCACTTACCTCCGCTGTTCCAGGCTCTGTCTTCACACCACATCACATCTAGGGGGAGAACTAAGCCTTCCTGGGAAAGGGAAGGGAGCCTGGCCTGGAGAGGTCCGCTACGCTTTTATCTACATTCCGGAGTTACACTACACAAAGGATCTGATGACTAAAAGATATTTAAAAAGCGCTGCTCCCCCTGGAGAAAGTAAGTTTCAACGCCATCGACACAGAGCACAGGGCAGTGCATGAGGAAGGCACTGGTTTCCAAGCAGCTGCTGAAAGCAAGGGCTTTCCAAACCTCCATCCCCCTGAGAAGCCATCTTTTTCCTTCCCAGGATCTTGGGCTCCCGGAGTGGTCTGGCCTGCTCGCTATGGGGTTCTGCGACCAAGGGCATTCCTGCTACTTTGCTCCATTCCCTTGGGGCTGGGCCCCGTTCCTATTTCCAGCCTCATCCCGCGTGCAGAGTTCTGGATGACCCTGCTCTGGCTAATCCTGCCAAAGCCTGCACCCTCAACTGCCGACATGCCCAGCACCCGACAGGACTCCCTCGGAGATCTGCACCCGGCCAGACCCATGTGCCAGCAGGAGTTTGCATGTTGAGTTCTGACCGTGCATCCCTCCCTGAGCTGAGTTTCCTTGTCCCCCATCGACCTCCGACCTCCGCCTCAGCCCTTTTCTCAGGCTCACAGTGAGAAAAGGGGGCGGAGCTGGATGTTTTGTGCCACCTGCTGCCAGTGGAAAGTCAAGGGGCGACTTGCAGGCAGTCTAACACCAGGAAAGGACAGAGACACCAATAAAAGATAAAGACTTGCTGCCTGTAGGAGAGCCCAGCCACTCTCATTATCCTGCCCAACGGGGTCACAGCCTTTGTCCTCTCTTGCATACAAACGATGCCCAGTGAATGAATAATTATCTCTGTCCCGCCAGATCTGAAAGAAAGTTATTCACGACCAAGGGGTCCCCAAACTAACACCTTCTTTTACTCCTAAAGCAGGAGTGTGCGGTGTGAGGTCGGATGCAGAAGCCAGAGCTCAGATTCTCCAAAAGAACAACAGTGACCCGGGTGACCACAGGGGTGGCGGAGCAGAGCCCGAGGCAGCTGGAAAACCTCTTGTCTAAACTTAGAAATTGGTCTGGCGAGCAGAAGTGCCTGAGCCTGAAGGGGGGTGGGGGAGGGGGAGCAGGGCCCCAGCCACAGACAGTCACAGGGCAGTGACGCTCAGGATGATAAACTCAGAGAACTCGTTTCTCCAGGAGATCACAGTCTGTGCAGAGAGCATCAAGGGCTGGCTTCGGAAGGGCAGGGCAGATTTAGGACAGATGTCATATACACGCACTACGGAGAGCAGGATTTACAAAGTCAAGGAGGGCAGCCAACCCTCCCACCTTCTGTGCCAATCAGGCAATCAGTCCGTTCTGCTAGACGGACCCTGAACCAGCTCAAAGTCCAGGGTGCCCAAACCAAACATTCACAAATTTGTCAAGAGCTTTGAACAAAATAGTTCTAGAAATCTGAGGACAGAGCCCTTATGGAGGAAGAGCCCAGCTTCTAAAAATGGTTCAAAATGGAATGAACTCCAAGAGGCCGAGGAGCGTCCGGGCGGCTCGGTGGTCGGGTGTCTGCCTGCAGCTCCCGTCATGATCTCCACGTCCTGCGATCGAGCCCCACATCGGGCTCCTGGCTGGCTCAGCAGAAAGTCTGTTTCTCCCTCTCTCTCTGCCTTTCCCCTGCCTGTGTACTCTCTCTGTCTCTCTGCCAAAAGAATAAAACCTTAAAAATAAATAAATAAATAAATAAATAAATCCGAAAGGGCTTTTCCTGCATTCTAGGCTGTTTTCAGTTTCCTTATCATTGAGACTAGCAGTCATTCAGCAGAGTTCTTTCTAGCTTGTTTCCGAGTTTCAATTATCCTTTAATAAATAAAACCTAGACTAAATAGTGTCTTTGAGCTCATCAAGTCCAAGCCCTTCCTTCTGTAAATGAGAACAAAAAATGAGGCTCAGAAAGTTTCGATGACCGTGCGCAGGTCTCCCCATCCGTGCAATCCTCGCCCTTGTGAATCACACTGGCTTCAGAGAAACTGCATGACCGCTGGACCCACAGGGATCCGCGTTCACACCCCAGCACACAGCTGCTTTGGGTGAGACACTCACCCTTTCTGATCCTGCTGGGTTTTATTTGCAGAGTGGAGATAACGTCTAGGGCACAGGACGGTGCTGAGGCTTGTGTAAGGTCACCCATGGAACAGGATGTCTGTGTGTGAGGCACACGGGGCACCGAACCCATGGTCATCCCACTGCCCCGCACTACCTCTTCCCACTCTCCTCGCCCCACCCCCGACCCCAAGCATGTGTTGTTCAACACAAGGGGAAGTGGACACAGTTCCATTTCTGTTCTGATACCCACTGAAGCAGAAGAGCAAAGGACACATCCTTTCTTCCCACAAAAGCAATAATCACAGCAAAGTAGTGACAATGAGAAGCAGGAAAATAGTCATTCAGATGATCCGAAGAGACACAGGCAAGAACTGGAAATCTCTCTGAGAAATGACTTCAGTCCTTCAAGTGGGGAAGGAAGTAGCACAAGGAGACTTTCTCTAGATGTGCACCACAAGAGCTTGCTTCTCCCAGTTTGGGGAGGGTGTCTAGAACTCCTACACCTAAAGTTTTCCCAGCAGTAGGAAGGCTTTTCTAATCCTTCATACTTGAATAAGCTCTAAACATGCTCTTCTTCTAATGCCGCAGATACCACCCTTTAATGATAGCATCAGGTTCACCCGGGGAGATCTTAACACTACAAGAGGTGGCTTCCCTCTGGGTGTCTCTGATTCCAAAGGTCTGGGATAGGACTCTCAGGAAATTAAAGTTTTTAAAAAAAAAAAAATCTCTCTAGTGGCTCATTAAATGTTACAGTTCCTCTGGTCACTCACTCCTCTCCTAAAACAAGTTAGTCAAAGAAAGACAAATTCCACATGATTTACTCATAGGTGGGATTGAAGAAACAAAACAAATGGGCAAAGAGAAAAAGAGACAGGCAAACCAAGAAACAGATTTTTTTTTAAAGATTTTATTTATTTTGTTTATTCATTTGACCCAGACAGAGAGAGAACGTGCACAGACAGGGGCAGGGGTGCGGCAGGCAGAGAGGGAGAAGCAGGCTCCCTGCTGAGCAGGGAGCCTGATGTGGGGCTTGATCCCAGGACCCCTGGATCATGACCCTAGCCAAAGGCGGACGCTTAGCTGACTGAACCACCAAGGCACCCCAAGAAACAGACTCTTAACTATAGAGAGCTGATGGACACCAGAGGGGAGGGGGGAGGTTGGATGGGTTATATAGGTGATGGGGATTAAGGAGGACACTTGTTGTGATGACCACGGGACGTCCCCATGGAAGTGTTCAATCACTATATTGTACACCTGAAACTAAAATTCCTCTGTATGTTAACTAACTGGAATTTAAATAAAAACTTAAAAGTTCTGTTGATAAGTTGTATACCCTTGATATCATACAAGGAGAATGGAACTTTACTTCTGTGCTCTACCTCCTAAAAATCCATAATCTCTGTCAACCATAAGGAAAATACCGCACAAACCCAAACTAAAAGATACTCTACAAAATGCCCACTCAGGAGTCCTCAAAAAACAGTAGGAGCTTGAGAAACTATTACAGTCTAGAGAAGCCCAAGAAGTCACAACATCCAAATGGAATTATAAATGTATCCTGGTGGGGATCTTAGGATAGAGAAAGAAGGATGTTACGGGAAAACCAGGAAAATCTGAATAAAGTGTAGGCATCCATCCATCCATCCATCCATCCTCTCTAGGATTGGGGTGCCTGGCTGGCTTCATTGGTTGAGCATGGGACTCTTGATGTCAGGGTCCTGAGTTCTAGCCCCATGTTGGGGGCGGGGGGTAGAGATTACTAAAAACAAACACAAAACATAAAAGTCTCTCCAGGATTAGAAATCAGAGTGCAGGAAGATGGAAAATCCCCCAACAGTCACATGGTCTGCATACACAACACTTCTCTAAAACAAGCTGAAGTTTTTCAAAGCTGTGAGGGTCCACGTTTTTTAAAGAAGACAGCTGAGAAGAGCGAATGCGTGTGTCCCAGAGTGAACTCAGGGCAGCAGATAGCCTCCTAGAAGATTCTGTGAATGACTAACTTGCAAACGTCCCCACCCTCTGGATACAGAGGACCACAGTAGAAGCACCCTAGCCGGACAGGAAGGCATCTTAACCCTAATGATCCGAAGAAGGGGATTCTGTTCTTCCTTGTTCACTCTTCCTGGAGTGTTGCCTGCTGCAACACCAAGTGAGCCTTCCAGACCCCCAGCTGCACCATTCTGAGAGTAAGTGTCTGCGGCCTCAGGCTGGGATGAGTTCAATGACAGGACACCTATTCTTCTCTAAGGGAAGTGAATGGAACTTCCATATGCTGGTCCTATGTGAGTATAGACTTTATTTACCCAGAGTTCTTCATCAAGGACCACTCTGCCTCTGGGGAGAGGGGCACAGTATTCTCTTCAGGGCGAATACTACATTTGTGATGCCCTAGATACCCCCTCTTTCCAACACAAACCTTCACCGGCTCATTACTTATGAAAGTGGATCAAGTCTCCCCCGCCCCCTTCCCGGGTCTCCCAGGCACTTGCTCCAGGACTGGCGACAGACGTGGGAGGAGCAAACTTCAGGAGACCAAAGTCAGTGTCCTTGAAGGAGACTTGGTTTCAGCTTTGCCGCCTTCTGCCCACGTGTGCTCCTCCACAGCATTTTATTTTCTACTATTGTGCCGTAGACTAAGAATCAGAAAGTGTAGAACTAGCAGGAGACTTGGCGATAACCCGGTCAGACCCCGTCCTTCACCCTACCTACCTTTCCGAATCGCAACCAGACACGAACTGACCTTCCCCGCTAAAGGATCAAAGGCAAAGCGTCCAACCAACAACCCAGGAAACCTACTCCTTCAACCAACAACCAACTCCAACAACCAACATGCAAACCTACTCCTTCCCGCGAGGCCCCCACCCGCCCTCCACCCCGTCCCGGGCAGGTCCCGCGCAGCCCCGGCCCAGCCTTACCTGTCCCGCAGGTGGCCGCAGCGCAGCCCCAAGGCCGTGCACTCCGCCGCGCTCACCGGCACCCCCTTGCACGACTTGACCGGGTAGATCCAGAGCTGCGCCACGGTGCCCACCTGCCGCGGCCGCCGGCGCCGCCTGCAGCGCGCGCGGCGCCAGGCGACCGTCCCCAGCGCCACGGCGGCCAGTCCCAGCGCGGCCGCCCCGAGCCAGGCGGGCCGGGACGGCGCGGGGAGGCGCGGCGCGGGGAGGCCGAGGCGGCCCAGAGCGGACGAGCCGGCGGCGCCCATGGCCCAGCGAGCGGAGACGAAGGCGGCGGCGGCTCCCGCGCGGCGGGGGGCGCGGGGGCGCTCGAGGCTGGCGCAGGCGGGCAGAGGCGCGGCGGCTCGGGGCTGGCCCTGTGGTCCCTGCGGCCCTGCCCTCCCTGCGGCCCGCGCGCCAGGCCTGAGGCCGCGCCGTCACCGGATGTGGGGCGGAGAGCGCCCGCGCCCACCGCCCCCGCACCGCCCGCCTTCTCCGGGTCGGTCACGGGCCGCGCGCCGGCGCCCCCTGCCTGCACCGCCAGGGTCCCCCCTCGCGGGACCACCCTCTGCTCCCCACATCTCCCCGCCGCTCCCCCTACGCCCCGATTCTGACGCAGCCCCCCCGGCTGCCGGATCGCGCGTTCCGAACCGAACCGGGAAGCGGATCGTGGGCGGCAGGGTGGGAGGTGTCCAGCGTTCGCGAACTCCTCGCTCCGGCAGATCCCGCTGAGACCCGCAGCACTGGGGGCGCATAAGCCGCGCGATGGAAACATCTGCACTAAGAGAAGACCCAAGGCCAGCGTCGCTTCTGGCCGGGTCCCCGGGATGACCCCAGCCCCTCTCCCACCCCCGCCACATCTCCAGTGAAACACCTGCCTGGGCGAGCTCGCCGCTGCCGGGACACTTCAGGGCTTTCTCCGGCCATCATCTGGGGCTTGAGCCCCGACCTCCTCCTAGGGCATGCTCTCAGCAGGGCTCACGATTACCAGCCTTCCTCTGGAGCTCTGAGATGTGTTTATGTATCTTCGGCGACTAGAACTGTCTAGTTCCAGGACAGTTCTAGTTCAAGGACCTGAGAGCCGTTCCTTCAAGGAGGGACAGGGCTTGCGTCCCCGTCTCTGCGGGAGGATGGGATCCTACCTTCCATAATTACCCCTAGCAGGTTCAAGGGCCTGACCACGTTTCCCCCGGCCAACCTTGGTCATTTTTCACTTGAGCTCCCCACCGGCACACCCTTGTCCCTTTAACGGGTCCAGTCACCTCTGCACAAATGGGACTGGAGCTCAGCTCTTTCCCTTCCTGTCACTAGTTAACTGAATAAAATTTGTTTTCACTTCAACGTGCAGCTTTGTTCATCTGGACCAGCTCCATTCACATAGGCTTTGTGGTGAACAGGGGATTTTCTTAGACAAGTTCAGGTTTAAAGCTTATTTTGCCAAAAAAAAAAAAAAAAAAAAAAGCAAGAAAAAAGAAAGGTTCTTTAAATTGGGGCACTGTTCTGGGAAGGTTAAGGCAACCAGTGGGCCACCTACCAAATATGAATCAATCACCCCCTGGAGAGGAGGGTCATCTTCCAGGGCCGGAAGGGCCTGGAGGAAGGAGCCAGAAGAGGCAAGCTCCCTTCCAGGGCTCCTTGTGAAAAGTGAACGTCAAAACCCACCTGAATTCCAACCCCAGCCCCCACCACAAACAGCCCCTGCTGGAAACCCCAGACAGCGGAATTAGCCTCTTCAGGAACCACACAGTCTCATCATGCTCAGCAGCAAGTCTTGGATATCTGTGTCGAGTACGCTGTTGTGAATGAAGAGTGCCCCTGATTCCTTTTCCTCCCCAGACTCTAGAAGACAGCCAGAGCCCTTCCCCAACCAGAGCCTGCTGTCAGGTGGAGGCTGTCTGTGAATCCATCCTCCTCGCTAGATGGGAGCTCTCCGACAGGGAAAAGGTTCCTTATTAAAACATCTGTTCCTTAACACACATTTATAGGTCATTCGCCAGGCTTTGCCCTAGACTCGCACTGGCCATGCAAAGTTTCGAAGAAGCTGCCCATCCAGGAGCTTAGGGAGCTCCTGGCAGACTGCTTGGAAGAGAAGGCATGGGCAAGATGCAGTGGAGACAGAAAAGCAGTTCTATCTCCCGACAGTGGTGTCTTCAGAGGAGGGAGCTTTTGGGCTGAGCCTGGAACACATGAAGGGTTGGGAGGGGACAGAAGAGGGGATTCTGGGCCAGAGCAGAAGCTCGCACCACGCTCGGAGAAATGCAAGGGTCGTGAGGATGCGGCGATGAGCAGCTGTTCAGCGACTTGAGCAGGTACTTCCCACGCAGCTGGGGCTGGGAGTTGAGGCAGGACAGCTGGGCAGGGGCCAAATCGAGATGCTCCGTGTCTCACCTTCATGTGGAGACACATCGGAATTCTGAAGAGCAGGAGACATGGTCAGACTTGGGTGCTGGAAGGCGACACTGACCACTTCGAGAAGGGGTAACCCCAAAGGTGAGTGGATGAGAAGCAAAGGCTGTAGTTTGGGCCAAAATGATCCCGAATCAGGGGAAATGAGATGGGGGAGATGTGGAGATGTGGAGATGAGATAGGGGTGCAGACATGAGAGATGGTGGGGAAACACTTAGCAAGAGGTGGTGACAGACAGAGGGAGAGAGGGAGAGAGGGAGGGCGAGAAGGGAAGGGGGAAGGAGTCTGCCATGAATCCCAGCTCTCCCGCTTGGCTGGGGACAGGTAGGGTGTGCCATTCTCTGAGATAAAAAAAAAAAAAAAAAATACTCAAGGGAAGGAGATAATCCAGGGAGAAAGATGATGAGGTCTATTGTGCACACTGACCTTGAGCCAAGATCAAGAGTCAGACGCTTTTAGGGACACACCCAGGTGCCCCTAAGATTTTACTTATTTTTAAGTATTCACTACACCTAATGTGAGGCTCAGACTTAAAAGCCAAGGGGCACCTGAGTGCCTCAGTAGGTTGGGCCTCTGCCTTCAGCTGGGGTCATGGTCTCAGGGTCGTGGGATCGAGCCCTGCATTGGGCTCTCTGCTCGGTGGGAAGCCTGCTTCCCCCACTCTTTCTACCTGCTGCTCTGCCTACTTGTGATCTCTCTCTCTCTGTCAAATGAATAAATAAAACTTAAAAAAAAAAAAACCAACTTATAACCTGAGAGTAAGAGTCACATACTCTACTCACTGAGCGAGCGAGGCTCCCCTAAAAGAATAGAATAATGGGGGGCGCCTGGGTGGCTCAGTGGGTTAAGCCTCTGTTTTCGGCTCAGGTCATGATCTCAGGGTCCTGAGATCGAGTCTCACATCGGGCTCCCTGCTCAGTGGGGAGCCTGCTTTCCCCTCTCTCTCTGCCTGCATCTCTGCCTACTTGTGATCTCTCTGTCAAATAAATAAATAAATTCTTAAAAAAAAAATAGAATTAAGTATACTGACGGCTTGAGCTCAGCCAAGCCCTGTGACAAACTGGCTGAAACTGCAAAATCGTCAGTAGTAAGAATGAGCTATTACAGACCTTGAACCCTGTGGAATAAGGGCGAGGCTACCCCAGTAATAAGATGTGGACTTGAAGTTTTTTATTGGCATAAGAGCTGGTATAAAGGGCTCCCTTCACCTGCTAGTCCAGGGGTAAGAAAAGTCTTTGGAGTGTCCATAGCTCCAGAACGCCGATCTCAAGCAAGATATTGTCCAACTTTTTTTTAAGTTTTTTTTTAAAAAAACTTAAAAATGTCTCAGTTAACTGCCTTCAGCTCTGGTCATGATTCCAGGGTCCTGGGATGGAGCTTCCCGACTGCTTCTCCCTCTCCCCTCTCTCCCCCTCCCTCTGTCTGCTGCTGCCCCTGCTTGTACTGTGTGTCTCTCTCTCCCTCTATCAAATAAATGAATAAAATCTTAAAAAAATAAAAGAAGGGGCACCTGCGTGGCTCAGTGGGTTAAAGCCTCTGCCTTCGGCTCAGGTCGTGATCCCAGGGTCCTGGGATGGAGCCCCGCATGAGGCTCTCTGCTCTGCGGGAAGCCTTCTCCCCCCTCTCTCTCTGCCTGCCTCTGCCTAATTGTGATCTCTGTCTGTCAAATAAACAAATAAAATCTTAAAAATAAAAAAATAAAAGAAGAAGAAGAAACTATGTAAAATGAGTATAAAAGGAAATTTTTTAAGGGTGCCTAGCTGGCTCAGAGGAGGAAATATGTGACTTTTTTTTTTAAGTTTTATTTATTTATTTTGAGAGAGAGAAAAAGCACAAGTGTGAGGGGAGGCAGGGGAGCTGCAGAGGGAGAGGGAGAGAGAGTAAAAACTCATCTCTCCCCACTGAGCACGGAGCTTAAGGGCAGGGTGGTTTAGCCCGAGATCACAATCTGAGCCTAAACCAAGAGTCTGACACTCAACCCACTGAGCCAGCCAGGCACCCCTGCGACTCTTGATCTCCGAGTTGTGAGTGCAAGCCCCACACTGGCTATAGGGATTACTTAAAAGTAAAAAATCTTGGGGCACCTGGGGGGCTTGGTTGAGCGTCTGCCTTTGGCTCAGGTCCTCATCCCAGGGTCCTGGGATCAGGCTCTGTATCAGGCTCCCCACTCAGTGGAGAGCTTGCTTCTCTCTCTGCCTGTGTTGCTCCCCACTGCTCATGCTCTGTCTCTCTATCTTGCTCCCTCTACTTCTGTCTATCTTGCTCTATCTCAAAATAGATGAATAAAATCTTTTTTAAAAAAAGTTAAATCTTTTAAAAAGTTTAAGGAGATTTTTGAACTTGAAACTTAAGTAAATAAAACGATTTTTTAAAAAGTGGGTGGCTCAGTCGGTTGAGCATCTGCCTCAGCTCAGGTCATGATCCCAGGGTCCTGGGATGGAGCCCCCCACATTGGGCTCCCTGCTCAGCGGGGAGCCTGCTTCTCCCTCTCTCTGCCATTCCCCTGGCTTGTGCTCTCTCTATCAAATAAATAAAATCTTTAAAAAAAAAAAAAGTAGCTTCAGGGGCGCCTGGGTGGCTCAGTGGGTTAAGCCGCTGCCTTCGGCTCAGGTCATGATCTCAGGGTCCTAGGATCGAGTCCCACATCGGGCTCTCTGCTCGACAGGGAGCCTGCTTCCTCCTCTCTCTCTCTCTGCCTGCCTCTCTGCCTACTTGTGATCTCTCTCTGTCAAATAAATAAATAAAATCTTTAAAAAAAAAAAAAAGTAGCCTCATTTAGGGCCTTCGGGTTCTTGTTCAAGATACATACATAGTGGGCTTTTGTGACACCCTGGAGTCACTATATGTGAATCTTGTGTCAGTAAGAATCTGAGTAATAATAATAAAGATGCTAATGTTCACAACACTTTGCATTTTACAGGATTTCACAATTTACAGAATGATTTTGCATTCTGTAAATTGGTAGGGGCTGAAGTCTGAGAGACAGAGGCACATGGCCCTGGGAGGGCAGGGGGTCGTGGTGAAGAGTCCCGGTGTCGGTAGGGACCGGTGGTCTATAAAGCCCCCCTGAGAGGACGGATCAAGGCAAATTCATCATGGTTCAGAATCGGCCTTTTAGGGTTTAGAGGAGAAAATCTAGCTTTTCGGTGTCTGCGTGTTGACTGCACTCAGGACACTAACCTCTGCTAATAAGAGTCACAGGAGACTGATAATGAAATGAAATGAAAATGCTGTTTTACCCATTCACAGTAAGAAATACCGCCTCACACCCACAGGCGTGCACACCAGTGTGACCAGCCGTGCCCAGGGAGAGTGGAAGGAGGGGAACCACCAGTTCTGGGAGTAATTTGTGTGTGAGCCGGGCACCTCCTTCAGGCTGCCAGGAGGAGACACGTCCCCTTTGTTAGAGGTGCGGTTGGGACGCATACCAGGGAGGTGAAGCCTCAGTTTCCAATCACCAGTCCCAGGACTTCCTGAGGCTGCAGTTTCGAGAACAAGGACAATGGCCAAGTGTTGTCCAGGAGACAGCAGCTTTCATCCAGCCCTGCTGTGTGTTGGCCTCTGGTCTTTAGCCTTTAATGATGATTAAGGAGCCTCAGATCTCCGGGAAGCGGGAGCCTACTAGGACTGTACCTCAGGAACGGGGCGATCAGGAGAACGGGGGTTGGGGTGGGATGGAGGGCTCTTGGAGCCTCTGGACAGCGGGTCCCCACTGTGACAGAGAAGCTGGGGCCGGGCTGGCCAGAAACATTCTGCTAACTGATGAAAGGGTAGCAGGAGCGGGTCACTGAGAACACAGCATTCTGAGCCGCTAAATTTAGTACAGGCTGGAAAGTAAAGGGCAAAGGCTAAGTGTGGGGAGAGGTCTGGGAAGATAAACAAGTCCAGGTCGTAGAAAGATTTCACTGTGTAAAAGAACGTGAACTTCATCCAGAGGATATCTAAAAATTAGTATTTACTGATAAGAGACTGAGTGGTTGGAAACAAGGAAGAGACGGAAACTTCACGTATATGTACATTTATATCTTTCTCATTCTGGACCATGAAAATCAATACCTCCTCGCTCATGCTCTCTCTCACTGTCTCTCTATGTCAAATAAATAAATAAAATCTTTAAAAAACTCCAAAAATTCAAAAATAAAAGTATTTTTACAGTATATTTTTAAATTATCCTACTTACATGAGTCTGGCTGTGTACCAAACTCTGGGGGAGCAAAACAGACCGAAAACCTATCCTACCAGCTTCTATGAGGTGTTTTCAATGCTTTATGCCTCATCAGAGACGCAGCCCACCTTTGGGTAAACTCCCAATGTCAGAAGATCTATGATGTGTTCATCCATTTCTGCAACCGAAGGCCTGCGGAGACATCGTATAATCTGGGTGTTGGTGGGTGGCAACATGTAAACTGGTTTTTGAAGAATGCATAGGAGCTTTAAAAAATAGGAAAGATGGCATCTGGTTGGCTCAGTTGGTTAAGCAACTGCCTTCTGCTCAGGTCAGGATCCTGGAGTCCTGGGATCAGAGTCCCACATCAGGTTTCCTGCTTGGCTTGGAGTCGGCTTCTCCCTCTGATCTCTCCCCTCTCATTCTCTCTCTCTCAAATAAATAAGTAAAATCTTAAAAAAGAAAAATTAGAAAAAATAATAAAAATAAAAAAGAGAAAAGAGAAGACCTCAAAGAGAAAGAGAGCTTCTCAAAAAACCCTGAAATGGTTTTGGAGAAAAAGTTTTGCATGATGATCAGAGCAGCACAGGAAATAGTAGCAGGTGAAGCCATCAGGCAGGATGAGGCCAAATTGTGCAAAAATTGCACGTTGTATGAATTTCTTTCCTAAAAAAGTTCGAACAAACCCACATGGACCTTGGTATTCTGGAAGCTGGTGAATATGTACCTTTAGGATGAATTGTTCTTTTCTTCCCAAATAGCAGGAAAAAAATAACTTATAAATTTTGTTTTCTATTTTGTATTTTTCCTCCCATAATTTTTAATGAAACTTCCTAGTTTCTGTTGGTTAATATAAGAAGTTTAAAAAAATGGCGTAACAAGCAAATGTATGGGAAAATTCAGAAGCAAGTGAATAAGCTTGTTTCTTTTATTCTCCTTGTCAAATATGTTCATAGTGGTGATTTTTATATTTTATGGAAAATATTTCCATTACCAAGAGTGTACTTTGTTTATGTGTTGGAATTCACTGTTATCAGTGTTTGGTCTCTTCTACAAAAATCAAGCTTTCCTGTTGGTTTGCAGCCCAAACCTCCCAATGCTTGTTGTCTTTGGCTTATAGAATCGGTTTTCAGTTTTGGTTTTGGTTTTTCAATAGGGCAGTTTCTGGCTTGCCCTGAAACATCAAAATATCAGGTAATGAGAAGTCTGTGTTCTGCATGACAGCAGCCGGGGACACCTGACTGGAGCCTGTCTCTGTAAGCATCAACCCCTCTGGTCCCTGCCCTCCCCAGTCCAACCTGAGCCCTCTGGGTCTTTGGGGTTGCCCTGGGTCTGCCAGAGGTTCCACCAGGGAGCGCTGTGATCAGCGTTTCGGAGAGCAGGGCGGGGAGGAAGTGCCGGGAGCAGGTTTTACAGGCCTTGGAAGGAGGCCCTCCTTTCCTTCCTGGGGAGTACGTCCTAAGGCTCAGCTTCCCTTGGCCCAACACAGGGAAGGGTCAGGACTAAGAGCCAGTTGCAGGCCAAGTATTTCAAAATAGAAGGAGAGAAACAGACCCACACTCTTTATTACCCCAGACATTTGAATAATGCTTTGCAGTCCATAAACTTTTGTCAAAGACAGAATGCTCTTGGGTCCTTATTGCATTCCTGGTCAAAAGTAGGAAAAGAGGTCTATTCCTGCATTAACCAAGGTCTCTTGTCTCCCTCCCCTAAGAGCACCCACCCAGCAAGAAAGAAGCAGGTCCCCACGGTGGTGGTTTCCACAAACTTTCCTTGGTGGAGAAGAAGAGGACAGACTTCCAGTCCGCAGGAAGATAGGGTGCCACAAACATGTGGCCCCACCATTCCTGGCCACAAGAAAGGTGGGGCCTCAGGAAAGAAGCTGAGATGTGCCTGTCTCAGCAGAAGTCCTCCTGATGTAGTTCTGGAACATAAGTGAGGTTTGGCGGGGGGCGTCCAGAGCCACGGCCAAGAAAGAATTCTTGAGACGTCTTCGGTGCAAAATGGCGGTGGTTTCATTAAGCCACGGGGACAGGACCTGAGGACAGAAAAGAGCTGCTGCCTTCTGCTCCCTGCGGCTCCCCGCTGCCCCGGGATTGTGGGGGCAACTGATTCTGTACTTTGGGGTGTGTGGAGGGGGCAGTAAAGACCAGGGAAGTTCCAAAAGGATTTTCCTCTTTTAAAGAAGACTCACTGGATGCCGGAGGCCTTGCTGTTGTCAAACGAAGGTTGCTTCTCTCTCTAGCAAGGTACTAATGCTGAGAGAGTTAGGAGCTTCCTGGAGGAACATTACACTCTGTCTGCCTCCAGCATTTGTCAACGGGCCGCAGGTTAAAGACCTCTAATGTCTCCCACATCGCTTCTAGTCCGGTGGCCATCCCCCAGCTGGGACGGTCTGTTTGCTTGTGTATCTGAGGGGGACACACGCAGAGATGACCCGAACAGTTCGCTGTCCTCTACCTGTGTACAGGAAGGACACTGATCCTTTTGAGGTCAAGAACACTGGTCCCTTTGAGGTCAAGAGCAAAGCTGTGGAGTTGGGCCAGTGACACTGAGGACCAGGGCCCTCCTCGTGTCTGGCCAGTCTGGTCCTGAGTGTCCCCCAAGTTCCCCAGGTCCCCCAGTGGCCAAACCAGGGCCGTGTGTCTTCGCGGCTTAGGTTTTGTGGATGTTATCAGTCAGGATGCAGAATGCTACTTCCTCTCAGTTTTTCAGTGGCTTTTTCTCTGCGTTTGTTTTCTTTGGCTGCTTTTGGAAGATGGGCTTTTCATCTGAGCAGCGTGTTCCCTGGTCAGAGTGAAGGATGAAGCCTCCAACAGGATACAGCCATCTGGGAAGGGAAGAGGATCTCCTTCCTTGGGCTTCCTCTCCAAATGCAATCCCAGCCCCTAAAAAGCCACTGCCCTCCAGCCTCCCCCCTCCACTCCCTGCTCCCAGAAAAGATTAGGCAAAGAGCCTCCTCACCCATCATCTGCCTCAGAATAACCTCTCTTTCCCAGGCTGCCTTTCTTATATGTATTTACTATTGCAGGGCTCCAGAAGTCTTGAACATCTTTGGTAAATATGACCAGAAAATGATGGCACAAGTGCGATCTACTCCACAACACTGGGGTTGCGAGCACAGTCGTGTTCTTTTTTTAATTAAGATGCAATTCATGTAGCATAAAGTCCGCCATTTTGAAGTGTGCAATCCAGTGGGTTTTAGTATCTTCACTCCATTGTGCAGTCATTACCTCTACCTCCTTCCAGAACATTTCCATCACCACAAAAAGAAGCCCGATACCTCTCCCCCCCAGTCCCCCCCGCCAGCCCTGCCCAGTCCCTGGCAACCGCTAGTCTGCTTCCTGTCCTCATGCATTTGGCTATTCCGGACATTTTGTTTTTTGGCTGTTGGTGGTGGTTTGTTTGTTTTGAACTCCTGTACAGTGGAATCATACAACGTGTGGCCTCTGTGTTTGGGTTTCCTCATTTAGCAGAAGGTTTTCGGGGTCCATCTCCTACTGTTGTATGTGTTAGTCCTTCATTCCTTCCTGTGAGGAATAATTGTTCCATTGTACGCACGGACCACATTTTGTCTGTCCGTTCATCAGTTTTCACTTTGCGGTATTATAAATCATGCTGCTATACATCATTTGCTGTAAACATTGGTGTATAAGCTGTCTGAGAACGTACTTCTTTTTTTTTAAGTTATCCTTTTTTTTTTTTTTTTAAGATTTTATTTATGTATTTGACAGAGAGAGACAGCAAGAAAGGGAACACAGGCGGGGGGAATGGGAGAGGGGAGTGGGAGAGCAGGCTTCCGGGTGAGCAGGGAACCCAATACAAGACTCAATCCCAGGACCCTGGGATCATGACTTGAGCCGAAAGCAGACGCTTAACGACTGAGCTACCCAGGTGCCCCAGAGAACATGTATTTTCAATTCTCTTGTGTACGTGTTGGGGTGGAATTTGGTGGGTCCTATTGTCACTCTACATTTAACTGTTCTGAGGAACTGCCACTCTGTTTCCCACAGTGGCTGCCCCATCTTACATTTCACACCAGCAATGTGTACGTTCCCTCCCATTTGCCCCCAGTTCTATGAAGACATAATTGACATACGAGATTATACTCATTTAAGGTATACAACATAAGGATTTATGTATTTATTGTGAAAAGATCACAATAAGTTGAGTTAATATCAGTCACCTCAGATTTTCTTAAAAAATCCCCTCACTCGGGGCGCCTGGGTAGCTCAGTGAGTTAAGCCTCTGCCATCCGCTCAGGACATGGTCTCAGGGTCCTGGGATCGAGCCCGGCATCAGGCTCTCTGCTCAGCAGGGAGTCTGCTTCCCCACCCCCCCACCCCCTGCCTGCCTCTCTGCCTACTTGTGATCTCTGTCTGTCAAATAAATAAAATCTTTAAACAAAAAAAATCACCTCACAAAGTTACATATTTTTCTCTCTTGTGATGAACACCTTTAGGATCTACTCTGAGCAGTTTTCAAATACACGATACACATTATTAACTATAGTCACCATGCTGTACACATCCCACACCATATTTACCTTCAAACTGGAGGTTTCTACCCGTTGGCTCCCTTCCATTCTTTACTGAAGCAACCAAGGGATTCTTCGGATGGCCTTAGCTGAACTTACGTTGTTAAAGATGTTGGACAGAATCAGACGCTGAAGGACACTGCTAAGGACAGATTTTAATCAGTGACGACTATTGCAATAAGGAAAGAGTCCAGCATAACTGACTATAACTTCAATTTGAACAGACGTGAGTGGGCATTTTAAGGGGAGAAGCTAGAGTGCTGGTCAGGGAAGTGAAAAATCACAACAGAGTGGGAAAGGGGCTTTATCCTTAGGAAACCGACTGAGTTCACTACCTGGAGCGTATCAGATTCGGCTCCCGTGGGCCCACAAATATGGCGGCGTGCCAGGGGCCTTGTCTTTGGGTGTTGGCTGGAACAAACAGCAAATTCTTTTGGCAGCCTTGAGTTTCCTCAGGCAAGCACTTTAAAGGGAGCAAGGGTCATCCTAGAGATGTAGCTTTGAGTTGCTACAAACCAAGCTGGTGCTTATTCAAGTCTCTGTGGGCCAAGGTTGAGGCTAGTCCAGTCCAAGGAACCTGGGGACAGCTTGCTCAGAGAGAATGAAGAAATGTGGGGGGATCTTTCTCCAGAACTTTCCTTATTTCATGTTCCTATCAAAGTAGATAATGAAGCACAACACTGACAGCATCAGCTATTTTATTTTAAAAACTGGGTTCACCCCATCCTGCTCTAGAAATCCCATCAACGTAGCAGAGAACTCACACCAGCACAGCCTGTTGAAACCCAGCCAGAGCTGTCTTCAGCGACCCATGGAGGAACACTGGACTCAAACCTTCACACACACAGAGCAGGAATACCAGGGCCCTCCTTGACCCTCCTGCGAAACACAACAGGAAGCCAGTTCATCTGGATCACGTGCTCACAGAGCTGTTGACATAACCAGAAGGAATCCTGGCTGACTTCAGATGAAAACTTCTAACAAAGCAGCTTTGGGGAAGGAATGCTTCTGGGTGGAGAACACCGAAACCAAACTCCACAACGGCTACTATCTGAAGCTTTTCAGGACAAATGGAAAACGAAATAAACTCTCCTGCTTTGTTTTGCTGCTTATTTACTTATTTGAGAGAAAGACAGAGCATAAGCCAGGAGTGGCAGGCAGAGGGAGAAGCAGGGTCCCTGTTGAGCAGGGAGCCCAATGTGGGACTCTATCCCAGGACCCTGGGATCATGACCCACTTGCTTTGGATAAACCACTGGGGCCTTTGACGGTGTGAAAATCGTTTTCCTTTCTCTGTCGGTCCTTCAATCACCAGAATGGGGACCAAGCAGACTTAGTAAGGCCGGGCCCCACCTACCCCCAACTGTCTTCCCCACACTCAGTTCTTCTAGGGCTGTTGCCCCCGCACAAACCGTAGGCCTCATACGTATGAATTCAGACCGAGCATGTATTACCTGCACACTCCCTAGGTTGACACGAGAAACCTGGAGGCCTTCTCCCCCCCTGGAAATTTACAGTCCGGTTCACTGAATAGACATATAGTCAAAACCCAAAACTTAACCTAGTAAATTTGAAGATGTAATTGGCTTTATCAGGCGATCCATGAATGGGGTAGCATCTCAATCCAGCTGCTGTGCAAAAGGTAAGCACTTGGGGCACCCGTGTGGCTCAGTGGTTAAGCGGGCGCCCTTCAGCTTAGGTTGTGATCCCGGGCTCTGGGGATGGGGCTCCTTGCTCAGCAGGAAGCCTGCTTCTCCCTTTCCCATTCCCCCTGTTTGTGTTCCTCTCTCACGGTGTGTCTCTATCAAATAAATAAATAAATAAATAAAATCTTTAAAAAAAAAAAAAAAAAAGAACAGAAGGACTTTATACACGGAACCTGGACAGAACAATTAGCAAAAGAAAGGATGGTTTCAGGCAAAGTCACTTTCCCTCAGGGTAAGAGCTGGGGCTTTTGGGTGGATTACTTTATCTTCCTGCGGTGGGGGTGGGGATGGAGAGAACCCGCGTGACAGATTGCAGATGGGTGCTAAGCAGAGAATCCCTGACTCAGACTCCATTTCTGGAAGACGTTGAAACGGCAATCAGGTTAGGTACGGAGATTCCGTTTGGTGACGTGGGCTGGCGTGACTGACTGCAGCTTGGGCCTCTGGGGTCGTTGTTGTTACAGTTGGTTGGGCGGCTGCCTTCGGCTCGGGTCATGATCCCAGCGTCCTGGGATCGAGTCCCACATCGGGCTCCTTGCTCGGCAGGGAGCCTGCTTCTCCCTCTGCCTCTGCCTGCCTCTCTGTCTGCCTGTGCTCGCTCTCTCTCCCTCTCTCTCTGACAAATAAATAAATAAAATCTTAAAAAAAAAAATCTACAAGTCGGTCAATTGAAGGGGGAAAGTGAATGAGGCCCTGTGGGAAGTTGGAGTCATCTAGTGATAATGGAGATTCAAAGAGAGGAGACAGGACTTTCACCTCAAGTCAAGAGAAAGATTCCTTCCTTGCTGAGAAAGGCCCCCCAAAAGCTACTTCTGAATGGGGAGCTCACCATGGGGCCAGGATAGCCATCAAGAGCTGTGTAAGCAGGAAATGCCTGATCACATTTGGGGTGATCTGTTAGCCAGTGAGAGATACCCAGTTAGAGGAAGAGAGAGTGTTTTTTGTTGTGTTTTTTTTTTAACCTATGCCACATGTAGACCTTGTTTCCTTCCTTTGGTGGATGAATAATGATTTCTTAAGGCCTGAAAGGCCATCTTCTGTCCAGTTAGTT
Organism: Neogale vison; assembly: GCF_020171115.1. NCBI lineage: Eukaryota > Metazoa > Chordata > Mammalia > Carnivora > Mustelidae > Neogale > Neogale vison. The sequence continues at coordinate 11,460,949 of NC_058100.1, forward strand.
CCCCTAATTAAAAGTCATCCCGATGACCAACACTGTCTCTCCCGTCCGGCTTCTCCTATTGTAAATACACGGCTTCTGGGTATATCCTTCCAGCTCAAAGTTCTTGCAATTTGCTTTAATGTTTAAGAACAATGAGAAAAGGACTCTCTTTCCCCATTCATAGGTACAGTGATGTGTGTACCTCAGGATTTTAATATTCTGTGGGGAAAGCCTTGTGGATTTCAAGTGTCCTACTAGGAGACAGGGACTTCGCTAGCTAATTATTAGTGATAAGGAGAACAAAGGCAAGAGAAATGTAGATGAAATTAAATTTCCTTACAACGTGCAGCCTGTGGGTAAATACCCGAGACACGTAGTGTGACGTTCCTCAAAGAACTCACAGCTGCCTTAATGTTAATGCTTTGCTAGAAACTAAAAAACCACCTTAGCTTGACAATAGCCAGACCTCCAGGATGCTGTAATCTTCTCTGACATACAGAAATCCTTTTAGAGATTTCCCTTTTCTGCGCAAGGGTCCAGCTACAATAAAAACACTTTTTTGCACCATAAAACATTTCAAGAATCCTTTCTTGACCTTTGGGCTCAACAGTCCTGCATTATTAGGACCATTCATGAGAAAATTCTAGGGGCACCTGGGTGGCTCAGTTGGCTAAGCATCTGCCTTTGGCTCAGGTCATGATCCCAGGGACCTGGGATAGAGGAGAGAGCCTGGTGTTCGGCTCCCTGCTCCCCGCGGGGAGTCTGCTGCTCCCTCTCCCTCTGCCATCTCCCCCCATCCCACCCCCCAATCTTTTTTTTTTTTTTTAAAGATTTTATTTATTTATTTGACAGAGAGGGATCACAAACAGGCAGAGGCAGGCAGAGGGAGAGAGGAGGAAGCAGGCCCCCCGCTGCACAGAGAGCCCAACACGGGGCTCGATCCCAGGACCCTGAGATCATGACCTGAGCCGAAGGCAGAGGCTTAAGCCACTGGGTCACCCAGGCGCCCCCCCACCCCCCAATCTTGTCCAAACGTGCACACTCTCGCTCTCTGTGTCAAATAAATAAATACTATTTTTTAAAAAGATTTTATTTATTTATTTGACAGAGCGAGATCACAAGCAGGCAGAGAGGCAGGCAGAGAGAGAGAGAGGAGGAAGCAGGCTCCCCGCTGAGCAGAGAGCCCGATGCGGGACTCGATCCCAGGACCCTGAGATCATGACCTGAGCCGAAGGCAGCGGCTTAACCCACTGAGCCACCGAGGTGCCCACTATTTTTTTTTTTAAATGAGAAAATTCTAAAAACCCGTAAGGATGCCAAGGAGATGTGTCAAAATCTACTTCTCCCCTCTTCTCTTCCCCTTTATCCATTTCCCAACATTAGTTACTAAAGGATTAAGGTTAACAAGAATATTTTCATCAATCATCAAACGCATGCACATACTCGATGATTAGACCACAGAGCAGAAATTTTAAAATGTATTGGAGCAAACCTTAAGTGACTTCCACAAGTGAGATGCTTTTCTGACCATTATCTCTTTGTGTTCTCATGAAACCCGTAGTAGATTTTAGAAACCTTAATTTACAACCAAGGTTCTAAGAGTTAAAGTAAAACACATAGAAATTCCTCTACTGTCCTTTGTAAAAAAAACAAAATGCAGCCAAGTAAATTTTATTTTTATTTTATTATTTTTTAAAAGATTTTATTTATTTGTCAGAGAAATAGAAACAGAGAGCACAAGCAGGGGGAGAGGCAAGCAGAGGGAGAAGAAGGCTCCCCATTCGGCAGGGAGCCCGATGCAGGACTCAATTCCAAGACCCCGAGATCATGACCTGAGCCGAAGGCAGACACTCAGCCGACTGAGCCGCCCAGGTGCCCCTCAACTGAGTAAACTGTAACATGGAATTGGCTCTATTAAGCAAGTCATGAGTTGGGCCGTACCCCATCTAGCCAGTTGGGAGATGGGGGAGCTCTGAGGAGATGTACAAAATGGAAGGTTTTTGTTCGGGGGTTTTTTCCTCCAAATTTTTATTTAAATTCTAGTTAGTGTACAAATGTGTAATATTGGTCTTGGGAGCAGAATTTAGTGATTCGTCACTTATATACAACACCCAGCGCTCATCCCTTCAAGTGCCCTCCTTATGCCCATCCCCCATCTAGCCCATCCCCCACCAACCCTCCATTTGTTTCCTGCAGTTAAGAGTCTCTTGGGGCACCTGGGTGAGCTTCCAACCTTTGGTTTCAGCTTAGGTCGTGATCTCAGGATCTGGGATCAAGCCCCACACCGGGCTCTGCACTCCCCGGGAAGTCACTTGAGATTCTCCCTCCCCCTCTCCCTCTGCTCCTCACTTGGCTCTCTCTCTCTCTAAAATAAATACACAAATCTTTAAAAAAATTTTGAAGTCTCTTATGGTTTGTCTCTCCCTTTCTCCTCTTTTTTTTCCTTTCCCATACATTCATCTGTTTTGTTTCCTAAATTCCCCGTATGACTGAGATCATATGGTATTTGTCTTCCTCTGACTGACTTATTTTGCTTCGCATAATACCTTCTAGTTCCATCCACGTCATTGCAAATGACAAGACTTCATTCTTTTTGATGGCTGAGAAGTATTCCATTGTATATAGGCACCACATCCAAAACGGAAGGTTTTTATAGAAATCTCAGAGCGTGGGCAAGGAGTTATTTTAACAAAGGTCTACCCCAGGCAAGATTAAGACCACCTTCCCATGGGGAAAGTGCGAGGGGGTCTTACCATGCTGACACGACTTCACCTTCCACTGGGGGATGGAGAAGACCCATGTGACAGATTCTGATCAGAAAGTGCCTGAGTGTTAAGACTTAAATTTCTGGGGGCGCCTGGGTGGCTCTGTGGGTTAAAGCCTCTGCCTTCAGCTCAGGTCATGATCCCAGGATCCTGGGGCTCTCTGCTCCGTGGGGAGCCTGCTTCCTCCTCTCTCTCTGCCTGCCTCGGCCTACTTATGATCTCTGTCTGTCAAATAAATAAATAAAATCTTTAAAAAAAAAAAAAAAGACTTAAATTTCTAGGGAAGGTTGAAAGTGCAATTAGACAGGGTAGTAAATCCTGGTTTGGTGACTTGGCCCAATGACGCCCGTTGGGGCCCTTGGTATTCTGTTTAACGATTTCCCCCTTTGATCAGATTCTCATCTTGACTGAGAGATGTGATCCAAATCGAAGTCCCTGCAGCCCCTCTTGGAGACACTGTAGTTCTCACAGCTTTCGTGGGTCCTCTGCGTGATATTCACCGGGGTAGGAGGATGTTTTTTGTTGACTCTCTGAGATATCCACAGGCCACAACTTCAGGCTCACAAGCCTTACGTCAGTGGTTCCCTTTCTGTCTCCTCTGACATTCCGGTCTAGGGAGATCATCTGCTTGGTACTAAGTGGCTTCGAACAGGCTCTGAAAGCTTTCGAGAGGATACAAGCAGGCAGGGAGATTATTACGGGGACTAGGAGCCGGATCGGTCCCAACACTTGGCGTGATCTTCAGAGCCATGGTCCCTAAGAGCCAAACCAATCAAACACCCCCTTGAAAGAGTCACACTCTTGTAAGGCAGTGGCTTGCTCAGTGATCTAACACGGACATAAATGAGTTCTAGCCTCCCCAGCTTGCTAATCCAGACCCAGCAGGGGATGTTAGCCACGGCCGGGCGCTCCTTGCTCAGGTAAAAAGGCCTACTGTCACGCTAGAAGCTTCTGTCTTGAGTTTGGGAAAAAAACAGGGGACTCAGACCCTCCAAGGGGAAGACAGGAACTGGTTTAGGGCTGTCTGCTATAAAGTCCACTTGGATAATCAGAATATGATATGCGGGGTTGGGGAAGAACAGAAAAAGTGTTTCAGTTTCTCCTGGAAAGAAAAGCATGACCAAGGAGGCAGGACTTGGAACCAACCTGACCTGAGCAGTATCCCCTAAGGCTTTATGCACTCTGTGAGGCCTCTCTGGCTCCATTTTCCTGTTTAAATAGTGGGGTTAATACCGATGTCATTGGGCTGTTATGAGGACTAAATCCCACGAGATGTTGAACACCTCTAGCAGAGGGGCCCATGGGTGGCTCAGTCATTAAGCACCTGCCTTCGGCTCAGGTCATGGGACCGAGCCCCACATCGGGCTCCCTGCTCAGTGGGGAGTCTGCTTCTCCCTCTGCCCCTCCCCCTGCTCACGCTCGCTCTCTGCCTCTCTGTCTCTCTCTGTGTAATAAACAAATAAAAATTCTAAAAAAAAAAAATAATAATAATAAAAAGAAATACCTAGCTGGGCATGAGTTTTATTGACATGCACATAACTTTTCTCTGCACAGCCCTACTTCACATGCACACATGTGAGGCACACTGGGTCCACCCACCTGGAGGGCCTGGGACATGCCTTTCAGCAGACCCCAGTGCCAGGAGACACCAGCAGGGAGACTGTACAGTGAGTTCCTGCCCACCCCAGGAGGCCAAGGTCAGGGGAAGGTCTGCTCACATGACTCCCTGGGTTCCAGTGTAGAAATGACAACAACATTGCAGGAAATGCCCGGGCTGCAGCAGAAAACCCTGGGGCCTGGCCTTGTACATTGTATTTTCTGGCCCAGCAAAGAGGCATTGTAACAATTAAACAAATAAACAGGGTCTTGGCCTTGAACTCCAAAGACTTTTGGCATTCTTCTGCTTTTCCCCTCGCACCGCTCCTCCCCACCCCCAAAGCCTTCCTTGTTGCTCTGGCCAGAATTGGAGAGAATTCTTTGATTCCTCCCTTTCCCTCACCCCTACACCCACGTTGGGTGTAGTTGGGTCCAGTCCTTCCGCTGTCTCAGCCAGGAGCCCTCTCCCTCCCATGGCCCAGGAGATAGGCTCTGCCTCCCGCTCCCCACTCCAGGCCCACCCTGCCCCCACTGCAGCTCAGGGAGACTCTTCACCGTGGAACAGACCCCAACACCACTCCCTCCCCCTGTGCAAAGAACCCATTGAAAGTTTCCCCTTCCCTCTCCCTCACTGCCAAGGTCCACGAGGACAGGCGCCGCACGGTCGGTCGCTAGCGTGCCATCCCGGCCTGGTGTTGGGCACAGCGCGGTGCTCGGGGAACACCCGCTGGACAGCTGTGAGAGGCTGAGCGTGTGGAAGAAGGGAGACGTTGATAAGTGAAGGACACCACACGGCCAAGCATCCTTCTCTGACTCTCCAAGACACGTGCCATAGGGGGGTCGGGAGCAGTCCCCAGCAGAAACCCACGTATGTGACCTCAGGTCAGCTTGGTGTCCGAGGAATTCCCCAGGAAACCTCACATGCTGAGCCTTCCAGAAACCACCACCCAGCACGCCCGCTGCCGTCCTCTGGGATGTCGGTCTTTGTAAAGGTTCACGGAACTGCTGCTGGGTCACAGGTGTCGTACGGGGCACTGAGGATGCAGCAGTGAACTTGACCGTCCCTGCTGCGGTGGAGCCTACGTTCCGGGATTGGGAGGAGTGTTGCCCCACACAAGCAAGCTGGACACATAACTGCAGAGTGGGATGGCGGGAGCGGGGTGCTAGGACGGACAGTCACATCCTCAGGTGGTATGAATGAGGATAGGGCTCCTCACCTTCTCTGCCTCAGCCTTCTTATCTGCGGAATGGGCTCGAGACAGTCCCTCCCCGTAGGGCCCCATTAACACAGAAGTCAGGTCTTGCCCTTGTCTGCTCAAAGCCCGCAGCGGGGCCTCACCTCACTCTGAAGGACAGCCGCATCACCCCCGTGGGTCCCAAGGCCGACATCATGGCCTGCCCCCGCCTCCATGCCTCCAGCTAGCTCCCTGAACTCATTCCACCCCACTGTACCCGCAACTCCCCCTGGCCGTCTGGCCGCTCCGCATCGGGCCAGGCAGCACATGGCCAAACTCCATTCACTTCGAGATCAGACCTCGGGGAGCCCCGTGGCCAGACCGCTGAACTGCCTGGTCAGCCTCCCACCCGCCCTGTCCCTGCACACACTGTCTACACACTCAGGACAAGGAGCAGCGGGGCACAGCCCCAAGTTTGTTGCCAGTGATACAGAGCAGATTAAAATGGAGGCCAAGACTCAGGACAGGCGGGAGGCTGCGTGACCAGGAGAACGGATTCGTTCCAGCAGCTGAGATCAGGGAAGGCTGCGTGGAGGAGGCCGACTCAAAGGTGAGCCTTCGGAGAGAAGCAGAGTTCCAAGTACAAGGTTGGGAGGCAGCTGATTCAAGGGCTGGGGCAAAGGCCAGGGCTGGAGCAAAGGCCAGGGCTTGGCCTCTGGGGGGCCTTCCGTGGAGATCCCTGGTCACGAGCGAGGGCAGGCCCGAGGGTGTGGTGGGATCGGGGAAAACAGCAGCGCCAGAAAACAACTCGATGCCTCCTCTGGACAGGGGAGCGGGGCTGCTGGGGAAGTGATTCCTATTGTTTCTGCTTCCTTCTCAGGGGCTGCGGAGAGGAGGCGTCAGGCCTGCCGATTGTGGGAGTCGCCTTGAGAGCTCCTTAAGAGGTCAAGAGGGAGGAAAAATAGGAAATGGTCTCCTTCAAGAAAGTAAAGATAAGCAAGATCAAAGGACAAAGAGACGGGATTTTGTCAGAGGGAAGCTACGAGAAAATCCTCAGACTCGGGGAACCAGAGCCGCGGGATCCTAAGAAGGCACCATCTGCTTCAACCGTACCCGGGTCCAGAGAAGTGGAGGGATTGACTGGTTCAAAGCCACACGGCCCACTGCTTTCCTGACTCCCTGGTTAGTGCTCTAGTGACTTCTGTGCTGAGAGCAAGGGCAAAGAAAGACCTAGGTCCCTTCTCCCTCCCAAGCTCAGGGTTAGCAGAGGAGGGTCCCCTGTTCCCAACCAGGCAGGTCATCCCCTGCCCACGTGTGCAGGAAGACCTCAGGGCCCAGGGCCTCCTGGCCTTGGAGGTCAAGGCACTTTTCTGTCCAGCACCCATTACCTCTAAGGCCCAGGGCACCCCTGCTGCCTGGCTCCAGCCCCAGCCAACCAGGAGAACAGGGCGGGCCACGCCTACGTAAGGCACCTCCTCTGGAAAGTTCTGCCTTTGCCAAGGTCAGTGTGAATGACTCGGGCCGAGGCTGCTGCATCGTCCTCACCACTCCCTGGGCGTCCGGCTCCAGACACCATCGCTCACTTTTCTCGCTCCTTTGGACCTTCGCACATGTTAGTCCCATGGCCTGAAACCTCCTTTCCTCTCCCCACGCTTCTGCCCCGCTGCCTGGACGGCTCCTGCGGCTGATCATGCAGGTCCCAGCTTTGATGTCCCTTGCCGTGTGGGCAGCGTCCCCAAGATAGGGTCGGGGCCACTCCTGAGGGGCCCCTTGATCTCCTCACACATGCTCCCCTCGCACTGGATCTTAACTGTCTGGACCTATATGATTGCATAAAAGTCCCCTCAAGGCCAGACCTGACTTTCTTATTTCCAGAAACAAAAACTCACTGAGCTCTTTCTATGGCTTTCACTACCTCGAGAATGAAAATCCTCCTGGTAACACTACAGAGTGGACAGTTATTCTACGCTCTCATCAGATGGACGAACTGTGATTCAGAGAGGTTGAGCCTCTTGCCCAAGGTCACACAGGGAATCAGATTTCACAGCCAGAACCGTGGACACCCAGAGGTGCTCCTCAGATTGGCCTTCCAGAAACGACTCACCCCTGCTCCTGGGAATATCTGCGGACAGCTTTGCAGCAAAAAGCATTTTTTGAGACGGCCTCAGCTCTGGAGAGCGGGCCACTCTGCCCAGAGGGCAGCCAATGGCCACAGACAGATCAGCATGGGGACAAGGGCTGGGCCATCCTGGAGCAAGTCAGGACAAGCCTGCTGACTTCAGGGTTCCCGGGGGTGGCCTGAGGCCACGGCTGGGCATCCTCTGCCCAGTCTCGTCTCCTTCCGGGGTTGAGCCCACGGCGCCTCTGTGGGGAGCGAGCTCTGAAGGCCACACCCGAGCTGGGGCTTTCCACTACGTCCGCTGTATTCGGTCACAAAGCGAGGTTAACAGAATTCCAAAGCGGGTTCGGGATTCCAAACTCCATGACGTTTCGCCCCACCATTAGCTTGGCTTCGGAGACGCACACCGAGCAGAAGAGACAGGAAGTCACCCAGCAAGCTGACACTGCCCTTGCGGGAAGTGCACGAACCGCGGCCGCCGGCCGTCTGTGGTCAGCGCTGGGACAAGGCCTCTGTCCCGTCTCGTCCGGCAGAGCCCTCGGCAGCAGCAGCCTTTTCGAAGTGGTCGGACAGAGGGCTCCTGTCTGAAGAGGCGGATGGCTTGCTGCAAGAGTCCTCCCTGTTTGGAGGGACGGAACCAGGCTCGGGCCCCGCAGACGCCCTCCGCTCCTGCTCCGCGCCCGTTCTGGGACCTCGTCCGTGGGCGCTGCTCTCGGCGATGTCTCTTAGCTACAGTGCCCTTTACTCCTTGTGTCATTGCTTGACGTGAGCGACTCCATCTTGCTCTCTAGGCCCTCTGAGCCTCCCGCACGTGACCCTGCGACCCGGGGCCGTGTCACAGCGGGAGACACAGCCACCCCCTCCCCATCCTGTCACCTCCCCGCGGAGCCGCCCGGCCATCCAGCCTGGTGCGGGCACACGGCAGGTGCACAAGGCTTCTTTGCTGAACACATGAGCGACACACATGAGGAGGCTCCTTGGGCGATTAATGAAAGTGCGTATTTCTTCTCCCGGTCCTCATAGTTGGGATTACTGAGTTTGTAGGACCCCTGGGTGTCTGCATGAGCCATGACCATGACCCCTTGCCCCCTGACCCTCTGAGAGCCCCGAGCTTTCCCGGTGATCCGTAGACAGCCTGTTTGTCCTTTGAACAGCCCAAAGGGGGTAAAGGACTTCTGCTCCCTCATGTCACAAACAGGACCAGTCTCGGTGTTGGGAAACAAGGCCAGCAGCAAACCTAACCCAGGTCGGGTGAAAGTGCAGAGTCCTTCCTCATCTGGAGCGGCGGAAAAGATAGAAAGCTACAAAGAAAACTTTTCCTGGAACCTCCAGCCCCCCTCCCCCACATCAGCTCTGGGGCAGCTCTAGGTGGGTTTGTTTTAAGCGAATGGAAAGGTGGGGCTCTGCCCCCAACAGGAACCTGGAAACCATTCCCTGTGTAGATAAAGGATAAGTTTAGGGGGAAGAGAGAAAAACATTAACAATGGAGGGGGAGCAGACTGTGTGTCTCCTTGCCCCCCAGGTCCCTCCCTCGCCTTCCAGCCCTCTCTCCTGCAGCAGGCTGGGGTCCAGCCGCACCGGGATGGGGCAGGTGAGCATCCAAACAGGCCAGGTCGGGCCACTCGCTGCTGACAAAATCCAGAGGTGGTGACACAAGAAAGGAATTTATTTCTGTGAGGCCACCGCCGCGAGGACAGTGGCCTGGCATTTCAAAGTCGGCCTCCAAAATACCAAAAATAGTTGTAGGTGTGGGGAGCCTGGGTGGCTCAGTCGTTAAGCGTCTGCCTTTGGCTCGGGTCATGATCCCAGGGTCCCAGGATCGAGCCCCGCATCCTCTCCCACTCCCCCTGCTTGTATTTCCTCTTTCGCTGTCTCTCTCTTTGTCAAATAAATAAATAAAATATTTAAAAGAAAAATAGTTGTAGGTGTAAATAAGGTGGGGCAAATGCAGCGCAGATGTGCAGGGAGCAAGGAAGGTTCAATCCACCACAGTCCGGGAGGGAGTCAGCCATGGGCAGGCGGGGGCTTGCTGGCTCAGGGCGCTCCTGGCTGGGGGAGGACAGAGTTTTGGTTCCCATCTGGGGATGCTTTGCCCCTAGAGTCTTCCACCTGAGCCCAGGGACAAGCTGGAAACAAGACCCCACTAAACCAGCTGAGATCAGAATGGAGGCAGCCCAAGTTCCTCTCTCATCCCCACTTTGGCTCCCTGGGTTTTCTTTCCCTCCTGGCATGTGTCCGGGACAAGGAGCTGCACCGCAGCAAAGCCGGTCCGCCCGGAGAACCAGCACTAGCCCCTCCCTCCGTGCCGAATGACTCCACATCTGATCTGCCCAGCAGACACTGCTTCCTCGACTTTACAAAAGAAACCGAGCCCTGAAATTCAAAGGGGTCATGGAATTCGTCCAAGGTCCCGTGGCTAGAGGACTGGGAAGCCAGGTGGAGCGATGCCTGGGGTGTTCCTGGGGAGCAGGGAGGGTTCCTGCTAGCCTGGGGGCTTGGGCACGTGGCCTCTGGGCGCTGTGGGGAAACAGGGGGACACAGTACTCAGGCGGTGGCCCCAGGGGGACACAGTACTCAGGCGGTGGGAACAGTAACTGTCGCTGCAGAAATCACACCAAGGATGGGGGGGAGCAAAATACAGTAAATTCGACCCCCCCCAACCTGGGGGGCACAGATCCCTTCCCCAGCCCCCTTGTCCTGCTGATGAGGGAGCAGAAGGCTGGCCGAGGACCAAGCACTAGCAGACACCCTGCCCCCAACCCGACCCCGCACTCCCGGGGCGGGGTGGGGGGGGGTGACATTCTTCCAGGAATCTCCCAACCCTCTTACTTTTAATGCCTTGCTAGAGGGGAAAACAAGCTAGACAGTGTCAAGGCCTCAGGCATCTTAAGAGTCTTCTTAACATATGAAAATTCCTTTGAAAACTCCCTTTTTCTTCACCTCCCCCAACCCCATAGTGTTTAACGAGCCACCCCTCACGAGCAGGGGGCAGCAGCTCTCTCCCCCCACCGGGCCTGTCCCCCTGCTTTAGTAAACCACCATTCCTCACCGAAGACATCTCAAGAATTCCTTCTTGGTTGCCGGCTCTGGACTCCACCACACCGAACCTCTCCCATATTCCAAAACCCCATTACCACCCTCTGTGTGGGGTGCAGCGGTCGGATGGGGGCCACCAAATGTGGGGCACCCCAACTGGGTGGGGGCTGATGGCACGGGTGGAAGTTACTTCCCCAACGCAGCATAAAAGGGAAGTTTACTGGGGCGCTTGGGTGGCTCAGTGGGTTAAGCCGCTGCCTTCGGCTCAGGTCATGATCTCAGGGTCCTGGGATCGAGTCCCGCATCGGGCTCTCTGCTCAGCAGGGAGCCTGCTTCCCTCTTTCTCTCTCTCTCTCTGCCTGCCTCTCCATCTACTTGTGATCTCTCTCTGTCAAATAAATAAATAAAATCTTTAAAAAAAAAAAAAGGGGGAAGTTTACTGAGTCCAGCACAGAGGCTCCTCGGGCGAAGAGCAAAGGAGCGACTGTCCGACGGTCGGCTAAGCGGGTGGCGAGGGTCACGGGTGTCGGTAGAGGGAAGGGGGGGGGGGACGTGGGGCCGTTGCCCTGTTCTGGAGTCTCGGGACCAGGCCTGCTGGAACTGGTCGGTTGGGGCCCATGGCTATTTCGAGGTGGGCTGCTTACCCGAGTTGGCTGGTCCCTGCTCTCCAGTCGCCGGGGCCCTTTCTGCCTTGCTCAAGCCTGTCCCTCAGAGCAGCTGGACGTGGTGTAAGGAGGCAGGGAAGCAACTATCTCACCAGCTGTCTCAGCCCCTCAGGAATTCGTGGTCAGAGGGGCTGTGGGCGCGGGAGCCTTCCTGGCAGGGTCTCTAGCTCCCTAGGCCGGATCCCAGCACTGGGCCCTGGAGTGCAAATTGGATGTGATTAGGCCAAAAGCGCCCTCTCCCTTGGGGGGAGGTAACAGAGCACCCCCCAGGTAATCCCGGGGTGGGGGACGCGGAACAGAACCTGAGAGGAACCGTGAGTGGGGGGCAGCCGGAGCTTGGGTCTCAAGACTTTCCTGGCCACAGAACCAAATCTAAGGAGGTGGTGAAGCTGGTCAGCACAGCACGTCACAGCCAAGACACTGCCTGTTCCCGGTCCTCCTCTGTGATGCCCCTCGAGACCCTGGGGGCTCCGGAGTCGGGTGGGGGAGCGGTGTGGGGGGAGCAAGGGGAATCTCAGGGAGCAGACAGGATCCCGGGCCTGTGGGACCTTGAACATGGCCCACTGACTTACGGAATATGACAGCACCAAGAGGCACATTCAGTCTTGGTTTTGCCTGGAAAAGTAAAGGCAATAAAGGAAAATCTAAATAACGTCAATGCCTTTCTCTCCCTAACGCTACAGATCTCAAAATACACAAACCATCATCCATCACAGAAAGTCTATGCTTCCGGGCTCCGAGAGGGGGCTTCCCAATAACACCTAACTCGGGTTCTTTCCACGATGAAAGAAGATAAACATGTCAAGTGTTTTTTTCCAGCAGATAAGTCCCTCGCAAACGCACCAAAAAGGTGTTGTCACCACGTTCTACTTCTGCAGCGATTCTAAACATCTCTCCTAGGAAGGGAAACAGACATGATTATTTACCCCTACTTTGAATTTTTAAAAAAGATTTTATTTATTTATTTAACACATATACACACACACAGAGCCAGAAAGCCCAAGCAGGGGAAACAGCAGAGGGAGGGGGAAAAGGCGGACTCCCTGCTGAGCAGGGAGCGGCAGGTCAGAGGACCTCAGGACCCCAGGACCATGACCTGAGCGGAAGGCAGACGCTTAATCATCATTGAGCCTCCAAGGTGCCCTATTCCCCCCCCCCACTTCCCCCATTTGGAACGAAGAAAGTGAGTCTAGGGGAAGGGTATGCTGGGGAATTAAAGAGCAAGGGAAAGGAAGGGTTCGCTCTTCGCTGGCTCAGTACTTTTGTCCTCATTTCTGGATCACCTCTGAACCAGACACACTTGTCGAGAGCCTGGTCTACAGGTTATGCAAGCGAATCACCTGAGAAAACGCCTGTAAAACAAAAACAAACGGCAGAGCCAGTCCCCGAGGTGTTGAATTCTGATCCTAATTTGCGTCCTGGCTGGAGCGGAGGGTGAAGGTACACGCCGCACCCCCGCGGGGGAGATTAGGCCTGGCCATCCAGCAGCCAAACCTTTGTTCGGCCCTGCCCTTCCCCTTCCAGGCCTGCCCCTTTGTGGCTTTCACACCGACCAAGCTCTGGCACGGAGCCTCAATCTGGACACCTCCTTTCCCTGTGAAGTTCGGTGGAGGGGTTTGGCTCCAAAGCCTTGCCTCTTAAAAAAAGAAAAAAAAAAAAAATCCCTCATATTATTTTTTCCCACATTGCCCCATGAATGGTCAAGGGAGTATGAGATTCCTTTTTTCCTCAGGTTTTTGGCCAAACCACAGACTCTCAAATACAGCCTTTACAAGGATGCTCTGAGCATTTCTCCCCCTTTAACTCTGTATATAAATTGTACTATAAAATACATTTACAGAGAGATCTACAAAGTTTTCAAAAGTTTGGGGATGATGGCATCACAAAGTTAAATTCAGTTTATGGGGGCACGGGGTGGGGAGACATCGTGGGGGCAAAGCCCACAGCAGCGGCTCCCTGAATCTGAACCTGCAGGGCAGGTTTCCCAGCCCCGTGACCACTGTCTGCCCAGGGCGCCGCCATGCCCCGAGGACTATGGGAAGGCGCAAAAGGCCTGAGCTCAGGTCTTAATTCTTGGTCACAGACGCCAGTCCGGGGTTCTCTCACAATGTGCAGGTGTGGAGCAGAGGACAGCAGGCGCGATTAAACTGGCTGAAGACACGAAGTTTCCCCACTTCCCGCTTTGCTCTACACCCAATAGCAGGTAGACACACATGAACCCCCCCACCACCAGGGAGTATAATCCCAGGCTCCCCAGAACCACTCTGTGTCTCTTGACCTGCTGTGTTATTGTGATTTATAATAATATATAGTTGGTGCGATGCCTGGGTGGTTCAGTCAATTAAGCGTCTGCCCTTGGCTCTGGTCATGATCTCAGGGTCCTTGGGATTGAGCCTCACATCAGGCTCCCTGCTCAGCGGGCAGTCTGCTTCTCTCTCCCTTTGCCCCTTCCCCCCAGCTTGTGCTCTGTCTCAAAAAAAATGCAATCTTTAAAAGAAAAAAAGAAAAGGAGAGAAAAAAGAAAATACAGTTGGTCTTGGTCCCAGTTCCTGTACAAGCTCCTAAAACCATTTTGGAATTTCTAAGCCCAGAGAGCAGGCAAGGTGTCTTTTGTTATGCTAATGAGGCAAGCCTCCAGGTTGCCCGAAGAATCAACCCTGTGATTAGAGATTTGGAACTTTCTGCCTTCTCCAGACCTCCCGGGAGAGGAGCAAGCGGGGACAGATTGAATTCTATGGCCAATTGCCACTGATGTAATCAGTCATCCCACGACTGGTTTCCATAAAATCAGGCTTCGAGAGCCCTTCCAGGTTGGGGAACACGCTGGAGATTTGGGGAGACGGGTGTGCTTAGAGAGGCACGGAAGCTCTGGACCCTCTCCTCAGACCTTGCCCCATGCATCTCTTCCATCCAGCTGCTCCTGAGTTAGAGCCTTTTGTAATAAATAGGTAGTGGAGTAAAATGTTTCTCCGAGTTCTATGTGCCGCTCTAGCAAATGAACCGAACCCAATTCCAGTGTTGGAACCTCCATCTTTAGCTGGTCAATGAAAAAGCACAGGTGGCGGGCAGCTTGGACCGGTCTTGCCAGAGGACTAAGCCCTTTCATCAGTGGGATCCACTGCTCTCTCCAGGGAACAGTGCTAGAACGGAATCAAACTGGAGCACACCCAGCTGGGGTCAGAGAGCGCCTTGGTGGTGTTGGAAAACTCACCCATCCCCAGTGGGTGCTGAATTCCCACTATGCCTTTTCCCACAGCTCCGGTGAGGACTCTCAACAAAGGGCTTGTTACATATGCCCGCCTAGGGCTGGCACCTGCCAGGTACCCCCTCGCTCCCACCTGGTCAGACCACTGGCAGCTGCAACCTACAGCAACCCCCGGGGCCAGCATTGCCCAATCTTCTGAGTCACTAGTGCAAAATGCAGCTTCCTGGCCCCACAGGAGCTCCTCCATCAAAATTGTGAAACCTCAGTGGAAATATAAAGATGGATGGAAATTATGGACATACTCCTGCTTCAGCAAGGCCTATCTTTCAACTGAACAAGTTTCTCCATTCTTGAAGCCTCTCTCCCTCCCCTCTTGGCTTGTTTTTCTGTAAAATCCTACTTTCCAGGAGCTCCGGAGCTCCGTATCGAAGTTGAGACTTAGTAACAAGACGCCGATGGCCAGCGCCGGCTTGAAGACATGAACACGGCTTAGACCCGACTCCTATCAAATGCGCCCAGACCCATGTTTTCCTCTAAGACCCTCACTCAGCCTTTTGACCCTGTGTGGGCTTCCAGTCCTGGAGGTACCCTGCCTCCTTGGCCTGGTGAAGTGATAAAAACTACCTCCTTCTTTATACCCAGACTCTGTCTTCAAGCTACACATTCTGGCTCTGGAGTTTTCAACTATTGGAGGTTCTGGAAATTTTCACTTCCCACAAATGTGTGAGCTGAGGCTTCTCCTGTACAGTAAAGCCTATTCTGCTGTTTCTAGACAACCCCCTGCCCCTCCTTAACACCTAAGCAGAGTTCCAGATGGAGCGGGGACCCTCCTCCTCCCCTTGGGGCGGCCTTGGGTTCCCCATGGTGGCATGGGTGGCCCCAGGGAGGTCCTCGACCGGCCCTCGCCTGCCCTGTGAAGTCAGCTTTGGCTGGACGCTGCCGGAATCACACTGGCAAGGTTGGAAAGCGAGGAAAAAAATGTCACACACAGACACGTTACACAATGGGGGGTTTTATTTACATCACAGGGTAAGAAAAGGATGCAAAAGAAGCCTCTTGGTCAAGCACGGAAAGGCAAAGCTCTACAACTCAATTCTCAGTAAGGTGTGGACCCTGACATTAAACATACACACACACAGACACGCACACACACACGCACACACACACACACACCCCACCACCACCACCACCAACAATGAAGACAGAGAAATAGGGAAAAAGCTAATCTGCAACATGGATGCCCTGTCCAGGGGAATGAGCACTCAGGAGTCTGGACAAGGTCATCTTCTGTACACAGGATTCTGGCTCCTAGGACAATCCCTGCGAGATTCTGACGGATGACATTTCTAGGCTGATTATTCATCAGACAATTCAAATTTCAAGGGCCAAATGTGCTTGGCCTGAGAGTGTCTCTAATTTGGGGATGGGGCGGGGAAGGTCTTCACGGGACAGGCCTCGGCAGCTCTGGGTCCTTCCAGAGTCACACTCCCACTCCCCCAAGGGGACGCAGTAGACTCCTCTGGGGCAGGTCAGCACCCCTGGGCCGCCACGGACAGACGCCCGCCAGGCCCGTCACAGGCCCCAGAGGCCTGGCTCTCCCACTGAACTCTGCTTGGCTGTTTCTTCCACTTGGGTCTCTCTCCCCCGAGTCCCAGTTTGCCCAGGCAAGCCGTCGTGATCTTCCGTGGCGGAAAATGTGCTCTCATCATCCACTTTCATCATCTGATGGGAATAAGACCGCTTGTTGTGCCTTTTCCTCACAAGTATGAATGATGCAGAATGGGATCCAAGTTCCTCCTCAACACGGCCTCCAAAGCGTCTAGCTATGAGTGTCTAGCTACAACGTTCTCCTACACCAGTTCCTGTTTCTGTCCCTCTGTCTGTCTTCTCCACCCACCTTCTCCACATCCTGGTGCCACCTGGTTCGTCTGGCTGGTGAGGCCTGAGCCCTGAGGCTGCCTCTGCAAGGCCCGGGGACCTGCTCAGGGCAACATGCAGGTGTGGCCATGCCCTACAGATGGGTCGGCAACAACCCCTTGGCCTTCTGGGTCTTCTGTCAAGAGTGGCAGCAGTGGGCTATGCGGAGGGTTGGCAGAGGGGTATGGTAAAAGGGGCCTCCTCTTTCTTTTACCTCCGTGGCCAAGGGTCCAATGGCAGTCCTTGGGCCGTCCCGGGGGAGCACCTAGGACCCATGCGGCGCTGAGCTCTGAATCCAGGTGAGATGTGGACCAGCTTGGCAGCACCAGAGGAAAGGATGCTACAGAGGCAGCCAGTGAGAGCTCGGGCTTCAGGGAGATTTTCAGCACCAGCCACGGCACCCCTGGCCACCCGGCATCCCTGGTCCCTCCCCGGAGCTGCAAGCCCAGCTCACCCGAGGTTTCCCAAGGCTGAGGAACCAGACCTGGCTCCTGGACTGCCACTCCTCCTGTCCACCATCTTTCTTGTTTCTACTTCAGGCACACCTGTCTCCTACTTACTGGTTCCATCTCCAAAATCACACATTTTTCTTGCTAGGCACAGTGTCTCCCTCTCTCCCAAGGGCACAGAGGTGGCGAGCAGCTGCAGGGAGTCAGGAGGCCGCCGAGCAGCTCGGAACTCGCAGCCGCACTGCCCCGGCCCAGGCGGCAGGGGTGCTCCCTCCAGCCACCGCTCCAGCCCACCCGGCCGGCCTCTGAGCCCCCTCCTTCGCTCCCCTCCAGCTGCACATTCGTGGGCGGGGGGGGGGGGTCGAGACACAAGTTTATCAGCTTTACACAGTCACACACATCATCGACAGCTTTCAACGCATCCCCACCTTCCAAGAGATTTTCCTTCCCTGTTTCTTCTTCTCAAGCCCGTGATTATACTCCTGGTGACAAAGGGGTGGAGAGAGGAGATGGGGCGCAGGACAGACAAACAGCTCCCCGGCTGCCCCCAGAAGCGAGGCTGCCGAGGGCCATGAGCACCATGTCAGCCTGCAACCTTTCCAGAACAGAACAAATCATCTTGGTCCAGGTCAACAGCCCTCTGCCCCCTTGTCATCACCACCCCGCTACCCACCCGGGGTGCCCCGTCTGCCAAGTGTCTGCTGCCGGCCCAGCCCCGCTGCCGCGGCTGCCACCCCGGGAAGCCTTCGGTGTTTGCACACGGTGACCCCAAACCTAAGGCAGGCCAGATTCTCTGCGGGATTGTCTGTCGGGAGCCGCCTGGGTCCTAAGTCACGAAAAGCTCAGCGATGCGCAGGGATGTTCCATTCATAACATTCATCCGATGCAGCCAGGAAAGACACTGATCTCCTCCAAGGGTTCTGTGGGTTCAGGTCAAGGGTGGTCCCAGAGCGGAGCGGCCGTCCGCGCCAGCGCTCGGCCCCGCGGCTCCCGCTAGCGCACGAACGAGACCACGCTGGTGGCTACTCCGAACGGGGCAGAGTAGGCCGCGGCGAAGCCTTGCAGGCCGATGACCACGTAGCGGCATCCCTTGGTGACGACCTTCCCCACGTTCTGTTTTTCAGGAAGAGAAGAGAAAAGCAAAGGGGCGGGTTAGGCAGCTCTGCAGTCCCTCCCACGCAACGGTCACCCAGGAAAGGACCGGCAGGACAAACGGGCCACATCCCGTGTTTCCACATCTGCTCCCCACACCCCCCCACCCCCACCCCCCCGCTCAGCACAGATGTCGTCATCTGGCAAAGTATCTTCAAGCCCTGCACATTTCCAGACCGCTCGGACATCTCGGGAACGGCACTGAGGATGCCAGATCCAAAACCAAACCCCTTTTGTTTTGGAACCAGGCTCCTCGCCCAACACGGGGCTGGAACTCATAGCCCTGAGATCCAGAGTCACAGGCTCTATGGACTGAACCAGCAGGCGCCCCTGGTTTGTTGGTTTGTTGTTTTATTTACTTACTTATTTACTTATTTTTAAAGATTTTACTTATTTGACAGAGAGATCACAAGTAGGCAGAGAGGCAGGCAGAGAGAGAGAGGGGGAAGCAGGCTCCCTGCTGAGCAGAGAGCCCAATTGATATGGGGCTTGATCCCAGGACCCTGAGATCATGACCTGAGCCGAAGGCAGAGGCTTTAACCCACTGAGCCACCCAGGTGCCCCTTTTTTTATTTTTAAAGATTTTATTTATTTATTTGTCAGAGACAGAGTACAGGAGAGTGAGAGAATGCACAAGCAGGGGGAGCGGCAGGCGGAGGGGGGCTCGATCCCAGGACCTTGGGAACATGACCTGAGCTGAAGGCCGACGCTTAACTGACTGAGCCACCCAGGAGCCCGCCCTGGTTTTATTTTTGATACAAAGTCTACTCTCTTCTCTGTTCCAGCCCAGTCCCTGCATCATTGCCAGGCGGGGTCCAGTGTCCCTGCCCTCCCTCCAGCTCCGGGGCCGACGCCTGCAGCCCGCACACTGTCTCCGGCGTCTCCCCCGTTCTCTCCCACCGCACCCTGCAGTACGTTGTACGCTCCGCCAGGGTAAGGACTACGCTGCGCTTTCTTGCCTTTCACTCCTTTTCTGCAAGGCCCGGTGCTGGACAGGCGACATCCCAGGATTCCAATGGGATGGCCAACAGGAAGCAGAGACGCCCCCAGTATTAATGGTGCTGTTGCCCACCGCACCCCCTCCTCTTCCCACCCCCAGCTTTCATCCTCACCCTTCAATGCAGCCAAACATCCGTGTGGGTGACTTGGGCTCTACCACACGCCTCATCTCTCAGCCCCCTGACCTTTCCAACTCCCAATAAATACTTAAAATTCCTGGTGTTGCTTAAAATGCCTGATCACAGTCACGAAGCTCAGAGCCAACGCTACCCAGCAAACCTCCTCTGTCCGGCAGGCTGACCTGCCCTCTCTCCGGGATGACGGGGCTCATGCTCCCTGCCGTACCCCCAGCGCCCAGAAAGGGCCCGGGTCTTCCCTGTGGAACCTCGCAGGCTCCATAAAGAGCCCGGGGGGGAGAGCCAGGAGACTTAGATGGCTTCTCTAGACACTGACTCCTGGCATAGCGCCCATGGACTCCTCAGTGAGACACCAGGGTGCCCGTGGGGGGTGGCGTGAGGCTGCTGAGCGAGACTGTTCTATAAATGCATAATGAGATTCGGCAGGAGAATTTTACTTTCCTCCCTGAAATAACAGTAACAGAAAGACTGTTCCCTGGGAGCAAGTGTGAACCGTCCTTTATATGCAGTGCCACGGGGATCGGGAATCGCGGGCACCTGCATTGAGCCGGACGTCTCTGGCCTCTGTGCATCCCCTTTCCCCAGCCAGGTATTTGCAAAAACTGCTCCTCACTTCACCTTCGCCATTTAGAAAGAAGCTGCTAAAATAGCTCATTAGCTGGAACGTTGTCAAAACACATGTTCCAGAAAAGCGATACAAAGAAACATAAAGTATCTATCAACGACCATTTCAGTGTCACTTGAGGGAGGTTTTGAATTCTTGATGTGAGTCAAGTTTTCAAGCCAAATCACCTCTTGGAGAAGCTCTGGGGCATGGAGGACCCAGGGGAGCATCGTAGGCTGAAGAATGCGGCCCCCCAATCCCAAGATCCTATAAATATATGGCTTTATGGGGTCAAAGGGATTCTGCAGATGTGATTAAGGGTCTTAAGATGGGGGAGATGGTCCTGGGTTATTCACGTGGGGCCAATCATTCTAAGGGCCCCTATATATTCATAAAGACCCAAAGGAGGACAGTCGTCCTTCTAAGAGGGACACAAGTCACACAGCACGCAGTGTCGTGACAGAAGCAGAGGCTGAGGTCCACGGACTTGCACTGCTGGCCTGGGTGTGGGAGGATGGGGACCTCTGGAAGCTGGAAAGAAACTGGTTTTTCCCTGATGCCTGCACGGGAACCGGCCTTGGACTTCAGCACAGTGACCCTGATTTTGGACTTCTGGCCTCCAGCCCTGAACAGCTGGCGTGGGTCCTAAACTGGCATGCTGGTGGTGATCTATTATAGCTGTCCTAGGACGTCATGCTTTCTGGGGGTTCTCCGTATAGTCAACTAAGCCCCTCGTGAAGTCAGGGACTCACCATTCCCTTCCAGTTTCCAACAAAACAAAAAACAAAACAAATAAAACAAAACACACCCAGACAAACAAAAACTAAAACCCAGCTGCCCACAAAGATCACTTTTCCCCGAATATAAAGATCAAGTCTCCATTCTGAAATGCGGTCAGGACCTGGTACAAAGCTGAGACGGAGGTTTTTTCTGAGTTCTGATTAAAAAGGAATCAGAAAGTCAACAGTCCTACGGGGTCTCTCCTTCATCCCCCCGGACTCCCGCCCTAAGACAGCAGCCAACCATCACAGAAGCCTGGCCGCCTGCCAGGTTTTAAAACCTTCTTTTTACCCCATGTCACAGAGAAGGAAACTTTTAAGCCAAGCGGTGGGCCCAGCCTCAAAGTCCCCAAACCAACAGGGGGCAGGGCTCCGGTGCCCCTGTCCTTACCAGATGCCCCGAGAGCATGACGACAATTTTTCTCCCCCTTGAGATAAAGGCTCCCCCACACACTGTACTTCCCCCTCCCATCCTCTCCTAGCTGCCTAGTGGACAAAACGTACTTACTGTCCTCCGCCACACATCTCCCGCGGCTCTCGGGGGTGCCTGGGAAAGGTGGCCTCTCATCTTAAGCTAAGTTTTGGGGGTCAGTCCCCTCAACCCAACTGCCAGGTGAGACTCCTGCCTCCCAGCTTGGCTGGCTACTCTCCAGCTGCGCAGCCCCGAAGAGCACAACCTTAAACTGGCTTCTATTGCTGCAAAATGGGGGGTTCCCCTCCACTTTCCAAGGTTCTGGGGTAATTGAGGGGTGTCCCTCAGGAAATGGGCAGCAGAGCCGCTGCCAGGCTGCGGCAGAACTGCCAACGTCTGTCCCTTCCCCTTCCCTGTCCCCAGAACACAGCCCTTGAACCATTAAAGCACCATGTGAACATTCACATCCTTACACGGCACCAGGCAGGAGTCCCCGCACACCCGCCCCCAGCCCGAGCCTCTGAGAGGTGGGACCAGCTGGGCCCTGGGGACCACAGGGCAGCAGGAGAGGAGAAATCCTTTTGCATTTCACAAATGCCTCTTTATTTTTTTAAAGATTATTTATTTATTTATTTATTCATTTGACAGAGAGAGATCACAAGTAGGCAGAGAGGCAGGCAGAGAGAGAAGAGGAAGCAGGCCCCCTGCTGAGCAGAAAGCCCGACTCGGGGTTCGATCCCAGGACCCTGGGATCATGACCTGAGCCCAAGGCAGAGGCCTTAACCCACTGAGCCTCCCAGGAGCCCCCACAAATGCCTCTTTAAACAGAAGCAGGAAGGGACTTGGGTGCAGGGCTTGACCGGTGAACGGATGAATAGGAACTGCCACACCCCCTTCCTTGAAGGAAAAGCGGCCATTAACAATGCGGCGCCTTCACAAGTCCCTCCTTATTCCACCAGGCCGGGAAAGGGGAAGATTCACGTGGGTAGCTGAAGCCTGGAGACTCACCTCCCCACACCTAAAGCGGGGGGCCTGGCTGTTGCCGTGGATTTTCGGCACAGCGGGGTGGGCTCTTTTCTTCTCCCACGGTGGAACCTAACTGGTTACCTTCCCAGATGCCTCCCAGAAAGTGGGGAGTTGAAGGCAGGGAGGGCGCGCCCAACTCTAAAGGGACAGCGTCCTCTCCTCTGGCTTCCGGGGTCTACCGACCGACGGTAAGACAGAACAGCTTTCAGCCGCGCACATCCCTGCCTGGGCTGTTCCCTCCGCCTCGGATGCCACCCCTTCTCTGTCGGGTCAATTTTACCTTTTTTATTTTTTTTAATTGTGGTGAAATTCACAAAACAAAAATTAACCATTTTAAAGTGAAATATTCGGTGGCATCTGGTACACGGACAGTGCCATGTGATGAGCACCTCAACCGACTTCCACTACTTCTTCACCAGCCCCAAAGGAAGAGCTGCACCTGTTACACACTTGCCCCCGCCCCCACTGTTCCGTCTCCCCAGTCCCTGGCAACCACCCATCTGCTTCCCTCTCTCTGCATGTACCTATGTTGGACATTCTAGAGAGACAGAACCATCCAAGCACATGGCACGTGACCCCATGTGTCTGGTTTCTTTCACTTAGCACAGTTTCCGAGGTTCATCTGAGAGAGGGAAATTAAAGGGACCCCAAGATAAACTGCTTTGTTCATTCTTTTTTCCTGCTCTTTTTTTCTGCCAGGACCTACAGCCGGTGCCCTACACACACCTCATAGAACAGATAATGTATGTTCTCCTTGTAAAGGTCAAGGTTTTAACAATTGCTTTCGAGTCTTCCGGCACAACAGGTAACATCTGAGTGACCAGGCAGGGTGGTTCCAAGACCAGTGACTCATCAAGATCCCTGGCTCCAAGGCCAAGTGACTTCTGAAGGACAGACACCTCAACTCTCGTCTTTGTTCCTAGATGCCTAAGACAACACTTGCACCAGCCTGTCATCCTCAGTAAAAACACTAAGTCCCAGTGAAAACCCCAAGCCCAGACCAGACTCCCTTTTATTTCCAAGTCTCCAACACACTCTGTATCTATATGCTCTCTCTCTGTCTTCAATGAGCTCTGCTCTCACTTCCTCTAGGCTCGAGTTTTGAGTGCCGTCTTGCACGGAGCCAAGGACCCTCCTTGGACCCAGCCAGCCTCCATCACATCCATGCTGTGGAACGTAATGGGATTTCATTCCTTTTTATGACTAATATTCCACAACGTATATACACCATATTTTATCATTTAGCAGCTGACAGACACAGGAGTTGTTGTCACATTTTGGCTATTTTGAATAATGCTGCTATGAACATGTGAATATGTTCTCTATGTTCTCTCCCTCAAATACATGTATGTATATTTCAGTACTTACTTTCAGTTATTTTGGGTATATAACTAGGAGCTGAACTGCTAAATCAAACAGTAGTTCTATGCTTAATTTTTGGAGGAAACTCCACAAACTGTTTACCATAGCAACTGCACCATTTTACATTTCCATTAGCAATCTGCAGAATTCCAATTTCTCCACAACCTTGCCAACATTTGTTATTTTTTGTTTCTGGTTTTTTTGTTTGTTTTTATTTTTTTAAGTAACTGCCATCCAGGTTAAGTGTGATACAGTACCTCATCATTAACCTCTGAAACCTCAATCTTCCCTGCCCAGTTCTCATGTCACCTGACTTCAACACCCTCATCTCGAGGACTCTGTACCATGTGGCTCCGTGGTGGTGCCCGGACTCTGCCAGGATCTCCCCAGGAGGTGTGCACTTCACTAGGGCAGGGCTGCACTGTATCTGTTTCGTTATCTCTGGTGGTTAGCATGATCCCTGCACGAAATGAGCACCCAAAAAGCATCTCCACGTGCCAGCCCCTGACCTGAGATGTCCCCACTACCAGGTTCGCCAGCTGGGAGGCCAGCGGTGGTTTCTTGGTGCTGAACTGAGACCAGATGGGTCAGTTCTAGCAGGACCCACCCTGAGAGTCCCGACCTCAC
Organism: Neogale vison; assembly: GCF_020171115.1. Taxonomy (NCBI): domain Eukaryota; kingdom Metazoa; phylum Chordata; class Mammalia; order Carnivora; family Mustelidae; genus Neogale; species Neogale vison. Next base: position 11,484,953 of record NC_058100.1, read on the forward strand.
TGCCTGCCCGTATACTGTGCCAAACCCGCTGACTTGGCTTTTACAGGGGATGATACACCCAAGTTTCTAGGAGCAGAAACCAGATGGTTTTAGACAGGCTAAGAGGCACAGACAAAGAGACTGTGAATCAGATCGGACCTTTGGCCAAAACACAGTTGAGTTTTATGATCTTCTGGGTGGCCTTGCCCAGTCCCAGGAGGTGGGGGCAGAAGTAGCTTCAAGTGATTCGCCTAGGCACTGCCTTGGGCTTCGATCTCTGAGAAGGACACTGTCATTTTATCCCATCTTCATATTCTCTCTCTCTCTACCCCCTCCTCTCTGTCTCCCCTCCTTCCTCTGCCCCCCAGCCCCCAAAGCAAAAGGCAGTGGTATGTTTGCAGGTCCCACAGTGTAAGAGTGGCCAGCTGGGGGAAGAGAAAAGTAGGTTCAACAAGTGCCTATTTATGTACTGTCGTGCTCCCAGGCCCTGGAAATAACCTCTGGAACTTAAGGAGAAAAACCCAAACAATTCTCAGCTGGTGGGATATCCTGGAGAGGATGTTGCCAGAAAACAGATGAACCGGCCTGCAACTCCCTACTTTCCAACTGGGTCACCCTCTACAAGTCACCTCATCACGCTAATGCCTCAGTATTCCCATCTGTAAAATAGGGACACGGATTTCTGTCCTGTCGGCTGTACAAGGCCGGTGTAAGGCACACCAGGAGCAGAACCACGGGGATGCTGGGACGTGCTGGGAACGTTACCAGGCGCAGCCCGGGGGGTTAGAGGTTGGATTGGTCCGCGCCCCCAACCCCATACCCCAGCTCCGGTTTGGGTTCTGTATTTACTCGCGATCGAGTTTTCCTTCACCTCCCAATGGACAGAACCCTCGTCCGCGTCTGTTAACTACGGCTGGAGAGCGGACCCCAAGGGCAGCTCAGAGAAGCGGAGCGCGGCCGGGCGGTGAGGACCCGACGCCCACCCTCAAGGCGATCGGTCAGGAAGCCGGGGGTCGGGCCGCCCGCACCCTGAGCCCGCGGGCTGGGGGCGGGCGGGGGGGCCCTACCTTGCCGTACTTCTTCAGCTTCTGCCGGTACCTCCTCCTGGGCTTCTCGGCCGGCGCCGGCTCCTCCAGCGGCTCGTAGCGCTCGGGGAGCACGGCCAGGTGCACCTGGCGCGCGCTCCGGGCCCCCGGGCGCCCCGCGCTCGCCCCGCTCGCCGCCTCGTCCCCGCGCTCCGGCTGCTCCAGGAGGGCGGCCGCCTCCTCGTCCCCGTCCGCCCGCGCTCGGCCCCGGGGCCCGCGGCGCAGGAAACCACTCGCCGCCTTGCTGCGCAGCCTGGCGCCCACCGTCATGATGCTGCGGCCCCTCCGGCTACCGCTCGAGAGAAGACGCCAACCTCGGCGCCCCGCCTGCGCCTGCGCCCCCGCCCCCGCCGCCGGCCGCCCGCCCCAGCCCGGACGGGGCGTGGGTAGAGCGGGTCGGGGTGGGGGCTCGGGCGGCAGCGCCCCCTGGCCGCGGGGCCCGGAATCGCGCGCTCAGCCGCACCTGCCCCGGGCCTACCTGGCGGCCGCGGCCGGGCACACCCGGAAAGCTGGGTGCGCAGTGAACACACGAAACGCGTTCCGCCACACTTGCGACGAAATAAATGAACCGCAAACAACGAGGCGTCCCTGGCCACGCTCAGATCGGCAGAGGCGACGGGGACAGTGAAGATCATACTCCGCGCCCTGCCCGGGTGAGACGGCGGTGAAAACGCGCTGTTACGGGACGCGCACCGGTGACCAGCTTTGGGGAAGGCAATCAGAAAACACTCATCAACACCCCTGAAAAGGGGCCGTAACTTTCTAGACACCTGTCCTAAACACAGCGTCAGAGACACAGCCCAGGAGCGCTCGGGTGGCCCCGCCGGACGCAGGAGGAACTCCAGGTTTTGGCTGAGGTCACGCTCTCGGGGTCCTGGGATCCCGCCGCAGGTCAGCGCTCAGAGCGGGGTTGCGTGTTCCTCCGCCTGGGCTCCTCCCCCTGCTCCTCCCTCGAGAGGCTTGCCCTGCTCTCTTTCTCTAGAAAAATAGGTAAATAAAATCTTGGGGCGCCTGGGTGGCTCAGTGGGTTAAAGCCTCTGCCTTCAGCTTGGGTCATGATCCCAGAGTCCTGGGATCGAGACCCGCATCGGGCTCTCTGCTCGGCAGGGAGCCTGCTTCCCTCTCTTTCTCTGCCTGTCTCTCTGCCTACTTGTGATCTCTGTCTGTCAAATAAATAAATAAAAAAAAAAATCTTAAAGAGCAAGAAACACAAACCTTACTTAGCCCCTGGTGTTAATATCAGTTTCATTCACAGGGAGAAAGTGGGGCAAACCAGTCGGGCTGCGCGAGCTAAGTTTGGGTCCAAGCACAGGGTATGTGATGGGATCCTCACACTTGGGGTTTCAGCAATAGCGCTGGTAGATATGCATCTCTGGGTTCACGGTGAATCTTAACCCTCTAGGGAATGCCTTATTATCTTAGGCAGGTAAGTTTCTCTCTCTCTCTCTCTCTCTTTTTTTTAAAAGATTTTATTTATTTATTTGACACAGAGAGAGACCACAAGTAGGCTGAGAGGCAGGCAGAGAGAGGGGGAAGCAGACTCCCTGCAGAGCAGAGCAGAGAGCCAGATGCAGGGCTCCATCCCAGGACCCTGGGATCATGACCTGAGCTGAAGGCAGAGGCTTAAACCACTGAGCCACCCAGGCGCCCCTCTCTCTTTTTTAAATAGGTTCTGTGCACAACGTGTAGCCCAAGGCAGGCATTGAACTCTCCACCCTGAAATCAAGATATGAGCTGAGATCAAGAATCCCTGGCTTAACCCACTAAGCCACCCAGGAGTTCCCAAATAAGTAAATATCTTTTTTTTTTATTCTCGGAAGCTAAGAGTTAAGAGTAAAATAATATGGTTTATTAATTTCATTAATATTTTAATACTATTAAGGTACATGATACATTTAAGAATGATTTGGATGTATTGCTCTAAGTACATAAAATATTTACAGTTTGGCTTATTAAAATATACAAATATTGGTTTTATGATTCCAACTTGAAGTCTATAATCAAGTAATTGATTTACAGTTATAAGTTTAAATTGAAAGTAATATAAAAAATAAACTTAATTTACTATATTTGTAAGAATTACATAGCCTTGTACATAGTTGAAATACTGGAAAAGAAAATTAAATATATTAAATTTGTAAAAGTCATTTAAAATGTTTAAGAAAATTAAAGGAAGTGAGTGGTGAAACTCCCCCTTATAGTAATAGTTAAATTTTATTTGATTTGTAACTAAAAGTAATTAGGTTTGTAAATAAAGTAAAACAAAGTTTAAGAGAAACTAGATTTGTGGATTTGTAACCACAAATCCTATAACTATATGTAACTATAGTAAATATCTGTATATCTATATGTATATACGAAAGAGTTCTTAACAGTCCTTTTTTTCTTTTTTAAATTTTATTTATTTATTTGACACAGAGAGAGAGAGATCACAAGTAGGCAGAGAGGCAGGCAGAGAGAGAGGCAGGGAAGCAGGCTCCCTGCTGAGCAGAGAGCCCTATTCGATTTGGGGCTCCATCCCAGGACCCTGAGATCATGACCTAAGCCAAAGGCAGAGGCTTTAACCCACTGAGACACCCAGGCACCCCAGCATACAACTCTTGATCTTGGGGTGGTGAGTTCTAGCCCCACATTGGGAAAAAAAAGCAACCCTGACTTCAAAAAGTACCCGCCCTCCCCCGTAGACTGCATATAAAATAGAAACAAAGGTAAAATGCGCAGGGGACCAAAAATGTGGTTTTTATCCATCCAAAATACTATTCAATTATCACAACAACATTTTTTTCTTCAAACTTTTATTTAAATTCTAGTTAGTTAACATACAGTGCAATATTAGTTTCAAGAGGAGAATTCAGTGGTTCATGACATATATAACACCCAGTGCTCAACACAGCAAGTGCCCTTTTTCTTTTTTTTTTTTTTTAAATATTTTATTTATTTATTTGACAGAGAGAGATCACAAGTAGGCAGAGAGGCAGGCAGAGAGAGGGGGGGAAGCAGGCTCCCTGCTGAGCAGAGAGCCTGATGGGGGACTCGATTCCAGGACCCTGGGATCATGACCTGAGCCGAAGGCAGAGGCTTAACCCACTGAGCCACCAGGTGCCCCAGCAAGTGCCCTTCTTAACCGCCATCGTGTGTCTAGCCCGTCCCCACCCACCTCCCTCCATCAACCCTCAGATGGTTCTCTATCATCAAGCTTCTCTTATGGTTTGGGGGCTCCTGCGGTGGCTCAGTCAGTTAAGCAGCTGTCTCTTGATTTCGGCTCAGGTCATGGTCTCGGGGTCCCGGGATCGAGCCTCATGTCGGACTCCCTGCTTAGTGGGGAGTCTGCTTCCCTCTCTCCCTCTGCCTACCTCCTGCTCATGCTCTTTCTCTCTCTCAAATAAATAAAATCTTAAAAAAAAAAGAAGAAGAAGAAGAAGAAGAAGAAGTTACTCAGTGTGAAAAGTGCTTCCCTTGCTCCTGGGTGAAAACTTAGGCAGCCTAATAATTTTTTAATCACACAGAGGTAACAAAAATTTCCAGAGCTGCAAACATGGTCTTGATTTGTATAATTCTATTCATTTATTAAGCGCGGTCCTTGCCCGGCAGGGGCTTGAACTCATGACCCTGTGATCAAGGATTGCACGCTTCGCAGACAGAGCCAGCCAGGTGCCCCTTGATTTATATGATTTCACATCTATTTATATGATTTCAACTCCATGGAATACTCAGAGCCTTGAACTTGATTTTTAAGATTTTATCCATGTATTTAGAGAGAGGGAGGGGCAGAGGGAGGGAGGGAGAGAGAGACCTCAAGCAGGATCCCCACTGAGCACAGAGCTCCATCTCAGGACCCGGAGAGCAGGACTCCAGCCAAAATCAAAAGTGAGATGCTTAACCTACTGAGCCACCCAGGCGCCCCAGCAACACCGTTTCCCTTTTGTTTCCTCCGCCTGATGTTCTGAGCGCCCCAAACTTGCAGACTACTTCCCGACCCTTCCTAGGCCAAAACAGAGAAGAGCGCAGAGTAATTCCTTCCCAGGTACTGCCCCAGGTGTTGTCTCTGACCTCTGGACCCAGCAGGTATTTGAAGCTCCTCCTTGAGTTCTTCGGGAGTCCCTGCTGGGAACATTCTATTCTACTTGTCAAGGCCCAGCGAATGCCCTTTCGTCCCCCACTGCCTGCTCCCTCCTCAGCACCCCCAGAGTCCTGCGGTTTATCTCTGCCTTTTTTATCCTGTGCCTATGCGCCCTTCTGGCTGGCCACATGGGACAGGATTGAGTGTAGGGAATTCAGCGCTCCCAAATGCCCACAAGGGGGATGGGGGCTCGGGCGGCAGCGCCCCCTTACCTCCAGTGTAAGTAGGAGAACAACGGAGCCGCCACTCCCCACAGCAAGAAGCTGCGGCCTCAGGAGGGTCCCACCAGGCCTGCCTGCCAGGTTTGCGCCAACAGAGCCTGGGCACCCTACGCTGCCCCCCAGCCCCCAGCCCCCATCTCTTCACCAGACACCAGTATCTGGCCCAGAAAAATCTGACACCTGCAGGACTGTTCTTACTCTCAGAACAGCAAAAAGAGTGGAAACAGCTTTCACCCCACCCTACCCCCCACTGCCTTCCAAAGCTTCCCAGTGTGCACCCCTGATTATAATTTACCAAATTCTCTCTTGTACTCCAAGCCCGCTGGAACATGTTCTCGTCTCCTGGTCTCTGCACAGGAAAGGGGGTGGAAAGGATGCTGAGTGCCGATCCACGGGCATCTTTCCTTACCGATACTAGGAAACTGCCCTCCAGAGAAGCAAGAACACTGGGAAGCTAAGGTTCATGAAAATACATCATCAGTTATGGAGTTAAAAAAAATGCTTAGAGACCTTACAGTCTTAAAGAGCTTGGTTCTTCTCTCCTTGCCCCCCACGAGTCGCCATTCCATGCCAGGCGAACACATGCTCAGCTCCGCGACTGCTCCGGGAATGGAAGGTTCGATGGCTGCCCACCTGTGAGAGGCTTGTCCCTCTCCGGAATGCCATTCATCAAGGCTGCACGGCACCCGCCACTCCCAATGCCACCAGAGAAGGATTTTTATTTGTGTGTGCACAGGTTTATATTGTATGATCACCAGACTGAGAGTCTACCGACTCGTTCTACAACAGGAGCAGAGTCAGAAGTCTCCCTGCAGAAAAAGCTTTAAAGCAGCATATATAATGTGTGAAGTAATTCTTCGCTGCGCTAATAGAATCATATCCAACTTGGTTGTTTTTCTCCAAAGCCACTGAAGATTTGGAGGATTACTAAGCTATTTGTACTTTATGATACTGATACTAGAAAAAGGTATGCTTACTGTATATTAACTGGAATTAAAATTAAAAGAAAAAAGAAAAATGTGTGTGTAGAGAAATAAGGTCAGAATGATGACCTTATGAGTTAAAAGAATATTTCTTTTTAAAAGGATTTTATTTACTTACTTTTGAGAGAGAATGAGCGTTGGGAGGAGCAGAGGGAGAGGGAGACAGCAGGCTCCCCACTGGGCACAGAGCCCAGCGCAGAGCTCGACCCCACCACCCTGAGGTCCTGATCTGAGCAGAAATCAAGACATGGACGTTTAACCCAATGAGCTACCCAGTGTGAGTTTGGGTGTATTTATTTTTCCTGGAGGTAGATTAAGATATCTAAATAACTGATACTGGGGGCCCCTGGGTGGCTCAGTGGGTTAAGCCTCTGCCTTTCAGCTCAGGTCATGATCTCAGGGTCCTAGGATCAAGCCCCACATCTGGCTCTCTGCTTAGCAGGGAGCCTGCTTCCTCCTCTCTCTCTGCCTGCCTCTCTGCCTACTTGTGATCTCTGTCTGTCAAATAAATAAATAAAAATATTTAAAATAAATAAAGAAAGAAAGAACTGATACTGTATTTAGAAAAGAGCAACATGGAAAACCATATTGGCTTATATACGTTGTAAAACTAAATCATTATTTAGGTCTGTAATTTGCTAGAACAATGCTTCGCATACATGATGTATTGGTAAGAAGGGAATGCGATCCTATATGACTGAGAGAAGAAAGGCTCACTGGGGTGGGGGGGGCGTGCCTGGGCGGTTCAGTCGTTAGGTGTCTGCCTTTGTTTTGTGTCATGATCCCGGGGTCCTGGGATCGAGCCCCGAATCAGGCTCCCTGCTCAGTGGGAAGCCTGCTTCTGCCTCTCGCACTCCCCTGCTGTGTTCCTTCTCTCGTTGTCTCTCTCTCCCTGTCAAATAAATATATAAAATCTTAAAAAAAGAAAGAAAGAAAGAAAAAAGAAAGAAAAGCTAGCTGAGGTGGGGTTTGGGAGGAGGCAGATAACAGCAAAATTTTCATATTAGGATAGAATTTAATACAATGAAAATCTATTTGGAGACATGAAACTGTAGATTCTAAATATATTAGGGGAAACCAAATAGCAGAAGTCTGACTAGGTTTGTCCAGCCTCTGCAGAATGCCCGGGTATGAAGCTTGCACATCAGGCTGTCATGAGTCACGGCAGGGGAGCCAGACAGTGGGAAATTCTCATTTAGTACTTTGGAGATGGAACTGTTGAAGTATTTCTATTTATCTTCATGATGCAGGCTAATAACATGAACCCTTCTGACAGTGGCTGAATATGGCCTCAAGTAAAAGTAGAAGCTAAAATAGTAGGAGCTCATTTTCTGAAAATAAATAAATTGGAAAAAAAATAGTAGGAGCTCAGAACTGTCCAACTCTGACACTTTCAAACTAAAAATGAACTGAAATATTGAAACAGATCTTCCCTAGCCCACAGACTGAGCAATTATTTCAGTGTCCTCTGGACCAAAGTAATTTCACTCTATATCCCATGGTGTACTCTAAGAACAAAGGCAAGTACAAATACAAATTTGGATTTTATTTAGCAGTTTGATATTAAGTGTTAATAGTAGCATCACTATTTTGGATCTGTTTCTTTTACTGGCAAGCCAATAATTCAGTCATTCTGTTCGCTTTGTTATAAATCAAGAGCTTCAGAGTGAACCATTACATGAGTCACCTATGATCAAAGAAAAAGGCATAATTATAGTTTGACTATAGGATTAAGGATTCAAATATTATTGGGAGTTGGAGATGGGGTATAAAAAAGAATTTACATATCATGTTTGGGAAGTACTATCAGGACTAAATTGAAAATGGCTATGAACTTATTAATTTTTTAAGATTTTACTTATTTATTTGAGAAAGAGAGAAAGAGTATGAGCACAGAGGAGGGGCAGAGGGAGTGGGAGAAGAAGACTTCCCACTGAGCAAGGAGCCGGATGTGGGGCTTGAACCCAGGATCCTGGGATCCTGACCTGAGCTGGAGACAGATGCCCAGTGACTGAGCCACCCAGGCACCCCTAAAGATTTTATTTTTAAAATAATCTCTACACCCGCCCAATATGGGGCTTGAACTCACAACCCCAAATCAAAAGTGGCATGCTCCACCAACTGAGCCTGCCAGGTGCCCCCCAAAATGACTATGAACTTATCTCTATGTGTGTGTGTTAATTTCCATCTCTGTCCCTAAACCACCCAATAAATCACACCATTCCAGTAGCACAACATCAGGTAAACACTCCCTAGTCTTCATAGTTCGGTCTCTAATACCAATTGGGCTTAGGAAACTAGCTGATTGAATTTCTAAGACTGGGCAGGTGTAAGATGAGCCTGTCTTATTAAAGAAAGCCAAAGTGCTTAAAAAAATTTGCACAGTTTTGTCCAAAGGCTACTTGGGCAGCTTAAGGATTGTTTTGGCTGAACTATGACTTTTTTTTTTTTTTGAAGATTTTATTTATTTATTTGAGAAGAGACAGAGCACAAGGCAGGCAGAGGGAGAGAGAGAGCACAAGCAGGCAGAGCGGCAAGCAGAGGGAGAGGGAGAAGCAGATTCCCCACTGAGCAGGGAGCCTGATGTGGGGCTGGATCTCAGGACCTGGGGATCATAACCTGAGCCGAAGGCAGATGCCCAACCATCTGAGCCACCCAGGCAACCGATGACATTTCAACTACTGAAACATAACTACAAAAATGATTACCATTAATTGAAACAAATGAAGTCAGTGAAAAGCCACTGGTTCATCACAGTATTCTAATTTAAAAAGTACATGGTATAGGGGCACCTGGGTGGCTCAGTGGGTTAAAGCCTCTGCCTTCGGCTCAGGTCATGATCCCAGGGTCCTGGGATGGAGCCTTGCATTGGCCTCTCTGCTCAGCAGGGAGCCTGCTTCCTCCTCTCTCTCTCTGCCTGCCTCTCTGCCTACTTGTGATCTCTGTCAAATAAATAAATAAAACCTTTAAAAAAAAAGTACATGGTATAAAAAGTTGGTTATAAAGGGACTATGTTATTTTTGGATGTCATTTCAATATCTTTATGGTGTTTTGGCCCTGGTAGAGTCAGACAATATTTTAAAAAGGCAGGATTCCATAAAGTTTAAGAAAATTTATGAAAGCATTGCATTTGGATATGAGGGATCCAATGGCATGAAATTAAGGTGTCTCTGTAGCCAGATGGAAAGATTTAAATAATCTAAGAATTTTAAAAAGTGTAAAATCCAACTGAAGGAGCAAAGAACATTAGTCCAAATCCGTGAGTAGGCAGAGGAAATAAGACTTGCTCTTGGTTAAATCTAGATAATGTGAGCCAGGAGGCAATGCACTTTTTGGGGAGCAAGGGGGTGTGTGCCCTAGAGATTGGCCCATGCCTCCATCCCCCATCCGGTGGTTGGTGGGAGGACAGAGTTTTCTCTGCCCTCTAGTGGTTCTCTCTGGTAATAACTACAAATAACAACAATTTCAAAGTGTCGACAATTTTAAGAGAAACAGGATGGCATTTTTGTGCCTCGGGTTGGGATTATACCCATTCAGGATTAATTCGCACTCGATGCACTTGACTGATAAGTGCCCTATGACTTAAGTGCAGTTCGATAGACCACACTTTTCTAAAATGGTGTCCACGAGGAGACGTGTGAATGGGGTTGCTGATGAATGTTGGCAAGCTAGGATTATTCCAGAGCCCCAAGTGAAACCTTGCAGGGTCAGACTTTGAACCAAATCACTTACAACATCTTCGAAGCCAAGTTCCTCGTCAGAGAAATAAGGGGATAAATGGTATGATTTCCCCAGGCCACATCTGTCCCTGATGTATTGAGAATACAAAGTGGACAAGATTTTTAAAAATCCGAATCAGTCTTTCAGTCTGGATTCATTTCTCTCTCTCTTTTTTTAAGTGCAGGAAAATATGTATTTTTTTAAAGATTTTATTTATTTGACACACAGAGAGAAATCACAAGTAGGCAGAGAGGCAAGCAGAGGGGGTGGGGGGGAGCAGGCTCCCTGCTGAGCAGAGAGCCCAATGCGGGACTCGATCCCAGGACCCTGAGATCATGACCTGAGCTGAAGGCAGAGGCTTAACCCACTGAGCCACCCAGGCGCCCTGAGAAATATTTTTTTGAAAGAATTTATTTACTTGAGAGAGTGTACACGAGCAGGGGTGTGGGGGGCAGAGGGGAAAGAAGAAGAAGACCCCCCGTTGAGCAGGGAGCCCGACAACAGCAAGGTTGCTGGGCTCGACCCCAGGACCCCAAGATCATACCCTAAGCTGAAGGCAGACACCCAACCTGCTGAGCCACCCAGGCGTCCCACAAGTGAGAAATATTGGCAACAAAGAAGAAAAACAGTCCCAGGAAGTTTTTATTGTGTTTAGAGCGCTAACATTTAGTAGGGTCTTACCGAGTACCAGACATGGTTTCCTTTCATGGATTCATTTCTTTCCATAGTTAAATAAAATCCCTTTTAAAAATCATACCTTTAAGAGAGGACAAAAAGAGACATTAAGATGCTACCCAAAAGTATCCAATTTTGGTCACCTATCTTGAAAGAACATTGGAAGAGACCTACTTCATGAAACTACAGGCGCCGAATTACATCTTCTGACTGTAAGAAAACAACGGTAATTCTTAAGAATCTATGTCTGTTTATGTTGTCATACAACCCATCTCCAGACAATTTCCCTGTAACAAAACTCACACTCTGCACCGATCTCAACACTGGCTCTCACTCATGCCCGCAGTCCCTGGCCACTACGCCTTCTACTTTCTGTCTCTACAAAATCGACTACTGGCTACATCACTGACATGGAATCTTCCAGTATCTTTCTTTTTGTGACTGGCTGATTTCAGTGTGCCTGATGTCCTTCAAGCTCCATCCACGTGTCTTCCTCTTTAAGGAAGGTTTTAAGGTTTCTACCAAATTTTGTTTTTGCATTCCGCGGCCAATGGACACGTCTGCCTTTGGGCTACTGTGACTACCGGAGGACGGCTGCCCAAGCACGGCTGTGCCAGTACCTGTTTGGGACCCCACAGTTCTTTTGAGTAAGTATACACTTAGGAGTGGGATTGCTAGATCCCATGGGAATTCTATTTTTCTTCTTTTTCTCCCCTACCAACTTTATTAAGGTATAACTGATAAACTTAATTATAACATGTATACTTATTTTTAAAAATATTTATTTGAAAGAGAGAGAGAGAGTGGGGTGGAGCAGAGGGAGAGGGGCCATAGATGCCCAGCTGAGTGGGGAGCCCACAGGACTTGGGGAGGGGGTTTGATCGCAGGACCTCCCCCCCATCATGACGTGAGCTGAAGCCAAGGGCTGGACGCCTGACTGAGCCACCCAAGCGCCCCCCAGTTATAACGTATTTCAAGTGTGCAGTGTGATGATCTGATGTATGTATGCTCGCTGTTGACTTCCACTTTCTTTTTGGGTTTCCCTCGGAAGCGATGCCTGCGATGAAAGGCTCCAGGCTGCGGCTGTCCTTCCTTCCCAGCTCTGTGACTCAGAGACCCCCCTGCCCCCCGCCCCGCCCCGCGCTGCCGACAGACGGCACCTGCACGGGGAAGCCCTGCCTCCGGATTCCTCCTTCCCCTGGGAGTTTTCTTGTCTTTTTCTCCTTCTGGGCGGAGGCTCCAGGCTGAGGTCTTGCTCCTCTCCTGCCGCAGGTCCCCGCACAATCCGAGGCAAGCTGGGGTGGGCTACTGCCCTCTGGCGGCCGTGCCTTTCCCTCCAGCTTCCCCAGTCCTCGAGCTCGGACAGAATTTCTCACCGACGGAGACTGGAGGATACACATTAACAGTGGTTTCTGGATGATGAAAGGTTTGTTTCCGGTTCTTGGCTTATCCATAGTTTCTTTTTTAAAAATTGAGATATATTAGACATAGAATTATTTCCAGGTATACAACATAATGATTCACTATTTTTTTAAGATTTTATTTATGCGGGTGCCTGGGTGGCTCAGTTGGTTGGGCAACTGCCTTCAGCTGAGGTCATGATGCTGGCGTCCCAGGATCGAGTCCCACATTGGGAGCAGGGAGCCTGCTTCTCCCTCTGACTTCTCTCCTCTCATGTTCTCTCTCTCATTTCTCTCTCTCTCTCAAATAAATAAAATAAAATCTTTTTTTAAAAAAAGATTTTATTTATTGGGAGGGAGAGAAGGAGCAGGGGGAGCAGCAGAGGCAGAGGGAAGAAACAGATTCCCTGCTGAGCAGGGGGTCATGAGCTGAGCCAAAAGCAGATGCTGAACCGACGAGGTCCCCCAGGCGCCCCAGGGATTCAATATTTACGTGTATTGTAAAATGATCACTACCGTAAGTCTTGATAGCATCGATCACCACACAGAGTCACCCTTTTTTCTTGTGATGAGAACTTTAAGATCTATTCCCTTAGAAACTTTCAAGTGCAGAAGACAGTATTGTTAACTATGGTCACCACGCTGCTCATTGTATCTCCACGATGTATTTTTTCTGACTTAGGTATTTTGTAACTAGAACTTTGTACCCATGAGTACCTTTACCCATTTTGTGCCCCCCCCCCCAAATCTGGTAACTACCAAACTGTTCTCTGTATCTATGAGCTTCATTTTTTTCTTTTCTTTCTTTTGATTCCACATGTGAGATCATATAGTATTTATCTTTCTATTTCACAGTATATATGCTACGTTTTCTTTGCCCGTTAATCCACTGATGGGTATTGAGGCCATCACTTTGTCTCGGCTATTGTGAATAAAGCTACAGTGAACATGCGGTGCAGGTGTCTTTTTGGGTTAGTGTTTTTGTTTCCTTTGGATAAATACCCAGAAGTGGAATTCTTGGATCATGAGCTAGTTCTACTTTTAATTTTTTGAGGAAGCTCCACACTGTTTTCCATAGTGGCTGCGCCAGGTTACATTCCCACCATCAACGGGCAAGGGTCCCCTCCCTCCGCATCCTTGCCAGCCTTTGTTGCCTTCCTGAAACACAGGTGTGAGCTGAAATCTCCTGTGGGTTTGCATTTCCCCAGTGATTAGTGACGTTAAGCACCTTTTTTTTTTTTTAAGATTTTATTTATTTATTTGACAGAGAGAAATCACAAGTAGATGGAGAGGCAGGCAGAGAGAGAGAGGGAAGCAGGCTCCCTGCTGAGCAGAGAGCCTGATGCGGGACTCGATCCCAGGATCCTGAGATCATGACCTGAGCCGAAGGCAGCGGCTTAACCCACTGAGCCACCCAGGCGCCCCGGTTAAGCACCTTTTCATGTACCTGGTGCCCATTTGTATGTCTTCCCTGGAGAAATGTCTATCCAGATCTTTTGCCCACTTTTTAATTGGATTTTTTTCCCTATTGAGTTGTATTCTTTATATATTTTGGATATTAGCCCCTTATTAGATATGATTTGCAGATGTTTTCTGCCATTCTGCTGGTGCCTTTTCATTTTGTTGATGGTCTCCATTGCTGAGGACATGTGGTCCCACTTGTTTGCTTTTGCGTTGGCTTTGCTTTTGTCATCAAATCCAAAAAGTCATCACCAAGACCGATGTCAAGGAGCTTACTGCTTGTTTTCTTCTAGGAGTTTTATGACTTCAGGTCTTAAAAGTTGGGGTTCCAGATGTGGTTTTCCAACTCTTTGCCTTTTACGGAGACACTGCAAGTGGAATTTCCTTCTGATCGTGGGACAGGGGGTGGGGTTCATGGTGAGACTCTGTCTCAGTGTCTCCTATCCCTTTTGGTAAATGGGGCTTTTTGCCCAATGTGTAGGAGCCGCTCAGCTGGTGTTTGGTTTTCTTTCAGCGGGAATTGTTAAGCGTGCAGGTCTAGACTCCGTGTGTCCCCGGGAGCACATGAGTTCGGCATTCTTCCACCTGCCGTCCTGAACCAGACCCAGTCTGAAAATTTTCTAAGTTTTCACCGAACAGGTCACTTTTGTAAGAAAAGAATGACAACATTTTATTATTCCTTTAGATGGGAGAAGTATAGGATTGTTTTTATTGCCCCTCTGAATTATTTTAGGACTCCCAGATGGAAAAATAACAGTCAAGGGCATGGGAACAGCTCAAAGAGTAAACTTTCTGAGTTTCTCTAAGGGTCCTTTGCAAAACGGAGCCAAATAGGAGAGGCTCCGAGAGACAGACAAAACAGGTAAACACTGATTTCTGGAAAAAATTTTTGAGTGACTTAGGAAGGAAAATGAAAGATCGTTACGAACAATATGCATGAGTTCACTAAGAAAAACATTATAGTAGAAAAGCCTTCCCTCCTCCTCCTTCCCTTTTGAATGTTATTATTAATGAGTAGCGTGGAACGTATACTTGATTTAAGCTAAACATTTGGCAAAATCAAAACATGGAAGAGTGAGCTCCACGACAATAGGCTTATGAGACTCATAACTGGTTAAAGGACGCAAAGTCAGGTTCATAAACTGTCGACATACTTGGGCTTCTCCTGCCGCAGGATGGAGCTGTGGGGGGCGGGGGCGAGGGTGGGAGAGGGGTGTGCTTTGGGACAATGGTCTTCTTTGTGCTCTTGTGTCTGGCGCTGTGGATATTTAGGGCAGGCTGGCCTTGTCCCCGTTGCTGCTGAAGTAGAAGCAAAATGACCAGGTTTGGGAGCCAGAATATAGAACCAGCATCATAAGAGCCCTTGCAATCCATGGGATTTTGGTTTTGTTCTAAGTTTATTATCAGTTACTCTAGGCATGGATAAGGATAATTGTACAAATTACAGTTAGAGTTGAAAAATTTGTCCCAAGTGGGTTCGATGATATCAAACTTCAGAATACCTCATGCAGAATAATTTAACTACTGATGGCATAAAGAAAAAAACAATCAACTCAACATAACTCAGGTTCCACTTTGATAATATCAGCATTTTGAGAATCTATAATGAACTTGGCTTTGCTTCTATATGAAAAGACATGAGTTGGGCATTATATAACGTGTTTCAGGAAATTTGATTTCTCACAAACATTAAAGAGGTGGGGTTTTCTATGGTTTTACTTGCTTTACTATTTCCATGGCACCATCTAAATTAAAAAATGACTTATAGAAAAATGATCTGAAATTAGTTTCTCAAAAACCACTTTTTTTAAACTTCATATTCCAATTTTCTTTTCTTTTAAAGATTTTATTTATTTGAGAGAGAGAGAGTAAGAGAACGAGGGAGAGAGCACAAGCAGGGAGAGGGAGAAGCCGGCTCCCCGCTGAGCAGGAGCCTGATGTGGGACTCGATCCCAGGACCCTGCCATCACGACCAGAGCCATAAGGCAGATGCTTAACTGACTGAGCCACTCAGATGCCCCAAACTTTCTTTTAAAATTACTATCCCTTAAAAAAGACAATCAAGATTGAAATGACGCTTCTCCACGTTTGGTCTATGTTTCCAACATGTTACCACCAACCCACTGAGTGTAAGCCGAATGAGGGGCAGTTATTTGGGAGATTTTCTAGAACGTGTCTATTTGCATTGATCATATGGTAGAGCTATTGCTACCTAGGTAGACGTTTTTCTTAAAGACACAAGATAGTATTTCTTACGTAGGATTCCATATCTACAAATGGGTTTGGGGCTTATTATCATGTAATTATATATATATATATATATGTATATATTATATATATATATATATAATTTCCAAGAGCCTTGGAAAATGTTGATGTACTAGCTGTAATTTTTTTTAAAGATTTTATTTATTTATTTGACAGAGAGACAGATCACAAGTAGGCAGAGAGACGGGCAGAGAGAGAGGGGAAAGCAGGCTCCCTGCTGAGCAGAGAGCCCTATGCGGGGCTCGATCCCAGGACCCTGGACCATGACCTGAGCCGAAGGCAGAGGCTTTAACCCACTGAGCCACCCAGGCGCCCAAGCTGTAATTTTTTTTTAATATACTTTTTTTTCTCCAGATAATTTACCCTCACCATGTTATCTTCCTCCTTCACATACCTCTTGCTTTATACTCATGAAAATGTACTGTGGTGGGGAGCCTGGGTGGCTCAGTCAGCTGAGTGTCCAACTCTTGATTTTAGCTCTGGTCATGATCTCAGTGCCCTGGGATCAAGCCCCACATCAGGCTCCATGCTCAGCAGGGAGTCTATTTCTCCCTCTGCCCCTCCCCCTGCTGTGTGCTCTCTCCTCTCTATCTTTTCTAAAAAATTTTTTGTTATATTCACTTAGCCAACATACAGTATATCATTAGTTTTTGGTAGTGTTCAGCAATTCATTAGTTGCATACAATACCCAGTGCTCATCAGAACACGTGCCCTCCTTAATACCCATCATCCTGTTACCCTCTTATAAATAAATTAAAAAAAAATTACTGTGGTCTTCAGTTACATACACAGAAAATGCAAATGATGTTAGAGATCCATGAGATGAATCTTAAAAAAATTTAACTTTTATCCATGCTGACTTTACAAAAAATTATGTCATGTAGACAAGTGTCTATAAAATATAAAATCTAAGTTTTGAGAATAATTGAGAACATTAATTTAGAGCAAGAAAAATATTGAATTATCTACTCCTACAAGGAATTCGTTTTTCATGTTTCCAAACCCATGGACACAGAGTTTATGATTTTCACATTTGAAAATATCTACAAATTTTATTATTTCCCCAAGCACCCATCATTAGACTATGATTACATATTCTTTATTTCATTTACTGATCACATCTTTGCTGGTAACACCCGAATAAGCCTTTGCCAACTTCTTACCCAGGTTATAACTCATATCGTCTGTCTACAGGACAGCTCCTTCCGAGTCGGCCACCTCAGCCGGCATCTAAATTATTGTACTGAGTTGCAACCTCTTGATCTGTGAAATAGAGTGTTTAAGCTTGATGATCTTTATTCTATGACTTCAGGATTTTTAAGCCTGAAAGAGAACATTATTTTACCTCTAAACCAGGTAGCTCACCATTCTTTGATCCTTTAAACTTATTTGTGTCTTTATATTTAAAGTGTTTTTTTCTTTGAAAAAATAATAAAGTGAGTTTTTTGTAAGCATATAACTTAAAAAAAAATAGAATTTGACAGGGGCACGTGGGTGGTCAGTTGGTTTAGCGGCCACCTTCGGCTCGGTCATGATCTCAGGGTCCTGGGATCGAGCCTGCTCAGTGGGGGGCCTCCTTCTCCCTCTCCCGCTGCTGGTGCTCTCTCACTCTTTGGCTCTCAAACAGAAACAATCTTACAAAAAATGAAGTTTAACAACGCAACCTCTTAGTTGGGGCTTTTAGGCCATATATATGTGTGTGATTTTTTTTAGCGGGGGCAGAGGGAGAGAATCCCAAGCGGACTCCACACCCAGCATGGAGCCCACCATGGGGCTCAATCCACACAACCCTGAGATTATGAGCTGACCCAAAATCAGGATCAATTGACCGTGCCACCCAGTTGCCCCTAGGCCATTTATATTTAATGTAATTATAGATATGGTTGGGTTTAAAGCTTCCAATTGCTGTTTGTTTTCTATTTTCCCATCTGTGCTTTTGTTCCATTTGTTTTTCTTTTTTTTTTTTTTAAATTCTAGTTTATCTCCTTTGTTCTCCATTAGCTGTAACTCTGCTGTGTATTTTCAGTGTTTTTTTTTAAATGTTTATAGTATACATCTTTAACTTATTAAAATCTATGCTGAAGTGCTATTTTACCACTATACATAAGGCAAAAAGAAGCTTGCAAAAATCTTCAGATCTTTGTGCTCCATTTTCATGTAAGTTTTACTTCTACATGTTCCAAATCTTCTAACAACATTGTTACTATTTTTGCTCTAAACACAGTTGCTAATTTGGCTCTCTTTGTTTCTCTGTGTAGATGCAGGTCCCCATCTGGCATACTTTTCCATCTGCCTGAAGGACTTTCTTCTGCATTTCTTATAGTACCAGGTCGGCTGGTGATGAATTCTTTCGGCTTTTGTGTGTCTGAAAGTCTTTATTTCATGTTTGTTTTTGAAAAATATTGTACCTGAGTTCTCTAGTTTGACAGTTTTATTTTTTTAGTACTGGTTTTTTTGTTTCACAATTGTGTCTGACAAGAAGTCTGCTGTCATCCTTTCTTTGTTCCTCTTTCCATAATAGGTTTTTTTTTTTTTAGCTGATTTTAAACTGCTGTTTTATCACTGATTTTATTTTTTTAATCATTGATTTAAAAGCAATTATATTTTATATACCTTGATATCATTTTCTTCATGTTTCCTGACCCTGGAATCTGTTAAATATTATAGGTCTGTTGATTTATGGTATCTAGCAAATTTAGAAATATTCTAGCCATCATATCTTTAAGAGTCCTTCCACACCTCAGTTTCCCTCAGGCAGTCTGGGCAAACACTGGGCCGACTGACATTGTTCTTTGGCTCATTTGATGCACAGTCCATTTTTTCTTAGCTTTTATTTTGTTGTTGTTGTTTCGTTTTGGATAGTTTTCATCACTGTTTTCAAGTTCACGATCTTTTCTTCTGCAATGTCTCATCTAGTACCATCCGGTGCATTTTTCTTCTCAAAAATTATAGTTTTCATTTCAAGATGTCAGAGTTGTGCTATTTTATACCACTAGTATCTCTCAACATATTTAATCTTTTCTCCAGTTTTCTGAACATACAAAATAGTGTTATTATAACTGTTTCAATGTCCTCTTCTACTAATTCTATCACCTTTGCCATTTTTGGTGTCAACCGACTTTTTCCTCCGTGTTAAGGTGGTATTTTCCCTCATATTTGCATGCAGGGAAACTTGAATGGATGCTACTAGATATTGTGAATATTCCCATGTTGGTGAAAGCATATTTTGTATTCCTACTAATATTCTCAAACTCTGTTCTGGGACATGGTTGAGTTACTAAGTTATCCTTCTGAATAATTAAGTTTTGTTATGCAGGACCCAAATAAGATTCCACAAAACTTCTGAATATTCTACCCTCTGACCCAGGAATCCTGAGTTTTCATTAGGGCTGGCTGGAAAGGGCATGACTTCCGTATGAGGGTTATCATTCTAACAATTCCAGGTGGCTTTCGCCAGCCTATGCAGTTTTCTCAGATGCTTGATCTCTGCAGATCTTTGAGGTTTTTGTAAAGCTCTCTCCCCTTCAGACTCTAGCTGTCTTGATCTCCCTGGGCTCTCAGCTCTGGCTCCTTAATGAGGGCGAATACTAGGTTCTACTTGGGTTCCCCCTCCCCATGCCACAACCTGGAAACTCTCTCCAGGGAAATAGCCGGGTTGACCAGAAGGTTTATTTCCTTTGTTTCCTCTCAGGGTTCACTGTCATAGTGAGAACATTTCATCAGAATGAAAACCCCTGCATGCATCTGTTGTTTCAAACATTTTGTCTATTTTTGTTTGTTTGAGGTGGAAGGGTAACTCTGGTCCTTGTTACCACGTTAGATCAAAGTGGAAGCCTTGATAAGCAAGCTGAAACCTGGATCACATGCCAGGAAGCTCTCCCTGACGCCCCCTCATCCTTTTATAGCCAACGTCCCACTCCTGATGTCTTGCTGATCCGTCCTTTGAAATGTCTCTCAAATACACTCCTTTCACCCTTTTTGATCCTGGAAAGATCTCTGACAAGATCTTCCTGGCTCTAGCATTTGACCAGCTCACAAATTTTTCTTTTCTTTTCTTTCTTTCTCTTTTTTTAATTTTTTTTTTTTTTACTTTACTACTGTTTCCCCAGAACCTAGAATCTGATGTACGCTAGCCCTCAACAAAGTTGCTAAAATTAATAAATTGGTCCTCTTTTAGACACAACTTACTAGTATTTCTTTGGCTTGTAATGCCTCTTAATTGCTTCCCTCTAACCAAAAGTCAAGTCTAAGCTAGGGCTGCCGATCTGTGCTTTATATAACCTGCTATTTGTCAACCTATGTGACTTCTACTACTCCCTAGTATAGGTGGTTTAAAAAAAAATATATATATATATATATATATATATCTATATATATATGTAAACTCTACCCCCAATGCAGGGCTTCAACTCATTACCCGGATATCAAGAGTCACATGCTCAACTGACTGAGCCAGGCAGCACCCCCCACCCCCAAGTGGTATATTTTTAACATGTCTTATAGCCCCTACTGGCTATAGGCCTTTTCTCACATATGCATTCCTAAATGATCATTTCCATTCTGACTCTTAAATTTTATTCATCCTCAAAATCCTTAAAACGTCTCTCTTTCTCCTATTTATGCAAAAACTCACCTTTCCTTAAATTCCTATGGCAGCTCCTGTCTGTGCTCGCTTGAGAACTTTCATTGTTCCCATGTGGGTGTGCTTTTTAGTTTTGTGTGCCTTACATTTTGTCTTTCCGAAATGGACCAAAATCTCAGAAGTAGGAACCACCTTTTACGATCCTTTCATAGGTCTTAAGACACAGTGGGTGCTGCAATAGACTTAAAAATTAAGGCAGGGAGCACTAAGTACTTTCTTACGGGCTCACTGACTTACAGTAAATTGGTGTCTCACGTTGTTTTTGTTGCCTACATTGTGAAATGATCCTGAAAATCACTTCCCAAACGATTTTTTTTTTTTAAGTAAATTCTACTCCCAATGTGGGGCTCAGACTCATGACATTGTGATCAGGAGCTGTGTGTGCTCCCCTGAACGAGCCAGCCAGGTGCCCCAAGGTCTTTCAGGTTTCATTTTATTAGTAGTAGTAATTTTAAAAGATTTTACTTATTTATTTGACGGAGAGAGCTCACAAGTAGGCAGAGAGGCAGGCAGTGGTGGGGAGAGGAGGGAGCAGGCTCCCTGCTGAGCAGAGAGCCTGATGCAGGGCTCGATCCCAGGACCCTGAGATCATGACCTGAGCTGAAGGCAGAGGCTTAACCCACTGAGCCACCCAGGTGCCCTTTATTTTATTTTATTTTTTTAATTTTTAATTAAAAAAAAAAAGATATTTATTTCATCCAGAGAGAGACAGTGAGGGGGGAACACAAGTAGGGGGAGCGGCAGAGGGACAGGGAGAAGCAGGCTTCCCGCTGGGCAACGAGCCCTTTGTGGGGCTTGATCCCAGGACTCTGGGATCATGATCTCAGCCGAAGACAGATGCTTAACGACTGAGTCACCAGACACCCATCAGGTTTTAAATCAAATCCTACCTTAGACAATATTACTGGGTCAAGATTCTTGAGTATTATTTCATGTTATTATTTGTCAAATTTTTATTTATCAAATTCAATATTATAACCTGGTCTCTACAAAATAATTAATCTAATATTAGGGATGTTAAGTCAAATAATATTTAAACAGAAACCAAGGAAACCCTGATATCACATAGCCAGTGAATATAAGTGGTATTTATTTATGTAAATATATTGTAAAATTCCTCTAACTCTTCAAAAAAATAGTTATGTTGTCATATAAAACGGGAAAATCTGAAATGAATATCAAGATTTCATTTTTAGTTCATAAAAAATACTGAAGTTCCTTGCCACAAACATATAAGAGTTAACCAGAGTGAGAAAATGTAACAAAAAAAGGAAACCAACCCCTGCCCTCCAACCGCACCCCCATCAGTTTCTATGATGGCTTTTTTTTTTTTAAAGTATTTTGATGCTAGGAATTCCTATAAAAAGAGTCAATTTTTCTTGTCATAATGACATTTTGAAAACCTACATAGTTCCACCTCCTGCCAACTAAATTTAGAACACATGAGATAAACTCCCCATACAGAATATTTTTGTGCCAGGAAACAGGTAATTCACATTCTGATAAAGGGCAGAAGACAAGTGCTTTATTATGAGAACTGTTCAAGTAAAATTTCAGTGTGCACCAGTGAAAGTGAATAAAGATTTGCATCAATTTTTCTGAATGAACACTAGGTTAAAAAGGGGGCTACACAGGGTTGTTGTTGTTTTTTTTTTTTCCAAACACCATCCTTTGCTAAGGCAAAAATACACTTCATTTTAGAACAGAACTGTTACAGAAGAAAGCTACATCACAGTACAGTACAGAATATAAAATTCACCCTAGTCCGGATGCCATTACGGAATGGCACGTCACCTACACATGGAGCTTTCTGATGTAGGTTAGAATTACAGTATTTATCACAGCTTTATTCTCCTTTGAACTGATAAAATTTGAATACACTTTTCCATTTCTCAGGTGTGTGCAGATGGGGCCCATATGTTGATATTACAGTAATTACAACATTAAATAACATTGCACAGTCAACCTCCAAGGCTAAATCCGTAAAAAATAACAAGTATGAAAAGGTACCTTTCCTAGTGGTTTTACATCACATATATCACTAATTATGAAAGAAAAGGAGGCAAATGCCCAATTACAAAGCTGCACAGTATAGGCATAACGATGTGGAATAAATACAAGAAATCTGGCAAAATAGTAAAAACAAACAGGTTACCTGGGAACAAACTCAACAACCACGTAAGCATAAATCAATAATACACTGTTATAAATAGTAGGTTTTGCTCCAAAGTCTCCTAAGTACTTACAGATATTACTGTGTCGGGGGTGGATGAAGAGGCTCGGAGGAGAAAAGGTAAATGTTCCCAATGCCAGTTAGTTCCTGAGGTGGCATTATTTTTTTAACTAACGCATTGATCAACACTGTAGGATGAGTTTGTGCTATGAGACGGTCCTGATATTACTCTATTTCCGCAATGACATTGCGGTATTCAGGAGGCAGCAAACCTAAGTGAAAGTTCACATTTATAATAGCCAGATGGAGTACTGATTCTTTTTAATTTGCTGCTACATTTAGCAGTGGGCCAGAAAACACTTTGAAGTTTCAAAGAAATTTGATACAGGTTTAACTTTTTCCCCAGCACTTCTTAGATAGCTCAAGGCAAAGCAATGATTATTTCCATGTAGTTTATTTTAAAAACGCTAAGTGCCAACACTGTAAACATTTTGTATTTTCTCAACTACACCTTGTCTGAGAACAAGGAGGAGGGCAAAGATAAGCAGGAATAATTCTGTGTATAGTAAAGCTGATCTCTATTTATCAGCTTCTGGTTTAAATTTAAATAGGATTTAAAAATAATTTTTAAAAGTCCATGCTACAATTTTAAAGACTATTTCTGTGCACTTTTAATTCTGGACACAATTTTCAAAATTGCATGATGGAGGTAAGAATTTAAAAAACCCACCAGAATGTAAATAACAGGGAAGAACATCTCCAACTGAAAGCGTCATACACTTATGTGCAGAAATCTAGACAACTATACAAGTTCTTTAAGCAATCATCTGTTTTATTATACAACTCTATGAACAGAAAAATGAACAGAAATACACAATATACTTACCTGTACATGTGAACCTACTTTTTTAGCTACAGATATTTAGTATACTTCACGCGGACTCTAGCCGTCCGGTCCCTAACTATGTACGTCCTTATTGCATGAAGGGCCATTTCTACATGGTGGGGGAGCGTGGGAGACTCACAGGCCAATCGCGTTAGGCATTACCAATACATTCAAAACTGTACCTCATACGTGAATGTATCTTCCCTGATCCTGTAAATTTGAGTTTCTTTACAGCTTAAGCTCATTTGCTATTTTAGATGCGATGTTCTTAAAGGCAATAGATGTCCCCGATATTCGCTTGAAGCGGACCCCGTTCAGTGACAGGCGCGGCAACTTGCAGACCTCCATCTCCCACTGCACGAGGCTGTCCTGTCTAGCATCTCCGTGGACGCAGAAAAGCAAAAACCTCTCTTTTTGTTCATAATCACAGTTATTTGCATCTAACACTTTCCGGATTTCTCTCATCATGTCATTGGGGTCCATTGAACTAGTGGTCTTCATACTCCACGTGAAACGCAAAGAACGTGGCTTAGAATCTTTACCCTCTTCCTTGTCTCTTTCTTTTGGTTCCCCTGACGTACTTCTAGAAGGAGAGGGCAGAGGGAGAGAACGGAAACAAAAACCGCGTTCAGCAGAGAAATCAAAGCACACACGAAACCTCAGCGGTCATGGCTCAGAGTCTAAACTACCCGATTCACCGACTGCCTTCAGGTAGATACAAATGTCTGCGTCATCTCGCTGTCCCCAAAACAGACCCCGGGACGCCATCTGCCTCGCCTTGTTTGTGGCAAAGGAGTTTACAGCTGCAGGTGAAGAGCTTAACGCTGTGTCAGCTCCTTCCGTAACTTCTCTGATGAACCTGCTAGAGCAGACTCGCCATCTCCTGCACCTTTACACGAACAGAAACCGCTAACGTTCTCTTTACAAATACGTATTTTTTAAAACACAGATTCCCCCTTTTCTCTACCTTTTTCGGGTAGGAAAAGGCCTGGGGACAAAGCTAGCAGTAATGGCGACCGAGGGACTGTTCCCCCCGCGCCGCGAGGGGGTGAAGGCGGCCGTTGGCACCGCGCGGGGAACCGGAGACGTCAGGCCCCCTGGGCTTTCAGCGTTTTGCTGAAGACACCCTTGGCGGCCTCTGCGACGCTCCACGTGGCCCACACCCCCACTCCCGCCTCCAAGCCCTCGACTCGCGACTCCCTCCCTCCTCCCAGCTCTGCTCACCTTCTGCCTGCGTAAACCTTGACCAGCCTGGGGCACCCCCAGCTCCATCCCGGCTCGGCCACCCGCCGCCCCGGCCCTGCTCTAGTGTTTCCTCTATGGCCCTTGCTACATTCTCATCTACTGAATTCTCCCCTAATACACCATGTGATTGATTTAGCTAGGACGGTCATTGTTTCCCGTCCGACTCTGCCGCCGGGCTGGGACTTCTGGGAGAGCCCAGAGTCTCCTCTGTCTTGCTCCCTGGTCTCTCTCGGGCCTCTAGGGCTGCGCTGGGCACACGGGAGCCGACGGACACGTTTGTTAAGGGAATCAACCTGACTGAACTGTCCTTACTGTAGGGCTCCGGTAAATAATACAGAACCAGAAAACCTATTTCAAATCATCCCAGAAGGGTAAAAGAGATTATTTATGATTCAGAAGACCCTGAAATTAAGTTTGCGGAGCAATTTTCCAAATACAGATGTTGCAATTTTAACTTGTTAATTTAGCTCATTTATATGTGATTTAAAGAAAAAATGATAACCTTTGAAAGGAGCCTATAACCTACGATATGAACATTTTGTGTTCATGCATATGTCAAAGTTAGGGTATACTCGCACATGTAGTCATGTACGTGCATTTCTATGTGTACACTGCTATACACGTTTTCTTCCTTATTCCTGTGTACCTTAGTCCAAATCTCTGCAAACGATGCAAGTTTGAGAAAATCAGGAAAGGAAGAAGTAGAGAAAAGGAACTTCTCAAGACTATTAGACAAACACGGACAGTGTTTGTTTCACTATCTTCTCTCATTCTCTCTCGGCTCACGGACACGAAGCCACACGAAGCCACTGCATCGCAGGCCTCCCCGGGCCTGCAGATCTCCTGAGAGTCATTTTTCAGAACCACATGCACAGCTCCGGTTATGGAATCGGCATGCCAGGGCTGGAAGGGACCCAGGAGAACACGTGATTGAACCTTCGTTTTAAAAACAGAACCGGTGGCTTGGAAACTCACAGTACTTTTCTGAGGTCATAGAGCTAATGAGCTGAAAAAACAAAGACCAGGAAGCAGTTTTTCTTCCATTCCACCAAGGTCATTTTTCTACATGCATCTCAAAGGTGTTTTCACTGGGAGTGGGAACTGTAGAAGGCTCCTGAAAATGGTAAGGCTACTGACGACAGCGAACATGTACTGGGCACTTACTAGGTGCCAGGAACTGTTTCAAGTGCCTAACACGCATTATTTACTCACTTACTCTAACGACTCCAGAGTTAGAGCAACTGCCCAAGGTCACACAGCTAGGCAAGTGGTGGGGCACAGCTCAAACCCCCAGGGTCTGGCTCGAGAGCCCCGGCTTTTCACCAGTGTGCCCCGCCACGTCCCTGACAGGACAGGACCTCCTGCTCCTTGCAGTTCCCTCAATTGTAGAATGGATACTTTTCACCGGGCTCTTGTGAGAACTGAATGACCGGCTACTTGCAGGCAGTAGGCACTCACTAAGGTTGTTGAAAAGCAAAAAGAAAAGGAAAAAAAAAAAGAAAACTAACCCCAGTAATAATGAAAGAAAGGGACCGCAGCCCCGTGAAAAGGACAGAGTAGAGACAGGTAAGCCGCAGCGACCCGCGGCCACCTGTGGCACTGACTGTACTATCACGTGTCTCAGAGGGAAATTTCGTGGAAAGGCGGGATGAGACACAAGAGTCTCTGAAGCCACGACTCGGGGAGGGGCGAGGCTACCCCAAACGTCCTTCATGTTCATTTCACAGGCAGAAGGAAAGTCACAACTATTCATCCTGCCTCCCCTTCCTCGGCTGCCGACCATGGTGACTCGGGCACCTAACTCAACAGAGAGACATTTCAACTACTGTGACCAAATATAGCAGTTTGCCAAATAAATAAATAAATCACCTAGGAATGCTTGGTAAAGTCTTCCCAAAGTTCATTATATTTTATATTTTAATTAATTTTAAGAGGTAGCAATTAAACTGGGGGTTGTGCTCGGCCGGTCAAAACTCGTTCTTGAATGAAGCTGGGGCATCTGTCCTACTGTGGAGGTGCTCATCCAGGTTCTGTGATCTGTATGGGTCCTTTCAAGCTGGCATACATACCAAATAATCTAATGCCTTCCTTTCTTCAACTTCCCGTTTATCAATATGAACACAAGTACTAACACGCCCTTGGCGTGGGTCCCGGACCCGCAGCACCAGCCTCTCACGCAGCGACCCCCAACCCAGCCTCAAACCCTGGGGGCGGTGCCCCCCACCTGATTCCGACTGGGCTTGCGCTGGAGACCCCCCCGTCAGAGGGAACACACAGCC
Organism: Neogale vison; assembly: GCF_020171115.1. Lineage (NCBI taxonomy): Eukaryota > Metazoa > Chordata > Mammalia > Carnivora > Mustelidae > Neogale > Neogale vison. The sequence continues at coordinate 11,512,090 of NC_058100.1, forward strand.
ACCGCCGGATGCCAAAAACCATCGAGGGAGGCAGGGTGAGCGTCTGCAAATGTGGTCCACCACTGCACACTCACCTAAAATGTTCCTAATCTCAAACCTTCCTACATAATTTGTGTTCCGTGTTCTGTGTTATCTAATTCCAGTTACATCATTTTAGTGAGAAAAGGATCAGTACATTTTAATCCATTAATTCTTCTGCTAGGACACATTTTATAGGACAGGAAGGCTACTTCTCTACAGAGCATACAAGTCAAAACAATGCTGAGAAAACGCAAACTTCAAGTGAACTAACTCACACTTCGTTAAACGCTAGGCAACATTAAGCAAACCCATCCCGATATAAAAGCGTAAAATGCACATACTCTCTAGTTATTAGCTCTTAAGATTTATTAGGTCCTGCACGTCTTTCGAAAGCACGTCTGCATAGACGGGGGCCTAGCAGCGAAGTATTGGTAGTGGCTCCTCACCTTGAGGTGTCTGTGCGGCCACTGGCTTCGCCTTCACTGGGATCCCTCAAAACAAAGTGGAGGTTGAGATTTAATGATAAGAGTGAAAAATAGACCAAGAAAACCCACATCTAAAATGATGTTAAAGTTAACGTGTTAAGCAAACTTCAGCACACTTTTCCGTTACTTGTCAGCCTCACACGGCTCTGAACGTTTGCGCTGGAAGCAGCGCAGCTGCCATTTTATTGAGCGTCTACTGGGTCTTGTCAGAGGAGATGCTAGATTGATGGTTTAGGATTTTTGCTTTTGTTTCTGTTTTTAAGAGGATCTTCCAATTCCCAGTCACAATTTTAAAGTCAGAATTTCTCTTTGGGTTGAGTTTAGTTCAATTTATAGTTAAAACTATTTAATAATTTTCAGCAGCGAGATCCAACTTTGTATTTGTTATAAATGTAATTCTAGTAGTCGCTCAATTTAGAAAATACGTAAGTTAACCTTGCTGTTAAAAATAAAGTTCAACATATCTGTGTTTCTACAAATAAGAACCAAGTTCAAATCAGCAATGAACTTAACTTCACATGTTACACTAGTGATTCATGCACACGATCAAACGTTACAGCAAACCGACAGCCTATCCAAGCAGGTGAGTCTAAAAACATGAGATCAATTAGGCAGAAACATTCATCTTACCTGGATATCGACCTGTGAAATAAAACCAGGAAAACTCTACTAATCGTCCTTCTGTTGAATGTCATTTATATTTTTGAAGTCTACTAAAATTTTAACTACTTTGTCATTTTCAAGTAATTAAATCTTGACAGAGGAGCATCAAGTTAAACACCAGTTTAGATGCATTAAGAGATGGCACGGGAGAGCAAAATACTATTAAATCGCTGGGAAGAAAGAACCAGCTCAAACCCAGAAGTTAATGTTTTCTTAATGTTTTCACTGTTCCAGGAACATTCATGTTATTTCTGTAAAGTGACTGCAGTGGGAATAAAATCAGGGCCACTTTCCTCATCCCCCAATGAGCGAATCATACCCACACACTGAGCTCTATGGCTTGAGCTGGAGGTTAGAGATACGAATGCCTTATGCAGTCTACGGCCATACCACCCTGAACGCGCCCGATCTCGTCTGATCTTGGAAGCTAAGCAGGGTCGGGCCTGGTTAGTACTTGGATGGGAGACGAATGCCTTATGCATCTCAGGGTCTTTAACACCAGGCCTTTCTTGACACACATGTTGTGCAAAACCCATTTTCCTCTCTGAATCAAAAAGGACAAACAAGACATATTCTTACACTCAAATGGGGATTTGTAACTGGCATTTTCATTGGCAAGTGTAATAATTCAGTGTTAACTACACAAACCTATCTTTATGATAGCACATGGACGTGTCTTTAAAAAAATAAAAGAACAAGAGCTGGAAATGCATGTCATCGGGCACGTGCAGCCGTATGGATGTCCTGAAGGGCAGCTCATCGGCGGGAAACAAGGGCAGTGAGGCCGCTGCTCTAACAGAAAGGGGCGTGCGTCTCCCCGGGCTTGTGTCCTATTTCTATTTCGCCGGCTAAGTCGCTGTTAGGAGACACCTATTCCGCAGCTGCCGAACTTGAAGCACTAGGAATGAGGCTCTACGTCTCCTGTTCTCACTGTTGAAACAGCCACAGACTCATCATGTCTTCCCATCCCCTCATTCCTGCCGTCCTGGAAGCCGACAGAAACACCGACCTGAAGAGCGTCTGCTGCGTGGCAGTGGCTTCACCTAGTCCAGCCACCTGGAGGGAGGCAGCTGGGGAGAGACAGGGCCCGCGGGCTGTCGGAGCACATGCAGGGCGGCAGGGCTTCCCGACACTGAACACTTAGAAAACACAGACAAAAGTGGCCAACTATCTTATACACAGCAATATATACTCAACTGACCTAATTTGGTTATTCCCTAGTAAGAGAGCGCTGTGGTTAAAAAATCATTAAGGTTGGGGCGCCTTGATGGCTCAGTGGGTTAAAGCCTCTGCCTTTGGCTCAGGTCATGATCTCAGGGTCCTGGGATGGAGCCCTGCATCAGACTCCTTGCTCAGCGGGGAGCCTGCTTCCCCACCCCCCACGCCGCCCCGCCTGCCTACTTATGATCTGTCAAATAAATAAAATCTTTTAAAAAAATCATACGGTTTGCTACAATCTCCAGTTTGTATAGTAGTTCAATGGAACTATCCAAACAAACGGTTCTCAATGCTATTTAAAAGGTTTTTTTTTTTTTTTTAGGCTTTTGAAATAGTATTTCTACACCCTCCCTGATAGAGCACTCTAGTGTAAGTCACTTTCCTAATTGGAAAGTTCTTTCCTAAGACCAGAAAACAACTCTCTCACATGGCATCTCGGCATACAGCCTTTTTACTGGCCAAGGAGAACTTAATACTAACGGGCTTCCTCTTTGTAACAGTGGTTTTCGAGTACACAAATGATTAACTCCAAATTACTGTTTACCCTTCCCTTCCTAAAGTTTAACAACCCAAATTTTCTTACGTTTTTCCCTATATCATCCTATCTTTTCCTCTTTTTAAGCATCTAGTGGCACATCAACTCAGTCGGTGCTAAAGCTGGCGAGGTGTCGGGGCTGTCGCTGTTGACATCACCCCATCAGATGAGGTCTGGTGGGGGTGGGGGCAGCTTGTAGCCAGACAACACCGTGACATCACCAGGGGGCCGCTGGTCACTCAGGGTGCCAGTGTGGGTCACGGGGAAGTGAGGAAGGCAAAGGGAACAGACAGAAAGGCAGGGCTTGAACTCAGGATGGTCTTAAGAAGAGACAAGTGGGAAGGACGGACAATCTGGGAACTGGGGTAAGAATCATAAATAATAAGGCTAGAATAGCTCCTGAACATCGGGAAATTTCCCGGTTCCCTCCAGGCCTCCAACCTCCCGGAAAGGTCAATATACTGAGCACACAGTTAGATCCACCGCACTTCGGTTTGCCGCAGTTCGCTCCTGGTACAGAAACCAGCGCCCCACGTGTGCTCCTGCACTGGGCCGTGCGTGCGGCCCACACACCCTCTGCAGCTGCGCAGGCGACACGAGGGAAGACCGTGCCCGGCAGTGAGCACACACGCACTCGTAAAGCCAATGCTGTTCACGGGGTGACAAGTGACCTCCGAGGAGAACTGGGAATTTTTTCTTTTCTCTAACCAAACCCTGAATTAATTAAAAATATGTCAAAAATTAAAAGACAAAAAAAATCCTACCAAACTGCCAACAAAGGATAGCAAACAACTTCTACCCTGCCCTCTTCTCCCCGAGCTGCCCCTCAAAAGGCTCTAATGAAACGACACTGTTCAGAAGTTAACAAAGGCATCGTGGAACTTTGGAAATGTTCCTGTTGGCTCCCCTCAGAGGCCAGCTCGGCCACCCTGAACCCTCAGAGGACTTTCTATTTCAGGGCCTGCTTCCTTCAGAGCACTTACCGGGACTTACTATGACCTTATCTGTTTACTTTTAAGATTGGTCTCCCACACTATTCAACCACTCATTCCATACATGAGTGAATGTCACGTCACGTGTCGCTGCAGGCCCTCAACACGCAGCAGCAGATTCAACGGAGAACAAACAGGTAAAGTGGTGTGTGTGTGTGTGTGTGCACGCGCAATGGTTTCAGGTAGTGTTAGATGCTACGAAGAAAAACAAAGCAGGCAGAGGGCCGCTGCTCGAAGAGGCAGTGATTGTAAAGAGGGAATGGAGGAAGGGCTCGCTGGGGAAGGGACACTCCAGCAAAGACCCAGATGCGTGCAGAAGCAGGCAGCTGGGCAGGTGAGGGGATGGGGGGAGGGGGAGGGCGGGAGGAGAGGCTTCCAGGGAGAAGGAACCGCAAACACAAAACCTTGCACGGGGAGCCCCGGTGTGTGCGGGACACTCAGCGTGGGGAGAAGATGAGGTCAGAGCAGAAATGGCCAGACCACAGTGGCCTCCAGGGCCACCGTGCGGGCTTCGAACTGTGTTCGGAGTGGGATAAAAGCAAGCTGCGGGCTTTCAAGTGCGGACAGGCTCTGCTGAGCACAGACGAGGACAAGGGCAGAAGTGAGGAGGCTGTTAGCAGGCAGAAGACGAGCAGTGGGTTCGGTGACAGAGGCTGCGGTAGGAGTGACAGAAGAAGCTACGTCTGGGAGATGCTGGGAAGGCAGAGCCAACACCACCGGCCGGCAGCCTGGCACGTGGTCTGAGAACTAGAAGGGAGGTGTCACCACTACCTCATGTGGTGAAGAAAGAGGGAAGACCGGTGTTGGGGGGCGGGGGGAGCTGGGTTTTGGACACAGCCTGTCTGGGAGTCTACGGCAGCCACGTGGAGAGGCTGCATAGACAACCGGCTACGGGAGTCTCCAGTTCAGAGGTGCGATCTGGGCTAAAGACACGGGTTTGGGAGCTGTTCACGTAAGACGAATGTAAGGTCATCGGCCTGAATGAGATCCACAAGAGAGCGAGGACGGCCAGGCCAGAGAAGAGAGCATGTGCAGAGCCCACGCCCTGGGGCAGTCCGGTACTCCGAGGTGAAGGGAAAGGCAAGGGAACCTGCAAAGAACCAGCAAAATGGCTGGAGACGGATAGTTGGAGAGGTGGGAGGAAGACCAAGGGCCAAGTGAGCAAAACGTTTGCAGGGCGCCATGCTGTGTGGTAAGTGCTCCTGGGAAGCGGCTCCCTCCGTCTCCCTCGCGGCTGGGGCAACGGCACCGGCAGGCGGCAGGGCTTCCCAGGTCTGTCACGTGGCTCGACGGCCATCTCCATCCCTGGCTCCCAACAGACTTTCTCCCTGCCACGTTCTTGCTCCGACACGCTGTCCTAACCTCTTCTCCAGGGCTCTTTGCTATGCTTCCTCTAGAATCTATGCTTTCATTGCAAAGTAAAGAGAAATATGTTACACGTTGCTTAATGTACAATTAATAATTGAGCTTCTTGACTCAAAACCATTCTCCTTCACTTCAAAATTAATCCTGCCTCAGGCAGGACTAATTAATCCTGGCTTTGAGTGGTCAGCCAAATTCCACCCAGCAGAGACTACTGCGGATCCGACCAGGACCTTGAAGACGGTCGGACAGCACTAACCGCCCTGCTGACTCTGTGGTGAGCTTCGTTCCAGCTCTTTCTCTCTCCAGGTGTCATGCTGCGTGGTCGCTGCCCACACCGTACAACATCACCGTTGATACGGTTAGAAATCGATGCACTTGAGCATTTAAAGTTTTAAGTTCAGCTGGGCAGCCTGGGTAAACTGTCCATGAATAGCTCCAAGAAAAGGTGAGAGACTAAAGCTGCTGCTTCTCTTTGCAGCAACCGCTCTCTGAAATCCTAGAACACTAATAACCTGGATCATTAAGTATCTAATTAATGTTTTTTTAAAGCATGTATAATAATTTCCTCCCTAGAATGTCTACCTCCTCAAACCACTCTGGTATGGGGCTTTAGCTGCCCCCACCCCCGTGGACAGTGGTGCCTTCCTCTAGCCTCGCATTCTGCAGCACGCGTTCTGCTCGCTATCACGCCAGCCGCTCACACGTCTGCCCCTTCCAGGACTGCAGGCGCCTGGAGCACACAGATGTGCTCTTACTCATCTTTGTGTCCTGCTTGGCACCTAGCACAGGGCTTTGTACGTGTAGGATTTTGCAGGCTTTCAGGGGGACCTGATCATAGATCAAATGGACATCCACCTGCATTTGTTCAGCAACTTCCATCATCAATGCGTCAGGGAACTTTTGAGAAGAGCACAATTCTGTTTGATTAGAAGTTGACTATACTCGGACTCATTCTGTTTTTGCTGGGTTTTGGTGTTAAGCTTCTATGATGTTAAATTCCATAAGTGATCCACATGACTCCAAAACAAAGGCTTGTTTCACAAGGAAGGGAAAAAGGGCAAACTACACATTATTAGGGAGCGATTGAAAAGTAATCTGAAAATATATTATTTGAAGGACAAATGGAAACTCATTATTTCCTTTTTTTTTTTTTAAATCAAGGCATTTGAGTAGGAGATAATCTGTTAAACGTATTTTTGATGTTTCCACTCTCTTTTACAGAATTTAACAATTCCTATGTTGCCCATTTTTTTTTCTCTGTCTTAGGGAAAAATACATCACGTCCTCCTTGATTTTCTTCTTCAAACTTCGGTCCAATGCCATGAAACCATTTTGGAAAATCACAGGAAAGGTGAAAGAAAAAACCGAGTCACCTTTGCAATTCCTCGAGGAAACAACCACCACCGCACATGGGTACTGACCTGCGAACGAATTTGGATGTGATTTTGCTTATTATACCCGTGGATGTCCCCCTCCTGGCGTGTGCGAAGGCTCCGGGCTCGTGCGAGGGGGAGGCGGGCGGCCCGTTGTAGGCGGCGCTGCGGCGCTCCCGCAGCTGCTCCCCGTGGAACGTGCTGCGGCTTGAGCTGCCCCGGGGGAAGCGGGTGCGGTCCGGGGTGCTGGCGCTGATGCTGTGAGCGGAGGGGGAGGCGGCGGGCGCTCTCTGCGTCGCACTGTCCGGACAAACGAAGTTAGGTTATTCGGAATGGTGACTGAGAAAGCTTTCACTCATTCTAAATCTACCAAAACAAAACAACAAAACAAAAACCAAGAACTACCAAGAACTTGCCGTGGCTACCTTCCCTAGGCCCTGCTTCACCTGCTCCCATTAGAGATGCCCGGGGGTCACCGCACTGAGGGGAGAGGGACGACATTTCAGCTCAAAACCAAACGCCTTTTTCAGAAATATGGTTATTAAAGATGAAGAAGTTATTGAAACAGGGATCCAAACACTTGAGAATTTAAACCATTCGGGACTGTGGAACACGAATGTTCCTCGTCAAAAGGCATCGGAGTGGAACCATTTCGTATTCACAGTGCAGGCCTGGGGGACAATGTGAGGCTCCGTGACCCCGCTGATGTAAGTAACCCTTTAACTAACGATGCTTCTGAACTTCAGAAATCCTAACATAGACAAATACTGGAGAAATGGACATATCATTTTAAACCTAAAAGGGTTCTTTGAGATCATCTGTTTCCCTGATAGAGAAAAAAAAAAGCCAATTTCATTAAAAAAAAAAAAAAGTAACTGGCAGCAGCCAGGGTTACCCAGAGATCTCCATTCCCAGTCTCTTGTAGCTCTGTTTTTACACCATAAAAATTCAATTTACCTGAATGATAAATTGGGCAGCAATCCTTTATAGGTGGATTTAAAACAAAATCTTTAAAGAAAATTCCTTTAGGAAATGATTTAAATCATATGCAACATTTTTTGAAAACAGGTAGGGTGTGGTGTGTTTATGTTCTAATTCAACTTTCCCCCCTGCTACAGACACTGAATCTTCCTGGAACGCTCTCGATGTGATGGTGCTTATCGTGTATTTTTGTAAGCCACTATGTTTGGATACGCAATGCACCCAGCACGTTACCCGGGCCGGTAAGCTTCAGAGCCGTCTTTAATGGTTGGCAGTGTGACTTTAATAGGATGGCCAGAAGTGGACATGGACTTCTGGTGGCGGGGTCGTGCTGAGGGGATGGCAGGAGCCACAGCAGAGCCTGCAGAGGATATGCTACTGGCGGACATCTCCGTAAGGCTTTCGACAGAAAACAGTTGAGAAGACCATAGAAATGTAAAAGAGAAGAGAAATGGCAGTTTACTTAAATTTAAGAGATAGATTTTTAAAATCTAAATTGACTGCACCTTTCATGACTGAGACACTTAAAAGAAGTGGCATTATTAGTGACTAACAAACCAATATTCTTGCCAAAAAACGTACAGAGTGAATTTACCACTACCTTCCATGGAAAAGATCCTGTACACGCTTGCTCTGTAACTGTGAATCTGAGAAGGACAATGAAATGACTCTCATGATCGGAGACCTTTTTCACTTTCCAAGAGCCATAGTTTGGCGGAATGTGTTGCTGTGGTTTGTTGTCCCTTACACAGTAAGAATTCATAATTACGACAAATACTGTCTCTGGAAACATCATGAGAACACTTTCAGCTCGTACTACTAATCAATTAACTGCGTATGTTAAAGGAGCTGCAGATCAGGACTGGGGAAGGGAGAAGGAGTGAAGTCAGAAATCAGTCCCCAAGTCCTTTTCTAGCTTAAAGGATCTTACGTCCGAGGGAGATACATTTACCTCTGTACGCTTCATAATCACACTTGCTTCACATGTCTATTAATTGGGAGGGAGCCAATGTTAAGCATAGTCTGTCCCATCCATTGACATGACGAGGGATGGAGCTAAGATCAGAATTTTATGAGAACAGGCTCCCTGCCCTTTTGTACTATATTGATGAAGAGCCCTTAAAACTCACAAGGAAAAGCAGCTAAATTTTAAAAATAATAAACATACTATGATTTGTCATTATTTAAAATAAAACATATTGAGGTTTCCATGGTTCTCAATGATCAGCTAAAATGGCCACATTTCTTTAAAGGAAGGAAAAAGAAACCTTCATGGTTTGGATACGATAATGGCGTGACGGGAGGGGGAGGGGCAAGGAGGGAAGGCTAAAAAAAAAAAGTAAAGTAAAAGATAAAAAGGAAGCAGCAGGTATATAATAAGACAAATTAAGACGATCAGGTTAGGAGGGGATAATCTGTTTTATCACACAGAAACATTTACTACCAGGCTTCATGCAGCCATCAGACCACAGGTTAAGAGATTTACCGCCTGTTTTCCCTAAGCACGTTCCCATCCTGGTACAGAAGGGGAGACGCCGGAGCGAGAATGGCTGGCTGCAGCTGTAGCCTCTCGCAGTCCCTTGCTCTTGACCCATGAGCTACAGGTGTTCCAGCAAGAGCAGTCATGCATGATGACAACGAAGCGGGCCGCACGTGGCGCAGTGACAGTTACCTGCTGTCCTTTCCATTCTGCAGTGCCGCGTACCGATCTGTGGTCCTTTCGCAGACATACGTGTTCCTTCTTGCCATGCTGCCTCCAGAATATACATTGCTCTTTAAGAAGGGAAAAAAAAATCCATCTTAATACTCTAACTGTAGCTGTGGAAAGTCAAAGAAATGAATTTAGGAGGCAAAGGACTTTGGAAAAAAAAAAACCAAAAACCCGTCGTAGAATGTTCATTTGTCAGACCTTACGTGACCAAGCCAATCTCACACCTGTCTCTCTCTCAGTTACACGGCAGGAGTGACAGGCAAAGCACGACAAGCTCATGGTGGTTTTTAGCTCGTCGTCCTGCAGCAGCAGTGAGCAGCTCTTTGGAAGCAATGAGAAAGCGATTTTTATTTCCTCCCTATAAGCTGGCGGTAGGGAGAAGGGCGGGGGAGTGGTCCAGGCAGCTCTGTGGGGCCAGGAGCAAGAGATGACTGCACAAGAAATACAATCACAGACCGGAAACCTGAGGCAGTGACAGTGGTGGCCCCCACAAGCTTGCAGGCTGCCACTCTTCACCTGCTCAGGGAACCCCCACAGCCCACGGTAACGTTAAGGAGACGCGGTCGCCCGGGTCAGAGGCGTGCCGGGCTGCGGCCACCAGCACCAACGGGGTGCCGGGCCTCGGAACACTCCCTCACTGCACGTTTAGGCCAGGAGGCAAGCCAAGTGTGAGCAGCTCCGGAGCAAAGAGAATAAGCGAAGACGGACAGCATCTCCTTACCACACACACAACCACTGATCTGGAACCTCCACTGCTGTGCCTGCCAAAGTCTTGACTAGTTATCAGTACTAGTTACCAGTACTGAACCATATGGGCATGATCTCCAAATGGGACGCATGTTCTTCTGTTTAATCCTTACTCCAACAGAAAAAAAAAAAAAATTCCCTATTCCTGGCTAATTTGGCTTTCACTGTTCTCTGAAACACATAACTAACTTAAAATTTGTTGAATCATAAGAGCTAGGATGTCTCGACTAAGTTTGGAGGAGAAAAAAAGCCTCCTATAAACAAAATTGTTTAAGTGCAGATTTCAAACTTTTCAACGGCCTAGGTTCCTGGATGGAAGGAATTCTGTCATCATTTACATAAAAAACACAAAAGCGGGGCGCCTGGGTGGCTCAGTGGGTTAAAGCCTCTGCCTTTGGCTTGGGTCGTGATCCCAGTGTCCTGGGATGGAGCCCCTCATCCGGCTCTCTGCTTTGTGGGGAGCCTGCTTACCCCCACCCCCGCCTGCCTCTCTGTCTATCTACTTGTGATCTCTGTCTGTCATATAAATAAATAAAATCTTAAAAAAAAAACAAACCCCACAAAAGCTTTAAAAGTGTGGTAGCAGAAGAGAGTATGATCATTAAGAACATTTTTTAGGGGGCGCCTGGGTGGCTCAGTGTGTTGAGCCGCTGCCTTCGGCTCAGGTCATGATCTCAGGGTCCTGAGATCGAGTCCCACATTGGGCTCTCTGCTCAGCAGGGAGCCTGCTTCCCTTCCTCTCTCTCTGCTGGCCTCTCTGCCTACTTGTGATCTCTCTCTGTCAAATAAATAAATAAAATCTTTAAAAAAAAAAAAAAGAACATTTTTTAGGTAAGACACTGTCTACGTTAAGTGAAGGCAAAGAAGCCAGTTTATTCTGGAGAGATCCATTACGAAACTAGCTTGTGGCAAATTCTTAAACTTTACTTTTGATAATTTGTTTTGGCTAAACTGTCATACGAGTAACCTAACCGTGAACAAATTCCTGGTCAATTCCTTCTGGTCACTTGCAGTAACACTACTTTGCTTCTCAAAGTGCGATGGGTGACCAGTTTCTCTTTCAAGACTGTGCCCTCTGGGTTCGCCGTTCTCCCGCACCACCTCCCTTCCGTTGTCCCTTGGCTGCCAGCGACACCCAGATGGAGCATCCCCCCGGGAAACAGGGCCTAGGATCATGTAAAAGTTGCAGAGCACAGTCTCGCTGACCCCATGTGACAGACGTGCATCTATAAAATTAACTTGTAGAACTGGCCTTCAGTGAGGCTCTATTTAGGATCTGGGGACTAGATCCTCGCAGACCCCTGAACTGTCGGCTTGGAAACTGTCCCAAAGCGGATATACAGATTTTTCTGATTTTCCCAAGAAACCAGGCCTGTGTAGACTTCTCTGGGCCCATTTCATAGCAACATGATTTTATATAATTATACTATGATTTTTAGGAAAATGTTTTATATTATAATTATGGCACTCTCAGTCTAAGTCTCCCAAAAAGAAGTATCTCCTTCCCTTTGTTTTTTTTTTTTTTAAAGAAGGGGATTGATAATATTTTTTACAGGATGCAAAATTTTGTAGTTTTTCTTATTTACATATGTGATAAATATTGAAAAACAAATTTACAAGTTTTATCGTCTTTTTGATGAAGGAATAACGTAATATATTTGCAACTTCAAAACTCAACATCTGGCCTCCGAGTTTCTAGGTTAGCCAAGAGCTTACTACCATCGACTCCTACATGCAAGATTTCTGGATGGGAATTTCTCGAAGGCAAAAGTACTAAGTTTGTTCTTCCTGCATATTACTGTGGAAAAACCCCTAAGGTCTCGCACAAATAGTAACACTCCCATCATTTAGCATCTGTAATGTTGTGCGTGAGAACAATAGAAGAGATGATCACCAACAAATTTCACCAACCAAGGACTACATCTAGTAACTACTTACCTCAGAACTCCCCCCCACTGTCGTCATCACCCGTAAGTCATACGGGAGACTACTGTTAAGTCATACTGTCAACAGAATCATACTTAGAAGTAAGAGCTTTTACCATTGATTGAAAAAGGCTCCTGATTTTATAAACATTAAATGCACTGTTGAACTATATCATCTACTAACTTCTCTATCCCTCTTTTCCATCAGAAAGTAAAAAGCCATTGGACGGGAGGCGGGTGGGGGATGGGTTAGACAGGTGATGGGGATTAAGGGGGGCACCTGTGATGAGTACCACGTGATGCGTGGGGAAAAAACGTGAAAACCCACATCATCCCATTACAGTGGATTATATATTTTCTATTACACTCCATTTATAGACAAATAATAGAGTCACCGGTAAAATGTTTTTTGTTTAAATTAATATTTTATAATATGACAGAGCCTGGATTATAAATGCTCAAGTTCCTTTCTTTTAGACATTACCTCAAAGAAAAGAGATTAAAGCTGTGTATTTGGCTTTTGTACTTTGGGGTCAGCAAACTTTTTCTGTGAGGAGTCAGATGACAAACATTTTACACTCCGCAGGCCGCGCCATCAATGTCACCCGTAGTCTGGGAAATGCAAATTAAAAACAAAAGGGTATACTTTTTTGTTTTTTTGCCCCTCAGGCAAAGACTTTTAAAGATCAATAATACCCAGCTGTTGATAAAGCTTGTGGAGATATAATGACTCTCTGATTATTCCAACCATTAAAATTACCTTGGCAGTATTTATTAAAAATTTAAATGAGCCTATTCCAAGGATACACACAGAGCCAGGAGCGTCCATTAGCACAAGTTAGTGCCGTGGCTCTGGGGAGGGGATGGGAGCGAGGGAGGAGGCTTACACACTCCAGGGGACCACGGGCCACACGGCCTGAGGAGGGGGGTGAGCCATCTGAGGGAAACATGTCACCCAGAAACCAGATTCTGAGAATGTATATAACAGAAATGCAATAATAACCTAAGTACGAGAACAAACTTCCTGAAAAACCAAAAACTCTGAATATTCCACAAATAGCTGAAAAATTATGATAGCATGTCTATTAATACAGAGGAAATAAGGCGCTGATCTTAACAGGAGATCTAAGTGTTCTGATGTAAAAGGACCTGATAATATTATTAGTGAGAAAAATTAAAATGTAACAAGGTATGATCTCATTTTTATGAAAAAACAAATCCTGTATGTACACATTTATTCATTTATGTTTTCTTTAAAAAGGAGATTCTATGAAGGAATTCATCCCAAACGACAACACTAGTTATATTGGAAGGTGAGACTAGAAGGTAAGGGATGGGAAAGGGTAAACTATTAATTTTACCTGAGATGCTTCTAAACTGTTAAACAAGATATATTATTTTGGTTTCTCATATTGTCAAAATTAACACAGCAAATTAAGATGAATTTCATACTAAGTGGCTCAGAACAAAATTTCTCTACCAGAATCTCCTGGCTTATATTTTTATTTCTTAAAGATGATAACTACGTGTGGCATAATTAACTGGAATTTAAACCAAGGTCTTAGTTTTGATGCTTCTTTAAGTTCATAAATATGCTGGGAACAGCCTCTAAGTGCCTCAGCACTACTGATTCTGAGGAAGCTACCATGTCCACATACAACGGGAGATTATAAATAAGGGGAGATAAGGTTTACATGGGGAAGCAGCAGGGAACGATACAAGGCCGCGTACAACGAAGGGCTAAGGGATGTGCTCCAACAATCAGAAAGACTGATGAGATCTGGAGCCTTCAGTCACAGAAGACCCAGGAGACGGGGCTTGAAACGATCTGCAAAAATGGCATTTTCATAATGGGGGGGACCTTCAGACAAGAGCAGCACATAAAAACAGGGGTGGAAAGAGGCAGCTGAGCACGTCCCTGGGAAACTAAGACCAGCCTGAGATGAAGGACAGCTTGCTATAGCAAGTGGCACCAAACAGGGGACCAAATTCTTTCTTTCTGCATTGTGGAGTAATGATGCCCCAGAAACTGTCCTCTGGCTAATGTTTAGATAAAGGAAAATGATGTCCTGCCTAGGAAAATTACTTTTCTAAGTGATGTCTCAGACTCTGTGAAGTTGGCAGGTAGAGGGGGTTGTCTTTACCAGTTCTGAAAATGGGTATGCACACCCATTTCAGAGTCTAGGAGGCGATAATCAAATCACATATTTTTAAAAAAGATATGGTTTCAATGAACTACATAAAACAGTGAGTGCTTGGGAGTTTAACTCAGTTGCAACTAAGGTTGTGTTAGGCTTTCTGGTTTTTTTTTGTTTTTTTTTTCTTTTCTTTTCCTACTTTCCATAGGCTCAATCAAATTTTTTTCTTCTGTTAGTTTAAAGGTTATAGATTCTATTTTTATTCTTATATTGTTTGCCCTTAAGTCCCTGAACTCCTCCTGTTTGCTTAGTGCTGGGGAGTTTTTAAACTTACCGCACTCTTCCCATTTCTGTGAACAAGTCATATGCTCTTCCTTTAACATCCACCCCACCCCTACTTCCTGGATAGTGTCCAGAACACTGGTCCTGAATTTTCATTATTTTTTCCTTTTTTTTGCGTATGCTACCACATACATACCTGAATAACTTATCTGATCATTTTCAACTCCATATATTTTAAGGCACCTCTCCAGATCCACTTCTCTTCTTGTAAGAGCGCAGTGCTCCTCAAACCATACCGTGCTAACAAATGAGTCCCTACGTAGTAAGACTGGACATATATTTTACGCCAAAGAGTATGCTTATCATACCTTCACATTTAAATGACAGTTAGGCTAGATACAAAATTCTGGGTTCAATGTGATTTTCTTTGAGTGCTTAAAAAATACTGTTCCATGTATCTCCCTGAATCCATGTTACTGTTGAGTAATTTGAGGTCAGTCTTAATTTTGTTCCCGTTAAAGGTCATCTGCTGTCTCATCCTGGAAACCTTCTAGAAGATTTGTTTTTGGTGTGTATATGTTCCACTTTAAGGGGTGCAGGAGTAGGTTTTTCTTCTGGCTTTCTGAGTCTAACTTATTTATTTATTTGCAAGAGTGAGTGAGCAAGGGGTGGGCGGGGCAGAGGGAGAGAGAGAGAAAAAAATCTCTCTCACAGAGCCTGATGCAGGGCTCAAGCTCATGACCCTATGATAATGACCTGAGCCGAAACCAAGACTTGAAGCTTAACTGACTGAGCTACCCACAGCCCTCTGAATCTTTCTAAGTTTTTTCATCTTTCCTTGTTATTACTTCTTCAAGTATTTCTTCCCCTTCACTGTGTGCTCTTTCCCTTCTAAACTCCTATTATCCAGATGTTTCCAGTTCTATTTCTATCCTTAGGATATCTTAGTTTTTTCTTTTGTATTTTCTTTTTATTCCTTCCTGCTGTCTTACAAGAGAAGGCTCCAATCTATCTTCTAGCTCCCATTATATAATTTCTACAGTTTGCCGTTTTTTTTAAGATTTATTTATTATTTTCGAGATAGAGTGTATGCACACAAGTGGGAGAAGGGGCAGAGGCAGGGAGAGAGAGTAAGCAGACTCTCCGTTCAGCAGGGACCCCAACGTGGGACTCAATCCCAGGACTCCGAGATCATGACCTGAGCTGAAATCCAGAGTCGGATGCTCAACCGACTGAACCATCTGGGCGCCCCTACAAATTTGCTGTTTTAAGTGAATACTAGGAGCTAACTTCATAAATTAATCATTCATGGAGTCTGCCTTCATTGAGCTGCTTATTTGTAAATATAAAATTAAATGCACCAATGTAGTTTTAAGTAAATGTTACAAACAGGAAAAATGAGGCAGGAAAGTTTAATGTACCATTTCACAGTGAGGTTTTTAAATATTACTTTGAGGTAAGTGTTATTTTAAGAATTCATATTTTATATTTTTGTTCTTAAAATGCAATATGTGCATTTTAAAGAAACTTGGCCTCTTTTGCATGTTATTTAAATGTATGACTCACTTTAAAATTTTGAAACGTGTTTTTAGAAAAAGATAAAGTTTTTCAAAGATTGTACAAAAAAAAAAAAAAAATCCGACAACAAATAACTCCAGCAAACTGCGAGATGCCAGGATAATGACTCACACTTGGAATAGTTGAAGATTTTTTCCTTTCCGGCCCCCCCAGAGGGCTCGCAGTCATCTCGCTTTTTGATCCCACCGTGGTGCTGCCGAGTTTACGAGCTAGGTCCTTATCCCACTCCGCTTTCTGGTCACTCTCCACGCTGTTAGCCTGAGGCCTTTTGGTATATGATACGGCGGGGGGAATGGATGGACCAGCTACAACAGAATTAAAGAGCATAATTAGCTGAAAATCAACTGACACAGTTTCTCCTCACGAACAAAAACTCTAAATTAAAAATACCTTTATTTGCATATTCTCTACTTGGTACTAACATTAAACTGTTTGATTACAAAAATTAGGTCAGTCCCTGAAAAGGGGATTGTATTAATGGTGCAGTAAGTACTATAGATCTGTGATAATGGATGCCACAAGCACATAGAGACGTGACTGCACAACACTCGGTGAGCACAAGTTTGGGGAGGACTGGTCTGGCTTCTCGCTTATTGGACTTTCCCCCACCATGATCGCTGAAACGCCGCTGCTTCTGGTTTGCGGAGATGCTCCGCTGGACCTTCAGGTGAGCCGGGGACTGAAGGCTGCTGTTGTTCAGGTCACTGCTGGGCCGTGACCTCGGACACAAGCTTCCGCTGGACAATGATTCACCACCTTCAAACTATAAGAAGAAGACAGCGCATAAAGATTTTATTTATTTGAGAGAGAGAGAGAGAGGGTGAGTGAGACAGAGCACAAGCAGGAGTGGGGAGTGGCAGAGGCAGAGGGAGAAGCAGTCTCCCTGCCGAGCAGGGAGCCCTACACGGGACTCGATCCCAGGACCCTGGGGTCAGGACCTGAGCTGAAGGCAGACGCTTAACTGACTGAGCCACCCAGGTGCCCCTGCACAAAAATTTAAAAATAAAAATGTTTATGCAAGTAATATGCACTCTTGCTTGATGTTTGAATCTATTCCAAGCCACATAAAGAATAATCAGAACTGGGGGGAAAAAAAAAAGTCTGGAGACAAAACTGCAAGCTGGTGACCGGAGGGGGAGCGAACTGGCTGTGTGCGTCTGTGAGTGCCCGGGCGCGTCTGTGATCTCACACTGATGGCTTTGGAGCCTTAGTTTAGTCAAAACACCAAATAAGAGCTACCAGTTACTGACTGGCTATTAGGTAACAGGTGCCCTGCTAAGTATGTCAGGGCAAGGGTGCCGGTGTCTATTAACCTCAACTTCACAGAAGGAAAAACTGCAGTTCAGAGAATGAAGGGACATCTCTGGGATTCCAACTCAGGCATAACTGGGATTCAAACTTAGGATAAAATCTACAATTTTAACTCCACAGACACATGTTTTCTACCATATTTACGGAGCAAAACTTGGTTTGTTGGCTCTGATTAAAAACTGCATCTATTCAGATAAGCACAGTAAATTGGGCTTTGACACACTACCCTCTCCTCTTAATTTTAAAGATATTTGTTGCTGGCAACTTCTCACGGAATCACCGGCATCCCAATGGAAAAATCTAAATTCGTATGTAAAGATACTCATGGCAGATAGCAAAGTAATCTTGATGATGAAACTGGTAATAGATAACACACAGTAATGTGCCAGGAACTGTTTGTTCTAAGCACGGTGGAAATATTAATTAATTTAAGCCTCTCGATGACCCACAGAGCTAAGTACTATTCACTATCCTCATTTCAGGGACCAGGGAGCTGAAGCACAGAGAAGTTAAAGACAGCGCCCAAGCTGCGCAGTCAGCGGCTGTGCTGGGGTGGGGGCGGGGGGAATCAGACCCAGGGAACCCGGCTCCGAAGTTCAGGCTCTTACTACTTGGAGTAGCCTCATTAGTTTATACTCACACGATTCAAAGTTCATTTTAATTCACACCTGGGTGCGTTGTACACTTGTAATGCTATGGCTTCTTTTATATTTAAATTAATAGGAAAATTAAAGATCTAAGGAGTGAAATCTAAATGCTAAGTAGAAACAGGTCAAAGACTTCAGGAATAACGGTTTGTACTACTTCCCACTTCTTAAAATTCTCTTGATTTGGCTTCTTTTTTTTTTTTTTTTGATTTGGCTTCTTATGATACCACTTCTCCAACCATCAGGGCCTCCACTGAGCCCCCCTCCTCCTCTGGAACAACAGTGCCCACCGGGTAGGGTCTGAGAGGGTGACAGGCATTAACTTGAGTGGAGTCCTCAGAGCAGCTGCTGGCACAAATGGTGTGCTCCTCTGATCACAGCTCCCAAACCTATTAATGCTGCTCGGGTCACTCCCTCCAAGCCCGCTGTGTATCCAATGTATCCAAACGTCTCCTGAACAGCTCCACCCAACAGGAAATCTCAAGTTCAATCATCCCAAAGAGAATGAACTTCCCATCTTCCCCTGGAAATCCACTGTTTTCATATCCTGGCAAATACATCTTACAAAACCAGTCACCCATGCTGGAAACCTGAAGGTCTCTCACACCCTCACTTCCAAAGGTTACACGTCCTGTTAAATCTTGCTGCTGTGGGTGCCTGTCCTGCCCTACACCACAGAGATCCCGTGCCTGCCCTGGACCAGGGCCGCGGCACCTGTACCACACCGCGGACTGCGCAGCTCCCCTCCAGACCCAGGGCTCCCTAGGAGCACGGACTTTCTTACCTTCCTGGGTGCAGTACACAGCGTGGTTTCCAGGACAGAACAGACCCAATAAATGTCAGTTGAATGTACTGCCTCACTAACAGTTACTATCTAATTAAAAATAATTTCAGCCTATTTCTATAAAATGCCTCCCACAGCTGTCTAATCGTTAACAAACTGTCCATGTGCTCGGCTCTGTTCTTGACTCTCAATTTATACCTTTATATTTGCTGTCCCGAAGGATCACTTGCTTTTATGGTTCAACCACCATCTGCACGCAGTTACTTCCTGAATCTATCTCCTTATTAGAGATCTTCCTGGCCTTGAGAATTCCCAACTGCCAGTACAAAAGCCACTTGACGTTCTACAAGGCAAAATATCACCAAACGGCCTTTTCCTAGTCCCATCTTTTTAAAATCATCTCAGACGTCTATTTTGTCTTAAACGCCATCCCTCCCTCTGTTTTGGTCACTATGTTTTCTGCACACCCAGAATGACCATGTTAGCTGTGACAGGACTGCGGCTTGGGGACCCAACTCCAGGGGAGCTCGTTCTCAAAGACGGGACGGTGTGAGCCTCTCAGAGCTAAGCAGAGCATGTGGTCTGCTCTTTCAGAGCAGAATCTCCCCGGGTACTTGGAAATGAGACCAGTTTGTAACTTAGCATCTTGAGTTTGAATTCTGAAAGTAAGACTGTTAGGCTCTTTATATGATTTCTGATACCACATAGAATAAAGGTGTTTTATCTTAGCTGTCACTTGTCTCAAGAAATAATTAACATTAATCTAAAAAGGTAAAGAACTTACTTCAGGTGGTTTTCTACCTAGAAGAATATAAGTAGCCATAATTTCATCATATTTCTGATTTATTAAGGCGTCATTTATCTCATCTCGAGCGAAACCCATGGTGACCATGATGTCTAGAAATTAAAAAAAAAAAGCAATTTTTCTGAAAAAGGGTTTATTTTTGTAAACAAATTAACACATAAGCAAGCTTGCCAACATAAAATATGAAAACTAAATTTTGAAATGTTAAAGTATCATGTAACTGTAAAAACTTGTGGATCATTAATATATAGATACTGCATATTTAGATCTTGTATATTGATAATTTTTCATGCAGGAACTATCTGTATCATGGAATCCATGCTCACGGCAGGTCTGTGTCTCAGCACCTAATGCATTCCTGAGTTCACTGCCTTAGTCCAGCCAGAGACACACCACCTGTGACACAAAATCCCTTCTCTCTTTCTGTCTATCTCTTAACACACTCTCAGCCACGCATAGTATGTTTTCTCTCAACTCTTCACAATTTCTGCTTTCTGATAGGAAGGCAGGTTGACTCTTCTTTGGAAGGCTTGAATTCCACGGTTGTTCTGACGGGATTCCAAACACTCTAGAATCGCAAGCCTTCCCTGGGTCCTCTGCTCTCCAGTCAGAGAGGGGAAAAGCAGAGATGACTCAGGTGTGAGTCTCTGACAGCTTTGGTAATGGAGAGAGAAACGCAGAGAACAGGCTGGAAGCAGAGCGGTGTGGGAGGAAGTACCCTGCCGAGACACTGGAAAATCGAGGGGGAGAGCCACGGTGTTCACCCTTTCAGCTCCAGGGCCTCCACATTTCCGGCTAAGATACATGCTCTGTTTTGTGGCTACTTAACAGTCTGATCAGTGTGGATACTTAAACAGTCATTCCTCCTGTTAGGAATGGCTGAAAGAAAACAACCACATTATTTTAATTTTTATATCACTGGTGCCAACAACTGAATTGGATTGTAACTTAAAAGCAGACAAACTTGAAATCTGTAATGTTTGGTGTCTGTTGATGGAAAGAAAAGATGACAATGCAAGTATTTTTCAAATAAACATAGTTTCCTATTTATATTTTAAAAATCTATGTTGGTAGCCGACTGGTCTCTTCTAGCACAGGGCCAGCACATCTCACAGCGTTTAAATCCTTACCTATTCTTTTCGTGTCATTGAAATCTGGTTCAGGCTCAGTATATGGCTTTAGCTCTTCTTCCTCATGACCAACATTCATCCACCGATCTTTCATTATTTGCTAGGAAATAAACTTTACATTATGTTTGGCCAATCAGAACATTCCACCATTGACTTCAGCTCTATTTTAGTAAATGTGCAATTAATTGCTTTGCTCAACGAGAACCATGATGTCGTCTATCTAAAGTTATTTTCCTAATTGATTAGCAGGCCAACAAGTGGCGTAGGACTTTGGGACACACTTACACACCTTACAACAAGTACAACTATCATCCTGCATACTCACCAAATGTATCCATTCAAATAACTTGCTGCCCATGTTCCTTGAAAAGGAGTATCTTCTCATTTAACCTAAGGACCTAGTGATTTCAACCTCTCCTTCATAGTATTACATTCAGATGAGACTGTTCCTTTTTGCCAAATATACAAATACCTGTATTTTAAAATCACCATTTGTTAAGACATTAGGAAAGCAGAGATCATGGGGTGTGGAAGAAGTTAGGATTAGTCAGTAAAGACAGCTCAGAGAAGATGGAAGGGGAGAATGGTCAAAATGGAAGCCTAGAGTCAGGGATGAGCAGGAATCAGGATGAAGACTGGGATGGATGTGAATTTCAAGAGTCACATTTAAGTGAGGCTGTGAAACGAGAGTCAGTCCCAGGTTGTTAAAAAGCAACCTAGTGGAGGCATCCAATGGAATGGGAACATATTCACAACCATATATCTGATAAGGGGTTAATAATATATATGTACGGGAAATCCTACAACTCAGGAACAACAAAACTGCCTGATTAAAAAAAAAAGGGCAAAGGACTTAAACAGATATTTCTCCAAAAGAATACATACCAAGGGCCAAAAAGCACATGAAAAGATGCTAACATCACTAATCATCAGGGAAATAAAAACCACGATGAGGTATCACACGTCCTGTCTGTTAGGATGGCTACTATCGAAAAAGATGAAAATAATCGGCATGGGTGAGCACGTGAAGAGCCTGGACCCCTTGTGCACCACTGGGGTGGCTCAAATGATGTCTCTGCTCCTGTAAACAGTATGGGGGTCCCTCAAAACATTGAACAGAACTATAGACATAAGCGAGTAATTCCGTCTCTGTGTATATATCTAAAAGACCCGACACAGGATCCTGAAGGGCATCTGCACAGCCGCGTTCACTGCACCATTACGCGCAACAGCCATGATGTGGGACAACCTAAATGTCCGATGGGTGAATGTACAAAGAAAATGCAGCCACACGCGACGGAATGTTAGTCAGCCTTAAAAAGAATGCAATCCACATGCTATATCGTGGATGAAACTTGTGGCCATTTCTCGGTGAAACAAGCTGGCCACAAAAAGACAGACAATCATTATATGAGGGTGTCTAAAGTAATGAAACTCCTAGAAACGGGCAGTAGAATGGTGTTTGCCAGGGGCTGGGAGAGGGAGCAACAGGGAGCAACAGGGAGCTAGCTGCTCCGTGGTACAGAGTCTCACTCTTGCGAGGGGAACAAGATTCAGAGATCTGCTGCCCAACCATGGACACAGAGGTGACAATACTGTAATGCACTCTTAAAACTGTAAAGAGTATACATTCCTGGTTTGTTTTATTTTGTTTTGTTTTTGTTTTTGTTTTTACTACACACACAAAAAGGCAACTAGTGGGGAGTAATTCTGGGGAAATGGTTCTGTATTAATTTGGAAAAATTTTTAACATGTTATGACTATTGAATTCTAGGTTTTCATTCAGGAATGTTTTAGAGGTTGATATATTCATATTCTTTGTTCAGGTCCTGCAAAGTATATTCTCCATCTCTAAATTTTACCTGCCAATATTCTACTAATCAGAAAAATAAAATTCCATATAGAGATCCTTCTGAGGTTGTTTGCTCAGACACCGTCCCCTCATTTAATAATATTTAGCTAAAATCATTCACTAGAAGACAGCACTCCAGAGCAGGCAGGCCTCTAAGAGGCCTCTAAGAACTGCAATCTGTAAGAATGCTGCTGTTCTGGATGGGAGGAATTTTCCAAAGGTTTGGGTTACATGATACACATTTCAATGCAAATTTGTACATAATTCATATATACTTAAAATCATGCAGACGTGTAACTCTTAACAGATCACCACTAACTTTCTTCTTTCCCCCCTATTTTTATTGAGATCTGAATGACATAAACTTTGTATTAGTCTAAGGTATATGACATAATAATTTGATATATACAAATATTATGATCACCACAGTTAACATCCATCACTTCAGTTACAATTTTTTTCCTCATGATGAGAACTTTCGAGATCTAATCTCTTAAATAAGTCAATCAGAGAAAGACAGTTTTCATATGATCTCACTGTTACGTGGAATTTAAGAAACTAGGCAGAGGATCCTAAGGGGAAGAGAGGAAAAAAATGAAACCTGAAACCAGAAACCAGAAACCAGAGAGGGAGACAAACTGTAAGGGACTCTTAATCTCAGGAAACAAACTGAAGGTTGCTGGAGGGGATGGGCATGGGAGGGATGGGGTGGCTGGATGATGGACATTAGGGAGAGTATGTGCTATGGTGAGGGCTGTGTATTGTGTAAGACTCGGAGCCGAGATGCTTCGTTAACAGTCAGGCCAGTGGGGCACCAGGGTGGCTTAGCCGGTTAGGCGCCTGCCTTTGGCTCAGGTCAGGACTTTGGGGTCCTGGGACTGAACCCCGCATTGGGTTCCCTGCTTGGCGGGGAGCCTGCTTCTCCCTCTGCCCCTCCCCTTGTTCGTACTCTCTCTCAAATAAATAAATTTTAAAAATCTTTTTTTTTAAAAAACATTTTATTGGGATGCCTGGGTGGCTCAGTTGGTTGGACGACTGCCTTCGGCTCAGGGCGTGATCCTGGAGTCCCGGGATCGAGTCCCACATCGGGCTCCCAGCTCCATGGGGAGTCTGCTTCGCTCTCTGACCTTCTCCTCGCTCATGCTCTCTCTCACTGTCTCTCTCTCTCAAATAAATAAATAAAAAAAAATAAAAAATCTTTAAAAAAAAAAAACAAAAAAAAACATTTTATTTATTTATTTGATAGAGATCACAAGTAGGCAGAGAGGCAGGCAGTGAGAGAGGGGGAAGCAGGCTCCCCGCTGAGCAGAGAGCCTGATGCAGGACTCGATCCCAGGACCCTGAGATCATGACCTCAGCCGAAGGCAGAGCTTTAACCCACTGAGCCACCCAGGTGCCCCAAATTTTAAAAATCTTAAAAAAAAAAGGCCAGTAAGGGAGGAATAAGAAGGGATCCTAGACAAGGACTGGGGGCTGAAGGGTGCCTTTGTTTAAAATGGAAGATACATGTACAAAGGCTGGGAGAGAAAGGCGTCCACAGAGAGGAGGTGGGACGGTACAGAAGAGGGAGCTGTTTGTGAAGGAGATACTGAGACGGCACGTGTGTGTCTCCCACACGGAAGTCGGAGTCCTTGAGGATAAAGACTGTGCCTTGTGCTATCTTTCCCAGCACACATGCTTGCTGTGGCTTTTGAACTGGGCAGTATTTTAAAATAAGGCTGCTACAGAAGCCCTGGGTGCAGGGAAATATTGAGAGGGGCTTGGCAATGAAGATGGCTAAGGAAGCCCCTAGAATGTCCAGGAGACAGACAACCATGGGCTGCACTGGCCATCAGGAAATGGAAGACGGAAAACCTAGAGGTATAATCCGAAGCACCTGAGGACAGAATCTGTTCTGGGAACGAGGGAAAGAAAGGCTGGAATCCAAGAGGTTTCTTAGGATTTTACCTTAGGTGCCTGATAGAAGAAATAGGGGAGCCATAATTTAAGTTAAGAAATATAAGAGCAATAAGAGATTTGATAGCTGGACAATAAGCAATTAAAAGCGAAATGAAGATAATCCAAATTTTCTGATGTTTCACAATTAAACTGGCTATTTGGTGTTCATTTCATGACCATTATGTATCTGTCCACGTCGAGGAAAAATATGTATGTGGACCAAAGCCTTACACAACTTGTCTTTTATTTGGGGAGAAAAGATTTACTCATGAGAGCTGACATAATCTGAACACACAGTAGCATTAACTATTCAAAACTATGCTGTTTGCAGGAGAGATTACTAAAGAACAAGAGGGCAACTTGCAGTGTGGGCTGGGATTTCCAGGAAAGGAATCATCAGGAGGAGAATCTGAAGAGACTCTGGGGATACCAGTCGTATCTGGACCGGTGGGAGGGTCGAGGCAGAGGCGTGTAAGGAGGACCCCGCGAAGCAGCTCGGACTCAGAACCAAAGCAGCGAAAGAGTGGGAAACACGGTCTCTGCCGGTGATGCATTTAAATGTGATCTGACAAGGCAATAGAGAAATGTTCTTTTTTATTAATAAAGATGATATGCAGCATTTTAGAAATTGCACCACGAGAAGAACAATCTGAGGAGACACTGCAGGAGCCCAGACCCCGCTCACCCTCATGCAAAGTTAGATCCCAGGCAAGGCAGATCCAGGGAAAGCGGGAAAACCCCAGCAGCAATAAGGAGAGACAACAGGGCAGCGAGGACAGAAGGGACACGGTTTCGCTGTTCTCTCTTCTTGCCGTCCTCACTGGGGACTGCCAGGAGCCCATTTAGAAGAGTCCGTCTCACAGAAATAGTTGGATTTCAGAGCAAGAAAAAGGTGGGGAAGGAAATCTGTTTAAAAGAACATGCAAGGACATTCAGTCTATTAATTCCGAATGTGAGGTCTTTTCCAGGGGTAAAGTAGAGAGCAACAAAATACGGATGTATGCAAGAGGAGACCCACGGAGAAGAAGCCTTAGTTGTGTGAACCTCACACTCATACAAAATTCTTCCGTGGGAACCAGAGTTTGCACCGATGCCAAGGCAAAAATGCCCCCAGAAACGGAGGTGCTGCGTGACAGGGTGGCGAGGGGCGGGGGGAGGGTATTCATGAAAACCTTGCTGTGTGGTTTCAGGCAGGGTTCTAATCACCAGGCCAGCAAAGTGCACTAAACCAGCTGAATAAACTGACCCATTTTAGATTTCATTTGAGATCGCTCTCTTCTTTTTTTAAGTAATCCCTACGCCCAATATGGGGCTTGAACTCACAACCCTGAGATCAAGAGTCATATGCTCCACTGACTGAGCCAGCCAGGCGCCCCTGAGAAATCTCAAAATGAGAAACAAGAGGTCAAACAAGATTCCAAACTGAACAAGAGAGAGTTTACTCTAGCCACTTCTGCCAATGTACATAGAGGACTACTTGCTGAGAATTTCTATCAAAATAACTGATTCAGATGAATTATGAAGAAATAAATTAACAATGGAAATAAACACCCTACCTAAAGTGTGGGTGCACATTAAAAATTTGTGGACTATAGGACAGCCAGATGGAAATAATTTTTCTTAAATGGTTTCAACCTCTGTATTCATCATAAGCTTCTTAATCTGTACTTAGAAATCTTGCATTACAAAAAGATTATTATTTGCTTTATTGCCTCTTGTGTTGGGCAGACACAAGCAAGATTTTTAAGATCATATTGGCGGCAGCTGAAAAGGTGTTAAAGCACAAATAAATACTTTTTTTTTTTAAAAGATTTTATTTATTTATTTGACAGAGAGAAATCACAAGTAGATGGAGAGGCAGGCAGAGAGAGAGAGAGAGGAGGAAGCAGTCTCCCTGCTGAGCAGAGAGCCGGATGCGGGACTCGATCCCAGGAGCCTGAGATCATGACCTGAGCCGAAGGTAGAGGCTTAACCCACTGAGCCACCCAGGCGCCCCAAATAAATACTTTTTTGAGGAGGATACAGATACAGAGAAAGGGCGATAAGGAGGAGCTTTGCCTTAGACTCAAATTCTGCATTATTTTGAAAGGTAACACAGTCGATTCTGGTTAAGGACTGGAAAAATTAAAGAAGATGTACATAGAAGGGATAGCAGAAAAAAATTATCAGTTTTTTTCTAATAAAAACCACACCAATATTCCAGAAAATAGGAAAAAAAATTAGTTTATAACATAAAACACAAATCTTTTAAAAATCATACGTGATTGTATCCCTCCAATTATTAGAGCAATGAACAAGCTCTGCCAGCGTTCACATGTACAAAATGAAAAAGTGTATGCAATTGCTTAGTTCTAGAGATGGCAATAGGTCAAGCAAGTAGAGTAAGAAACTAATTTCATTCATTTTATTTTCATGGGGCATAAATAAGTTACTTAACATAGAAGTCTTCAAGAAAGACCTTAATAAAGGATGTAGTCATATTTGAGAAGTGACAGGAAGATACTTGAGTTAAATGAGAAGTTTAGTAAGATAATAAATAGTCGCATAAGATTCCTTAAGTTGAATTTCAATATTAACAAATTATATAATGAAGAAAGACTAGTGTTTGCTCTCATCAGTGACTCTTGATACTCAAGTTAACACCCCCAAAATACATAAAGTTCCATTTTAAAAAAATAGAAGAATTAACAGAGGAGATTTTTCCTGTTAAAATGTACAAAACTGATACAGATCTCGAAGGCTGATTAATCAGACTCCATTAGACAAGCAGTTCAGAGACACAGAGCTTATATGTAAAGAAGCAAAGTTAACCTGCTCATTAAAAATATTAGGCATTATCTCTGGTGAAATATATACAAATTAAAGCAATTGTGACAAACTACATAACTACCATACAGGCATCATATACCAGAAATTATTATATCGAATAGTGAATCAAGTGTGGAGAACAGATACCTTCAAATGTCTTAGGTCACACAATTTCTAGCAATGAATGCAGAAGACCCATAAGACTGTTTATATTCCTTGGTGCACTAATGACACTCTGGAGAATATATCTAAGCACATGTCCCAAAGGGGAAAAAGTGTATCACATTATCTTTAGTAAAAAACAATGGAAACAACTCGAAGGTGCAACAAGCAGGGGTACATAAGCCAAAGGGAACAACACTGCTACTGGCACGGAAGGAGATCATGTTTATGATAAAGTAGAAAGCACATAACCCAAAACTTTGAAGTTAAAAGAAAAAAAGAACGCAACTTGACATGGAACATTACTACTGTACAAAAATTTACGTTTACACGCTCATGACTGGTGTTTTGAAAATAGCTATTTTTTAGAGCTTAGGGATTTTTCTTCCTGTACAGCTGCTACTAAAGTTGGTATGAAAAATAAAAGGAGACTAAAATAATTTTTGACATCATTGCTATTTCAAGGGGAGTTTCTCAAGGTTTGGTGTAAGAAATCTTTCTTCCCTTTTTTTTAAAACAGTGTCAGGTTTCTCTGGAAAGTTATTTCTGGGAACTGTGAAGCAGACCGGCCTTTGTACAGTGGTATCTGCAATATTATGATAATATTTCCACTGTAGACTCACGATCCTGTGGCTGGAAAACTTATTTTTGATAAGCTGGAACAGAAGGTTCTAGATTATACTCAAATACATCAAGCTGAGATTCTGATGATCAAATGTTTTAATATAATAATTTGGCTTTTAAACAACCCAGAATTCTGATACTTTAATCCTCTGGATTTTAATGCTAAGGATGAAAGACTTAAATATGTGGCTACTGTAAATTAATCATCTTTAAGTGACTACATACTTAGACATACTAAGAGATTTGTAACATCTATAATAATAATTTTTATATATTCTTTTTGTTCTTCTCAGCTGTGCTGATGCCTCAACTATGGACATTTTATTAAATGATATTCAGGTAAACTAGGTTCCTATGATAAAAGTGTGCCATAAAGCAGGATTAAGAAAGACTTATGTCACCATAAAATTTTATTTTTTAAATAGTCTTTTTTAAAAATTTAAATTAAGTGAGCTCTACACCCAACGTGGGGCTTGAACTCATGACCCCAAGATCAAGAGTCGCACACTCCTCCAACTGAGCCAGTCAGGTGACCCTATTGCCATAAAATTTTAGAATTGATACGAGAGTCAACGACTTTAACTTTTTCACTGTTTCACATAACTTCCTACGAATAAAGGTCAAAAACAAGTTTAGAGAAGCTGTAACACAAAAGAAGCCTTCTCTATTTCACAGGCTTCGCTATAAAAACATTACTAACATGTCCTTTTACCCCCAAAGGAAAAAAAAACCCACAAAAATTATGGGAATGAATTAACTGCATTTAAACAAATAAGTGAGTAAAAGGTATCTGATATGTAATTCACTAACATAAAGCATTTAAAATAATTTCCCAACAGAAGTCACCATCCCTTAACTTCCACCAAAACACATTATATCTTTTAGTGGAATATATTTGTGGAAATAACATTACAAACCCAAATGAACCCAAGAGCTCTGTCCACAGGGATGGCTCACTATAAGGCTGCCTTCTACCCAGCACGGAGTCTGTGCCAGAAAGCCCCACCGCTACACTAAAAAGTACAGTTTAAATGGGGTTAATTCTCTGAATTTTCTAAAAAGTACAGTTTAAATGGGATTAGTTCTCTGAATTTTCTACCCCATCTATTAAGGCAAATAAATGAAGACAAAAACAACAACAACAACAACAACAACAAAAAAAACAAAACGCTAGTGAACCGTATATGTTGGATCTCTGAAGTTAAACCTTAGTATTGGTTAAAGCAGCCTTAGAAAAAGCTGGATGAAATATGTAGAAAATAAGTTGTTTAATTGTAGTGTCGGAAGGAAAAAAGGTTAGACACTTTGGTGTTATTTGGCTATAACGTACTTGGTACATTTAGAATAACATAATAGCATCCATTATAAATAACCTCACATGCGGAACATAGGTAGGCAACGGAACAGTGCATTAAGAAAGGAAATTCCCGTTTCCAGTATGTTCTACTTAAACTGTAAATTTTCTGTACTGGTATTGAGAGGTTTCTTAAAAAAAATTTTTTTTAAAGATTTTATTTATTTATTTGACAGACAGAGATGACAAGTAGGCAGAGAGGCAGGCAGAGAGAGAGGGGGAAGCAGGCTCCCCGCTGAGCAGAGAGCCTGATGTGGGGCTCGATCCCATGATCCTGGGATCATGATTTGAGCCAAAGCAGAAGCTTTAACCCATTGAGCTACCCAGGCGCCACTCTTTAAAATTTTTAATCAGCTTCTAATTTCAGATATGGTCATAAAATATTCACTGGATTAGAACTTCCATTATCTTTTCTTTTTTTTTTTATCTTCGAAATACCTATACACCTACACCTAAGGTTCTTGTATTGAAGCATGCAATTTCTGACAAAGGCCAGGTTTTCCTCCTCCTCTAACGAAAAGTCAATCTTATTCCTATCTTTATGTTGTTTTAATTTAATACTTCATTGCAGGGCAAAGAAGGAATAACCGTCTTTAAAGAAATGAACTATTAACAACTTTTGAGCAGTGAAAGAATCACGTCACCTTCCCTAGCTCTAAACAAATTACACGACTTGTCAACTTCCCAAACCAAACCCAGAAAACAACCAGGGGAAAAATTTGATTTAAAATGCTCTTCGGCATTCTTAGACTATCTTAATTGTTGAGTTTTAAATCTGGAGTACAAAAAATTACTTACTTCTAAGCTGCCTCTCTTTATTGGATTCAGCACCAATAATTTCTTCAGAAGATTTTCACAGTCAGTGGACATGTAGAAGGGAATACGGTACTTCCCTCGCAGGACTCGCTCCCGCAGTTCCTTGAAAAGGCAAAGGAAGCACTCAGAACTGACTACTGAAATGATCATGCTTGGATATAAAACACCAGTAGCGGACTTCATGGATACCTTCAGATTCTGGCCATCAAAGGGCAAGGAGCCACTGACGAGTGTATAGAGAATGACACCGAGGCTCCACACGTCCACCTCAGGCCCATCGTACTTCTTTCCTTGGAAAAGCTCAGGGGCAGCATAGGGCGGGCTTCCACAAAATGTGTCCAATTTGTTCCCGACTGTAAATTCATTACTAAAACCAAAGTCAGCAATTTTAATATTCATATCAGCATCAAGGAGAAGGTTTTCAGCCTAAGAGGAAAATAATAAAAAGGATAATGTAAATGTCTACATAAAACAAAAAATTTATTACAACTAGTTCAGATCTCAACATATATTTCTTGCTTCTCTCTCTCTTTTTTTTTTTCCGAGAGAGAGCAAGCATGCATGTGTGACCCGGGGTGTAGGGGAGCCCAGCATGGAACCCCATGGAGGGTTCAAGCTCAGGACCCCGAGATCATGACCTAAGCCGAAATCAAGAGTTCGAAGCTCACCAGACTGAGCCACCCAGGGGCCCCTCTTCCTTCTCATTTTTAAGCATAATATCAGATTTAGAATCCCAGCATGGTGCTTGATGCATAACTGTTCAGAATCATGTTTATATAAGATGAAATTTTAGCACTATAGAAGGAAAGCTCCCATTTACAGGTGTATCTGCAACTATTTGAGAAAAGTTACTGAAAACAGTTTTTCTTCCACTATTATTTTAAACCCATTTTTTTTTCTTTCATGGTAAGAAACATCCTGGGACTGTACCTTAATATGACCTCTTTTAAAAAATATAAGTTGACATATCATGAAACCCTTCTTGGACTTAAATGAACAAGTTTACTCAAAAGTTTTCTATTTTAGTAGAGCATTGTAGGTTAATGCTGAGCTCAAGACTATACCTAAAATAACTGTCAGCCAGGGGTCCTGTGACTACTGAACTCAATCCTTTGTCCTCTCTTCCAGAATGCCCCCTCAGCAAAGCTCTGCTCTTTCAGTAAAACAAAACAATACAGTAGTGCCTTCACTAGACCTTGTTTGTTTTAGATTTCCTTTTGTTGTTCTAAAACTAGATGCTCTTCTGCAGGTATATTTTGGTAGAAAGCAGCGATTTCCACCCATATATTTTCAGATGCTGGTTTTCCAAAATCCTAAATCAGAATCATTAAAATAATAAAAAAAAGTTTTAAATGAGCCTTTTGTAAATATAAGCAATTAATAAAGCCTTTCTTTTTTGTCACGTTTTGCTTGAAACTCTTTTATAACGGATAGATGAAGAAAATTATATATATATTTTGTCGTGTTTTATGGGGTTACAGAAAGGAGTAAAGCGGGAGCTCCGTGTCGCGCTGGAGAGCCAGGCGCCCGCCCTCCACACGGCTCTTCCCTCCCTTGCCCTCCTTTGCCTTTAAGGTGTGCTAGCTTGGGATCTCTGCTTTGAAAATGGCGGTACAGACTGTCTTTTTTCCACTGTATATTTTTTCCTGCTTTGTCGAAGATTATTTGACCATAAAGTTTTGTATCAACATGGTTGGGACTGGAGGAGATGATGCTGAGTGAAATAAGTCAAGCAGAGAGAGTCAATTATCATACGGCTGCACTTACTTGTGGAGCATAAGGAATAACATGGAGGACATTAGGAGAAGGAAAGGAAAAGTGAATTGGGGGAAATCGGAGGGAAGACAAACCATGAGAGTCTGTGGACTCTGAGAAACAAACTGAGGGTTTTGGAGGACAGGAGGGTGGGGGGCTGGGTGAGTCTGGAGGTGGGTATTATGGAGGGCTCATACTGCATGGAGCACTGGGTGTGACGCAAAAACAATGAATTCTGGAATACACACACACACACACACACAATTAAATTTAATTAAAAAAAAAAGAAAAACGGACGTACATCTAACCCCAAAATATGTGATAATAACGAGGTGACGTTTATGACATTAACATATTGTCACAGCACATACATTTGGAAGATTTATCTTAAATCCTAACATTTATGGGCTGGGTGACAACCAGGTTATTTTGATGTTCTGATGTAAGGGTCTGGTCACTGTAAATTTCTGAGACCATGTGTGAGCAAGCTGGACTTTCCTAGTCTCTGGCAAGAGGTCTGGCTGGCTGCCTCACCAGGGCAGAGCTCAAGGGATGCTGAGGTCCGCTCCAGGAGTGCAGGGGAAACCCCATGCCCCAGACTGGAGGTAACCTCAGGGTGTTGAACATGATTTTTCTTCCCCCCCAGATTTCTGTTCATATAAGAAATTAGATGATAGGCTGAGAGTCAAACACACAGCCAGGGGAGCAGTCCTCTACTTTCTCTTTATCTGTGGAAGTGATTGCTCCTTAAAACAGAGGAAACTACGAAACGAAATCTTGGAGCAGTAGAAAATCTGCAAGCTCAGAAAAATGGAGCCAAAGTACAGGATCTAGACTTCTGACAGGTGCTTAAGACAATTTTTTTTTTTTTAAAGTAGGCTCCATGGCCAGTGTGGAGCCCCCTGGGAATTGAACTCATGACCCTGAGATCAAGAATCAGACCCTTAGCCAACTAAGCCACCCAGGCACGCCTTAAGACAGTATTTTTAAGTATAATGCAGACCAGTATTAGAGTAACTGACAGAGGTCATGGGGAGAAAAATAAAAAAAGAAAAATAGGTTCCTACGTAAGGAACGATGAAAGTTAACTTTGGAGGAAGAAAGAAAAAGGGGGAAAAAAAAGACAAATATTTTAGTTCCAGGACTTTCTAATTTCATAAAAGGAAAAAAAAAGCATACCTAAAAAAGCCATACCATCTCTTTTTAAAATTTATTTATTGATGGAGAGACAGTGAGAGAGAATGTGCAAGAAGGGGAAGGGGGAAAGGAGAGGAAGACAGAGAATCATCAAGCAGACTCCCCGCTGAACAGGAAGCCCCAAGTGGGGTTGGATCTCACATCCCCAAGACCATGACCTGAGCCAAAATCAAGAGTCAGATGCTCAACCAAATGAGCTACCCAGGTGCTCCTATTTAATATTTTTAAATGAAAATGGTATATATACTTAAGGTGTACGATAAGACAATGATTTTATATATGTAGTGAAATGATTACAACAGCCAAGCTAATTAACTCATCACCTCCTCGCTTAGTTATTTTTGTGTGTGTGATGAGACCACATCCATAGATAAATCTATTCTCTTATGCAAATTTCCCAGTATTCAATGCAGTATTATTAATTTTTGAATATGACACTAAAGGCTCAGGCAGCCAAAGCAAAAATAAATGAGACTTCATTTAAAGTAAAAAGCTTCTGCATAGTAAAGGAAAGCATCAACAAAAAGGTAACCTATGGATTGGGAGAAATATTTGCAAACTTTACAACTAATAAAGGATTAATATCCAAAATATATAAGAAACTCATACAACTCATTAGCCAAAAAACCCCCCATACACCACAATTAAAAAATGAGCAAAAGTCCCTAAACATTTTTCCAAAGAAGACATAAACATGGCCAATAGGTACGTGACTCCATAGGTACATGACAGGTACGTTCAGCATCACTGACCATCAGGGAACCATAAATCACAACCAAAATCAGGTAACACTTTCCACCGATAAGGATGGCTACCATCAAAACTATAAAAGAGAACAAGTCGGCAAAATAAATGGGCACCCCAGTATAGCTGGTGGGAATGTAAACAGGCAGAGCCATTATGGGAAAAACGATGGAGGTTCCTCAAAAGACGAAAAGGAGAACTGCTACCCAATCCAGCAATCCTTCTTCTGGGTGTTAATCCTGAGGAAATGAACGAGGACCTTAAAGAGATACCTGTGCTCCCATGCTCACTGCCACAAACTTTTCTTGACTGTCTCAATGTCTTATTCCAAAGTAAGCTAGTTTATACTCATCACATGCATTTGACGTTCACAAAAACATGTGAGAGACTTTCCATTTCTCTGAGCTCTCGTGTGGAGAATGGACATTGGCAGACCTGCCACAGACACACCTGTCCTGCGTTCCCACCTTGCTGCTGACTGAATGGATCTCGGACATTTTTAGTTGGGGACAAAGTTGCACATTTACCTATTAAAACAAGCTTATTGATAGTGAATCAAATCATCCAGCCTTAATGTTAGATAACTTCTCACCCTATTTTCTTCATTTTCTCAGTGAAAATATCACTTTTCATGATGTTGCTATGAGGATTAAGTAAAAACTCCTTCCTTGGAGCGCCTGGCACAACTCAGCAACCACAAAGATGGCTCCGGTATTAACAAAACATCTGTTCATGATTAAGACTTCTTGTTATAAAATCAGTGGCTTACCTTAAGATCACGGTGAACAATGCACTTTTGATGGCAATACTGTACAGCAGACACAATCTAAAATAAATATTTGGATAAAAGATGCATAATTATTTTATGGTAAAAACACTGCAATTTTCCCCCTATGACAACCTCCAAATGAGATAAATTACCAACTTAGATTTCAAAGTAGTATTAAAGAATCTCCCTGTTCCTTCAGTTCTGAATAAAGTTAAAATGAGGAAAAGTTCACTTTTAAATGTGGACAGTGTAGATAAGAAGCATTCTCTTGTTAAAATATTTCTTCGTCAGAGTCTATAAAGATTTCTGTGGACTGTTAGATTTTTCTACTGACAGACATAATCAAGTGTATACAATTTGCAGTTCTGATCAATGGTTTATCCCAATATTGGGATAAGGGCTTTGGAACACATGAACCCGTCTATTTTAGGAATTATAATCAAATGTGTCCAAGGGCCATTTTTTTAAGCGAGGCCGATTTACTAAGACCTTATCAATGGGGTATGTGGCATTATCCTGTATTTGTTCATATATAAAGAAATGGGAAAATCGTTCAGCCTTAAGATGAAACCCAATTATCCAAAAAAAAAAAAAAAAAAAAAAGAAAAGGGAGGGAAATGAAATTTAATCTTAAGCCTCTTATTAGGTCAGTCAAGCAAAGTATTTTACCCTTAACTAGATTTTGTATGCAACTGGAATTTTTAATTGTTACATAGGGCTCTTCGTGGACAATGACTGAACAAGATGGAAACCAACAGTAGGAGCCAAAGATACAAGTGAGAAATAGCTTATAAAGACTTCTTCGATAGCTGTTTACTACATAAAATAGAGAAATGGAAAGAATCAGATAGCAATCAAGGTAAGAACTATTTCGTACACGTCGTTACAGCTGATCTACAGGAGGACGGCCATTTTAATGCACAGCAGAACATTCGATCTTGTGGATTTGGTTAAATGGAAACACAATATGAATGCTGAGTATTGGTTAGGCATTTACAAATGGAGATAGAGCTGAGATTTCTTAAAGTCTAAAGATGATGTGAAGTATGACCATGCTGATAAAAATATGGGTTTAAAAAAACTTTCAAAGTAGAAGTGAGGCTGATCGCTCAGTACACTATTCTAACATATATTAAAATGGTTCAGACAGAAACATGAATTCGAAACAAAATCTACACACAATGAGTAATATGTAATTCAGTTGAGTTCATTTTGATTCAAAAGTCAGTTTATTGAGTACCTGCTATGTGCAAGAAAATGTGCTGGTTGCCAGGGGAACACAAAATGAACACTACACGGACCCTGCCCTTAGGAGCTGAAAGTCTGATCAGGAGAAAACATGTACAGAACATGTATATGTGCAACCACCGTACAAGGCAGAATCATAGAAGCAGAGGCACAAAGAAGTGAGGGAACCACATCAAATAAAGAACAATTTCTGTTAGAAATGCCTGGAGTACGGGATATTTGATCTAAGCCATCCTGTACGACGGTAGCATTTGAAGATGTGGCCATCTGGCAACGGCGAGGCAGGGGGAAGGTGGTGAAATGCACTGAGGTGAGGCTACACGATGTATTTGAAAAGTAGGTGGGAAAAGGGTAGTAGTGGGAGTAAGTGTTGACAGGCTGGTAAAAGTCTCTGAATTCCAAACCAAGCAGGTACTACAGAACCACGAGATATTTTTAAGCAGAGCAACTGTGAATGATTATAATCAATTTGAAGTGTAAATCCCCCCAAACAGCAGAATCGTATAACAAATATTTGTATTAGTCTCCTTAAGCAATACGCTTTAAAATCTAATATCCAATTCCCATTAAAACACATCGATTTGCCAAGAGATATACACACTTACATGTAAATATAATGCATCTTAATGAATACCCTACAAGGCTAATTTTAGTAATACTGGTTTTCAAGTCACTTTGTCTTGGTAACAGTGAAGCATGTTATGGATACATGACTTGGTTAACAGACATGCATTTCAACATTAGACAGAATGGTCTCCATGAAAGCTGTTCTACAGGCATTTCTGGGATAAAAATCTCCTGAGTGTTAAAACCTTAAGAACAGAAAGATAATTAAGAGAATGCTCTGTATCAAGCATTTCATTCTCCCCAAACTCTATGACCTCTGACTTCTATCAATTAAATGTGGTGGCTTATAAGTTGCTAAACTTATCCCACAGGGTACAATTTCTGCCTTCTATCTGATTCACTGCTAGAGTCCCAGTGCACAAGCCTAAACCTTCTTGTATTGTTCTATGGCCAGATCCTCCCATTCCAAACATTCTGTACCTCATTAAGTAGGATGTAGAAACTTCCTTATGACTGTTCCCTTATGGGTCTTGAAAACATGATTTACAATCAACCCTGCACTGACCCTAAATTCAGACCTGTCAGTGTTCTGCCATGAGGTTCAAATGTTGGATTGCTTTGCAATTAATTTATAATTGAGTCAGGAATTCCCAAGTCTTAAGTAGTAGCCTTGATATTGGAAGAGTTGAATCAATATTGTAATTTTCTTTCAAGTCCTTCGAACATCAGGAACGCAGTGGCACTGCACAGCCCATGGGTACTGAAGCTCTTGAATTGTCTCTGGCTGCATCCAACAGTAGAGGCAAGGAATATATGTGTATACACTTGATAACACAGTACATTCCTAAACTGTTTTTAATTCCAAAGGAAGACATACAGATAGTAAATACATTTAATATTTAATAAATAAGGAAAATATTTCTTATTATATGACATTTTAAATAGCATTTGACACTCAACCTCTGCAAAATGAAGAGTATTTCAAAGAATAATTCAAAATTCATTTTTAAAGAGAGCCAATTTGTAATTATTTGGATCTTTATGAAAACGTCTGTGTTCCAGCCATCGGGAAAGATGGGCAAGTTCACTCTAACAGCAGGCATTGTCACCTTCTCTAATTCCAGAGCACCCAACACAGTTTTCTCCACACAGTATGATTTCAGTAAATAAATACAGCCGGGTGACTAAAAAGAACTAGGGTAGTAGCGGATTCCAGGGGAAATATTCAACGTCAAGTGTAATTTTTATGCTGGTCGGCTCCTAACTACGACTGCGTGACTGATACTGAGAGAACGAGGACATTGAAGGTGATGACCAGGGCTTCAGTCCAGGTGAGCCTCCATCCCGGGACCAGAGAGGACTGAACAGGAAGTGGCTGAACCCCACGCAGGTCTTCAACATTCCATCCTCCTTACTGGTTGTCTTTAGATTTCAGGTATTTTAGGATCAAGTTTCTAGGAATCTATTCTGAATCAAAGGGGTATGCCTATCTTTGGTACATAGCATCTCACAAATTATGTTCCAAAAAAGTAATAACTCTGTGAGATATCAACAATAGCATTTTATCAAACAAACTCACTTTGGGATCAATTTGGAGAATACTATGTCAAAAAAAGGTGAAAGAGGTCCTCTCCTCCAGAACTTTCAACTTTTTCTTTTTTTTTTTTTTCCAATTTATTTATTTTCAGAAAAACAGTATTCATTATTTTTTCACCACACCCAGTGCTCCATGCAAGCTGTGCCCTCTATAATACCCACCACCTGGTACCCCAACCTCCCACCCCCCCGCCACTTCAAACCCCTCAGACTGTTTTTCAGAGCAGAACTTTCAACTTTTTCTAATTGTTTATATATTAACATAGATGTAACATCTCTTAGAGGAAGACCCTATAACCATATTCAGTGTTTCCCCAACTGATTGATCACAGGACCCCTTTAACTAGAGAATCAGGACCCACGTTTACAGAAGTACTGAGCTTTTTTTTTTTTTTTTAAGATTGTATTTATCTATTTGACAGAGAGAGACACAGCGAGAGAGGGAACACAAGTAGGGGGAGTGGGAGAGGGCGAAGCAGGCTTCCCGCTGAGCAGGGAGCCCGATGTGGGGCTCAATCCTAGGACCCTGGGATCCTGACCTGAGCCGAAGACAGATACTTAATGACTAAGCTACCCAGATGCCCCAGTACTGAGCTATTTTTAAATGAAATATTTTAAATTCTCTAAGGTAAAGTTTGGGTACAGCAAGTTGCCTGCTGAAATTTTACTTCAATAAATTTTATGAATAATTTACAATTCATTATTTGTCTTTTCTATGGTAACTTATAATGTATGTTAATTACTTCATTCCTAAAAATTAGAAGTAAAATCCTAGATGAACTTAAATTATTTTTCCTTTTTTTTATAATTTCTATAACAAGCCATGTCCCATTTGAACCGGAAATATACACATCTTGCCATAGTCTTCTACTACATCTATAAGGTTTTTTGCCCACTTGACTAAATAAAACTGACCACAGTCTTTAAATCTAAAAGGTATGAGTTCTAACACCAAGACGGCTTTAATGACAAAGGAAAATACAGTAATGTCTTTAAGCACTATGCATATATACTAAATACATAAAGCTAAAAATACCTGATAATAATTATTGGGTAAAGGATTAAGTATTTCTTTTCTTTCTTCATCTATATTTCCAAAACTATCAATGAATTAATGACACTCACCTATAAACATTTCACTATTTATGATCTTCTAAAAATAACCATATGCAACTATCTTAAATTTAAATTCAGAAAGAACAAATTTCTTTTTCAGTTTCCCATTCTTAAAAAGTATAAGAAAGCAGAATTTTTCTTTTTAAAATACCACGTACTCTGAAGTCCAGAGTATACAATGTGATGCTGTCCATTGTGTATTACTAAAAACATTAGCAAAACAAAGTTAAAAACTACTTTCCATACCTGCCTAAATTTTGCACGGGCCTCTTTTTCTTTCATTCTTCCATGGGCAACTAAGTAATCAAATACTTCACCTGAATCAGAAAGGTAAAGCAGGCAGTAAAATATACATAAATTTTTCAGTTAACAATATAAGCAATGTCAAGTTTTTGCCTTGTTTTTAGAGAAGCTTATGGCCCACAATTTTCTGCTAGTTTTACGTAAATCACAAACTATTACATGAAGGAAAAAAGGGAAAAACTACACATAGAATTGAGTATCTGTAGCAGCTTATGATTTAGCAAAACTCTTTAAAAAATAAGTCATAAAAACATAACCGAAAAAACTTGCTTTCTGATTTCAAGTATTACACAAAAATACAGTCAACTCTTTATTACCCATTCTAATAAAGGGAAGCCACAGTACGAGCAATCAAAAAGTTCCATTTGGCTTTGTATTTGGAACCTACATGTCAGACAAAGTAACAAAAGTCATATCACGCCGGATCTCTCTCTTTTAAATTCTACACGTCGTGGAGTCTTGGTCAACCTCCTTTTCACTACTTCCATTCGCACGGATTTCAGCCACCTCCTTCCTCTACTCTGACCACGCTATTCTCACGATGCTCATCTGGTCTATTTTGGTACTTTTAAGTACGCACACAGAATTAAACCATCCTGCGCGCATCTCCCATTACTCCAAATGAGCTTTATTATCATACCTGTCCTATCCCCATGAGAGAACACAAAGTGGACAGACAATACATACTTGCTGAAATAATTGAAGCTAGAAACTACAGAAATTTCCCATTAGATCCATTACTTTACATGTCTGAAGTTTTTTTCATTTTTCTTTAGTCAATACTATAAAAAAAGCAAATTAATATTTAGTTACAGTATTAAAAATAAAATCTCAGTGTAAGGGAGAAATTTATTTTTTACGTCCTTATAATATACACCATATAGATCTACATGTATATTAAAAACTCACAAAATGGGTTAAAGAGTTCTTATAAATACAGCAAAGTGGTTAAAACCCAGGCTTTAAAATCAGACCAGTTTTGATATGAATCCTGGTTTAGCCCCAAGTAGCTACTGGGAGGTATTAGGAAGATTTCTTAACTTTATTAAGACCAGTTTCTAACCAGTGCCTATCTCACACGGCTGTTTTAAGATTAAATGAAATAATGCATGTGCTTATTAGCACAGTGACTGGCATATAGTAAGCACTCAATAAATTATATATTTGCATCTAAGTATACAGAAAGTTGTATAAATATTCAATATCAATCCTATAAATATATAAGTAAAAACCAAATATGTAATGATGTATGTCAGATGAAACTAATACATCTAGAATGTCAGACAACATATGAAACCAAGCATACTTAAATGACTGAATGGGATGATGAAAACAGAAATGAATGGATGCTCTGGTCGACCCATCACAGTAGTTAATTCTAGTGCTCGCTTCGGCAGCACATACACAGTAGTTAATTCTAGATATGTGAGTTTAGGCTGGGAAAGATGTATGCAAGAGTTCAAAAATATGGACTGCTCTTGAGTCCTGCTCAGAAAGTCCGCACCCCAGGTGTTTATGAGACTTAGTCCTTCACTTATTGTATATACTGTTTGCTTGTGATTTGCTTCCCCAAAGAATGTAATCTTCTCGAGGGCAGGACTGTGTCTTTGCTCATCCATGTGTTTCCCAGCACCAGAGTAACATCTGGTGCACAGAAACATTTAATAAATATTGTTTCCATGAATGAAAGAGGGAATCAACACACCATTCCAGAGCAGCCCCGACACCTACTTTTCATAGGCTCTTTTGGATTAAATATGGTTCTGAATCATAAATGAGTTTCCTGCCTACCTAATCACCAAAGATCTCCTGCTCTGTTAGTGAGCCAGAATCAGATGATCTAAATACTCTTGACAAAGAGGCAGCTGTTTAACTCAACTCTTTATTCATGTGAGAGTCAATCCTAAAATGTCTAGAAATTTCAGAGGAAAAATACTAAATGTTGATTATAAAAGTTACCTTGCCATTTATAGATTAAAAAGGTAAGGAAATCATTCTAGATTTGCCACCGCAGAGCCATGATGGTTTTGTGAAAGGGTCACTGATGAGCCAGACTCAAAGAAAACTCATCACTGGCAGTTAGAATGGAATGAGAGAGCACCTGGTTTGGGCTGAATTCCAGTATACACCTCTGCAGACTGCACCCCAGGGCCCCTCCTAACTCTGCTACTGAAGGAGAGCAGTGATGACCCCATGTGCTCTCTGGTACCCCAGCCATTGCTCCCCTTCATTAGCACCAATAGAGAGTTGACTGTACTTACCATCTATTGTCAAACAGCATACATGTTAATATTAACACAGCCTTGTGGTGAACCTTCATGAAATCAGAAGCGTCCACCGATTTTTAGCGGTAATTTCTCCTATCAAAGCATGTCTAGCCCCTTTCTCTAGACTTCAGATCAGTAAAAGGGAAAAAAAGAGTCCAACTGAACTAAAAATATCACCCAGGGTTCCCACGCTGACAAACTGTTATATAAATCTAACTAAAGGATAGAAAAAAAGAAGCAGTTCATTATGTGGTATCTCTGTAGGTTCACTGATTTTATTATAGAACTACCTTTTATGCAAATTCACATGGCTGTATTAATATATTTATAAATCCTGTAATAATAAACCTTAATGACATAGGTTTTCGGGTTAAGTAAAAAAAAAACCTACATCAAAACACTTTTAGGTTGAGAAAAGGCTTTGCAAAAACCCGAACCTACTGAAACTTTCAATCTGCATTAAAAACAGAAAAAGCTATTAAAATATATGTAATATTTGTAGTAAACATTTTTGGAAATCTAAGAAACAGTATAAAAATACATAGTTTGGATACAAAAGACTAGAATAAATTCTCTTTGTCCAACGTACATAAAATCTGAATTACCATAAAAATCTATACACTTTTATTAGCTAAAAGGACTCAACACTAAATTCGACCCTAAGTTTCTCTATTGATTAGCAAAAAAGATAATTAGTAAAAGTGGCTTAATTAATTTTAGCTAGCCGTCCCTCTTTTTTATTTGCTTAACTTCTTTATTCTTCAACTGCTTAAAGCCTTTATTCTTCAACTGCTTAAACATTCTTTTTTTAGTTATTAAATAATTTATCTCCAAAAAATTTTAAACGTGTTTCTAAGAAAGTCTTATGCTTAACACAACAGTGATTTTGAGCAGATATACCTCTCATTTGAAGAAAAGTTCAGAAGATGAAACTAATTTTCTATTATATACCAATGTTTAAAAATCACTCTTACTTTTGACACTATGTAGTCAAAGTATATAT
This sequence comes from Neogale vison, assembly GCF_020171115.1. NCBI lineage: Eukaryota > Metazoa > Chordata > Mammalia > Carnivora > Mustelidae > Neogale > Neogale vison. Next base: position 11,554,900 of record NC_058100.1, read on the forward strand.
TATATTCTGCAAACACATCTTATTTCTGTCGACTCAGTCTTCTAACTTATAACATGTATAAATCAATACTTGTTTAAATTGAAACATTTTATGGATTATCTTGAAAATGCATGTATATTGAGAATCTGTCATATATGAACAATCAATGAAATAAACATCTGTCCTAGAACATGCTTTTACTATAAACTTTATTAAATATATTCTGAATTTGAGATTCCCTTACAGCCAAGTGCTTCTAATCACAATAATATAATATTTAGACAAGAGAATCAAAACATTCATTGATAACAATGCAAATTTAAAGTTTAGAAAAATGTCCCTAGGCAATTTTTAACTGAGCCAAAATGTGACTTTTAAATGTAGGATCAATGGATCTTGAGAGTAAATACTGAATTTTACTTAAGATATATCACTTAAAAGTATTTTAATAAAACTATACATTCATTAATGTGATTACAGTGAAGACATAACTGTTACAGGGAAGACATAAGTGTTCCAATGAACCTTTAGGTGTTGATAATTCTGTATGTCTCATCAAAGATAACTTTTCCATCCCTCTCATCCTTACCCCCACTCGCGTACTCCATGACTAAATAGAGGGTCTTCTCTGTTTCAATAACTTCAAACAATTTTACTGAAAAAAGAAATCAGAGATATAACTTGTAATTATTAGCACATATTGGATCTGCTTTAATTTAAGTATAAATTTTCCCTAAGCCAAGGGAAATTTTGAGTATTTACTAAAAATCATTAATTATAATTTTAAACTGAAAAATTCTCTCAAGAGTTATTACTACTATGGAGGAAAACTACTTACCACAAAGTGATTTGGAACCAACTGCTGGGTCAAAAGAGTTAAGTTTCTGGGGTTAAAAACTCATTACTTTTTCTAATGAGAATAATATAATAAAAAGGGAAAAGCTTAAAATCAGAATAACAAAATTTTAATTAAAGCTTATAAGGAGACTTATTATAATGAGCTTATCATAAAATGTTAAACAATCTTTGGTAGAGAAACAAAAAAATTCTATAATTATGTGGTGTTACAAAAGTTTCTGGTTAAACAGCTACCAAGTTATCAAACTTATGTAGTTGAAATTATTCATCACAAATAATCACATTAACAACTCTAATAAACATAAGATTTTTAAGTGTAAAAGAAACAAGTGTTAAGAAAATGAGCAGATTAAAAGAAAAATTACTTTTTACTTCTTACAATCCAATGACTTCCTATGTACTCAATATATTTATATTATTTGTAAATGTAGAGAAAAATAAGAACTTATGGCAATAAGTAAACTAAAACTGAAATAAATTCTATTTTCTTAAAAATTCAAATTAGTGATTTTCCCTATAAACTACGGTCAAATCCAAAAGCATTTTATCAAAATTATCTGAATTCATTTCTTATAAATACCTCAATGGCATCCAATTGCTGTTTAGAACAATTTAGTAGGGAGATACAAAAAATATTCATATGCATTAACCCCAAGTCACATGTATTATTTTAGTGGAGAGCACAAGACAGCAAGGTAGTAGAAAATAGCCATCTGCAGCCTTCAATTAACTTCTTTATAATCTATTTTTACCAAAAATATCACTTTCTCAGGTTATCACTCTTTTTATAAAGAACACCCTTAAAATTCTATCTTTTCAAATAGCTTCAAATTAAAGAATATACCTCATCATTAACTGTATATGTAAATTTCATACCTATATTAGGATGATTCAATATCTTCATTATTCGTACTTCTCGAAACAGCTGTTAAAGAAAACAGGTAGACATAATTCTGTTAAAATTATTCACTTGAAGAAATTCATCATCTTATAAGACACTAGGAGATCCTGGTAATGAGCTAAGAAAGAAACAAGAGATTTGTTCCTCAGGCTCAACTCTAACTTTGCTGACACTTGATTTCCAGGACAATTTTAACAAGATGGATTCAGATGGTTCTTTGTGCGGGTAGGTGTAAATACACCATATACCATAAAACTCAACATTTTTATTTGACTACTCTTCATTACTGCAAATAAAAGAAAAACACTGTAGAAATGAAACTAAATGATCTTACACATAATTTTTATCCAAAACCAATATTCCTTGGGGGCAGGGAGGGGAGTCCTGATTCTTTAGTCATCTCCACTGGCTGATCAGATGCCTTATGAAAGATTAAATGATAGAAACCTACACCAAATAAAATTTGAAAAGGAAACAAAACTATTTTCAGTAGCATTTTTAGGGAAACATATAATAACAGTAAAGGACAGAAAAAATATATTTACCACTTTTTAAAAAAGATTTGATTTATTTATTTCAGAGAGAGAGATCACAAGTAGGCAGAGAGGCAGGCAGAGGGAGAGGGAGAAGCAGGCTCCCCACTGAGCAGAGAGCCCGATGCAGGGTTCAATCCCGGGACCTTGAGATCATGACATGAGCCGAAGGCAGAGGCTTTAACCCACTGAGCCACCCAGGCGCCCCTATATTTACCACTTTATATAAAACCAAGGAATACTGAAAATCAGTCACTTTTTGAAACACAAGTGTTAAAAATTCCATTCCTTTTACTTTATAATATAGGGCCCATTTTTTTAAAGTCTGACCTGGCATTTTTTTCCCCTCTATGTTGTCTTTGAGAACATGTTAAGTTCAAAATCAATTCAAGAAAATAGAATAAGTGATGATATTCCAAAAAGTCTTTATTATGACATATGTTTTATCAGAATACATGTAAAGTTGATGCTTTCAGAGGTAACATTTCTCCAAGGAAGATAGACAAAGGGCCAGGAAGAACATGAAAAGTTGCTCAACATGATTAATCACTAGGTAAATGCAAATCAAAATCACAGTGAGATAACACCTCAGACTTAGGATGGCCACTACTAAAATATAAAAAACAACAACAACAAAAAACAATAAATAATAAATCTTGGCAAGGATGTGGTTCAAGTGTAGGTATCTAAAAGACTGAAAGCCGAGACTCAAGCAGGTATTGTATACCCATGTTATGATAATACAATGGTATTATTCACAACAGCTGAACGGTAGAAGCAACCCAAGTGTCCACTGAGGAATGAATGACCAAATTGTGGTATACCCATACAATGGAATAATATTCACTCTTAAAAATAAAAGAAATTCTGACATACACTGTAACATGAAAAAACCTTGAGAACATCATATTAAATGCAATCAACCAGTCACGGAAGGAGAAAACCATGTGATTCCACGTGCATATTAGGTATCTAGAGAAGTTAAATTAATAGACATAGAAGGTAGCCAGAGCCTGGAGTGACAGAGGAATAAAGGTTTATTGTTTAATGAGCACAGACCTTTCAGTTAGGGAAGAAGAAGAAAGTTCTGGAGTTGGACGGTGGTGATGACTGCACAATAATGTAAATGTACTTGATACCACTGTACTTACTTTTAAAAATGGTTAAAACAATAAATCTTATGTGTATTTTAACACAAGTTAAAAAACAGAAATATAATGTGTTGTTATGCCTCAAAAGATTTAACGTGGAAAAACCTACTTAAGGCTTATCTACCACAGAAATCTTGTCCCAGCGATCCTTGATAATTGGCATACCGAAGTGCAGGCTGTACGTAAGTCTCTCTCTGTATGTGTGTGTGCACATACATACATATTTATACATAAATCGTAATGAAATCTATGATCATGTAACTTTAACAATTAAAAACTGTACATCAATAAACAGAATATGACTTGACCTCCAAAATTCACCTCACCTCCGTCAACTCTATCCATCCACATCGGCAACACTGGATTCCACACGTCTCTGTGAACATCCATTCTGTAATCCCTTTTCTATACTCCCATCCTCCAGTTCATTATCCACACAACACTACACTATTTCAGATCCACTGGCGGTTTCCCAGTGCCATTAGCACAAAGCCCATGATCTTCAACATGGGCTACCAGGCCTTGAAAATCAAGATCTTGCTTACCTTACCATGCTCATCTCATGACACTCTAGATAACAACTAGATGGATGTCTCCTAGACGGATTTCACTCAAGCCAACCAGCATCCTTCTCAGGTGAGCTTATTACTAAGATCCCTCTCTACTCAGGGCCTTTGCACAAGCTGTTCCCCCTCTTCCTGGAATGAATGTTCTTCATTCACTTTTTGAATTATGAAGTACTTCAAATTTGTTAAAAAGTAAAGAAAAACATGAAGGACATTGGGAGATGGAGAAGAGAAGAGAGTTGGGGGAAATCAGAGGGAGAGACAAACCATGAGAGACTGTGGCCTCTGAGAAACAAACTGAGGGTTTTGGAGGGGAGGGGGTAGGGGGTTGGGTAAACCCAGTGGTGGGTATTAAGGAGGGCATGTATTGCATGGAGCACTGGGTGTAGTACACAAACAATGAATTTTGGAACACTGAAAAAAATTCAAATAAAAAAAGTACAGAAATAAATATAGCACCTACTTCTCTACAACCAAGAACAAACAACTTATGCTAATATTCTGCCATATTTTCATAATATTTTATTATTTTTAATAAAACTATATATTTCAAATTTATAATTTTTTATGTTTAAGATTTTATTTATTCTATATATATATAGAGAGAGAGAGAGAGCAAGAGAGAGCACACACGTAAGTAGAGGGAGGAATAGAGGGAGAGGGAGAAGAAGGGGGAGAGAATTTCAGGAAGACTCTGCACTGAGTGCAGAGCCTGGTGTGGGGCTCAGTCTCACAACCCTGAGATCATGACCTGAGCCAATACTGAGTCGGATGACCAACTGACTGAGCCACCCAGGCGCCCATGAATATTTAATTAATAATTTTATTTAATAAAATATTGTTAAGACATTAATCATTATAGTCATAGCTAGAAATTCATCCCCACCTCTTTTTCTTCCTTTCCACCCTAGATAGAACCACAGCCCTAAGGTTGGTATATAACAAGCTACATACTTTTATAATTTTCTATATGTATATATATAAATAGCAATATTACTTACATAAATGGCAATATTACTTTTTTGTGTTTCAAACCTTATATAAATGGAGTCATATTGAAATTATTTCTCTAAACTTATTTTTTCTCCAACATAATGTTTCTTTGTTCTATCTCTGTTGTGTATAGATCTGGTTCATTTACCAGAATTGCTGTGTTCCATTATAAGAAGAAACCAGTTTATATACTGTTCTGTTGAGGATGCTTAACTTATTTATATATTTTCACTATTGCAATCTGTGTTATAATGAATATTCTTGACATGTTTCCCTAAATACCCAGAAACTTCGTTTTTGATCATGTTGCGTATACACCTTCCACCTAATTTGCCCCCCGCCCCCATTCTGTACATGACGGGCTAGAACTCAAGAAATGTTGAGTGCCTACGCTGCTTGGTCTTTTCTATCTTGGACCCCATAACCCAAATGACCCCTTAGAGCTAGAAGTCTCTGTTACTGGTGGTTTTTGCTGACTGGAGCTTCTGACAAAGGGAACAATCTCTACTTATAGGGGGCCCCATAGGGTTTGGGACTCATTCCCTCCCTAAAATGACTAATGGGTTTTAAAAAGCAGCTATTAGTTTGCCACCAGACTGTTGTCAAGACAGAATACCTGTCTCAGAGAGAGGTCTGTTGACCAAACTGCCTTACTCAGGTCCGTGGGCTAGAAGGAGGTAAGGAATATAGCATCAGAAGTTGTGTGTGTGTGTGTGTGTGTGTGTGTGTGTATACATATGTCTAAATTACACCTAAAATATAGGTGTTTTTAGGGCAGTTTTATGTTCACAGCAAAATTAAGCAGAAAGTACAGAATTAGCCTGCCCCTCCCATCCCCATGCGCACAACCTGCCCAACCATCAACGTCCCACACCCAGCAGTCCATTGTTTTACCGTCAGTGACTCTATATTGATACATTATCACTCCAAGTCTATAGTTTACATTAGGGTTCATTCTTGGTGCTGTAAATTCTGTGGGTTTTGACAAATGTATAATAATGACATGTACCCACCATTACAGTATCACACAGAATAGTTTCACTGCCCAAAATAGCCCGTGTCTCATCGATGTATCCCTCCCTCTCCATAAATCCCTGGCCGCCACTAGTCTTTTTACTTTCTCCATAGTTTTGTCTCTTGAGAAGATCATACAGTCGGAATCATAGTATGTGGCCTTTCCAGATAGACCTTATTCACTTAGTAATATACACTTAAGGTTCTATGACGTCTTTTCTGGACTTGATAGAGTATTTCTTTTTAGCTTTGAATAACATTTCATTATATCAACATACCAGTTAATTTATCCACTAACCTACTGAAGGACATCTTCATTACTTCCAAGTTTTGACAACTGTGAATAAAGCTATGCTATGAACTCTTCGTAGGTTTGGGCATGGACCTAAGTTTTCAGCTCATTTGGGTAAATACCAAGGATGAGGACTGCTAGATTACACGGTAAGTATGTTGGTTTTTTGAGAAACTACCAAACTGTCTTCCGAAGCGGGCATACCATTTTGTATTCCCACCAGCAATGAGAGTCCTCGCTGCTCCACATCCTTTAGCAGTGTTTGGTGCTGTCAGTGTTTTGGATTTTCACATTCTAATAGGTGTGTAGTGGTATTATTTCATTGTTTCAGTCGTAATTCCTAGTAACAGATGGCACTGACCATCTTTTCATAGGCTTATTTGCCACGTATAGATTTTCTTTGATGAGATGTCTGTTCAGATCATTTGACCAGTTTTTAATCAGTTGTTTGCTTTCCTCAGTCTTTTCAAGCCAATTTTTTTTTTTTTTTAAAAGAGAGTGAGAGAAAGAGAGAGAGCATGAGAGGGGAGAAGGTCAGAGGGAGAAGCAGATTCCCCATGGAACTGGGAGCCCAATGTGGGACTCGATCCCGGAACTCCAGGATCATGACCTGAGCTGAAGGCAGTCGTCCAACCAACTGAGCCACCCAAGCGCCCTCAAGCCAATTTTTGAGCCCGTTCCAATCTCCGACAATACCAGAAGCCTGGGCACAGTAGCAAACATGGGTTGTCCATCAAACACCTTGTCAATTCTACTCTGTAACATCAGAGAATGGGTCATTCACACAAGTAGCCCTGGAGGCCCTGGCAGAGGAAGCCAGAAGTCACATCCCCTCACTTTTCCCTTGTGGGTCTCAGGGAGGTAAAAGGCCTTGGTCTGAGTGGGGTGGCCTCAGGTCAGCAGAGGGAAGTGTGCCCAGGGGGTCCTGGAATCCAAGTAACTATCCCTCCCGCCAGGACTTTGGAGGCTGATGCCGGGGTGAGGCTCTGTGGGATCTCCCGTGTTCTGGGGGCACAGTCCCCTCCGAACACACTCAGGGTTTTTGTCTTAGCTTCTGACCCCACCTAGGCTTCCTCTGCTTATTGGATGAACCGTCCTCCAAGTAAGACTGGCACCTCCAGAGAAAGAGGAAGTGAGGGAGCCTAGCATCAGACGACCTTTGCTCAGGGATTCCTTTGGCTGACAGCAGAGGCAACAAGTGGGTTAGATTTTCAGAAAACTTATACTTCTGCTTTCAACCTTTTTATACAATTCACATGTAACTATAAAATCACAACTCACAAATCTGATGATTCTGGGTTTTATTAACCAGAGTTCCCTTCTCCCTTGAAAAACAAGTCAAATACTATGCCAGCCTCTTAATTTTAAACTCATGGCTTTCATGAAGTCATTTTATGAGCACTGAGTAATAAAATCAACCACCTAAACATTAAAAAAAAATCATTTTACAAGGAAAAAGGGTTATTTGTAACTCAGGTATAAATATATTTTTAGACACTGAAGTTTTTTAAATACTGGTTTTTTCCCCCTGAACCCTACACCTGAAGAATGTATTATTCAGAATAAACTACAAATAGTCCCTATTTCGGTTTTGCTATACTATACAGATTCTAAAGTGGCTAGACCTGGGATTAGCCAGGTCTAACTAACACAACTTCTGATTCAATCATGGGAATGAAATCCCATCACCTTTTCTATTAATAGGAGCAGCATTACTGTAACTGTCATTTGCACTCACCAGTATCATAGTTATTGTGTATTCCTAGTAGGAAAGTCCCTGAAACCAATATGGCTCTCCTACACTTACACATAAGTAAACGACCTCTGTTTGCTTTACTTGGTCTTGCTTTCTTATTAAGACTTTCTCTGTGAGGTTGCTGTATTTGACTATAAAATCACAACTCACAAGCACTGCAGGAGAGAAGCTGGTAAGTGGGTTCTGCTTTGTCAACCGTTACTCTGTACGCCCTCGGCAAACCCCGTGTGATGCCTGAGCGCCCTCCATGCTCACGGTCCGCAGGGCTCCCTGTACCCTCGAGCTCCCGAAGCTGAAGAGCATGCTTACCAAAGGTTATCTAGGCCCCAAACATATCTGTCAGCTATAGACATTACTGCAAACAGATAATGTAACTCATATATGAGTTTTGTATTGCTGAATAAGAAATTATCACACCCTGGCAACTTGGAACAATACGCATGTATCATCTCGTGGTTTCTGGGCAGGGCTTCTTTGGGTCCTCCCGTTTCCATCAAGGTGCTGCTCTCTCATTTCAGGGTCCCATGGGGAAGAGTCCATGTCCAAGCTAACCCAGGCTGCAACTACAGAACTGAGGACTCTGGCTTCCTGCTGGCTTCTGAGCGGAGGCCACCCTGACCTCTTGGAGACTGCTTCCATGTCCTTGCCAAGCGGCCTTCTCCAACATGGCCATTTACTTTATCAAGCCAGCAAGGACAATCTCCAGGGCAGGCTGCCTAGCAAGACAGGCCTAAATAACACAATGTAATCATGGGAATGAAATCCCATCACCTTTTCTATATTCTATTGGTTAGAAACAAGTCAGAGGTCCTGCTCACATCTAAGGAAAAGGGATTATATAAAGGTGTGAACACCAGAAGCAGGGATCATTGGGGGTTGCCTTAAAGTCTGTCCAATACAACTAAATGTTACATAAACCAATGAACTAAAGTTTATTGTTTACCAAAACAAGCCAAACTGAATAATCTGTGAATCCTAGATAAAAGCTACTAAAGAAATTATTGTCCACTTAAGTGTGGGCAAGCTAAATGTCAAGGATGAAAATAAAATCTAGTGGTCTGCTCTCAGATCATTTCTGGGTGTCTTTAAATTCTCCCTTTATTAATTAAAGAAACAAAACAAAACTGGAAATGGCAGCAAATGTGAGTTTATGGGTGAGATTTGTGCAAGAAAAATGAAGCTGAATGCCAATCAACAGACCCAAACTAGGAGTGTAGGGTGGAACCTTGACTTATGTGAAAAGACTGGTCAATGGTTATGTATTTTATTCAACTTAAATGTTAAATGTCCATATCATTTTTCATACTTCTTCCCATTAGCGTATGTCTTCAGTTAACAGCTGCTCGCTGCAGTGGAAGAGGGCTTCTACCTACTTTCCCGCTGGCACGGCCACTTCTAGAAGGCGGTCCAGGAGGTGCAGCATGGACAGGCCACACCAGCTCTAGTTCTAGCTCCTCCTCCTCCTCCTCTGCCTCAAGAAAACATATCAGATTGTAAAAGTGGAGACATATTGTCACAGGGGTAATCTTGAATTTATTCTCATTAATTTTTATGCAATTATTAGCAAATTTGGTAGTTTATTCTTGGAAGCAAACTGGTGGAGACAAATCTTACAATGTATAATGAAAACATACTGATGTCTCCTGGCAGCTCCATGGTTGAGAATCCGTAATCTCACGGAATGGATTAGATGCATATCCTTTGACATTCCACAGATGCTCGTTTTTGTTTACTAGGTTTTGAGTGCCAATGATTTCATGAATGCAGTCCCTGACAGGAACCTAGAATTTAGCCACTCTGTTCTACCAGAAGAGATGAGCTGGAGACAGGATTAAAATTATCTTCTGGAGGTATCTGGGTGGCTCAGTCAGTTAAGCGTCTGCCTTTGGCTCAGGTCATGATCTCAGGGCCTTAGGGATGGAGCCTAAGCTCAATTAGGCTCCTTGCTCAGCAGGAAGTCTACTTCTCCCCCTCCCACTTGTCCCTGCTCCTGCTCTTTCTTGTTCTCTCTCTCTCTCAAATAAATAAATAAAATCCTTAAAAAAGTTATCTTCTGAAAATTGGGGCACCTAACAAAAATGTCCCTACAAAAATGTATCGAGAAGGCCACTCTACTGCTCTCTGGAGATGAAGCCAGGGAAACAGTTACAGGAAGGGCCAAAGTTCTCATCAGAATGTAATTTTTTATTCCAGTGAAAAGAAAAACACACAGCCCTCTCAAAGATGTCTTCAATATGCTGTTCTATCCTTAGTTTCCTCTCCTTCAGTAATCACTGACAAAGAGTGAGGAAAAAACCGTGACCAGTAAGAGCATGAAGGGGTCTGTGTGGGCTGGGGGTGTGTCGGCTAGAAATGACAGGCAGTTGTGGAAAGACAAGAGCGGTTGCTGCTGGAAGAAGATTTTCGTGTGTTTTAAGGGGCACACTGACCTCGGCCCATGAAAGCCCGTGGCCTGACCCACCCACCACCCTTTTTCCCAAAGAAACACTTCAACTGTCAGCTAGATTTGGGTCCTTAACACCACAGATCCGGAGAATCGGGGCCAACCACACGGTAGCACCTGGCTTAGTAAAAGGTCCAAGATGTCTCCTCCTCCTCTTCACAACTCCCCTTACCCCTTCCCCAAACCACAATATTCCAGCTGGCCGCACACAGGAAGGGGACGGGGCTAATTCCCGTCAGAGCCTCCACTTCAGAGGCCCGAGTCAAAGGAAGCAGAGAGCCAGAGAGCGGGTGAGCCACATACATGGATGTGACCTCTCAGCCCAGAGCAGACCATCTTCAGCGAGGGCGCCCGTGTTCCCAGGGCTTGCTCTTCCTCAGGAAAGGTGGACACGGTGGAGGGCAGAAGGAGAGCTGAAAATGCAGACCATGCTAAGAAGCATACCTCGAGATGGACAGTTATTGTTAAAAATATCAATTACTGTATGCGTCCTACGTCAGGTACAAGCCAGGAAAACAAAGGTTTGCGAGTACGTTAAATAGCCCCACACGACTATTTGAGTTTCTGATTCGAATTTTTAGTTCATTTTTTTCTTGCTCGTTTTCAAACTGTGACATCATGATGTTTCCAGCGTTCTTCAACTTAGCAGGAATGCTCCGAATTCACAAGTACTCTCCAGACCCGCTGTGGGCCGAAATCAAGGCCAGAGCCTGCTGGAGCCCCGCGTGTTCAGTCCGAGAAGCGAGTGCTGCGTGAAGGCCCGCGGCGGGCTTGCTCTGTCGGCAAGGCGGGGAGGCCCTCCCTGGTCGGACTTCATGACCAAGTAGGAATACTTGGCCGTTCAGTGGCCTGAACTGTTTCCTCCTTGGTTCTTGGCGTTGTTCCAGGGAACTGAAGTGAGTCAACAAGGGAGATATTTACTTTTCATTTCAGTCCTTCTAGTTAGGGCTTAAGGTCAGGGTCAAACTCCATTAGTGTTCATCAGTATTTGCCTCATTTGTGAGCATTTTCTGGGTCTCCCCTCAGCTGTTCTCTTGCTTCCCATTGCTTCTATTCCTTTTGCTTCTTACTCTTTTTTTGATGATGGGGAAATCTGTTATATTTAGAAGTAGCCACGTGGACATGGCTTAGACAATCCTCGTTCTATTTACACCCAAAGCTTCGTAGTCAGGGGCCAGTCGAATGGACACCCTCCTTCCACCAGACCCGCTCACCGTGTTGCCCTTGGCTTCATCCAGGTCACAGGACTCCTTCACTGCTCCTTTGGTCTTGAGACAGACGGAGAACACTGCGGCCACGGGGAACTTGACAAAGGCAGAGTGGTCAGGCCTGTTGCCATTGGGAGAGCTCTTCCAGGCTTCACGGGGAACTGGGGCTCATAAGAGAGGAAGGCGACATTCAGATCTTCTTGTGCCTTTTGACACAGCCTTCTTGGCCTTTTTAATATTTTGTTCTGATTTGGGTTTGGTGAGGGGCAGGAGCCCTCCTTTGCCTTTACTGTAATCTTTATAAAAATCCTATCTGTACCTTTCATAGCCATTTACTGGTCTGTCAATGAGAGGTGTGGGCACTGCTTTAGCCTGCAAGTGATGTTCAGCTCCTAGAGACTGCTAGGTCGTCATTGAGACTCTCTCGGAGAGAGAGATTTGATATATGATTTCCCGACTGGTATGATTAATATATATATGATTTAGGGCGCCTGGGTGGCTCAGTGGGTTAAGCCGCTGCCTTCGGCTCAGGTCATGATCTCAGGGTCCTGGGATCGAGGCCCGCATCGGGCTCTCTGCTCAGCAGGGAGCCTGCTTCCTCCTCTCTCTCTGCCTGCCTCTCTGCCTGCTTGTGATCTCTCTCTGTCAAATAAATAAATAAAATCTTAAAAAAAAAATATATATATATGATTTATATATGATATGCCGATGTTAACAGACCCCTATAGATTAAACTTTCAGCTTTTAAATTTCTAGGGTCATCACCTCACTCTTTTTTCAGCCTTCAGACATCTTGTGAACACACCACATATTTTATAAAGTTATTGCTAGTCGCATAACAACTTCAGACAAATTTCTGAAGTTCTTCCCATGAAATGGTAGTTGGAAAAAAGAGATCTGAATACAAGTAAATGAATATATATTAGATGATTTCTAACTAAAAAAAATAAAAGTGTTGTTCAGTATTGCTTCCCAACCTTGACAACCTTTAAGTCAACTATTTGTTCCAACATTAAGAGAAGGTAATGCTTTTTAAGTGACAGGCTGGGCCACTTTCCCAAGTTTCATCTAGACGGATTACAAGATTATAAGATTCTTATTTCTTATCAACTAGTACCAATTGTATATTGCTCGAGTCCTTCCCAAGGCCTTGGACAATTCCGAGCTCAAGCTAGTGCTAAATAAACGTACTGTTTGAGATAGTGAATCAAGTAATTTCAGACAAAATATATTAAACATAAAATAGATCGAATGTGAAAACAGTTTGAATTAGAAGGGATGGAAATTAAAATGGGATACCATAATGCACCCACAAGGTTGACAAAAACCAAGAAATCCGATAACATAAGGTGTGGGCAAGAACGCAGAGCAGCAGTAAATCTCACAGTGTTGGCAGAAGTATAAACCGGTATAACCACTCTGAAGAGCAATATGATAGTATTAGTAAAGTTGAGGATACGCGTGACCTTCAACCTAGCAATTCCGCTTAGAGAGATACACCCTATCACATCTGCTTGGAGACATACATCCTTTTACACATCTTCACAGAAAAGATATACACAATAACGATCAGTGCAGCACTGCTTCTGCAGCGAAAATGGAAAGCTAACTAACAAGGAGAAAAAAGTGAAACACAAGAACACCAGGAACCGTCTACACATCCACCAGCCAAAAAAAACCCCGAACTGTAGCATGCCTCTGAGTAAGATAATGGGTAAACTGTTGCATCCTCTCTCAGTGGTATGCAGTAACAGTAGCGAATATAAAGGCACTGGGCTATATAGACTAACATGACTAAAACTTTAAGACAATGTTACTCGAAAAAAGCGTGTTGTAGAAAGACAAGAGAGTATGACTCTCCAAATAACAAAATGACAATATGACTTTTAAAATAGCCAGAGGTGTAACTTTTAAAATAGCCTGAATGGTGTAACTGGTTAACCGGCTGACTCTTGGTTTTGGCTCAGGTCATGTGCTCAGGGTCCTGGGATCGAGCCTCACATCAGGCTCCACGTGCAGTGCTCACAAACTCTCTCATAAATAAATGAATCTTTAAAAAAATGAATAAATAAAACAGCCAGATGGTTTAGTTTAAAACTCAAAGGCGATTTAGATTTCTAGCAACCCCGCTTCCAGAGAAAATCCTTCCATGTTTACACGTCAGTAAATCTTACGTAGTTTCTTGAGAATATAGAGACATATGCTTTAAAAAAAAAAAAAAAGATTTTATTTTATTTTATTTTGACAGACAGAGATCACAAGTAGGCAGAGAGGTGGGCAGAGAGAGAGAGAGAAAGGGAGGAAGCAGGCCCCCTGCTGAGCAGAAAGCCCAATGCGGGGCTCGATCCCAGGACCCTGGGATCATGACCTGAGCTGAAGGCAGAGGCTTTAACCCACTGAGCCACCCTGGCGCCCCGAGACATATGTTTTTATAGCTAACAAAGGCCAAGTAATTAGAATAGAAATGTGCTCTCTTCGGCAGCACATGTAGAATAGAAATGTTAAGAGTCAGAGACAGAAAACATACACCAAGAACTGTTAAGAAACAAAATCACTACCAAGAGTTAAACAAATAAAAACGAAAGCAACTCTTCATGAATGATCCTTGGTTATGAGTGCTTAATTTTCAGGAGCGCAGAGAGATTTAACATTCTTGTGGCGACAGCAAAGGTTTCCCTGCAGAAATGACTCTAGGGCTGAAATGTGAGAAATGAAAGAATACGGATGAATTAAGTCCAGGGGGCAGGGTGCCTTAGGCAGAGGGTGGGGTGCAGAGTGGGCTAGGAGCAGCTCCAAGTACTGAGGCTGAAGAGCAGTGCATGGGGCAGAGACCGTGGGGAGCTGGTGCATCATGGGGCAGAAGAGGAAGGTGGGGTCGTGAACACCTTGTTAATTTGATTTCCAGACAACCAACAATGGAATGCCATCTAGAAGTCTAAATGAAGGTATTTTGTATTCTTGATGCCTTTTTAACTTTGTGTGTGGGTGTGTGTGCATGTGCATGGATGGGTGCGGAGGGACGCAAAGTGGATGCAGAAAGACCAGCTGGAAGGCTACTGGGGCGGTCCACAGGACAGACGACAGGAGCCTTGTCTACAGCGGTCCTGATGGGAAAAGATAAAAGCAGATGTTCTCAAGAGACATGTGGGACAAAATCTGCACAATTCAAGGACAGACTAGAGGGTAAGAATAAGGAAGAGTGAGGAGTCAAGGATTGTTCCGGACTTCTGGCTCGCACAACTCGACGACTGTCACTCACTGACAGAAGATGCTGGAAGAGCTCCTGTGGGCGAGGAACCGAGTCGGCTGAGCCCCCGAGTCGGCAGGGCAGAGATCGGGGGCTCAGCTTTGGACGTGATGAGTTTGGGCTACCCTTGAGAAATTGAAGCAAATTTAGGGGAGGTCTTAGTTGGAGGTATAAATTTGTGACTCTGCCTACTGTTGAGACAGCCCAGGAAGAGAATACAGAAAGAAAAGAGGACCAAACTAGGGATTCTAATATCAAGGCCAACAAAAAAGGCAACAACTCTACATAAAAGAAACATAAAAGGAGGGACCAAAGAAAAACAGAAGAAAATATATGGAGAAATACAATCTTTCTTTCAATAAATTCTTCTTAGATTAAGAATTAATTAATGAACACATGTATCTGGCTCAATGGCACAGTGGTTCAATTGGCTTGAACCATAAAAGAGTTTCCATTCCACTTTTTAAAAAATTTTTATTTCTACTGAATTAAAAAAAATCTGAAGTCATGATCCTGCAGATTGCAGAAAGGAATCAGCTTCAGACGATGTGTCAGTGACATTCAGATTGATTACTTTACAAAGATATTTCTCCCTGAAGATGACGTACAGCTCGCAGACAGGGTCTAGTCTAGGCTGCTAATCTTATCACACTGAAGAGGGGGAAGACCAGAAGTTTCGAGCGGGAAGGATGATAGCAAGAGGATTCTTAATATACTGTTTGGATATGCTTGTCCTGGAAGGTTATCTTCCATATTTGGATGTAGCATTTGTGTGTTAGACATGTCCAATGATAGGTCATTGAGACTTCTGTCCAATAACTAAAGAGGGCCAACAAGGGTTAGAAAAGTCAAATTTTTGGTCAGTGGACTACTCGAAACCATTTTGTTGCTGTTGTTGTTGTTCTCAGAAAATCTGGTTATTTTACATTCAACATATTTCTAGCTAGACATTAACATTATTGGTATCACCTTTTAAAGGAAACTTGTTTGAACACCTTCTCCCTCAAAATCCATCATATTTCTGTTTGAAAGACACACTTCCCACCAATTCTTCACGCTGTACATTAAAGAGACATCTTTTAATAGCCATGATTTCATAATCTTCTTCATAATATTCTGTTTCCAATATTTCCTTCAAAGCCAAATCAAGATCAGAGGTGTGTTGCTAACCACTAATTTCATGGCAAATGAATTACTGAGTGACTGGGCATTAGGCATAATCTTATTTATTCACA
Organism: Neogale vison; assembly: GCF_020171115.1. NCBI lineage: Eukaryota > Metazoa > Chordata > Mammalia > Carnivora > Mustelidae > Neogale > Neogale vison. The sequence continues at coordinate 11,571,076 of NC_058100.1, forward strand.
GGGCAGTATCATTCCTTGCAGAATTTCTGCCCCCATATATACTCTCCAAAAAAAAAAAGGCCCTCCTCGTGTTTCGTCATTACTAATTTGAAGGCAACTTTTGCAGTCTACAACCCAGCTCATAAAATGCTAACTCTTGGGGCGCCTGGGTGGCTCAGTGGGTTAAGCCTCTGCCTTCGGCTCAGGTCATGATCTCAGGGTCCTGGGATCGAGCCCCGCATCGGGCTCTCTGCTCAGCAGGGAGCCTGCTTCCCTTCCTCTCTCTCTCTGCCTACTTGTGATCTCTGTCAAATAAATAAATAAAATCTTAAAAAAAAATGCTAACTCTTACCACTCGGATTTTCACCAACCCACAAAAGAATTGGTCAAGACTTTTCCTTCAAATGGCCCACATATGTGAAAAGAACAATAAAGTGAAGCATGCACGTGTGACAGTAACTGGTATTTCAACATACGTCCAACAGAGATATCTGCTAAGGAACACTGCCTAAGAGCCTCTTCTGCTTTCTCCTTGATAAAAATATGCATCAATAATTATATGATTGCTTTTATAAGTTTGGTTTTAATTTGCTAACAGAAATTTAATTCTGAATATTGCTTCCATGGTCCTTTCCTCCTTTCTAACTCTAGTGACCATGGTAAAAATTGTTTTGCAGATGCTCTGGAAGAATTAACTAGCTTACCAGAGAGGTTGCTGGGCTTTATCTGAAAACTCACTGAAGTTTAAACGGCTTAGGTCACCATTTGACAACACTTTACACAACAGATAATGTACCAAACACTAGGAGTAAATGGATTCTTCACTTAATACGTCTAATTCTCAGATGTCAGTTACTGAAAATTGATTTTATGTTCCCTGCTTGTACAAAACCACTGTCCTACAGAAATTCACAGTCTATGTCCTTGTAATGCTGCAGTTCTCTTTATTATTTAAGGACATAATTCTGAGTCACGACAGTGGTATCTCCACTCTCCTTTCAGGGTTTACTACTCAGCAAATCACTTCAGAAACACTGAGCAGTCTTTTTGTGAGTTGGGACTATAATGCAACATTGTAAAACAACAGAAAATGCAAATTAATAAACAAGACAGGAAGATCAATAAAGTGCACCCCTGTGGCTACGAGCTGAGAAAGGCTGACACACAGGCTCTGTCAGCCACGTATAAACTAATGTGTCCAAGTGTAAAAAACTTAGTGGACTTTCCGAGAAAATGATAATTAATCTTACATTTTGAGCATGTGAACTATCAACAAAATTGCTTCACTGTTTTGTTTTCCTTCTAACATTATTAGGCTACTTAAAAGATCCCCAGGAATCGCTAGTATAGTTCATAAACCCTACCCCAAAAAACATTAATTAAAATATCAGGTGAGATTCATGGTCCAAAGAGGAAGGGGTAAATACAGCACCGAACTCAAATAATGTTTAAATGATGAAAACTCACTAAACCGTATCCTACTAACTCGAAGTATGGTATACAAATAATATGAGCACACTACGTGAGAAACGTTGAAGCCAAAGATGCTTGACAATTCCAAAGACCAAACTGTTTTTGAGCGCTTTGCGTTTTAGAAGGTTTGAACAGTTGCAGTATCAAATTTAGGTTACTTTGTCTATCACTGATGCAATTAGCAAGGGAAAGTACTATTTCCTATAAATGTTACACACAGACGAGAACATAAAGGATGGGAATCAGCTTAAATTCAGATCGGGTCCAGAATAAGATTTAACTAAACACTTTTGGAAATAAGATGAAAATGAATCCTTATTTCAAATGTATGTGTTACCATTATCTGCCTTTTAATAAGCGGGCCTATGACACAGACAACATGTTTTGCTATTTCTTACCTATAGGACTTCACTGTCAATGCTAAGGTAAACAAACAGATTACTTCTCATTCCATTATTTCTTTTTTATATATAAAAAAGACTGGGTGATCCTATTAGCCAAATGTTGAATGTTCTACAATGCATGGGAACTAACCAAGCCTTGTCTGTTGTTTGTTTTCAAAACTCTTAACTGACAGCAAATCTATGAGCATAAATGAAAATTATTTAAAAAATAATGACAAATACACAGTGTACAGGCTACATTCAGCGAATGTCTATCTTTCCTTGGATTTTTTTTCATACATTAAAGAAAACAAAATTGCCATCATTCTTTATATACCTATTTGGAAAAGCGACACTTCATCAGCAAGATTAACACCATTTACAACAGAAATTACTTGTCATCAAGAACATTTTTTAGTTAATCGGATAAATAAAGCAAGATCCTACTTCACGTTTGCATGTTTCAACAAGTGCAACTGTGGTTCTACAGTTTTCTCTGGGCCTCTTTGGGAAAGACTGAGCGGGGGTCATATTACTGGGCATCCAACTTGCAAAACGGGCCTCAATCACTTAATGTCACTTAACATCACTGGGTTTACCAGAGTAACTCACAGATCAATCCAGGAAGAGTGGAGAAGCCAGATGGGGGATAGACGGGGCCACTGAGCACACTTAAGCACTTTCTGCCTTTTTAAAAGATTCCTGGCAGAGGGGTGGCAAATTCTGCCCCACTGTGACTCCAGCCCAGGAAAAGAGCATCTTCGGGTAACTCACCTGCCCACAGAGGATGCCTTTTTGTAACTCATTCAACTGCATCATAATTAGCTAACAGACCAGTGCTAGACACTTCTCCCAGAAGACATCTATAAGGTCTGCCATCTCACAGAGAAAGGACGAGTATAGCAAATATTTCTCTCTCCCTGATCAGAACTATCAAGGCTTTGAAAGTTAAATTTAAAAGGAATCTCAGTAAGTAGTACAAAGACAGATCTCTGAATAGAAGTATCTAAAATAAACTGAGTTATCTGGCACTGAGCCAAGTGGGAAAGCCTTGATCTTACAGAGCCAAATTTTTTAATTTAATGTTAAAATCACAGGTATAGTTAAACACACCATACTAAAAAGGTCTTACATTAAGATTCAACCAGTTTTAGGAACTTAAAGTTATTTATCACGTTTTGACATGTGACCATGATCCTACTGCAGACTAATAAAAATCACAACATACAAACTTCACACATATGGCCTAAGTGTTAAAATATTTGCTTCATTCTTAACATACTAAAATGTGTATTTGAGAAACTTTTCCCACGTAAGTAATAAGCAACCTGAAAGAGCTTTCCTAGGTTTCATCAGGGCAATCTCCACCCTAACTCCTTTCTTTTCCTCCCCTTACTGTTTTTTATTTGCACTCTTTGACGAAATGTTCATATTTTTTACTCTAAGTTAGCAGAGTGCCTAGTTCCTATGGAAGAAGGAAGAAAAGAAAGGATGCAATAAAAGGAATCAAGAGAAAAAAATAAAATAAAAAGTAATTGAATAAAAAGATTAAAAAGATAAATGAATAAAATAAAATAAAATGAAATGAAATGAAAGTGAAGCAATAAAAGGAAATCATCTACGGGCAATATTAACCATAAATAGATTTTTAAACAAAACAGAATCCTGAGTGTTTCAAAATATTTGTTATGAAGTTTTATTCTATTGAATTAAAAGACATAAATTCCTTTCATATGGTACATGCATTTGAGTTATAGACATTTCTCAAACAACTACCCAATAAATGTAATTGAAATATCATTAAATATAAATATTATGTTTTATACCATGTCTTTTCTTCAGATATTGATGACACGTAGTATTTTACCTAATAGGAAATTTAGGGTAATTGACTTTACAGAATATCATATATTAATAAACCCATATTCTAATTATTTACTATTAAAATAATTAAATACCTTTTGTAGACTGGTAGGATTTAGCTGAGTTTTGTCTATTATTTTCACAGCAACCTGAAAAAGAGAATCATTAAACTATATATTTGAGAATATGTATTTTGATGGATTAAAAACTTATAAAGCAAAAATCCTTCATCTCATTCCTAACTAGATGTAATCTGGTTGTATTTGGTGCTCACATCACTAGCTGGCTTCTGGTGCATTCCATCGACTTACGTCTTTAGCACATAGGACTCTGAGTCAATAAGATGACATCTTTCATGTTTCTTCCAAGTTTCCCCTTTAAAGTAAAAATTATTTGTATCTTAATCTCTTACTTACGATCTTAGTAAGTTACAGTTATCAGAAGGGAGGGGCTTATAAGCTTTCAGTAGGTTCAGTATCATGTGAACAAGGTGATTAGAGACATCAAACACCCCAGTTCACTTATAGCAGCAAACTGACCAATGGGATCAAGTCTAAGTCTCCGCCTAACAGAGCCCGTGTCTCAGCAGTTCCTGGAGCCAGAACGGGCCGAGGACTAAAACGAACCGTAAGTGACAATAATATTATGTATAGAGCAAAAGAAAAACTTACTAAGAACAAATTATGACTGAGATCTTCATAATGTCCTACCGGATTCAGGAAACATTAAGTACTATCAACTTGTTTTAGTCTTTACTATACAATTTATTAAATATTAGTAATAAATATTTAATACATAAATTTTTGCTAGCTACACACACATAATTTAAAACACATGGGATTTTAGAAATCCAGTTCCCTTATTACCTGAGAAAAACATCTGTTTCTAACCACAAGTGCAATGTGGTCTCTAAAGAGATAAAAATTAGTAGGTGACTTCATACACATTTATTTATACCTACTTTACTTTAAGCAGTAATTAATGAGAACTTAACCCTGGCCCTGTTCCTAGGGTCAGGAAACAAAGGCAGCCAGAAATGCTTCCAGAAACCATATGAAGAAGACAGAAGTCTGAGGAAGGCTCAATCGAAGTGTGCCTGATTTATGAGACGCTACACACAGGGATGAGTCTTTTCTGAACCTTCAAACACCAACTTTTTGTGCCACAATCTAGCTGTCCCTGGATGTACCAGTCACACATATCTCAGTGTTTACCAGCTGTCAGATGTCATTTATTCCCAGCATCAGCTACAGGAAGGCTTTGTAACAAGACTCTGGAGAGGTCCAAGTAAGTATCAAAAAACTTCATGAAAACTTACCTCTCTACCAGTTAGAACATGTCTTGCCAATTTCACTTTGGCAAAATTCCCCTTCCCTATTGTTTTTTGTAAACGATAATTTCCAATGTGAGGCTGTTCGTCTGTTGCTGACGTAATGGAGTTTCTACACCGCGGGATGTTCTGTCTGCTACTTGATTTGGTAGGCGGGATATGCGGTTCAGTGTATCCATCCACAGATGTATGCTAAGAAAAAGGTTACAAGATTTCATTGTTAATAAAATTATATTTTTAAAAGGACAGAAAAACTACAAACAATTTTCATTCACAATTCAAGTTCAGTGAAAATACGTTGCACTATGTCTACTTATAATTTCTACTTGACTTTAGCTTGTTTTGCCAGAGGGAATATAACTATTTAAAATGAAATGTTCTGCACAACTTTAGTCATATGTTTTCTTTTTTTCAGAGAGAGAGTGCTCCTGTGCATGAGTAGGGGCGAAGCGTGAAACAGAGGGAGAGCAGGAGGGGAAGAGAGAATCCCAAGCAGGCTCCATGCCTGGTGTGGAGCCCAGTGTGGGGCTCAATCTCACAACCTTGAGATCATGACCTGGGCCAAGGTCCCTTAAGGGTTGGATGCTTAACCAACTGAGCTATCCAGGCACCCCTAGGTATATGCTTTTGATTAAAAAACAATAATAAGGAGATAGATAGATAGATAGAAGTCACACAGACCATTACTCCTCTAAGGGTATGATCCCTTTAGGCTGAGATGACAACACAGTCCCAGATCGTATCATTTAAAGGGCAGGATGTCTTCAATGCCAAGGCAAACAAGTTCATGGGTACATGAACTGTTCCTCCAAACTGGCTCCGCCACTTGTCATGCTCACTCTCTGATTTGCTGGCATTCGGCTCAGTCAGTTGACCCACGGCTGCCTGCTTCCTTATCCTGATGGCCCCTGCCCAAGCCCCTCGCCCAGCTTACTGTGCTTACCCAAGAGCTGCAGCCCCACCTGGGTGGGTGACCAAATGCCCACTGCATTCCTCCCCAGCAATACTCTTGAGGCAGAGATGTGGGTCTATCTGACTGTCTCACATGAGCCCACAACTGTAACGAATCCTACTCAAGGGTAGGCTCAGCGCCTGAGTCTCAGGGCCGCTGCCTGACGAACCATCCACCGGCTCTCAACGCTCCTGCTCTCATTCGGGTTTGCCTGCATTCTGACGTGCGCAAGTTTCCAGCAGTTTTTGTGAGAACACAGAGTCACACATAATAAATGTGTGTTTCTCCAACTAACTTCTTTGAAATAGTGAAGGTGAGCGGCACAAATTAACAAAAGAAAGTATTTTTTATTGGCAAAGTAACTAACTCAGCCTCTGTTGTCCTGCCTATACGACTACAAACTTGTCCAGAAAAATTCTGATCAGAAACTTTCTTTTTCTTTTTACTTTTTTTTTTTTTAAGATTTTATTTTTTTATTTGACAGAGAGAGACACATCGAGAGAGGGAACACAAGCAGGGGGAGTGGGAGAGGGAGAAGCAAGTTTCCCGCTGAGCGGGGAGGCCGATGCAGGGCTCGATCCCAGGACCTCAGGATCATAACCTGAGCCAAAGGCAGACGCTTAACAACTGAGCCACCCAGGTGTCCCCGATCAGAAAATTTGTTAAAGGCAATATTATAGATGACTCCATTTACCAAGTTCATGTAAAGCATGACTCAAGGTCATTTTTCTCTTTTTTAGTACTTGAGGGTTTGTTTTTTTTTTTTAAACAGGAGAATATCAAATTTAATTATGTATGTAAAAGGGCTCCATAAAATCTGAGGCCTCTACTTTCAGATTTTTTTTTTTTAAACTTGGCTCAAATTAAAGAGTTGTCGCTGGGTCTTACACACAACTGCAGCCTCCGGCCTCGTTGTGAACTAGTGTCCCCTTGGTGTATCGCACAGCAAACCGCTTTCAAATAGCTCAGCTCCGCTCTACTATAATCACACGCTTACTTCTCCGTCTCTACCTCCTGACCATGAGCAATCTGAGGACAGGGGTGTTTTCTTTTCATTTTTTATGTACTCGCCACACTGCAGAGCGCCAGACACAGAGGAAAGGCTCAATAAATCAATACTTCTCAAAGTGTTGTCCCTGAACCAGCACCATCAGCATCATCTGGAAACTTGTTAGAAATGCAAATTCTCCGGCCCTGTTCCAGACCTACTGAGTAAGCCACTCTGGGGGTGGGCCCAGCAATCTGTGTTCTAACAGGTCCTCCGGGTGATTCTGATGCAGGCTGAAGTCTGAAAACTACTGCAATAAATAATGAAAGAAGGACTTAAATATAAAGTTATTCACTGGCTCTTAGAGACTTTTCTATTATCTGAGCACAAACAAGAGATGTTAAATATAAGCAATTTCTAAGCATTAATAGGTGGCTGTACTTTTTCCCATAAATAGTACTTCTCTACCTGAACTGTTGTTCTGCAGGGAATGTGGACCTGTCCATGCTTCAAGACTGAATTTTATCTCCTCCTCAACAGAGCTTTCTGTGTCTTTCCACAAAGCAGAGTTGGTTCCCTCTCTCTTCTGCTGCTATTTTTATATCCAGTACAAATCTCTACTACTGGAGCTATCACACTATCTCCAAAGCATGGGTCACAGTATGTTTTCACAGCTAGACCCGAAGCTCCATAAGCCCCATAACTCAAAATAAAAGCTAAATTGAAGGAATCCAGGGCCCTTGTACTCCTAATTGCCCGGAAAGAAGGACTTTGATGTGTCCAGATTTTGATGCGTATAACGCCCACCTCCCAATCCCGGTGGCAAGGCACATCCCGACGTTAAGCCAAACTATGACAGACTGCACAAGCCGCCTCAGATTTTCATGCCCTTTGCCATGTGACTCTCCAATGTCCTTCCACTGAGAGTAGGACTTAGTTCCCGCTCTTTGGGGGTTCAGTCACGTGATCTGCTTTGGCCAAAAGAATGAGCTGGAAGTGACAATAGAGTTGCTCCCAAGTTAGTCATCAAGAGACTGCTGTGTTTCAGCTTGCTCTCAGACCTATGCCATCACCCTGAGAAGGACCTGCTCAGGCTGACACGAGAAGGAAGCTGAGAAATCCATAGAGGACAGCCACTCCCCCCTGAGCCCATATTAAATCAGCTGGCTGCCCAGAGGACCCACTGGCTCATGAGAAATGATATATGCTTGTTCGTTTAAGCCGCCGGGTGTTGGGACGGTCTGTGATGCAGCCAATGTCAGCTGACAAACACAGCTATCACTATTTTTAAATCCAGAGGTAAACTTAAGGGAATCGTGAACAATTAAGAGAGTCTTTCAAACATGTTCAAATTCTAGTAGTCCACAAACAAAAAAGAGGAGTTGCTATATAACCAATTCCCTAAAGAGAAACTCTTGGTCAAATAAGCTACAAATGGGGAGAATCCTTGATTTTTTTTGGTATCCCTAGCAAGTATGGTGAAAAAGGGGCCAGCAAACTTTATCTGTAAAAAGCTGGATAATAAATATTTTAGGCTTTATAGACTGTAACTGTCTCTGCTACATCTGTATTTTTCCCCCCAGCTTCTTAAAAATGTAAGACCCTTTCTTAGTTCAGAGCCATTCGAAAAATACCAAAAGGCTGAATTTGGCCCATTGGATAGCATATGACCCCTAGTTTAACATATCAGGATTAAACTGTTTCTGGATGATTCCACCACCAGAATAGGAAATTCTAGGAAAAGCACAGGTATGGCTGTGTCTGTACCTGGAGAGCGAAGGAGATGACAGAGGGCTCATCTAAAAATATTCTTTCTCATCCCACCACCTAAGTTGCAAAAGGTAATATATTCTCCAAAATTCTTTGTAAAATTAAGATCTCAACTTTCTACATTGTGTGAACATTTTGTGAGCCATCCAACTTATTCAAAATTGCATTTGAGTCTTAAAAATTAAAAGAAAATATTTAGAAAATATTTTATATCCTATAATTCTGTTTATAAAACACCCACCCAAAAATATTTTCCCCCAAACCCCATCTTTTCTTAGGACTGCCACAGCACCACTCAGGAGCATACCCTTTCCCTGAAGAAAATCTCTGAAGAATAATTTGGAATAATTGATCTCGTTCCTTCCTGATCAACAGCTTAACTCTCAAACAGAAAACCTGGCGAGAACATGAATTCAGCTCAGCCTGGATTAAACAGTGCATTTAAGAACTATCTCAACCCTCAGGCTAACAAATATAAGAAATTATGTTAGCTTAATTATAGACTACCTTAAAGTTTTTGTCCCCATCTTTAGCTGAAAACACAAGGTAAGATCTTGGCATTTCCTTCTTCACGTTGTCCGCTCAAGCCAGCAGACCTTGAACTCTGTCATTCTTCCGGCAGCATTGGCAACAGGACCTTAAAGCTTGCCCGGAGTGCAGAGGTGTATTCAAAGTAATGAAAGGTCATGGTTTCATTAGCTCTTTAAAGCTGCATCCTATGGACTCACACTCCAATTCCTGAATAATAATGGAGCTCCCCCTCCCTTCAATACCAACTGAAATGAAATGAATTTTTCTACTCACTAAGCTATGCATTCTTGGACAAGCTGTTTAATCTTTATGCGCCACACTGCTAGAAATCATGTCTTTGGGGCAGGGAGGGGGAACCTTAAAAGCATCCAGGGAAAAACAACTCAATACATACAAAGGAATGACCGTTCAAATGGCAGCTGGCTTTTCCTGAGAAACAACAGAGGTCAGGTGACAATGCAAGATTTTTCATGTAAAACCCAAACTGAAACCCCAAATTCTTTATCCAGTGAAAATATTCTTCAAAAAGGAAAACAAAGACATTTTTAGATGAACAAGAGCTGAACAAATTTGCTGCCAGAAGACATACACATATAAAATGCTAAAGAAAGTTCTTCTTTCTTTAGGGAAATGACCATAGATGGTAACCTGAATCTAACAAAGGAATAAAGAACTCTGGAAATATGAAATACGTGAGTGAGTATAAAAGAGTATGTATTTTTCATCTCTTACTTTTTTAAAAAGACATAGGACTGTTAAAAGTAAAAAGTGTAACACCATACTATGGGGTTTATAATGAAAGCAGATACGAATATATGTGAAAATACAAGTACAAAGGTCAGGGGAATTAAAGTACTCTTACGAAATTCCTATATTTTATCTGAATGGGTACAATATTAACATTATGGAGACTGTAATAATGTATGAATGCATTCTGTAGTCTCCAGAGCAAGCACTGAAAAAATGCACTAAAAATGCAGAGGCATAGGTAAGAAGTCAACAGAGGAATTTAAATGGAATACTAAAAAATACTGATTAACTCAAAAGTCGGCAGGGAAGGAAGGAGAGAGGAACAAAACAATAACAACAAACAGATGGGACAAAAACAAAAGAGCAAATTATAAACATACCAAGCGGATCAATAATCATATTTAACATAAGCTAATGACTTCAATTCAAAAAGACTATCAACTGAATTTTTGAAAAAGGCCCAAATGTATGCTGTCTCCCAAGAGATGCACTGTTAAGTATGAACACACAGATAGACTGAAAGTAAAATTATGGGGAACAAGTATTCTATAATATGCAAACACTCAGCAAAAGAGAGGTAGGGATGCCGTAATAATATCTGACAAATCAGACCTCAACACAAGGAGTACTCTACTAATGAAGTAAAAAGAGACACCACATAATGGCTAAAGGGCACACATAACAATCTTAAATATAATTATGTATGTGCTTTGTGACTGAAGTTTCAACATGCAAAAATGACAGAACAAAGAGAAAAGTATCCAAATCCATGAACACAACTAGAGATTCTGACTCCGCTTTCCCAAACACACACACACACACACACACACACACACACTAAGGGGAAAAGAACTCTTCTCAACATCCTTGTTGCTCTGTGTATCAAATTATCTTACAGAAAAACTGTACACAGATATTTTAGTTCTCTTTAGAATGACAGCTTCGGGTTTTTAATCAAAGAACAATTTAAAGAAGAGCCACATCTTGGACAGAAGCATGACTGAAGATACCACCTACAATGATTAATGCTTCTTTTGTTAGGAGCCAGACAATACATCTGGTTTAGTTGTAGAAAAATTCTCTCAACTGGTATGCTTCCTTTATTATGTTATGTTATTGTACAGTAATGCCTCCCTCCTTCCCCATTTTCAGTGCTTCAAGGTGAATTTTCATTTTTTAAGTGGCAAAAGAGTGAATGGTTTCAGTGAAAATCATAGCTTTATGAATGACAAAGACTTTTAAACAGCAGAAAAGGAATGTTTACTGAAAATGGAAGGCTTGTGGTTTCTCTTCCTGTGTTCCTACTGCATCCAGGACCTTTCTTTATGTAACACTTAATACCTTACAGTGGGATTGTCTTTTTTTTTTTTTTTTTTAAGCTACCTCCTAAACGGTGAGTGGCTAAGTGGTAAAGCTCTGTATCTTTTACATTTCTTCATCATTCAAATAGTGGTTGCTGCATGAACGGACCCACTAAGTAGTGTCGTGTATTATAAGTACTACTTAATTACAAATAGAAAAAAATCTATTTTGTCTTATATCTTAAAGCTTGTTTCAATGAGATGTCAATAGATTTGATAAGACAGTCATTATTAAAACAAAATGCCTCCCAAACTTTCCGACAGCTACCCTGCCGCGCAGGGCGTGAATGCAAAGGCAGAGCCGCAATTTCTTTATAAGGGCAAGGTGACCTGCTTGCCCTTAAGAAGTAACCATGTAATTTTTCAAATGTCGATATTATTAGTGATCTTTTAGCGGATCACTTTTAAGAATCAGAAATGGGCACGATTTTATTTTTTAAGATTTGAGAAAGAGGGCATGAGCGTACCAGCGGGGGAAGGGCAGAGAGAGAGAGAAAGAGAGAGAAGCAGATTCCCTGCTGATATCCGGATCTGAGCCAAATCCAAGAATCAGAGGCTTAACCAACTGAGCCACCCAGGCACCCCCAGAAATGGGCATGATTGTAAAACTTTAAAAGGATGATACTAAAAAAAAAAGGATGATACCAATGATACTAATTAATTAACAGAAGTCTAAGGAACCAAAAGACCACCTTCACCAATATCACACAACGATATGTTAGAGAATTATCATTGTAGTCAATTAGGAAAATGACCAGAAGGAAAAGTTTATATGAGAAAAACATTATAATTTATCACCAAATTTGAAAAACATGGAGTTGCACTGGGTAATAAGGCTGAAAAAACAGAAATAGGATAAGAATATCCCATCAAACATCCACACTCAACATGACAGTGGTGCTAGATAGACCAGCAATGCTTTTTTTTTTTTTTTTTTTTTTTAAGATTTTATTTATTTATTTGAAAGAGACAGCCAGAGAGGGAACACAAGCAGGGGATTGGGAGAGGGAGAAGCAGGCTCCCCGCTGAGCAGGGAGCCCCATGTGGGACTCAGTCCCAAGATCCCAGGATCATGACCTGAGCCGAAGGCAGATGCTTAATGACTGGGCCACCCAGACACCCCCAGCAATGATTTTTAAGAAGAAAAATGTACAAAAGAAAGATTTATTTGTGTCATCATTCCACTACTGGCAAGAATATAAACCTAGAAAATGCAATAAATCAATAAAGCATCTTTTGGAGGGAGCACCTGGGTGGCTCAGTGGGTTAGGCCGCTGCCTTCGGCTCAGGTCATGATCTCAGGGTCCTGGGATCGAGACCCACATCGGGCTCTCTGCTTGGTGGGGAGCCTGCTTCCTCCTCTTTCTCTGCCTGCTTGTGATCTCTATCTGTCAAATAAACAAATAAAAACTTAAAAAAAAAAAAAAAGCATCTTTTGGAAGTGCTGCTTAAGTTTAACAAAGTTAAAAGAGAGAGGAAACTGCCTTAATAATGAGTGGAGTTCTGCAGGAATCACTTGCTGTGTCAGCCTAAACACTGCGTCCCCAGAAACACTGTCCATCACATCAGAATTTCCACTCTTCCTTCAACTAACCTGGGTTCAATGCCCACTTTGGTCTTTCTAGTTATTTCTAGCAGTGCATTACCCCAAATTTTAAAATTAATTTTTATTAATTAAAATTAATTTATTAAAAGGATATAAGCACATGGTGCAAGCTGTAAAGGAACTCTAATAGTTACTAACAAAACATCAGTCCCCTGTACCATGCGTCCAGACTCCAAGTCTGCCTCCCAGAGCCTTCTCCTTTAGCTTTCCCTTCCAATTTTTGCTTAGACGTTTCTAAACAAACTGCTTTCATTGCTAATTCTTGGTTCATCAGTCCTAAACATTCTCTCAAATTCCTAATAAGGGCCAATTAGGATTAAGATCTTTTAGCTCCCTTCTCCTCCTGTCATCCTCCTAATGCAACCTAATCAAATTTTCGGTTAAAAAGTATTGTGTTTAGGGGCGCCTGGATGGCTCAGTGGGTTAAAGCCTCTGCCTTTGGCTCAGGTCACGATCCCAGGGTCCTGGGATCGAGCCCCATATGGGACTCTCTGCTCAGCAAGGAGCCTGCTGCCTCTTCTCTCTCTCTCTGCCTGCCTCTCCCCCTACTTGAGATCTCTATCTGTCAAATAAATAAATAAATAGAATCTTTAAAAAAATGTATTGTGTTTACATGATTTTGACTTGTAAATATAAACTCACTGGGAGCCCTTATTATATTATGCTTCCTATTAAATTTCCTTTTTGTCAGCTTTGTTCCTCTATAAATAATACACAATCTAAGTATACAGTAGGAGTTGTAAGAAACATAGTAAGTCAGAAAGCACAACAATTAATATGTAAAACATGGGCTCATGAGAGAAGTTCTGCGTCCTGTCTGCACTGTCGGTGTCCTCCTCTCAGTGACCTGCTTTTTGATACTGTCCTCTGGCCTTTCCTAGACTATTAAGGAAACAGATAGTACCATACAGTTTAACCTTTCAAGTTCACTGTAATTACTGACATATTTGGAGTGTTTTTAAATTTTGTTTTGTGTTTCAAGTGTTTTATTTTTCCTATACTCATCAAGTTTTCTTTGTTCCTTTATTCTCTCTTGTGTTTATTTTACTGGTGGTTATTTTAAAAATGTTAAGGGTAAAAGTCAAGGGGCAGTGGGCTCGGGGGCCAGTGGGAAATGAAATGGAGGTAGTGAGGACAGGTAATGCCCTTGACGAGTTTGACCTTGAAGATGTGCCAACAATGTGACAGTTGGAGAGAAAAGAGGGGTGCACTTGAGGGAGGTTCTTGTTCATCTGCTTCTTTTAAGAGGGGAGAGACTTGGGTCGTTTAAATCTCAAACAAGGGATCCAGCAGAGAGAGTCAGAGAAGCTGATAGGCAGGAGAGGGGAAAGATGAAGCTCCCAGAAAGCAGAAAGACTCAGAGCACTTGGAGACTGCCCTTGCACAAGAAGAAAGACGCCTCTTCCTTGTAAGAAGCAAGAAGGAAGAGAAATCAGGTTTAGATGTAGAAACATGCAAGCACCGGGTAACAGGAAGTTGCGGTAGTTCTACTCTGAGGACTCTTACTTTCTCTGTGTGATTGGAGGTAAAGTCATCTGCTAAGAGTGAAGAGAGGCCACACGGGGTTGCAGAAAGTAGCAAAGATTTGAAATAATCTCTGTAGAAAGAGGAAAAAATGAGTTACCCAAAGAAGTCCAGTGGGGCTGCTGGGCAGTACGGACAGTCTAGGTGAGAATGTGCCTAAAAATTCATCGTGGCTCTCCCCTGTCCCGCTGCGCCACTGTCCTTAGCGATAAGCAAATGCTCACAGACGGTACCAAGGAAACAGATTCTTGAGTTTCCTGGTCCAGAGTTTCACAAACAAGTGCCAACAGAGAGAAAGCAGAGATGTGAGCTCAGTTATTGGTGAGGCACGGAAGGGTGGACCATGAAGTCGAAGCCGGAGAGTGTAGAAGGTGAAGACAGAAAGGAGGTGAGGGGTAGGCAGAAGTAGAGGCCAATATACTGAAGGGCTCAACGAGCTCAGAAAATAAGGCCAGACTAGCTAAGAAGAAAGCGGCTCGATGGCCAGGCACTTGCAGCCGGAAGTACGGGGGACTGGGTTAGTGATCCTGGAAACACAGCTGCCAGGTGCAACTAGTATGGAACGTTTTATTAAAAATCACCAAGAATTGTTCCGCTTTTGTTCTCATTTATTTATTTTTAAAGACTTTATTTATTTGTCAGAAAGAGAGAGAGAAAGAGCACAAGCACAGAGAGCAGCAGGCAGAGCAGAAAGAGGGAGAAGCAGACTCCCTGCTGAGCAAGGACCCCCCCCCCCCGCCACCGCCCAACACAGGGCTTGATCCCAGGATGCTGGGATCATGACCTGAGCTGAAGGTAGATGCTTACACAACTGAGCCACCCAGGCAACCCCGCTCTGATTTATTTTTATATGTGCCTCTTCTATTTTTAAAATATTTTTTAAAATTGCATTAAAAATTAAAAATTTAAAAATTGCATTAAAATGCAATTTTACAAGTTCACAACTTTTAAAAATGCTACTTTCTGTAATAGCAAAGATAGAATGGGCACAAATGTCCATCCGCAGGGGCCTGGTTCTGTGCCTGTGGGGTGCTCTTTGTAAATGTGCCTGTGCTTCCGCATATGAGCTTCACGGACTGCGATCGGCATAAGCACAGACTCCGTAAAGAGGATTACGCAAGTGACACAGTGTAAGTAGTTCTGTCGAGGGAGGGGAACTAGGGGACTGGGGAAACGTGCAAACGGGAGTAAACGGGAACAATGTCTTTTCCTAATGTAACTTTTTAGTTTTTGGAGTATTGATCTGTATGTATAAATATTAACTATTCAGTATAATGACACAAGAAATTTAAAACTTTTAAAAATTTTTATTTTTTTTTTACAAGATTTTATTTATTTGTCAGAGAAAGAGAGAATACAAGCAAGGGGAGTGGCAGGCAGAGGGAGAGGGAGAAGCAGGCTCCCTGCTGAGAAAGGAGCCCAATGCAGGACTCTGACCCCAGGACCCTGGGATCATGACCTGTGCCAAAGGCAGACACTTAACCAACTGAGCCACCCAGGCGTCCCAAAACATTTTATCTAAGCAAATAGGCAAAGGAAGAAGGAAGCAGCATTTGGTGAATGTCCACTATGGGCTATACATAGTGTTAGACCGGTTGAATAACTTACTGAAAATTCCGTCTAATAATTGGTTGCATTACTAGGATTCAAACTCAGATGTTTATTACTATAAACATAGATGGAGATGTATTTTAAAAATTAAATTTGAAGTAGAGCTTTGAGGATAAATAGGATGACAGCATAACTCCATCTGTAGAACCCACCATTAATAAAATGGAAAAGAAACAAGTTACAGTATAATTTAATGTAGTCACACCCCATTCTCTAAACTCCAAACTAAATAAAACATGGTAAATGACCAGTTTCAGAGGGGTCTTATTAATAACTCCTAAGTAGGAGGGGTGAGGACCAGATGCCTAGGCAGACCACAGAAGAAATGGCAAGAAGGCTACTATTAGGTGCCTGAAAAAAGAATCCCATGGTAAGATCACATGAACATTCTCCATAGTAAAAGGGATGGTAAATCTCCTCATTCTTAAAAGACCAAAATCCAAGGAGTATTCCCCAATGAGCTAGATGTAACACCCAAACCCTTAATACTCAGTAAAATTGTTCTAAGAAAAATATACCTTCCCTGAAGTCACCTGTTCCCTTCTGCCCCAACCTCACCACTATCTCATCCCCTTACCACTCACCACTTCTCTTGGGCTGCTGAAGAACCGAGACGACACTGGGAACCTATGAACACTTATACCTGGCTGTCAGTTCAAGTTTGGTTTCCGCTACAGGGAGAGGTAAATCAAGGAGAATCCACCCACACTACTTCTGAGCAAAAAGAAAGTCTAGATAAAACTCCCCATTCCAAGGCTGAACTCTATACACAAGGTCGCAACACTGTAACTCTCTGCTTAGAGCCCAGAGCACAGACCTGATATACACAAGGTTGCAACACTGTAACTCTCTGCTTAGAGCCCAGAGCACAGACCCAGGGAGGACCCTTTTGGAACCGAGCGCTTACAGAGGACATGTGTCCTTACCGGCTCACTCCCAGGGCAGACCCTGCTGATGCCAGAGGCACGTGGTTGGTCAGCCCTGCCGAGAGCTGAAAGCAAGATGCCGAGAGGAAGAGATCAAAAGATCTGATGACGGATCTTAAGGACACGCACAAGGAAAAACCCTCCTGGTCTCTTTCACTGTGACGTGGGCATTTTCCTCTGGCAGACTCCACCACTAGAATTTTCGGTTGTCGCCTCCTGCCACTCCCAATTATACTTTTGTTGTTCCAAATACCCCTCTGCAGACCCAAGACCAGGGACTCACCAAGTAGCCAAACCTCACAGAACAGAGCAAATACAAGCACTCTTTCCTCTTTTAGTGTTTCCTTCTATTCCTCCAGGACACTGAGGACAACACCAACAAACTAGAGACTGTGGACCAGTTCACCACAGCAGGTATTAAGGTTGTATTCTTCAGATACGACCAACAGAGCGCTGGTAAAATGACCTCACTGTTGTGGCATCAACAGAAATCAGTTGTTAGCTGATCAAAGACATTCACACGTTCTAAGTAATGGTCACTGCTAAGAAAACTGATCATCCACACTATGGCTTAAAGGAGCAAGAAATGGAAGGGTCTCTGATTAAAATGTAATAATGTGCCCCCTGAATTGTACCATTTTTCACACCTACTGTTCCATTCTTGATGCAAGAGCTGTTGCAAACAATACCTAACTGAAATGTAAAAGCAGCATTGTACACACTTGGGATTTTATATCCTTTTGCCTAAAATAGATAGCTTTGTACTGACCTAAATTATAATATAAGCAGAATTATCCTCCCTCAAAAACAAACAAAAATAAAAAAGCCAAAAAAAAAAAAAAAAAGCCCCAAACCCCACAATCTTACAAGGAAGAGAATGAGAATAAAGAGGAAAGTATTTTGAGAATTTCCCTTTTGGTATTTGAGTAAACGGTCTTAGAGAGAAAAAAAAAACCACTATTATCTCAGGAATAAGACAAAACCACTACACTTCAACATTACATTATTAAGTTTAACTTAACAAATGTATTTTTAAAAAATTTTATTTACTTATATGACAGAGAGAGCAGGGGTGTATGAGCACAAGCAGGGGGAGCGGAAGGCAGAGGGAAAAGCAGGGAGCCCGTTGTGAGACTCGATCCCAGGACCTTGGGATCACGATCTGGGCCAAAGGCAGACGCTTAACCAACTGATCCACCCAGGTGCCCTAATACTGACCAATAACCTTTTAATTGATAAATATCAATTGCTGAAGGAATAAGCATAATTATAAGAAATGGCCCTATAGTCAAGGTTAGTGGGACAACTAGCACAGTTTGGCTATGATTCGGTGATCAGTAAGATAGGTATCCTACACCAGGTGCTACCTTTCTGTCAGCTGGAGCTGTCTTCCAGCAGTAAACAGTTATTCTCAGGCTACCCGATCTGTAATTAGTAAATCTTCTTTTATCCACCTTGTACCATATGGGACCTATTTAGAGAATATATATAGGAAACAATTTGCATATACATCTGGACTTTCACCTTCCCGGTAATTATCAGTATAACTAAATAATTAATTGTACGTCCCTCGAGGGCAGAGAAAGTGCTGATTTGTCTCACCCCAAGCAAAGCACTTTGTATAAAATACCTGGCCTACCACAGGCTCTCGTGTGGAACGAACCAGTGAATGTACCAGTGAATGTCCACAAATATACAGGCCTACGTCTGGGCTCCCTTGATCTGGTCTCTGACAGTCCTCCAACTACACACAATCTTTAGTTAAATATAGTTTCAGTCTGAGCCACAAAAAGAACTTCTGGACACCACCACCCCCCCACTCAAATCATGAAACAAAAAACTCTAAGGTATTTGTATTAACTGAAAATCATAGAGAACAGAGAGAAATTAAATCCCAAGGTTATTTAAAAGCCATTTAATGCCATGGTTTCTGCTCAGTCCCTCCCCAAGCAAATGTTTTTTAATAAAGAAGCACATAATCCATTTTATTTATTTTTTTAAAGAATTTATTTATTTATTTGACAGACAGAGATCACAAGTAGGCAGAGTGGCAGGCAGAAGAGAGAGGAGGAAGCAGGCTCCCCACTGGGCAGAGAGCCCAATGCGGAACTCGATCCCAGGACCCTGAGATCATGACCTGAGCTAAAGGCAGAGGCTTAACCCACTGAGCCACCCAGGCGCCCCACATAATCCATTTTACTTGGTAGCCCTTCTCTTTGTTGCAGCTGTGATCTAAAAGAACCACTGACCGATAATGAATGGCCCAAAGGAACACCACACAATGAAGGACAGCACTCAGTCTACTGAAACAGGATTGTCGGTATTCCATGTTTTGTTTTTTAAAGACTTTTATTTTTAAGTAATCTCTACACCCAGTGTGTGGCTTGAACTCACAACCCTCTGGCCAAGAGTCACATGCTCCACTGGAGGCTGCCAGACGCCCTGGATTACCAGTTTTCTAAAGCAAGACATGGCTGGTTCAAATAAGACATTTCCGTTGAGAGCAAGACTTGCTCATTCATTTCGACAGCCTTCAGCATGGTGATACAGGGAAATGGTTCCAGAGTCCGGCTGCCTGGCTTCAAGCCTGGCCCTGCCACTTCACAGCTGTGGGACCTTGGACAAGATGTTGACCTTGGACAAGTGTTCCTGGGTCACCATACACAGAGAGAGATGTGATGATAGCACCTCCTTCCAAGAGCGAGTTCAACGGTCACCGGGTGCCCGAGGGGCATTCTCTGAGCACCGTTTCTCAAAGAGCTTCCTGCGGGTTCTCTCCTTACTTTACTTTCTTCATATGGCTTGACAATCTAAAATGATGATTTTTTTTCTTTAAATACTGTTTTCCTATGACTTCCCCTGTAACAGCAGGAGTGTGTCCGACTTTCTTACCTCTACATCCCTTGTGCCTAGTTAGGAGCCGGGCCCAGAATAAGCACCGAAGAACTCAGTACGTATTTGTGGAGTACAGGGGTGAGTAAGACACAACAGTGACGGCTTCTGCAACCATTCCGTAAGTGTGAGCTGTTATCATCCGGGTGATTAGTGCAGGTAAATAATTCAGGCTTTGGTGTTATCTCTTCTAAGTAATTTTCCTCATTGGGTCTGCAGGTTTTATTTACTATTCACCCAAATCAAAAAAGTACATAACTGCTTGAAAGGAGTTTTCCTTTCTTCCTTCAGCTGTTAGCAGTTGCCTTTCGGAGATTATTTCATTTAAGTTCATCTCGGACATTTAGTGAGCACGACACTAGGAACCGCATTCCACAGATACAGCTTGAAAGACGGTCCAAATTAGCCAAGAGATTTGTATCTTAGCCAAGTGCCTACCTCTAGCCAAGCTACCTACTTAAAGACAGTATTACAAGGAGGGATATGGAGATGTACAGGATGTAACTAGGTTGGGGAAGGTGGGAGTTTGGATCCTGGCCATTTAATGAAAATCCTCACATGGTTCTATGTGGTCCTTCAAATTCCTTTACTCATTATGGCTAAGATTCTACCTTAGCTACTGTTTCTGTTGAAAACAGTAGCACCAAACGGCACAGGCCTAACTTCTCCCAAGTTAGGTGTTTCTGAAATGTAGCCACATGTGTGGAGGTTTACACAGGTCCTGAGCAACTACGGAAAACATATATGAGTGTGTATGTAAATGCATGTTAGTGTAAGATTGTCGCATGTTCTCTCTTAAAAGAACCAGCCTTTATTTTGAGGTCATGTCCTTGTATTCACTTGGTGTCAGTTGTCCTTTTCTTTAAATAATTATGCTGATAGCTCATGGTGAGTTTTCCCCACTTACTCAAAAAACAAAAAGTTAGCAATCTTAAACCATTTCCAAAAGGTTTTTAGATTTATTTATCTATACAAATTTTACCAGTGAAATTCTGAAATCCAGAACATCCAGAAGTAAAAAGAACACAACAGCTGCCTGGCCGAACTCCAAATGCAGAGCACTTGATCTTTTATTCATTAACATGCTGTCTCTTCCTTCACCCAAGCCCAATTTTCATTAACCTCTTGTCTATACTATCCCAGCAGATCTACTCAGACAATATTAAGAAAAAATTTCTGACCGTATGCTTAAGAATGGTACGGAACTTTCCAGAAAATGCTTAAATCTTGTCATGCACTGAAATAAACACTATAATCAAATTGTGCTCACAGCTTTGTTCTTTGTGACTTTTTTTTTTTTTAAACTTTTCACATATCCCAAGTAGAAGCTCAGAACATTTAGTGCATTTATTTGATGAAGTTAACTCTTGTTCCCAAGTCCCCAGTACCTTGCTCTGGAATATTCAGAGCTTTCTCCAACCTTAAAACCTCTGATCCAAGAGCCTCCCCCAAGCTCACCACCACTCACTTGGGCCCCAGCCCCCCTTGGTGTTCCTTATCCAGGTGGTATGCCGGGACCCTCTACTCCCCTACTTCTTGCAAACATCCTTCCTGCCCTGCTTTCCACTCCCTCTTTCATATGTGCTCAGTGAACCCTCCAACCCTCCCCAAGTCCGTTGTGCTCCCATGGCACACCCACCCTGAACAGCACAACATTGTCACACACACACACAAGGGGGCTACTTGACTTCACTTACGTTTTTGGCCTCAAATTTCAAATGAGGACTCAATTTTCTGACAACCCTCCATACCGTGCACTCACCTTACCCTTCTCCAAAACTTCATATGATGCTTTATCCTTGGATCTCATTTTATTTTATTTTTTTAAAAGATTTTATTTATTTACTTGACAGACAGAGATCACAAGTAGGCAGAGAGGCAGACAGAGAGAGAGGGGGAAGCAGGCTCCCTGCTGAGAGCCCGACACGGGGCTCGATCCCAGCACCCTGGGATTATGACCTGAGCTGAAAGCAGAGGCTTTAACCCACTGAGCCACCCAGGTGCCCCTGGATCTCATTTTTAAAAGAGAAAATTCTCAGGTGCCTGGGTCTTTCTGCTCGGTCTTTCTGCTCGGTCTTTCTGCTCAGCGGGGAGCCTGCTTCCCCCTCTTTCTACCTGTTTCTCTGTCTACTTGTGATCTCTCTCTGTCAATAAATAAAATCTTTAAAAATAAATAAATAAATAAATAAAAGACAAGATTCTCTCAGGACCATGGGTCCCCCCCTTCCAGCTACGAGTCTGTTTCTCTGCTCCCCTGCACATAACAAGCTATCACAAGAAGGTCTTGAGGTTGTTCATAAGTTGCTGCACCACTTGTCCATCTTGGCTTCAACCCGTTCCAACCAGACTTGTCTCCATCATCTTGCCGGGACTGGTCTTGTCAAGGCTACCAGTTACCTCCTGTCAAAAAAATCCGCGTGGGCTGTGACACAGCCAGCCCTTTCCTTTATGCTCGCGGCGTCTGCAACACAACGCTCTCCAGATTTTCCTCCCAAGTTATACTTCAGTGTCCTTTGCTCCTTTTTTCTAGAGCACCACGTTGGCATGCACCAGAGCCCTGTCTCCAGCACCCCTTCCTTTTATTCATTTCAAAGAGTCCATTACTGATTTCTCTCAGTCTCCTGTTTTCTCATCCATTAAGGTCTGCTCTAATTTTCATTATGTCTTTCCTTCTATTTTTCTTTCGTTTAAACTGTTCTTTAAGTTGCAAAACTGACCTGAACCCATTTAGTTTTCTTTCTAAAGCTCGCTAATTACTTCTTACCTCCTTCATTTTCTAAGATGTGCAATCAGGATTATAAATTTCATCTTAACTGTACTTTAGCTGAAATTATTCTATATACGTTCAGAGAGGGGAGTATATTAATTCTGTCTGCAGTATAAAATTCAATACGTGTCCATTGAATAAAGTTTATTCTGTCCCATTTTTGTTTGTTCTAATTTTTAAAATTATTATAAATGTTTTTTAAAAACATCTATTCACCAACTTTTTAACATATCATTTTTGGGAGCTTTCTATATTTGAGGGCCGTGTTATTATATACTTACAGATTATTGACTACTGTTCCTTATAAATATTATCTTTGCTGATTTAGGGCACCTACCTTCTTTATGTCTAATAATGTTCTTTATCTTATTGTTCTGATAGTAACATTAATGTAACAGGTTTTTATCACCTTTTTCTTCCTTTAATTGTCATCAAGCTTTAGTCACTTTTAAATAGTTGTATTGAGATTTTATTAGTTTTTACACAAACTGAGAAACCCTTTCTTTTAAACAGGAGAGTGTAATCCTCTTTTATTTATTTTATGATTATTTTACCTAACTTTTGTTCCCCTTCTCTTTCTTCTACTGGATTTAGTCTACTTTAATTTTCCTCCCCACTCCAAGCTAGGATATACTCTATTTCTTTTAAATTTTAAAATGTATAATATGTCTTAAACTTAAAATATAATCCATTTCTCATCCTCCTCCCGAGCAATCAAGACCTCAAAAGTTTCCACTTCAATGTTTCTCCTGCCATTTTCCACATTATTCGTATCTAACACTTCTGTTCATTTTTCTCCCAACATTCTAAATGTAAGCAATCACTCTGTTAGTTCTAAAGTCAGTGTTCACATTTATCAACCTGAAATGTCTTTGCTTGTTCAAATCACTTATATCCAACTCTTTTCTTCTACGTCCTTCTTCCTCACTTATACTTTTTAGTAGTTTAAAAAGCAAGGCTATGTAGGTAGAAAATCCTTGGTCTTTATTTGTCTGAAAATACCTTTTTTGGGTCCTTACTCTTAAAGGTTTGCTTGGTTAAGGAGAGAATTTCAGGCTGAGAGTTATTTTTTGTCACATTGGGTAAAACTGTACTCCATTTTAAATATATTTCTTTTTTATTTGACACAGAGAAAGAAATCACAAGTAGGCAGAAAGGCAGGCAGAGAGAGGGAGGAAGCAGGCTCCCGGCCAAGCAGAGAGCCTGATGCTGGGTCTCGATCCCAGGACCCCTGAGACCATGACCTCAGCTGAAGGCAGAGCCTTAACCCACTGAGCCACCCAGGCGCCGCTTTAATATAGCTCTTATTGCTGATGAGACCTCTACTGTTCATCTAACCATTGTTACTTTGGGGATCAGGTTTTCTTTTTGACTGCTATTCAGATCTTTGTATTTTGAGTTTGCAGTTCCAATGGTTTTTTTTTTTTTAATTAATTCTGGTAGGTATTCAGTGCGATCCAAAGATACATCTCTCTCCAATTCTGCAGAATTCTCAGCTATCACCTTTTCAAAGATTGCCTCTCGAAAGATTTCTGCTGTAACCTCTTTCTGGAATGCCTGTTAAATCTAAGTTGTGCTTTTCATTCTATTCTCCATGTTTTTTGATTGCTCTTTAATCTCAATGTCTCTCTCCCTATGATTCATTCTAAGTAATTGCCTCAGATCCACATTCCACTCCACCGAGCCCATCTTCAGCTTTTAGGTATAACCTGCTGCTTAGCTATTCTACTGAGTTCTCAATTTTGAAGACTATGTATTTCATTTCTAGAGTTTCTATATAACTCCCTAATTAGCTTATTTCTTTGCATTTATTCATTATGATTTTTGTTCCTGCCTTCAAAATTATCTTAAACAAATTTACATTCAAATTGCCCCATTATTTCTATTTCTACTTCTTGGAGTGTTAGTGCTCTGGTTTGTTTGTTTGTTTTTGTTTTGTTTTTTGCTTTCATTAATGCTCCACGAAGATGGTTAGTTTCCTCATGTAGTCTATAAAATTTTATGTGTGTGACAGTCCTATGAGCTACAGATTTTTTAAAAAATATTTTATTTATTTATTTATTTATTTATTTGACAGAGAGAGAAATCACAAGTAAGCAGAGAAAGAGGGGAAAGCAGGCTCCCCGCCGAGCAGAGAGCCCGATGTGGGGCTGGATCCCAGGACTCTGAGATCATGACCTGAGCAGAAGGCAGAGGCTAAACCCACTGAGCCACCCAGGCACCCCTGAGCTACAGATTATGAAAGTAATTCTACTGAGCACTTTTTAATTTGTTTCTACCAGAATCTACTGAAGATATGAAACTACTTTTAAGTTAATTTCTCAGTTTGGGGTTTCCAGTCCCCAAACAGCAGAGTTGCTTGATTTCTTTAAAGTAATCTTTTCCCCTTAAAACTTTAGGCATTAGGTAGATGGCAGCTCCCTCAACCAGGAGTAACGGTTTTTCTGTTTCCTTTGCATGGAGGTATAGCTATCTAGGCTTTGAGCTTCATGTAGGAAGCCCATTTCACCTAGTACGGGTGGTGGTGGTGCCAGATCGCTTGTCCCCATGAGGATGCTGAAGCCTTACTTCACAGTCTCACGACGGATCCAAAACCCTGAGGACAGTCATGCTGTGAGCGGATACTCACCATCGTGGATTTGATTTCTCTTCACTTTTGCCTCCTTTAAAGCTCAGTTACATAGTTAATAAACTTCTAAAAAATTATATTTAAACCCGTATATTTGTTTGTAGCAAGAAGGGAGGAAACATGTCAATTCAGTCCACCGCAGTACTGGTACACCCTCTATTTCTAGCTACTCGTTTCCCCTAAGTGAATTTAAACAGGCGTCTGACTTTCAATATTAGCTATATCATAACTCCCGAACTTTTATCTCCAACTATCACTTTTCCTTGGATTTTATTTTTTTGGATACTTCCTTGGGTTTGAGACATATTTTCTAACAAAAAAACTTATATCCAGAATTTATCTTTATAAACTTCTCCAAACCAAGAGCAAAAAGAGAGCCAACCCAAACTAAAAATAGGCAAAGATATGTACATACAAATCCCAAAAGGTCATATACAAATCTCATAATAAATAAATAAGCATACTAAAAACTGCACATCATTAGTCAGTAGGGAAAAGGAAATCACGAATCGGAATGAGCTACCGCTATATACCCACTGGAATGCCTAAAATAAAAAAGACTGACAACACCAAACGTTGGTGAAAAACAGAACTCTCATACGTTGCTGGTGGGAGTATAAAATTTTACAGCTGCTTTGGAAAATACTTTAGCTTCCTAAAAAGTTAAAAATATGCCTCTGCTATGACCCAACAATTCTACCCCTACATGTTTCCCCCAAACAAATAAAAATATAAGTCTAATAAGACTTGACCAAGAATGTCCATAATAGCTTTATCCCTAATAACACCAAACTGGAAACAACCCAAATGTCTATCAATGGGAAAGTGGATGAACAAATTTTGGTATATCCACAAAAAGAATACTATTCTGCAACAAAAAGTAAGAATTTATTGATATATACGACATGCATGAATTTGAGACAAGATATACTAAAGAAGTAAGAACCATGTGCTACTTGATTCATCTAAAGGAAGTTCTGGAACAGGCAAACATAATCTGTAGTAATAGAAACATGCAGTGCTGAGTATTTGCGGGAGTGTGCTGGTAAGAAAAAGGCAGAAGTGAATTTCTGGGGATAATAATGTAAATACTCTTTATCTCTACTGGGGATGATACATACTTTTATCAAAACACACTGGACTGTACTAAAAAAAGTGTGCATTTCTCTGTAGCTAAATTTTACCTCAATCTGAAACAACTACCCCCCAACCTTTTACTTCACTGTAACTTAGAAGTCTGGTTTTCATGTGACTGTTACATGATAACCACATCACAATGATCAGTACGAATATACACATCCTATTGTTCTAAATATTCATGTAATAAAATTATAGATTTTTAGTCATTTTTTAGGAGGGAGGAGACTATATTCAGAATCATTTCATTTGCTAAAGTTACTGTTTTGAACACTGTCCAAAAATGTAGAGAAAAAAAACCTCCAATGTTCTAGTCAAACAAATTGTACAATATTACTTCCGCGCAAGAGTAGTTATTAAAAGCTGCAACCTTCTAAACGCACATCACCAGTTAACATTCTGGTCAAAAAGAGCTCAAATCATCAGAAGCCAGGAATATCCCTGTCATGTGTTGGTCACACACTGAGTCACACGTTAACCCTAGCAAAGCTGTTGTGTTGTACAACTCTGGGGTGCACCTTATGCGTCCTAATTCATGTGAATGGTGCTCTTGGACTTGAACACAGACACACTTAGTGGCCCTGATCTCAGCTATTCCAAATGAGTGATAAACTGAGGCAGTAATTGACACGAGTATACATAAGCAACAAAGCTCAGTTTGAAAAGTCAAATTACCCACGGTCAGCATGGATAATAACGTCTCTGTGCTCCACATAACTGGTGGTTTGGTACTGTCAGCTTAGCTGACCTGCAACCTTTTCCCCAAATTCTCTTCCCAATACGGTTCTGAGTTACTGGCCGTGAGGAATTTGTGCAAGATTTGGAAAGAAGAAATGTTCGGCTCCACCAAGTCTAGGTCAGGTGCTTTTCGAGCTCCCACTATGACTCAAAGCAAAATACAGTCACAGTCCCTCAAACAATTCCCAGCTTTGAGTTAGTTCAAAGGCCCAGAGACCCTTGAATGAAGGGTCTTTGAAAAAAGACAATCTTAGTTACCCCCAAATGCATAGGTAAATCCTCCCCCTAACTCTCCCCCAGAGGGAACCGCGGTGATCTACTAGAGTGACTACGCACTGGAGGATGTGGGAAGCAAACCCATACTGTCTCCAAACTAACAATAATTCCTCGAGACCCAGAACTTTACCGTGTTAAACTAGTCAGAGAAGGAGCTTAAGGAAATCAGATGATCGATGAAATTTTGGACTGGGCCCATTTCACAGTGGGACCAGTGGGCCCCCCAAATCCATCCTGTGGTGACTGCCTCAGTTCTGGAATACACAGTTGGAATACTCAGCACCTGCTAGAACCTAAACTCTGGTTCCCCAGCCTATGCATGAATGTAAGGGCTAAAATCCCAGGAAAGGGCAGGTGGGTGAAAAAGATCAGAACTACACGGTCTTAGCAAAACAGTAAACCAAAAGCAATCCTGCGTCGTGAAGGGCCCGCAGAGATGAGCGCCCCCATAAAGACGCAGTGATGCCAATTTCCACATTTCCATTCAACTGTCTCTCTGGCCTGTGCAGAAGACAGACAAATCTCAGCAACTGACAGTAAATTATCAAAACTTAATCAGCTGGTAATTCCAATTATAACTGCTACTCTAGATGTGGGTTCTTTGCTGGGTCAAATCAATGAAACCCTGGCACCTGGTATGCACTCAGTCACTTTTCTCTCCACTTGTTAGTAAAGACTATTTGAAGCAGTTCGTGGCCTCACCCTACGCCGCTGCAGGGTGCTTCACACTTGTAGCCCACGGCATCATCTGGTCCAGGGCTTCTCATCTCAGCACCACAGACATCTGGGGCCAGATAAGCTCTTGCTGCAGGGGGCCGTTTTGTGCATGTGTTTAACAGCCCCCCACGCCTCTACACACCAGATGCCTGCCCCCGAACGGTGATACAAAAAAATGTCTCCATATATTGCGGAATGTTCTCTGGGACGCAACAGTGACCCCAGTTGAGAACCAGTGACCTAGTGTGCCGGGACTTTCATCACCTTTCCTTCCACAGGACATCACACTGGTCCATTATGTTGATAATATTATGCTGCCTGGATCAGCTAAGCAGGAAGTTAACAACCACTCAAGACACCTTGATAAGATACGTGTACGCCAAAGGGTAGGCAATAAACCCCACAACAATTCAGGGATCTGCCTCCTCAGTGAAGTTCCTGGGAATCTAATGGCCTGGGAGCTGTTGCGGTATCTCTCCCAGAGTGAAGAACAAATTGCAGCACCTGGTCCCTCTAACCCTTAGAAAAAGAGGCACCATGGATATGAATTTTGGAAGTAAAATATACATCATTACCAGTACAGATAAACTGACAGCTTGCCAGTTTGTTAATAGGGCCCAGAAAAATAGGCTGTGTAACAGGTTGAGGGCCATCAATAAGCTACTCTACCCCTGGAACCCAGAAAGCTCACTGTGGCTTGAGGACTGGGGTACAGAGAAATCATGTACTGAGTCTTTGGTGCCCCCCCCACCAATGTGAATCACAAGGCAAACTTTCAACATTTTGGAGCAAAACTATGCCACCCTCCGTAGATAACCATTCTCTCTGGGGGAACCTTCTGGCTTGCCATGGGTAGTCAGGAGAGACTGAACAGCTGACCACAGGTCAACTGTCACAGGCCAACATTACTCAACGTGAGCTTCTCATTAAGACCTAGGTGTCGTCTGATTCATGAAGTCAATGAAACCTGGGCTGGCACAGCAACATTCCATCATCTAAAAGAAGTGACGTCATATATCAGAGAGGCTTGAGCAAGTCCTGAAGGTACAAGACCAGCTGCACGTGCCAGTGGCGGAGCTGCCCTTGACCCCCACTCCTGCTACGTTGCTTATGTTGTCTACACCCACATCTGTGGACTCCTGAGGAGACCTGCTGGTAAACATCATAAAAACTTGCAGTCTAGTTTCCAGCTGGTTCTGCATGATCCGCAGGCGGCGCGCAGGAGCCGACCGTGGCAGCACCACAGCCCCACTCTGGGCGGCACGGAAGGAACAGTGGCCAAGAGAAAATCGCTCAGGGGGCAGAACTTCAAGTAGGGCACCTGGTTGTTTATTCTGCCTTGCAAAGAGAGTGTAAAGTAGGGATCTACAGAGATCCACAGACTGTGCTAATGGCTTGGCTGAATGATCAAGGACTGAGAAGGAACAGGATCTGAAAATCAATGACAAGGAAAAAGAATGTGACTAGGTCTCCCCGAATGAGCATGGCATGTGGAGACAGCTGTGCCCCGTGTGAATCCTCACCAGATATGACTCATGGTGAAGACATCAGCCTCTTTCTCCAGCCACCCATCTTCCTAGCAGCACGGCCTAACACTCACCACGGCCAATCTGCCAACGGCAGAGAATAACACTGAACTCCCCCAACGACACCACCATTGCCAGGAGGTGGGGAGAAGTTAGCCAGTTATCTACCTGGTGGCAGGCTGATTAAACGAGACTACTTTCATCACAGACGGGGCCGCGTTTTTGATCTCACTAGAATAAACACTTGCTGCAGATAGGAACACACCTTCCTTATTCATAACACTTACGGCAAAACCACCCTGGATAGACTTAGAGCATAGGCTTCCGCCACCATGACATTCCACACGTGCTGCTTCTAAGCAAGGAACCACTCTCGTAGGAAATGAAGCACGGCAATGGGCTCATGCCCGAAGAATTCACTGTTCCTATTGTATCCCCGCCACCCCGAAGCAGCTGGCTTGAGAAACCAGTGGAATGGCCTTTTAAAGATTCTGTTGTGATGCCGGCTGGGTGACAAAAGCTTGCAGAGCTGGGGTAGCATTTTCCGGGATGCTGTACATACTCTGGATGGGTGATAATACATAGGACGAGTTCTCCCACAGCCGGGATTCACAGGCCCAGGAGTCAAGAGATAGAAATTGGAGTAGCTCCTCTCCCTGTCACCCTTAGTGACCCATCAGAAAATATTTTTCTTTCTAGTCTCTGCAACTTTGTATGCTGCTAGCATAGAAGTCTTAGAACCTACCACGGGACTGTTTGCAGCAGGTGTCACAGCAATGGTCCATTGCATTGCAAGCTGAGACTGCTTCACGGCAGTGGATCAGTAGTCAAAGAAGAGGGTTATCATACTGGCTAGGGTGAATGATCCTGATGATCAAGGGGAAATTGCGTTGCTGTTACATAATGGCTTAAGAAGAACAAGTTTAAACACAGGAGAGCCTCTGGCGCACCTCTTCTTACTCCCTTGTCCTGAGACAGGTCCATGGACAATTATAATAACCCAAAAGAGGCATGATTTCTGATGTCCCAGACTCTTCAGGAATCAAGTTTGGGGTTACCTCCTCAGGCAAGGAATTATAATCACTCAGGTGACTGCTGAGGGCAAAGAGAACATGCAATTAGGGCACCTGGGTGGTTCAGTGGGTTAAAGCCCCTGCTTTGGGCTCAGATCATGATCCCAGGGTCCTAGGATCGAGCCCCACATCCAGCAGGGAGCCTGCTTCCCCCCCACCCCCGCCTGCCTCTCCGCCTACTTGTGATCTCTGTCAAATAAATAAATAAAATCTTAAAAAAAAAGAGAGAGAGAACATGGAATTAGAAGAAGGTAATTAAAAATACCATCTGTAACCACATGACAAGTTGCAGAAACAAGGACTGTAATATTTAGGAGTATCTCTTATTGGGTATGAATATATTTGTGCATAAATTAGCCAATTCTTTCTTTCTTTTAATGCTCTTTCCCCCACTTCCATGTCACCTAATATTAAAGTGTTAATATCAGCTAACTTTGTATTTCAATACTAAGGTTACAAGGTATAAAAAGAAGAGTGTGATTCAGAAGATAAAGGGACTTCATGTCTTCTTTTGAGGAGAGGGTTAACATATTTTTGGTATACCTAGGATGGATGCATCATATTAGGCAAAAGCATAATTTTGCTCTTATCTTCATTTGGAAGTTAACTGTGGTTAAAAGAAGTGCGGCCAAATCCTAGACTTCTTTTAGGGCAAGGTGACATGGAGTGGTCTGTGATGACTTCCGATATGTAAGTTTAGAATTATATTTCTCAAAAGTCCTTTCCCTCTAAGGTCCTGGGTTAATACTGGACACAAGAGAAACGTGCCAGAGACCTGGAAGGCAGAACTAAAACTGTGGCCACTGATATGCTCTGAAGGTCAGTGCCGAGCCTGGCACAGCTGCAGCTCCCGCTGGTAGAGACGATCTGTTGGCACGTCTCGTGAGCATGGAGCGGCAGTCAGGCTTCACAGCTCTCCAGCTCCCGCTGGAGCACCTGCCTGGGCTGCCGGGGATCCCAGTCCAGGTGCTCCGGCAACTCTGTGATGAAGGGCATCCGCTTATCCTGCAGGTCACCATGTCAGAGCTTGGAAAAGCAGTGAGTGAGAGAAACGAGTTCCCCTTCGCCCTCACGGGGCTCCGCTGAGTCCTGTTCTCTCCCACTTCGTGTTCATCGTCCTTTCTGACTGATGGTGCTGTGGATTTCAGCCTCTTAATACCAGACTCCAAAGCAGCAACCATATACAGAATACTAAACCACTGCATAACTTTAATCCCATGGTTAAAGCCTTAATCTATACGACTCACACAATTCTGCTTCCCCAGTTGAACCCAGATACGATAACAGAGGTAACACTGCAATGTTTTCTTTTAAAAAGTACATGAACATGGGGCTGTATTTCTAATTTGACTGTTACGGAAACTTGACTAAGGTGAAATTAAGTCCCTTGAGTAAAAAAAAAAATCTATCAAGTATTATTTTCAGAAAGATGAAGAGAAATGTATTTCCTTAAAGGAAAAGGAGGACAAATACAGAATTAGAAGAACTTCATAAATCCACCAAAACCTTGCTCATCAAGCTATTTTCTGTAACTTCTAAGGGGCAAAAATATAAGCACGATGATTCAGAAAAGACAAAAGAAGACACTATATTCTGGCATACACAGTGGCATTATCAAAATTATCTCCAACACATAAATGCCTGATTTAAGACTTGCCTTTATATTTGGGTTCAGTAAATTCAAAGCAGTCTCGAGAGAGAGATTCCATTAGCATGTTTACAGCAGTAATCAATCCAAGTATATTTGTTCTCAGCCTGAAGAATGAATGTAGTGACATGAAGAAAATGGTGAACATGTGAAAACGGGAACCCCCAAGAACGTCAGTTTGGTTGCGCATTTTAAGATCATGAGGTAGGAAAAAGAACATGGTCCCAAAAGCAAATGTCAATTTCCTCAGCACCCTGGTTTTGATTCTTTGTCTCCTTGGTACCATCACCGAACACCGGCTATTGCAAAGGATGTCATATACACCTGATAACTGAAAACCAACAACCTACCCAACCAGGGATGGAGTATTCTCATCTCACAGGTAAGGAGGTGTGCCTAATGTCATTTACCTTATAAATGACTAACCTGAGAATAAATCAACCCCAGGGATGTCCTGTCTGCAAGCTGGTGCTCTTAAACCTTACACAACCTTAGAGGTTGTCTGTTCCCACTGAGAACACTGATGTCAACACACACCTATCCTCTTCTGTACCCTGCTCTGAGACCTTGTTCACCGAGTCATCCGCAGAAAATCTGGCTTCCCACTTGGCTTTCTTACATGAATATAAGCATTCCAGCAAACTAGGAAGTTATACTTCACACTGTAAATTTATGATTTTAATAATTTTTTGGTATAAAAAGGAATACAAATCTATGATTTAAAATACAGAAATTTTAAAAAATTAAAATCACATATACTCCAGTAGCATGAAGTTTTACTTCCTTTACCTAAATGTACCACCACCACTACTACTACTACGGCTACTAACAATGAAAGCAGGAGCAGTTGGCACTTCCTCACCTTCTACTAGGTGCCAGGCACTGGTCTAAGGGCATTAGATGTGTTCAATCATTTAAACCTCACAACAACCCCAAAAGTAGGTACTGTTGTTATTACATTTTACAGATAAAAATCCCAAGGAATAAAGAAAATAAGTGGCTTCCCAAGATCACAGGGCTCATAAATGGCAGAGCTATGACTTGAACCCACATAGTCTAACTTCAGAGTGCGTACTCATAACCTAGAAGTTCCCCCGCCTTTACATCTGAACTGGAGATACAGAGGACAATCACTCCACTTCAGGAGGCAGACAAGGAGCCACAGGCCTTGTTTTATTTCTAGAGCCACTCCTTCCTGAGATAGTCCCCTACCCCACTCCCCTACCCCCATCCCCGCTGCAAAAAACCCCCTCTGGGAGGTCTTTCACTACTGCTTGCCAGAAGATATTATGAGCTAACACAACTGAGTCCCCAGGGGATAAAAAGAAAACATCTGCTTAAATTATATCTAAAAATACGGTATTAAATTCTTTCAGAAACTTCCTAGTTCTTTCACTCCCACGAGTACAAAAACCTAACAGTAAACTCATGCCAGAAATTACAATGGATGTTTGTTCTTTAAATCATTAGATTAGATTTAATTTAACACTCTAGTAGTCAAAGCTTTATTCTGAGACTTAGGTTTTGATATATTTAGTAAATCTAACAAAATCCAGTAATTTTCCCCTAACATAAGCTAATAATCATATCAACTTAAATGTCAATACACTTTCTGCACCAATTTTTTAAAGTACAATAAAAATTTAACCGATGACTTTAAGTTATGAACATGAATGCTAGGGGTGAAAGGAAATATCTCTGCAAAACACCTCAGACCTTCATACAACAATGACCAGAATGTAAAAAGCAAATACAGTGTCTACACAGCAGCCCCTCAGATTCTTAAAGTACTTCAAAATTTTCCAGAGAATGGGTGAATCTTAATTGTATATATTTACTAAACACCTATCAAGCAGCTGCTATGTGCACAGCACCACGCTAAAGTACTTTAAGAGGGAGGAACGTAGTTTACTGACATATCCTTGCTGTTTTTTACATAACACCAGCCAGCAGTTCTGAAAACTTCTGAAAGTCAATTATATGCCAGACGCTGCAGCTGAATGGCTCTGGGAATCAGTACCCTGGTGCCTGGTCTCAAGCAGTTTGCAGCGTGGTGTGTGGGACAGGTTTAATGGAATCACAGCACGGTTTGAAAGTACTGTCACAAAGCACATGTGAGATAGAACCAGAAACACGATAAATAATTCCCTTGTGGCAGAACAGAGAACACAGTCTCCTTCCCAACATACTCTTCCCTCCCCTTGATTTCTCTCCTTGCTGGGGAGGAAAGGAAAAGAGAAAGGCAGACGTGATCAACCACCCCACCTGGTATCAACCTTCTCTCCTCAAGACTTCCCTCCTTAGCCTGTTCTTTGGGCGCTCATGTTTCAGAATTTACTGGACAGATCCTTCCTTATTTCTCCAGGTTTATACACAAGTGGCCACTGGTACATAACTTAATTCCCTCGAGTTTTTGTTGCTTAAGTAGAAATCAGAAAGAATTTAGCGTGGCCGGAAGACTCAGTTGCGTGACTTAGTAGTGCGTTCAGATAATAAATCATCTCTGTAGAAAACAGCATAACCGGTTTATAGACAGACACCAAAATGAAATGTACCAGTAAGCACCAGAAGAAACAGAGAGAGGTTAAGCAACTTACCAAGATAAACCAGCTGAATAATCGTCCCCCCTCAGGTCAACTGCAGTCCTCCCGTCTATCAAAATCACAGAGAGGACACCATGAAAGAAGGATGAATCACCAACGCCAGCCTCTGCTAAGAAATCCCTGTCCTAGTCTCTTTATGGCACACTATCCTTCTGCACTAGGTCTGAGAGGTTCTGCTTTCTGGTCTACTAATACGGTTACTGTGGGCTTCTCTCCCCTCACTCCCAGTACATCCTCTCCCAGTAAAATGTGTTTGGGATTTCGTGATGAAACATGAATCTTTCCTTAATCTTTCTTAAAAAGAAATAATTATTCTGACATTCTAAATGGTAAGAAAGGCTTTATTCAAGATTATTGCATCAGGGTATTGTGATAGGGGAGAGAGATCAGCTCTGAATACAGTAAAGACAGCTGGGATTCAGAGTTGAGGTGAGTGGATGGACAATTACCAAGATGAGACCTGAGGGTCAGGGGACTCCTGCTAAACTGGCCTAAGAGGGTGCCTCGCTGGGGATTCCCACTTAACAGACTTAGCGGAATTCCTTGCTAAGCTGGAGCCGTGCAGGCCCTGGAAGGACAGGGCAGAGATGAAGGCCAAAGTCAAACCTACTTGAGAACAAGGCTCAGAGGGGCTGACCTGAAGTCTGGTTCAAGGAGAGAGTTCTTTGTCACTGGCACGGGCATCGCCCCCTCACTAAACCCTTCTCCAGTATACCAAAACAAGTGTTCAAAACACCAGATTCAAAGTTCTTGTGTGGATCTTGAGAATACAGGTCACAACATTTATTTTAAAAAAACTTTTGTTTAAAGATTTTAATTTTAAGTGATCGCCATACCCAATGCAGGGCTTGAACTCACAATCTCAAGATCAAGAGTCACATATTCCACCAAGAGCCAGCAAGGTGCCCGAGGCCACTAAACTGAAAAACCAGTACGTTTCTAAAACACTTCAGCATACACAGAATACAAATCTAATCACGTCGGCCCTTTACTTAAGTCACCCAAGGGCTACCGGTGCCCCAGGAGCAGGTCTTGCTGAGACTCGCGGAGCCCTGCCCGGTCTCCAGTCCACGGCCGGCCCTCTCCCTGACCGCTCCTCCCAGCCCCACGCTCAGGGCCCTGCACACAACGCTCCTTCAGCCCAGTTGTCTCTTCTTTCCACAGAGCCACCTGGCAAAGCAGTTCTTGCCTTTCAAGCCTTAGTTCAAAGGCCGTGAACCTTTCTTGTGCGCCCCCCCTCCCCCTTCCTTCTTTATCCAGTGTCCTGCTCACTCGGAGGACAAGAACTGTAACTTCCTACTGCACTTGCCTGTCTCCGTCTATCTCCCGGTCAGGCTCTGAGTCCCTCCAGGGCAGGAACAGGTTTCATTTGCCTTTGTATCCCTTTGGTCTCCAGTTGAGATGAAAACAAATAGGAAAGGAAATAGAAGCAAACCCTCCTTGGAAACTGCGAAAGTAGCACTGTGGACCCCCAGTGAAAGGCAGGCCTGCCTTAAAGATTCAAAAGAAACCTATTACCATACCCTTTACAGACAGCTCATTCAAACTTTGGACTGTGGCTCAGCTTCTGATTTGTTGACAACCTGAACTAAATGGATACAGTGGTCAAACAGTATTAAAAATACTTTCTCAGAATGGGCACCACATGGTGAACTCTGCTGCCACCACTTTCCCAATATGGTTCACCATATAAAGCTGGGAGAAGGAAGAACGTGAAATTCCTCACTACTTCCTTCCTCAACCTTAGACCCACAAATGCCACACACTGTGCCTTATTACCCCTGAGACAGACAATTCCCTGTTGTTTTCTACCGCTGCCATCATCCACCGAAAGGACTGATTCGTCACTTCTCCCACACCACGTTCTAGAACATAACGGGCAAATTTATTATAATGCAATCATGATCATCATCACATAAATCAGTGTTGTTTTTTTTTTTACAAAGCCTAGTCAGTAAATATCAACATCAGAATAATGGAGAGGTTTAAGAAGAGAGATTTCTGGATCTCACCGTAGAGAAACTGTGTATGAACAGAGTGCAACAGAGCAGGGCTTAGGGAGTATGAATGTGAAGTGATCTCTCAAGCTGGCTCATAAAGTCATTTGAGAATAAGTGAATAAACTAGACCTTGATTTATTAAATTGTTGAGTGCCAAAATTATGCCAAAAACTATGGGAGGAAATACAAGATATACATAAATAATATTGGAGGTAGTCTCTGGCCTCAAAGTATTTTCAATTTAGGAAGAAAAAGTTGACTCAGAGAATTCTAGAACAATGCTAGACTCTATTGTATAGAGTAGTCTCCAGGGGCGCCTGGGTGGCTCAGTGGGTTAAAGCCTCTGCCTTCAGCTCAGGTCATGATCCCAGGGTCCTGGGATCGAGCCCCACATCAGGCTTTCTGCTCAGCAGGAAGATTGCTTTCCCCCACATCTCTGCCTGCCTCTCTGCCTACTTGTGATCTCTCTCTCTCTCTCCCTCTGTCAAATAAATAAATAAATAATCTTAAAAAAAAGAATAGGATCCAAACTTTAGATCAAGTACCCTATCACTGAAAGTTTTAAGTATGGGTATAATAATACTGACTTAAATTATATATGTATTATATTAAAACACATGATACCAAAAAGATAAAATTTTTGGAAACATATTACATTTCAATGGTACAAACTTTTCAGTGATTAAACATTGTGCCATATTAATATATTTCTTGATTTTTTAATATCTTAGCTTAACAATTTGTGACACTGGGATCTGAAGGGCTGACTACAAATTCAGTTTATGTTGACACTTGACTTCAAGGACTGTATTCATATGTCCATCCACCCACCATGTATACAAAAAGTTTTTTATGAAAATCATGCTAGGGAGTACCTTCCTGAGGATAATCTGTAATTTTTGAAAACATCATCTTAATAACTTTAACAAATGGTTTCCAAAATCTACTAAGATTTTTGATCTAGAAAATTTATAAACAAGTTAGAAAGTTGTCCATATTTTTAAGTGCAGATGAGAAACTGAGAAATGACATGTAATTTAGGGTAGTAAAATCACTTAAGTATGGATACTTCTGAACACCCATTTCCAAAACGTTTATTCCAATCTTTCTGTTGACTAGCATGCAAGGTAATATGAAGGGTTTTCCAAGATAAAACATACTTTAAAGTGTACTGTTGGGCTTGAAGAGAAAATACAAGGGAAAAATAAGTAAGCATTAAAAAAACTCCAGCTGAAAGCAACTACAAAACCCAGCACTGCCCTGGGGTCCAAATATTAACCCGTGGACTCACTACAAGGTTAGAGAATGTAAAACTCCTTCATTGACCTGGAACTCCTTTAGGATACTAGAATGTCGCATGTCAGGGGATCCTGGCTAGCTCAGTCAGGAAAGTATGCAACTCTTGATCTTGGGGTTGTAAGTTTGAGCTCCATAGGGGGAGTAATTACTTAAAAATAAGTCTTTAAAAAAAAGTCCCAGGTCAGTAGCAAAAACAAAGCCTCTCTAGAGGAAGTCATCCTCAATTCAGAGCCCCAAGTTTCACACAGATAAAAATCAGGCAAATATGAGTTCATCCCCAAAGAACAGCAAATACAGAAACAAAGAAGCCACAATAGATGAGAATCAACAGATACAAACACTAAAGCTAAAGCCCCAGGGACTTCATATAATGGAATTTCCAGACATAGGAAGTAAATAACTATATGTCAAATGTTTAAGGAAATGAAGGTGAAGTCACAAAAATAAACAAAAACCAAGAGACTATAAAATAGACCAGACTGGTTTGAGAGAAAGAACTTACAACTTTTAGAAATAAAAAAATGAAATGAAAAAATTCAACAATGTTAAAAGAGAAGAGTGTAGCATGCATCTAGTACACTGCTAGTTTCTGTCCATCTCAACACAGGGTGCTGGATGGGAACCAGCATTCACTAGGTGCTGGGGTATGCTGAGAACAAAGCCAGCTAAGTGTGCTGCTCCTTCAGAGGAACCACAGTACACCAGACAGACACCAGAGGGAGCAAGAGATTACAGCTCCTTAAGAAAGAAAGAAAGAAAGAAAGAAAGAAAGAAAGAAAGAAAGAAAAGGAAATCCCTCTATTCAGGTATCTACATGAGCATGTCCAGAAAAGACATATCCACAAAAAAGGTTTGAGGACGTGAGAATCTCCAGCTGGACTGAGTGGTCACCATCTCTCCATGTATGAAGACAGCCTAGAAAGACTGGGAGAGGTAACCTTTTTTTTTTTTTTTTTTTTAAATGTGTGGATACCAACAAAGAGTTATAAGGAATACAAAGGAACAGGGGGAATGGCCAATATAGGGAAGACAATACATCTCTAAAACCAACCCTAAAGAAGAGAGGTATCTGTATTACCTGGCAAAGAATTCAAAATGACTGAAATAAAGATGCTCAATGACGTCATGAAATGATACATGAGCAAAATGAGGATTTCAGCAAAGAAACCAAAAATACAAAAAACAACCAAACAGAAATTTTGGAGTTCAATTTAAGAAGGCAGTAATTCATTAGGGAGCTTCAAGGAAAGGCTTGATCAAACAGAAGAAAGAATGAACAAATGTTAACATTTGTTTAAAGCTATCCAGTCAAAGGAAAAACAAAAACAACAACAACAAAGAAAGAAAGAAAGAAAGAAAAAGAGTGAAGAAAGCCTAAGAAAGAAAGAAAGAAAGAAGAAAAAGTGTAAAGAAAGCCTAAGGGAATTACAGGATACCACCAAAAAACCAATATATGCATTATGGGAGTCTCAGGGGAAAAAAAAGAGAAAGGGACAGAAAGTTTGTTTGTTTGTTTTTTAAATGAAAAGTTCCCAAATATGAGGAAGGAAATGGACATCCAGATTTCCAGATTCAAGAAACCCAAGAGAAGTTAAATAGGATGAATCCAAAACAGGATGAACTCAAAAAAGTCTGTACCCAAATACGTATTCAAATAGTCAAAGGTCAAAGACAGAGAATTTTGAAAGCTGCAAATACACAATTTGTCATGTACAAATGAACCCTCATAAACTTTTTAGCAGATTTCTCAGCAGAAAACCTGTAGACCAGGAAGAATGCAAATATTCATTAGCCTAGAAAGACTGGGAGAGGTAACCTTGGGGACGGACTTGCCAGTTAAGAACACTATACCCAGCAAAACTGTCCTTCAAAAATGAATAAAAGCTTTTACAGATAGACAAAAGCTGAGAGAGTTCTTCACCACTAGACCTGCCTTATAAGAAATGCTTAAGGGAGTCATTCAAGTTGAACAAAAAGACACTAAACAGTCACAGGCAAGCACACAAAAATATAAATTTCACTGGTAATGGGAAATACACGCACAAACACGGGATACTATAATAATGCAACAATGCTGTGCAAATCATTTTAATTCTGGCATAAGTTAAAAAACAAAAATATTTACAAAACTATAACTATAAAATGTTAACGGATATACAACACAAATGTAATCTGTGACAACAAGATAATGTGTAAGGAAGGAAAAAGTTAAAGCAGATTTTTTGTATGAGATTAAAGTTAAGATGCTATCAGCTTAAAACAGGTTGTTGTAAGTGTGGAATGTTCTATGTAAGTCCCATAGTAACCACAAAGAAAATACCTAGAGAAGATACACAAAAGAAAATGAAAAAGAAATCAAAGTACGTCACTATAAAAAAAAAATCAACAAGACACTTAGACAGCAAGAGATATTAAGAAAGACAAAAGAGGGGCGCCTGGGTGGCTCAGTGGGTTAAAGCCTCTGCCTTCGGCTCAGGTCATGATCCCAGAGTCCTGGGATCGAGCCCCACATCAGGCTCTCTGCTCGGCAGGGAGCCTGCTTCCTCCTCTCTCTCTCTGCCTGCCTCTCTGCCTACTTGTGATCTCTGTCTGTCAAATAAATAAATAAATAAAAATCTTTAAAAAAAAAAAAAAGAAAAAAGAAAGACAAAAGAGGGGCGCCAGGGTTGCTCACTTGTTAGGCGTCTGTCTTCAGCTCAGGTCATGATCTCTGGGTCCTGGGATCAAGCCCCACATCGGGCTCCCTGATCAGCGGGAAGCCTGCTTCTCCCTCTCCCACTCCC
The DNA here is from genome assembly GCF_020171115.1 of Neogale vison. Lineage (NCBI taxonomy): Eukaryota > Metazoa > Chordata > Mammalia > Carnivora > Mustelidae > Neogale > Neogale vison. Next base: position 11,612,211 of record NC_058100.1, read on the forward strand.
CCTGCTTGTGTTTCCTCTCTTGCTGTCTCTCTCCCTCTCTGAGTCAAATAAATAAATAAAATCTTCAAAAAAAAAAAAAAAAAGACAAAAGAACAAAAGGGGACCATTATATAATGATAAAAAGGTCAATTGACCAGGAAAATATAACATTTAAAAATATTTAAAGACCCAAATCAGAGCACTTAAAATATATAAAGCAAACAATGACAGAATGGAAGGGAGAAATAGAGAGCAACACAGTTACAGTAGAAAATTTCACCACCCCATTTTCAATAGTGGGTAGAACATCCAGACAGTTAGCAAGAAGAAAACTGAAGACCTGAATAACACTATAGACTAAATGTTCCTAACAGACATATTTAGAACATTTCACTGAAGAGCAATAGAACACATTTTTATCAAAGGTACATAGATATTCTCCAGGATAGGGCGCATGTTAGGTCATAAAACAAATCTTACAAATTTAATAATGCTGAGATCATAAGAAGTATCTTATCCAAATTAATGGTATACAACCAGAAATCAGAAAACTGGAAGACATGTGAAAATTAAGGAACACATTCTCGAATAACCACTGCATCAGGAAGAAATCAAAACAGAAATTAGAAAATATCTTGAGACAAATGAAAACAATATACAGTCCTCTTTCCTTGGGCAGTGGCAGCAGATTGTGCAGACATGGCCAAAATTAAGGCCACCTTTGCATCATGAAGACAGAGGAGCTGCTTAAACAGCTGGAAGACCTGAAGGTGGAGCTGTGGCATCCGTGCGTCGCCAAAGCAAAAGGCAGCATGGCTTCCAAGCTGTCCAAGATTTGAGCTATTCACAAATCCACTGTCCATGTTCTGTTATCAACCAGACTCAGAAAGAGAACCTCAGGAAATTTTACAAGGGTAAGAAGTACAAGCCCCTGGATCTGTGGCCCAAAAAGACATGTGCCATGTACCTCTGGCTGAACAAGGAAGATGAAAACCTGAAGACCAAGAGGCAGCAGTGGAAGGAGTGGCTATACCCCCTGCGGTAGTACCCAGTTAAGCCCCGAGAAGCAGCATCAGTAACACACTTGCACACACACACGCACTGTGGTGGGGGGGTAGAAAGAAAAGAAAATATATCAAAACTTACAGGATGCAGCAAAAGCAGTACTAAGTGAGAAGTTCACAGTAATAAAAACTTACCTTAAAAAAAAAAAAACCCTCTCCCAAAATCCTCCTTAAGGAACTAGAAAAAAGAAAAACCTAAGCCTAAAATTAGCAGAAGGAAATTATAATAAAGATTACAGTCGTAAAAAATGGAGAAGAGAAAAATAGAAAAAATTCAACAAAGAGTTGGTTTTTGAAAAAAATCAACAAGTGAAAAAAATCTCTAGCTAGACTAAAAAAGAAAGAAGAACCAAATTAAGATCAGACATAAAAGAGGAAACATTAGAACTGATGCCATAGAATTAGAAAGGATAGTTAAGAGACTACCTTATGTAATGATATGTGAACAAATTGGCATATTGGCACCTAGAAGAAATGGAGAAATTCCCATGAACATACAACCTACCAAGACTGAACAGTGAAGAAAAAGGAAATCTGAACAGATGTAGCAAGGAGATTGAATCAGTAATCAAAAACCTTCCAACAAAGAAAAGCCCAGGACCAGATGTCTTTTGGATATATTCTACCAAACATTTAAAGAAGAATGGGGTGCCTGGGTGGTGCAGCCGGTTAAGTATCTTCTTCAGGTCAGGTTATGATCCTGGGTCCTAGGACCATCCCTCCCTGCTCAAAGGGGATCCTGCTTCTCCCTGTACCTCTGCAGCTCCCTCTGCTTGTGCTCCCTCTCTTTCTCTCTCTTTCAAATAAATAAATCTTTAAAAAAAAAAAAGAATAAACACCAATCCTTCTAAGACTTTTCCAAAAATTGGAGAAAGGAAAACTAATTTTAGGCCAGCATTACTGAAATACCAAAACCAGAAACAGACACTATAAGAAAACCACAGCCAATAACCTTGATGAATATATGCAAAAATCCTAAATGAAGTATTAGCAAACCAAATTTAATAGCACATTAAAAGGATCATAAATGATGACCAAGTGGGATCTATCCCTAGGATACAAGGATGGTTCAACATAGGTAATCCATGTAATACACCAAATTAACAGAACAAATGATGAAAATCACATGATCATCTCCATTGATGCAGATAATGCATCAATACCCTTTCATCATAAAAAACTCTCAACAGGGGCACCTGGGTGGCTCAGTCCATTAAGCATCTGCCTTTGGCTCAGGTCATGGTCCCAGGGTCCTGGGATTGAGCCCCGTGTCAGGCTCCCTGCTCAGTGAAGAGCCTGCTTCTCTCCCTCCCTCCATACTACCCAAAAAGATCTTCAGATCAACACAATACCTATCAACACCCCAATACCATTTTTTAAAAAATAGAAACAGAAAAAAACAATCTCAAAATTAACATGGAACCACAAGGACCCTGAATAAACAAATCAATCTTGAGAAAGAAGAACAAAGATGAAGGCTTCACACTTAAGACTTCAAAGCACATTACAATGTTATAATAATCAAAACAGTATGGTGCTGCTATAAAGACAGGCATATAGACTAATGGAATAGAATTGAGAGCCCAGAAATACATCTTTGTATATATGGTGAAATGATCTTAGATAAGAGTGCCAAAACACTCACATGGGAAATAGTAGTCTTTTCAATAAATGGTGTTGGGAAAACCAGATCTTCACATGCAGAAGAATGAAATTGGATCTTTTATCTTATAACATATACAAAAATGAATTCAAAATGTATTGAAGACTTCAATATAACACCTAAAACTGTAAAATTCTTTAAACAAAACATAGGGCAAATCTTCATTACACTGATCTTGGCAATGACTTCCTGAATATAACATGAAAAACACAGGCAATCAAGGCAAAAAAGAAATAGACAGGTGGAACTACATGAAACTAAAAAGCTTCTGCACAGCAAAGGCAACAATCCCCACAGTGAAAAGGGAACCCCCAGAATGGAAGAAAATACTTACACACTATATATCTGAAAAGGGGTTAATATCCCAAATATTCTTACAATCCTGATTTTTAATGGACAAATGACTTGAATAGACATTTCTCCAAAGAAAACACATAAATGGTCTACAGGCATATGAAAAGATGCTCAACATTACTAATTATCAGAGAAAGGCAAACCAAAAATCACAATGAGATTATTACTTCACACCAGTTAGCATGGCTATTATAAAAAAGCAAAGCAGACAATAATAAATGCTGACAAGGACGTGGAGAGATTGTAACCTATGTGCACTGCTGGTTTGAATGTAAAACGGTGCAGCCATTATGGAAAACAATATGGTGGCCCCTCAAAAAATTGAAAATAGAACATATAATCTGGCAATCCACTTCCAGATATTTATTCAAAAGAACTGAAATCAGAACTTCAAAGAGACTTTTGCAATCCCATGCTCACTGCAGCATTATTCACAACAGTCAAGAAAACATCTCAAATTCCGTCAATGGGTGAATGGATAAAGAAATGTATTAGTTACATTCATTGGAGTATTTTTCTGCCATAAAAAGGAGGAAATTCGGTCATATTTTATTATGGGTAAACCTTGAGGACATTACATTAAGTGAAATTAGCCCATCATAGAAAGGCTGATACTGCATGATTCCACTTAAATGAGAGATGTAACATAGTCAAACTTATAAAAAAGCCAAGAGTAGAATTGTGGTTGCCAGGGACTGGAGAAATAGGAAAATGGGAAGTGGCTATTCAATAGTATAAAGTTTTAGTCACGCAAGATGAAAAAGTTCTATAGATTTGCTACACAACATTGTGCCGATGACAGTTAACAATACTGTTCTATGCACTTAGAATTCTTTTTGTTAAGAGAGCAGATTCCCTGTTATGTGTTTTTTATGACAATATAAATAAACTTAACAGAGGGATTAACAGTGATTTAAATACAGCTGAAGAGATTTAGCCAACTAAAAGATAAATCTAAACATTACATACTGTAACTGTAGTGCAGATTATACTATATACTGCAGTACAGAGAAACAATGAAATAGAGGAAGAAATGAGAGTCTAAGACATATATAGGATAGAATGAGAAATCTTAACATATCTAATCAGGGCACTGGAAACACTAGAGAGAACAGAAGTAAATTAATATTTAAAGAGAGAATGACTGATTGTAGAACTGATGAAAGATATAAATCCACAGATGATAAATTCAAACGAATCATGCAGCTTGTAGTATAGAGAGGAATTGAACTTGTGAAAACAATAAATGAGAAAGTAAAGCACATGGAGGGTCTATGGTCTAACATAATCAAATCAGAGTCCCCAAATGAACCTCTGAAGGAAGCAGAAACAAGGCAATTTTCAAAAAGATAATAGTTGGTAAGTATCTAGAACTGAAGAAAGATAGGAAATCACAAACATAGGAAGCAGGAAGGAAAAAAAAAAATACAAGGGTACCTGGGTAGCTCAGTTGGTTAAGAGTCTAACTTGTGATTTCAGTTTAGGTCATGATCTCAAGGTTGTGAGATCAAGCCCTGCATGGAGCCCCACACTGGGCTCTGTGCTGGGTTTGGAGCCTGCTTAAGATTCTCTCTCTCCCTCCCCCTGCCTTTCCTCTTAAAAAAAGAAAGAAAGAAAGAAAAAAGAAATCCATACCTAAATGCACTGTAGTGACAGTCTAACACTTAAAAGAAAAACAGACAATCTTGAAGAGAAAGATGGAAAAGATCACCTACTTTTAATTAAAGGTTTATTTGTCAGAGAGAGTGAACGAGCACAAGCCAGGGGAGCTGCAGGCAAAGGAAGAAGCAGCCTCCTCACTGAGCTCCTTGCCTAATACGGGCCTCAATACCAGGACCCTGGAATCATGTCCTAGAGCTGAAGGCAAAGGCATAACCAACTGAGCCACCCAGGCATCCTGAAAACATTACCAACTTAATGACAGATGACTTCTGAACAGAAACAATGGAAATCAGCAGACCATGGGATACTATCTTCAGAGCAATGAATGAAAGTAACTGTTGATTCTGAATTGAAGACTAAGCAAAACTATCACTGAATAATAAGGGCAAAATATATTTCAGATTTAAAGAAGAAAGTTTATCATTAACAATCTTTTATTAAAAGAACTTCAAAGGTGTTCATTGGGTAAATGGAAAATGACCCCCAAAGGAAAGTCTGAGAAGGAAGAAGAAATGGCTAAAAAATAATAATCTGAAAACCATGTGGCTGATTCTAGCTTTATTCGAGGGAGGAGGCAAGCTTAGAGTCCCCCTACTCCTCCACCATCCACAATGTGTCTGATTGTAAACAACCTGGGCTTAAAACAGCAGCAGAAGAAGAAATTCATAATAGCATTTTGGCCAGACAGGAATAGAAGGTAGAGATGTTCTTCTCACAATGGACTGTCCTGCACGCTCACTTTGGAGACCAGTAGTGTGCACTATACATTGACAGTTGTTCAGCTACAGCGGAGAGCAATCCTTGCTATAACCAATTCAGAATTTTTCTTAGAAAGATAAGCCATACCATAAAGGATTTATGAGTCAGGGATAAGGGGGAAAGAGCAGGGCACTCCAGACAGTGAAAACAGCAAAGGTTCAAAATAGAGATGAGCACAGCATAGCCTGTTCTTACTCTAATAATGTATTTTATATCATTTCATATAGTCTTTTCAAATTTCTAAGACAAAACAGAACAAACCAAAACAGCACCTCCAAGAAGCAATAGCACAAGTCCAGCAACAGTGGAAGATGTCGGAGATTACGACCTTGGGCAGGTCACTTAACTTTCTGAAGGCGTACGCCTCTGTTGTAGTATGCAATACTTAGCCTTCCCAGTATCACTAAGATATTTTGATGATAAATGAAAAAACTCAAAAGGGGAATGTTCCAGCCATGATGTCTTACCTATGACTGATTACCAGTCACTGTACTGGGTACTGGGGATACAGAATAAAGGGGACAAAGTAAGTCAGCTATCAGAGCACAGGGTGATAAGTATGGTGACCTCCAAGGCACGCACAGGGGAGTGAGCAACCCAAAGCTAGTAGCAAAGGCATGCTTCTCTCCTGCCTTTTCACATCATTAACAATGATTCCCACAGGACAAACTACTGATGGTCACCGCAGACACATTAAGCACTTGGGATAATCATCACAGTGAGTTTTGGATCTATCAAAACAATCACCTTCAAGAGTTTTATTATTAAAAGATTCAAAATAAATTTAACCAAAGCACCCCAAGAAGGAGTCAAATCATTTTTCTTCATACTAATTAAAATTCACCACAGAAGGCTAGTCTGGGCATTTTGGATCCATGGAAATCAGTATAATCAGAGTTTTCCTAAAACACGGGAAAACAATTTCTCTTGCTTCATTTAAAAGCACCTAAGAGTAATGGTTCCATATTATCTACATTCATGCTGGAACTCTCCAAGTGTAACTTAAGAGAAGAAAAAAAATATTTCAAATGCCCATTCTTTTTCTGGAATCTTCACAACATAAAATCTGGTGGTCCCTTTGATAAACACCTACAGCACTTACAAACCAATTTAGCCTTATTTACACAATTTTCTTCTATACACTATTTGTTTGGGATTATATTCACTTTCCCTGTAAGCTCCTTGAGGGGAGAGGCCTTATCTTAAATGATGCATCTGTATCCCAACCAGCTCAAAAACAAAGCTGTGCGCACATTTACTGATAAATGAACAGCCACAGTGTAATAGACATTTTCCACAAATTGGGAGATGTTAGGCAATTAGGAGAAAATTAGAATTGGATAAAGTCGCCTACATGGAGGAATAGTCAGGTTCAACACAAGGACAGGGGACAAGACCATAAAAGTCACTTTGAAATAACATGTTCGGGACCAGAGCAAATGACTTTATACAGCATAATTATTTTCAGAAGGTACAACAACATTTATCAAATGATTATTGCTTAGCTTAAAAATCCACTGGGGTGGGGGTGGGTGGGTCTTACATGTGATGCTGTATTTTGTACTATTCCTTGATGCATGTTCCTATAATGCTCTCATATCCTTGAAAAGTGCCTTATTCATGCAAGTATGGAAAGAGCTATACTATTCAAAATCCAAAAGAAAATAAAAACAATGTATTTTTCCACCCACTCTAGGTTAACACACAGCGTGTGGCTAATAAAAACAGAGGTCATCATCTGTCTTACTTTTCATTCACTGAAATGACACACTGAATGACAGGAATCTTTTCAGAGTTCCTGCTAGAAGCATTCAGTTTCAAAACTTGACTTTAGGATCGCCTTTAGCCAAATTTTTCATCGTTTCCCCTGACCTTCCTTTAATCTCCCAATTAAATTATGCACCAATTCTATTTTTTTAAAACGCCGGTTACAACGCAAAATGAAGTTACTATCATTTCTGCGAGCCGCAGCCTCACACTGTTTACCATTTTCAGGGCAGGATACTAGGGAGGACAAAAGCACACTCTGAAATACCTTCTCAGCTTTTTCGAACAATAGTCTCTTACTAGAATTTCTTCTCCTTTCACGTAATTCTATTAAGTTTCTGTGCTCCCCTGGTCTCCCAAGATTAAAGAATCTGTTTATTCCAGCCGCCAACACTTCAGAGGTGAGCTCCTATCTTCTCCCTCATCCCTTTTGTGTAAGAACACCAAAGCGCTCATATTTTATTTTCCCATCCTTATGACCGAGGGCTTGGTACTCCAAGACTGGAGTCTGAGTTAACTAAACACCTAGACAACTGCCCAGAGAGATCTGGGCAGTCCACTAAACTTGGTACCCTCCAGCCCCTTAAAAGCCAGACAGAAAACCAGCCAAGGCCCTATTTACAAGTCATGAAAGTTAAAAAAAACAAAAACAAAAACAAAAAACAAACACAAAATCAAAACAAACAAACAAACAAAAAAGAGGGGAAAAAACCCAAAACAAAACCCATTTCCACAAAGAAACTCACACACACACACACACACACACACACACACAAATTGTACTCTTTCAGAAGGTGGGAATACAAATTGATCGGGTCCTTTTGGTTTTCAAGAGTTTAAACACCAGGGACATCCGCATCCAGATAAAAACTCCTGAGGGCAATTTGATCAAAGACACAGAAAATCCTTCCTTCAAAGAAATGCACCGTGTGACACTCCACGAAGGAGGAGAGATCTTTAATGTAAAACCTGCCCTGAATGATCACCACTGACTCGAGGCAGAGAACGAACAGCCGCCGGCTTCCTCCGGCTTTGCAACGTTTTGCCGTCACCCCCGGGCCACAGAGGCCGTCCGGGAAATTCTTGCACTCATCCCTCCCGAGGAGTCTCTGGGCGGCAGGAACTCATCCACACAAACACACACATCCATCTCTACTACCACTGCCCCCTCCATTCCGACCTTCCCCCTGCGGTGCCCACGACCCAAAATGGGACACGGTGTCACAAAAAGCCAAGTCATGGGGCCATGCAGGGGGGTGGGGGTGCAGAGGGCTGAAAGGGCCAGAAGAGCGAGGGGGGAGCGGAGGTCGTCCGCCGGCTCGCCCGCGGCCGCAGAGCGAACGCCCGGGTGGGGACACGGCGTGCCGAGGGCCAAAGACAGCAATCGGGGATGCCCACTCTGCCCTCGCCGCTGCCTCCCTGCCCTCCGTGCGCCCATCCTCTCCGGGAGGACCACCCCGAGGACAGGGCTCCCCGTCCAGCCCCCGCCCTCGCCCTGCGGGGGAAAGCGGCGAAATGGGGCTGCGATGAAAAAGGGGGCTGAGCGGCGGGCGAGGGGCTCGCCGGCTCCAGGTGGAGACCGTGCCGCGGCGGCCGCTCGGGGGATCCAGGGGAGGGGGGCGGCGGCCCGGCGGAGGGTGAAGCGGGGGTCGGGTCTCCACCAGGGTCTCGCCCCCGCCGCTCCCGGGGGAGGCTCGGGTTACTCACGTTCTCCGTGTCCCGCTCGTTCACCGTCGGCAATGGCGTCCGGGCCGACATTTTGTGCGGGCGGCGGGGTCGGGCCGGGGTCTCGCCGGCCGGGCTGGGGTGCGGGCCCGGGGGCGAGCGGAAGGGGGTGCGGGCGCGGGGCCGGGCCGGGCCGAGCGGCTCCCGCAGGCCGCGGGGCGGTGCAACAAGCGGCCCCGGCGGGGCGAGGGGGAGGAGGACGCGGAGGAAGGGGAGGGGGAGCCGCTTCCCGCGGCGGCGCCGGCGGGGGACGCGGGCAGGAGCGAGGGCGGGCTCCGGGCGAGGGCGGTTGCCCGGCGCGGGCCGGGCGGCGAGGCGGGCGGGATGCGGCGCCGAGGGGAGGGGTGGGGGGAGGAGGCGGGGAAGGGGAGCCGGGGGGGGGGGGGCGGCGACCGGGCCCCGCTAGGCTGCCCGGGCCATGGCTGAAGGTGAGCTCGCCCCGCAAATCACTGCCCGGCTCGTCCCGGCGAGCGCGGCTCGGGCCCGAGAGCCGCGGCCCTGACAGCGCCGCCCGCGCCGCGCCCCGCGCCCCGCCTCAGGTGTGCGGCGCCGCCCGGCCGAGCCGCAGCCACGCGCCCGGGGCCCAGCGGCGGCGGCGCCCCGGCTCCCGGCGCGCCCGTCCCGGCTGCTCGGCGCGCTCGCCGCCGCCGCCGCCGCCGCGCCTCAGCCGGAGCAGCGGCCCGAGCCGGCAGCGCGCGGAGCGGCGGGCGCGGCACGCAGCGCCCAGAGGCACTTGGCGGCCGCCGCCGGGTGGGCGGGCGCCAGCCGAGGGGGCCTCTCCATTCATTCCCTCATTAGGGATGCGGGGCCGCTCCTCCCCCTCCTCGCGCGCGCTCTCGCCCGCCGGCCCCGCTGTTTATTTTTGTTTCTCGCCCCACCCGCGGAGTACGGGCGTCTGAGAGCCTCTGGTGGCTTTTATTTGTATTCGTGTTTGGGTTTTGCCGGGCGAGGGGAGAGGGCGCTGGTGCAATTAAGTGGCCCCCTTTTGTCCCTCTCCTCGGAAAGAATGGGTGCGATCCTCCGCCGCCCGTCCCCGTCTCGGGACTTTTCCCAGGCTTAAATTCGGCTCCCCCCCCCCCGTGCCCAGGCTTGCTCAATTCCTGTCCTCCCCAGAGCCCCTTCTCAGTCCCCTTCTCCAGGGAGCCGTGAGGTCAGGGTCGCCCTAATAGTTGGGCAAACGGCACAAAAGCCCGTGGAAGCGCCGGCAGCCCCGCCGGGGTGCAGAGGGCTCGGGCGCGGCAGCTCGCGGAGGTGCCCGCGAGGCGCCGCCTCCTTGGGAATGGGGAGGCAGAAGGGATCGCCCGGCGCCCACCGCAGCACCCCCGGAGCGGCTGAGACCGGGAGTCCCAACGTCTACACTGACTGATCGTCACTTCCTGGGACACAAGGAAGTGTCACTTAGGAGAGCTTGTTTAGGGAGGGTGGAGAGCCGTCTTTGATTCCGGCCCAGTCCTACCTCCTCCAGGTGGCTTCCTCACCCGCCCACCCACCTGCCACTTAAATATCTTTCAGACCTCCCGGTACAAGGCACGGTCAGGGCCCAATAGCCCTTTTAAAAGCAATGCGACTTCTTTCTGTCTTATCTAGGTGCTTACATTTTGCACGTTCAACCTCTAGGACAAAAACCTTATCATCTCTCTATTCTTTCCAGTATTTCTTTTTCACTTCCTTTCATGGGTGGGCAGGAAGATAAAAGGAGCAATGATAGAAGGAGGTAGATCCAATTTTCGAGCTTCTTTCATAAGCCTCCAGTGGGAATCTTAAGATGATGGGAAAGTCCTCCTCTCTCCTGAAGATCATCCATTTGAAGACTCCCTGTGCCAGATGGTTTTTATCCTGACTCATTAAAGGTTGTTTCTGAAAATTTAACACTTGACCCTTAAAACATGTTCCGAAAGTCCTAAAATAGCAAATGCAAAGATACTCTGGGGAGGGGTGGGGGAATTCTTATCCCGTAAACAGTCACTTCTTGAACACCATCTAGGTATTTGTTTCTTTAGCAGTTTATCTTGTAAACACTTCTCAATTTCACAAGGCAAATAAAAATCACAAGATCCCTTGGGCTTTCTTACCCCACTCCTCAAACAAAATGCAGACTTTAGAACTGCAAGGCTGCATCCTGAATTATGGTGTACAGCTGGGAATGCCAAGCTCTCACAGTCCCTCTGCGGAGATCCTGAATCACCAAGGTGGACTGAAGTGGCCAGGGCAGAAGCCTGTCCTTCTTTGCTCAGCGACAGCCACTGCCGCCTATAGGGGCTGCTGCTGCTGCGGTGTCAGCGGGACCCCTGACTGTTGCATCCTCTGGAGTATCCAGTGTTAAAACATCCTGGGTCAGCGTCGGAATAAACAAGGATCGGTGAAGCAGTGCTCAACCCCACTGGGGTATGAATCTTTCCTTCAACCAGTACCTTGGATTTTGCTTTTTGGTGCCCATTCACATAGGATCCCATCTTTATCCTTGTATTAACCCAGGCAGATACGTATTTCCCTGTTAAAGTCCATGCACCTGACTTATTCAGGACCACAGTTGCGCTGGATTGATGGTGCGCAGAAGAAGGTAACTGGAATACATGGTAGTGGTACTGTTCAGTCACGCACCAGTTACCGCACTCACAGGCCCACCTCCATGAGGTTCTTTATACCTGTAAGGTGTAATGGTCATTAGAGACAGAGCTCGAAGGAGAGCCCAGGATTTCAGGCACAGTGGCTTGCAAGGCTTTCAAGTATCTGTTAAAAGTCATGGGCAATCCCTTCACTGGGTTTGCCCCACTGGGCTCGTATATTGAAACTTGCTGAAAATCATGTAGTAATAGGAAGGGATACTGATTTTCAAGATCAATCCATAAAGAAAGTTTTAAAACAGTGGCACTACATACAAAGGGAGTCTTATTGGGTGGATAACTCAAGTTCAGATGTTGGCTACCAAGAAAGTCAAGAAACAATGTCATCCCCCACAAACGGCATTCAAATAATCCTCACTCGTACCTACAACTTTAGGCTTGGTATACAATGAAAATTCATTTGACATAGGTTAGAAAAAAGTCATTGAGTCATTGAAGGTGCGCACCGATAGGAATTCTCCTCCCCTTAACCTGGCAGGAGGCAGTGTTGTGAATGGATTACAGTTTATTTAGCTATAGTTCTTAGCAACGAGGATGCTCATGGGCAACATTTCCTTGTGCTCTACATATAGCTCCTTGTACCTGTGACAGTGAAGACATGACTAAAGAAGTATTTTAAGGCTCTGAGTAATTTTCTTTAGGATTATTAACCAAACATGGCATGTTTAATTCAGAGGTTTCTAACTTCAGGTATTAGGGTACCGAAGGCTTCAGAAAAACATAGAAAGTACTGAGAAAACAAAAGAAAAATAAAGATCGCAAGATTCTAAACCTCTCCTGAAATGTGTTAAAAGAACATTGTCCATCAGTGGCGCTACAGAGTACAGTTTTCTAAAATTACACAACCCTATGCAGTAGGTAGCAGCCACATGGGGCTACTGAGCTCTTGACATGTCATTTTATTTTGAATTAACTTTAAATACTTTAAAAACTGATACTGGATTCGGTGATTGGGGAATTTTTTTTTTTTAAAAGATCACCAATCCGATTTTTTTTTTTAAAGATTTTATTTATTTATTTGAGAGAGAGAGAGACAGTGAGAGAGAGCACGAGCGAGGAGAAGGTCAGAGAGCGAAGCAGACTCCCCATGGAGCTGGGAGCCTGATGTGGGACTCGATCCCGGGACTCCAGGATCACGCCCTGAGCCGAAGGCAGTCGTCCAACCAACTGCGCCACCCAGGCGTCCCGGTGATTGGGGAATTTTAAATTGTTAGAAAAAAACTTGGATACACGAACCTTTCAAGGAAATATTTTTTTTAATTTTATTTATTTTAGAAAGAGGTAGAGAGAGGGAGAGCGAGCATGCCTGAGAGTGGGGAGGGGCAGGAGGAGAAAATCTTCAAGCCAAAGCCGTGCTAAGCGCAGGGCCTCATGCAGGGCTCGATCTTAGTCTCACAACCCTGAGATCACTACACCAGCAGAAACCAAGAGGCAGACATTTAATTGATTGAGCCACCCAGGTACCCCTCAACTAAATATTCTGAAATCTAAATGTAGCTCAAGTATTTCTGATGAAAATTCATCACCTGAATTGAGATGTGCAGTAAGTACAAAATGTATACCAGATTTTTATAGACTTAGGAAAGAAAGAGTGCAAGAGATCTCTTTAATAAATGTTCTATTGATTACATGTTGAAATGCTACATGCTACATGTTTTGACATGTTGGGTTAAACAAATATATCAAAATTAATTTCAACTGTTTCTTTTTACTTTCATAAATGTCAAGACTCAAAAATATAAAACATATTACATACGTGACTTAAACCATCTCTCTTTTGGACAACACTTCTCCAGTTGCTGAAGAATCAAAAGCCTTGATTAGAAGCTATTAATAATTCTCTCTTTGACTCAACAAACATAATTAGTACCACTCGACCACATACGAAGCACTGTACTGTTCAAAGGGACTACTCCTCCCTAATAGTCACTAGCAGTTCTCATTCTTTTTACAGAGCTAAATGAAAAATATGGTAAATTCATACAAATGAGTATTAACAGATCACAGTCATTTGTAAACAAAGAATTTGTCGAATGTGACAGATTTAGCAGAGTTCATAATAAACTCATAAAACTGTACATTTCTTATATCATGTTCTCTAAACGTAGTATCTGATAGACTTGGCCAGTCAACAGCTATTTACTATTGAGAACATTCTTCGTTTCAGTTAGACACAAGGCTATCTACGATCGTTCCTTTAACCCACAGAGAACTACAGAAAGGGCCGTTCAGTAATGTAACAAAGAGTTGTCCCAGCTAAAGAGAAATATGGTTAATGTCCATCAGGAAAAGAACAATCAGTTCTTTAAAAACAAACAAACAAATAAATAAATAAGCAAAAGGTCCTGCTTGTTTTCGTTCTCCTGTGGTTAACAGGGTACATTTTTATTGCGTGTCAACAGTCAAAACGTAAAATGTAGAATCACTGAAATGGAAATGGACCTCAAGAGAAAAAGAGGTATTTTATCTTAAATCTGTGTAAGTCTGCTGACTTTTGCATTGTACCCATGGTCATAGAAGGTCGGAAGAAGGACTGATCAAACACACTATGCTTGCCTTCACAACTGTCTGTGTCAGCCCCGGTCAGCTCATAGGGATTTGAGGTTGGGCGACTCCACAAGTCACAAACGTCATCTCTGTCTACACAGTATTTAACCTCTTTCCATTCCCCCAAGTACTTGAGGCTGGGCAGCAGCGCACTGCTTGGAATTCCCGGAACACGCCATACTGTCCGACTCTGCGGCACCTCTGTGTCATCTCTTCTTTCTTCTGGGAATGTCCTCCCCTCTTTCCTGCCTGATGGATTCGGAACTGGCCTTTAAGAACCTTCTCTTGGAAGCCTTCATGACTTCCCTGCCCCTCCCCACACCTACGGAGTTAATTAATCACTTGTCACTGCCTCCAAACCCTGAACATTGTCCCGCTGTTACTCCCCCCGCACCCTGTACCTGGCTGGTCCCCCACTTGAATGTGAGCTGGGTCAAGGAAGGGAATAGGTCTTTTAAAAAAAAAATTTATTTAGGTCTAGTTGGCACACAATGTTACATTAGTTTTGGGTGTACAACACAGTGAGTCAAACTCTCTATACATTTTGCTGTGCTCACCACATGTGTAGCTCCCATATGTCACCCTACAACCCTTTACTGTATCATTGACTATATTCCCTAAGTTGTGCCTTTTATTCCCGTGACTTGGGAATATGTTTACTTAACTCTCTTTGCCCAGGGCCGAGCACAGTGCATGGCAATTAGAAGATACACGATTTCCTAAATGACTTTTATTGACTTGTTTCATGCTTTACATTTTCTTGCATTTCCACATTCTTTTGAATTCTAAGAAGCATCACATAGGAATTGAAATTTTATTATAGGAGAATCGCTAAAGTTTGTATCTAAAGGCTATTAGAGTAGATAAAAGGTCTCATAGTATATAAAATATCTTTCCAATAAATGTTATCGACTGGGTAGCAAAGTGACTCTGTTCGGTCTTCTGTAGAGTAATAGCTTCACATAGTACTGCTAATTTTATTACCCTGTGATTTTCCTGTAATCATTCATTATGATCCATACACAGGAGCTGATGATCACTGCTATTTCAACAAAACCGTCTTCTAAATGAGTGTTTGTGTAAGTCAAGCTGCAGTGATAGCACAGACTCACTTGGTCAGGAGAAAGCCCTTCAAAGGTAGGTGAAGAAATTCAAAGTGGAATGATACAACGACAGGATGCCAAAGGCAACAGGGCTTGTGGATCAGCCCCAGGAGGCGTCGTCAGGAATCAGGTGGCTCTTCCTCTTAAGCAACAGCCTTTCAGCAGGCTGAGCGTCACGCCATTAGCTGGCAGCGCAAACTGGGACAGCAAAACAAAGGACAAGACACGTGCAAGTGATTACCGGTGGTGAGTTACACTTTGGTCCTTGGCAACATTGAAAAAAATGCAGATAAAAATCAGCGCTAATAGTATCATGTTCAAATAAAAGGACATTGGTTACGTATAAACTCATATGGGCGGAGCTACACCCACATCAAGGTACCTTCCAAACTATAGTTTTGTAATGCCGCATGGGAAGCAAAACAATCCTTTGAAAGTCTTCTGGAAACCACCCTAAAGTAAGAGTCGGGTTCTTTCCCTTGGCATGTGCATCTACAAATTGAACGTAATGTAATTCAACACCCTTTTAAACAACGTTGTAATTTGATGATCTGATTTCGTGGACAACACACTGAATGAACTGTCCTCTTATATTTTTGTACTTATTTCAGTAGCCTAAAAATATCAGTTTTATCATTTCTTTTCACAAGCTTTATGTGATCACTTCAAATAGTTTTTTCTATGTTAAGTGCTCTACGATATACATTTTGATGATTTTCTTCCTTTCCTACAGAAACACTAACACCATTTGTTACTTTGCTCTTCACTCATTCATCCATTTAAAAATATTGAGCCCCGCGAATGCTTGGCACTATTCTTAGCTCTTCAGAAAGAGCAGTAGACAAAATAGACAAAAATCCCCACCCACATGAAGTTTACATTTTGATAAGCACTTTCAGTGTCTAGACAGTTCAAAACCAAAGGCCCCCGTAACACAAATAACATTTTATGTCCTGTGTTGGTTATTTTTCTCTTTTAACACACATAAGCACCCAGATTTAATTTTTTTTTAAAGTAATGAATTGCAGTAGCTTGATCTTTTCTTCAATCCATAGGTAATTGCTTTCTCTCTTAATATTTTGGCTTTTCTCCAATAAGCTTTTATATAAACAGCTTCAACTGGTTCCACAAGTGGGTAGGGCACTTTAAGACCATAATAAAGATGCCTTCCTGACCGGGTGACTTGTACTGGATCTACGTTCTGTAATACTATCCCAGCTTTATTGTACTGACACCAACGTACCTCCGACATTATATCATTATGAACTACTCTACCTCCAGTCACTGGTAGTTTTCTTCCTATTTCCATTAGCCCCAGATCAACTGTCAATATTTTGATAGTTCAGCAAGATCTATATAATAAAGAGGAAACTATATTTATAACCACTTTAGCTGTACCTTTTTTTTTTTTCAACTTAAAGAACAGTTTTGGAAAGTTCTTCCGTGTCTGTCCTATAAAACGTAAGCCCCCTGTTACTCACCGTGGTGGTGTATTTCACTTTGCCTTCAGAGCTCTCGTAATAATAACACCCGGGAGGCCCTGTGAGTGGTCTTTACAGTGCTGTATCTCCAGAGCCTGCTACAGTGCCTAAAATATGGAAGTTACTCAATTAACATTAACTGAAGAACGAATCACAGATTTCATAATTTCTCTGAATTTGAATATAGGCTTTCAGACCCCCAATTTCAGACAACTTTTGTATACTGCCACTCATAGTGAAGGACCTGGTTTAAGTGTCCCTTAATCTTTCCAAACTGGCTCTCCATCCCCATCCCTTGGGCATTTGTCCCCCCATTGCTGTATTGCTCCATCGACGAGGCTCCCAGATTAACTTTTTCCACTACTTGCCAATATCTTCTTATTCTCATTCATACCTTTTCTCATTCTAAGGTATCCCAATTCCTAAAGTTATAAATGCTTCTTCTAAAAAGTGTTAAAATCATGTACTATACATCTCAGATTACCATGGCTAGAATCCAGGTTTACTTATATGTGAAAAAAAATGTATTCTTTTGTAATACTTTTTAAAGATTTTATTTATTTAAGAGAGAGAGACAGACAGAGATAGTGAGAGAGAGCACAAGCAGGGAGGAGAAGGAGAAGACAGGCTCCCCATTGGGCAGGAAGCACAACACGGGGCTCAATCCCAGAACCCGTGATCATGACCCAAGCCAACATAGGCACCTAGGTGTTCCTCCTTTGTAATATTTGTAAATATTCTTTTGCTATCTACTGTGTCAGATCAAACTTTAATCCTACCTTAACACTAAGTCACAAAATCAACTGCATATTTTTGAGCACCTACTATGTGCTTAGTGCTATTCTAAGAGGAACTACACACAAGGTCTGGCACTAACCTGATGCGATTAATTTTTACATAAATACAGCAAAACTTAAATAGTGGAAGTTGAGCTGTACATTTCAAGTGATCACTAAGAAAGTGTACAGTGATGTGACGTTATACCTTGG
This sequence comes from Neogale vison, assembly GCF_020171115.1. NCBI lineage: Eukaryota > Metazoa > Chordata > Mammalia > Carnivora > Mustelidae > Neogale > Neogale vison. The sequence goes on from NC_058100.1 coordinate 11,629,928, forward strand.
GAGCTCCTCTGCTGTAATTGTCTCCAGAGACTGTGGCAGAATTTTTGTGTATTCTCAGTTGCAGTAAATGTTTGTCTATGAGAGGATTTATTTTTAACAAAGACTCACTCCAAATCAACTTTGATGAGGAGTATAAATGATTAAATTAATCTCACATTTGATCAAAAATTAGGAATGTGATAGTTGTAAGAATATTTTCTTGCCTTCATCAAGCTGGATCATGCTTTAAAGAAGAATTTAAGACATTGTAAGATGACAGGCTCTCTGTAATAATCATATAACCTTGAAAAGTCAGTGTTTTAACAGATGTTTTCATTGTTTTATAATCACTTCCACACATAGTCACAGGGCTCATGCAGTTAAGTAACATGCATTTGCTAGAATGACATGAGAAGTTAAGGAGCAAAATACTATGTTGTTAAGTGTGCAAAGATGAGGAAGAAGCTTCGTAGAAGAGCATTGGTACGTGTCATCATCAGTTTCATTAAGAGCCAAAGTTTACAGATGGCCAACAGGTACAGGAAAAAGTGCTCAACATCACTAATCATCAGGGAAATCCAAATCAAAAGCACAATGAGATACCAATGAGATACCACACCTGTTAGAATTGCTATTACCAAAAAGGTAAGAAATATCAAGTGTTCACAAGGACGCAGAGGAAAGGGAGCCCTTTTGTTCATTGCAGCACTAATTGTAACAGCCAAGATCAAAAGCACGATGAGATACCAATGAGATACCACACCTGTTAGAATTGCTATTACCAAAAAGGTAAGAAATATCAAGTGTTCACAAGGACGCAGAGGAAAGGGAGCCCTTTTGTTCATTGCAGCACTAATTGTAACAGCCAAGATATTGAAACAACCTAAGTGTGCACCAACAGAGGAATGAATAAAGGAAAACAGACACACACATACACACACGCACAGGAATATTATTCAGACATAAAAAAAGAAAAAATCCTGCCATTTTTTTACAACATGGATAAGACTTGATGGCATTATGCTAAGTGAAATAAGCAGACAAGAAAGACAAATACCATATGATCTCCCTTACATGTAGAATCTAAAACACTATACAACAAAACAAACAAAACTAAAAACCAAAACCAAACTACCAAAACCAAGCTTGCAGTACACAGAACAGATTGGTGGCTGCCAGGTGCTGAGTGTGGGGGGCAGGGAGTAAAGTGGGTAGAGTCAAAAGGTACAAATTTCCCATTATAAACTAAATAAGTCAAAGGATTGTAATGTTCGGCATGGTGACTATAGTTAAAAATACTGTATTCATATTTGAAAGTTGCTAGAGAGTGTATCTTAAAAGTTCTCATCACAAGAAGAGAAAAAATTGTAAGTATGTATGCTGAATGTTAAGTAGTCTTATTGTGGTGATCATTTCTCCATATATATAAAAACAAAGGTTTACATTGTATACCTGAAACTAACAGAATGTTGTATTATACTTCAACAAAAATAAAACAAAGATAAATTAAAAGGAAATTATGTTTATGTGTATTTTCTAAAGCCTCTTATCTACATTTTCTCTTGTAATGCACAAAGTCTGGTAAGCAGACAAATATTTTTAGTTCATTCCCCAAAGAAGAAACCACGCCTCAAAAGGTGCAATGATTGTCTAGTAGCTTATATTTTGTGACAAACTGATCTGGAAACCCGGGTCTTCCAGCCCTGAACCCCAGCCCCCCGTCATTCATCTCCACATCTCTTGCATGTACAACGGGGACATCTGCATAAGGATCGTTCGCTCCCATACCCATATCTCTCATCTCTGTTCCGTTTTCCCCTTCCTTAAAACCATTGTCAGCCTTCCAAGTATGAGAACATGAGAACATGTCTTTGGTTTGCTCTGAATTCTAGCAGCACTCCACCTGAGACATGGAGATGAGAGTTCAGGACAGAAAAAAGTTGTGAATAACTATTGGGATTTGATTTGCAATAAATGTGAAATAAAATCAGGTCTGACCCGAGAGGCAGGGCCCAGCTACATTATGTAGCTTATTCGATGTTTTTATATGGATGAAATCAGTTTAGAATGAAAACCCAGGGCAAACTAGAATTAGGAAAGAAATAATGAAAAGATAGAACTTAGAGCCAGGAGGCTCTGTGTTTGTGTGTGAGGGAGCCCGTGATGCGGGAGGGCACTGTATGCTGAAATGGAGAGAAGCTGCCCAGAAGCTTCAGGCTAATTATATTGTCAGAGGCACCGGGTTTTTCTTTGAGTGGGAGGCGGTCAGATTGCTTAAGCAGCGATCATGCTAGAAACCACGATGCGTTATCGATTCAGGGCACACTGAAAGAAAGACACCACACCACACAGAAGTGTACCGAGGGCTGCTTAGCAGTTCAAGTATGTGGAAGTTTTAGAAAATGCTGGAATTGGTCCACGGAGGAAATGGTAGACAGGGGAGCCAACCTAAAAAAGACTTGGGAAACACTTAGTCCTTTTAGTCAATGGACAAAAAGAAATAAACTGCCCCAGATGGGAATCCCGGTACCTTTCCTGTCAGCAGGGCTGGCTTTGGGGGCTCAGGGCCTGCGCAGTCACCCAGCAGCCCTATGCTCCCAAGGGCCCTGTGCTTGGTTTAATGCTCTGCTTTCACCATCCTGAAATCCTATATAACTGTTAAACAAGGGGGCTTGCCCTGAGCCCACCATTGATTAGTCTCTCTCACAAAGTTGTTCTGAGGATTAAGTAAATTAATACACCTAAAATGCATAAAACAGTACTAAGCGTCATAATGGTCTCCTGATAATGTTATCTATTGTTTCTATTCCTTCTTTGTCATCTTCATTTTCATCTTCGCTGGCCTCCTCCTCCTCCTTCCTCTTACTAGAGCCTGTGCTCCAGAAATATGGGAAAGGAGACAATACCTCAGTGTGTACAAGCTTCACGCACCTCACCACCCCCTGCCCAAGGAGGGTAAGTGGTTCGTGAAAGACACGGTGTGTCTTAACCGTCAGAGCCGGTTTTAAAGAGTAAATGTGGGTATTTCTATCAACCACCACCAGCAGCAGTCAGGAAGTGAGAGCTCACATACTAAGCCTTGTACTAGAATCACATATACACACACGGGCACGCACGCATGCGCAAAACAGAAGGTTCCAATTATTTAACACCTACTGAATACCCTGCAATTCCTATTCAACATTTTGCTTAATCCCCACAGCTATCCCAAAGGAGTTGCCCCAAATCACACAGTTATGGAATACGTCAGAGGCCACCATACCCTGATGCCAGGAGAGGGATTGGTCCCTGTCGTCAAGGAGTTTACAATCGAATCACTTAGACCAGGACCACATCCACGTCTCACCGCTTCCCCAGCAGGATCTGAAAACACACACACACACACACACACACACACACCACAAAGCCCAAGACACCTGTAAAGACAAATAACTGCTTAGAAATACAGTCGCGAATGCATCTCCTGGAACCACCAGGAAACAACTAAGTGGGTCAGAGTTACATGGGGCTAATTCGAAAAAAGCCTTTCTGGGGGAGCAGAGCTTCCAGCGGCATTTTAAAAGACAAAAGGACCAATGTAAGCGAAGAGGAGTGAATCAGGCATTCTCTGAAGAGAATGTAATGACAGACGCATGGAGGAGAAGGAACATGCAGTAGACAGAGATGACAAGTAGATTTGCTTGACGGCCACGAAGTTTTAAGCAAACCAAAAGAATCATTCACGTGCAAAAATATTTAAGGACTCAACTATGTGTGCTTATATGTGAAAGTCGTCTGTCCCCGAATAGAACCGCAAGCCTCTCCCGAGACATCTTTAAAGTAATGCTGGGAACCATGGCTTGCTTTTTCCAGTTCCTTAATAGTTTTCTCCCAATGGGACTGTTCAATTCTCCCTGTCTTTGGTCTGCTCTGAATTCTAGCAGCGCTCACTCCCTTGGGTCCGCAGACCCAAAAAAAGAAAAGTCCCCAAACTTTCTATTTCACTGAGTGCGGAATACAACGTTATAGTTGAGATGTATTATTGTATATTTTCTGACATTCTTTCCCAAAATAATACCACAACTATTTGTACTGAAGAAATATTTTGCAGTTCAACGTGTAGAAACTCATTTTGGTGAGATACTTTAACGCATTACTAAAGAAATATGTTGGCTTTGCTGCCGTTATTTTTTAGAGCATTTATTTGCGATAGCAAGCGCTTTAAACAATAAACAACAAATGAACACAACTCCTACCCCCTAGAATCTCCTCTCCAGAGGAAGTGGGCATTGGCCATACCGGCTGGAGGGCATGGTTGGAGCTCTGGGTCCGATTCCTGGTTTCAGCATGCCTAGGTTATGCTTGTTCTCGATGCCTCAGTTTCTTTACCTAGTAAATGGAAATAGTCATTTTCGCTTCCCAGTAAATGCTTGTAAAATGTGTTCAAGCTCCTTGTGAAATATAAATATAAATAAATATGTTTATATAAATATAGGCGTGAAAATTCACCCTCCTATACAAATACACAACCTCTGTGATGTCACAAGAAAAGTCCTCAGAATAGAGTGTTAAGCATGCTCCTCAGTCTTTCCACATAGCAACCAAAATGCTACTGAAAATTGTAGTCCTTCCTATGTGGCCCTGTTCTGAGAGGGGCCATAGCTCTGGTCTTTGAATTACTCTCCCAGGCTTCTGAACATGTGTATGTATGGCTCTAGACTGGCGTTTCTCAAACTATCATTCTGAAGGGCTGGGTTTTTTCCTTCCACAAATTTCAGATCTGTCAAAATGGGCATTTTCATAAAATATAGTAAAAACACGTTTATAGAAAAATAAAAATTTTAAATGCAGACATAAAAACAGAAGTTTAAAGGTATTATTAGATTCAATAGACAAAAAATTATTCTGTCCAATTCTGTATGTTTCTGAACACTGTCAGTCTGTGCTTAGCTCGTGGCCGAAGGACGATGAACAACTCGGGGTTCGGCACTGGGGCGTGGAGTAACTACATTTCGAAAGCGCTGCTCGAAAGCACCTTCCTCACGCTCTCCTTCCCCCATTCCTTCTTGTGCCCACGCAGACACTCTTCCTCATTAATGTCGACAGCACAACTCCGTGTGGAGGGGTCTGCAGTTAGTGTTGGGGTTCAGACACAGCATCTCCCCAGCCTTTTTCTCCACTTCAAGTCCCAAGGGAGATCTGAGTGGTTCCTCAATCACTGGGAAGAGGCATAGCCTTTTGGGAAAGACAGCAGAACGTTCGAGGCTTGCCCAAACAGTTCCAAACAGTTCCAAAGTCTCACACGGCTCCTGGGCTATCTCAGGGAGTCCTGTGACTTCCTGTGGTTGTGTGTAGTCAGAGTCTAACACACCCAAGGAAAATGCTAGATCCTCCATGTCCCAGTCCTTGGGCCAGAGCCAGAGGGGACCGGCTGAGTCAGGATATAGAAGCCCTTTCTTCTTCCCACCCTTTGCTTTTGGTGACCTCTGCCAACATGATAATGACTGCTGTCTCCTCAAAAAAAAATTTTTTTTTCTTGCTTTCAGTCAGCCATCCTTATTCCTTGGCAAGCATTTTTCTCTAATGACTGCATTCCCATGATATCAGATAACTAGAGAATAAAGAACAGCCAATGGGTATCAATCTTTATGACTTTAAGACTAAAAGGAAATAAATTGCTGGAACTTCAAGCTCTGTCCCAATGACGTAATGATAGGAGGCTGCCCCCCCTTTACTCTTGCTTCTGCATCAGCTACAATTAGATTAGGGATTGTTTATCTGGAGTCTGAGGGAGAGGGACATCCAGAAACTCCCTGAAAAGCTATGTGAAGCAATGCATATATGTGAATTTTTCTGTAAATGAGGACTTCATTTTAATCAGATTTTTAGAAGTTGCACAAAGGGAAGTTTCGAACCTCTAATTCAAGCAATCCTAAATGGCAGAGTAGATCTTTCTCTACTTTGTTTTTTTTGTTTTGTTTTGTTTGTTTGTTTTTAAAGATTTTTATTTATTTGACAGACAGATCACAAGTAGGCAGAGAGGCAGGCAGAGAGAGAGAGAGAGGAGGAAGCAGGCTCCATGCTGAGCAGAGAGCCTGATGTGAGGCTAAATCCCAGGACCCTGGGATCATGGCCTGAGTGGAAGGCAGAGGCTTTAACTACTGAGCCACCCAGGCACCCCTCTACTTTGGTTTTTTACAGTGTTAGACTCAAGCCTTCGGTAATATTTCCTCTTCATCTAGAGAGTATGTTTTCCAAAGTACAAGCTGTGATCTATACCATGAATCATAAAGGACATTCAAAAAGAAATTAGAACAAGGAAATTATCTTCAGGGCCTCACCTGAAGTAAGGTAAATACTATTCTATGATGGCTTTGTCATGTGTGGGTACTGGGTCTTTGAGGCTTTTTTTTTTTAAATTTTATTTATTTATTTGAGAGAGAGCGAGAGCGAGAGAGAGAGCACACAAGTCGGGGGAGGAGCAGAGCGGAAAAAAAAAACAGAGCGAGCAGCAGACTCCCTGCTGACCAGGGATCCTGTTGAGGGACTCGATTCCAGGACTCTGGGATCATAACCTGAGCCCAAGGCAGATGCTTAACCGACTGAGCCCCCCATGTACACCTCCACTGGGTCTTGATACGAAATGTATTTCTTACACAGGCAGGGTCGAAAGGAGTTAACAGCCACTGATGTACAGATGTTGTCCTTAGGCTCGAACACACACGAGGATCACCTGAGCAGTGAACTAAAATGCATATTCCCAGGCCCCATCCGCAGACCCTGCTTAGGAGCGTTCTGCACATGCGCACTCCTTGACTGACTCCGACGGGGGCACATCTAGAAGCACAGAGAGAACAGAGGCTTGGGAGTCGCAGAGCCCAGCGAGGAAAGACCAGCTCGAGAGCATGGAGATCCTGGCCAATGACTCTGTGAGCCCCCGTTTCCTTATCTGTGAAATGACATCGGATACCCTATCACGTGGGGTAGCTGTCAGGATCACAGGGAGAGGGGGTGTACCTCACCCATTATGTAATATGCAGGGCCCAGAGCAAACCGAAAGCGCAGGGCCTCTGGGTCGGAAAGTATTCAGAGCATTAAGGCAAGCGGGGGTCTTTCTGAGGCTGGGGTCCTGGGCAGCTGCACACCTTAAGCCCTCCCGTGTGTGCGCAGCATCTCATAGGGCGCTGAGGATCCAGAAGACGCTCACAAAAGGGCAACGTTAGCGAGCCGGAGAGTACGCAGGTATCCATGTGAGGCATTTTATATAAAAGCATTTTAAACCAAGCACTCCGCTCCAAATAGACCAAGGCATTAGCGGCACTTAAGCTAACTGTTATGATGCTGATATGAGTTGATTCGAACTTTTCTTAATTGGGTTCCAGGGTGCGTTGTCCTACAGTTGGGTGATTTCAAAGAACAACTGTGTAAGCACAGCTGCTGGAGCATTTCAGGCGCGGCCTGTCCTCGGTGCCCTGCTTCCACGATGTGTCCCTCCCCCGCCCCTCCACCCCCTCGTCCCCCACCTCTTTCGGCCGCAGCGCCCCGAGTGTGTGTTGGGGGGAAGCCGCCTCGCACCCTCCCCTCTATCACTGCGCCCCAGAACTGTTCAGCAGCCAGATGAAAGCCCATTCCTTTGATCAATCAGTCTAAGATAAATAAAGCACTTTCAAGATCTAAGAATAATTCTCAGAACTTCATATGAAGTGGAAATCAAGTATTATTAACATCGGTTTAGCAATGAAGTGATGACATGTAGGAAAAGGCACTCAGAACCTTGGGGTGACTTTGCCACGTGTTTGGGTTGTTGGTGTTTCTTTGCCTCCAACTCACCAAATGACATCCCCACCAAGGCCGCTCTTACCTCATCTCTCTCCATTTCTACATAAATGTCTTAACTTCAAATGGGCTTAGAACCAAAAGTGGCATCTTTGTTCTTCACAATTGCTTCTTTTCCTCCTGACTTTCCATTTTGTGTTAGTATCCCACACCAAGACCCTGGACTCTTCTGTAGTTTATCATTACATATACCTGTTACACCTAAGGCACATTGTTTATATTATCATTGTGTGGGTGTTCCTCTATGGACCCTAATGAACTCAAGTGCCCAGAGGGCAGGAACCGTGATGCGTTCTTTTCATAAGTCCTGCCAGCATCAAAAAAGGTCCCTCCTCCCTTTCCTTGGGGATACTAGGTGGAGGAAGTTGCTTGCAACATGCCCTGATTATCTAACACCAGTTGGCATCCCCATCTCCATTATCTGCTGGAGTCTGGATACCAAAATCCTTTCTATAGTTACAAGGACTCACTTGCAAAAGGGCAAAGGGGAGGATGGATGCACCAACCTGTGCATTCATGGGTAAAGTGATGGCAGGGCAGGTAAAGTATATGGACCAAACTGATGGACCACTGGAATTGGTGATGTCCTCCTTCTTGAGTAAAGGGAATACTGGAAGAGAAGCAGATTTTAGGGCAAAGGTAACAAGTTCAGTTGAAGTCAGTGAGTTTGAGGTACCTATGAGATGTCCACTTGGAGATATCCAATTTGTAGATGAATCTGGAGGTCAGGGGAGAAGTCAAGACACATGGTATAATGTCTTTAAAAAGAAAAAAGATCTTGAACAAAGATTGGGAAATATTAACATCTGTTAAATTGTATTAGTGGAGATATAGGAGTTTGGAACACCCACAGACCAGTTTCCTTGAGCTAATATGTTACCTTTTCATTAAATGAAATATTCCAAACATAATGAGCTAATATTTTACCTTTTCATTAAATGAAATATTCCAAACATAAGAAAACATGAAGGGAATCATTGAACAATCGATTATACCAATCGATTATCTGCAGACCTGAGCCTTTAGATCAATTTACCCAGAAAGCACAAAGGCCAGAGGATGAAAAATCCACTCTTCCTTCTTTCTCCCATCTCTTGCCTCGGTCTGTCTTCCTCACCCACTTTCTCCTCTTCCTTCCCATTTTGTCATGCCCTTCTCTCTCTCTCACCTTGCCTTTTCTCTTGACCATTATTCATCATCTCCACCTGGTATAGGTCTTCTATGAGATCCCTTTCCCTTCAGCAGGACTAAGTTCACAACATCTCCCTCCGTATCACCCTAGCTTTCCCCAGCCTGTGTTAGATTCTGAGAATAGGATGGTGATTGTTCTCCAGAGAACTCATTTACCCAGGGGATACCCCCTTTCCATTCTGAAGAGACTCCAGCCTATAAATGCAATGTGTGAATACCATTCAGACTCCCAGTAGAAAACACTGCACTCCAGACTAATCGAGCTTCATTCAGAGGCTCTCTTGCTGTGTTCTCCATACTGAGCTTACAGACTTCTGTCCCACCCACTGCCCCCCATTTCCTCCTTGACTTCATGCCCTTGCAGTCATTCGCTGTGGTCATAAGAGATCAAACATCATTGTCAATGTGGAAACCCTCAACATCTAAAGACGGGATTTTTCAAAGATTTTAATCCACCTTGACCAGGAACAACGTGACCAACACTGTGTACAACCAAGCACTCAGTGATGAGGTCTACCTTTTTGTCCCTGTTCAACTTTAAGTCCTTTTTCCTGACTCTCAAATAGCTAATCTTAAATACGCAACTTCTTCCTGAAATCTTCTCTGGCCATTATCACTCACATTACTATTTCTCTTTCCCCCGGGACCATAGCTCCTGTTAAGTCAACACAATAGGAACGAATCATGTACTTGCTTGTGTTGGGATTACATGATTTCATCTGAGACTTTTGTATCCCTTCCAGATCCTAGTACAGTGCTAATCAAGTTGCAGTTTGGTTGACATAGATATTAATCTGTCCTTATATATGTGTTGGGAGTGGAGAGAAGAAAAGTCAGCTATGATAAAGGTCAGCCAGAATGTCAGCAAGTTTTTATGTGGGCACTAGGGAGTGACGAGACAATGATTATGAACTCATTAGCCAGCCCATACATCTCACTGCTGCCTTACAGCTGGTCAATGACATGGATATCCCGGGTCATTTAGTCCTTGGAAAGAACATGGGCTGGGACACAGAAGGGAAGAATAAAGACCCACATGGACATCTACCCTGCAATTTCCTTGTAGAGTTCAGGTTCCCAGTTGTACAATGTATCTCCCAAAAGGCATTCACTTCCTACAGCACAAACAGGTAAGAAAACCTGCAAGTAGCCATATTTTCTTCTTAATGAAACTTATTTTTATGCTGTCCTGAGGCTTCATCATGACTTCAGTGAGAGCAAATGTGAATTTAAGTATAAGGAGAGGAACTGTAGGTGGTCCTGTTACTTATTTAAGATGGGGTGAGGGGTGGGGTTTATGTAAGATAGATGGTAGATAGATATTGTATATATCTATAAAGTATGTATACTTTATTGTGCATTTATTCTGTACCAGGTACTGTGTGAAACCTACTTCCGAGATTATCCCAGGTGGTGGATAAGCTATTACTCTGTTTTAGAGGTGATGAGATGGAATAATAGAGGCTAAGTCATTTGCTCAAGGTCCACATCTAGGAAGTCATAGTGTCAGCATTTGAAGCCAGACAGTCTGATTCTAGAGTCTATCTTCTTAACCCTTAATGCTTAATGTTCTTTTGGATATCAAGATGAAGTTCAGGGCGCCTGGGTGGCTTCGTGAGTTAAGCCTCTGCCTTCGGCTCTGGTCATGATCTCAGGGTCCTGGGATGGAGCCCCGCATTGGGCTCTGTACTCAGCAGGGAGCCAGCTTCCCCCTCTCTCTCTGCCTGCCTCTCTGCCTACTTGTGATCTCTCTCTCTCTCGCTTTGTCAAATAAATAAATAAAAATATTTTTAAAAAAGATGAAGTTCAAGTCTACCAAAGTTTCTACATTTTTACTTTATTATTGGTAAAATAATTCAGAATACCTGGAAAGTTCTTTCTCAAGGATATTGTATAGGAAACTTGGGCAACACTCTCTAGCATCCCCTCCAACCGTAAAATTATCCTACAAGTTACTACATGAGGAAACCGATCTTCATTGGTATTTAACTTTAAAACTGAGAGAGAGATAAATATAATCCTTCTGGGATCACATTTTAAGTACTAAGTAGTTAGAACTATATTCAAATTATTTGAAGAAATGGCAGAGCAAAATCAGTATGTTCAGAAGACTCTTAACAGTATCCCTTCTGCCCACACATAACACCCAAACACATGTATTCATGCATGTAATTTTTTTCTCCTTCAAAATCTCTGCTCAGGGATGGTCTTCCCCGGGAATTCCTTTCTGGCCTCTCCTATGCAGCCAGCCTCATCCATGTCCACTCGATGCATGCTTTTGTCAGAGGATTTATGACACTGTCCTTGTCATCATTCGTTTTCCTGCTAGAGTCTTCTGGTGAAATGCATGGGTCTTAGGGACTGTGACCCTCTCATCTCCATACAGTTGTTTCTAGTGCCATGTATGGTGCTGACAGGACACATTAACAACAAATTAATAAATAAGCTATAACAATATAGAGCCTTAAGTCTGAGACGAGGACCTTGATCTTGCTCATAACTGAAGCAGGCTCACATGTTTCCAGCTTGTGCAAAAGCCCAGTGCAATCAGAGGAATCCCTGGTTTGCAAACCCTTATGATATTCAGGGCAGAAGATGACAGAGAGCACTTGTTCTCACCTGTCACTTCAAATACAAAAACAAACATCACCAGATTCCCAGGGCCCACTGCTGTTGACAAACACCATGGTGAATGGTTCCTCTCCCCGTCTTCTTGCCTGCTGAAGGGGTCCAAGGTCAGAAAGGTTTGAGAAAGGAAGATGGCCTTGCTATGCTGGATACCCTTGGCATAAGGCTTGCCTGCTGAATACTTTATTTAAAAGAGGGATTTTAGTCTGAGGTCATATGAGTGACATTGTTGGAGATAGAGCTCGAGTTTCTTGCCCTTCGGGATCTCCCTTTCTAGCAGCTGATTCTAACTCACCCCTCAAAATGAGCTCCTCTAGGGGCGCCTGGGTGGCTCAGTGGGTTAAGCCGCTGCCTTCGGCTCAGATCATGATCTCAGGGTCCTGGGATCGAGTCCCACATCGGGCTCTCTGCTCAGCAGGGAGCCTGCTTCCCTTCCTCTCTCTCTCTGCCTACTTGTGATCTCTCTCTCTCTCTGTCAAATAAATAAATCTTAAAAATAAATAAATAAATAAATGAAAATAAAAAAAAGAAAAAAAAAATGAGCTCCTCTAAGAAGCATTCAGCGACCACTGTCACATTTAAACGCCCTCCTTTGTGCTCACAGGGCCCCAGGCAAGCTTTTATAATAGCCCTTATTACCTAGGTCCAAAGGGGGGTGGCCTGGGTAGTGTCTTTCCCCTAGCAGGCTGGTGGCTGCGGAGAACCGGAACCATGACCCACACCCCAGACCCTAGTGCCCAGTGGCACACACAGACTGCTCTGTGTCACTTCTCTCTCTCAATCTCTCTTTCTGTTTCTTCAGGGGAAGGGCGTGAGGGGAGAGGGTGTTGGAGTCAATATTCTTTGAGGTCCCTCCTTGTTCTAATGAGCCGCGCCCTGATGAGGGCCACGGGGGGGCACGTCCCGCTGCTGCAGACAGCAGGAAATCATTTCAGGGTCGCTTCATCATGTCAAAATGAAGTCTGATGACGAAGCAGCCTAATTAAGCTGCCAGAGCCTTTCCACCTCCAGAAAGCTAAAATGGAATTTCCTTACCCCCCTTCCCTTCTCCCTGTGGCACAAGACCCCAGGCCCCTGCCCAGCCTCCATGGGAGAAATCAGGGTTGCCCTGAGCCCAGCAGCCATCTGAAGGCTGATGTTGTAGACACTCCCTGGGACCTCCTGACAGTTGGGAGGGCTGAACCGCTGTCGAATTGAAGAGGAGTCCGGCTGCTATCCTGGGATGAGGGATACCAGGGAGGAGACGCCTGGAGCAACTGTTACAGATTTTCCCGGCAGTGCCTTTCGACAGACCGGAATCGAAATGATCATTGGTGAAGACGTCTTGGAGGTCACTAGGGAAGAGCTGAGAGCTCCCTGGTTTCTACAATAGCAGTCTCTGCCTGAGCAAGATCATCACCTTGAGGAGGGTCCCTTGGAAGATGAATTCATGTGGGGGAGAAATCTGGGAAAACCTCTAAAAAGCAGCTTCTACCTTTCAGAAACAGTGCTATAATGGAAGTGAAGGATTTCTCTTTAAAAGACTCTTTGCTACCAATTAAGGTAACCAGATAGCCGCACCCCCTGTTTTCTCGAGAAATAAAACTCCTAAATTAACAAATAAGCCAACGTAGTTAGCAGGCGTGTTCAGCAAGGAACGCGTGTTTCTTGGCGAAGTATGGAGGATGGAGAAGGCAGCTTTCCTTCCTGGCTGCAAATGACCTTAAAGGCACTGTTAAATAATAAATGTCCATTAACTAGTCTTGAAATAGTTGCATTTAAACCAATTTGAAGATCATATAGGACCCTATTTTATACCACAGTGCCGCCGCAAGATAAAGGCGCTCCACAGTGCAGGTATTAGCCAATGAGAGAGGCAGTCTTGTGAGAAAGCATAACTCTCAGGGCGTCAAGGGAGTCCAGATGTCCCCAGAATATGGCTGGACCAGCCTGTGGCATCCATCTCCTCTTCTCCCATCAAGAGATGAATTTAGGAACCAGACCAGAGAGGTGGGAAAGTTGTTCAGAATGTCACTCTTAAAAGGCAAGTATGTGAGTCGGGGAAGAGAGACTCCTTAATGCAGCCTTTCCCACAAATGCCAGCTTTCCCATTGAGCTCTTCATTGCCTTAGCAGGTAGAGGAAATCTGCTAAAATTCATCAACACTTATGTAACAAGGAAGCGAGCTATGGAAATATAGGATATCCTTTGATTGTTGGTAGGTCTGTCAGTATCTTCTCTTTGCACATCACTGGCGATGCCTTTCATTCTCGTTACTTGAGTTTCTACGTCCACATCAAAGTGTTCTAACACGGTGGGGGTGCTTGGGATGAAGAATTCAAGAGAGAAGTTCTCCTTTCTCCCCCATCTCTACGCCCCAAGCTGAGACAGAAAGGGACAGGGAGAGAAATTGAGATTTTATTCCAAAATAAGAAATTGTAATTTACATTATTGGTAGTCAGTAGGAGTTTTTATGTATCTTAGGAGAAATGGGGGAAACTCTGTAGGGAGAAACCTAGTATGTCGTGACACCATGGATAGTCCCATAAAGAATTCAAAGGCAAGAATTCAAGATAGAACCAAATATGGACAGAATTTCAAATATACCATTTGCCCTGGTGATATCGCAGGTGAGCATAGAGTGTGCCTTTCTGCTCTTGATGCTCTGCCTTAATGGACTATCATTAGGGCAAATGTTCCCTGTGTGCCCCTGTGATGCCATACAAGATAATGGTACACTGTAGGCAAGGGGTATGAACACTTTGAAAGAAAATATGCTCCTTGCTTTAATGCAAAGAGCCTTCCCACTTTGGTCAATAATTGTGAGCCCTCTGATCCAGCCAGGGAAGGCGGGATAACCGGTCAGGAGTCAAGCCAAGAAAAGACAGTCTGTCAGCAGCTTTCTCTTGCAAATTTTGAAGTTTCCTCCCATTGCACTCTGACACACTTACAAGAGTGTCGAGCTGTGGACTTGTACTTTTTAATACTGACTCTAATTTCAAGGGAGAGGCTCCCAAGAATAACAGCGAAGCCCCAACAATTTGTCCAGAATTGCTTGTAAGGCAGCAATGTGACTAGGTGGGGTTTAGAACATGTGTATGCTGGGGCCTTGGTAGATGAAAGAAAGGAACAGAAATGTCCCCTTCCTCCAATCCCCTGTGCATGCCTCTACCACCTACTCACTGTATTGACTGGAAGAGCGGAGAGAAGGGACAAGCCACACCAGCCCAGAAGCACTGCTGCTCCCAGATCAACAGAAGTCCCCAAGGTGGCATTAGTCCACGTTGGCAGTAGCTCCAATGATTGTGACCCCTAAGCATGTCAGCACATTCTTTTTATACCGTAGCTCAATTTCAGAAGTATGTGAGGAACCCTTGGTTGTGTACTGTGAACCACAGCCAATGGTTTGGTTGAGATCCACCTGGGCACAGAAACAGCCTGATACTGCTGACTTCTAGTCCATTTCCTACATCGATGGGAAGAGAAGTTCTAAGGATGAGTATTCAAACACATTATGGAGATTTTTCAAAAGACTCTGCATCGCATAAATGCTGATATAGCATGCTTTGAAAAACCTAGGGGACTGTGATCCATATGCCAGGTTAGGAGCCATCTACCACGAACATATCATCAGACTCGAGTAAGAAGTGCTCCAGGACAGAGCAAACCAGCACAGGACTTAACCTTATGAACCTCAGTCCCCACATGTGTACAGTGAAGGTAGTTATGCTTGCCGGTCTCATGGGGTTGTTGGGTGCATTGAATGAACATGTCAATGGGAGGAGGAGCAGAGGGGGAGGGAGAAGCAGACTCCCTGTCAAGCAGGGAGCCCCGACATGGGGCTTGATCCCAGGACCCCAGAGTCATGACTTGAGCCAAAGACAGATGCTTAATTGACTGTGCTACCCAAGTTCCTCTCACTTTGTGTTCTTCATAAATATTAGCCTTTGTTGTCTTTGTCTGTATCTGAAGCTGCCTAAGTAGAAATCGGAGAATTCAGCAAGGCTGTTTCAGTGGGGGCTGCCTGGAAAGGGGCTGGGAAAGTAAGAGGGAAACAAAATCTCTAGCTCCTTTTAAAGTCCAGAGAATATCTGGGCCTTTCTCTTATGGTCGATCTCTGAGGATTAGTATTTCATTCATTCACTTTGAAAGGGTTGACTTAAGCCAGGATCATTTAATATCCATAACTTATCAATTGATGTCATCCAGGAGAACAAGCAATTGCTCAAAGAGAGAAAGAGGAAAGAAAAAAATATCTTCCCTGTAATTCAGCTTTTACTTGGAAGCCCCTGGCTTCATGAATATCCTTAATAAAAGCTGAAAAGTTCTTGTGTTACTATTTCAGTTCTGATTTAGAACTCAAGCCAGGGCAGTATATCTGCTATCTATTACTACATAATAAATAACTACAACGTTAGCAGCTTAAAACAACACACATCTGTTATCTCATGGCTCTGGGAGCTGAGAATTCAGGCACAGCTTGCCTGGGTCCCCTGTGTCCAAATCTCTCACACTGAGCATCATTAAGATGTCAGCCAGAGCTGGGGTCCAATATGAAGCCTCAACAGGGGAAGGCTCTGTTTCCAAGCTCACGTGGTTTTCGACAGGACTCAGGTCCTTGTTAGTTTGGACCAAGGCCACTCTCCCCGTAGCCTGACATTTGGGCCTCTTCAAAATGGCAGCTCTCTTTATTAAAGCCAGCAAGGGAGCATCTGCTAGAAAGACAGAAGTCACTGTCTTATATAACCTAATCATGGAAGTGAAGTGACATCTATCTAACCTTTGCTGTTCTCTGCTAGTCAGAAGTAACTCACAAGTCCTACCCACACTCAAGAAGAGGAGATTGCACAGAGCATGAATCCCAGGAAGTAGAGATGGGGGTCCATATTAGAGTTATCCTGGCCTAGGAGCACTTCCCAGACTGGGTTCCCTGAAACACTACTGTGTCTCAAGACATTAATGGATGCTCTAGAAAGCGAAGCAAACTGGACCAAAGCAAGGGGTGGTCTTTCATCTAGATGTTCTGAGAAAGAGAAATGCAAAATATACTTTTATATAATGACCTCAAATATTATGTAATAACCTAGACATACCCAAGAATACTTTCTTTAAAAGCTTAATACTTAAGATAAGACTGTTCAGCTTCTAAATTCAGCCAGAGGCAGCATACGGTTCAGTCTGATCCATGCCGTTTCTTTAATGACAGCTGCTGTATGCTATACATCTGTCTGACAATTTCAACATAAATTAATATTTAATGTTCCTTATATATCAAATATTTATACTACACAAACTCATTCCCCAAGATCTGTGGCTACAAGGATGTTTTCAAACAAAAAGAAGAGTCTGGAGATTCTCAAACGGTGCCACAGTCAAATAATCAAAGTACTAACACATCAAAATGATGGTTATACCTTTGCTTTCTAAAAATGTCTGGAAGCAAGGTATCCATAGTAAAACAATGAATCACACTGGAATAATCTAAGACAAGAGCGCTGATATTTTGCAAAAGGTGTGACTTGGGCTTTTCCTTTCCTCTTGGCACATGTGGACAACAGGAGGTTTTTGAAAGGAAAATTTAGATTTGATGCTGCAGGTCATATTTGGATTTTGCCTCAACAATATCATTCCTACAATTAAGACCATCAAAAAAAACCCAAAAACACCCTTTTCATTAAAAATATTTGTATTTTTGTGTCACATTTCTTATGAACATGTAAAATAAGATTTTCCATGTTTTCTTTGTAAATATTCCCTTTTTCTGATTTTTGTTGTTAATTTTATGAAAGGGACAAAAATATCAAACCTTAACTATTCTTTCCCTCATCAAATCTTCTAAAGATTCCTCGTTTTATGTTTAGGTCCTTGTATGTTTGTTGTGTTGATGGAATAAGAAGGTGGCAGGTGCTGTGAAAAGGTCAGTGACTTCAGAAAAAAAGGTCACAAAGGAAAGAGTGACACAGAAATTTAGAGACAGAAGTCATCGGAATTTTTGAAAGAGAAGAGAGCTGGGAACAGTACTAGTGAATAACATAGCTTTTGTATTGAGAAAGATGGGCAGAAATGTTCTGGGTTTTGCCTGTGCTTTGCAGCGTAATTCTCTCTGCTGCTACTTCCTCAAGATAACCTTCAATAGTAATCACGATTGGTCTAAGGCTCCTGAAGCCAAATCTGTATTCCCTTTAGATGTGTCACTGTGCCTTCCCGTGGGCCCTCAGAGAGTCCCTGCCCCCAGAGTGTCCTCCATGTCAGTCCTGTGCCATTACTGACAAATCTTCTCCCAATTTCCATAATTGAAAATTCACTCAGCGTGGCATTAGTGTGCAAGGTAGATTTTATGGAAGATTTCATGGTGGAGAGCCAGGAGATGGTCCTTCACATCATAGACAGCTTCATTACAAAATGTCCATTGGGACATTCCTCCCCAACATGGTCTCCTGGTCTACCAGCTGTCTGGTGTGCTTGTTTCCATTTCTCCATCTGCTTTTCCCTCCTTCCCCTCCTGTATGTCCCTCCAGAATTCTACTCTTTTAGACTGCCTCACGATGGAGGGTACTCCATTGCAAACAAAATACCTTTTCTAGAAATTCATGTCATAAATGCAAAAGCTTTTTGCTGTCACATAAAGTTAAAAACAATAAAAAAAAACCAAAGCTGATCACATTTTAATCATGTATTATAGCAGTTGTTTTGTCCATCATTTTTCTGGTATAAATACAAACGAGGTCCCCCTTACATGTCCTGACCTCCTGCCAGTGTTCCAGCAATACAAATTTTCAAAAGATTTTATTTATTTATTCATGAGAGACAGAGAAAAGAGAGAGAGAGAGAGGCAGAGGGAGAAGCAGGCTCCCTAAGGGGCAGGGAGTCCGAGGTAGGGCTCCATCCCAGGACCCCAGATCACGACCTTAGCCGAAGGCAGATGCTTAACCATTTGAGACACCCATTCACCCCTCTAGCAAGACATTCTAACTTTAAAAGGGTTTTGAGGTCCAAATGTTTTGGGCAATTTTATATTAGGGTGTATGGCACAGACTGGCATCCCTCAACCCAAGCTAGGCAGGAGGGCCCAGGAAAAAAAGTAGGAGAAGTTGTTGGTTTGGAAGGATGAGTCATTTGTAGAGGGAGAGGCTGGAAGTTCATTCATTCACTAAGCATTCGTTGTACACCTACCATGAGCCAGATACGGAGCTGGCACTGGGGCTCTGACAGTGAGCCAGACGGACATGGTCCCTGCCTTCGAGAAGTCTGCAGCTGAGTGAGGGAGACAGCGATTAACCGAGCGATGTGAATATCATGTGCTGAGTGGCAGGGCAAGTACAGAGTGAAATAGGACAAAACTCTGAAATCACCTAGCCCATTTATCCATTTTTCCAGGACAAATAGAGAAGGGGAGGGAAGGGAAGAGAATCTTTGGAGCAGAAGTAACAGCAAGTGCAGAGGTGAGGAGGTAGGAACGTCAAGGAAGGAGCTCACTTTAGCTGCGACAAGGGGTGTGAGCACGGCAGGGCAGGTAGAGTCAAGAAGAAGCTGGAAAGTTCCATGTTTGGTTCCCACACCCTTAGGGCTATAACCCTCGATAATGAATTCCGTTTCCTTCCTTTTCCTTGTGCTCAGCTGAAATCTAAGCCACAATCTATGCTTGTACTTTGCGTCTCTTTCTCCCTGGAGTAACCAGGGCTTCTGAGTCAGAGGCATGCATTTGAAAAGTGCCCTGTGGCATCTGACACCAACTCTCTAAAGTTGGGATGTGCAATCCAGTTACGGTTTAACTTACGTTCCTCACCTTAATCACACGCCTGTCAGAAAAAAGGGACAGTTGTGCAAAATAGATGTATCTTCTTGATTCAAAAGAAATTAATTTTACTTTAACAATTTCTCTGAGCATTTCTTAATCAACCTTCAAAATAACAACAAAATGTGGGTGTATCACAAATTGGGTTTGAAATCTTTTCTCCTTGATCTCAGTGTTATGCATTTGGAGATGAAAATAATGAACACAGCATGAGAAGAATAGTAATAGCCATGTCCTGGGGGTACTTAAGAAAATATACCTTCAAAGTGCCTACAGTCTAGGAAATATACAAAAATTACAATATATTCCTGTGATAAGGAGCAAGGTGAATGGCATTATTACAACCCAGACATGGAAGGCATTGGGTTAAAATGGGGAGGGGCTGGGTAAGGCTCACTGAGGAGGTGATGGTTCATATCAGGGGAAATTATTTCTCTTTGCCCTTTTTCCCTTCCCCCCCTTGTCTGATTATTGCTATTTGCCCAGGCTTTCTGGGGCCATGTGCTCAATTACCACACCACTGTAATAAGTAGGTAAAAGGAAATAGAAGCATTCTGAACACAGATGCATTCTGGACATAGACGGCTGGAGTGTGAAGGAAGGGAGCTTGCTTCTAATTAGCATAAAGTCTCTGTCTCAAGCCCCTCCTGGCTGCTGTGCCTTCTCCCTGCCTTACTGGCCAGGGAGATCTCCTCTACCCAGCATGGTTCCTGGATACTCCAGCACTCTCCACGCCAACCCAGAAATGGCTGTCCTGCTCAGAGAGCAGCTAATCAGAAAAGACCCTCAGGAAGGCATGCAGGCAGAGACCAAAATATATAAACTGACATGGTCAGGGAAGCCTACACAAATTATATGAGTTTAGGCATGACGGGTCCTAGTCTTCTCCACAGATTTTTAAACACTTGGTATATGAATGGAGAATAACAGTAACGCTTGGGGGTAGTGAATAGAATCAGAGAGTCCTTTTTCTTTCCTTCTCACGCACTTTGTAGTCACACTGACATGGGTTACACTTGAGTACTGAATGGGAAAATGTGGATGCGGTAGGTAGGCTTTGTAGTCTGTGGTTGTTACCTTTTTCATTTGCTTGTTCGTTTATACCACACAAATATATAGAACCCCTACTACATGCCTTATACTTTGGGTCCAAAATGTAAATAAGACCAAGTCAATCCAATGATGGAGATAGCCAAGTACAGTACAAAGACCCTAGTACAATATAAGCATCCCAAGGGGCAGGGACTATCTTTGTCATTCAGAATTCTATCCCTAACACTTAATGCAACACTTGACATGTAAAAGGAGCCCCTTAAATAAGTGCTGAGTGGTTTATATATGGGTCACATGCCGTGTGCTATGATCGCATGGAAGCAGGACACATCATCAGACAATGGGCAATGAGGTAGGGCAATGAGAAATGTCCAGCTGAATTTGGAGACTGTACCTAGAGTGGTACCATTCTGCCTGACTGTATGATTTTGGGCAGCAGGGCTCAGCTGCTTGATTACGAATGGAATCACTGGATGATTTGGGCGATTAAAAAGTGAGTTTCGGAAGGCAAGGGATACAGGAGCAAAAAAGCAAAGAGTCTTCCTGGAGAGTTATTGAAGTAATGGAGCATGAATTTTAGAATGGATAAGGAAAGGAAAGAAGCTCACAGGGGATGAAAATAGTGTGGCCAAAGAACCAGGGCCTCAATGAGGTGTGAAGACTGGAGAATGAGGCAAAGAGAACGAAACAGAACAAAGAGGAAGAGAAGGATTTACTGTTGACCCTTGAACAACGCAGGGGTTAAGGGTGCTGATCATCACCCTCTCTGTGCTGTCAAAAATCTGCATATAACTATCAACTCCCCCAAAACTTAACTACTATTGACTGGAAGCCTTACTGATAACATAAGTAGTCGATAAATACATATTTGCACCTTACATACATTATATACTGTATTCTTAACACAAAGTAAATTAGGGAAAAGAAAATGCTAAGAAAATCATGAAGAAAAGAAAATGCCATTATAGGACCACATTCTATTTATTAAAATATATGTAAATATATGTAGACTTGCGTATGTATACATACATATCCAACTACTCTTGCCATTGTTCAAGGGCCAACTGTATATGGATAGACTACTGATGTTTAAGGTTTCAGAGATGGAGCAGCGGAAGCTAATGTCAATTCCCAGTGGGGACGTTGAGGTGGAGTGGAGGCCATTAAGAGAAGATCAGAGAATGTGTAATGCTTGGGCAGCAGACGGGTCATCCGCATTGTGTGGGACCTGCCAACAGTAGCAGTGAAGGGGCAGAGCCCAAAATCAGTGGTTTGCAAACCACTGATGAAAACTGGTAAGCGGTGGCATCAGAGAAGGAGAGCCCAGATGAAGTGAGCCTCCGGGATGAGCTCTCAGAAAGCAGAGCAGACCAAAAGACTTGCATGCAGTTTGTTGGTTTTGGAAAGCCTTCCTGGGGAGTGGTGGCAGGGAATGAGGAAGGTAAGCCAGGAGGAAGAGAAAACCAAGTGGGTGCTAGTGGGTGCTCTTGGGTGGTCTCTGTGGATGAGGAGGGCTTGATCCTGCCTTCGAAACTTCTAAGGAGCCACGTGGAAAGAACCTCAGAATGTATCCCATGGCAGCTCCCTCCATCAGTCAAGAGTTTCCTCGTGGGTCCTGGCCTGCTTCCTCTTGGGACTGTCCCAGTATGAGCGCCCATCAGGTTTCTGCAGGTGTCCTATGTTAAGATCTCCCAAAAGCCCCAGGTGAGATGGAAAGATAAGAAAGGGCAGCCGAGGTGATGCGCCGTCAGGTTTACCCCTGCCTGAGTTGGTTGTCCCAGCAGCGGCTGGAATGAAAGGTGGGCAGGAAGAATGTGGGGTGGGGCACGAGAAGTCCCTGCTGCAGTGGGCAAAGGAGTTTCTGTCTGTAAGCTGCAGGTGGGAGCAAAGAGAAGGCCAGCACAGGCAAAGGGACTGAGAATGCCACAGACAGCTGGCATCCGTGCCCTTGGTAGTTTTGTCCGGGGACCCCAAAGGAATGTGGATGAGAAGCCATCCCGTGCCTGAGCAAGACTCATCTCCAAGGAAGTGGGCCAGGTGGGAAGATCCACGCTCACCTGGGCTTCCAGGTGTCTACCAGGCTCCAGCAGGTTTAACCAGATGGAGAAACTGAATCAAGTCTTGGCTGGTTGTGAAATCGAGCTGGGACCTCATCAATGGCATCAACGTATCAGGAGGACATTTGCGCTCACGGTTTGGTCTGAGGGTGGAAATGTGTAAGATATATCTCTAGCTCTATCTCTGACCTATTTATCTGTCACATATACACATACTCTGTGTGTGTGTGTGTGTGTGTGTACATGCACATTGGAGATTTTTCTGGGGAGAGATTTGAAGGAGAAAAGAAGAAGTATTACCCTGAAAAAATCCAGCTTATAAAGATGTAGTTTATCTGATCCACTTGACACTTTTATTCCTCAAGGTAAATTAACAAATTAGCATTCTGATCTAGATATAACTCTCTTGGGAGTTTGTTGAGCCAGTTAAGCTCCCTGGAGCCTGAACAACTCTGGGCTTGCCAATAAATCAAGTCTGCAGACCTCCAAAGCAGGAGATCAAGAAGACTTAGAACTCAGTGATCACAAAGAACGAATGTCCTAGGACCTCCTCCGCGAGTGTCTAGCTCACCTGATATTTTAATTTTCCGACCTCAACACATTATATCTGTGACCGATCTTTGTACCGGAGTAAAATCCCAACTACATGGCATTAGTTACCTCTTGCTGCGATAAAAAAATGAATGCAAAACTCAAAACAATGCACAGTTACTGTCTCAAAGTTTCTGTGGGTCAGGAATCCAGGCCTGGCTTTGCTACTGCCAGGCCCTTGGGGTCTCTCACAAATTACTCTCAAGGTGTTAGCTGGCATGCAGTCATCTGGAGGTTGGACTAGGTTAGGATCTGCTCCCAACCTCTCAGGGCTGTTGGCAGAACTAAGGTCCATGTGGGTTGTTGGAGTGATGGTTTCAGTTTCTTGCTGGCTGTTGGCCAGAGGCCACCTATAGTCTCATACCTCGAGGCCCTCTCCAACATGGCAGCTTGCATCACTAAAGCCAGCAAAGGAGGCAATCTGCTAGCAAGAGAGAAGTTAAAACCTTTTGGAACCTAATCATGCAAGTGACATCCCATCTTCTTTGCCATAGTCTATTGATTAGAAGAGAGTCACTAGGCAAGCCCACAGTCAACAGAAGGGGATTACATAAGGTGTGCGTACCAGGAGACAGGGATCACAGGGGACCATCGTGCAGGCTACCTAGGATACCATGTGTCATCAAAATGGGGACCGTAATTCCCTTCGGGTGCAAAGCAGGCTGCTATAACAAAAAGTTTAAATACAGTGACTTGCATGGGTTAGAAGTTTGGTTCTCTCTCACCACGCAGCAGAGGTCAGCAAGCCTTCCACGGTGGAGATCACCATGCCTCTCCAGGGTACCGGATCCAGGGTCCTTTCATTCTGTTGCTCGGCCATGCCCCCAGGATACCGTTCTAGTCCCCAGTGGGTCAAAACTGGTTTGCTCTCATCTTCATTCCAATCCCTGAGAATGAAAAAGAAGAGAATAAGAACCAAATCAAATTTATTTTAAGGCTTTGATGCAGCACGGAAATTGCACAGACCCCTTCTTCCTCCCACCCCATCAGTGGGAAGTTGGGCGCATGGCCAGAGGTAGCTGTAAGGAGCCTGGGAATTGTGGTCTCCTGCTGGTCAGCCATGTGCCATGTCAACACTTGAGAAGGAGGTTCCCACACAGAAAAGGAATGGATCTTGGGAGGCAGTGTGCAGTCTCCCCAACAGTGGCCAAGGATGAATGGAGGGTTGGACATTTGTTACTTTCGGGCCAGGCAATCGATGTTTATCTGTCCCATCTCTGACAGACCATAGCTGTGATGGTTACCCAGAAAGTGCTGTAAGCTGGCAGGCTGCCAACCCTGGAGGAGGTCGTGTCTGCTTGATGAAAATAGTAGTTCCAGTCCCAATGAGGGGCAGTTCAAATTAGCATGAAAAATTAAGCCCATTACAGATTACTTCAAACGCTGTGTCATTACAATTTTATTAATATATCTGAAATGCTAAAATCCAAACAGAGGAAATATGCAAATTATTGGGTAATGACTAATGTAAGAGAAGGACTCTAACTTTGTATGCATTACATCATCATAGTCTAGCAAATCAAGAGGGCCCCTAGTGCATTTTATTTATTGTAAGAGATTAATTTATTTAAAAAGAAAAACTCTATACTCCCCTATGGACATGGAACTAACTGGTGCCTGATAAATGTATTAGAAATAGGAGCGCTGATTTCATTTTGATCTGCCCATTGTTGGTATCACCTCCAGACACCGGTAGTGGACTGTTTGCCACTGATGGGAGGAGATCCGGAAGAATGCCCAGTTTTTCTGAATTCCTTTAACATGTGTGTTATCTCTCAGTAACAGACTTGACTGTATGCGATTTCTTCGCTGTTGTAAGTGAGAAGGATGTCAGCTTTTTTATGAGGTTTCAGGGACATATTTTAACTTAAAGAATTCCCATATTGCACTGTTTGATAGTGCCAGTTTAGGGAACTGTACGGCAAATAAGTCCCTGTCAACTTCATCCGTCTTGAAAACTCTTAGGAGAACCACTGGCCAGTGTGCAACAGAGAAGCAACTAGGATCCCCTAGAAAGTTAGGATAAATTTCTGGGCCAAATGTGTCAAACCTATAAACCTTTTCCTCCCCCAAAGAGTATCCTACTCTGATGGCATTTTGCCAGACACATTAAGATACACCTGTGGTCTTTCACCTTGTTATTGACAATTTAGAACTGCAGCTAGGATTTTTGTTAAAGCAAAATATAACCAGAGTGGTACATCTTTGTTACTTTCTCCATCTTCTGTCAACATGAAATATCAACATGGATTCCATGACCATGTCCTGGGAGTTCCTTGAAACTTGAGGAATTGTGTGTATAATTTGGATCTATGTGCAAGGACTCTTAAGAGGGTTTTTGACACTGAAAAGTCTGAAAAGTTAAGAACAATTATTCCAGTGATTGATGACACAGTAGAAAAATAAAATCTAAAAAGGAAAGAAAGAACTCTCATTTCTTGAGCAAGTCCTGCATGTTAGATATTATGCTAAATGCTTTACATAAAATATACCCATTGATTCTCCCAATAGCCCTGTGAAGTATGTAGCAATGTCCCCATTTATTAGAAAGGGAGAGGGATGCCTGGGTGGCTCAGTCAGTTGAATATTCAACTCCTAGTTCTTGTTTAGGTAGCAATCTCAGGGTCATGAGATTGAGCCCCGTGTCGGGCTCTGCACTTAGAACAGAGTCTGCTTGAGGTTCTTTCTCTCCCTCTCCCCCTCCCACTATCTATCTCTCTCTCAAATAAATAAATAAACCTTAAAAAAAAAAGAAAGGGAAATAAATACAGTCTGTGCTGGGAGTGACCTATCAACAGAGCTGGGATGCACAGACCAGTGGGGCAGGAATAAGGCTATAAAGCCATACTTCAGGTAGTAGAAAACAGATGCTTATGTAGGTCAACTGTCACATGGCTAATAAATGACAGAATCCAGATTTGAACTCATGGTGGTCTCATCCCAAAGCTTGCGCTTCTAATTTGCAAGAGTCTTAACGTCATGTTGGGCTAACACAGGCACACAGAATCAGCCCTATGCCGATGTGCAATATTTACATGAAGACGAAAATTTAAAGACAAGGTAAGGATTTGGGTTTTTCATTTAGGCTTAGAATTGGGGATTTATTTGTTTTTCATTTGCTTGTTCATATATATATTTATATGATATACATAGTATATACTGAGTACCTCTTGCATGCTAATCTCAATGTTAAATGTATAGACCTCAAGATCAAAAGGCAGGTCCCTCTTCTCAAAGGGGTTTATAAGTTATTGGGACATAGGCTGGCTAACCTATGGTGACAGCAGAATGCCAAGGAACTAAAGTGAATTTATGAACAAGCTACAATAAGCACACAGGAGAAAGGATACTTAAATCTTCCTGGAAGAGCCAGAGAGGGTTTTAAAGGAGAAATTCTTGCAAAGAACATTGAAAAGAGAGTAGTATTTAAGAAGACAAGCAGGGGAAGGTACAGATGAGAGAGAAGGAGAGAAGAAAGAGAAAATACAGCATGATTGGGAGCAGGCATTATAAAGCAGAAAAGTGGGTAGCATATAGTGGGGGGTTGAGGCAAAATTGTAAGGCCACCCAGGAAGGTATGGCTATGAAAAGCCTCACATGCCAAGTACGTAGAGGGGGTGGTGCCCTTTCACATTGTTTGAGCACTGGAGTGACGTGGTTCCATTTTTGTGTTAGAAGGATCACTCTAATAGCACTGGAGAGGAAGGACTGAGGACGGCTGAGACAAGAGGCTGCTGTATCTTCTGGAAGTCTACGGAAAAATCCAGATGTTGTCCTGAACAAGGACAGTGGTAGGGGGTTGGATTTGTGAGATAACTGGAGCATCGTCAGTAGGCCTTGATGACTGATGGGGTATGGAGGTTGAGAGTGAGGGATAAGGCTAGGATGACCCCCAAGTGGGTGACTGACACAGCAGGTGGTCGTGGTAACATTCACAGACCGGGAACACAGCAAAGGGAACACATTTGGTGAGTTTGGTCTGGGATACGTTGAATGTGAGGTCCCAATGGAGACATTTCTTCTTCCTTAAACCTCAGTGTTTTGAGGGTGTATGGTGGCTTCGGGGAGAAAAGGCCTCCCCTCTATTCTGTGTCCTTCTTTGCCAATTGGGCCACCAGAGCAAGACTGCTATTGCTCTGAGTCCCAGAGTCTAATGGGAATTAGCTCCTTCAGAACTGGTCGAATCCAACCCTTTTTTCCCACGGTGGCTCAGAACCACTAGGTGGGGCCCAGGAGAGCCTCCATCCTCTCACTCCAGGTAAACACACAACATGGCTTCCATCTTCCTTCACTCACAATGCTCACGTCCCTGTGCCCGTGGATAAGAAGTCACTAGTCTGTGTCTGGCTGCAAGTAAGGAGATGTCCACATACCCCATCTCCACGTAGGGACTCCCATCCCGTCACACATGCACCTGGAGTAAAGTCTAGGATGTCAGTGAAAGTGTTGACTGTGGTCAGCTCTGTGTGGTAGGATGAGAGATGGTTTTGGGGTCTTTCACTTACCTTTTTTGAAAAAGTTTGCTATTTGTCTATCCAAGACGTAGGATTTCTCATCTTCTGTTGGTGACATGTGCGGCCTGTGCCTGGGGAGGCTGCCTCTGAGGCGAGGAACCGAGTCCGCCCCCGGACACCAGCCATCACTCCTGCACACCCACGTTTTCATTTCTGATCAGCAGCACCCTGCCCCGCGACCAACTGCAAACCACCTGTCCCGTGAAAGGCAGGACCCAGGTGAGAGACAGCCGGTCGCTGCAGGTGTCAGCTGCGTTGTCGTCGGGTGTGCCAAGGGCGCTGTAGCCGGCTGTGACCCCAGGCCTCGTCAGCTCTGGCGTCAGCGCACATCCAGTGGGAACCATGGCCATGAGTTACTAATGCGAAACGGGGTAGTCCTGGCGCCACTGCGGGGAGGAAGGTGGAACAACGGAAGAGCAGCTGGAAGGAACAGTCCTGCGGGACGCGTGTGAAACACTGGATGCCGCTGTCATTAAACTGGGCCCTGCAGAGCAGGGAGGACATGGCAGAGGGCGACAGGGATGTCACTGCCTGAGGCATTACTCCCCAGGCACCCGTCAGCTAACACCCCAGCCCAAATAGAAATACTGCCTGATACCGGAGAAACACTGCCCTCTGACTGTGTCCTCATCAAGGGGACAGTTAAAAATTAGCCATGGTGGTTACGCCTCCCTGACACACCTGCAGACTTCGGAAATGGGAGGCCTTGCCAGCCTGCGGGTACTGCTTGTCACTCGCTGTGTTGATGGTTTTTCGTTGTTTCCCATCAAACAGCAACACGATTTCTAAACCGTGGCTGGTTCGAAAGGAAGGTTTCTGGGAGGGCCGGGGCTGTCCCTGGCGCACGTCACAGAGCTCTGGAGAACTGTGACAGCATGGGAAACTGGGCAGCCCTTCAGTGACCTGACTTCAGAATTTGCCCCGGCCGCCTGTCTCCAGAGTCCCTCTTCTCACCAGGGTTTGCTTGTTTGGAGCCATTCCTGCTTGTCGGTGAGGGTGTGAATCTGGGACACACCAGGGAAGTCTGTCTGATTCTTCAAGCCCTTTGACCATGAACTAACTCAGGCTTAAAATTCCATCCTTAGAGCTGTTCCTATCTTTTGACCATTGTTAAAATTCAAATCACTCTACACGTAGAGGACAAAAAGGTGAGTGAAGGCCATTGTGTCCTGTCCTCTTAATCCGAGTCCTACATCTTCTGCTGCATAGAATTCTCTAGAGTTCATAGCTCATTGTGACCTCCCTGACCTCTGAATGCCTACAGGATCTATCTTTGTGCATCAAGCACCCTAGCCCCTAGTGATACACTATGCAGGTTGTTCTCTAGCCCGGTGAGTCTCAAGTGAGGGCGCGTTTGTCCTCCAAGAGACATTTGACAGTGTCCGGAGATATTGCTTGTTGCAGCTCAGCAGAGTGATGGTCTCATCTAGTGGGTAGAGACCAGGGTAGCACCAGCATGACCCCTACGGTGACAGCTTACCCAGGACAGTGCTGAGGTTCAGAGACCCTGCTCTACTCAATGGACGTGCCTCCTGCATTAATACGATTTTTAAAAAAGGGGCACCTGGTGGGCTCAGTTGGGGGAACATGTGACTCTTGATCTCGGGGTTGTGAGTTTGAGCCCTACATTGGCTGTGGAGATTACTTAAAAAAAATCTTTAAAAAAATAATAAATTCAACTAGTCCTACAATAGGAGTAAGTGTTAACCCTTACCAGTTATCTACAGGGTAGCATGAATGACTTTAAGAGATTCGTTGTGAGAGCCTTCTGAAGGGGTGGAGGTTGGACTGTTTGGACATGGGTAGAGGTAGGGGCAGCAAGAGTGGGTGGAGATTATTCAAAATTGAAACTCCAGGGTAAATTTCACTTTCCCTGGGGCAGGTGTTGAGGGGTTCCTCTCTGATAATTTGTTCATTTCTTCTAATGTGGTTGTTAGTTAATTGAGGTATATATATAGATATATGTAGACAGATAGACATATATACAGGGTACGTATATGTGTGTATGGGTAGATACATAGATCTCAAAAGCCCCTGGGGAGCTTGCTCTTTCCCTTTCTTTCTTTCTTTCTTTCTTAATTTTCTATTTATTTATTTGCTTAAAGATTTAATTTATTTATTTATTTGACAGAGAGCAGGAGCAGGGGGAGTGAGAGGGGGAGGGACAGAGGAAGAGGGAGAAGCAGGCTCCCCGCTGAGCAGAGAGCTTGACGTGGGGCTCAATCCCAGACTCTGCGATCATGGCCTGAGCTGAAATCCAGAGTCAGATGCTCAACCCACTGAGCCACCCAGGCAGCCCTGTGATAAGGACTTCTAAAATATATTCTCTTAGCAACTTTCAAGTATGCAATACAGTATTATTGACGACGATCACCATGCTCTATGGGACACCCCCAGGGCTCATTTGTTTTATAACTGGACATTTGTACCTTTTAACCTTTTTCACCCATTTTATCCTCCTGGCACCACCCCCCACACTCCCGACAACCACAAATCTCTTGTTACCTGTGAGCTTGTTTTTTTGTTTTTTAGATTCCAAATGACCTAGTAATTCCTAGTGTATTTTAATGTACTATTTCTTAAATTTAAAAGGATAAGATTACAATTAATTGTAATTTAATTACAATTAAAATTTTGTAAAATTACAAAATTTCACAGGGATGAAGTTGCCATTCACGAAATACCAATTTTACTCATGTGTACTCACCGCATGGCTGAAAAGAATATTAAAGGCAGGCCTTCATTTTTTAAATTATGCCACGTTAATCTGAAAAACTGAATTAATAAAATCACAGAATTTTAAACCTAAAAAAAGAAAAAAAACCTCCCAAAACAGAAGAACAAACCGTGATTTTTCTGCTTATGGCCCCTTGTAAATTAAGATAGAAAGCCCTTTCCTGCCTGGGCTTGAATCTGCAGTCCTGAGAGGTAATGAGCCCCAGGCCAACTCTGCCATTTCTGTTACCAGGCCCAGGAGCAGAGGTGGTGTTACCAGAAATACAACTTCTGAATCCTGAAGTCTGGACGCACAAGAAAGGAGGACGCTACACTGAGCCTTTGGTAGATTTTTCCATCATGCAGGGAATCCGAATTTCAAAGCAACTCATTAGCCCTTTAAAAAAAAAATGTATCTTTTTGCTTATTTGCTCGCTCATTCTGTCAATCAGCCAACATCTGTATTTGAGACCGCTTCTCCATAAAATCATGCCACGTGTACTTGAGATAGTGATACTACAAAAATAGCTTCCTTGGGGAGGTTCCATCTATTGGGGCACAGAACAAAAGAAAAACCACATAAAGATGAAAAACAGAATGAAAGAGAAAATACTTTCGACTCTGTCCAACCTGTCATTAATCTCCTTTTGGGCCCAATTTCCTCATCTATATAACAAGGAAGTTGGATTCAACGGCCTTCAAAATCCCTTCCAGCCTTCAAATTCTCTACATGGGTCACGCGGTCGATGTGGACCCTGAGCGCCTGTGTCCCCCGTGATAGTACCAGAGTCACTGAAGGATGTCACATGAGGACTGTCAGGAGATCACCTCCACGGCTCCCCTGCAGACACCAACCTCTGTCAGTGCTTGGGGATGGAGCCACGAGCGTCCTCCTTTAACCAAAGGCCTTGCCCCTTGGCCCTTCCTGAGTTCCTCATGTCCTGACGGGATATAGTCTTTAAATCTCAGCCTATCCATGGGTAGGGTTGGGCTTAGTTGGTTCTGCTGCCTTGGACCTATGGGCTATTGTTCTCCTAAGCACCTGCACACCTACCTAATCCTGCCCTGCCTGCCTAGCCCTGTATGAGCTCTTTCCGGGTGGCACGGCTTGGCTTTTGCTGTTCTCTTCCATGGGTTCATTGAACGAATATGTTCATGTCAGCACCGTCCTTGGTACTGGACATGGATGTAGATGCAAGAAACGCGAGCCCTGCCTCTCAGGTCCCACAGTCCAGCTCTGCCTGGCCTGACCTCATCGGGTCCTTGTCACTTTCTGTTGCTCATAACTCGAGCTGCTGGCTGGAATCCTGCCATAAAGGAAATGAACACCCAGAAACAGATGCCCTGGGCTCTGGCTGCCACATCTAGTCTGAGAATTGGACCACTGCCGGCCGATGGGCACGCCTGTCCACACCTCAGACTAGCAGGCACTTCTCTTTTCTTCTGGATCCTCGGCAGGAGCCTTGCCCTCTGCATGCGGACCTCTCCCCACTCGGGGCCCTGTCCAGTGCCGGCTTCCTCCCCCAACTCATCCCATCACTTCTTGAGTCGCCAATGGCGGCCGGTTCCACCTGCATACTGACAGAATGGAAGACCCATGGTCACCCTCACTGCCTTGGTCATGATCAGGGCATCAAAACCACATTTTTATTCAATATGCTCTTAAAGCATCTTCCTTGAGATGTGTCAGAAGGCTGCACGGTTAACGCAGTAGTGAAACGTTAATGGCATGGAAGTGAGAGTGAACAGTGTTACACCAAACACTAACGTCTAGAGTCATATTTTGCAAAAACTGAGTAATCGGAAGTAGTTCTGCCAAGACTCATCACCAGCTTGCTCTTTCTCTGCAGTCACGCTGCCAGTGCAAGGACGATGCTGGTGACAGCCAAAGCCCGCTTTCCTTGGAGACATCAATCCAAAGGTTCTTGCTATCTGTCTCTCTGCATTCCCCTCCCCCATGCCACCCCATCTCAGTAGGAGCTGAATATGCAGCACATATGTGCTTCTCTTTGGCTAAGGCTGGGACTTCTCTCTGGTACCCGTGAGACTATCTTGCAAACATATGGGCACATTTTCCCTCCCCAGCCCAGCATCCCCTACAGCAAGGAGCAGGAAGGCAAGGCAAGCCCACGCCACAATATGGAGATGTTTATCCGGAGTCAGCTGCCCAGATACCACCCTAACCCGCCAATGGCACAGTCAGCAAAAGGTCAGGTTTTCTTTAAGAAAGGAGACTTTGAAGCCATTTCCTAGCCTGAGGAATTCCAGAGGAAAGTTGCAATGGAAATCGTTATGAGCCATGCAGTGGGTTATAAATAACATATCAGAGTTCTCGAGCATGTGGTCACCTGCTCTTATGTCATGTCTCTTAATCCCCACAGTCCTGCCCCCTGCCAGATGCGGGCCACAGGCTGATACCCCGTGCTTCTTCCCTCACTGCTGAAGATCACTACAAAGACACGAGGGACTGATAAAGAAGTTTCACATAACCACCTCTCTAGATCCCAAAGTATATTCTAGATTCCGAGTCATTCCTGGGTATCCCAGAGCGAGGAGAGCCAGCTTTCTAAACGGCCATTAGCCAATCATGCTTCTTTTGCCACCACTGGCAAAATGAGATCAACATAACCTGCCTGTTACACCAAGTTTAACTAAGAAGGGCTTTGAGGTCATGGGCAGGCGGGAGCTGACGCTTAGTCCTCCCAGGTGGGGCACTTTGCCTATAGGAACTACTAATCTTCATACCTGCTTTAGAATTAGAATATTATCCCCAATTTTCACATGAGGAAATTATATTTCAGAGAGCCTAAGCATTTGCTCCCAGGTCATACAACTGGTAGACTGAGCTGGAATACTAACCCGGAATCTTGTGACTCCAAAAGCTGCTAGCTAAAATAGTTTAATTCCCTCTATGTCTGGATATGCGTGTTTATAGATTCATTTATTCAGTAACTAATTCTTGAGCATCTATTATGTGCCAGATGTTTGTGATAAATCAAGAACAAATGAAATAAAACCTTTTGGCCTCAAGGAGGTTACACTCTAGTGAAAGCCATGCAGAGAGAAGATAAAATTCTAAAATGTGTATCACTGTTGAGAACACAAATAGATCCTACGAAAAAGTACAGCATGAAAAATGGAGCTGAATTTATTACAGTGATCAAAGCCAGGAAATTCAGCTGTAAAGATAAGAAACCATATGAGCAAAGAAATGGATTTCCATTTCTGAAGGCATTTGTTTAAATTCTGTAGCATCAGTCAGCTATGGAATGCTGTGCACACCTAACAGCTTATTTTTTAAAAAATTTGATGTCTATGGTTTCACTTATTTGCGGAGCATAACAAATAGCATGGAGGGCGAGGGGAGATGGAGAGGAGAAGGGAGTTGAGGGAAATTGGAAGGGGAGGTGAACCATGAGAGACTGTGGACTCTGAAAAATAATCTGAGGGTTGTGAAGGGGCGGGGGGGGTGGGAGGTTGGGGGAACCAGGTGGTGGGTATTGGAGAGGGCACGGATTGCATGGAGCACTGGGTGTGGTGCAAAAACAATGAATACTGTTATGCTGAAAAGGAATAAAAAAATTTTAAATTAAAACAAAATTTGATGTCTAATTTTTTCCCCCATAACATTCAATTCTACATTTTTACACGCGTTTCATAGATAAGGAAACGAACCTCCAGGTTTTGAGTTGCTCTAAGTAATTCAAAGATAATTCCCATAATGGCACAATGCAGCCCTGAGTGGAAAATAAAACAGCTGATTTACTAGCAGAGGTGTAAGAGAATGCTCTTAAAACTTCCATGCCTTGCCCAATAGGAGTTGGCATCAATGGCATCCATGTGAAGATCCTATAAAACTCAGTACCACACATGGTCCAAATCTGACTCTGCCACCTACCAGCTGTGTACGTTACATAACTCCCGTGTGTCTGTTTCTCCATCTGTAAAGTAGGAATAAAAATGGTACTTACTTAAGGTCATTGTAAGGGTTCACTGAGTCAATACACAAAAAGTATTGAGTTGAGTCACGTCTGGCACTTGAGTAAATTCTCCATGAGAGAGATTATTTTTTAGGATTGTGTGTCTACATGGACTCATGGCTTAACATTCTGACACAGCCCATTTGCTCTCACGGCATCTGAGATTTCTTTTCTTCAATGGGGGTTGAGCCCATGTAGAAACAGCTTCCCGCCATATCTGAAAGATCGTGACGTGGCCGACAAAACTTCTTGGTCTATCTCAACAACAAAATCTGAATCGAACTACCACACAGCCTACCAGGTTTGCAACTACACAGTCACCCACTTAAAGGATTACTATTGAATTTACCACAGCCAGAATGATTGCCCTGTCTAGTCCTGATCTAAGGGTGGCTGACATCCCATCACAGTGCAGACCAAGTGAGGCTTCTTCCAAAGAGGTATGAGAAACGTTTTATCCCAACATGAAAACAACTAGTAAAAACCCTTTTACATTAATACATGGGATCACTTTCATGCCAGAAACTGAGTTAAGGAAGGACATTACACCAGATTGTTATGATCCAGAGTTTCAGTTTAGGAAGAATGCAATGATATGAAGTATCATTTTTTCTCAAGGGAGATTATTATCTCTGGCAGCCTTCTGAGTGATTTGCCAAAACGGAACACAAACCAAAAGATGACTCCAATGAGATTTCATATTTGTTACAAATGGGGCAAGTTATAAATTGTGAGGCTAGCTAGTCCTTTTCACATGGACTTGGGCAACAATATGGGGGTCTTCAGGGCAAAAAGGAAATAGACTGATGTTGTTTAAGGAACATCTTTTTTTTTTTTTTAAATGCCATAGCCTAGGTTCCAAATAATGACCTTGATGTTCCTCTGCCACCAAGAAAAAAAAAAATCTCCTGAACACCTTTATCTTGAGCACTCAGTTATTGAATAAAATCTTTACTTGGCTCTGAGAAACAGCTTCTCTTTCCAGCTCAAAATTCATGTGGGCAAGTTGATCAAGATGCTTTCTTACAGCCCTAAAATAAGATATATTCCTGTGGCTATTGCTCTACCTCCATAGAAAAAAGGAAAGTAATTTTTTCCTCCTTGGGTCACCAGTGAATAACTCTCTCCATGAGCATGTGATAATATCTTTTCTCTTTTTCCTTTTTTTTTTTTGGTTAAATTGAAGTGTAGTTGACACACATTACATTAGTTTCACATATGCAACATGGTGATTTGACAAGTCTCTACATTATGCTGTTATGTCGTGCTCAACACAAGTATAGCTTCCATCTGTCACCACACAACGCTGTTAAAACACCACTGACCATATTCTCTATGCTGCACCTTTCATCCGGTGACTTGTTCATTCTATAAATGGATGCCTGCATCTCCCACTCCCCTTCACTTTCGCTCATCCTCCACACCTTCCCCTCCGGCAACCATATGATAGTATCTTACTGGAACGCTGGTGAAGTGGGCTAAACATTTAGCAGTAGAATGGATGAGATAATAAAAGGTTAAAATACATGCCATTGTGTATATTAAAAATTACAACTACCTCTTAGTTTCAGAAAAACCAATAGTTTTTCTTAGGCATCAGAATATTTCAACTCAAAATATTTTGGGGTCCACATCGTCAACTAGTCTCTCTGATTTACTAAGAAAGAACCTAGTTTTAAAATGCATAGAAAACTTCCTAGATTCGTTTCAAAAAAATGTTTTTTGCTATATATTTGCCCAAATTGCTTGAATGCTAAAGAAAGTTAAATATCCCTGGTGGGCTTTAGATTAGTTTAATGACCAAAGACATCTGCAGATTTTATTAAATGCCCGATGATACCATTTGACTATAGTTTTTTATATACAAGGAGTCTGAGAATAAAAACTACTATGATTACTACTACTACTACTACAATCCCTGCTAGGAAAAGCATCTATATTTATTTAGCCCAATATATTTTCCGGAGTAAACTTTTCATCCTAAAACTAAGTATTGTCTTGAGGGATGTGACGCTATTACAAGGCAGGGATGGAGTAGGTTGCTACCAGCACTGAGTGGGACTGAAGGAGGAGAATGGCAGGGCCAAAATGGACAGGACCACCTAGGAGAGCAGGAGCATGAGGACAGGTCTTGGAGCAAAAGGACAAAAAGAATAAAGAAGTAAAGAAGTAAAGGAAGATGCAAGCCCACTCACGCACGTTGGAAAGCTCCCAGTGCAGTGTCAGCCCTTGTCCAGGAGCTTCCCTAAATGCAAAGCTGGGGTCATGTACCAGCACAGGTACATGCTCTGAACCTGAGTCTTGGACACCCAGAGGCTGAGCTTGGCTGAAGTAAAGCACAGACTGACCAACACAGTCTCAGGGAGTATCTGCTTGTCACCAGGACGATAGGTCAAGTCGGTTGATTTATACCAAATCAACTGGTTGATATATACCAAATAACCAGCTTATTTGGTATAAAAATGTCAATTGGTTTTTTGAAATTAATAAGTCAATCGATGCGACGTGAAGGAAACTAGAACCTGTATAAACTATTATAAATTCGGTTTAGGCCCAGCAATCTGGATAAAGGAGCTGTAAAATTAACTGAAAAGGAATAAAGCATATATAAATGTCAGATATTATTACGATGCCATTATTTTACTGTACCTCATTATTGGATTCATTTATGTTAGTATTACATTTCCAATTTGGGCATGAAAGCTAAATTGCTATATGCTAGAGAATGTATATTTTGGTATCCATGCTGAATTTTTTTTTCTTTTTGCGTGCAAATAAATCCTATTAATTGCCCTTGTTGGCAGTCATGGATTTCTTAGGACCTTTTATCTGCAACCAAACTAATTGGCCTTGAATCCATTCTGACAACATTTTAATTATTCACTAGTTAATAATTCTTAAAAGCAACTTCAACATTAAAATGTCTCTAAGAGCGTGTACTGAGTTGTTCAATCCCATATAATAATTTCATACAATATTCATATCAACCTAAATTTTCCCCGAGATCTTTATAAATGTGTATATTTTTATATTTAGAAAATAACTTTAAAATCTAATGAATGTGAATAACATCTTTTGCATGATAGATATGCACATTCTCCAAACAACTTGTTTCTCCATATAGTTTGAGACTCCTTGATGTCAGTTTTTAAGAATCAGTTGAGGGGTGCTGAGTGGCTCAGTCCATTAAGCCTCAGACTCTTGGTTTCAGCTCAGGTTGGTGATCTCATGGGTCATGGAATTGAGTCCCACATGCGGCTCCACGCTCAACAGAGAGTCTGCTGGCAGATTTTCTTCCTATGCCTCTTCCCCTACTCACTTTCTCTTTCTCATGCACACATACACACACACACTCTCTCTCTCTGAAATAAATAAATCTTTTTTTAAGGAATCAATTGAGAAAGCAGTTAAAAAAAAAGGCTACTCCCTACTGTGCATGAAATGTTATGATGCACCCTGTCAGTGTACTGCTCATATCCCAACAGAACATTTTACTGCAACCACTGAAAGAAGGAAAACAATTAAAAATAAGAAAAAATATGAAGAACACTAGACTACAATAGTCTAGTGAGCTGTCTTAAGTCGGGCTTCCCAGATGAGGATTTGTGTATAAGTAAAGGTAACTTGAGGACTGGAGAAGTGGGGCCAGGAAGAGACGTTCCATCCAGGGTCAATGTGGTTCCATCTTACAGGAGAGTTTTGAAGACATCTGGGTCAGGGGCAAGGGAGCTGGAGTATCTCTATCTCCTACCTGTAAGCCATAGGTCTTGGGGCATCCTGGAGAGTATCCAGATCCTGGAGAGTGGAGAGTAGCAGGGGACTCATAACTTTCCAGGCATTCACTGCTGTCTTACTGGCAGGGAAAGCAGGTTATAGCTGCTTGGAAGCAGCCTTCCGGCAGGGAGATGTAGAGACTGGCTCCTGGAGGTGGGAGCACAGCAGGAAGCCACCAGTGTGAATAGTGCATCCAGATGTGGCCAAGTGTGATCATAGCATAGGGGTGAGAACTGACAACATCTGACCACCTCAACTATGGCAGCACTGGCTGTGGGGAATTGCCAACTTAACTTAGGCCATAATTGCTGTAATAGATCAGAGAAAGAAGAGTTCCCCTGGTCTTAAAAGTTTAGTTCTACTCCCTTTACTATAAATTTTCCAGACACTGGCCTGCCCCAGTTCATTGCCACCTGTGACTGAGTAAGTCCCTCTACTTCTAAGATTCTCTATAAAGAAATCACTTTCCCAGGGATGGAAAGCACACTCTACAGCAACACATCAGTAACAAATTGATGTTTTGATCTCTGCCCATTTTACTTGTATATACCTTAATTAGTTCAGCATTCGAATGGGGAGATGAGGGATTTTTTTTACTGGGCCTCCTCAAAACATAAAAATGTAGTAATAGTTAACATTTACTACATGCCGGGAATAATTCTAAACCCTTTGCCAAAATGATCGTGTCACATCTTTTCAACAGCTAGATGATGTAGGTCATGTTTCTACATTCCAGTTGTGAAAGCTGAAGTACAGAGAGGTTAATGATCTTGCCCAAGGTCCCGCTGCTGCAAGTAATATGGCCAGGATTTGAACACAAGAACAGTCCACTTACAAAATCTATGCCCTTAACCACTAGGTTAAAGACAACTGAGCTGAGAACCAGAAGAATGGCCACGGGGCAGTTGTGGCATGGGGATAGGGACCGCATCACAGAAACCACAGGACAGACTTAGTGAAAGGTGGGATGGAGAGTTAGGAGGTCCAGGATCAGTGAGAGTGGAGGTGGATTGACATAGTAGGTGAGAACCACCAGGTCTTAGGGCAGCCTGCAGAGCTAACCAGAAGTCACGGGCCACCTCGCAGTAAACACTTAGTGTAAAAAGACTCAGAGACCTGACCAGGTCTTGATGTCAGAAGATCACTTGGGAGATCTGAAAGATTAATTTCAAGGACAATCAAAAGAGGTCAACCTCTCGTCCTCTAATGACACAAGATCACAGAGGACTCACCACCCCCAGTAAACTCAGGTTTCACATTGGTTGTTTTTCCCTGTTTAGGATGTATTCATTTATTCCGGTTTTGGAGTCACAGGACTTTTTGAATCTATGGATTGATGTATCCTACCACTTTGGAAAATTCTTAGTCATTATCTCTTCAAATTATGCCTTTTTTTCAAACCCTATTTTCTCTCTCTTCTTCTGGGACTCCATTTGAAGAGTTTTAAGGCTTTCCTTCACATGAATCTCATTATTTTCTGTTAAGTTCATTACTAAGTACTTCTTGTTATTATAACACCGGAAGGGTTTTACCTCCATGATAATTTCTAGGTGGTTGTTGCTTGTGGATCTTAAAGTTTTGGACTTTATGCTAATTCTATACCCTGCCACCTCAGTAAATTTTCTTATTGTTTATAGAAGTTTTTCATTTGATTCTTGTTAAGTCTTCATATCTTCTGAAAATGGTAATTGGTCTATCTCTTCCTTTTCAATTTCATACTTCTGATTTTTCCCCTTTTTCTTTCTGATTGGCAAGTACCTTCTATAAATTAATAAGGGGAATCCTTGTCTTTGTTTCTGACTTTAACCAAAATAATTTCAGTTTTTGGTTTGAGGTAGCTTTATTTGTTCATCTTAAGGATCTATCTTGTCCTATTGAGTGTTTTGCTTTGTTTTGTTTTTTTTAAGTCGAGATGGTTGTTGAATTTTGTCAAATGCTTTTTCAGCATCTATGGAGAAGATCAATAATTTCTCCTCCTAACAACTATTATTTGATGAATTATGTTTTTTTGATGAATTATGTTAATGGATTTCCTAATCTAGAACCATTCTTGCCTTCCTGAACTAAACTCTACTTGGTCATATTATTAATTTAATGTTCTTTCAGATTCTACTCTCAAATATTTTATTTAGGATTATTGTGCATCAAAATTTAGAAATGGGTTTATCTTTGGTTATACTTGTTTTAGAGAGAATATGTGGTGATTTCATTTCTTCTCCAAGACTACAGTGTTTGAAAGCCGTTGGAATTATCTACTCTTTACTGGTTTTATCAAATTCACCTGTAACACTACCTGGTCCTGTTTCTTTTGCAGGGTTGTAGCTTTTTGACAATTTTCTCTATGTCTTCTACAAAAATCAGATTGTTTAGATTTCCTAACTCCTCTGGCATCACTTTTGGTAAATGTGGTAAATTTCCAGAAAGTTATTCATTTTTATCAAGCTTTTCAAATTCATTTGCATAAATTTTAGTCATCTGTGATGGTTCCTTTAATGTGGTTATTTCTCCTTTGTTATTTTTAATTTGTGTATCTCTGTTTTCTCCACATTTTTCTTTAAAACATTCCTGGATATTTTTCAATCATAAATGTTATATGCTTAATTGTCTTGGAATATGAAATTGGAACTCTTAACCAATGTTCAACTACCAACTCAGGTATATATAAATATATATGTAATATATATTATATATATAATATATATTATATATAATAGAATAATATATATAAATAAAAACTTACTTTATGATAAAAGTGACACTTCAAATTAGTTGGAAAAATGGACATATTATGTTGGGTGAAATAACAATTATTGTATTGGAAAAAAAATTCTTCACACCTAATAGCACTCACTGAAATAAAGTCCAGATGAATCTGAAATGTATGGCAAGGGAAAACATTGTAGAATATTTCTCCAACTTTGGGGTGATGAAATAATTTCTAAAAAAGTTCAAAAAAGTCATAATGAAAATAGTGGTAGATTGGTCCATTTAAATTTTTTCTTACGAAAAAGGCGCTATATATAAAACTATGTCACAAGGAGAAAAGGTTGCAATATATTTATTAATATCTAACATGTATTGAAGCCTTAAAAATTAATAAGTAAATGCCAAAGAACGAATTACAAATGGGCAAAAGATTGAAAAATGTATAGAAATTAAAAATACATAAAATATATTCAAATTCCCTATAACCTGAGAAGTACAATTTAAAATGACAGTGAATCAATTTTTCCCTATTAGTTTGTTAAAAATTCAAATAATTGAAAGTATCAAATGTTTGACCAGGAACTGATGCACAATACAAATAAGGGGGAGTGAATCTGAAAGAACAATTTCTTAGAATGCACATACCCTTTGATTCAGCTGTTTCCCTATCCTAAAGACATATTTAGATATATTCATAAAGATGAATATGTAAGGATGTTCACTATTGGTTATTTAGGGAAGTAGTGATACAATATATGTTGTATCTATAACATAAAATCCTAGCAGCCATTAGAAGGAGGAAGTAAAGTGACATGTAGTGATGTATGAAGCACTATAAGACCTATTATAGACTGAAGAAAAGTTGAAGAATGGTCTATATATTGTGATCGCATACATAAAGTGACAAAATCATACATGTGTAATACGTAGTGTACCTACAAATGCATTTTTAAAAGAAAGACCAGAAGGATATTCACCCAAATGTTCATATTCTCCTCTCTAGGAAGCAGATGAGTAGAAGAATGAAGACATTCACATTACTGCTCATACACATTTTGTAATTTATATTACTTGAGCTATTTACACCAAGAATCTATTTAAGTATGGGCAGTATCATTTTTTAAAGGTAGTAAAAATAAAAATATTTTTGATGGTATGGGCCTGCCTATATGTATGTAGGGGGCAGTGTGATGAGGAACAATTAAATGTGACCCACTGTCACTCAATCAGGATGCCCTTTTGTATGTCAGTGAAATACTTTGTAGTACAGAACAGGTCCTTCAATAAGAAACAAATACGTTTAAATCCTTTCTGTCTCTACTTCACACACAGACACATACTAATTTATTTCCCAAGTGTTTGTTGACTATAGAACTAATTCTAATGCTGTTGTAAGTGTGAAGTGATGATACTTTCTCATCACCCTGTATAGGTAAAAATATGCATTTTCTCAAACTTTCTGGGTCACCATGCCAGCTTGTCGGGCAGCAATGGTTTGCTGGGTAGGGTTGGTGACAATGAATGCTTTCAGACAATCTCAGGCAAGCTGTTCTTCCCTATCCTACACCCATATTAGACTCCAACAGTTTAGATGAGCAGAAGGAAGCAGGGCTGGGGGAGGGGAAAAGTTATCTGTAGGAAGATGCTTACAGTTGTGATACCATGATTTATAATATATATACATTTGGTCTTTGTCCTTCTTTCTGGCACATGTCTCCTAAAATCCTCACAATGTCTTAAGTGATGAGTGAGAATTATATCTTTTATTGATGATGGGATTTATGGACCACACCTGTGGTTGGGAGCTTATTGGCAGCAGATCTACACGTGTGACTATAGGGCTTGAATTTTCAGTCCCAGCCCCATAACCTCCTGAAAGGGGTAAGAGACTAGAGACTGAGTCAACTGCCAGTGGCCAAGAATTTAATCAATCATGCCAATGTAATAAAGCCTCCACAAAAATACAAAAGGATAGAGTCCAGAGAGCTTCCAGATTGGTGAATATGTGGACATTTGGAGACAGTGGTGTACTCAGAGCATGGGAGCTTCATGTCCTTTCCCCATGCCTTGCCTTGCCTTACTCATTTCTTCCATCTAGCTACTCCTAGATTTTATCCTTTTATAATAAACCGATCATCTAATAAGATGTTTCTTGCATTCTGTGAGTGACTCTAACAAATTAATCTAATCCAAGTAGGGGTCATTAGAACCTCCAATCTATAGCCTTTTGGGGGGTTGGATGAGGAACGGGGGGTGGGTAGTCTTATAGGACTGAGCCTTTAACCTGTGGGATCTGATGCTATCTCCAGGTAGATACTGTCAGAATTTAGTTGAACTGTAGGACACCCAGATCCTGTTCAAGAACTGTTTGGTGGAATTGGGGGAACATAATTGTAATAATACAGCCATCCCACTTTAGCTGTAGGAAATAACTAGCCAGATAAATGTTTGTGTACTTGGTGTGTGTGTGCGTGCATGTGTGTGTGTGTGTGTGTACATGTATGTGTGTATGTGTGTGGTAGGTAGTGGGTTATCACAATAAACAAACGGAACATGGGACCAACATGGGATTCATCTTAATGTTTTCCATGGTTGTGTCTATAGAGGACAGAGGAGGGGATGTCAAAAAAGAAAGCAAAGATGGAGTGACTCAAGAGAAGCAGAATCCGGAGAAGAGCAATGAAAGTGGGTCATTTGTCCCTACTCAAAGGAAAGAGACTAGTTTAAGGAAAAACTGGGCATGTTCAGAGAAAAGACAATAAAGTACTTTAAGGTGTTGGGTTTGGGATGAGACAAAGACTCCTACTTCCCATATGTACTTTTAAACAGAAGCAGTACTAATGCATAAACTAAGTAAAATACAGGAATTAGCAAAGTTTTCCCACATATTTTACCTCACTTTTGCTGGCCCATCAAGCATGTTCATAGACTGCCCATTAGGTCGTCTGTGAAGATCAGTTTCAACTCTGAGGCTGGAGTGGGGAAACAGCCCGAGAAACATCCTGTCCTGATGAATGAGTGGGCTGAGAGCGTCCACCCGGCTTGTGGTTGAAAACAAGGTTATTCTCACATGGCTGCAAAACAACACAAGTGGGGATGGGTTGGGCATTGCGGTAAGATTGAAGAATAACCATGGGGGGCGGGGAGAGCAGTTGGCAAGGATTACCTCATGAGTGGAACTGCAAGATGGCAATAGCTACTGGGAAGCTCGCTCTGGTGTTCTATGAAGGGAGCAATGGAAGGACTCCTAATCGTGGAAGACATAGGACAAGTCACCTCGTGGGGTGTCATCTGGTTCTGAAATCTGTACTTCATGTCATCATCCTTAATTGTTTATTTTCAGGTCCTCAGGATGCTTGGAGAACACTGGTCATATAAACAAAAGGGAACACAGGCTGGAGAAGCAACTTCCCTGTCTTAGTCAACTCGAGGTCATCCTTAGGCCATGCAACTTTCCCACAGTTGCTGCCCTATCCTGGGGGCTTCAGTGAGGCATGAACTGGAGACACCTGGACAGCCCGCCCTCATGCAGGGCGGCTCACATGGGGACGCTGACAACCACTTCTTCATGCCTGTTCATTTTCCACATATCAGACGTGGAGTCTCAAAATTGTTTCCACTGTATGGGATTCCCAGTTTTCTGACCCCCACCCCCACCCCAAAGTATCTCTCTTTCTTGATAATGGTCCATCTTTCTCAATGACTACATCCTGGTGACCAGTACCCTCTAGCGCCTACAGCTTGACTCCAGGCTTAAAAACCACTGAAATCAGGGGCT
Organism: Neogale vison; assembly: GCF_020171115.1. NCBI lineage: Eukaryota > Metazoa > Chordata > Mammalia > Carnivora > Mustelidae > Neogale > Neogale vison. The sequence continues at coordinate 11,674,483 of NC_058100.1, forward strand.
CTTGCGTGGCTCAGTCAGTCCGACTTTTCACTTTTGATTTTGCCGTCAGGTCATGATCTCAGGGGCCTAGGATCGCGTCCCTTCTCAGGTTCCCACTCACAGGAAGTTTGCTTGAAAATTCTCTCCCTCTCCTTCTGTTCCTACTCTTCCACTCAAGTGCTCTCTCTATCAAATAAATAAATCTTAAGAAAACATTGAAAACGGGGCTCCTGGGTGGCTCAGTGGGTTAAAGCCTCTGCCTTTGGCTTAGGTCATGATCCCAGGGTCCTGGGATCAAGACAGCATCGGGCTCTCTGCTCAGCAGGGAGCCTACTTCTCCTTCTCTCTCTGTCTGCCTCTCTGCCTGCTTGTGATCTCTGTATGTCAAATAAATAAATAAAATCTTAAAAAAAAATTGAAATCAACTTAAAACACACCTTTATCATGGCATTTTTTTCAAGTCAATAATCTAATTCATTGCTTGTATTTGTAGCTCCAGAAAAGTATTTTCAGAGCTTCACAATTCATTACTGGTACACAGATCTATTTTTTCAATTGGGTCAAACCGAGGCCTTAGCTCTGAAGCAAGGCACTTCTCTGCATTGAGACAGCTCTGTTGGTTAACCACAAAGGGTATTTCATCCAGAAGTAAGGTGTATTTCTGCACATGTGTCTTACTTGGGGACCCTGGTTATACGTTGCTTGAACTTCAAGGAGTGAAACCATTCTAGTCTTATTTTTATTCAGCCACACTGCATAAGAAAAAGAAGATTCTATTAATACAGTCTCAAAGGTCAAAATCTCAGAGTAGTCCTTACCAGAGAGATGTATTTGCGAACAACCTGCCCCTGGCACTCTGACCAAAGGCAAAATCAGTTCATCCAACTTAAGCAAGTATGGTAGCAGGGATACCAGCTGGACCAACAGAAATATTTCAAGTCATTGATTATGCATCCTTTGGAAGAGGTTTGGTGTTCTTCTGGGCTATTGGGTGTACTAATGTGACAAGCTTCTCTCTGCCTCTACCTGGATTTGCTTTTTTCGTTTTGTTTTGTTTTTTCAAGTAGGCACCTGATCGTCTCAAAGAAGTTGTAATTGATCCAGATGATGTAGAGTGAACCATATTATAATGGGCCCAGGTAATCGATGGTAAAATGGGCCTGATCTGGGAAATCCGGACAGGAAACCTAATAGACCATATTCTGTAGGGTAACGCTGAAGTTCAAAAGCTATAGATGGGTCACTCTGTCAACAGATAAACTGTGAATGTTCGAACATTTTGATTTGTTGAGGGGGTGCAGATGACGGAGTTAGGTATACTTGTCAGTTCATGGCTCATAATCATCCACGGTCTGTCCAAAGACTTTTCCCTTTGTACGCATTCATTCACTTAAGAAATGTATACAAAGTACAAGCTCTGTACTTGGCACAGAGGCAGGTACTGTCCTAAGCAGTAGGGCCACAACCTACTGGATGAACAAATGTAGATCCTTGCTCTTGGGGTATTTATATTCCAGTAAGCCTAGACAGACAATAAATAAGAGAATAGATACAATAAATAAGTAAATTATATAGTATAGTACAAAGTGATGTGTGTGATAGGAAATTCGATAGAGTGCTTCCCAACTAAGATGCAAACAAATGCAAATTCTAAAATCAGAAGGCTGGAGAGCCAGGAAACATACTTTTCAGCTAGACCCACAGACTTGGCTGCCTAAAGAAGTCACTTCATTCTGAAGCCCTAGGCAAAAGTACATTAAAGAGAACAAGTAAAGACAAGAGCAGAAACTTGGAAAGACAGGTTGTGTTTCAGCAATTCTTCGAGCTCCAAAATATTTGAACAACACATCTAACCCAGCTCTGGAATAAACAGAGAGGGGCACTGCTTAATCACCAATTATAGTTAATTATCTTTTATACTATAATGTCATTTTTCCTCTTTAAATGAAAGCCAGACGGTTTTAACCAAATCTTAAGCTTAAATTCTAGACCATTCTGCCAGACAAGAAAAAGAAACCATCTCAATTGCCATTAAATTCAATGTTAACAGAAATGCAGAACAGAAAGTCCTTTTTTTTTTTTAAGATTTTATTTATTCATTTGACAGACAGAGATCACAAGTAGGCAGAGAGGCAGGCAGAGAGAGAGGGGGAAACAGTCTCCCCACCAAGCAGAGAGCCTGATGCGGGGCTCAATCCCAGGACCCTGGGATCATGACCTGAGCCGAAAGCAGAGGCTTTAACCCACTGGGCCACCCAGGTGCCCCCCTCTTTTGAGTGCTCTCTATCGTTTAATAAAGTTCCCTCTCTGTGCCCAGCAAGCCTGGCGACCAGCACTCATTCCCAGTTTAATGCTATCTGTCTCTCCCACTGGCTGTGAGCCCTTGAAAGCAGGAATTGTTATTTTGGATTTCTTGGAATCCTGCTCACCACTTAGTGTAAAATAATCAATTTTAAAAATATTTAAAGAATGCATAAATGGATATTCTGTAATGCTGCTGGAACCATATTCATTGCTAGGAGTAACACAATTGGAGGGGTTATTATGAGAGTTTCTTGGTTTTTAAAATATTTAAACATTTTTGGTGATTCATCTCTTTATTCATTTCATGCACATTAAAAAAAAAAGATTTTATTTGTTTATTTAAGAGAGAGAGCACAGGAGAGCACAAGTAGGGGAAGGAGCAGGGGGAGAACCAGACTCCCCGGCTGAGCAGGGAGCCCAATATGGGGCTCAATCCCAGAACCCTGGGATCACGACCTGAGCTGAAGGCAAATGCTTAAGCGACTAAGCCACCCAGGCATCCCTCATGCAAAATGTTTTAAAAAGTTGTTATTTAAATTCTAGTTAGTTAGTACACGACGTGACATTAGTTTCAGATGTACGATATAGTGATTCAACACTTTCAAACAACACACGGTGCTTATTATAACAAGAGCCTCCCAATCCCTCTCACCTATTTACCCCATCCCCTAACCCTGGAATTCCTCGTTTAAACAGAGATATATAACTTAATTCATCTGGCCTCTGTATATCAGATCTTTAAACCTCTGCTTTTTAAAGTTTTGGGTTTTTTTTAGATTTTTATTTATTTATTTGATAGGCAGAGATCTCAAGTAGACAGAGAGAGAGAGGAGGAAGCAGGCTCCCTGCTGAGCAGAGAGTCCAATGCGGGGCTCGATCCCAGGTCCCTGAGATCATGACCTGAGCCGAAGGCAGAGGCCCTAACCCACTGAGTCACCCAGGTGCCCCTAAAGTTTTTTTTTAATCTAATTTTTTTTTTTAGTATGTTCTCTGAAGTCTATGCTTGTCTTTTCCGCTCATCCGTAAGTAGGAAAGGCTTCCGTTCTCAACATGCAGCTCTACCTCGTTGCTGACTCAATCCTGACTAATGCTCGTACCCTATTTTCACCAGCATGTGTCCGTGTGTTGAGGCGGAAGTGAGGGAAGGGTATAAAGGGAAAATGTGAATTTAGTCTGGTTGCATCTAGGATTTGTTTTTTTAAGATTTTATTTATTTATTTGACACACAGAGATGACAAGTAGGCAGAGAGGCAGGCAGAGAGAGAGAGGAGGAAGTGGGCTCCCTGCCGAGCAGAGAGCCCGATGCTAGGCTCGATCCCAGGACCCTGGGATCATGACCTGAGCTGAAGGCAGAGGCTTAACCCACTGAGCCACCCAGGTACCCCTAGCCTGGTTACATCTAATACAACTGAGGTGAACTAAGGGTGGCTGTCTGTCCACCAAGATACCATCCAGCTGGTTCATATAACCGGACTTCTACTTTAGAGTCTATTGGGGCTGCCGTGGTGGGCCTTCCAGATCCTTCCTTCAAGAATTGCCCTTGGGGTGCCTGGATGGCTCAGTGGGTTAAAGCCTCTGGCTTCGGCTCAGGTCATGATCCCAGGGTCCTGGGATTGAGCCCCTCATCGGGCTCTCTGCTTGGGGAGAGCCTGCTTCCTCCTCTCTCTCTCTGCCTGCCTCTCTGTCTACTTGTAATCTCTGCCTGTCAAATAAATAAATAAAATCTTAAAAAAAAAAAAAAAAAAGAATTGCCCTTAACCACAGAGAGCTGCGTTGCTCAAGATTACAGCCCTTCTTGGGGGGTTGCCCATATCCAAGATCTGATCAGTGTGGAGGCAAAAAGACCTGGACCCTTGCCTCATCCGGGACGTTTTCGAATGGCCATTCACGTTTTGGATCTCCCTGTGGGACTGAATGAGACCTTTGTTATAATGACGTTACAATTTCACTTCGCCTTCTGATGAAGCCTGTTTTCCTCCCACTCTTCCTGTCATTATTCCCAAGAGCACCGCCCAATAAACTGCCTGCATGGGAATCTCCATCTCAGTCAGGTGGGAAAATGGAGCACAAACAGCACCCTTTGTGGCCGAAGAAGAGGATCCAAATGCTGGATGTAAATATTAGAAAAATTCACTTTCGGGTTTCGAATGCCCGGATGCTGGCAGGAAGCTCGGCAGCACAGAGGGGGGCATGGACTGAGCCTGATCCTCTAGGGAAGGGTCCTCTGTCTACCCCACAGAACACAGCCCACCGACATAGCAGCTTCTCCTACCCCTGCTTTTGTAAAGAATCCTCCAAATGACTCTCCTAGGTCTTCTTCCCTTTTGTTGCTTCCAAAGCAAAAAATCTAGTCTGACCCTCAAGAACTGTATCAACCCCCAGACCTCGAATGATGTCGGTTTCCCCGACCAGTTGGTGCTTCCTGTGGCCTGGCCCGGGGAAGAAAAGATGATACGATTTTGTCTTTCCTTTAGCACTTCCAGTGAGACAGGCAGGACATGTTGGGATCAGAGTCATTACAACCAGAATATCAGAATTGCTAATGAAGAGTTTTTAGAGGTAAATATAGGTCAGGTTTTGTAAGGAAGGATCAAGTAGTCAAGAAGGTCAAGTAGTGTTGAAAGGCAAGAAGTTTGGAGCCAGTAGAGGTCAAAAGGCCCTTTCTTCGAATTCTAAGTAGGAGTAAGAGCAAATTAAAGAGGGACGTGGAGCTGGGTCACACTGGAAAGCCTCTGCCACAAAATCCTAGTATTTGGAAGGCTTAAGAGAATTCCAGCCGGTCGTGAATCTCGCTGGTGGTTTTCACAACAGTCCTTGGGCTTTGCTAACAACAGGACAAGATATTTTAGAGTCACAACTGAGCAAGTTAGAAGATTAGGAATTAAACCTATGTGAGTTATACAAGCTACTTGCTGAGAATTTTGGAGAGGAAAAAAAATTTACAAACTAATGATGTAAATGTATGAAATTTTATTCACTTAGTTCTACTAAGTTTTTGATATCCTTTCTATAAAATGTTGACTCAGGCTCTGCTTCAAATTCCAGCACTGTCTCACAACTCAGGCAGGAATCAGTTCATTTGCCCTTTACTTAATTCTCTTTTTTATAACAATAAAACCTATCTCTTGCCCTTTTCAAATCAAAGAATCTTTGCTACATTTGACTAAGGAATATTTTTCTCATTAAAAAAGATATATGTAGGGACACATGGCTGGATCAATTGGTAGAGTGTGCAACTCTTGATCTCAGAGCTATGAGTTCGAGCCTCACATTGGGTATAAAGATGACTTAAAAATAAAATAGTTAGAAAAAATAAAAAATTATAAAAAAAATAGTTAGAAAAAGTGTGTATACATGCACACACACACATACACACACATACACACACATATATATATATGTGTGTATACACACACATACACACACACACACATTTGGCTTGGGAAAGCTTTATTCCAACTGATTGCCAATACTCTACTTTGTTAACTGTTTTCTAGCAACATCTTTTTATTTTTGTTCAGATTCAAGTTCCTCTCAGCCTGATAAGAATAGTTAGCCTCATTTTAAGTAGATTCACAGATCCCTAGAAGAAGAGGTCTTGCCACGGCCAGACATTATTGGCGAGGTCAACAGTGAACTTTCTTGTCCTTGCTGGAGGCAAACCCATAGACATATAGACAGAAAACACCATGCCAGGGAAAGGATGCAAACGGTCATAGGTGCGCTGGAGAAAGAGATCCCAGCATTGCAGGGAATCAGAGAAGGCTTAAGGCAGAAGTGACCCAGCAGCTAAGTTCCCCAGGATGGCTAGGATCTCCATGAGCAGAGATGGAAGAAAGGAGGGCATTTCAGACTGCAGGAGGGAATAGGCAAAACGGAGCGAGTAGAAACCAGAGGGAGCATGTGTGGGAACAGCTAATAGTTCGGTCTGGCTAGAATGCAGACTATGTGTCAGGAATCAGTGAGAGAAATGGCAGGAAGGGCAGGAAAGGCAGGTTAAGTTTGAAAAATACTTGTAAAGAGGTTCTGAAGAGCTGAGAACTGTCAGGTCAGGCGAAGTGATCTCAGGAAGGGAATACTGAAATAAGACAATTAATCAATTGTTTCATACCATGTTTACAACAGGACAGAGTAAGAGAAAGGTGATTGGCTTCCTAGAGTCAGGAATTAGTAGCTCTTGCCCAAGCATGGAACAGGTGCTTCTTGCTAGTGGAAGAATCTGCTCACCTAGGTGTGGGCTCCACTGTGGGGCAGAGCCCGAGGCTACTAATCCCCCCTGACTGTACAACTGTCACCGCTCGTCCTGACTCCGTGGTCAGTAAGAACTCTTACTAGGTCATTTTCCAATGTTTATTCTGCGCCTCTAGGAAAAAACCCAAAGTCTACAGCAAGGCATATGAGACCATGCACACAGAATCAAACCCTGCCTTTCTGTCCATTTCTCCTTTTCTTTCCCGTCTACCCGTAGTAAACCACTTATAGAGATGGAGGCGGCATGAAATAGGTTTGATTTGGCAGCTACAGAGCAAAGAGCCAAGGGAGTGCCAAAGACAGCACCAGAAGTAAAATTGGAATCGAAGTCCAATCAAAAGTGTCTGTCCAAGGGCGCCTGGGTGGCTCAGTCATTAATCGGCTGCCTTCGACTCAGGTCATGATCCCAGCATCCTGGGATCAAGTCCCGTATCGGGTTCCTTGCTCAGCAGGGAGCCTGCTTCTCCCTCTGCCTCTGCCTGCCACTCTGTCTGCCTGTACTCACTCTCTCTGACAAATAAATAAAATCTTTAAAAAAAAAGTGTCTGTCCACAAGGATGGGCAGAGAGACAGAAGCCAAACATGGAAAGTGGAGTTACTCAGGCTGAAAATATCACAGGTAGGAGGGAAACCTGGTGAAGTTCTAAGGTTCCGGAAATTCTGTGGTCCCAGGGACTCCTTTACATGGGGTATCTAAGGGTTGGGGATCATAATATATCAAAACAGCTCATAGGGATATTTTGAGTTTCCAATAAATTAAGATATGTGGACCGCCTATGGACAGGAAGGAAACTATTCTTGGAAAGCAATTAATTTTTCGAAGTTCTTTCAAGAATCTTTACTCTTACATTTCCCTCTCCCTGAATGCTCACCTTCTTCCCCATCTGCTTGTCAAGTTCTTTACCCTCTCAGACCAGACTTAAAGTAAAGTGGTCCTTGAACCCTTGCCTGATTCTCTCTGCCAAATGAACTACTTCGTCCTTGGAGTTCACAAAGTACTTTGTACATAATCGTAGAGCCCAAATGGTCATCTTTCCAAACTAGAAATCAGTGTATATATTTTGACCAGAAATATGGGCAATGGAGTATTTTACATGGGCACTGTTTAGGAAATAGGGGTCCCGAACTCACTGACTTTATAGCATTCCATTGTACAGTATCTTAGCTTTGTGTCTCTCTTCCTGACTCTGTTCTATGCCTCTGAAGGGCAGGAACTATATTTCATCTACCTTTGCAGCTGTTCCCATGTTAGCAACATGCTCAACAGATGATAGCTGCTTGGCTAACAAATATTTACAGAACAAATGCTCCATCAGGTTTTTCTTGAAGGAATAGAAACATATTATTCCATTTCCTAGATTGTGCTTAATACTATACCTAATCTACAAAAATTTTTCTTTTTAATCCAAAATAATCATTCTTTTAACGTCTGTTTTATCACATAGGAGTTTGAAGCAGATATTTATTTCTTTGTTCACAAAGGGTTTGATGTTCTTCCCTCAATATATTTTTACCTTAACAGAAATCAAAGTATATGCCCTCAGGGAAAAAAGTGTGAACTTCTGCACATCAGCAAAGTTATCTTTCTAGAGGCAGAACTGGGGCAGGAGGAGGAGCCAAGATGAATTGGCCAAATCACTTTAGAGGGGAGCTAAGGTCATAGATCTAGAAATGGAGCTCAGTGTGAGCTGCAAACACAAGCAGAGAAAGAGGAAAACAAACGGTAGGGGTTGACAGCAGGATGATGGGAGAGCAGGATACATTTAAATGGGAGGACCTGTCTGAGAGACATGGTTTGGAAATTAATGTCATGCCCCAATTTTGTACTGAAAGCCTCCTTTGAGATGCTTGATGTTTATCAAGGGAAGGGGAGCTCTGCAGGGCTGGACGATCATCTCAGGGAACCTGGAATCATCTTTGGGCTCTCCCCCCTTCCCTGGTCTTGCAGAACCTACAGGATGTACCAAGCAGCACATCAATAATTATTGTTCTGCTCTTTGCAGAGTTGGAGGCCAGTTTTGGCTATTTTCCTCTTGAGTGCTTCTTTAATGATATCAGAAACCAAGTCCCAGGATACCACTGTATTAGTCAGAATACAAGATCAGTTGCTAGAAAGGACAAAACAAAAATCTCCAAGAGGGAATGACATCTGACCTTAGAGCCATTTTTTTTCTATAGTCTATATTTTGCTCAAGATCATCTCATGAGAATAGTGATCCACAGAACACCATTAGAACAAAGAATAATACAAATGAAAATGGTCTTCTACAGAAACACTCTAGTTATTTAACTGGAGACCCCTTCCCCAACCCCCCCCCCCACCATTTTCTGAGGTCCAACACTTATTTCTGCTTTTCTCAGTATCTCCTTTCAGAACTGTGTACCTGATGCCAAGCTGTGGGACCTCACAGACTCATAGCCCCATTTCATTTTCTGACCAGGTCCCTTACCCATCTCACTCCCTCCTCTGCCACCTCCCATGAATTCTCAGAGTTTCCTGGGCCAAGAATAGCTTTTTATGTCTCTGTGTGAGTTAGTCACTGACTGTTGGCTCCCTCCCTCAGGCCATCTCTCCTGTCCACTTCCTTCTACCCATAATCCTGAAGGTAAAACTCAGAAATATAAAGATATGTGTCTTTAGTGTAAGTAGATATATATTAGACTAGGTCTAGACCTGGAAAATAACCTATCAGTTTGGGTGTGAGAGAGGGAGAAGACTGGGACACTTGTTATAATGAAAATATGAAATCATGAAAATAATGAAATCAAGAAATATTAATCACTTCCTGAAACATAATGATAGGCATTGAAGGGCACAAAAAGATTTATAAAACAAGATCTCTAGACTCAAGGAGCTTGTGGTCTAGATGAGAGGGAAGACAATTAAAAGACCACATCATGACTGGCTTTCCTTCAATAAAAAGGCCAGCTCCCTTTGATCATGCTAAAATGAAGCCCATGAAAATATAATCCTTGTTCCTGCCATAGAGTTCAATCAATATTTTAGGGTCTTACTTATAAGTAGCAAAGATCACTACACATTTGAAAATCTCCAACAAGAAAGAACCCAAAATAAACAAATAGATTGAAGAAACATGTATAAACTCTGAAGGAACAGAAGAAAATGTCAAATACTATTTTTTAAAATGTTTTATTTATTTATTTGACACAGAGAGAGAGAGAGAGAGAGAGAGAGAGATCATAAGTGGGCAGAGAAGCAGGCAGAGAGAGAGGAGGAAGCAGGCTCCCCACCGAGCAGAGGGTTTGATTCAGGGCTTGATCCCAGGACCCTGGCATCATGACCCGAGCTGAAGGCAGAGGCTTAACCCACGGGGCCACCCAGGAACGCCTCAAATACTATTTAAAAGTTAAAAGAATAGGGCTGCCTGGGTGGCTGAGTCGGTTAAGCATTGACTCTTAATTTCACCCTCAGATCATGATCTCAGCGTCCCAGGATGAAGACTTATGATGGGCTCCCTGTTCAGTGGGGAGTCTGTTTGAGGATTTTTTGCCCTCTCCTTCTTCCCCTCCCCCTGCTTGCAGATGCTCTCTCTCTCTCTCTCTCAAATAAATAAGTCTTTAAATAAATAAAATTAAAGCTTAAAGAACATATTACTTCCCTAAAACAAGAATACAATGTTAAGAAACAATGAGAAAATTACCAAAAGTCCTTTAAAAGCAAAACACAAGCCCAATTATTAAAAAATCCAATAGAAGAGCTGTATGATATAAATCAAAGTAGTCTCCAATAAAGCAGATGAGAAAAAAGGTAAAAAATTTTAAAGAAAAGAAACCTAGCACCAGAAGTCACAGAGAGAAAATGGATAAAATGGAAGGGAGGAAATTATCAAATAAAAAGTTTCAAGAAAAATTTCCTGAAATAGACCCCACCAACCACCTACAAAAATGAATGAAAAAAAGACAATAAAGATATATAATCAGCTGCCTGGGTGGCTCAGATGCTTAAGCTTCTGCCTTTGGCTCAGGTCTTGATCCTGGGGTTCTAAGATCAAGTCCCACATCAGACTCCCTGCCACTTGGGAAGCCTGCTTCTCCCTCTGACTTTGCCTCTCCCTCTCTCTCTCTTTCTCTGTCTCATGAATAAATAAATAATATCTTAAAAAAAGAACCACCATTATTTTAAAAAAAGACACATTATCATGAAATTTTTCAATACTAAGATTAGAATCTCCACAAAATTAAACGATTGGCCCCTTCCAAAGAACTAGGAATCAGGATGGCACCAAGTTTCTCAATGGTAACACTGGTAGTTAAAAAAGACAGTGGGGACATATATGGTCAATTGATTTCTGACAAGCATTTTGACAAGACCATTCAGTGAAGGAAATGGAAGTCTTTTCAACAAATGGTGTTGAGAAAACTGGGTATCTACATGCAAAAGAATGAAGACAAGACACTTACTTTACACCATATACAAACGTAAATGCAAAATGGGTCAAAGAATACATGTAAGAGCTAAAATATAAAGACTTTTAGAGGGAAACACAGGGGATAATCTTTATAACATAAGATTTGGCAATGATTTAATGGGCATAAAACCAAGCCCACAGGCAACAACAACAAAAATAGATGAATTAGTCATTAGTGGTGCCTGGGTGTCTCAGTCGGTTGAATGTCTGGCTCTTGGTTTCAGCTCAGGTCATGATCTCCAGGTCCTGGGATCAGCCCGGAGTCAAGCCCCCTGCTCAGCGGGGAGTCTGCTTGTCTCCCTTTCCCTCTGCTCCTCCCTCCTGCTCATGCTCACTCTCTAAAATAAATAAATATCTTAAAAAATTAGACAGCATTAAAATAAAAACTTTTTGTGCAAATGATACTATCAAGAGTGAGAAGACAACAAACAGAAGGGAAGAGAATATTTGCAAATTTTATATCTGATGAGAGGTTAATATCCAGAATATATAAAGAATTCCTATGACTCAACAACAACAAAAAGCGGCCTAAAATAGGCAATGGGCTGGAAAACACATTTCTCCAAAGAATATATGCAAATGGCCAATAAGCACATGCAGAAATGTTCAACATGACTTGTCATTGGGGAAATGTGTATCAAAATGAAAGTGAGATATATTTTATACTAGCATAAATTATATGTATATAGTAATATATTAATATATATCAGCCATTAATGGGTCTAGTGCTATCTCATTGTTGTTTTGATAGGTGTATTTTTTTAATGGAAAATAATAAATGTTTGTGAGGATATGGAGAAACTGGAAACTTCATGCATTATTGATGGGAATATAAAATGGTATAACCCCTGTTGAAAACAGTTTAGTGTCTTCAAAGAATTTAACATAGAATTCACATGAATCAACAATTTCACTTCTCGATATATTCCCAAAGAATTAAAAACTGGCAGGGTACCTCGGTGGGTCAGTCATTTGGGTAACTGCCTTCAGCTCAGGTCATGGTCCCAGGGTCCTGGGATGGAGCCCCGAATCAGGCTCCCTCCTCAGTGGGGAGTCTGCTTCTTCCTCTGTCTCTGCCCCTCCCCCTACTTATGTTCTTGCTCTCTCTTGCTCTCTCTTGTTCTCTCTCAAATAAAGAAATAAAATCTTAAAAAAAAAAAAAAGAAGTAAAAGCTGGTACTCAGATACTTGTACACCAACGTTCTTAGCAGCATTATTCAAAGTAGCTAAAAGGTGGAAGCAATTCAAATGTCCGTCAACAGACATATGCATAAATACAGGTACAATGGAATTATATTCAGGCTTAAAAAGGAATGAAATTGTGACACAAGGTACTACATGGTTGAACTGAGAAACATCATGCCAAGCGAAACAGCCAGACACAAAAGAACAAATATTACAGGATTCTACTTGTACAAAGTATCTAGACTGAGAAACAGAAAAGGAAATAGTAGTCCCCAGGAGCTGAAGGGAAAGGGGAATGGTAAGTTATTGTTTTACAGGAAGAGAGTTTCTGTTTGGGATGATGAAAGTGTTCTGGAAATGGATGGTGGGGATGGTTTCAAAGCAATGTGAAGGTACTTAATGCCACTCAATTATACACTTAAAATGGTTAAAATGGTAAACTCTTGTGTTTTGTATATTTTACCACAACAAATAAATACCAAAATATAGAAAATGGAAAAATGCCTTCAAATTCCTAAAAGCTAATGACTGTCAAAACAATACCCTATTATTCAAGTCAAACTATCATTTAAAAATGAATATACAATAAGGACACTTTGAGTCATACAAAGATTTAAAAAATGTATCTCCCATAAATCCTCTTTGGGAAGCTTTGGGAGGCTCCAGAAAGACAAGGGAGGACACCGAGGAACAGAGAGACTGGAAAACATGCAATAGAATCTTCATCACAGGAAAACAGAAGGGGGGAAGTTGAAGATAAAGGGAACTTTCTGAAGAATACTAGAAAAGAAGGCAGATTAGAACAGGAGGGCAAAAGGCTCCAGGATAGAGTCTCCAGAAAAAACACATTATTTCTAGATTATTTAATGTGTTTGACCATTTGTAATATGTTATCATAGGCCTATAAGAAATAATAAAAATGATGATGTTTATTGAAAGAATTTGACTCCAGGACCTGTGCTCTTAACCACTGATATACACCTCCTTCTTCAGACCTAAAGAAACAAGTGGAAAAATCAAGCCAGGTACCTGGGAAATTAAGGAAATGAATTGAAAAATGCATTTAAAATCAGGAAGCCAGAATGCAAATGTAATTATCATTCACAATGTGACTACCAGTAAAATCTCACACAGTCATAATATAAATGTAACTGACTTAATGAAAAAAAAAAAAAAACCAGTGATATCGCCTTTTTTAAAGAATGGGGAGTGGAGAGGGTGAAAGTGGAGGTGATCTTGCCACAGGTCGGCATCCTCACCTGCCGTAAAAGGAAATGAGTATACAACGTCTAACACTGCTCATCAAGGAATAGCAGTAAAAATCCATCATTTAGAAATATGGAAGTAAATGCCAGAAGAGGCACATGAATCAAAAGCCTCTAGGGTGGGGGCAGCAAGAAATGGTGCACAGGGGACAGCTGTTTCCCATTGTAAACTTTCCCCATATGTTGTACTTCCTAGTGTGTACTTTGAGTCAAAATGTAAAATGGCTTGGTTGTAGGTTTCACATGTCCAAGTGTGAATGGCACAGGCGCAGTGTGTTCTGTGCCTCCAGAACGAGGGCAGCTCCTGAGAGGGAAGGCAGAGCAGGGGAGGTAATAAGCTAACTTTTCCTTGGAGAGCTTTATGGACTAAGGGATACATAATTCTTAGAAGGCTGGACTCTATATAAAGGATAACTTTTTCTGAGAAACCTGTTGTGGCCCCTCCCAAAACTCAGTAGGTCCCCTGCTACAACACCAACCTAAATACCTGCATGTGCCTTATTATAGCACTTCTCCCCTGAGTCCTACTTTGTACCTGCAGGTCTCCCTTACCAGAATGTAAGTTCCTTGGGGCAGGAACCACATCTCATTCAATGCTCTGGGTCCAGAGCTTAGTATCATGCCTAACATACAGGAAAAGTCCAGTAATTATTTATTGAATGAATTAATGCTATTCAAACTTCTAAGAATTCCCTAGGATCATCTGGCCACCGAGAATCATAATTCCTCCATCAAGAATTACCTAAATCTCTGAAACTATCATCCCACTTTCCAGTTCATGATGGTAGACTAGCCACACATATTTACTTCCCCAAAACTCACTGAAATAAAATCCTGGGAGTACAAAAGGAATAAACTCATAATAGGTAAAGCCACGAAGGGGTGGACAAAAGACAAATTTCAACTAATGCCTAGAAGATGAAAAACAGATGACAGACAAAAAAAGAAAAACATCACTGAGAATATACTTTGAGGGGATTTTGGGGTGGTGGGGTTCCATCTTGCTGGTAGACCCTGGGGAGCACTGGTCAGCCTGTCTATAGAGAACAGAGAGAGAAGTAAAATTATAATCAAGGGCATAAATAGATAGCCAGTATTTAAAACTAAGCATAACACCACATCACAAAGAAAAGTTCAACAGACTTTTCTGGAGTGGGAATTGGCATCTGGGAGGTGGGGAGAAGGGGTGTGCAGTATGAAAGCTAAGTTCAATCCTATTTATCTTAAAAAGGAAAAGCCTTCCAGTCCTTACACCCTGCTTTACCCTACCCAGAACTCCAAACTAGAATGCCCATAACATCATAGGAGCCGTGCACCCGCTAATCAGCCCTGGCCCTTCTTTCTTAAATAGAAAGGAATGAGGACATCAGTTTTATCTTGTGTATGATATGAGAAAGCAACATGGATGCAGAGAGCCAAAATAAACACACATGAAAACAGACCCTGGAGATAGCACAGATAAATCACAGAACAGAAAAGAGCTAATAACAACTAAAATCTTCTACTTAAAATAGTCAGAAATTTTAAAAGATATTATGAATATCTACAAAGTAATCAAGTGACATGAAAAAGAGTGAATATAAAAATTTTTGTCAATGTAAGAATTGCAAATAAAATCAAGAAAATCTCTCAGAACAAATAGCTAAAGGATGATCTAAATGATCTGACTGGATGACAGACTAGCAAGAATTTTAGGGAAAAAATGGACTGAGAAAATGAAGGAAAGGACATCTTTAAAGGAGAAATAAGTTGAAAATTTCTAAATTTACAGACTTGATTCTTTAGAGGGAAAAGGCCCATTAAATGCCAGCTCAGCTAATGAGAACAACAAAAATCCTCCTACCCCAACCCACTGATACGAAACTTTAGGACACCAAAGACAAAAGAGAGATATTAAAGCTCTCAGAGAAAATAAAACAAGTCATTTAAAACACAATAAGAATTGGCCATCATGTTCCCCCAATATCAGATGTTCAAATATGTGTCTTCAAAATAGTTTTTTTTTTTAAGATTTTATTTATTTATTTGAGAGAGAGAGAGACAGTGAGAGAGAGCATGAGCGAGGAGAAGGTCAGAGAGCGAAGCAGACTCCCCATGGAGCTGGGAGCCTGATGTGGGACTCGATCCCGGGACTCCAGGATCACGCCCTGAGCCGAAGGCAGTCGTCCAACCAACTGAGCCACCCAGGCGTCCCTTCAAAATAGTTTTTAACACAGAGTTGTATATACAGCATAGTATGAACTAAATGTGAGGGAGGAATAAAGGATTTCCTAAGATAAAAAGTTCAACCCTTCTTAGGAAATTACTTGATGATTTACATGGCATATAGGAGGTAAACCAAGAAAGACAGGATATCCAAATATTCCAACTCAGGAAAACAGAGTGGAGAAATCTCAGATGTCACCTGTGAAGCTTGCCTAAGATGGACCAAGGACTTGGGGGTGGGAAGTGGAGAGGAAGAGCGTCTCTGAAAAAAGATGCTAAAGAGTAGAGAAAATGAGTTAAAGACCAAACAAACTTGAAGAGATGATGAATTATAAGGAAGCAAAAATTAACAACTCCGGGAAAAACAGAAAGCTATCCAAAAAAGACATAAGTGAAATATTAAGCAAACAAAAATATCTTGAGATTTTAAGTAACGGGTACAATGTAGAAAAGAATACCCATTTGACCTTGAAGCTAGGAACACTTTATTTTAATTAGTCCACCACAACTTTTCATGGGGCTCCCAAAATGGAACATAATCCCAGTCTGCAGCAAAGAACAGAGCAATCAATATAATGTAAAGCATGTATTGATTTTTCACTTTTTTAAAAATTAATTAATCAAAAAATTTTTTAAAGCAAGACACAAGAGATGATTTTTTACTTTTTTTAGAGTCAACTATGGGCTCAGCACAGAAGACTTGGCTGTTGTGGTAGGAGTAAAAGCAAATATTAACAAACTTGACACAGTGTAAGAGCAGATAGTTTCGGCCAGCATGGGGGATGAAATGGGGAGAGAGGGAAAAAAAATAACATAAAGAAAAGACCTTCATTTTATGAAATGGAGAATCAAACTGACAGAAAAAACAAAAATTTTAGATTACAGAGTCACATTTGAAAGTAACCAATAAAAGAATAAAAATAATAAAGCAAACATTGATAAGAAGACAAGGGGAGAAAATAGAATAATGTTAGTGAGTTCAATATTCAACTTCCATCTTGAGGACTCAATAGCTATAATACTTAGATAAGTCAAGAAAAAGGAGTATGAAAACATCATTTAGATGCTTGGATGTGTCCAAAGAACTAAAAATAGGAACACCTAAAATAGTTTGTTTCTGGAAAGTAGGATTATGGGTGGAGAGACCACTGCTTTTCACCAGAAATTCTTTTGTATATATATTTTTGGATATGAAAGAGTAGTTCTAGTCCAATAAAACTGATGGCTCCTCTGAGGACCTTGCCCCCTTCGCTAAGACATTTCTGGCTGCTGATGCTTCCCTTGAGCTGCCTAAGAGCTTTGGCATCCACATTAACTCACCTGTCAGACACAGTGGAGAACAGCTGCCCTTTGCAAAAGGCCCACAAAAGGGAAGGGTACAGCAATCAGCAAAACACTGACCACGCATCTCAAGAACCCAACTGTCTTTCAGATCAACTTATAACCTGGCTCTTCTTTGGATTCAGGCTCTAGCTCTATTCCTTTTGGTTTGAGGTCTTTCACAATGGCTGTTTTCCCAAGCATCTGACCATGACCCCTTTTCCTGGAACTTGCGCACCCAAAGTACTGGGGTTTGTGATGGTGGATTCCTAGTAGTAAACACTGCTGCTCACCCTTTGTCTTCACAAAGCACACATCAGTACACACACGTCTTCCTCAATACAGTAGGTTCTTTCGTTCTGCAGAGGATACAAGAAAGAGTCCAATGATGTCTGAGTTCCTTTTTAAGGGTCTATCACATGCTCCATGAGTCCCGTCTCCCCTTTACCTCACTCGGCGACTTCTCTGTGGGGTTACCTTAAAGTTCTTCTGGTACTTCCTGCCTTTCCCACACTGTGACCTCCGGGTGCCACATGAATTCTCCCTCTCACTCTCTCCCTCCTTCATCTTAAGATGCAGCCCGAGGCCCGCTGCTAACTCCGTTTTCCCACCGGCAGATCTTCTGTCTGCTTCATTATCCTTTTTCTGCTTCCCTTTGGGCCTGGAGCCCCCTCCTCTTTCTCCCACCAGTGGTCCCACTGTTGGCCTTTCTCCCCTCTGCCTGGTTCTTCAGCATAAACCCAACAAAAATATGTAAATAGCATTCAGGCAAAGAGAGGGGGTGTCAAAAGGCGAGACATGATTAATTGCCAGATGTATTGTGCAGACGATAATTGCCACAGGAGTTCAGAGGAGACAATGCGAGCATGCTAATGAGCCCTTTCTTTTCCTGACCGGCAATTCTCTCGCTTGTCTATTGTGTCTTTATCCGTCACCCTGGTTCTCAAAACGGGGTCCCTGGCCTGGCAGCATCAGCGTCTCCTTGTTGGAAATGCAAATGCTGGGATCTCTTCCCAGACCCGCTGAATGAGAAACTCAGGGAGGCAAGTCCAAAGTCTGAGCTTTAACGTGCTCTCCAGGTGATTCTAATAAATGCTTCAGTTTGAAAACCCCAGGCGCCTACTTGAGAACTCCAGTCCACACTCTCATGGCAAAAAGTGGTTTAAGCGAAAAGAAACGACATTAATTTTTATGAGTGAAAATAAGGCACTAAATTATTTAATATGTCAAAGCTCAGGGATCTGGGTCTCCTAGCTACCACAATCTTACCTTTCCACTCAAAACAGACCACTTCCCAGAGGCGGAAAGATGGTCATTCCTTGCTACTTTCTACAGGGAATTCCTTTTCCCTAGCTCTGAAACATTTGAAGACAAAAATCAAACCCCACTCAGATCTTTAAAGACAATAAGCACCCCCGTAGAGCCCAGATTCCACCTCCCATTGTCTCATTCTTCACGCAGGAGAGCCACAGAACGAGCAATTAGAGGCCGCCTGCCCACCAACCACTGTGCCGAGGGCCTGTGAAGAGTCTCATTGAATCCTCATAACAACTCTGACTCAAGGTCGCTCGGCTGGCAAGTGGCAGATTGAGGACCAGCGGGTGACCCGAGCTGATAAACTTGCTGGTTTGTGTTCATCCATTTCGTTACACGTTGCTTTGGAACTGTTCGCTCCCTCTAGTATGTAGAGAACTCTGGTCTCTCTTCCAATAGCTTTCAGGCAGATCAAGGACAAAGCAAGCATCACGGTCCAGTTTGGGTTCTCGCTCCCCCGCACAGTCCCTGGGCTTCCCAGTAAATATTTGAAGGCGTACCTGGAGGAGGAGGGAAACTCTTCCCTCTATTCCTCTCTCTCTCCCTATTCCATGGAATCGAAGACAGGGCATTAGGGGTATTTGTGCTTCCAGAGGTGGTTGGTGAGTAGCAAGAATCAGGTGGAGCTATGGCCTTCTGGGTTATCCCAGCTCATTAAAGAATTAGGTTCAGTCTTTCCCCTGCCCACGTACCCGCACATAAGTACTGTGATGTTCTCTGTGTGCTTGTCTTAGGGGCTCCCAAGGGTAGAAGGGAAGCTGAATTTCTTTCCCCTGATCACAGCTCATTCTTATGCCCCAACTGCTTGGTCCTGTCTCCTCTCCCTGCCCCTCTGCCTCTGTCTTTCTGTTGAGCATGTAATTGCTAGGGGAACAAGGAGGGAAACCTTTGGATGCACACTGGATTCGGCGACTGGGTTAGGGAACAGTCACTGTCAGGGTTTTCCAGAGAAACAGGGATAATACCATGTGTGGACAGACATAAAAAGAGATTTATCGTAAAGAAATGACTCACAGGACGATGAAGGCTAGCAAAGCCTAAATCCACAGCATGGGCTGGCAGGCTCGAGACCCCGGAGAGCCGATGTTCCAGCTCCGGTCTGAAGCTGGTCTGCTTTTGAACCAGGAAGCACAGACACTGTGGATGAAGTTTGAAGGTAGTCTTCTGAAGAATTCTTTCTTGCGTGGGGGAGGCCAGCTTTTGTGTACTAGTCAGGCTTGGGCAGACTGGCTGACGCCCACCAGGATTATAGGAGGACACTTGATTAACTCAAATCCCACCCAGTTACATATTAGTATCACCCAAAACCCGCTTACAGAAACACCCAAAATAATGCTTTGCTGAACATCTGGGCACCCCGTGGCCCAGCTCTGTAGATGCATAAAGTTAACTGTCACAGGAACATCCAAGATGAGGCTAGAATAAGAAAGCAAGTCTACAAGGAGGACCCCGTTGCTGCCTTATCCTGAAGGCTGTGCCTTGTCCACTAATTTTTTCCTCATTGTCTAGTAGAATCCAAAGCCCATAACAAGGGAGAAATACTGGTTGAATGAATGAAATGTATGATAGTCCAAAATGAATGAAAGCTTCCTGACATCTAAAGAGAGAAATGTGAGAAGTATTTTGAATGTTGTTCTCTGCCTCTAATCAGACTTTGTCTAAGGAGCCCTCTTTCTCCGTGCCTGAAATTTACTGATCTCTCTGTAAGTTTCACCAAGACCTGAAGAAATGAGTGGGAGTCCAAGTGACTGGTTTTAGGTTGCTCTTTGTAGATTGGAGGCAAGAAACTTTCCTCCCGCCTTTTCTTTGTAACTGACCAATCAGGTGCCAGGATCCACAATCGGGCTTCATTAGGTAATTCACAGAAGATGATTAATTACATCATACCACACACAGCAGTGACCTATTTCTCCTGTTGGAGCACTCTGACAGCCTCAGAGGGGTATTGATAAGTTAAAAGATTGACCAGTTCCTCCTTTTGGGTCCAATTACAAGATCTGATGACCAGCTATCCTCCAAGCCAGGGAAAGACAAATTCTAGAGTCCCATGGCTTAATGCAGTTCTTCTCAAAAATGGTGCAAAAGAATCACCTAGGAAGGGACACTGCGTGGCTCAGTCGTTAAGCATCTGCCTTCAGCTCGTGTCATGATCCTGGGGTCCTCGGATCAAGCTCCACATAGGACTCCCTGCTCAGCGGGGAGCCTGCTTCTCCCTCTGCCTGCTGCTACCCCTGCTTGCTCTCTCTCTGTCTCACTCTCCCACCCTGACAAATACATAAATAAAACCTTAAAAAAAATCACGTGGGAGGCTTCTTAAACGACAGGCTTTTGAGCCCTCCTCCCAGAGATTTGGTAAACCTGGGATGAATCTGCATTCTTAGCAAGAAGCCCCAGGAGACCGATACATGAAGCATCAGGGACACACACACGTATCTGACTGACACAGAGAAGAATATTAGCTTGCTTCTTTCAAGGATCTGCTCAGTTCGCAAAGAAAGTGTTCGCATATTCTGAGAAACTTACTACCTGATACTATCCTTGATACTTTCTTGTTAATATTATTTTCATTTCAATAAACTTTACTGTTTATGAGACACTACTACTTACTTATTATGTTTCTTGATCCACCCAACATCCTTTATGAAGTAGGCAGAGAGAGGTGTAATTATCCCCAGAACACTGATGAGAGACTGCGCCTAAGAGAGATCAGGGTGGTTCTAGAATGTGCAGCTAATTAGCAGCAGAATGATGACAACTTACTTGAGAATGCCAAAATTATTTTTATGTGGTCCCAAGAGTGACTATGAATCGAACTCTGGTATTTCCTCTCCCACTTGAACACTGTACAGTGTAGAAGTTACTGCATCCTAGATCCTTCAGAAAGAGAAGCACAAAATCCTTTCCCGGAAAATTACTCAAGATAGCCCCTCTGTCATTCCGGTCTGAATCCTGGCTCTGCACTTTGCCCAGTTCTTAGAGATTTCTATCAGGATTGTTCTCGCCCTTTCTTACTGCTTGCATTTACTCTCTAAGATGCTGGTGGTTCCTGGGTCTGTGTGAACAGCTGTGGATACCCTGGTCTCACTTCTCCTACTCCTTAAGTTACTCTAGTATTGTTACTCCAGGTGCCTGGGGCTGCCCCCAGGTGAGTCAGGACTTCTCCCCTGACTGCAGCTTTGTTCCTGGTTTAAAGGCCACATTTGTCCTATGCAGGCGGCAGATAGTACTCTCTAGAAAAACTGAAAATTCTCTTAGTGGGAAGTAACAATTGTACTAGCAGAGAACACAGCTGTCCCATCTTTTGCTCTCATACATAGGGCTCTTACGTGCCCATTTGCCTGGGAAAGTCTTGTTTAATGCCTGATTTCTCAGTGTAATTATTAATAGCTTCCCTTTTCACTGTTGGAAGTGTCTCTCATTGGACAATAAATTGGATGGCCATCTACTCATTTGACCTCTCTTTACAGGAATTCAGCCTATATGTTTTACAGTCACCGTTGGCATTCAGTGCTTTTAAACACTGGTTAGGCAACATTGCCCAGGGAGCTTGTTAAAAATAGATTCAAAGTCCCTCTACTCCCTTCCCCCGCCCCAAGAAACTACAGAAGCAGCATTTTTGGATAGAGATGAAGAATCTGTGTTCTGAGAAAGTGCTCTAGTGGATCTGATCATGTTCTTCTACAGATCTAAGTTTGGAGCTTATTCCTCAATTGTGTTTCTGCTCTAGCCCTTGGTTGCTGTGTGACCTTGGGCAGATTACTTAATTGCTCTTTTTCTAAAAGGGAGGGTAGGGAAACAGCTATGAAAGGCATCCTGTGAACCTCAGTGGCTTAACACAATGCAGGTTATTTCTCATTCATGTCTTGGTCCAGTACAGGCAGGAAAGGAAGGGGGTTCTACCTCACACAGATATTCAAGTCCAGACTCCTTCCATCAGGCTCCATTGTCCCCTCGGCGTTCTCTGCTGGATCCTCTAACCCATGCTGGAAAATGAGGGGCAGAAGGAGTACAGAGGGTTGTACAGAAGGTTTCTATGGACCAAGACTGGAATGACATACTTGGCATCCATCCATAGTGTCCTGGGCAAACTCAGCAATGTGGTTGCCCCAGCCATAAGGGAGGATAAAAAATATCACGTAACTATAGTGTAATGCCCAGGAGAAAAGGGTTTGGATAAACAATTATTCAGTCTCTGCCATAGATTCTCATACTCTTCACATAGGCAATCTATAGGGGACAACCTAAAGCCTGAGGCTCCATCCAGTCTCTGCACCCAGCTTAAGGCTAGATCTCCAAGGGATGTACATTCCTCTGTATCAAGCCCAGATGCAGACTGTTCCAGCCTACAGATCTGGGACTTTAAATTAAAAAGTAAACTTAACCCCCCCACCCCCATCCCCAATACACATAGTAGGTTAAGGGAAGGACGTCCTCAATAGGAAATCCCACTAGGAAAAGAGTAGGAGGAAGACATACAGCATTTGCCCACAGATGGGCACTAAAAAGGCTCCCTTCCCTGAGGTAGGTATGGGTTTTGCCTTCTGGAAACACTCCTTTGTTCCTTACTCTCTGTGGCCCCTGACCCTGCCCTCTGTGGTGCTTTTGGTTTTGTTTTTCTTTCCGATCAGTAATCTGTCCAATTCTGAAGGATGAGGTAGATGTTTTCCTTGGAGGTTTGATAGGTCCACCTCCTACTGAAGCAAGTTTAGAAGCCCAGTGGTTGTTTCACATCTTGGGAAGTCTGGCCTCATGATTTCTCCGGAAATACAGCTCTTTCCAACACTCCGCAGGCTTCTAGTACACTCGCCACCGGTCGGCTCCTGGCGCCCACAGCCACATCCAATGTTTTGCCTCGATTTAATCCTCAAACCTGATTTTCTTCTTTCCTTCTTTGCCTCCATCACTCTCCCTCTTTCATTTTCTCCCTCTCTCTCTCTCTCTCTCTCTCAGCCACTACCTTGACATCATCTGAGACAATAAGCACGAAGTACACACCTAACCTGATTTTTGTCAAAGGGCTGAGTCACTTTGTTTTGTTGAGGAGTGTCACTAGATCTTTGTCACTCACAACTTTTTAATATCATACCTTCTGGGATCTAGTTTTTCTCAAATATAATGCCCCAAATTCCTGGACATCTTCTTCTACCCACTTTTATTGCAGCTAATAAATAGGCCAGTTGATTCCTGCTGTATGTATGTTTGTTTGTTTGTTTTGGGTCATACCTTGTCAAAGATTGCCGATCACAGCCACATTTTCACTAACACTTTGGTATTTTCCAATGATTTCATCGGGAGCTGCAGTTTCAGTACACATGTAAATTGCCTTCCAAATTAAGAGAGGTGACAGTTTTACTAAATGGTTCATCACTGAATATCATGGGTTGCCGCCTTTCCCATCTTTGAGGTCAGTTTCCTTGCTACCCATTACCTAACTGCTAAGCGAATGTTCGATATTTGGGGGTTTGATTGGCAGAACCCCCACTTTGAGGCACCAGTGTAAGTATACTAACCACAAAACAACCAGAATAAATATTTATTTTCTGTGTATAACACCAGGGAGTGCCTGCTCCATACACTCATTTAGAAACCCAGGCTCCTTCTGTACAGTGGTTCCAACGATTCCTTAGTGCCTTGGATCTGCTGGATCCTTTGCATTCATTTAGCAGGTTAGGAGAGACAAGTGGGAGGACTGGGTGAGTTTTTATAGACCAATGGCCTGTATCACTTGGGCTCGTACTCCCCTAGCTATGCCTGGTTTCAAGAGTGCCTGGGAAAGATAGTCTCGCTGTCCAGGGAGAATAGAGGTAACTGACTGGTAATTAATAAGCCTTTGCACACCTTATCTGTGAAATGGGGATAATAATAGTATCCATATCATTGGATCATTGCAGGATAACATAAAATAATTCATGTAGAAAAGTTAGTCCTGCATCAGACTCACAGCGAATGGCCAATATATATTATATTTATTATTATTATCATCATCATCATCATCATCATCATTAGGTACATTTTCCGTGTTGGCTGAAACTAAACATTTTGTGTGAAACTTTTCTGCCTACCTTGAAATGATTCAGCTCTCAACTCTGCAAGCATTCCATTATGAGAGAAAATCCACCAAAGCAGATTTCCTGCCTCAGAGACCAGGCTTTTGTCGGGAGCTCATGGCTAACAGACTTTCAACAGAGAGGGTCACAAATGGTGGGCACCTGCTACAGGAAGTCATCATGCGACAGGAGCTAGAACAGAAAGTGAGAAGTGGTAAAGAGGAAGGAAACAGAAGTCCGGAGAAAAGGAACAGACTGCTGGAATTCTGAGCTAGCCATCACCAGTTAGGGAAAGGGTCTGTCTGCAAGTGTGTGAGTCTAGAGCAACCCTGCATGCCACAGCTATGACTGTGACCCTGAAGGCATAAGAGAACAAGAACAAAGAACCTGGGACACAAGATGTCCATTTGTAAATATTGTTCAGAAAACATTTTTCCAGAGACAAATGGTATCAGTAACCGTTTGTTTCCCGAGGCTCCCCTATGTATGCCTATCTGGCTCTCCAGTGAGGAATAGAGGTGAACCAGCGGACACAGGGGTACGCTTGGAGGGGGATTTCCTGGGCCAGGTAATTCTGAAGTCCTGTCCAATAATTTCTGTGTGACTCTTGTCTTTGTATCTGTTTTTGACTTTAGGACACAAGAGGGGGGAATGTGACAGAAGAACCCAAAGCACAGGGGTAACAATTAAGTAAAACAAGAGGTTGGGTCCTGGTGGCATCAGGTTAGGCTGCTGGGGACTCTAAGCTCAGCATGGCAGGACCAGGGAAGACAGTTCAACACGCAGAGAAAATACAGCCCCCGACCTGGCGGCATGACATGGTTATTACTATTATCATAATTAGCGCCATCATCCTCTCCACTCTGAGCACCTGAAGACGCCAATCTGATGTCGTATTCTCCCATTTTGACAAAAACCAGACTCACAACTTTCCCCCATCCCCTGAAGCTATATACGTTTCCAGAAAATGGTCATAAAAACTTATCTTCTATGCTGGTTTCTCTTATTCAATCTTTAGTTTTCCTCACTTAGATGCTGGATTTGGGGGGTTTACAGAAATCTGAAATGAGATTTGTTTCCATTTCCTAGGAAAAACGGAAAGAGACCATTCTGTGCCCTTGATCACGGCAGCTGGGATTGGTGGAAGGTGAAAGAGGGAACACCTTTGGGAAATTCTTCCTGTCTCTTCCCACACCAGACCCACAAGCAAATATCCTGTCCTTCAATGGCTGCCTTCATTTCCTGTGGCTGCCCCAAGAAATAACCACAAACTGGGTGGCATAAAGCACCATAACTTTATTCTTTTACAGTTCTGGGGGCCAGAAGTCTGAAATCAAGCTGTCAGATGGGCCGTGCTCTCTCTGAAGGACATAAGCAAGAATTCTTTGCCTCTTTCAGCTTTAGGTGACTGAGGCATTCCTACCGTGTGGCTGTATCATTCCAATCTCCCCATGGTCACATGGCCTCCTCTTCTGTCTGTGTCACATCTTTGTCTGCCTCATTCTTTTAAAAATACTTGTCAATGGATTTGGCGACCACCCAGATACTCCAGGATGATCTCTTTAGCTCAATATCCTTAACTTAATTACATCAGCAAAGACCATTTTTCCAAATAAAGTTTTGGAGAATGGGTGTGGACGTGTCTTTAAGCGCGCACCACTCAACCCACTACAGTGGGCCAACATGAAACATGGGGTGAGGCCATTCCTTGGTCAGTATAGGTGGGAATGAAATGGAAGCAGTTGTGTGGAGGAAGTCTGGGCAGCTGCAGAAATTTGTCTATTAAATAATAAAGAATAGGGATGCCTGGGAGACTCAGATGAGCAACTGACTCTTGGTTTTGACTTGGGTCATGATCTTGGGTTCATGGGATTGAGCCCCAATTGTTACTGCTGTTTTCAGGTGCTGTACTCAGCGGGGAATCTGCTTCTTTCCCTCTCCCTTTACCCATCCCCCTGCTTATGTGTTTTTTCTCTGTCTCTCTTTCAATTAGCAATAATCGCGCCTCGGATAAACCTCATTGGCTACGATACTGCCACTGCGCAAAGCTGTAAATAAATCTTTTTTTAAAAAATAAAGGATATAGATGGGGGGAATTTGTCTTGTTCATCCCCAATACTATTAAGATAATGAAAGCTAATACGTGTTACTACTAATACCTACTAAGTTCTAAGTTACTACTAAAACCTACTAAGTTCTAAGCACTATGTTAAAGGCTTTACATATATTATCTAAATTAACCCCTTCATGATAATTCAAATATGTCATTATTATCCTTCACCTTATTTTATACTTAGGGAACCTGAAACTTGCTGAAAGTCACATAGCCAGGACATGATAGGGCCTGGTTCAAGCCTTGATGTCTGTCTCCCTTGGAGCTGTGCTCCAAACACTGTACATTACTGCCTCATTTTGGAATGTCTGAGGTATGTGAAACAGGCAATCTCCACTCAAGCCAGGAAAAGAAACTGCCTCTAAAATCTTCCTGGTGACTACACCTTTCCAATCACCATACTCTACCCATCCACCCCGGTTCACATCTCCACCTTTGCCCTATAACCACTCAGGACCACACCTCAACTACTTCAGTGTATATGAAAGGCTGGGATCCACCAACCAACACATTAACCCGCATGAACATGCCATCAGTTGTCAGGAAATCTTTTGTCTAACATAAACCCTTCTGGCTCTAGTTGAAGCTCACCTCCCCTTGTATTCTTTGCAGTGGAGATGGAAAACAACGAGGGAGTCAGCATCCTCTTTACAGAGTCCCATATCTTCTTCAGATCCTCATTAAGTTGGTTCACCCTCTGTCTCTCTTTCTCTCTCTGTACACATACACACACACCTTTTCCAAGCTCTCTATCACCACAATTATTTGTTTTTGATCCTTTTTGTTTGTTTAAGTAGGTTCTATGCCCAATGTGCAGCTTGAACTCACAACCCAAGATCAAGTTTTCATATTTTATAACCTCTCCCTGAAATCTTTATTTAATACTTTCAACCTCAAACTGCTTTCCTTTAAAAAAAAAAATTCTTGGGACATGTGGGTGGCTCAGTTCGTTGAGTGTCCAGTGCTTGATTTCAGCTTGGGTCATCATCTCAAGGTCATGGGATCGAGCCCCACATCAGCCTCCATGCTCAGCAGGGAGTCTGTTTGCGATTCTCTCTTTCCCTCTCCTTCTGCCCCTCCTCCTGCTTGCATTCACATGCTCTCTTTCTCTCTAAATAAATGAAGATTCTTAAAATATTCTTGATTAACTTATTAAGTTAATTTCTGTAATGCATTTCTTCAATGCATTTCCTTGTCAACAGGAAACTTTATTTAGCATTAATATTAAAAAATACATTGTATTACATGAAAAAGACATCAGTTCTTATGTCCAGATCTGGATCTGCCAGATAAAGTCATTAAATATCTGAAAAGTCTGACTTAAACTGACAGTTCTCTCTCCATACAAGGTCATTTAAAACCCAGGGATATGCTCGACTTTCTAGTTGAAAGTCATTCCATCCCAGGAGGATAACTTCCTACCTTGGACTCTCCTAGGTCCATCTTCCCCTCAAGACTGATGACTTTCACTTTCAACCCAGATGCTACCCAGTACTCACTTTGTTTATG
Organism: Neogale vison; assembly: GCF_020171115.1. Lineage (NCBI taxonomy): Eukaryota > Metazoa > Chordata > Mammalia > Carnivora > Mustelidae > Neogale > Neogale vison. The sequence continues at coordinate 11,702,405 of NC_058100.1, forward strand.
TGGTAAGACGTTAGGAAGGATCCTGTTGCTTTTGGTAAATGGAAGCCACAGTTTAAAGGAAGCCTTGGGTCATGGCAGATTTCATTGAACTAAGCTTTCGCCATTTCCCTTTAACTTGGAAGAGCAAGACTCCATTATTTTCGATAGGTGGATAGAATCCTTGCTTTTGTGGTTTCTTCATCATCATCACTTTTTTTCTTTGTTTTCAGTGAGATGGATTCAATTATATTCAAATGTATGTAACTCTTGGTACATTTTGAGTTTTTCATTTTCTTTTTCTGCAGACTTTTGCTCAAAGTCACCAAACGTGTTGGGGCCCCCAGTTCCTGGTAGCTACCTAAAGTGGGGAGGCTGCATGCCCGGAGCTCTGCCCCTGCCCCACATGCACAGGAAAAGCACAGCATTTTATTTGTTCTATATGTTGAGATTCTGCTATGGACTTAGTTATCCTCTCCTTTACCACCAAATCCATATATTTAAGCCCTAATCCCTAATGTGATGATATTTGGAGGTGGGGAGTTTGGGAGATAATTAGGTCACGAGGGTGATATCCTCATGAATGGAATTAGTGCCCTTAGAAGAAGACACATGAGGGAAGTGACCTCTTTCTTTGCCACATGAGGACCCAGGAAGAAGGCAGTGATATGCAAACCAGGAAGCAGACTCACCAGGCGCGCATCTGTCAGTGCCTGATTTTGAACTTCCCAGCCTCCAGAACTGTGAGAAATATACATTTGTCATTTAAGACACCCAGTCTGTGGTATTTTGTTATAGCAGCCCACACTGACTAAGAAAGGTTCTAAATACAGTTTGTTTTGGGGGAAAAAAGAGTTGCATTGCTTTACAGGAGAAGCCCAACAATCAATGATGTCAGGGTAAGACCTCTTTGAGAGACGATAAAATGTAGAGGCATATTGTAGACCTCGGGTCTGTTGATATGATTTCCTATTCTGTTATCATTTACCCTCAACATCGTGTTAAGAGTTCTTACTATGGAGAAATATACAATTGTTTTAGAGAATACATTTTTCTAAATTTCTGATTCAAGCTAGTATAAAAAGCTATATAACATGGGACGCCTAGGTGGCTCAGTTGGTTGGACGACTGCCTTCGGCTCAGGGCGTGATCCTGGAGTCCCGGGATCGAGTCCCACATCGGGCTCCCAGCTCCATGGGGAGTCTGCTTCGCTCTCTGACCTTCTCCTTGCTCATGCTCTCTCTCACTGTCTCTCTCTCAAATAAATAAATAAATAAATAAATCTTTAAAAAAAATTAAAAAAAAGCTATATAACATAACTAGAGAACACTTCAACACAAAGATTATACATAATTAACAAAAACATAAGGCAATAAGAGCAGCCAAATGAAAATCATGTTTACATTTTCCCCAACACTCCCTTTCTTTCTCCCCCAACACCTGCAAAAGAATTTGAACTACTAATTTTATGTCTTCCTTCTTGCTTATAATCTCCATAGCTTTGCAACATTGCCAATTCTACAGTAATCACGACGAGGTTATTGGACCATAATAATATTTCTTTTAAACAACTGCCAAAAAGCTTATTATGTTAGTTTCTGTCAATGGTTTGGAATTTTTTTTTTTTAAGTCTCTTTCTAACCATGCTTCATTTTGTTTGCCTTCCAGTGTCTGGAAACAATTCTTGAGAAATAAATAAATAAACAATGGAACAAATTGAGAAGTAATATAAAAAATATGCTAACAAAAATGTGAATGCAATTTAGAAGTGGAGGTTGTATTTAAATATAACCTGCTGATTAAGGTTTAGTTTTTTGAGCAGTTTGGACAGACATTTGCTAGTAACACAGATGTGCCAAAAGGCTTCTCAAGCAAATATTGACTTCAGTTGATAAAGCCTAACATTTCCTCCAGCTTTTCTGACACAGTAAGGCACTCTCTTGATAGTGCATGAAGGTGGATGGGTAGGTAAGCAAACAGATGGCTGCTGGCTATGCAGGAGGAAAACGGGCAATAGTCCACAGAGGATAGAACTTCCCTCAATGCAGTGGTTCCCAAATCTGGGGCAGGATTTAGAAAATATGTACAAGTTCCTGGCCAGGTTCCAAGTCAGAAAGTTTGGCAATGGTCCAGGAATCTGTATATATTTTTGTAAGCCCCCGGGTGATTTTGATGTACAAGCAGGTTTGGGGAATTACAGAGCTCAAGGCTCCTCGCACAATTAGAGCTACTGGTCTAGCACCTACATCAGCAGGACTTGGGGGCCAAAATGGAAAGAGAAGTGGAGGATGCATCAACCTTATATTCTGCAGAGAAGGTCCTTCGAGGTTAGGGTTGGAGCACATGGTCACTTGTCCATTTCTTGCATAAATAGCGGAATTTATCCCGCAGGCTGCCAATTTGGCACCCATCTGGAGCATTAAATTCACTCAGCAATCCAGAAAGGGAGGCTTTTTCAAAACATCATCTCAGTTAGGGTAAACTTCAACTGAGAATGCCCATATGCTCATGGTTGTAGACAGCTGTGTTTGCTCAAACACTAACAACAGCACATAACTACACCTTGTCTTTCCATTATCAAGGATCTGAAGGTTCTTATGAAAATCAATCAACCAACCGTCCTTAGGAAATGCCAACCATAGGCAGAATAATAGGAAAACTACAGGAGTTCATAGACAGAGGTTTGAACACAGATCTACCCCCTTACTGGCCAAGATCACGGACGCAACTGCTCAGTCCCACTTCTTCAGTGCCCTGCTCTGTGTAATAGAGGTAAGAATAATAGTACTTCAGATATAAAATTATCATAAAATACTAACATGCTTAAGGTAAAGTCCCTAAGTCATTGCCTTGTTCAGAGGAAGTAGTCAAAAGTGTCAGTAAATAGTTACCATCATCATCATCATATCATCATTATGTCTGACACATCGCCAATACTCAATACATCATCATGAGTACTGTGATGATGTCCACTGAGATTACTCCCCCTACCCGTCATCTCCAGCAACCACTACCTCTGAGGATTTAAGGAGAAACAATTAGACATGCTGCTCTTCAGTGTCACGTTTATATAAGATGGGTTATGAAATAACTCAGCAGAGAGGCAGCCATCAGTTCTCCTTCTGCATGGTAAAACTGATGAAAGCATTTCACAAGAAAGAGCATCAAAGTTATGTCAATGGAGGAATAACAATTTCTCCTGAGAACCAAAAAGAGGGAAATCAATCTTCGTGATGGTGTTTGATTTTCAACCATCCAAGGCAACTAGTTACAGTTTAGAGAAGAGGCTCTGCAGTTTCTACCTCCCCATACATGGGACTAGATCCTGAGGGACAGGAAAACACAGGACAGTCCCCCACCCCACCACCACTGACATTCAATAATGAGGCTGTGGAATTTACAAAAGCGAACTTGCAACTTGATTTTTAGGGAAGACATTTGGAAGGCAGGTAAGGACACTGGAAGTGGGAAGCAGTAAAAGGGAACGCTCTTAGAAGAGTGAACTGAATGGAATATTTAGGATGAAGCAAAGTCTGTAAGGCACCCTCTAGTTGCTTAGTAAACATCAAGGTAAGCCTTTCCAGCAGGTCTACACAGTGAGACCTTGACACTCAGGGGATCCAGAGGAAAATGCTAAAATGCCAAATCTCCCTGCATCAACTCCAATGTGTGTGTGTTGTGGTGGGAGGGTTCAAACAATTCTCGGATACACGTTGGGTGTCCTACAATTCAACTCAATTCTGAAACTGTCTATGTGGAGATAACGTCAGATCCCACAAGTGAAGGGCTCAGTTCCACATTTTCAGATGTCAATTATAAGTTTATGGTGTCATCTGTGCTTCTGACTGGCCATAGATTGGATGTTTCCATGACCTCCTTCTTGCATTCAATTAATTTCCTGCGGTGACACACAGGACTTAGAGAAACATTTTACTTATGGAGGAGATGCATCAGGCAAAGTATGAGGAAAGGGTGAGGAGCCCCCAGGCCTTTCCAAGTGTGCCGCTCTCTCCAAATGTCCCTGTGCTTACCAAACTGGAAGCTCTCCAAATCCTATTTTTTGGGTTTGTATGGAGGTTTCATTACATTGGCATGATTGATTAAATCATTGGCCATTGGCAATTGATTTAATCTCCAGTTCTCTTCCCCTCCTCAAGGTCAAGGAGCGGAACTGAAAGTTCCAACACTCAAATCCCGTAGTTGATTCTTCTGGCAACAAGCCCTAACTTTACACATAGTTCAAAAGTCGCCTCATTAACATAACAAAAGACCTAAGACATAACACTCTTATTGCTTAGGAAATTCCAAGGACTCTAGGAGCTCTGTGTCAGAAATGGAAATGAAGACTTATACCTATACACATATTTAGTATATATACAGACACACACATATATAATATAATATATATATATACATATATTTCTTGTTATAAATCACAGTATCACCTAAATAGAATCATGACCTAAAGCCTTTCATTAAAAATGTCTCTCATGCTTATTGAGGTCCAGTGTGAGGTTCCTTCAGGGAGGGTGGGGAAAAATCATGTTTCTTCTTATTGTCCCACAGGTGCAATCCCCATTGTGGACCAGGTGACAAGAAGAATTCATAACCTATCATCCTGTACTGCCTTGGCCCCCCAGAAAGTTAGAGACGCTCTTGTAGACAGAAAAGGGAGGGGCTTATTTACAGCTGGAGTTAACGGTAGTCATTTCGGTAGGTGCTGTGGGACCTGAAGAGAGCACAAATTGTATCACAAGCAAAAGCTTTCCAGGATTTAAGTAATGAGCCATTTGAGTAGATTACCAAAGATGTTTGTGAATTTTCCAGAAACTTTCTAAATACATAGACTCTCACTTTGCATGGTTTAGATTTGCATCTTGGCCTGATGCATGAAGCTACCACAGTTAACCCCTGGGATATGAGGCCAGGTTAAGTTCTGCTTGTATATCACCAGCAGAAAAAAAGCCATCTAAAAAGTGACAATGTCCAAAGTAGGTTCACATCAATGTCTCTATCCTCAAAACCTCATTATCACCAGCAAGAAAGTGGGGTCGACAGAATTTCACTTGGTCCAGGTCACAAGGCTGCTCTAGAATGGTGGACTCATACTCAAGGCTCCTGGCCCTGGTCTCATATCCTTTGGCTTTGCCATTCTGATCCCCCTGGCTGGGTAGGGCCAGCAGAGATCAGAAGTTGTCTCATCTCCCAGAAGTACGTGGAGAAGAGAAAACAGAACACAAACTCATCTGTGAGGTTTTAATACATTGAATTGAAACCTAAAAATTCAGCTTCTCATACAAATTATTTTTTACATTTCTGTTCTGTATTATCTTCCACACAAATAGTTAATGAACTCTTTTTTTTGTTTGTTTGTTTTTGTTTTGTTTTGTTTTTTTTTTCAATTTATTTATTTTCAGAAAAACAGTATTCATTATTTTTTCACCACACCCAGTGCTCCATGCAAGCTGTGCCCTCTATAATACCCACCACCTGGTACCCCAACCTCCCACCCCCCCGCCACTTCAAACCCCTCAGACTGTTTTTCAGAGTCCATAGTCTCTCATGGTTCATCTCCCCTTCCAATTTACCCAAAAGCACATACCCTCCCCAATGTCCATAACCTTCCCCCCTTCTCCCAACCCCCCTCCCCCCAGCAACCCATAGTTTGTTTCGTGAGATTAAGAGTCACTTATGGTTTGTCTCCCTCCCTATCCCATCTTGTTTCATGGATTCTTCTCCTACCCACTTAAGCCCCCATGTTGCATCACCACTCCCTCATATCAGGGAGATCATATGCTAGTTGTCTTTCTCCGCTTGACTTATTTCGCTAAGCATGATACGCTCTAGTTCCATCCATGTTGTCGCAAATGGCAAGATTTTGTTTCTTTTGATGGCTGCATAGTATTCCATTGTGTATATATACCACATCTTCTTGATCCATTCATCTGTTGATGGACATCTAGGTTCTTTCCATAGTTTGGCTATTGTGGACATTGCTGCTATAAACATTCGGGTGCACGTGCCCCTTTGGATCACTACGTTTGTATCTTTAGGGTAAATTCCCAGTAGTGCAATTGCTGGGTCATAGGGCAGTTCTATTTTCAACATTTTGAGGAATCTCCATGCTGTTTTCCAGAGTGGTTGCACCAGCTTGCATTCCCACCAACAGTGTAGGAGGGTTCCCCTTTCTCCGCATCCTCGCCAGCATCTGTCATTTCCTGACTTGTTGATTTTAGCCATTCTGACTGGTGTGAGGTGATATCTCATTGTGGTTTTGATTTGTATTTCCCTGATGCCGAGTGATATGGAGCACTTTTTCATGTGTCTGTTGGCCATCTGGATGTCTTCTTGGCAGAAACGTCTGTTCATGTCCTCTGCCCATTTCTTGATTGGATTATTTGTTCTTTGGGTGTTGAGTTTGTTAAGTTCTTTATAGATTTTGGACACTAGTCCTTTATCTGATATGTCGTTTGCAAATATCTTCTCCCATTCTGTCAGTTGTCTTTTGGTTTTGTTAACTGTTTCCTTTGCTGTGCAAAAGCTTTTGATTTTGATGAAATCCCAAAAGTTCATTTTTGCCCTTGCTTCCCTTGCCTTTGGCGATGTTCCTAGGAAGATGTTGCTGCGGCTGAGGTCGAAGAGGTTGCTGCCTGTGTTCTCCTCAAGGATTTTGATGGATTCCTTTCTCACATTGAGGTCCTTAATCCATTTTGAATCTATTTTTGTGTGTGGTGTAAGGTCAGGAACACGGCAGGGATGTCCATTATCACCACTGCTAGTTAATGAACTCTTACTCAAATATTTCCTGACTCTCTGGGACCCTGGGACAATGACCCAAGCCGAAGGCAGCAGCTTAACTTACTGAGCCACCCAGGCATTCCAAGACATTTTTTTTAAGATTTTATTTATTTATTTGACAGAGAGAGAAATCACAAGGAGGCAGAGAAGTAGGCAGAGAGAGAGGGGGAAGCAGACTCCCTGCTGAGCAGAGAGTCCAATGCGGGGCTCCATCCCAGGGCCCTAAGATAGTGACCTGAGCCAAAGGCAGAAGTTTAACCCACTGAGCCACCCAGGCGCCCCTTTTAAAAACATTTTAAAGACCAGCTCATGACATTCATTCTGCTTCTTCAGCATCACTCTGGGTTCCTCCCCTTCATTATTGGTGCCTGATGGTATTGCCATGTTCTACAGAAGTGTGTGTGTGTGTGTGTGTGTGTGTCTGTCTGTCTGTCTGTGTCTGTGTGTCTGTGTCTGTGAGAGAGACAGAAAGAGAAAAATGCATGACCTCTCAATGGAAAGTCTACTCCAAGCCCAGGGCCTGAGGACTACAGAGAATCCTAAGATTCATCCCTGACTCTGGAGTCTTCATAAATGTCATGTGTACTTTGACATGTACAGTCACTGGTTTATAAGAAACAGAAATGGAAGGATTGTGTAGGAGAGTAATGAGAAAGGAGATTGGAAAGATAAGGTTTGGGCCAAACTATAAGGACCCAGTTTGACAGGCCAAGGGGAGGTTTTGGGAAACTGTTTTTTTCTTTTGGAAACTATCCGGATGTTTAGCCTATTGTAAACTAAAGATATATGTAGCCGACTACTCTTCAGCCAAAGATTTTGATAGCACTGAAGCATTGTTTTTGTGCGTTCGCCACAATTTATGCAAGGAATGCATTCCCCAAGGTTGTGTTCAAGTCACATGTTACGAATCCGATCATATTTTACATGTACTCAGCGACCTTGCTGTTGGAAAGAAAACCCTTATAAGCATTTTATGTACTATGCGTGTATCTCCATGTGTGTGTCTATGTACGTATGTATATAGCAAATTTGTCTTGGCTTAAAGTGGGGTAAAGTCATGGTTTACTCATCCATTAGATTTACCATTTATTAAACTCTTGCTTTGCTATCCTCTCCAAGAAATAAATAATGGCCTGAGCATAAAAAACCATGGCCCTAAGTATCTGCCTAAGAGATGGAAAGAATGGGTTTGTTGTCATTTGCTTCGTGCCCACCAGAACCTATGGGAGGTATAAAACCATCTGAAGAAAGTGTGTTTTATTTTTAAGGGCCTAAGAGGGAGGAGAGAAAGAACTTCCTGGAATCTCCCCCAGATGTCTGTGTTTTGTTTATCTGTTTTGAAGGACGTGGGGAGCTGATGAGATGGGAAAGGGAGGGAGAGGCTGTTGAAGGCTATGCCTTGGGGGGAGGAGGAGAAGGAGAAGGAGGAGGAGACAGCTAAATCCAGCTCCAGAAACTCCTCCACAGATCAAAGAACCATTTTGTGGAAGCTCAGCTCCTGGACCTTTCTGAATCACTCAGCTCAGCCAGAGATGAGCCTGTTGCTTGAATGACCCAGCCCCATCCCTGCTCCTGTCTCCCATTTTGCTCCGTCAGCAGGGAACTTGCTTGCATGTGGAAGCACCGCTCACATCTGCATGCAGGAGCTGTCTGTTGGTTTCACAGCTGGCACAAGCTGGCTGGAACCTTCTCCGACTGTTTTTCTGGTCCTTCTGAACTTGAACAAGCCCTTTAACTAGCTTCCAACTCAAGGCTCTTCCTCTGGAGACGTTCAGCTCTGGGAGAGCTTGTCCCAGGGCAGAGATTAGCAGTATGCCAGGCGATCAAAGGGCTGCCAGAGCAGAAGCAGGGCCGGCGCATCCCACCTGCCCTGACTGCACGTTCACAGGCTCCCAGCCTGGCCCGCCTGGCCTCCCTCTGCTCGAAAATTCATCGTCGATTGCACACCGTGACCTACAGCGGCACATGCGTCAGCTGTCTGATAATAAGTATATGACTAGGACTGGGGTTGTCAACCTTGGAACAAATTAATATCAAGTCTGGAGGTATATATATGTGATGTTTAAATATGCATTTAATGCAACCAAGTGACTCAAAATTTCCATTAATTATCTAAAATTCTGTCTAGGAGTCTGACTGCTTTTTTATGAAATTGACTGGCTGTGGAATGCTGTGTTGACACTTCTTGTGAGTTGCTTATCCCCAAAGACAGGATTTTCTTCTCCTTCCCATACCCTTGGAGAGTTCAGGGAAACCAAGACAAGAATGACAAGATCTAGGGAAAAAGCAAATGGGGAGGGGAGTGCCTTTAAAGGGTGATTTATTTTTTATTTTTTGCAAATGTGCACGTGGAATCACAGGGTTTCAGGGCAGTGGCACAGGAAGAGGAGAGGGACTCCATGCACAGAGCAGGGATGAAAGTACTTGAGATTTCCCACTGGAGTAATTGTATGATTGTGTTCCCTTCCAGATATTCATTCCACCACTGGCACTCAGTCAAATAGATCCCGCTAGGAGATTTTCCTACTTAAAGCCTCTTCTACCAGTACTGTATAAGAAGGGAGGCTGACCTTTTAAGAATTCCCATATGATCTCCACAATTCATAATAAAGATAATAAAAATGTCTACTTTTTATTTTATTTTTAAATTTTATTTGTATTTACTGAGGGCTTACTACATAAGTGCCAGGCCTTGTATCAAGTATTTTGCAAACATTATCTTGTTCGATGAATTTGCAAAACAACCCGATCAGAGCTGTATTTTTATTTCCATTTTCCAGAGGAAGTAACTGAACCTCAGGGTGATAGACATGCCTTGGTTTTTGTCCGCTCTGCTCTCCTTCCTTTGGGGGACCGGCCTTTCCTCCACTCTGTAGGATCCTCGGGTTTAAATCCCAGCGCTGTTCAATCACAGAACCACGCAGACGGCATGGGACCAAGACAGGCCAATTAGAATCTCCATCCGGGGAATTGGAATTGAGTGGAGATCCATTCCCAAACCCGAGAGCAGTCAGGGTGGAGTTGTCAGAGCAAAGTCCTGAGGGGCAAGAGGCTCCCCTCACTGCCAGGATCCCAGGAACTGCATTAGATGCTGTCCCTTGTAAAGTCTACGTTTCAGCTCTTCCCTTTGATTCTGGGAACGATCCTGTTTCCTCTCAACAAATTCTTCTGAGGAGTGCTGATGTTAGCCAGAGCTGCCTTCTAAGCCTTGCAGCCCCCAACGGTAACTGACACACTTACCCAGTGATAGCTTCGATCTCACACGTGCCCGGAGGCAAAGTGGGGATTTTCATGAGGCCTGTACCTAGGAATTCCACAAGTTATGCTGACTCAGGTAGCCTCCCTTATTCACCTCATAGCTTTTATAGTTCTTGTAGCAACAGGCTGTGTGATTTTTGCTTTTCTGTTTAAAATCTTGGCCAGTTTTGTCCTAGGCCAACACCTCGGCCAATATGAAAGTTGTTTTGGTTTCTTTCTTAATTTCTGCCAGAAAGTGCATGAGCCATACCAGTCCTAGAATGCTGGATGAGTTACCTCACCTATCTGAGTGCGGCCTCCTCAACCATTTATGACAAAAAAGGGCCGAGGGAAAGTCGTATAATTACAGGGAGCTTTCAAAGGAGGGAGGATGCCGGTAATTGGAGGGTCCTCTCTGCTGAGGGGAGGTGAGGGGAGATGGTCAGGCGAGGTTATGACTGCTGGAACACAGCCAAACTACCTAAAAGCCTGAGGGAAGATGATCCAGGGCCTTGTAAAGGGGGCAATGGAGCTTGATCATTTTCAAACTTTCATTCACATTCTCATGTCAAGGTTTTCTGAGCATGCACCTCTCAATATAGTTCATTATTCTTATAAATAATACAGTTACCACTGAACCATTTTGTCATGTAATAAACCATAGGCAAAAAATAAAATTCAAAAGGATACATTTAAAAGCATAAACATGTTATCATATCTCATTTCTGCACCTGCACCATCAGGTACCCACACCTACTTGGGACACTACAGACTTAGGGGTTAAGAGACAGAGATCACTGTAATAAGTACAGATAAATTCTTTTGGACCATGATTTTCGCTGAAGGATTTTAAAAATCCCTTTCATATCCTTCAGGTATGTATAAAAAAATAAAGTTCATGTTACTAATTTAGTACTTACATCACATTAATTCATTTTTTTCTTTGTATTTTCCTACCAAACTATAACATACTTCGGACACTTGGGTGGCTCAGTCAGTTAAATATCTGCCTTTGGCTCAGGTCATGATCTTAGGGTCCTGGGATTGAGCCCTATGTTGGGCCCTGCTCCCTGCTCTTTCTCTGCCCCTCCCTTACTCCTACCCTCACCCCTGTGCACATGTCCATGCTCTCTCTCTTAAAAAAAAATAAATAAATCTTTTTAAAAAAATTGTGACGTTCTCATGGTCAGGAACTATGTCATATTTGTCTTTGTGCTCCCTGTGAATGGTCTTAATGCAGTCATGGGGCACAAGTAGGTGCCCCATAAACAGTGTATAATTTAATAGAACAGTGCTCCCTCTGTAATCTTCCTTCCAGAGTTGCTAGCCCGCACATCTGTACTCCTTCACATTAGCCGGGCCTGGGCCAGCCTGGGGCCAGTGGTGCTGAAGCCCTTGGAACAGTTGGCTCGGGTTCCAAGCAGAGCTCCCAGGTATCTGAGTGGGGAAGTCAGCTGCAGAGATGGAGCCGAGGAGGGGGGCCATTCAGCTCAGCGTTGCCTTAAACCATGATCAAGGCAGAGTCAGACCATGGCTGTTCAAGCTGTGACACCACAAGTGACAGATCTAGAGAGACTCACCTTCCTTCCTCCTCCAGGAGAAGCGGCGCGGCAGGAACCTGCTGGGTTTGGAGACTCCAAATGGGGTTATGCGCCAGAGATAGAAACACTCGGTCACAGGCCGGGTGAGCTCGGAGTGCAGCCGGAGACCAGGGAGACGGGAGTGATTGAATGCTTTTCTCCAAGGGTGCGCTGAGGAGTGGGGCCTCAGCTTTCGACTCCTCTGGGCTGGAGATTGAGAGGCCGCCATTTTCATTCCCGTCCTCCGGAACTCTACGGAAAGCGTTCAGGGAACAAAAGCTCCAAGAGCGAACCGAGCAGATGACTTAGCCTGACCCCTGGCAAGGGCCATGCAATTCAACCTCAGGCAAAGACTTTTGAAAATCATTGCAATAGGCCCTTCCACCAGAAGATCAGCAAGAACATCCAGCTAAGAGCAAGTTCACCGATCAATGAGAACTGCAGAACTCCAGGGGAGCTCTCCAGGGGAATGCAAAACATAGAATTCACGACTTTTTTCCTATGATTCTTTAGTCTCTCAAAGTTAAATTTTTTTAATTTTATTTTTTTCTTGTTCTATTTTTAAAAATTTTTACTCTTTCCTATTTTTAACCCTTTTAAACTATTTTATCCTATCAATACTTTTTATAAAAGTTTTTTTAAATTTTCATTGTCATAGTCATATTCTATCCCTTCATTGTATTTAAACTTATTTTTCTTTTTACATATAGGTTTTTCTTTCTTTAAAATTTTGGGATAGTTTCTTCTAACAGATCAAAATATACCCTAAATCTAGTTCATGGCTTTGTTCTAGTCTCCAGCCTGATCACATTTTTTTCCTTTTTCCCCCCTTTCTTTTTTCAACCAAATTCTTATCTTATCAATTCCTTTTGCAGAATCTTTATTAATTTTCATCTTTACAGTCATATTCCATCCCTTCATTGTGCTTACTTTTATTCTTGTATATATACAAGTTTTTCTTTTTTTTTTTTTTCAAGTTTTTCTTTCTTTAAAATTTTGGGAGGCAGTCTCTTCTAACAAACCAAAATACACCCAAAATCAAATGTGTGGTTCTGTTCTATTCACCAGTCTAATATATACATGGTTTTTGTTTTGTTTTGTTTCCTCCTTTCGGGTCTCTTCCAATTTGGTTAGTGTATATTTTTCTGGCATCATTGGTACCATTTTAGTATTTTGTTCTTTCATTCATCCACTCTTATCTGGATAAAATGATAAAGTGGAAAAACTCACTTCAAAAAAAAAAAGAACAAGAGACAGTACTGATGGTTAGGAACCTATTCAATATGGACATTAGTAAGATGTCAGAACTAGAGTTCAGGATGATGATTATCAAGGTGTTAGCTGGGCTCAAAAAAGGCATGGAAGATACTAGAGACTCCCTTTTTGGAGAAATAATATCCTTTTCTGGAGAAATAAAAGAACTAAAATCTAACCAAGCTGAAATAAAAAAAAGCTATTAAGGAGGTGCAATAAAAAATGAAGGCTCTTACTGCTAGGATAAATGAGGCAGAAGAGAGAATTAGTGATATAGAAGACAAAATGAAGGAGAATAAAGAAACTGAGGAAAAGAGAGATAAACAACTACTGGACCATGACAGGAGAATTCAAGACATAAGTGATATCATAAGACAAAACAATACTAGAATAATTGGGATCCTAGAAGAAGAAGAAAGAGTGAGAGGGGAATAAGGTATATTGGAGTGTATTATGGCAGAGAATTTCCCTAGTTTGGTGAAGGAAACAAGCATCAAAATCCAGGAGGCACAGAGAATACCCCTCAAAATCAATAAAAATAGGTCAACCCTCCATCATGTAATAGTAAAACTTACAAGTTTCAGTGACAAAGAGAAAATCTTCAAAGAGCTTGGGACAAGAGGTCTGTAACATACAATAATAGAAATAGTAGATTGGCAACAGACCTATTCACAGAGACCTGGCAAGCCAGAAATATACATATAGAAATATATATATAGATAGATAGATAGAGATATATTCAGAGCACTAAATGAGGAAAATATGCAGCTAAGAATACTATATCCAGCTAGGCTATCATCAAAGAAGATAGAGATATCTCTCCATAGAAGGAGAGATAAAAAGCTTCCAGGACAAACAAAAACTAAAAGAATTTGCAAATACTAAACCAGCCCTACAAGAAATATTGAAAGTGGCCCTCTAAGCGAAGAGAGAACCTAAAAGTAACAAACCAGAAAAGAACAGAGACAATATACAGTAACAGTCACCTTATAGGCAATACAGTGGCACTAAATTCATATCTTTCAATAGTTACCCTGAATGTAAATGGGCTAAATGTCCTCAATAAAAAGACACAGGGTATCAGAATGGATTAAAAAAAATAAGACCCATTGATATGCTGTCTACAATAAACTCATTATAGATCCAAAGACAACTCCAGATTTAAAGTGAGGGGGTGGAAAACAATTTACCATGCTAATGGACATCAAATCAATCCTTATATCAGATAAATTAGATTTTAAAACCAAAACCCATAATAAGAGATGAGGAAGGACAGTATATTATACTTAAAGGGTCTTTCCAACAAGAAGATCTAACAATTTTAAATATCTATGCCCCTAACATGGGAGCAGCAATCCTTATATCAGATAAATTAGATTTTAAAACCAAAATCCTTATATCAGATAAATTAGATTTTAAAACCAAAACCCATAATAAGAGATGAGGAAGGACAGTATATTATACTTAAAGGGTCTTTCCAACAAGAAGATCTAACAATTTTAAATATCTATGCCCCTAACATGGGAGCAGCAATCCTTATATCAGATAAATTAGATTTTAAAACCAAAATCCTTATATCAGATAAATTAGATTTTAAAACCAAAACCCATAATAAGAGATGAGGAAGGACAGTATATTATACTTAAAGGGTCTTTCCAACAAGAAGATCTAACAATTTTAAATATCTATGCCCCTAACATGGGAGCAGCCAACTATATAAACCAATTAATAACAAAATCAAAGAAACATATTGACAATAATACAATTATAATAGGAGACTTTAACATTCCCTTTACTGAAATGGACAGCTCATCTAAGCAAAAGATCAACAAGGAAATAAAGGCCTTAAATGATACACTGGACCAGGTGGACATCATAGATATATTCAGAACATTCCATCCCAAAGCAACAGAATACACATTCTCCTCTAGTGATCATGGAACATTCTCCAGAATGGATTACATCCTGGGTCACAAATCAGGTCTCAACTGGTATCAAAAGATAGGGATCATTCCCTGCATATTTTCAGACCACAATGCTCTGATGCTAGAACTTAATCACAGGAGGAAATTTGGAAAGAACTCAAATACCTGGAGGCTAAAGAGCATCCTACTAAAGAATGAATGGGTCAACCAGGAAATTAAAGAAGAATTGAAAAAATTCATGGAAACAAATGATAATGAAAGCGCAGCTGTTCAAAATCTTTGGGACACAACAAAGGCAGTCCTGAGAGGAAAGTATATAGCAATACAAGCCTTCTCAAGAAACAAGAAAGATCTCAAATACACAACCTAAAGGAGCTAGAGAAGTAACAGCAAAGAAAGCTAAACCCAGCAGGAGAGGAGAAATAATATAGATCAGAGCAAAAATCAATGAAATAGAAACCAAAAGAACAGTAGAACAGATCAATGAAACTAGGAGTTGGTTCTTTGAAAGAATGAATAAGATTGATAAACCCCTGCCAGACTTATCCAAAAGAAAAGAGAAAGGACTCAAATTAGTAAAATCATGAATGGAAGAGGAAAGATCACAACCAACACTAAAGAAATACAAACAATTATAAGAACATATTATGAACAGCTATACACCAGCAAATTTGACAATCTGGAAGAAATGGATGCATTCCTAGAGACATATAAACTACCACAACTGAACCAGAAAGAAATAGAAAACCTGAACAGACCCATAACCAGCAAGGAGATTGAAGCAGTCATCAAAAATCTCCCAACAAACAAGAGCTCAGGGCCAGATAGCTTCCCAGGGGAATTCTACCAAACATTTAAAAAAGAATTAATATCTATTCTCTTGAAACTGTTCCAAAAAATAAAAATGGGAGGAAAACTTCCAAACTCATTTTATGAGGCCAGCATTACCTCGATCCCCAAACCAAAGACCCCATCAAAAAGGAGAATTATAGACCAATATTCTTGATGAACACAGATGCAAAAATTCTCACCAAAATATTAGCCAATAAGATCCAACAGTATGTTAAAAGGATTATTCACCACGACCATGTGGGATTTATTCCTGGGCTGCAAGTTTGGTTCAACATCTGCAAATCAATCAATGTGATATAATACATAATAAAAGAAAGAACAAGAACCATATGATACTCTCAATAGATGCTGAAAAAGCGTTTGACAAAGTACAACATCCTTTCTTGATCAAAACTTTTCACAGTGTAGGCATAGTGGGTACATACCTCAATATCATACAAGCCATCTATGAAAAACCCAGAATGAGTATCATTCTCAATGGGCAAAAACCGAGAGCTTTTTCACTGAGGGAACATGGCAGGGATGTCCACTATCACCACTGCTATTCTACATAGTACTAGAAGTCCTAGCCTCAGCAATCAGGCAACAAAAAGAAATAAAAGGCATCCAAATCAGCAAAGAAGTCGCCAAACTCTCACTCTTTGCAGGTAATATGATACTTTATGTGGAAAACCCAAAAGACTCCACTCC
Organism: Neogale vison; assembly: GCF_020171115.1. Taxonomy (NCBI): domain Eukaryota; kingdom Metazoa; phylum Chordata; class Mammalia; order Carnivora; family Mustelidae; genus Neogale; species Neogale vison. The sequence continues at coordinate 11,718,717 of NC_058100.1, forward strand.
AAAAATGCTAGAACTCATACAGGAATTCAGTAAAGTCTCAGGATATAAAATCAAAGCACAGAAATCAGTTGCATTTCTATACACCAACAACAAGACAGAAGAAAGAGAAATTAAGGAGTTGAACCCATTTACAATTGCACCCACAACCATAAGACACCTAGGAGTAAACCTAACCAAAGAGGCAAAGAATCTGTACTCAGAAAACTATAAAGTATTCATGAAAGTAATCAAGGATGACACAAAGAAATGGAAACATGTTCCATGCTCATGGATTGGAAGAAAAAATATTGTGAAAATGTCTATGCTACCTAAAGCAATCTACACATTTAATGCAATCCCTATCAAAATCCCATCATTTTTTTAAAAAAGAAATGGACCAAATAATCCTAAAATTTATATGGAAATAGAAAAGACCCCGAATAGCCAGAGGAATGTTGAAAAAGAAAACCAAAGTTAGTGGCATCATGATTCCAGACTTCCAGCTCTATTACAAAGCTATAATCATCAAGACAGTATGGTACTGGCACAAAACAGACACATAGATCGATGGAACAGAATAGAGAGCCCAGAAATGGACCCTCAACTCTACGGTCAACTAATCTTCAACAAAGCAGGAAAGAATGTCCAATGAAGAAAAGACAGTCTCTTCAACCAATGGTGTTGAGAAAATTGGACAGCCACATGCAGAAGAATGAGACTGGACCATTTCCTTACACCACACACAAAAATAGACCCAAAATGGATGAAAGACCTCAATGGGTGACAGGAATCCGTCAAAATCCTTGAGGAGAACACAGGCAGCAACCTCTTTGACCTCAGCCGCAGCAACTTCTTCCTAGAAATATCCCCAAAGGCAAGGGAAGCAAGGGCAAAAATGAACTATTGGGACTTTATCAAAATCAAAAGCATTTGCACAGCAAAGGAATCAGTCAACACAACCAAAAGACAACCGACAGAATGGGAGAAGATATGTGCAAGTGACATGTGAGATAAAGGGCTAGTATCCAAAATATATAAAGAACTTATCAAACTCAACACCCAAAGAAAAAATAATCAAGAAATGGGCAGAAGCATTCGCGACAATGTGGATGGAACTAGAGGGTATCATGCTTAGTGAAATAAGCCAATCGGAGAAAGACAACTATCATATGATCTCCCTGATATGAGGAAGTGGAGATGCAACATGGGGGGGTTAAGGGGATAGGAGAAGAATAAATGAAACAAGATGGGATTGGGAGGGAGACAAACCATAAGTGACTCTTAATCTCACAAAACAAACTGAGGGTTGCTGGGGGTAGGGGGGTTGGGAGAAGGAGGTGGGGTTATGGACATTGGGGAGGGTATGTGCTATGGTGAGTGCTGTGAAGTGTGTAAGCCTAGTGATTCACAGACCTGTACCCCTGGGGATAAAAATACATTATATGTTTATAAAAAAAGAAAAAAATGGGTGGAAGACATGAACTGACATTTCTGCAAAGAAGACATCCAGATGGCCAACAGACACATGAAAAAGTGCTCAATCACTCAGCATCAGGGAAATACAAATCAAACCCACAGAGCAATACCACCTCATACCAGTCAGAATGGCTAAAATTAAGGAATCAGGAAACGACAGATGTTGACGAAGATGCGGAGAAAGGGGAACCCTCCTACACTGTTAGTGGAAATGTAAGCTGGTGCAGCCATTCTGGAAAACAGTATGGAGGTGGTGAAAAAATAATGAATAATGTTTTTCTGAAAATAAATAAATTGAAAAAAAAAATTGAAAATAGAGCCACCCAAGACCCAGCAGTCACACTACTGGGTATTTACCCTAAAGATACAAATGTAGAGATCTGAAGGGGCACAGTCACCTGAATGTTTGTAGCAGCAATGTCCACAATAGCCAAACGGATGAATGGACAAAGAAGATGTGGCATATATACACAATGGAATACTATGCAGTCTTCAAAAGAAATTAAATCTTGCCATTTGCAATGAAGTGGATGGAACTAGAGGGTATTATGCTGAGCGAGATAAGTCAATCAAAGAAAGCCAATTATCATATGGTCTCTCTGATATGAGGAATGTGAGAGGCAGGGCAGGGGGTCATGGGGGGAAGGGAAGAAGTAAAATGAAACAAGATGGGAGATGGGGCCGGGGAGGGGGATGAACCATAAGAGACTCTTAATTTCCGGAAACAAACTGAGGGTTGCTGGAGGGGAGGGTGGGTGGTAGGGATGTGTTGGTTGGGTTATGGAAATTGGGGAGGGTATGTGCTATGGTGAATGCTGTGAATTGTGTAACACTGATGATTAATAGACCTGTACCCCTGAAGCAAATAATACATTATATGTCAATTTTAAAATAAAAATAAAATAAAATAATTACCCTCCTAGAATTCTATCACCAATGAAACTATCCTTCCAAATGAGGGCAAAATAAAAAATATTTTCAGAAAAATAAAACTGGGAAAAGAAATTTCAAATAAATGAATAAGTAAATAAAACACAAATATCAAGAAGGCAATCTCTACAATAGTAATATGTTAAAAGCTATCTTTGCCTTTAGATATGATCTTTATTGGTAGAATGCAAGGTTTCCAATATGGACCTTCTGATTTAATGGGAAAGACATTCCTATGCCTCTCTGGGCTCTCCCAGGAGCTAGTATGAAAGAACCCCACTGGCATCAGGATCCCTCTGTGGTGAAGTACATTTCTTTGGTCTATAGTTCTTTGGTCTGGAGGCGTTTAGACTTCACAATCAACATCTTTAATTGCGCTCGGGTCAGGAAGTCACACACATGTTTCTCGGTGTCTCTAATCCCTTCACTCCATTTCCTTAGTTTATGGAGGCGTAGGTTGCATCTCACATTTTTGTGAGATTATGCAATTCAGTCTTCCTTGGCATCCCAGAAGAAGCCTGGGAAAACTCACAATTTCAAGCTTTTCTCTTTCCCCAGAGGAGGAAGTGGAATTCCATTCCTTTGTCTCTACTGTTTTGCCCCCACAGAGGACAGAACTGGGTAGAACCATTGACCAAGTAACCTACTGCCCTTACATCCCTGGGGAGGGAACTAACTCATTCATCAGATTCGTCCCACTTCAAGGATTATCCTACCCCCACCCCCACTTAGAAATGATGGAAGAAAGCAGTATCAGACCACATTCCCTGTCTGGTGAATGAGGTAGAGAGCAGGGTACAGCAGGAAGGAAGAGAAAAAGACAAAGGGAGCAGACAGAAATTGAGGAACTAAAAATGTCCAAACTGCCATCCTTCACCGAGCAAGTTACCGAACCTGACATAGAGGTTATTTCTTTTGAGATGTGATCTTAGTCCTAAATCCAGAAGGCTCTTTTCATGGACCCCAGAGCTGTGCGGGACAGGGCTTGACTTGGAGTCCTCCAATAGGACAGCTGGAGAGGATGTCTTGGAGTCTTCTCTCCTCTGGCACAAATGCTGCCCCAGCTGTTGGTGGGGGGCACTTTCAGATGCAAATACCATGCTGGTCACTGGACACTCATCTCAGTTGCTCTGCCGGTGGCTCCTCTGTGCAGGAAAGAACACCAAGGCTATTGCAATTGCAACAACCAATGTCATGCCTCCATGCCCACTGCACTTAAAAAAATAAGGAGAAAGAATGAAAGAAAAAAGAAAGAAAAAATTCCTGATAGCATTTCCCCCTCCAACAGAGCCAATTAGTTATGGGCTTTCTTTGGGCTCAATGCCATTCAGGGGAAACCAACCAGATGGAACCCCCAACCCTTCCCCTCCCGGCGGTTCCCTAAGAAATTCACCGTGTACATCCCAGGGGAGTGTCTTCCCCGGGCTGGATTTTTCTTTTGGAATCCATGGGCAAAATATGACTGTAGCTGTTCTCTCCCTTAGCACAGTTCTTCCTCCTGAGCCTGGAGGATGAGAAAACGTTCACCCTAGGACGGTTTGCAATGCTCTTCTCACACAGGGGTTGGTTTCCATTGTCGCCAGATTTGCAAGAGGAGACTTGAGTGGTCTTCGGGGCTGTCAGCAAAATAATATCACCCCTTAGCGGAAGGGTGACAGGCCTTACAAAGAGTGCGGCTCGTTTCATCTGTTCATGCTGGTTACCAACTTTGTAAAAAACCAATTTAAATATTTTCCCATAGAATATATGCTAATGGAGGGAACTGTCTTAAACAGAGATAGACCAGATAATTCCACTACTTAAAGGTAAACACTAGTCACACTCGATGTGTACATCTTGTTTTTTTCTGATACATTTTCTTTTTGACTGAAAAAGAAAAAAAAATGACTGTTCTATGTACCACTTTTTTTTTTTAAGATTTCATTTATTTATTTGACAGACAGAGATCACAAGTAGGCAGAGAGGCAGGCAGAGAGAGAGAGGGGGAAGCAGGCTCCCGCTGAGCAGAGAGCCCGATTCAGGGCTCGATCCCAGGACCCTGAGATCATGACCTGAGCCGAAGGCAGAGGCTGAACCCTCTGAGCCACCCAGGCGCCCCCTATGTACCACTTTTTTAACCAGACAAGATATACACTATTGTTTTCGTATGAGATATTGTTCTGAAAATTCATTTGTAAAGGGTTTTTACGAGTGTTTTATAATTTGCTTAACCAATCCCTTATTTTGGAAGATATTTTTCTATTGAAAAAAATTATTTGGATAAACTCTGTATTTTGGACACATTTGTGATTGTTTCTTGAAGACACATTACTAGCAATAGAATTGCTATTTCAATGATAACACAAAATGACAAATCGTTTGGAATATCCCCAAAAGATGCCAATATACAAGATTGCTAGCTATGTATAAAGTATTTTTAATCTCTGGCATTTTGATAGGCACCCACCAAAATGTGTCCTGTTATTGTTTTTGTTGGCATTTATTTAAATCGATATTACATAAACCATTTAAAAATGTATTGCTCATTTGTAGTGCCTTTTTAAGGCTACTCTATTAATGACTTTTATCTGGTTTTCTATCAGGAACTGAGTATTTTTTGCATTGATGAAGAATTTTTCTGTTTTTTTTTTAAAGATTTTATTTATTTATTTGAGAAAGAGAGCAAGAAAAAGAGAGAAAGCATGAGCAGCATGGAGAGGCAGAGGGAGAGGGAGAAGCAGACTCCCCTCTAAGCAGGGAGCCTGATGTGGGGCTCAATCTCACGTCATGACTTGAGCCAAAGGCAGATGCTTAACCGACTGAGCCACCCAGAGGCCCTTGACAAAGAATGATTGATATGCTGCATTTTAGAAGGCAATTCTCTAGATGCTGCAATTCTTTTTCCTTAGTTTAATATTTGACTTTCAGTATTATTGTGTGGGCTATGTAAAATAATTTTTTCTTTTTATATGTTTACTAAAAAATTTAAAAGTACAGAGAAGCAATAAAGTAAATAAAATACAGTCACCTAAATATCAATACCTGCAAATAACCAAGATATGCAGAAATTTTCACTTTTCTCTTATGATTTCTGTCTTTCTTGTTATTCTTAGAAATACCTTCCTTACTCTATAATCATCTGCATTGTCTTCCATTCCTTTTAATGAAAAGGCCAGTCTTTCATTTAGCTGGTATAGTTTCGGTAAAAGACAAGAGTATAACTTTACATCTTTCCAAATCCTCTTTCTTCTGCCCAGTGTATGTCTGTCTACAAAGTATAGATATTTAGTTCTCTTTTTTCCATTATCATGTGGAACAATAAATAGAGGAAATTGTGAGTAATAAATAGCTCTTGCAAAAGCAAGGAACTGCACCACCAGCACGGAAGCCTGATCAACGTGAGTGGCCACAGAAAGGGGGTCCCATGGTAGAGGTGCGACGATGGACTCACTCAGGGTGCAGGAGGCCAGCTGGCTCGGCTTCTAGCCCTCTGTCTTCTCCTCTCCCGCCACCTAGTGCTCCTGCGGCCACCTCTCCTGCCACCACCTTCAGCCGATTCCTGAAGATGGGACGGCAGTAAGGCATAGTGAGGGAGGTGAACCCGACTGGGACTTGAGGGCCATGAGGCTGGGGAGGTGGAGACCAAGCGAGGGCATGAAGCTTCCCTGGGGTCCAGCTCTGAGTGAGAGTAAATACTGTGGTTCTATGTCTAGATGGAAGACGGTTAGTGGCCGTCACATGAAATAACTCACCGACTCCCACTCCTCCTTCCGTGAGAGTTACGCAGCCTTACGAGCTAGCTTCGACTCTCTGCTTCACGCTCCCTGGAGCTGCCCAGGCATCTGTTAGCAGAGGTGGCTTACATCAGCTGCCCTGATAACGCGGAGAACCCAGGCCAGCTGGCTTCTGCTTCTCTCTGTCTCCCCCTTCATGCCCTGTCTGACCTGGGCTGAGAGACATTTCCATTCATCTGTTCTGCTGCTTCTGCACAACAGCTCCTCTGTGCTAGGTCTCAGGAAACGCTCCCCCCCGAGTGCCCTTCCATCTGCTGGGCAGGCACCCTGAACACAACCCTGGGCTGCTCAATGGGCAGGTATGAGGCTCCCTGGGATAAACAGAACTCTCCGACTCTGTGCTTGGCGTGCCTTCCTCACTTCGGGACTAACACACCGAACTGCTTGCCAGGCCTGCTCCAAACCCTGATCTCCCTGCCTTCTGGCCACCCAGGCCTTCCAGCAGCCACGACTGGGTGCCAACCACACATCTCTACTCTCAAAGGATGTCACTGACCATGAGATTTCCAAGCCAGTTAAGATAACACTTTGAGTTAATTTCTCCACTGTTGAAATTGATAACAATTTATTAAATGCTTGGTAAAATAAAGGTTTTTCTCCTGAGCCTTTTGGCTAACTCCTTTCTTTGGTTTTTAATGTGTTCATAATTCCTCAGTGAAGCAATTACTGTTTTTATAATGACTGCTTTAAAATCTTTGTCAGATAATTCTAACACTTCTGTCAGCCCACTGTTGGCATCTATCAATTGTCTTTTTTTCATTCTGCTTGAGATCTTCTCAGTTCTTGGGCAACAAGTGATTTTCTTTTCTTTTTCTTTTTTTTTTTTTAAAGATTTTATTTATTTATTTGAGAAAGAGAGAGCGCTTGAGAAGGGGGAGGGTAAGAGGGAGAAGCAGACTCCCTGCCGAGCAGGGAGCCCGATGTGGGACTCGATCCCAGGACTCCAGGATCATGACCTGAGCCGAAGGCAGTTGCTTAACCAACTGAGTCACCCAGGTGCCCCGACAAGTGATTTTCGATGGAAAACTGGACCTTTGGGACATTGTGTTGTAAGACACTGGATCTTACTTTAATCTTCTGTTTTAGCCAACTTCCTTTGACACAGCTTCAACATAAGAAATGGCAAGGTGGGGTGCCTGGGTGGCTCAGTGGGTTAAGCCTCTGCCTTCAGCTCAGGTCATGATCTCAGGGTCCTGGGATCGAGCCCTGCATTGGGCTGTCTGCTCAGCAGGGGCCTGCTTTCTCCTCTCTCTCTGCCTGCCTCTCTACCTACTTGTGATCTCTCTCTCTCTCTCAAATAAATAAATAAAATCTTTTTAAAAAATGGTCAAGTCCCACCCCCCCCCACATCTACCCCTTGGCCTCTTTTGAAACTGGAGGGGGTTACTTCTAGTTACTCCTGGACAAGGCTGGGCGTTCTGACTCCCTATTGAACTCCACTGATACCCCTGTCTGTGAGGCATTGGAGTGCTCCCTACTGCTCCCCATGTGGCCTCCACTGATGGAGGAGGGGAACCTTATCGTAAGTGGGCAGTGGTGAAAGTCCACTTCACTAGGTCTCCCCTGACTCCACTCCATGGGAGAAGGAAGCTCTGCCCCAGCACCACCAAGGAGGAATGGATGTTCTGGTTCCCTAGGGGACCTTCTGGGACATCGCTCCCATTGAAAGGAGCAGGGATTCAGAGCACCTAGTTATAGCTGTGAAGGTGGAAAGCTCGCCTTTCCTCTGGGCCTTTGCTAATGTGGGTGAAGTGAGGCCACCGTGTTCTCTGTCGTGCTCTCAGGAGTGAAGCAATTATTAATTATTGTGTAATAGCTTTTTGCCCGGCTAGGTTGCCCTTTCCCTGGTCCTTTGGCTAGAGAGAGCAGGCTTATGGCAGGGCTACTTTTGTCTGTGCTTGTTGGTGTTTGGGGACACCAGCTTCTTGAGACTTGAGTCCCAGAAATACGAAACAAAAAGAAAACTCATGACTGTGTCATTCCTCGGGTCCCAACATCCTTAACCAGTCAGCTTTCTTGTCTCTTCTTTCCAGAATCATCTTCGGTTTGTTTTAATTGTACTTAGTGGGAGAAATACCCAAAATTGCTTCTACTCCATTGTTCCTGTTACTTTCTTTAATCTTAAAAACAAATAAAAGCAGTAAGATAGATACATGAAAATATATATCTGTGCATGTGAATTATATATATATATGTATATATATTTAAAACACACACACATATTAATTCCTACCATGGGAGCACTACATCCCATGCATCTTCCATCTAGTTTAATTTGCCTCTATATTTAAGTAAATACGAATGGCTCGTGCTCCAAAAGATTCTCGTCAGAAAGTGTCAGAATCAGCTAAATATGGCTTGTCACTTTCCTTCAACATCTAATTAGATGCCTCACTGTCAATCCTTTCTTGGTTACAAATCATCAGTAGTTTTTATAATTATATCTTCATAAAGAACGGCAGAGTGGTTCTTCCTGATGCCAGTCCTTTAAAGCCATGGCAAATTCCCTTGAATGTTCTTTAAGAAAGAAACATGATTTGTGTCTTGATGAAATCAACATTGAGAAATACAATGTAGAGATGTCTCCCACCAAAGCACTCCCGATCAGCATAGATGTCACCCAGAAAACCATGTGGGGTAATAGAAGAAGCACCCCACTGAAGACCAGGAGTCTGGATTTGCTATTAGAATCACAGTTAAATCCATCTGGCCTAATCAGTTGTGGACCTGAGCCGCTGGGTATCCTACACTTGACTTTTACATCGGCCAGGACCTGGGCCGATGGGTGGAGGGGGAATGTCCATGTGTAGTGACACAGCTATAAAGTAAAGGATGAGAAAAGAGAATGAGCCTCCAAGACTGGCCATGGGTCTCCCACAACTGAATTTCCAGACCTGCTTTCTAAGTGTCGTCTGCCTCTAAGCTGCACAACAGAGTCCCCCATCCATCTGCACTCCCTTGGGATGCAGAGCAGAGCCCCCCATCTGTCCACACCCACTTGGGAGACTCAACTCGAGGAATCTGTGAAATCTCTCTGTAGCAGTCAACACAAATTCATCTCTGACCATGGCAGTGGCAGCTTCATCCTTCTTGTAAAGAGCTTTGAGAGCACCACGGAGACTAGATTTTGCCCTACATGGCAGATGAACATGGTTTCCAGCCCTGGCAGATTGCAGCCGAACCTCAGCACATGCAGAATGAGTAAAAAATGCAGCTTGTGGGAGGCCCCGTTGCATGTCTGCCTTGATATGGCCTTTTTATTTAAAAAAAATTTTTTTTAAGATTTTATTTATTTATTTGACAGAGCCAGAAAGCGGAAGCAGGGGGAGCAGCAGAAGGAGAGGGAAAAGCAAGTTCCCCACCCAGCAGGGAGCCAGATGCTGGGCTCAATCCTAGGACCCTGGGATCACGACCTGAGCCAAAGGCAGATGCTTAACCGACTGAGCCACCCAGGTATCCCTGATGCAGCCTCTTTAATTCAGCCTCACCCCCTTGAGGATGCACCAGCCCGCACAAAGAGATACATTCACACACGTAGCCCAGGAAACTCCATCTCATCATGCCTCCAATACTACCATCCTGCTTAACCCTAAATGCTACTGTTGAGGTGTTGAGGTTCCAAGGAAGCCAATATTGCTTGCCTTGTGGACTTGAATTTTGAACATGGCTTCCAGGGTTTAACATGCAACTCCCAGAAGACTCTGACCAGCTGTGCCTTTCTGGCTCTCCACCTACCTTCCCCACTCCCTCCCCCACCAGTGTGGCTTCAGAAAGGACCACACCTAAGCTCTCAGCCACCTGAGCACACCCTGACTCCATGTGGTTTCTCTGAACCTCAACTTCTTCATCTGTGAATGATATGTTCTGTCACCTCAAAGACTTGTTGAATGTCTTGATGTGATACTGCCTGCCAGCTATCTAGGACGGTCCTTGGTTCCTAACACATCCTGCCCCTTATCTTTATCTTCATCCCTGTCTCTACATCTGTCTCCGTATCTTTACCATTTCTCTCTATCTCTGATGGTATCATCATGAGACCCATAATTCCATGATGAGAGTTACGCTTAGTTCTAGGCACCGCTCTCTTGCAGAAGGGCATGGATGGAGTCAAGCATCCAAAGGAAAATCAGCCCCAGACGGAGAAAACAGCGATGGTAATAACCATTAATGAACACCTGCATGCCGGACATTGTACTAGGGAGCTGACAGTCATTTTTGTCTTTTGTGCTTGACAAAAGGCTAAAAGGTATCTACTACTATCCTTGTTTTCCTAGTAAAGAAACAGAGACAGAAAAAAAGTCCACCTGCACAATTTCGGAGTCCCAGGGGACAGAAACGGGATTCAGTTTCCCTGGTCAGTCGGATTCTGAAGTCTTTCCACTACATGTCTCTGCTTCCTGCCGTACGATACAAGGGGCAAGTGAGGGGATGGGGAATATCTAATAGGCTGTCAGAGTAGGAGGAGGAAGGGACAGACATCTAGAAGTCTCTAATAGCTCATTCTTTTCCAAGATTCTAGGATGTACTGACCAGTAGGAAATGCAACGAAACTAGAGGAAATTATACCTTGCGACCCTGCTCTGGGTTCTAGCTCCAGCAACTTGACTGTCAGTGGGTTTTTTTTCCTACCACCCTTACTTTTTTCTCTACATGCCATAAAAGGAAAGTTCTCTTCTTCCCCCGATACGTGCTCAGTACATTTATGACGTGCTGATTTTCAGAGGAAAATTAAGAATTTTCCTAGTAATAAGAATTGCTAGGAAGCCGTAGGTAGACTTACTGGTCAGACAGACAAAGGGGGGATGAAGCAGTCCCTGAGATGACCCCTAATAATACAGATGATCACCAATTCTTGGTGCCTGCCTGCCGTGAGCTGGCCCCCACTCTATGTACATTACACATATTGGCTCGTATCTTTCTTATTACAACCCCATAGCAGTTTCTAAATAATATTCTGTATTTCTGATTTTTAAGATCAAATGATACTTCATTTTTAAAATTAAGACAAATCCTTTCTAACTTTTTTTTTTTTTTTTCTAGTATGGTCTTGATCGTTGTGGACTTTGAAGCCAGCATTGCCTGCCCGGGTTTGAATCTCAACTCAAAAACTTCCTACCATATGACTTGAGGATAATATAATATTTACCAATAAGGTTATTAAGAGAAGAGGAAATTTAAGTAAATTTCCCTAAGGCTCACAATAGTGATAGAGCTGGGACTTCAACCTTAGTCAAGTTATCTCTGTCTCTGTTCAAAATGGGACTGTTGATGTTAGGTTGGTCCTGCCAGGATGTCCTCACAGAAAAACCTTTTTCCACTCAACCTGAAGCAAGTGGAAGTCCAGATCCACAAGACTTTGGAAGCCTGGGAAAGGAGGTTGGCCTTTTGAGTGAGTGAGATGGGAAGTCAGTACAGTGTTTTGTGCACAGAAGTGACATGGGTTGATTTAGGCTTTAAAATTTTTTTTTATTTATTTGAGAGAGAGAGGGAGAGTGAGAGAAAGAACAAGCAGGGGAAGGGTCAGAGGGAGGAGAGAAGGCAGACTCCCCTGCTGAGCAGGGAGTCTGATGCTGGGCTCACTCCCAAGACCCTGGGATCATGACCTGAGCCAAAGACAGATGCTTAACCAACTGAGCCACACAGATGCCCCAGGCATTGGTTTTAAAAAACTGTTCTGGTCCCTGTATTGTAATTGGGTGTAAGGAGAGGAGCAAGGAAAATACTTTGGAGACTGCTAACGTAATCCCAGGAAGGACGATGGTTGCTTGGACCAAGACAGTAGCAGCTCCAGAAGTAAGAAGTGATTAATTTCAGGGAGAGAACCCAGAAATATGCTGAAGGACTATATGAGGGGTCTGTGAAGAAAAGAGATGTCAAACAGGACACCTGAGCAAGCATGAGCCTACACATTTAGGCTAGCTGAGACCATAGTATTCAACCTTTCCAACTCATACACTCACAGTTTTGAGAGAAAACGGAGACCCAGAAGACCAAGTGGCTGCCGTGGTCAGATAGGAAATTTGAATCTCGAGTTCTGGATCCCAGCTCTCTGCCCTGTGCTCTTTCCTTGTTGGCATCATCAAAGTTGACTTCTTCACCCTGGAGAATTTGTCAAGGACAGTATTCCCTGATGTTCTAGCTGCAGAGAAGTTGATATCTGCAATGGAAAATAAGAATTAGGAAATTAATGAATTCATGTTTTTTTAAAAATGATGTCTTCATCTTTTCTTAAGGTTTTATTTGTTCATTTGAGAGATAGGGACAGAGACAGCATGCTGTTTCTGTGTGGAGGGGCAGAGGCAGAGGGAGAGAGAATCTCAGGCAGACTCCCCGCTGAGCATGGGGCCCGGCGCGAGACTCTACTTCACAAACTGAGATCGTGAGCTGAACTGAAATCAAGAGTTGGGTGCTCAACTCACGGAGACACCAAGACACTCCTGTCTTCATCTATTTTTTAAGTAGTTTTTAAATAATTGTTTTAGACTTACAGAAAACTACAGAGTTCCAAGTACCCCACACCTAGTTTCCCCTGTTTGTAATCTCTTACATAAGTATGATAGATTTGTCACAATGAACAAGCCAAAACTGATACACGATTATTAACTAACGTTCGTATTTTATTAAGTTTTCCTTGGTTTTCTCCTCAAGTCCTTCTCCTATGCCAGGATCCAACCCGGGCTTCACATTATGTCTAGCTATCATGTCTCCTTAGACTCCCCCTGCCCATAACAGTTTCTCAGACCATCCTTGGTTTTGATGACCTGGACAGATTGGAGGTGTACTGGTGGTGTGTTTTGTAGGATATCTCTTAGCTGGGATTTGTCTGACATTTTTCTCATAGTTAGAGGGGTTATACGTTTTTAGGAGAAAGACCACGTGTCATTCCATTGCTACACATCAAGGGTGAATATTATCAGTATGATCTATTCTTGTGGGTGTTAACCTCAATCTCCTGGCTGAGGTCATATTTACCAGACTTCTGCCCTGCCAAGTTACTCTGTTATTCCCCCTTTCCATTCTGTCCTCTTTGGAAAGAAGTCACTGCATTCAGCATGTACTTGAGTGGGAAGCTATTCTCTACCTCCTTGAGGGTTGAGTATCTACAGAAATTCTTTGGAATTCTTCTGCATTGCTTTGTCTATTCTTCTCTTGCTTTTTTGGTTTATCTAATTGTTTATTATCTCTGTATGGACTGGTCAGGACACCAACAATATCCACTATATTGGGCACAGAAAACAGATGAACTGGTGGATGATGAAGGCTTTTTTTATGGTTGAAAACAGAAGTTGTAACAGCATGCATATGTCTGCACAAGACCTTGCACAGGAGCGTACACAGCAGCATTATTCAGAATAGCCAAAGGGGAAAACAACCCAAATGTCTATCAATTGACAAATGGAAAAGTGGAATGTGATATAGTTATACAATGGACTATTACTCAGCCTTGAAAAGGAACAAAGTGCTGGTACAAGCTACAGCATAGAGGAACCTTGAAAACATGCTAAATGAAATAACCTAGTCACAAAAGACCAGATATAGTGGGATTCCATTCAATGGAAGTGTCCAGAACAGGGAAATCTATATAGACAGAAAGTAACTTAGTGTTTGCTTCAGGCTGGGGCAGTGGGACAAGGAACTAGGGGGATGATAATTAAAAGATACAGGATTTCCCTGCAAGGTGAAAAAATGTTCCAAAATTGACTGTGGTCACAGTTTCACATATCTGTAAATATACTAAAACAGCTAAATAATATACTTTAAGTTAGTAAATTATACGGTGTAAGAATTATATCTCAAAAAACCTGTTTTTTAAAAAAATTGTAATAGCATGCAAGTTGAGAAATATAATTTGGTTTCCCTTATTCTAACATGAAGCTGGATTATACTTTAATTTGGATTCCCAGTTATCTTCGGTGTGGTAATCAACAGAAACACAGATCCTTTCAAAATGTGGGACAAGAATTCAAAAGTATCTGTATTTGGTTCTAGAAAACATTACAGTGATTTTGAGATAGTTGATTCCTCTTTCTAATTATGTTTCATATGGGTGCCCATATAAATTTTCCTTCCTTGATTTCATAAAAAGAAACATATGGGGGGATGGAAAAGACATTTTCTAAATGGAAAGTCAACTCAAGATCAAATGGCCTTCAAATAATTCACAATGAAGAAGAGCTACATGTGACTAATGGACAGTTGAACACATACACACATGCATACCATAGCACAAAATGTTTCACCCTTAAATTCAGCTGACTCTCTCTCCTTCCTCGGTCTTCCTTCATTAGCTTGATTACCACCTCAGCTATGAATAAATGACTCCACACTGTTCAGCCTAAGGCTCAGTGAATGGGCTATTTAAACATTAAATGGAGCCAGATAGACATAAGGGGAAATACGGCTCTAAGCATATGAATTTGAACTTTTTGGCAGATTCTGACCAGCAAATACAGAATGCTCTTACTGAGGAGAAATTAGCTCATCATTTGTCTGTGGAGTTGGCCCAAGGCAACCACTTATTTCCAAGTTCCATCTGCAGCCCTGCCATCCCCACAAAATGGAGTTGGCATTCTTCCAAAAACAAGTTTTCCAAGAGGACTCAAGGAATTGCCTCCAGTGAGTCTCCCAACCTAGTGCCCTGCTCCTTCCTCAACGTAGGACTCATTGAAAGACAACAAAACTTTCTGCTGGGTTGGGGGGTCGGTGGGGAGGGAAACAGCTCCATTGACTGAGCCAACAAGGAGGTGACAGAGGTGTGCGAAAGGAAATATTTTCCCTCTAATCAAATCATATGCCGCCGAGACAGGAGGAGAGAGAAGCTTGTTCCAGCATCAACAAGAGGGTCCGATACGTGTCAGAACACTTGAGAAACAGAAGGAAATCTTCCAGGACAAACAGAGTCTTGTTATTCCCTGAGAAGACTGGCAGCTGTTGGAGGCTGGTGCTACATTTCATGGAGCTCTGTCTCAAGCAGGACTCTCCATTCTGGGCTCTAATATAATGAGGAAGTGAGGGAGGGTGAGCTGTGAGGACAAGTTAGGTAATGAGTAGTTCCAGGCCCAGTATTCTGGACCACTGTTCCTGACTAGTGTCTGCCAAGCTTTTCCCCCATTCTTCTCTCCCCAATCCACTTTTCCCAACCCCTGGCACCACTCAGCCTTTCCAGGTCAGCCCCATTTCCAATACTCTTCACCATGATACCATAAACAATCAAAATTCTGGAAATTCTAACCTGGAAATTCTAAACTTTTATCACCCAAATTCCATCTCTTAGACAATTTCCTGCATCTAGAAATGGATCAGAAGCCAGCATCTTATTGATACCATATACCTCTGCTTGGAGGATCTGGCAATAGACAGAAGGGAAGCATGCTAGGGAGTTTTGTCTTCTAGAAACTCCTCCTTTTTCTTTGGTGTAAGAGAAATTGTGATATGCTGGGTCATGGAGGAGAATGGTAGGGTGGACTAATGAAAACAAATGTTAAAACTCAAGAAATGATAGCTTCAGAGTTTCAATATTGTCTCTATTGGCATAATCAATAAAAAAAAATAAATAACATGCAAACCCGGAATAACTCCTTCCTGCCACTCACCATACTGTAAAGCACTTGAACACCACCCTTAGGAAAATTCTCAAGGGATACTCTTGCTTAAACTCACCCCTTCCATCCTCTTCCCTTAAGCTCAACCCTTGGCATCACCCACTTCATCAAATGGCGCTTTCTAGTAGTTTGGCAGATACTTCTGTTCGCTCACCCTGGGAAATCCATCTGCCAGGTGCTGTGGCCTTATCAACATGACATTTTATTAGAGAGCTTGTCACCGACACAGAAAATATTAATCTAACATATGAAACAAACAAAACCCCCACAGAGCTACAGAATCACCAGTTACCTCTTTAGTAACCTAAGGGTTAACTCACCACTTTCTTCTCTCTCCTTTTTGTAGAAAAGTTCTCTAGATTTCCTAGCAGGTATGCAAGGCCCTGTGTGATTGTCCCCTTCTTACATTTCCAGCTTTTTTTCCTACCACTCACCCTAAGAGCAAGAGCTGTGGCTAAGCTGGACAGCTCAGCATTTCCTGCACATGCTCACTTTTTTTCTCACCACTGTGCCTTTGTATACACATTGCTTTCCTTCCAACAGGAGTGTCTTCTTCTCAAATTCCACCTGTTAAAATCCTACCTATCTCTCAAAATCGAATTCAAATACCAGTTCATCAACGAAATCTTCCCGATCTACATTCCCTGACTCTCTCCTACTGTAATGAATCTCTCCCCTGTGGCCATATCAGTATACAGGATTATCACATTCACCTAATAGGCATCCATAGTTCAGGAAGTCAAGAAGTTTTTCTCTCTTCAAAACATATACTTTAAGGAATTTTTAACTTGACCATCTTTATAATTATCATGGTACCTAGAAAGTCACCTTGCCTAGGATACTTAGCAAATTTATGTCATAAACTAACAGTAGGTAGGACTGGACCTCCAGATTCTACGATTATTTAATGAGAAGGAATGAAAATTTTTATATAAAATTTATGCAAATTTACATAGTTTGTATTAAATACCTTCCTTTCTTCCAGACAACTAACCAGGCTTTGAAAATTTTGAAAAAAAATCACTATTTTTCAAATAGCGATGTTGTTCTTTTTTGTGATTGTTCTGTTGGGGCTCACAGGATTAGATCTCATTCTCATGGGGAAAGGTGAATGATCCTCAAAAAGAGATAAATGTTTGGGTTGCTTCAAATTGGGAAAAGGAAATAATTCTTGGTGAGGGAATGAGGAATCAGAAGGTAGGTCTTAGTCTGGCATGAGGGAGAAAACCCCTTTCTCTTTTTGAGCCAGAAGAGAATAGGGCTCACACTCAGATATGAAGATGTTTACTAGAAAGCCTAGATGTGGTAGGTGAGCCCCCTATGGCCACGTAGACATTAGCTACATGGGAGGCAGACAACAGATCTGATACAGGCCCTGCAGATATTCTTGCCCTTTACAATGTGGCTATTTCCTTTCCATTATCCTCAAACTTTGATATATTTTTATATATCAATATACCAATCTGGTATATCAATATACCAGTCTGATGCACACTGTAAAATTAGGGGGAAACCCTATCTCACACTTGAGATGAAGAGAACAAAGGGAGAGTGATATGATAAGGACAGAGTCCCTATAGTGAAAGGGATTGTCAGAATAGTGGTAACTCGGTGTAAAGGGGATCCCAGGGAATACCAGGAGCTGGAGGAGGTAATGGAGTGCACATAGACAGTCTGATGCTAAGAAGAATGTGATTTTACATACTTTGTAATTAATCACTTCCTAATTAACAAGTGTGCTGAGCTTTTTATATCAGGAGTTCTCAAAATGGTTGATAACTCTAATTTGTTCAAGCTACTACGAACATACATCACAAGTTAGCACAAGTCATGGACGTTCCATTAAATGTAACAGAAGTACCCAGAATGGTTTTAGCACTTTCCTTTAGGGAATATGTTACTTGAAAGAAAGATGTCTCTGATGGCAATGCCAGATTAGGTTAAAGATAATTAATTACAGAATGTGTATAAAAGAACAACTCAAATCAATTTCTGAAATTTATGTGCCAAAAAATTGGTTTTTCAAGAAATGAAGACCAGATTGTTCCACAGTTTAGGCACCATTGGGAACCTTGAGAAAGGCTTAGTCTGTCTCTAAAAGTATATACACATTTGACAGTATTTAACAAGAATTTATTATCTACTGGGGGCTCTTACCACACATTGAGAGATAGATCCCTTAGATTACTAAAACACCATCCCTTACTTTGAAGAGCTTGTAATTTAGTGAAGAATATGGATTCCTTAACAGATGTTTAGAAAATAATTTGATAACTGCCCTAATTGGGATATGTGGAGGATAGTATGAAAGTTCCAAAGGAAAGCTAGTTATTGAGCACTTTCTGGTGACAAATCTATAAAACTTCTTGCTTCCATTTATTTCACACTGAATTAATTTAGTTTTAAGTTATGTGAATACACTTTTTTAAAGAAAATTTATTTACTTATTTATTTTAGGGAGAGAGAATGCATGTATGCTGGGGCTGGGGCAGAGGGAGAGAATCTTCAAACAGACTCCCAGCTGAACATGGAGCCCAATATGGGGCTCAATCTCATGATCCATAAGATCATGACCTGAGCCAAAACCAAGAGTCGAAGATTTAACCAACTGAGCCACCCAGGTTATGTGAATAGACTTTTCAATTGGTTGTGATTATTTTGCTACCATCCTAACCAGTAACATACCTGCTTTTGTGGTTGGAGTTTTCTTATAATTAATTAATTATAATTAATTAAGTTATTTATAATTATAATTCTTTTAATTAATTAATTATAATTAATTAAGTTCCAAGTTTCATATGGAGGTTCTAAGAGAATGATGAACTAAGGACTTTGCTAAGTCCTCCTTTAAGAAACACTGACAAAATTGGGCGCCTGGGTGGCTCAGTGGGTAAAAGCCTCTGCCTTCGGCTCAGGTCATGATCCCAGGGTCCTGGGATCAAGTACCGCATCAAGCTCTCTGATCAGCAGAGAGCGTACTTCTCTGTCTCTCTCTGCCTACTTGTGATCCCTGTCTGTCAAATAAATAAATAAAATCTTTTAAAAAATTCATTAAAAAAAGAAACACTGATAAAATTACCAATAAGCAATGATTTCAAAACTCGAGAAATTAGCCAAAGTCATATAGCAAGTTGAAAAGCATTTACTGAAGAAAACTCCTGACCCTCAGTAAGAACAGTGGGGGCTGTACCATTTAAATTTGGAGTTGTTCCACCCCATTCCCCAAGTCCATGGTACAACTAACTATGAAGATGGGTAGACTCACTGCCATTGAAGGCCGATCTGATTTGAAAGTATTATAATGATGCTTCACCACATAGAAAAATCTCATACCCTATCAAAAAAACAATAGCAATTAGTAGTAAATAATTGGGAAGGCCAATATAGCAGCTTCCTAAGGCTATAACACTGATTGGAAAAAGCAAGAGATCAGACAAAAATTTAGAAGGAATATTTAGGGGAGAGACAGCCATGGGGGTTTTGAAGAGATCCAATATAAGGGATCTGGAAGATTATGCACATGTCCAAGGATGCATGCACACTCAGTAAAGGGGCCCAGGGCCCCTAAATGAAGCAGAGATAGAATGGTGAACCATCTAAGCTTTGGATGTGAGCATCTACCCACACAGATCCTTTGGCAATAGATGGAAGCTTTGCTGGCTCAAGATGTTTAAGATAAACTTTTAACTCATCATTAGATAACCCCTCAGTGATGCTGAGCCAGAACTGACTGCTAGGTTGCCTGACTTAAACATAAAAACAATAACTGAGAACCTGATAAGTGACTTCAGTGGCCACACATTAAGCATACTCTATCAGTCCAGGAAAGTCACTAAACAAACAAACAAAACAGCAAAAACAACAACTCCTTGGGAGGATACAAAATCCAAATGTTCTAATACATCATCTAAAATTTTGAAACAGGAACTGGTAGCCCATACATGGGAAACAAGCAGTGAATAAAAACTGTCTCTAAGAGAGCCCAGATGTTGGACTTAGTAGAAAGAGATTTCAAATTTGCTATTACAAATCCATCCAAAGAATGAAAAAGAAACTGTGTTTAAATAATTAAATGAAAGTATTATAATGATGCTTCACCACATAGAGAATATCACTGAAGAAATAGAAATTATTAAAGAAAAAGAGCCAAAAAATTCTGGAGTTTAAAAGTAAAATAACAAAAATGAAAAATTCACTAGAAGTATTCAAAACCGATTTGAACTGGCAGAAAAATAAGCAAACTTGAAGATACATAAGATGAGGTTATCCAAGTCTGAGTACATAAAGTAAAAGAATGAAGAAAAATATACAATGTACCAGAGACCTGTGAGATACCATTAATTAAACCAATCTTCACATACTAGGAGTCCACAAAGGTGGGGGTGGGGGCCGATGGAAAGAGAGAGAGAAAGGATTAAAAAAATACTCAAAGACTCTGAAAAACAATCTGAGGGGTTTGAAGTGGCGGGGAGGGGTGGGAGGTTGGGGTACCAGGTGGTGGGTATAATAGAGGGCACGGCTTGCATGGAGCACTGGGTGTGGTAAAAAAATAATGAATACTGTTTTTCTGAAAATAAATAAATTGGAAAAAAAAAGAATAAAAATCAAAAAAAAAAATACTCAAAGAAATAATGTCTGAACCTTCCCAACTTTGACTTTAAAAACATTCATCCACATAGCCCAAAACTCAGTAAATCTCAAGTAAGATAAACTCAGAAAAGAGTCACATCTTGACACACCATGGTCAAACTGTGAAAAGACAAGGGCCACAAGAATAAAAACTGTCAATCAAAAATTTCATAGCCAGCAAAACCATTCTTCAAAAAATGGAGGCAAAATAAAGACATTTCCAGATAAGCAGAAGCCAAGAGAACTTACTGATATCTGACCTGCCTTACTTAAACTAGTAAAGGATGCCCTTTGGGCAGAAAAGAAATGTAACTTGAATCCACATGAACCAATACAAATAATGATGAAGGAAAATTGAAAAGACAATATAAATATATATATAAATATATATTTATAAAATATATATATAATATATATATAAAATGTATATATATAAAATATATATATATATTTTACTCTTAACTGTTTTAAAAGACACTATGTGAAATAATAAGTATGCCTGGGTGGCTCAGTGGGTTGGGCCGCTGCCTTCGGCTGGGTTCGTGATCTCGGGGTTTTGGGATCGAGTCCCGCATCCGGCTCTCTGCTCAGCGGGGAGCCTGCTTCCTCCTCTCTCTCTCTGCCTGCCTCTCTGCCTATTTGTGATCTCTCTCTGTCAAATAAATAAATAAAATCTTTAAAAAAAACTGAAAAAAAAGATGATCCCAATATCTCTCCTTTTCAATCTCCGATGAGGATCATGGCTCGGGTATAGATCTGCGTATCCTTGCTGGGGTTGAGACCTGTGAGGTCAAGGCCACTCAAAGATAGCAAATGGGAAAAACAGGAAGGAGCAAAGAACCTCTGTTTGAGAATTAGAACTTTACCTATACTCCTGTCTACCTGTGGTGTCCTCCCTATACACATGGGACATATACTTTACTTTCTCCAGAAGACTTCTCATGTTTGAACCACTTACTTTTCAAAATCTACCCTGTCAGACCCTACTGAGAGTTAGATTCCCCCTTTTAGTCATTTTGGTCACCTTACTCACTTTGATGCCCTTATCTTGGTTTGGCAGAGCTTATTTTAATTCCCAAGTAACCAAACAGTTGAAGAGAAAAAGCTAAGATACCTGTAGAATCTCTACGAGAAATTGTCTGTCGAGTTCCTCTCTGTATATCTGACACATGAAGTTGGAATTAATATTGACTGGGTGAAGAAATAAGAGTTAGACAGTGAAGAGGTCATGGTGGGTTACAGTTGAGGATTTCTCAAAAGAAAAAAAAAGTCACAACCTTTCAGTGATTAATAGACATTTTGAGAAGCAATAGTAAATGGTAGTCTAAAACCATCATTCTCCCCATTACCCTTTCTTACACCTTTCTGTTACCTCGCTCTTATTTCTCCTGTTAGTCTTCAGTTAACATCATTTAGATCCATGGAGATGACAGGACAGAAAAAGAAAAGCCCATGGCTTGGGAAGCTGGCAAAACTGGAGGGAGAAAACCCTGGATAAAGCTAGACCTTTCTGTTTGAGAACCTGCATTTTTCCATTCTCCACTCTTTCTCTGTATCAGAACTTTTGACTTCTTGAGGAGTCCTATCCTCCAGCCTTGAGAAACATTATTTTCAGTCAATCTCACTGCTAGAAATTAGATCCATTCACACAAGGAAGAGAGGTGATCCAGGAGAGATGCCAAAAAAAGGGAAATAGTGCATACTATCCAAAGCAAGGTACAATCTGACCATTTAGTTTGGATTTTTGTATTAAATGGTTATTGGTTATTACACTGCAATTCCTTTTAAATGCATCTATCAAAGATTCATTGCTCTTAGATCCTATTTCTTCAACCCTTTCCATCTCTGCATTTAGGAGGTAGCAGCCTGGAGGTGTCACCCAGGTGACAGTGGTAACTGTTCTGTCAGAAGCTGGTACTGAAGACCAGGAGAGCAGGATGGAAAAGGAAGAGCAGAGGTGGCTGAAAACTCTGGTTACCAATCCAGAAGATGGCTGGGCAAGATCCTCAAAGAGGTCTATCAGAGAGGCAGTATCCCTCCAGGGAGGGCAGATAACCCCCCCCCAACCTCTCACTGACCTCCACCACTTGAGTGCTTTGCCATGGGCTAAAAGAATAAATAAGTCAAAGTAACTGACCGGGGAGAGTCAGAGGGCCAGCTGAGAGGGGATGGTTCCAACCTCTCTTTTTGGTGTAAACTTCTTCAGAAGGACTCTGCAACAGCAGAGATTCCTAGAACACAGTAGGCCTGTTCCAATGCCCTCTGAAATGTGAGACATACATATGCAAGATGTGTCAAGGACAGGGCTGCGCTCTGTGCCCAGCACCATCTGGAGGCATTAGCATGAGTGAATCCACTTGTCTTTTTTGTCCTTTTGTGAATTCATTTTCCAAACTTATGCATCCTGTTTCAGGCCGTTGATGCATGATGAATTTGACTTTTAGAAAAATCTAAGACCATCCAAACCCATGGTTCTCTCTTCACACTCATGCCAGAGAAAAAATATTAACCTCTGACCTAGTGACAGAGCCGTTCTCTGCACATGTGACTGGTTTGATCACAATAATAGCTGAGAAAGTCATTTAACTTGCTTTTAACCTACTAAATATTTACAGAGATTGAACGAGTGGGCAAATGCATATGTGCCTTCCTAAA
The DNA here is from genome assembly GCF_020171115.1 of Neogale vison. Lineage (NCBI taxonomy): Eukaryota > Metazoa > Chordata > Mammalia > Carnivora > Mustelidae > Neogale > Neogale vison. Next base: position 11,741,761 of record NC_058100.1, read on the forward strand.
TGAGACCCATAAGGCCCTTTCTTCTGCTTCTGCACATGGCAACCAATATGAACATCCCTGGTGGGTGAAAACAAGTCTGGGATCCTCAAATAAGTATTTCTGTACAAAGTGAAATGCAGACTTCACTCAGAGAAAATAATTTTAAATAGATAAACTGATCCCTGAGTTTATAGTACCACCACATTTAAAATCAATTCAAAGATTTGATAAACCACATGAAGAACGTAAAGATAGTTTTGATGCTTAGGAAATGATTGCCTTAAGGAATGTTAAGGAAATTAAATGTTGTATCCTCTAGAGCCTTCCTTGCTCCATCCAAAGAAAGGGATGAAATGAACAGATACTTGGATCTTTAATGTCCACCACTGGGCAGAGTTTAGGAGTGCACAGACTTAGATCTCTACTATTCCTCTCTGTTGGCATGTGGCCTTAGAAAAGTTGTTCAGTCTCTCTGAACCTCAGTTCTGAGCTATAAAATGAAGATAATAATGGCACCCACTTCAGGAGGATGTAATAAGAGCTGAGGAAGATGGTGTTTTTAAAGGCCTACAGGTGTGCTGGAGCAGCCATTACTGGCTTGAGAGAACTTGATCATGTTTCTCTTCCCAAGATTTATCTTCACGTCTTCCCAACTTTGGTAGCTTGACCTAGGAAATGGTGGGAGCATTTACACCATGGGAACGGGCAATGCTGCAAATCAGGGCTTCGTTTTTACCTTCACAAAGGCAGTTTCTGGCACACGGCCATATCTGCCCCATAGTACATGCTCAGCTGTGGCTGCATGTCACTCAATGGTGACAACCCCCGGGATATATTTAAAAAAAACCAGAATTCTGAGCTACTCCATTTAGATCTGGACCTGAGGGGAAAACAGCTGTAAATGAACTCAGTCAGCTTCCCCTAGACTGTGCAGCTGGTTGCTGGGTAGTAACCTCACTATACTTCCAGTGGTCACAAGGGAGATTGAAAGAGAGTATGTAGTCTGTTCAACACAGACTCTTTCAGAGAGGACAGTGATGGAAGTATGAGACTTGCCTGTACACTAATGGTGGCCCAGAAGATGAGCCAAGACTCTGATGGTGGAAACTGGACACTCATCTCTGAAGAGGAGAGTTTCCGCTTCCACCTTAATACAATGTTAAGCCAGACCGTTTCCCTAGTAAACGGAGAGCCAAACCATGTGCTCTTGTGCCTGTACAGAAAGGAAGATCCTTCCTGTAACTGCAAATCTCAAGAAATGGGTCTTATCCCCGAGTATTGATCTATACAACATTCTGTAAGCAAAGCTGGCCAGTTTGGGGTGAGACTATCTGTTTTTGAGTTCACGACAAGACCCCATCTGTCTTCATACTCGTCTCCCCTCAGCTCATTTACTGGTAGTTACTGGCAAGGGTGAGAGGAAAAGATTTTAGTTACCAACGATTTTCTCTCTCTTCTCTCTGTCACAGCTCTCTCTCTCTCTCTCTTTTTAAAGGTCTTAGTTATTTATTTGACAGACAGAGATCACAAGTAGGCAGAGAGGCAGGCAGAGAGAGTGGAGGAAGCAGGCTCCCCGCTGAGCAGAGAGCCCGATGTGGGACTCGATCCCAGGACCCTGGGATCATGACCTGAGCCGAAGGCAGAGGCTTTAACCCACTGAGCCACCCAGGCGCCCCAAAGGCAGAGTCTTTAACCCACTGAGCCACCTAGGTGCCCCTCTCTGTCTTTTTTAAGTTTCTATCCAAATCTAGCAAAGAACTAACTAGCGGAGAGAAAGTGATGTTCTGACCTTGGTTAGGTGGGCAGTGAGACAGCCCAACAGGGGAAGGTAAATTGCAGAGGCCTTACGGATAGCAGGAGGCTGGATATCATCTAAAGAGAGATGTCTAAGTTGTCGGCCCAGAGAGGTCTAGCGGCAAGTAATGGAGATGCAGTCCTGGACGCTGGGGAAAGAAAATCACGATTCCCAGGAGAATGTGCTATGGGAAGTGAAAAGCGAAGAAGGATCCTGTCTCTGAGAAACTATGTTGTTGGACAGGTTACGAGGAATCAGGGCAGTATTCTGATGTAGAGAGAGAGTGAAGGAGAGAAACCTCTTACTGGAAATGCAGTATGAGTCACGAGGCGGGCACAAGTCAAAACCAGGGGAGAATTAACAAAGAGATTGGTGTGGTGCTGACTGGCTCAGAAATCTTTGATAATCAAAGCAAAATCTATGTAGAAAATTGCTTTGGGGCACCTGCGTGCCTCAGTTGGTTAAGCTTCCAAGTCTTGATTTCAGCTCAGGTCATGATCTCTGGGTCCTGAGATGGAGCCCTGCATTGGTCTCTGTTCTCAGCACGAAGTCTGCTTCCCTTCCTCTGATCCTTCCCCTGTTTATGCTCTTTCTCTCTCAAATAAATACATAAATCTTAAAAAAAGAAAGAAAGAAAATTGCTTTGGTGGCACCGTCTACTCTGAAAAGAGTGTATTGACACGGAGTTAGGAAACCAGGTATATTAGTCTAAGACTTAGCAGTATGTCTACATAAGGCCTCAGATCAAAGGCGGTTTTTCATCCACTAAAACAACCCAACTTCATCAAATTACAATGATTATATCAACTCTAAACACACTTAATATGTGTAGGCAGGAGCTAATCTGCCTTTGGTGATGGTGTTGTTCTAATGAAATTAAGAGAATTTTTATTCTTGAGTTGATAAATCTGGCCATGTACCGATGACCACTGTTCATTTCACATGATTTCCAGCTGAGACATTTATGTTATTCAAGTAACAAATAATTAAATTTCACCAGAAACACAGATCTCCCAAGATTTTCTGGGTGATCGGACTGGTCTTCACAATGCATACATTTATCAGCAGGACCAAACTTACCCATCAGTAGAGTAGATCATAGCATGCATTTGATGAAATCCTTCCCCAGTCAGCTAAATTCAAAGTTTTCGTGCACTTGCTACAGGTTGCTGACCCACTCTTCTTGAAAACATTTGTTGAACACCTACTGTATGCCACACAATGAGCAAAACTCTGGAAAAATAAAGACAAATGAGGGAGCCTGGGTGGCTGGGTCATTTAAGCATCTGCCTTTGGCTCAGGACATGATCCCGGAGTCCTGGGATTGAGTCCCACATCGGGCTCCCTGCACTGTGAGGAGCCTGCTTCTCCCTCTACCCCTCCTCTCTGCTCGTGATCTCTCTCTCTCTCATAAATAAATAAAATCTTTAAAATAAAATAAAATAAAAACAAATGAGCATTGGCCACTGTTACTGAGGAACCGACTTAAAAAAAACATGTTCCTCCTAAGTTTCCCTCTTTCGTTAACACACTCACAACACTTCTGACACCAGCTGTGAGCATTTTCCCCACATCAGGCAATTCTCTGTGACGCCAGCTGGGTGTGATTCAATTCAATTCAATTCCAACACTAACCAGAGTTAGTGCAAACCGCATAGGTTAAGGATTCAGTCCCATAAGACTGTCCACCTGCCTTGAGACACTTGTCTCAAGTCCCACCTTGTCAGCTGTACTTTTGGTCAATAGGCTATAAATCAGAAGTGCTCATGACTTTCTCCTTAGGTTCAATCATATATTAGGACAGTTCACAGAACTCATGGAAACACTTAACTTATGTTCACTGGTTTATAATACAATAAAGGGTGAGAGAAAGGATATAGATGCACTACCAGATGTAAAGGTACATAGAATGCAGTCTGGAAGGGTCCCAAGTTCAGGAGCTTCTGCCTGTGCAGTGCCCCACTCTCCCAGTACATGGACTTTTATGGAGGCTTCATCGCATAGTCATAATTGATTATCAACTCTATCTCCAGCCCCTCTGCAGAGAATGGGAGATGGGGCTGAAACTCCTAAGTTTCTAGTCATGGCTTGATTTCTGTGATGATCAGTTTCCATTCAGAAACCTAGCAAGAGTTAGCTCATTCAGACAAAAGACTCTCCTGTCCACTCAGGAGATGACAAGCATTTTAGGATTTCTGTGTCAGGAACTGGGGTCAAACACGAAGTACTAAAATATCCTGGTGCTCTTATCACTTAGGAAATGACAAGGGTTTCAGTAGCTCTGTGCCAGAAACTGAGGACAGAGGCATGTATACGTATTCTTTCACAGGAACTCAGGTGTGAATAAAGAGTGTAAGAGGGTATCGAGTGAGTAGTATTTGAGAGAACTCGAGAGCATTGGATATTTGAATTATAAATCAGAGGAAAGGGAGGGAGGATCAGAACCAAGATGTCAACTGGAACTGGGGGCCAAGTCAGTGACAAAGTACTATGCAATTTTGCTCATTCATGCATTTATTTACCAAATATTATTAAATATCTATTCTGTCTGGGATGCTAAGGTGGTTCAGTTGGTTAAGCATCCAACTCTTGATCTGGGCGCAGGTTTTGATCTCGGGGTTGTGGATTCAAGCCCCACATTGGGCTCCATGCTAGGTATGGAACCTACTTTTAAAAAAATTTTGTTATGTCCACTAGTAGTCGGAGGTATAAGTGTGTAAAGTCTTCCTTGTCTCATGAGAAGATAGATTATTACTAGTAATAACACAAAAAGATAGAGAAGTACAATATAAGTGCACATGGCATTTCTATCTTTTTTTATTTCCCTGGGGTAGTCCCAGCACCTAGACTGGTGTTGGGCATATAATAAGACTTAATAAATATGTTTTGAATGAGTGAATAAATATAAGGAACACATAATCTCATTGGGAGTGGGCACTGAGTGTCTGGGAAATCATCCAGCAGGAAGTGACATATTGAATAGGACCTTAAAGAAGAGTAGGACATAGGCATAGATGAGAAGCAGCTGTGTTCCAAGCACCAGGAGAAGAAAGTTGAGACGGAGCCTTGCAGTTTCGAGAAACTCTTACAGATGGAGTGTAAGAGTAGGACAGAGATACCACCATAAAGAGATTGTATTTTTTTTCTGAGTACAATGGGAAGCCATTGAAGGATTTTAATCAGGGAGAGATACCATCTATTTTTGGTTTTAAAGGGTTTCTTTTCACTACAATGTGGAAGAATGAATTTAAAGGAATCACGAAGGCCAGGAGGCAGGCTGTTGCAGCTACCCAAGGGAGAGAAGTCAGCAGTCTGGATTAGAGTAGTGTCTGCAGAGATATAATATGGTGGATGAACTTGGTAAATATTTTAAAGTAGCCTGTGGCCAATCTTGCACACAAATTTTTTTTTTAAATCCCATTGTGGAACCAGTCAATCAAGATGAAAACAATCAAAACTACTTAATACATGGGGAGTTAGAGAGGAGAAGGGAGTTGGGGGAAATTGGAAGGGGAGGTGAACCATGAGAGACTATGGACTCTGAAAAATAATCTGAGGGGTTTGAAGTGCCAGGGGGGTGGGAGGTTGGGGTACCAGGTGGTGGGTATTATAGAGGGCACGGATTGCATGGAGCACTGGGTGTGGTGCAAAAATAATGAATACTGTTATGCTGGGAAAAATAAAAACTACTTAATCCTTTTGTGACAGTTAATTTTTTTTCTTTTCAGCGTAACAGAATTCATTGTTTTTGCACCACACCCAGTGCTCTGTGCAATCCATGCCCTCCTTAATACCCACCACCTGGATCCCCCAACCTCCCACCCTCCGCCCTTTCAAAACCCTCAGGTTGTTTTTCAGAGTCCATAGTCTCTCGTAGGTCACCTCCCCTTCCAATTTCCCCCAACTCTCTTCCCTCCATTTCTCCATGTCTTCCATGTTATTTGTTATGCTCTGCAAATAAGTGAAACCATATGATAATTGACTCTCTCTGCTTGACTTATTTCACTCAGCATCATCTCTTCCAGTCCCGTCCATGTTGATACAAAAGTTGGGTATTCATCCTTTCTGATGGAGGCATAATACTCCATAGTGTATATGGACCACATCTTCCTTATCCATTTGTCCGCTGAAGGGCATCTTTGTTCTTTCCACAGTTTGGCGACCCTGGCCATTGCTGCTATAAACACTGGGGTACAGATGGCCCTTCTTTTCACTCCATCTGTATCTTTGGGGTAAATACCCAGTAGTGCAATTGCAGGGTCATAGGGAAGCTCTATTTTTAATTTCTTGAGGAATCTCCACACTGTTCTCCAAAGTGGCTGCACCAACGTGCATTCCCACCAACAGTGTAAGAGGGTTCCCCTTTCTCCACATTCTCTCCAACAGATGTTGTTTCCTGTCTTGCTAATTTTGGCCATTCTAACTGATGTAAGGTGGTATCTCAATATGGTTTTAATTTGAATCTCCCTGATGGCTAGTGATGATGAACATTTTTTCATGTGTCTGATAGCCATTTGTATGTCTTCATTGAAGAAGTGTCTGTTCATATCTTCTGCCCATTTTTTGATATGATTATCTGTTTTGTGTGTGTTGAGTTTGAGGAGTTCTTTATAGATCCTGGATATCAACCTTTTGTCTGTACTGTCATTTGCAAATATCTTCTCCCATTCTGTGGGTTGCCTTTTTGTTTTGTTGACTGTTTCCTTTGCTGTGCAGAAGCTTTTGATCTTGATGAAGTCCCAAAAGTTCATTTTCACTTTTGTTTCCTTTGCCTCTGGGGATATATCTTGAAAGAAGTTGCTGTGGCTGATATCGAAGAGGTTACTGCCTATGTTCTCCTCTAGGATTCTGATGGATTCCTGTCTCACATTGAGGTCTTTTATCCATTTCGAGTTTGTCTTTGTGTACGGTGTAAAAGAATGGTCGAGTTTCATTCTTCTACATATAGCTGTCCAATTTTCCTAGCATCATCTATTGAAGAGACTGTCTTTTTTCCACTGTATATTTTTTCCTGCTTTGTGACAGTTAATTTTATATACCAACTTAAAGGGTGTTTTTGAATGAAGATAACATTTAAGTTGGTAAACTTGTGGTAAGGCAAATTGATCTCCATAAAGTGGGTAGACCTCATCTAATCAGATGAAGGTCTGATTAGAACCAAAAGATGACCTCCCCTAGCAAGAGGGAATTCTCCAGCAGACTCTCTTTGGACTTAATCTTCATCATCTGCTCTCTTGGGCCTCCAGGCTGCCAGCCCACACTGCAGATTTGGACTTGCCAACTCCCATAATCACATGAGTCAACTTCTTATAATAAGAAGTTGACTTATTACCAATGGGTGGCTCAGTTAGTTGAGCATCTGTCTTTGGCTCAGGTCATGATACCAGGGTACTGGGATTGAGTCCCACATCAGGCTCTTTGCTCAGCGGAGAGCCTGCTTCTCCCTCTGTCTGCTGTTCCCCCTACTTGTACTTGCACTCTCTCTATCTCTGATAAATAGGTAAAATCTTTTTAAAAAAACCTATCATCTATATCTATCTATCTATCTATCTATCCATCTCTTATTGGTTCTATTTCTCTGGAGAACACCAACTAATACTTCTTTGAATCAAGAACAAAATAAAAAATGGCATAGATTTCTCGGATGTTTAATCTCAAGAAGCCATCACTGAAATACACTCTGGGCAACACATAATCACAATATACACTGAGGAGATGGGTCTTGGAATTCAGCCAAATGTGAGTATGAAATTGCAACAAACTTTAAAACAAATCTAAAGTTGATGATACCGAATGGTATCTCACTTTCACTATGACTCTGATTCATGAACTTGACAACACACTTTTCAGAAATTAAGTATATGATCGTCAGAGCTAGGTGAGAATTTGCGGATTGTGTCGTCTGACCCTATTGCTTAATTTCATCAGCATCCATAGCATGGCCCAGCATTAAATAGGCAGTAAGGAGCTCTGGGATGAAGCTGATGGCCAGCTTGGAAGTCAGTGGTAGAGACCTGCCCTCCTTAACTGGATGTGTAGGAAGCAGAGACTCTCAGAGAGCATGTGTATGGGGGTATGTTATCCATGGCCAATTAATTAACTCAGTTCAAACACAATATTGATGATGCCAATGTGATGGTTTAAGTCTCATGAGCTAATTAACATGAGCTGTTATTTTGACACAGTCAGAGTTATGAGTCCCTCTTCATTTTTTTCCTCAGAAATATGTCCTGTGGGTCATAGTTTGCAAGAGAATGTGGCTGATACAGAACATGTTCATGCCGCTGCACACAGAAATAATTCCAGCAAAAACCTGTGGAGTTTTACCTTCTCAACATCATATCTGGCCTCGTGGCAATCGGCAGCATTCTTTCCTCAGAGGAATGCCCCTCCTGTTGCATGACATTCCGGGGGGGGGGGGCATCAGAGGTCTTCTCATCCACCCAAGCTTGCATGGGCAGACACATCCAATCTCAGGCAACCAGATCCTCCTTCCTGGAAATACAAATCCTGATGGGGACCCAGGGACCTGAAAACTATTGCAGCTGAGTCATCCTGTGGTTATGTCTCCTGGTTCCTGCTGGTGACCACCATAGAACTCTGTGGGTTTCTCTACGAGGAGTCCAGCAACTGACCTACTTCTAGTTTTCCCCCAAGGCCAGGTTGCTCAACTTTTCTTTCAGTTTCCTCCCAATAAATTTCTGTTTCTTAAGGTGTCTTTGTTGCTTTTAGCCAAACACTCTGTTGCAATAACTCAACATGCCTGCTTTTCAGTGAACCATATCTTCTTCATTTATTTGTTTGATAAAATAATCACCGGCCATATTTTGGTAAAGTTTGAGAGTGTTGGGTTTTTGTCTTTTTTTTTTGGCATAAAGGTAATACATGCATATAAAATTTAAACAACAGAGGAATAAACCAAGTAGGATGCACATATATCCAGGAAATCCACATTTCTTACCTAACAGTCACTGCACGATATAGGCTGATGTTCAGTTATCCAACATTTTCTGAAAATGGTGTCATTCTCTAAGTACTGTTGTGAAACTCGTGCTTTCCTCTTAACACTATAACATTCGTATCTTTCCACATCAGTGTCCACAAATCTACATCATTCTTTTAAATGATTGCATATTATTTTATTTTATAGACTGTTTTAGGGTGAGGCTGTGGAACAGCAGGAACTTCCTTAGTGCTGGTGGGAGTACAAAATGGCACAGCCACCTTGGAAGATAGTTTGGTGGTTACTTACAGAACTAAACATACACGTGCCATACCACTCAGAAGCTGTGCTCCTTGGCATTCACCCAAAGGGGCTGAAAACATATGTCCATACAGAAATCTTCACACAGACATTTATAGCAGCTCTATTCATAACTGCCAAACTGTGGGAGCAACCAACATGTTCTTCAGTAGGTAAATGGATAATAAACAGTACACATCCAGGCAATGGAATATTATCCATTGCTAAAAAGAAATGAGCTATCAAGCCATCAAGAGACAAGAAGGAAACTTAAATACATACAGCTAAGAAAAGAAGCTAATTTGAAGGTCACCTGGGTGGCACAGTTGGTTTCAACTCTTGGTTTTAACTGATTCTTGGTTTTAACTCAGGCCAAGATCTTAGGGTTATGAGATCAAGCCATGCGAGTCTGCTTGGGATTCTCTCTCCCTTTTGCTCTGCCCCTCCTGCTCCTGTTCTCTCTCTCTCTCTCTCTCTCTCTCAAATAAAAATTTTTTTTAAAAAAAGTTAATTTGAAATGGCTACATACTCGATTCCAACTGTATGACATTCTAAAAAAAGTAAAACTATGGAAACAATGAAAAGATCACTTGTTGCCACAAGTTAGCAGGGACTGAGGGATAAATAGGCATGGTAGATGTTTTAGGGCAGTGAAAAAGCTCTGTATGATACTATAATGGTGGATACATTACATTTGGGCATTACACATTTGTCCAAATCCATAGAATGTACAACACCAAGAGTGAACTCTGATATAAATCATGGGTTTAGAGTCTTGGTGGTCGTGGTATGTCCATGTAGGTTCACCAACTATAACAAATGTACCACTCTAGTGGGGGACGTTGAGAGTAGCAGGAAGGAAGGAAGGGAGGAAGAAAACCAGCTAGCCAGGAGCCTGGTGAATATGGGGGTGAGGGGGGCAGGTGGCATTATGGAGGTTTTGGTAATATGTGCTCCCAGCTCTGTGGGCCTGCTAGTCTCTTTCACAACTGCTGGCTAATGCCTTCTCCCAGCCCCGTCTTGGGAATGTGATCCTTTTCATATGTACTCAGTGAGTGCACTAGATATGACCCCTCAATTGGAAGTGCTGAGGTCTCTGAAAACAACCTAGGGAAAGATTGGATGCAGCCAGCCTTGGATAATGCTGTTTTCTAGCCTTGCCATTAGCCCAGTCTAAACTGACTCCATGTGGAGGACTTGGCTCCTGTACTCTAGACAAAGTGCCTCGAGTCCTGCTACTATTTGGTATTCGGGCTCCAGAGCTGCTGGGTCTGATCCTAACATTTGGTTTGTATTACACATATGCTGCACAGATCTGCTTCAGGGGATTATTCTCTTCCTTTTAGGGTGGGCTCACTGAGAACGCAAAGGGAGTCAAAAGAGGAACTGCTATTTAAACTCAAACATGGCCAACTGGTGGCCGACATGGCAGATAATACCATAGAACCTGGTGATGGGGTCACCCTCACTCTGAGGGACCTCCCTCAGAGTCCACGAACTGAGGGAGGGAATTCTGGGAATCGTCTGGCATGGAAAGTAGAAGTCAGACCCTCAGAGACAACACCAGTAAGATACTGCGGTCAGAAATTCTAAAGGGGAGCATGGTTAATAGTAGACTACAGTTTCCAGAATAATTTAGGTAATTCTAATAATGTAATCCCAAACAAGACCAATGATGATTTCAATGAGGCTGGGTCAGGTAATTAGTGCGTGGTTTACTTAGTTGACATTTATTGAGTTCTTGAAGTATGCCAGGAATCATGCAAAACCCTTTACAAATATTTTCTCACTCAGTCCTCAGATGACTGTATGTGTTAGGGAAGGTTTTGATGCCCATTTCACAGAGAGAAAAATCAAGGTCCACTTGGTTACATAAATTGGTCAAGGTCATACACTGGTAGGTTTGCCAAATCTGGATTTGAATGTTGACAGTCTGACCCCAGAGCTTTGCTCTTAAACATTATCCACACAAAAGATAGGCGTAGACCTAAAAGGACACAATTAGGTTGCATAAGGTCCAAGTGAAGCTAGAGGTTATACTAACTTTTTAACAACTTATAGTCAAAGCAGCATAAAGAAGGCAAGAATAGGCCCATTTGGGGGGCAAGCAAATTATACAGCTCAGAATGACACACAGGTTTCCAATTCTAGGCGACAGGCCGAGATTACCTGGAACATGGTGTTGGAAAGGTTTCTGAGCTGTCCAGGCTGAGTTGGGAAAAGTGCTGACATTGGTTACCAATATTTGCCAGGAGTGCAGGGGCTGGGGAGGGGTAGTTGGTGTGCTAAGCATCTGTCATTCCCCACAGAAGCCTTCAGGCTCAGAGAGAGAGAAGAGAGAGATAGAGAGCAATATTCTTTCAACGAGGTAGGCAACAGTCGAAAAAGATCTGTGGCCCACATCAGAGAGGTCTAACCACGATGAGAGGTGTCTGTCCCAGAAGCCAGGCTACAGGGAGCATCAGGAGAGCCTGAACTCAAGTGGCAATGTATTTCTTCAAAGTTGGGAGCTGAGTATCCAAAGGTAGCTACAAAAGGTGGAATTCCTTCTCCAGAAGAACAAGATCTTGGGAGAAATTAAGCAGTGACTCAATGACTTGGATTGTGGTCTCAAAGAAGGAAGCAAGAGCCAGGGGCATGGTCCCTAGAGGACAAGCTGGAGTGAGGTTGGCCACCCGGCTGAGTAAAACTTGTCTACACAATCCTGGGTCTCTAGTCAGTAGGTGTCTCTCCATCCATGGACTGAAATGGTTCTAGAATACAAAAAGGGACCACTGGGAGTGAAGAGGCCCTGTTGGTTGGTGGAGCTTGAGAGAGGACAAGGCAAGAATGCAGCCTGCCCTTCTACCCATTCGATGGAGAGAAAATGGGGGCAAATGGGTTTGGCAACCAGTCAAGGGGAAAAGGCCTGGAGGCTTTTAGGCAACCACAACCTTAAACTGCAGTAACAACTCACATGACCTGTATTCAAAGCTAATGCAATCTGTGCCAGCCCTCTTTCTGGAATTGTGGCATCCAGCTTAAGGGGGAATAGTCTATAGTTTGCATTTGCAGAAGCACATCTGGGGAACTATGACCAGGCCTGGCCACTTCACCTTCAGGAGCAAGGGATATAAATTATCATTGAAATGACCAAAGCTGGGTATTGTCTTTATTTTTGATTTCTGGTCAGAACAGACCTTTGAGGAACATGGAGCCTTCTTCTAGCTGGAGGGCTGGCCTTTGGAGGAAGGATTGGATTTATTCACAGTAACTCCTGAGTGGCAAGAATTGAAGAATTCAATGAGGGAAGAATTGAAAACAGTGGCTGACAGTTATACGAAGGCTGATTTCTACTCAATAAATGAAAGAACTTCTAACCATCAAGACCGCTTTCCCCAGATTATTTCCCCACAGACTACTCGTCCATTGGATGTTATTAGCAAGCACCATAGGGGTAAATTTAGGAACCCCTGGGTTAGACGAAATAAACAGGCTTCTTCAAGGCTGGACTCCTCAAGTGTTTTAATATATTCATGTTAATATGCTTAAAATTTCTCTAAGAAGAATGTTTCCCAAACTTAATTGACCACAGAATCAAACTCAATCTTATTCGTTAATTTGGTTTTCATGACTCATCTGTTACTATCTCCTGAAGCAAGTACTCCGTAAAACACACTTGGGGATGCAGGACTAAAGCTATCGATGAGGAAATTGGTTCTTAATGAAGAAAGTTAGCAGCCTCTCAGTGTTCAAGAAAGTATTCTTCCAATTCTGGGGAAAGGGTCGTAGAGGGAATTACTTCGCAGAGAAGCATTTGGGATTAGATAACTCCAGGGTGTATGATTCTATGACGCCATTGCTGGATTTAATGACATTTGTCCCACAAACACATGTGTTCACAGGTGGCTGAATGAATTGCAACCCCAACAGATCCCCAAAACAATATCGGGGTTGTCAAGTGAGAAACCGCAGCCAATGGTGGCTCATGAGGTTCGGTAGGTTTTGCAAAAGCAGGCTGTTGATCGATTTGGGTTTGTAAAACTTTAGAAGGTTGATGCTGCCCCACAAAAATGCCTTATTGAACTTGTAGAACATTCTAGCAATCTCGTACGATCATCTCAAGTTGATCTCTGAGAGCTGTTTTCTGTTCTTGTTCTTTAAATCTTGCAGAGTAGCTTTTGTCTAAGGTATACCCGTGGCTTGCCCTAAAAATGATTCTGTTCCTCAAATGTTCATACCATCATCATTCAATCCTTTTGGAATAAGAGGATGGTATGTAAATTTTAAGTGATTTAACTTAAGGGTGTGTGTCTTGTCATAAGCCTAAGACAAGGTGGTGGCATGACTAGTTTAAAAAAAGGCGAGCCTGGTGGAAAATCTAACATCCCTGGGGTGAATGAACAAGACCCCCACCTTTTTCTTTTTGAGCATAGGCCAGGGCTTTAATTATACAAGCTGAGGTTCTAGGAACTTCCATAAACATTCTGGATAGCTAAAGCCTATCACCTGTCTGGCTGATTAATTAATAGCCAAACCCTGCAAGGGGCGACCCCATTGGGTTTCCCTGTCTGAGGTCACGTTGCTCATTGTACACATGACCCTAGCCTCAGCCCTTCTGGATAAGAGACAAAAGTGGCTCTTACATACTTCTCTCACTCCTGTGCGTGCCCAGCTGCTAAGGAAGGGAGAAAGAACCATTCCTTACCACAGCCCCGAGACCTCTTATGATCTGTCCCCGATCCTCTCCAGTGACCTCATCTCCCAGTAACTCTCCCTTCATTGCAGCCCTTCCACCCCACCAAGCTAGTTCCTGCCTCTGGGCCTTTGCATGTACACTTTCCTTTACCTGGAATTTTCTTCCCCCAACCTTTTGGTCATTTCACTCTCTCACTTTTTTAGTCTTTTCTTAGATGTCACTTCCTCAGAGAATTATTCCCAGATTACCCCAAGAATCACCCATCCTTCACTCGGAATCCCCTTACCCTGCTTAATGTTGTAGTAGCATTTGCCACTACCAAACACTTTTTTTTGTCAGTTTGTTGCTTTTGCTTACTTCAGGCAGGTCTAAAGCCTCGTCTGGGAGGAGGGTGAACCTGCCTGGGGAATGGGCCTGAGAAACCAGACTTGGATCCACTCAGCCGGCAGCAAGTTCTCCCAGACGGCTGAGGTGGTTCTCTGTCACCTGTTTCTGGTTGACCAACAGGCATCAATTACAGCTTCCAGCACAGTTGGGTAGGTCGAAGAAAACAGGAAACCCTCTTGAGAGTGGCAAAAAGAACTTTTCCTAGCAACTTCTAATCTAATCCACTCACATGGGGACCATCAGCAGCTGGGGGTCCTCCCAGGGCCCAACGCCCAGGAATATGTCCCCTCTGGCTCGAGTCCTATCACTCTGCCTGCAGTGCATTGTACCCCTTACACGAAGGAGAGAACCCAGATTTGGGCATCTTTCCATCAATCCTATTACTGTCCCATTCAGACCAGTGAAAAGAATGGAAACTTCTCTCCTGTTCTCAGTGCAGTAGTGGTAGTAGGCCCTCAGTGTGTAATAGGCTCTCAATAAATGTGTGTTCATGACTCAAAAGAGCAGTGGGCGATCCTCTAAGAGAGAGAGGGAAGAAAAGTGTAAGATCAACAGGGAGGAGGAGAGGTCAGCCTTTTCTTCTACAGGGAACAGCTGCAGAGCTGTCGCTAACTTTGTGACAGTAGTCTAGGACACTGACCAATAGCCCCTTACCTGGGTAAGCTACAGCAGCCTTGAAGGGTCAAAGCCCCAGTGAGGGCATTGCCTCCGTGACCCGGTTGGGATTCTTCCCTGATAAAAAAAAAATCCTCTGAAGTTTACAAGATTAGAAGACATGCCCTTGTTGCTCAGGATAGTGTTGAATCCCTTCTTCCAGATTTGGGCCCAGACTTCCTTCATCCCAGGCCATCAGGACTAAATCTAACAGATGACCTCCATCCCCTACCAAAGCTCACACCTGTTTCCTGGCCCAGCTCTGCTTCTGGGGCTCCTCTCTGGCTACTCTTCTGGGTTCTTCCCTGTCACCCACTAATGGGAACTGGGCCTGTTCACAGAGTGTATACACCACTTTAGGAAACAAGACCATCTCTGGAAAATAAGGAAGGACTCCTGGGGAAGCAGGCTTATCATGTGGAAATCATCAGGTTAACAATGTATA
This sequence comes from Neogale vison, assembly GCF_020171115.1. Lineage (NCBI taxonomy): Eukaryota > Metazoa > Chordata > Mammalia > Carnivora > Mustelidae > Neogale > Neogale vison. The sequence goes on from NC_058100.1 coordinate 11,756,942, forward strand.
TTTGAGAATCAAATGTAGAGGTAAGGATGCTGAGCTCCAAAAGCTGTAAGTTACAACCCTTTGATCGATATAGGAAACAGGAAAGACTTCAATATGCTGCAAAGTAGCTTGTATTAAAAAGACGCCATTCAAAACCACACTCCATTAACGAGGGTTTGTGTAGGTGGGTTACTCTGAGAAAAATCCTGCCTCTCACTTTCAAGAAAGGATAATGAAGCAAATAGAATGGGCAAGCTGACCTTCCCTGAAGAGGTCAGCAGAAGGGAGTTTTCTAAGCCTGAGTGAATTTAAAAATAGATTGAAGACATGCAAAATGTCACAGAGCCAAGAAAGGTACTTCCCGGCTTCCCCACTGCCCTTGTACCTGGAAGTCCCTCGTGTATGAGGACACCGGCTGCTGGCCTGTCCTATCCTACTCAGGACTTAAGGTGTGTGTCCTTGGTCTGGAAGGACATCAGAGTCACCTGGTTCTGATCTGCCCCACGATGGTCCAAAGTCCCTGGGCCTATTCCAGAATGGGATGCTGTCCCCTATCACCCGGCGTCTTGCACGCCAGCAACAAGGTAGTGATTTCCTCAAGGGAGGAGACTCTGGCAAAATCTCCAACGGGGAGACAGTATCTGGTTTTAAAAAGCGTGCTCCACATGCTTACTGGTTTGCTAATACAAATTATAGGAAGCAAATCTCCACGGAAATCTCCGTATTGGTGTGCATTAGCAGACAACACAGTGAGTGAGAACACTGCAGGAAATGACCAAACTTTAAAAAGTAATCGAGAACTACCACTTGAGTGTGTGCCTGTCCTTGGTGAGGGCGTCAGAGTGGACAGAGCAAGGCAGGGGTAACTTAGGGTCTTCGGTGAGCAAAGAGCGAGTAAGCCTTCATGTTTCGAGAAAAAAAAAAATCTAACCTCGAAGCAACGAAGGTCACAGGCAAATCTGCTTGCAGTCGCCAGCTGGGTACTAGGAAGGTTTGCCTCTGCCTCACAGAAATGATTTCACTCACAGATGTCTGATCTACACCTGAAGGGATTACTGAGCAAACAGCAGATTTGCCTCAGACAGCGGCTTAGTGAGTCATCCCTGATGTCAGGCCGGGGGAGCTGGAAACACTGGGGGGAAGTGGAGCTGGGCGGGGCTGGCTGTGGGCTCTGGGAATGTGGCATCACGGTGGGGAGACGGGGCACTGGCATCGATGTGACTGGAAATCTAATACTTGGAGATTTTCAACAAGGATTGTAAAGTGTCGAGGCTTGTTAACTGCCCATCAGGACACTGATTTCAGGGCTGAGAAGAATTCTTCCACTTAAAAAAATAAAGGCACTTAAGCCCCGGATTGGCTTTACTAGGCAATAACAAGTTTTTTTTTTTTTTAAAAGTTAAGCTGTCAAGATGGAAAAGGACCTCAGAAATGATACAGTGGAGGTCATCCAAGAGGTCAAGTTCTACAGCCACCAAAGAAACGGAATTTGAGGAAAACATGTTGAGGTGCTTTTCTGTTTGAACACTGGGAAAAAGATGTATTGAACCTGTTCCACACCATCCTAACACACACACACACACACACACACACACGTGCACTTACACACTTCCGTACATGGACACCCTAATTGGCCTCTATGAATCTTCGTCTACGGCAGCTTTACTGCTTATTAGATTTATCTCGAGAACTTTTGAAAATCCGGACACTCAGTCCCTACGCCAGATCACTTAAGTCAAAAAGCCCCGGGAACGGGACCCAGGCATCCGTATGTTTTAAAATTCCTCCCAGGAGCCTGCAATGTGCAGCCAAGGGCACAAACGCTGCTTCAGAGGGTGGATCCATCATTCATTCATTCGACAAACGTTTACTGCCCATGTGGTGTGTATGAGGCGCCCTACTCGATGCTGGCCGTTTCCCTACATGAGGTGGCCGAGTTTATCTACAGGCAATAAGACAGGGTCCTGTGCTCAAGGAATTCTCACGTCTCATTAGGGACACAATGAAGAAGAAATGGGCCCCGTGCAATGGGTGTTGTGATTACACCCCCAACAATGGTGGCCACAGGGCGCCACGCTCCTCACACAGGTGACCTAGTTGACCAGAGATGATGTCCATTCATTCTCCAAAGAGTCGTTGAGGGCCTACCCTGTGCCAGGAACTTCCAGGACTCTGATGGTGAGGGGGCATCAGAAAAGAAACAAGGCCTGGGCCCTCAGAGAAGGTGAGATCTCAGAGTTTGAATCTGCGAAGCTCTGGGCTCTGATATCATCTCTCCTCTCGTAGCTGGAGATGGCATAACCTTACCAAGCCCCTGTTTATCTGCGGAGCAGGAATAATAATAGTTCTCACCTCTCTCATTATGCAGACTGACTGTGAAAATGTATACGTTGGTCATCATTTTCGACCGTAGTAGGTGCTCGAATGCTTCTTTTTTATCATTCTTTGTGTGTGTATCATTGGAAGAACCAAGGACCTCTCTTGATCTGGACGTTAGTACATTAGCCTGAAATAAAATGGCGGGGAGTGTTCTAGAGACAGTGAGAACGGGACAAGGTGTCTGTCTGTGACTCAGCGCCCGGCTCTCGGCTCTCAGTACCATGAACATAATGTTCTGTCCCCTCGTGTGCATTTCCATTTGACTCACTGGAAAGATTTGTTTAGGGAAACAATTTTTTAAATTATTTTTAGTCCTAGCCAAGAAAATATCAGAGCCTAAATCTTCGCGTCTGTTTAAAAAGTAAGTCCCCACCACCCGGGAAAGTAGAGGTATTTTCCATATGAAACAGATGGGTGGGGGCATCAGTTTTTTCAAGAGACAAATCAGGACACGTCTGATAGTGTGGCCATGCCACACCCAAAAATGAAACTAAACAACCGAATATACTAAATAATAATTATTATAAACATATGGTTACTAAATTCATATGAAAACAGCCATTAATTTGAAATTACATATTATTCTATATTGTTTGCCTTTCTGTTATATAAATGCTATTATTTACACAAAACAATCATAGGACTGGTTCACAGTGTGAATTACTAGTAACTGATAGTAGGACTAATTAAACAAAAAAATATGTGTAGGAAAAATATAGCAGTAGTTTCATAGTGTTTCTTCTAATATGGCAATTTATTTTTTTTAAAGATTTTATTTACTTATTTGACAGACAGAGATCACAAGTAGGCAGAGAGGCAGGCAGAGAGAGAAAGAGGAGGAAGCAGGCTCCCTGCTGAGCAAAGAGCTAATGCGGGGCACGAAACCATGACCCTGAGATCATGACCTGAGCTGAAGGCTGAGGCTTAACCCACTGAGCCACCCAGGTGCCCCATAGCAATTTATTTTTTAATTTGTCATTAGATACTTCAGTTTTATAGGCTATATCAGTGTGTAGTCCTAAGCTATAGAAATGTATGTTTTATAGAAAAAGGGAACAGGACTAATGAACAGGACTAATGAAACCGTTATCAATATTTAACAAAAAAATAACAATGACGTGTTTCTTTCTTCCCCGTGAGGCAGTGGGATATTTTAATTTTGTGTTTGCTTTTCCAATAAAACTTCACCAGCCTGCCGACCACCTTTCACATATCCTTCTTTTCTTTCTGTAGTGATCAACCGCATACAGTGAAACTCACTTTGACCAACAGATTTGCTGTTACCAACCTCATATTACCCTGAGTCCTGGTGTCAGTCCAATGTGCTAACATCTAGCTCGATACCCTCACAATGAATGCCTTTGAACTTGGAACACTTAGGATTTTCCTTTTTAGCAACCACAGGGTTTTAGACTTGTAGGAATTCATTTCCAGCTCTGCAAACATGTCCACCCACTTTGTATTTACAGGCTCATTTTGATAGACCAGACATTTGTCTTTCCAGCCCTTTGCATCTATAAATTCATCCCACAGACTACCAATATCTAAAATGTCCATCATTTGTAAATACTACACATCGGACTGTATGTCATTGTAAGTTAAACATCTCAGGGAAGATGGTTTTAAAGCACCATCTTTTTGGTTTGAGCTTGTAAAGGAGAAGCTGGTTTCCCAATAAATTGTAGTTTTGGTGAAGAGAGTGAGAAAGTGCTATTGAACTGGGCTTTTACTGGTGACAATTTTTTTAAAATTCTGTAGTTTTATTTCCAAAATATGAATCATTTCTTAAAACTATGAGTTTTGGGGTGCCTGGAAGGCTCAGTTGGTTAAATGTCCAACTTTTTATTTTGGCTCAGGTCATGATCTCAGGGTCCTGGGATGGGGCCTCGTGTCAAGTTCAGCACTCAGTGGGGCGTTTGCTTAAGCATTCTCTCTCCCTCCCCAACTCGTGTTCTTTCTCTCTCTAAAATCCGTCAGTCAGGGGCGCCTGGGTGGCACAGTGGGTTAAGCCTCTACCTTTGACTCAGGTCATGATCCCAGGGTCCTGGAATCGAGCCCAGCATCGGGCTCTCTGCTCAGCAGGGAGCCTGCTTCCCTCTCTCTCTCTGTGCCTGCCTCTCTGCCTACTTGTGATCTCTGTCTGTCAAATAAATAAATAAATAAATAAATATCTTTAAAATCCATCAGTCAAAAAACACAGCCATGAGTTCTTATCACCAACAACACATAACATCAAGAAACCCAGATACCATCAGTCTATCCTCTTCTAGGCTCTTATACTCCTGAGAGATAATCTTACTCTGGAGAAATGGCATATAAATTCCTATTTTACTGTACTCTTTTTCTCCACTCTCAGCTCCAGTGCTTTTCCAAATTAGAGAACATTCTTCCACTGTAAAATGTGATTTTACAGCAGGTCAACGTTTTAACATCTTTTCAATGGCCAGCACCAATGGTAACAAATCTATAGGTTCATATGGAAGGACATCTCCTTGGATTTTTCTAAAGTCAAAAATCTTATTAAATGCCTTGGCACATTTGGAAGAAACTAAAAATTGACCAACAAACTTCACTATGAAAGTCTCAATATCACAGATAAGTAAATCAAACCCTTTTTTAGTAGTTTTTTTCTTTTATTTCTTAAGATGTAATTGGATTTTTTTTTTAGTTTATTTATTTGACACACAGAGAGAGAGAGAGATCACAAGTAGGCAGAGCAGCAGGCAGAGAGGCAGAGAGAGAAGGGGAAGAAGGATCCCTGCTGAGCAGAGAGCCCGACGTGGGGCTTGATCCCAGGACCCCGAGATCATGACCTGAGCCAAAGGCAGAGGCTCAACCCACTGAGCCACCCAGGCACCCCTGTAATTGGATTTATTAAACCATGCATGTGTCGGGGGACATCCCATCTAGCAGGCAGAGGAATGCTCTCTATAGCTGCGTTGTAAGCAAGGTGTGTAGGACCTTTGCTGTAGGGAAAACCTTTTGTTTTCTTTGGTAAGAAGTCTGTAGAATGATGTTTGCCAAACCATACATTTGCACAGTCTCCTGAATGCATGTGGAGGAACAAAGTCTAGTTTTTATTTGGATATCGACAATCTTAATGATGTTTCCTGCAGTTTCATTAAAGTCTTCATAGAACTCAAGAACCTAACTTGAAACTCCAGTTTTCAAATCAAAGGGCCCAAGAGCTTGGGACAACACGTTTGTTTGATGCTGTGATTTGACATATCACTTGCCACGCTGTAGAAAGCACGATAGCTGCTAAGATCTGACAAAAGCAGCTCTCCGTAGCAAGATGCCAACACGTTATTACCAAAATGTCTTCTTTTGCTCACCCAAAGGATACTTTAGTTGTCATCTCTGAATCAGAAAACATATCTTTACAAAGTTTCATAGAATATTCAAGAGAATGATGGATAATGCATAATTCAGTGACCACTGTCTTGGGCTGAAAATTGATGTCATTTAGGTAGATGAAAAACTTTTGATTAAGTTAAAAGCTTAAGTTGTGTGGTTCAATAAGTATATGTGCTTTCAGTTCTCCTTCTCTATCATTCTCGGTCACAAATTCTTTTCTGCATTTTATGTAGATTGCTCTCTTTGGATCACTTACCTCCCTTGTCTAGTTGTATGTGTCCTTCCGTCGGTCATAAGAAGAGCAAAGTTGGTAATATCTGGGTCATGCTGGTTGAATTGTCATTGTTCTCATTTTTATTGCCTGAACCGTTAGCAAACATGGTCACAAGGTTCACAACGTGGAAACTTCAGTAGCTGAGACAAAGCATGATGGTTCATCCACAAACAAAGCCAAAGGTGAGCTGTTAACACTCATGATTACAATGTCCTTGAGCTGTCCACTTCAAATCACATGACTCAGAGATGCAAAGAGGGTGGTCCTTCAGTGGGAACTGGAAATCATACTTGTCAACACCACAGTCTGGGGGAAAAACAACAGTGACGTTGGAAGGTAAGTAATCGATGCTTACGACACCAATCAGTCAGCTCCCGTTTTGGGGAGCCCCTGTATGGATTTTGTGCTTCCCCCTCCCCCTCCTTTTACACCTGACACCAAACCCTGGGATCTTTCGCATCCTGGAGGTGGTTTTCTGGGAAGCAGGACTTTTGGTGCTTAACCAGGTCAATGCTGGGCAAAGCAGGCTGTGGATTACCCTATAAGATTGGTCCTATCTGGTTTAATGGTCCTGCCAGGGCACGTCACCCTAATACTGAACAGTAGGACCTTCCTTGGCTCCAGACTCCAAGCTGGAAGTAACTCTTGCCTCTAGGGCTTGAAATACTTCTTCCAGTTCCCCAGCTCTGGAGGTACACACAGTCCCCAGAACACAGATGAAGAGGGTGATTTAGACAGACAACCCCAACATCTTGTAACTTCTCTTTCTACTGGCAATGCCAGGCTAGGCATTTTGAGGGAAAAGAACCCCCCCCATAAAAACAGTTACTAAAATCTTAGTAATCAGACTTTAGCTTGAGAATGTTTAGCAAAATCCTTTTGCAATTAATAACTAGAGACCTGTTAGAGAAAATGAGCATCCTATGGGATGGGGGACAGTAGTCTTCTGTGTTTTTTGCATGCATATCTAAGAATGATGAAAACTATATACCTACTTGCACGTTTTTAAGTCGACATATAAAAATTGCATATACTAATGGGACAACTGGCTGGCTTGGTCAGAGAAGTGTGTGGCTCTTGATCTCAGAGTCATGAGTTCCCGTCCCATGTTGGGTATAGAGATGATTTAAATGAATAAAACTTTAAAATAAATAAGTAAATAAATAAAATTATATATGCTAGAATACAACTTCTGGTATGTTATAAATAATGACATTTTAAAATAAAACTGTTACATTACCCAGTGAAACACCATAACCATTTGCTATCTACCATCATTCACTCAAAAAACGAGAGTGTATTTTAACATTTGAAAATATATCAGCTTTCCCTGTTCTATTCGAATTCATATTTCTATTCTTCTTCTCCATAAGAAAAATCTGTCCTAATATTTTTTATGAGTAAAAGTCCTTCATGGTTAAAACTCTCTGGTCACCTCCTTCTATCTGTAATAAAAGTGTGTATAATAATTGAAATTTTAATATTTGTTTTATTTTGGTGACCTGAGGTGTTAAATGTTTAAAAAACCCTTTAGATTGCATTATCATTACAATGATTACCAAGCACAATTGATGAAAGCAAAGTAAAGTTTTTATTAATATTGATTATACTGAAATATAAAACTGTATCGGCACTACATTTCCTTGACAGATGAATCATGATCAAACAGGTCCTATATATAGGACCTATATATATATATACACTAGCCCATAATATTAGTTTTTGCTAATGGGTTAAAAATAATTTAAACATTTTATCAGATGAGACGAGAATTGATTGTAACTGAAATAAATATTTAATAGTACGATTTGATAATATAGATTTTAACTACCAATTGTGTAAAAGAAATCACATAAAAGTTTCATCTATGGGTTTTAGCTAATGTATCCTGAAAAAGCTTCCTGTTAACTATAAAAGAATTAATGACTCTCCCTACACTGTTCTTCAGAGTTGACTTGCCTCCCAGTTAGAAAGGAAGAAGCAGTACTCCTTTGAAAATGGCTGGGAAAAAAAAGTTAACATTTAAATGTCTTTTAAGAAATCTATTTTAAACATTTAATATTTCTTACTGATGGTCTCTGCTTCATTTTGACAAGACCGTCTCTCAATAGTCAGGGAAAGCAAGGTGCAAAGCTATCAAGCAAATGATCACTTCCCTAACCACTCCACACTGTACCTCATTTCTGCATCAGAATTCCCAGCCTAGAAAATGCCACCCTCCATCCTCAGACAGGAAGACTGGGTTCACAGTACCTTCATTACCATCAAAGGCAGCCCTCCTTCAGCTTGGCATCTGGAAGCGTTTACCTCCCAGGGCAAAGTGCCCCCGGTAAGGATTAAAATGGGTGAGGACTAGGAAGAGATTTGTGAACACAGCTCTGTTCTCTAGGAAAGAGTATCTCAGAGGGGAGTTGAGTATCTGGAAATTGATTTCCTTAAAACTCTACATTGTATACCTTAAAAAACAATTTTCTTCATACCCCAGAGGTGCACATACCATAGTCTGAAGACCAATGAATAGCAGAGTTTAGTTTTGCAGTAAATTATACGTAGATCCCAATCCAATCACTTTCATTCCTAGTTGTGTGACCTTAAGCGGGTTGTTTGGTCTCCCCAAGTCTGTTTTCTTACTGGTAAAATTGGCATAATGGGCACATATCATAAAGTTACAGTGACAATTAGGTAGATAATATATGTAAAGCTACTAATATACTACCTGGTTAATACAATGGGAGGCCTGGAGTAAATAGTTTCTATTATTGCTACCATCATTTTGATTTTGGTGCAGAATTTATTATTATTAACCCTCTGCAGTGTTAATATGGTGTAGGATTAGAAGAATAAAATAGACACCAAAAAAGGATCTGTAGCAAAACCTGGTCTATTTTGCTGAAGGCTATGATGACTTAACATTTTACTAATTGATGGTGGAGAGGAATTAGTGAATTAGTGGAATCAGAGTATGTTCTTTAGCCATTTGGTATGATTTTTAGTGCAGAGACTAGTTTAGTCTTTCTCAATAGTCCTGAGGAAGTTATTGTAAAGTCCCTTGTTTAAAAACCCCTTTAGGATTCTACTTCAGTATCCTAATCAAGGTGTTGGTGCTCACACAGCATACACTTGGGTAAGTAGAACACTTTGCAAAAATTACTCCTTAATGAGATACAGACCAGAGACCATTCTTTTAGCCTGTGGGTTTTGGAAGCAGATTCACCAGGGTCTAGGTCTAAGGACCATCCTGGCTGCTATTTTTACCAGCTAAGATGCTTGATGGATTCAACCTTTTCTTAATTTGTAAAGAGGGATAATAAAATTTTTCAGAGTTAATAAAGGAGAGATGTGTAAAGGGACGCTTGAGTGACTCAGTCAACTAAGCATCCAATTCTTGATTTTGGCCCGAGTTATGATGTCAGGGTTGTGGGATTGAGCTCGGCGGGAAATCTGCTCCTCTCCTTCTCCCTCTACCCCTGCCCTTGCTCGTGTGCTCTCCTGTCTCTCTGCCTCTCTCTGTGTTTCTATCTCTCTCAAGCAAGTAAATATATCTTTTAAAAAAACAAAGAGATATGTAAAGCATCTAACACAATACCCAATATGTGGTAGGTGCTCAACAGATGTGAGGTCGTGTTATCGAAGAAGACAAAAGAAAAATCATGGCAAATGATCCTATCAAGCCAAATACCTCGAAAAGCAATCGAGTACCCTATGATGGTTCCAAGAAGAGAGAAGGAGAGTTTTGATTCTGGAAAGGGGAAATAGGGAGGCTGCCAGAAAGAGGCAGCATTCAAGATGGCCGGCTCCAGATGGAGTTAGATGAGTAAGATGAGCGGAAGGGACATGCCTGGTGAAGGGATGGGACGAGAAGAGGCAGAGCTGGGAGATTCTATGGACAGATCCAAGGAATGGACCACTGGATGTGTAGAGGAAGCTGGTGATGAGAAGAGCAGTGATGGCCTTGTCTGTTTCTCTTCCCACCTCCAACCTCAGATGACAGAACAGGAGCCATGGTCTGGAGCTGTGGGCTGGAGACTCTGGAATGCAGGATCTCGCAGCTGCGGGAAGGACAGCTGGAGCCAGAACGGACGGAGACCTCGGGCTGGCTGAGTGCAGGTCCTGAGCCACAACAAAGAGGCAGAAAACGAGGTTTTGTATTCCTCACCCTTTCCACACCTGGGTTGGATCATGGAAGGACACATTTCAGAATACAGTTTGGGAAACGTACTCAGGTTAGTATTTCACAAACCATCTTTCGGGGACGTGGAAAACTCCAAAAGTTGACATGGGTGTACCAAGAAATAGTCCACTGTGATCACACAAATTTAGGGAACTCTGACGTTGTGTCCCTCTTTGCGAGTTGCTCTGTGAACTCATATGTGAAAGATCCTAAGAAGTCCTGAAGCACATGGATGGCTTAATGTAACTCAGCATTTTCTGTATTGTTTACAGCGGAGCCCACTGTTATCTTCGCAGCGCGGGTATTAAGAGAGGGTGGAACAGGGTTCTGCGGAACCCACTTTGGGAAATGTATTGTTGGCCAACCCTAATTAGGCACCTATATTATGATTTGGGCTGGAAGGGACAGAGAGAGGGGGCTGGGAGCAGAGGAGGCTTCTGGGGGAGAGTAACCCACGGTGTGTAAACCAGGCTGATTGGCCCAAGAGTCGCATAGATAAGCTTCACCATAGAGGATTCATGAGCAGACAAAAGAATTTGATCACCCTGACATTTGGCAATAGTGACTAACACCTTGTTCCTTAAACTCAATCCTTGTATGTTTTTAAACTAACTCTTCAAATTCCATTTTCTGGCTCCTTTAGGAGAATTCCAGACAGCTTTCTCCTGATTTTGAAGGACAGTTCCATAGCCTGCCCCAAATTGGGTGTGAAATGGTTAAACAGTAAAATCCAGGATTTCTGTAGCTCGAGCAATTTTTAATAAGCTTGCTCATCTCCGACTTCTTCCTGATTTTGGAGGCCTTTTCAGTTCAGATAGGAGCTCCACACATCTCTTCCCACCAAAAATCCAGAGGCTTTAATAACAAGTCTCCCCAGGTCCCATCACTGTGCCTTCCCCTCCTTCTGCTTGGCAGCCTGCTACAGGCGCTTAAACAGGCAGCAGTTAAAAAGTATTTAGAAAGGGGAGAAAAAAACCTGGCAAAATGACAAAAATATAGATAGACAACCCATTCTAGTATTATGTATCCAGTAAACAGGCACTTTTCCAATAGTATTGGAAGACAGAAGCTCCTCTAAACTGCCATTAATACATTTTTAGTACTTAAAATCCAAATTTTGAGCCCGTGCCGAAAACAGAAACTAAAAATTCTCTATTGATAGTGGAGGGTCCTAAATATAAAAACAGGATAAACCATAAACAAAAGCACCTACCTGTAGAACCCAGCCCAGAAGGAGCAAACTCTATCAGAATACAAACTACTCACCTAAACATCCCCAAACGAGGATTTCAGTAATTCCCACTGGGGGTGGATTTTGAGATTAACTATTGGAACCATAATAGATAGCTTATATGGTTTGTTGGAGATCATTACGTATGGTTGAGTTTATTATAAGGCAAACTACGCAGAGCCAATTTGTATGCAAATTTAGTCGTTCCGAATTAATGCTGTCTGCTGTGTTATGAAGTCTATAGCTAAAAATCTCTTTAAATAAGTACATTGATACATATATCTATAGTAAGTAGACTTTCATTGACAATTGCAGACAAGATTTTGGTTTTTAGAATAAAGAGCAGAGAAGCCACATGCCTTGCGATGGATGACCTTAGCCAGGCTTACCCTGGTCTCTTGATGGTATTTTCTCCAAATACCTAGGACTGTACCTGAGCTTTAGAAACACCAAAACCCAGTGTTAGCTGGGCTTGGCTGGAATGAAACTCTGAAGGCAGCATCATGAATATCCTTCTAGATGCATTAATATTCCGACCTGAAGGGCATAAGGCCTTAACACTTCCCTCCTGTTGTATCCGAGTGTACATCAAAAGACTAGGTTTTTTTTCATTTTATTTTATTTATTTTTATTGTTCCAGAATTCATTGTTTATGCACCATACCCAGTGCTCCATGCAATACGTGCCCTCTATAATACCCACCACCAGGCTCACCCAACCCCCCCATCCCCCTCCCTTCCAAAACCCTCAGTTTGTTTCTCGAAGTCCACAGTCTCTCATGCTTCGTCTCCCCCTCTGATTTCCCCCAACTCACAAGACTAGTTTTGATTTGGAAAAGTAACACAGCTGTGGGATGCCCACTCCCCCTCCTAAAAGTGGAACTATTGATACACCTAAGGGTAACTTTACTCACTGACCCCTCAGAGTTGATGGCGGCTCTAATAAAATATCAATCAGAGCCAGAGAGATGATCTACGGATATGAAGTACGAAGAGGATGTCCGAGTAGGAAACAATACCACCAAACACTACTCAAGGATCTCCGTGTGCTGTTGACCTCACAATACAAATTTTGTCTCAGAGAAGAAAGGTCAGAAATAGAAGAGATTTCCCAGAGACACATGATAATTCAGGGCCTTGGGTGACAGGAGGAAAGCTCTTCCCTCCCAGGCCACCTCATACTTCCCACTTAGTGTTTTTTTTCCAGGTTGTTCACTTTGCTCAGAGAACGCATGAAAAATAAATCGAAGCAGCATTTAGGAGTGACAGCCCGCTCTGGCTTCCTATGACTTCTACTCACTGTGGCCAGAGAAGGAGAAAAGAAAAAAAAAAAAAAAACACAAAAAAAATTAAAACTGGGACCAAGACACACACACACACTTTGATTGTCCTATGCTGAGGGGAGGGACACTTCGGATCAGCTCCATGGGCAAGTGTCTTCCCTTCAGCCCTCATAGAGCAGTGATTCCTCAAGGAGAAACTCGTATTGGAAAGAAGGCTTGCCGCACCGGACGTACAGCAGAAGCATCTGGCAAAGGAGGGGAACGTGTTTTACTGTAAGACTTTCCTTTCACTCAGGGAGAATCTGATACACCCTCATAGGGGCTTACTCGGCATTCTTTACCGGCTCCTGTTGAGATCCGCCGTAGACGCTGTTACTGCTGACGTGGCGCGGGGCCCTCGGCCGTGCTGAGTCAACAAAAATGGACCATGAACCACTGCTGCAGACTCTCCACTCCACCTCATGTAAGTGGAACTTTCTGCTGAAGAAACAGCTAAAGCTCTGCCGGGAGGACCGTGTCTAATGAAAACAGCTGAGTGATGTCCAAGGTCAGGAGCATCTAAACCAAACCTAAGGGACACCAAAGGATCTGCTTGCCAGGAGGAGGAGGAGCTCAGAGAACGCAGAGCAATAAAGAGGCAATGAGGTTAATGATGCAAAGAGTGGTTGTGGTCCCGTTGTGGAATTAGGATCAGACCAATGGCCAGAGTCAGGAAAGGAAGGGGAAAGACAATGGGTTGAGAGTCTGAGCTAGGGCAAGACTCCGCAGAGCAGGATTAGGGGCCAAGGGCCAGCAGACAGAAGTATCAGACAGAGGGAAATTCCGGGCTGCCTCAGTGGGGAGTCTCCCTCTTGAGAAGTCTTTCTGCTTCTCTGACAACTTACTGACCTGTACAGGTTCATGCATTGGGGGGCAGATCTGTTGACAGCTATTACCTAATTACCCACAGGCCTTGGGTGCCCCTCAGCATGCTGAAGAATATTCTTTTACTTTAAGAAAAGAAGGCACATTTTTCTGTTGTTTGCTTTTGGTCTTGTATAGAAAATCATTGCAATATTTGTCTTGTTAAGGGCCAATTGTACAGCAAAATATTCAGGCTTTCCCTCTGTTAGATTTAACCCTGTGTTGAAAGAGCTTTGGCTTGTTGGTGGAGAAATTGTGTTCATGTCCTCAACTCCACATCAGCATCTTCATGTGAACTGAAAGCAAAACGATGTCTAAGGCACCCATTTCCTTTCTGCCCCCTGACCCCGCAAATCTCATACCTTACCTGCCCTTTAGCTTTGCACTGATGTAAATGATGGTGAGACGCAACACCTTTCTGACAAGCCTTCACAGACACGTAGAGAGCTGCTTGGATGTGAGATGGCCAGAACTTAATGATGTGATAAGCCCAAGGAGTGGTAGGATTCAAGAAGGAATGCTTAGCTCATGTTTTTGCAATGGTACCATTGTAAGAACCACAGCGTTGTGCTATGCGTCTTGGTTCCCATTGATAGCTCACTCCACCAGGTACACTGGAGCTAGAAGAGCTTCTGACGCAAAGCCTCTTATTACGTCTCATTACATCTTACTAAGCTACACTGGATTTGGTCCATTGCTTCTGGGACTCCATCTGTGTCTTTGAACACACTTCAAGAAATGAATTAAATCTAGATCTCCAACGTCTCTCCAGAAGGAGAACGTGAGATCCATATTACTTTTAAATCATCAGGGGTCAAGCCTTTGATTGGAGAAAGCAGAAAAAAAAAAAAGGTATGATTAGATCAAGTGGTCATGGGTGTTTGGGTCGGATCGTTGCCGTATGTTGGGCCCCTCTTGAACTGCAGCAATGAATACCTTTAGCATCCTTAATTATACCATATCTAAAGTAGCAAATCCCTATAAACATGAATAAATTAGCCCTCTTGCTTTCTTTTCTGAACAAAATGTGTTTTTTTTTAATGAAATTATCAAGATATCACTGAACCTCAGTGTTCATTGTAGTAGATTTACTACAAAGTATCTTGGTGGATAAAATGGTTTCTTCATTTTTTTTTAAAGATTTTATTTATTTACTTGACACGGAGAGAGAGAAATCACTAGTAGGCAGAGAGGCAGGCAGAGAGAGAGGAGGAAGCAGGCTCCCGGCTGAGCAGAAAGCCCGATGCGGGGCTCGATCCCACGACCCTGAGATCATGAGTGGGCTTTAACCCACTGAGCCACCCAGGTGCCCCTGGTTCCTTCTTCTTACCACAATGACTAATTATTATCAAAATAAAATGCAGTAAGTGTATTGTGACCTATCGACAGAAAGATGTCATTAGTTTTATATTGGGATAATCAACTTCCAAATAACCGGAGTTGAATAAAATGTGTACAAAGATTGTATTGACTATAATTTGGCCTTTTTGATTATGTAAAAGGTACTTTAGAATTGTCCTTATAAATGCTCACTGAGCAGGGTTTGGGTCAAAGTACCATTCAGGAAGTGTTCCTGAATTCAGTCTGTTCTAATATTATAAATTACTGCAAGTGAAGGATAAAAGTTAAATATCTAAAAATAAAATATATCAGCTTGGTCTACAGTGTCACCCAAGTCACAACCCCAACAATCTTTTCTCAAATACCTCTAAGATGCCTGAAAAAAATGTTTCAGAAGACAAAAGTCTCACATGATCACCAGAAACTATGACTCTCAATCACACTATTGTAAATGTTTTGGAGGTATTTTTATTAATAAAGCTGATGAAATGCAATTTACAAAACCATCAGTCTCTCATATTTACTTTGCTGCTGAAAACATAGCAAACCTGTCAATCTGCAAGAAGGGAGGAAGATGCTTTATATTTTTTCTGACTGCCAATTCCCATTTGACATGGCAAATTCTGGACTAACGAGAAAATTATGTAGAAAAATCCAGGGGTAGAAAGTTGGGGAGTTACCACATGGTGGGTAAGGTCATGAGGATGGATTATCAGACTAGTGGCTGATTAGATACAGTCCACCCAGTCGCTAATAATGCTCTTTAGAAACTGTCAAAATTTATCTGAATCCCCAAGATTTCTAGATGGTGAGTACCAACAGCAGGGACTTTGTTTCTTGTTCCCTGTGACATCCTCAGCATCTAGTAGAGTATCAGGCACACAGACCGTGCTCAATATAAAATGAAAGAAAATTTAAAAAGAAGGATGGGCACGTGGGCAGCTCAGTCAGTGAAGGCTCATGTCTGCCTTCAGTTCAGGTCATGATCCTGGGGTCCTGGGATCAAGTCCCACAGCAGGCTCCCTGCTCTGTAGGGAGACTGCTTCTCCCTCTGACCCTCTTTCCTGCTTGTGCTCTCAGGCTCTCTCAAATAAGTAAAGTCTTTAAAAATAAAAAAAATTAAAAAGGAAGGAAAGAAGGAAGGAAGGAGAGAGAAAGAGAAGGAAGGAGGGAAGGAAGGGAGGGAGGGAGAAAGAGAGAAAGGGAAGAGGGAGGGGAGGGAGGGAGGAGAGAGAAAAAAGGAGAAAGGAGGAAGGGAGAAAAAGCTGGTATAGACCTGCTTCATCCCAAATCAGATTCTAACACCTCTTTGGAGATAAACTTCTTTATATCTACACAATGGCATGCCTAACATGTGGTGTGGAGCTAGCTACACACCCACACAACACATTATAAATTTATATTTGAAAAATATGCCCCTGTCCTATGCCACATTATCCTGCTGGGATTCTTGGATCTACTCAAAATATAATCAGTAGGCAAGGACACTCCAACCTGCTGTCTCCTTTTTTAGGGGATATTCTTATTAGGAATAAACTAGAATCTCCCAGGCTACAACCCAATTAAAAAAAAAAAATTGATTTACTCATTTGAGAAAGAGACAGAGCACAAGCAGGGGGAGAGGCAGAGGGAGAAGGAGAAGCCCCATCTGGGATGGGGCTTGATCCCAGGGATCAAGGGCTTGACCCTGGGATCATGACCAGAGCTGAAGGCTGATGCTTAACGACTGAGCCACCTGGGTGTCCCTGCAACCCAGTTTTAAGGGGAGAAATTCAAGAATGAAAGAGATACCATATCGACCATGGAGCCACCCATTCCAGAGAGAGCAAAGAGAGGCATCTGCTGCTCGTGTGAAGGTCTCTGTAATGAAAAGGAAGTAAATGAACCTCTCCTGACACAAGATCAGGACTATTATTTTATAAGAAGTAGGGTCAGGGGCTCCTGGGTGGCTCAGTGGGTTAAGCCTCTGCGTTCGGCTCGGGTCATGATTCCAGTGTCCTGGAGCTCTGCTCAGCAGGAAGCCTGCTTCCCTTCCTCTCTCTGCCTGCCTCTCTGCCTAATTGTGATCTCTCTCCCTCTGTCAAATAAATAAATAAAATCTTGGAAAAAAAAAAAAGAAGTAGGGTCAGAATCATGTAGAAGAAAGTCAGTGACAAAGTAAAATTAGTTCTCTCCATGGTGCAGTAGGACTGCTCTTGGATAATTTAAGAGAAATTGGCCATGGTTCTTGCTGCTGGAGAGAAACTGGAGTGGTGTTTTCTCACCTAGGAAGCTGACCTGGCACCTCGCCACCCCTACCCCATCCTCTGCCACATTTGGCTGACGGGAAGCCTGATTTCAGCCACACCCCCCTCTGGACCCATAGAAACCTGTGGGAAGATTTTACTGACTCCAGCTGAAGCTTGGGGTGACTGAGTATATGAGCCACAGAGGGACTGGGGCTTGGATACTTGACCTGTGGCGGGGGGTACAGTGTGCCCACAGCAAGAAAGGGCTCCTTACAGAGAAGTGTTCCTGATGGGGGAGGACACATGGAGGATTGCGGAGATGGAGTTAGGGAATGACAGACCACTCCGTGAGGGCCCGCACTGCCCTCGCTTCACCCTGCCTCATCGCCCCCCCTGCACACTATAAGGCATCAAGTTAACGAAATAAACTCATCGCTCCTAAGCCTGCCTAGACTCTGTAATGCTTTGGGACACTCCATTCAACCCTTCATTCACATTTCAGCACATGAATTTGGTCTGGGAAGGTGAAAAAGACAGTGCTGAGGACCCCTATTCAGTCACTTCCGGAAGGCTGCCCACCCCCACCTCATAGTCTGCCAGACGCAGCGTCTCACAGGAGGAGAGTCCATTGATTGGTGAGTCTGTCTAGTCATGTGCAAAGATCAGACAGGGTTCACTGGCAATCTTTCCCCATGGAAAAGAGGAAGGAGCATTCCCCACAAGACAGAAAGGACCCTTCCCCCCACCAAAAACCTCCTCAACACAGCTTCCTGTGCCATTTCACTGCAGACAAGGGAGGGATGAAATGGGATAGCTAACTCTTTTTGCATCTTAAGACTTCTAATGTTAACTCCTGTCATTCAAGGGAAGATATTGATATGGTCACATGTGGGAGATTACAACCAACCACAAATCCTTTCAACATCTCACATCAAAAGGCAGCACATTTTCCTACTCCCCCAATCTGGATTGGCCTTATGACTGGCTTTGACTAACAGAATTCTGTAGAAATGACATTCTACAAACGTGAACCCAGGCCTCCAGAGGCATTACAGCTGCTATTCCTTTTCTCCTGGAACACGATGCTGTGTGAACAAGCCTAAAGTAGCCTCCTTGAAGATGAGCAATCATGTGGAGAGAGACCCTATAGGCATAAGGAAGGCAGCTCCTACTGTCTGGAGCAGAGATGATCCATGTGGCTTTAAAGGAAGTCTGGATATTCTTTGATACTTCTCACATATCATGGTAGAGTTGAATTGCCTACCCCCTCAAAAATGGGTTGGACTCAGTGACTCCTTTATCATGAATATAATGCAGTCAAAGTGGCCCTGTGACTTCTGAGATTGGGCTAGAAAAAAACAAGACAATGCCCATGAGGCTCTCCTTCTTCAGACACACACCATGGGTACGCTGAGCCAACATCTGAGACATCTGGCTACCTTGGAGCCACCATACTGAGAGAAGACACGTAAGCAGGGATGGGTGCTCATGGATTCCAGCAGTTTTGAGTCTGCTTGGCCTCAACCAGCAGACATGGGTGAATAAAGGAACCTTCAGAGGATGCCCACTTCAGATGCACTCCCAACTCTGAGACACTCTATGCTGATGCCCAGTAAAGCAGAGATAAGCTGTTCCCACCAAGCTCAGCCTGAATTGCAGATTTGTGAGCAGAATAAGTGTGGTTATTTTAAGCCATTCCATCCTGGGTTGATGTATAGCCAACAAGATCTAACAATTACGATACCACATCCTCTTAGTCTGGCCTGTCCTAACTTTGTGAGTTCTGGTTAGGAGTATGCTTAGGCCTCAACAGCATGGGTCAGTGAGGAAGAGAGTAGAACAAGAAGTAAGAGAGATGAAGGCTAGAGATGCTTAGCTTGGCGGCAGAGGGAGCTGAGGGGTCCAACACAGGAAGGTCAGGGGTGTTCAAGTTAAGGGGAGAGGTGAGGAAACAACCCAGCAAGTGTAAGTACACAACTTCAGGTAGACGAGCACAGACCAAAGGGTAGCCATCCCATTCTCCATCCCAGAGGGCCTTCCTTTCTATCTTATTACCCTGCTGGAAAGACAAAAGCAACACACATTTAAACTTTTAGAAGGATAAGTTAGGACTCAATTACTTGGACTACGTGTTCAGAGAACAGAAAAATTAAACACGAATATTACCTTCACACAACACTGTCCGTATTCGTTCACCTGTCACTAACTGATCTTGCACTAGATAGACAGAGCTGGATTGAAGATGAGCCACAGGTGCATTCTATGACCCAAAAATGATACTAACCTATTTGCTACAAATGAATGAAAGGGATTTGTGAAAATAAAGTTCTACTCTTTAGAAAGAGAAGGGAAGGGTGTTAGACTATACCATGGTTTGAATGTGGTAGTGAAATCTCTACCAGTCCCAAATTTCTTGTTCCTGCCCAGCAATGGTTTTGGAAAATCCATTGTATGCTCTTGTGTTCATGGACTCATCACTCAAGCACCAGCATCCTATTTTTGTACAGGTCACACTAAACCTGTAATCGTGAGAGAACCTTGTGTTCTGATCATCAGGATGGAAAACAATAATGGAACTGAAACCATAGATACTGAATATTTGTCAGGGACAGAAGGGTAAGGTATCTTGTGTCTATCTGAAATAATTTCATATTCTCACTGTGGAACGTTACCACAGATTTTCTACCAATTTGCCAGGAAGAATATGGAGAAAGACAGTAGTGTTGGAGAACTGTGTTCAAAATAATCTGTTGCTGTTGGTAACTAATACTTGGAATAAAATGAACTATAGGAGTCTATGCTCTATTATTTTCAGATGGTTGAAACTTTCAGAAAAGGGACTTGGTTTATTTTTGGTTTTTTATGGTTCAAATATTTCTCAGAAGGTCAGTAGGCCTTGGGAAGGTTTATATCCCATATTTAGATTACTTGAGCTATGTTTTAAATAAGAATGTTTGGGACTTATCAAAAAATTGAACTTACAAAAAAGAATTGTAAGATAAAAAGGACTTCAACAGCCAAGCCAACCGCATACACATCCCTGTTCAGGGGTATCATCACATATAATCTCTCTTCATGGCAACTATTGCTCACATTCCATAGAACTTTCCAGTGTCCCCTATACTTTGTTTGGGTTTTTTCTCTCAATCCCCACTCTCTGCTTACCCTTTGGACTTGACAAAGGAATTTGGCTAACTCAGTGTATACATTGGGATTTTTGCAGTTGCAAGTAATAGAGTGTTTAAACCAAACTGGCCTAAACCATAAAGGGAAAGCGTTGGCTCATGTAACTGGAACTTTCAGAAGTTCAGTCACATCATGTTGCTTACAGGGGCCTACATGACATCGCTAAGACCCCCTTTTTTATTTTGCCCCAGGACTCAACTTCTTCTATGTTGATTCCATTCTCCCCGTATGGCCCCCAAATGGCTGCCTGCCACCTGCTCTGGGAACAGTTTCCTTCCAGGTTCAAATCCGGTAGAAATCATCTGGTAGAAAGCCAGAAGATCCACATCCATTAGAGCAGTCTAGATCTCACTCTCCTTCCTGTACCAAGAGAATATGATGCACCAATTGGCTCGGGCCTCAATCTAGTTTCTGTCCCTTGCACTGGATCCCCATCAAGACCACAAAAACTAAAATGGAGAAGGAATGGATTCCAAAATGAAAATAGAGGCTGTTGACAGAAGGTTGGATACCAGGAAGGCAAACAACAAACACGCAGTACATCTCATTTTGACCATTAGCTCTACCTAGGCTCAGGTCGCACTCAACAGTCCAGCCATGCTGGGCTCTCCACATCCCAAATTCGCTGCATTTTCTTTCTTCTTCTGTCTTCCTGCATGCTGGGGTACGTGGAATGGAGTCAGGCCTATCACCCGCCTGTCATGAAAGAGTGTAAATGAACTTACTCTAGGACAGGGTTCCGTGTAATTAAGGTCTTGGACTCAGTCCAGTGAAACAACCTGGCAACACCAGGATTGCTACAGACCTATAGAAATGAGCATTATTGCTTCCAAAGTGTATTGATCATGTAAGCTGAAGCATATTTGATTTTATTTTTAAAGATTTTATATATTTATTTGTTAGAGTGAGAGAAAGAGAGCACAAACAGGGGGAGCAGCAGGCAGAAAGAGGAGCAGGTTGCCCCACGCAGCACTCGATCCGAGGACTCCGGAATCATGACCTGCGCCGAAGGCATATGCTTAACGACTGACCCCCCCAGGGGTCCCAGGCACATCTGATTTTAAACATCTCTGCTAATGTAGGAAGAAAAATGATAAAACGTCTGTAGGATATGTGTCATGCCCAGAACCCTCAACTTGGTGGCCAGGACACCCTGGGAGTGTTTTAATCTCTGTTGTCTTAAAAATATTTAAGACTTCTCCTCCAAACAATTTATCCCTTTAAAAGTATGAGGCACCTAATAGGGTCATTCTCCCTACAGAAAAGAAGTCTGACTTCAAATATATGAAGGACTAGGAGCTAAAGAATCAAGCAGAAGAAACAGACTATTTTGTAATTTTTTTTTTTGAGCCATATGAATAGAGCCGGGGGAAAAAACCCAGCATATCTCATTCAACACACATTTATGAAAAGCCTGCGAAGGGCCAGCACTGGGTCTATAACATTGAAATGACATAAGGAAGATCCCTGCCCTCAAGATTCTTACATGTTAACACACACATTAACAGACGCCTTAACAAATGCCCCCAAGGCCAATGATAACCACGATTGAGACCCACCATACCCCTCTGACTTCTCTCTCAACACTCCCACCTGGAAGGAAGGGGAGCAGGCTTGGGCTGCGCAACAGTCTAGGCCCTTCCTGCTGGCATCTTCCCGCTGGTGACTTTTCCTTCCCTATTTTTGTCCTTCCCGTTCAAACCCTCCGTGTCAAGACCGTCCTGGCACTTTTCTGCTGCTTCCCCTCTTGTTGTGAACGGGCTGTGAACTGGAGGAAGGCTCACTGAATAATTTAAAGATCTCTTCTCACTTCCAGAAGCAGTGCTCTACTTACCTAAGATAGCATCAGGCCACCCTCTCTCCGCCTGGGCCGGAGCGGGTGCGCGTGGGGCTGGCTTCAGCTACGCTAGCCGGTCAGTTGGCGGTCACCAAACCTATCCCCAAACTTTCATGAATTATGGACTTGCATCTAAACTGGGGGGTGATGCTGGGTGTGGAAACAGAGCTGGTTAGGTTAGCTGGTCAGCAGCAGGAAGGCAGACAAAAACGATCACCTACAGGGGCTCTGACCAGTCATGACTGTGTTAAAAAAACAAAAGTCATGTGAGTCAACTTGAAGACCTCATTAGCTTTATGAACGATTCCTGAATTGGGCAGCAGTCCACCCAGCCAGGAGGGAGGTGCAGAGGAGTGCTACAAAATGGAAGGAGGGTGAGGCAAGTCTGTTTCTTGGTTTGTCTCTCTCTCTCTCTTTTTGTCCTTTGTTCGTTTGTTTTGTTTTTTAAATTCAACAGATGAGTGAAATCATATGGTATTCGTCTTTCTCTGACTGACTTATTTCATTAGCATTATACTCCCTAGCTCTTTCCATGTTGTTGCAAATGGTAAGATGTCATTCTTTTTTATGGCTGAGTAATATTCCATTGACTATGTATACCTTATCTTCTTTAGCCATTCATCAGTCGATGGACACTTGAGCTGCTTCCATACCCTGGCTGTTAGAACTCAGTATGCAATATGCATAGAGGTGCATCTATCTTTTTGAATTATTGCTTTTGTATTTGGGGGGTGAACTAGTGTGATTATTAGATTGTTTAAAAATAAATATAGTTTAGCCGATACTGAATAGAAGCTAAGATTGAAGGAAGCATGGAAATAAATCCAAGACACGGGCTCCTCCTTATATCCACCCTGTGAAGTTCGCTTTTATTAATTTAATTAAGTTCCTGGATTAATTTAGATAAGCCCCTCTTGACTCATTCCTTACTCATGCGGGGAGCCCAGCATGAGCCTAAGCTGGGTTCACTCTAGGACTTGGGCAAGTCTAGGCATGCTGCACGGATAGGTCGGGGTAGGAAAGGGAGAAGTATTCAACAAGGATTTACTTAGACATGGGATAGAAGAAACTTCTGGAAAAGTTCTTTTTAGGGAAGAGACTTTTATTTATTTTTTTTTATATTATCTTTCTTAATTTGACTTTTAAAAGAAAGAGATTTTAAGACAAATAAGTTTGATACAGGACAGAGGTCCAAAATGAGAAGGGTAAAAAGACACAAGGAGTGAAGGGGGGGTGCTCTGAGAGGCTGACGGTTGAGGGAGCCCCCAGACTCGAGGTTCTGAGCCTCCTGAAATATTACAACACTAGGAAATACCAACACCGGTTATAAAAACAGGCACAATTTTACAAATTCACATGTACTATTTATGTTTGCATTTCACATGTTAATTTTTTAACACCAAAAACAAAAGCACATCGCAAATAGCTGCGCTGGTCTCAGGATAATTAAAGGATGTGTAAACATTCTCAATTCCCAATTCCGTACAGGCAAGGTGATCGAATACGGGAGCAAAAGGGCAAGGCTGTGTGGAGATCGGTGTCTGGGTTCAGTTCCGACGGCATCTCTGAGAGGGTCTGAACGACCTCGTTTGGAGTCATGCCCCTGACTAGCCTGCACAGGTGGCCACGTCCGTCCCTCGCAGGGACTCCGGCTCTGTCCATCTGTCCTCAGTGACCCAGCCTAAAGCTTGTGCCGAGGGGGGCTGCAGGAAAAAAGCAGGTGGAAACCACAGGAGCTCTTGAACCCTGAGCTCTGAGAGACGCTGAGCTCGCAAACCTCTGGCGCCGACAACTTCTTCAGCGACTTTGCTGACTTTGGCAGCCACGGGCGTCCTCAGACTGGATCGCCTCGGCCGGGCGTCTGCAGCTTTGGCACAGGTGTGGCCGGGCCATCACAGCGATGGGAGTGGCTCCGACGGACACCCGCCGTGGTGGCTGCCTCCTGCCGGCCCATGGACCGCAGAGCTGTCACTTTCAATATTGGTCATAAGTCAGATCACCAAGGAGTGTCAGTTCGGGGGTGTGGGGGGGGCGGAAGCCACGGGATACCCAGGACGTTCCTGTTCCATCAGTGAATCCTTCTGTGTCCTCTCCTGGGGAACCAGGCTTCCCTCAGAGGACACACATTCTGTTACCCCCAAGGCTGATTTTCAAGGGGCCGACCACATGGAGAGTCACTGCCTGTGACTGGGTGGGGACGTCTGTTTAATCCTGGGGCTTGACGTTTGGAAGCCCACTTGTCCACAGGAAGAAGGTTCATTCCTCAGCATAAGCTTGACTTAGGAATTTTTTGAATGTTATAACTTTGACTCCGCACGCTGGCTCTTTTGTCTTACTTTCAGATGGGCTCAGAACTTAGGAAAGAGGCGCACCTGGGTGGTTCAGTCGGATCAGCATTCGGACTCTTGGTTTCGGCTCGGGTCGTGGTCCCAGGGTCATGAGATCGAGCCCCGGGATGGGCTCCTCACTCAGTGTGGAGTCTGCTTGGGATTCTCTCTCCCTCTGCCCCTCCCTGCTGCTTGCTCGAGCTCTCTCTCTCTCTCTCTCTCTCTCTCTCAAATAAATAAATCTTGGGGAAAAAAAAAAGAACTTAGGAAAGAGAAATGCTATTACTTGAGACTCTCAAATACTCATAGGAACCACCATCATTGTCCGTACATTCTCAGGACCCGATATATTATTTGGCCCTAGCTGACACACAAAAAAGTGTATTTGAGATAATGAATGAATGAGGACATATGTACAGTACTCACCCCAGTGAAAAAGCAGAATATTTGGTTGGAATTTTAAGGGAGTGTCATGAGTGGAAAGAAGACAGACCCTGAGAAAAATTGTTGGTTGTTACAGCGACTCAATTTTTTCCCCTAAAGCTACACTACCCCAGGAAACATAGTTTGCTCACTTACTGATTTGTAGTTTCAAGAAACATCTTTTGAGCATTTAACATGCACCAGACACAGAGAAAGAAAATTTCCACCTTTAAGCAGTTCATATTCTAGTTGGGGGTACAGATCTGGGTGCAAGGAACTGGGTTCCAGAAGGACAAATGATTGACCAACAACGTATACCAGTTACTACAGTGGCATAGAGAAGGTGAAAATTCTACCTATCAAGAGAGTTAGGAAAGTTTTAAAGAACGGAGCACCAAAAAATATCAACTAAAGTTGTGGATTCGCAATATGGAAAAGAAAGAAACATTGAGAAAACCATCCGGAACTGCCAGTTCTTTGTGAGGACAGCAAAAGGCACAAACCCCAGTTTGAATGATCCAGTGCTTCACTCATTCATTCAGTATTAGCTGAGGGTCTACTGTGTATGAAGAACCACCCTGGCCCCTGGGAGATGCAAGGGTGACAGACAAAGGACCAAGACACTTGGAACCCCACATGAGAGAGGAAGCTGGACCTTCTTTTGCTCTTGTCTCAGGACTGGGCTCTTCCTCCCAGGCTCTGCCCTGGCCAGAAGATTCCTTCTTACAGGGATCCCTACAACAGGGATGTCAAGTAATTTGAACTTTGATCCATACTCCAACCTAGGATCCTGGAATCTTAATGAAGAGATTCAAATCTGGAGAAATCTCGTATCAAATTTCTGAGCAATGTTCTGTGTTATAGGCAGCAGAAAATAAAATTACCTTCAGACAAAGATTCCCTGGGCTCTGGAAACTTCAGTTGTCATGGAAATGGCCACATAAATTCTGATACCAGTTCTGATGTGGTTTTTTCCCACCACACCACCAAGCAATTGTCAGAGACCACTTGGGTGCCCTGCAATTTAGCTCAATTCTGACACCACCTGGAGAGAGAGCTTAGATTCCACAGGTGAAGGGCGCAGTCCTACAAAACTGTCCCCCCTTCCCTATCTGTTCGCCACTTCAGAAGCCAATCTCCAGTTCATCTTACCAATCTGCTTCTGGTGGGCCAGCTATAGATCCGAAGTTCCAATAACCCCCTCCTTGGGTTTGATTAACTTGCTAGAACAGCTCTCAAAACTATGAGAAATATTTCACTTATCAGATAAACAATTTATTGTATTATAAAAGGCTGTAACTCAGGAACACCCAAATGGAAGAGATGAATGGGGCAGCATATGGGATAAGGGTATAGAGCTTCCGTGTCCCACTGGAGAATGCCACTCTCCCCAAATGTCCAGGTGTTTGCCAACCTGGAAGTTCTCCAAACACTGTCCTTTTGGGTTTGTATGGAGGCTTCATTCTTAGGCATGACTGATTAGATCACTGGCTATTGGTGACCGATTCAACCCCTACTTCCTCTCCCGTCCATGGAAGTCAGGGGGATGGGACTGAAAGTTCCAACCCTCTAATCCTGAGGTTGGTTCTCTTGGCAATTTGCCCCCATTTGGTACCATCCAAAAGCCACCTCATTAACAAACAAAGGACAACTTTATTGCTCCCATTCACTTAGGACATTCCAAGGGTTTTCGGAGCTCTGTGACAGGAACAGTGGACGAAGACCAAATAGATATTCCCTACTATAAATCACAGCGTCACACCACTCAACCCACAGAGACTTTTATACCACATGGACCCCTTCTCCCAGGGTTAGTAGATTAATAAGATAAAGGTAGTCATCTAAGATGGGCCAGTCTGCCTCCAAAACTAAAACTGGGGCTAAGAGGTACTGGCAAATTCCAAATGGCTACCTGAATTGGAATAATATGAACTTGGATACCGTGCTGAATTGAATAACATGAACTGAATTGAATAACCATAATAACATTATAAACTTGGACATCATTTTTCCATCTTGCATATGGAGAAGCAGAGGCCAGTGTGTGAAGAGAGGAAACCCAGGCACAATGAGAAAGAGCTGGAAAGAGCCCAGCTGCCCATAGCTTAAGTCCCCATGAGACAACGTCACTTCTGATTCTTGGATCCTGTTGCCCTGTACTAAATCCTCCACATACCACATTTTTCTTAAGTTAGTTTAGTGGAACCTTCTTTGTCACGAAAAGAGCCTGAGGCTTAAAAAAGGAAGAGTACCGGGGACCATCTTCTGAAACGTATGGTTTGCAATTCACCTGCTGCAAGGTTCAGTTGACTTACATGGTCCTGTAAAGTCTACGCAGTTGTGTGGAGCTGCTAAATGTGAACTTGGACACATCAGCCTACAAATTATTGCTTGCTTTTGGGAAACGCAGGTGTTTAGGTAGATTGGCTGCTAAGCCCCCAGTATGTGGGTAAGGATAGCGAGCCTGGATGTTACCTCAAACAGGAGAAAAAACTGAAAACAAACCTGATTGAGTGTAGCAATGTTGCTGGGGGCTGGACTGATTGCTTCCCTGAAGGGGTGTTCTTCTAACCCGGCTTAGGTGACAAACACCAGAGTTCTGCTCAGCTGTGGGATGGGTGCAGGGGAAGGAAAGAGATGGGGCAAAGGCAGGCACCAAAAGGAACCTCTGGGTTTTGCTTGCAAGAGTGGGACTGAGATGATCCCCAGGTTGTTATTTTCCAAAAAGTCCGTGTTTATGAAGTTAGAGGCCACCTTCTAGAGACTGGGGGTTGCATATTTGTCTGAAAGGAATGGCAGTTTCCAGAACCTGTCATATTGGAATGAGATGATCCAGAGGCAGACAGAAGAGATTCAGAAGGAGAGAACCTCTGATTTTTGAGGGATTTGGGGACAATGGGGCCTATGGCTCAACCGAGGGGCTGTGTGTTTGAGATCTCTCCTCCCCAGTGGCAAGAGTGGGCCCTTGCACACTTGCACAGCAAGTGCTGTGCCCTCCACCGCAGCGGGGCAGATGAGAAACCATACCAGCTTCAGCGGGTGAGCTCTGAGAACAGTCCGATCTAGACTAGCTCTAGGTTCTCTGCTTCATCCTTTCCTTCTGTGATATTAAATCCTTCAGTCCAGTTTCATTGTTACAGCTTGGCCTTGGCCTAATTCGAGTAAGGGAAGGGTCTGTGCAGAGTAGGAAAGGGGAAACAGACTTCCCTTATCTTTTTTTTTAAAGATTTTTAAATTTATTTCTTTGACAGACAGAGATCGCAAGTAGGCAGAGAGGCAGGCAGAGAGAGAGAGAGGAGGAAGCAGGCTCCCCATCGAGCAGAGAACCCAATGCAGGGCTCGATCCCAGGACCCTGGGATCATGACCTGAGCCGAAGGCAGAGGCTTTAACCTACTGAGTCACCCAGGCACCCCCAGACTTACCTTATCTTGATGTCAGCCTCATGATAACAATACTGATCGAAGAGAGAAGGTTCTGGAACTGCAGAAAGGAGCCATCAAGAAAGTAAATGATGGACCGTGGCGGAGTGAAGTTCACCAGTCGGGAATAGTGCCACGTGGAGGCATAGCCCTGGCATGAGTGACTGGAAACCAGCATGAAAAAACCTCCGCCCCCCGTCCCCGTGTCCCACTCCCAGCTCATCCCAAGCATGATAGAGGAGAAGCAACAATGATGGCAGAGAACGGCCGGGGGCAGAACAAGAGCTTTTCCCCTTCTTGAGCACATGGGACACATCTTCCAGCCCCCTTGCAGTGGCCAGAGGAACATGAAGGGATGTAAACCACATTCAGGTCTAGACCATAAGCTCTCAGGACACCCTCCGCGTGCTCTCTCCTTGCTTGTTGCTCAGCTCAGTTTGGATGAGCTGCTCATCCAAGGGGGTTGTAGAGGACAGCACACCCCAAAGACGGAAGGAAGATGAATCCCCAAGTCCTCCCTTGGAGGAGAGCTGCCAGACCTATTTTCAATTGCAACGTGAGTAAAAAATAAACATTTATTGTGTTAAACCCCTGAGATTTTGAGGTTGTTTTGTTCCTGCAGCCAACATTAATTACTCTAACTAATAAAAACATAAAGAGATGCCCGAGTCCTGTTGTTACTCAGACCAGGGCCTTTGAGCCATCAGAGATTTGGGTCACAAAAACATCATCAGACATAGATCCTTCTGCCAAAAAGCTCGCAAACCACAAAGAGGGTGAGACGAAAAGTGACAGTAGAAGAATAAACAGAAACCTAACAAATCACTTTGTGATGGGGCACAAAGCCATGGAGAAGCATTTAGCGAAGATTCTTGTAGCACCATTCCCTTGTCAGAACTGCCAAGAGTTTCACAAGTGGTGAAGTCATGGGGTTCCTACCCATTTTTCTCTCTGATGAGCTCATAGGTCTTTGTTTATAACCTTTATTTCTTCATTGCCATGGTTTTATCTTTTATCATTTTATCATTTTCTCCATGGCTATTGGAAAACAAAACACATTAAAGAGACAGTATACAGAGGCAGTTCTTACTGAACCAAGAACAAACCTTCTCGGACGCAATGCTCCTTAAGTATGCATGACTACAAGCCAAAACAAGACAGAAACTTTTTTTTTTTTTTAAGTTGATCTGGAATTCCTGGAGGAAGAGCTGTTCCCGTGGAATGTATATTGACTTTATTCCTTTTAATCCCCTTTTTCCCACTTCTGTGGGACCGGAAGATGGCACCGAATCAGAGGTTGTGACGGCATCTCTTTCTTCTCACAGACTGCCGGATAAAACTTCATGCAAGGAGAAATCCAGCCAGGAGAAGTGCATTGGTGACTTTTTCCCTCATTTTTTTAAAATCAGAAGTAACACACGATACCTGCTAGACGTGGAGGAAACTTGAAAACATGAAGCTAAGTGAAAGAAGCCAGACACACAAAAACACACAGTGTATAATTCCATTTATATGAAATATCCAGATAGGCAAATCCATAGAGACAGAAAGAAGATTAAGGGGATGCCAGGGGTTGGGGTGAGGGAAGGAGGAGTGACGGCTGCTTCACGGGCATAGGGTTGCCTTTTGGGATGATGAAACTGTTCTGGAACCAGAGTACAGTGGCACTTATGCAATGCTGTGAATGCACAACATGACACTGATTTACCCTTGAAAATGGTTCCAATGGTGACTTTTATGATAGGTGAATTTTACCTCAATTAAAAAATGTTCTGGCTTTTTTAAAAGTAGCTTCATCTTATCTGTCGCCTTCCTTGCCCCACATACTCCGGCTCTGTCTCCTACTCATCCTTCCTGAAATGATGGTGTTCATAATGGTAGCATTAATAACAGTAGAAATTAAATGCAACTCACTGCAACCAGGCTGGCAAAAGCACAAAACCCAACTTTAGGGGAATCGACTGTCTGCCAGATCAATGGAGACTCTGGAAGGGGAAATCACGTGCTGTCCAGTCAAGTCCCAGGAGAGACTGTGCCTCCACTTGGAGCAGACGGAGAACTATGGGTTCCTGGACGGGAGACTCATAAACAAGGAGTAAAGAAGCATATCCGGGTCCTTTCTAATTCTCTCCCACATGTATGATGGTTCGATCATTTCTCCAATTGTCTTCCCTCCCGGAATTGGTTTTGGGGGCAAACCAGACTTAGAGAGGGAAGCAGAACAGAATCACTGAAGGACAGAAAAGGAGCGGGGGTTGGACTGTGATGGTCACGCTGATCTCTGGAGAGCCGCCCTGTTCCTGTCACAGATGCCGTGCCAAGCTGGGTAGAAAGCCAGGAGGCTTGGAAGAAAGTCGTAAAGACACCTGATGTCAACTGCTGCCCTCCCTTCCATCTCAGCCACACCTTCTCCACAGGGAGAGGGCTCGGAGCCTTCCCTTGAGATGCGAGTCAGAGGGCCTGTTGGCAGGAGGGTGTGTCCCTTCCTAACCAGGCTCACTCCCTCCTCCTTCACAGAGGGCCCAGTCCGTTCTGTTCCGGGGTCTCCAGGCATCTCAGGATGTGGTGACTTTGACTGTTGAATCCTACATCCAGCCCTGCTTTGAAGAACATAGGAAGGGAATGAAGCCAGGTCACGGCTGACCCCCAGGAAAGAGGCATATTAGAGCTGGAGCTGGCTCGGCTCCCTCGAGAGCCTTGATTACATTTGGGGGGAATTTTGCAAGCCAGGGCTTAAAACCGTTATTTAAAAAAAATAGATTACAGGGGTGCCTGCCTTCAGCTCAGGTCGTGATCCCAGGGTCCTGGGATCAAGCCGGGCATCGGGCTCTCTGCTCAGCAGGGAGCCTGCTTCCTCCTCTCTCTCTGCCTGACTCTCTGCCTACTTGTGATCTCTCTCTGTCAAATAAATAAATAAAATCTTTAAAAAAAATATATATATATATATATTACAAATATTCCCAGAACTGAAAGAGCTCTCAGTTTAATGGCTATAATATGTTTAAAGGTGATAAATGCTGGACCACCTGTAAATGACATCACAAATGTAATGACAGTCACCACTGGGAAAAGAGGTAGCAGATGCGAATGCAACTCCAATTGTCACATTATGGTTGAAATGCAACCATAGTTGGCTGTGGATATATGAACGCAGCAAAAATCAACAAATGCATTTTGTAAAAGTCACTCGGCTACATGGAATTTACAGTCAAGTGTGTTGTACATTGCATTATTGTTTGTAAATCGTATGCCATATCCCCTTTGCATCAGTGAAATTCTTTTTTTAAGAGTTTATTTACATAAGTATCAGTGAAATTCTTAAGAAACTCATACACTTACTTTTTTTTTTTTCTTTTGAGAGCCAGTTGATAAACATTACCAACACACCACTGCCTGGAGGTCTGTAATCCTCGGAGACCTGAATTGAGTGATTTGTAAAAGGAGGAAGTGCAAGAAAGGACAGAATGGAGAAGGGGAGGGGGATAGGCAGGGAAGAGAAGGGTCATCCTTAAAGTATCTTACCCCTTGCCTTTCAAATCTAAGGTAGGAAGAAAATGATAGATAGGAAAAATTCAGGGCTCTCTTTGCAAAGGTGAAATAAGTGGGATCCCATCTGGTGTGATTTGAGAGGGACTCCGATGCTGACGGCCCAGAGATATCTAGCCCCGTGGCTTGCCTGAGCCTGCTTCTTGAAATTCACAGGATGTGAGTGCCCTTCCTTTGGCTGAGCGCGGTCTCCACTAGCTTTCTCTTGCCTCTAACATCACTCATTATCACCTTGCCCACATTTGTGTATAAATAACTACATATGACTTGGGAAGCACTGAACTTCCCAGGGAAATGAGACATAATAATAAGTTCCGAGGTGCGGGGGGAGCCGGAAGCATCCCTGGCATTGGACTTGCCTTGGTAGCACAGGCCACAGGATGGGGAATCACAGACAGCCTTGGGTGTGGACACGGGGGGGAGCGGCAGGGTTTTGCAAAGGCAAATGGAGATGCTCTGTGGGCTGTGTCACCTGTGAGCCACTTGATGTGGGCACTGGTGCTGAGTTTGCACATTGGACCCCGCATGAAAAAATAGGAGGTTAGAGTGACCGTAATGGAAGCTATGGACTTGGGTTATAATAAGGTATCAGTGTAGGTTCACTGACTGCAGCACAAGTAAGGCTGTAGCGGGACATGCTGGTGGTGGGGAAGGCTGTGTGTTTGGGGGCAGGGCGGTATGGGAATTCTCTGTAGTTGCCACTCAGCTTTGCTGTGAACCTCCAACTGCTCTTAAAAAAATAAAATCTATTTAAAAAAAAAAATAAGGGAATGGTTCAGTCGGTTAATCATCTGCCTTTGGCTCAGGTCATGATCCCAAGATCCCAAATCAGGATCAAGTCCCATATCAGGCTCCCTGCTCAGCCTACAGTCTGCTTTTCCCTCTGCCTGCCGCTCCCACTGCCTGTGCTCTCTCTTTCTCTTTCTCTCTGACATATAAATAAATCTTTAAAAAAAATTTAAATGAAAAAATAAGGGAGATAGGATCCCAAGGGTTTACCTTGTTTATCGTTCTAGTCTGCCACCGCCCACCCAGAAGGATTCTTTCCCTGCCCCTCACCATTTCACAGTCCTAGAGTGTCCCTTTCCACGACGGTAATGTTTACTGTCCTTGGAAAGACGTAGTTAGAATCAATAAGCAGGTACAAATGTGTGCATTTATTCATCCAAGATCCAAACTGGTGGGAAAGATGAGACAAAACGCGTCCCCCGTGCCCCCAGCAATCACATAACGGAACGAATAAAAACTCTTCACCTTTTAGTCCTTACAGCTGTCTCCCCTTTTCCCTTCAGACCAGGTACCGTGACTGCCCTCATTTTTCAGATCTACTTCTCCCTCTCTTTTCAGATGTATATTTCACTCTGATTACTGTGAGCACCTTGGCTTTCAAAGTATACATTTGCATTCTTTTTTGAGATTCTATTTATTTATTTGACAGAGACACAGCAAGAGAGGGAACACATCAGGAGGAGTGGGAGAGGGAGAAGCAGGGGTTCCCCCTGAGCAGGGAGCACGATGCGGAGCTCAATCCCAGGACCCTAAGATCATGACCTGGACCACCGAGGGCCCCTTTTTGCATCTCTTTTCAGAAGTCTTTTTTTGACTTTACTTCTTATTACTCCTCCTCTTTTCAAAATGGATACTTGGTTTACAATCACACCTTTGAAACTGGTTTACTCGTAATCCAAAGGGCTCCTTCCCTTGTGTGTTCCTGGAAAGGCCCGAGGGCTCAGAGGATACTGAGTTGTACTTAGGTGCAGAACAGACCCTAAAATGTCAGAGTTGTCAGAGTTGCCTGGCCATTCTTCACTCCCTTTATGTCCTCCTGCATTTATGGAGAAGATGTGTTTCTAGAAGGGGTGAGGGATGAATCGTCGAGGCCACACAGGGCAAGGTTAGCTTCCCGAGGTAACTGCTGATGCCAGCGGCACTGATGCCAGGCGGAGTTGCTGCAGCGGGGGGCCCTTGCTCTCCCTGGGCTGGGCTTGACCCGTCCTGCTTGCCACGTGCCGTCCGCACGAGGATTAAACCTTCCTTTCCGGATCTGCTCTCAGCCGTCCATCCAGCTCTCAGTCAACGGCCCTTCCCTCAACCCCTCATTTGGGTCTTGTTAAACCAAAAATGCAACCACGTGGTCTAAGGAAAATATATTTTAAAGGACATCCCTGTGTCTTTTCTCACCCAGGCCATTGACCCTCAAGCATCGGCACCCAAGGATATTTGTGTTCCACGGTTAAAAATGGGCACCCAGGGCCCACGGTGCACGCCTCCAGATGGCCATGACTTTCTCACGATGGCTCCCTTCAGAAGTCACCTGCATGTTTCCACCTGAGCGGGAATCTTCTTCCTTCATGCCCTCAGCTCCCAGACAGACGGGGTGAATGTCTGTGTCTTCCCCGCGGTTAGCTCTGGAGTGGATGACCTCTTCTTGTTTCACCCACATTATAAAGGATGCAATCCAGTGTGAACAGATGACCGGGACACTTGATTTTTGACACATGTGAAGCTGCCTACGAAGTCACAGGCCAGCAGGGCGGACGACAACTTGTGTGAGCTATTCTGAGTTAATGCGCAGAACCCAAAAACAAGATGAAATTCTGATTACCAGTGTACCTTCTGCTGTTTGCACGGTCAGGTGTCTTTGGGAGGCTCCCCGGGAATGTGGGCCCTGTAATTGGCAAGTAGAAGAATTGTAGGACGCAGGCGATGGACTCCTTGATGGGCTGGATCCGCTCCTCTGGATGTGAAGAGAGGCAGGAGGGCATGAGACCAGGGAAGGGGTCAAGAGCTTTCGCGTCCTGTGGCTGTTTCCAAACACAGGCTCTTCTTCCCCTCGCCTGCTGGAAAAGCCGATGCAGGCCCATCAAGGAAGCCCACGTGGGAGCCCCAGACAGCAGGTGCAGCTCCCCCGAGGGGAGCTCACTCCAAGCAAGAGTGTTAGAGGCTGTGACCCACAGCGATCCTTGCTGAGGTGTGGCCTCTGGGCTGTGGGGAGACAGCAGAAGTGACACCCCCAGAAAGGAGACAAGGACGTTGGAGGCTACATCATGGTTTCATTAGTGCCCATAAAATGCCTCCTCTCTCCTGAGCCCTGCTCTCCTGGCAGAGCCTACAGATAGCTGAAAAATAAAAATGAAGTAGACAGTGGCATGTGGCTGCTTGCCTCTGTGGTTTTTATCTCTGCTCCCTCAGAGCCGCGATCAGCCCGGCACATGAAGACCGCCAACCATCAGTCCTGCCAGCGAGGGCACCTTCCGGCAGGAGAAGTTCACCCACAAAGGAGGGCAGGAAGGGATAATGGGCTCAGTCCCTATTTCCAAGGCTTCTTGTCTTTGACCTTGTTTTTCTAACCCAGCTCCTGATATGTGGTCTGAAAAAGGATTTTTGGGCTCCCAGGGGCATGAGTCAGTGGGGAGAAGCATGGTTTAGAAGCACAAATGTTGGAATTCCTGGTACATTTTAAGAATAGCAAGGAAGAATGGTAGTTTTCGAGTCAAAGAGATGTGTTGAGAGATTGTACCCCCACTACTTAAGAAACGCGGTCTTGGACGAATTATTTTACTGTGACAGTTTTGTCTCCTGGAAAGGGGAAGGATGATACCTATGTCACACACTTGTCCTAAACGTTGAGATGGCACGTACTTAAGGGAGAAGAGGAAAAGACCCACCATAAATGGCCACAGCTGCTTTCTAAGGAAGGGGACCCTGTTAGGGACAGCCTTTTTGTTCTTCTGGGCACCTTCATGGGTCTGCTGGCTTTTCTTCATAAAGAAATAAGAACTTGGGCTTTGGAAATAGTCCAGGAGTGATTCCCTGAGGAATGGGATGGGATCAGGGAAAGAAACTAGAATCTGGTGAGATGGTGTGGGGCTGGGGGAGGAAGCTCTAAGCTCACGACTTTAAGGCTTGAGAGAGCAGGGTTCAAGTCCAGCTCCTAACACTTAGTGACTGTGGAGCTTTGGGAAGTTATATGCCTTCCTTATTTCAGTTTTCCCATAGAGAAAATCAGGATCATCATCCTTCCCTCTTGGGGCTCTTGTGAGGAGTAGATGAGGTAATTATCATGAAGGGCCCAGTGCACACTCTCTGTTGTTGCTGTTGTCGTGAATGGCTTTGAGACTGTACAGTCTGGTCTCCCTTCTGAAGTCACCTCCGTGTTTCCACTTGAGCGGGAATCTTCTTCCTTCATGCCCCCAGCTCTCAGATGGCAGACGGTTTGGCGAAGACACATTCGCTACGCATTCCTGGCCCACCTCCTCCAGAGTCCAGTGTCACATGGGACACAGTTGGGGGAGTCCAGGGAACATCTGTGTTCTGGCAGGAACTCCCACAGCCGAAGCCCCACTTGGATCTCAGGCCCTTCCCCTCCACACTCTTCCCCGTGTGTGTGTGTGTGTGTGTGTGTGTGTATGTATATATCGTGTGTGTGCATATATATGATATCTATACATACATATATATCATATGTATGCACACTCGTATATGTACATATATACATACATATATGTATGTATATATATCATGTATATATGTATACATATATAATATACATATATGTGTATCTGTATGTATCAT
Source organism: Neogale vison (assembly GCF_020171115.1). Taxonomy (NCBI): domain Eukaryota; kingdom Metazoa; phylum Chordata; class Mammalia; order Carnivora; family Mustelidae; genus Neogale; species Neogale vison. The sequence goes on from NC_058100.1 coordinate 11,793,401, forward strand.
GTGTATATATACATGATATACATATCATGTGTATATATATTAAATATATTTATATATATTATATATTATTTAATATATATATATTTAATCCAGGGAAACAGAATTTGCCTTCTAGGATGGGAAGACAAATGTCAAAGACCCAGATTTATGTAAATAGAGTAAACCAAGGTACGCAAAAGCATTTTGTAAACAAGCTCAGGTAGGTTATGCAAAAGTAAGGCATTGGAATTATCATTACCAGAAGTAAAGTGTTTGATACATACAAGGCTGGGTATTCCTTGTTTTATATCCATTATCGTTTTCTTCAATACATCATCTACGCATGAAGGAATTGAAGAAAAAAGTCCTTTCTGGAGCTCCACGTACTTCTCGAGGGCAGCTGAAAACGAGCACCGTTTGTGCCTCTGCCGCGGTTGTCTGGCTGGTGCCCAAGTACAGTGGACCTCCTGCTGTGCCCTGTGTCTACCTCCTGCCCCCCCCCACCCCCAGCACCAGGTACCTCCCTCCCAGTGGCAGAGAGTACCTGCTGGGCCCATGACACAACAGTGAGAAAAAGAAAGAAAGAAAGAAAAGAAAGAAAGAAAGAAAGAAAGAAAGAAAGAAAGGAAGGAAGAAAGGAAGGAAGGAAGAAAAAACAGTGCATACAACTATATACAAACATCATTCCATTAAATGCTTAAACATATGGACACACATGCGTTGAAAAACAAGAAGTACATCAAAAGATGGGATTAGAGAAGATTTGCTTACAAGGTGTGGTTACTCTCTTTAGGACGGACAAAAACATGAGAAGAGAAATCAGGCTGTCTCAGGCTTATTAATTAGGATTTGGTGACAAATACGATTTCCTTACAGGTTCTCTTCCTCTGTTTAGATTTGAGTGCCTTGAGACTAAAGACCCTCTCTGCTCTTTCTCCCTGATGGTACGGGGCTCTTTGCATACAAAGGTGGTCGACCAGTAAGTCTAAGGGAGAGCAGCTCCTATCACCAGTCCAGTGATCACTTCTGAAAAGGCCCTGTGGTTGAATCTGTTAAAAAAAAAAAAAGACTAGCAGGTCACTTGGGGAAATTCCACACCATCGAAGGGGACAAAATTCCCAGAAAAGAATAGCAAAAAAAATTAGGGCAAGCACACGTGAGTTTCAATGCCAGCTTTGCCACTTAATAGTTAAGGACACTGCCTTGGCCAAGTTACCTGCTTCCGTGAGCCCTCGCTTGATCACCGATCCTCCTACTACTCCTCAAGGTGGTTATAAGAATTAAAGGAGGTACAGTGTCTGGCAAATTGCTGGTAGCTGGTAGTCCCCCTCCCCCTTTTGGAAGCATGGATCATTTTGCTAAGAAAAGGACATTGTGAATAATTAAAATTGTCACCCGCTCCCACGGTTCATTAAATATCTTCTTTGGAGGAACTCAAAGGATTTGAAATTAAGTTTTAAATGGTATCTGTGTGGACAGAATCCACCCACATCTGGAAAACAAGAGGTTGAGCCTTTGTTCTTGCTGCCAGCAATCAGATTGTTCAGTATTTTCTCTGAAAACCTCTTGCTATTTCATCAAATCTGATTGGGGAGGGACACCAGATTCCCCAGGGTCTAGGGTTAAGCGTTAGATATGAAAGTCACAGAGAGACCAGGAGAGATGAATAATATGTCTCAGCTCATTTATTTTCAAAAGCTTCTGGAGGCAGGAGAAGAGGCAGGTGGGAGGAACTTTGAAAGAGTAACCAGTTTTATGAGGCGAAAGGGTATTGTTTTCATAATTTAATACTGGAAAGCAGGATTATCTTTGAAGAAATAGATATGGGGGGCACCTGGGTGGCTCAGTGGGTTAAGCCTCTGCCTTCAGCTCAGGTCATGATCTCAGGGTCCTGGGATCGAGCCCCACATCGGGCTCTCTGCTCAGCAGGAACCTGCTTCCCCCTCTCTCTGTCTGCCTCTCTGACTACTTGTGATCTCTCTCTGTCAAATAAATAAAATCTTCAAAAAAAGAAAGAAAACAGATACAGAAACAGGAGTGACTGTACAAGGACAGTTACAGTACAAGGACTTAGAGTACAAGGACGTGACAATGACTGTCCCAGGGCCATTTGGATGTTATTTTTGTAACCTACCCCCATTTCTCCCTAACTTCCCTTGTGCTATGACTATTTGGTGAAGCAGGGATTTTCAAAACATTATTTTTCTTAGCTGCCTACTATATAGTTTTTTCATATTATCCAAACAATTCTACCTGCTTTCATTTTGACCTATGAAAATTGAACAGATGAATGGATAAGGAAGATGTGGTCCATATACACTATGGAGTATGATGCCTCCATCAGAAAGGACGAATACCCAACTTTTGTAGCAACATGGACGGGACTGGAAGAGATGATGCTGAGTGAAATAAGTCAAGCAGAGAGAGTCAATTATCATATGGTTTCACTTATTTGTGGAGCATAACAAATAGCATGGAGGACAAGGGGCGTTAGAGAGGAGTAGGGAATTTGGGTAAATTGGAAGGGGAGGTGAACCATGAGAGACTATGGACTCTGAAAAACAGTCTGAGGGGTTTGAAGTGGCGGGGGGGTGGGAGGTTGGGGTACCAGGTGGTGGGTATTATAGAGGGCACGGCTTGCATGGAGCACTGGGTGTGGTGAAAAAATAGTGAATAATTTTTTCTGAAAATAAATAAATTGAAAAAAAAGGTTAAAAAAAATAAAGTCCTTCTTTTGCAAAGAAATAGAGTCAGATCTTGCTTCTTCTGCAGTCTGACACTTTTTGGAGATTTGGATTTCCATTTCAACTGGTTGTCCAGAGACTTCAAATATGAACTGTAGAAAAATGGTTCTCAACTTTGGAAAACAGAGAAGACTCTCCAGAACGGATACCCATTGAGGTGAGTATTTCCTATCATAATTGCAACACTTCATTAAGTGAAACAATGTATTGAATCCAGAAAGCTCCAGCAGATAATGAAAAACAATGTTTAAGATAAAAGGCAACTTTCTCAAACTCTAATGTGTGCTGTGGATAGAAACGGCAGCTGGGGCTCCTTTTCCAACAGCTGCAGAGCCTCATGAATCTGTACTTCTTTGCTCCGGGAGATTATCAACGTACTCGTCATACTCCCCGAAATTCTGCTTCTGCCTTTCCCAGGTATTGAGAAACTAGCCTTGGGTAACCTAACAGCCTAGGAGCGTGGCCTCTGGGGTCCAGCTAACTGGTGTCTGGTTTCCAACTTGTCTCCTACAAGTTGCGTGACCTCCTGGAAGTTGCCCTCTCTGAGCCTCCGTTCCTTACCTGGAATTTGGCAGAAAGCGCTACTTTTTAAGACATCATCTCCCTCTGTCCTGGCAAATTGTAGGCGCTAAAGCCAACTTTGCAGGGGAAATGCGTGGCCAGTGAGGGGGGCATGTTGAAGACGCTGCCTCTCAGAGCGGGGAGGTCGGAAGTGACCGTCAGCGCACAGACACCTGCTACCTCCTATGCTTCGAGTGAGTAGTAAACAGCCAGGTGCCCTGGGGGTGTCGGTCACAGACAGCTTCACCGACCTCATTGTTCTTGTTCCTTCACTGAGCCTTACCCACTCTTCCCCCAGGGCCTGAACAAGCTCCTTCCTCTGACAGGAATGTTGTTCCTTCTCAGACCCTCACTCGGATTCCCATCTCCAGCTTTATGCATCTTGCTAAACTCCTACTTCCCCCACCCCAGATCTCAGCCTATACATCTCATTCCCAGGGATCGCTTCCTGGACCTAGACTAGGTTCAAATTCCCCTGTGGTAGGATCCCCTAAAAATCTGTGCTTCTCCCCATATAACATGCATCACAAATGAGAGTATTTGTTTACTATCTTTGTTCTCTGGTAGGCAGAGAACCTCTCCAAGGGCAGGGATCATGTCCAGAGTCTCCAGGACCCAAACCTGATTCATAGCGAGATGCTCAATAAACCATTGCTGACTTGCGTTATTAACTTTAGTGGTCACACACACACACACACACACACACACACAAACACATATTTGGGGCATGTTTGTGTTTGAGGACCCAGTGTGGGGAAGAGAGAAGACTGGGTGGAAGCCGAAGGTGGGGTCCAGTGGCAAGGTCTTCTTACAGCATATCTTTTTATATTGAAAGCTCCATGCATTGGGGGAGTCAGGTGGCAGAGTAGAGACAGAAGATTTCGGAGCTGAGCAGTAAGGCACTCTGTCTGTGACATTCCTTATGTAACCTTTGCTGAACAGAAGGCAGAACAGAAAAGTCAATGTCACAGAGCAACCTCTGCTTGTCTGGGTTGGTCCAAAAAGATGGAAACGAAAGTCTTTGAATCCTGGCCACTGTCCAGTCTAGCCAGGACCAAGTAAGTCACTTTCCGTGCTCAGTGTTTCCCATTCCTCCCAGGTGAAAATGAAGAGGCAGAAAGTGTGTTTATGGTAGTAATAACTTATTTTCTTACTGTCCTGAAAGAGTGAAAGTATATTGTTTATCTTTAGGTGGGAGAGAAGCAAACACAAGAACGAATGTCTTGATTTTATTTATTTTTAATTTTTTTAAAAAAATATTTATTTATTTATTTATTTAAGAGAGAGTGACTGAGCGAGAGAGAGCACACGTGAGCAGGGGAGAGGGAGAGGAAGCGAGAGAAGCAGACTCCCCTGCTGAGCACGGAGCCCGAAGCGGGGCTTGACCTGGGGCTTGAGCCTAGGACCCTGGAATCACGACCTGAGCCGAAAGCAGATATTTAACCAATTGAGCCACTCAGGCGCCCCAAATGTCCTGATTTTAAAAAGACATTTTCAACATGGGGGAGAGCATTAGGAAGCAGTGACATTTGGTTTGAAAAATTTGGATAATTAATCAGAATTCTTCAAAAAATTAGATACACACGAGAGAGAGAGAGTGCTTGATTTTTCTCTGTGTACTCTGAGTGTGTATGAAAAGGACAGAAAAATAACATGGATATTGAAAATGTTATTAATTGGCGAATTTAGGTGAAAGCTATATATGATAGTATTTCTTTTAGTATTCCCTGATTTTCTCTGAAATTTTTTAATTAAAAATATCATCATGGGAACGCCTGGGTGGCTGAGTCATTCAGTGTCTGCTTTCGGCTCGGGTCATGATCCCAGGTTCCTGGGATCGAGCCCTGCATCGAGCTCCCTGCTGAGCGGGAAGCCTGCTTCTCCCTCTCCCACTCCTGCTTGCATTTCCTCTCTCGCTGTGTCTCTCTCTGTCAAATTAAAAAAAAAAAAAACTTTAAAAAAATCATCATGATTAATCAAGGCAAAGCTTTTTATTTTTCAAATATTACGTTGAGTCCACCCAGGGAGCTCATATAAGGTTTATTTGCAGACCCTCCCCCCACATGCCTCTTGCCAGATTCTGTCTCTCTACCCACTTAGAATGCAGAAGAATATCTGCTGGAGTAACATGCCCAAGCGCTGCCCCTAGACGTCTAGCTAGTTTGACTAAGAGCCACTGCTCTAAAGGTAGTGGCATTGAAACCATCTGCCAAAGCAGGTTACGCACCATCATTCTCCCGGAGAGTTATACAGCCTTTGAAGTTCTAGATATAATCTTCCTCAGAGGCAGATGCTTGAGGCAGATCAGCTTCCCAGGGTCCTCTGATTGCACAAGTGTCTGAATGCTCAGGGGTAAGCATTTAGAGTCTCTGGAGTGAGGATTCAGCTCCCTTTCTTTTCCCTTGTGATTTGACGACTCAGTTCTTGAAGCTGGCTCCTACTTTGCATTTTTCTCTGCTTTGTTTGCTTTTCTGTCTCCTGAAAGAGCTATGCCCCAATCTGCACAGCAGAGTTGCTAGTGGCAGATTTCCCAGAAGCTCCCACCTCCGGATGATGTCAGACTTCATGTGACCCAACTGCCACGCGTCCAGAAACATTACGTCATTCCAGGATGGGAGTCCTTCTCATGCGGAGCTGATGGTCACTGGGCTGCTGTTGCTGCTGTGGCCACCATGAGCAGTAAGTCATAACCTCAAGTGGACTCAGCTGTGTCCAGGTCTGCCGTTGAGGCTAGAGCAGCAGTGGACTCACTGGGGTCATAGTGCCCCCACCAAGATACGGTGACTTCTGGGGCAGCCCGCACAACACATTAAACATCCATAAGACTTTCTACAATGGAAGATCAGAAATGAGAGGAAGGTGGCTTTTTCCTGGCCAGATGGGGGTGGCATGTGGTTGATGCTCTCCTGAGTCAGGCACTTTGGTCTCTCAAGTATGGGCAAATTATGTAGGCAAATGCTAGAGTGAATCATCACTGTTGAGTGTCTGAAGGAGATTGACTCTGAGTCCAAAACTCGCATACAGACAGGAGTGGGACAAGAGGCCTTTCAAGGGGCATTAAAAGACAAGGCCTACCTTATTTCGTTTTAATTATTTTTATTTTTAAAATTTTTTATTTCTATATTTTAGACGGGGTGGGGGGGAAGCATGGGGAAGAACAGAGGGAGAGGGAGATAATTTCCAGCAGACTCTGTAGTAAGTGTGGACCCCAAGGCAGGGCTTCATTCCCAGGACCCTGAGATCATGACCTGAGTGGAAACCAGGAGTTGGATGCCCGACTGAGCCACCCAGGGGCCCCTCATGCAGGTTTTTATGAAATAACATCAACAATTGTGTTTTTTGAACAATGTTTAATGGGGAAAATGGTTTCTATATTTAGACAAGACCTACGTTAAAGATATTTGTAATCCACAGACAGCTCAAAACAATTACCGACAACATCTGGGGGAAGAGGAAGAGGATAGTCAATGCCCACCTGTAGAGCTCGGCATAACTAAAACATAGAACTTGAGCTCTTACCAAGTGCCAGGTGCACAAGACCAGGTAAGGAGGCCACCCTCTGCTTTAGCGTGGTCTTAACCTTACGTCCCAGGGGGTTCCCATCCGGGTCCAGCCGCCCATTGCCCCCCGCCTACTAATGCCGAGTTTCGTGGGTCAGCCTCTCGCCCTCTGGAGCAATTCAAATACCTCTGCCTTTGGATCAGCTTGAGGGCTTCCTAGAGACAAGCTCGGGTCCAGGAAGGATGGCGTCTGTGACATGAATCTCCATAGCCTGGAGGCATCGGACCTCCATGTCCGATCTGAGGAGAGCAGGGAACTCTCAGCCCCAGTTCTCCTGGAGCTCCAGTCAAAAGGACTCCTTCTGCCATGATTTCCCCTGAGCAACAAGACTTTGGTTTCTTTGCCACCCAGACAGCTTCTTGTAACTTGGCTCGTGCTGTGCCTCAGCTCACATCTCTGCCTCTTATATGACCTGGAGATCTGAAAAAGCTCTTACCCCAAACCTCTACCTTTCCCTTTCCCCAACCTACCCCCATTTGTACTTTGACTTAGTTTTTAAAAACTAGATCAGGAGTCCAGGAGGGATTTGCTCCCCTACTTACTCCGAGGCTGTTTTCACAGGGCTGGTTTCCCCAGGGAGCTGAGCCCCAGGATAGTGCCTGCTGCCTCAGCTCTGGTCTCCTAGCAACCCTCAGCCTTCACAGTTTGGGACGGAGGTGTCAAAGGGAGCTGGGGTGGCAGAGGTGAGAATGTGAGGAAATTGCTTGCTCCCAGGCCCTGAAGGAAGGAGCTGCTGCCTCACAACCGTTGATACTACAGAAGGGATTGGCTTTCCCTGGCATACTTCAGGATCAGCCCTAAGGGTAACAAATCATTCGCCCAAGAGTGCAGGGCTGCATTTTGGTGCCAGAAGCAGACTTCTGTTTGAAAGATGCTTAATGACTCCTTACTTAGTCTGCCCTAAGGACTGATGGAAAAACAGTAGGGTCGAACATGATATCTTTTAGAACAAGGATAGTTAGACCTGTCATGCATCAAAGATGTACTTCAGTTGTTCTTTGAGAAGAATGCCATTTTAAAGCCAGATGGTATCTTAGGACCGTGTTGCTCAAATATCATATCTTTTGTGACCTGATAAAATGAAGCCCAAAGAAGTTAAAGGACTCATTTGGGGGCTCTCCCAATAAGGAGAAGTTGGAGTTGGATAGAACACTATCTCCCAAGTCCCTGTCCAGTGCTCCTTCCATTACCTCATGCTCCCTTCCAGAGATGGTGGGAACGTGCCCTGAGCCACACTAGTTCACAACACAGTCAAGGTCATGAGTTGCAAAACAGCTGGATGCTTTTAGGGGTAAGTTTTCTGTTATAGACAAAACAGAACTAATTGAACCCCATAACATGTGGTTCACTTGTACCTTGCCTCACTAATAGCCTGTTTCTGGTTGAACTAACCAGGACAGACAACAGTGAGGAAATATTTTTTTTAATTTTAAATAAACTAATCACCACTCACCCATAAATCTAGGTATTGAAAGATGAACTCCTGGCTTGATTTTTAATTTAGGGTCAGAGGGATGGTCTTACTACCCTACACCAAGTTTGAACTATCTCTGTACTGATCAAAATTCTTCACTGTGACAAAAATCTAACTCAAACTACCTTTAAACAACAAAAAAGTGGGAATTGATAGTCTTGTGTAGGTGGTAATAGTAACTAGGGTAACTCAAAGAACCTGAAAGGCTGTAGGAGCCAGGGCTGAAGGACTGAAATTGGAATTTGTTCCTCCCCCTGGCTTTTATCTCTGGGTCTGTGTTTCACTCTCTTACCTTCTTCCACAGCAAGTCTTCTCTGTTTGATTAGAAGGATGTCCAGGGCCATCCAACTTTGTATACTCCTGGCGCCACACCCCCTGAGCCATGACCGTTATTCCTTCAAGTGCAAACTCAGAAATATCAGGGAAGGACCCAAAGACACCCGGCTGGATTTCGTACCCTCTCCTGAGCCATCCCTGTATCTGGGAGGAACGGGAAGCTGTGATCAGCCAGACATGTGTTATTGACCCATGACTCTGCCAGCAGGTGAGGGCTAGGAAGGGTAGTTATAAGCTTCAGGAGCCATAGGAGAGCTTGCCCTTTTGTAGAACAGAAAGACAATAGCTAGCGCCAGCACCATCCACCACATCTTGCTTTCTCTAAGTGCTGGCATTGAGCGAGTTGGCCATTATGTGATGCTCCTCCTTCGTCCAGCCCACATGCATAGATACGGACCCTTAATAAGCTTGGATGATGACATTGGCAATCCAAGGAATTCTTGGCAAGTTAATCAGCCTTGTCAAAACTGATCTATCGCCGTGGACCCTGCGAGAATCGTCCAAGGACTCGTGGGCAGGAGATAGTGGGCTGCAATGAAGAATGCTGGATCTGGGATCCAGGGATCTGGGGTTTGTCACTGAGCAACTCTGTAACCTCAGGCGAGTCCCTTCATCTCTCTGTTTGCTTATAAAACTGGAGAAGCTGGCCCGAGAGATCATGAAGACTCATCTAGCCCTAATACGCTGCAGGTACATTTCAGGTGACCCAACAGGGCAGGTCACTGCCCCCTCTAGTGGTTAACTTAACGTGGGAACAGAGTTCCTACTTCAATGTCAAGGCGAAGAGAGGAACAATGTCCTCCACAGGTTTTGACAGGCAGATGCCCATGGAATGAGGCCAAAAGGTAAACTTCGGGGGGCAGAAGGACACTATCGCTTTGTCAGTTGAAGCTCTTGAGAAGTCCGAAAAGAGAGACCTCTCTCCTGCGGGAGATGTAGCCGCTTTGCTATTCATTCACCAAGACGCTGTGTATCCAACCAGTATGTGTTAGAAAAGGAAACTGATGGCAGAGAGAGGAGGGGGAGGAAAAAACACACACACACAAAACTGGGAGAAGGGTGTAAATAGCTCTGTAGACTGAGAATGAGAGGGAGAGAGGTTAGGCTCACAAACGCTCTCGATCAAAACTCGTTTATTCTAGAAATGTTTGCTGAACATCCACTGTGTCCTGGGCACAGACTCTGATTTATAGCACTGAAGAGAAGAGATTTCACAGTTCCAGCCCTCCTGTAGTTTATATTCTAATACATAGCACAAACATTATATAAATTCAAATAGAGTAAGTGTCAGAACGTAGAAACCTAGTGTGTTCTGCATTCATACCAGAGGACACAGCCCTTGACTTGGCATAAGATCTCCCTGAGGAAGTGATCTTTAAGCTCAGTTTGAGAGTACTAGCATTGTGATACTGTGATTTATAATAATATAAATTATTATAATTATTTATAATAAGAAATATATATATATATATATACATATATGTGTGTGTGTATATATATATATATATATATAGGTTTCTTCCTCCAGTTTCTGACACAAGACTCCCGAAACCCCTTGTAATATCCGAGGTGATAAGGGCGTCTTTTGTTTGAATAAATGACTCTGGCCGGGCTCCTGGGTGGCTCTTGGATGAGGCTTGTCACGGGAAAGACCAAGTCATGACTTGAAGGTTGGCATTTTCACCCCTACCCCTGTTGAGAAGGAAGAAAGGCTGCTAATAGAGTTAATGATCTATCGTGCCTATGTGAGGAAACCTCCATAAAATCCCAATAAGATGGAGCTCAGAGAGCTAGGTCTATTTTACCACAACCAAAATTTTTTAGATACTATTACTATTCTCCTATCTATAAAACAGTGGCCAAAATTCTCAACTTTCTCAGTGTGCATCTTCCCCAGAGTATGAGAATATTTAGAAAGAAGAGATAAATTAAAAAAGAAAAAAAGTCATGGCACATAACCCAAATTATAGAAGCCTTGTTCTTGGATGAGAAAAGGAAGGGACTCTTTTTCCATTAACCTGAGGAATTGATCTATTCCTATATACATCTATTCCTACCTCTTGTAACTTTAGAAGTCTATCTTATTCCCTATATCTAGGACAATAAGCTCAATCTAGGATATAGAGAACAAGGTTTTCAACATAATTAATCATAATATTCTGTGAAGAGTTTAATCCAGGCTTTCTCTTTATTAAAAAAAAAATATATATATATATTAGCAGGTGTCTGGGTAGCTCAGTTCATTCAGCGTCTGACTTTTAGTTTCAGCTCAAGTCATGATCCCATGGGTCTTAAGATCGAGAGCCTCTGTGGGCTCTGTGCTCAGTGGGGAGTCTGCTCGAAGATTCTGTCTCTTCCTCTCCCTCTGTCCCTCCCCCCCTTAGGTGTGTGTGCTCTCTCTCTCTAAAATAAATGAATACATCTTATGGGAAATTTTGAAAAAGATAAAAAAAAATATAGTAACCAATGAGTTGTCCCAACCCACAATTCTCAGAAACATTCAACACAGGGAATAAAAGCAAGTGTAATACACTAGTCCCACTTGAAAAGACCTAGGAGTGACTGTAATTTGCATCATGCTCTACAGCCTACAGAAAGGTGTGACCTACTGCACATTATTTTATTTGACCCTCATAACAACCCTACAAGGGAGTAAAACAAGTATCATTGTTCCTATTTTAAAGGTGAAAATGAAGTCTCTCAGAGGATAGATTACATATCCAGGGTTAAATAAAGAATAAGAGGAAGGGCAAAGTCTCAAACCCAGAAGGCAAAAATCCATTTTCTTCAACGTGTTATGAGGCCTCCCTTAGCACTTAAAGCAAACTGCTTAATACAAAAAGCAGGCCAAGTATTCTGTCTCTTTTAAATATATGCACTAATTTCATTCTCATTCAGATTTTCATGCTTTGCACTTTCATCATATTTTTTCTTCAAAATGGAAAAAAAAATACCTCAAAGCTTTATTTTGAAGAAAAGCCAAATATAAACATCTTAAAAAGAAAGATTTTGAGAGAGTTCTGTTTCCAGCTAGAAGGAGGACTAAAAATATCTGACAATCTTTCAGCTCTAAGCATTTCAAAATGCTGGGTAAAGTAGAACAAATCCTCTGTTAACTCAAGCCGAGGGGGCATGAAAACAAAAGGAAAATTGCACGAGCTAGGAATGAAAGGGAAACTGAAAACAAAGAAGTGAGCTTACTAGCTATGCTGGGACAGAGGCAGTATCAGTCAGCCTCGGTTAATCAAGGGGACCTCGAGGCCCACCTGGGAAATGATGATTGTGCCTTGGGCTGGACATAGAGATTGTCCTTCCTAAAACTAGAATTTATCTATGTATTTATGTATGTATGTGTGTGTGTATTTCTTTATTTATTTATAAAGATCTTAGACACAGGGCTCAATTCCAGGATTATGACCTGATTTGAAGGCAGATGCTTAAACAACTGAGCCACCCAGGCATCCCCACCTCCTTTTTAAAGATTTTACTTATCTATTTATTTATTTATTTGAAAGAGAGGAAACCTAAAGCTAAGGTTTTAAAATGTGGTGCCCACTTAGGGAAGAAGTATTTTTAAAACAATATACCTTGCAACATAGAGAGTTAGCAAGAGAACTTATCTGAGTAGATCTGCCTCTATGTGGAAGAAATCCTCCCTGAAAATGTAACACCACCCCCACGATCAAAGGTTGGGAACGATTATTATGGTGCCCTCCTATGCACCAGACATAGGGCCAGGACCTTTCCACAAGTCCTCTCATGTAAGCAGTTTGAACTTCACTCCTTGGGTACTGAGGGACATTCAGAAGCAAAGCGTGGTGGCAACACAATTCTTGACAGTGGAAGAATGACATAAATTTGTTTGTGTCTTCACCGTTCCTTTCCATGCATAAAGTGGTAATATCGGGGAAATTGACCTAATGCCGGAAATGTGAAACAGTGGGCGTAGAACCACCCAATGCTGAGGACTGTCTATATTAACTCCGAACTTCACATTTTCTGAAAGCCCTCCAGGGAAGCTAACTACCGTTTACTCCTTTGTTTCCTTGGATAAATGCAGTACAATTCCTGAAAAGTTTTCAGACCAGTTAGGAAATACTGCAATTGGTGGTGGCCTCATCTGGAACCCAACCCAGATAATACTATCATTTCTACACTCTAGCCCCTCCTTTGACAAATGGGATGGGATCTTAAAATACAGGATTCCCTGGAGTGGGGGATTCTAGGAAATAAAATCTTCTGTTTCTTCCTCTTTGTCATCATCATTACCATTATATCTTTGCTTTTTATATATACAGTATAATATAATCTATATAGTATAGTATAATCTCTATATAGTATAGCACATAGAGTATATTTATTATACACCGTGCCTTGCTTACCAATCCCTCCACGCTGCTCTAGTTCTACAATGGTCACATTATTCTGTCTCTATTAATTCAACTGACTAGCAGCATCGAAAGGCCAGGATATTTCCTCTTAACGAAGGGAAAGAAACTGAGGGTTCTTGGAGGGGAGGGGGGGATGGGGTAACTGGGGGATGGGCAGTAAGGAGGGCATGTGATGTGATGAGCGCTGCGTATTTTATGCAATTGGTGAATTACCGAACTCTACAACTGAAACTAATAATGTACTCTACGTTGGCTAATTGAATTTAAAGAAGAAGAAAAAGCAAAGGCCAGGACATTTCTAAACATCCTATAGCGTACCGGACAGGACAGTCTCCATAACGAAGAGTCATCAGGCCCAAAACGTCAAAAGTGTCCTGCCAGAAAACATTTTCTGGAATTATATTCTGCTGGGCACACAAAGGTTTGTGAGGTTATAGACTTCCTCGTTGCATGTGAGTGTGTGCATAGTCTCACTAACGGGCGGTGTGATGGCCCAAGGGACACTTTGCAGTTGGCAGCACTAATAAACTCTTCATCCTACAAGATATCGTCCAATTTTTTAATGGACTTCTAAAGGTTGAAGTAGTCAAAATTAAATTGGGGCTTAAAAAAATCCATCTAAAGACAACATTTCAGGGACATATATGTAGTATAAAGAGAGGTAATGAGTTCATTGCTATAGCCATGGTCCCCTTAATACTGATGTTCAGAATTCACCGTGACAATCTATTTTAAGTAAAAAGAGTCCTAATAAGTAAAACAAAACCAGATTTAGGGCATGATAAATGCACATCTTTGCCTTTGAATGTCTTATACTATTATTGAGTTCATTTATTAAAACATCTGTGAAGTGTTCTTTTCATATTCATTACTGACTTTTGTTAAATATTTTATCCGTTGATCCATGGGCCAGTAATACCAAAGAGTTTAAGTTGTAACATATAAAACATTCAAAGAATTTCACTTACTAAGATATTAACATGCATTAACCAGGACTCCATTCAGCACTGAAATATTTATTAATACATTAGTGAATTATTTATTCCTTTGTTTTATTCATTGCTTAACATCTCAGCACTTTTGAAATTTAATTTCTTTAGCAAAAAAATCTCAGCATGGATTTTGTCAGGTTTACCGAGCTTAGTGTCATACCTTACAAGAAATATTGTTCTCCAAAAGGTAAGGTTGTTTTAGGAAATATCATTTAGCAAGAATGGCTGCATATACAGAGTTAGGAACTCAGAGAGGACATAGGGTGTGAAGATGTAGTAATCATGGCAGGGGGAGAGAGGAACAGAATAGCTAAATGGAAACAGAATGATAGCAGATGCCCAAGGGTTCAGAGCATGTGGCTAAATTAGTAAAATGTAAGATGAAATTACAACTACTTGTTAAAAATACAATGTAGGTGACTCATTTCTGCACATAAAATCTATATTCGTTTCATAGCAACATTAATAACAGTAATTTTAAAAATTGACTGTTATGATACAGACCCTACAGTCTCCTTTCTGATCGAATGAAGGTCGGCAAATGTTTCCTTATCTTTATGGTGAAAGGGCATTCGATGTGTGAGACTTCTAGTTACGCAAAGCATAAACTCCATAAAAAACACTCTTTGCTTTTACTCCTTTTCTGTATAAATCATCACCTTTTAAGCATTTGATGGGAAGAGCAAAACCATTTGGGAGCTATATTTTAAAAATTACTGGCTGCAAAGGAAGCTGCTGGATAATCTAAAAGTCACGGTGTTGGTTTTTCAAATTCTGCAACAAGAAATGATTTATTATCCTGCTTACAAATGATTATCTGGCTGTTTGTCTTCTCAAACACCATGTTTGTTCAGAATCAGTGGTTTTCAAAATGGATTCAACATTTCAGTTTGCTTTGATGTTTGATTTTTTAAGAACTAGTGTTAGTTGTCTTGCTGCATTTTTGCCATTTACACTGTCGCTCGTAAGCCGCCATAAATTATCTGCTGGCTGTTTGTATTTTGAGGTTAGTGAATGCGTAGTTTACAGAATCCCTGATCATTGGTCCCCTACAATGTCATAATTAAGTTTCGCCTTGTAAGTAGCCGGCAAACATATCAAAACAATAGCTCTTTTCCCAATAAGATATAAGTAACCTAACTGGCGAGAAAGACAACCAAATATGTAGTTCCATGTTGCTGTTTTTTCTATTAAGAACACATGGCTCACACAGAAAGTTTTCAAATGTGTTTTAGTTTCATTAACCTGTGAAGTTCAGAAGCAACTCACCAGAAGAAGAAGGCCATGATTATTAAGAAATAAATCATCAGTGGGGACCCTGGGTGGTACACTTGGTTGAGTGTCAGGCTCTTGGTTTCAGTCAGGTCATGATCTCAGGCTCCTACCCAGCAAGGAATCTGATACAGTTTCTCTCTCCCTTTCCCTCTGCCCACCCCATGCATGCACTCTTTCTCTAAAATGAATAAATAAATCTTAAACAAAAAGAAAGAAGTCATCAGTAATAAACATCACTTGTGATTTTTTATACATTGGCCAGAAGACCAGAGTAAACTATAGATCAAGAAGCTACTGTCAATGGATGAATTCCTTTAAATGTCATGTGCTATCTGCATTTTTTTTAAAGAAAATGTGAAGAAAAAAAAAAAGAAAAAGTGTACATTGTTCCAAAAGTTTAAAAACAAACTAGTGCTTGGAGAAGAGTGTAATCAAATAATTCCAACAGGATCTCTTTTGTATTCATTCAGAATCCTCCCAACTGCTATTTCCACAATAGATGGAGCCTCCTAACAAAATCTCTCCTTGTCATCCAGGTGCCCCCAATAATGGTCCATCTTTTAAGCAATGACGTCTTGGATTCAGTAAAATATAGTTTGTGTCAGCTAGAAACTGCTAAGTGGGTTACACCCATGTTACAGGAGATGTTAGAGTCATCTGGCTGCTTACACCATTAAACAGAAGTGGTGTTAGAACTCACACTTAAGATGCTCTGACAATAGCAAGCCTGTGCTCTAGACAAATGACATCTTATGCATTCATATAAAGCTGACCCGGGAGCTAAGATATGTGTAGAATGGGACCAATTTTATATAAAAATAAATGTCATGTGATCATGAAATTCTATTTGAGACATTTTCAAAAGCTCTGTACTAAGAAAACACAAGTTAAAATCTATTTCACAAAATTACCTGGATCAGGTCCCCTGGGTGACTCAGTTGATTAAGTATCTGCCTTTGGCTCAGGCCATGATCCCAGGGTCCTGGGATCCAGCCCCACATCAGGACCCCTGCTCTATGGAGGGCCTGCTTCTCCCTTTGCCTGCTGGTCTCCCTGCTTGTACGTGCTCTCTCTCTCTGATAAATAGGTAAAATCTTTTAAAAAAATCTCTCATCTAACAAATGTAATGATCCAAAGGGGCAAGTGCACCCGAATGTTTATAGCAGCCATGTCTACAATAGCCAAACTATGGAAAGAACCTAGATGTCCACCAACAGATGAATGGATAAAGAAGATGTGGTATATGTATACAATGGAATACTATGCAGCCATCAAAAGAAATGAAATCTTGCCATTTGCAATGATGTGGATGGAACTAGAGGGCATCATGCTTAGCAAAATAAGTCTATCAGAGAAAGACAATTATCATATGATCTCCCTGATATGAGGAAGTTGAGAGGCAACGTAGGGGGTTTGGGGGGTAGGAAAGGAACAAATGAAACAAGATGGGATTGGGAGGGAGAAAAACTATAAGAGACTCTTAATCTCACAAAACCGAGGTTACTGGGGGGAGGGGGGAAGGGGAGGATGGTTGGGTTATGGACATTGGGGAAGGTATATGCTATGGGGAGTGCTGTGAAGTGTAAACCTGGCGATTCACAGACTTGTACCCCTGGGGCTAATAAAACATTGTATGTTAAAAAAAATTTTAAATTAAATTTAAAAATCTATCATCCATATCTATCTATCTATCTATCTATCTATCTATCTCTTATTTCTCTGGAGAACACCAGATTACCTTCTTATCTGAGAAGCAGGACCTGCTTCTCCCTTAGCCTGCTGCTCCCCCTGCTTGTGTACTCTCTCTCTCTCTCTCTCTGTCAAAAATATAAATAAAATCCTTAAATTACCTGGGTTATATGCTTGTAAATATTTAATAAGTGGTTTTGGTAAGGCTAGAAAGAGTAAATCCCAGTTTGCTGTAGGGTTTGCTGATTTCTCTGGTGTAGATATTCTAACTGTGACAGATTTTAAGACACAAAGCTGAAAGCAAATAGTTTACAAATTTCTTGAAATGTTACTAATCAGCTCTGGCCAGCTGGTAGGAGGCAGTCTGAGTCCCTCACACCTCTGTTAGTAAATGTTAACTAATGGTTAAAAAATTCATTTTCATCTCAATCATGATCATATTTTATGAAACCTTATTTGCAATATTGTTTCAAATCAACTTGGAAAGGAGGATTTTAAACTGTTAAAATTATCATAAAGCAACATATAACAGTAAGGATGGCCTGTTAAAGAAGGATGTGCAAGGAAATAATAAATCTGGTCAGGATATGAGTCTACAAGTATATTTTGAGATTCCACGGTGAACCCACACTTTTAAGTCATAGTCTATAAATAAACATATATAAGGATTTTCTAAGAGAGGAGGGTAAAAAAAAAAAGCTCAAGAGAAAATTTAGGGGATTATTCTAAATTTGGGAGTGTTGCAAACAATAGCAAAGACTGAAAAAGAGTGCCGAAAATTTTTAAAGCTTAAAAGAAATAATATGAGGAGAAAATACGTTTTAATTTCATAAAATATGAACCATTACATTTAGAGGAAATTATTTCACTTGCTAAAATTGGAAAAATAAAAATTCAAAGATACCCAACTGTGATTTGCAAGCTACAGCTGGAATGTGTTTACAAGACGATAGGCAAAAATGCCAGCACATGTAATAGAAGACTTAGCCAGAATAGTAGAAGTCAAATTCCACTACACAAGCTCTGAGAAACTATCCACAGACTTGTTGTTCTAGAATGTTCTTTGATTGTTTCTAGAATGTTCTAGATTGCTTGAAATTTGTAGGGTGTTGGTTGCTTTTGTAAAGCAAATTGATCCTGTTTGGAAAACAGTATTTATTTTAGCTGAACAATTAACACTGAACATATTTTTGTACCACTGTGCTTCCTTTTTTTCAGAACACATAGCCGTACCAAAAAGTATATGCACTTGGGGTCAAGTGTATGAAGGTGAGTCTCTTGGGTTCTGATTCCATGAAAAGGTCTTTCTAGACAGACTCCCATGCTCTATGTGGTGGGACATCTCAGCAAACATGTTGATGTTCTCAAAACACCTCTTCATTAAATGGAAGTTGATAGGAAGAGGAACCAAGAAAAGTATTAAAGGGATTCTTTTCCTCCTTCACTTTGCCTCGCCATGTCCTCGCCTCCATGTGGTAAAACTCAAAATGTCCTTTTGTCTTTTCTTCTTGTTGAAACCATACTCATCCTACAGATGAAGTTCAGATCCCACCGTCTTGATACAGGCTTCCCTGACAGGTCTGGGCGACAGCGATCTCTCCAGAGTTAACCAAGTTTGCCATTCTGGTATTTAATCCAAGGGACTTGCTTTATTTACACAGATTCACAGGTATGTCTTGTCTTTCTGCAGCCTTGAGGGCAGGCAGGATCTGCCTTTCCTGTCATTGACCTCCCAGCCACTGGAGTACTGGACCATTCCTTCTTTTTCCCTCTCTTCCTCAGACATTCATTAGTCAATTAACTGTTTGTCAAGTACTTTGCACTGGAGAAGGACACAAATCCTAGTACCTATCCCTGAGTCCTAACATGATTTTGCCCCCTTTATATCTCCAGCTTTATTTATCTTAATGCTTTTCTTTTAGACCTAGACAGGCTAAGGGAATTCAACCTCTACATCCCTCTGTCTTTTCCCCTCTGGCTTTTGAGCTATTTTTGTGTGTCTCAGAATACTTTGTCTTCCTTGTTTCCATTCTATCCACCATCCACTTTATATAATAACACCTACTCAATTTTTCTGACCTCAGCTTAGATGATGCTTCCTCCAGGAAGCCCTCTCTGATACTCAAAATAAGATGCCCTTTTATGTGCTCCTTTGTATGTTCAACATTGCACCTTCAAAATGGAGTTATAGTTCCCTATTTATTTTCTTTCATTGGAATTTATTATCTGTTAGTACAGACATGTGTTTCTGTGTGTACTGGGTAAGAGTTGCTTGTATGTTTAGCTACTGATGATACCTGGTAGGTATTTTTCTTTAATATATCAAATAAGTGAATGCATGAATGTCACAAAGGTAAACAGGTCATAATCCCTGTCCTTGAGGACATCACCATCTAGTGGGGGAGACAGAAATGCAAACAGTTAACCATAATACAAGTTACTATAGTTTTAGAACAAATACATAAATAAAAAGCTATTGGGGTTCAAAGTGACTGATTTTGCCTATCGAAGTCAGGTCTTTCACCAACAAGGTGATAGGTGAGCTGGATTTTAAGGGATTTCAAAGTGTACCAGGTAGAGAAGCAACATATAGCAGGTGCTCAGTAACTTAACTATTCTAGAATGTTCCAGCATACCTCTGTACAGGACTATAGTCCTGAAAGGCTCAAACCTTCCAGGTAACACCTTTGTGCAAGGAAGAGAAGAATAGAGTATGGTTGAGAACAAAAGATTCAACTAGTTAGGACAGTGGTAAGGACTGGATTTGTAAAAAGATTTGAAAGTGGAGTCAAATATCAATCAAATCAGTGGCTGCTGGCAGGACTATTCTCAGGGACCACATCTAAGGGAATAAAACTACATCAAGAAAAACGAGACACTGGGTTACCTAATGCCAGTCAGTGTGAGGAGGAGAAATGAAAAGCCCAGAAAGAGGGGAGTGCTTCACTGAGCCCAGAAGGGAAAGTTCCTCAACTATAGATTCTAATAGTCTGGGGAACTTTTACCAAAGAGGAACACAAAGCCAACTTTCAACCTAAACTCAGCCTCCATTGGGAATGGTCAAGCACGTCATGAGAAGCTAGCCAGCCTACAAAATCCTGTCCTCTCCCCACAGCCCTTTAGACTGCCGGCAAGATGTGAAAAGTGGTATTAATGAAGAAGATGAAAAAAAGAGACTTTTCTCACCTTTAAGCAAGCCAAGCAATATCGACTAACCCTTAATTTCTGCGGAAAATAAAATCTGCGGACGTTTAAGTTCACATAGGCCAACACTCTGTGCTCCCCCTTGACCATGGTGTCACCCTTCATGTTCTAGAAACAGCTGCTTGTGTTTCCTGTACACGCAAGTTATGGCTGCTCCCAAGCTTTTAGTGATATTTCCTTTGTTTGGGTTAATTTCCTCCCTTCTCCCTTCCACTGTCATCAGCCAGCTAAAACCTATTCTGCTCTCAAGACTCAATTCAGCTATTACTACAAAAAGCCTTTTCTGAATCCCAAAGTTGTGCTATTTCCTTTCCTCTGCACCTTTGTAGCATTTTTGAAAAGAGTTTATTTATTTATTTGAGAGAGAGAGAGAGATAGCAAGAGGGAGAGCACAAGCAGGGTAGGGGGCGGGGAGAGGGAGAAGCTGGCTCTCCACTGAGCAGGGAGCCCATGGGCTCAATCCCAGGACCCCAGGAATATGACCGACTGAGCCACTCCGGAGCGCCCCGCCCCCCGGTCTCCAGTAACCTCCCCCAGTACTGGGTCTTATTTATATTTATGTCCACAGGGTCCCTGATTATTCACAGCACCTAGTGAGCCTCCAAGAGAGCCCTTAAATGAACGAACAAATTAAAGAGGAAATGCAAGTGTCATTGGAAGATTTTCCAAATCACAGTGTCAGGAAGACAATTCGGGCAGCAACGTGTACGATGATTGAGGGAAGACATCAGAATCAGCAGCAAGAGGGATCCTCAAGCTCTAAAAATAGCTCAGGTAAGTGGTCATGAAGGTCTGGAATAAGGAGATGGAGATCAGGATGGAAAAGAGGGGCTCAATCCGCGGGACATTTTTGGAGGTTACATCAATAGCACTTGGTGACTGGCTGATGAATAAGGGGAGCTAAGGAATATTTTTATTTTATGGTATTTTTAGTTAATTAACTAATTTGAGAGAGACTGCATGAGTGCGGGGTGGGGGGCAGAGAGAGAGAGAGACAGGGACAGAGACTCTCCAGTAGACACGCTGCTGAGTGAGGACCCCAATATGGGGCTGGATCTCACGACCATGAGATCGTGACCTGAGCTGAAATCAAGAGTCAGATGCCTAACCAACTGGGTTACCAAGGCGTCCTGATTTTATTTTTTTAATTTTTTAAAAGATTTTATTTATTTGACAGAGAGAGAGGGAACATAAGCAGGGGAGTGGGAGAAGGAGAAGCAGGCTTCCTGCCGAGTGGGGACCCCAGTGCAGGGCTCTATCGCAGGACCCCGGGATCACGACCTGAGCCAAAGGCAGACGCTTAACCTACTGAACCAGTCAGGCGTCTCTGTTTTTTTTTTAAATTTTTAAAAGCACTTACATATTAAGTAATCTCTACCCCCACGTGCAAACTGAGCTCAAAGGAGTCACATGTTCTACCGACTGAGCCAGCCAGGCGCCCCAAGAATATTTTTAGCCTTTTTGTTATTAAATGATCCACCAGCAGAAGAATAAATACTATTAACAGAAAGAAAGGAGTCTGGAATAAGAGTGACTTTGAAGAAGGAACTAGAGGAGAGGAGAAAGCTGAGAAGAAGCTAATAAAATATCCAGATCCAAAGTGATCAAAGGGGGAAAGAAAAGGGAGGTTGCAGCTTTGTTGAAGGTAGGGTTTGGGAAACCTGGAAGGAAAGGATGAGTCGGGGTTGGGAAAGTCCGGTGAAGAAAGATGTCAGCCTTGGCTATGAAGGGTTCACAGATCCCAATGTGGTGGCTTTCTGAACTTGAAGTCCCAGGTTTACATAGAACTCCTTCCGACAATTTGCCCTTTTGTTGATCTGCCCTCGATTTTCCTTTATGAAAATCACTGGTTGAAACTTCTCACTCAGCTACTAAACAACCCTGGGGGTATTTCTTTATTTCATAGAACCTCTTCAGGATCTATTTCAGTTTTGCAAAATAAGAAAACAAGAAATATTGGGTCACTGGGGGTATATTTTTACATCCAAAGGAAACCAAAAGTATTTAAATAACGCAAAATGTCAGGTAGTTGGTCTAATCTCTTCTGAGCTACTCTAGAGAAAAAAAAATCAGAGAAATGAAAATATTTTTATTGAAACGACCTATGGAACAGACCAAGCTTCCTTCACAAACAGTTCCTCTTGGTTATTTAGGTCATGCTGTGTCAGGATTAGGTTCTGCTGCAGTAACAGAAAACCCAAAATAACAGTAGCTGAAACACATAAAGATTTATTTTCTCATGTAAAAGAAATCCAGATGTGGCTGTCCAGGCATGATATAGCAGGTTCACAAAACAAAGGAGACCCAAGCTTCTGTCCTCAGGCTCTGTCACTTCATTCGTCTAAAATGCCTGCTGGAGCTACAGCCATGATGTCACATTCTATGAAAGAAACAGAAAAGAGGAAGGAAAGATCAAAAGCGTTTTCCCTAGTTGTCTGTTTTTCTTTAAAGTAAACTTGCTGGAAATTCCTTCCAACAATTCCAACAGTCTGTGCTCCATCTCATGGGCCAGAACTCAGTCGTATGGATTCTCTCAGAATCCAGAGACTGGGGAGTCTGACGACCAGATTGGGGAGCCAGAAAGATTTGTTTTTAAATCCAGGCACTTAGTTGCCCCAATAATAGAGCGTTCTCTCAGTAAAGGTAAGAAAGGGAATGGATTATCTCTTCCACAAACACCCATTCTCATTGTTTTAAAGATGGTGACAAGTTGGGGCGCCTGGGTGGCTCAGTGGGTTAAGCCTCTGCCTTCGGCTCAGGTTGTGATCCCAGGGTGCTGGGATCGAGCCCCACATTGGGCTCTCTGCTCAGCGGGGAGCTTGCTTCCCTCTCTCTCTGCCTGCTGCTCTAACTACTTGTGATCTATCTGTCAAATAAATAAAATCTTTTAAAAAAAAAGCTGGTGACAAGTCGTAAATGCAGTAAGGTCAAGAAGACGGAAACTTATACTTGGAATGAAAACAAAACAAAACAAAACCGAGCTCTCAGAAAGATAACAGATTGGTGGTTGCCAGAGATGGGGGTGGGGGGAGATGTGTGGAGTTTGGGCAAAATGGGTGAAGAAGGTCAAAAGGTAAAACTTATACTCCTAAAATAAGTAAGTCGGGGGCTTGTAATATACAGCATGGTCACTATAGTTAATAATACTGTGTTGCTTATTTGAAAGTTGCTAAGGGTGTAGATCTCAAAAGGTCTCATTACAAGAAAATAATTGTGACTATGTATCGTGACAGATAGTAACTAGACTTGAGATGATCTTTGCGCAATATACATAAATATTGAGCCACAGTGTTGTACACCTGAAGCTACCCTTATGTGCCAGTTTTATCTAAAAAAAGTTATGAATGACACACACATAAAGATAAAGATTTATAAGCACCATCGTACCTATATTTTTTAAACTAAGTATGCTAATATCTTCTCTATGGCAGATTTGGGTCCAATGTAAATATTCGAAAATATGAAAAATATAAATTTATTTTATTACATTCAAGCAAGCAGTAAAACACTGAAAGTTTAGTGAAGTTAGTTCTTCTTTCCCTAATTGCTAAATGCCAGTAAAAAGAAACACTTCTTTCTCTCTCTAAAAAGTTTCTCCTTTAGCCAGAGTTAAAAAGAAAAAGATGCCGTAACTAGCCCGTATGGCTGTTAGGAAAATAAGCTATCTCTGAAGTCAGGTAACATATTTTCTGCCAAGGAAACAGACTTTGGTATTCCATAAACCGGATAATCAGTTGTGACTTTCTACCTAGTAAATGCAATCACCTCTTCTTGTCTTTTACTCCCTTTCAATTCTTTATTGAACTCAACACAATAGATTCACCTGGTCATGAAATTTTCTTCTGCTTCCCTTGGCCTTTGTGACATGGGCCTACTATGTATGTTTACTTCTTTGCTTTTTTCCAGTCTCCTTTACTAGAGCTCTTCCTCCATTGGCTACCTCTGGCCTCTCTAATCCCATATTTCTAACTTCTGTATAAAAAAAAATTTTTTAAACCTACTTCTTCTATAGGCACCTCAAATTTAACACAACCTATGCTGAATTCATCCAATACAGAATTCATCCAATTCCTGTTGGCCCAAATCCATTCCTCCTTTGGCATTCTCTCTTTTGGTTGCTGACATGACATTGCCATCTCCATACTTCTTTGCACAATGCACTTGAACATCAGTCACCTTGACTCTCATCTTCCCTCTCTACTGCCCATATCTAATCATATACTAAAAATCCACTGAGTTGGCCTCCAGAGTGGGAGTGACTTTCCACTGTCATTACATCTCATTTAGAATATTTTAATGATATCTTGAGGTGTCTGTGTGTTTAGTTATGCCACATACTGCTGCCTCATCCTGTTCTACTTTCTAAAAAAATCTTCAATTGGCTACACCTTGTATGCAGAATAAAATTCAGATAGTAGTATTGGGACTTTGAGGTTCTCTATAATCTGGAACAATGTATTTATTGGCTTTCATACCTCTTCCTCACCACTCCTTTTCCACTGGACAAGCTTACCCATCAAAATTGATTTCCCTTTTTTCTCCCACAGCCCTGTATGAGAACCAAAAGTCACCCACAACCCTCATCACACTCTGCTTTTTGTTAGAATCATCTGTAGTTTGTTTCCCGGTTAGGTAGTGAATCTCCGAAGGGCTCATCCTTATCACCTCGCTGTGTTTACCACATTCCCTTTTAATAATAAATTAGATTATCCTCTGCAGATGTTTGTTGAATAAAGCCTAGTTGTATACAGGCCTTGCTTTTGCTCACACTTCAATTCAGACCTCAATTCAAGGGTGACCTTCTGTAAAACTATGAGGTAAAGTTTCAGAATCCATCTGTCCTCTTTTTCCACTCGCCTTTCTCACACTTAGAGATGCTCAGTGCCTTTGTGGTCACGCCTGTCCACCCATGCCTCTTACTGGGGTGTCTACAGAGATCTCTCCTTTTAAGGCGCTCGAACTCTGAGACCCTTTCCTTCCCAGTTTCCTACCAAAACTACGCATCTCTGAGGCAGATTTCAGAGTCCTTCTCTTCATTTTACAGATGAAGAGACAAAGGCCCTGGAAGGTGACATGAATTGCCCAAGTTCATGTGACTTATTAGTGGGCTGAGACTGACCCACAATCTCCTAACTCTAAGACCATTGTTCTTTCTTTCTTTCACACTTCTCCTTCCATCCTGTATCTCAGTACCTTCAACTCCAGGGTGTCATTAAAGACGGGCAGGGACCTGCTGCCGACCATGTTCAGGAGGCATCTCCCTCTCTTTTAACCACAGTTACCAGTGTTCTAACTCACAATCATGGGTTCTGGAGAACTCATGTTAGTACCCTCCTGTGGTTATTTTGGTCACAGAATCTGGATTATTGCGGTGCTTTTCCTAGCTCCCGAACTCATACCTCAGAAAGACACAGTCTATTCTGGGATGTGTAAAGCCTGCACATTTTCTGCAATGTGCTTCCTTGTGACTGTGTGGTTAGTGATGTTCCCTGTCTAACACAATCCTCCCACACTCACAGAAACCATGGCAGCAGAACTCCAGAGGCCTCCCCCTGCAGCTTTACAACTTCCTGGGGGAAGAGTTCAGTTCATGAATGTGTTGTAATTTCTGTGAAGGGTATCTGAAGTCCTTCAAAACATTCATGAATGAGCCTTTTCAATACCACTTGGAAGGAAGTCAGGAACTTCGCCATTGAAACCCAGCAATAATGAAATTCAATGGCTACGACACAGGAGATATATGAATGCCTCAGGGAAGAACAAAGGCCAGCTGACGCAGCCAAAGGCAGTTACTTCCACAAAATGTATTTACCTGAATAGGAACTTGGATGGTTTTCAAGGAATGACACTGTATCCTTCCAAAAAGTATCACGTGTTCTTTATTCATCCTGCAAATCTAGGAATATAAATTTAAAATTTATTCTAGGTTGGTATTGGTGCCATATTTTGGGGCTTTAATCACCAGGACAGGATGATCTGAAGAAACATTCCATTTTTTTTTTTTCAGATGGAAAATGGAAGCATTGAAAGTTTGCCTTTTCTTCACACCTGTGTCCTAGAATTACAGGTCTCTGATGCTTAAGGAAACTTATAGCACATCTAACCCACCCATGTATTTTATAGGTGAGAGCTGATCCTTATTTAGCTGATAACATAGAGTAGCTAATTTTGTGACAACCATTCTACTCTAGAAAGAGGAATTAATGGAGTAGGATCCTGGGCACTAAGTTATATTTGTATTTTTAGGACTAACTGTGTACACAGGCCTAACAGACATGAATGTTCTGGGCTACATCTATATGCCTTCAATTAATTTCCATCCCATTTTCCGTCATATAAAGTGGATGACCACATTAGTTTTCTATTTGGGGTTTTGGGAAGTATGTGAGTGTCTATGGTGCTTTGTGCTAACATTAAAATCATTCCTTTTTGTTTTTTAGGAAAAAATTACATAAATGAACTTCAAGTCTTCTCAACAAAATTTAGGTTAATTTCTTTATTTAAAAAAAAAGTGAGAGTGGGGCGCCTGGGTGGCTCAGTGGTTTAAAGCCTCTGCCTTCAGCTCAGGTCATGATCTCAGGGTCCTGGGATTGAGCCCCGCATCCGGCTCTCTGCTCTGCAGGGAGCCTGCTTCCTCATCTCTCTCTGCTTGCCTCTCTGCCTACTTATGATCTCTCTCTGTCACATAGATAAATAAAATCTTTAAAAAAAAAAGTGAGATAAGCCACACTCTATCAGGATGGCACTGTGACTACCCCAAACAATGGTCAGAAAAATACTTAAAAAAATATAAAGTGCCATGTAATAAAAGTGGGCTACTCTATTTACTTTGTGTAGACATTCCATTCCACTTATTCCTTCAGTAAATATTTATTAAGCACTACCTGCCAGGTCCTATGCTAGACACTGTGGATACAAAGAGGAGTTAAATGAGATCCCAATCTCCAAGAGTTTACAACAAAGTCTGTTCCTGATTCGGCAACCCTCCACACCCACCCCAACAAGGCTAAAGAGACAACCACTATGTAAGGGTCCCCTGTCATGTTCTGTCCAACCGCTTTGTCCTTCTCCCCTTCCTAGCATTGTCACGATTTCAGTTAAATGGTTGAGTCATTAATTGCTCAATACCTATGTGCCACTAAAATTTTAGCCCCGTGGAACAAGTATTTCATCCCTTTTATTCTCTGCTTCATACCCAGCGCTTCGCGTGGTTGGCATAGAAAAGACCAGCAACAAGTATTTGCTGAATGGACGGATGAACGTTAGAATGAATGAAAAACCAAGTGGGTGTCCAAAACTCAAGTCTGCAATACAACGTAACTATATTAGGCCGTGCATAGTACTATGGGAATTTGCAGGAGGAGCATTTAAACGTTAATCTTCACGGGGCTGATTACCAAAAGAGAAAGCGAGCTCTTCAAACTCGGAGCCTTGGGTGGTGGACCGTCCCCCTCTGGCCTGCGCCGAGCTGCACGGCGATTCTTCTCTGGAATATCAGGATCGTGCCAACAGTAGGACATCAATAAGACTGGTTAAATGACTCAAAGGCTGGCGTGCACAACGTCCAATTAGGTCATCTCTGGCTTAAAGCCAGAACGAATAAAAGGGTTCGTTCCCGGGTGTAGGCGCAGAGCCCGGACGAAACCCGGCAGACAGGGTCCACGTCGACGTTGCTTCCCCGGCAGCCGCCGGTCACATGACTCGGACTCGCCAGCCCCCGGCGCCTGGGCCGTTCCGCGCATGCGCAGCGCTCCGAGGCGGCAGGCCCGAGCGCGCTGACAGCTTCCGGTTTGGCTTCCCCGCCCCTGCGCGGCTAAAGCAGTGCGGACTCGGCTGTGGAAGCCGTGGGGTCTCGGGGGGCAGGGCGTGGTGAGGTGCGGTGGGTGCCCGAGCGGGGTTCCCGGAGCCATGGCTTGCTCCATTGTCCAGTTCTGCTACTTCCAGGACCTCCAGGCCGCCCGGGACTTCCTCTTCCCTCATCTGCGGGAGGAGACCCCCAGCGGCGCCGTGCGGAGGGACCCCAGTAAGTGCCCCTCGCCTCCCCGTTCCCCCGCTCCCACGCGGGTTCGGGTCTCCTAGCCGCCCCGCTGCCTTCAGGGCGCCTGTTGCCCCAGCTCTTCCCTCTTCGCACCGCGATGATCCCCTGCCCCTCCTCGTCCTACAGCTCCGTCCGCCTTGGCGGCGTCGGTGTTGTCTTCCTGTCGCCCAGCTCTCTCCTGAATCTTCGCCCTCTGGCCAGAACTGCGCCCTGCGTCCTGTCGCTTCTGCCGATCCCACTGCCCTCGCCCTCCTCCCCAGCCTCCTCTCCGAGTGCCCTCTCCAGCTCCCCCTCCCTCCACCGTTCCCGGTTCGGCACGGCTTGCTCGGCGATCGCATCCTCCTCCCCGTGCCTTGCCAGCTGTCAGCGCTCTCCCCCGGTACTGCCTCAACCCCGCGCCCTCTCCTCCATCCCTGGGGCCTTCTGCCACCCTCCCTCCTGAAAGTGTTCATCGTCGCCCGGTCTCCGTTCTTCCAGCCCCTTCCCCCACCGTTCAGATGTAGAGAATAAATGTCTGATTGACGAGTGAGTGACTCCTGAGGTGGTGAGTAAGCGTCTCCCATAGAAGGAAAACCTGCCAGGAGGTGAGGGCTAATCGACAGTGGGAACGAAAATTACAGCAACACGGCCGGGAAAAGTTAATTTCCTGGACTGAGAAGAGAGGCCTTCCCCCTGTCGTTATCATCGAGCAGTGTTAAGTAAGCCCTGGTCCAGGTAGTATAAAGTCCCAAGTGGGTTTCTTAGATACTGCATAGCTTCTCAGAATTTCCCACGTTTCTCCCATTTGTGTTTATTGGTTTCTTCGTATTTCCCACCTGAAGCACGTTTGGTTTTGTAGTACCGCACTGTCGTTTTGGTCATTTTGTGCTATACTGGAATGGTGAGAAAAAGCCCAGTAAATAAACTCCTTCCCGTTTCTTAACTGTAGAAGATACCAAGTCGGAAGTATCTGTGCATATTTATTCTGTGCCGGTCAGTAGTGCTGCAGAGCAAATAAGGGGGGCGGTCTCTGCCCTCTAGGATCTGTGGTTTACTGGGACAAAAATTAACAGCCATCGGTGTGATTGATACACGTGTGTGTGTGTGTGTGTGTGTGTGTATCCATACATACACATATATGTATTGGCACTAGCGGACCCTCCCTGAAGTGGTCATACGGAAGCCCACCTTCGAAGTAATGGGTAGATGCGTAGGGGAGGGGTCATAGGATGTGCAGAGGAAGGGAGGCCTGAAATGAGGTGACATTTTGAGAACTAAGAAGAGCTGCCTGCCTGAAGAGGGGGGTGTGGGGAGATGAGGCTGTAAAGGTGGTAAGGGGTTTGCTCAGGAGAGACCTACCGAAGTAGTGGGACGCCTGTGAAAGACTTCCAGCAGAGAAAGGACATGGTCAGGTTTGTACTTGCATTCAGCCACGTTTTTGGATACCTGTTCTGTGCCTTGGTGGCAGTGTGGCAAGGTGGAAAGCAGGGAGGTTGGTGGGAGGTTGTGCCAATAATCCAAGAAGCCTTGTGAGCTTGAACTAAAATCACCTCCGCAGGACTTGAGAGGAAGAGATAGAGTGGGAAGCCATTCAGGAGGTAGAGTCTGCAGGACCTGGTGAAGATCCATCCGGTGGTGGGGGCGTAGCTGATGACGGAAATTGCTGAGAATGCCTTTGGCCTGGGCGAGGATGTTTAATGCGAGAGAATGAAGGAGGTAGGCTTTGGACCTTTTGCATGTGAAATGTTTCTGGTATGTCCAAGGGAGGGAGTGCAGTCAAACACAATCTAGAGGTCTAAAAGTTAGTAATTCCCCCCGGGGCCAGCGATGTTAATTTGAGGATTACCAGCCGGAAGGGTCGGTTCAGTCTCCAAGATGGTGTATTCAGTGAAGCGAACCGAGTACTGAAGATGAACACTTAGAGGACCTGCTGTTTATGAGTCATGTAGAGGTTAATGGGAAGAAGACGGAGAAAGGGAGGAAAACCAGGTGAGAGCAATGCCAGGGAGCGTGGGGAGGAGAGGATGTGATGAAGCGGCAGAGCGTCAGCAGTTACAGCTGAGCTGAGGTCAGCTAAGGTGAGAAAGAATGCATCAGTGCCCATTGCTTTGGGGAAGATGCAGGTGACTGGGACCTTAGGACAGTTTCTGTGGACTGGTGGAGGCACAAGGCATATTTACAGGCCACTGAGGAGCTAAAACAAAGAAGTTGACTTTTTCAAGGGGCCAGGTTGTGAAGGATGGTGGATCCAGGACGGTGGACAGGGGGTGTAGAGGAAACAACACCTCTTCTCGAGCCCACTGCCACTCCCCTGCTCTTCTTTCATCTGGGCAGCGGCACCCGTCTTGTCACAGAACTTCCTGCTTCCACCTTTGGCTTCTTGTAATTATTTTCCAAAAGCAGCCAGAGTGAGCTTTTAAAGACAATTTAGATCATGATATGCCCCTTTATAACTCTTTGGCTTTTAATTGCACTTAATATAAAATCTGAAGGTCTTACATTGTTTATAAGGCCCATGAGGCCCTGCCTCCTGCCGCTTCTTGCATCCCATTTTACTCTCCCCTTACCTCTTGTGCTTCAGACACGCTTTGTTGTGGTTAAACCAGTCAGGCTCAGTTGTGCTGGAGGCCTGTGCCCTTGCTCTTGCCTCTGCTTTGGAGGCTGTATGCAGATGTGCATTCTAGCCACGTCTTGTTAGTCAAGTCTCATCTCAGCTGTCAACACCTCATGGAGGTCTTTTCTGATCACTAAATCTAATGTAGTCATTCCTGCCACCACCAACCCCCGCCGATCATATTTGTTACTCTCAGTCATATTGTCTTGTTTTTGTCACTGTGTCTGTGTTGTCCAGTATGGTAGCCTCTAGCCACATGTAATTCTTGAGCCCTTGAAATGTGGCAAGTGCTACCAAAGAACTGAATTTTTAATTTTACTTAATTTAAGCTTAAATTAATTAAAATGTTCCAGTTGCAACTAGTGTCTACCATATTGTATAGCACAATTAGAGGTGCCAAAATTTAGGCACATACAGGTTGAATACTTGTCCAAGGTCACACAGTGAAGGCTAGTCTAAGGATATGAACTCAATCTAGGCAGTTGGGGGTGTATAGTCATACCCTTAAGCATCTGGATTAATTTGCTGTATGTGCTTACAGGCTTACAAGTGTGATTTAATTTATTATCCTTTCAAATCAAATTCTTAGGTTTGTGTATATTGTTATTATTGGGGCTTTCATCAATTCATATAGAAAATAAATGGAGAAAGAGCTTAACCAGTGAGCCCCTTTGCCAGATCAATATTTTACAGTTAAAACAGTGCTTTAATTTACTAATAAAGATTATCAAAATATCTTGTCCTACTCTTAATAATGTATTTGGAATTCTAGGGATGACTAGTGCTATAGATTCCCATAATCACTGCGTGTCTTGTTTTATTAAAAAACAAACAAAGAAAAAAAATAGAATTTGTAAAGGGCTTTTCATTAAGAGAAACTGAACTACTCATGTAGGACCTGCCTTAACCTATTGATGGTGTTTGACCTTGCTTTGCTTCACTTTTATTAGTGTTATAAATGGTTATTGGGAAAGGAGTCATGAGATCTTTTTATCTTCCTAGGCTTATATAGTTTTAATTTCTTATTCCAGCTCATTTATAGGGGATATGTAAAACCAGAACAACAATAATGATAATCTTGAAGGCTTATTAGTTGTTTCGATTATTTCGATGTGGACAGCTGGCATAGACCGAATGATAACTGGCACCTGGGCACCCAGAACTCAGTACTACTCTCTTCCATGTTTGAATTGTCGGAGAATAACAGTATGACTTTGTTACTTTGTATCTTCAATTGAGAAATGAGACTATCTTCTGTGGCTTTAAAGATTTTTTTTTTTTAATTTGTCAGAGAGAGAGAGATAGAGAGAGAGCGAGCGCACACAAGCAGG
This sequence comes from Neogale vison, assembly GCF_020171115.1. Classification (NCBI taxonomy): domain Eukaryota; kingdom Metazoa; phylum Chordata; class Mammalia; order Carnivora; family Mustelidae; genus Neogale; species Neogale vison. The sequence goes on from NC_058100.1 coordinate 11,825,569, forward strand.
GGGAACAGCAGGCCGAGGGAGAAGCAGGTTCCTTGCTGAGCAAGGAGCCCAAGGCAGGACTTGATCCCAGGACACTGGGATCATGACCTGAACTGAAGGCAGATGCTTAACTTACCGAGCGACCCAGGTGTCCCTCTTCTGTGGCTTTAAAAGAGGTCTAGAACCTTACTATTTCTGAATGTTTACACTAATGATAACAATTAATACTTGTTTCTACTCAGATGCTATTTCAGACAAAATGTTTGGTTTCATACTTTGAAATTTCAGAGATGGGTAATCGTAGGGGTCCTCACGTAAACTACAGTGGCATAATTTCCAGTGAGACTGGATTTTTAGACCAGAACTTTGTGATATTTAAAATCAAGTTGGGCAGAGAAAGAAATACATATACAGAGAGGGAGAATCAGAATATTTGGAGGTAATGGGTATTACAATATTGTGGATCTCCTAATTTACTTGATAAGAAAATAATTTCCTAGTGACATACTAAAAAAGTAAGGCAGCTTTCCTTCTCACCTCTTACCAGAAAGAGAAGATAAAGCATGCAGGGAGTTATGTTGGAGTCATCAATTAAAGTCATGTTTTTATACAGTCACTGAGCAGATTGTGCTTTTTTTTCACCTAAAATCATGGGATTACTTTACAGGATGGGATATTACAAAGGACATAAAATACCCATTTTTTATGCTTTGTGAAAAACTTTCTCTTGTTTGCGATCCTACTGGGGGGAACGTTTATAGGAGTTTCAGAAAATTTGTGGAGTTAATGGATTTTGTTAGCAATTTAAGATTGGAAGAGGCTCTCGCTGATAAAATTTGTCAATGAGGAAACTGAGACATAACGTAGTCTTTAATTCCTTCATAGAGCTAGTGTTTATTGAGTACTTCCCATGTCCTAAGAACAAAGTGGTCTTAAAGGGTGAATAAAATAGGTTCCTCTCCTCAGGGAGCTTCCTGTCAATAAAGGAAATAAGCATGTAAAAGGAGTGTTACAGGTGTTGTCCTGTAATTTGGCACACGAGAGTTGGAGGATGAAGGAATGTGATTCATGCTGTACAGGGGAGTCAGGGAAGTTGTTGGAGAGCAAGCATCAGCTTTACCAAGTCTTCTCCCATCAGATGGAGAGAAAATGGTCAAGTAAGGGATGTGAAACAGGATGGGGTTCAGAAAGCTGCAAGTAGTAAATTGTGGGAGAGTAGAGTATGGTGAGGGACGAAGCTGCAGAGATTGTCGGGAACTTAAATTTTATACAGTACAGGGTCATCAGATGGAAGTTAATACTTTGGAGTTACATGGAAATTTGCCCAAGGGTTAATTGGAAACAGGTAGTTTAAAATAAATTAATTTCCATGTACTCTTATGAAAGTACCTAGTTTTCTACCTGCCCTTTTCCCACTTCACTAAAGGCTCATCTTTCACATATTCTGAATATTATTATAGTAAGTTGCTTCAGGGTGTTTAAAAAAAAAATTCCCCTTTAATCAAGGCACCGTGAACTCCCCCATCCATCTCTCTGAGACATTTCCTAATAATTTTTGCTTTTATGTCCATCATCAAAATTTGTGATATGTGTGTGTTGTTTTTCTGAGTTATCAACTTTTAATAATAATTGCAATAAGTCAAGAAGAAAAATTCTAATATGTGGAGTCTTACCACAAGAACACTTTTCTCAGTTCATGTTTCTGCAGAGAAGTTTTTGGATTAATAATAAAAATAATATTACATTGGAATAGCACTTTGGAGGAAATGGAATGGAAATAAGAATTTAAGGAGAAAAAAATTACTTTTAGAGAACATTTTTTAACAGACGTTGCTGTGTGTCATAATTTTCCTATAGTATATAGAATCCACTGAATACATTTAGAAGGATGGTATACATTTATATTAAAATACCATGTTTATTGTATTTAAGAAATTACATCTTTTGTACAAGGGATACATACCATTGAAAACCTCTTGGGATATAGATAAATAAAAAGTTCGAAGGCAGTCTTCTATAGGGCTCAGTCGTTCCCAATCTTTTTTTTTTCTTTTTCCATTATAGCACACATAAAAATATACTTGGTATCTGAATAGTGAAAGCAGTTTTGAAAAAGAAGAAAAAAGCTGGAGGGCTTATACTTCTTGATTTCAAAACGTTACAAAAACTGCAATAATGAAAATCAGCAATTCAAGGTAATCAAACTGGTACTGGCATAAAGACAAATAGACCAGTAGGCTAGAGTCTGGAAATAAACCCTTGCATATATGGTCAGATGATCTTTGGCAAGGGTACCAAGATCACTCAGTAGGGAAAAGGACAGTTTCTTCAAGAAATGGTATTTGGAAGACTGCATATCCAAACACAAAAGAATGAAATTGGACCTTTGTCTTACACCAAATACAAAAATTAACTGGAAATGGATTACAGACATAAACACCTCAAACTGTAAATATTTAGAAGAAAACATAGGGGAAGGCTGCTTGACATTGGAACTTCATAATGACTTCTGGTTGGATATAACACAGAAGGCACAGGGAACGAAAGCAAAAACAGGCAAATGGGACTATATCAAACTTTAAAACATTTAAAACATGACTCAAAGGATGGGATCAAGAGTAAAAAGGCAACCTATGGAATGGGGGAAAATATTTGCAAATCATGTATCTGATAAGGGATTAGTGTCCTCAGTATATAAAGAACTGTAGCTCAGCAGTAAACTGATTAAAAACTGGGCAAAGGACTTGAATAGACATTTTTCCAAAGATTTCATATAAGTGGTCAATAAGCATGAATAGATGCTCAGTATCAGTAATCATAAGAGAGATGCCAATCGGAATCATAATGAGCGATCACATCCATTAGGATGGCTATCATTAAAAAAAGAAAAAGAAAAAAACAACTGTTGGCAAGGATGTGGAGAAATTGGAGCTGTACACTGTTGGTGGAATTGTAAAATGATCCCCTGCTATGGAAAACATTATGGAATTTCCTCAAAAAAAGATGGAATTACTGTATAATCCAGCAATCTCATTTCTGGGTATATATCCAAAAGAGTTGAAAGCAGTGTCTCAGAGATCTTTGCACACCTATGTTCATAGCCGCATTACTCACAAAACCCAAGGAGTAGAAGTCATCCAAATGTTTATGTTGAGTGAATGGATAAACACACACTCATACACACACACACAGAGTGGAATATTACTCAACCTTACAGAGGAAGGGAATCCTACAATATGCTACAATGGGAATGAAACTCGAGGACACTGCTGTGATAAATATTAGTCACAAAAAGACACATGCTGTATGATTCCACTAAAGAAAGTAAATTCATAGAAATGGGAACTAGAATGGAGTTACTAGGACTTAGGAGGAAGAACTAAAGGGGACTTATTTGATGGGTATAGAGTTTCAGATTTGCAAGATTAAAAAGTTCTAGAAATCTGTTTCACAACAGTGTGAATATACTTTGCACTACTGAGCTGTACACTCAAAAATGGTTAAGATGGTAAATTTTAGGTTATGTTTTTAACATAATAAAAATTATGTCAGTTAAGGGCACCCAGGTGGTTCAGTGGGTTAAGCCTCTGCCTTTGGCTCAGATCATGATCTCAGGGTCCTGGGATCGAGCCCTGCATCGGGTTCTCTGCTCAGCAGGGAGCCTGCTTCTCCCCCTCTCTCTGCCTGCTTGTGTCTGTCAAATAAATAAAATATTAAAAAAATCTGTATATTTAAAAAAAATTATGTCAGTTAATACGGCAATGGAGAGATTGGTCATACAAAATAGATAAAGCTACTCATGGTGGGCAGTGACCTGCTTTCCAGTAGCCCCAGGCCCTACCTGGCTGTCTTAAAAGATGAGAGGATTAATATCTTGGTTCAACCTGTAACCTGTTTGCAGTTTACTAGGAACCTCTGCTATCCGCAGAGGGTAGCCATTGATGGTTTAAAAAAAAATTATTTTTTATTTGGCAGAGGGTAACCACTGATGTTTATTTTTTATTTTTTAAAAAGATTTTATTTATTTATTTGACAGAGAGACGGCGAGAGAGGGAATACAAGATCGAGACTGGGAGAAGGAGAAGCAGGCTTCTTGCTGAGTAGGGAGCCCAGTGTGGGGCTTGATTCCAGGACCCCGGGATTATGACCTGAGCTGAAGGCAGACACTTAACGACTGAGCCACCCAGGTGCCCCGCCATGGATGGTTTTAAACGAAAGATGGATTTGGTGGCTGTGAAAAGAATAGGTTGGGTAGTTCAAAGCTGGAGGTAGGTGACTGTTTGGGAGATGTTTCTAGAAGTCAGATGCGGACCTTCAGAAGTAAAGAGAACTCAGGCAGTAACAATGGTGATGGAGCTTGAAACTTGCTAGAGTTAGCAGTGGCAATCTATAAAAACGGAATTTGAGCTGAGAAATAGGATAACCAGTTAATATTTTGGAGACATTTTTATGTCAGCAAAGAAAGAATGGCTGGGAGTGGTGGGAGAATGTGGAAGCAGAATGACCAGTGGGGGGGCCATTGCAGTATTCCAGAAGGGGGTAATCTTAGGTTGGTATTCCTTAGGCGTTATTTGATTTTACTTAAAGTGACAATCCTGGAATTATAAGACAGCAAGTAATTTTTGATGACTGCTATGATAATACCACTTGGAGCTATAGAGACCCTAAATGAACCTTCCTCATGCAAAGGAATCATTGAATCCTTTGATTCAATGAATCCTTGAATCCTAAAGTGTGTGCCATGCCCATATTTCTCCTTTGAAAAGAAGACCAGAAACAGTCTTTCGAACACAGGTCATGTTTCTTTGTACCGTGTGAACCTACGTCTCACATATAAACTGCCCAGAAGAGAAGGTCAAGAGAGACTTAGTTACTCATTATCGCATGGCTTTTTTTAAAAATCAGACATGAAACCACCCATGTTAAACAGCGTCATGCTGTTTAGTCTGTAGCCACTAGTCATATGTGGTAATTTAAATTTCTGTTTCATAGAAAATAAAAGTAAAAATTCAGTTCCTTAGTCATACTAGCTACTTTTCAAGTGCTCATTGACTACATATGCCTAGTGGGTACCTTCCTGGATAGCACAGATACAGAACACGTCCATCATCAAAGAAAGTTCTGTTGTGCTGCTATGGTGAGATCCTCTGAGACTTTCTGCTTAGTCAACACACAGACCTGTTGCTTGGGCATTTATTTTTTAATTTTTATTATCTTACTCTTAAAAAATAAGCACTGGGGGGGGGGCATCTGGGTGGCTCAGTGGGTTAAACCGCTGCCTTCGGCTCAGGTCATGATCTCAGGGTCCTGGGATCAAGTCCTGCATCCGGCTCTCTGCTCAGCAGGGAGCCTGCTTCCCTCTCTCTCTCTCTGCCTGCCTCTCTGCCTACTTGTGATCTCTCTCTGTCAAATAAATAAATAAAATCTTTAAAAAAATATGTATTCTGGTACTGTGTGTGTGTGTGTGTGTGTGTACTTAATTATATAACTTCAACATCTTTCCCAGTTTGTATATACAACTTTGTAGCATTCTTTCTAAAGGCTGTGCAGTGTTCCAATGAAGACTCTACCAGGCTATATTTTACTATTTCCCTATCAACGAACACTTAGATCGTATCCAAAATTTTTGCTATAAGAAAATGCTCCAACAAGCATCCTTCCGCATGTCTTTATGTAGGATATTGGTTTGTTTGTTTTTTAAAGATATTTAATTTTTTGAGAGAGAGAGAGAACAAGCAGACTCCCCACTGAGCAGGAAGCCTGATGTGGGACTCGATCCTGGGACTCCAAGATCACAGCCTGAGGTGAAGGCAGATGCTTAACCAACTGAGCCACCCAGGTGCCCAGGATATTGGTATTTCTATATGTACATTTTCAGGATTGGAATTGCCGAATAATGGAAATTCACATTTTAAATGCTGGTTTCAGTTGCCAGATTACTCTAAAAATTCGTTAGGTTCATTCCTATCCATGTTAAACAGAAATGCCCATTTATGTATGTTGTCATTCTGTGTTATCAGTTCCCTTGACTTTTGCTTTACTGATAAGTGAATAATGGTTCTCATGTGATAGATTATTGTCAGGCTTTATCTGTATTTTTTTTAAAAAACAGCAGGTAATAGCAAAGTTAAGCTGGTATTTGAAGAATTTAAATATGAAGAAAGTTTTCTCGCAGAGACTAGTTGAATATTAGAATGGGTTAAATAATAGTGTTGAGTTGGCTTCTTTAGAATATGCAGAAAGTACCAAAATAGCTAGCATTGTTTACATACCTTCACCCATATATCATAATGGTGTACACTTACCCTGTTAGCAATGCTCATCTCTTTCTGCTGCTTTGGATACACATGTGTAACATGGCATTGTAGGAAACAATTATAAAGGATGCAGTTTTTTTCTAATATAATATATTATTGCCTTTAGTCCTTTAAAAGAAACAAAATAGAACATGGAATCAGACAATTAAATGTCATTGTTTATATGGATTGTTTTGTTTTGTTGCTTTTGTTAAGGTGGGTCTAAAGATTTCTTAGGTTTTTGGCCAAAGGGAGCATGTTTATTTTTATAAACTTTTTAGAGCTTTTTAGAACTTTTCAGTTCTGTCATTTTGTGAATTGTCTATTAGGGCATACTTTGTTATGTGATACGAGAGGTCACTTATTTGACAACAGTGATCGTTAGAATTCCAGAACTGAAAGGGCCCTTGGGACGCCTGAGTGGCTCAGTTGGTTAAGCGGCTGCCTTCGGCTCAGGTCATGATCCCAGCTGGGTCTGGAATCCTGTCCCATCTGCCTGCATCAGGCTCCTTGCTTGGCAGGGAGCATGCTTCTCTCTCTTCCTCTGCCTGCCACTCTGCCTGCTTGTGTTCTCTCTCTCTCTCTGACAAATAAATAAATAAAATTTTTTAAAAAATAGAACTAAAAGGGCCTTTAAGATCTAGTATGATTTAGTGATGGTGGCTTGAAAGAAGCTCTGTTTCCTAAAATGGGATGGCCTCATTTTAGATAGTTATATATTTTTATGTGCTGCAAAGAAAATGCTAATATGAAATTTATATTTTCCCACTTCCTTAGAAGTAGATTAATAATTCTGAGGCATAAGAAACTAAGAAGCAGCTTCTCTATTCTTTAGTTATTTTTTACTTTGGGTTAGTAAGTGATGGGTTCTTTGCCTGGCCAAGGAGAGCCAGGTAAGATTTGTTGAAGTTTTTTAATTATTTACAAGTCGTAAGTTCTAGAGGTTCTTTCTCCTTACAGAAACAAGTACATTTTCTGTTGTTGTTGTCTCAGAAGAATGGAAATGGATGTGCTTCTGTGCTAATAAGATATTTTATTAGACCATGGAGATTAAATTAAGTCATCCTTTTCCTAACACTTAATAATTCCAGTTTCTCATTTAGTTTTTGATCTTGACATAGTCATATTGGAAAAAGCAAATATTGCCAAATTAATTGCCCACTTCAGGATTCAATTTCCTTTCTAGCTTCAGGTTCTTCTTCTATGAGAAACACACTCAGTTTATGGGGACAGGCTGTTCAGAAGCAGATCGAAATAAGATATTTTGGGAATTAAAAAGAACTATGGAAAACAGAAGTTGAATTTCTTATTTGAGCTTTTGTTGGTGGAATAATTCATTCACTGGAAATACCCCTAAAAAAGACAACTGTAATTTTTGATGATTGCATTAAAATGTGTTTTCTCTATGTTTCAATGATTATATCATTTAACAAGTGAGAGACTGAATAGTTTTTTTTATACTAGTGTAATCTGATCTCTTCAGGGGAAAAAATTCTTTCCAGAAGGAGGTGTAGTTACATTTTACACGTTGAAGTTCAAGTCAGTGAGTGGTTTTACACATTCAGGCAAAACGTTGAACTTAATCAGGATAAGAACAACAGTTGGTGCTTATGTTATCAATTCCTCTAGATAGTTCACGATAGTCATCTTCAGTGACAGGTATAAAGTTCAGGGTTGAAAAGTCAAATGACTAATCAGTGAGGAAGTAGTTGCTTTTTTTACTATTTATTCATCTTGCCTGTTTTTATTTCTTTTCAAGTCATATACGTTGGTTAGAGATCAGCTTATGAATTTTTTTTAATGTAAAGAACAAGTATAATTCAAGATGTGGTAAAAAACTTGAATGAACGCTCATCAAATGAGGTGGACTGAGGAAATATTTTAAGCTGGCAAACTTCTGCAAAGACTCAAATCTTCAACGTAGTCCTTGAGTTTCTGTGAATTTAAAAGGAAATTGGCAGGGCACCTGGGTGGCTCAGTGGGTTAAAGCCTCTGCCTTTGGCTCAGGTCGTGATCTCAGGGTCCTGGGATCAAGCCCCGCATTGGGCTCTCTACTCAGCAGGGAGCCTGCTTCCCCCACCCTTCTCTCTGCCTGTCTCTCTGCCTGCTTATGATCTCTGTCTATCAAATAAATAAAATCTTTAAAAAAATAAATAAATAAAAGGAAATTGGCTAAGGGTATGAAAATTGATTTTAAAGGAAGTTCACCGTTCAATAAAGGTTCGCACACACCCACCCCCACACCGCCAAAGTAAAAGATTCAAAACTAAGCAGAAATGTCTCATGTACTTGGAAGTGCCATTTTTTTAGTTTAGGTTGTACAGGAAATGGGATGGGAACCCCCAGTTAAAACATGAGCCTTTAAGGGATGCCTGGGTGACTCAGTGGGTTAAACATCTGTCTTCGACTTTGGCTCAAGTCATGATCTCAGAGTCCTGGGATCGAGCCCTGCATTGGGCTCCCTTTGAGCAGGGGGTCTGCTGCTCCCTTTTCCTCTGCTCTTCTCCTCACTCCTGCATGCGCTCTTGCTCTCTCTCAAATAAATAAATAAAATCTTTTTTTTTTTTTTAAATGAGCTTTGAAATACTTAGCTTCTAGCCGGATGCTGTTCTGATGGAATATTGTTGTGAAGTAACTGCTTTAGGAACCATATCCGGCGCATGAATCATAGCATGAAAGTAGCCGGACTAGGAAAGCAGTCTCAGAATCTATTTTTAGACTTCTCCAATGACAATATTTCCCATTTTTTAGAAGTTTCTTTATAGGTAAGTTTATTTTATTTTTTTTTAATTTTAATTCCAGTATTAATAACATACGGTATTATATTAGCTTCAGGTGTACCATATAGCAACTAATTCAGCCATTCCTTACATCACCCAGTGCTGATCACAAATACGCTCCTTGATCCCCATCTCCTATTTTACCCATCCCCCTACCCACCTCCCCGCTGGTAATCATGAGTTTGTTCTCTATACTTAAGAGTCTGTTTCTTAGTTTGTCTCTTTTTTTCCCCCCCTTTGCTTATTTTGTTTCTTAAATTCCACATACAGCTGAAATCCTGGTGTTTGTCTTTCCCTGACTTACTTCCTTTAACCTTATACCCTTTGGATTCATCCATGTTGTTGTAAATGGTAAGATTTCATTCTTTTTTTTATGGCTGATCTTCCACTCTTTATGTACACCAGCTGTTCTTCATCCATTCATCCTTGGTAATCCATGGATCCATGAATGTCCATTCATATGGTAATTATGTTTTTAAATTGAGGAACAATAAAACAGTGGCTGCACCCTTCTGTATTTCCACCAGTTGTGCGCCAAGAGTTCCTTTTCTCCACATTCTCACCAATCCTTTTGTTGTGTTTTTGATTTTAGCTATTTGGACAGGTGTGAGGTGATATCTCATTGCGTTTTGATTTGCATTTCCCTCATTAGTGATGTTGAGCATCTTTTTATGTGTCTGTTGGCCATCTGTATATCTTCTTTGGAGAAATGTGTGTTCATGTCTTCTGTCCATTTTTAATTGGATTCTTTTTTTGTTGAGTTGTATAAATTCTTTATATATTTTGGATACTAACCCTTTATTAGATATGTTATTTGCAAACATCCTCTCCTTTTCAATAGGTTGTCTTTTAGTTTTGTTGACTGTTTCCTTTGCTGTGCAGAAGCTTTTTACTTTGATGTAGTCCCAGCAGTTTATTTTTGCTTTTGTTTTCCTTGCCTCAGGAGACACAATCTAGAAAAATATTGCTTCGGCCGATGTCAGAGAAATTATTGCCTGTGTTCTCTTGTACAGTTTTTATGGTTTCAGGTCTTACATTTAGCTCTTTTATCTCATTTTGAGTTTATTTTTGCATGTGGTGGGAGAAGGTGGTCCAGTTTCATCCTTTTCATGTAGGTGTCCCCTTTTCCCAGCACCATTTGTTGAAGACATGGTCTCCCATTGCATATTCTTCCTCCTTTATTGAAGATTAATTGACCATATAATCATGGATTTATTTCTGGGTACTCCATTCTGTTCTCTTGATCTATGCACATATTTTTGTGCCAGTATCATACTCTTTTGATTACTGCAGCTTTGTGGTATATCTTGAAATCTGGAATTGTGGTACCTCAAGTTATTGGGGTTTTTTTGTTTTTGTTTTTTGTTTTTTTTTTCCCTCCCCTCAAGAGGAGGGGAGCTATTCTGGGTCTTTTGTGGTTCCATACAAATGTTAGGATTGTTCTGGTTCTGTGAAAAGTGCTCTTGCTATCTTGATAGGGATTGAGTGTGTTCATCGCAGTGTCTAGTATGGACATTTTAACAATATTTGTTCTAATTCAAGAACGTATTATCTCTTTCCATTTGTGTTGTCTTTAATTTCTTTCATCAGTGTTTTATAGTTTTTAGAGTACATGTCTTATACCTCCTTGGTTAAGTTTATCCCTGGGTATATTAATTTTGTTGCAATTATGGATAGGATTGTCTTCTTAATTGTTGTTTTGGCTGCTTCATTATTAGTGTATAGAGATGCCATAGGTTTCTGTATGTTGTTTTTGTGTCCTGTGACTTTATTGAATTTATCAGTTGTCGTTTTTTAGTGGAATCTTTAGGTTTTCTATTACTGGTACCATGTCAATTGCAAATAGAGTTTTACTTCTTCCTTACCAATTCAGATGCCTTTTATTTCTTTATTCTGTCTAATTGCTGTAGCTAGGACTTCTGATACTGTAGTGAATAGAGGTGGTGAGAATGGACATCCTTTTCTTGTTCCTGCTCTTAGGGGAAAAGCTCTCAGTTTTCCCCCATTATTCACGGTGGGTTTTCCATATATGGCATTTATTATGTTGAGGTATGTTCCCTCTAAACTTACTTTGTGAAGGGTTTTTATCATGAATGGATGTTGTACTTTGCTAAATGCTTTTCCTACATCTATTGAAATGATCCTATGATTTTTACCCTTTCTCTTATTGATGTGAATCATGTTAATTGATTTGTGAACATTGAGCCACCCCTGCATCCCAGGAAAAAAATCCCACAGGATGGAGAATGATAATTTTAACAGTGTTAAGAGTGTCTATATGCTAAACACTGTTCCTAGTGCTTCGGATATAGTAACTCTAACAATGGTATGAAGTACAGTTATTAACTCCATTTTGCTAAAGAGTAAACTGATACAGTGAGAGATTAAATAAATTGCCTGAGGTCATATAACCTTTTTAGGGGTAAAACTGGGTATCCAACCCCAACAGCCTGACACCAGAGACCTAAGAGTTATTTTAAACCTGTGTTGTCTCATACTGTAACCACTAGCCACATAGACTTTTGACCACTTGAAATATGGCTGGACCAAACAGATGTGCTTTAAGTGTAAAATATACATCAGATTTTGAAGACTTAGTATGCGGTAAAAAGTGAAATATTCATGAATAATTTAACATTGACTGCATATTGAGATGATATCTTGGCTGTATTATATTAAGTAACATCTATTATTAAAGTTTTGCCTTTTTTCCCCTTCTTTTAAAATGTGGCTACGAGGGGCACCTGGGTGGCTCAGTTGGTTAAGCAACTGCCTTCGGCTCAGGTCACGGTCCCGGAGTCCCGGGATCAAGTCCCACATGAGGCTCCCAGCTCCATGGGGAGTCAGCTTCTCCCTCTGACCTTCTCGCCTCTCATGCTCTCTCTCAAATAAATAAATAAAATCTTTAAAAAAAAAAATGTGGCTACGAGGGGGCACCTAGGTGACTCAATGGGTTATGCCTCTGTCTTTGGCTTAGGTCATGATCTCGGGGTCCTGGAATGGAGGCCCCACACCGGGTTCTCTGCTCAGCGGGGAACCTGTTTCTCCCTCTCTCTCTGCCTGCCTCTCTGCCTACTTGTGATCTCTCTCTTTGTCAAATAAATAAGTAAAATCTTGAAAAAAATGTGGCTACTGGGGAAGCCCTCTTGGGTCCCTTCCCCCTTTGGGGAGCTTTGTACCATTGCTCAATAAATTTTGCTTTGCTGCCCACCAAACAAACAAACAAACAAAAATGTGGCTACAAATACTTTTAAAATTGAATGTGTGAGGGCGCCTGGGTGGTTCAGTCATTAAACATCTGTCTTTGGCCCAGGTCAGGGTCCCAGGGTCCTGGGATCGAGCCCTGTGTTGGGCTCCCTGCTTGCCGGGAGGCTTGTTTCTGCCTCTTCCACTCCCCCTGCTTGTGTTCCCTCTCTCCCTGTGTCTTTCTCTGTCATATAAATAAAATCTTTTAAAAAAAATTGAACATGTGGCTTGCATTATATTTTTATTGGACAGTGCTGCTAATTGCCTACAGCGAGTGAACAGTCTGACTGGAGAGAAAGAATAGAACGGTGGTGGCAGGCAAAGGGAAAAAAAGGATATTTAGGATCGGATTAGATTGGCATTAAAGTTTATCTTTGAAGTTAGTGTGCTTAGAGCGATCCGTGGACAGGCTGCTTCAGATGTGCAGATCGAAGCCCACCCTGAAACGTCAGTCACCCCTAATTCATTATTTGCACTTCTTGCAGAGTTTTTAAGGCTACCTAGAGAGGAAGCTGCAGAAGAGACCATAACTGGTTTTATTAAAGCAGTGAGTGTGAATCCCATTCTTTTAATTTTCTGATCAATTTTGTTGAACTGGACTTAAGCAAAATGAAAGACATAGGAAGCTGATGACAGTTAAAAGATTTGCTTTTCAGTTTAGGTGCTTGGGACTTACTTATTTAATAAGTGGGGGAAAAGACTTAAAATTACCTTATCATTTAGTCTGGCCTTTGAGATGAGTGCTGCTTAGCTCAGTAAGCAAACTGGGTAAGTGCCATTGGCTTTATGATTTAGTGCTTTGTGGAGTGCTTGAAATTTTCACACTGGACCCTAGCCACCCCAAACAGTGTATTTGTGTATTCTGGTGCACTTATTCTATAATACACTTTGTTAAACTGACTTATACCACAGCTTGGTATTAAAATTCAAAATCTCCTATGGGTGATTTTGTTATAAATTACAAAAAGAGTTAAAAAAGAAAATTCTAATGGGCCAGGGTAATTTTAATCTATTTATTCTAAGACAATCATGGTGAACTATTTTCAGCTTTTCTTTATAGTAAGTAATAATAAAAGTGTTATTTTGTCATGAGTATGTAGAATTTATAAATCTTAAGGTCTTAAAGTAACAGTTCATATTGATGTTAAATAGGGACAGTTTTTAAATATATATTAAATACATTGCTTTTGTTATCCACAACCCTGATTAAGGATCAATTTAAAAATTACACTGATAATGGAATCAACTGAAGAAACCACCCTTTATAGAAAAGTTACCAGAGGGAACGTCTGCCTGAATAAAATCGTTTACTTGAATGGCAGCTTGATTAGACATTCATCATCTATTTTTTTATATACACCATCCTTTTTTTTTTTCTTTTTTTTCCCCCAATAATGTGCTTGGCCTGCTGCATAGTTTGAAAGCATAAGAAATAACCTTGGTCTAGTGCTAAGATTCCAACGTTTTTTAACTGCAGACAGTAACTGTCAAATAGCAATCTGCAAAATAGTATCAGAAGATTTTCAACAGAACTTGGGAGGCTGCAAAATTTATATTACCAGCACAGAGTAGAAATAGATATAAGGGTAGTGTCCAGTTTGCAGATGTTTCCTTTAAAAAAAAATGTTGGGATGCCTGGGTGGCTCACTTGGTTAAGTGTCTGCCTTTGGTTCAGATCATGGTCCCAGGATCCTGGGATCAAGCCCTGCATTGGGCTCTCTGCTCAACGGCAAGTCTGCTTCTCCCTTTTCCTCTCCTCCTGTGCTCTCTTGCTTTCTCTCTCAAATAAAATCCATGAAATAGAATTAGTGTTTTCTATTTTTAAGTTGAATAGAATCTAGAATGCATTTTCCTATAGTATTATAAATAGACTTAGGATTCCAGGCCAACCTTCAAACACATCTTTAACATTCCTGAGTAATAGTTCTGTTTCACCTTCCTTTCAACTCTGTACCATGAACTTCTTTAGAAAATGTATTCCCGTGAAAGGAGATGTGTGATTGAGTCCCCTTTTCTCTCTTGTTAATAGAAATTTCTCAGTCAGGGGCCTTGAGAAATGGAAAAAAAACCTTCATGAACACAAATTTCTTATATAAAGAAAGTATTTTTCAAGGACTTTTCTTCCTGGATGTTTTGAATTACGGCATTTAGAGATCCTGGGTCTCTGCAGGGGCAGGAAATCCAAATTGCTACTGTCTTGTGTTTGATTGTATGAGTCATTTGTGAATTGAGTCAGGTACTTTTTATTCCAATATAGAAGAGAAATAATACATTTTTTATAGTATTGTACAGCATTCAGTGAAGGTTATGTGTGCCAACTAAGCTTTTTGAAGGCTTATTTTTTTTTTTGTCTCTCCAGCACTTAGCACAGTGGCCAACACACTAAAGATACTGTGTTTGTTGAGTGAATGAATGAATGAGTGAATCATTCGCTGGCCCCATGAAGGGTTTGCAATTCTGTGTGGTCTTTCCGAGGTGGTGGTATTTCATACATTCTTTTTATAGCAATATTAAAATTGAATCACGGATTTTAGAGTGATAAGCTTTTTGAGGTACTTTGCTTTCTCGAACAGGAATGATGGGGGGAGACAAACCGTGAGAGACTGTGGACTCTGAGAAGCAAACTGAGGGTTTTGAAGGGGCGGGGGGTGGGAGGGTTGGGTGAGCCTGGTGGTGGGTATTAAGGAGGGCAGGGATTGCATGGAGCACTGGGTGTGGTGCATAAACAATGAATCTTGGAACACTACATCAAAAACCAAAAATGTATTATATGGTGATTAACATAATACAATAAAAAACAAACAACAACAAAAAAAGAAAAACAGCATTTTTTAAAACTCTCTAGATGGGATGGCTTAGTTGCCATCAGCCCACAATAAGGCAGTTGTTTCTGGTATATTGGAGAAATTAGCAGAATAAAGAAATTGCCTAAGTGAATAAGATTGCCAAAGAACAAGCTGTAATTTTCCAAGTTATGAAAAAAACTTCTAAATTTTGATATCAAGGGAATGCTTCTATTTTAAAATAATATATAATAAACTTGTTTTGGCCTTAACTGTACGCTCCATGTTTCCAAATGTCTATGCCTCTTCATAAACCATAGGCGGAGAAAGTACAGCAGAACACTTGTGTGGGCTTTAGAACTTGGAAGCGCTGATTCCAACCCCACTCTGCCACTTAGTCCTCTGTGATCTTGGTCAGGCTTTATAAATTAAATAATCTGGTTTTCTCATTGTAGTAAGGGGACGATAGAGAATCCTTGTCATGCTTAAGTGAATTAATGTCTATAAAGCAGTTAGACACATAGAAATGCCGAGTACGTGTTAGTTGTTGCTTGATGACTCCTCTGTGTGAGTTACCGCTTTCTGCCTTTGTTCATGTTGACCTTTTTTTCAAGTATATTTGTAAAGTGCCTTGGTGCTTTTTAAAGACTTAGTTTAAGGTGACTCCTCCCTGTATTTTGTCATGTCTCTCACTCCCTTTTATGGCAGTTGTTACAGTACTCCCTCGGTACTACAGTTAATGTGTTTGCTACATTAGATCCCCAAATCTTTAAGGACATACATATTTACATAGTATTTATTTATCGGTGTTGGTTCTGTTATGTTTAGAGGAAATGTTCAGTGAAGTATTTCAAGCTTGTACTTCATGTAAGCACTTTTCATCTTTTTTAATAATAGGTAAATCAAACTGGGAAGATGATGGTTGGGGAGCATGGGAAGAGACGGAACCCCAAGAACCTGTAAGTCTTCATAAATGTATGCGTGCTTGTTGAAAGTGGCATTTTCCGTTTGTAATGATGGTGACCTATTCCAGTGTTGACACTTTAAAACCTTCATCAAGGACATCTTTGTGTTTACTTACTAGTACTGACATAGATCCCTTTCTTAAGGATTTATTGTCTTTATAGTTAAGGAGGCTAAATGGGGAATAACTGCTTTAGGATTCTTTCTCCTTTAGTAGTTATTATTTTAGACTTCTCCATTTGCTCATTCAACATGTCTTTGGTAAGTGTCCACCCTATTCTAGGCATTTTTCTAGGTACTGCACGTATAGCCATGAGAAGGTGCATGAATCCCGCATATGTATTTTCACCTCCGGGTAATAGAAAATCTAGCCTAAACTGACTTAAATCACAGGGACATTCATTAGCTTATACAGAAGGAAGGCAGGGTAGTATGGACTCTTAGGTTGGTTGATTAGAAGATTCAACTGTGTCATCAAGGGCATAAGTTCTTTCCTTCTGTCTCCTCTGTATAAACAGCAGTGTAGACTTCATCCCAAAGACTGTTCTTCAATAGTTGGGGTATGCCACCATGTTTCTTCATTCATGACCAGAGGGAGAAAAAGACTAGGACTTCCGTGATTCTTATAGGAGCAGGGAACAACTTTTTCAGAAGCCTCTCATGAACCTTACCTATAACTCTTGGCCGGAATAAGGCCAGACACTCATTTCTGAAGTAGTCACTGGCAAGGGATATCTGACTTTTCATCTGTCTCTCTTGCCATTCCCTGGGCCTGGAGCATTAAAGGGTCCGTTTCTCCTGAGGCCCATGACTGCACAGGAGAGGAGTTGATAACTGAATGAAATTAGGATTTCTTACAAAAAAAGAAGAATGGATGTATGTATTGGAAAGGTCCTATCATCCCTGTTCCCTGCAGCTTATACTTAGGAGAGAGAAGTTTTTTCAAAAAGAGAGATAAAAGTAGCAAATGGTGGTAATCAAAGTTACATGGAGAATTCAAATGGTGATGTGGTAGCAAGTGATCAAGTGACCACCGTAGCTTGGGCGGAAGGCCTTTCAGAGGATGCGACATTGGAGCTGAGGCCCGAAAGACAGCAGGAAGCCAGCGAGGTGGCAGTCTGGCAAAGGGCGTTGCAGGCCAGGACAACAACTCATGCAGAGGCCCTATGGCAGGACCGAGCTTGGAGTTCATAGGACATAAAGAAGGCCCATGTGGCTTGGCAGGACTGTGAGGTTACAAGATGGGGTCAGAGAAGGAGGCAGGCCTGATGGAAGGTTTTGTGAATTTGGAGTTTATTCTGAATGCAATAGGAAACCACACACCACACATAGCTGGTTTCTCATTTTTAAAGTTCATCTTGGCTGCTTTTTGGAATTGAACTCGGGGGCAAAAGCGGAAGCAGGGAGACCAGTAAGGAGGCTGTTTTGATAGTGTAGTTGAGAAATGATGGTGACTTACATTAAGGCGATATCAGTGAAAATGAGAAAGTGATGGGTTTGGGATTAGTTTTAGAAATAACAGTAAGACTTTCCTGTAAGTTGGTTGTAAGGGCTGAAGGGAAAAAGAAAAAAAATCAGGGATTAACTTCTTTGATCTGGGATATGGTGGGGAGTAGGTAAAGCATACTTGATAAGTTGTTGAAACTGCTCAGGGCTGGGTAATAGGTACTGTTCTCTTCATTTTGTCAATGTTTGAAAATATCCATAATAAGTTTTTTTTTTTTTAAGATTTTATTTATTTATTTGACAGAGAGAGAGAGAGAGACAGTGAGAGAGGGAACACAAGCAGGGGAAGGGGGAGAGAGAGAAGCAGGCTTCCCGCAGAGCAGGGAACCTGATGAGGGACTTTATCCCAGGATGCTGGGATCATGACCCAAGCCAAAGGCAGACACTTAACGACTGAGCCACCCAGGCCCCCCAAGATTTTTCTTTTTTTTAACCTGCCCAGGTATTTGGCTTGAGCAGCTGGATGGATGGTGTGTGGTTTATTGAGTTGGGGAAGACAGCATAGGTCTGGGGGGGATGTGAAGGAGGATCGTGTTGTAGGAAGCAGAGCATGCTGGTGTTCATGCAGATTTACAGAAAAGCTCCAAGGAAAGATGAAGAACAGGAAACCATTTCAGAAGGCAGAGAATTGGGATGTGTTGAATAGGATGTAATGTAGCTCAAGGAACGTGGTTACGGCATCCCTTTAGCAAACAAACACCTTGTTCCTTGCCCCTCTAGTGCTTTGTCGACGTGGAGACGCAGCGGTACTCTGTATGGACTACAACTCCCGGCTTCTGCTTTCTCGCGATTTAGACTGTTTCATGGCTCGTATTGGAATCTTTCATTTATCTTGGATTCTTTTTGTTTCACACCCGGAGCTCATAGGAGGATTTGATGGGGTCCGTTCATCACCATCAATGTAGGATATTTCTGGAGGGCAGAGTGTTCCTGCCAGGCCACTGTGTGGGATGTCAGCCTACCTGTCGGTGCTGCCTTCTGGCCGCACACCACCAGCAGCCCAGGTCGCTGTGGCGAAACTGGGGAGTGGAAGGAAGGGAGAGGAGAGGTGTGTGTAAAGCAGGTCGGAGGCTCTGCGTGGCTCGATGCGAGCCAACCTCTCGGGGGATGTGGCTGCGCTTTGCGAATTTCTCAGAAAGAGGTAGTGTGGAGATTATGCTGAGTGAAATAAGTCAAGCAGAGAGAGTCAATTATCATATGGTTTCACTTATTTGTGGAGCATAACAAATAGCATGGAGGACAAGGGGCGTTAGAGAGGAGTAGGGAATTTGGGTAAATTGGAAGGGGAGGTGAACCATGAGAGACTATGGACTCTGAAAAACAGTCTGAGGGGTTTGAAGTGGCGGGGGGGGGTGGGAGGTTGGGGTACCAGGTGGTGGGTATTATGGAGGGCACGGCTTGCATGGAGCACTGGGTGTGGTGAAAAAATAATGAATACTGTTTTCCTGAAAATAAATAAATTGGAAAAAAAAAAAAAGAGGTAGTGTAGCTAGCAGCTCCTTTGCTTGTTGTGTCGGGTGCATTTACTTTTAGTATTTGTTCTAGAATCCTATAGCTAGTGACTGTCGTGAGTATTTCGACAAGCTCCCAAGCAAGTTGAAGGTTTTCTGGAGTGAACCTCATAGACATCGCGTGATAAAGTGGACACAACCATTTGTAATCTCAGAGGAGGTTGTTAAATACGTAAGATGGTACTGATGCTCAGTTACGGTACTTCCTTACGCACCCACGGGCCCACTTCTGAAAGTGTCTGCTGTGCACGGTCGCTTCTTTCTGGAACGGATTTT
Source organism: Neogale vison (assembly GCF_020171115.1). Taxonomy (NCBI): domain Eukaryota; kingdom Metazoa; phylum Chordata; class Mammalia; order Carnivora; family Mustelidae; genus Neogale; species Neogale vison. The sequence goes on from NC_058100.1 coordinate 11,844,909, forward strand.
TACTAGTGAGTGACATAGTTGAGGAGTTGTATGTGAGGCGTTTTCCTCACGAACGTCTGCATTTTCTCTGTAACTTTAAGGGAGTGGTTGACTGTCGGGTGTCATAGACCTGCTTTTTGGCTCACCCAGCAGTGTGCCTGCCTTAAGCGTACACTTTGTTATGGCGTTTTAACCTAATACAGTAGGAAATTATTGCGACTACAATTTGAGGTCAGAGAAGCAGTAGGCCTGAGGTAAGGCTTTATGAATTCGGAATTTATTCTAAATGTGATTAGAAACCACACTATTTCTGTTTTGGAAAGCTCATCTTCACTGCTCCGTGGAATAGGTTGTAGTGGGTCTTTTTATCGTGTCTCTCATACTCATTAAGGTCATGGGCCAGTTTATTTTCTAGTATTTTGTTTTGATGTGCCACTGTTCCAGCTGATTCCGGGTGCTGTGAATAATGATTCCTAATTAAAGTGTGTATGTTTTGGTTTTTTTGTTGTTGGTGGTGGTTTTCTTTCTTTCTTTCTTTCTTTTAGAGTGTGTATGTTTTAACAGACTTCCTTTAAATCTGTGCAAGGGTGCCATCTTCTCTTTATTGGCAAGAATATCCTAAATCCAAGAATGACATCTTTTAACTGTTTCATTGAAAAGCTGAAATATGCGTCTGTTCATTCCAAAACACGTTAACTTACATGTAGCACATTCATTCATTTGGATACGATTTGAATGTTTACAAATGGCCCTCGTGGACGAGGGTACCTTGTGGTTCTCTTTGTCTTAATTGATTTGCCCACACAGCGGATTTGACAAGTGTGGCAAGTCAAAGAGTTGGCAACAATTCTGGGTGTCCCAGTCATTCCTAACTACTCTTATTACCCTCCTGTAACCCCTTGTACCTTGTCATGACCTTATGTACATGGTGAAGGAGAAGATACTTGAATGACGACAAAAGTGGGCCAGGACAGTGGCACTGAGACGTTATCTGGGTGTTAACATGATCCTGCTGTATTTAACAATGCTTCTTTGAATTTGGATCCTGTCGTCAAAATAAGACAGTATCTTTGTTAGGGAGACTGTTTGGTGAATGAGGATAAAATGGTGGTGGATAAAATGAAAAGGAGACGACTTTTGCCTTACGCTGCATCGTCATCTAGACTTATCCATACATAACATCCGTATGATGTTTTGCAGAGTAAAATTTGTTCTCCCAGGGCTATTGGAAATGTCAACACAGCTGTGGTAAGAGACTTCCATTACTTCTACTGCTGTCTAGTATTATGAACAACTCCAAAGGCATAGCCAGCTCTAGAGACATAACAACAGTCAGAGTAAATTTTGGGAGATGTATAAGGTGCATGCTCTAGTCAAGGTAAGAGAGGGAGCTACCTCATCAGAATGGAGAGGGAACTTTCCACTGTCCGTTGGTAGGGACAGACAGCAAACTCAACACCTGCCTGCCCTGAGAGTCTTACTGGTAGGTCTTGTCCACATCAAAGACAAGGCCAATATTGGAACAAGAGAAAGGTCTTGAAATCAGTTTATGGCTGTGTCAGGGTGCTGTGACTGTGGAAAGAGTGAGGGTTCTGCCTGCACTGGGCTGTGGTTCTCGTGACCAACAGAGGAGAGGAGTCTGACATTAGAGAGGTGCTGTGTCTTGGTCTTTGTGGGGGGCTGGGGTGGTGTGTGGATGAACCGCAGGCAGGGTAGTTCAGAGTAAAGCAAAGCAGCAGCGCCTGCCCCTGGATGCTGACCTGGAGGCCATGTGGCTGCTGTTGCATCCAGCAGAAAACTCTAAAAACTTCAGGGTGCTTTTTATCTCCACAAGTCTATAGCTCTTTGAGAGTAGTTTCTTATTTTTATGGCAGGAGAGAGTGTGAAGGGCTTTTATAATCAGAAAGATTTAGTACCAGTACAGACAAGGCTTTTTTTTTTTTTTTAAAGAAAGAAGAAGCCTCTTTAGCTTTTTGTGATTCTGAAATGTCTGCTGTAGTCAGTGCTCAGAGAAGACCGCATGTTCTAATATCCTTTATCAGCAGAACCCGCCAAGTCGAAGACAGTACGCATCCGTGACGCCGGTAGGCTTAGGAACTTTAAGGATGGCTTCAATTTGAGAAGAGGACAGACGTCTTTCTTCTATAGATATTTCATGTCCCTGTGAGTCCGCTTGGCCACCATAACAGAATATCACAGATTGGGTGACTTAATGGAAATTTATCTTCTCACCGTTCTGAAGGCTAGATGTTCAAGATCAAGGTGTTGTCAGAGTTGGTTTTTGGTGAGATCCCTCTTCCTGGCTGTCAGACAGACATCTCACTGTGTCCTCATATGGCCTGTCCTCTGTGTGCAAAGAGAGAGTGCCATGAGTCCTGGTGTTTCTTCCCCTTACAGGAATAGCCGGTCTGTCAGATTAAGTCTCCGCCCTTATGACCTCGTTAAACCCAAGTTACCTTTTTACCTCCAGATAACAGTCACATTGGGGATAAGGGCTTCAGCACATTAATTTTGAGAGGATACAGTTGACTCTGTAAAAATGCCCCAAATAATGGACCCATGTCAGGCAGAGAACTCTTATGTGTGCAAGTGCAAAGAATAAGGTTAGGAAATTCCTACTTGCCCATAAGTAAATACACTAAAGAAATAGAAAGGCAATCAGACTTTCAAGATGCAGGAAAAAAAGCCAGAAGATCTATTTCTGTACTAACTTAATTGTAAGTGAACATGATGAGATACAGTGTCTTCCTTGGAGAAATTGGAAAAAGAAGATGGTTGTACTAGATCATCTACCAATTAATGATCCTATAATAGTAAATAGCTTTGTTGTGTGTGTGTTTTTTGTTTTTTTGTTTGTTGTTTGTTTTTTATAGTGTTTAAGGGCTTTTAGTTTGGATTATCATTAGTTTGCTTTGGAAAAGAAGTGGTTAGAGGGGGATATTTTATCTAGCCTCATGCTATAATGGAAATCGAGGCAGTTAAGGAAGAAGCTTGACAAGGTTTAATTTTAGTTGTAGGGCAAATGAATGAGCTTTCCTTGGTGTATTAAGTCCAAAGGGTATGAAGTGTACAGTCAAGGATTTGCTTGGCAGTGGTTTCTGGAACAGGAAGCACAGAAGGTTCTGGGTTAAGGCCCTTAGTTAAGGTAGAAAGTGTGGAAAATTTCCATTCAAAAGACACTTTAGTTCCATCTGTTTGCAGAAAGTGATATGATATAGTTTATAGAGGCAATTTGACTTAGCAGATTAACAAGGAAAGCATGCTGGCCAGATTGAGGGCCCAGAGGAATGTTTGTTTATAGACTGAGAAATTGGATATAGCCTGACCTGGTTAGAGATTCTTTGAACATTAATAATCTGAGATAATGTTGGAAAATATTTTGCCTTGTTTTAGAGTCATTAGACTCTGGTGTCACCTACAACACAAGAGACATAAGCATCAGACAGGCCAGAGGCAGAGGAGGGCACTCAAGTTATACTAAAGTTATGTTTTATATCTGTTTTAGATGTGTTTATACGAAGGGGGAAGTGGCCACAGAATTTCTTCCTACTGAGATGGGTTCTCTGTGGGACTTAGGCATTTGACTTAGAAATTCTACTTTTGGGGGGTGACTGGGTGGCTCAGTCAGTTAAGCGTCTGAATTGGTTTCAGCTCAGGTCATGATCTCAGGGTCCTGAGGTCAAGCCTCAGGTCGGGCTCCACACTTAACACAGAGTCTGCTTGTCCCTCTCCCTCTGCTCCTTCCCTTGCTTGCTTTCTCTCAAACAAATAAAATCTTAAAAAAAAAAAAAAAAAGAAAAAAAAAGAAAGAAAGAAAAGAAAAGAAATACTCCTTTTGCCAGTGACCTTCCCGTTAACATTTATATCATTAGTATGAGTTGGGTCTCGCCTATCTAGTGATTCTCAGTTTGGTGGGGGGAGGTGATTTTTGTCCCCTTAGGAGACATTTTTGGTTGTCACAACTTGAAGGGAGATGCATCTAAGTGGATAGAGACCAGGGATGCTGTAAAGCATCTTACAGCACACAGGACAGGCCTCCCAAACGAACAGTTGTCCAGCCCAAAACGTCCGTTGTCCCAGAGTTCAGAAATCTTGGTCTAGCCCATGGCTTTCAGGGTAATTCTCTCAATCCTTCTTTCTGCCATTCTTCCTGTTTCTAAAATCCCTGGCTTTGGGGCGCCTGGGTGGTGCAGTCAGTTAAGCATCTGACTCTTGGTTCGGGCTCAGATCTGATCTCAGGGTCCCGAGATTGAGCCCAGTATCCAGCTCTGAGCTGAGTGTGGGATCTGCTTGAGATTCTCTTTCCCTCTTCCCCTGCCCCTCTTGCTCGAGCTCACTCTCCAAAATAAATACATAAATCTTTTTTAAAAATTAAGAAATAAAATCCCCTGGTCTCTTTTGGGAGGCTTCAAAACTTTGGATCTATATGGCTATTAATTTGTTTTTAGTAGACTCTGGTTTGCTAGTATAAAAAGTGCAGTTGACAGACTGTTTGCCAACAAAGGTGAATGTAAGTAGCTCCTCAGTCTTTGGCCACAGATGAACAATTATTCCAGCCTCAGTCTTGGTGGCATTATTTATGCCTAAATGTTTGAGGGAGACTATCTTTAGCTTCCCAGTATAGCCAGCCGCCACTTTTCCTCGATCTTGCTTGGAATTGCTCATGTCTGCCCCTCAGGCACTCCTGCTGGGTAACTTGTTTGTTTTGGCTTAGTGACCCGCCCCTTGTCCTCTGCCAGGGAGGGAGGGACAGCTGCTGTGTGGTGGGGGAAGGGGCCTGGAAAAACAACAGGGGTTCTTTTATAGGTAATGGATAAATTTCATGTTAACATCAGTGACCAGGTAGGTACTAGTTTTTTGCAGAAAGCCAAGGTAGTCCTTGATAGTGCTATTTTGGGGGGTTTGTTTGTTTGTTTAATTCATTGTGTTGCTTGGGAAATTAATGAGGGTGAATCAGTAGCTTCAAGAGAGTGGTATTAGTGACTACATTCCCATTATTGTGGAGAAGGTTCTCAGAAAACCTAATTGGTAAGCAGGTGCCCTTAGAGTAGAAAGCCAGATGATGAGCTTGCATCTTGTTAGCCACGGAGCTATATGCTGATGCTCCGTGTGACTTAATAGAATGTTCTTATTAGACCCTCTTTCCTGCCTGAGCTGCCTTGATGAATTGGAAATTTTGCTTAAGCTTTATGTAAAACCCAGTGCCAGTTCCTTGGGTTCAAGCCTGGAGAGGGGATCTCCTTATCTCTGCTCTCCCAATACTTTCATCCAGATACTTTTGCTTGGACTTGAGTTTCCCCTAAAAAATCTGACCCAGGAACTACTTCAGACAGACCCATACTTCTTATTCTTAATATGTATTTCTGCTGTGAATATGTGTCTGCTTTCCTACCTTTGTCAACTCCGTCTAATTTAGGGCTCCCTGGCCCATCCCCTAGCCATGCTTCTACCCTCTATTGCCTCGAGCAGTGGTTCTCAGCCCAGAGGCAGTTTTGCCCCCCAAGGGACATTCGGCAATGTCTGGAGACAGTGTTGGTTGTCACGCTGAGGATGCTACCGTACCGTGAAGAATTAACCTACACAAAATGTCAAGAGTGCTGAGAAACCTTGGCTTAGAGCAATGTATTTCAAACTCTTTATCTTGGCTTGTGATGAAATCACTTTACTGTGTCTTGACCAGTACTTTTAAAATAATGAATAAAATAGATTTTTACAAATTTGGAGTACCTCCTAGGTTGTAAGCGTAGATATTGTTTTGGACAGCTTTTGTCTGTTTTGTTATGGGGCAGTGAGGAGGGAAAGGGAGGGGGAGTCAAGGAGGGGCAGCAGGGAAGATGTGACTGAAATGAAATGGGATATAAAATCATTTTTACTGCTAGTTGTTGAGGTTTGTTTTTTTTTTTAAGAAGTTTTAAATGTACGTACAAGAAAGAGAGCACATCTGACCAGATAGCTTTACTGCTCAAAAAATGCTTCAGTCACTGCAGGAGTCCTCAAGGTCAAGTGTAAGCACCTCAACACAGTAGATGAAAGCTCTTGGTCGCCCACCCTTGCTGCAGTGTCCCCTTTTACCTTATACTGTCACACCTGCTTTGACAGTACCTCCTTGCTGGCTCGTTTGCCCCTAGGCCTTCAGATCTGTTGGGCTCATGGTTTTCTAGAGGAATAGGACATAGGGGACTAGTCTGGGAATGTCCACCTCCTCTCCCTCTCTCCTGCTGCCCCCAGTCTGGCTCCTTTTTACTCTCCCAGCAGGATTTAGCTTAGGAGTTACTTCCAGTAGGAAGATTTGTTGTTGTTGTTGACACTCTACCCTCCCAACCCCATTCTGGTCTGCTGACCCTCCTGTGTTCCCTTGACTGACTACCGTGTGTTTGTCCATCTGTCTTCCCCAGAGGAGGGAGGTCCTTAAGGCCAAGAGTTCTCTTTTCTTGTCTCTCTGTCCTAACACAGAGACGGCACATAGAGATGTGTAGCCCTACTGGAGAGCGTTGTGTAGGAGTGATCAAAGCAGGGAGAAAGATGTGGGACTATTGAGGGTCTGGTCATCCTCAGGATTTGGACCCACAGACTGTGGCCTCATTCTTCCTCTTATTTCGATGATCTGTCCAGTCCCCTGATTTTGGAGGTAAGGAACCAGCGTTGCTAGGGAAGCTGCAAGGCCTGTATGAATGTGGATTAAATTTGTTGCCGGTGGCATGTGTGTGGTTAGCGACAAACCGCTTGCTCTTTCCAAGCCTTGGTTTCCTTTTCTGGACAATGAGGATTTTGAATCACATCGTCTCTGTGGTTCCTTCTGTTTCTTTGTACGTTTGTGTGGTCTGGTCAGCTGGCTGATAGAGATTATGACACGTGTGTGAGCGGGGGATTGTTGACCCCGCACAGGCAGGCAGTTTTTGGGTCTTTGATCAAACTGTCTTGTACCTACTACTACAATTTCTTAGTTAATTTAGTGATTAAAAAATTTTTTACAGGGGAGCCTGGGCAGCTCAGTTGGTTAAGCATCTGACTCTTGATTTCAGCTCAGGTCATGATCTCAGGGTCCTGAGGTCAAGCCCCTGCTTACGAGTCTCTCTCTTCTTCTCTCCCTGCCTCCTCCTCCCTCTCTAAAAATAAAAAAAAATAAAATGAATTTGTACAGTATGTTTCTTCTTCAGCTAAGTCAGTAGTTCTCAACTTGGGGCGTTTTGCTCTGCAGAAGGCATTTGGCAACGTCTAGAGACATGGGTGATTGTCCCAGCTGGGAAAGTGCTATGGGTATTTGGTGGGTAGGGGCCAGCAATGAGGCTCCAGCCCCAAATGTCAATAGTGCTGAGGCTGAGAAACCCTGAGGAACTAGTAACCACCGGCAGAGTTTCAGTGCTTTCAGCCAGAGCTCGATGCTGTGTTAGCGTTTATTGCAGTATGCATGATTTTTTAAATGGAATAAATACTCCATGTGCGTCCACTTATTCAATGTTTCATTATGTTGAAAGGGAGGGGGCTATTTCATGGCTGTCTTTAAAAAGAGACTTGTCAGGGCACCTGGGTGGCTCAATGGGTTAAGCCGCTGCCTTTGGCTCAGGTCATGATCTCGGGGTCCTGGGATCGAGTCCCGCATCGGGCTCTCTGCTCAGCAGGGAGCCTGCTTCCTCCTCTCTCTCTCTACCTGCCTCTCTGTCTACTTGTGATCTCTCTCTGTCAAATAAATAAATAAAATCTTTGAAAAAAAATAAAAAATAAAAATAAAAAGAGACTTGTCGAACAAAAATATTCAAGTCGTGATAAGCCTTCGCGAGATAGCTTCCCGCAGTCAGCCGTGTGGCCCAGTCTGATTAGGTCTGACCTCCCTTGAGGCGCATCTCTTCTTTGCTTCTTCAGTCACAGAGGGGCGCTAGCCTTTTAGTCTGCGAGGGGAGCTTCTGGCCCCTTCCTGTAGTTCCGGCCGCACAGCAGCAGGCGTTACACGCGGTCACCCCCCGGGACAACTGCGAGGGGAGCAGCCGAGCCGGGCGATCCCCAGGCGCGCTCCGAGGGACCGGTGCCCGCGGCGTGGAGTGGGACGCTGCTCAGGGGCTGGCGGTCCCGTGAGCTCCGAAGCTTGAGCGCGTAGCCCTGCCCCAGCGGTGTCACCCCGGGGGAGGTCATCTTGATAAGTATCTGTTTCTCCGTCTCAACACTGGGGGACTAACGTAACCTTCCTAGAGCTCCCGTGAGAACTAAGATTCACGCGTCAAGCGCTCAGCACAGAGTCTGGCAAGGATAAGTGTTCGGCAGGTGTTGCAGCGAACGTCTTTCGAATCCCGGGTACCCTGCCTGCTCATTCCCCTTGAGTTAGGTCACCAAACCCAGAGTCACATCCGTGCCTAACGCAGTCCTCTACTCCAGAGGGTGGCAAGATGCCCTTCCCCTGAGAAGAGACGTCACGCTACGGTGGCCTGATTTCTACAGACCATGCCGCTTGGGCACAGAGCAGCAGACGCTGTAGAACAATTCCGGACACGTCCTCTTCCATCCATGTGTTCTTTACTTGCCTTCGTAGACCGCGTGCTCGTTGTCGATGTACCATCCTGATGCACGCAGGGGTTTTCGTTTTTCTTTTTGAGGTTGAGGATTTTTTGAAAGAAATTCAATCTATGTGTTTCTTCTCCCACCCTCCCAATGGATTTCAGTTTCCAGATTTACTTCCTAACATTCTGGCACAATTTACTCTGTTTGGCAAAATAGCTAATAAAGCTTATGGGGAAACAACTTGCTGTGGGGAAACAACACATTTTTACCTCTGTTTATGATTTTAAGGATACTATTTTGGGTCACCGTCATTGGAGGGTTTTAATTTTACTCTGTCTGATACATCAAGTGCTGTGTCTTAGGCACGAGGAATAGTGTGTTTGGATTTGCATGTGACCAGGAACTTGTGGCTAGGTAGGTGTGTCGCGAGCTGCTCCCCCTGTGTACGCCCCCTCTTCCCCGGCCCCAGGTGGGCATCAAGGAGTTGTGGAGCTTGCGTTAAGAGTCCGCCACCATTGCCTTTCATGGTAAGCTGGTATCATCCCCAATGGCAAGACTTTAGATCTGGAATTGTATGACCCATCAAGCCCTCATGATGATAATGTAATATAATCATATGGTGGTATTTTCTAACCTCTTTTGAGAATGCGGACCTCCTGCTTGGCCATGCCTCATTTTACCGTGGCAAACAGGACAGATCTGCTTTTAGTCCCTCTGTCCCAAGGAAAGATGGAGAGGTAGAGAGGACATAGAAAAGAGAGTGCAGTGGGGGGTGACTGAGTTCGGTTTTCTCCCTCTTCCAGTAAATCTGAAAATGGTTGAAATGCCACAAAGTAGACTGCTAATTCACATGAAGTTTCTCTTTCTGGCTTCATATTACTAGAAAGGTGCATTTATGTGGTGGCTAAGCAGGGTTAGGCATGTAAGCAGTGATTGTGGAGTAATTTCTCTGAATTTGTGTCTAAGTAAGTGCTCTGTTTCTCATGCTTTCGTTTTGGTTAGTTCTTACAGGGCAAAATTCATGCTTGCTTCTGGGATCACGTGTAGTCCATTTGTTGGGATGGTAACAGAGCTGAGTTCTAGGCCCAACTAAGAGGGTAGTATTTTGTCCTTTCTTACATCTCTGTAACTTGTATTTTCCATGGTGTGTCAGCCAGAATCTTGACCTGCTAAATCTTAGTATTAAGGGAAAACACTCCAGAGGATACTGTTACTGGATGTAATATTAAAGGATACTAGCTTTGAATCAGTGGCTCATTGGCCACAGGTTCATGTGCAAGAGTGATTATAGGTTACTCCGGTGTCTTTGTGAACACAAGAAGGGGGATGTGGGAATGCTGTTTCCACTCATTGTGTATCAGTGGGCTGTGGGACTTGTGGAGTTGAGGAGTAATATCAAGCATAGGCTCGGCCAATTAGAAGGCTTGGTGTCTAGTGTGGGAGAAATTACAATCACAATATAAATAGGTAGTAGAGAAGAGTTAAGACTTTTGATTGCCTAAGTTCGGAAGAAGGTAAGGGTCAGGCTAGGATGAAGGATAGGAACTGGAACTTGAGACAGAAAGACAGAAAAGAGGGAGTGTATTTTTGAAGCAGTGCCTGGACAGATGTCTTAAGGATGCACTGGCTGCCATGTTCAAGGAGGGTCCTACGGGAAGATTAGCCTGGGATAAAGTGGTAAGTAATGGTAATCCTTTGAGAAAAGGCTTTCACTGACTATGAGACGAGTCAAATCCCAGGCAAAGACAAGCTTCTCCAGGAGCTGTTACAGCTACCTGCCAAGAAAAGCAGGGTTATAGGGCGGAAAGACCACCTGAATTAAATGTCAGGAGGCTTGCGTGCTGGCTGGATTCTGACACTGATTCTGTGGCAGGAAGCACATCTTTCACCTCCCCGAGACTCTGTTTTCTTTACTATAAAATGAGGTTTTGAACCAGTCCGTCTTTAAATGCCTTACATCTTTGTATTTCTTTTACTCTTTGTCTTTTCAGCAAACATAATCATGTAGATCTAGTCCTTGTTAGTGGCATTATTTTGAAAGCATAGGACAGAAACAAATAATGTGCTTTAATGGAAAGTAGCTTTTAGATGATTTGGGGGATCTGTTGTTTGAATATCGTTTTGGAAGTTGTGATAAAAGGAAAAAACCTGATTGTATAGAACTTGCTAAAATTTGAGCCTGTACCCTTTTTCTGGGGCAGTGTGTTGATTTTTTTTTTTTTTTTTTTGCACTGAGCTGGAAATTTTAAAGTCAGAGACCAATCAAAGAGTTGTAGGCGTCCCTGATTCCTTCACACAGTACTTACCTATCTCTGGTGTAACTTGCTGTGCTTCTCACTACCTACCAGAAGATGAGCTACTCTAATCCCTTGGAAAGTCCTGAACCTCAAAGTTAGGACGGCTGCGGTCTCCGTTATTGGAGAGGGAACTCAGGGCGGTGTTGCCTTCAGCTCACAGCAGAGCCACTATGAGGAATGGTGGGTGTGTGCGGGCTGAACAGAGGCTATATTCTACAGAAATTATAGGCCCAGGGAGAAATGAACTATAATTAACCTTTACCTTATTAGTTTTATGTTTAGGGGATAAATTTTCTCCCTTATTTATATATAGACGTGTACACATTAAGAACAGCAAGCTGGATAACTTAATTCTTTAGGAAAATAGAGTTTTAGTAAAAGACAAGGAATTTTTCCAGTATTCCTCTTCTTTCAGGAGAGGGTGTGTGCAGCCTCCTTAGCTTGCTCACCTTGCATAAGAAGAAGGTTCCAGATCAATCTGATTCCTATTTGCTAAGTTTTAAGAAAGCTTAAATGTGCAAATGAAACAAAGAAGACAGCCTCCATCTCCTCCCCTCTCTCCTCATCTCCCCCTGTTTAATTCAGTCTAAGAGCCACTGGGGAGGGCTCAAGTAGGAGTCTGCGTGACATAAAACTTAGAAGCATTAAGAGAATAGATCAATAATTTACCTGCATAACATTAAAAAATTTCTACATGGAGCACATTAAGCTATCACATGGAATGGGAAAATCTTTTATAACTCTTATGTTCAACAGGCCAATCTTCTTTGTAGGTAAAGAATACATACAAATAAATAGGAAAAAGAGTAGCAACCCAACAGGAAATCTGCAAAGGAAAGGAACAGGCTAGTCATCCTCTTCTCATTAACAAGAAGGCTGCGGTATACTGAGATACAGTTTCTCATCTGTTACATTGACAAAGGTCCAGAGTTAAAGCATCTTTTGAAAAGTCTGTGGGGAAGCAAACACTTTCAAAACTTGCTGATCAGATTATAAATGGAAACCACCTCTGTGGAGCACAATTTGGAAATATCTAGCAAATTTACTGATACATGTTACCTTTGACCTGGCAATTTCACTGCTAGAAATTTATCCACTAATATATTCCCACACAAATTGACAAGAGTGTAAGGTTATTCACTGTATAGTATTTGTAGCAGCAGAAGAGTGTAGACATTTGTAGCTGCAAAAGAGTGTATATATCATAGCTGCCCATCAATAGGGGACTAGTTAAATAAATTGTGTGTCTGTACAGTGGAATACTGTGCAACCTTTAAAAATAAATTTCATGGGGAATGAAGTCTAAGATATATGTTAAGAGAAAAAAAAAAAAATCCCTTATTTGCTTGTATGTGCACAATGCTCCTGGAAGCACACAGCGATCACACTGGTTGTCTCTAAACCAGGACACTAGAATCCTAGAGTTGGAGACTTTGCAGAGAAGACCTTTTTAGATCTCTTGAATTCTTAACCATGGGGATTTTCCTCTTTGTAATTATTTTATAAATTTTCAATTAAAAATGAAAACACCTTTCAGTTCAAATGAGGGAAAATTTATTGAGTTTATCAAATACTTTTACAGATTCGACAGCCCTAAGTATCAGATAATCTTTTCTTTCTGTGTAGCTACAGATACCCTAGCGGTGTCTCTGGAATTTCCTAATTTTCTAATTTCCTAATTAGAAATTTTTAATTTTAATTTCTTTTAAAATTTTAATTCCTAATTTTAATTAGAAATTTAATTTCTAATTTCCTAATAGTGGTGAATGTTCCTGGAATGATCTCTGTGTGACAGTCTTTTAATGTCTTACTGGTTATATGTGCTTATGTTAAAAACTTTTTGCACTGATACTCAAAACAGATTAATTTGTGGTGGCTGTTTGCTTTACTGGTCATCTCTAATGTGTTTTGATAAGGAATATTATTTTTTTTTAATTTTTTAAAAGATTTTATTTATTTATTTGTCAGAGAGAGAGAGAGGGAGAGAGAGCGATCACGGTCAGACGGAGAGGCAGGCAGAGGCAGAGGGAGAAGCAGGCTCCCCGCTGAGCAAGGAGCCCGATGTGGGACTCGATCCCAGGACGCTGGGATCATGACCTGAGCCGAAGGCAGCCGCTCAACCAACTGAGCCACCCAGGCGTCCCATGATAAGGAATATTATTGAGATTTTTAAAAAGAAATGGGAAGATTTCCTTTTCCTTTTTGTTCCCCCTCGTCCCTCAAGGCAGATAGGCTGAGATGCAATACTTTTGATACTTTTACATACACTGTAATTGAAGTTTTACCCACAGGAAGAAGAAGGAAATACTTGCAAAACACAAAAAACGTCCTGGCTGCAAGATTGTGTTTTATCCTTATCTCCAACCAATGATCTTATGGTTATAGCTCGAGGGCAAAAAGCTGTTTTTCTAGTGCGTAAGTACTCTTACTATTTTCAGTGTACCTATTTTAATGCATAGAGTAGGAAAGAAATGGATTAGGTAGAAAGAAAAATGTTATTTATGTTGTATGCATTGTATGGTGGCATTCTATAGTATATTTCACGTACTGTATAACGCTTTTTATTTCTGTGTGTTTCTTATTTCTTTCCTTCTTTCTGTTCTGTTTTCTCTCTATTTTTCTTTCTTGACTGCAGATACTTTAACTGGCTCTGTTGCATGTCAGAGGCCAAACTGGACATTGTCCAATTTTTTCAAGGGGCAGTCAGAGCTAAAAAGGCTGCTGACCCCTTTTTAGTAATAATGTGAATGAGGTGATTTTTAACTATAATTTGAAAACTCATAGGACTCTAGTTTCTTATTTGGGGCATACATTTTCAATATATAATTTGCGTTGAAGATTAAAATTAAGGTTTACATAAGATATGAAAAACCTCACTGATCAAAATGAGATCATATATTAAATGCTGTGGAATGGTCCTAAAAGATTTATCCTCCTATAGCATAAATCTAATAGAAAAGTGTTCTCTGTCATCTGAAGATGAAAGTCGTTTTATAAATACAACATATGGGGAGATGGAGTGGTGTATAAGAATCAACTTTATTCTGCAAGAGCTAGGACATCTGATGAATTTATTTGGAGGAAGGAGAGACTAAAGGCAAGTAGCCTGGGTCGAGTTTAATTAAAATCTTATAAAATTTTTTTCAGTGTTTACCTATAAAAGGACCCAAACACATTAATATAGAATAGTTACATTCTGTACTTACTCTAAAAGGAAACCATGAAATTCATAAATCACTGTTTTAGTATACTATAAGGTGATTTTATATGATAACTTTTTTCAGCAAAATGGAAATACAGCGATAAAGGAAAGGAAGAAATGCAATTTGCTGTTGGCTGGAGTGGTTCTTTAAATGTCGAAGAAGGGTGGGTACGAGTTAAGTTTTTGTTTCTCTATGCGTTAACTGTGTATGTGAAATTGTTTGACTTACAAGTGAGACGTTTTATCACTGGGATATTTAGTGAGTATCTATTCATCCCAACTTAGAGGTTGTAGAGCCTGATTAAGCCAGCAAATCTAAATTTTACTCATGTGATGACTTTTTTTTTTTTTTTAACTCCTGTTTGCAGAGGAGATTTAAAGAAGAACTCAGACAGAATCCCATCTTTCTGTAATTTGTCATTTCCTGTGTTCTCCATCACTAATTTTATTTAGCCAGAAAGGCAGAGGCAGCCATTGTCTCCTCTGCTTGGGTAGCACTGGCCTTGTACCTAAAGGGGACAGTGCTACATTAATTCTTAAACCTCATAAATACTTCAGAAAGGCAAGTTGGTAAATTCAGGTTTCTAAATGACCCAGAAAGGTGTTCTTCAGTGTGATTATGTGGTGTTGCTGCTAACCTGGAACCTGGAACCTGGAACCCAAAACTGTTTTCACTTAAATTTTTATGACTCAAAGCTATATGGTGAGAATGAATAAGATACTTTAGACTTTGGGTTCAGATAAAAGACAACCAAATGGAAGCCCATAATAGTCCTTGCTTGGCACGTCATAGCCTCTCACTGAAAGGTTTTCTACTCTTAGCAAAATAAATGATAACATTTCTTCTTAAGTCATTTGATCTAACCATTTTAAAGACATTTAATTTCTGTCAGAAATGCAAAGCAGACATAATGGCTCAGTTACTTTAAAGACAAGAAACAAAAAGATGGATTTGTTTAGTGGTTGCCTAATAAGATGTATAGGGCAGGAGTGGTTATGATTTCTTGAATAAGCTGGTGATGGGTCCTGTGGGTTGGCAGGTTACATTAAAGTCAGTCAGTAGGAGTTTTTTTTTTTTAAAGATTTTATTTATTTATTTGACAGAGAGAGATCACAAGTAGATGGAGAGGCAGGCAGAGAGAGAGATAGAGGGAAGCAGGCTCCCTGCTGAGCAGAAAGCCTGATGCGGGACTCGATCCCAGGACCCCGAGATCATGACCTGAGCCGAAGGCAGCGGCCCAACCCACTGAGCCACCCAGGTGCCCCAGTAGGAGTTATTTTAATTTTGAAGGTTAGTCTCTGAGATCCTGACAGATTTTTCAAGTCCACATGTCACAAAAAGAATCTTTTAGGGAACATCCGGCTGAGCATGTGCTTGGAAATGGGTTATCTGGGGCAAATTCTGCAAAGTATCTAGGAAGAAGCCAACTAGTCGAAATGGAGTTCGTCCCTAGAATAATGTGCTTGCAGGAATATGGTTTGCCTGTAATGCTGCGACTGACACTCCTCCCCGGCTCTGCCCAGTCGGTGCTTGCTGATGCAGAGGAGAGGGAACTGCAGGAAATGACTGGGGAGGACTCGCGAGTTCTCAGTTCTGAGGGTCATGGGTTGTGTGGATGGTAAAGGTTTTGCTTTCTCTTGTGCTTTTTGTAACACAGAATGAAGAATCCTGTTTTTTAACCTCAAGTGAATGGGATGTTCCCTTTTATGTGAATGATTTTTTTTTTTTTTAGTTTTAGGGGAGAGAGCAAGCATGAACATGTGCCAGGGAGGGCAGGGGCAGAGGGGAGAGAGAGAGAATCTTAAGCAGGCGCCATGTTCAACATGGAGCCTGTTGTGGGGCTCGATCTTGTGATCCTGAGATCATGACCTGAGCCCCAAATCCAGAGTCAGACGGCTAACCAGCCGAGCCAGCCAGGCGCCTCTCATGTGAATGATATTTATAATTCTACTTATGCTGGAGTTTTACTGTATTTTTACTTACGCCTTGAATAAAACTGATCCACAGAGCTCATTCTTCCACGGGTTGCCCTTAATGTAAAAATTACAGGAAATCAAAGTCATTGATAAACTCATTAGATAAGCCTAAAATTTTGTTTTTGTTTTTAGAGAACATGTAACCAGTGCTCTGTGTATCCCACTAGCAAGCCAAAAGAGGTAAGGATAAATAAGTTGTTTGTTTTCTTTGCTTTGGTTTATGAGCTACTAAGAGCATAAATTTTGTCTGTAACAGGAGTTCCACAGGGCGTCCTGACTGGACCTGCATCGTGGTGGGCTTTACTTCCGGTTACGTGCGCTTCTACACTGAGGTGAGTGGGGTGTTGAGCAGTTAAAAAACAGCACTCGACAGGAATATCTAGTCGTGCATCCCCATTATCCTTCTTGTGACTCATTACCGGCTGCTTGGGAATGTGGAGTACCTACTTCATGGGGTAGAAGCAGGGACTTAGGGCAGGGGGAGAAGGTGTGCTGGAAAGTTCTGGTAGAAGCTATAGAGAAAAGAAGCTGTATTCTTCTGAGAGAGTATCTGATCTCCATGGAAAATGGTTGGGGAGATGACACTCTTTGCCTGGCCGTACTGGTTCAGGTCTATTGGTAAAAAAACAAGCAGGGCTCTTCCCTGTGCTTCCTCCTAGAGTGGTGTGCTCTTGCTTGCACAACTTTTGAATGAAGACCCAGTCCTACAGCTGAAGTGCAGGACCTATGAAATCCCACGACACCCTGGCGTGACCGAACAGGTAGTGTAGACGACTGTGTTCAGAGGAACCGTGCCTCTACTTTGAAGTCATATTTTCTCTCTTTTTGGGGAAACCTAAAGGTATCTTTGTCTTGCAGCATAGTCAGCTCTGCTATCATATTCTAGAAATATAACCTATTTATAACTGAGTCAAGAAACCCCAGTCTTGCTTTTACTTATTTAATGAAATACCCTGCGTTTGTTCTACAAAATAATAAAACACTTTAGTCAGAAGCCCGAAAGAGTTCCTTACTTTTGGAATTTGAGAGGGACTTAAGGCACAAATGTGGTATATATGTTTTTGATTTGGATTTAGGTGTAAAAATTTTATAGTAAAAGAAAAAAGTTCTGGCTTTATTTTCAATACTATTACTATACCTATTTTCTCAGAAAGGGAGTGAAGTTTTTGTTTATAGGGGAAAGTAGAAGCACTGAACTGAAGATGTGGACAGAAAAGAATGCGGTTTCATATGTAAGGCTCTCTGAATCTAGTTTTCACTTTTACGTGCTGTGTGAGAATTTGATAGTCTCACAGTAAAAAAAATAAAAAATAAAAAAAATTGTAGAGCCACGAAAACTACTGTGCTCTTCTTTGGCTCACAGTAAACATCATCAAATCTATGTAAATATGCATTCCTTCTTTTTACTCTCCTGCTTCCAAAAGGTTTCAAGTAAACAGATGCATGTCTTGTGTACCTTTGTGGACTTAAATTGTATGAGAGATGGCCTGGAGTTATGGGCACTGGAGCTGTAGAAGAAACTTAATCTCGGAAAAGAGACTAGACTAATTCCTATTAATACCTTTCAGTGAGTTAATCAGTAATGCAAAGCAATACCTAGTCAATTGCTTTTTTACAGAAGTAGATCTGCTTAGCAATGATGAAAATGTATTATTTTCTTCTTTCTTATTTCTTCAATAGAATGAAGAGTTGAGTATATTATATCCGGTTGCCATTGTGACTATTGATGGATTTAGCCTTTTTCAGTCTCTTCGTGCTTGTCGAAATCAGGTAGCAAAAGGTAATTTTTTGGCAAGATGTATCGAACCTCTAATGTCTTACTTAATCTAACCTACTTAGAGAATGGAACATGTGCTCTGCATTAAAAAGGCCCACATCGGGCTCCTTGCTCAGCAGGGAGCCTGCTTCTCCCTCTGCCTC
The DNA here is from genome assembly GCF_020171115.1 of Neogale vison. Lineage (NCBI taxonomy): Eukaryota > Metazoa > Chordata > Mammalia > Carnivora > Mustelidae > Neogale > Neogale vison. The sequence goes on from NC_058100.1 coordinate 11,862,774, forward strand.
TGCCTGCCTCTGTCTGCCTGTGCTCGCTCTCTCTCCCTCTCTCTCTGACAAATAGATAAATAAAATCTTTAAAAAAAAAAAAAAAGGCCTGTGTATCAGATTTACAGAAAAAAACAAAACAAAAACCAAACCCTGCTACGTAGAGATGGGAGTGCATTTTTGGGTAGATTGCTTAGTAAGATAAAGGCAAGGACTGAAAATCTGCACTCTACCAAATTTCTCACCAGACCAGCAGCTCTCCGGCTGGTATACTAGAATCCCGAGATTCTGCAGTGCAGCTGTCCTCACTGAGGGTAAAGATACCTCTATGTGATGAAGTTCTAGAACCTAGGTGAGGTTCGGTGGGCTGAGGTCCGGAGCCGATGACCAAGAAAGAATTCTTGAGACATCTTTGGTGCAAAATGGTGGTTTATTAAAGCACGGGGACAGGACCCGTGGGCAGGAACAGCTGCTGCCACGGGTTGTGAGGGATGGCAGGTTATGTAGCCTGCGGCTGGGGGAAGGTGAGGGGAAGGAAGGTTTCAACGGAGTTTTCGTATGCTAAAGAGGGCCTACAAGGTGCCAGGATGTCCAAGGCCTACCTGAGGCCTTGCCCTTGTAGCTTGATCAATGTTGCCTTTAGACCAGCCATTAACATTAAGATAGTTGGGAGACTTTTTGGTGGAATGTCATAATCCTGCTATCAATCGTCTTTGTTAGTGAGATGTAGGACATTTGTAAGCCAAGGGAGACTCCTGTCTTGCAGGATTGTGATCCCTGCAAGTTAACTATTTGCTTATTGTTCATGGCAGTCAGGGCTGCCTGAGGAATGCCACACTTATGACTGAGGGGGAGCGGATGGAGAGGGGGGTGCAAGGCGCCAGCATTTGCTTTGTCTTCATCCAGCCTCGTGCTCCCTCATCATATGTGCCGGGGAAGTTTTCCCACCAGTAGGCAGTACGCAACAGGGAGTCAACATTAGCTTTTTGCTACTGTGGAACACTCCTGAATGGACTAGTTGGAGGCCTGAACAGTATGTATATGGGCAACTACATTATTTCCAAACTTGGTGAAAAGTGCCTAAATAATCAAGAGTTCTTAGTCTTACTACTCAGAGTTGACCTTCTTACGAGGATACAGAGTTGTATTTCATCGAATTCAAGATGCCATTGGTTGTAGCTGTGCTCATATTTTATGTACCACAAAGCAGCAAACATGCTGCCAGAGAAAAACACATCATCGATTTTAAGATCCCAATTTTAGAAAAGCCTTAATTAAACCCAGGGTAAATACCAGGATTAGTGGAGACTTTTCTCTTTTTCTTCTGGGTTTGGTAGAGCAGCCTTATTGGCCCTAAAACAAAGTTTGTTTTGTTTGCAGATTGAATCCTGAAGTTTTGGTTATGTGGGCCTTGAATAGTACATACTTTTCTTTTAGGCCAGAACTTGTTTGAATGTTTACACCTATTTTCATAATCTTAAATTACTTAAATTTAGGCACAATAAGCATTATCTTGAGGTCATTTAAAATAGTCACCATTAATATATATGCCTACAGAGACTGGCAGTTTTCTGCAGGTAAGAATTCAATCAGTGGATGTGAGGGCGATCTGGCTGCGACATCTGTCACCCCATTGGTCACCAGGGTTGATTCGGCTGATCTGGCTGGCTAGGCGGGTGTCCCCTTCCTCCCTCACCGCTCCATGTGCGTCCCTCCCGAAGCTGCGCACTCGGTCGAAGAGGACGACCTTCCCCGATAGAGGAGAGGACCGTTCTTCGGTCAAGGGTATACGAGTAGCTGCGCTCCCCTGCTAGAACCTCCAAACAAGCTCTCAAGAATTCAATCAGTGAAATAAACTAGAAATGGATATTATAATTGGTATTTGTCAGCCATTTAATTTTTGTTATTTTTGAATTCCTCTTTATTTTTCTGTCTAACATATAAGGCCATTTTGTCTCTAGGAAGGAAATAAGCCATTTAGTGCCCTCTTATCATAAGTTGCTCTAAAAAGAATTCTAATGGCGTAGCCAAGAAGTTGTGCTTTTTATTTCTGCATGTAGGAAAATTCTCTTTTCTTGGCCTTACTATCAAATCTGAATTGCTTAGAGGAATATATATTTCACTTATTACAGTACTTTCTGGAATAAGCAACCAGAATCCAACTGTATTCTTTTTTTTTTTTTTTTTTGTATGCTACGTATTTCTTTGTTGTTGTTATTTAAGATTTTATTTGTCAGAGACAGAGAATTTGAGCACAAGCAGGGGGAGCTGCTGGCAGAGGGAGAGGCAGACTCCCTGCTAGGCAGGGAGTCTGATGAGGGGCTTGATCCCAGGACCCTGGAGTCATGACCTGAGCCAAAGGCAGACTTGTCACTGACAGCCGCCCAGGCGCCCCCAGCTGTATTCTAATATGTAGCTTGAGAATTTACTGATAAATAGGACCTTGTGCCTGAACCTGTGGCAAGAGGTATAATACTGCTTTTTCTTTTCATTACTCACTAGGCAGAAATACTGAGCAGTAATACTCAGAAATACTTTCTGGTAATGCTGTTGCTGTTAACGTATCTATCAAGGCTGGCCTTGGTTACTTGCCTTAGAGACCTTGCTGGATGTGCGCTCCTGCCGGATGTATCATCAGGTTTTTAGTTTTTCACCAAGTTAAGACACTAGTAGCTGTTCCCAGGATTTTATCCAGGGGAAGAAATTGCTTATTTTGTCATCAATTTGCAGTTTGAATTCACCTTAAATTTTAGTAATAGTCTAGGGTTTTTAATAAGCCTCCTCCATTGCGTGAATGTTCTGAAAAATCTTTTTTGACAGTCAACTTACCCATAACATTTGCATTTTACACATACTGTCTTGGCATGAATAAACTTCACTTTAACCTTGTTTGCATTGCCTTTCTCATTATCATTTAAATTTTAGAGTAAACATGTTATTACATTTTTAATGGCTTTTTGTAAAACTTCATCCACTACAGTTAAGTTTGGGTTGTTTGATTTTTGTCTTTAACAGCTGCAGCATCTGGCAATGAGAACATACAGCCCCCACCGTTAGCTTATAAGAAATGGGGTCTCCAAGATATTGACACTATTATTGATCATGCTAGTATTGGTAAGCATTACCAGTTCAAATTTTTATGCAATTTATTTCTTTCACTTTTTAATTGATGTGTCTCATTCATGAGAAATGTACATTTATTCTTATGTGAAAAGAAAATGCATCGCCTTTAGTGAGACATTTGGAAATTACTCCAGACTTTCAGATGATCATAGGTGTATGTGTTTAAGAAGTGGTGGGAGTTTTAACAATTATGTCTTCAGCAGCAGTATCGAACAGTTTTAGGTCTTTCACTATTTGTCTAAAATTGTTTTGCAGATAAGTTTAATCCATGAAATTACCATATAGATCAGTCTTCTAAAATATAATCTTTGGACCAGCAGAATTTAGATAAAAACAGATTTCTTCTTGCAAGAGTATTTGAAAACTCACTCTGTTGGGCATTGGGAACACAGAAACGAAAAGACACGGTCTCATCCAGGAAGCATGAGTTTAGTTGGAAGACACGTGTGAAAACAATTACAGGACTACAACAGTAGTAGATGAGGGGACCAGTGGGAGTGAGAGCAGAGAAGCCCCTGACACTGAGGGAAGTAGGGAGTAGGAAGCTGACTTCGGTCTGATATTGGAGATGAGTAGGACTTGACCAGGAGAACAAGCACAGAGAAGGCATCTGGTCGACCTGTGCACAGGCCAGGGAGTGGAAGTGCGCTGTCTGCTGGAAAACTAATGGGCACTAAGGCCATATGGCAAACAAGCTTGTAAATAGGAATTAGATTTTGAAGGGGCTCGTGTACTGCGCAGAGGAGTTTAGATCTTTCTCCTAGCAGCACTGAGAGCATTGGAGCATTCTAAGCAAGAGAATGGTATTATCACTTAGCCTGTTAGAGAAATCACTTTGGTGGAAGTTTTTGAAGGCTATAATATAGAGGTCAATATTAGAAACTAGGCACAGTAAGGAAGCTGTAATTATCTTGGTAAGAAGTGATGAGTTTCTGGGTGGGAGGTGGGGGTACCAAGTGGTGGGTATTATAGAGGGCACGGCTTGCATGGAGCACTGGGGTGTGGTGAAAAAATAATGAATACTGTTTTTCTGAAAATAAATAAATTGGAAAAAAAAAAGAATGTAAAAAAAGGAAGTGATGAGTTTCTGAATGAAGGTAGTAGAAATGGGAGTGGAGAAGAAAATACTACTTAAAAATTGTTTTTTCTGTTTATCAATATATGCTTATTAAAAAATTCAAATAGTACATAGATATACAAAGAAAAAAAGAAAAAACACCCCCTTCATCCTACTATCCAGAGATACTCACCATTGGCATTTTGGTAAACCTTACAGACTTGTATGTGAAATGCATGTGTGTGTGTGTGTGTGTGTATATTTATATACAGAAATAGTTTCTCATAAATAGGATTATATCATACCAACTAGACTGTAGCTGTTTCTAATCAATGTATTTAAAGAGCCTTCCAATCAGTTTTGCTAAATACACATTTTTATCAGGGTTCTAATAGAAGACAGATGGCACCCTTGAAATAGGACAGTTGAAACTTGTTTTATTTATAGAAAAACTACTTAGGAAGATGAGGCGTAGGAGAACTGTAAGGGATGGTACAGCATCTTGGGGGTTCTTAGCAGCCCAGCTGTTAACCACTCCCAGGCCAAATGGGGTGACAGCCTGGAGTAGTTCCAGAACTTGGAGATGATGAGTAGAATCAGCATCTTAAGAGCAGGTTGACTTCTGCACAGATGTCACAGGGAAATAGGTGGCCTGGCTTCAGTTTCCTTTCTGTCCTCGATCTGCTGATGAGGCTTCCCATCGTCTGAACCCAAGTGGAGGTCAGCATAATGGACACACACTGGCCCCTGGGCATGGGTGAGGAGAAAGGAAGGAGTGTGAACCTGCAGGGTTAGACAGAAGATACCTGACACAGAGATCTCTTTGTTTATTGTTGCACGGTTCTGTGGAACACTCTGCAGTCAGCACTTTACTGGCAGCCAGTTAGTCTGTCTTCACTTTTTGGCTGCAAAATTCCAAAGTGTTGAGTGCAGTTCAGGGTAGCTTCCCTGTTCTGTTAACTGAACTGCGGAACATTACAACGGGCTAAGAACTATGATTGGATAGAAATTAGCAGTCTATTCATTTATCTCCCAGCCTACAAAATGATTTTTTTAAAAAGTACAATGTACTTTATTTTGCATGTGCGTCTTTATGTGAAGTTTTGATTAATTCATCCAACAAATAAATGAATATTATGTCCTAGGTGTTAATTAATATTGGAGCTAGACATACAAGGCAGACAGGACCCTGCCCTGATGAAGCTTACTTTCTGGTAATCAGGAGACACACAGTGAACGATCAAACCAAATGAATAATTTGGTAATTTTGAAATGTTGGTATGCATCATGAAGAAAATAGGCAAAGGGTTGTGATGGAGAGTAAAGAGAGAGGACCATCAGGTAGACTGGTGAGCAAAGGTCTCTCCAGGGAGGTGACCTTCACACTGAGATGTGAAAGGTGAGGAGGAGCCAGCTACATGAAGAGATGTAGGAAGAGCATTCTGGGCAGAGGAAGTAGCAGAGAGTTAGGCCTGTGGGGCCTCAACATCCTGAGAAACAGGAAGGAGGTCAATAGGACTTGATTGTAAATGTAAGGATCAACAGGACAAAGTCAGGTTGGAGATGTAGACTAGGGTCAGATCACATAGGGTAAGGAGTTTGGATTCTGTTCTAAGCTTGGTGGATGTCATTGATGGAGTCTAGATATGGAATATTTAAAATCATCCTTCTGACCTGCTGCTTAGAGAGAGGTTTGTAAAATAAAAAGTAAAGGCAGGGAGACCAGGAAGGAGTTTGTTGCAGGAGGGGGAGAATGATGGCTTTGCCTATGATGGGAGCAGTGGAGTTGGAGAGGGTAGGTGGAATAAAGACATATTTTGCACTTGGAGAGGGATGGATTTGAGAAAAAAGAGAAAGGAAAGATTTGAGGATTTCTTAGTTTTTAATTTGTTATTTTAAGGATTTTCTTGGTTTTTAAATTTGAGCAAATGAGTAAATGATCAGACTTTACTAAAATGAGAAAAAGGAGAAGGAAGATGTTTGAGGTAGACAGATTGGAGTTATATTTTTTTCCAGGTTAACTTTTGACAGAATTACACATTCAAATGGAGGTGTCAAGTGGGCAGTTAGACATACATGTCTAAAGCTTAGGGAAGAAGTCCAGATTATTGATAAAAATTTGGGTGGGAACATTTGACTGTGGAATGCTTCATAGAATCCAAGAAAGGGAGAGGGTCCATTGGATTTGACGATGTAGAGCTCTTCGCTGAGTATGATATGAGCACTTTAGGCGGACCAGTGAGGATGAAGGCCAGATTGGAGTAGGTGGAAGAAGAAATATTCCTACCCCTGCTTTCAAAAATTAGAAACACAAGAACAAGAAACTGGATCACGTATCTCCATTTTTATGTCCAGTCTTGACCGCTTCCTTAAAATTCACATTCCTTCTCCAGATCCTGTTGAACTTTTGTCCACCTGGATATCCAGACTTAACATATCCAAAGCAGAATTCTTGATTTCCTCCCCCAGACTTGTTCCCCTCTGTTTCTTCTATATCATCTCACATCCAAAGACTGAGTCATCCTTGACCCCTCTTTTTCTCGTGTTTTTCATCCAGCCTCCCATTTGTCTCTTCCTGTCTGACCACAATCCTCTCCAGCCCTGTTAGCGCCATGGTCTGAGCCACCATCCTGTCTTGCCTGAACTATTGAGAGAAAAAAATACTCTAACTGGTCTTTCTGCTGCCTTTCTTCCCTCTTTAAAATTTTTTCACCAGTTAGCAGCTAATATCCTTTGGAAATGTCAGACATTTTTTGTTACTCTTTTGCACAAAATGTTATTTTTAGCGGCTTCTCATCTTATTCCTAATAAAATCCAAAGGCTTGACAGAAGCATACTAGGCCTGCCATTGCCTGGTTTTTCAGTACGTCTTTTACTTTCTCTTCTTTAGTTCCCCCCACTGGCCCCCCTGCGTTTCCACCGTGCTCATCTTCTTGTTGTCACTGAGATGCACCGAGTATCTTCCCGCTTGAGAGCACTTGTAACTGGTGCTCCTTCTGCCTGGAAAATTTTATGCAGCTAGCCACAGGGCTCTCTCTCTCACTTCATTCAGGTCTCTGCTCAAATATTATTTTGTCAAAGAGGACTTCTTTAGCCACTATAATGGACCTAGGAAATCATCCAATGAGTTTGACTTTGTGGAACTTTATATTGAGATTTAAATTAGTATGAATATTTTAATAATGATAATATTTCATTCTTAATGGTAGTTTAATATTTAATAAATTATATTTCAAGTTGGCATTCTGTTTATAGAAATATTGTATTTTAATATGTATTTTTAACTGTAAATTATAATTTATAATATAAATTATGTTAATATTTATACTAAGGTGTTGCAAAGTGTGGAAAGGCCTCAGATGTTCAGGAAATTAAAAAAACTGACATCTAAGGAAATGTAATTACAGTAGGTAGCTTGTCTCAGCAGTGAGTAATATTTATATCATTCTTAATAATGAAAACAGTGAATGTGAATTTAAAAAATTGAAATATGTGTATATTGGAAGGATATGGTAGAAGGAAGAGGGCGCTGTCAATAAGCTGTATCTTCATTTGCCTTAAATCAGTGAAAAATAATGCTAGGATTGGTGACTCAGAAGACGGCAGACCTCTGGATCCCGTCACTTGGTTGTAGTATAGAGAGCCTGACAGTGTGTTAGATAATGAAATGGGGGTGTAGTCAGCTGTAGACTGTGGGAGAGGAGTGTCACGGAGGCATGGGGGAGAGGGGTCAAGCAGGATAGTAGGATTTGGGGCTGGTCTCGGATGTCCATTTGTTTGTGAACCTTAGTGCTTGCTTCGGCAGCACATATACTAAAATTGTTTGTGAACCTTACTCTGAAACCCAGATGTATCCCCCCACCCCACCGGCAATGATCAGCTGTTCTGCTGTAAACAGCAGAGAATACAGAAAGTCTAGGTCATCCAGGTTAGGATTTAGCCAGGTGAGTGTGTGAGAGAGACCCAGGGCACTTGTGGGTGTCTGCAAGAGAACGCTTGTGATGGAACACAAGTCTAGGTCAGATAAGAAGGGGAGTGAACATGGAAATTGCGTGATAGTGAAAAAAATGGGAGGATGAATGAAACTCTTGATGAACTTGTGGAATATTACAGGATTAGGTGAGTAAGATGGAAAGCTACGAGGTGGTTGTCAAAAAGTGGTATGCTTGAAATCAGGGTTTCAAAGGCTATAGAGTTGACGACAGGATCTTAGGTGTGTGGGGCGCTGACAGTGGATGACTGAAATTGTGGGAAGGGGAAGATCACAGCGGTAAGGATGGAAAGAACTGATCAGCCATCTCTTTAGAATAAATTAGAATAAACCTGCTTAAAATTTCGGTGCGTATTGGGAAATTGTCCTCTGGATAGCTTGTAGCAATTTATACTCCCACCTACAGCATGTGGGAGTATGGAGAGAAGTTATTCTAAAGCTTAAATTTCAATTTATATGCCACACAATTCACCCTTTGATTTCATTCTGGTAGAGTCAGGCAAAACTTACGCAAACTTTTATCATACAGTAAAAACATTTTGTATTTTGAATCATGAATTCATTCATGAATGTGAGTTAGGCTTCTGATCTTTCCGCACAGTCCAACTTCTGCAACAGTTTAATCCCTGAATCCAGCAAATGGTTTGCCCATGAACTCCCTAAAAGTATTTCCTTTCCCAGGACTCTTCTTCAGGAACAGTGTATTTTTTGACCATTTGCAGGCAAAGTAGAGGCGATACCTATGTATGAAAATTAGGATAACTCTTACTCCATTCTACAGTGTATTTGAGTTCCGAACTTCCCAACTGGGTATCTTCATGGACCATATGACGACCCAGGTCCCATATGCTCGCCTCAGTCCACACAGGTTGGCATTAGCAGTATGTCTTTACTTCCTAGGTTTTAAGCTTATCTACCCCCACCCCCGTCTCTTCCTGCCACCCAGGTGAATTTACATGATCTTGGTTTGTCCTCTGCTACTCCACATAGGCATGTGGGTGCCAGCATTCAGTCTGTCTGCTTTTGCTCTTAGAGCCTTGGGGAAAATGAAAAGTTAACTCTTCCTTAGAAAAGTTGGGGATGGGAGGTTGGGGTACCAGGTGGTGGGTATTATAGAGGGCACGGCTTGCATGGAGCACTGGGTGTGGTGAAAAAATAATGAATACTGTTTTTCTGAAAATAAATAAATTGGAAAAAATAAAGAAAGAAAGAAAGAAAGAAAAGTTGGGGATTTCTGGACTACAAAGTAAAGGTTCGAAAGTGTTTGTTTTTGCTGGATTGGGAGGGGTGTAGGAGCACAGATGCTCTCTCGCTTTGTGGGGGGAGTTAGCACTACTTCTATGGAATGCAATATAACAGTATTAAATAAAATTTTAAAAAATGTGATCCCCGGGCGCCTGGGTGGCTCAGTGGGTTAAGCCGCTGCCTTCGGCTCAGGTCATGATCTCAGGGTCCTGGGATCGAGTCCCGCATCGGGCTCTCTGCTCAGCAGGGAGCCTGCTTCCTCCTCTCTCTCTGCCTGCCTCTCAGCCTGCTTGTGATCTCTCTCTGTCAAATAAATAAATAAAATCTTTAAAAAAAAAAATGTGATCCCCTCTGAGCGCACACTTCTGTCTATAAGAATTTCCCATACAGGAAGAGTTCTAAAGGTGCACAAAGACATATCAGAGATATAAACTGCAGCATTGTTTGTCATGGCAAAAGATAGGAAGCCACCTAGATGTCCATCAGTAGGTCAGATCAGTTACGGTATGGCTATTCCGTGGGTGAGTGATGAAGAAGAATGAGGCATGTCTCCTTGATATGTTATTAAATAAATCACACAACCACTGTCATTTATGTATGTACAACATCTCTGGAAAGCAGCAAAAGAGACTGTTTCAGTTGGGGCCTCTAAGAACCGACTGAAACCTGGAGATCTAGGTAGGCTATACTTTTGTACTGTTTGAATTTTGTATCTGTTAAAAAATTAATATTTAAATTTTGTTTTGTAGCATTTTATGGTTTAGAGGATTAGATGGCACTTTTAATATCTTATGAATAGCTTATAACATTGATTTTTTGTATTTTAAAAATGACTTCTATTACATAAAACTAAGCAGTTTGTGGCTTCGAATGGAATTGTCGTAAAAATTTAATGACCTAAAATGAGTGTCATTTTAGTGCATTCTGTTCACGTGTTGTTGCTGTTGTTGTTTTAAAATAGGTATTATGACTCTGTCCCCTTTCGACCAAATGAAGACTGCCTCCAACATAGGGGGATTTAATGCAGCAATTAAAAACAGTCCACCTGCCATGTCACAGTACATCACTGTCGGGTCCAATCCATTTACTGGCTTCTTCTATGCGCTGGAGGTAACAGTTTCCTCACTGATCACGAGTGAGGCCTCTCTTGGTTTTTCAGCTTGTCTACAAATGGAATATTGTGAGTTAGCCTTAGAAAGATTCAGCAGTTTACATTTCTAAGTTTCATTGGAAGATAAAATTAGTCTCCGCTGACTTTCTTCTAAATTCTTAGGGGAACTGAGAAGGTACTAAAGTCAGCGTAGAACAGACTTCTGTGTTTCTGATGCCCCAGGTTCTTGGACAGTTGATTTGTCTTTAAATATTGATGCAGTCATTGGTGGCTCAGAGTTGTGAATGTCTGCGCACCAGGGATTTGAGTAAATCGCAAATTGTAAAGCCATCAACTATGATTGTTGTAAGTGGTGAAAATTGGCTCCTGTAATAGGGGACCACTAGGTGCTGGACTTGGAGTCTCTTGTTTCTTGCTTAAAAAAACCAACCTTCTCAGAATTGTCCAGACTATCTCTTTACTTTAATAAAAATATATGTTAAAAAAAAAAAGGAGGGACAGGAGCCAGTTGTATGTAGATCAGAAATCCATAGCCCTGCTGGAATAATGCCATCTTAATGTCCTAGTTTAAACTTTTAAAAAGTTAATTACAATATAAGGAGGAAAATCCTGGAGACAAACAGAGGACTAGTGATTTTACTGTTCAACTCTAGAGTTGAAACTTTTGATTTTATTGCTACCTCCTAAGATAAAGCTTTTGTCATATGGTCTGAAAGATGCTGCATATTTTTGCTAGTACAGGCTTTGCAGCTTTTCACAAGTTTTAAAAAGTAAGCCTTGCCTAGAAAGCGTGTTTTGTTTCTCTGTCAGCTGTTGAGTTTTCTCTTCGGCGCGTCCTGTTTTCCAGGGGAGCACCCAGCCGTTACTGTCTCACGTGGCGCTGGCGGTCGCAAGTAAACTCACTTCTGCTTTATTTAACGCTGCCAGGTAATTCCAGCACCGTTCCGGGTAAAAGTAGCTGTAGTATCTGTGTGTCTGTAAAGTTACCTGGGTGGTTTTCACAACTGTTTTGGTCATCTGCACGTTAAAATGCCGAGAGCGCTGGTTTAATTCTGCATTTCCTTTCTGTGCAGCGGCTGGCTTGGTTGGAAAAGCAAGCACGAAGAAGAAGCCGTGCAGAAGCAGAAGCCAAAGGTCGAGCCGGCCACCCCGTTGGCTGTCAGGCAAGTCTGTCCCGCTCCCCGCGCGGTTCTGTATTTTAGCAGGAGTGCTGTTGAACTTCTGGTCTTCCGGAGCACTTAGCTGCTGCGCCGATCTCACGAGGTTCTGTCACGATACGAACTCCTCGAGGAGGGTGGTTCTTGCCTGTTTGGCTCACAGCCGCCTCCCGGGCCTGTGGGACGTGCTCAGTATGTATTTGCCGAGTGGGCTTTTTTCCCCAAATACCTACGACCTTAGCTTAATTTAAGTTGCAAGAAAATTTGTTTTGGGTGAGCTGTTGAATTTTTTTAAAGAGCTGAGATAGTTTGTCAGTAAGCTGTCTAAACTTAAAAAGTGCTCAGTGATTTCTTTAAAAATACATAAAACAAGGAATCCCATGCCTTCAGGCACTCTCAGAAGGCAAGGTTGTGCTCTTCATTCACTTCCGTTGTGCTCTAGGATAGTGTATGTGTCAGGTTTTGGGGTGAGAGAGTGTGATTTTCGCTTGATTTTGTTTTTAAATCATTTTTGTTACCTAATGTAAAATACTACCATAAAGGGAACCAGAACCATCCCCTGCTTGCAGATGTTCTTCACCTAACAGGTATAACTAATTATCCGTTATTAAAATTTATTGAAGATGATCCTCTCTAAGGTTTTCTCATCTTTTTAAAAATCTGATAACATCTCATATTTTCTAAATTCACTGAAGGATCAAGAAATAAGCCAGATGGCCCTGTGCCTCCCAAGTAGGTTAGAGCATCGGGGTACCTCGTCTCAGGACTTTGCTTCGTGCTAAAGTACGATTGGTTCCAGACCAACAACATTTGAGAGATACTTATTATCATTGTTTATTATTTAGTAGAAGGAAAGTTCTTGAGGTAGAAAGATTGATGTCAGCAGGATATGGTATCTAGCAGAAAGAAGAGATCAGAAATATCAACTTAAATCAGACAAAAGATGCCTGCGTAGGAGCAAAGTATTCCAAAATTTCATTGGTTGTGAGGGTGCTGTTTACTGTGATATAACAGTTAATCAAGGAAAGATTGTTATACTTGATAGTCTCTAAAAATAAAAGATTAGATATCTATATAGAAAATCTATGAAATAAAACTTAGGTGTTTTATTTTATAATGGAAGAGACTTCTTATGCACTTTGTGTTGCAAAATGTCTGGTGTGATTAGTTAATAAATTAACTATTAATCTATGCAGGGTTTATATTTCTTCTTCCTTTTTTAAAAAGATTTTATTTATCTACCCAGCAGACGGAGATCACAAGTAGGCACAGAGGCAGAGGGGGAAGCAGGCTCCCTGCTGAGTGGAGAGCCTGATGCGGGGATGCGGGGCTTGATCCCAGGACCCTGAGATCATGACCTGAGCCGAAGGCAGAGGCTTTAACCAATTGAGCCACCCAGGCACCCCTATGTTTCTTTATATAAAAACAGATTTGTCCTATTTTGTTTATGTAGCTCATGATTCTGTCATCTTTTTCTAGACTGGAATTTGATTTGAGCTTTTTATTTTCTTTTAAATACCAGATTTGGACTTCCAGATTCTAGACGCCATGGTGAAAGTATATGTCTGTCTCCTTGTAACACACTGGCAGCAGTGACAGATGATTTTGGCAGAGTAATTTTATTGGATGTGGCTAGAGGAATTGCAATACGCATGTGGAAAGGTACTTCCTTCTAAAAATCTAGAAAAAAAATGTTAATTTGCTTTTTTACCCCGGTAGTTGAGCAGTATTATCATCCGTTAGCTTCTGGTGGACAATATTGCTTAATTTGTTATGTTTATGCTGTCTTTTTTTTTTTTTTTAGCATGAACATTTCAGTAGGGCTTCATCGTAGTCCAATTGATCTGCCCTTTAAGTTTGACCAACTTATAGGCACTTTTAATCTCTTCCTTGTATACTTTTCAGTTCTCACTGTCATTGTCAAATTCCTGAAATCAGTTTCTTGCCCCTGTTACATTCATTCTACTTCACAAGGTCATGTTTAAGTCAGATGTTCTCTTCAAATCTAGAATACTAAATCTTTCAAACTAAAGATGTCAAAACCCATCTTTGCTGACACGACGTCCATATCCATATGCTTGGGTTAATTTCTTAAGTTTCTTGGTCAGGAGTTGTAGTTAGCTGCTAATAAAAGACCCATGTTCAGGAGTGATATGATATGCCCATGACATCCTCAGGAGCCGAGTTCCACTTCTTGAGTTTCCCCACTCAGAGTGATTTCATGGTTCACATGGCTGCTGGAGCTCCAGCCTTTGTATCTGCATTCCAGGAAGGAGGAAAGGAAGAGAAGGAACTATCAACTGAGCCAGTTCACTGTGAAGATGATTTCCTGTCAAGCTTTTTCTGCAGTGCATTAGCCAGGACTTAGTTACATAGTCATACCTATCTATAAGGGAGACTTGTAAATATCTAGGCACACTGTCCACCTGAAAAAGATAAAATCTCTTTGACCAAGGAAGAGGGAAGAATGCATATTTTGGAATCATCTGGAGTAGTAACATGTCAGCACAGACAGACTACTGGTTAGAAACCACAGTAATCATGCAATCTGGTCTGTACTGAGCCGTGTGAGGAGTAATGGATTTGAGGACATTAAGTTACTCTGGACGGATAGAGAACACTGTCACCTTCTTCCAGAGAATTCCTGCAGTGTTTACCTATTACATGTTTAAGTGTCTGTAGAAACAGGTTTTAATGCTGCAGATACATCATTTCTCCTCGGTGTTTGTCTTCTGAAATAACATGAAGGGTGGTTCTTAGCAAGACTTTTCCAGAATATAGAGGACATAGTTCCATGAGCTGGGCCAGATCCTCTGTAGCGATCTTATTGCTGGCGCTGCTGCTTTTCCTTCTGTAGCGGGTGCAGTTTCCCCCACAGTTGGACGAGAAGGGTCAGTTGCCTGTGGAGGGGGCCCCCCTGAGATGGAAGACAGTGTCAGCTACATCTCTCTCGCATGGGCTGGGGCTTCCTACTGCCACCTTGCACCATATTCTCCCTGTCTGCATAGCACCAGGGGACTTGAAAAGCAGGAAATCACGTTGATCTTTCTCTTATATTTTAATTGGACTTTTATTTAAAATCTAAACCTGATAGTACCCCTGGATTTTTTAAAGGGAGAGAATTTTTTTAAAGAGAAGGAGCATCGAGCGTGGCGTTGTGGAAGGGTACTCGTGATGCTGTAATGGTCTCTGGGTTTTTTTGTTTGGTTGTTCTGGTGTTTTTTTTAAGAATAAGAAGTGATCAGAAGCAAATAAAACAAAATGCTAAGATTTAATAAGACTTGGTGATGGATTCTATATTTATTACCTTTTTCTGTTTAAGATACTTCATACTAAAAAGATAATGTATTTTTGTAGCTTTTCTTAACCCCTCGCTAAAATACCCCCAAGTCTTTCAGAAGGCTACAGTTGCCCCTAGACTAACTAATTAGCTTCCCTTTTCCTCGGTCTGTAAGGGTATCGAGATGCACAGATCGGTTGGATCCAAATCATAGAGGACCTCCACGAACGAGTACCAGAAAAGGCAGATCTTTCCCCTTTTGGAAATACTCAGGGTCCAAGCCGAGTAGCTCAGTTCCTTGTGATCTATGCACCAAGAAGGGGAATCTTAGAAGTATGGAGCACACAGCAGGGACCTAGAGTGGGAGCCTTCAACGTGGGAAAGCACTGCAGGTAAGCGGCAAACCCTGGCATGTTCCTGGTTACGAAAAGGAATGCTTTTATTACAGTCTTTATTAAAGCTACTTACTAGGTTGCAAGTTGTTTGAGAATTGCAGTGTTACTATGGTTTTCCCTCCAAGCGCCTGCTATATGATTAAGGGTTAAGTATTTAATAACAAAAAATCTCACTGAAAAGGCCATGATATACTACCGAATTTAATGAAGTTGCCTGTGGTGCTGCCATTTATCCCCAGCCCTTACGTATGCTGTGGAGGCTCAGAAGGAGAGATTCCTTCAGATTCCTGCGCTGATGATGTTAAGTGAGGTGCAGCCTTTGTTTGCCGTTGCTACATAGGCCTGACCGTCCTTTGATTTTCTAGCCCGGTTTATTCAAGGCAGAACTCTGCCAATCAGGATCTGTTTTACTTATGCTTTTGGTATCAGTTAGTGTTTATTTGCCTTATTAGTGCTCCTAAAGTTGGTAATAATGTAGGGGTCCCTCGCTATCATGAAAGAACTTTTGGCATTTTTCCTTTTGTCTAATATTCTTACCATACTGGTTTGCCATTTCCTCAGGCTTCTGTATCCTGGCTATAAAATAATGGGGTTAAATAATGTTACCAGTCAGAGTTGGCAGCCGCAGACTTACCAGATCTGCCTTGTTGATCCGGTGTCTGGAAGTGTGAAAACAGTCAATGTTCCTTTCCATTTAGCGCTGAGGTAAGATTCATCCGGGGTCCCTCTGCTAACTTTTCCATCCCTTGTTTTGCTCTTTGTTTTGTAGTTATCATTTTGTTGTGGTTTTTTCTCATTAGACAGATATCTTTAAAGTTAAAAGGGAAGAATCTGAAGGAAAAGAGTTGGAGTGTGTCAGACTTAGAAGGAAAGTGATTTCACATTCTGTAAGAATTTGTTGTATTTATTGTTTTAGCGACAAGAAGTGTGAGCGAGCCAAGGACATGCACCTAGTCAAGAAGCTGGCTGCCCTGCTGAAAACAAGACCTCCCCACCTCGGTGCGTGTCCTGCAGCAAAATAATAATGCATACTCTTAGGTCATTTTCTCAATTAGTACCGCATTCTAAATACAGCAATCAAAATGTTTCCGTTCATTTGTGAGCTGTTGAAACTCCTCAAAGTGAGATGAAGTCCAAGTAATCACGTATATTTGTTATTGGAATTGCACTGTAAATATGCCCTCTGGGCGATATTAAAATTTGTAACAATAAAACAATACTGTGAGAGAAACTGGAAGTCCTTTAGCTGACTGAGAGCCACCAGTGAGTGCATTCTTCTTTCAGAGTCAAATTTCCCTTGTAATAAAAGTGAAAAATTTAACCTCGGTTCATTTTCTCTTTGTAGATTTGGTTGAAACCCAAATGAAGGAACTAATTCTTGATATTAAGTACCCTGCAACCAAGAAACAAGTGAGTATGTATAATATATGAACTTTCCTGCTGGGTAGCTAGGACATATTTCTCTTAAGAAAGCCTTTAGTTTCCTTTTTCCCTCCAAACATGACAGGCTAACCTCTTTTCTGTTTTTTTATTCGTGCCTTTTTTATATTCCCATATGGAAGCTCCCATTGTCTTTCTTTCTCCTTCCCTCCTTTTTTTTTTAATTAAGTACCATTACCTTACACACGTGTGCATGTTTGAAACACACACACACACACACACTATACATACAATATACTCAGATAATAATCATGAACACATCTGTGTGACCACCCACCTAGGACATAGAATGTTACCAAGAACTCTGAAGAGCCCTCCTTGTCCCTCCTCAGGCCCCTTCTCCCATTCTTAAGGTAACGAGCATTCAGAATTTTGTGTTTCTCTCTCTTTTGCTTTTAATAGTTATATTATTTCTGTATGGCTCCAATAAAACATCGATGCATTTTCTGCCTTTTAAAACTTGACATCACTGAAGTCCGGCTCGTGTCTCCTTGCCGGAACTTCACTCCTTCAGCTGTTTCTTCGAGGTGTCCCCGTTGACGCGTGTGGCTGCCGTGGACCCTGCTGTGTCTTCTGTTATTCTTGACTCACTCTGCTCCTACCAGTGGGCATTTAGGTTGTTTCCAGTCTTTGCTCTCCCCAGGGGTACCGTGCTTATCCTTGTACGTAGGGCACTACACATCTTTGTGTTTGGGAACTGTAGCGCACTGGGCTTCTCTGGCTGTACCAGTTGTTGAAAGGCTGCTTCTCAGAATACTTGCACTAGTTGATGTTCCCGCTCCTACCACGGAAGGGGCCTGTTGCTCCCACAGCCACAGCGTCCCATAGTATTGTCAGACTTGTTGCCTTTTGCCGGTTTGCGGTTCTGATACAGCAGCTCGCTTTGATTTCTTTGGCTCGCCCCCTCTTCTCCAAACCCCTCCTAATGCTGCTCAAGTTCTCACTCTGTAAATTCTTAGGCACTTCGGTCCCTGTGGATACCTCTGAACTCTTACTCTGCTTTTAGTCAGAACTGGACAGCTAGTGGTTACTTGTTCTGTTCTTTAACTATTTCAGGAACCTGAATCCTAGCTCACCAGTTTTTTCCTTTTTACCTCTTTTAAGCTCTTTCAGGTAGGGACCTCACCAAATATGTCAGTTTCATAATCCACAACAACTAAAATAATGTTAAATATGTGGGAGAATTTCAGGAATGCTGATTAATTTTTATTCCTTTTTATTTTACTGTGGCAGTCATTTTTAAAAACACTTTTGTTTTATTATAGAACAGGCAAGTCCCCATAACTTTTTTTTTTTTTTTTTTAAGAGAAGAAGGGTGAGGAAGGGCAGAAGGAGAGGGAGAGACCATCTTAAGCAGGCTCTGTGCCCAGTGCATAGCCCGGCAAGGGGCTCGATTTCACAATCTTGAGATTGTGACCTGAGCTGAAATCAAGAGTCAGACACTTAACTGACTGAGCCACCCAGGTACCCACGTCCCTGTGACTTTTAGTCAAGTTTTCCATTCCACTGACAGGGCTAATTGGTTCTCATTTTTCTCAGGTCGAAGTCTCAGGTATGAGAGATGACATTCCTGTGACAAGGCGGGCATCCAAGAAAGGTAGTTTAGAGAACCTGTAGTAGAAAGGGAGGGTTATAACCCAAACCAGGCTTCCCGTTTTGATACCATCTTCTTTCTTCTCTTACATCATGAAACAACAAAATTGGGAACGTTGAGCATACTACAAATTGTCGTCTTGACCTTTAAATAATTATTATACTTCTCAATTGTATGTGAAACTAAGAATTTTATAGAAAATGCTGGAAAAGCTAGTAGTGGAAATTGTGTATTATTTTCAACACTAAAGGAAAAAACAATAGTTTAGGCTCAGAAGAGTGACTAAGTGGTCAAGCCAGCTGCTAGCTCGTGTAATGGTAGACAGAACAGAAATAATTACATTTTGCTGGGTATTTGCCTTTTTGAGTCACTTTCTTTGTATCCACCATGTAGTTGCCTCATCATGGGTTTGACCACGCTCTTGAGCCACTCTCGGAGCTGATTTCTTACACACACACACACACACACACACACACAGGTGGTTGTGTTACAGTCTTTACCACATGCTACATTCTCAGCCTCCTTTTGAAATTATTTACTCTCATCAATAAAAAGTTTAATGGGCTAATACTGAAGGATAAGTATGAACTTTAACTGCTGTATCTGTCCATTGATGATTCTCATGGTTGCTTCTTTAGGCATAAAGAGAGATTTTGGAACTGGTAGTGAAGGCTTGTTAAGTATCTTCTGAGGGAAGGGCAGGAAGAGGAAGGTGGGGTGAGGTAGGGAACATAGATAGACCTTGCAGGGCCTGTACTTTCACCAGCCATGCTCAAATGCAGCCTTTAAGTGGTAATTAAGTTGTTGTTAGCTTTCATCATTGACACAACAGTAACAGCTCTGCTTTTCATTTATGCTGTGAGTATAGACTCACACTCTTCTTGTTGGTGAATAATTTTGTCATGGTCCCTGTTTCATCTTGGCCATTCTGTTAAATGCCAGTTTCCTTGTAGTTGTTTCATTCTGAGTCTGGACTTTTTGCCATTCCACCATAAGGGGCATGAGATGAAATTGATTGCATAATACATATGATGCAACTCTCCTTCTTGGGTATGTATGTTATTAAAACATCTTAACTATGGAGCTTCTCTTGGAAATTTGGGGTAGTGAAGGTGTTGGCATAAGTACAAAATTTAAAAAACAAAATAGGTGCCTTCTGATTGCTCAATATCTTTCTTCTAGGCTTTGGAAAGCATTTTGGCAAGTGAACGATTACCATTTTCCTGCCTTAGAAACATCACTCAGACTCTAATGGATACTTTAAAAAATCAAGGTAATGGGGTTTGTACTGATTGGAGATTCTGGTCTTCAGATTTTATAATTTGGATTATAAAAGCTATTCCTGTTTATGATATCATCATGTTACTTCAGTGTGGAAATACTGTAAGAAATAAGGAAACTTATTTCATGCCTTTAGTATTTGGAGACTTTTTTATTCCGTTTGGTGTATGAAGCTAATCTCCAGCTAAGCCTTCTCTGAATATGTTGTTTCTTTCTAGAAATATTTCTCTTTAAAGTATTTCTACTGTCAGTAAAGAGACCAGTATAGGATGCTGAGAAGTGGTTATTTGATACAGTTGTGTGAAAGGCAGAAGCATGAAGATTTTCTTGCTTTCACTGTCCTTTATTTAACTTTATGGGAGGAGAGCTGTTTCTGTAGATAAAACATTCTTTAAATAATTTTGTTTTGACCGAGATAATGATTTTTTTTAAAAGTACACTTTGAATTATTGTTCTATTAGCGTATGCCGAAAATCTGCATTTTCTCCTCCACTTCCCTCATGTAAGTAAGGACTTCCAAAATTGGATGATGAGTAAATTTATACCCATAGCTGATTGTTTTTTACTGTTCAAAATTTGTCTGAAAAAGAATTACATCTCTAACTCTGGGATTTTAACTCCATGCTCTATCTGGCTGATCCAGCAAAATTCAATTAATTCTGAATACCTAACGTGTATTAAATTGTAGTGTGTATACTGGGTATATACCCTAAATATACAAATGTGATGCTCTGAAGGGGCACGTGCATCTGAATGTTTATAGCAGCAATGTCCACAATAGCCAAACTATGAAAAGAACCTAGATGTCCATCAACAGATGAATGGATAAAGACGATGTGGTATATATATACAATGGAATACTATGCAGCCATCAAAAAATGAAATCTTGCCATTTACAACAACGTGGTTGGAACTAGAGGGTATTATGCTTAGCAAAATAAGTCGATCAGAGAAAGACAACTATCATATGATCTCCCTGATATGAGGAAGTGGAGATGCAATGTGGGGGTTTAGGGGGTAGGAAAAGAAAAAATGAAAGAAGATGGGATCGGGAGGGAGACAAACCATAGGAGACTCAATCTCACAAAACAGGCTGAGGGTTGCTGGGGGGAGGGAGGTTGGGAGAAGGGGGGTGGGGTTATGGACATTGGGGAGGGTATGTGCTATGGTGAGTGCTGTGAAGTGTGTAAACCTGGTGATTCACAGACCTGTACCCCTGGGGATAAAAATATATTATATGTTTATTAAAAAATTAAAATATTATTTTAAAAAATTGTAGTGTGTAATGTGCATACTTCATCTAGCTGTGACTTTTTGCTTGTCATGATAATTATATAAAGCCAGTTTTATATTTATATTTAAGCCAACTTAAAAGTAGTTTAATAAATAGATATAGTATCCCCTTTTAAGACTTTAGGCATTCTAACGTTGAGATTTTTTTTCCAACACATATTTAAAGCAGACTTTTAGAAAATAGTGAATTTCTTTAGTGTATCAACTTGTTAGAAATACCTCTTTTAAAAACAGTAGAGGGGCGCCTGGGTGGCTCAGTGGGTTAAGCCGCTGCCTTCGGCTCAGGTCATGATCTCAGGGTCCTGGGATCGAGTCCCGCATCGGGCTCTCTGCTCAGCAGGAAGCCTGCTTCCCTCTCTCTCTCTCTGCCTGCCTCTCCATCTACTTGTGATTTCTCTCTGTCAAATAAATAAATAAAATCTTTAAAAAAAAAAAAATAAAAACAGTAGTGTGCTTATAAAGTTCCCCATCCCTCAAGACTTTACCAAAATCTCGAAGTTTACTGAATCAGAATTTATCTTGCACTGGGCTGAGAGTAAGTCAAATAGAACTATTGGAATTCTATAAAATCATCACCAGTTTCAAGTTCTACCCAAAATTGAGATTCCTAAAAATTGTACCTACTGAATATGCTGTTTTATTGTAGCTGTACCAATTCTTGGACGTAAATAAAGTTCCTGCCTTTTAAAAGAATAGTTGTTTTACATTAGATGGTAGATACTAAAATTATCATGAGGGAATGTATTATATAGAGAGTATTTCTCTCTATCTCTCTTTTTTTTTTTAAAAGCCCGATTGATGGAGAATGTTAAGTAAAATTGTACTTTGGTCTCTTTGCCAGCCTTCCTTGAGGATAAATCTGTTACAGTCCAGAGTTCGTGCTTGAATTGTGGGATCTTTGTCCACCACGATAACAAGAGCCAGGCAGCTTTCTGTTCATCTGTCCTCTGTCTGTGAGCGGAATAGGCAGCGTATGAGTTAAGGGGTGAGGGAGAATATTTTCAAAGCTGTTTTCAGATCATTTTTTAAAAATTTGAATATTAGACTAAGATAGCTCTTTTTTCTTTTTTTCTCCCCACCCTCCAACTACTAGTGTGCCTTATTACACTTAAAAATTGGGACATTTTTCCACGATGGAAAAATTATCTTTGTCCTAGTAATCTGTGATAGCTTAAGTATCTCAGTATTTAATAGACTAGCACATCAAAGAGGTACATAATACTGTGAATGTTAATGAAAGAAAAACCTTTTTATGAATCTATTAAATATATCTCTTTAATGTATTTTTTTCTTCCACCTTTCAGAGCTTGAGTCTGTTGACGAAGGATTGCTACAGTTTTGTGCCAATAAACTGAAATTACTCCATCTTTATGAGTCTGTCAGTCAGTTAAATTCTGTTGATTTTCATTCAGATACACCATTCTCAGATAATGTAAGTAATTCTATTCCTCATTATATGAAATATTCTATTTTTAATTTTTAATTTTTTTTTAAGATTTTATTTATTTGACAGGGAGAGACACAGCAAGAGAGGGAACACAAGCAGGGGAGTGGGAGAGGGAGAAGCGGGCTCCCCGCTGAGCAGGGAGCCCAATGTGGGGCTCGATCTCAGGACCCCAGGATCGTAACTTGAGCCAAAGACAGACGCTTTAAGGACTGAGCTGCGCAGGCACCCCTATTTTTAATTTTTTAACTGCTAGTAAAGAGGTAGGTAATTGAGAATTTTTATGAAAGGTAAAGATTTTTTTTTTGTTAAAGACCTCCTGCTGGCTCTCCATGCCTTAGTACTAAACTTACAGTATTTATGCTAAGATACTGCAGTTTATCGTTAATCCATTCTCACTATCCTAGAAGGATTTGGTTTCTCTCAACCCACTTTCTAAGGTTGCTTCTCACAACATAACTGGAGAAGATTTGCCAATTGAAATATATTCAGTTTACTGAAGTAGCAAAACTTTAAAGGAAAAAAAAAAAGATTTTGCCAAACAGAAGACACTGGTTTTTCTGCGGTACCATTGTGAACAAACTCATAGCTTGTTCTCTTGTCTGCTACATAATGAAATACTTTTTAAAAAGTTCTGTCTTACATGAAAGTGTTTAATTCTAGGAAATGTTCTATGTTGTCATTCTGTAAAACATATAAAAAATGGCAGTGCCGGGGTGCCTGGGTGGCTCAGTGGGTTAAGCCGCTGCCTTCGTTGGCTCGGGTCATTATCTCAGGGTCCTGGGATCGAGTCCCGCATCGGGCTCTCTGCTCAGCGGGGAGCCCGCTTCCCTCTCTTTCTCTCTCTGCCTGCCTCTCCATCTACTTGTGATTTCTCTCTGTCAAATAAATACATAAAATCTTTAAAAAAAAAATGGCAGTGCCTTGTAATCTTCCTTACAATGTAGTATTGCTCGTTTCTAGGCATGTATGCAAAATTCTTACTTTTCATACAGAGAAATAGTTTCCATAATAGAGAATAGAGGGAAAGGTGGTCCTCTCTTTTCCCTGATTACCATGTGACTCTGGACAGGTTGCTTGCCTTGGGGTGCATGTCTTCCATTTACCTAAAGGAAAATTATTGTTTAAATGATTTTAGTGATTTGTCAAGTCACTGATAATACTTATAAAAAAATTACCTGGTGTGTATCTGAAACTTAATGGAAGTTTAACTTAGACAACTTTTATTTTAAATATACTTACGTGAATAAAAATTTTTAAGCAGAAAATTCTCTCTGTATTGGAAAGTACTTACACACTCTAACATCTTTTTTTCCCTTGGGTTTATAGGTGCATTTCGTAAAGCATTTTAACAGTCTTCCTAACATTCTGCGATTGCCGTTATAAGTAACAAAGCCATTTTTCAGGATCTTTGTGTTTTTCTTTCCGCTTCAGCAATAGTATGAAATCATTTCAAACAATAAGAAGGTTCAGGTAGACTAAATTATGTCTGCAGAATTGCCTAGATATTTCATAGATTCTTTTTCATAAGATCCAAACTTCCCTACCTCACCAAAGAAAGTTAAGTATACGTCATTAATCATCCCCTATGGAGTTCATTTCCACTTGATAGCCCCAGTACCATAGGGAAAGATAAAAGAAAAATTACAGAATTTAAAATATCGGTTAGCTGATTGTTCTTTATTATTTTTTAACCTTTAAAACACTTTGTAAGAATTGATACTTTGCTGTGACATTATTTAGATCCTTCAAAAAAAAAAGGTACAGTCAGTTTCTAGGCTGAATGGCTAATCTTGTGCATATAAAACAAATTCAAGTCTGGAATCATTTTTGTTGCTGTGGAACATAGTTCATACAAGCTCATATATAAATTCAGTATAGCATTGAACTGTTGGTGTGTGTTCATGGCATTCTGCAAGTTTACTACTTGTTTTTAGAAAACAGCATTAAATAAGTAATGAAATCTGTATTCTTAAACAAGAGTAGCTTTATCAGGTAGTGGGGTGGAGGGGTAGTTTTGCTTGCTATGGTGAATTTGTGGTCTTTTAAATATATATGTGTGTGTGTGTGTGTGTGTATCCCTAATTTAGAAAAATATTAGTAATATCAGGAGAGGTTTTTGCACATAAGCTCTGTAAAAACAGTTTGAAAGGCTGGCAAGATATATCTGTAACTTTTCCATCTCTGGATCCCTGAGAGCCACACAGAGGAGATGTATATGTAGATACAGTGAAGCTTGGTTTCCAGTATTTTTTAATTTTACTGTGTTTATGCTGCTCAATACATAATCCGTTTCAAATAGGCCTTTAGTTTACTTAGAATCACAAGAGTTGCAGTTAATACTCTTACAGTTTTTTTTCTGATTCTAAATTAATAACAGCTGTAGTAAAATTCAAACATTTTAAAGAGTATAGGGTATTCTCAAGAAATTGTATAAAAATGGTACTCTCAGTAATAAATAGTTTCAAGATTAGTTCAAATTACTTAACGTCAGATTCATGAAATTGTGGTAAGATTTTAAGCAGAGTACATTATAGCTACCACATTAATTAACCAAGTCATCATGTGCGTACAGTTTTGCATTTCACTTCAGATACGACGGGGTTGACTCCTGTGGCGGAGTCCTAGGAAGATACGGTGTATCCAAACTCTTTTTTCTTTCCCCCCCTATTTTTTTAAGGACTTGGCTGTGTTACTGAGGCTCAATGAAAAAGAACTGCTTAAGCTCCTGGCATTACTAGAGAAGTACAAAGAGGAAAAAACCAGGACTGCTACAGTCCGATTTTCTGATGATAAGGATGGTGTGTTACCCGTGAAAACATTCCTGGAATATTTAGAGTGTGAGAAAGATGTGGTCAACGTAAAGAAGATAAGTGAAGAGGAGTATGTGGCTTTAGGTGGGTGGAAAGATGACGTGCTCTGTGAATTCTGCCTCTTCTGGAGGAGAGCCTGCCTGGCAGGAGTTGATAGCATCTCAAAGGTTCAGTATGTTTTAAAATTAAGCTAAGAAATTCAGGTATATTTTTCAATGAACAAAGGATACTCTGGATATGTAGGCTCTATGTCATAAAAGTTTTATTGGCTAATGCATAGACTAAAGAGACAGTGTTAGACATGTAACGATTTGCCTTCTGCCTTAAAATCAAGCAAATTGAGCCATTAATTTCTTTTCTCTCGTGCTGGTTTGCTTCTCTGGGGATCTAGATTGCAATTCAGGAAGAATGCTAGTCCAAATGGTAAGTAGCCATTGGTTAATGCATTTTGCTTTTGTTTTACTAGGCAGTTTCTTTTTTTGGAAGTGTTTGCATGGAGAAAGCTCTACCGAGGACATGTGTCACACTCTGGAGTCAGCCGGACTGAGCCCTCAGCTGCTGTTGGTAAGCCACCTTCTTGTCGCACTCTTGTCTTCCCTGCTCACGGCATCCAGAAGGGTCAGTCCTTTTTTTTTTTTTTTTTTTTTTAAACCATCGTCCAAAGCATATCATAGAACATAGATGAAAACCTTTCAACAGTGATCAAAGAAATTTATAATCACCATATTTAATTGAATAATATTATTTTATTTTTCTAATTCCCTGTAAATGGTAGCAGGCATGTTCCATGGTTGGCCTAAAAGAAATTTCGAATCTGACAGGTGTGCATGCATTTACAGTGGATTGTGGTCATCAGTGAAATTGATCATATTTGAAGTAAAAAAATCTTAGAGAACAAAATCAACTTCCCTTAGAGCAGTACAGGATTATAATCAAACATTCGCAGACTTTGAATATAGGTTAGGTTTTAGTCTCTGTGCTATAACAAATATAAAACAAAAGAATCATTTAGTAGAAAATGACAACACTAAATGTTTGCCCTTTGGCACAGGGTGCGGGGTTTGGTGGGGAGGGGTGACCCTGCCATCCTCTCTCCTCTTTAACCCCTCACATGCAAACATAAACTCTCTTCCACATCCTTACTAACATCTTACATTTTGGCCAGGATCTGGGCAATCTCCTTTAGGAACTTGTTGACTGTGTTCATGTATGGTTTTAACTGAACATTTACCTCCTTTAAAAACAGATTCCATTCTCTGTAACTTTGCAGTGTGTATGTCAGGAAGTAAGGCAGTTAAAGGTATGCATAGGTTGGTTGTACGTGGATGTTCATAAGTGGCTTTATTCGTAATAGCCCCAAACTGCAGACTACACAGATGTCGTTCAGTAGATGAATGGTTAAACAAACTGGTGGTTCTTTACCACGTACTTCTTTACCTTTTCCTCAACAATAAGACTCAACTATTGATTCACGTAATAACTTGAATGAACCGCAAGGAAAATACACTGAGTGGAAATATGCCCGTCTTGGAAAGATTTGTGCTTGCATGATTCCATTTCTGTATAACGGTCATGAAATAGCACCGTTACAGAGAGAGAGAAGAGGTTAGTGTTGGCAAGGGGTGAGGGATGAGTACGGGGAGGGACGGGTGTGGCTGAAAAAGGTCCACACAGAGGAGTCTCTTGCTGATGTATAGCAAGAGACTATACATCAGCAAGTCTGGTGATGTTTTTGAAAACATCAAATGGTGATGTTTTTGAAAACATCAAATGGTGATGTTTTTGAAAAGCTATACATTTGATAGAATTGCATGTACACACATATAGGTGTATGCGTTATTGGTGAAATTTGAATAAGCTTTGGATTTTGCCAATGTTAACTTCTTGGTGATGATATTGTGTAAGATGCCACCATTAGGGGAGGCTATGGAAGGGTGCATGGGACTTTGTTGTGCATTTTTTTTTCCCCTAGTGAATCTGTAACTATTTTAAAGTAAAAAATTTAAAAAGAGAGCAGATAAGTATTTATTATCCAAATTTGAGATGCTTAAATAAGTTGAGTACAGAATGCTTCTCATTTTTAAATGGTGTTTAATCAGTATCAAATGTCTGTATTAAATCTGGAGTTCAAGAAGCATTGGGAAAAAATGAACCTCAGATCTTACCTCAAGCCATATATAAAGATCAACTCAAAATGGAAAATAAATATAAGGCGTAAGACTACAGAACTTACAGAAGAAAACAAGGAGAAAGCTTGGTTCGGGCAAAGATTTTGTAGGGCACAGAAAGTGCAAACTACATATTGATCAATTGCACTTTATCAAAATTCAGAACTTCTGTGTTTTAGAACTGTTAAGAAACTGAAAGGCAAACCTCTCTTTTAAAACTTATATTTGATAAATGAATTGAATCCACATTAAGAAAGAATTCATAGGACTCAATAAGCCAACAAAGAATACAATAAGGAAAGTGAAAGATCTGAACTGTCACATCGCCAAAAAATATACTTACCCGTGGCAAATGCTCACATGAAAAGTGGTCACATCTTTTACTGTTGGGGAAATGCCAGATGAAACCACAGGAGTGTCTTTCTCAAGAGGATGACCGAAACGAAGATGACTGATGGCACCAAGTGTTGATGAAGATTTGGAATAATCAGAACTCTCAGCGTGGCTAATGGAAATGCCAACAAATACAACAGCTTTGGAAAACTGTCCAGAAGTTTCTTATACTGTTGAACAGCGATTTACCATAAAATCCAGCAGTCTCACTCCTAGGTATTAATCTAAGAGGAATGAAAACATATGTTCATATAGATTTGAAATAAAATGTTAGCAGCATCTTTATTCAGAATAGTCCAAAGGGCAAACAACCCGATATCCACCAACTGATGAGTGGTAAGTTATGGTACGTCCATATAGTGGGGAAAAAAGTTAAGAGATACACAGTACAACTGTGTAATAAATAAAGAAATGAATCTCAAAAGCATTATACTAAGTGAAAAGATCCAGAAACAAGACTGCCTACTGTATGATTTTAATTATATGAAATAGAGTGACAGAGAAGAGGGGTGTTTGCTGGAGGATGAAGGTGGGTATTGGAGATCGCGCACAGGAAGCCCAAGGGAACTTTGGGGGATGAAGATGTGCTTTACTATGTTTATGGTGTTGGCCACCCAAACTGAAATTAATGAACTTTATTGTATATATGTATATATCGTAATGTAATAAAGTGCTCTCTAGAAAATCTATTTTAAATCCATAAAGCCGTGGTCTATAAGTATATTTATTATTGTGCTATAGAACTTATAAAATAGGTTGTAATTTTAAGTTCTTTTTAAAAATCATCTAACTCTGAGAGACTGTATTTCACTTATTCCAAATGATTGGTCGCTTTTCCTTTGCTTTCCTCAGATGAGTATTTTATAGTTAGATTTTTAAAGTATTCTTTCAATAGCTGAATGCTTTCAAGCAGTCATGTAAATTTTTAAAATCCTACCATCGAGTATAGAGAAATAAGGCATTTTCACTGAAAGCATGTAATTAATAGTTACGAATGGGAAGGGAAGGGGAAACTTCTTCAAAAATTCCCAAAAAACAAAGCTCAAGAATTAAAGTAAGAAATTGAATGTACAATAAGATTGGCTTGTAAAAAAGCCTGCTTGGTCATTGTGGTTATATTGATCAGAGGAAATAGCTAACACATTCAGCCTATGAATAAGCCGCCTGGCCTTAGGAAGATCAAGTGCAGGGGTTTCGTGTACCTGTGTAGTAAGTGTGCGTCTTGCTTACAGCCTGCTCATTCCCGAAGCAGTTAATGCCAGGGCCAAAATACTAACCAGTGACATTT
Source organism: Neogale vison (assembly GCF_020171115.1). NCBI lineage: Eukaryota > Metazoa > Chordata > Mammalia > Carnivora > Mustelidae > Neogale > Neogale vison. Next base: position 11,891,826 of record NC_058100.1, read on the forward strand.
TTCTAAGTTATTAACTTACAGTTTTTTTAAAAAAAGAATAAATGTCTATTTTATTACATTAAAAGAGTGATAGACTTTTAGGAGTCAGGCATATAAAAGTCATGGATAAAAGGTGTTAGGTCTTTCAACAAAATACATAAAATATATTATTAGTGTTATAAAGGCATTTGAAATGCTAACTCTTTTTCTGAACTATTTTATATGGTAATTTTATTGAAATTATGTTTGTAAAGAAATTTGCTACTTATAATTTAGGTTTTGTGTGTTTGTGTCTGGTGTTTTTTTTTTTAGGTTGTGTGTATTGTTAAATTTGGAAATACTTCTAGTGTACAATGCCTACCGATTTTTCTATAAAACTTACACTTGATTTAATCAGTATTTTACTATATTAGCATAATTCACGACAACCGCCTAATAGTTTTGTAGATGTTTAAATGTATAAAACTATATTTTAATGTTTAAAACTGTAATTACTCTCACTAGAATTTTATCAAGTTTTAATTCTGTATACTAAAACAGACCTAATTTTTAGGAAAGACTAGAAAATAAGGCTCATTCAAAAAACTGATAAAGTGGGACGCCTGGGTGGCGCAGTTGGTTGGACGACTGCCTTCGGCTCAGGGCGTGATCCTGGAGTCCCGGGATCGAGTCCCACATCAGGCTCCCAGCTCCATGGGGAGTCTGCTTCGCTCTCTGACCTTCTCCTTGCTCATGCTCTCTCTCACTGTCTCTCTCTCTCAAATAAATAAATAAAATCTTTAAAAAAAAAAAAACTGATAAAGTAAGTTTCTTTTAAGTAGAGACAGGGCTAACAGATGGCTTCTTCATGTTCTATCTGCCACCATTTCTGCTGAGGGAAGGATTAAAACATCTGGGATGTTAATATTACAGGAGGAGGATACTTAGCAAAAAGTAAAGTTCATTAGAAGCTTTACCAAGAACCCATGGGATTTTTCTCTTTCATTTTTAGGTACAGGTTTTTACCAAGTCTTGGATACCGCTCGACTTAGAAAAGGGGAATTAACCAACTTTGCTCCCAAGGTTTCTCTTCTTAAAAATCTAATACTCAGATACCATCTGGTAATATGTCAGTATGTGACATTTATATGTGAAACAACATAGTTTACATTTATAATATGAATATCCACATTATGAATAATATGTGACATTCTTTGCTGTGATGTATTGAAAGGATATTTTGTATTTACTAGTTGTAGAGATTGTTACCTTCAGTATACTTTTCTTTCTGTTATGTGTGTCTCTGTGTATATGTGGTATCTTAGCTCTGTATTCTCCTCTTTGATTATTTTTCTCCTTTTACCTTAATTTTTCCTAAAAATTAAAAAAATCTATTGCTTATAAGTGATTCTAAAATTATGTCATCTTGTTCTTATAGTTCCCGTGGCAGCCTGTATTGCATTCTGACTTTTTACATGCTTTTTAAAGCATAACTGATTGGATTTTTAAAGTTAATAAAAAACAAGAGGAACACCCGCTGGGTTATAAGCAGAGATTACCTTGCTGCATGAGAGTTAGAACAGGGCTGACCTAGGGAGAGATAGAAGGAAAGTTAAACAGAACAGGGTTTTTTGTTTTAGAATTTGCTAAATAAGGGTGGTGATGGGGGAATGGTTAGTTGGGATGACCGCGAATCGAGGCCATGGCGTTCAATTCGTCTAACGCTTTGGGTTGTCCATCTTTTTGAGCGTTTTGAAACTTTGTTGCTGCTGAAAAGATGAATCAAGCTTTGAAAGACACTAAACCTGGGGCGCCTGGGTGGCTCAGTGGGTTACAGCCTCTGCCTTCACTCAGGTCATGGTCTCAGGGTCCTGGGATCGAGCCCCGCATTGGGCTCTCTGCTCAGCAGGGAGCCTGCTTCCTCCTCTTTCTCTGCCTGCTTCTCTATTTGTGATCTCTGTCTGTCAAATAAATAAAGTCTTTAAAAAAAAAAAAAAAGAATAAGGTTTAAAAAAAAAAAGAAAGAAAGAAAGACACTAAACCCATAAGTATGTTTAGAAACCTGAAATGCTTGTAAACTACCCCTGGGCATATATTTTTTTGGGCGTATATTTTTTGCCTAAAATTAATCAGAGTGAGCCCGAAAGTTAAGTCCTCCTTTTGGCTTGCTTTCATAGCACATATGTGCCCAAAACACTGAGAGTAATTTCCAGTTGATTCTGGAGTGTCTTAGTTGCCTATACAGGCAACTCATTTCTGTAGCCTGCCGGTGAGCAGCAGTGCTGTGTGAGGTTGAGGGAATAGCCTTGGTAAGTGGATAAAGTTAGTCAAAACTTGGGGGACTACACAGGGTGTTTGTGTGGCAGGTGGAAAGCACATGGTATAACAGGAGCCCAGTTTTATAAAAGCCCCATGTCGCTCCGTAATGCTCTCTGTATAGCTGCACTTAGGAAGCTGCCAGGGGCTTGGAACCTGGTCTGCTCTCGGTAGCCACCAGCCTTTGTTGTTGCTGGCGTCAGCATTCTCTTAGGAATGTGCAGGCAAATATGAAAGCACATACGTGGTTGTAAAAAAAAAAAATAGGTTTCTGGATAGAATGAGGTAGAAAGGAGGCTGACATAGGGAGAGAGGTAAAAGGGTTAAACAGAAAAGGGAGAAATAAACTCCTTTTAAAAGTATGTGTGTGTATTGTTTGTACAAATTATATGTACAGTCTACCCACGTGTACAGTTTTTTAAAGAGAAACAAAACATGCATATTAGGATCAGGCAGATCTTGGTTCAGACTTCATTCCAGATTCACTAGCTCTATGGTGCTGGGTAAGTTACTTCTTTTCATCGTTTATAGAATCTGGGAGACCGTCCCTGCCACGGGACTGTCGGAATTGGACGGGGTGATGCCCGGCAAGTACTTCTGTCTCCTGGCCCTTTGGTGGTTCTCCCAGTTTTCCTTCACACACGACTTCAATTTCCTACTCTTTTTCACTTTTGAAAAGTATTTATACTACTATATTTAAACTGGTAGTCAACTTTTTATTTTCAAGCGTTTGTTTTTGTTTTTAACGTGGAGGTTCCTGCAGAGTTAAAGCTAACCCAGGCCTTGCACAAACACCAGTACTGACAGGTGCGGGGCCATGCCATTGAACCTCTCATTGTCCCAGAATTAACCGTGTGCAAATTTTGTACATCTTAAAATATTTCAATTCTAAGTAGATAGGCTGGTTCATAGGCATCTTAAAAGTCACTTATGTTGACTGAAATGTTTTTGCTTATAAAATCTGTTTCTCTTGACTTATTAGTGATTTAAAAACTAGAATCCGATAGCTTTATTTATCCGTTCAGCACTGCCACGTTCACAGTACCTTGTGGCCAGCGTGGGGTGAGGGCCACAGCTCCGCGTCCTTCCTTTCCTCCCGGCAGCTGAGTGCCTTATTGCCAGTCTACGGCGATCTGTGCTAACTCGGTAGTAGTAACATTTCTGGTACTATGCTCCCTAATCAAGGCTCAGCTTGGAAAGTGGAGCTTAATTAACCCAAAGAAGAGGCGGAAAGGGTGGAAGTTACATATCTGACCGATAACGAAGAATCTCTCCAGTGGACAGGGTACCTTGTTGAGTCTCTCATGAGAGGCGATGTAGTGAGCAGCCCCTCATTTCTCAGCCTGCAGGACTGAATCGCTCATGTACACGTCTGTGCTCTCTTGAAAAGTGCCACATTTTGTTTTTTTTTTTATCACTGAAAATTATTTAAATTTGCTTTCAGTCTCTGCTCCTGAGTGTGTGGCTTTCTAAGGAAAAAGATATTTTGGATAAGCCGCAGTCTGTGTGCTGTCTCCACACGATGCTGTCCCTTCTGAGCAAGATGAAAGGTAAAACGCTGGGGGCTGCTGCACGTGCATGGGCCTTGAGGTGTAGACACTGCTCTTGGGAATGACCTGAGCTGAAAGCAGATGCTTAACTCACTGAGCCACCCAGGGGCCCCATGGATTTAATTTCTAATTCAGAAATGTACCAGTCTATCACAGGGGAATTCAATTTCAACTTTATGTTTAGTGTTAAAGGTCGAACAGAAAGAATCAACAAGCTCAGGCTTTCTTTTTTAACTTTTCTCTTTTTGCCCATAGTGGCCATCGATGAGACCTGGGATTCCCAGTCTGTGTCCCCGTGGTGGCAACAGATGCGCACGGCTTGTATTCAGTCTGAGAACAACGGAGCTGCTCTGTTGTCTGCACATGTTGGCCATTCCATTGCTGCACAGATCTCGAACAGTATGACTGAGAAAAAAGTAAGTCGGCGGGTGGCGGGGGTGTACCTGGTCTTGGAAATGTTGGGTCTCTGCCTGTCCAGTCTGCTTAGGGGCTGCTTGTCCCTGTCTGGGCTACAGTGTCTTTGATGTTAGGAACATCTAGAGTTTGAAATGTGTGTCCAGCAGATTCTCATTTGTCTTTCTGGGAGGGAGGGGTGCTGCCCTTAACTTGTTTGTTCAGATGACATACATACTGAATTTTGCCGTCACCTCATACTTTCATCTTGCGGGGAAAAGTATGGCAATCAGAGGGCAGAGGTCTGGCTCTCGGCCAGCAGCTGGTGATGTGTGGTGAGTCCCTTAAACATGAGTCTCCTGCTTCAGGTTCTTCATCTAAAGGAGGTCAGGGTTAGACTGCGTTATATCTGAGGTTCGTTAGAGCTCTGGGGCTCTTCAGTTGTATTTATCACCCTCCCCCTTTTTATAAACAGAAGTTGTTTTGGCCTGGGGTGTTGAATGACTTGAATAAAAGTTTCCTATTGACCTTTTGCTTTGTGGTTTTTTCCTCCTCTTTTTAAAGACTTGGGTTTATTTTTTTAAAAAAACAAACATCTCTTGTATCTCATGGTAGATCAAATTTTTTCTGGGGAACGTTGATTTAGTTGGAGGAGTCAGTTAAATAGGCCTGTATAGTGATTCACTTAACATTGTCAGTCTCAGTATCATTTGCTAAATTTAATATTACTGGCCTAAGATGCTTATGATAATGGAGAGAGAAGGAATTTGAGACTCCTGTTGTATGTCGGAGAGCGCCTTCTGAAGAGCGAACGCTATCCTGCTACTAACAGAAAAGCCCATGGCCCTTGTTGGGTATGGCCCTGAGAACTCGTTAGTGCCCATTGCATGAATCAGGGGCCTTCCCGGGGGTCTTACTGTGACTGTCCAGACTCTGTCACTGTTTCCCCGAGTCTCCAGTCTCCTCCTGTTACTCATGTTCCATCCAGCCCAGTAGTAATACTCGTGAACCAGCATCTGCCTGTTGCTTCATGATGTGACGTATCCTGACTGTGCATCAGCTTTCGGGTTCAGAGCTCATTCAAATGCGTGCTGATCCAGAGTCTTTGCCAGAGTATCACCAGGGCATTTTTTGTTAGTTTTCCCAAACAGTGTCGGGTGCTGATTCTGAGGCCCTCACCGATTCCTGGGAGGCCCTTTCTCTTGACATGGAATACTGGAAGCTCCTGCTGAAACAGCTGGAGGACTGCCTCATCCTTCAGACTCTGCTTCACAGCAAAGCAAACACGCCGGCCTCCAAAGTGTCATCGGTGCAGGCTGAGCCACTCCCGAGGCTGTCTGTCAAAAAGTTACTGGAAGGAGGAAAGGGTAAGCTGGGGTTGATGGGAGCTTTGCACCTACAGATCTGTGTGTTTATGGTGTGGACATTCCTGGGGCTTTTGTAGAAATGATTGCAAGGATAGGGAAAGGGAAACACATTTAGGATTAAAAAATTAAAAATAACCCACCATTGTATTTCTTCTCAGTTAATCTCCTCAAAGTCTGATTCGGTCAGTTCCCTGCTCAGGAATCCCCACTCCTTCCCCTGCCTTAGAGAATTAGTCACGGTTCTCAAAGAGTGCTCACAGGACCTCGAGAGCCCACCCTTTTCCACCTTCGTGTCTCTGCGAGGCTGGCTTTTCCTCCTGTGCTTCAGCCAGAGCAACAGACCCTAACAGATGGCATGCAGAAGCTGATCGGAGAATCCAGATGTAAGCCAGACAGTGGAAGAGGCTTTGCAAAGGTTGTAGTGTTGCTTCTCTCCCAGAATGTCTTTTCTTGCTTTGGGAACTATATTTTCATAAAATGGTATTAACCTGTAATAGGTTTATCACTTAATAATTAAAAATGAATTAATAAAAGTATTTGAGAATTTTCTCAATTTTAATTTCTAAGACCAGGAATTTGAATCAATATAACCCATAAGCTAAAGTTCTTTGGGATTGTCAGTAATTTTTAAGAGTTTAAGGAGATTCTGAGACTTAAGAAATTCGAGAACTTTTGGAACAAATAGAAACTGGTTCTCTAAGAACCCCTGGTTTGAATCTAACCCGTTTTTCCATTTCTTGCTTGTTGCTTGATTGTGGCTCACATGAAGCATCTGTGTGATTCCCCAGCTCTGGGTCTGAGCCTATCCCCTTCCCTCTCTGACCTGTCCCATTCTGGATTCTAAATTGTACTTACTCCTCTTCCAAGGCCCCGCTCAAATGCTTACTCCTAACTGCTTATGATCCACTAGCTACCAATTTTCTCTTCTCCCTCCTGATTTCCACAGGACCTTATGCCTCTTTGTGATTTATCACTTTCTACTATTCTAGAGCCATTGGGTTCTTGTGCTTATACATTGTAAATTTTTAGTTGTCTTGGTGTACTTTCTTTTTACCGGCAGCTCCGTCAGGCATTTGATACTGGAGTGTCTGTATTCCTGGATTTATAAATACCCATGTATTTATAGATTTCAATTTAGTTAACCTGTCTTCTTATCTTTTATAAGATTTGTAAGCTTCAGCCTGAGAGGGAAGGTCTTAGGTGTGGCACACAATTAGTGGCCTCCACAGCTGCTCTCAAGGAACATAGACTATGGATGCCATCCTGACACTTGTCTTCTGCCTTGTCCCGGTTTGCCAGCATAACCCAGAAGGAGCTTATACACTTGTTTGGAGCTCTGGTTTTGTGACTGCCACCCAGGGGGACCCCTCCAGATCGCCTGACTCTGGTGGCCACTGGAGTTTACGCTTGTGGTCCAACGGAACTGTATATATTTGCTTACTTTTAAAAGCTGATGCCTGACAGGGTACCTGGCAGTGTAGTTGGTTCAGCATCCAAACCTTGGTTTCGGCTCAGGTTGTGATCTCAGGGTCATGAGATTGAGCCTCACTTTGGGCTCTATGCTCAGTGTAGAGTCTGCTTGAGATTCTGTCTCCCTCTCCCCCTGCCCTTCTCACTTGTGCACATGTGCTTTCTCTCACTCTCTCTTAAATAAATAAGTTTAAAAAAAAATCTGATGCTTGACGTTCAAGGTGTGAATGTAGGTGTGAAGATCCTCTCTTCTGGGGCACTGGCTGGTCTTGGCACATCCTCAGCTACTGTGAGCTGTTAAATATCTACTAGACTGCTTGGCTAAGCACAGAGGTTTGAGAGACAATCAAGAACTGAGAGGCACGATTGAGCAAGGCCATTCCTTCAAGACTGGAAGAGGTCGTTCCATCTACTGTGTAGAAAGCAACATGAAGACTCATGCAAAAGGAAGAAATAGAGAAATATGTTCCAAGTGCAAGAACAAGATAAAACTTCAGGGGGAAAAAAACTTAATCAAATGAGAGAAGTCATTTACCTGATAAAAAGTCCAAAGTTATAGTCATAAAAATGCTAACCAAACTGGGGAGAAGGATGCATGAACCCAGTGATAACTTCGAGATGGAAAATAAGTAGACATCACAGAGCTGAAGAATACAAGAACCGAACTCACTACATGCTAGAGGGTTTCAGCCACAGACTAGGTGAAGCAGAAGAAAGGACAAGTGAACCCAAAGACAGGGCAGTAGAACTCACCCAATCAAATGGTTACAAACGTTATAACAATAGAGAAGTTGTTATTTCTAAGCATGTGGTAATCACAAAGCAAAAGCCTGTTCATAAATACACAAAAGATAGAGAAAGGGCTATAAGCAAACCACTAAAGAAAGTTATCAAACCACGGAGGAAGGGAGCAAGAAAAGAATAAAGGGGGACACCTGGGTGGCTCAGTGGGTTAAAGCCTCTGCCTTCAGCTCAGGTCATGATCCCAGGGTCCTAGGATCGAGCCCCACGAGAGCCTGCTTCCCCCCTTCCCTCTCTCTCTGCCTGCCTCTCTGCCTGCTTGTGATCTCTGTCAGTCAAATAAATAAATAAATAAAATCTTAAAAAAAAAAAGAATAAAGGAACAGAGAATTATTAAAGCAGCCAGAGAACAACTTGGCAACAAGCAACCCAGGAATTACTTTAATTGTAAATGTGCTAAATTCTCCAATCAAAAGATGGAAGGTGGCCGAATGGGTGAAAAAAAAACAAGACCCATAGGGCACCTGGGTGGCTCAGTGGGTTAAGCCTCTGCCTTCGGCTCAGGTCATGATCTCAGAGCCCTGGGATCGAGCCCCACATCGGGCTCCCTGCTCAGCGGGGAGCCTGCTTCCCCCTCTCTCTGCTTGCCTCTCTGCCTACTTGTGATCTTGATCTCTCTCTCTCTGTAAAATTAAAAAAAAAAAAATACAAGAAACAAGACCCATATATATGCCACCTCGAGACTCACTTTAGATAAGTGGACACACAGATGTTGAAAGTGAAGGGATGAGAAAAGATACTCCATGCAAATGGAATTTTTTTTTTAAGTTTAATTAATTTGTTTTTTTTTTTTTAAAGGGTTGTGAAAATTTTTAAATTGTAAACTCTACCCTCCATGCTGCCACCTGCTGATAGGGTAGGACCGTCATTGTGATACTAACCTGAGCAGTGTGAGCAAGGGCTTGATTCTGGAATGGGAATTACCAAATGATCTGGAAGTCAAACATAAGAAATTGGAATACCCAGCACACTGCTGTCATTTGTTATCACTGATAAGTGTGATTTTACTGTGAAGCATTCTTTTTTTGCGTGGAAAGGTTTATATTTGATCAAAATAGGAAGAGGAGGTTTTGGTAATTAGAGAACAATATATCATTTGTTTTAGGTAAAAACAGGACTTGAGTGTTTTTCAGTTTCCATGTAGAATTTTTTGGCCTATGTCAGTGACTGAAACATGGGAAAGCATCATGTATCTTAGAGGTGACTAAACTTTGCCTATAAATATTCCATGCAGGCAAGTTATTTGGCTATTAAAAGTAACATGTTGCCTAAACAGGTATCATGCTAATCAGTCTGTTTCACTTATACGTAAATGAAAGTGCTTTAAGGGAACCTGGGGGCTCAGTCAGTTAAGTATCTGCCTTCGGCTCAGGTCATGATCCCAGGGTTCTGGGATCAAGCCACTTGTTGGGTTCCCTGCTCAGTGGGGCATTTGCTTCTCCCTCTGCCCTTCCCCTGCTTGTGCTCTCTCTCCATCTCTCTCTCTCTCTCTCGCTCGCTCTCTCTCGAATAAAACCTTCTTTAAAAAAAAAATGATAATGTTTTGAAGATGTATTCATCTCTTCCTCTGTGTCTGACGAAGTACGATATTTTGAATTTGTGGACATAGAAGCTACATGGTATACAGACAAGTGTATGCATTTATATTTATCTAATATAAGAGTATATACATATTAGATTATTATATAATTATATATTATATATATATATATATTAGAGCATAGAGATGCCCTTAGACATCAGATATTGCATTTGCCCTTGCCGTCTTTGCTGAACACTGTGAATTTTCATTTTCTTCGCACTGTAGGTGGCATTGCAGACAGTGTAGCCAAGTGGATATTTAAACAGGACTTCAGCCCTGAAGTGCTAAAACTGGCTAGTAAGGAAAGAGATGCCGAAAACCCAGATGAACCCAAAGAAGGCATTAACAGAGGTTTACTTGAAGCGGCAGAGGCAGAGACGACCCTAGGAGCCATACCAGGTAGTCCATAAATACGGAGAAATCTGCGGCCCAGAGTGGAGGGGATGCGGCTGAGTCTTTGTTAAGGAGAGAATAACCTGTCACTCTCTCGTGGCTTCCAGACTTGCTGCATTTAGCCTATAAGCAGTTTCCATGCAGCCTGGAGCTGGACGTGCTGCACGCCCACTGCTGTTGGGAGTACGTCGTTCAGTGGAACAAAGACCCGGAGGTAAGGTTCTCGCCACTTCTTTCCTGTTAGTTCTGTCGTATTGCTCGTGCCGGGCATATGTGGGGCTGTTGAGTTCAGTAACATACTGGACTTTTAGACACTGGACTTTTCCCGCCTGGGGTGCCGCTGTACTAGGAGCTGTGCTGGGTCTTTTTCATGCATTATCTCTCAGTCCTCCCAGAGAACCTGTGACATGTGGACATTGTCATTACCCCCCTCTAAGAAGAAACCCAGCCCAGAGAAGTGCCATCCTAGTTAGGTTGTGATACGTATATTCTTTATTTCCTTTTGAATTCCTGCGTGAGACAGCACGGACTTATTAGAAACTCTGTACTATCGTAGTCCTCCTGATAAAGCCAGGGTGAAGATCCGGATGCTGACCTGTTTAGATCCCCCTGCGTTTGTCCGTCACTTCTCTTATGTTCGTCTCCGAAACACCGAGAAAGCCACGCTATGTACAAGGCTGACCCTAGTCCAGGGTTAGCCTAACGGCCCTTTTAGCTCTCTGCTGGGGCATCATTTTCTGCCACTTTCTCTCGCAGAACAACCATAGTCGGGAAGCAGGTTAGGCCCTGAGCTGAGGGGCTGGACTTGGGTCCCAGCTGAATTTCTGACAAGGGTCTGGGTTGGGGCCAGTCACTGGATCTCTGAACCTGCTTGTTTCTCCCTCTACCTTTTTTTTTAATGAAGGCGCCAGTCCTTCAGGATTGATGCCTGGATTAAGTAAGATGTGAAAACATAGGATGGGTATTGCCCTTTGCCAGTAAGTCCTTCCCTCAGGCCTCCCTAGTCAGTGCCCTGGTAAATTATCCCTCTCCAATACTTTATGGTCCTTATGTCAGGTTGCACTTTTGAAGAAAAAAATCTCACTGATGAGCTAATGTACACTAATGCATTAATTAATGATACTCTTCCTCCCCCCAAAATGTTGTCTTTAATATATAATCACGTATTAAAAGATTTTTTTAAAAAGTGCTTTAAACAAAGGAATGGCCCATGATCAATTAAATCTTGACCAAAAAGAGATTTTAGCACAGGGGACCCTCTTGATGGTCCCTAAGTCACCCTCTCCAGTAACCTGCTCTGTGGTCTGAGTGGCCATTGTGTTTGGGCTCTTTCCTTCAATGGAAGATTTTTCCTACAGCAAAAAGGAATGTTAGAACTATAATGAGGACATAATAGTTTGTCAAATCTGAATAGATTAATTCTAGATTCAGCTCTAACAGTAATACATAAGGAGAAAATTCTGTTTTACATCATTTATTATAAACTGAAGGCAGCTTGGGACACAGCTGAGGTCGAGCCCCATTGCCCCTACTCACCAGCTCACCAACTGTGTGATCTCTGGGAACACTTCTCAACCCTTTGTTCTTGATTTTTCTACTGAAAGTAAATGAGGATGTAGCTATCTTGAAGGGGTGTTGCAATTTCTAGAGAAAATACATGCATAGCACCTGACATCTTACTAGTGCTATCTTGGTCTATTTAAATTGTTTACATTTTAAATAAGTGACCATTTTTCTTGTTTTTTTTTTTTTCTTATTAAATAATTCCCCTTTCCTCCTACCCCTGTTTCACCATTTTATACAGAAGCTTCATCAGGATCAAAACAACTGAAATTATTTGTGGGAAATCACTAACACTAGTACGTGTTATCAAAGGTGATAAGTTTAGTGTTTGTAGCTATAATATTATTTAGCAAAGATCTGGGTAATGTCATCAGTTTTACATGCTGCAAATGAGTGTTAATATGTCAGACCTCGATTAAAAGGAGTTGAATTTCAGACATGTTTCCCTTCACTGCTTTAGTTTTCCTCGTTGGCATGTTTTCACTAACCCACTGTATAATTTACTTATCATATTTAGCTTGCTTGCTAGAATGTAACCTCAGTGAGGGCAAGGATTTGGGTCTCTTTGTGCATTACAGTGTCTCTGGCGCCTCAGACAGCCTGGTGCATAGTAGTGCCTCAATAAATAATTGTTGAATAATGAAGAATGATATTTGCAAAGAAGTAAACCCACCTCTGTGTGAAATTCAAGTATTTATTAGAGAAAATACTGCTGTCATGTTCAGGCCATAGTGAATATTGATTCCAGATGTCAGCATATATGACCTGGTATCAATCATCATGTAGGTAACATGAATGTAAGACCATTGACACTGTCCTATGAAAAAATTTCTTTTACCTAATACATCTGTGTTCATATCACCACATTCTTGGGTAGCTTTATGTAGAAATTTAAGAAGTTACCAACTGTGTTTGAAACATCTGTTAAATGATACCTCTCTCTTTTTCTCTCTCTCTTTTTTCCTCCCTGTATGTAAGGAAGCACGTTTTTTTGTTAGGTCAATAGAACACTTGAAGCACATTCTTAATGCGCATGTTCAGAATGGTAAGTAAATAAGCATTAAGAACGAAACTGGTGGATTCAAAAGAGGCAGGGATCTTTAAGTTCACATTCTGTTCATTTTTTATTTGATGGCTCTGCCTCCTAACACGTGACTGTGTATGTGTTTGTGTATCATGATGGGCGAAGGCCTGGTCTTTGAACTGCTTGGGAAAATGCTCTTTGGGAGGGGATAATGGGGGAGAAGTAAGGAGACTATTAGACATAAAACACTGATTTTCTTTTTAGATCACAGGTAGATAAGGAGAGAGGGATGGGCTTCTCAGAAAGGACCGAAGTTGCTGATGAAAAAGTTAGGTAGCCAAGAGCCCAAGACTATCATATGGTACAAATTGCCTTGTGTTTCTTTCTTTTTTTTTTTTTAATGATGTTCTTTATTTATTTGACAGAGCGATAGCAAGGGAGGGAATACAAACAGGGGGAGTGGGAGAGGGAGAAGCAGGCTTCCTGCTGAGCAGGGAACCCGATGCGGGGCTCCATCCCCGACCGTGGGATCATGACCCAAACCAGAGGCAGACGCTTAAGCACCTGAGCCACCCAGGCGCCCCCCACCGCCGCGCTTCTTTTTTTTTTCCTTTTTTTTTTTATTATAAGATTTTATTTATTTATTTGACAGAGAAAGATCACAAGTAGGCAGAGAGGCAGGCAGAGAGAGAGAGAGAGAGAGAAGCAGGCTCCCCGCTGAGCAGAGAGCCCGATGCGGGACTGGATCCCAGGACCCTGAGATCATGACCTGAGCCGAAGGCAGCGGCTTAACCCACTGAGCCACCCAGGCGCCCCCACTGCTGTGCTTCTTTTAATAAACGTCACTGTTCTCCATTGGCTGCTGTAACATGGGGACCGCCGATGGCTCCTTGACAAAATGTCACAAATTGTGGTGGAAAAATTGTAAACAGGCTGTTGCCTCCACTAAATAAGTGGGTTTCCCTGGAAGAAGTAATGGAGGGCTCGGCACGAGGCTAGTTATTTTACTAAGCGGCGAAACTAGGTGTTGAGCCACGTAAGAGGGAGGCACCAACTTGGTGTCCATGGGATGCATTTTAGGGAAACTCCTTATTCCTCACCGTACCACCTCCTCGCAGGTGGTATGACATCCAGTTGGAGAAATTCTAAAATGTCTCATTTTCTGTGAAGAAAACGTGAAAAATTTTTCATCTCTTAAATCTTACTTCTTCCTGGGAGGAAAAAGAAGATGGAAAGTGACTCATTTGGAAAATAGGGTCTCTAGAGAATTCTACCCTTACTTGATAAAATTAAGTCACTGCTAACTTCAGGCTTGTATTTAAGAACTTAGCTGTTTGTGCAGAGGGTCTCCTGGCTTCTCCGCAGCCTCTGAGGCCCTCAGCCCCAGTGGTGGAAGCAGCCGCCCGCGGATAATGACCGCAGGGGAGATGGCACGCTGAGCCTAATTCACAACAGTTGCAGAAATTTCGATGCCATGGTTTATTGAATATGGAAGTATATAGCCCAGATTTCTTGTGTGGTTGCTTTTGTGTTTTATTTTTCAATACTTCCTCATATGTCACTTTATTTGGTGATTGATTACATGTGAAAAAAAATGACTTTTGGACATTGGGCTGTTTCTCTTGCTTGGCTCTTTTGAATAAAGCTATTCTCGACACTCTGATACACATCTTTGTGTTCCTTTATGCGGTGGCATTGCTGGGTCGTAGGGTAGACACACAGCTTCAGCAGAAGCGGTTTTGCCACTTTCTGATGCACCCCCAGCAATCTATGAGCATTCCAGTTATCTTCCCCAACACTTGGCTCGGTCATTAAAAAAAAAAAAAAATTAGCCCTTGTGTTGGTTGGTTGATATCTGTGATTTTATGTGTATCTTATAACTAAAGATATGGATCTTTTCTTACGCTTAGTGGCCATTTGGATACCCTCTTACACAGCTCAGTTCTGATTATCATTGAGAATAAAGGTTTTTCTTAATTTTACAAATATTGTAATGTGAGATGTCAGAAACGATATCTAAATAAATAGCCCATATAGCTTTATAAGCTTGAGGAAGACAGTAATTTGTTAAGCATGATAAAAGAAAAAACAGATAAACCTTCTACTTACTGCTTCACTCGCTCTCTAGGCATTGCTCTCATGATGTGGAATACATTCTTGGTGAAAAGGTTTTCTGCTGCTACGTACTTGATGGATAAGGTAAGGTAATTTAAATTTCATATACTTGTTTCTTTCCTTAATGGATTGATATTAGAAAGTTTATTTACAGTGGGCCTTGTTAGACTATTTTTTATTTGAGGTTACATTTTACTAATGCTCCGTTCACTGTAACGCCCAGTACTGGCATTTTGAGGACCTGGGAAAGAACCTCCCGGATCCTCGAGAGTACTTTCCTTTAAAAGCCTCTTAACCAAAGAGAGTGAGACTTGTGCTTGACTGAGGAAAAGATTTGTACCTTGTTTTAAATTAAAATGTACCAACATATAGTTAACGCATCACTCTTTGGATGTAGGACAAGGTATTTTCTTTGGGGTCGACTGCCGCCCTGCTTTGGTTTTCCTACAGAAAATTCACCCGTGTTGCCTTGCGTGTGACTTCGAAATCCCTTTTCTTTATAAAGTGGTGATGCAGTCTGAGTGCAAAATACTCAGATTTTAAAATGTATGCCCTCTTCTTTGTAGTCGCTTCCTCTGCATCCTTTCCAGGAGAGCTGGGAGTCGGCTACTCTGCACAGCTTTTTAAAGCACCATCCTGGTATTCGTATATCCACCCCCTTTTTTCCTCACTCATATTTTATCAGTTACTGAATTAAGTGACAGAAATACATGATTACCTGTTACAGCAAGCAGAAGTAGCTTTACGAACAAACAGTGCTCAGGGGACAGGACTCAGCGGGTGGAGACTAGCCACCGCCCCCTGCTGGGCACACGGGGCCCTGAGCAGTGTGTCCCCAGGCCTGGCGAGAGTGTAGCTTCGCCTGGCATCAGGCGAGTGGATGTCAGGAGAGAGACAGCACGTAAGGACAGCACGTTCTTGCAGATGTACACGGACAGACATTCAGCCGCGAGCATGACATTCAGACCCACTTGGGGCCACAGCTCCACTACAGATGCTTTCTTGGCCGTTCCTGGTAACAGTTTTCTAGTTCAACCTGATGTTCCCCGCGTGCTCACCTTCCTGGCCCGCTTCAAAGTTTCTTTTCCAGCTCGTTTCTTTTGGCCTTTCTGGTACTGCTCTGTTTCCCTCCACCTCTGGCTGCTGCCTTCTGGGAGAGCAGTGGCGCGAAGCCTTTCACGTGTCTGTCACCGTGGGGTTTTGTAGTGTTCGCACATCGACGGCCACGTGGGACTCTCACAACTTGGACTTGAATTTAAACAGTTCTGACCTAGGAGGTGGAGAGTTTAATGATTCATTCGAGAAATATTTACTACAAGTATCTCTTATGTGCCAAGGGCTGTGCTAGGTGCTGTGCTTGGTGCTGTGCTTACAGATTTCAAAGTCCCAGCCCCCGCCCTCCAGGGACTCCCCGTCTCAGAGGTGAACAGGGTGCTTTGAGGACTGAGAAGAGGAAGGAAATAACCAGGCCAAGGGAAGGCTTCTGGGCGGAGTTGTGGAGGAGGAGTGAGCAGGGAGCAGGGGTGAGACTGAAACGTGTTCCTGCAGATTCCGTGCTTGGCTCAGAGCTGGGAGGAGTTTTAGGCACTGGAAGCTCGCGCTGGGGGGGAAGGAGTGGGAACCAGGCATGCAGTCTTTCCCTCGAGGGCTGTTGGTTTGGGATTTTCTAACCCTCTGTGTAAACTGCCTAGCATAGGGTCTGGCCCCTAGGGGGGAGGGCTCAGAAGGTGGTAGCTATTACTTTATCTGGAAGATGCTGGGGAAGTTTTAAGCAGAAGAATGATATGTTCAGATTTGTGTTTCAAAAGATGATTCGCACCGGTGGAACGTGTGGGATTGGGAGGGGCCGAGCGTGGTGGTTTGAGGGCCGGCGCAGTCTGCCCTGATCTGTGTGCTGCCTCCTCGGAATTCTTGTCAAGTCATGTTCCCGTCTCTTCGGGATAAGTGTGCAGTCGAGTTCATCAAGTACTTATTGAATTGAGAAAATCAACCAGTTTTCTGAGCTAGGACTAGAACTTCTGTCTGCACTGCATTGTTTTTCCTTCTTTTTGACCATTTAAAATGATTATGTATCTTTATCAACAAGCTGCTCTTTATTCATAACCTTGAGTCTGGTTCTGGGTTTTAAGGCAACAGTTATTTGCCTTAATAAAAATCTGTTTTTTTTTTTAAGAGGGTTTTTTTTTTTTTTTAATTTAATCCCAAAATATTTATTTATTTATTTTTGTTCTGTTGTTCTCAAAATCTTTATTCACAAAAATATTCACACTGTGGTGGCTATATCATTATTAATCCAAGGATCTGAATAAAACTAAAATAATACAGGTTTAAGATGATGATAATAATTGAAATATGTTTATTTTTGATAAGGATTATTTGTGAGCCCAAGGATATATATTTCATAATACATTTTTAAGTTCCACCACAAAGTTAACTGCATTCTGTTACAAATGAGTAGAACCAACATTTGTTTAGAGCTGAGTTTTTAAAATGTTCTTACTTTTACTTCTTATACCATAGTAATGCCTTCTTATTTAAATTGTTAAATGAATATAGTATTTTGTGTCCCGTTCTTAGGTTGGCAAATCACCAAAGGACAGGCTATGTCGAAGGGTGAGTGACTCTCCGTTCGCTAGATGCCGAGCTGTCCGTCCTGCGCCTACGCAGCACCGTGTTCCCCGCACGGCTGGACTTGGTCTTTTCCCATTCTGATGGCCTCTCGGGATGAGAAACGTGGGAAGATAATACGATGTTAAGGAAACTGGCCATGAATTGTGGCCACTTTTAATTTACCTCTCCAGGCTGTCAGATACCTTCCAACCAGAAACTTATTAACGGCAGCACCCAGTGTCCCAGCAGATTCATGAGGGAATTTTAGCTACTTTCTGTAATAACCGTTGCACAAACGGTCTTCAGTACGATTCCAGCCCACGGCAGCCCACCCCACAGACTTTGCACAAGCTGGTGTTCCCCGTGTGCCTTTCCCCTGTTTGAGGCCGGTGAGGAGGAGTGCTAACAATACTCTTACTGCAGACACCTTGGGCAGTCCCGGGACACGTGAATCCAGCCGTGCTAGGCCCCTAGTCCTGACATCCCCACCGGGCAGAGTTCTGCTGTGCTCCTCAGAGTGGCTGGGACTGTTGTATGTGTTGTACACACACACACACACACACACAGTGAATGATGCAAAGGTGAATTACTTAGGATGTGAGGGATTTATTGGTTGTTGGTTTCAAAAAGCTGGTGAATGCAGGGCCAACGGGAGCGACCTGTCGCCCACAGCCCGAGTGTGGTATTTAGTTCCCGGGCTTGGGGATGCCGGCTTTGTTCGGAAGGTTCAGTTCCATCCCTGAAGGATGCTCTGCAGCCAGAGCGGGCTGTTTCCTGAGGACTTCTCCTCAGCTTGGCTGCCGCGTGGCGTCTCAGCACGTGCCCCGACCCCTGACCGCCTGGCTGTCCCGGTGCCTTAGCGAGCTGGTCCGCGGGCAGCGGCGCCATGACCTGTGGCGACCGATGGCGCCGCGTCTTCACAGCACACGGGGAACACCGGCTTGTGGAAAGTCTGTGGGGGTACTGTCTTTCGGAAAGCCTGATTTTAAAATACAGTGAATCTCAAGAAAGAAATTAAAATGTGCCAAAGCCTTGACTTTCAAACTGGTGCCTGTATGTCCGGCGTTGAGAGTCCTCTGCGTAGGTGTGCGGCGCTGTGTTTGTGATTTTTCTGGTGGGATCTGTGGCAGCTCTGCTGCAGGTGCTAATCGTGTTCCTTTTTACCGACAGGATGTGGGGATGAGTGACACAGCAATGACCTCCTTCCTTGGCTCCTGCTTGGATCTTCTTCAGACTTTAATGGAGGTAAAAGAGGTGCATTTTCCTTCTGAACTCTCTGAGATAGCAAATGGTTTTAAAATCGCTGAACTTAAAAAAGGACTCTAGATGCTGTGAAATGTGTAAGCCTGACGATTCACAGACCTGTACTCCTGGGGCAAATAATACATTATATGTTAATAAAAATTTTAAAATTTTAAAAATTAAAAAGACTCTAGAAAGAGGTTTTTTTTTCCTTTCTCCATTTCTGAGTTTTGACATAAGTCCCCCAAATCATGGTTTCTTACAAAGAATTAGATTTGATTTTTTGTTGTAATTTCGGGGTCTGGGGAGAAAAGGGGTTTGCACTCTCCCCCTTGTAAGCGCGTTGCGATATTTATTTGCGAGCTCTTATTCCTCGATTCTGCCTGCGGTTCTCTGTTCTCCAAACGTGCAGGCTGACGTCAGCCGGGATGAGATGCAGGCGCCTGTCCTGGACACGGAGGACGCGTGGCTCGTGGTGGAGGGACCGATCTCCATCGTGGAGCTGGCGCTGGAGCAGAAGCACGTGCACTACCCGCTGGTGGAGCACCACTCCGTCCTCTGCTCCGTGCTCTACGCCATCATGAGGTTTGCTCTGAAGACCGTGAAGCCGCTGTCACTCTTCGATAGTAAGGTGAGGACCTCGGAGGCCTTGAGACCTGGCTCGGAGCCGAGGGCTCAGCAGGCACGGGCAGGGCGACAGGCAGGACTGTGTTCTGGGACGTGTGCGGGGTTACTCGCCGGGGGGCTCCCTGCTCGCTGCTCCTCACCACGATGCCCGTAATTCTGGCTTCCCTGGACTCTTCCGGGTCCGGGGTCTGCCCTTCTCGTTCTGCACATTCTCGGATAGACCCACTTTCTCCCTCGTGCGTGTCTCCCGGCCCGACCTGTCCCCTGAATTTGAAGCGTGTATTTCTTTCTTCTTTTTTTAAAGATTTATTTACTTGAGAGAGAGGAGAGCGAGCGTGAGCACGAGCAGGAAGGGCGGAGGGAGACGTGAGAGAATGTGCAGGCAGACTCTGCTCTGACCACAGAACCTGACACAGGGCTCGATCTCACCCCCTGAGGTCAGGGCCTGAGCCAAAACCGGGAGTCAGACGCTCAAGCGATGAGCCAGGCAGGCGCCCCTGAAGTGTGTATTTCTAGGGACTGGCTCTCTTCGGATGGGCTGTGTGACTTCGGACGCCGCCCGTGGAACACACTTCCTCCCCCAGGCCCCTGCCCTTGACCTAACCCGCTGTTCCTCCTAAACCCCCAGCGCAGGTGGGGAGCCTAGAACTTCTCTAGCTCGCCTCCCTTCAAGCCCCACCCGGATGAGTCATTCTCGTCCATTCTTCCTTGAATCACATCCGCCCATTCCTCTCCATCGCTAGACCCTAGTTTATTTATTTATTTATTTATTTATTTATTTATTTTAAGAAGAACCGAAATGAAGGGCCTAGCTCCGTCCTCCCCTCAGAAAGGGAGCCTGTGGAAGGAGAGCACATCCGGAATCCGGAATCAACCGGCGCGGTGCTGCGGCGCCCGAGCCCGCCGGTGACTGTCCCGCAGACGGGCCGTGCGGTTGGGCTGGGAAGTCGGGATCCTGCCCTGCCGCTCGCCGGCGCGGGTCCGGGGTGTCCCAAGCCTCGGCGGGCTCGTTCACAAGCGCCGCGTCCCGGCCGACCTCACGGGCGCCGTGCGGGGAAGTGACGCGCTGCCCGCGAGGGGCTCCGCGGTGTGTGTCGCGTAGTAAGTACGAGACGGTGTCACGGGGGGCGGACACGTCCCCCTCCCCAGGCCCCCCTGTCCAACAGACCCCCCGGGGGAGGCTACAGAGTAACAGACTGTGTAGGTGAGTGTGTGCGGAGACTTTTTATTTTTTTTATTTTGTTTTTATTTTTTATTTTTTTTAATTTTTA
This sequence comes from Neogale vison, assembly GCF_020171115.1. Classification (NCBI taxonomy): domain Eukaryota; kingdom Metazoa; phylum Chordata; class Mammalia; order Carnivora; family Mustelidae; genus Neogale; species Neogale vison. Next base: position 11,912,108 of record NC_058100.1, read on the forward strand.
TTTATTTATTTGACAGAGAGATCACAAGCAGGCAGAGAGGCAGGCAGAGAGAGAGGAGGAAGCAGGCTCCCCGCAGAGCAGAGAGCCCGATGCGGGGCTCCATCCCAGGACCCTGGGGTCATGACCTGAGCCAAGGCAGATGCTTAACCCACTGAGCCCCCCAGGCGCCCCTGTGGAGACACTTGCCCTCAGGGATGTCCAGTATGCTGTCACCACGGGGGCGGAGCTTCGCCTGACTGGCGCTCACACCTGCTGACCTACAGCCCAGGATGGCTGGTCTAGAAAGCCCATTAGCAGGTACCCGGGGTGACTGCAGGGGAAAACCCGGCAGCCCGGGACAGTGGGGTCGTCCGTAAACCCCGACGGCCTGGGGGGAAGTGCCAGGCATAAGAGCCGGGGCCTCTCCAGCCTCCCGGGCCGGGGCCCTTCACTCTCTACTCCGTTTCCTTGCAGGGACTTCTGCGGTTCTGCTTGGGCTCCGCAGATACACATCTGTTCCCGTAAACGGGGTCCCTAAACAGTTGAACAAGTTCTTCTCAGGCGGGTGTGGAGTACAGGCTGGGTCTTAGTTATCTAGGACCGCGTAACAAATTCCCTCAAAATTAAGTGGCTGAAAACATTTTGTGGGTCAGGAGTTCGGGTCCTGCCTTACTCAGGTGCCGTTGGCGCAGAGTCTCTCGTGAGTCTGCAGTTCCGGTTTCGGCCAGGGCTGGTCCCATCTCAGCCACACAGGGGAGGCAGGGGGTTCACTTGGACGCTTGCATGATTGCGGGCGAGGCTGTTCTCGCCACACGCACCTCCCTGAAACACAGGTCCTGCCCCAGCAGCTGGCTTCCCTCAGGGCCGGTGACAGTGCCTAGGAGCACCCAGGGCAGGAGCTATGGTCCTTCTGTCCTCTCAAGGGGAGGGGGTGACACAAGGCATGTGTACCAGGAGGAAGGGGATCATGCCTCAAAGGCATGATACTGGAGCACTGTTGATAAAAGTTAAATGGGGGCGCCTGGGTGGCTCAGTGGGTTAAAGCCTCTGCCTTCGGCTCAGGTCATGATCCCAGGGTCCTGGGATCGAGTCCCGCATCGGGCTCTCTGCTCAGTGGGGAGCCTGCTTCCTCCTCTCTCTCTCTCCCTGCCTCTCTGCCTACTTGTGATCTCTGTCAAATAAATAAATAAAACCTTAAAAAAAAAAAAGTTAAATGAATAAAATTCCAGGATCTTACTGTTCAAGAAGAATCCACCATGAGTTCCTGATTAGATGACTGAACTTTTTAAATCTTCTTTTGTCCTGCCCTTAATAATCCATACTTACAGGGCGCCTGGGTGGCTCAGTGGGTTAAAGCCTCTGCCTTCGGCTCAGGTCGATGATCCCAGGGTCCTGGGATCGAGCCCTGCATTGGGCTCTCTGCTCAGCGGGGAGCCTGCTTCCCCGCCTCTCTCTGCCTGCCTCTCTGCCTACTTGTGATCTCTCTCTGTGTCAAATAAATAAAATCTTTAAAAAAAAAATAATCCATACTTACCCCTTTTCTTGGTCTTTTCTTTCTCTTTAGGGGAAAAATGCATTCTTCAAAGACCTAACTTCGATTCAGTTATTACCTAGTGGGGAAATGGATCCAAATTTTATTTCTGTGCGACAACAGGTAAATTATAGTTAATTGGATTTTATTTGTCTCTCAGAAGAAAATAGTAAATCAAAACTTTAGCTGGCCTTAAAGGATGACATTTATTCTTGAAAGCTCATTTTCCTTTCAACTGTATTTTCCTTTTTGATAATTAATGTCAATGGAAAAGCCACCCTCATTGACAGGAAAGCCCATTACTGTGACTTAGACATCTTTTAATGATGAATAGTGACGGCGCTGTCCTTCTCCATTGGCCAGTTCTTACTGAAAGTCGTTAGCGCGGCCGTCCAGGCCCAGCACTCAGTCGTGAAGGACCGAGAGTCCTCGGAAGAGGCACCGACCACTCCTTTTGGGAAAGACCAAGACTGGCCAGTGCTAGCTGTGGATTTGGCTCATCACCTTCAAGTTAGTGAAGATGTGGTTCGAAGGCATTACGTGGGGGAGCTCTACAACTACGGCGCGGACCACTTGGGAGAGGAGGTAATGTCGCCTGTGTGTGAGGTGGGGGGCCAAGCCCCAAAAGTTACAGTTGCAGTAGAGAGTCGGTAAAGACTCCAATAAAGCTTTTTTAAAATTCTTTTTTTTTTTTTTTAAAGATTTTATTTATTTATTTGACAGACAGAAGTCACAAGTAGGCGGAGAGGCAGGCAGAGAGAGAGAGAGAGAGGGGAGGAAGCAGGCTCCCTGCTGAGCAGAGAGCCCCATGCAGGGCTCGATCCCAGAACCCTGGGATCATGACCTGAGCCGAAGGCAGAGGCTTAACCCACTGAACCACCCAGGTGCCCCTCCAATAAAGCTTTTTGCTTTTCCTTTTGTTAGGACTTCTAGGCACAGAAACAACAGAATGTTAACATATAAAACTGGAATCAAATTCCCGTTTCTGGTCTGTGTTTAATAAACTCCTACAGTGCCAGGCCTATTCTATCTAAAGGGGCATCGTGGTACCCAAAACAGACAGGATTCCCTCCTCATAGAATTGATGGTCTGCTGGTAGGAGCAGAAAAGCTTGCTGAATTTATTTTAATTTTATTTATTTATTTATTTATTTATTTATTTGAGCATGCGAGCAGGGGGAGGTAGATGGAGGGCAGAGGGAGAGGGAGAGAGAGAAACTTAAGCAGGCTCTGTGCCCAGCGCAGAGCTGGATGTGGGGCTCGATCTCACAACCCTGAGATCCTGACCTGAGCCGAAATCGAGAGTCGGACGCCCAACTGACTGAGCCAGCCGGGCACCACGGGCGCGCTCACGTTCGTACTGAGTGACAGACGCTGTGAAGAAAAACAGGATCCCATGAATAAACGGGAGCTACCACACTACGGTGGTCAGGGGGCTAGGGGAACTGAGTCCCCAAGGAGAAGATGCAGCCAGTCACACAGGAAACGGGGGCAGCAGTGCTTGAGGCCGAAACGATGAGAAGTACAAGGTCCAGGGCTGGAGGGCCAGAGTGTGGTCCGTACAAGGTAGGGAGTGGGCAGCGAGGAAGTCCGAGAGGAGGCAGGGAGGCGGGCGGGAGCCAGATCCTACATCTCCCAGCGAACGGTCATTCGTGTGTTCAGAAGCCATAGGTTTGAAGCAGTCACGATGTGATTTAATTCCCTTTGCCAGAAGCAAAAAATGACTCTTAGAGTCCTATTGAGTCGAAAAACTAGGGGATAAGAAAAATTAGGTGGTGAGCAGAACTTTGAATTTTGAATGCTAAATTTGATTTGGACTTTTTTTTTTGGTTGTACACACGGCCACAGCTCAAAAACAAACCAGAATCTCTTCACTGGCAAAGCCTTCCCTAGACTGGGTACACGTGTCAGCTCTCACTCTGTATGCACTTGTCCGTGTCACGTCCCCAGGCCATTCTCCAGGTTCAGGACAAGGAGGTCCTTGCCTCGCAGCTGCTGGTGTTAACAGGGCAGAGACTAGCTCACGCGCTCCTCCACACCCAGACCAGAGAGGGAATGGAGCTTCTGGCCAGACTGCCGCCCACGCTCTGCACTTGGCTGAGAGCCATGGTAAGTACGAGAGCCTGAGATCATCGGGTGACTGGATGCTTTCTTACAGGCCTGTTTAATGACAGGTAAGGAGAACATTCAAGTCAGGAGTTTAAGTTCGTTCTGAAGAATTCTTACTGGGAAATGACTATCCTGACAAATCTTAAGTAACAATTACTGTTGTGTATAACTGATCGGTTATTTCTGTGTCCCATTTGCAGAACCCCCAGGATCTTCAAAACACAGAAGTGCCAATTGCAACGACAGCTAAACTAGTAAATAAAGTCATTGAGCTTTTACCAGAAAACCATGGGCAGTACAGTTTAGCCTTACACCTCATTGAAGCGGTGGAAGCCATATCTCTTCCTTCTTTATGACACTTACCTACTGAAAATGGTCCCAAATTGTGTGACTAGAACACGAATTAGTGCATGTAATTTTACATAGTAAGATCTGGAATTTTATGAAGGGAGTAGGTCTTTTTTCTTTTGTAAATAAATACAAATACATACTACTTTCTAAAAGTGCAGTCCGGGCTAACTTCCACTCCTTTGGTTAATACTGAAGATGAAATAGAGCTGAGTATCAACTATACCATATTACTAACACAGATGTTTTACTGTCTGTTTCTAATTTAAGCACTTAAATAGCTTTATGGGTAAACTTTGCTATTTCAAATGGGTTATAATTTACAGATTATGTTCTTATTATCAGATTCTATATTTCGTACTCAAAATGTTATTGTAATTAAATTTAAGCGTGTTCATGTATAGTCCCCCGTCAGTAAAATTTGAGGAACACCCCACTGGCTTTTGTTGGCATGCTTGAATCCCGGAGCTCTGCATGAGGACAGGTTCTTTCCCCGAGGTTATGCTGCCACCACCGGAGGACGATGACCTTGCTTTCGAGGAGGAACGGGTTCGAGATCCTCATATTCATCAGAAGGGACACTGAACAACATTAGAACCCTTAACCTGTTGTCCTTGCCAAAACTGAGAATCTGAGACGCAAGCAACACAGCAAATTAATTACCATGTAAGTTAAGATTTACTTTTTGCCAAGATTCAAAGTTGTATCCACATCAGGTCATTGTAAAAATGTATTATCTTGTAAAATTTATGTTTTAAAAAAAAGGGCAAAGATGCTAAAAAAATTTAAGTCCAATTTATTTTTCCTACAAGTGTTTAGAAAGGTCTGCTTCTGGGATATTAACAGGTAACATTATCTGTTCTTGGGAACAGTACAGAAAAGGCCTAGTGGTATCACAGCTTTGCAAACCTACCTCACAGCTGGGTTGAGAGGATAAAATACAACTAATTTTGTACCCTAGAGTGCCTCGAGCAGTCCAAGTGCTGAATAATTATTTGTTGATTAAAACCAGGTTAACCAAAACTCTATAAAAAGTGCTTTGAGCTCTACAAATACCAAGTCTTTATTAGGGTAGATCTTTGGAATGTAGCCACAGAGTGCAATTACCGATCTCTGTCACGGATCACAATTGTTATTCGTAGTAACTCATTGTGATAGGGAAGTGTGTTGTTTCACTTACGTGTAGGAAGCCAGCCTTAGTAACTGTACAAAGTTGATGAGTATGCCCCTGAAGGTTATAAAGAAAAAAGTCTCACATTTGAGGATATCCCAGTGTAAATTCTTTTTAACTAAAAGATCACACCCAAATAAGAACTAAACTGTCTAAAACTTAGTAATTACTGTTTAATTTAAAAATCTTGAAAGATAAAGTTTAAAGATGTCTCGGATATCTGGGTGAGGGCCTCTAAGTCTGACCGAGGCTCACGCCGTGGACAGTAGCAGCACCGAAAAGGACCTTAGCTCGTCCAGCTTCTCCGCCTCTGCCGGGATCTCCGCTGGCCCATCCAGACACAGTCCTGTGAGTCCTTGTAAACCTACTGAGCTTTATCTAGTCACCTGTTACATGCATTCTAAAACATTTGTTCTTCCTGTGATTTTTTCTAAATACTCTGAAAGTAGTTATGAATTTTGGAGGCTGGGCAAAGAAACTTTCCATCCTCACATTGATTCTGTTGTCACTTTTGAGGGAAGGGGAGTACCTGATAAACACGTTAGATAATAAAGCTGCTTGAACTTATTCTCGTAGGACACACAGATCTGGGGATTGTAGAGACCAGTAATAAGCTGAAATATGGTTCGTGGGACTGTAACAGATCACTGAATTACAAATCTGTAATAACATTTGTAATCCTAAAGTTTACCATTCAAAGAATTTTAAAATTGAATTCTGAGTTATATGGTTAAGAAAACCAGTTAAATATTCTGTGATTTCATCAAGGGCTTTTAAAATAAATCTGAGAGAAGAAAAGAGAATTAATAGCTATGTAAACATTCTGTAACAACAGAGAGCCACAAATGAAGGAATTACAGTGTATGTAGGGTAGGACGGGTGATTTCTGAAACAAAGGGATGTTGCACTTTCGGACGCGAAGCCACTAACAGTGTCTTCCTAGCGAGAACTACCCCCCAACACACACCTTTCTTTGTTAATATTAAACAGGCATCTGTACCTTGTTAAATTTCACTGTCTAATGCTGAAGGAAGACAGAAGTGTTCAAATAATTGTAACTTCTACATTACAGATTATGTTTCGATGTAGAACTAGAAGAGCCAGATAAACGTAGGTGAACAGGAACATAGCACCGACCTTCTAAATGCTTCATACTTTTGCTAAGAGAAAAAATAAGAAGTGGAGAGAGTCTTTCCTTTGTTATAAATTATAAAACCTCATCTAAGGTCAAAGTAAGCACTGTTACATTTAAATTGCTTTCCTTTAAGTGGTTAATTGCAAATTAAAATCAAAGAAAAGAGATTTAAGTTTACATGGAATATAATGTTCACTTACGAGTTGCTGTGGTTCATTCATTTATAAGAGACAAATCTTTTAAAGTACTCCATAGCAACAGTGAAAGCCTTCCCTCACCTTGACAGGAATGAATTTGTTGGGCTTCTAAAAGTTAGAGTTCTGCTGAATAGAATTAGCTGTCCCTAGAAAGGTTTTAATCCAATACTGAATTGTTTATAAAATGCTGTTATCTATTGTAATGTACTGTAAGTAGTGACATTCTGTACATACTTCTATTTTCTGTGTCCATTGTTGTGAACTTATGTATATTAGTGAAATAAATTTTCAGCTTTCATGTTGTTTCAACATTCATAAATATCAGTATTAAGATTTTCTTTTCCCTCTTGTATGAGAGTAACAAGTTTGGTGATGTTTTTGTTCTTTTTTTTCTGCTTTATCTTTTTTTTTTTTTTTTTAAGATTTTATTTATTTATTTGACAGACAAAGATCACAAGTAGGCAGAGAGGCAGGCAGAGAGAGAGGGAGAAGCAGGCTCCCCGCTGAGCAGAGAGCCCGATGTGGGGCTCGATCCCAGGACCCTGGGGTCATGACCTGAGCTGAAGGCAGAGGCCTTAACCCACTGAGCTGCCCAGGCGCCCTGATTTTCTTTCTAATGCAAACAAGAAACCCAGCTGTTTTGAGGAGGCTGCCGTTCACTAGTAAGGCAGAAGGGAAACGCACCTCTGCCATTCTCCTTCAGGACTGCGTTTTTTACTTGAGTTTTACAACTTCACCAGTATCAGTAAATTTCCAGATGCCTTTATTTTTAGAGGTTACAGAACTTAAATATGGAGTCAAGAAGCTTTACAAAATATAAAACATTTTCTGGTCAGCCACATTTAAAGTCGAACATACCCAGTGTCTCTGTTCTGAATAAATCTGTTGCGGATCTATCGAGATCTGCCTGCATATCTGTATTTTCCCACATGTGTATGTGTGTACACACACACACACACACACACACACTATTTTTATCTGCTGCAGGAAAAACCCTGAACTTGACCCTTAGCCTCCAGCACTTCCTCTTCCACTCCTTACTTAAATCCAGGCTTGCTTCCTTCCCGTGCTACACGGTCCCTCTGAACTCGGGGCCAGGGCTCTGGGGCGTCCTTGCTCAGAGAGCGGCCGGCAGCAGGGGGCGCTCACTTCCCACTGACGACTTCCGAGCATCGGGGGCAGAGTGCGTCCGGGGACTCGGCCGTGTACTTCCAACAACGAGGGCATTTTTCTTTGGTAGTGGGCGTGACAATTACTTTATAGGAAGACTCTTCACGAATATCACCGCCTGTGAGAGAAAGATACAGGGAGACTGACAGGCCGTTCAAATTGTATCTCTCTTCTCTGTGGTTTGCCCGTGTTCCTTTCTCAGCGCTTTCTCCCGCCCCTGGGGAAAGCTGGTCAGCGTGGCTTCATCTGCCACATTCCAGAGACAGCTGTGACCGCGGACTCACACCCTGACCGCTGAAGACAGCTGGGGAGCCCGAGACCCCGAGTGAGCAGGTGACTGATGGTCCCCAAGTCACGGGTTCTTTGTCTCCTCACACAGAGGCCTTCCAGCTCTCCATCCGGGCAGTTCTCACCAATTACACTGCCTCTCCAGCTACACAAGAATTTTGTTTTTTTTTAAGATTTTATTTATTTATTTGACAGAGATCACAAGTAGGTAGAGAGGCAGACAGAGAGGAGGAAGCAGGCTCCCTGCTGAGCAGAGAGCCCGATGCAGGGCTCGATCCCAGGACCCTGAGATCATGACCTGAGCCAAGGCAGAGGCTTAACCCACTGAGCCACCCAGGCGCCCCTACACAAGAATTTTAAGAAGAGCCAAATTACAGTGACAACTGCAGTGTCCCCACTTACACCTTGGTTTAGGGGCACCTGGGTGGCTCAGCCGGTGAAGCATCCCAACTCCTGATTTCAGCTCCAGTCAGGATCTCAGAGTCTGGAATCCACTGGAGCCTGCCTAGGATTCTCAAGCTCTCCCCTTCCCTCTACCTCACTCTCTCTTTCACCCCCTCTCCTAAAAAAGGAAATTCTTGTTTTAAACAAAAACAAAAACTTCTCCACTATTAATACTCTCAGACTTCAGCCTAAATATATACAGTGAAGAAATTTATTTTCTAGCCATTATACAAAGAAAGTACATTAACATTTTGAAAAGCAAGTGAGAATCTTCACTACATGGTCAGTGCTTCCAGGCCGCGGACTTAAACTGATGCCCATAAGTGAGCCTCCCGCCTCCTGCTGGCACCTAAGAACCACGACGAACACGGGCAGCGTCACTATCCCTGCGGGATCCACGGGTGATTCCCTGTTCACGTGACCGTGCCTCCAGGCCACCACTGAGAGCGAAGCAGGCTGACAAAAGTCCCCCACCGAATCCCTGCCCACTGCGGGAATGAGTTCCATAAAAACTTCTTCCTTAACCCTTCATGAAGATTAGCTAAATCTTTTAAAATAGGGCGTGAAATAAGGTATTTTAGAGTCCACACTGGGGAGGGGCGGGTAAGGCAAGACCAGGATCCTGAGTACCAAAGCAGAGGAACACAAAAGCCAACAGGAGTGAGGTTGACTAACGTCACCTACAATGACCACTGTTCACAGGAAGGGAGGGAAAGCATGCTCCTCTCCCCAGCCCCGTGTTCCCAAGATCATCAGGTAAGACACTTCTGAGAGTGGTTTAGAAACTTGGCCAGTTTCCATGAAAAGGTGTACTCTAAGAACATAGCTCTAGAACACACCTGATGGCCTGCAAAGCTGATGACCTACGATCACCATCTGTTCCCCAGGCCTCGCCTGCTGCTCTCCCCTCTTCCTTACCTTCTAAATTGATCAGGAATGTCCCTTTGCGCTCAATTACATCTGTCGTCGTTGATCGTGGCTCCTGAGACAGTAAAGTCGTCTGGGAAGCCATCATTAGTTCATTCAGTTGAGACGTGCTGGAAGTCTCCTCCGCTTGTAGCATCTGGGAATAAGCATGCTGAAGTTACTGTCTGAATGTTTACCGCAAACTGAGGTTAGAAGAACTAATGCTGCAAATTCTCGTGTTCACCGAGTGACCCTTTAGTGCCACTATCTCCTAAGCTAATACTATTAATTCATTTAGAATGAAAAGTTCTTTTTCTTTTAATTTTAGAGTGCATGAGCGGAGGGAGGGGCAGAGGGAGAGAGAAACTCCTGCGGATTTCCTGATGAGCAGGGGCCTGATGTGAGGCTCGATCCCATGACCCTGAGATCACAACCCGAGCCAATGTCAAGAGTCGGCTGCTTAACCGACTGAGCCACCCAGGCACCCCTGGAATGAAAGGTTTTAATTAAAAATGTCCAGGCAATAGTATGCGCTCTGTAATATACTCTATGCCGGGCACTTCGCTATGCCAGATGCCGAATGTCCGTTATTGCTAATTATCATGGCGTTTCTCATCCCATTTTCCAAACGAGGAGACCTGCTCGGAGGAGTTAACTACTCACGGCCCTCAAGCAGTGAGTGCTGGAGCTGCGCTTCCAGCCCGGGTCTGTGGGTCCAAGCCCGGACTGCTTTCTCCCTGTGTCCCGCTTCCCACATTACAGGCGTGTTAAGATATGATCTGAACAGACCTGCTCTAGCAACACACACCAGTGGTGCCCACGGACTAAAGCACAGAGATGTTCTCAAGTACAATAAAGTGGAATGTCTGATACGCATTTTCACACTTCTCATTGTAACTCTGCTCTTCAAAATGAGTTGGTTGGTTTTTGTTTTTTTTCTTTTTAAAGGAATGTGTATATTAAATCAAGGGGTGCCTAAGTGGCTTAGTCAGTTAAGTGGCTGATTCTTGATTTTAGCTCAGGTCATGATCCTTAGGGGCCATGTGATCGAGTCCTGCGTTGGACTTTGTGCTGAGTGTGGAGCCTGCTTGAGATTCTCTCTCTCCTCCTTGGCCCCTCTCCCTCTGCTTGCACATTCTCTCAAATAAAAATTTTTAAAAACTCAAGAAAAAAAACAGGAGAAATTAATCTGGTTTTAACAAATTCATGTAACTGGTAAATCATAGATCCAGGACTCCATCTGACAGCTATTTAGTGTAGTTGCTAAGAAAAACCCATTATTTTTTAAAATCCCAAAGAATTTTTTCCAATATAAATGATTGAAACAAGCTGTTATTTTTTTTTTAAACTCATTACTCAGAATTAATGAACTGAAAAGATACAGGACATGTAGGAGAAAAGCCCAGAACTACGCTGCGTAGCCGTAGCTAGGTCAGTTTCAATGGTCTTCTTTGCTCATAAAATAAAGGAGTTTCTTTGCTCATAAAATAAAGGAGTCAAGCCTCCCAACTACACATTTTTTTTTTAAAGATTATTTAGAGGGTACACACAGAAGAGGGGCAGAGCAAGAAGGAGAGAGAGACTCTCCTCCTGTGCTGAGCGCGATGCCAGGCTCCGTCCGGCGACGGAGAGCGTAACGGACCTGAGCCGAAATCCAGAGTCGAATGCTGAACCACGTGAGCCACCCGGGGCTTCCCAACATAGAGATTTCAAAGTGCAAGTATCTTACTGAAATCATCTGCTGGCTGATCAATAATCTACAGACTGCGAGCCTCAAATCTTAATTACATTATGAAAAATTTAACCTGAGCTTACCAACCAAATGAGATGGTCATTTATAGAGAACTATGATAGCGGTAAAACTTTTATAAAAATATATTCATTGTCGATTCTCTTCTCCAGCATTAAAAGAGAAAAAAATCAGGACACCTGGGTGACTCAGTCGGTTCAGTGTCTCCATCTGCTCAGGTCACGACCCCAGGGTCTTGGGATCGAGTCCTGCATAGGGTTCCTAGCTCAGCAGGAAGCTGCCTCCTCCCTCTGTCTGCCACTCCCCCTGCTCTCTCTCTCTCTCCCTCTGACAAAAAATTCTTTTAAAAAAAGATATTAAAAAAAATTAAAAATAAAGTAGAGAAAAATCTCAAGTCAGTATGTTAAGCCACAAGCCAATGTGGCTAATGAACCATTAATAATTGCAAGAACAAAGTCTTGATGGTGATTTTGGAAATAAAAATAGGATGAATGCTTTGAGATGACATGATAATTTGCTGCAGCAAATGAACTTTCTTCAAATCTCCTGAGAAAAAGATGGAAGTCTTTTTTTTTAATTTGTTTCGAACCTGGTCCAGGTGGACAAAATTCTCAGAAAACTAGACACTTAACACAAAACCCTCAATTTTTGTGTATTGTAATAACAATGTCATCAGTTTCTGTAGCCCCGAGGATCTGCGTTTCAAACACGACTCTGTTGCATCTTACCTGTCCCAACTTAGAAAGGATGTAGCAACAGAGTACATGCTTCAGAGAAGGGAAAGGAAGCATAGAGGAGGAGGAAACAAAGACTCCGTGATAATATCAGTATTACAAGATCTCTAAACTAAAAATATGTTCCTTATACAGAGATGTTTAAAAGCCAGATTTCAGGTGAAGCTCTAAGATACTAACATCACATCCAAAGAGACTAGCTGCTACTCACCTCTATGATCTCAAAAAGCAGCCCAGGCTCAATCACAAGGGTAACCTTGTACTCGGCTGCGTTTTTACCAGGGATGCTCCCAAGAAATGAGTCTCTCATGGCGCACGTGCTCTCTATGGCTTCCTCTAACCCAGGCTTCTTCCAGATAGAACTTGTTCTAATCCAGCCAGTACGAAAAACACTCTTGGGTTCTTTAAAAAAAAGAAAAAGAAATAAAAGTAATTTATATATATTGCAAACTGTATAGAAAGCACTAACCATTATTTGCTATTCATGGGAAGTAAGAATTGGTATTTATGGTAAATATTATGGAGCCATTCTAAATGCTTACCAAACATTTATATGCACATTTTGAAATATAAACAAAGGATAAAGTATTATAGTAAGATCCCAAAGGAAAAAAGGATGCCTAGAAGAAAATAAAATGGGAAAAAATAGCCCAATATTCACAGTTGCTGTCTTTGGATAGTTAGATAGATTATAGGTGACTTTTCCTCCTCTTTCTAAAAATTTCTATAGTTCCTAATTTTCTATAAGCTTAATACAATCCAAGGAAAAGACTATTATAAAAATATTCACGAAAAGGCACTATCCCTGGTTTCAATAAAACCTAAGTCATAGCAGACACTGACAAGTTATTGAAGAAACACGGATTCTGCGGGAGAGTCCTGCTCTCCTGCATTTCAGAAGGCGCTCCCGGGTGGCCTCCGGCAGCTCTGCAATCCGGCCTGCCGCGCTCCCAACTAGTGCAGACACAACGGAAGGGCCCAGACGTGTGTTGCCTCGAAGCGCTCAGTGCAGGCGAGAAAGTGCCCCTTGCGCGCAGGGGAAGTCGGAGGTGGCAGTCCTCATGCAGGGTCTTTCTCGAAGACGCGTCAGGCCTCCTTACCTTTGGCGTAGGGGATGTGCTGGAATACTTCTTCAGCCAAGTGAGGAAGAATGGGAGCCACAGAACGAACCACGACGTCCAGAGTTTCGGCTAACGCGGTCTGGCAAGAGCGCCGTTTGGGGTCGTCCGCGTTTTCGCAGTAGAGCCTGAAGGGGAACCGAGTGTGCTCAGCGGGGACAACACTGTCTACACAGGGAGCGCCGAGGCCGCTGCGCCTACTGTTCCCACCGGGGCCAGTCCCGTGGCTCGGGCCATCATCTGACATAAGATGTTCGGTCACATAACTGTACCGCTAAGCCCCCTCCTCCACTCTCCCCTCCGTGCCTCCCCCGGCAGCGCGGCCGCAGCCACGGAGTGCGAGGCAGCTGAGGGTACCCCCCGTCCACGTCCGCCGCGTGAGCAGAGGATGGGGTTACGGTCCCCATGCGTCAGGTCCTGGTGGCGCTCGCGGGCTGCAGGGACGCCTCCCATTGGCCTCGCTGCCATCAGTGCAGACCGAGCGCCAGGCCTTCCTCTAAAAGCACATCACATCGCTGATCCTACCTGACGGCCGCATGGCACCAGGCGCCTGCGTCTGTCCCCTCCTCAAAATGCACCAGCTCCTGAGAACAGGTACCGCATCCGTCACCCGGCACTGGCGCCCCTTCCTCACCGAGCACTCACTGTCTGAATCGCAGCGCAAAGCGCATCCCTTATGTTCCTTACATTCTCTGCTCATAATCCCATGAGGTATGTCTTACCACTTGACTCAAGAACCCACCGTCCTAACCGCACGGCGTCGCCCACCATGCTCACCTCTGCACCCACCTGCCAAGGAGACGCTGGAGAAGTATCAGAATACTTCAGTGTTCGGTCATACGTACCGGTCCTTGATTATGCTGAAATAGAAGCTCGAAAGCTCTCTGGTATAAAATGCTCGTAACAGTCGAACAACTTTTCCAAAATCATACTGTTTGTATGCATCAGTAATCTAGGGAACAAAAGCCAAAATAAATTTGGAAGTCACAGTAAACCAATGAAAATGCAAGTCATCATGAGCAAAAATATGTACCTTTTCACAAAATATGTTTCTTTTTGGGGGGGGTTAGGCAATGTTTTTTTATTTTAAAAAATTTTTTATTTTTTATAAACATGTATTTTTATCCCCAGGGGTACAGGTCTGTGAATCGCCAGGTTTACACACTTCACAGCACTCATCATAGCACATACCCTCCCCAATGTCCATAACCCCACCCCCCCTTCTCCCAACCCCCCTACCCCCAGCAACCCTCAGTTTGTTTTGTGAGATTAAGAGTCACTTATGGTTTGTCTCCCTCCCAGTCCCATCTTGTTTCATTTATTCTTCTCCTACCCACTTAAGCCCCCATGTTGCATCACCACTTCCTTATATCAGGGAGATCATATGATAGTTGTCTTTCTCAGCTTGACTTATTTCGCTAAGCATGATACGCTCTAGTTCCATCCAGGTTGTCGCAAATGGCAAGATTTCGTTTCTTTTGATGGCTGCATAGTATTCCATTGTGTATATATACCACATCTTCTTTATCCATTCATCTGTTGATGGACATCTAGGTTCTTTCCATAGTTTGGCTATTGTGGACATTGCTGCTATAAACATTCGGGTGCACGTGCCCCTTTGGATCACTACGTTTGTATCTTTAGGGTAAATACCCAGTAGTGCAATTGCTGGGTCATAGGGCAGTTCTATTTTCAACATTTTGAGGAACCTCCATGCTGTTTTCCAGAGTGGTTGCACCAGCTTGCATTCCCACCAGCAGTGTAGGCAGGTTCCCCTTTCTCCGCATCCTCGCCAGCATCTGTCATTTCCTGACCTGTTGATTTTAACCATTCTGACTGGTGTGAGGTGGTATCTCATTGTGGTTTTGATTTGTATTTCCCTGATGCCGAGTGATATGGAGCACTTTTTCATGTGTCTGTTGGCCATCTGGATGTCTTCTTCGCAGAAATGTCTGTTCATGTCCTCTGCCCATTTCTTGATTGGATTATTTGTTCTTTGGGTGTTGAGTTTGCTAAGTTCTTTATAGATTTTGGACACTAGTCCTTTATCTGATATGTTGTTTGCAAATATCAAAATATGTTTCAATAATTGTTTTCTTAAAGATTTTATTTACTTATTTGTCAGAGAGAGACACAGCAAGAGAGGAAACACAAGCAGGGGGAGCGGGAGAGGGAGAAGCAGGCTCCCCGCCAAGCAAGGAGCCTGATGCGGCGCTTGATCCCAGGACCCTGGGACCATGACCTGGGCTGAAGGCAGACACTTAACCGACTGGGTCACCCAGGCACCCGACAAAATATGTTTCAAAGGCAGAAAAATACGAAACAGGAGATACACAAGAGTGATGGGATCTTTCAAACATTGCTGGCTATCAAATTCAACCATTGTCAGAAAAAACTGTATATTCCACTCTGGAAACTAGAAAAGAACACTCATCAAAGGAAGGGATCAGGTTTAAAGTCATAAATCACACCATTTTAAAAGAGCAAAGTGTGCAAGTTTCTAATGTTCCCTCATTTATGCCTGTGAAGTAAAATCGGGCAAAAATCTGCAGGTATGTCTCTGACTTAATGGTACATGGAAGCAGCTACATTTCCAATTTTTGAGCAAACACACATTATATGTTTTATATATAAATGAAAAAATATCTTACAAAACACACAGGAATAGTCGTTTTAGTTATTTCTATACTTTGAGGGGTACATCTGTAGATCAGATATAGGTCTACTTCACTCCCTCCTGCTAGAGAATGACATAAAGCTGATCTTGAGAGGAAAATGTGGTCTTAGGGGAAGGCAGGGCCTACATTTCCACCAGGTACTGTGAGTCTTTTGAAAAACCAGGAAAGAAATCCTACGACTTCATAGCTATAGTCAACCTCAGAATGTGTGGCATTTATCAAGTATAACTGTTCTCAGTGCTACGATTACTATTTCTAGTAAGGTCTGTTCGCCTGCACACAACTCCAGTTTCAACACTCAGCAATACTGATATTTCTATTTTCCAGGAGCTTATTAATTCACGCTCACCTTGTTTGCTAAATCCTGCAGTAAGTGCAGCATGTACTGGTCTATGACATACATGTCATTAACGGGAACGGAATCCGTTTCTGGGTTGAAGCCAGCGATGTTTCCCAGAAGAAAGCGGAGTGTATTCCTGAGCTATTGATGTTGAGAAAAAACACGCAGTCAAAAAATACATGTGGCCTTCCATTCTTACTCAAAAGTTATTTTATTTTTCTATAATTTTTATACAACTCATGTTACTTTCTTAATAGGATACTTCTTAAGAAAATAACTTTCCTAAATGAGACTACAAATGCAAAAAAGAGAGACTCATTGCAACAGCAGAATTACAGAAGGAACCCCTGGACTCTACACATGAATACTGATTTCTCATTTTATTTCTTTATAACCTTATAAAGGCAAATCACTGTTCAGTGGCCTGGTTTATTCATCCATATAGGTAAGAATGTTATTTTCACCTGCTTCCCAGGCAAGAATAAGGATCAATGGAATAAATGTGAAAGGCCACTGAGCACATGGAAAGTATATAAAATAGTGTAATTTCGTATTACCCTGTATTTTATAAAATATAATAGGCAGTCTATAAAATTTTTGTGTTACACTATTAATATTTTTAAACAAATAAACACAGGATATTTTTAAGTGCTCACGTGTAAAAACTCATTCTTGCTATTTTGTGATACCAAACAAAATGTCCTTCATTTTAAAAATATGTAATTTAGCCAACCTTTTATTCAGACATAGGAAGAACAACAACTCTGACCTTGCTAATATCATCTCTGGCAGCGTTAAGTACAGACGGACTAATGGTCACTTCGGTGAAGACGTTGGACTCGGCTACCCACCAGCGAAGGACATCAGCCCCGTACGGAGGTTCCTTGTTTGGATCCTTTCAGGGGAGGAAAAAGACGCATCGACATATCAATGGCTTTCAATTTTAATTAGGTGAACAAATGTTTTAGGTATTCCTCCTCAGAAATATGTGAGTACAACGTGTGCACAGAATATCCCGCACTGTAATGAGCTAAGGGCCAACAATCTCAGAATCAGCTGCGTGTGAGCAACACCGGGAAACCGAGCGCTCGGCAGTCCCGCTGCGCGCAGACGTGGCAAGTGTCCGCACCCCTCCCTCTACTACAGCCGGGGGCGGAGCGGCCCGATGCCTCCATGATGGCAGAGGGGAACAGAAGGACCTGCTCTTCCCTTCCGGCGCTCCCGAGACATGGAGGGAGAAGCAGACTCCCCACTGACCAGCGAGCCTGATATGAGGCTGGATCCCAGAACCCCGGGACCATGACCCAAGCCGAAGGCAGATGCTTAATTGACTGAGATACACAGGTTCCCCAAAACAAAAAGTTTTGTTTTGACCACCTACTTACTTGTCCTCCGTTGATGACCACATCAGGATCAATGACATTCCCAAGAGATTTGGACATTTTTTCTCCCTTTTCTCCAAGGGTAAATCCATGAACCACCACTGTCCTAAGAAGACAAATCAGCCATTACGATAATAAGCACAGCTATCATGATCTCTTTGACGATCACTTATAGCTTAAAAAGAGTATCTCATCTTGAAAAAAAAAAAAATACAGGGTTTTTCCTGACAGATTCTGAACGCTTTTCTTGAAAGTCTAATTCTCAGTTGTTTATTTATCATGATTGTGTACAGTAAGCTCTTTAATTAAAGAAAAATTTTTCATGTTTACCTTCACTAAACATTTCTTGCGCATCTATTAGGTATTGATTTTTTTTTTTTTTTAAGATTTTATTTTTTTTTATTTATTTGAGAGAGAGAGACAGTGAGAGAGAGAATGAGCGAGGAGAAGGTCAGAGAGCGAAGCAGACTCCCCATGGAGCTGGGAGCCCGATGCGGGACTTGATCCCGGGACTCCAGGATCACGCCCTGAGCCGGAGGCAGTCGTTTAACCAACTGCGCCACCCAGGCGTCCCTAGGTATTGATTTTGATCACTAAAACTAACCAAGAAAAAGTATGTCTTAAAAAGAGCAGATTATCATCTCAAAATTATTTTCAAAAAGACAATTTGCGACAAATACAGCTATTGTTCTACTGGTGTGAAAAAGTATGTTCTGTAAGAGACAAACATGGAAATTTTTCTGGGATGAGTTTTCATTCTGAACCAGCAATAATCTTAAGCTATTTAAGAACCATTCTGAAATCAATGATATGTACCTTAACAGGAATACCCAATCTAATAAATATAATAAAATCTAATAAAATTCACTAATGGAACATTTCAGTCCATTAACCGCTTGTGGATATTACAAATATAAGGATACTTGACCTCAGAGTGTCTTCAATCAACGTAGAATACCTTCTCTATACTGCTCTGGATCAAGTCTTCCCATATTTTAAGATCGAACTCTTCGGGGCACCTGGGTGGCTCAATGGGTTAAAGCCTCTGCCTTCGGCTCAGGTCATGGTCCCGGGGTCCTGGGATCGAGCTCCACATCGGGCTCTCTGCTCAGCGGGGAGCCTGCTTCCTCCTCTCTCTCTGCCTGCCTCTCTGCCTACTTGTGATCTCTCTCTGTCTGTCATATAAATAAATAAATAAATAATCTTTAAAAAAAAAAAAAATCGAGCTCTTCACAGATGTCCCCAATGTCCCCACTGTCCCAGTAAATGCTGACGTTACTTTTATGGGAATGACAGGGTATAGTGGTCACAAGACTGCTCTGTATTGTTGTCTCCTTTGTCTCTCTCTCTCTCTTTTACTTCCAACTCTTACTATCTCATGAGACAAGACTGAGCTACTATCGGAGGGGTTTTCGATCCAGGCACACCTTGGAGATATGGCACCTTTGGCTCCAGACCACTGCAATAAAGCAACTCAAACAAATTTTTTGGTTTCCAGTGCACAGGAAGTTCCGTCTACACTATACTGCAGTCTATTGAGTATAACAGCTTTAGGTATAAATGAAGAATCTACATACCTTAATTCAGAAATACTGTATTGCTAACTAAAATGCTAACTATCACCTGAGCTTTCAAAAAGTTGTCATCTTTCTACTGGGGAAGGCTGGTGGCTGCTGACCATATAGGGCAGAGGGTGCTGCCAGTGGGGGTGATTGTGGCAACTGTTTTTTTATTGTTTTATTTTTTTATATTTTATTTATTTGACAGAGTGAGCACGAGAGAGAGTACATGCAAGGGAAGGGGTAGAGGTAGTGGCAGAAGCAGGCTCCTTGCTGAACAGGGAGCCCAGCACAGGGCTTGATCCCAGAACACTGGGATCAGGACCTGAGCCAAAGGCTGACGCTTCACCGACTGAGCCCCCCAGTCGCCCTGTGGCAATTTCTTAAGACAACGACGAAGTCTGCCACAGTGACTGACTCAGCCTTTCGTGAACAATCTGCCTGCACATGTGGTACTTGCTAGCACTTTCCCCAGGACGGAACTACTTTCAAACCTGGAGCCAACCCTCTCAAATCCTGCTGCTGCTGCACAAGCTAAGTTAACGTAACACTCTAAATCTCTTGTTGTCCTTCCAACAGTCCCCCCAGCCTCTTCGCCGGGAGCGGATTCCGACCCCACTTTCTCGTGGCTCCTCAACCGTGAAAGTCAGACCACGGGTCTGCGCAGTTCCGTCCCATCCACAGGCTCTGCTGTGGTCCTGGCTCTCTCGCTGTTCCCACCACATCCTGTTCCCACCACATCTGCAGGCACTTCCTCCACGGAAGTCCTTCAATTTGTTAAAAAAAAAAGGCAGGATCTGCAATCAAGCAAGTACCCGGCAGAAGTACTCAAGTGTGAGGACCTGTTCAGCTCAGGTTTAATACTCACTTAAAAGGTGCTTTTTTCCTCGCTGCCACACTTGTTAATAAAGAAGACTGAAACCAACCGCCAAGCTGGTCTTTTCCTTCCAAGTACAGATCTGCTCTCTGGTCAGTACCTCAAAAATAAATATTAAAAAACACAGAAGTTAAAGTCAACTAATATTGGAAAATGAAAATAAATATGTATCGATGTGTTTAAAATAATCACGTGATTTCTCATGTCACGCTATACCTGAGAGCAGACTGAATGAACGCATTCACCTGAGCTCTTATCCTCACTGCCCGTTTTTAAGATGAAGACAGTAAATGTTAGAGTATGATCTCCTAACCACAGGCAACTGAAACAGTACCAAAACTGGGCACTGATTAATAATAATTACCAGTATCAATATTTCCAGTTAAATCTTCTAAATGAAAAGGAGCATCTAAAAATTTTAGAAGTGAAAATACTCTATGCGATACTATAATGACGGATACATGTCCTTTATCCAGTTGTCCAAACCTGTAACATGTACAACAGCAACAGTAACCCGTGCTGTAAACTGTGGACTGTGGGGGTTATGATGCGCGCCTGCAGGTTCATGTCTTGTTGACGAACGTGCCGCTCTGTCGGAGGGTATGGACAGTGAGGGAGGCCGACTGCCCGTAGAGGCAAGAGGAATGTGGAAAATCTCTCTACCTTCCTCTTAATGTTGCTATAAATCTCAAACCGCTCTAAAAAAATCAAGTCTTTTCAAAAAGATATAGTTTAAGAAAAAAAAATGTCAAATTTGTAGGGACATATGTATAAGCAAGCTTGAGGGCTACTTCTGCTTTCAACAATAAACCAGGGTTAATTCAAGAGTTAATAATCTGAGATAAAAGACCATTTGACAAACATTGTTAAATCATTTCAGTCAAGAATCATCAAGGGTGCTTAACCACTAGGTAAAAATTTGGTAAGAAACAGGTATTTCCCGTCTTAAAAGTATCTCCCTGCAAGATACTTTCTAACACAACAATTTCTAAGGGAGATGGGATGGGAAGTAACCACAAGAGAGAAAGAGAGAAAACAGGCTGACACCACCTCCAAGGGATCCAAGTTCAACATCACCAGTAAGTCATCATATAACTTCTGTTAGGACATACTGAAAAGGACACAGTTATCTCTTCTGTGATATTCCTGCCCAAAATGCATAGTTAAATCTCATCATGAGGGATAAACGCAAAGTGAGGGACCATCTACAAAATAGCCTGTACATTCATGAATGTCAAGGACATGAAAGACAAGAACAAAATGGGACTAAAGGGAGAGGACAACTAAATGCCACCAATGACCCTAGGCTGGCTCAAGCACCCTTTTAATTTTTTTCTCTTTTCCTATAAAGGACATTACTGGGTGAAAGCTGAATCAGATCTGGAGGGAACAGGATGGAATCAGGGTTAATTTCCTGATTTTGATTTTCATATTGGTTATACAAGAGAATGTTGAGTTTTAGGAAATATACACCAAAATATTTAGGGATAAAAGAGCATCAAGTCTGCAACTTACCCTTAAATGGTACAGAAGAGTGTTTATATACACACACAAGGGGAAAATATATAAAGTAAACGTAGTAAAATGCTAACTTTGGAAAATCTAGATGAAGGGTATGTGCTACTTCTTTATTCTGTGACTTTTCAGAGTAAAATGTTTGTTTGTTTTTTAAGACTTTATTTATTTATTTAGAGAAAGAGAGTGTGTGTGAGTTGTGGGGAAGAGAAGGAGAGAGAACCTCAAGCAGACTCCCCGCTGGGCACAGAGCCCAGTGCAGGGCTCGTTCTCACAACCCTAAGATGGTAACCTGAGCTGAAACCAAGAGTCAGACACTTAACCTACTGAGCCACGCAGGTACCCCAACTTTTTTTTTTTTTTAAGAACATGAGGTCTTTGGGAAAGATGATTTCCATATTTTAAATCTAAATTCACAACTCTAAGAAGTCCCCATAATCCCTTTGAGTTGTGAAATGAAGATCTGTCCTTAGGTCCTAATATCAAGGATTCAGTGTAATCCTTATGTGAAAATGGGTAGAAGCAGGAGACAAAATAAAAATAATTAAATCACGCCAGTTCAATTCACTGAACATTTCTGAGCACTTATTACCTGACAGGCACTGTACTTAGACACTTCTATAAGGGGGGAATGTAAAGAAATCTGGTAGTGCCTTCTTGGAGCTGATTACTAGTGGGACAGATTTTATGTTAAATAACTGTTTTGGGCGTCATCAAGGCAAAGCTATAGCTCAGCCAGTCTGCGCAGCTTGGGAAGTCTAAGACCATAACCAGACGAACGCATACAAGCAACAAGAACATAATGTCTTGGCCTCAACGTCCAGAGCACTACATCTATCCCTACTCTTCCTCTCCTAATCTGTAACCATTTGTGACCCTAAATCTTTACGATGCCAGATCTCAAACCCCCTCCCACCCAGAACGCTCACTTCCACCTAGTGACCACATTTTGGATATGGTAACCATCAGTGAGATGGTCAGTAACAGAATGCTGGTGGAAATCTTCTAAAATAAGATAATGAAAGAGCAGAAAAGTACCAGCAAACCCGCTTCGTCTCTGAAAGAGGCCTGCTTGCGGGCTCAGGAAGTGATCCCTCACAGCCCCAGCCTGGTGTCCGCTCACAGAGATGTCCGCCTGGCACAGTGCTGCACCTAAGCCTTGATTAACACACCTAAAACACACGGGCTTTCGTCTCTAAAACCTTTGTCAGCCCTGAAATGTCTAAAAAGCTGGTTGTTGCCCAAGGCTTTACAGGAGTCAGGACAAAAGCAATCTCAGGACGGTGCAGGCGCTGTACTCGGACTCCCAGCTCCAAGTCCCGGCCACGGCACGGACCCGCGGTGGGGGCTCAGCGGGACCTTCCATTGCTCCCACTTCTTCACTAAAATGAGGACAGCACCAAAATCTGTTTACCTTGTAAGGTTGTTACACACATTAAAGACGTAAGAGGACGTGCTTTGGACACAATAAACAATCAGTAAATGTTAATTATTACAGAGATCGTAAAGAACACTGGTGTTTCCTGATGGCAAATTAAAAAGGAGTAATTTTTTCAAACCGTTCTTATATGAAACAATACTTGTGAAAATGTGATTACTTATCCTAAACTACTTTAAAAATATATAGTCTCTGATCCTGAGCTAGAAATACAGGTTGTAACATTCTAATAGAACAAGAGGACATCAGCCAATTAGTAAGAGCACAAGGAAACAGCTAATACTTATCAAGGTTAAAAGTCTCGATATCTTTTCATGCTCACACATACTGAATTGCTGAAACTGGGTAAGAAGCAAAATACCATCCTAGAAAAGGAGGTGTAGTCCCGGAAAATTTCTGCAAGCCAGAGCCTTTCAAGGTGGTGTGTGAAGCCACGGGAAAAGATGGCGTGGGTTGGGGCGAGGACTGGGGAGCAGGGGGGCTCGAGTGTAGCAAAGCTCTTGACAACAAATGAAAAACTTAAAGTGGATGGGAACTTTAAAAACGAAAACTAGACAAGAAGTCTAGTCTTGGACGGTAAGAAATAGCAAGAAAAGTCAAACTCACGTGCTGAATACTGTACATTCCAATGCTGGAATTACTGTACAACCTCATATGAATTATTGGGGCTATTTCCTATTTTAGCAAGTTTATTTTTAGTAATGATTTTTTATTAACAAAAATGTATATTCTTACTTCAAGAAATTTAGAAAACATTGAGAAGTTCAAAAAAATAAAATCACATACATCCCACTACCTAGAGATAATCACTTTATTTCAGCATATTTCCTTCAAGTCTTTTGTCTGTGCCCTTCAACATTTCCATGGGTTTGTTAGCCTATCAAAATAATTTGCCTGCATCCCACTTTTTTTTGTATTCTGCACTTTTAAAATGTAACATGCTCTCAGATAAAACCATACCCACAATTATTTTTCAAAAACATGACTGAATGGCTGCTTATCATTCTGTGATTTGTACGGATATCACATTGCTTTAGTCATTTATCTACACATAGGACAATGAGTTACTGTGTCAAATCATGTACTGTTAGAAAAAACTCTGTAAAAAAAAAATAACACTGTAATAAATCCTCACACACAATTCTTCATCCAGATCTGACTAGCTCTATAGGAGAGATGCCTTCAAATAGAATTTTTTTGGTTAAAGGATTGAAAACTACTCCAAAGCTCTTAAGACCTAATGCAAAAATTCTTTCCAGTTAAGTTTACACCACATTACATCCCAATAGCAGCGTACAAGAGGGAGGAATGTGCTAATTGTTTCTGTTTTTAAATCTTTTATCCTTTTTTTCCCCTGACTATATCTTTTTTTTAAGTTTTATTTATTTAAATAATCTCTACCCCGCTAATGTGGGGCTTGAACTTATGACTCCAAGATCAAGAGTCGCATGTTCCTCCAGGACTAAGCCAGCCACATTCCCTACACCTTTTAGTAAAAGAAAAATCAGAACTTTCTTATCGAAGTAGAAATAAACTTGGGAGTTGTAAAACTCCAGGAAGAGTAACAATTAACCACGTGACAAAAAGTTAGTATTTCTATTACAGTAACTTTTTCTCTTAAGAAAATTATAAAAATTCATATTTAGAGGGAATAATAAACTGTTCAGAAAATAAACCTCTAAGATTATGATTTAGGCATGGCAGTAAATAAAGAATAAGCCAAATATTTAAAAAAAACTATTAAGGCAAATCAGCAAAAAAACTTGAGTATTCTGTAATTGTAGATTTGTTTAACTTAGCTTAATTGATAAATTTTGAGCAACATTATTGCATTTAAGAAGGCAGGTTTTAGAACCAGCACAAAACCATATTTGTCAAAACTGCTGCTTAACCAATGTAACATTTGAAAATAATTTAAACCAAAAATAACTTGTAAAAATGTTAAAATATAACTATTAATTTTTAAAATTAGGCTTTTTTAAAAGTATTTGAGATGTTTTTAAAAGGGTGACCTTTTTAAAAAAGTCATTTGTAAATCTAAGTTGTAAATCTTAGTTTCTCTTTCAAAAAATGATCTTTTTTCTATTTGCTTCAAGTTATTTCTCTCTATTTAAAAAAAACAGAGGGGCCCCGTGGGGCTCAGTCAAGTGAGCAGCCAACTCTTGGTTTGGCTCAAGTCTTGATCTCAGGGATCACGGAATGAGCCCCGGCCCCGCTCTGTGCCCAGTGGGGAGTCCAACTTGGGATTCTGCCCTCTTCCTTTCACTCCCCTTCTGTACCCCCAGCCCCCAGAATGTTCTCTCTCAAAGAAATACATAAATAAAACCTTAGAGAAAAACCATAAATGAAGTAGAATAAGTATTTTAAAACACCAATTACTTCACTAGGTGAATGGGTAAGTTATGGCTTATCCAAACAATGAGATACTATTCAGCACTACAAAGAAATGACCTATAAAGCCAGGAAAAGACACGAAGAAACCACCAATGTGTGTTATTAAGTAAAAGAAGTCAATCAGAAAAGCAACATACTCTAGGACTTCAACTATGTAACATTCCAAAAAAGGCACAACTTTGGAGCGTGAAAAGGTCAGTGGTTGCCGGGGGTTAGCAGGGAAGAAGGGATGAACGTGGAACAAATTTTTAGTGCAGTGAATCTACTCTGTGAGATACTATAATGGTGGATACATGTCATTATGTATTTGTCAAAACCCACGGAACACACAACCCCAGCAGCGAACCCTAACGTAAACGCTGGACTCTGGGTGACAATGATTTGTCAGTGGAGGTCCCTCAACAGTAACAGATGAATGTACCTCTCTGTAGTGTGGGCTGACGGTGGGGGAGGCAGAGGGTATGGGATTTCTGTACTTTCCTCTAAAACTGTTCTAAAAAATAAAATCTGCTTAAAATTTTTGAAAAACATTAATTATTTTAAAATCACTGCAATAATTAATGCCTTTCATAAACGTTAAAAGAATGTTTTTAGAAATAATTCGTTTAAAAATGCCATTCCCTTTCAGAAAGTTCCAGTTTCAGTTTAAGTACTATTGACCTTGAACTCACAATGAAACAGGTACTTGACCTGGTATTAACATTCATATCTCTTTCACTGCTATAAAACCTGTCAGCGAAAAGTAAAACCAGTTATGTATGCTATAATCACCAAATTCGTCTTGTTAAACATCAATAGGTATTGATGAAGACTGGTAGCTAAATCAAGCTCAAAGTCAAGTTGATTTTATTTTGCAACAATATAAATCTTTGGGAAATATGCAGACATTGAATCATTTATTAGAATTAATAATACAAGCATTTGAGGATGAAAGTACAATAACCCTGCTCAGCAAACCCTTTCTCTTTCCCTCTCCCTCTCTTCCTTTTAAGGAAAATCACCTTTCTTTCATGGCTTTTCAAACTATGAATTTACTTAGTTTCTGGGTTCTTTCCCATTTCATTCTTTCTCCCTATTTTTGGCAATTTTTTATTGCAAAAGAACAAAAAAAGCTCAGAATAAAATGGGATAAAATAAAAGCTAATTAATCTACACTTATTAACTGACCTCGTAAGATTTTTGACTGATTGAGAGGAAGAAGAGGAGGAATAGGGCATCTCAGGCAAAAAGAAGAAACTACGGTTTAAAATTGGACTTGTGTGTATTATCTTTAAAGGTAGTTTATGTTCTGGAAGCCTTCCCTGCAGGTAACACAATACCTGTTTAAATGACAAATCCGTTTTCTCTCTTTGAATTCATTATCTAAATAGGACAGAAAATAATGGTCTACTGCTTAGATACATTTTTACCATTAATTTCATTCAGTGAAGTTGTTCCTTCGTGGCAGTGTGAGGAAGCGTCTGATCCGCTCCCCCTTCCCTGCCACCTACCTCATCCCTGTCTTTAACCTCATAGTGACTTCGAGCTTTAGTCTTCGTTTTACCTCTGGTGTTCACTTGGCATCCTTAAGGATATCTTCTTAAGCATCTCAACACAACCTTGAATGTGCACCTGCCCCTACTTCTCCCTTCTAACTCCTACCCAGTCTCTCCCTTCTCTTTATGCAGTGAATCAAGAGTGTGCCCCAATATGAGTAAGTATCAAATCAGTCAGCTGTCTGTACAGAAGGGGGAAGAGTTGTGAAAGGTCAAGGCTGTATTAAGAAAACAAGAACCAAAAATCAGGGTATGGGAGATCTAGTCTGATTGTACTAAACTATGTGACCATCACCTAATTTGGCTCTAATTTAATTTCATTTCCTGTTCTGAAAAGTGATGGGGGTCAGACTGCTTCAATGATTTCTAAACCTTACAGAAGTAGTGCCTTGGGATTGCCAAGTGAGTCAAGGAAAATGAGCTGGTTGAGGGAGGAAGAAAATTCCCATTTCTAATCTGTCTTATATATTGTGGT
Organism: Neogale vison; assembly: GCF_020171115.1. Lineage (NCBI taxonomy): Eukaryota > Metazoa > Chordata > Mammalia > Carnivora > Mustelidae > Neogale > Neogale vison. The sequence goes on from NC_058100.1 coordinate 11,939,180, forward strand.
TCTATGTGAAATTTCATTTGGAAAAACAGAAAAAGTTTAGAAATCATTGGATTAGATGATCTCCAACAGCCCTTCCAGATCTAAAGTTATACCATAGCAGGAGATTTTTTTATTTTCTTCCCTGCTGCCCCCACCAAAAAAGGTTTTCTTCCAAATACCGAAAAAAGATTACATAGATTACCTAGGTAAAAAGAATACCTAGAGTACAGACTGCCTCTGAGTAACTTTTATGTATTTTCAAAACCACTTGACTGGTTTATAATCTATTATTTAAAATTACCTGGAAGAACACAAGACCATGAAGTTCCACTATCAAACCAGATGTCCAAAATATCCTGACCAGGCGCATATTCCAAAGCATCAGGACCACCAACCTAATAAGATAATGTGAAAACCTTTTAATTATGCAAGGATCACAATATACACAATAAGGACCAAAAAGTCTTAAAATAATCAAATGCTTACAAGCATTAAACTCACATTTTAAAATGAAACTTAAAACACATCTATGTATTTTGCAATTCAGTACAACTGCCTCATCCGCATGTAAAGATGACTGTGGCCACTTAATGACTTATTTACCAACATAGATATAAATTGTTTTCATTTCTTGAAACAATCTTCTAATGTGGATTTTTTCATGTGTGAAGCCATCAGTTACCTCGAATTCAGATCCTACAACATCCTGACGTACCAACATCAGGAACAGCTCTCAGACTAACAACTGTACTGCTTAGTCAACTAAATCCATTCAAATCAGTCTGGGCCTCAATAAGATAACGAATAACCCTTGTACTTGACTGCCATGCCATATGAAATACCAAGCTTCTACGGTTAAACAAAATCATCTACTCTCAAACTGCACTGGCTCCTAATTCGTAGGCAATGAATTCATTAACTTTACACCATGACAGAACAACTTTTTAACTCCCAGGAATCCCTCATGTTGTCATTAAGTCATGGAGCGCACACAGAGGCTGTTAAATACACACGGAAATTTACCTGAGATAAGACTTCTTCAGGAAGAAGTTGCTCAGGGGGAAGAGTCCACCAGACATCGCTGCCATGTTGTTCCACTAGTTTAATAATGTGCTCAGTGGTCTGGCTATTTTAGGAGGGAAAAGGCAGAATTGCTCAATGAACTACAGTGATTAATACCAAACATTTAAAATTAAGAGACTGCTAAAATAGGGCGCCTGGGAGGCTCAGCGGGTTGGGCTTCTGCCTCCTGGGATCAACCCCCCCCCCCCCCCCCCCCCCCCCCGCATCAGGCCTCTCTGCTCAGCGGGGAGCCTGCTTTCCCCTCTCTCTACCTGCCTCTCTGCCTACTTGTGATCTCTCTGTGTAAAATAAATAAAATCTTAAAAAAAAGAAACTGCTAAAATAAAAAAAGAAAGAGAATAGTATTTTCCCGTATCAGCAGAATATTTTTTCCTATCTTTTCGTCCAAACTTTAGTGGTATTATCTTCAACTACTTGTTTACTTGGCTACAGCTGTCATCTTAAATTCAATATAAATAAAATCAAACTGATCACATGTACCCTTTAAAATAAAAAAGACTTCTTCTGACATCCCTGTTTTAGTTACTGATTTCCCTATTTCTATCAATCTGTTTTCTAACCAGGGATGTATATTCAAAATCTCCTACTTCTCTTCCCTCTCCTTCCAGTGTCCTCTCAAATTAAGACCCCACATCTGTCAATTCTACCTTTGAAATATTACTCAAATTTGCTCTTTTTTCTGTTCTGATGCACTGTTAGTCATACCTCATTGTCTCAATACTAGACTGATGCAGTGGTCTGACTTTTCCTCTATTCTCATCTTTTTTTTTTTTTTAATTTTATTTATTTATTTATTTGATAGAGATCACAAGTAGGCAGAGAGGCAGGCAGAGAGAGAGAGGGAGAAGCAGGCTCCCCGTTGAGCAGAGAGCCCAATGTGAGGCTCGATCCCAGGACCCTAAGATCATGACCTGAGCCGAAGGCAGAGGCTTAACCCACTGAGCCACCCAGATGCCCCTATTCTCATCTTTTTAATTAATTTTTTAAAAAAGATTTGAGAGAGAAAAAGAAGGAGGGCACATGCTCATGGGGGAGAGGGGCAGAGAGAGAAGGAAAAAGGGTCCCAAGCAGACTCCTCACTGAACTCGGGAGCCCCCAGCAGGGCTTGATCTCAAGACCCTGAGATCATGACCACAGCCGAAATCGAGAGTCGGATGCCTGACCACACCACCCAAGCACCCCTCAACTCTTTAATTTAAACCACACATCTTTGATAGGACTGTATTCCTAAAACTGCTTTTATCACACCAATCCCCTTTCTAAAACTTCCAGCGCTTACAGGACCATGTCCAAATTCACCTGCATGAGAGGATATCCAAGCCTATACCCTGACCCTGCCACTTTCTACAAGTACACTATGCATGAGTACTAAAACGTCACGTACAACCATGCCCAAGTACGAAGACGTCTCTAAGTCTTGGTTGTGAACTCTGTTAAGGAAAATTCACTTGCTCAAAAATATTGACTGGGAAGCTCCAATATCTTAGCATTGTTCTAGGATGTGGAAGTACGGCAGGTCTGACGCCTGCACTAACGGAGCTTACACTGGAGCAATCTGAGACACTTACCTCAGAATGCCTGTCAACTAAATGAGATGATCCACGAAAATCAGCATGTGCCCAATGCACAGTAAAAAGCCAATTAATACACATCAAATGAATACTGAAATTGACCATATCTTTGTGAAGATACACAAGTATGAATTATTGAAAAATTAAAATCAGGGAAAATTTATACTGAATTTTCTTATAGGAATAATGTACTTTTCATTTATTATCACAGCTTTATTGACATCACAGTTTCCTTTTGTTGCTTTCCATTGAGTCAGGGGACATATAATGGTCAAGAGCGTGGACCCTGGAACCACACAGCTTTGGTGCAGTTCCCGGCTCTACCACTTACTAGATATGTGACCCTGGGCACAACACTTAACATTTCTGTGTCTGTCTGTAAAATGCAAATAATAACAGCATCATCAAGACAGCTATTACAGATATTAATTAAGCTTATATATAAAATACCTAGAACAGTATCTGGCACATACTAGTAAGTATTATATAAGCATTAGCTATTATTCAAATTGCTTAATTAATTTACCTTTGAAGTCAGGTAAATTTAGACAGTAATTTTGTTAACCCAAACACATGCCCGTATTAATATTTACAGATTAAAATACATAAACTATAGCTAATTTTTGAATTATCTTCCCTTCTACCACTTTCCATTAATGTAAGTAACAGAATTAACTACAGGCCCGTAAGAGTTGGCGTACATGGAAAGAGTAGAGCATAGGAAAAGCTTTATATTCTTTTTTTTTTTTTTTTTTTTGGAAAAGCTTTATATTCTTAATCTGGATCTGCTTCTCAGTAATCAGGACTATGTAGGGCAAATCATTTAACCTCTCTGATAATTCATAGATAGAATGTTTATGAAAAAACCATTGTGGGAAGCAAAAATCAAATGGGTATTATGAATCAGGCTCTCCAAATGGAATTTTTTTTTACCCAAGTTTGTGTACTAGGAAAGACTGAAAAAGTTTAATACTAGCAGCATCTATTTTAAAGAAATTAAAAACGACAACAATGTTAAAATGGGCACAAGTCCATATTTCTTGTAGTCATACATTTTCAATGGACTTTAACAGTAAAGATAAACTTTTGTGATAGGAGACCATAAAAACTTTGTGCAATACCCAGTTATATGACAATATTTAGTTATATATTACTATTTTATATAGTTTTCACGGACATTTTAACAGTAAAGAAAATAGGAATATACTGGAAATGAAAATATGAATAACCTAAAGCTATTTTTCTAGAACAATCCCCTCTATACAGATACTAGGAAAGTGCATTTACATATACACAATTGCAGCACATACAATGTTTGTACCAATTTTGAAACACTCAAAGAATGATTCTAAATATGAGTGTCATTTTGACTTTTTCTCTTACAATGTTATCATTAGACTGTAACTTTAGGTAAACACTAAAATAAAACAGTAAAACAGTTTTAAATGTGCTGGAAATAAATAGATTAAAAAATAAAACAAAAAGCAAATAGTTCAAATTTCATCTTAATTAGGAAATAAGGAAGAGATATGAGGATTAGTAATATCAATCAAAATAAAAGCATCCCGGTGTATACCACACATGGTATTTTCCAAAGCACTTTACGAGTACTATCGATGTGGAGTCAAACAAAAAAATATTTAGTTGCTCCTGACAGGCACACTGTTTGTGCCTTGGGGATCCTTCAGTCAGTCAACAGCCTACAGAAGTGACACAGTTAATGCCAGGCCTTAAAACTGTGTGTCCTAAATCATGGTTCAATTCTCTGCTTACTTCTCCTTTTAGCTTCTCTAACTCATCTATCAAGACCGCCACTGTAATTGTAAATTCACACTTCCGTTCCCTGGCATTTGCTAAACCAAAGGCAAAAAGACTCCTTACCCACACACAGTGAACCCCCAACCCAGAGACGAAGTTAGGGAACCAGTCAGTCTCTGGAGATTACAGTGTTGACAGAACAAGCACCAAGTCCAAAGACCGGATTCTACCTGTGAATTATTAGGTACTGGCAGAATACATCATAGTATTTCTCTGAGCTTCAGTTTCTGTGAACACTGGGAAAAGCTGTCAAAAAGAAGGCTATGTGAAAAATTTTATTCTTAAAAAAGGAAAAGGTCCTAGTATTTTACTCAGTACCTTAAAATTAGAGATGATGCGCATCCATTTTAAAAGACCAAATTCACCTCTAATGAGACCAAGTTCTTTTTTTATATCCCTAAATAGCAGATAATTCAATGAAGTTTTAGAACTCTAACTAAAAATACCAAACAATAAAGAAAGATCCCAATTTTGCAGCTGACAAATGATTAAAGCAACTGCAAAGTTCTACCAAGTTTAGTCAATCAACTCTAGAGTCTAACTAAAATTGTTAGACTAATTTAGTCTAACTAAATTTGTTACAAATATGTTTCTAAAAAAATAAGTTTTTGTTTCAGTGAGGAGGAAAGTCTGATTTCTTCTTTTAGTTTACCTAAGAATACTTGTTACAAATGACATAACCACACAATGTTATCTACACTAATGATTATTTTTTTCATCTTACTTCAAAAAAGCTGTCATAAGTAAAATCACATATTTTATGTAGTGTAAATGAGCCAGTACTTAAAGAATTATGAAACACTTTAAAGAGGGGAGGGCAGAAGCTCTGCCTCATTAACAGAGCAAGGCTCGTAGTATTTAAAGCATGACGAGCTTCCTTACTTTTTATCATGAAATATAAAAAAATGATGTACTAAATGTACTTTAATAAACATTATGTTCTGCCACTCAGTTCTGTTTTGAGATCTTAGAACATTATATTCCTTGTATTTTTGAAAAGAGGAAAAGAAGCTAAAGAGAATTCTGAAGCTAGAGAATAAAAACTGAACAAAATTTATGATAATAGGAATGCAGACTTCAAAGACGGCAGTCTCACAATCCAAACAAATCAAAATTTAAGTACACAGATCTGGTACCACAAAGTGAGAACTTTTCCTTGACTTGTACTCTGATGGTCTGAATGACCCTAAAAAATTATGGCAGAGAATTTTAAAAACAAAATTTTCAAAAAAAAAAAAAATATATATATATACTGGCGACATAAAAACTTGAGGTAACTATCTTACATTGTTAAATAAAGATAAATTTAATGTTAGATCAAACAAATCTGAAAAGATAATTTGGAAAAGAAATACAAGCAAATGCTACACAAGTGCTTAAAAGATAGTCATTATAAGATGTAGCAAAAACCAAATGTCAGGATGGGCTACATTTATTTGATTTTCATACAGAGGGAACTAGGCAATTATTAGGAGCTAAGCGAGCATTTTAACAGCTGCACATTCATCCTTCCAAACTGACTTAGATTATTTCTTTGCATCATCGTGGTCCCTTATAATCAACTGTGTGAGACATCCTTACATATCTATCTTCATACAAAAGACATCAGTCTTGTTTCCTTACGGATAAATATTTTACAAGAATAACTGTTTATAATGAAACGGAGATTATGCTTTAAAAAGTTTTAAAAACAATTTTAAATAATATTGTCTTAAAAATATGTATTTCTTAGTGATATTGAGTATTCTTCAGAAAAAATAGAAGGAAAAAGTCCAAATTTGTCTTTGGAAATTTAAGAACTCTTCCCTTATGATAATAATATCCTATACTTAACACAAACATATAGTTAACTTATAACCTAAAGGTCAGTCTAAATTACTGCTGATAAAAGTGGGTGAAACCATTTATCACAACATAATCTATATACTTCCATTTTAATGCTGTATTTCATAAACCAATAAATCCATCATAAAACTTTGTACTTTGCACGAGGGCATTATCTAAACACATTCATTACATGTCCCTCCTTGGGTTTCAACCAGTGAAAATTCACTAGGCGGTGTGACACTTTAACACCATCCAATCATTCTAGACTTTGTTATCAATGGAGCTAAAGGCTTATTTAGCGTGTTATCAGAAGTTATGCAGCATTAAGATCACTAAGCAAGGAAGAAACTGTTGCTGTCATTTTACTGTTTCCTGTGTTTTGTCTTTATTAAAGGAGAATATTAAGGATTATAAGACAACTTTTCTTCTGCAAGTTACTGGAATAAGAATGAGGTAAGAGGCTAAATGATTCCAATTTATTTACTAAATTTATATATTCAACTCTAGAATACAATGAAATTTGAAGGGGGATTCTATTTTTAGTTTAATCCTATACTTATGTTTGAAAAGCTTTAGGAAAGAATTTTGGAGAAAAATTTTTTAATTTAATGAACATTATAAAATTTTTTCACCAAAAGGTCGTTATTCTTTTTTTTTTTAAAGATTTTATTTACTTATTTGACAGACAGAGATCACAAGTTGGCAGAGAAGCAGGCAGAGGGAGAGGAGGAAGCAGGCTCCCTGCTGAGCAGAGAGCCCGATGACCTGAGCCGAAGGCAGAGGCTTTAACCCACTGAGCCACCCAGGTGCCCCAAGGTCATTATTCTTAACATGAGCAAGAGGTAGTTAAAGCTAGCACACAGGGGCACCTCAGTGAGGCAATCAGTCGAATACCTGACTCCTGATTTCAGCTCAAGTCATGATCCCAGGGTCTTGGGATCAAGCCCCGCATCAGGCTCTGCACTCAGCAGGGAATTTGCTTGGGATTCTTCTCTCTCCTTATGCCACCCCCTTCCTGAACACACTCTCTCTCTAAAATGAAAAAATAAATCTCAAAAAAAAAAACCCCAAAACTAGCACTCAAATTGAACTGGAAATTCCTTGATCGCTTCTAGTAAATTTCTTTTAATTTCCAGAAATCAGGGGCTAAGTTTCCTAAAAGCATGGATTATTGCAATAATACTGTTGAATGGTATAATCATCCAAAACAAACAACTTCTTTTCCTTTCTAGGTGGCGAATGTTCCTAAATTTTACCTTTTTTAATGCTAAAAAGTATTCATCTTTATTAACTAGGAAAAGATTTCTACCTAAATTATAACTGCAGATTCAGAAAAATCAATACTGTAAAGTCTGAAATGGAATTATATCTTTAGCAAATACAAATGCAAATATAAAGTGCAGATGAAAACATTAATTCAAATCAAAACTAAACATCAGAGTTTCAAATCTACCAGTCTCTAAATCTATTTAGAGCATGAAAAAAATCAAGATTTTCTTTTGTGAAAAAAGTATAATTACAATTTTAACTTACAGACTTTCAACCAGAAAAGCAGAAGGAATCTTCTGGTTTGCTTAATGGGGCTATCAAGTGTAACAGCAACTCCATGTGGACTGTGTGCCAATTTCCAGTGGAGATGCTGTTACTTTTGATGGTTACCAACTCACGACAGTAGAAAGATCCAAGAAAGACAGAAAATCATTGTCACTTGATTAACTTGCTTATGGAGGAAAAAAGATAACCTTTCATACTATTTTGAAAAACTGACAAATCATTAAGAATTCATATCCATCTTCTTAAATCAAGTGTCATGTCACATGAAGGACCGGACAACAGAAGATTAGAGTCATCACTTGGAAACGGTGTGCAGGAAAATGACCTATGAATTGACAGACAATTTGGCTAAGTTTGTCTGTCATTTTTGTAGGCCAATATTCTGTATATCTCTTCTACTTCAGAATCAGAATTCAATGAGCATCATGCAAGCAACACAATGGGAGATGCACAGAAAATAATCTGTAACACAAATGTGTGAATATATTGACTATAAATAAAATACACATAACAGCTGATGAAAATTTGTTTGTGTTTTTCTGACAAAGCTCACATTTATTTTGTCTAACTTAGTGACTGCCAGTCGACTTATAACATTTTACTGCCATGATTAAATAATGGTCAAATAATCCAATTTGTTGTTCTTGTTAATATATACTTATGTCCACCTGAATCACTTTGAGGAAATTCCCTAAAAATTCTGTCCTCAAATGGTAAAAAGAGAGAGAGAGAGAGAGAGAGAAACAATGACAATGTCTTATAAACATTCCTTAAAAGAAAACTCCACAGTGTGGAATTTTAAACAATACTTGTGTAAATTTATCTAAACTTTAAGGTATTGAGGTATCACTGGTTCACATCAGACCATGCTCTCAATTACAAGACAACTGAATTACAATTACCAGAACAATGTGAGCAATGGTATTTAGGACAAAGAGCCTTAGCTCTCCAAACTGAAGTAGTAATACTGAAGTAATAATACCGAAGTAGCCTTACAATGACTTCCTGGCCTCTAACCTCCAGTTACTTTTCCTAAAATATATTCTCACTCCTCATGCCAATTTAAAACTTTAAACTACTTCACCCAGTATTCAAGATGCACTACAATTTGCCCCAACCGATCTCACTTGGTGTGTATCTTTCTAAAACCCTCCTCCCAACACCCCACAGTACTTTTACGGTTCCTAGTTAGGTGCTATGCTTCCCCCTCCACGCCCTCAGCTCCTGCTGATCCCTCTACTTGCAAAATACTTTGGCCTGTTTCCTACCTAATCATTAAGCCCCACTCAAATGCTGTATCCTCAAAAGCAAATGAGCTGTTTTATGGTTCGGTGTTTGCCCAAGGCAATGCCTTCAGTTCTTCCCTGAGCCATGTTGCCAGAAGGTGTCAGATCATCCATGAAGAAAAGATAAAATGCGTATTTATTTACTTATTTATTTATATTTTTCTAAGATCTTATTTATTTGACAGAGAGAGACAATGACAGAGGGAACACAACAGGGGGAGTCGGAGAGAAGGAGGTTTCCTGCTGAGCAGGGAGCCCGATGTAGGGCCCGATTCAGGATCATGACCTGAGCCGAAGGCAGACACTTAACAACTGAGCCACCAGGTGCCCTCAAATGGATATTCAAATTGTGAAGGAACTGGGGCTGCTGGGTGGCTCAGATGGTTAAGGGTCCAACTCTTGATTTCAGCTCAGGTTGTGATCTCAGAGTCATGGAACTGGGCCCCACACCAGGCACTACGGTGAGTGGGGAGACTGCTTAAGATTTCCTCTTTCCCTCTCCCTCTGCTTCTCCCCTCCCTTCTCCCCCTCATAGGCATACACACACACACACACACACACACACGCACGCGCGCGCGCGCGCATTTGCGTGCTCTCTCAAATAAATAATCTTTAAAAATAAACAGTAAAGGGGCGCCTGGGTGGCTCAGTGGGTTAAGCCGCTGCCTTCAGCTCAGGTCATGATCTCAGGGTCCTGGGATCGAGTCCCGCATCGGGCTCTCTGCTCAGCGAGGAGCCTGCTTCCCTCTCTCTCTCTGCCTGCCTCTCCGTTTACTTGTGATTTCTGTCAAATAAATAAATAAAATCTTTAAAAAAAAAAAAAAGAAAAGAAAAATAAACAGTAAACTGGAAAGCAACTTTCACACAAAAAAACACTAAGAACTACCTAATATGTGGCTAAGGATGATTTTTTTTAAAGATTTTATTTATCTATTTGACAGAGAGAGATCCCAAGTAGGCAGAGAGGCAGGCAGAGAAAGAGGAGGAAGCAGGCTCCCTGCTGAGCAGAGAGCCCAATGTGAGGCTAGATCCCAGGACCCTGAGACCATGACCTGAGCTGAAGGCAGAGGCTTAACCCCACTGAGCCACCCAGGCACCCCTAGATGATTAAAACAACAAAAAAAACCCAACCCACTTTAATCAACATTTTAAAAAACCCTAAAATACATACAACAATTTTAAAAACCCTAAAGAAACACTGATAATGCTGACAACAAAAAGTAGAACATTTTTGCAAAAATTCTGGTGAACCCCAAAGTAGGGGCACCATTCAATTCTACATCTACAGTCTCTTGAAATCCCCAGTCCTTACTTTCTGGCCTCTACGCCCTCCCTGGATCCTCAAGTGATAAAAGGTAAAAATATTTATCAAAATAGGCTCAAACTTTTTACTCATGTTAAAACATGATTTAGCAAAAATTCCATTTACCAAATTAAAACAAAATTACTCAAAGAAAATGAAAACTTAGGATGTATTCCTAAAAGGAATGATTAATATTCCCCTTTCCATATCTGTTAGTAACAGCAAGACGAAAAACCTCCCTAGTTTACTAGAAGATAAACTAGCCAGCCTATGATCTCACGATGATCTCAAAGCAGGGACCATGTTGATCTTGTTCACTGCCTCAAGAAGAGTCTAGCGTCTACATCAGGAAACAATCTTCTTTCTACCATATAAGCTTTTCTACCCTGAACTGTTGACTATGCCCATGTATTATCTTTTCAAAAGAAAAAGAGAAAGAAAAGAGAAGAAATCGTTGGGAAGTTAAGCATCACTAGAATAAATATAATTTTGTGCATTAAAGAAACATTATAGTTTCTTTAATTTTGAAGATCTATAATTACATAATGCCATTTCTATTAAGAGACAGTAGCTTATGGGCAACTGGGGAACTTAGTCGGTTAAGTGTCTGCTTTTAGCTCAGGTCATGATCCCAGCGTCCTGGGATGCAAGTCCCATGTTGGGCCCCCTGCTCAGTGGGGACCTGCTTCTCCCTCTCTGCTGCTCCCTGTGTTTTGAGCTCTCTCTCTCTCTCTCTTAAATAAATAAACAAAATTTTAAGAAAGAAGAAAGAAAGAAAGGAAGGAAGGAAGGAAGGAAGGAAGGAAGGAAGGAAGGAAAGAAGGAAGGAAGAAAGAAAGAAGAGGAAGGAAGGGAGGGACAGGCAGTAGCCCAAAGTAAGAGAGGGACTCTATTTCCTAAAGAAAAACTGCATACCGGGATCCCCTCCTGAACCCTGTTCATCTTTGGATTCCTGACACCTGACTCTAGCACAATGCTATAGGCACACAGAAACAATGAATTCCATGGAAAAAGTATCAGAGGCTCGCTTCTAAATATCCAGATTGAAAAAGTACAGTTGTTAAAATGTCAACCACATGAAAGCATCTTCTTGAAATTATATTTTACTCCCGTCAATAAGACTGAGTATGTGATTTAACATGTATCACTTCTCAACAGTCCATTTTTCTACTTTTGAAGAAAACACAGCTCACTTTAAAATGCTAAAAATATGTAGAAAGAAGTCTACCTGTTGATCAAGAATTCATCTTTTGTCTTGTGATGAAACACAGGGATTGGAACACCCCAAACTCTTTGCCTTGATATACACCAATATGGCCGTCTGTCCATCGTTTCAACCATGGCATTCAGTGCTGATCCAGGAATAAATTTCACTTTTTTTAACAATTCCTGCAATTGATTCACAAATCAAATCCAGTGAGAGTAAGCAGATCAAATTTTCCAGAATTGCCATGATTTATCCTAATGGTTATTTTGGATGTTTATTCACATGTCTCCCTCCCCATATCCAAAAAGCTAAACTAAAAAACTACAGATTTTAGACCAAATGAAACTAAGTTTAAACAGGGCCACAAAGGATCTAATAAATAACATCTAGAGCAGACTTCACCATGAGAGGATGTGACAAGAAACCATATACTAACTTCCAAGCACCCTAGATCAAAATTGGCAATAAGAAGGTTAGCAGAAGCATTAAACTCATTAAACTGTAGTTAAAATCCATTCAAGCTTGATTTCAATGATAATTTTTAAGTACTTAAAAAATAAGCTACTGTTTTAGGTTAATAAACAAGCATTACAATAGAATCTAATTTCATATAGTATGGTTTACAACACAGAAAACACTCTCAAAATCACAGTTACTCCCCATTTACTTACTCTCTTTCAAGAACTCCTCCTACCTCCAGCCCCACAAAAAGTTGTTTTTTATTTCATTTGTCAATTACCAAAAGATGAATTGTATAGGATAATGTCCAGTATTACTCTCCAGAAAGGCCAAAATACATTATTTCATTTTTGAGAATCTCTATATCCACTAATTAAAGCATTTTTCTATTTCCAGAGTGATTTAAACATTTTCCTCACTTAACCTCAACTACGAGAAATCCTCCCCCTGGGGGCGCCTTGGTGGCAAAGCTGGTTAAAAGTTGGACTGTTGGTTTCTGGTTTTGGCTCCAATCATGATCTTAGTCTTGAGATCAAGCCCCCAGTCCGGCTCTGCACTCAAAGGGGAGTCTGCACAAAACCGTCTCTCCCTCTGCGCCTCCCCACTGCTCACTCCCTCTCTCTGGCCACCTCCCATCCCTCTCTCTCAAATAAATAAGTAAATCTTAAACAAAACAAAACAAAATCCTCCCCAAAAACCCTTTGTAGCACCACCTACTGGCAGAATGGCAACATCTGCAATTCATTTTGATTAAGACTTGCTTTAGGGGGCACCTGGGTGGCTCAGTGGGTTAAAGCCTCTGCCTTCAGCTCAGGTCATGATCCCAGAGTCCTGGGATGGAGCCCCACATCGGACTCTCTGCTCAGCAGGGAGCCTGCTTCCCCCTCTTTCTCTGCCTGCCTCTCTGCCTACTTGTGATCTCTATCAAGTAAATAAATAAAATCTCAAAAAAAAAAAAAAAAAAGACTTGCTTTAAAAATCCAGGAAAAATGAATAGACTGTATATTCGATTTTGTTAAGCAATAACTATTACTTTTATAAACTGGTAACAGTCGCATTGGAATTACATCTAAATAGTCCTTACATTTCAGATACACATGCTGAAATATTTATGGAAGACATAAGGCCTGAAATTTGCTTCAAAATAATCCAGTGGGTAAGGAGTAAAAGATAGGGATGTTAGGAGGAGCAAAGATAAAAATAAAATTGGCTTGGGGCGCCTGGGTAGCTCAGTGGGTTGAAGCCTCTGCCTTTGGCTCAGGTCATGATCCCAGGACCCTGGGATGGAGCCCTGCATCGGGCTCTCTGCTCAGCAGGGAGCCTGCTTCCTCCTTTCTCTCTGCCTGCCTCTCTGCCTACTTGTGATCTCTGTCCGTCAAATAAATAAATAAATAAATAAATAAAATAAAATAAAATTGGCTTAAAGTTGATTAATGTTGAATTTGGGTAATAGAAACATGGAATACATTATTTTGCTTCCACAAAGAGGAACTGAAAATTGTCTATAAAGGACAATTTAAAAAACCACCAACAACAAATACCCGGCTCCAGCTTATTGCATCAAACTTAGATGTTCCTCAATTAAAAAAAAAAAAAAAAATCTGCGCAGAGCTCGAAGTTATTAATCTTAACATCTACAATTAAGGAAAACAAGTTTCACAGGATGAAAAAAAAAAAAATAAAAGAAAAGAAAACAAACAAAAATCAGTCCAGGGGCGCCCGGGTGGCTCAGTGGGTTAAGCCGCTGCCTTCGGCTCATGTCATGATCTCAGGGTCCCGGGATTGAACCCTGCATCGGGCTCTCTGCTCAGTGGGGAGCCTGCTTCCCTTCCTCTCTCTCTGCCTGCCTCTCTGCCTACTTGTGATCTCTCTCCATCAAATAAATAAATAAAATCCTTAAAAAAAAAAAAATCAGTCCATATCACAGTTGCCCACTCTATACAAATACTGAAAATGTATATTGCTTGCATGGCTTCAAATTGCCAGGCCAACAAATAAACCAATTCAATGCGGTTCTACATTAAGATGAAAGATGAAAAAGATCTTCATTATCAGCCTGATTAACAAATAGATATTTGAGCTCTTTCATTCAATAGGATTGTTTGACACACACACACACATATTTATAGTGAATGAAAGAGCTCAAATACATATTAATATTTAAAATACCCATTGTAAAAGTATTTGTTAATTCAAAGCAACAATTTTTCAAACGCATTGCAATTTCAAACTTACAGAAGCACAGGGTTTCTATTTAGAGAGTTTTACCAAATGTTTACAATATGTCAGACACTGTCCTGGAGTTTTATTCACTTAGCCCACAAGGTAGGCATTATTATCCACTCCATACAGATGAGGATACTGAGGTTATAAGAGGTTAAACGACCTCTTAAACTCAGTTCTGTCCTAATTCTATACTACTCTCACTATACAGGCCAGGAAATTTAGACAAGTCCCTTAACCCCTTTACGCCACACATGATGAAGGAACAGAAATCCAAGATCCTTCTAAAACTATAATTTAGTGAAACCAAATCACCAAATCGTCATAGCGGCAATCCCTCCCTTTCCCCAAACCCTACCTCAACCTCACATGCAACTTTTTAACGCTGAAGGAATAAGAACCCAACACTCGCAACAGGATGTCTCTTATACCTTGGCTGTGGCCTTGATATCCGTGATATTTACAAACCACTGCTTGCTGGCACGAATAACCACTGGTTTCTTAGTCCTCCAGTCATAGGGATAGCTGTGTACCAATTTCTCCTCCTTCAACAAATGCTTTGAAGCCTGAAGCATCTTTATAACTTGAAAAAAATCAGTAACAATTTACATTAGATATAATTAAAAAGGACTATGAAAATTCTCCTAATTCCCAGGAGTACTAAACCTGGACCAGCAAGTGCCAGTCATAAGAGTAGCCACTTACAGCTAACAAGTATAATCTAGGAATTTCCTGGCAAAAAAAGAAGAGACTATAAAACCTTACTGAGACTCAAAATTAAGCCATCTCTGTGCTTTTCATTGCAAAGGAAAGATAAATAGGATAATATCTAAAGTTCCACATTTGAAATTCATAGTTATAGTCTTTCATACCATGAATCTTAAAATGGTCTCCAAAAAATCCAGAAGAAACCAGCTACAGTGGACTGAATTTTATCCTCCCAACAGATGTCTTAACCCCTAGCACTTGTGAATGTGACCATATTGGAAACAGGGTCTTTGCAGAGGTAATCAAATTAAGGTGAGGTCACACTGGTTTCGAGTAGGCCCTAAATTCAATAACTAGTGGCCTAGTAAGAGAGGAGGATACACAGAGACACACAAGAGGAAAGGACATGTGACAATGGGGGCAAAGATTAGAGTGATAGAGCCATACAGCAAGGAATGCCAAGGATTACCAGAAGCCACCAGAAGCTAGGAAGAGACAAGGAAATACTTTTCCACTGAACACTCAGAGGGAGCATGGACCTGGCAAAACACTGATTTCAGACTTCTAGCCTCTAGAACCGTGAGAGTAAATTTCTGTTGTTTCAAGCTATTAAATATATGGTAATTGTTAACAGTAGTCCGAGGCAAGTAATATACCATGTTTAATTAGCCTTAGTCTTAGTGTGGGCAAAGAAAAGTCTTCACGGTACCTGGTCCTTGGATCCATAATTATAAAAAGTCAGAGAGCCAAGACAAGGCTGGAGGACCCCTACGATCATAAGACATAAACAATGCTAACATGGGCTTAGTGATTTACAAGGGTTACAAAACAGTAGTGTCTGATACACAGTCAACATCTAGCCTCAAGCTTGATTTCATCCTTCCATAAAACTAACACTGCTGTATCCCTAAAATAATATCACTCGGTGTTGACTGTCCTGCTTTGCTTAACCACAGAGAGCAACTTCAAAGCAAAAGATGACAAAGTCCTAAATTCTGTTTTAAACCATGTGGCAAAATAAAATACAACTTTAGATTTTTGTTTCTAATGAAAGTGTACGATAGAAAGAAGAGCCAGCATAGGCTGCTGCTGGCTCCTTTTCAGAAAATATGTATTTATGATAACAACATACATGACACTCACCCACATCTGTTCCCTCTTCAAGGACAGACTTGTTTTGAAGTTCAGGGCCTGCAACATCTGTGAAAACTCCATCTTCATCCACTAAACAATCCTACAAAGGGTTATTTTCAACAATTAAAGTACCAAAAATTTTATCTTATGACAATCTCCAGCAAAACAATATATTTAAAACATCTCAGTATTGTCTTTCACTACATTGAAAATCTAGGTACTTCTTATGCAGTTAATAAAAATCTATGGATTTATACATTTATATCACAAAAGGCAAAAGGTCTTATTAAAACATATACCACAAGTTTATTTATTTTATTTTTTAATTTTTTAAAGATTTTATTTGTCGAGAGAGAGAGAAGAACAAGCACAGGGGGTGGCAGGCAGAGGAAGAAGCAGGCTCCCCACTGAGCGAGGAGCCCGATGCAGGATTGATTCTAGGACCTTGGGATCATGACCTGAGCCAAAGGCAGACGCTTAACCCACTGAGCCACCCAGCCATTCCATACCACAAATTTAATAAAAAAATAAAACCCTCAATAAAACATTAGCAAACTGAACCTAACAATACATTAAAAAAATTAGAAACCACAATCACTTGAGATTTAGTCCCTGATGCAAGTGTGGCTCAATATTTACAAAACAATCATTGTGATATGTCATATCAAAAAGAGTAAGGATGGGGCACCTGGGTGGTTCAGTGAGTTAAGCCTCTGTTGGGGCACCTGGGTGGTTCAGTGGGTTAAGCCTCTGCCTTCAGCTCAGGTCATGATCCCAGGGTCCTAGGATCGAGCCCTGCATCGGGCTCTCTGCTCAGCGGGGAGCCTGCTTCCTCCTCTCTCTCTCTGCCTGCCTCTCTGCCTGCTTGTGATCTCTCTCTCTGTCAAATAAATAAATAAAATCTTAAAAAAAAAAAAAAAAGAGAGAGAGAAAGGATTAAAAAAATGTTCATTTCAACAGATGCAGATAAAGTATTTGACAAAGTACAACATCCATTCATGATAGAAAAAAAAAGAAAAAAAACCCCACTCCCTGCAAAGTAGGTTTAGAGGAATATATCTCAATAAAGTTCTTATATGAAAAACCCAGAGCCAACATCATATTCAACAGGGAACAACTAAGAACTTTCCCCCTAAGGTCAGGATAAGACAAGGATGTCCACTCTTACCACTTTTACCCAAAGTCCTATTTTCAGCAATTAGACAACATAAAGAAACAAAAGGCATCCACACTGGTAAGAAGTAGAACTCTCAGATGACATGATATTATATATTTAAAAAAAAAAATCCTGGGGCCCCTGGGTGGCTCAGTGGGTTAAAGCCTCTGCCTTCGGTTCGGGTCATGATCCCAGGTTCCTGAGATGGAGCCCCACATCAGGCTCTCTGCTCAGCAGGGAGCCTGCTTCCTCCTCTCTCTCTGCCTGTCTCTCTGCCTACTTGTGATCTCTGTTTGTCAAAAAAAAAAAAAAAATCCTTAAAGACTCCGCCAAGAAACTACTGAAACTGATAAATGAGTTCAGTAAAGTCACAGGATACAAAGTGAATGTACAAAAATCTGCTGCATGCCTATACACTAAAAATGAAGCAGCAGAAAGTGAAATTAAGAAAACAATCCCATTTACAATTATACCCAAAACAATAAACTATCTAGGAATAAACTTAACCAAAGAGGTGAAAGACCTGTACTCTGAAAACTATAAAACACTGATGAAAGAAATTCAATATGACATAAAGAAATGGAAAGACATTCTATGCTCATAGGTTGGAAGAACAAATATTGTTAAAATGTCTATACTACGCAAAGCAATCTACAGATTTAATGCAATCTCTATCAAAATATCAACACCATCTTTCACAGAATTAGAATAAACAATATTAAAATTTGTATGGAACCATAAAAGACCTCAAACAGCCAAAGCAATCTTGGAAAAGAAAAACAAGCCCTAAATATAAGACCTAAAACCACAATACTCTTTGAGGAGAGCACAGACAATAATGTCCTGACTTTGGCCATAGCAACATTTTTCTAGATATGTCTCCCAAAACGAAAGCAAAAACAAACTACTGGGACTATATTAAAATAAGTTTCTGCATATTGAATCAAGACTAAAGGGCAAACTACGGAATGTATCTCACAGAAGGTTAGTATCTAAAATACATAAAGAACTTACAAAACTCAACAACACATGAATTCAAAGAGATAAATGCACCCCATGTTTACTGCAGCATTATTTACAATAGCCAAACTATGGAAGCAGCCCGAATGCCCATCAATCGATGAATGGATAAAGAAGATAGAGTGTACACACACACACACACACACACACACACCCCACGGAAATATTATTCAGCCGTAAGAAAGAATGCAATCTTGTCATATGCAACAACATGGATGAAGCTGGAGAATGCCGGGTTCAATGAAGTTAGTCAGTCAGAGAAAGACAAATACCCTATGATCTCACTCATGTGTCTTTGTATTTTGGAGGGTAAATACCCAGTAGTGTGATTACCAGAATATAAGGTAGATCTATTTTTAACATTTTGAATACACTTATAATGAGGAAAAATAAAATAAATTTTGGAAAAGTAAAATATACTAAAAATATCTTTAACTCAGTCTTTATTAATTTCTAGATCCATGACAATGTACATACATCATGCTGACTTTGGGATGCATCCTTAACTAAATGGGAAAACTTCCCATTTTTCCCATAATTGGCATGTATAACATAAATTTAGAAATGTCTATTTAGGGGTGCCTGGATGGCTCAGCCGGTTAAGTGTCTGCCTTCGGCTCGGTCATGATCTCAGGGTCCTGGGATGGAGCCCCGCATCGGGCTCTCTGCTCAGCAGGGAGCCTGCTTCTCCCTCCCTCTCCCTGCTGCTCTGCCTACTGGTGATATCTCTCTCTCTCTCTCTCTCAAATAAATAAATAGGGACGCCTGGGTGGCACAGTTGGTTAAACGACTGCCTCAGGCTCAGGGCGTGATCCTGGAGTCCCGGGATCGAGTCCCACATCAGGCTCCCAGCTCCATGGGGAGTCTGCTTCGCTCTCTGACCTTCTCCTCGCTCATTCTCTCTCTCACTGTCTCTCTCTCTCAAATAAATAAAATAAAATTTAAAAAAAAAAAAAAAAAAACTTCAAATAAATAAATAAATAAACCTTTTTTAAAAAAATGTCTGTTTACTTTAAAAAATAAAAACCAAACTGTTCTTTTCAATTAGTAAAACCTATTTGCCATTTTTCAGGAACTAAAAGTAATTTGTCTATATGAATTAGTATTTTGAAAGAAAAAAACTGTCCCGCTTAATATGTATTTTTCAATTCTAACTTTGTGCTGACTTTGTGTTGGGAAACTCTTTCTCAACTAGTATGAATTAATGAGGCATTAGAGGACTGAACAAACAAACACTTCATAACTTAATTGTAACAAAGATGATGGCTTATCACCCGCAAATAAAGGTGCTAGTTAGGACTTACCACCTTAATTCTACAGAAGCAGTATTTAAAAAGGAAAAGAAGAGGCAAAGTACCGTGGGCAGGTTGTGCTGAGAAGCCACACTGTAATCTTCCATACCGTGAGCTGGGGCTGTGTGAACCAACCCTGTTCCTTTGGTCATGGTCACATGATTTGCCGGTAAAAGAGGAGAGTCTTTATGGGGAGTTAAAGGATGAGCACAAGTACCAGTTTCCAAATCTACACCTGCGGGGAAAGAAAACCATAATTAAGACTTACTTTACCTGACAACCCGCTCCCTCTTCAACAGAACAACAGAACAGGAAGTGAAAGGTGCAGGATCTGGAAGGACCCTCCACGTCCCCCTTTTACTTGTACTGGGACCTTTAGGAATCTGTAATACGTGGATAATTACAATTCCTCTCTCAGAGGCTTGCCATGAAGATAAATGGAGGTAAAGCATTTTATGTATGTTGGGCCCTTAGCACAATACCTGCCACACAGTAAATGATTTAAAATATTAGCAACTGCTGTAACAGGTAACTCCAATGGGCCCAAGAAGATTTCTCTAATTTTCTCTAAATTATATATGGCTTTTGGAACATAAGGACAAAGAAGTTGTAGATCAAGAGGTCAATGACCAGTAAGTTATAACACTATCTTTGTTGTTGTTTTTCATGTTACCCTAAAAGGTAAGAGATAATAAATCATACCTAACAGTCACTAGGTACCCGGGGTACACTGGACTCAACATAAATTCTTACTTCATCTTCATAATATCACAAAACACCTAAGATTATCTGCATTTACAAATCAGAAAACAAGAAAATGTAGGCAATGTGCCTGAGGTTACATGGCTAATAAATGACTGAAATCAACTTCCAGGGCAAGTATGACTCAAATGTTCCATCTAACTCCAGCGCCTCTAATCATGTATCATACCCATCATCAGTTTTTCTACACCATTAGTAATGTTTCCCACCTTTACTACTTCTTGACTTGGGTTCTATACATTTCTTTCACATATTGTAAAAATAACAAAAATAAATAAGTCTCCAAACTTCAAAAAGATTACCTGGCTCTACCTATACATTTACCAACATGTACTAAGTAAGTATGTTATCATATCTACTCTTCTTCAATAATTAAAGAAATGCCAATGGCCCCTTTACTCCTAAGATCTTCCCCACAAATCATCCTTCATTTTCCCAAACTAAATAATATTAACTTAAAAAAAAAATCTGTCCTCATAGAGGAATGCCTCCACTTTTATAATCCTCTTTTCAAGCTGTAGAGCAATAAAAAGTAACCCATTCAATATCACTAGAACAACAAAAATCTTGTAACTTTGACATTTCATAGATAACTCTGTTGCTGATTTCATTTTGGTTAAAATAGCACAGTGAGTAAAAGGCTTGAGAAAAACTAACAATCCCTTTTAACTGATAACAGGGAACTCCCTTTTCTGAAAAAAATCACAAGCTCTTCTCGCTGGTTGACTTGGATGACTTGGCACTTTATTTCTTCTATTTCAAATACCTGAGTTACTAGGAAAAAACTTGAATACTTCAGGATGCATTTTTTCCAAGATAATTCATAATGCTGTTAAAGAAGAAAACCGTCAACACTGATTTTTAGAGATATCTACTGTTTACTTTTCACTGATTACTTTCTCTAAATTAGATTCATAAGTAAGGCCAGTCCCCATGACCCTATGTTGTACTTTTCATGGATTTTTAGTATGGAAATTAAAGGGTCAGGGTGAAGTAAATTTCATGTATTAACTATCCTTTATCCCCATACTTAATGTATCTACCACTTAATACCTTCCCTCACCTCCCAACAAAGATCTCTTAATGATAGGGACGCCTGTGTGGCTCAGTTGGTTTAGCGTCTGCCTTCAGCTCAGGTCATGATCCCAGGGTCCTAGGATTGAGTCCCACATCGGGCTCCCTGCTCAGCAGGGAGCCTGCTTCTCCCTCTGCCTGCTGTTCCCCTCTGCTTGTGCATTCTCTCTCTCTGTTAAATGAATTTAAAAAAATCTCAAAAGGGGCTCCTGGGTGGCTCAGTGGGTTAAGCCTCTGCTTTCGGCTTGGGTCATGGTCTCAGGGTCCTGGGATCGAGTCCCGCATCAGGCTCTCTGTTCAGCAGGGAGCCCGCTTCCTCCTCTCTCTCTCTGCCTGCCTCTCTGCCTACTTGTGATCTCTGTCTGTCAATAAATAAATAAAATCTTTAAAAAAATAAAAAATTTTTAAAAAATTTAAAAAAAATTTAAAAATCTCAAAAAAAAAAAAAGAACTCTGAGTGAACAATAAAAAACGATTTGTATCTTTCTAGAAAGACAAATCTATTCTACACAAATTATTCCACTTTAGCTGTTCAAAATTCCTACTACTTAACAAGTAATAAGCTAACTGTCACCAATTTATTTTGCTACATATGAGAAGTGTATCTACTCCTCTGAAATGCAGTGGCTCAAAATGGCAACCTAATGATTCTCTGACAGTAATAATCTGAAACAATTACACAATCCAGAAAGCTGATCTTAAAATTTTACCTGAGCACTCTCAAAAACCTTGTGAGAATGCCAATCAGCTTCTACATCAACATCTAACTTGTCAATGAAGTCTATAACTTCTGCGCTTGAAAAAGGGGTTGGAGGGGGTTTGGAATAAAGAATATACCAGATCCTCTAACCTACTTATTGTACCAATAAGGATCAAATAGTATTAAATATCAAACATTTTGTAGCTTCTTTCCTGTTTTTGACATAAAACCCTTTTTATATTTGTTAAGATTACTTAACCTTCTAACTGGCTTGTATCTGAAATGATATATTTAGAGGGCTTCTCAATTTAGCTAGGCAATCCTTCCATTTTGGGGTGTGTCTACTTATTCTACTCATGTGTTTTTTTAAAATATATTTATTTATTTTAGAGAAAGAGAGAGAGCACACGCAGAAAGAGGAGAGGCAGAAGAAGAGAGAATCTCAAGCAGACTCTGAGCTGAATGTGCAGCTTGACTCAGGGCTCGATCTCACACCCCTGAGATCCAGACACGAGCCAAAACCAAGAGCTGGACACTTAACCAACTGAGCCACCCAGGTGCCCTGTGATTTTTTTTTTTTTTTAAGTAAAAAACTCAAGAAATTCAAAGATGTATGATCCCTAAAGATCAAAGGTGATTTTAAAGTTCCCTAGATTTTTTTTTTTTTAAAGATTTTATTAATTTATTTGACAGAGAGAAATCACAAGTAGATGGAGAGGCAGGCAGAGAGAGAGAAGGAAGCAGGCTCCCTGCCGAGCAGAGAGCCCGACGCGGGACTCGATCCCAGGACCCTGAGATCATGACCTGAGCCGAAGGCAGCAGCTTAACCCACTGAGATTTTAATAATTATATTTCAAAACCAGTCAATACTTTAGAAGTCCCAAATTACAGACTAAGGATTCTTCTGATAGAAGTGTATCTTTAGAATAATTCTCAGAATTTACTAAGTTTCCTCATTAAAATCATATACCAATGGGGCGCCTGGGTGGCTCAGTGGGCTAACCCTCTGCCTTTGGCTCAGGTCATGATCTCAGGGTCCTGAAATCGAGTCCCGTATTGGGCTCTCTGCTCAGTGGAGAGCCTACTTCCCTTCCTCTCTCTCTGCCTGCCTCTCTGTCTACTTGTGATCTATGTCTGTCAAATAAATAAATAAAATCTTTTTATAAATAAATAAATAAATAAAATAAAATCATATACCAAAAAATATATATTTATTTCCTTGTACTTTTTATTAAATCAGATAAAGGTTTTTAGTGATTTAATTTTGAATAAAATTTTAAAAGGATATTTGTACATTCTACATTGTTCAAACGACATTTACCTAATTTTAATTGGATATTTGCCAAAAATACTGTTGTGCTTCTGTCAGTGTTCATATTTTCTATATTCCTATCATGTTTAATATATATTTTCCTTTACTATAATCAACGTAAAATATATTCTAGAAAGGTAGAGGCCATATCTGTTTTGATTCACAATGCAAAATATTCAGCAAAGTAGTAAACTCAAATCAAATGGATATACTGATAATTGTGATGGTCAGAATATCTGTACACCTTTACCTGAAAATGTTGAAATAACCTCAAATGTTGTTTCCAAAGCAGAAGCAACAGCTGTTACTTTATCTGCAGCAAGTATGTACAGATCTCCAGATTTGGAACATTTCACAACAGCATACCTAAAATAAAATTTTAAGAGAAAATTACTAATAATGAAAAAAGAAAGGCCACAGATAATATTTTTAAATGTTTTACATCATTTTGGAAAAACAAATTGCATGATCAAAAAAGCACTACTTTCAAAAAACTTCATCTGTTACTTTTTTTTTTTTTTTAAAGATTTTATTTATTTATTTGACAGAGATCACAAGTAAGCAGAGAGGCAGGGAGAGAGAGAGAGGAGGAAGCAGGCTCCCCGCCGAGCAGAGAGCCCGATGCGGGGCTCGATCCCAGGACCCTGAGATCATGACCTGAGCCGAAGGCAGAGGTTTAACCCACTGAGCCACCAGGCGCCCCAATCTGTTACATTTGTTTCATTTTTCTTTTCTTTTCTTGTAAAGATTTTTATTTGAGAGAGTGAGCAAGACAGCACAAGCCTGGATAGGGCGATGGTGGGAGATGAGAGAGAAACAGACTCCCCACTGAGCAGGGAAACCAATGTGGGGCTCAATCCTAGGACTCTGGGATCGTGACCTGAACTGAAGGCAGAAGCTTATCTGACTGAGCCACCCAGTCGCTCCATATTTGTTTCGCTTTTCAAAAAAGCTGGAAATGATGTCTTCAGTGGAATCATTTCTTTTTTTAAAAGATTTTATTTATTCATTTGACAGAGAGAAAGAGAGATCACAAGTAGGCAGAGAGGCAGGCAGAGAGAGGGGAGGAAGCAGGCTCCCCACTGAGCAGAAAGCCCAATGCGGGCTCGATCCCAGGACCCTGAGATCATGACCTGAGCCGAAGGCAGAGGCTTTAACCCACTGAGCCACCCAGGTACCCCTTCAATGGAATCATTTAAAGCTTAATAAAATCTATGAACATCACAACTAAATTATAACTCACTAAATTTTAAGAGAACGATGACATGAAATAAATCCAAAATAATGCTAATGATGGAATCAACCTATTTGTGGATAAAACAAAAAATACAGGGGGGTGAGGTTATGGACATTGGGGAGGGTATGTGCTATGGTGAGTGCTGTGAAGTGTGTAAACCTGGCGATTCACAGACCTGTACCCCGGGGATAAAAATATATTATATGTTGATTAAAAAAAAATCAAAAATTAAAAAAAAAAAATACAGTGATACACTTACTTTGCATCTGGCATATAACAAACAGCTTGATTGGCTGGAATTGTCCAAGGCTGGGTGGTCCAGATTAAAACACTAACAGGAGATGAACCATCTGTGAAAATAAAATTGCAAATATGCTAGCAAATGTTACAATTCTGTAACTTTAGCAAACACAAGCAACAATAAATCTTACCTATGAGAGACACCAACTGGGGAGAAGGTTTCAGGAGAGGGAATTTTACATATATTGCACGACTGACATGCTCAGGATTATACTCAAGTTCTGCTTCAGCTAACGCAGTCCTAAGGTTTAAGAATATTAAACATAAATATTTGAGGGACTCACAAAAGTCTCCACTTTAACTACTAAAAACACATACATACCTTGATGACGGAGACCAAAACACAGGTTTGTAAGATCGATAAATCAAGCCCTATAAAAGATAAATATATTATATGAAAGCTTAAATTTTATAACACATAATTTAACATATTCAAAGGAAAAAGAATACTTCATTACCTTCTCATACATTTGGTAGAAAACTCTCAACTGTTTGGCCTCATATTTTCTATCAAATGTATAGTAGCAATTACTCCAATCTGCCATTATTCCCCAACGAATAAATGCTGATCTCTGTTTCTTAATTGCTGCTTCAGCAAATGATCTAGCTAAAAAAAAAAAAAAAAAAAAGAAAAAAAATTAAGAGAGAAAAGTATTTGAAAACCAATAAATTCAAACTCTTAAACATGGTTTAGTATGTAGGTCTCTAAATGGAGGTATTGTACACAGTGTGCATACCATAAAATGTATTTTTTTTAAGATTTTATTTATGTATCTGACAGACAGAAATCACAAGTAGGCAGAGAGAGAGGGGGAAGCAGGCTCCCTGCCAAGCAGAGAGTCCAATGCGGGGCTCGATCCCAGGACCCTGGGATCATGACCTGAGCTGAAGGCAGAGGCTTTAACCCACTGAGCCACCCAGGTGCCCCCATAAAATGTATTTAATAGGAAAATTATTTTGAAAGTTAAAGGTGATCAGAAGATAACTAAAATTCTAAAATTAATTAGAATTTCAAAAATACTTTCCAGACTTTATATAACGACCTTAGAATTAGAAAAAAATAAACTGGAAAAATTATTCTCCTATTTCTTAATTTAAGATAAGAGAATGAGAGAATGATTCTTATTTCATTACACACAGGAAAAGTAATCAGTACATCTAGCTTAAGCCAATACTAAGACATTCTACAGTGAAGTAAAAAATCTTCACAATAACATCTAAGTATATAATAGTTTTAGAACACAAAATTCCTCCATTACCCAATCTACTGAAGGATCAAATAAGATTAATTTTAAAAATATATATATGTATTTTAGAATTGACTTTTCGTGTAGCACTCAAAATAGGACAACAAGTTCCAGCCAGGAAAGTAAGTAAAAACAAGGAACTGAAAAATGGACTTGGAAATATTCCCAAATCTATCCTTCAGTCTCTGAACATAAGTTTTCACAAAAAAAAGTCAATTAAACAGGATCTGAATTTGCTATGATAAAACCTGGTTTCTAATAAATCCCATTATAGTAAAAAAAACAAAAACAAAAAAACACAGAAACTCTCTTTGATTTAGACATGGCTTTTCCAAGGAACCAGCATTTAAGAATAATCATTTCAAAACAGAAACAGAGATTATTTACTATTTACCCTTCTCTCTAATTTCGACAGCTGAAAGATTCTGAGCTTTTCCTCCAAGTTCTGATAATACTTTTATTTCAATGGGTAAGCCGTGACAATCCCAGCCTGGAACATAATGTATTTTGGAACCTCTCATCATATGGTACCGATTGGCTATATCCTTCAAAATCTGCAAAGATAAGACGATAATCATCATTCATACATAAAGCATGTGACCTAGTTATATTCCTTTTAAAAAAATGTTTTATTTAAATTCAATTTAGTTAACATATAGTGTGCTATTAGTTTCAGGGGTAGAATTGAGTGATTCATCAGTTGCCTAGAACCCCAGTGCTCATTACTCACTACATCACGTGCCCTCCTTACTGCCCGTCGCCCAGTTACCTCCATCCCCCACCCCTCTCCCCTCCAGCAACCCTCAGCTTGTTTCTTATAATTAAGAGTCTCTTAAGGTTTGCCTTAGTTACAGTCCTTTATATCATTGTAAAACACTGAGAAAGCCCAATTCTAAAAGGATTTCTATAAACAAAATAACTTATTAGCTCAAGTTCTACATAAATACAAAAGTAACACGTATTTGAAGTTTTAAAATGCCACTAACTCCAGAAAACAAATCAAATAAAAGATTTCAAAGTGAAAAACATTATGCCCAGAATTAAGAATTTGTTTGTGGGGTGCCTGGGTGGCTCAGTGGGTTAAAGCCTCTGCCTTCGGCTCAGGTCATGAAATCAGGGTCCTGGGATCGAGTCCCGCATCAGGCTCTCCGCTCAGCAGGGAGCCTGCTTCCTCCTCTCTCTCTCTCTCTCTCCCTCTCTCTGCCTGCCTCTCTGCCTACTTATAAAATAAATAAAATATTAAAAAAAAAAAGAATTTGTTTGTGAGGTTGGAATATGCAGAAAAGCAGCCTATACTGCCTTTCTAAGAAACAATTTTGACCTCCTAAAAACCAGAGTAAAAATGTCAGTTATAAATTTGCTTTACTTATTAAAAACATTATTAACATGAATAACCTGAGTTATATACAGTTAAGAAATAGTATAAAATCAATGCAGAATTTATAAGGTCCTTAAAGTATAGAATATCATAGTTAACTCTATCATTGACAAAATTCTTACTAAAACACTAGACCTCTTCACTAGGTATAGTTCTATAACTGATTTCCCTTCTTAGTTTATTTTAGAGACTTGATTTATTTAATCAGGCCCCACTAAGGACACCCAGCATGGGCTACCAAGGTTAAGTTAAGCCCACCTGCTCTAATCTCACCAGGCACCCCTTCAAGCAAAAGCTGAATGAAGAGCCTAGACTTTCACCTTTGCAAATTTGTCACAGAACACCCTCAGCCCTCCTCCCTGGCCAGGATGGTGTCCCCCAAAATAAATAAATAAATCAAGTAGCAAGTGGGGACTACATCCCTGTGGGTGGCAATGAGACCCCATCTACAGTCTCAGTGGCGATCACGTAGGCAGCCTGGACCTCCATCTCCACGCAGCGGCCATGAGGCACCCCTGCCTGTTTCCCCTCGGGTGCTCAGAGGAGGCGTAGTGTAGAGCTGCGATGTTCGCCACTGCCCAGTGGTGACAAGGCCATCTCCTCCTCCCCTGGTATCAGAAGAGGCCATGCAGAGCAGTAACGCGACACACTAGCACTTCCAGCTGGGGAGTAACAGAGGAGACTGAGGGGGAAGGAGAGCTATCCCGCTGAGCAGTAAGAAGGAGCCTCCCCAACCGGCCTTAGTATTAGAAGAGGTGGAGTGGGAAATGTGGACTGCTGCCCCCACCTGGCAGTAGCCAGGCAGTGACCCCCTTCTGCTGCTGGAGAGGTGTCAGTGAGTAAAAGCTGCTAAAACAGAATGCTTAAAGAAGATCCAGACTCCCAAACAATACAAAAATGCATTTTAAGGTTTCAATAAAAATTCACTCATCATACCCACACTAAAGATTTGAATCTGAATGAAAAAAATAAAGTCTGCAGATAGCAACACTGAGATGACAGAGAGGTTAGAATAACCTGAAAAAGATTTTAAAGCAACTATGATCAAAGTGGTTAAGCAATTGGGGGCGCCTGGGTGGCTCAGTGGGTTAAGCCGCTGCCTTCGGCTCAGGTCATGATCTCAGGGTCCTGGGATCGAGGCCCGCATCGGGCTCTCTGCTCAGCGGGGAGCCTGCTTCCTCCCCTCTCTCTCTGCCTGCCTCTCCGCCTACTTGTGATCTCTGTCTGTCAAATAAATAGATAAAATCTTTAAAAAAAAAAAAAAAAGTGGTTAAGCAAGCACTGTGAACACACTTGAAAAATATGAAAAAATAAAGTCTCAAAGAATCTGTAGGAAGAGAAAAAGTAAATGGTATATTTTAAATAGAGGTATAACTGAAATATCAAATATAAATTTTAAAAGTGAAAATAACTGTAAAAATGAAGCAATAACTGAGACAGAAATTCAGTGGATGGGCTCGTCTGCAGAATGGAGGGGACAGACAGAACCACTAAACTTCACAACTTAATGTTAAGTACTACATCTAAAAAGCAAAGACGAGAAAAGACAGGAAAAAACTGAAAATCAGGGAGTTGTGGGACTATCACAAAAGATCTAACACTGGGGTCACTGCTACCCTGAAAGGGTAACGAAAATGTACGGGCCAAAACTCTGCAAACTGGCTGGAGACATAAACCTACAAAAAGTCAAGAACAAATCTCCTTACAGCTTGCAGCCCGCTAATGCGTGACACATCCTTCCTCAGGAAACTCATGGCTGCCTTAGTGCCCTAATCTCTATGTTGTGTTAAAGACTAAAAGTGACCTTAAGAGCAGCTAGACCCTCAAGGTCTGAAAGCCCTTCCAATCTTCCAAGCAAGCCCTTCCTTGCTTCCAAATTCCTTACAGACTTACTAATTAAAAAGTATACTCCTCACAACCCCGGGGAAGCTCTTTCTGCCCATTAGATCCGTCCTCATGCTATAATAAAGTCACCTTTTTGAACAAAAAATGTCTCAAGAATTTTTTCTTAGCCATTCTCTTATGAACCCCCAAAGTTCCAAATTTTATCAGTAATCACAAAGGAGAAACTTTCACTAAATGTATAAAAGATATAGAGAAGGTAATCAAGGAATACCACTGTGAAAAAAATCATCAGTTTGCAAAGGTAGACAGAAAGAAAGGGACAAACAGAAAACTGCAAGTTGGCATTAATAAGTTTTGCCCAATAACTACCGTAAATGTAAATGGATCACATCACCAATCAATAGAAGCTGAATGGCTGAAAACACAAGACCCAACTGCGCTGCCTCTGAGAGACTCATAGAAGATTTAAGGACAGGGAGGGATCAGGTGAAAGGGTGGAAAAAGAGATCCTCACAGATGGAAACCCAAAGAGAAAGACACAGCTATACTTATCTTAGACCAAACAGATTCTGAGTCAAAAATTCTAACAGGAGACATAGTCATCATAATGATAAAGGGGTCAATTCCTCAGGAGGAGGATATAAGAGGATGTAACAGTCTTAGAAATATATGCATCCAACATCAAGAGCACCTGAATATATTAAATAACTACTAATAGATCTGAAGAGAAAAACACACAAGAAGACAGACAAGTAATAGTGGAGGACTTCAATAGCCCATTTTCAACAATGAAAGGTCAGTCATACAGACAGAAAATCAGTAAGGACACGTTGGACTCAAACTATACTTTAGACCAAATCGACCTAACAGGCATATACGAACACTTCATTCTACAGCAGCAGAACACACATGCTTCTCAAGTGCACACAGACCACCACCCAGGATGGAGATATATTAGGCTACAAAACAAGACTTAACAATGTGGAAAGATTAGGAACACAAAAGTATCTTTTCATACCACGTGGTTAAAAAAAACAAGAAAACAATAGGAAGAAAACTGGAAAATTCACAAATATGTGGAAAATAACATATTTCTGAAAAAAACACTGGGTCAAATAAGAGATAAAAAAATATATATCGAAACAAACAAATATGGAAACACAATATACCAAGACCTTAGGGGATGGAACAAAAGCAGTTCTGGGAGAGAAGTTTATAGCAATAAGCACCTGCATTAAAAAGCAAGAAAGATCCCAGACTAACTAATGTTACTCCTCAAGAACTAGAAAAGAACAAACTAAAACCAAAATTGGCAGAGAGAAGTAAGTTAACAAACATTAGAACAGAAATAAATGAAATAGAGAATAGGAAAACAACAAAACTAAGTGTGGATTTTTTTGAAAAGATAAAATTGACAAACTTTTAGCTAGACTTACAAGAAGAGAAAGAACCAAATAAATAAAATTAGAAACAAAGAGGAGGTATTACAACCCATATACGAAAAATACAAAGAACCATAAGAGACTACTATGAAAAATTATGTGCCAAGAAATGGTATAACCCGTGTTGGCGGGCTTCCCGGGACTGAATCATGAAAAAAATGGAAAATCTGAATAGATCAGTAACAAGTAAGGAGATGGAAACCCAACAAAGAAAAGTCCAAGACCATATGGCTTCAGTCATTCTACCAAACATTTATAAAAGAATGAATGACAACCCTTTTCAAACTCATCCAAAAAACTGAGGAGGTGAGAATACTCCCAAACTCATTCTATCAGGCCAGCATTATCTTGGTACCAAGGTCAGATGAGGACATGACAAGGAAAGTATAGTCCAAAATCCCTAATGAATAAAGATGTAAAAGTTCTCAACAAAATGCTATCAAACCAAATTCAACAGTACCTTAAAAGGAAGCCACATCATAAGCAAATGGGATTTAGCCCTGGTATTCAAGAACGGATCAACATACACAAAAACACTGAAACACTAA
The DNA here is from genome assembly GCF_020171115.1 of Neogale vison. NCBI lineage: Eukaryota > Metazoa > Chordata > Mammalia > Carnivora > Mustelidae > Neogale > Neogale vison. Next base: position 11,970,645 of record NC_058100.1, read on the forward strand.
GTTAATGGAAGATAAGACAGAAATCAGATCATCATCTCAAGAGAAGCAGAAAAAGCATCTGACAAAATACAAATTTCCCATATCACTTCCATGATAAAAGTGCTCAAGAAAGTGGGTATAAAATGAATGTACCTCAACACAGTAAAGACTATGTATGATACGCCCACAGATACCATCATACTCAATAGTGAAAAGTTGTAAGCTTTTCTTCTAAGATCATGAAGAATACAAGGGTGACCATGCTCACCACACCTATTCAACATAGTACTGGAGGTCCTGGGAGAGCAAATAGGCAAGAAAAAGAAATAAAAGGCATCCAAGTTAAAAGAAGCAGTAAAATTATGTTTACAGATGTTAACTGTGGTATTCATTTAGCGATACATACATATATCAAAATCATCACGTTATACCTTAAACTAATACAATGTTATACATCACTTATGTCCCAACAAAATGGGAGGGGGCTAAAATTAGTTCTCTAAAAAAATCGCCTACTGGTGCTATTTATTATCTACCCCACATAACTGAGGGTACCTGCTAGTACTCTCAAAACTCAGCTTAAAGATCTCGGGGAGACCTTCTTTGATACTGAAGTCAAAAAGTTATTCTAAAATTTACCTAGAAAAGCAAGGAAACCGACATTGCTAAAGCAATTTTGAAAATAAAATGGGAAGAATGAGACTACCCAACTTCAAGACTTATTCTGTAGCTACAGTCACCAAAACTGTGGTATTAGCAGGGCAGACACATAGATCAATGGAACAGAACAGAGAATCCAGAAGCAGAGGCACACATATCTGCCCAAATGATTTTTGACAGTAGTACAAAAGCAACTCATTAGGGAAAGCCTTTTCAACAAATGGTGCCAGACATCCACAGGGGAAAAAATAACCCTCAGTGTAAGTCTCATACCTTACGTAAAAGTGAACTCAAAATGTATCATGGATTTAAATATAAAATTTAAGTTTTAGAAAAAAATATAGGAGAAAATCTTTGGGTTTGAAGGCTTGGCAGAGTTCTTAGATATGACACTACAAGCATGATTCATAAAAAGAAACTCTGATAAACGGAACTTCATCAAAATTAAGAACTTTTAGGGGTCCCTGGGTGGCTCAGTGGCTGGGCGTCTGCCTTTGGCTCAGGTCATGGTCCCAGGGTCCAGGGATCCAGCACCACACCGGGCTCCCTGCTCCACAGAAACCTGCTTCTCCCTCCCACTCCCCCTGCTTGTGTTCCTTTTTTTGCTGTCTCTCTCTCTCTGTCAAATACATAAATAAATAAAATCTTTTTTTAAAAAAAGATTTAAAAAATTAAGAACTTTTAGAGGCACATGGCTGGCTCAGTCAGAACACCATGTGACTTGATTTTGGGGTCATGAGTTTGAGCCCCACGCTGGGGGCAGAGATTATTTAAAAAAAAAAAAAAAAGTTAAGAACTTTTACTCTTCAACAAACCCTGTTAAGAGGATGAATGAAAGACTACAGACCAGAAGAAATAGTTGCAAATCACATATCTGACAAAGGTTTCATACCTAGGCTACATACATAAAGAACCCTCAAAACACAACAGTACAAAAACCCAAACAATCCAAGTAGAAAATGGACAAGGTCAAGAAGCCAGCAGATTGAGCCCAGTGAGGGCTGCTTTCTAGGTTCACATACCACCACAGCTTCTCCCTATAACCTCATAGGGCATAAGGGAGACGAGGAAGCTCTCTGGGTCTCTTTGTAATGGCACTAATCTCACCAATAAGGCCTGGGCCCTCATGACTTAATCACCTCCCAAAGGCCCCCAACTCCAAGTACCATCACATTAGAGATTATTAGGCTTAAACATATAAATTTAAGGGTAGGGAAGAATAAATACTCCGTCTACAGCAACTACCTAACATTTATATATTTTACTTGTCTTACCACGTCTTTCCTGATGAGAGCATAAGCTCTATAAAGACAAGACTCATCTATCTCTGTTTTGTTCTCTGCAATTCCCAGAGTCTAGAAAAATGCCTGGCACATAGTAGGTGCTCACTAATTATTTACTAAAATATTTACTAGAGTAAAATAACAATAAGCTCAAAGCAAATACCAGAGATGTTATTTTTCACACAGCACTAAAACTATGCATTGGTGCTTTCTGTTATGACATTCTAGTCTTACACCGCCTGGGTGGCTCAGTTGGTTGAGTGTCTGACTCCTTCTCAGCTCAGGTCTTGATCTCAGGGTTGTGAGTTCAAGCCCCCTGTTAGGCTCCAAGCTGGTGAAGAGCCTACTTAAACACAATAACCATCAATGCAAATTTACATAATTGTCATAAAATTAGAATACACTCTTTTGCAAAGTGTACTTAAATAAAGATTCTTCCCTCAAGTCTTATAAATCAAATTACAATTACCTTATTTAAAGCATGTCCAACATGTGGGTCACCATTTGCATAAGGAGGTCCATCATGAAGACAAAATTCTGTTTTGGCTTTTCTTTCTCTTTGCCACGAATAAAGTTCTGAAAATCCACATTTCTGTTTAAAAAGAACCAAACAAACATCAACCAAATTCATACTCCCTGAATCTTACCATAAGTAACAGCCAGCATTTGCTTATTTCTTATCCCATACCATTGTATTCAACTCTAAAACCCAATGGTGAGGAACTAAATGCACATCTGAGACCTCATTTTCTAAAACTTTTTAGTAGTTTCTCCATAGGCTTCACATTGAAACCTAAGTTCTTTATAAGGTAAACAGGGCCCAACAAAGGTTACTACCACCCATTTCTGGCCAGTCTCTGCGCACATCCCACCCTTCACTCCTCAGTCCAGCCAGATTGAAGGACCTGCAGACCACACTCCAGCCCCCCCCAACCCCCCCAGACCCCCCACCACACAGACACTCCATTCTTCCTCTCCTTTGGCCTCAACACTTGCTCCCTTCCAAATCCCAACAATCCTCACTGAAGCCCTACTCCCCTTCTCACACATACTGTGCACCCCTGGCCCAGTCACTTTGCTTTTATGGGCTTGTTCCCTTATTTGAAAAAAAATGGTACTAATAGACAATTCACCGAGTTGGTGTGAAAATTACACCAGAAAACATTGAAATTGTTACAGTTCCTAGCATATCCATGCTACTGAACAAAACACTTTTAAAAAGCAGATGGCCAGGGACGCCTGGGTGGCTCAGTCGGGTAAGCCACGGCCTTCGGCTCAGGTCATGATCCCAGCCTCCCGGGATCGAGTCCACATAGGGATCCTTCCTCGCTCGGCAGGGAGCCTGCTTCCCTCCTGCCTGCCTTCCCGCCTGCCTGCCTGCCTGTGCGTGCACGCGCTCGCTCTCTGACAAATTAATTATTTAATTAATTAAGTCTTAAAAAAAAAAAAAAAAAGTAGCTGGCCAAAACAGGTTTATATAAAACAGAGTCTAGAACTCTGCTAACTGCCCTAAGAAGATTTAGGGCAGTATGCTGACTACCGGAGATCCTAAAGACTCCGGAACTACAGAAGCTAACGAGAGGATCTGCCTGAGAAAGTTCAGTCGAGGACGGCAGACAGATGCAGATTTCAGGAAGGCGGCTGGGAGGCAGTGAATGAAGTACAGCTACTCTACTCTGCAAACAAGCCCGAATTCCAACGAGGCGCCTACTGACACCCCAAGAGTAAGCTTCAACTGTCCCACATCACCGAATTTGTATTTATATCTGTCCATGTTAATTTGCTTTTCATACGCCACTGGGAAAGTGTCCAAATTCAGCTTTTGGGGGCCTAAAAAAAATGGGACTTGTAGACAGTGCCGTGCTCCTAGGTGAGCATCCTCTTCAGGACGCGGCTCTGGAACCTCTGAGGGAGTCACCCTGAGGTTTCCGAGCAAGAAACGCTGGGCGGAGCAGGAAGATTTACAGTGGCCCCGGCCACGACGCCCTCGCCCAAAGGGGCCCAGGGCCGGCCGCCAGGTCCCACCCGCCGGGGGTGTGGTCGCCCGCAGCGGCGGCCGGCGAGGGCCCGTCTTCCCACCGCCCCCCTCCCCCGGCCAGGTCGGGCCTCCCTGCCCACCTGCTGGATCTCCAGCTCCGTGTCGGGCTGCTGTTGGCCCAGCAGCTTCATGGGGAAGCTGGTCTGCGGCAGCAGCACCGTGTCCCGGTATCTGCCATTATTCGAGCTCTGCAGCTGGTTACTGGCCCCGGTGACGGACCGCACCAAAAGCCTCCCCGTCGTCCCTTGCCACCCCGGGCGACAACGAAGGCGGGGCGGCACCCATAAATTCCGGGCCGCGGCCAGAGCCGCGGCTCCCGGCCCGCGCGGGTGCAGCCCCCAACGCATGGCGGGCCAACCCCGGCCTCCCCGCGACCGCCAGGTCCTCCGCGGGAGGTTCCCGCCGGGGATAAGGAAAACCGGGACCCCAGAGAACCTCCACGAGTTCTGCCGAGTGCGCACGCGCCCGGCGCATGGAAGGGGCGGGAAGCAGGCCCTTCCCAGAGACCGCAAAAAGGCAGCCATCCCGGGTCTTGGAAGCAACCGGGGCGGGGCTGAGCGGACTCTGAGGGGCGGGGCAAGGTGTGGCTGGCCAACCGGGGCTCAGATTTCAATCACAGAGCCCTGACTTTGTTTTTTTAATGTATTCAGTACATCCAGTATATATAATATATAGCAAATATTTAAGAATTTTTAGTATAACTAAGATATTATCACTTCAACCTGTAATTAATATAAAATTATTAAAAAGATTACATTCTTTGTTTCACTGTGCATTTTACACACATAGCATCTCGATTTGGGTTAGTAATTTGCCACTCGCTCAACAACCACACCGGAATAATGGCTATCTCAAGGGGTAACATCTCTTTAGCTGAGTGCAAAGTTCAATTCCAATATTGTAAACCAACCTAATTATGAAATTTTCAGATTCCCTATATCGCACTCTGTATGTCCACTTAGGTCCCACACTTACAGAATTGTATATAGATGTAAGATGTGAGATCTGGTTTCTGACTTCTATCTACCCGCCTCATATCCCACTTTTTGGAAGTTTGGGTTAGGCCACTTTTACATAAAAAGTGAAAAAAGCATTAAGCATTTGTCTTGCAACAAGACTACATAGAGGCAGCAGGCACCCCAAGTCACCAGAGTGGCCCCTCCAAGCTTCTGTCCTGGGAATTACTCTCAGCATCTCAGCATCAGCTGCTAGCCCTTGGAACTGTGTCTGCGAGCATCTGTGCTCTATCTCGATTTATTCTGGGCATTTGTCAGCAAGATGTGTCCTAAGGAATCAGGAAAGCTTAAGAAAGGTTATTTTGGGGCATCTGGGAGTGCTAAAAAAATTTCCATTTAAATTAATGATAATTGCTTCTTTGCTTTATTCCATTCAGGCTTATGAAAGATTTCATAGGAACACTACTTTCAGCGAGCGGGGCGAAATCTGTATTTGGTTGGCCAGGTCACTGCAGTTCACAATTGTTACCCTTTCATTGTAAAGTGTACCTCTCTCCTCCTATTCATAAGACACAACATCTAGAAGACTTGACTTGCATAAATTAAAAAATGGACCAATTTTCACAAAAATAAAAAGAAAATTTTATGTGGAAAAACATACCAAAAAGTAAGAAGGCAAGTGGCAAATAGTAAGCATTCAGTGTCAGCTTCTTCCCAGCTCCTTAGCTCATTTAATCATTAAATCTCATAAAGTGAAGACATAAATGCCAAAACAAGCCTCTGTGGTGAGGGAGGTGTTATAGTTATTGCCATTTTACAGATAAGGAAAACTGAGGCACATAGTGATAAGTAACTTACCCAAGGTCACACAACTAAGAAGTGGCAGGGCTGGGATTCCAGGCAGTTGGCTTCCAGTACCCATATGGATGATCACCATAATATATTGCCTCTCCTACACTATGATGTGGGAGAGGACATTTGCAAACACATTTTAAAAATTAATATCCAGGGGTGTCTGGGTGGTTCAACTGGTTAAGCGTTCAACTCTTGATCTCAGCCCAGTTTTGATCCAAGGTCATGAGTTCAAGTCCTGTGATGGGCTCCACCCTGGGCATGGAGCCTATTAAAAAAATTCATATCCAAAATGTATAAGGAGTTGCTACAAATCAGGAAAAGAAATATAAACAACCTAATGGAAAAAAACTCATAGGATAAGAATAGGCAATTCATAGAAAAATGGAAAAAGCCAATATACATACTCAAATATACTCAAACTTTAGGAGTGATCAAGGACAGGCAGTTAAAAGCAAGATACCATTTCCATCCAACAGATGAAGGCAAAAATCAAGAGGTTTGATAACAAGGACTCGGAGGGTGTATGAAAGTGGCCTCTCTCACAATGTTGGTAGTAGTGTATAATTTGTACTGCCTTTTTGAATGGCAGTTTGGCAATATCTGTCACCATTTCAAAGGTATTTCACTTTGGACCTGAACTTCTGTATCTGGGAATGTATCCTACGAACTTTAGTCTCAAGGAGCACAATAAGGAGTGCATAGAGGAGCTCTTCTAACCAGCCCCTACATAACACATTGCTGAATTCAACTGTGCTCTCTGTCTCCCTATAAATTCTGTCCTGAGGGTACACTCAGCCCTCAGTGCAGAAGGCTACTCTCTATGCACCTGCACAATTTTCTCCTGTTGCGCTTATGGTCAGTTACGTCTATCCTTAGTCTTATTCAAGCCAGTTGTACTTGTTATGTAATTACTTAATTTAATGATAAAAACGAATGTATGCTTAAAATGATTAATGTTGTTAAATATATATATATATATACACATTTTTAAAATATTTTATTTATTTGACTGACAGAGATCACAAGTAGGCAGAGAGGCAGGCATAGAGAGGAGGAAGCCGACTCCTTGCCGAGCAGAGAACCCGATGCGGGGCTCGATCCCAGGACCCCGAGATCATGACCTGAGCCGAAGGCAGAGGCTTTAACCCAATGAGCCACCCAGGCGCCCCTGTTATGTACACTTTTACCGCAATAAATGGTCTGTCTTAAGTCTCAGAGTTATTATGAAAATCAAATGCCATTGTATAGGTAAAAGCCTTCCCAAGAATCCCACGTTATGGTAGCTATTTGTTGATACCGCTCTCTGATGAGTTTTTGCTTAGTGGAAATGAATTGTTTGTTTCTAGCTATAAAAGTGTGAGAGGGGCGCCTGGGTGGCTTAGTGGATTAAGCCGCTGCCTTGGGCTCAGGTCATGGTCTCAGGGGTCCTGGGATCCAGCTGAGCTGAGACCCGCATCTGCCTCAGCATCCTTGCTGAGCGGGGAGCCTGCTTCCCCCTCTCTCTCTGCCTGACTCTCTGCATACTTGTGATAAATGGATGAAGTCTTAAAAAAAAAAAAGTGTGGGAGTTATAGAAGAGCACGCAGAATCAAAAATGGTTCACTGACTATTCTCTTCTCAAACCAATGTTTTTTTTCTTCTAATGCAAGGTAATTACTTTTATGAAAACTAAGGGGAATTCCCTGAAGAGTCCAGTAAAGTCTCCAAAACAACAAACTGCTGTTGAGTTAGGTGAAGCTAAAATAAGTGTACAGTAGTGGGGAAAATACCATAAAAAATTAAAAGTATTCTGTAGCTGGAATGTGGCTAAGTGTCTAAACCGGAAAACTAAATGGTCCATTATGGCTCCACAGTATCAGGAGAGATAAAACTAAATTCCAGTCCTAGGATACATGCTCTAAGGAAGGACCTGGCAGAGAGTATTGTTTGCATTTTTCATTTCATTTAAGCAATGAGAGTGTGATCATGGGCTACTTATCTAACTTAAAAGCAAAGTAGTACCTTTATACTATATAGAGAGCAAATATATATAAACGATACTACCTTTAACAATACAAAATGACTATTTTCTTCAGTAGTTTTTCTTGCTCTGAATTCTACTCTAATAATATAGTGGGTTTTGTTTCCTAATCAATTGGAGAATTTCTGTCTTTGAATGGATGGTTTTAAGCAATTTACATTTATTGTTGTAACTGATACGTTTGCTATTAACCCTGCCATCTTATGTTATTTGTGATATTATAACCACCGTGCCTTTTTAATATTGAAAAAAAAATTGTTGTCGTTTCCTCTGCTGTTTTCATCGCCTACCTCCACACACAAACATAAACACAGGGAGGCACAAAAAGTGTGCTCCTTAAGTATGTGGTGAAAGTCTAAGTGAAAAAAGAGACAATTTTTGCTTTTGTCTGTTTGTGTTTACTTTTGTTAGTGCAGTAACAATCATAAGTAGATTTTCTTCTGTTCTGCAAAAAGCAAAACAAACAAACAAACAAAACCCAACAACCAACCAACTCCCAGATCATGAACGTAACAAATCATTATCTGGTCAGGAAAATAGGGTCTCCCTGGACTTACTGGCAAGCATACAAAAGGGTCACAGGCCCTTTTAAGAATCTCGTAAGTGGTAACACAAACAAAGAAAAAGGAAAAAGGAAGCACTAGCGACCATTCTGCCTAAAGCTGTTTTGCTACTGGGAGCAGAGGCAGAGGTGGACCGTGGACCTGAAGCCAGGCCACGGACACCTGGAGTTTGGGCGTCGGCCGTCGCCGATCACCGCAATGCGGTATTGCTAATCCCCTGAACATTTTAAGAGTGTACAAAGTGGACCGGAAGACGCCAGAAATCAGAATGAATCTTCAAAGTAGGCACGCCTCTCGCTGTGACAGTAGGCGACACACGCCGCCGGAGAGTTCAGGGGAAAACACGGAGACATGGCGTTTTCTGCCGGGGCGGGAGTCCCCGGCGGCCGGGGGAGTCGCTGTTCTGCGCCTGCGCCGAATTTCCCGCATGCTCAGTAGCTGCGGTAGGTTTGTCCTACATCCACCAACGTACGACCTATTGACAGGAAGGCGGCCAGGTACTGGACTAGAGGGACCTGTTGCTTGGTAGTTTTGTGCTGTTGCTGTTGTTACCCTTCAAGTCTTTTTCGTCTAGCTTTGTTCCAGGCTTGTCACTGTAAGTTTCTCCCCTGCGAGTCAGGACAGGGGCCTTGGTCCGATCTGACTCATTTATTGGTCCCCTAACTCCACCCCTTTGCACAGATACAAGGAGATTACAGGGATTTATGTTTGAAAAAGAAAAAAGTTTGCATGAGTCAGGTTGCCTCTCCAGATATTCCAATCTCGGACCTAGATTCTTGAGTGTCAGAGATTTAATTGTTGATCGGTGCGTTTATTTTCGTGCTCCAGGGTCTTTTCATGGCTTTTGCTGTAGAATTAACGAGTCAGACCTAGACAGTGGGCTCGATAGTGCACTCAGATTAGAGACTGCCTTTCATCTGAAATTAAATTTCATTCAGATAGCTCACCTTCTTTGTACTATCTATCCTACATATTTGTAGGCTTGCTTGATTTATTCAGGTATCCCTGAAAATATAATTGCTAGTTCAAAAGATGTGTACCTTTAACTTTCAGTTAACCTTTCAAAATCATCCTAAGAGTCCTTAACCACTATGCATCCTTGCTCACAGTTCTCAGAACGATGTTCCCTCACAGGCTAGCCAACACTGGGCGTTTTCATCTATGCCAGTCTTACACATGAACAATCATCTTTTGCTGTTTTAATTTGCATTTCTTTCATAACTAATGAAGTTGAGCATTTCATGTAATTAAGGGCCATTGTCTTTCTTTTAATAGGAATAGCCTATTTGTGTCCTTTGCTCTTTTTTCTACTAGATTATTAATCTTTAACATATTAATGTAAAAGCCTTTTCCGTAATCAAAATTAACTAGATGTCCAGTACATGATACAAATTTTTTTCTCATTTTGTCAGTCCTCTGCTTTGCCTGTGGTAATTGATTACATAGATATCTTAATTTCTATTCAGTCAAATTTGTCAATATATTTTTTATAGATTCTTAGTTTTTCTCATGTTTAAAAGTCCTTTACCAAATTTGCAAAATATTTCATACAGTTTTATTCTCATGCTTTTATGGTTTTATTCTTTACTTCTAAAATCATGCATTGATCTGGAATGTATGTTGATACAAAGAATACAAAAGAAAGTTTCAACATTTTTTTTTAAAGATAAGTAAGTGTTCCACCATTTTTGCACAGTTTGCCTTGTGATTTGAAATACCACCTTTAGTGTGTTTGGATCTACTCCTGGGATTTCATTCTGCCCAGGACTAAACTGTTTAATTATTACTGTTTTGTATCATATTTTGGTAACTGGTAAGGAGAGTATCTTGGCTCACTGTTCTTTTTTCAGAATTTGCTCTGTTATGCTCATATTTTTATTTTTCCAGATGACCTTGAACCTTAGCATCACTTGATCAGGTTTCAAAAGATATAATCTTTGCATTTTTTAAAAAAGATTTTATTTATTTATTTGACAGAGAGAGATCACAAGTAGGCAGAGAGGCAGGCAGAGAGAGAGAGGAGGAAGCAGGCTGCCCACTGAGCAGAGAGCCTGATGCGGGGCTCCATCCCAGGACCCCTGGATCATGACCCGAGCCAAAGACAGAGACTCCGAGCCACTGAGCCACCCAGGCGCCCCAATCTTTGCATTTTGATCAGGACCTCAGTGATTCATTTTTAAAAAAAATATATTTTATTTATTTATTTGACAGAGAGAGAGATCACTATTAGGCAGAGTCAGGCAGAGAGAGAGGGGGAAGCAGGCTCCCTGCTGAGCAGAGAGCCACATGCCGAGCTCAATCCTGGGACACCAAGACCACAACCTGAGCCTAAGGCAGAGGCTCAACCCACTGAGCCACCCAGGTGCCCCTCAGTCATTCATTTTTAAAAGATTTTACTTATTCATTTGAGGGAGAGTCAGAGAAAGAGAGACAGAATGAGCAGGGTAGGGGAGAGAAAGAGGGAGAAGCAGGCTCCTTGCTCCAGGGAGCCCAATGTGGGGCTCAGTCCCAGGATCCTGGGATCATGAACTGAGCCAAAGACAGACAGCTAACTGGCTGAGCCCGCCAGGCGCCCCTATCATTCACTTTTAGACCCTAATCCTCATGTGCTTACCACCTTTATATTCAATTCAAGATACCTTTCCCAGGCTATCAAAGGAAATGGATCATTTGATTCCTGTTTTTAATCCTTCAGAACTAGCCCTGTTGGCTACTGTAAAGATTTTTTTTTTCTTTTTTAAAGATTTTATTTATTCGACAGAGAGAAATCACAAGTAGGCAGAGAGGCATAGAGAGAGGAGGAAGCAGGCTCCCCGCGGAGCAGAGAGCCCGATGCGGGGCTCGATCCCAGGACCCTGGGATCATGACCTGAGCCGAAGGCAGAGGCTTTAACCCACTGAGCCACCCAGGCGCCCCATACTGTAAAGATTTTTTAAAGGATGAGGTGTTAGGTTGATACCCTTAAGTAGCATACAACTTTTTTCATATGTATTTCAAGCCTCAAGCCCTGAATGTTATGAAAAAGAATCTGCAACATGATTGTGGGTTGTATTGGTTATCAGATTACACCCCCAGGGTCAAAATGATGTTGCAGAAGATACAGGAATTTTTTTGCTCTGAACACTACCCTGCTGTCTCCGCAGGATAGCCAGTAATGAGGACAATTATCACAATAATGCTTAGCCAGTATAGTATGATTTAGTGCTGCCTTGTGGGGACCCTTACAAGTGCTTTACCTGCATTATTCATTTAATAATTAAACTCTATCCTATAGATACTATTATTAACTCCATTTTAGAGATTGAGGCACAGAGAATTTAAGTGGCTTTCCCAAGACCGCACAGCTAACAAATGCCAGAGCCAGGATTTGAACATTGGTGGTTGACTCCAGTGCCTGTGCCTTTGGCTGTCTTATCCTGCTTTTGAGTAAGCCGTTGGAAAGCTGTGTTCACAAAGGGTGGGGCTTTAGGACGCAGAAGGCGTCAAACTGGTGGAGAAGGAAGTACCGTGTATATAACCTGATCTGCTCTAAGGAAGTTCACAACTTGCTGGTAGCTTTTCAGCGGCAGCGACAGCGTTGTGTGATCTCCATCAGTATCAACAAGGTGATTCTCGTTTGGGTTCTGGGAGGGGGCACAATTAAAAGGCTAACAGGAACCTCTTTTCCAGATGTGTTTTGATAATATGATTAGATTCATTTTCTTTATTAAGGTCCAAAAGTGCATTCTTTTGTTTAAAAAATAGGTAAGAAAAATATTAGACCAGGGATAGTAATATTTCATTACTAGTTATGTTTGGACTGAAGAAGTATTTCAGAGAAATTGGTAGAATTATTTTATTTGCCAACTAAAAGTGATTTGCGGGATCTCTGTAAAAATCACTGTTCTGCTTTACATCAAACCTGTTACATTCTTATGCAACTGGTGTTAGCTTTGGATGGCAGTTCATGTAGTATGTACTTTATGAGGAATGTAGTAGAACAAGCCTAAATGGTTTTCTTTATAAGAAAACACTATGGATGTGGCAAACATAAAAGGAAGTAGTTTACTTATATATGAAGCTTGACAAGCCTGGAATGACTGCTTACTTGGCTCAAATGTAAGTGATATCTGTGAAAAGGTACAACACTACCATACAGTGAGGGAAAATGATCTGCTTTTCACCAATGGCATTTTATATAACATGGGGACTGTATGAACATGCCAGCACATATTATAATATGCTCAGTATTTAAGACATTTGGGTAGCACGTGATTAGTTGCCTGGAGACTACTATTTCCAGTGCAGAATAAATCAGATGTGTGGCTGGTCATGGATAATAAGGAAGTGGAGGTGAGGTCAACAAAGTGTTTGCCGAATTATTTCTCCCGTTTTCTATTTGAGTGTTAGTAATTTTCATAAGCTGTTTTTCCACCCAGCCTGCCAATAAAATGAATCTAGCCTGATTATGATGTAATAAGATCAAGAGAATTTAAATACATAGGAATTCACTTCATTTTCATATTAATTCTAGACAGCTCCTGGCCACAGAGGGATTCATTCCCTTACATCAAATTCAATTCTGTTCTTCTGAAGGGTTTCAAACCTGCCCCTTGTTTATTGTCTCAATTGATGTTCACAATCCTTGTGACTAGAATGTTAATGAGAGAAAAAAGATGTAAAGAGTTCGAAAGGCACATCAGGTCAAATGTGTAGGCAGAAATTGGCCGTAGAATAATGACTTGCTGAATTGAGGCTCATAGTGTCTCTTCTGTTCTGTATTGTGTTCCTTTGTTGCACTGAAATAATATTGACCTGATTCAGTTAGAGGGCCGAGAGTTTTTGTCATCATTTGCCTCCCTGTGAGCACTCTGAGAAAAAGTCCAAGAGGTTTGTTGATCCAAGAGGATCACTTATGGGAAGCGTGAAGAAGGGAGTGATGCCTTGGGGAGTGGGGAGTTGGGCCACAATGCAGTCTCAGCAAAGGCCTCAGTCAGCCAACGGAGCGGGGCATTCAGAAGCCAGGATGACCCAGTAGAGTTGGGGGGGCAGCGCGGTTGGAGTGTGGACTGGCCTTCCAACCCATCCCCTCTGTTGCAGGTGCAGTGACTTAGCACATAAATTCCCAAAGAAAGGTGGCAGCTAAAAGCCATCCGTTGGTGGCACTCTCAGCAGCTGGGGAAATGTCCTTCAGCCTGGAGAGGGTCTGGGTGGTACATTCCAGCCTCAGAACAGTCACTAAAATTGCAGGGTTTGAATTTGTATTTTCAAAGAGGAGAATACACTTTGTCCTGAAGGCTGTTTTTCCCATATTTTCCATTGGGCCTGGGGCTATTCTGACACTCATTACTTTTCCAGAAGATAGTCTTCACCCCAATTAGGTACGTTGCACGTTCTCTTTATTTGGCCACCGATGACGGTAGTAAATAGCCAGTAGATTAAATTCTATTTAATCTCTAATGGAATATTCATTGGTTTTTAGAAACTAACTGTAATCCCATGCAGCTCCTCCTTTTTTTTGACATTACCCCGTACATACACCCACATCCCTTATGTTCTTTATACCTCTCTTGGCTCTTACCAGTTTTATGTTACAGATTTTAGGTTACATTATTTTACTCCCAATCCACCAAAATATTAGCTTATTTATGGCAGATGTTGTATCTTGTATTTTTAGCCCCTGATGCACTTTCCACGGCCTTTACACATGCACACGTAACCCTCAGACATAAAACTTTGTCACATGCTCATGGGCCTGGGACGGTTTTCCCCATGCTTCAAAATGTCCCATCTGCAGAAAGAAAGAATACTATGAAATTTATTGAGAGAGCTAATGCTGACATAGAAGTTTTTACAAATCTCTTAGCAAGTATTTATTAGAGGTTCTGTACAGTGAGGTATTCGGTAAATATGTGTTGAATTGAATTCAAGTCACTGAAACCAGTAGTTGGCTTTGAAAGTAACGGTGTTTCTCTTAATTTCCCCTTAGGACTGATTATGGCTTCCAGTCACACCGTGTTGATGAGGCTTGTAGCCTCAGCTTATTCAATCGCTCAAAAGGCAGGAACCATAGTCAGACGTGTTATTGCTGAAGGAGACCTGGGTATCGTGGAGAAGGTACTGAAAGTCTCGTCTCATTTCATACCAACTTTATTTTTGTTCCTTCACATTTTAGTAAAGGATGTAATAATCTGGCCAGACTTCAGTAGTTGAAATAATGTCTCCTCTATGGAGATCGCTAGACCCTTAGTTCATATGAACTCTATTTCTGCTTTGAAAATGACTCCAGACTTCCTGCATCCCAAACTTTTATTTGTATGGTTAGGCCTTCTGACTGCTGTCTAGCCCCAGAGCACTGTAACCAAGCTTCATATCCTAAAGAAATCTCTTACAGGACACTTAGTCCTTAGTGAACTTGCCGTGTTGGCAAAATCTGGCATAAAAATAAGTATTCCTGATAGTCAGAGCTTTATGTTTTTTTCTTCATGGAAAAGAAACACGAGATAAGGTTGTGGTTTTATTTTCCCCCAGTGTGATAATTAAAAACAGGTGAATCAAGAAAAAAAAACACTTAGGTAAATTATCAGAAAGATAGTTTATCAAGAGAGTTGATTCTTCTTATTTTTGTTTTTTAGGTAAGCTCTATACCCAGCCTTGGGCTTGATCTCACAATGGTGAGATCAGGGGTCTCAGGCCCTATCAAGTGAGCCAGCCAGGCACCCCTAGTGACGGTTCTTAAAAGAAAATCCTACCATGCATGTTTTCTCATTTATTTTCTTAAAAAAATTTTAGATATTTTATTTATTCATTAGAGAGAGACAGAGAGAGAGCACAAGCAGGGGTAGAGGCAGAGGGAGAGTAAGAAGCAGACTCCCCGCTGAGCTGGGGGCCTGACGTGGGGCTCTTTCTCCAGGACCTGGAGACTGTGACCTGAGCTGAAGGCAGATACTTAACCATCTGTTGACCCAGGTGCCCCTCTAGTTTATTTTATTTTATTTTTTTTTTTAAGATTTTATTTATTTATTTGTCAGAGAGAGAGGGAGAGAGAGCGAGCACAGGCAGACAGAGAGGCAGGCAGAGGCAGAGGGAGAAGCAGGCTCCCTGCCGAGCAAGGAGCCCGATGTGGGACTCGATACCAGGACGCCGGGATCATGACCTGAGCCGAAGGCAGCTGCTCAACCAACTGAGCCACCCAGGCCTCCCGGTGCCCCTCTAGTTTAAAATGTAATTTCTTCTACAAGATTTAGTTATCATTTCACATTATAATTTTTAAATGTAAGCTTCCATATATTCACTTTTTATCGTAACTTTTAAAGAAGATGATATTGTAATTTTGCCCAAATGAGAAAATTACAGGGTAGGATTAACCATTAACATTAAAATGATTTATAAATAGAGTTGTAGTTAAGTCACTCCTTTATGATAAATCAGACATCTATCTAAGTCTGTTAGCAGAAAAAAATGAGGACCAAAAATATGAGTAAAAAACAACTTAGTAATAAACTCAGATGAGCTAATTATAGGATATTCAGCATAAGTGCTTTTAAAAATTAAGAATGGGGTGCCTGGGTGGTTCAGTCAGTTAAGTGCCTGACTCTTTTTATTTATTTATTTGCTTATTTGACAGAGAGAGAGAGAGAGAACACAAGCCGGTGGAGTAGCAGGCAGAGGGAGAGGGAGAAGCAGGCTCCCTGCTGAGCAAGGAGCCCAACATGGGGCTCGATCCCAGGACCCTGGGATCATGACCTGAGCTGAAGGCAATCACTTAACCAGCTGAGCCACCCAAGCACCCTAAGTGTCTGACTCTTGATTTCAGCTTAGGTCATGATCTCAGGGTCATGAGATCAAGTCCCTCATCAGGCTCTGTGCTGGATGTGGAGCCTGCTTATGATTCTCTCTTTCCCTCTTTCTCCCCCTCTCCCCAACACCCCCAACTGGAAAAAAAATTAAGAATAAAAATCAAGATGTGTGCCTGGCTGACTCAGAAGATCACTTGACCCTTGATCTAAGGGTCATAAGTTCAAGCCCCACATTGGTTGTAGAGATTACATAAATAAAATAACTTTAAAAAAAGGAATGAAAATCACAAGAACAAGTTAAATAAATCTCACTTCTAATTTCGATAGCTTTATGGGTTTAATAGTATAGGAAGTAGATATAAGATACCTTGATTTCAAAAAAAATATTTCATTCTCCATTGTCTAAAAAGATTCAAGCCATTGGTAAATATGGACATGACATGTCCCATCCCCCCATCTTGAACCACTGTTAGGTATATTCATAAGTGGGTGATCAATTTTACCCAAACATTTCGTTTTATTTATTTATTTATTTTTTTAAAGATTTTATTTATTTATTTGACAGAGAGAGATCACAAGTAGGCAGAGAGGCAGGCAGAGAGAGAGAGGAGGAAGCAGGCTCCCCGCTGAGCAGAGAGCCCGATGCGGGACCCGATCCCAGGACCCTGAGATCATGACCTGAGCCGAAGGCAGCGGCCCAACCCACTGAGCCACCCAGGCGCCCCAAACATTTCGTTTTAATTCATGATTCACATCAACCAAGAAAAGATCATCGGTGACAGATCAGAGGACTCTGCGTCCAACTCCGTCCTTTTCTCTTAAACCATTAACTTAAGTACAGTTTTTAAGAATCATTGAATGTATCTTCTCAAAAATGTTGTGTAACAGGAGGATATAGAGAGCATACTTAACAAATTTATCAATAAAATGAACCTGAGAAGGGTAGTTAGCATATTCGATCACAGAATAAGTATTCAAAAAGTTACAAACACAGAAAAGAGGACCAAGTCCAACAGGATATTATATGAGGAATAATAAGTTCCCAAAATATTCATGTTCAAGTGATAAAAAGTAAATCTGATTTACATTTTTTTAAAAAAAGAGATTTTGGTTGACAGCATAAATGCTCAGTGATAAGCCAGTAATGTAATTCAGTGACTTCGGAAGGCTATTAATCTTACAGCCTTTTTAAAAGTTTTTTTTTTCTATTATAAAAAATAGGAAATGCAGAAAAGTAGCAAAAAGTGAACAAAAATTATCCATCATACCACCACTACCAATACCATCAATCATTTCAGATTGTTTCCTTAGTATCACTTATTTTTAAATTGATTTTATGCTGTGATTATATTAGATGTGCCACATTGTAGCCTATAGCTAAGGAGTAATGGAAAAACAGTAATAATCTCCCGGTCCTCTGTATTGGTAATAACCTCCCTATCATCTGTACCTGAAGGATATGTCTAGTACTACTCTCCCTGTCCTTTGTACTGGTAATAATCTCCTTCTGTACTGGTCACGTACTTCTAGGTAATAGATTAAAAAAATAAAAAATAGTCGCTCTGTCCTCTTTATGGTCAGGCACTTCTAGGTAATAGATAAGAAAAAGTAACAATTGCCCTACCCTTTCTATGGGCAGATACTTCTAGGTAATAGATAAGAAAAAAGGTAACAATCACTCTGTCCTCTGTAGGGGCAAACACTTCTAGGTAATAGATAAGAAAAAAGGTAATGATTGCCCTGTCCTCTGTATGGTCAGGAACTTCTAGATAATAGATAAGAAAAAAGGTAATGATCTTCCTCCTCTATATGGTCAGGCACTTCTAGGTAAGAGATGGTGAAAAAAGGTAACAATCGCCCTACCCTCTGTATGGGCAGGCACTTCTAGGTAATAGATGATAAAAAAGGTAACAGTCACCCTGTACTCTGTATGGTCAGGCACTTCTAGGTAATAGATGATAAAAAAAGGTAATGATTGCCCTGTCTTCTATATGGTCAGGCACTTCTAGGTAATAGATAAGAAAAAAGGTAATAGTCGCCCTGTCCTCTGTATGGTCAGGCACTTCTAGGTAATAGATGGTAAAAAAGGTAACAATCGCCCTGTCCTCTCTACTGGTCAGACACTTTGTTGATACCTCATTTTAAAGGAGACAGAGCAGAATTAAATTTGTCACACAAAGGATTCAGAATGATGAGGTCTGGCATTATGTCAGTAGAAAGAGCAGGAAATATTATCCTGGACTAGAAAAGGGTTGGGATAGCTTTCCTCATATACTTAATGGCTGGCAATGTGTCTGCCTTCCTCTAGAGAGTAGTGTCCAGACTTGATTGATGCAGAAGTCATCTTCAAATTTAATAGTTCTTTTAAGAAGTTTCCACAGAGGGCGCCTGGGTGGCTCAGTGCGTTAAGCCACTGCCTTCGGCTCAGGTCATGATCTCAGGGTCCTGGGATCGAGTCCCGCATCGGGCTCTCTGCTCAGCAAGGAGCCTAATTCCTCCTCTCTCTCTCTGCCTGCCTCTCTGCCTACTTGTGATCTCTGTCTGTCAAATAAATAAATAAAAAATCTTTAAAAAAAAAAAAAGAAGTTTCCACAGACGTTTCTAGAATACCTCTGGTGTGCCAGACACAATTCTTTAGGAAATAAAACAAAGATCTCTGTCTTTGTGGCCCTGTATGCCAGCAGACTAGTATTTTGCATGTAGGTAACCGGAAGACTTAAGCATGGCATACAAGTCTTTGATTTTCATGATCATTCCTTGTTTCATTAAAAAGTATTGTAAAATTTTTACTATTTAAAGTAACAATTTTGTAACTCCACCTAATCAGGCATGTATAAATTGCAACATGTCATAATTCTGTGAAAGCAGACTATAGAGGACATTGTGGCTGTCATTTGCAAGATTTTCCACAGTCTTCTACTAGAATGACTATCTGATGGTAGGGATTGAGTAAGAATGCTGCGGGTGACCTAAATATATCAAATGTAATTGCTGTTCGTTTTCATAGTTTTTATATTTTGGAAACAGGAATTCTTTCTATCATCATGAGGACCTGTTGAATTATTAGGAAAGTAGATGCTTAGTAGATTAGAAGATTAGTGAGTAGAAGTTATAGAAAGATCCAAGTTGGGAATATCTTTCAAATAGCTAAAGATAGTTTTTAGCTTTGACTGCCATGAAAAGTTATGAATCTCCTGTCTCTTCATCTTTTTAAGCAGAAGATTGATCTAGAGATCTTTTTTTTTTAAAAGATTTTATTTATTTGACAGACAGAGATCACAAGTAGGCAGAGAGGCAGGCAGAGAGAGAGGGGGAACCAGGGTCTCCACTGAGCAGAGAGCCCGATGTGGGGCTCAATACCAGGACCCTGGGACCATGACCTGAGCCAAAGGCAGAGGCTTAACCCACTGAGCCACCCAGGTGCCCCTGATCTAGAGATCTAATGTAGGGAATTTATCAACTGGGGAGAAAGTGTTCTTATAATCTAAAAGCTCCTTTCCAAACTTTAACCACTATAAATCCCATGAGAAAAACCAAGCCAGGAAACTAGTTGACTCATTGGGTGTTAAGTTCCATGAATCTAAAAACAGTGCAACTTAAATGACATAAACACTCGTGCATTAGGAATCAGAGGACAACTTATTTCAGATTAGTTCTGCTAAAATTTACATTCTTTATTGCAGACCTGTGCAACAGACCTGCAGACCAAAGCTGACCGATTGGCACAAATGAGCATTTGCTCTTCGCTGGCACGGAAATTCCCCAAACTAACAATAATAGGGGAAGAGGTAAGACTTGTAAGGAATGAACTCTTTTTTTTTTTTTTTTTTTAATTTATCAGAGAGAGAGTGGGGGAGAGAGCGAGCACAGGCAGACAGAATGGCAGGCAGAGGCAGAGGGAGAAGCAGGCTCCCTGCTGAGCAAGGAGCCCGATGTGGGACTCGATCCCAGGACACTGGGATCATGACCTGAGCCGAAGGCAGTTGCTTAACCAACTGAGCCACCAAGGCGTCCCAGGAATGAACTCTTTTTTTAATGACTGTTTACCATATGGATTTATAATTGCCACTTTTTAATGACTTCTGTACCTCTGTCATTATTTCAAGCATTACATCTGATGTTTTAACACCAAAATAATTAGCCTGCTCCTTGGACTTGAAGGAAACATCCGATTATAAAATATTTTAGTCCATTTCTAGGCAGATGTCTCAATTCTTGACTGCAGAAGATAGGGTTCCTGTTGTAATATTTAGCATGCAAACTAAGAGATGGACAGAGTTCTAGACCTTTGGAATAAAAGGGATTTTGTTGTTTCTGGTTGTTTTTTTTTTAATTGCACACTTGTCCAGTGACTGTAACACTGAAAGTGAAGGAATTCATATTTTATGTAATTGAGAGAGAAGTATCTCATGTCAGAACCACTTACTTACTTACTTAGTTTGGCTTTTTTTTTTTTTTTAAGATTTTATTTATTTGACAGAGAGAGACACAGTGAGAGAGGGAACACAAGCAGGGGGAGTGGGAGAGGGAGAAGCCGGCCTCCTGCCAGGCAGGGAGCCTAACATGGGGCGTCATTGGATCATGACCTGAGCTGAAGGCGGACACTCAATGGCTGAGCTACCCAGGCACCCCTGTTTATTTTGATTTTTAAGAATGTGTTTATTAAGGACTTAGGATGATAAAGGGCAGGAATCTTATGCTTACAAATAGGTTTATAATGATTTATTCATGATGAATTACTACATACTGAACCCTGTTGAGGGCAGCTTAGGCATTTGAAGCCATTTAAGTGTTCCCATGGAAACTAGAGTGAAGTCAGAACTCTTTCAGTTTTTTTTGTTTTTGATTTACATTCAATTAACATGTAATGCATTATTAATTTCAGAGGTGGAGTTCAGTGACTCATCAGTCTTATTAATAATCAGTGTTCATTTCATCATGTGCCAATGCCCATTTACCCCATACCCCTCCAGCAACCCTCAGTTGGTTTCCTGTGATTCAGAGTCTCTTATGGTTTGTCTCCCTCTCTGATTTTGTCTTACTTTATTTTTCCCTCCGTTCCCCTATGATTCTGTTTTGTTTCTTAAATTCCACATATGGGTGAGAGCATATGATAGTTGTTTTTCTCTGATTGACTTATTTTGCTTAGTATAATACCCTCTAGTTCTGTCCACGCTGTTGCAAATGGCAAGATTTCATTATTTTTGATGGCTGAGTAGGATTCCATTGTGTATATAGACTACATCTTCATTCATCTGTCAGTGGACATTGCAGAGGCACTTACTTAAATAAGCTTATAACACTTAGATTTTTTTTTTTTTTAACTGTTCAGGATAATGAAGATGGGACTTTTTCGTAGTCAACTTTGATCAGCCATATGTGGTCATTTTTGCAGTTTTATTCAGTGTGCTTTATTTTTTGACTCAGTTAAGCTCTAGACATAAATGGCAAACAGGAAGGTCTGGTGAACTCTGATGTTGCATTTCTTCTGTCACTAAGACAATGAGTGCTCTGTGAATACCAAACAGCTTCAGTAACCATCCTCGTTATCTGCTTTAGGATCTGCCTTTTGAAGAAGTGGACCAAGAGCTCATTGAAGATGGTCAGTGGGAGGAGATACTGCAGCAGCCGTGCCCATCCCAATACATTGCTATTAAAGAAGAAGATGTATGATCCATAGGATTTCTTAAGTCTTTGTTGACCCTCTGTTTGTGCTCTAGTAAATAAAATTTGCCTTTAGGGTTGAAAAGCTGGTAGACATAAAATAGCGGCCTCCAGGAACTTGAAATCTTTAAGGGACAGCAAAGAAGTGTTAGGCGACCGTAGGGAATGTGTGACCTGTTGGTTTAGGGCTTGGTTCCTCACCCCGTTAGTTTCTTCTCTAAAACTGTTACTAAAAATACTTCTAGGAAGAACATCTAATTTGTTAGTAGATTTGGTAGTAAAATATTTTGTTGGTAATTGAGCCTGGAAGGAGGTGAAATAGGTTGCTGTTTTATGTTTGGAAGGCCATAAAACTCACCTCGCTTCCTTTATAGAGCCATTTAAATTAAATCTCTGGCTTCAGATAATTATCCTAATTCTTTAGTTGTTGAGTTTTGATTTATTTAACGCACATTCACTGAATACCTACTGTGAGTAAGGTGCTGTGCTTTGAGGGAGGGAGGGCACAAGGACAGTGAGACGTGGTGTCTTCTGGGAGAAGTGGGCTTCATTCACAGATTCCTGCCAAGCATTGTAATTCTGGTGGGCCATGGTTACATAGCCTGAGTCATACTGAAGTTCTAAGTAAAAAGGATTTCTTCTTCTGTCTACTCTCAGTTTATAAACTGTTCATTTTTCTTTGCTGGACATAAATGATGTCCTTAAGTTAAAATTAGACCATCTTAATTTTTTTTTTTTTAATCAGCCTTTATATGTTTGAGGAGTGAGTAGCAGCCACACACTGTTTGAAACATTTTTGGTGCCACTTTAAAGTTTTCCCGGTACCACCAGCCAGACCTCAGTGTGTTCGTGGCATTTTGTTGAATGTTCAGGTGACAGTAAATGGATGAGTGAAGCATTTCCTATTCCCAATTCGTAGATGGGACTTTCCTCTCATTTAAATGGACTTTTTCCATGATTATGAAACAATAAGGTGTTTTACTATTGTAAAACTGATGATATTAACTTAAGCAATTCAAAATATAACTTTAAAAATGAAGAAAGAGGTATTTTTAATCTACTTAAACCTACTTTTTAAATGTATGCTTAATTTAGATATTTCCCTTTTTTTCAGCTTGTGGTCTGGGTTGATCCTCTGGATGGTACCAAGGAATATACTGAAGGTTGGTATCTCCTCAATATTTGTTTTTGATAGCAGTGGGTCTAGTATATGATATTTAGTTAAAAACAACTAATATTTCATCTGCTGCATAACAACCCAGTATCATATTTTATGTTTATGCTCTAAAGCTGTATTTCTGCTCATCCTCGCTATTAATGTATATCAGCGATTGTCAAGACCGGGAAAGAGAAAAATTCAGTCCCTTCACATACCACCCCCGACCTCTACCAGTGCCATGATTCTAATGTGCCCCAGGTGGGAATAACTAACACAAAGCTAGGGTTACCAGAGGGACTGTGCTGAACCCCCAGCTCTGTGGGGGCAGAAAACAAACAGCTGTGCGCTGCAACCACCTCCTGCCCCTCCCTTCCCAGCCACCCCCTCCCCTACCACCAAATACCTCCCCTCCAACCACACCCCCTGCCCCCTCGTGCCCCCCCAACTATGAGCTGTTTTCCCACTCATGGTTCACCTTTAGAGATGAGTTTGGGAACATGGTGCAATATTTCTCCTTTCTGAAATTGTCTGAGATGAGAAAAATTAGAAAGCAGCACATTAAAATAAAATTGGCAGAGTTAAAGTAAAAAGACCAGGCTTAGAGCCAGAGTTTTAGGATTTAGGAGTGGAGCATATATAAGCTTAGAGTTTTATTTTTGAAACCAAGATCTATATAAGTTTTGTTATATTGGTTCTCAACTTCATGACTTAAAAAAAAAAGATTTCTCATAATCATTAGAAAAAACTCTGTGTCCTTGGGTGAGACATACCTATACGTCTGAGTCAGTCATACAGTGTATGTGCACGTGTATGTATGTGTATGTGTGCACAGTGAAATGTCACTCTAAGGGAAGCTCTAGACCGCTTAGTGGTGTGTGAGAACACCCAGGTAGATTGCTTAGATGTTGACACCCACCTCTGGAGATTGATTCACTGGCTCTGGGAAGGACCCAGAAAATCAGTTTTAAAAATTATGCCAATTAAGGGGCCCCTGGCTGGCTCAGTCAGTAGAGCATGCAACTCTTGATCTCAGGGTTGTGAGTTGGAGCCCCATTATGGCTGTGGAGTCTACTTAAAAAAAAAAAATTATGCCAATTAGTTCTGATGCTTCTTGATCATCTGCGGACTCTACTTGGAGAACCCTTACCCTGGAGACTTGAAATGCAGGTCTAGACAGTAATCCTGGAGTAAAGCGTGAACCAGCAGGCAGCAGTGGCATGGGTGGTGGCAGAGGGGGACAGGAATCTAACAGTAATGGCTGCAGAGTCATGGCTGGTTTTTTCAGTTGATACACAAACTGGACTAATGAGACCGTGTCTACCGACTCAGTTAAGTGGCCAAAGAAGTCGAAGCCTGCTTCTCTCTCTGGCCAGCTATCTCTTGTAATTTGTGCATTTTGTCAGAGGAAGGATTGATCGTGGCTGAATCATCACAGATTTCTTACCTTTATTCTAAAAATAACTTGGAACAATTGATGTGCTGATGATAAGTCAGAAAATTATATAATTGAGCTTGATACTCATTTCTTCTTCACAGGTCTTCTCGACAACGTGACAGTCCTTATTGGAATTGCTTATGAAGGAAAAGCCATAGCAGGCGTTATTAACCAGCCATATTACAACTACCAGGTATTACTATAAATGATACAAAAATACTTTATTAGATACATAAGTAGAGTGTTCTGTGATTTCCTGATGTTATCTAAACCAGTGGTTTCTAGCTCTGTTTCCCGTACAGTTACTGGGAAGGTCTAAAAAATACAGCTTCCCAGATCATACCCCAGACCTGTCGAATCAGAGCCTCTCAGGGCATAGGTATTTCTCTCAGGAATGCGTATGTATGTATCTGTGTTTAGGCAGACACACCGTATGTATTCATATATGTATGTATTTTATGGATGCCTCTTGATTCAAATGTGGAAGTTTGGGAATTACTGACATGGTTCTTGATTAGCTTCGTCATTGGGACACCTGATTTGCAGGTGGTTCTTGAAGCAATTGAAGAAATGAACCATTTCAACCAAGGAAAGATGCTAGCCATGTTGTTTGCCAGGTAATACTGCATAGCATCTAAATTGCAGTCAACATTGGTAACAGAACTAGATACGCTCTTGCATTCATTTGTCTTACTTTATCTCTCTAATCTGCTCTTTCTACTCCAAAGAAACTGTCTTTCTTACAAGCCAGAGACTAATGTAATCCCAAAGCAGAAATATACCATGAAATTGCATTAAATGTTAAAGGAAATTGTTGCAGTAAAATATCTGAGGTATTCACATTAGTGTGATCTTGATAGAACTTTGGAGAAGCAAAGTAACCAGAGTGGGGACTATTACTACTGAATTTCTGATTTGAGCTTAGAGCAGGATTAATCTCTGCTTCTAAGATAAATTTGTTTCTCATGTGTATGATTATAACTTTTTTATTTATAATCCTGTGCTGCTTAAATTTATTTAGCAAAAATAGTGTATTATTGGGAAAGTCTCCCATGTTGAATTGCTTAAGTGTCCGTGAATTCTTTTAATATGACTTTAACATTTATACAGTGTTATAGGAAGACACAAGCTTGTGGCTTTTCTGTAGACTTTCAAGTAAGTTAACGCTTTTACTTAAAAGAGGGGCATATAGTTCATAGATAATGTTGTAATGCATGGCACTTTCCATCAGAAGAAGATCACAGTGCTTAGAGGTTATCAATACTTTCTATCACTTCTTTCTGAGATTAGAAACACTGTATTCGTTTTCCACAGAACAATGAAAAGCAGAAGTTAAGGGAACACAAGAATGAAGCAAAGGTGAGAAAAATAGCTAGGGTTTTGACCCCACTAGTAGGTAGAAAAGAGGCAGGTGACTTGTGGTACCCCAGGTGGCCATTGTCCGTCCCCTGTCCCAGTTCACTTCCTCCTGTTCTGCTTCTCCTGTTGCTGCCTTTCCCTTTACCACAGTTCCTCTGCACTCTCTTGTTCCTCTTGTCCACCATCCACTCCTGCTTATGCCTTACAATTTGTTGCGAAAAGTGGAAAAGTTGCTTAGTTCTGTTGATGGTATTCAGGGCTGGACATTCTATTTTTAGTAACCATCAATATAATAACAATAGCTAAAATTCATCATGAGTTTACTGTGTGCTGCCAGACTCAAGGGAGTCACATGCATTATCTCATTTAATATACACCACAGTCCTTTAAGGAAACTTTGTTCCTGTTTTAAAGAAGAGGAAACTGAGGCAAGTAACTTGCTCCCAGACCTCCCAGTTGTCATTGACAGATCTGTAGATTGAAACCCAGGTCCAGGGGTCCCTGGGTGGCTCTATGGGTTAAGTGTCTGACTCTTGATAGCAGTTCAGGTCATGATCTCAGGGTCATGAGATCGAGCCCCAAGTAAGATTCCATGGTCAGTGCGGAGTCCACTTGGGATTCTCTCTCTCTCTCTCCCTCTGCCACTTTCCCCTGCACTTGCTTGCTTTCTCTCTCTAAATAAATGAATAAATAAAATCTTAAAAAAAAAAGGAAGAAGAAAAAAAGAAGACGACCCAGGTCCAGACCCTTAGCAAATATTCTATAGCAGTCTGCTTCCCAGGAAATCCAACCTGCAACATAGGTGTATTTCACTGTAACAGCAGTCAGGGTACTGTTAGTGGGCGACTAAGATGTGTTTGAAAGCATTTTACTTTTTTAAAGATTTTATTTATTTATTTTTGCGAGATAGAGAGCGAATGAGAGCACGTGTGCATGACTGGGAGGGAGGGGCTGTGGGAGAAGCAGACCCCCCACTGAGCAGGGAGCTTAATGTAGGACTTGATCCAGGACTCTAGGATCATGATCTGAGCCGTAGGCAGCTGCTTAACCCACTGAGCCACCCAGGCGCCCCTGTTTGGAAGCATTTTAATAAGGAAAATGGGGCAGTATAGTTTAGTGATGAAGACTACTGGCTTGGAATACAGATGAGCCTGAGTTTGGTTATGATCTTCCTGGAGTCCTTGGGCAGGTTACTTCAATGATGCCAAATCTCATTTTTCTCATCTGAAGAACAAGGATGATAGTCCCTACTTCATGGAGTTTGGGGGGATTAAATGAGATAATACATGTAAGGCATTTAGTCTAGCACTTGCTATACTAAATAGTATTACTTAGAATTCAGTAAAATATCTATATGTCTACAATATATGTTTACCGTATTAACATAATAGTGTTATGATGACTCTGTGTTAATCATTTTATGTATTGGGTTATGTTTTTCTGCATGAAGTGTATAGTTATAACCGTGTGTTTGAGAATTCTTCGAGCTCTGCAAAGGAAATACAGATGCTGAGACTGCATTGTCATTGCCCTTTTTACCAGCACAATTGTCAGCACAATTTTTGACCCTGACTGCATTGTCTCCGGCTGCCCCTCAGTATCAGCCTGTTCAGCCTGTCTCTATAGCAGCAAAATACATAACTGCCATTACCTATTCCCATATTCACAAGATCCTTGTTCCTTGGATAATGAAAAGTAGTAATCAATACATCGTGTTTCATTTCCTGGGGACTTGAGTACCTTTTGCCAACAGTTATTTTCAAATACAATAATGAGATCACTGGCTGACGCAGAGAGACATGGGAATCAGTATATGATGTTTCCCTTCCTGAGGACTTGAAGGAATAACTGTAAGTTCCCTCCAGTAGCTCTCAAACCCAGTTTTTAACCAAAACAACAAGAGAAGGCTCAGTTGATTATCTCAGGAAAATCTCAGGGTGGAGGATGTTGTTCTTGTTCTTTATTAGATTACATTGTCATATTTTTATTTTTTTAAAAAATCAGGATGCAAACCTAAAGCGATAGTCTCTGTATGGCTGACGTTTTTCTCCAGATGATTACAAACATTGCTGCTGTTTCACTCACTTGCATAGGCAGGACCCGATGCCACGCTGGGCAGGACAATCTGGGGAGTTTTAGGTTTAGGTGCCTTTGGGTTCCAGCTGAAAGAGGCGCCTGCCGGGAAACACATCATTACAACGACCCGCTCGCATAGCAACAAGTTGGTGACTGACTGTGTCACCGCCATGAACCCTGATGATGTGCTGCGCGTTGGAGGAGCAGGAAATAAGGTATGAACACGTCTGCCATTCCGCTGAAATGCAATTGAATTATGGAAAGAGATCCCGAGCATTTCCCGAAACCTGAAATAAGAGCTGGGAGAAGGAGTTAGAGGTTGTAATTGACCATTAAAAGCCCATTTCAGCAACATTTGAATTTTTTAAAAATGTTATCGTTTGAGTCTTTTTATCTGAGAGTTCTGTGCTAATGCAAGTCCTTAGGGGGACATCTTGTGCCTCTTGCCAGCCCTCGTATTCTTGAGGACCCTCTTGGGTTACTTCCTAGACCTTTCTTCTGCGGACCCAAAGGATGGGCCTGCCTCCCCTTCCTGGACGCTTCCCCCATTCTTTCACATAGGCTTCCATCCTGCTGAGAAAGTTGTGAAACTGGGCAGTTGGGTCTGCGTCCCTAGCGCTGATCTCTTCTCATCCGATTGCCCCTTGGATAGCACCATGGTGACATACTTCAGATATCTCAAATTCAGCATGTTCAATTGGATCTCTTCCTTTTTCCTTCCTGCCCCTACACGCGCCCCTCCTATTTCCTGTCTGCTTAATGGTACCACCATTTGCCTAATTGCTCCGCCAGCCTCCTGAAAGTCACCCTAGACTCCTTTCTTCCTCATATCCCATCTGTATCTTCTTCATTCCTCCCTAACGTCTCCTTTGTCCATCTCAGCTGCCTCCACCCTAGTTAAAACTTATCATATCTCTCACCCAGACTTTCCAGTAGTTTCCAGCTGGTCTGTCTATTCAGTCCTAGGCCTCACAGTAACACAAAGCAGTTAAAAATGCAAAACTTACTGTATATCGCTTCCTTGCCCCAAATTCTTGGATAACTCCCTGCATAACAGTTTAAAACCCAAGCCTGTGAGAATGGAATGTTAATTCCCTTATATTTTGGCCCTTGAACACACCCCAGGCTTATCTCATGCCATCCCCCAGCTCAGACCCTGGGGATACCAGACTGCCTGTAGTTCCCGATGCAAGTGCATCTCACACTTGTGTCCCTGGCGCGGGGAAGGCAAATCGTAAATACTTACTGAACTGCGTGGAATTCATTTTTCTTTACCTACCCTTTGGAAGCAATAATCAACTATTTTTAGATTTTCCAAAAGCATTTACTGGTGAGAGGATGAAAATGGGAGTTTAAAAATAGTAGTATTTGGGGGGAAAAATTCTAAAACATTTCCAAGTAAAAATGTATTCACTAAATATAGTGACAGGTGTGATTTCTCTTTGCCCTTACTTTTATAACTGCAAAAATCTCATTATGTGTTTTATTGCCAAGGGGCACCATTCTCTTTAGGAACAAAGTCCCCACCCTGTACATCCTTCACCTTTTCTCCTATAAAAGGTGGGGCAATTATTAACTTTTTTGGGCATGTTACTAACTTGTTGGGCAGTTACTAACTTTTTCATGTCAAGGACTTCTTTAAGAGTCTAATGAAGACTACAGCCCTTCTTCCCTTAAGAAAACAGACCCAAAATAGTTCTTGGCACATAATAAGACTTGACACATATTTGTTAAATGAAAGAAAACCCTTTTACATAGAGGTCTACAGCAAGGTTTAATTGTTAGATGGTGTTCTTGAAGAGCACTAACAAGAGTAATTGGTTACATTGCATTCATTGAGATTTTCCTCCTCTCAGTCTGCTCTCTTCCTCTGAATATTTGAGGCCTGAATTTTACAGTACTGATTATTTTATGGTGTAACCCAAAAATAAGTAAGTGACTCATGAAAGCCTGATAGCAGGTTACTCTTTAGAGTCATGCCGATTCTATCAAATACCCTCAGTTTTGTTTGAGAATTACAGGAGTTATTAAGATGACAATTTAAAAATTCATATTTTGGTAGAAGAAATGGTAATATGTAGTAGGACTCCAAAGACTTAAGAAACTACTTGTTAGTTTCTTTGTCAGCATTGCATAGGTATTAAGACTTACTGCATTTTATACATGAGTGCACTACTTGATGTTCCTCTAGCCTTTAATCTACAGGATTAAAAATCTTCAATTTTTCTATGATATCCAGTACATTGTTTCTACAGTAGGAAAAAACCAACACAATAAAAAGAAAACTTTATTTATTTAAGTAGGACTATGAAGACTGTTCTGATCTTTTCCTTGTAGCTTATTTAACCACTTCCTCCCCACTCCAGGTCACTGTATGATTCTATATTTTATTGTATTCTGTATATTTCTCCATAATACTCATGTTCCTTTCAACCTGCTAATAGCTTTCACCTAAGTTGAGTCTGACAGAGGAATGGATGAAATACACTTGGGAGAAACAAGCAGTTTCTCTTATTCTTTAATCATTTCATGGCCGGGGGATAATTATTATCTCCAACCCTACAGATCATTCAGCTGATTGAAGGCAAAGCCTCTGCATATGTATTTGCGAGTCCTGGATGTAAGAAGTGGGATACTTGTGCTCCAGAAGTCATTTTACATGCTGTGGGAGGTCAGTCCCTTTTATTTTGGGGAATTACAGGTGTTCAGCTTTTTTATTATGCTACAACAGAATCTTTCAGTATATTTACCTAGATTCTGAGGCCATAAAAGCTCAGAGGAATCCTAGAGATTAGCCAGCCCGACCCCTGCATTTCAGAAGTGAGGATGTCAATTTTTCAGCAAATTCATTTTCTTTAATTATTGTTTATCTTTTGGATTTCAATCTACATATAGTTGACTTAATTAAACCCTTATTGATTTGTGGATTTAATGCTTCTAGGGTTTCTTTTTTCTTGAAAAGTAAAATGGTCATCACCATTGTCTTCACCTCACTTAGTTTCATTTAAGCCAATACTGGTAAATGTTTTAGTACTAGTGCTTAAGATCACAGAGTTAGAATTTTTCTAAATCTGACAAATACATTACAAATATATGTAGTAAGAGGATTTCCAGTTTCCATTAGACATAAGTTGACTTCTACTCTTGAACAAAACATTTGATTTTTGTTCTATCCTTTCTTCTAATATATTATCCAATTTCATATCTCATCAGCACATTACATGACAAGGGAGTTAAATTCATCATAATTCTATCTCATTAGGATGCTAAATAAAACTATAATGTGACACAATTAAATTTGATGAGCATACTTCATTTAAACCTTAATAAAGTGTTAATATTTGGTGGTAGAATGAAGAAAACACTTTTGAAAATGGGAATAGTAGCGATGGGGTAGAACCAGCTGAAAAAGTAATCATCTCAGGAAAAGAGAAATTAACTGATACCAAGGAATAGGAGTTAAAAATGCTAAATGAAATTGATTTGAATCAGGGAGAAAAATAATTTTTTATCTTTCAGTTAAACTATTTAAGTGAATTAAAACTTAGGCCTTTATAGTCACTCATTACTTTTCCTATCTTATCCAGAATAAATTGATACTATCCCATAGGGAAGTAAGAGGCACTAAAAAATAACTAGAAACATAACGATCCGGCCAGCCACTAATGTTGTCTTGGTGTTTCTTCTGTAGGCAAGTTAACTGATATCCATGGAAATGCCCTTCAGTATAACAAGGAGGTGAAGCACATGAACTCCGCAGGCGTCCTCGCCACACTGCGCGATTACGACTACTATGCAAGTCGAGTTCCAGAGTCTGTGAAAAACGCACTTGTTCCTTAAAGGAAAACCTCATTTACTTAACTAGGAGATGGACACTTGATTCTCAGAATAATATACTTTAAAATGAATTGGATGAAATTACTAGAGTTCCCCTTTCACTTAAATCATTGTTGATCAGTGATTTATATTTAGTTACTTAGCAGTAAAAAAAGAAATGAAAGAATTTCTTGATTAATTATTGACTCAGGCCAGAAGGATTTATAAAGTAAGTGTGTTACTGTTCTTTTCCTCCTTGTGAAAGGAAGGGTTAGTTTTAACTCGCTATTCTGGTCGATTGTTTAATCAACATTCCTGTTATTGTGAACAGTTTCTTTAGGGCACAGAATCACAAGTTGTTACCTGAATCTCATTCTTGTTTTTCACAATAATTTTAAGTTTTCCTTACTCCAGTTAAGAATTTACTGAAATGTCATGTATGTTGATGAAACAGATTTATGGAAAAACTTCTTTGTAATAAATTATTTAATTCTAGGTTTTTATGTTCTTTACCACCTTTTAAAATTTTTAAGTAGCATTTGAAAATGACATAGTCTCTACCGTGGACATTACTTTATTCTTATGGTGCCACTGTAATGCCTAGCTCTGGCCAGTTGGGTAATTACCTTAGTTCTTTACAAGGGGAGATTATAACATAAGCTATCAAAATTATTCTGATATTTTTGGGTCTCTTTCCAGTGCTTTTATTTTTTTATTTATTTTTTTTTAAAGATTTTATTTATTTATTTGACAGAGAGAGATCACAAGTAGGCAGAGAGGCAGGCAGAGAGAGAGGGAGAGGAAAGCAGGCTCTCCGCTCAGCAGAGAGCCCGATGCGGGACTCGATCCCAGGACCCTGGGATCATGACCTGAGCCGAAGGCAGCGGCTTAACCCACTGAGCCACCCAGGTGCCCCTCCAGTGCTTTTAAATAAATGTCTCTGTTACTGGATTAGGTAAGTCGTCTAAATTAATGGTTCTTAGACCCAACTATCTATCAGAATCACCCAGGAGGCTTTTCAGAAATACAGACTCATAGGCTCATCCCAGCAGTTTTGATTCTGTATATTTTAAGAGGGCTACTCCAGGGAGTTTGATAATCACTGAAGTGTAGATAGTATCCTCAGAACCTCCATAATCTAGCCTGAAGAGGTCTTTGTGGCTTTGACACCTTCGAGGGCTCCTGTCTCACGTGACTCTCTTCTCAGTGACTTTCTTATTCCCTCTTCTAGCCACTCCTACTTGGTCTCCTTTCTTGGTTTCTCTTTGTTTCCCTCCCCTTAAATGTCAACATTCACCAGGAGTCTCTAGGTTCCTCTACTTTCTCAGTAGATGATCTAATCCACACATACGGCTTCATTTGGGTTGTTTGTCCTTAATTCCAGAATCTTTATCTCGTTTAGAGCTCACGGGGCACCTGGCTGGCCCAGTCAGTAAAGCGTGTGACCCTTCACCTAGGAGTTGTGAGTTCAATCCCCTCTGCACCTTGGGCGTAGAGCTTACTTAAACAAAGCAAAAAACTTCTCAAGTTCTAGGTTATGCCCAAGAGCCTGCTTTGATGTCTCGCAGGTGTCTGTGAATTACTATGTCTACAAAGCTCTTCATTCTTTCCCATCCCTCCTTAAATATTTTACAAATCCTTAAGGTGATCCTCATAACTGGCCAAATTTGGAAATCACTTCCGAAATCCATTTTCTTCCCTCTAAGAACACAATTCCTTATCTATAAAGAAGAGACTAAACCTAATTTAAAAAAAAAAAAACAAACCCAAGTGCAATGTGAGAAAAACTTTGAAGGCATTTTCTACAGGTTCCTATTTAAAAGTGAGTTATCTGAGAGACATATTTGCACATCCACATTCACATTGCCTATTCATTAATTCACACCCTCATGCTCCTTTATTTCTTCCACAGATCACTCTCGTGCCTTCCTGACTAATCTGCCTGTCCGCCCTGTACTTTCTCTCCGTTCTACTTATCATATCCTCAGGGGTGATTTTTCCCAAAATCAAATCTGGTAGTGCCACTCTCTTAAAATCTTTTAGGGCTTCCTGTTGCCTTCAGGATCATATACAAGTTTCTTGTCACAGCATGTGAACCTCTGATGTCATGGCTTCTTCCTTCTCCAGCGGCAACTCTGATCACTAACTTATACCCATGCTCAACCATTTAAAGTCCCCCCCCCCAAATACCATGCTTTCTCTCACTGTGGCTTCCATTAATTCATTCAACAAATAATGTTTTGAACACGTGCTATATGTTAGTCACTGCTCTAGGTACTCAACATTTAGTGGTGCATGTAACACTGGTGTGAGTCTGTTCTTCTGTTGAGCGCATATGCTTGTGAAGCAAATCAGATAAGAAACAAGTAAATGATATCATTTAGCTTGTGGTAAAGCTGCAGAGGAAATCAGTTAGGGAGATTAGCTAGAAACAGGGGCAGGATCGGGGGACTGGAGGAGGATCTCCTTTATTTTTAATTTATTTTTTAAAGATTTTATTTGAGAGAGAGAGGCAGAGAGGACTAGTGGGGTGGGGGGCTGTGAACATAGGGAGTGGGGGAGGGGCAGAGGAAGAGGGAGAAGCAGGCTCCCGGAGCCTGATCTGGGGGCTTGATCCCAGGATGGTGGGATCATGATCTGAGCTGAAGGCAGACACTTAAGGGGCTGAGCCACCCGGGTGACCCGAGGATCTCCTTTGCATAAAGTGGCTATCCTTTCTGGGAAGGTGATGTCTACACTGAAAACTGGATGAAAAGACGTCAGTCATATCTAAAGCAAAAGGTACAGGGTTTCTTTTTGGAGTGATGGTTTAAAATTATCTTAATGATCGGACAATTCTGAATATACCCAAAAATCATTGAATTGCGTACTTTAAATTGGCGAATTATATGGTATATGAACTATATTTTAATGAACCTGTTAGAAAAAAATTAAATAGCCCCATGTGGCTAGTTCCCATCATATTACATAGCACAGCTCCATATCCGCTTCCTGGTTTATTCCAACAATTTCAACAACCACTCAACTCCAGCAAGACGTTTCAACTAAGCCTCAGAATTATAATATGCACATGCTATGGGATATTTTCATCTAGATATATTATAAGCATGTCAAAAAAACCATTCTGGGGCCAAATACTTTGCCAGATCTGTTTTCCTTCCTGTCTTCTCGTCTCAGATGATGACATCACTGTCCAACCAGTTACCCAACCTGAAGTCTGGTGATAAACGTAGACACACCTGCTTCCCTGCCACTAATCCCTCCCAGGATCTCTTCCAGTCACTATGTCTGCAACTTGCTCTCTGTTGTCAGTTCTGATTTTCACTGCCTTCATCTTTTATCTTCTCTCACATAGACTGTTGTAATCACATCTTCACTGGTCTCTCTGCCACCATTTCTGCACACTCCAATCCATCTGCCATATTGTCACTGCAGTGGTCCTTGTAAAATGCAATCCTAATCATCCCTCTCGGTGTCATTAAAACTCTGCACTGATTCCCTATCACGGAATAAAATCTGGCTCCTCAGAACTCTTTATAATTTAGTGTCTGCCTGTCATCTAGCCTTGTAATCTCTCATTGCAAAATAGTTTACATTCTGACAGTAATGAACTGGCCAGTTTTCTAAATACGCACGGCTTCATGACTCCAGGCTCTAGCTCATGTTCTTCCTGTAAACTCTTTTTTCCATCCTCTAGATATGCCATCTCTTATTGGGAGCTTTCCTTTGCTATTTTTTCCTCCCTCTCCAACTCACCATGGATAATCATTTTCCATCCTCTGAGCTACTTTTGTACTTGGTGCAAACTTCCATTTATTCATTTGCCTTTTGTTTCATTGATTTTTTTTTTCTTTTGCTAAGCAGAAAAACCTTTTATTTTGATGTAGTCCCAATAGTTTGTTTTTGCTTTTATTTCCCTTGCCTCAGGAGATATATCTAGAAAAATGTAGCTGTGGCTGATGTTAGAGAAATTATTGCCTGTGTTCTCACTAGGATTTTTATGGTTTCAGGTCTTATATTTAGGTTTAATCCATTTGAGTTTATTTTTGTATATCGTGTGAGAAAGGGATCCAATTTCATTCTTTTACATGTAGCTGTCCAGTTTTACCAACACCATTCATTAAAAAGGCTTGTATAGTCTTGAATATACAAGAATTGCATATTCTTGCCTTCTTTCTTGTAGACTAATTGACCTTATAAATATGGTTTTATTTCTGAGCTCTCTATCTTGGAATTGTTTACAATCTTAATAGGAGTCAACAGTTTAATGTAAAGAGTTAGTGCGGTATCCATTAATAGCATTGTGATGGACAGGATAAAAGAGACAGTGTTTCTGCCTGCACTCTTCCCTGATCACACCACACCCAGAACATTTTGTTTCATTTTGATCACATTTTAAAAGGTACATTGAGTAACTGGAGCATGTTTGGAAGAGAGCAGCTGGGATCAATTAAAACTATCATTTGAAGGATTACTGAAACGATTGGACATGTCCCAACAAAGATGGGGAGATGTCATGACAGCCTTCAGTGTATGAAAAGTTGTCATGTGGAGGACCCCAGCACTGGTCCGCAGACCCTCTGAGGATTCAGGTGTATCTAATAGTAATTAATAGGTGTTTAGAAACAGGGGGCTGTCTTGTGTGGTAGTAAGTTCCTCATCACTGAAGGTGTTCAAAAACAGTTTATTTGGTTATTCATTTTTTTAAAAGATTTATTTATTTTAGAGGTGGGGAAGAGAGGAGAGAGTAAGAAAATCCCAAGCAGACTCCCCATCGAGTGCGGAGCCTGACACAAGGCTCAATCCCATGACCCTGAGATCATAACCTGAGCCAAAATCAAGAGTCAGACGCTTAACTGACTGAGCCACCCAGGTACCCCTTGTTTGTTGAATAAATAATTTCAGTATTCTTCGTGCATTTCCTGGTGCATCTATGGTAAAAGACACTCAATATGAAAAGAGTTTTGAAAAGAGACCCAAGGATTTCTCAGCAAATAAACAGCTATATATCCCTATACATCATATATGATTCAATCACATATTATATATCATTCAATCACTCCATAATATTTAGTGACTGTGCGTCTTTGATGTGCTGGAAACTCTGTTGGACCCTGTGAAACTTAATAACATCAAAGAAATCTTAAAAGTCATATTGACCAAGAGGAGTATGTTTGGGAGATGGCAGCTCTCTGTATAATCTATCTTAGTATTAGCATTGCATAAACACATTGCTTACTACCTACATGGAATCTGTGACCAAATCTGATTTACATGAGGTATATAAGTATTGATGAGTGGAAGGACCCACAACCAGGGAGGAATTTGACTTTCACCTTAGAGTTCCTAGTAGTCATAAAATAATGTTGAGCATGATAATACAAGTTTTCTCTTCTTAATGGGATCATATAGCACTTTATAAATCTCTTTCCCCACCCCCTCTTACCATTGCCTCATTTAACTTTATTAAAGTGTTTCCATACATTTAGAAAAAGTATCCCGTGGCCATTTATGATCCTATGACCAGGAAAAATCAAAGGCTCTTTCATTGTTGTATGTTTAAATGAAATTATGAGTCTCTAATCATAAATAAAACTGATACGTAATAAAATGGCCAGAACATAGGAACTGAAGAGGTAGCAGCATAAGGAGGTTTCTGCCAAGTGATTTTAGAAGGAGAAATTTAAAACAGGAAAAGTAACAAAAGATCCAAAACTACTCTGATTTCAAGTAGAACTTTTTATCTAATTTACTACTAGAGATAGACCATCAATGGAGAATATGAGGTTAAATAGATTATGGGACCATCTTAACAAGGCCAAACAGGTAACAGGTCCATTTCTCACTATTGTGTTTATATGTTTAAAAGACATGAATCTGTAAATATTATGTCTGAAAGGCTATAGTTAAGAAATGCGAGATTAGCAATAATTAAAAGCTGAAAGAAAGCAAAAGGGATATATGCAGGTATTCATGTCTGAGATTTGAGTAAGAAGTCTGTCCTATAAAAATCTGGGGGGAAATAATATCAGGCAAAAGGAAAGTGGTGCAAACAGATAAAAGATGTCCTAGTATTCTTTTTTGAATTGTTTTACTGATAATGTTTTATAAAATAAGGGAAAATAGTTACATAAAGGTCCCAGATATCACTTGAATTCAAAGAAATGGAGGAGTTTGGATTAGTAAGTTTGAAGAGCAGTTGTAATTTGGTTTAATATAAAACAGTTCACAAAAAATATTTCGACTTCAGAAGATGCAGTATTGAAATATCCCTTTGTCCAATCTTGAAGCTGCATGTTTTGTCCAAAGGCATTTTTTTTTCTAGAGACAGTGTAGGTTTACATGTATGTGGAGAAATAGGTGGACATGCTATTTTGACTATTAAATTCTTGGTTATATGTGGTATTAGAAAGGAAAAACAAATCAAAATTATTTCTAGCAATCAATTTACTGGAACAACTCTGTGAGCTTTCACCAAAAGTAGTGACTGGCTGATAGCATCTAGGGAGAAGAGGCTTTGCCAAAGAAAAAAGTACCATTGGTTTGAATGTGACTGAAGAACAGAAGGGTGATCACAATGGAAATTTTCATGAATTGGCAATGATGTTGGAAGTTTCCATGCCAGGGTCAGCTGCAGACTCTGTGCCTTGCTCAGTCATCTCCACAAGGGACTTGTTTTAGGATTTTAGATGCTTCAGACCCCTGGCTCCTGGTCATGCCCTATTGACTGAAGGCAGCCACTATGCCCATGGCTCCCAGCATGGCCTTGACATCAGAGCTCTCTTCCACTTTGAACAGAGGAAAGTACAAATCTACATCTCTCTTGCTCGTATTCTGTGAGTTGCCCAGGTTATCAAGTTTTTAGCAGTGAATTTATCTTTAAGCTTCTGCAAATCACGTACTTCATTTGGCAGCAGCAAAATCCTGCGTAGATCTGCATGATCAGTCCTGCTTAGATCAGCGTAGTCATGCTTGCCTTTTTACAGTATTCCAGGATCTTGGCTTCTACAGCCTTCAGGAAGGCAAAACTAAAGACCTTGCTTTGTTTCATCATCTGCTTAGATTTGCTCATATTTTTGTTCAGCCCCAATTCTCCTTCTTCAGTATGTTCTTTATCAAATTCCTGGTCCCACTGCCATTTCAAATAGACTGTGTTCATCGGAACCAGTACAACAGAGCTGCTAGGACCGCGACTGGGAAGTAATCCTTACTGTTCCTCCTGCTTGGCTTTCCACCCAGGAATTAACCCTCGTTACTTTCTTCAGTGTTGACATAATCAACAGATTCCACATTGGCTGGGTTAAGGTTGTTAACATTACCCAAGCCCTGAAGAAACGGATGCATCATTTTTCCCTAGAGCCTGTTGGTCGTGATGTTCAGTTCACGTGCATCATTGGGTTTAATTCAGTAAGAAACTAGGGTGCCTGGATGGCTCAGTGGGTTAAAGCCTCTGCCTTCCACTCAGGTCATGATCCCAGGGTCCTGGGATTGAGCCCTGAGTCGGGCTCTCGGCAGGGAGCCTGCTTTCCTCTCTCTGCCTGCTTCTCTGCCTACTTGTGATCTCTGTCAAATAAATGAATAAAATCCTTAAAAAAAAATTCAGTAAGAAACTTTTGAAATGGATGATGCAGACATCCTGACTTTCAACCTGACCTGTTGTAAGTCCTTCTTTTTGTGTCTCTGTGACTTCATTAAAGTGTGTCAAATTCCCCTCTCCTTCTAGGATGATGTAATCTCTAGATCCTTAACTTCACTACATATGCAAAAACTCTATTTCCCAATAATCATATTAAGGGACTGAGGGCTCGGACTTGGACATATCTTTTCTCGGGAGACACAATTTAATCTACTATTTACCCCAGTGAACCAAACCGCCTGGTATTCAAGCCCTTGTGCAGTCCCCTCTTTTGTATCTAGGTAGGCCCTGTGGGACTCACTGGTCACCAGTCAAGTGTCGAAAAAGTGATGCTGTGTGATTTCCAAAGCTAGATCGGAAGGAACGTGGAAGCTTTCCAACTTGGTCTTCTGGAACCTTCACTCTCACGGTACCCAGACACCCTGTAATAAGTCTTACTACCCTGTTGGAGGCTTCGCACGGAGCAGATCTAAGAAACTATGGACAGGGAGTGGGGTCCAGCTGAGTCTAGGCTTCCAGACTTCCCACCACAGCCATCAGGTGAGTGAAGCCTTCTACACCTTCCTCCACCCTAGCTTCCAGTTAAGCAACACCAAGCGACCCCACCTAATGCCGTGGGGCATCTGATGGTGGTAGTGGAGTGATGAAGTTGAGCTGTTCTGTAATTAATGCTTTGCCCCTTGACTCGATACCAGCTTTTGGAACGAACACACACACACACACACACACGGAAAAAGAAATCCGATGACCCTGTGAAAGGCACGCTTGCAGAGTCCAGGCAAAGCTAACACAAATTCGGACACCGGCTTTTAGTAATGCCTTTTATAAATAAATCCATCCTTTTTAAGCACTATTTTCACGTCCGAAAATAACTCTTGGAATTACATTCTTCTTTTGAAAAATACGAAACATTAGAAAAGCTCCCCCATCCCCAGCGGAACCGGGGCTGTCGGCGTGCTCTGCACGCTTCCACGATTCTTCCGTGTATACAAACACGCAGTGCCATCAACAACACCTTGCTCCACTGGCGTGTTCTGTTCCGGGACTCACGTGCACGGCTCGCACACCGTAGAAGCTGTCTCGTAACTAGTTCTCGCTTTACGAAGTGTCGTAAAGTCTCGTACGCTGCAGCGTCTCCCCCCCCACCCCTCCCGCGCGAGTCGCCACGTAGGCCCTCCCGTTCCCAGATGCAGAGGGGCGGGGTCGGAAGCCGCGGACTCCCGTGACCGCGCCGAGACGGCGCACGGCGATGACGCACCGCGGTGTGCGCGAAGACGGCGGCGGCCACGACGCAGGGGAGGGGCGAAGGCTGCGGCAGCGTCCGGCGCGCGCACACGTTGCAGCAGCTTGCTTTCGGCGGGGTTCGGCGAGGTGCTGACGGCCAGGCAGGCGCACTGAGAGGTAGCCGCAGACCGGCGGAGATGGCGACGCTCTGTCTGACCGTGAATGCAGGAGACCCTCCGCTGGGTAAGGGGCCGAGGCCGCCGACCTGCGTGGGTTGCATCAGCCGGGGAGGGTGCGGGGCAGGGAAGGTCGCCGCGCCCGGCGTTGCGCAGTGGCGGTCACGGTCTGGGAGATTAGGCCTGCCGGCTCCTCGAAACTGTGCACGGAGT
This sequence comes from Neogale vison, assembly GCF_020171115.1. Lineage (NCBI taxonomy): Eukaryota > Metazoa > Chordata > Mammalia > Carnivora > Mustelidae > Neogale > Neogale vison. The sequence goes on from NC_058100.1 coordinate 12,011,535, forward strand.
AAGCTCTGCGCCCTCCTGGCGTGCGGTTTTGCTCCCGAAGACAGTTTTCTCGGGCGTGGAGGGAGGCGTGGTGTGAGCCCAGGCAGGGCGACACGTCGCTCAGCTTCGGACCTTTTTTCTAAGAGGGATGACTCTCAGCCAGCTCCCCTCTCCCTTTTTCTGGAATGACTTTCCCTGGAGACCTCGAGCTGCCGGTAGAAATGTCGTTTGGAAAGTTAAAATCCCATCGTCTTCGCGTCCCCCTCTTTCAGCATACCCCCCCCCTTCCCTGACATCTCCCTCCCTCCCTCTTCTCAGAAAAGATCTTTAATCCCCTTGCCTACCTTATGTTTCGTTGGGTTCGGGGGGAACAAGGCAGACAGTGTAGTAGGCTGAGGCTGCATTACAACCGAGGTTGCATTTATTTTTAATTAATGGTGGCAGGGTAATTGCTAGAACACTCGAGTACACTGCGGACTGATAGGGTTCCTTTCCTGCACACCCTTGTGGATGTGGTCAGCGCCGGAGTAAACGTCGGACCTGTTCCCTTGCCAGTACGTGTTAAGTTCTATTTAGATTTGCTTTTTCTGTGGGGCCGCCGTTGTTGTCGATAGATCGCTTAGAATTTCTGCTTTTTTATTACTTTGGGAAATTGCACAAAAGAATTTGAGTAGTTTATTAATCTCCTATTTGTTAATGTGTATGCGTAGTGTAGACTCACTCATAAGTCCTTTTTTTTTTTTTAGGTTTTATTTTTCGGTAATCTCTACACCAAACATGGGGCTGGAACTCAACAGCGAGGTCACCCGCTCTACAGTCTTTTGGCATAAAACCCACAACTTAATAGCCATTTTACGTATTTTTAAAATGCTGATGTTTAGCATATTGGTTCCAGTAATTATGGGCTAACCTCACACAAATCAGTAAACTTTAAAAAAAAAAAATGGGTTTGCTCTTGGGGCTGGAAAGTACTAGACAGTTGTGGTCTCATGATTAAGAGCAGAAACATTTGGTTCCTGGAGACTTGGGTCCAATCCTGGCTGCCATTTACCAGTTGTGGAACCTTGGCAGGTTGCATGTTTGGCTTCTCCCATAGTTCCTTTGGTTAAGAAAGGAGGAATCGTATTTTCTACATAGGGTTGGTTGCCAGAATTAAATGAGACGTAGGTAAAATTCCTGTCACATTTGAGATACTCCATAGCTATAGTTTTTACTAATGTTACTTAGCGAATCACCCTGTTTCCTTGGTTACCACATTCTGACTGTTCTGGAAGAACAGTGGATCTTCAAGAAATTTATTGTCATTTTGAACTGTAGACCAGTGATAGAGTGTATGTATGTTTGCTTTTCCCCTCTTTTTTTGTTTTTTAATTCTTCCCACTGTTTGATTAAAGCACATCTCTAAAGATTGAACGAAACATTTAGAAAAACAGATTGAATTGCTGGAATTTCCCTGTTTGACATGCATTCAGCACGTGAAGCTTTTTTTCTTTTTTTTTTTTAAATGTTAAAATAATTTCAAACTTAAAAAGGTACAAGAATAGAATCGAGTACTTTTTTCCCCCATACCACTGGACAGCTTCAGCATCAGGAATACACAACATAACAGCTCTCAAGCAAGGAAGCTCTTCACATGACCTGACAGGACCATCAAAATCAGCAAGTACACATTCATACCATTCTTCCATTTAATGCATAGCCCCTATTCATATTCCAAAACTAATTGTTTCAGCAACACTCTTAACAGTACAGGGATCAAAATCCAGAATCAAGCTTTGCACCTCCTTGTCATGTCTCTCCAGTTTCTTTCAGTCTGGAATGTTTTTTTCAGTCTTCTCTTGCCTCTCTTAGCTTTGACCTCTCTGAAGACTAAAGACCAGTTACTTGAAGAATGTCCCCATCAGATTGTTTGAGGTTTCCTTGTGGCTGTATTCAGCTACACATCTTTGGCAAGCGTAGCACAGAAGTGATTCGTTTTTCTTCACTACAGCCCATTAATTGGTGCATGAATTTGATTTTTCCATTACTGATGATCTAACCTTGATTACTTAAGATGGTGCCAGCCAGCTTTATGGACTGCAAAATTTTCTCTTTGCATTTTTAAAAAAATGTGTATTTATTTATTTGACAGAGAGAGATCACAAGTAGGCAGAGAGGGAGGCAGAGAGAAAGGGGGAAGCAGGCTCCCTACTGAACAGAGAGCCCGACATGGGACTCTATCCCAGGACCCTCAGATCATGACCTGAGCCGAAGGCAGAGGCTTAACCCACTGAGCCACCCAGGCACCCCTTCTCTTTGCATTTGACAGGCATTTTGTGGGGAGATGCTTTAGGACCATATAAACATGCCACTCAAACCTTCGTTTACTGGTTTCAGCATCCACTGATGCTTCCTGCCCAACTTGATGATTTTTAACATGCCAAAAGGTCACCTTCCAGTTCCGTTCCTTCTACATGTATTAGTTGGCATTTTTCTGTTAGAGGATCTTTTTTCTTTTCCTTTAAAAAAATTTCATAACAAAATGTACTCGGGTTATAATGTGTATTATTTACTTTTATTCTTTTAATTTAAAACTTTTATTTTTTAAAATTAGTTTTATTAAGCTGTAATGTGCGTTTACTAAACTTCACCAATTTAAGATTGGCAAATATGTGCAGTAACCACCACAATAATGATAGAGAGTGTTTCTCTCATTTCAGAAAATTTCCTTATGTTCCTTTGCAGTCAGTTCCCTTTCCCCATCTCTGGTTCCTGATAGCCACTGATCTGCTTCCTGTCATTATTGTTCTTTTTTTTCTAGAATTTCATGTACACTGAATCATATCATATATATTCTTTTTGTATCTAGGATAATGCTTTGGGATTCATCTGTCTTACTGCCTGTGACAGCACTTCATGGTTTTTATTTGCCTTGTAGGATTTTGTTGTATGGATACACTAAAACTTGTATCATTTACCTTAGTGGTTAAATTGCTACTGTTAGCCAGTGGGAGCCCCTCTAAGCTGGCCTCTGTGTCCTTTTGGTTTATCTGTTTGATTACCTCTTGCTTTCTAGTGCAAGGTTTTCCAGATCTGTCTTGTACCTTCCCTGCCACAGCCCTGTTTCTGGTGGAGCTTGATATTTAGAAATCAGTATCTGGATGCTGGTGGTTCATGTCCTTTTCAAGGACAAAAGATTAATGAATCAATTTAGGATATTTAATAGGTGTTGCGAGGCAGATTATACTGTGTTTCAGAGTTTAACTTCTGGATCATCTTAGGCTTGCATTCAGTTCCTGAGTGCCACATATTTAGTTAAGTATTTAATGTTTTCAAGCTTCGGTTTCCTCTCTGTAAAAGGAAGATAAAGATGACTCCCTCTTTAAGATCACTACAAAGATTAAAAATTTTAATGACTGTAAAGCATTTTAGCACAGTGCCTACCATATAGTAATTACTCAGATGCTATTAACAGTAGTTTTTATACAAGGCACTGTTCTCATTTGTCTCCTGAGGGAGGAATAGATGTATTTTGCTGCCCTTAACTGGAAGCTGAACATATGCAAAAGCAGTTGAACTATGCCAGTGAATAGTTTCTGATATGTTATTTTCCCAAGACTGGAAGAGGATCCTTTCTTTTTATAGACTTCTGGGAAAGAAGTTTACTCCTCGTAGGACTCAGTATTGGTTTGTTGAGTCATTCTTACTGCTTTATGATTCAGGTTTTAAATACTACATTGTTAATACAGAAACATCTTTTCATCTCATTCCACTTAGGAGCTTTGCTGGCCGTGGAACATGTGAAAGACAATGTCAGCATTTCTGTTGAAGAAGGGAAAGAGAATATTCTTCATGTGTCTGAGTAAGTACTTTGGTATCTGTTTTCAGTACTGAACGGCATTTTTAAATATTCAGAATTCAGTGTTCTGTGCTTGTTTTATTTGCTTGTTGGTAGATTAGAAAGAATTGTGCTTTTCTTCCTCATTCTTAAAAGAAGTATATTCAGAGACTTAGATTTGTCAGCAAGCTATCTGATCCCACTTATAATCTAAAAGAAACATACAGAAAGTTTTTTTTTCTTTTTACTTCTCTGTTTTCGCACATTTCTACAATGAGCATATAGTGTATGTTCCTGATTAAAGTGAATCATTTGCATCTCAGGATTTATGGAAGATTGAACTTTTTTTTCAGGAACCCACTGAGAAGAATAAAAAGAACTGGAAAGGGAGATATTATTATCCTTAATTTTAGTTTAATGAAACTGAGGAATAGATATAATCTGGTTTCAGAGTTTTTAAAAAGTACTTCACCACATAATAAAATCTGGACTAAATTGAAAGAAATTTTCCAGGGTATTCTCAAGCAGGATACAGATTTGAAATGTGTTTTAAAGGTCCATAATAAACTGACAGAGAGACTTGTATTGGGAAAAGAGCAAGATACATAAAAACAGATACTTGCACACACTCTTCTGTTCCCATCTCCTTCCTCCCGGTATAGTTGTATCATCATTTTGGTTAGGTTTCCATTCCGTGTTTACACTGCAATGACCTAGCACGTTTTATTCACTGCTAAGCCACATATTATGATTATTTTTTTGTGTAAAACTCTTACTTTTCCATGGAATAATAGTTTGTTTTGTTCTCTTTCTTCTGAAGCCTCTCTGATTCCTAATCTTTTCTGTGTGACTTCAGGGGTTTGTAGGAATATTTTCTTTTGATTCAGTATTCTGAAATTTCACAGTAATATGCTCTGATGTGTGGGTCATTTTTAAAAATTTATTTATTTTTAAAAATTTTATAAACATATAATAAACTTCTATCCCCAGGGGTACAGGTCTGTGAATCACCAGGTTTACACACTTCACAGCACTCACCATAGCACATACCCTCCCCAATGTCCATAACCCCACCCCCCTTCTTTTTTTAAGATTTTATTTTTAAGTGATCTATACACCCAATGTGGGGCTTGAACTCTCAACCGCAAGATCGCGTCACATGTTATATTGACTGAGCCAAGCTGGTGCCCTCTGTGGGTGTCTTTTTAATCTCTTCCACTAGGTGCTTGGTCTCCTTTCAATGTGAAAACTTGGAAATCCTTCTATTTTAGAAAATTTGAAAAATTTTTTTCTTTGATGATTTTCTCCTCCCTTTTTTGTTCTTATGGATGTTGAGATTAAGTACTACCTTCATTTTTCATCTAATTTTGCTTTTTTCTTTACTTTCTGGAGAGTTCTTCAACTTTACCATCCTAATTTCCTATGGAGTCTTCTATTTCTGCTATTATATCTTTAGTATCTAAGAGCTCGGTTTTTTATTTTATTTTCTTTTATAATATCCTCTTCTTGTTTTATGACTGCAGTATTATTGTTTCATTGCCTAAAGGAAATTTGTTTACTTTTTAAATTTTCTTTTCTCTAATTTGTCCAAGTTGCGTTTTTCCATGTGTTTATTTTGGTTACTATCTTTCAGGTTAAAAGCTTTCTTCAGATATTTGGTAACTCCTGATGACCTTCTCAGATTTAAGCTGGAATTTAAAGCTGTTTATAAGTTCTGAACTCTAGGGTAGGCTTGTTAGTTCTGAGCATACTTTGGGATGGTCTGATTGAACGGTTCATTTAGGGGGAACTTCTGATGTTAGTATCCTTAGTTATTTCTTCTTAGGCTGATCAGATTATTTAGTGAAGACTTTCAGCCTCCTGTTTGGAAGGTAAAGAGTTGATGCCAGAACATTTTGGAAGCTGAGGGGGGAAGAAGGCTGAGGGTCTTAGCATCTCGTGTGCACGTGTGTCTTCTCCCACTTACCTGCCTAACCCAGTTCACTGCTGTGCCAGAGTTCCCCCAGTTGAGAGAGCCTTCGTTTGACTCTTTAGAGAATAAGGCTTCAGTTTTGGCCACGATTGAGTAAAAGCAGTGGTTCAGCTGAGCAGAACAGGGCTTGATGGTGTCTGTTTCCCACTGCTTAGTAAATAGACTTTCTATCATCCCTACTTATTTTATCCCCAGTTCACTTTGCTTCCATTGATTCACGACTCTTTTGTGGATTCTAAAATTTAGGTTGGGTTGGTTTTCAGCTTTGTCCACTACCCACTTAAAATTCAGTTTCTTCAGACCTGTTGAATCCATCTGCTGTCTAACTTCGTAAACTTTATTGTGACTGTTTCTTCTCCTTAGTCTCTTTTTCCTTATGGGTGTGTGTCTCTTAAAAAAATAATTTCTACAGAACAATTTTGGTGGGGTTTGAGCTGTCCTCTTACTTGGAAGTATATAAAACTAGCCTCTTCATGACTGTGTATCCTTAACTTCTCTGCCTTGATTTATTTTAAATCACTGTTATTCTTGCCATCCCAGTTATATTTTCGTATTTACACCACAAATAGACAATAGTTAGAAGGACAAAGCATTACAGATAGTTTACTCTGAACTGAATTGTTTGGTTTAGCGGAACATTCAGAACAAATTGGAGTTTGATAGAAACAGTAGGGAATAAATTAGGGAGATTTTTTTAAACTGTAGTTAAAAATACATGGTAAATAAAAGCCTTTGTAAGGCTCATGACTCCTGGTTTGCTAGAGCTGTGGTAATATTTTATCGCATGCTTATATTCTAGAAATGTGGTATTCACGGATGTAAATTCCATACTTCGCTACTTGGCTCGAGTTGCAACTACAGCTGGGCTCTATGGCTCTGACTTGCTGGAACATACTGAGGTAAGGGATGAACATTTCCTTGGGCTTATTTTGATTTATGCTCTGTTCTTTCGAGCACTTCATTTTATTATTGGCTTATACACTGTTATTCTATGTAAGGGTAGTAATGGAGTTTAGTGATGGACCTAGTTAAGGAATTCTCGTCCTGTTTTTATTTTTAGGAAAACAAAAAAACACCTCATATTTCCCAAGTTTGAACTTTTAATCCCATAACAGCTGTCCTGTTGGGTCCATGAGTGCTGTCGTCTTCCTAGATTCCTAGAATTTCAGGCTGGATGTGACTGTATAGATCATCTCATACAAATCCCTTAACTTTACAGATGAGGCAGCAGGCCTAGAAAAGTTAAGAGGTTTTCCCAGGGTCACACACACAGTTTGGACCCCCTTCTCCTTTCTCGGTATATACTTTAATTATCATAGGTGCTGCCGAAGCAAGCATGGTGATACTTTAATTAATCACAGCAATTGTAGATTAACTTCCAGTACTGCTATTTAGATGCTTTTTGTTTGTATTCAGCTCCAGTTCTCCTCAGTTTTATAAAAGTCAGTATACAAAGGATAGTTTCCTCGGTATTTACTTTTAAATTTTGCAGGTGGATGAATCTGTTTGTCTAGGTATCACCTACTGGTTTTGATCAAGTGGGTTATTCCTTCCTGCTGCCGGTTCTTCAATCTTTTCTTCTCCGAAGTGCTCCTCTGCACTTCTGCAGGAGTGAGGGAAGCACAGAAATATAACAATGAAGTTTGTTTATGTAGATGCTACTTTAGATCTCAGGCAACCAGAATTAAAATCACCCAGTGGCAAATCCAGTAATTTGAGACAAGATAGGCATGGTTCTGAGTTCATTTGTTCGTTTAAGTCTAAACGCTGAGGTACATTTCTTTTCGAACTTTTATGTTCACAGATTGATCACTGGTTGGAGTTCAGTGCTACAAAATTGTCTTCATGTAGTTTGTTTACTTCTGCGATCAACGAGCTCAATCATTGCCTGTCTCTGAGAACATATTTAGTTGGAAATTCCTTGAGCTTAGCAGATTTATGTGTTTGGGCCACCCTAAAAGGTACAATTTATTCTGCCTGAAGAGTGCTGTATTTTTATTGCTTGATATTTTGCTGGGTAAGAAGTGTGCATGTCTCTCTCTACATATAGGTCTCTAAATACACACACACGCACACACACATTTATTTACTTATATACGAATAAACTCAGACATGTGAGTGTGTGTTTGTGTAGAACGAGAGTCACTTAGGACTTCTTGCAAAGGAATGACTGTCTTGGCTGTTTCATTCCTATCCACACGTAGGAATTCCTAACACTTTGCTGTCCCGAGACGTCTTCTGTCTCTCACTAACCCAGCTCCCTTCTGCTTGGAAGGCTGACCTTGGTCCTGCTGAAGAAGCCCTCATCCCATTTATGTCAGCACTTCTCCTGTCTCAGCCATTCCTTTACTCCAGGCATTACTGTCTCTGATTACTTAGTAGGGGGGTGTTTGTGTGTTGGAGGGGGTGAGCTGGAGTTGTTCCTTTTGGAGGTCATGGATTCTCTGACTAGTTGGCAATAGGGTAAGATTATGGGTTTGAGGAGAGGTATAAAGAGGACTTGAATTTTCTTGGAGAGAAAAAATTCTCTCTCCATTTTCTTGGAGAGAGAAAAAAAAAGCAAATATGCCAGAAAGTTTTATCATTCTTTAAAGTTGTATCATGTGGGGTTTTTTAAATTGTGTTTACTATTTTTGTGGCTAAAACTTTTCTCCAAATTGTCATAAAAACCAACATAAAATGAAGGCCTTTTCTAATTAGATGTTTTCATGTATAGTTTTGACATTTTCATCTTTTTCGATTTTTGACTTCATACTAATGGAAGGAAGATACTATCTTGAGGATGTAGCTTTGTGATATTACAGAATTAAATTTTCCTTCACTGCCTACGTTTGATACTACAATTGAAGAAATGAGCTACTTCTTGATCTTAGTTTCCTATTTTGTTTTCTAGTTGATCTACTTAAAGCATTTCCTTAATTATGAAATAAGACATTGGCCTTATAATGGGGGTGTGGTGGTGTCAAGGGCAGGATTTAGTATTTACTTCAGTGAGTTGAAATGCAAAAATATTTTTAACTTCCATGAATTCTGTAAAGTGTATTAAAACATTAGAAAATGTTACAATGCATACCTAGACGTAAATTTTTCATTATAGAAGCACATTTTTTTTTTTTTTTTTAAAGTAGGCTTCACGCCCAACATGGGGCATGAACTCAAGACCCTGGGATTAAGAGTCACTTGCTCTATGACCTGAGCCAGCCAGGGACACCTCTAGAAGCACAACTTTAAGCTATCTCATTTTCTTAAATTAACCACAACTAGAACTTTGCTTTTAAAGTTGTGGATTTATCGAATGGTTTTAAAATAATTTTTGCTTGGGGCACTTGGGTGGCTCAGTCAGTTAAGCGGTTGCCTTCAGCTCAGGTCATGATCCTGGGGTCGTGGGATTGAGCCCCGCGCAAGGCTCCCTGCTCAGCAAGTAGCCTCCTTCTCCCTCTGCCTGCTGCTCCCCCTGCTTCTGCTCTCTTTCCCTCTTCCCTCTCCCTCTCTCTGAAATAAATAAATAAAATGTTTTAAAAAAATTATTTTTGCTAATAGGCAGTGCTGCATGGGAGGAACAGTTGAAACAGAACAAAGCTCCAGTGCACGTAAAACGCTGGTTTGGCTTTCTCGAAGCCCAGCAGGCCTTCCAGTCTGTAGGTACCAAGTGGAATGTTTCAGCGACCAAAGCTAAAGCGGTAAGCATTTTTTAATGCTGATACCTTAGTATCAGTACTAAGGTACTTAGCAGTACCTTAGTACCTCAGCATTCAGATCTACGGTCTCTGTTTGAGACCGTAGATCTGAAAAGAAAATTATTCTTACTTGGAGTTTTTCTTTTCATATGTGAAAAAGGATCTTCTTGGAAAAATCTGCTGAGTCTGTTAAGTGTGGTCTTGCCTTTAACTGTTTAACTCCATGAAGCCTTCATTACATGTCTAAAATCTTATGATCGTGCAGTGTATGTCTCTTAGGAAATCCAAAATCCACGTAATTAAAATCTCATTCTTTATGGCTATATGAGTTTTCCTTCCTCCCAACTCCCCTGTTTGCTCATTTTTGACCATTGAGTCCTGGGCTTCTGCGGAGCCTTTTTGTTGGTCCTCTAGGAGGATGTGATGCCGAGTCCAGTAGGAAAGATTCTCTTCCCCAGGCAGAGTCTCTCTACTTCAGTCTGTTTCACACATTAGGCATGTGTAGTAAAGTCTCAACCTAGAGGTTTTCCACTGCAGTAAAATTAGAAAACTACTGCCTGCTTGAGTGAAGACACAACAGTCTGTTCAGTGGTTTTGGCTAAAAATCGTCACTCGTCCTTCACCATTTTTTCCATGAAATCAGTTACTAAGTTCTGTTCTTCTCCTATTTGTTAATATGTTTTCTGTCTCCACTATTACTCAGTTTTATTGGAGCTTCACTACCTCTTAGTTGATTTAATACCATAATCTCACCCAAGGTCTCTGTCTTTTCTACTTCAGTCTCCGCATTGTCCATGGTATCATTTTAGAAAATACAAATAAATGGTCCTGTTACTCCTGGGATTTCCTCTTTGCCTAAAACCGAAAAGCACGTGTATGAGGAGCTTCATATTCTGGACCTCATCAAAAGTTTCACCTTCCTTGTCCACCCACCCCACATGCATTTTTTAACTTTTCGTGGATGTTGCACTGTCTTTGTGTCTTACGTGTGCTGTTGTTCCTTTTCTTAGAATGAAGGCACTTACACATTCTACATCTAATGTATTTCCACTTATTTCTTAAGGTCCAGCTTTGGTTCTTATCTCCTTTTAAGCTTTTCCTGATGACCCTAGAAGCTGTTGGTTAATGTCAGCTGACTGCTCTGGCAGCACTCTGTGAATACATGTGTATATCTCTGTTCCCAGTGGTTGGTTGTATTTACATCCTTCATAAGATTTTGGGTGCTCAAGTGCAAGGACAGCGTTCTGGTCCTCATGTGTCTTGTAATCATGCCTCGTCCATAGTGGGCACGGAGTTAAGTATTTGTTGAATGAATGTGTTCTTTAACATTTAATGATGTAACTGTATTTGTTGTTTTTGTTCTGCTTTTCAGATACCTGAGAAAAAACAAGATGTTGGGAAATTTGTTGAGCTTCCAGGTGCTGAGATGGGAAAGGTTACCGTCAGATTTCCTCCAGAGGCTAGTGGGTAAGGAAATGTAACTTGTAATTACAGTGGAGTATATTTAGTGGAAAAGCTTTAGGATAGTTGAGTACTTATGATATTACTAGATTACTAATATAGAAGAAAATAAGTAAGATTTTAATTGTGGGAATCAAAATTCTAAACATCTTAATAGTCTATTTATTATTGACAAGTAATGTTAATGTATCAAATTTATAGTTTTAGCTTATTAATCAGGCAATATTGTTATTTTGTCCCACACAGAATTTTAATAGAAAAATATCCATAAATAGAAAGCCTTAAGTTTTATTTACATTTTGAGAATCTTCCGCTCCCGTTTAACAAGGATTTGTAGTTGTACCCGGCATGGTCCTTTCGGTTAGCAGTAGAAGTTACAGTAGAATTATTTTTAGGTTCCTTTTTTTCTGAAATAAAGGGGCATCCTGAAAAAAGCCTATTCCTTTTCAGTTCTTTCTATTGTCAGCAGACTTCCCAGCCTCTTTCGTTTGTGGTAGCAAAAGAAAATAACATTTGAATAGCTCTTTGGAGAAAAAGACTTGTTTTGGCTGGCGGCCACCAGCCTGCGGCCTTCCCAGGCCTTGCCCAGCATTGTCCAGGGCTGTGGGGAGTCCACCTTTGCGCATGCGTTGGCCTCTTTGCGCTGGACAAGCTTTGTAATAGCGCCCCTCCAGTGATGATAATGTAAAGTGTGTCTTATTAAAGCCATTAGCCTCAGGAACTTAGCCATTAGGAAAGAATTGTGCCACATTTGGTAAATGAGATGATTTTTCCCCCCCAAATTTGTTTAATTTCAGATTGTGTATTCTGTAGCTAAATTCTTACCCGTTTGTGGTAAGTGGAATTTGTAGACAGTAGAAAGTAGCAGAGTAAGCAAAAAACCATTTTATTTTAGCTGTTCTTAATAGTTCTCCACAGACTTCTTATAAGCACCACTGACAGGAAAATTTGTTGTAGAATTCCACATTTTCTCTCTGCTTTTCTAAATTTGCTGATGAAGGTGGTAAAATAAAGGATAGATAGAAGGAGATGAAAGAGAAATAATGAATTCGGAAAATTCATAGACTAATTAAATGATCGCTTGGTAGTTGATGGGGGGAATCTCATAAATCAGACTTAGCATATGTGCCTTAATTCCCACAGACATCTCGGGTCCTTTGTGGTCCCTGTGTTCTGCTCCTGTGTGCTTCATCACAGCTGGTTTCCCATGGGCAGTGACTTCAGGGGTTTCCTAAAGCCACTTTCTGAGCGGTGGCTGTTTATAGCTCTGGCATTTGGACATAAGTTCTTTGACAGTCTTTTTATATTTTCTGTCACTGTCATTTCTTAGAATGAGTACCTCATGTTTTTAATTTATGAAGTACATTTGTCTGCCATAAATTTTATCAATTTCAGAGACATGCTCTTTGCCAAATACAGCTTGAGGATTTGAAATATAAATCAGTATTCAGGTGTTTTTTTGGTCTTTTTTGTTTTTTGTTTTACTAGTCATAATTTTATCATACCCCTTTATACTGCTAAAGAATTCTTAATTTTTCTTTTTCTTTTCTTTTTTTTTTTTAAGATTTTATTTTTAAGTAATCTCTATACCCAGCATGGGGCCTTAAATTACAACCTTGAGATCCAGCGTTGCATGTCTACCAACTGAGCCAGCTAGGGTCCCCCTGTACTTTTTCTTATTAGTCATTTTATTTTTCTGTGTCTTTCATGAAATGCCAGAAGGCATGACTTTTTTGTTTGTGTAAGATTTTACTAATTTATTTGACAGAGAGAGAGCACAAAAGCAGGGTGAGTGGCAGAAGCAGACTTCCCACTGAGCTGGGAGCCCTCACATCTCGGGGCTTGATCCCAGGACTCTGGGATCGTGACCTGAGGTGAAGGCAGATGCTTAACCAACTGAGCTACCCACGTGCCCCGAAGGCTTGACTTTTGCCCTTTTTCTTATTCTTAGCTAACATATATAGAACCTGTTATATGCAGGTACTACCAAGCATTGTACATTTAGTGTTTTAATCCTAATAGCCCTGTGAGGAAAGCACTTTTAATAGCTGGATTTTACAAATGGTTTCAGAAACTGATTCCTACATCATTTTGGTAGTTGGCCAAACTTGTGCTATCTGGCTCTAGAGTCCATTTGACTTAAAATTCTGCAGCCTGTGCTGTTATGTGTGGCAGAAGCCCAACTTGGTATTAGTACTAACTGAAAAGTGTGAATCTTACTTTATCTAGCTAGATGTCTCTTGAGCTGGTTATTTTAGTTATCTTGTGAATATTTTATAGTCCTTTTAACTTTCTTGACATTTAGAATTGTTAGAACCATACACATTATTTCAGATTCAGAAACATCTGTAAGATAATGGTTTGATTTCCTTACCTCTCAAATTAATTCCTTTATGTAAAGCCTAACACATTAACTATCATATAGTGTGGGGAGTTAGTGATTATTAGTTTGTTGTTGTCTTTTTTTCGTTCCTAATGATGGGTATAGGATGATATAGGTATAACACTTTCAACAAAGACTACAGACAGTGTTTCTGTTTCTTTCTTGGAACTCACTGTCCTTTGTTTTATTTTATTTTTGGTTAACCTTTTGTTTTAGAGTAGTTGTAACTTTCAGAAGCATAGCAAAGACAGTACAAAATGTTCCCACATACCCTGCCCCCAGTTATCTGTAATGTTTACCATCTTAACATTACTCTTTTACCTTTATCACACCTGGTGAACCAATATCAGTATTATTATCATCACCTAAACTCCATACCTTTTTTGGATTTCATTAATTTTTTCCTAATGTCCTTTTTCTGTTTTAGAATTTCATCTGGGATACCAGTGATGGCCTTTTATGCTTTGTATTTGTCTACATTAACCTAAATTATTCTTAACACTTAATCATTGATCTAGAATGCTGCCTGAATTTCTAAAACAGGGATTGATTTAAAAACTGATGTGAAGACTTGCAAGGAGTTGTATTTTCCCCTTCCCAGCTGAGATCGTGTTGGCATGAAACCAGGAAACTAGCGCAGTGGGGACCATGGCTACCATTAGTGGAAGCTAGTAGAAATGATAGATGTCCTTGCTTCATGCCATACTTGCTGCCTGGAAAAGGGTATTTTCAACAGTAGTGGTATAGGGTACTGCTTTTTACCCACATTGCTGATAGAAGAGAACATTGATATAGAATATTACTGACAGTGCCTGTGACATACTTTATTCCTTGTAATTGCCAGTTGCCCATAGAACAGAGTAGTGTTTACATAGATTGCGATTCACAGAGCGTTGGTCCTGGAAGGTCCTTTAGTTCAAATCCTGGTGTTTTGGCTTCTGAGAAAACTGACACCTTGAGAAGTGGCTCTCCTGCAGCCTCCTGATCCCCATGTGCCCTTTCAGGGATCCTCCTGTGGCAGTGGTGATCTCTGAGGTGCCTCTCCCTGGCCTGCATGAGGTGGGCACTCGGTTCTCAGTAGCATCAGGTCTTAGTGAAGAAGATCCACTGCCGCGTAGCACTGAAAAAGCTGTTTTGGAAGCAGTTTTCCTCTAACTAAATGACCATGTGTTTCCTCTGTAAGGAAAAAAAAAAAAAAAGATTTTCCTTGAGGTTGGTTTTTTGTTTATTTTGTTCTTTATTTTGTTTTTTTTCTCCTGAAGGTTGTAATGTTAACAAATAACTTATCCCTTTGTGAGAGATTTTACATATGAAATTGTTTCTTGTGATTATTTTATAAATGTTATAGCCTTTTTCTTCCTGTGAGGGTCAGATTTTCTATCACAGTACTTTTTTATTAGAAAATAAAATATGACTGGAGTACCAACTAGAAGGATTTTTGTTTAGTTCTCATCTCCTCAAAAAGGTTAAGTTTAAGTATTTAGTTAAAACATGTTAATGAGTTTCTTTGTGAAATGTTTTTGTTTTAGTTACTTACACATTGGGCATGCAAAAGCTGCTCTTCTGAACCAGCACTACCAGGTTAACTTTAAAGGGAAACTGATCATGAGATTTGATGACACAAATCCTGAAAAAGAAAAGGAAGATTTTGAGAAGGTAATTAAAGGTGTAGTGATGACCCTTTGTCAGAAAAGTTAATGAAAATTAGAGGGTGACCTGATACCTTCATGGTATGAAAATAAGTTTGTTCTCATACCTGCTTTTATCCCTCATCTGTATATTCTGTGTCTGAGACCTAAGCTAAGCAATATTGAGCTCCCATATGAAAAAACTTCAATTTATTTTTTTTCTTCCACAATTGTACAGTTTACCAAAGTGTGCTGTATTTTCCTTTAAGCACCAATTTCTTACATGAATTGGTCAATAGAGGCAGGTTTCCTTTTTGTCGTATAATTTTAAGTGTATGAATGAAACAGACACTTAAGTAGGTATTGGAAAATTGGGAAGGTTTCCTAGCCTCTTTTATCCTCTTTATTCAGAAGCATTTCAATTTATTCAAAGAGAGGGCAAATGATTGTCAGTATGACCAATAATAACCAGTTTTCCAGAGTAAATGGAAAGCTCTTTCATGAGATCAGCTTTCTCAGCTGAAAATTTGGAGACTAATACAACGAATATCTTTTTTTCTTCTCTTACCTAATATACAACTTGCACAGACATTTTCAGGCTTTTTTTTTTTTGACTGATGGTGTATAATTACATTTGCCCAAATGCAGTATCAAGGATTGAAAACACACAAGAAAATGCAAAAGATAAAGTGATGGTTATTTTGGATTCTTTTTGTAGGTTATCTTGGAAGATGTTGCAATGTTGCATATCAAACCAGATCAGTTTACTTATACCTCGGATCATTTTGAGACTATAATGAAATATGCAGAGAAGCTAATTCAGGAAGGGAAGGCGTATGTAGATGATACTCCTGCAGAGCAGATGAAAGCAGAACGTGAACAGAGGATCGAATCCAAGCACAGAAAAAACTGTAAGGCACATTTAGTGTATTGTATTTTAATTGATGGGCTTCTGTTCTATTTCTCTAGTAGAACAAGATTTCTGTGAAAGATGCTCGTTTGAGACACATTTGGGAATATGATTCACACGTTAATTCATCATAAGTTTTTCTTTCTTTATCATCTTTAATTGTTTTCACTTTGTTGCCATCACAACTGCATGTCACGTGTGCGCGCCCTTTGTGTTTGAATGGTTATTTCTGCAAGTTTTTCTAGTTCTCCCAATTTAAATACTGAGTCTTTCTATAAAATGATCATGTTATTAGTACCCAAATCTTCTTAGCATGTGGGTAAATGTAATACTGAATATAATATTGAAGCTCGGTGTACTGCTCTGTACCTCAGAAATATCACTTGACGAAATAACCTTTCTTACTCATTACTTGTCCCCTGAGTTACTGAATAGGGCTATTTTCACTCTGTAATTATGTTGCCGTAATTTCCACAGTATACTGTATTTAAATCTTGGGAAGTGTCTAGTGAATTTAGATTGTTACAGAAGTCTTTCTTTTTTCTCTCTCTTTTTTAAGTTTCCCTACATTTTCAGAGATTGTTAACAACTTTACTTGTAGACCTCACTTGATTTTTTTGAGGGCAGGTAAGATGTGTGCATTTCCTTCAGGAGCTTCCGCAGACAATCACTGTGTCATAGTTCTTTCTCACCTACATGGGACAGGTTTTCAGTGTTCTCACATAAATAGAACCATAGCTACTTAGGACATAGAATTCTTTTTTCTGGGATTAAACTTGTGTCATTGTTTTCCGTGAGCTCTCATGTTTTTCAGTGTAAGAGTCTCCTGCTTTCCACCCGAATGACTGACAGGGCTTTCAGGGAGCCCACAGGCTCAGGCTCACAGCCCAAGCTGTGTTCTTTTCCTGGGCACGGGCAGTAGCACTGATCCCTGTGGGCCCTGTGGATCAGGCCAATCTGATCTGTCCCCTGGGCGTGAGGTGGCAAAGGGACAGAATGCTTCTGCTTCAAAGGCAGTGTTAAATTTGAGGGGGTCGGGCTGGCCAGTTGTGCTCTGATGGGAAAGGAGGAAATGCAAGATGAGAAAAACCTTCTGGCCTCTTTCGCTCATACTCTTAGATCAGTATTACATCAGTGGAATGTATTGATTTGACTGCCTTTAAAAATATATTTATAGAGTGTATTTTTTAAGCATTTTGTGAGACTTCATAAAAAAATGATGCATTTACTCTTCATACCAAATATTAGAACTATTATATTTTAAACTAGTGGAGTGTGCTTTTATTATATAAGTAGAATGTGGAAATTTGTATCAAATTATGGGGCTATTAAAATAATTTGAATTCAACTATATTAGTAATACATGAAATAAACTAATACAATTATCATCTTATAGCTGTTGAGAAGAATCTGCAAATGTGGGAAGAAATGAAAAAAGGGAGCCAGTTTGGCCAGTCCTGTTGTCTGAGAGCAAAAATTGACATGAGTAGTAACAATGGATGTATGAGAGACCCAACGCTTTATCGCTGTAAAATTCAGCCACATCCAAGAACTGGAAATAAATACAAGTGAGTGTATCTCTTTCATTATGTTCGGTAGCCTAGTATGATTTTTGTTGATCTCTGTAAATGTGGAGTACATTCAGAATAGTCAAGAGACTTGGATCTTTGTTCATCCACAGGTTAGTAACTGCTGTTGGTAGAGTGTGTAACCTAATCTCTTGGGGGTTACTCACCTGTTGATTAAGGTTATGTTAGGTTATTTCTAAGATAATTGCCATCTATAAAAGTCCTATACTCTCCCGAAAATTGCTTTATGTATTGACTAGGTTTACTGTGGCATGTATCTTTATTTTTTATTTTATTTTTTTAAAGATTTTATTCATTTATTTGACAGAGAGAGAGAAAGAGCACAGGTAGGCAGAGAGGCAAGCAGAGAGAGAAGCAGGCTCCCCACTGAGTAGAGAGTCTGATCGGGGCTCGATCCCAGAACCATGGGATCATGACCTGAGCCGAAGGCAGAGGCTTAACCCCCTGAGCCACCCAGGTTCCCTGGTGTGTATCTTTAGATGAAGATAGTTTTCTTCCTCTAATAAACTTGGATTCTGCTGGGCATAAATTGATTCACAAAATTGATGGAATTGAAAATTTACAGAAATAGGAACAATATAAGAAAGTATCATGCGTCTTTTTTCTAGTCTTGATTAGCTTTCTGTGTGGGTTTTCAGTTAATGATTTTTTTCTTCAAATGGGTTCCCCTCCCCTATTTATTTACTTTTATAAAGTAACTATAGAATTTTTTTTAATAATTTGAAGAAGCCTACCTACATATAATTGCTGAATCTGCACTTCTGAGATTAGTGAATGTAAATGCTAGCCTCTTTAGCTAATGTAACTTTCTTTAAATGTGTGGGTGTAGATATGGTGTCCATATGTAGACAAAACCTTACATATGTGGTTACAGGTGTCTACATAAGTCATTTTTAACAGGGTGCTTTCTTCTTATTTTATTAAGCAAATACTTCGTCTACCTTTGGAAAAGTGAATTTGGATACACATTTTCAGTATCAAATAATTGCCAAGCATAATGCAGTAGCATTTTAATGAAGTTGTGTCCAAAAAATTAGAAGGCATAATGCGATAATACATTTCTTAAAACTCAGAGTGCTTTCACATTGTGTACATTATTTTAATCAGGAATTGTTTCTAAGGCCATTTCATCTTAAATGGAATTTTAATTAACCTACTTTTCTTCTCTTTTACTTGTCAGAGAAGGAAATGCTTTATTCTTAAATTCATTGAATTACAGGAGATTAAGCTTAGGTATTTATTCAAGTGTGGGATTTATTAAGATATTGAAAAGCCAAAAATTCCTTTGAATTATTATGTACAGTTGATTCTTGAGCAGTGCAGGGAGTTAGGATGCCGACCCCCTGTGCAGTCAAAAATCTGTGTATGACTTCTGATTCCCCAAGAACTTAGCTACTAGTAGCCTCCTATTGACAGAAGCCTTACTGATAACATAGTCGATTAACACATTTTTATATTTATTATATCCTGTATTCATAAAATAAACCAGAGAAAATAAATTACTAGAAAAATCATAAGAATACATTTGCAGTACTGTACTGTGTTTATAAAAATCCATGAATAAGTGGACACATGTAGTTCTAATTTGTGGTGTTCAAGGGTCAGCAGTATTTTGCTTTTTATTTTCTCCTATACTATACATGACATGTGGATTGTTGACTTTGCTGTGCCAATACCCAGTTGTCTGTTAAGTAGCAAATTTGCTTTTTTGTTTGAACATTGAGTGGGTTAACTGATTTGTTGGTCCCAAAGACTGATAATATTTTGATACACTTTGAATATTATGGGTCATAAAACCTGTTGATTTTTAAGAAATTCCTAATTTGTAAGGAATTCTGTTTCAAATTACTCTTGCTTCTTACAATGCAATAGTCTAAGATGGAAAGGGTAGCGTGCTTCAGTTTACTTTTCAATGTCTTCCCTTTTTTTCCAGTGTTTATCCAACATACGATTTTGCCTGTCCCATAGTTGACAGTATTGAAGGTGTTACACATGCCCTGAGAACAACAGAATACCACGACAGAGATGAACAGTTTTATTGGATTATTGAAGCCTTAGGCATAAGAAAGCCGTATATCTGGGAATATAGTCGACTAAATCTCAACAACACAGTGCTCTCGAAAAGAAAACTCACATGGTTTGTCAACGAAGGACTGGTAGACGGATGGTATGTTTCTGTGACCTAGAATTTAGAGGAAGGAGTAAGAACATGGTCTGTCAGTGATTTTAAAACTGTTCTGAGGGGCGGGTGGTAGGGTGAATGGGAAGAGGTAGAGTGGGTGGGCCTCTAGGGTTTCTGGTCCTTATCTTTATTTCATTCAGTGCATCAAGTCCCTCTCCCACTCCCCTTTATTTTAATGCTACAAATACGGAGTGCCCATTTGGACCCTGGTGCATGGAAATGCAAAACACACAAGGGCACATTCTCTGTTGATCTTAGCATTTTGTAGAAAAGTAGTTGTAACTCTTTTCCTTTGTATATCTGGTTACCATTTTCCACACTCTGCTGAGGCTCTGAGGCTTTTCAGCTAGGTCCCAGGAAGGCCAAAAATACTGAGTTGAGGCGAAGACATAAACGGTTTCTGCCTTGGTGGTGAAGACCCACCTTGTGGAGCCATTGGTGGCCCAGAGTACTCAGCTCCTAGGAAAAGTTAACAAATCTCTGTAGCATGTTAACCTATATAGGATTTCTGCGAGAAAGAGGAATATAAAAATTCAAGTCGTCTTGTAGCCTTAGATCTGTGTAAAGGAAACTTGTTCAAATGAATTACCATGCTGATGAGTCTGTTCTTTATGTGAATTAACGGGAATGTATATATTAGTTTCTGTTAGCATCGCATAATAGTTAATATGTATTTTATACTGGTTTTAGAACTGAATTTGACAAAGGGCAAGTTTATCTTGGGCTCCAGGCAAAAGTTTTTATTGGAAATAAAATAAAATTTCTGCAGAATGTTAATAACCAGTGTATATATTTTTTATTACCCAAGGGGCTTTGTAAAGTATGTTCATACATGGGTGACATGATACCATTTCTTACCTGATTCTCACGGTTGTATGTAGAATAGGGAGCTTGAATATTTGTTAAATAAAAAGCAAATAAGAATGTTTTAATACATGGGTTCCCCATTTGAAGATGCAACTGTGTCTTTTTTGAAATGTGTTTTTACTATTCCTAGTAATGCATTTATTTTACTGAGCAGTATTTGACGAGTAAGCAGTTTTCCTCTTCCGTGTATGTGGGCTCATTGGTATTATGAGTTACTCAGTTATTATTTAAACAGCTCAGTCCAACTATTTCATAAGCTAACTGTAATTATTATTCATAAGGTATTTTGTACTACTTGTGTTTGTACATTAAAAAGATCTCTTTGGTACTTACAAATTTCCCTGTTTCCCAGGGATGACCCGAGGTTTCCTACGGTTCGTGGGGTGCTGAGAAGAGGGATGACTGTCGAAGGGCTGAAGCAGTTTATTGCTGCTCAGGTGACCTACACTTTGTTTTCCATCTTCTCTGTTTGAGTTTTCAAGTGTCTTATTAATATCCCTTTAGTCTCTATTAATTTCTGTTCATTTTGTTCCTTGTTCCTTATAATGCAAAGGCAGAATTTTTTTTTTCAAAGTGTATGTTTATGATGGTGGAAAATTGAGAGCGTCCTACTCTAGTAAGCTGAAGTGAGACAGAGATGACCTGTAGTATTTTTATACAGTGGAATACTCAGCTCTTGACTCTGGCTGTTCGGGTAACCAAATAGTTTGTGCATACTAGGTTTTATATTCCAATGGAAGTAAACTTGCAAGTATTTGGGGGTTTATTTTTTTTCTAACATCTTAGCTTACGTACTCCAATGAATACTTTTTGCCTTTTAAGTCATTTTATTATTGCTTTTCTAGGGTTCTTCACGTTCAGTTGTGAACATGGAATGGGACAAAATTTGGGCATTTAATAAAAAGGTACACATTTTGACTTTTGGTCCTCCTTTCTTGTGCCTAAGTCCTGAATAACATGATATGTGTAGAATTCATTAGTGTGTTCATCATAGAGAAAACTTTGTGAAGAATGTTACCATTTTGCAGACCTTCAGGAAAATGGAATGTTTTCCTTTCTTAAACCTATAAAGAGTATTAAGCCTATTTTCTATACCAAACAAGTCACAGTGATTAAAACAAACTTGGAGTTAGTGGGGAGCGGTAACAGTTTTTTCCTTAAATATCTTATGAACACTGCATTTCATTTTTCTGCTTTCAAGCTGCGAGCTCTCTGTAAGAAGGTATCACTTAACGCTTTTATTTGCCTTACCTAGCACATAGCTTTTAGCGTATTACATGTTATAACCTGAGATGTTATACAGCTTTGAAGCACAATCACATTTATATAAAAGACTTGCTTATACAAATCCACTGAAAATGCATTATTCCTAGTTTTAAAAATCATGTCCTCTGGTTTTCTTAGTGGCAAAGGGAAGATCTGGCTAACTTGATTCCACTGTTCCCTTGTGTGCTGAGAGGACAGAGTTTTTCAGTTGTATGTTTCACTGAGTTGTATTGAAGGTTCACTAATTGTCATTCCTCTGTCTTACTGAATCTAGTTTGTTTTTTTTTTTAACCTGTTCTTAAATGAAAGTTAAATAAGGAATACTGCATATTGACTTTATTATTTGCCAAATGGAAGCAGATGCTTAGACACTATAATAAGGCAAATCCTCAAAATGCCATGTTTTAAACTATAGTTTCTGTGATTGTGTTCTGTACTTTTTTCTTACTGCTGCTTGATTGTGCTGATGCCTTGCTTCAAGAAAGACTTGCTTGTCTCGCATGTGTCTTGAATTTGTTTTATTTAGTGTCGTGTGTTTTTGATACATAAAGGAATTAATTGGCTCTTTCTGTTGCTGCAGTTACTAATAATAAATACATGTAGAATTTACAGGCAAGGTTAATTTGGTGTACTTTTCATTAATAACCCAAATTTTAAAGGTTTTAAGTTTCAATAAAGTTATACATGTGCACTTAGTTCAAATACATGAATTATATTTCACCACGGTCAGTTCTGTAGGGTCTGTTAAGGTGAGGAGCACATTTCCCTCTCTTCTTCCTTCACCCCCCCCCACCCCAGAGAAACACTTTCAGCTCTTTTAGATCATTGTTTTGGTGTTTTTATTGCCTGTATCTCTAAATAATATGTGTGTTGCTATTTCTTATTTTTTATTTAAGTTTTAGGCATCCTCCTCTGACTCACACAATGAAAAGAGGGGACACGAGTCTCTTACTTTTTCTCAGACCCTCTTGGTTTTCTTGTAGTTAATTATTGTTTTCCCTCATTTGTTTCATTTTCTACTTCTGTCCGCTTTGAATTGTCTGAATTTCCTACCAAGGTGTTCTTGTGCCTCAGCCTTCTTTCAGTTCCGTCGTGGAGACCGCTCTGCTAGAGCCTTCTGCCCTGCTCCGCGCTGCTGCGGAGGCTCAGCAGTCTTCCGTGCTCGGCCATCGTTCTGGGGTTTCGTGTGCTTTTGTTCTGTGACGGATCGAACTCTTGTATCTTTTTATGTTCCTCTTGCTTTGCTCTGCTCTGGCCTTTGGTAGCTCCCTGAGAAGGGGGCAAGGGATGAAGATTTTTGAGACCTTGTATATGACCTTTTTCATTCTGAAATTTCATGAGGAGGTGTTGTGGCAGGCTCTGTTTTCATCTTTATCCGTCAGAAAAACAGGTGGCTTCCAGTCTGGAGACTCGTTCCTTCAGTTCTGGGAAATTGTCTTGAATCCTTTCTTTATTTTTTCTCTGCCTTGTGTTCTTCTCCCTGGAACTCGTGAGTAGATGTTGGGCCTCCTAGACCGGTCCTCCAGGCTTATCTTCTCTCTTTTTTTTCTATCTCATCTTTTGGCTTTGCTTTGTGCTGGATGGACTCCGCTGTATCTTCCCGACCTCCGGTTGAGTTTTTCACTTCTATATCATGTCTCCAAGGTTTTGTTTCTGTTCTCGGATTAAAAACGTTCTTGTTGCTGTTCCTGTTTCATGCTTAGAATACTAACATTAGTGGAAATTCTTCTTGTGCTCTCTCTTTCCTGCAGATTATTTTCACTTTCTGTTTCATATTAAAAGCATGTTAAAGACATCTCAGAGGTCTGGATAATCTTGAATATCTGCTCATGTTTAACATGGAGGACTAAAGGAGCAGTTAGCAGGCCCAAAACAAAGAGTTGGACTTGTCAGCTGAGCCTCACTGTAGGATGACCTTGCTGAGTCAGTTAGTTGGAGAATCTCTGTGTCAGTAACTTTATCTCTTATCTCTTGGAATTGGCAGTTTTTCCAAGGAAGTTTCTTTTAATTACCTGCCTGAAGTGTGAAGGCTTAGCTGTCAGAGCTTTGGAGCTGAACAGAAGAGGACTGAGGGCCTTTCTGTGTAGTATCATGCATTCACTTAATTTTGTGCAGTACCCTCTTCTTCACATCCTCCTGGTACTTGCCAGGATCTAAGCACCCTCCTCCTTGCAGAGTAAACTTCTTTCTGTAGTGGGGATGGGGAAGTGGCAGTGCCTCATTTATGGAACAGAGAGGGGATGTTTCTGTATGATTTTCAGATCACAGAATTTTGTTGTTCTCTCCTCTTTGATTACACTAGTTTTCGGGGTTTGTACTTTCCAACAACAACAACAACAACAAATTCTTTTCTTTAAATCTTTTCCCTTTTTTTAAGATTTTATTTATTTGAGAGAGAGAGAGCACGCGTGAGCACTGAGCGGGGAGGAGAGGGAGAAGCAGGTTCCCTTCAAGCAGGGAGCCCAGTGCAGGGCTCGATCCCAGGCCCCCGGGATCATGATCTGAGCTGAAGGTGGATGCTTAACTGACTGAGCCACCCAGCTGCCCCAATCCTTTATGTTTTTTTAGTGGGGATACAGGAGGGAATGAAAGTAGTTGAGTATTCTTCAGGCTGCTGGTTTATCCATACGTCTGTGGGACCTCTAATCAGTAAGCATCATGTTGAAAACAGCACAGTTAAAACATTTTGATGGGTAGTAAAAATGATGTTATTCTGGTGACGTACCTTTTCGTTTCTGTTGCTGGCTTTCCTCACCTCCTCCTACACTTCCTTCACTTTGCCCCTTTCTGCCCCTTGAGGTACAGATCTCATATTTAGGGTTCATGTACCATTCAGTCTGATTACTGCTTTGTTATTTTGTAGCTCACTCTTTTTTTCCAAGCTCTGTGAATAAAATGTTAGTGAGACATTACTGAACTAAATTTAACACCATGGCTCGGTGAGGCAGTCATTAAGGACAGAGATAAAATGTCATTCTGTGGACACTCTCCCGTTCTTAGTAACTTAGCATTTTTGTTAAAGCATCTTCTGCTAAAGGACTAGAGGGGTAACTGGATTAGCTGCAACTCGTTAAGTACATGTTCCTTTGGAGAAAGAGCTTTATTTGCAGAGCATAGTGTATATGGCTGAGAAAAGGGGAGAAATGGGTGAAGGGGACAGTGAGATGTGGGGTGAGTAATAATCTCCATATCCTCCTGAAAATTCTATAATTCCTATTTTCTTAGCCTGGCTTTTCATATTGGTAAGAAATTAATACATAATTTTTCTGAATCATAATTAAATAAAAGTTACCTAGTTCATTACATATAATCTACCGTAATACTGATAGGAGACATTTCACTAGCTTACTCTGTATTAACATAATTTTTTTCTTGGTTGTATGTAAGTGTAAATATTAGGATCTGAACTCTTTAGCCAAGGCAGAAAAGTCATGGCTTTAAGCCGTTCATTTTACAGTAATACTTGCTTACATCAGCCTTCCTTTATTGCTATAATTTTTAAAGCTATGTTAGTATTTCAGTAGTATGTAATATCATAGTTTCCCCTCCAAATCTCATCCCAACTCCCTTGCCTCTGCCCCTAACCTAAAGTAGGTAGAGACTTCTCTCTTTGACCCCCAAAAAGGAAAGTCTTCAAATGAAAAATTTTCAAGTAAACCCCAGTAAATAAAAGGGTAGCTTTTCTGGTGGAAGTGTGTTAAGGGTTCTGGATTCTTCTCCACAGTCCCAGGCCTGTCTTTCCCCACTGGGTGGTGTCTGCCAGGGGAACTCCTTGAAATCCCTGGGACACTTCGGAGTAATTTGATCCAGAAATTTTTAGAATTATATAATTTAGAGCTGAACAACTTAAAATCTTTTAATCCGAGATTTCTTAGACTTCACTGTCCCTGACTATCCTATGGAATGCTTGTTAAAAATAGATTTCTTTAGCCTTTACTTCAGACTATCACATTCATTGTCCTGTAGGGTTAAGTGGCCTGAGAATCTGAGCTAGCCGCCGAGTAAGTGATGACTGTAAATAGTCAGGTGTGAGAAACCATCTTCTCCGGCTTTTGTCAGGTGAGGAGGCTGAGCTGCAGTGACCTGGAGGAGGTTTCCCAGGCCGGCTTGTCTAGTTGTAGCTTTCTTTAAAGAAACTGTATCTTCCTGGCTTAAGTACTGAACTGAGGAATTGCAAATTAAGTCTTCAGTCATTTTAGCCCAGTTGAAGCTAAAAGGAGGAATCTTTAGGGAAGGATGATCTTTAAGCTAACTCAAGGAAGGAAGGAATGGAATGACGATATAGAGAGAGGCTGGTCCTGATTTACTACCAACATGAAACAGAAGCCAGGAGGAGTAGCAGACACAGGGAGTTAAAGAGCTTTTCAGGCTTTTATGAGTGACCCTCTGAGTCACTGAGAATTTTCACATTATTCTTTTCAGAAGCTGGAAAATACTCT
Source organism: Neogale vison (assembly GCF_020171115.1). Taxonomy (NCBI): domain Eukaryota; kingdom Metazoa; phylum Chordata; class Mammalia; order Carnivora; family Mustelidae; genus Neogale; species Neogale vison. The sequence goes on from NC_058100.1 coordinate 12,037,705, forward strand.
AAAAGCAAACATACAAAAAACTAACCCAGCAGTGGTAACAACAACAGAATAATACAAAACAAACACAGCCAAGTTCGGTTAGCCATACACTATTTCCTACATCCTCCTTAGCGCCTCACTCTGTACATGCGCCTCTATCTACGTTTTTCTTCCATATGCTTTATTTAGTGTCTAAACACTGCTGTTTTGTGTGGTCACCATGGATAATTTTAAATTGAACAGTGAAGTAAGGAAAATACATCCGATCCAGAAGGGCATGCTACTGCTGTTTTGGAGGTGGAGTTAGGTCAGAGCACAGCGAGTAGAACCATTCATCCAGTGAATCCGCAAATGTCTGTTGATCACCTGTGTGTGCCCGGCCCTGGCTCAATACTGGGAACACAGTGGTCCCTGTATATGTAGCTTGCAGACCAGCAGAAATGTCTTGTTTATACTATTCAGTTTATAGAATTGCCTTATTATAGTGACCTAATAATGTTTTGCTTTTGATTGTGATGTGTTGCCTAACACTGATTAAAACTGATACTAAGATACAATACCTATATTCTTTGAAAATGGACTTTTCCAGTAATACAAAAGGACATATCACACTTACCCATAGGATTGATACATGACCCCGCAGGATGAATTTTCCTCATCTTCTAATAACAGAGTTATAAGTTATTTGCAAAGGTAATATTTTGCTTTAACTAATTGGTTTCTTTTCACCTGTCAGGACTTATTCTTGAGAAGGAACTTTGAATTTTATGTAGCTTTCGATTATGATTGTTTCCTTTTTTTCTACCGGACAGTTAAATATTAGAGGAGACTTAGCAGGTAAAACAAAAAATTAGTAAATGCAGTAACAAAGAAAGCCAGTTAGTATTCCTGTGCTATCATTTATTTTATTTATGAAGTTTTTAAAATATCTGGATGTTTTAACACGAGGTTGCATTTGTTGCAGGTTATTGACCCGGTGGCGCCACGGTATGTTGCATTACTGAAGAAAGACGTGGTTCCTGTGAATATCCCTGAGGCTCAGGAGGAGATGAAAGAAGTAGCCAAACACCCAAAGGTCACCATGCACTTTCACCAATGTTATTCTCAGAAGGAGCAGGATAAGAAAAGGGAAAATGTGGCTTGGGGGCAGCTGTTGCATGGTTTTGAGATCATTTTCTATTCAATATTATTTGTCTGATTTGATACTAATTGAAGTAAATGTTTTTGTGGGTTTTTTGCTGAGGAAATCTATTTTAGTAATAATCCAAAACACATCTCAGAACTTTTACACTCTGTGCCTTTGTTGTTGTTGTTGTTCTGTAGAGATAGTATATAAGTATATAATAAAAGTTCACCTTTTCTTGGAGTCCTTCTGGAAGATGATACCATAATTCAGGCTGTTGTCTTTATAGGGAAGCTGAGGTGTGTTCTCTGTTAACTAGTTATTCATTGGTACCTTTGTCTTTAAGCCCAAACATTAGACCTAGTAATATTGAATCACAATTTTTCTTTTTTTTAAAGTAGGCTCCACGCCTAGTGTGGGGTTCAGACTCATGACCCTGAGATCAAGAGTCATGTGCTCTACCAACTGAGCCAGCCAGGTGCCCTTTGAGTCACAGTTTTCATTCAGAATCTATCACACTGGCATTTAGTCTGTTTTAGAGAATGTCAGTGAAGTGAGAATGAACTCTGTCCATCTGAATTCAGAATACAAATCTTAGATACAAGTAGTAGGGAATTCCTCTTAGTTAAACCATGATTGTTGTCTTCATTATGACTGCTTGACATTATGACTGCTTGCTTGACAGCCTTTCAGCAAAAATAGATCCTTTTATTCAAGCTTTGTGGGTTGTCTATAAATACCTTCATTGTATAATGGAGATGCATAGACTAACTCACTCATACAATAGCCTAATGTACTCATAACCTTACTCATAACTGTTATATACACAGGCTAACTTACATATAAAATAATAGGCATCTGAGTTGTAGCCTTATATGATTGTCTTTGTACATGGCAGTGGCTATTTTTAACTTTCAAGATTTGAGTTATTTTAGGGTGACTCCTAATAAGATTTGGAAAGAGTATATGTTTGTGATAGATTTGACTTTGCCTTTATCTCACATCTGATTGGTTCACCCAGGCGTTGGTGCTATCTGTGTATCATGTCACTGACTACAGTTAGCTTAACTGTGAAGCTTACTGAATGCTTTGAAATTTGAGTGGTGAGAAAATGTCCTAAGGCGCTTATTTGTTAAAATGGTAGTTGTGTTCAGATAGCATGGGTAATAGTTACACATAATAAAGGATAAGTTTATTATTCATTTGGAGACACTCTTTAAATGATGACTGGTGTGCTCAGTGCGATCTTTGGAATCTTAGGTATCATTTTCCTCACTAAATCTTAGCCTGTTACCATTCTCTGAGTTCAGTAGAATGTAAGTCAATACATCATCCTGATTTTTCTCAAATTTTTACATTGGTACATTTATTGAGTAATTACTAAACACATGCTGTGTAATACTTATTTCAAAAAATCTTAGACTTTTCTTCTTTTGAAGTCTGTTAAACAAAAACTGAGGGTTAACACACCATTCTTTTTATTCTCCAAATCTTTTTCCTTCTTTTATAATACATACTGAAAAGACAGAAAATTTATCTATCTATACAAATATGATACTCTTTTAATTTGTCATCTAAGATATGAAAGGTCCACACATTTTCCTGCTGTGGTGACATCTGTTGTCCTGTAATGTTCTGTAGCCACTGATCAGAAGTGACTCCATTTTCTCCTTTGTTGCCAAGCACTAGTGACATTCTGAGGACTGCAAAGTAGATTCTGGTTGGAGGGACAACAAAAACAAATGATAACTGTCTTAGCTCTGAAAACAAAGAATTTTAGGCTGGAAGTAATTGTAGGGACTTTGTCTGACTCCCATTAGCATTACTGCCACGTGGCTGGGATTCAGCATGTTTGATTAAAGAATTAAATGAATGAATATTAAATTTGCATGCTGGGTTCAATAAGTTGTTTCAATCAACACTCTTCTTCTTTTTTTTTTTTTTTTAATCAATCAGAATCCTGATGTTGGCTTGAAGCCAGTGTGGTACAGTCCTAAAGTTTTCATTGAAGGTGCTGATGCAGAGACCTTGTCGGAGGGGGAGATGGTTACCTTTATAAATTGGGGCAACATCAACATTACTAAAATAAATAAGTAAGAAATTTTTGTCTGTTTTTAAATAAATATGGAAGGGAATTCTTAGTTTATTCACTTATTAAAAATTACCAGATTTAGTCTCATTCATTTTCCCACCGGTAAATCTGCTCAGGGATAGAAACTGCTAATTCTGGACGCACAACAGGTTTCCATGTGTGTCCAGTTTACTAATTGGGTATCGGGGTGTTTTGCTTGTGATACTGAAAATTACTGTGTCTAGATGTAAAAAAAATAGTTCTCATGCTTACAGTTGTCTTCTTGTCATCTGATTCTCATTGTACAGTTGCTGGGCAAGGGATCCTTTGGACAGATTTTGTATACATAACATTCTTTATCCTAAAATCTGTTTTAAAATTATTTTGTGATGAATACGAGCTTTCTAGTTATTACAGTGTGCTACACTTGTTCTTAAGATTACATAAATGGAATATAGTATGCTAATAAAATTTATGTAAACTCTGAAATCTGAATTGTCCAGTCATTACGTATGATTTCAAGTAATTGTTAAATGTTTAAAAATATGGTACTTTATATTTTTTAATGTTTAATGCAGATGGCTTAAAATTTGTAGATATGCTTGTGTTTTTCATCACACGAGTGCGCATCTGCTCTCTAGTAGATTTTATTTTTATTGTCTCTTAACCAGTATTTGTCTGGAACGTACTAGAAGCTCAAATGTTTGCTTTGGCATTTTTCCAAAGAAAATCCTAGCCATTTCTTACAGGTACAGGACAAAATAATGCATTTAGGACAGTTACGGTTTTCTTTTAACACTTTTCAATCTTCTATCTAGAAGTGCAGATGGAAAAATTGTATCTCTTGATGCAAAGTTGAATTTGGAGAACAAAGACTACAAGAAAACCACGAAGATCACGTGGCTTGCAGAGACTGCACGTGCCCTTCCTATTCCTGCAATCTGTGTCACCTACGAGCACTTGATCACCAAGCCGGTGCTGGGGAAAGATGAGGACTTTAAGCAGTATGTGAACAAGAACAGTAAGGTAGTCTCCTGAAAGACACCCTGTTTCTTTTTCCTTGTTATATAAACTTTTTTAGAATTTTTAAAATTACTTTTGAGTATTTGGTTTTCAAGTAAAATGGAAAAGATCTGTAAAATTTTGTTAAAATGAAAAGATGTAAAAGAGTGATGTTTCTGTTTTGTGGAAGGTAAGAGTTGAAGCACAGCGAGGTTAAAGAACTTGCTTATGCTTAAGTGCCTTGCAGCTCGGTCTGTCTGTGCTTCTCTCACTGCCGCTCCTGGTGGAATTTATGGTGGGAAACTTACTTAAGTATGCGGGGATACCAGTCAAGTTGATGAAAAGGTTTCCTGAAGTTAATTCATCAGTTCATCAGTTTTAAGTTTTAAAAAAAATGTAATAGATGTAATTGTTTACTTCTTTACTGTTTCACTGTATCTGCTTAAGTAGTAAAGTTTTTAACATATCTGTTTAAATTGAGGATAGTCTGCCTTCTGGAAAAACAACTTCTATTTTAGAGTTGTTTCCAGTGCTCTGATTTCTAAGAAGTTGTATTTTGGTTTTCTTTCATCTTTATAGCATGAAGAACTAATGCTGGGGGATCCCTGCCTTAAGGATTTGAAAAAAGGAGACATCATACAACTCCAGAGAAGAGGATTCTGCGTATGTGATCAGCCATATGAACCTGTTAGGTAAGTAAACGTCACTGAGCATTTAAACGAAAATGCTTGACATTCTTACCGTAGTAAGACTTTAAATATTGAATTTCTTCTAAAATACTCTACCTGATAATTCTCTCTTCAGTTTGATATTTGCCTTTTATATTTAATATTTCAGACCTTAAGGTAACAAGCAGTAACTCTGAAACAGCATAATAATAACAAATTATTGATTTCTAAAATTAAACCATCTTATAATTCATCTTCACAAATGTAGTCCCAAGTATAAAGAGACATTCCAATATATCGTTGGGTAAAAATTATTACTATTACCTTTTTATAGTGTATTTTCATTAGATGCATTATAGAATATAAATAACATAGCAGGTACATTTAGAGGAAAATAGTAATCTTATCTCAGTAAAGCTATTCAAAAATATTGAAGAGATATACTGAATTCTTCTCTTTATATTTTCACTTGAGCTTTTACTACAAAATTTGAAGAAGTCATATGCTTATCAGTAGCCTTGGTGGCAGTGGATTTTGCTGATTACTTTTAAAAATTGAGAAATTCTTTTAAGTGTTTTACGGAAATTTTTCTGTTCACAAGCATATTAGGTATTGTATGGAGATGCATTTGTCTTTCGGTCAAGAATGAGCACCCACTAGTGCCATTTCTGGTGGCAGGCAGAGGAGCTGAACTTTTGTCCTAGAGTTAGCCTGTTTATATCTATAAAAGATCTTAAACTGGAAGGTTATAATTAGCACTATGATTTTTTTTTTTTTTTAAGATTTTATTTATTTATTTGACAGAGAGAGATCACAAGTAGGCAGAGAGGCAGGCAGAGAGAGAGAGAGGAGGAAGCAGGCTCCCTGTCGAGCAGAGAGCCTGATGTGGGACTCGATCCCAGGACCCTGAGATCATGACCTGAGCCGAAGGCAGCGGCTTAACCCACTGAGCCACCCAGGCGCCCAGCACTATGAATTTTTATTTATGTATCCATTGTTTTTAAACTTCACTGAAGAGCTTCTGATTTGAATAATAAGAGAATGGACTGTTTATACTTCAAGAAGCATTAACATGATGCCAGTGACTTAATCGAGGAATTCAGTTTGAATTACTGTCACATAATTTTGTTCTAAACCTTTTTTGGCCCTCCGTTTTCTCTTTAGCCCATATAGCTGCAAAGAAGCCCCATGTGTTTTGATATATATTCCTGATGGACATACAAAGGAAATGCCAACATCTGGGTCAAGGGAAAAGACCAAGGTAGAAACAACAAAAAATGAGGTAAACGTTGACTTCTATGGATATGTCTCTAATCAACCATCTTTTTACCCCAGGATTTAGAATCTTTCTTCATGATACCCACAGGCTAAGTGAAATTCTAATAGTTCTCTTTGTTAAGTTCAAAGAGATAAATGTTTCTTATGTAGTTACTTGAAGAAATAATAGATGTAAGTGGAATAAAAGAGAAATTTTATTCTTAAAAGATTGTGTTCTCAAATTTAAATAGTGTAATTATTTCATTCTAAAAGTGATACACTGATTAAAAGAAAAAATAATACTTTAATTCTTTCCTGAATCTTATACTCGCCTGGGATACTACAGTGCTAACTTCCTGTTCCATAGTGATTTTCCTGTGGTGTTTGATTTTAACGTAGCAGCTGTGGAAATTTTAGTTTTACAAAGGTAGGACATCACTAAAAGGAATGTAACATGCTCTGATGTTAACATTGAGCCAACTTGAGCTTGTAGTACATGTAGTGTTTGACAGATGTTGGACATGTTGCTCTGTTTACTTCAGGTACTTAAAATATTTTGTAGTGCCCCTATGAATTTCCTGTGGCACCTGGAGCACCTTGATGCATGGTTTGGGATCCATGGGTGTTGGGTCTGCAGTGACATCTTGGCAGGTGGATGGGAAGTAGGATTAGAAGATGTGTTAAGTGATTAGGAATCCAGAGGATGAGGGAAGGGAAGATACAAAGTAGGACATGAATTCAGGAAGTAGAATAAGTAATATGGTAAGTCCTAATTTTGTGTGATTGAATAGGTAAATAAAAAATAACCTGAGCTAGGGAAGATAGAAACACATAAGTTTATTAGATGTGAGTTTAGAACTCTTTTTACAATGGGAATGTCATAACTTGAGCTTTTAATTTGCACACATTAAATACTGTGTGATTTCAGACAAAAGAAAATTGAAGAAAAGAATTTAAATAGAGCAGTTCTTAAACTTCTTAGTCTCAAGACCCTGTATACTCTTTTTTTTTAAAGATTTTTATTAATTTGACAGAGATCACAAGTAGGCAGAGAGGCAGGCAGGGTGTGGGGTTGGGGGATAAGCAGGCTCCCCACTGAGCAGAGAGCCAGACCTGGGGCTGTATCCCAGGATCCGGGCTGAAGACAGGGGCTTTAACCCACTGAACCACCCAGGTGCCCCAAGAGCCTATATCCTCTTAAAAATAATTGAGGACCTTTTTTGTTTATGTGGGTTATATACTAAGAGTTGAAACTGACAGGTTTTTAAATTAAGGATTAAGTTTTATTTTACTTATTTATCTATCTACTTTTTAAGAGAGAGGGTGAGAGAGAAAGAAATTTGCGTACACAAGCCAGGGGCAGGAGAGGGAGAGTGTCTTTAGCAGGCTCCATGCCAGGCATGGAGTCCGATGAAGGACTTGATCTCACAACCCTGAGATCATAACCTGAGCCAAAATCAAGAGTTAAACAACTTAGACTTAAAACTTAAGCCACCCCCACACCCTTATCAATTTGTTTTAAAATGGCAATAATGAACCCAGTTATATTTATATAAATATTTTTTATGAAAAATAACTATTTTTTAAAAGTTTGAGTTAGAAGAATGCTGTGGTTTTGCACTTTTTAATATCTCTTTAAGATCTGACTTAGTCGCCTCAAAAAAATTGCACTGTGTACTCATGAAAGATGGACTCAAAATGACAGATTACGTCTTAGTGGATTAGAAAATAGCTGTGGCCTTACAGACCTCCTTTGAAAGGATCTCAGAAATCCTCTGGGTTCTGTATGCCACACCTTGAGAACTGCCAGTATATGTGATGAAATAAGAGTGACATGGGGAATGTGGCTACCTAGGCTCCTGTTGGTCCCAGTGTCCCCCAGTAAAATTTTACATATGCTGTAAAGATGTCAGTGTAACACTGTAAGTTTCTTTATTTATTTTCTTTTTTTTTTTTTTATTTTTTTTTTATTTTTTTTTTATTTTAAAGATTTTTATTTATTTATTTGACAGAGAGAAATCACAAGTAGATGGAGACGCAGGCAGAGAGAGAGAGAGGGAAGCAGGCTCCCTGCTGAGCAGAGAGCCCGATGCGGGACTCGATCCCAGGACCCTGAGATCATGACCTGAGCCGAAGGCAGCGGCTTAACCCACTGAGCCACCCAGGCGCCCTCTTTATTTATTTTCAAATTTTTATTTAAATCCTAGTTAGTTAACATATAGTGTAATACTGGTTTCAGAAATTTGTGTATTCTTGAGAAGCTTTGTTCTGTCAAGCAGCATACTAAGAATGACAGGGCTGCGTTATTAGGAGAAATAGGCTTGGGGCAAAACGCTAAGAACCTGTGCGTCTCCTTTAGGTTCAGTCAGCTGTTGGCTGGTTGGCAGCCATCAGAGGCCTCGCTGGACATCCATGGTGGCTCACTCTCACGGGTGGCAGTTGATACTGACTGTTGGCTAGGAAAGGGGAAATGTCGCACAAAGTAGCTACAAGTGACCTCTTTAGTGTGGTAGTGTCAGGGTAGTGAAACTTTGTAGGACAGCTCAGGGCTCCAGAAGTGAGTGGCTGGTAGACATGGTGGAAGCAGCATTGCCTTTTATGTTTTTGTTTTTGTTTTGTTTTAGATTTTATTTATTGATTTGACAGATCACAAGCAGGCAGAGAGGCAGACAGAGAGAGAGGGGGAAGCAGGCTCCCCACCAAGTGAAGAGCCCGATGCGGGCCTCATCCCCGGACCCCAGATCATGACCTGAGCCGAAGGCAGAGGCTTTAACCACTGAGCCACCCAGGCGCCCCGCCTTTTATGTTTTAACCTTAAAAACCTCACATAGTGTCATTTCTGCCATGCTCTTGGTCCAAGCACTCATAATCTTGCCCAGATTCAAGTGGGGGATATAGACCTCACCTCTTGATGGACAGAGTGTTAGAAAGTTTGTGGATATATTTTGGAACCTGCACAAATCCTAAGAGAAGTTCAAATGCACTTGACTAGCATTGGTATCCAACACTGCCTGGCAGCCTTAAGCCTTAGCATTAAGCTGTCTCCTTTGATATGTAGGTCTTTGAGGGTGTTTTCCTCTAATAGAGAGCAGTACCATCAGAACTAGAGTCTGACTCAGTGTGGATCCCACCTCATCTTTTTTTTTTCTAAGCCCAGGAGGCTACTAGCTCTTTGAAATTCCTTCATCTGCACTTGTACCTTCATTAGATGGCTTAATGTTATGGTAAACATTGTTTTTAAAGTGCCACCTTCACTCAAGGAAGCTGCTCCTCTTTTTTTTTTTTTTTTTTTTTTTTAGATATTATTTATTTGAGGAAGAGAGTGCAGGCGTAGGGGGTGGGGGCGCAGATAATACAGACTTCCCGAGAGCATGAAGCCTGGCATGGGCCTTGATCCCTGAATCCTGGGATCATGACCTGAGCTGAAGGCAGCTGCTTAACTGACTGAGCCACCCGGGTGCCCCAAGGAGGACACTTCTAAAGCTTTCTCTTTTTTTTTTTTTTTTTTCTCAAGATTTTATTTATTTATTTGAGAGAGAGAGACAGTGAAAGAGAGCATGAGCGAGGAGAAGGTCAGAGAGCGAAGCAGACTCCCCATGGAGCTGGGAGCCTGATGTGGGACTCGATCCCGGGACTCCAGGATCACGACCTGAGCCGAAGGCAGTAGTCCAACCAACTGAGCCACCCAGGCGTCCCTAAAGCTTTCTCTTTTAATTGTGAGAAAGCTTTTTCCTGTATGCTTCTTTGACATCAAACATTAACATACTGGCAGAAACCACCACAAGGTGGTGTGATTTTTCAGTGTTACCCTAATACCTTTAATAGTGTTTCCCTGTTTACTAGGCATGAATGAGTCCGTTCAGGTTATCAAAAATAAGTATAGCAGAACAGAATGTATATATTTTTGATACAGAATGACTCTGTTGTATTCTTGATTTACTGTATAATATTTTGCATTTATATATGCTTATTAACATTGATGGTTGTATATTTTAAGGGAGTAATTTTGAGTATATGTGGGGTTTTTTTTAAAGATTTTATTTACTTATTTTTTAATCTCTACACTTAATATGGGTTTTAAACTCACAATTCTGAGACTAAGGGTCACATGCTCTACCAAGTGAGCTAGCAAACCTATGTGGTTTTGTTTTTTTTTTAATATTTTATTTATTTATTTGACAGAGATCACAAGTAGGCAGAGAGGCAGGTAGGCATAGAGAGGGGGGGGGAAGCAGGCTCCCTGCTGAGCAGAGAGCCCTGTGCAGGCCCAATCCCAGGACTCTGAGATCATGACCTGAGAGGCTTAACCAAATGAGCCACCCAGGTGCCCTCTATGTGGTATTTGACTTACATGTTTCCTTTAGAACCTAATCCTGATGTAAAATGCAACCCTGATGTATCTTGACGTGCTCCTTAGCTATCCAGATAAAGATACCTGAAAGACCGTTCAGAGTGCTGGGTCTGGGATTGGGACAGTTCAAGTAGAGATAAAACATTCTGGAGTTAATATACATGACTCATGAATATGGATTAAGCGGAAGACCATTAAAGAAAATAATCATGGGGAAGGTATGATGTGAGCTGGGTTTTAAATTTGGAAGCATTTCAGTAGGGTGGAAAGCTTTCTAGGCAGAAGGAAAGCGTGACATTGAAAATAAAAAATAGCATAGTTACTCACTACCCAGACATCATTTTAGTTTACGTATCTCTAGGTTTATTGCATATATCTATATATAATCATATGCCTGGAAATAAATAATTTTATACAAAATATATAATTTTATACTATGGAATTGTTCCATAGCAAGGAGTTAAAATTGTATCACAGTATTTTATGGAGGTCTTGCTTTGTCATCAGTCTAGATATTATCTCTTAAAAAATTAGTAATTCCTGAAACTTATTGATACTTTTTCCCAGCATTTGTAACTAAAAGCTTTAAGCAGATTTATTACCTTTTATTTTCCCATCACACTGATGGGTTCAATAAAGTTATTTTTCTTTCATAGTTAAAACCAGAAACAGCTTATGGAACTAATTTAAGGTCACACAGCTACTATGTGGTGAAACAATGATTTATTCTCAGATCTTTTGGATGTGTCATAATTTCTTTAATCCACTAATGGTAAGGATTTAGCAGATTTTCAGTTTTTTATTCTGATAAAAATTCTTTAGTACATAACCATGTACCTCTATGTTTGTTTACTTCTGTCATTTTTCATTAGGATAAATTTTTAGGAATGAGATTATTAAACTTTTTAAGGGATCAAAATTTAATTTTTTTTTAGCATGAAATGTTGTATGACAGTTTGATACAATTTTGTGAGAGGACATTTAACATGAATTAATTTTTTTCGCTTTTGGTTTTCTGCTTCTGTAGCCGAGTACTCCTCGTAAGGAAAGACCAGGTCCTTTGGATAATACCTGTGCTCCATCTGAGGATTCCTTGGTCCTTTACAACAGAGTGGCTGCTCAAGGGGATGTGGTTCGTGAATTAAAAGCCAAGAAAGCAGCAAAGGAAGATATAGATGCAGCTGTAAAACAGCTTTTGGCTTTGAAAGCTGAATATAAGGAGAAAACTGGTCAGGAATATAAACCTGGAAACCCTCCTGCAGTGGTACAGAATGTTTCCTCTGGGTCATCAAGGAGTGTTGTGGAAAGTAAATCTCTCTACGATGAAGTCGCTGCACAAGGGGAGGCGGTTCGGAAACTGAAAGCTGAAAAAGCTCCCAAGGTCAGTGTTTTGGAACAGGGCGAGACAACACTGGGAGGGAGTTCGTGAATTCAGCCAGTTTAGGGTGGCCGCACTCTCCTCTTTTAACACATACTGTGTCTAGACTGCTTGAGTATTTTGGCAGAGCAGTCCATCATTACTGATACCTGCTATGTGCCAAGCTCTGAAAATACTAACAAGCAGCTCCCCGTCTAGTGTGGGAGTGGGTGTCAGGGAGGAAATATGCACACTGTGATCCACGTGGTGGACTGAAATCCTGTCCTCTGTGATGTGTAAATTGTTCTCAGAAGCACTTGTGGTTGTAAGTGGCAGGGAAGGAGGAATCTGTTCATAAAGGACATTTAAAGTAGTCCTGAGATAGAGGAAGCCCTTTATGTGTGAACAAAATTCAGAGAAAGTGTAAGTGGAAATCCATGGTTCTCAGCTTCATTTTACATCAGGATTACTAGAGAGCTTGCTAAAACACAGATTTCAGGGTCCTACCTCTTGAACAACTTCTTCAGTAAGTCTGGAATATGGAGAGAATATGCATTTGTAAAAAGTTGTCCAGGAGAAGCTGGTGCTCCTGGCCTGGGGCCCGGTAAGGAAGATAAGCAGCGGCAGGGGCAGAGAGGTATGAAGGTTCAAGGTATATTCAAAGAATAATAGTTTGTCAGGGGTGCCTGGGTTGCTCAGTGGGTTAAAGCCTCTGCCTTCGGCCCAGGTCATGATCCCAGGGTCCTGGGATGGAGCCCAGCATCAGGGTGCTCTGCTCAACGGGGAGCCTGCTTCCCTTCCTTTCTCTCTGCCTGCCTTTCTTCCTACTTGTGATCTCTGTCTGTCAAATAAATAAATAAAGTCTTCAAAAAAAGAATAATAGGTCATCAGGACATTTTTGACCAGTGACCATTTCCAGCTCTTTGTAAGGGAACCCTCAAGTGATACGAATTTTTAACTAAAGTATACTTTTTATTCTTGTTTTAATTATGTCTTTATGCCAAACATTTAGCCACATGGGTGGTAGCACAGAGTGTGGAACAGGATTGTTTGTTGTAAGAGACAAGAGGAATAGTTTCTGTGATAAAGGTCATATATATATATGTTTTTTTTTATTTTAAAATTTTATTTATTTATTTTAGAGAATGAGCACGCATGGTGGGACAGAGGCAGTGGGGGAGGGAGAGGGACAAGCAGATTCCCACTGAACTCGGAGCCTAGTGTGGGGCTCAACCCCATAACCCTGAAATCATGACCTAAGCCTGGAACCGAGAGACAGACCTTCACCATCTGAGCCACCCAGGCTTCCTGAGAATGGTCATATTTAGTAATCAAGGTGTACAGTACTGTTCAAACAGTAGTATAGTTCTAAAACGTCAACAAATGGATAATGCTATAACTGGATATAATTCAGTCACTCATAAGCTTCCAAAAATTACAGACTCCGGACTGTGACATGAACACAGAGAGGTACGGTGAACCCTTGGACTTGACTTCAGTGACGAGGGGAGATTTGTTCTTGTCAGGGGATCTACTGTCCTTCAGCATCCTGGGCTTTGGTTGGAGAAGAATGGAGTAAGAGGTTACAATTTCCTCATCTCATTAACAAGTTGCTGGGCATCTGACTGGGAACTGTGCCCCCAGATTCTTTATTTCATGGACATTTGACCTCTGTTGAAGAGAGAGCATGCTTTGGGGGGATTTTAGGGTTTTATTCCAGAAGTTAATATTTTTCTCTCCCTTGTGAACTGTGGAGAAATCTTTTTTCTCTTTTGTGAGCCTATCGGAAGTCTTGCAGAGCTATTATGATCTTCAAATAGCTCTGCTTCTAGGAGTAAAGCCTGCAGCTTGGGATGTAAATCCTTGATATTTCCTGTCCTTTGGCAAGGTTAAGGGTATTTTTCACTCTGTAGATCAGACACAAGCTATGGACCCTTTTTGAGGGGCAGGGCTTTGATCTTTAAATTCCTTCATTCTGAGTAGGGTATTCTGAGATTCTGTGCTGATTCTTGGTCAAGAAATTACGTGTGGCCACTAAAAACAACGGCCGTTACATTCAGAGCGGCAGCCAGCTCTACCTCCCGTCTCATTGGGTTACTGGACTGTATCCTACTTCCCTGGAAGAGCATGGTCAAGCTTATGAAAAGTCAGCCCGTGGGTTAAAAAATCTACATTTCTTCGGTCATTAGGCAGCTACTTTTATTAGGTACTTTTATTACCATTCACGTGGTAAATGTGATACTGAAGTGAATCTGACTTTAACCTACATTTACTGAATGCTTACAGTGTACCATATCTGTGTTTCAGGATACTGCTTGCATTTTGTTTCTTCTCTGAATGCTAAGAGCAGTAAATAGTGCTCTCTCCTGTTCTAGAGAATCAACCCAATGACTAGGAACAGAAGTATTTTTTAAACTACATCTGGCACCGTGTACTATACGCTATTACTATTTTTGCATTTAAACCTCACAATAGCCATGTTCAATAATGTTCAAATAATACTTTTTTAAAATATTGTATTTATTTATTAGAGAGCACAGAGGGAGAGTGAGGGGGAGAAGCTGACTCCCCGCTGAGCATGGAGCCCAAAGTGGGGTTCGATCTGAGACCCTGAGGTCATGACCCAAGCTGAAGGCAGACGCTTTTCTGATTAAGCCACCCAGGCACTCAGTACTTCTTTTTATATTTGTTGGTTTTAGTAACCAGTGAGAAACTGAATATGAAAGTAATTTTCTGAAGTTTACAAAGCCTAGATTGCAATTTTGCAGTCAGATTCCCAAGTTGTTTCTCACTGGAGATAATGGCAGTGGGGCATTGCATTATGAACACCAGAGGGTTATGTTTTTACTAGTTTATTAACTTACTAAACAAGTCCATGCTTATTTTATATTAATACTTTATCTAAACCTCTTAACCGTTGTATTTCCTGTAAAAGTAGTTCTCTTACGTCATATTCAGTTGTAAAGAAGGTGATCAGCTGAGAATTTACAGTTACAGGCTTTGATTAGAATTTTTCCTTCTCTATTTGTCCATTCTTCTGCCCTTCTCCCTGCTTCCCTCCTGCTTCTGGATCAGATAGTAACTCTGTGTAGAACTTCTGAGCATAAGGGCAGAGTATAAGCAAAGACGGGCAAGGAGGGAGAACTTGGAGGTCTGCCTTCATTTTCTCCTTCAAGTCCACCTTCTTCTCCTCTTTCCTTTTTCTCTTGCTCAGTAGGTTGTTGCAAAACAGTGGATCAAGCAGAGTTGGGAGTTGCTTATCTGAGAATAGACCAAAGATAAAATAATTCTGAATGCTGAGTTACCTTAAAAATTGAAGTCACTTTTCAGATTTGAAATATTAAGTTTGAAAGTTACGGCTTCAGAAAACAAAACTTTGATTTTGAACACATTTCTCTGATTTGAAATCTAAGTGAGTACAGTTTAACTTGAAATTTTAGTATTGCTTTCTTGAAATGGGA
This sequence comes from Neogale vison, assembly GCF_020171115.1. Taxonomy (NCBI): domain Eukaryota; kingdom Metazoa; phylum Chordata; class Mammalia; order Carnivora; family Mustelidae; genus Neogale; species Neogale vison. The sequence goes on from NC_058100.1 coordinate 12,052,974, forward strand.
GTCCAAAAATGGTAAATTAAGGGTTTTATGGAATATAACACTTCAAATTCTTGGACCGAGTTTGGCAAACCGTGGTCTGCCCTGGTGTTACATAAGTGAAATTTTATTGGGATACAACCAAACTTCATAGTTTATGTATTATCTAAGGCTCTTATTGTGCTGTAACTGCTGAGTTGAGTAATTAGACCTACAAAGCCTACAGTATTTTTTACGTGGCCCTGGCCCTTTATTAGAGAAGTCAGCTGACCCATCCCCCATAGGGCAGAGACTGAAAGACCTCTGTAGTAATGACTTTTTAAATTGAAGTAATAAATGGCAGCAAAATCAAATGATTATTATGTTAAACAGAAACAGTAACTCACAGTTGTTCGGTCCTGGCATTAGCAGCCTCTCTGTGTCACAGCCTATCTGTGTGGCTGGGTGCTGGTCACCGTACTTCTACAGTTGGAGCATTTGATTTGTGGCATGTTGTGTTTTATGCCCTCAATAATTCAACTTAAATATTCTGCCAGTCTTTGCCCTTTTATATTTTACACCACTGTTTTTGATTTTGAAAATCAAATCACAGCTTATCGGGAGAGGAAACACATTGTTACACCTCTTTGGTATATAGGCTGTTCTAGAAAACCACTGCCTCTCACCCCCACCCCAAATACCCTTGATTCTAAGGCCAAAAAAGAAAGATTGCAGCGGGGAGAAAATCAGAAGACACAAACCGATCCTTCCTTTAATAGATTTTGAGCTTCTTGTTTGGAATTTGTGTGTAACGAGTTTCTGCTATATCTGTATTTGGTGTTTAACACAAGCTTGCTTTTGCTCTGAGAAGGTATAAATCCATCCATCTTGTAAGACAAGCTGTTTCACAAAGCTGACTACAGCTTACAGATCTTCTAGGAGTTTGTATTCGTTGGTGTCAGGGAAAAGTAGCCGATACATTGTGATCTAGGTAAATGAACCTGTAGCTGAACTGAGAAATGGAAGAGCAGATGTTCCAACTCAGAATGACTCCAGAGTCCGGGCGCTCTGGTGTGCTGGACTGGCTTCTGGGACTGAGTGAGGTTCAGGATTGGGCATTTAAGCTGAATAGAGATTTCTGACCAGTTGACTTCATAAAACCCCCAAACACCTTGTTTTGAAAACCCGTGAACTTTTAGTTTACTAAATCTCCTGGCCGGCTTTTTTATATGATACAACTGTCCCCGTCTTGGGAGAATTCCCTCTTTGGGTGGTCACTCCTCTCCCATCCCCACTGAGTGAGAAGCTCATGGGGCGTGGTTATCGCTCGTGTGTGCTGGTGGCCCTCTCTGGGATGGGTTAAAAAGGAGCAGAAGGTGGGAGAACATCCATAGAGTTGGGAAAAATAGATGAAGTCGGAAACACAGATTTTTTTAAAAAGCTGTTTTCATTGATAATTGAGGTGCTCAGGCCTTTCTGTTCTTACATTCAAAAGGGTATCGTTTAGGTTTTTCTTCTTAAAGTTCTTTCCTTCCCCACAGAGAAGTGTTTCCATCTAGTGTGTGCGGCATAAATAAATAGCAGTTGGGCACTTGTTCTAGGTGTAAGCAGGTGAGTTCTCTGCCATCCTCAGATGTACTTGCTCAAATTCCCGTCTTAAACTCTCACCAAAGTGGTTTTTGATAGGCTGTTTCTTTCCTCATTCATCTGCATCAACAATTATTTATTGAAATCTTTTCATGTTGTATGGGCTATGTTAAATATGTTTAAAACCGTTTTGTCCATTAAGAACTTAAGATTTGGGGTGCCTGGGTGGCTCAGTGGTCTAAGCCTCTGCCTTCGGCTCAGGTCATGATCTCAGGGTCCTAGGATTGAGCCCTTATTGGTCTCTCTACCCAGCAGGGAGCCTGTCTCCCCCGCTCCCTCTCTGCCTGCTTCTCTGCCTACTTGTGATCTCTATCAAATAAATAAATAAACTCTTTAAAAAATAAATAAGGGTGCCTGGGTGGCTCAGTGGGTTAAGTGTCTGCCTTCACCTCAGGTCATGCTCTCAGGGTCCTGGGATCAAGCCCCACATCGGGCTCCCTCCTCAGTAGGGAGCCTGCTTCCCCCAACCCCTCTGCCTGCCGCTCTGCCTACTTGTGATCTGTCAAATAAATAAAATCTTAAAAAAAAGAAGCTTGAGATTTATCAGCACCTGCTTGTAGGCTTCTGCTGTTTAATCTTTTACCTAGTACTACCATCCAGTTTTTCTTTGTGAATGTCTTTTATTCCAGAGAACTAGAGTATTAAAAGAGATTATTTTTTCCTCGTTCAACGGGACGTTGTTAAGAATCAAAGACCTCTTTTAAAAATGCAGTTTTCATGGCATGTTAGCAGGAGTCGATCACAGACTCTAGATTAAATCCTGGCTCTCCTACGGCTTATTGTGTAGCTTATCGTGTGCTTCATCTTATGTCCAAGCTCTACCTCTTCTATGCAGTGAGTCAGGGTTGTTTTGAAAAATAAAATGATCCATGTAAAGCACTATGCACAGAGTAAATAAATGGGCCATAAAATAATAGTGATAGGTTTTTTTGTATTGATAATGCTAATTCTAATTCTAGAGTCTTTAGATACCTTCTAAATCATCAGAGAAGACTGCATAGAGAGCAGTATTATTTCACTGTTTTGAAAACTAACTGAATAGATAACTTAGTTATCACACTGATAACTAAGTTGGAGAAAATATAAGTATATATTTCTCAGTTGGAGAAAATATAAGTATATATAATTTTATTTTATTTAAGATTTTATTTATTTGACAGATCACAGTTGGAGAAGATATAAGTATATATAGTTTTATTTTATTTAAGATTTTATTTATTTATTTGACAGAGATCACAAGTAGGCAGAGAGGCAGGCAGAGAGAGAGGAAGGGAAGCAGGCTCCCTGCTGAGCAGAGAGCCCCATGCGGGGCTCAATTCCAGGACCCTGGGATCATGACCTGAGCCGAAGGCAGAGGCTTAACCCACTGAGCCACCTAGGTGCCCCAAGTATATATAATTTTAAATGATAATTTAGTAGTAAAGTGATTTGTCCATTTTAATTTTCTTCTTTATAATATCTTGAATTGTAATCTTGCCAGAGTTTTTTTTCTTCCTGAATTGTGTGTCACCTGACTTCACACTCTGGTCAACACTTGCTTGTAGGTTAAACTGGAACTCCTTTCAAAGGCCTCTTTTTGTAGAAATAGTTGCAGGAAAGTCCCTTAACTTTCTTCCCATTTTCTTTCTTTTGCCTGATGGAAGTTTATTTTTCCTTGATTCTTATAATTCTGATTAATTGTGTCTTATTCCTTAGGAGTTGAAAGGAATATGTTGTGAAAATGCTTTTAATTCTAAAGGCAGTGTAAACAAGAGACAGGCCAGGGGTACAAGCTTCCTGCTTCTCTTTGTGTGACTTCTCCTCTTATATTTATTCCTGTGTGGTTCCTGGGGTGACAGACTCTACTTCTGTAGGCAGCAAAACACATTGTATCATAAGTTATCAGAACAAGGAAATGTTACTTGTTGATCCATAGATGCGAGTTCTTAGAAGGCCGCCCAGTGCTTCTGCACTCCTCTGACCCCCGCTGTAGTATTCTTCCTGGCCTCTGTTGCTTGCCCGTGGATGTTTGGAGCGCGGTTATAATGTAGTGATGAAACTTGGAAACTAGGGCAATTGAGAGGTACTTTTTCTCTCTCTGGTGAGATGGCTTTTCAGTGGTGTAGATAGTACCTACTATTCAGGTAAAGTGTCAAGCCTGTGTCCTTCGCCTGCATTGTTGTCCTTCTCTGCTAGAATCATAAGCATCTCATTTCATTATTTTTCATTATGATTACATTGAAGTATCAGAGGATGATGTGTATACATTAATGTCTAATTAAAACCACAGCATACTGGAGCACCTGGGTAGCTCAGTTGGTTAAGTGTATGACACTTGGTTTCAGCTCGGGTCAGGATCTTAGGGTCATGAGATCCGTCCCTTTTTGGGCACCGTGCTGAGGAGGGAGTCTGCTTCTCTACCGCCCTCTCCTGCCCCTCGCCCTGCTCACACGCAGTCTCTCTCTCTCTCTCTCTCTCTCAAATAAATAAATCTTTAAAACCACACATACACACACACACACTCAATATACCTTCTTGTTTTATTTTAAATTTTTAAAAGAATAATGTAACTATTCTTTCGTTAGGCCCAAACTGTGGTTTGTTTGGTTTGTGCTGTGTTCAGTTTTTAGTAGGCTAATGAAAATAAGGTTTGTATAGCAAAGCCATTGAGCTGATCTTTATTCTGATTTTGTAATTTCCCCTATTTATAGACACAGGGCTTGGACAATGCCAGTTTGCTTGGATATCCTATTATTTATTTGTCTGTTTACAGATGTAAAATGCGAAGTTACAGTACTATGTGTATGTATGTTTATGTTTATTTTTATGGTTTGTTTATAGGATTATAATGTGGTTTATATTTGTAACTTTTTTTTTTGAAACTTTGATCTGTTATTTTATAATTGAACTCCTTTGTTGCTTGGGATTCTCCATGGTGATTATTTATAGAAATACCTTGGTGGTAATGAATGATTTTTGATAATCATTGAAATTCTCAGAAATTTTGAAGTTTTAAATAATTGTTTTTTGTCTTTTATCTCAGGCTAAAATAAACGAAGCCGTAGAATGCTTACTCTCCCTGAAAGCTCAGTATAAAGAAAAAACTGGAAAGGAGTACATTCCCGGTCAGCCTCCATTATCTCAAAGTTCAAACTCAACCAACAGCTCTGAGCATAGCAGTCCAGAAACACCAGAAGCCAAAGTACTTTTTGACAAAGTAGCTTCTCAAGGAGAAGTTGTTCGAAAACTTAAAGCTGAAAAGGCTTCTAAGGTTAGTGTGGTATTTTGTTTGTGTTTTTGTTTTTCATGTTACAGGCTACTTTCCTTTCCCAGAACACTTTCTGGCCAGTTGAATCTAAGTTCTGCTCTTATGTTTCAGTTCTCAGCCTTTGTCTTGGGGATTAGAGAAGCCTTCACTGATTGCTTTTCTCCCTGTCTGTGTTTGACCAGACATTCTCAGAAGACTCTGCCTTCTCTGACATTGTACTTAAACACCGTGTGTTAGCTGTTGGTTAAATAGTCTGCTTCTTTCTCTTCTGTTAGACCCTAGAGGATAGGGACTTAGACTCCAACAGTGCCTGGCTCACTGCAGGCCCTTGGTGCATGCTCTTTGTTTTACTCATTCTCCTGGAGCTGAGTCAGTTTCAAATCCAAGTGTTATTTTGAGCTCTGGTGTAGTCTGTGCTAATTATATTTTCTTCATAAGAGTAGGATTTTTTGGGTACAGATTTGTGAATGGAAAACAGTATGTCAGTACAGATTTTAAAATTTAACCAGTAATGTAGAAACTTGGTTGCTGTCATCTTTGTGATTATGAAATGTTGAATGAATGTAGCGTAATGGCTCCTAACTTAAATTGCGGTGGGATACATGTTATACTAGAGCTTCCTGATAGAACTTCCTGTGACAGTGGAAGTGTTCTGTAGCAGTTCTGTCCTGTCCCGCAGTCACTAGCTACATGTCACCACTGAAGACTTGAAATGTTGTGACTGAGTAACTGAGTTTTTAATTTTATTTAATTTTATTTTTTTATATTATTTTTATTAACATATAATGTATTATTTGCCCCAGGGGTACAGGTCTGTGAATCGTCAGGCTTACACACTTCACAGCACTCACCATAGCATAACCTCCCCAATGTCCATATCCCAACCACCCTATCCCTAACCCCCCCGACAACCCAGCAACCCTTAGTTTGTTTTGTGAGATTAAGTCTTTTATTTTCTTGAATTTAAATAGCCAAATGTTGCCAATAGCTCCCGTTCAGACAGTGCACTTATAGTACTGTTTTTTTCAGTCCCTCTTTTGTATAATTCTTTCCCTGTTCATTGTATTTTTTTGTTTCCAGTCGTTAGTATATTTAATGTTCTTTATTTTTACCACTTTCCCTTCTGCCTTCTCTTACGTTTTCAAATCTGCTTAGGAAGCTTTGGTCATTGGTGCTTAGACAATGATTTGAATTAAATATTGTCTTCTCTTTTCCTCTTTTGTTAAACTGAAGGATCAGGTAGATTCAGCTGTACAAGAACTCCTTCAGCTGAAAGCACAATACAAATCTCTGACGGGAGTCGAGTATAAGCCTGTCTCTGCCACTGGGGCTGAGGACAAAGATAAGAAAAAGAAAGAAAAAGAAAATAAGTCTGAAAAGCAGAATAAGCCTCAGAAGCAAAGTGATGGCCAAAAGAAAGACTCCTTTAAAAGTCAAGGAAGTGGACTGTCGTCCAGTGGAGCAGGAGAAGGGCAGGGGCCCAAGAAACAGACCAGGTAATGGAATGTGGAAGCTGCATTCCAAGTGAAGCCGTTGTGAATGAATTCAACCCCAGAATTATTTTTTTAAAAAACAGATTTTGGTTAGTTTGCCTGTCGTGTGAAGTTGGAGGATTCTGTTTATTTAGGTAACAAGTTTGTCTGCTTAGTTCAGGACTCTCAGAATATCGGAAGTTCGGTGAGGTCTCACTCCTATGCTTATATCCCATCTTCCCGGTTTCTCCTAGCGCCATCTTGAATTGGTAACGGCAGCTAGTTTCTTCCATAACCACTGAGAGATCTTCATTTGGCTACACAAGTGAGAATAAATATGTATGAATGTTCCCTCTTTCCTCCCATTTAACACAGTTGGTAGCCTGACAATACTCATTGTCTTACACCTTAAGCAAATTTTTCAGATGAAAATCTTTTATGGTGACTAAGTGACAACTTCATTCTCGATAGGATTTTGAGTTTGGTAGGGTAGGTATGGAACAAAGCTGTTTAAAAGACAAAACAGTGGAATAGATGATATTTTAGTATGTTCCAGTTTGTATGAACAATATGATGTCTCTGTCCATAATCCCCAGGACAGAATTAGGTGGAGATGTCGTTCTAGCTTCCTTTGGTGGCTTAGTAAAAAGAAAAAGCTATCATTAGCAACTGCTGTTGTGAGATTTTTTTTTTTTAATTTTATTTATTTATTTGACAGAGATCACAGGTAGAGAGACAGGCAGAGAGAGAGGAAGGGAAGCAGGCTCCCTGCTGAGCAGAGAGCCCGGTGCGGGGCTCAATTCCAGAACCCTGGGATCATGATCTGAGCTGAAGGCAGAGGCTTTAACCCACTGAGCCACCCAGGCGCCCCAGATTTTTTTTTTTTCCCCACGAGATCTTTTGGTTTTAGATTTGTTTAGCTGATTTTAAAATTCTGCCTCTTAACTCTCACGTCATACAAGCAATGTCTCCTTAAAAAGAATATAACAGTTGTTTTTCGTGCATTTGACTGAGTGATCAGACTTATAGATCCTAGAATAATAGAGGACAGAACATGAACTTCTCACTTTTTTTTTTTTTAAAAGATTTTATTTATTTATTTGCCAGAGAGAGAGAGCAAGCATAGCCAGGCCGAGTGGCAACAGAGGCAGAGGGAGAAGCAGACTCCCTGCCAAGCAAGGAGCCCAATGTGGGACTCGATCCCAGGATGCTGGGATCATGACCTGAGCCGAAGGCAGCCGCTCAACCAACTGAGCCACCTAGGCGTCCCAACTTCTCACTTTTTACCTCTGTTTGTGAAAAGACCAGGTTTCACGGAGGCGTCTCGTTGAGCCATGTCAAAGTGAAACAGTGGAGAAATCAGCTTTAAGTACATTAAAATTTTAAGCCAATAAAGCCTTGTTTGTAAACTCTAAAACAGGACTAATGGGTGATTTTGGGGGGGAGGGGGGATTTTTTTTCTATGTGGATCATAAGACCACAGTCCTTGAATAATTACTGGTTTCAAGACAAGGATCATCGCCTACAATAGTTTTTTTTATTACAGATCTAACTTATTTTGCATCTATCTCTGCAGCTTTTACGTACTGCAATTAAAAGAAAAATTTGTAGACTCTGAAGGATTATGTCTACCTATGTATGCACACATATACACAGCCATTTTCATTACTGTATACGTGTTACTCTCGGTGGGCAGTGATCATGCTAATTACAATGTTTCCTGGATCGATTTTGGCAAGAGTCTTTTCAGTGAGAGAATTCTATGTGAATACTATTTTTATTACAAATACATTACCTTATAAAGAACTTTGTGGAAAGAGATGTCTGCGTTAAAATCATAACTTTTGCTAGCTAACTTTCCTAGTTCTTTGTGGGCAGTATCTTACCACCTCTTTAAGAGGTTAAAAATGTTATCTTGGGAATGAATATACAAGAGAGATAAATATGGAAATAACTCATATTGAAGAAAACTTTTTCTCTTTTGAATTTCAGAAGTTTGTTTCCATTCAGCCTAAAGCAGTTGATGAATGAAGAGATTGATATTTTATTTTTCGTATTTGCAGGTTGGGTCTAGAGGCAAAAAAAGAAGAAAACCTTGCAGATTGGTATTCTCAAGTGAGTTTGCATTCAGTTTGTTTTCATATTTTAAATTTCTCAAAGACTACTTTGTATTTAGATTCTTGAAGTCCAGACACAAAGTAATGTACAAAGTCAGGAATTATATATATATATATATTATATATATATATATAATATATATATAGTATAGCCATTTAACTTGTCAAGTTTTTAGAACATGTTCACATAAAGCAGTGGATTAAGAAGTAGCCCTTTGAGATAGTCATTATTCTATTTTTTTTTTTCTTAAATGGCAAGATGAAGGGGTTAATCCGAAGTCACAAAGATAGTAAACAACAGAAGCAAGATTAGAATTCAAGTCTTAAGGGCGTTAGGGTTGGTGTTTCTCACTATAGAAAAGGCCATTTTACACGCACATTAATATGACTTCCAGTAGTGGAAGTCTCCAGATTTGAAGCATGGTTATCATTCACTTGGCACTTGTATTATAATTTTGGTTTAATTTAGGCTTCAAAGACTATATTTTTCTTTTAAAAAGGTCATCACAAAGTCAGAACTGATTGAATACTATGATGTAAGTGGCTGCTATATTCTTCGTCCCTGGGCGTATTCCATTTGGGAATCCATCAAGGACTTTTTTGATGCTGAGATCAAGAAACTTGGTGTTGAAAACTGCTATTTCCCCATGTTTGTATCTCAAGGTGCATTAGAGAAAGAGAAGACTCATATTGCTGACTTTGCCCCTGAGGTAAGTTAGTTTGCTTTATTTTTGCACTTTTCTCTCATAAACTAGAAAAGTATATTATCAGTTCACACTTGAACAGGAATTTAGATGGCAAGACCAATTTAGAGAACTATAAAGCCATTAAAAAATATATATATATTTGTACCTTCAGGGCAGTTTATGAATCTGTTTGCTACATTAACTAACTGGCTCGCTCTTTTTGCTAAATATTTATAAGGACAGTATGTATCTACTTTTCTTACCAGGAACAGCAGCAATTACTTAACTTGCCTTAACTTACTGTAGCAAAAATTGAAAGAGATTTGCCTGTATTTGTGCTGTTTCTCTGAAGTGCTGTTTAAAAAAATGTATGGAAAATGATTTTATCTTACTAGGTTGCTTGGGTTACAAGATCTGGCAAAACGGAGCTGGCAGAGCCAATTGCTGTTCGTCCCACTAGTGAAACAGGTGAGGATGGGCCTTGGGGCATAGGAGAGTGAGTGATCACTGGGACTCCTGAGATGGCTCCTAGAGTTGCCTCAGTGTTGATTTTGTGAAATATATGATCCTCCTTGACAGTAACACAGTTTAACAATTGTTAATAAAGATGAGTATATACTGCAGTTGCGTAGAATTTTATTCTCAGGGCAGTAAGTGTCGCAGAGCCCTTTACTAGAATAAAGTTTGTTGTTGTTTTAAAGACACTTTGATCATTTTTTATTTGATGCTGTAATTTTTCAGAACTTTACAGGACTTACTCTTGGAATAATTTTAATTCTTGGAATTGATTATAAGTTTGCCAGCCCTGATGTTTTATACCATATTTTCTTAACAGATTTTGTTAGTCATTTTAATATGACATTTATATTTGTGTAGGGTTTTTATAGGTTACTAAGTGTTTTCATTTATATATCGTATTCTTAGGGAGAAAAGTTGAGGTAGCGATTGTCATCTCCATTTTGCAGGTTAAAAAAAAGGTTCAAGGTTTTTGGGTTTATCATTGTTTTCCAAAGTGATTATCCATCTTTAGAATGAAGGATTCTTTGCTCTTTACTTCATACTTCTGGTGATAACTCTTGTATAATATTGTAAGGATGCATTATTGAAATAATGACACCAGCTGTTTTCTGGTTGGCAGAGTGTTTAGTAATTCTAGGCATGAGCAGGCCATGAGACGACAGACGCCCTCACTTAAATTAACAGTTCTTGGCAAGAGCTTTCATACTCTGCATAGATGCATTGGATGAATTTAATCTGAATTCTAATTCTAACAGATAATTTTGCTGGATTTAGCAAGTTTTTTAACCTCTCTGTGCTCAGATCCCGCATCTTGGGTACTAAGATCATGATACCGACTTTGTGGATTGAGCGCGGGAACTGAGCAGCGTCATAGGTGCGAAGAACTTCACAGACAGCATGATGTATGCTGTAAGCTTCACTTAGTGTTTTTGAAAATAAAACTGCTGAAAAGCAGTAAAATTAAACGTGAAGTGTAAATTTCAATGTGAAAAACCTAAAATAAGGTCAGGTTTAGGTAGATTTATTTCCTTGACTAATGCACTTTCTGAAATAACGTAACCGTTCACTTACCATTACAAACACTGGAAACGCATTTACACAAACAGAGCATTTTAACTTCTGTTCACTGTGTTAACTCGTGTAGCTCTTACCAGCCTTCAAAGAGAAAAAAAGCCTTCAATGACTAACCACCTGTATTTTCTTGAATCTTTTCAGTCATGTATCCTGCGTATGCAAAGTGGGTGCAGTCACACAGAGACCTGCCCATCCGACTCAATCAGTGGTGTAATGTGGTGGTAGGTGCACACTCTTCCCACGTCCTTTCATTGTTCTTCGTGCTCAGTTTTGTTTTGTTTTATTTATTAAGCACATTTTATTTTTCCTTATTTTTATATTCAAAGGATTGGGAGAATGGAAGCATTTTTTAATCACAGTAATGGATTACAATTATGATTTCTGGTTACTTGCCACATTAAATTGTTAATAAAAATGGAAAAGCTTTCCATAATGATCAAATTGTGTTCTTGCCTCTTCCAGCGTTGGGAATTCAAACATCCTCAGCCTTTCCTACGCACTCGTGAATTCCTTTGGCAGGAAGGGCACAGTGCGTTTGCTACCTTTGAAGAAGCAGCAGAAGAGGTATAAAAAGTTGTTTTCCATATTAATTATGTTCCATTTCTTTCTCCAAGCTGTGCTTTATTCCCCTAACTCTAAGTAATACAGTGTTCCTGCTTACATAATAATCATTTATTAAATAATTCTAAATTGAAATTTAATCTGATCCGAAAATAACTTTAAGATAATTTCCTGATATAATTATTTTGTTACTTAAAATTTATGTACCACCTGTTAAAAGAAAAAGACACAAGTTAATACAGATGTATACAGACCTAAGAAAGTGCTCTAATGAAATTTTATTAGAAAATGTGCTGTTTTAAATTTTCAGATGAAAATATTTTTGGACTTCCCTGTATAGAGGAAATTATAATCCTGGGGTGAAATTAATTATTCTTCAGAAGACTTTCATCCTGGTTCTCTTTCTCTCTCACACACACACACATATAACCTGGTTACACACACATATATTTGTATCTTTCATAAACATTTTTTAAATTATATTCTAAATTTATGAACATTTTTAAAACGTTACTAAACTTCCTCCACATTACTTTGTTGAATGTCTTCCTTAGTAAATACACACTGGCTGCTTTAACCTTTCCATAAGAAAAGGTTTTCATTGTATCTTGTATTTTTCCACCGCAGTTAGTTTTAAATAGTATAGCTTTATAGATCTGTAAGAATCCAATACACCATAAATTGGAACACTTTCATGTTTAAAATGTTGTTACAGGTCTTGCAGATACTTGACTTATATGCTCAGGTATACGAAGAACTCCTGGCAATTCCTGTCGTAAAAGGCAGAAAGACTGAAAAGGAGAAATTTGCAGGAGGAGATTATACAACTACCTTAGAAGTGTTTATATCTGCTAGTGGAAGAGCCATCCAGGTACCAGCAAAATGCTGCATGGGGTTCGTGGGTGACTGGAAGCATAGCCTGTGGGCGATCCAGTAGACTTCTGTCACCAGAGAAGGAGACTCTTTCCAAAAAAAACCTGTGTATTTTGTGCGCTTTCCAGACCATGTCATAATTTCAGGCTTATCAATTCCATTCTTAAAAACCTCTAAGGTCAATTAATTGAAGGCTTGTATTCTGAATTACCAAAGCATGGATTCTTTGTTAACGTTTCTAGTTGAAGTTATTCCTACAAAAGGGGCTGCTTCTAGCAGTACACTTCTGTACTTTTTTTTCCCTTTTTGACTAATCCTGGTCTTTTTTTGTATGATTTATGCTGTGAAAAGTTAACATAAAAAAAAAAGTCAAGGAACGTAAAACATGTCTAGTGACATTTTAAGGTGTATGATCTTACAGAAATCATTTTCAAAGGCATAATTAGTTACTAAAATTAACGCTCTGTTTTAGGGAGCAACATCACATCATTTAGGGCAGAATTTTTCCAGAATGTTTGAAATTGTTTTTGAAGATCCAAAGACACCAGGAGAGAAGCAGTTTGCTTATCAGAACTCCTGGGGCCTGACCACTCGAACTATTGGTGTTATGACCATGGTTCATGGAGACAACATGGGCTTAGTATTACCACCCCGTGTAGCTTCTGTTCAGGTAAGGAAAGTATTTCTGTTTATCACTCTTTTCTATAAAATACAGTCTGGACCTTAGTATTGTGTAACTGTGTGTATCATTTCTGTTACTGTTTTTTTGCTTTTTTAATTTTTAGCTGCTTTTTATACAAAACTTTCTTAGAAATCTTTTTTTTGAAATGATTAATAAGCTTAATGAGATATAGTAGGGCAAATAAGATGCATTTAGCATAGACAAGTAATGTGCACTGGTTGGTAGACATTCCATGGAGATTAAAAATCACACAAGTTGATCTGTGTTAAAAATTACATAGTCCCCAGTAGGTTTTGATTCCTGGGTATCATGCAGCAGCCTGACCACATTACTTTGTATGCTGTTTCTTCGTATAAATTTGTGCTCTTGCTCTGGTTCTAGGTGATGGTTATTCCTTGTGGCATTACAAATGCGCTTTCTGAAGAAGACAGAGAGGCTCTGATTGCAAAATGCAATGATTATCGAAGGCGGTTACTCAGTGTTAATATTAGAGTCAGAGTTGACTTGCGAGATAACTACTCTCCAGGTTGGAAATTCAATCACTGGGAGCTCAAGGTAAATTCTTCGGTTACATCTTTTACTTCCATACTCCCAATTTGGGATTAGATTTTTTTTAACTTCTGTTTCTATGAAGTGTAAGGTTTTCTCATTGCTTTTCTCTACTTGGGTAATTGTGAATTTTTTTCTTTTTCACTTAATTTTCATAAAGTCCAGAACTTTATAATAGTGTTTTATATATATATATATACACACACATATATGTATATATGTGTATATGTGTATATATATATATATATATACACACGTATATGTATATATGTATATATATGTGTGTGTGTATATATATACACACACAGAGTATATGTAATATATATATATATATATATATTAAGTTTATATATTTGGTAAATTTAAAATCTTTTTTCCGGAAGCTTATTTTTATTATGTTAAAATTAAAATGATCTGGAAGACCTTGTATATGATTAATAAACCTCATAGGGTTGTTACACTAAAATGTTTATACCAGGAATTCATATAATAAGTAAGCTGTTTAAACAGTAAGACTATCAGAGTAATGGTGCATGGTCATCACCTAGCTATCATTGTTAACAGCTGATCAGTAAAACATCAGAAAGTAATACCATATTTGGTTTTTTACACCACTCTGTCTCACATCCATTTGTTGATCTTTATTTCGTATATTCAAGGCTAAATTCTGATTTAATGTTGTTTATTTTTTCCCAAAATTTTGTAATTTATTTATTTATTTATTTGATAGGCAGAGATCATAAGTGGGCAGAGAGGCAGGCAGAGAGGGGTGGGGGAAGCAGGCTCCCTGCTGAGCAGAGAGCCCGATGTGGGGCTCCATCCCAGGACCCTGAGATCATGACCTGAGCCAAAAGCAGAGGCTTAACCCACTGAGCCACCCAGGCATCCCTTAATGTTTTTAATATAAATTTCATTTACTGCATATCATCATTGGTAGATAATCTATATTTTTAATAACATTTTTCAAACTTCTGGAATTTAATTTTTTTCATAAGCTTTACCAAGGGAATCTTACTAGAGTAGCAGAATTTCTACATTATAGAAATTCCTCAAATTATAGGAGATAGAGGAGAAGATGGAGTGATGCTGCAGCTCCAAGCTGCTTCCAAGTATGGAGGATCAGCAGTGTTGGGATTATTCAGTATGAACACAGACAGGCTTCCCACAGTTGCTGGTATTTACACAACTGTTTGTTTTACTTGGCCCCTAAGGTAAATCCTCAGTACTAAAAATTAGTTGTACTGATTTTGTTTCTCTTCTGCATAATACATTTTTCCTTTACTTACTCACCTACCTTTAATGAAGACTTTAAACATAAATGTTTTCTTACATACTTGCCCTTCAATTACAGAACTTTGTGCTCACTTAGAGTAGTAGTGTGTGACGCCAGCAGCAGCTTGTCTGAGCCCCTGGGTCCTTGCCTGAGGTTCCAGATGTTAAAGGAGAAACATACTCTTTGTTACCGGCTAGACTGAAAGAGAAAAAGGCATCCATGTACAATTCTGCCTTCTGTCTTCCTCCTCTTTCTTTTCACTTCTCCCTCTAGGACTGCCTTGACTTTGTCTTCTTTTTAGTACCATGATGAGCCCATACTGTGAAGGAGATTCTGGGTGTGAGTAGGCTTTGCTACAGCTTCCTTGTCTGCAGTTCTCAGGAAAGAGTGCAGAACATCTAAATTCTCAACTTGATGCCCAAGATTAAAGAACAGTCAGAGGGGTCACTAGTTAGTGAAAAGTACTCATGGCATTTCTTAATGCCATTTTCTCTCCATTCAGTCCAAGAATTCCTGAGAAAAGAAAATAGTTTTGGAAGATCTAGATTTGTATTTGTTTGGCAGTGATGAACTTTGTACAATGAGGCAGTTTGGGGGTGGGATGGGATGTGTATGTATTGGGAGACTCAGTTTCATTACTGGGGTATATGGTGCAGTTACCAGACTAGAACCCAGGGACTGCCACAACTTCTTCATACCTCTTCCCATATTATGAAAGTTGAAAGGGGAAAATAATGAGTGAATTAACTACTTACTGTGTTGGATGACTAAGATAATTTTGTGTTGCTATTGAAAAGAAAAAGCAGCAAACCAAAACAATCCGTCATGAGTAAATTCATAACATTTTACTTAGAAAAAATAGTCAGCAGAATATATGCCTCCTCTGTGATGTGGCCTCAGATGACCTTTCTGGCCATTGCCTCCCACTCCCCTGCGTGAGTGCCCTGCTTATTCCCCATGGCCTCTGTCACTCTGTGCCAGGTTATTTTCACGCCGGGATTCCCTCTCGCCCAACTCAGGCTTTGACGCCCTGCTCTGAGCCGCTCTTCTCATCCAGCGCAGGACCTAGTCCTGTTAGTTGTCATGTCAGTTTAGTTTCCGTTACTGAGGAGAAGTTCCTTAGCCTTTCTCTGTCATTCACGGCGTGGGCATTTTTGTGGATAGAGGTTAATTATTTTATAGAATGGTCCTCAGTTTTGATGAAATTACTCATTAATTTTTACCTTCTAGTAACTTTCCTTCTCCCACTTGTGATTTTCTGTGCTGATTAATCTGTGCATGCCGTATTTACCTGGCAGAACATGAAGCTCCTTGAGGACAGGATCTGTTTCTTCTTACTCCTCTTGTAAATCTCCTTGCACTTAACCGTGTTACACACGCTACGTTAGGTGAATAAAGGAAGACAATAAAACGGTACTTAGCGGACAATAATTTGTTCTGTTGTATTCATTATTTTATAAAATAAGTCTTCTTTAAAGATCAATCTTTTTTTTTTTAGAGTAACATTTAAAATTTTCCTTTGACTTTGATTTAGGAGACTGTCATCGGCTAAACTAACTTAAATTCAAATCCCAGATTAGTTTTAGAGGATCATTTGCTCAGAAAAAAAAACGTTTAAAAGACCTACGGTTTTAATGTTTAGAAAATTTACTGTTTATCCTAAAAATAAGGTCTCTCTGGGTCTTAATTCCCCTCCTGGAGCATTCATAAGGATTGAACATTCACAGGCTTAAACTTGCATATAGTCCTTAAGCTCCTTGTAAAATCCAAAGGGAATAGGGGAATGGTTCCCAGAGGGCAGTCGCAGCCTCACTTGAGAACTTGTTAGAAATATGAATCTTTAGGCCCCATTCCTGGACCTCCTGTAATAAGAAATTCAGGGGGCGGAGCCCAGCAATCCTTGCTTTAACAAGCCCTTCACGCTGCATGCTGTGGTATCCGGAGCTAAGACGTCACCACACCGTTGTGCGGTGTGAGTCACAGACATGCCCGGTGTACCGAGCAGCGACTTGGGGCAGCCTTAAGTTAAAGAAGTCCTCTCTGTTTACCACCTTGTGTGCCCGACAGATGCAACTTTCTGTGCGTGCCTTTATGGGAGAAGAGGAATATTGATCTACACAGCACAGCCTTCATGTTTCTCAGCTCTTAGCTAAAACTGGTTGGGGAGTACATTTGTTTCCTTAGGTCCATACGTTCTTATCGGAAGAGATTTCTGTAGTGTCTCAGGAATATTGCCTGCTGTTTTTATTTTTTGCTTTATGCCTTTGATTTTGGGGTTTTTATGATTTGTAAGAGATAAAGCCATGACATATTCTGTGTCTTCAAGAAGAGACAGGCATGTATCATTTTAACTGCCGTTTTTGTTTTCTAGGGAGTTCCCATCAGACTTGAAGTTGGGCCACGTGACATGAAGAGCTGCCAGTTTGTAGCTGTCAGGCGAGATACTGGAGAAAAGCTGACGGTGGCTGATAACGAGGCTGAGACGAAACTTCACGCTCTTTTGGAAGACATCCACGTGAACCTTTTTACAAGGTTAGTTCCTTAGGATTCCGTTTGTCTCTGATCTTGACACCCTGTTCAGCTTCTGAGAGCTGTACTGAGGGATTTTGTGAGTGTCCCGACTGGAAGTCGTCCTTCCCTCTGAGCTCCCAGAGTTCTTAATTTGCCTCTCTTGTGTTTTTGACTTGTAGCATCATGATTTTTCTGAGGGCTTTCTCCGTCCTGCGCTAGGTTTGCAGTGCTGGCCTGGCTGTCCCATGGACTAATTTGGGTTGACTTTAAATTGACTTTTAAGACGTGTAAATATGAGGGATTAAGGCATTGATTCTCACCTGTGAGTACACATTAGTAGCACCTAGGAAGCTTTAAAAATAGCAGCACCTAGACCCCTCCCCAGAGATGTTCATTTAGTTAGTCTAGGGCGCGTGTGGCAGCTGTAGTGTTAAGAGCTCCCCATGAGATTAGGATGTGTAGCCAAGGCAAAGAACCGTTTGACTGGGATTGGAGATCTGGGGTGAAAGGAAGCTTCAGGACAGCCCTGATCTGTGGAGAGTGTTCTTCTAGAATCTGAGTTCTCAGGGCAGAGGCACTAAAAGATTGGTGCATATGTGTGGCACCTTATTTACTTTCCTGTCCACCTGAGACAAAAGAGGAAGGTCCACTGCCTGTTTGGGGGAAGGTGGTGCCCCCATCTTCTTATGTGTTCATATGTCTTCTAGGACCTTGTGCCCAGCTCATATTAGGCCTCAGGATATCTTGCATTTAAGGAATGAACTGATTTTAGTCTTGGCATTACATGGTTTTGGGCAAGTGATTTTGCTTGTCTTGGCTTGCTTGCCCTAAAATGAGAATGAGAACGAGTCACTTGACTTCAGGGATTTGCCTAGCCTACTAATGATAGTGCATCTGAAGTCCGTCCGAGCTGAGAGCAGGTCATACTGTCAGAGGTGAAAGATTAGCAAGCTGCCTGTCCTTACTGCTGCCATCTAAATAGTGCATTTAGTATAGGGGTTCTTTTCTGGGGGTTTCTCTTCAAAGTCACCTGGGAGGTTTGGGAAAGAAGCATACCGGGGCATCACACCTAGAGTTTCTGATCCATTGGTTGTAAGATCGGTTCCGGTCATCTGTGGTGTAAAACTGTGCTGTGTGTGGTTCACATGCATCCTCTGATTGGAAAACCACTGCTTTTGTGGCTAAAAAGCAGTTTTATCATTGACATTTTTATTCAGTAAATGTGTTAATAATGTTGGTTTCATAAAGGTACATTTTTGCCCCATCCTTAGGCTTACCCTTACATATTTTCCTGGATCTCACTGGCTGTGACTTACTCACATGGGCCTGTCAGACTGTGAAAAGGTCAGAAGAGGGGTTTGGTGGAGAGCTAGCAGTTACTGGCCGAGAAGTCACGTGGTCTTAGTCCCCAGATTCAGAGAAGAAAAATGTGCCTTCTCTTTCTTGGTTACCACCCATGAACCATCCTCCTGTATGTAATGTGCGACTTTGAATGTAAAAGGGAGTGATACTTCCATTTCTGAAACCCGAAGTTTTTAGAAAATAGTTATGTTGTATATGAAAATAGCTTGAATAATGTGTATTTGTGGTTTTTCCTTTTTTATAACATTTCCATGCCTTTCCGTTTGATTCTCAACAATCTGTATGGCACTTAGACTTACTTGAGTATTTTTCCAGTTTTGTAGAAAGGAAAACTAGGACCAAAGAGGTTTTAAAAATAACGCAGACTCTCATATGTGCTAAGTGGTATAGCCAGGCATAGAGTGTTCTGGAGAGTTTTAATGGCAATAACAAAAGTAATTATTGCCTGTTGTGTGCTCAGCAAATTCCCCTTCATCTAGTGTTAATCCAGTGATGCGCCGAGATTGCCACACAGTGTAGGTTCAAACTGAGGTGTTCTCACTTCCAGGTTATTGCTCTTCTGTTAAATTTTACTTATTTTCTTAAAAAAAAAAAAAAAAAACTTTGTCATATTAGTAACAAAAAATATGTATTCCTTTGCAATTATATTGTGATAGGGCTTCCGAAGACCTTAAGACTCATATGGTTGTGGCTAATACAATGGAAGACTTTCAGAAGATGCTAGATTCTGGGAAGGTAAGAGACTTCTGAAAAGTTTTCAATACCAACTGTGGTATTTTAAGACTCATGCATGATATTAATCCTTTTTTTAAGGCCAGTCATGTGACAGGATTATATAATACTCCACATTCTATTCTCTGTTTTCCACTGGCTTTCCTAAAGCATTACAGCATTTTACCATTGTTGGATTACACTGTGAACTGATTGTAAAAGCTTTTTCTCACGCTTGAAGTGCAGACTAAACGACATTAATTCTATTTTAATTACTGAAATTTTTCATTTTGTTTTTCAGCTTAAATTAGATTCCTAAAGTAAGCATTGTTGTAATGTAATGTGTATATTCCTAAGATAAGGTTAGAAGTCCATGTCAGAAATTTCAGTTCTTTGACGTGTGTGTGTGTGTGTGTGTGTGTATTTCCCCTGATCTTAATTGACTGAACTTTTCTGAATAATAAGAGGGAGAGTACTGCTCGTGTCTAAGCCTGTTTTTTTGAATGTGTGGGTACTTCACTCTCCTTTGAAAGACCCATGTCTTTCTAATTAGGTACTTTAGTGGGTCTATAAGATTTTTATCAGTTTTATGTGTTGTGAGTATGCAGATATTCTAGTCGAAACTTCTAATTTTCATAGTAAAGAGGTCCTGATTTCCCAAATTATTAATTACTGGAATGAATCACTTATGAACTTTAGTATTCTGGTATCCATGCTTGATTATACAACCAGTCCTGTGTTCTCAGGTTATAAATGAGGAAACCACGGGCCAGAGTCTAAATGAATTACCCTGACCTCTACAGGGGCGGACTTGGTCCTAGAATTTAGATCTCTCTCCTGACTCATTTTAATGCATTTTCCTTTTTTTGTTCACTTGCTTTAATTTTTTTTTTAATTTTTTTTAAAAGATTTTATTTATTTATTTGACAGACAGAGATCACAAGTAGGCAGAGAGGCAGGCAGAGAGAGAGGAGGAAGCAGGCTCCCCATTGAGCAGAGAGCCCGATGCGGGGCTCGATCCCAGGACCCTGAGATCATGACCTGAGCTGAAGGCAGAGGCTTTAACCCACTGAGCCACCCAGGCGCCCCACTTGCTTTAATTTTATTTTTTTAAAAGATTTTATTTTTAAGTAATCTCTACCCCTAGTGTGGGGCTCAAACTCACACCCCCAAGATTAAGAGTTGCATGCTTCAGTGACAGAGCCTGCCAGCACCCCTCTTTATTTTTAAGCCATGCTGAGAGTGTAAGGCAAAATTTTAATTGGTTAGGGTCATAACCTCTTAATAGGTCTCTTACTGCGTCAGCTGGGACAGTGTTAATCTAGTAAATCTAGAAGTTAATCTAGTAAACTACTAATGTGTAAAATGAGTACAAGATAATCTTAAAATCTCCTTTAGATCCATAATTCTTCAGTATTTAGCTTTCTGTTCTTGGTGTATTGCGTTTGTCATCTTCCATCTTTCTGGTTTCCATATTTGTCACTTAAATTACGTACTTCCCATAGAAGTCTAGAGAAGTGGATAGCCACCTATCTGATGCAGTGGTGTTTTTTTTTTCCTTTCACTGTAATTTATGATTATTTTTCTATTACTGACTTTTAAAATTTCATTTATTACAGAAGTATGGTAGTCACTTTTGCCGTACAGACTGGTAAAGATATTTACATAAGAGTTAATAAATCAATGGAGTAACTATGAGATAATCCGTTGCTTTCAAAGAAATGAACCTCAGCAGGTCTCAGTAGAGTCGCATCTTTTATTCTGATCTTAGGTCAGAGATTTCAGCATCTATTCTAGAGCAGCCAGTAGGTAGTATGTTCGCTGTATATGTCCAAAGAGCGCGTGAGATCAGAGGAGGTTGTGTCTCTTGGATCCCGGAGCCAGCGCTGGCCCCGCCCCGTCTCACTGCAGTGCGGTGACTGACCAGCAAGCGACCTCTGAGGCTCTTGCAAACAAAACTGTGTTTACCAGGTGGGGAGAAGGAGAAAGGGATCTTTGGAACTTGAATGTAGGTGAAAGTTTGGTTTTCTACTCTTCTTTGTTGGTAAAATTAAAAAAAAAACTATCAGATTCACAGAACTTGAGTAAACTTTTCCAAAGGGACGATGTTAATTAAATGAAAAATAGATATTATTTATATAAAATTTTTTTTTACTGTTGACATATATTACTAACCTATTGAGCACTATTTTTGATTGATAGGATTCTTGGTATTTGTCATCATTAGCATTTTCTGCTACAGAATTCAAAATACTGTATATTACAAAAAATTACATCTTTTTGTAGCATATATAGAGAGATAATAACAAATAAAAATTAAAGACCTTTCCGTGGTTGAACAAACAACCTTAAACTGTGTATTATTTTTTCATATTAATGAATTACATGCGTAAATAGTCAGACATTTCAGGTCTTATCACCTACACTTTACTTTGAAGCTACAAGGAATTAAAACATGGGTTTTACAAAATTGTTGTTTATGAGTCTAAATAACTTCAGTTGAACTTTTTCACACTTTTCCATTTTAAGTTTTAAAAATTATTTTAGGGACGCCTGGGTGGCTCAGTCAGTGAAGCATCTACCTTCAGCTCAGGTCATGATCTCAGGGTCCTGGGATTGAACCCCATATCAGGCTCTCTGCTCAGCGGGCAACCTGTTTCTCCTTCTGCCCTTGCTCCCACCCATGCTCTGTCTCTCTCTCAAATATAGCAAAATATTGTAAAAAATTTTAAAAAATAAAAATTATTATTTTATAAATACCTTCTCAAGGCTCAGTAATATTTTTCTTAGGGAAAAATAAAACCATTTACTGTAAAATTTGTTAAAGTTAGGAAAGTAAAGCTGTGTGTGAGTTAAAAATAAAAGTAAAATTTTCTAAGAAACCAAATTTAAATTTATTACCCAAAGACAGTCTTTGTAATTAAGTCTTAATATTTTTATTACTTCACAGTGACTGTGCTTAAAGTTTTCCTCCCATTCTTTTGCAATGAATTTTAAACAATACTTTTATGAATGTACATTCTTTCCATGCTTTCTGTTTGTACTGATGCTAATGATTTACCAAGTTTCAATACACAGGGGTAACTTTGGGTTATTTCAGCTCTTGTATCTTTAGGTTTATTTTTGCTTCTGTTTTCTTACCGTTTTTATTAAAATTTTTCAAGATACATATTACTAACAGACCTTCCACCTTCTCTCATCCACCACTCCCATCCCCTGGGGATTTTCCTGCCAATTTATTACTTCTTTATTGTCTTAAGGCAGATTATCAAAATTACAGTTTATCAGTTTTGGGAGTTTGGCTGACACATTTTACTGAATAAACATGAGAGACCGATAACTAATTCTTCCTCCCCCTGGAAGAATGTTCATTTGATCAATTACTTGTTCTTTTTGTAATTTCCTAATGTCAGTGTACTTGCACTTTACTTCTTAGTGAAGACTTTAGAAGTATATTTAGCCAAATTCTGAGTGCCTTAGTGTTTGCAGGAGCGTCTCAGTTTGAGGACGGAATGTGTGGCTCGAAATGATTGATCAGAAGTTGATGAGGAAGCTGGATAGCCTCTAAGCTGGCATTTCTAACGCATTGGTGGGATTATCCACGCTTTTGAGCTCCCCACTGCTAACCTTGATTTCCAGGAGTTTTCTGTAGGACTGTTAACATAATTGTTACTGCATATAGATCTCATTTTGAAGTAGACATGATATGAAAGTTTAGGATTTACAACTGAAAGAAATCTTAATTCTTGTCTAGTCCAACACACATTTTACAGAAGAAAACTCAAAACTAGGGATTTTCAAACAGGCAGTGAATTTAAAAATTAAGGTAAAGTCCCAGCTATCTTGATTTTGCCCGTTATTGTATATGGCCCATGAAAGAAAATTTGAGAAGTTGTTTTTTCTAATACAGAATGATATTTGACTTTCACATACTGTGTGGATTTTAAAAATGTGTGGCGTAAAGTGAGGCTGACCTTCTGTTGATGGTTATTGTTAACAACTATAAAAATCAATTTACTATTGGTCGTCTCCTCTCTGTCCTCCTCATAACCGTTTACCGAGGCAGAGCAGGTGGTGGTCAGGTTTGAAATGAGGGGGAGGTACAGCTAGAGTCTGGACTCAGGCTACTTACTCTTCCTTCCTTCTCTTCAGGCACTGTGTTGTAGCTAGTGTGTTTGGACACTGAAGTATACTACAAAGATGTTTTTGTTTTGTCTTGATGTCTTATGGTATGTGGGTTTGGGATCCGGGAAAAACAGCTTGCAGCTCTGAGCAGTGTTCCTTGAAGGTACTGGGGCCTGAAAAAGGCTGGGAGTCCTTTTTGCTTGTCAGTTTAATAGACCATTCAGGTGTTTCTTCAATAGAACAGGAGTTAAAAATCCGGAATTTTTTTCCTTTTCTGTTAGATTGCTCAGATCCCATTCTGTGGGGAAATTGACTGTGAAGACTGGATCAAAAAGACCACTGCTAGGTAAATATGGTTAACACACTGGTCTTGGGATAGTAACAATGAATGGGGATATACAGCATAAATAAATTGAATTCTTACCTGTTTTTGATTGCAGGGATCAAGATCTTGAACCTGGTGCTCCATCCATGGGAGCTAAAAGCCTTTGCATCCCCTTCCAACCACTCTGTGAGCTGCAGCCGGGAGCCAAATGCATCTGTGGCAGGAACCCTGCCAAGTACTATACCTTGTTTGGTCGTAGTTACTAAGGGACGAAACAAAACTGCTATCTCCAACCCGCCTCACTTTTTAAAAAACTGATATTAGTATCTTCCCAGATATAGACAGTTTTATGATTTTTTTAAATAAAAGTTCAAATAGGAGGTCACGTGAGACACAAACACCTTATTCTTATGCCTAAATTAACAGTGGGAAAGACGACTTTTCAGTAAACAATCCCAGTAATAAATACCATGAACTGATACTGTCTTATGTATTCATTTGTTTCTGGGATACCTGAAGCACTATGTGTGCTATGGGACATTCTCACAGAGAGCTGGAGAAAACCGGACCCTTAGGTACCTGCCCTTGGTCTGAGCATCCCTCACGTTTCAGACCTTGAATGTGCAACTATCCTGTTTCCTGTATGTCAAAGTACTTCCCTTTCTTCACTCCTTCTGCCATATCTCAAATGGTCCTCCATCTCTCTGTTTAAAAAAGCCACAAATAGACAAAAAGCCAAAACAGCCCCCACCTTTCCCTTGAGGAGCTCGCTCCCTCTCATTTCTACTAGTTACTGTGGGATCTTAAAAAAAAAGTCATGATTTCTGAAGGAGGGAGCAACCCCTGCCCCCCCTCTGCCCCCCACACTACCACCATTTCCCTGATACACTGCTGCCTCTTGTGACCAAAGCTAACTTGTCAGTGTCGTGTCTTACCGTGTCACTCTGCTGCATTTCTACTGCTATAAAACTTTTCTCTTTTTACTAAAATTATTCCTGACTCGCCCTCCCGCTCTCTGGTTCTTTCTCGTATTTACGGGTCTTTCACCAGCATTCCTCCTCGGCTTCCTTCACAGACATCCCGAGCCCAAGCTTCCGTACGTGGTGCTCGTCTAATCCGCTGGATTCAGAGACCACGAACGGGATGAGCATCCAACATTCTCACCTCTAGACCTCCATTCCAGCTGCGCCGTCGGGTCTCTCGAGGGTTCCATCAGAGTATCAGGTCCTCAGTCCCCAAGTCCACATTTCACTGCCCACTCCCAGACCTGGCCTTCCTACAGTACTTCCTGCCTGAAGGATTAGCATGTGCAAATACACCGGTCACCAGAACCAGAGCCCGAGGGCCGTGCTAGTCAGCCCCTCCAGCACGCGGTCTGCTGTCTTCACTGGCCTAGCATGACATCCCGCCCTTACCGCGGACGGGTCCTGGGTCTCCCCTTTTACAGATGACTTGACTGCCTCCCATGTCAGTTACTATAATGGCCTCCAGAGATTCATCTGAAGCAGTCCCCATATTTTCATGGGTTTTTTATACATGTACATGTACAATGTATTAAGATGTTCATCTTCCCCTTAAAATCTTTTCTTGGCTCACCATCACTAATGGGAGAAAATGTGAACCCTTTAGCCTAGTCTGGTTCAGCCTACCTGTCCAGGCTCCTCAACCAATCCAGCAAAGTCCTTTGCAACCTAACCATTTGGGGTTTCTTGGGCAATTTCCCATGTACCATTTCCCATCTCTCTGTGTGTCCCTTTGCCTGGAATGCCTTTTACGAATTCCTAGTCTACTGGCTAAATCTCTTTATTTGGGGCCTTGTCCTAACAGCACTTTCCCACTTGGTAGTGATAAATACATACCAATAAAGGGAAAAGCTTCAGAAATGACTTGGAATTTAGAGTCATGCTTCAAAGACCAGTGGAATTTTAATAAATAGAAAAGGAAGGACATTCCAGGCAGAGGCAACAGCATATGCAAAACCATGAAAGTAGATGCTGTGTGTGAGAACACAACAAAACTGTTCTTAAGTGGTTAGGAAATTGTCAAAGCAGATTAAATACAGCATGCTGTCAAGACTGATGTTTTCAGTGTATATATTCGTATACTAACTTAAAGGGATAAATACATGAGCCACATTTCTGTACTGGACTCAATATCTTAATGAACTGTGGCAGTTCAGAATGTTCTATCTTGTCTTTCCACCCTTAGTAGCTGTGTAAAGTGCCTATTCAGTTGTAAAATGGAAGAAGTCTAATACCTGTATCGTAGAGTTACTCTCCCTTATAAAGGACTTAGAACAATGCCTACCACATACTAAATAAACAATACCTAGTGTTGTTAGGACCATGCAGAGTCCAGTTGCTCCGAACTTTAGCTTTAATTAACAATAGTTACTTTAGCTTCTATTTTATTTATTTTTTCTGCAAGCATACATGCTCTAAAGGACAAGGTTTTTTCAGTGGGTCCATGACAAAAGGCTGAAAAGTAGATCAGAGACTAATAACCACATTTTGTCCATAGCCCCTGTCCATTTTGGAAGAGTTGGGAGATCACAGGTGCAAAGACAAATCCCTAGGCTGTTTTTGGAAATTTCAGATGAGTAGAACTAGTCACAGAAAAGCTTGGAGTTTGCTGCTTTAAAGGTATTCACTATTTTTTTTTTTTTAAAGGCAATCTTTTATTTATTTATTTATTTATTTGACAGACAGAGATCACAAGAAGGCAGAGAGGCAGAGAGAGAGAGGAGGAAGCAGGATCCCTGCTGAGCAGAGAGCCCGATGCGGGACTCGATCCCGGGACCCCGAGATCATGACCTGAGCCGAAGGCAGCGGCTTAACCCACTGAGCCACCCAGGCGCCCCTCACTATTTTTTTTTAAGGTTATATAATTTTTAAAAAGCTTTTATTTTTATTATGTTAAGTTAGCCACTATACAGTACATCATTAGTTTTTGGTGTAGTTTCCAATGACTCGTTAGTTGGGTATCACATCCAGGGCTCAACACAACATGTGTCCTCCTTAATACCCATCACCGGCAGCCCCATCCCCCGGCCCCACTCCCCTCTGAAACCCTCAGTTTGTTTCCTGGAGTCCATAATTTCTCATGGTTTGTCTCCCTCTCTGATTTCTGCCCCCTTCAGGTTTCTCTTCCTTCCGCTATTCCTTATGTTCCACAGATGAGTGAAACCATAGGATAATTGACTTTCTCTGCTCGACTTATTTCACTCAGCATGGTACCTTCCAGTTCCATCCATGTGGGTGCAAATGGTGGGTATTCATTCTGATGGCTGAGTGATAGTCCATTGTGTATATGAACCATATCTTCTTTATCCATTCATGTGTTACAGGACGTCTTGGCTCCTTCCAGAGTTCAGCTATTATGGACAGTGCTGCTATGAACATTGGGGTTCATGTGCCCCTTCTTTTCACTACATCTGTATCTTTGGGGTAAATACCCAGTAGTGCAATTGCTGGGTTGTACAGTAGCTCTGTTTTTAGCTTTTTTGAGGAACCTCCGTACTGTTTTCCAGAGTGGCTGCACCAACAGTGTAGGAGGGTTCCCCTTTCTCCACATCCTTGCCAACATTTGTTTTTTCCTGCCTTGTTAATTTTTAAAGATATTCACTATTTAAAGGAACTCTCTGGTAAGTAATTATGTTAAGGAAGGAGTCCTTCACCCCAAATCTGTTTGTGATAAATTGCTTTCTTTCTTAAGTTGAGGTTCAGCTAAAATACCAGAACCTTCTCAGACATCTTAAGAGTGGTGTTGCTTTTCAAGAGGGTGCAGAAACCTGAATCCAAAAGACATCCTTTAAGAAATGATCGGTATTTTACCTGCAGATGACGGCCATTAACTGGATATATGACCAGTGGTCACAGAAGTGATTGTGTACCTTGTGTTTGTTGCAGCAAAAAGAAAACACACAGGTCAAAGGATACTTACTGCCGGCTCTGGTCTGGGACACATGGTGTAGGTTGCCTGTTAGCCATTTCTAGGTTCACCTGTGACTGTTGAAAATAGTTCTTAATTATGCAGGTAGATCCTAGGAAGCTTTATATTAGAATTAGTAACGCCAACGCATCCAGCCCGCTGCTGCAGAAGCTGTGAGCGCAGAACACTCCGCAGAACAAGCAGAGAGAAGGCATTTCGGCTGGAGAGTCTGCACGAAGCACCTGACTTTCTGTCTGACTGTGTCTGTAGATACGAAGTCATCTGTCACAAAACTCCGGTTTTTAGGGGTTGTCAGCGTCAGAAGTCTGGGGAGGCAGCTGCCACTACCCTGTTCTTTTCAAACCTATCTTTTTGGCCTTTCTCTCATCACTGTGTGTAGAAAATGCTAGCCATTTATTTAATAAATTTGAGTGCCTGCTCTGTGCAAAGAACCAGAGCACATAGTAGTGAGTCAACATGACTTTTCCTCCTCTTGGCTTTATCTCCTTGATGTCGTCTATTTTAGCTGCAGAATAAGGCGACTGAGTGGACAGGGAGGTGGAGCGATGAGCAGGGGCTGAGCCTTGTTAGAAGGAGGCAAAGCCCCGGGGAGGTGGTCCCGGCCGACAGCAGCGTGCCGACCGCTCTCCTGTCCTCGCGATGACAATCGCTGGAAAACCCTGTTCTGCCACACCGCCAGGCCTAAAATTACAGATACAGACGCGTTTCTGTGGCTCAGTAGGGGACGTGAAACCAGAGTCTTTGATCAACTTCACTGGAAGATTTAAGAGTTTGGAATGTCAGTAGTACTGAAGTGATTTAAAGTATTTAAAAATATGAACAAAAATGTTTTATTAATTAAGTCTCACATAATGGGGCTATTTCAAAATGTATCTTAGGTATGTTACCAGAGCCAAATTTTGGCACTCACTGGGTGGCTCAGTGGGCTAAGTGTTGAGTCTTGGTTTCAGCTCAGGTCATGGTCTCAGGGTCATGAGATCAAGGCCCATGTCAGGCTCTGTCCTCAGTGTGGAGTCTGTTTCAGATTCTTTCTCCCTACCCCACTGCCCCACCGTGTGCTCGCTCTCTCTCTCTCTCTCTCTCTCTCAAATAAATAAAATAATGTTTAAAAGGGATTCTATATCCCTTTAACCTTGAAGCTTTTGTCTACTTGCCAGCTGCTACTTCTCTTGTCCATTCTCTTGAACCCTCTTCATTTGCCCTCTTGCTTAGCTTTCCAGTGGCCTCCGATAGTGGTAAATTGAGCCATCGTTTCCGCTCCTCCTTTTGCTTGCTCTCCGTGTTTGACGGAGCGATTCCCCCCCGAAACACATTCTTCCTCGGCCTCCTGGTTTCCCTTCCATCTCTCTGGTCCTTTTCTCTCATCTCTTTGTATTTTCTAATCCTTCCAATTCTCTCAAGTTTCCTTGGTGACCTCCTGTAATTTCTTGTCAGCCTTCAAGTTCATATATTCCCAGCTTATCCATCACCCCTGAGCTCCAAACTCAGTTCAAGCTGGCTGTCTAATAGATACACCGAACAAGGTCACTTCTGCTTGCTCCCACCTTGGCCCTACAGCTCTCATCTCTGTCTTCCCTTCATCTCAGGTGCAACATCAGGTTCGATGCCTAATGTCACCTTGACTGTTCTCTTTCATATCTCCCATCCAGTTGCCCAGCAAATGCTACTGACTCTAACCTCAAAACAAATTACGGATATACCCATGGCGGGCTGGGCACCCGTATAGCCACACAGGGCCGTGTGCTTGGTTGAAGGCTCTGCGGTTACTGTCTTGAAACTTTTTTTTTTTTTAAGATGTTATTTATTTTAGAGAGAGAGCATGGGGGGAAGGAACAGGAGAGGGAGAAGCCGACTCCGCACTGGGCACAGCGCCGAGGCAGGGTTCTGTCTCACAACCCTGAGATCATGACCTGAGCCGACATCAAGGGTCAGAGTCTCAGCCGCCTAAGCCACCCAGGCCCCCCGTCTTGAAATTCTTAATAATGAAGAAAAATCTTTAACTTGTCATTTATCAATGACAAAATTTATCACACTAACCGTTTTAAAGTATACGCTTCAGTATTAAGGATATTCACATTTTTGGGTAACCAAATTAGCAGAACGTTTTCATCTTGCCACATTGAAACTATACTCCTTTTTAAACACTGTCCCCTCCCAAACTACCAGTCTTCCTGCTTCTATGAATTTGACTACTTCAGATAAGTAGCTCATGTAAGTGGAATCCTGCTATATGTGTCTTCTTGTGCCTGCTTATTTCACCGAGCAGAGTGTCCTCAAGGTCCTGTAGCAAGCAGCATGTGTCAGAATTCCCTTCCTTCGTATGGACCACATATGCACGGATAACATGTATACATACGCACATATACACACATATGTACCACATTTTGTTTCTCCTTCCATCTCTCAGTGGACACCTGGGTGTGGTCCCCTCTTTGCTCTTGGGGATAGTGCTGCTATGAACATGGGTGTGCAAATACCTCCCGGAGACCCTCCAATTAGTTCTTTTGGATATTTGCCAGAAAGAAGAATTACTGGATCAAACAGTAAACATCTTCTTAATTTCTCGAGGAACTGGCATACCGTTTCTCACAGAGACTACATTTAAAATTTGACTTTTTCAACAAAAAGCCGTGCACTTTCATTTCCTGCCGAAGCCCCGTGCGTTACGCAGCGGTTCTGTCTCTTAGATGCTCCCTCTTCCCGCCTGCTCTAGGTCACCAGCCTTTGTTTGGATCAGTGCAGTCGTCCAGACGGTGCCTCTGCTCTCCAGTCATCTCAACACAGGATGCAAAGAGTCTTCTAAGTTCTAAATTAGATCTTGTCATTCTACTGCTCTCCTGGCTCAGGACCCCACGTGATCGTCCCCTCGCACCGTCTCCTCTCAGGCCTGATAACCTGCTTCTCCCTCTCAGTCCCTCCTCCGCAACCAGACCGAGCTCCTTTGATGCTCCTTGAACTTCCCATGCTCAAGGCTTCCTCTGCCCAGAAACTTCTTTCGGGCGTCTCCATGGCTCATTTTCTTACCTCCTTCAGATCTGTACTCAAGAACATCTCTGTCAATTTTTCCCTGACTACTTTATTTACTTATTTATTTTTAAGATTTTATTTATTTAACAGAGAGAGAGAGATCACAAGTAGGCAGAGAGGTAGGCGGTGGGGGGATGGGGGATGCGGGGTTCGATCCCAGGACCCTAAGATCATGACCTGAGCTGAAGGCAGAGGCTTAACCCACTGAGCCACCCAGGCGCCCCTTGACTACTTTATTTAAAATAACACCCCAACACCTATGTCAACACTGTACCCCTCTTCTCTGCTTCATGTGTGTCCATAATTCTTACTACCATTGGACAGTCCCTACATTTCATGACTAATTTGTTAATTGTCTCTCTCCCCCATAAGAGTATAAGTAAGCTTCACAAGGGCAGAGACTTTCCTCGGTTTTGTTCACTGCCATCTCCCCGAGTCCAAGACCGTGTCTGACACGTAGGAACTTAGCGTTTGTTGCATGAATGTGTGAGTGGGACAGTCTGCGTGCGGGAATGTGCCCCATCTGGGGGTATTAGAAGTCTCACTGTACAGCATCAGCTGAAGTGGAGATCATTTCTGAGCTGCCGAGGAAATTATAAGGGCCGCATGAAGGTTGTCAGGTTTTAGTCAAAGTCAGTATACTAGTGAAGGTTCTGTTCTCCAGATGAATAAAACCAATAGGGTGTCTATACAAATAGAGAGCTTTATCGTAAGGAATTGGCTCATGCCATCACGAAGACTGACAAGTCCCAAGATCTGCAGAGTGAGTCAGCAAGCCCGAGAAGCAGGGGCCTCAGTGGCGTAGAAAGACCACAGCGTGGCGGCCCAGGAAGAACTGATGTTTTGGCTTAAGCCTGAAGGCAGGAGAAAGCCAGTGCCCTAACTTGAATTCAGGCCGTCCGTCCGTCAGCAGGAGGAATTCTCTCCTCCTCGCAGGAGGGTCAGCCATTTTGTTCTGTTCAGGCCTTCGGCGGAAAGGTGAGGCTCAACCACCTCAGGGAGGGCAGCCCGCTCTACCTGGTCCACGGACTCGAACACCAGTCTCCTCCAAAAAGACACCCTCATGGCAGCACTCAGAATGATGTCTGACCAAATGTCTTGCGCACCTGGCGGCCCAGTCAACTTGACACATGAAATTAACCATCACACACTTCAAATTCTGAAGAGATTGGGTGCAGTCGCCTCAGTGTACATCTCTGGGAAGGGCTGACGGTAGGCAGTCTGCTCGGAACAATAGAGGCCGCTGCTGTTTTACATATTCCAGGCCTGGTCAATCTTTATGGTTTATAAGTGACAGGTGATAAGATTAAAACCAAAAAAATCTCCTTGCATCAGCTGAATCAACTTATTATAATTCGGCTTTCTTCCTGAAACCAACGGGCTTCTGTCTGTAGCGCCTTCAGCTTAAAGGCACTTCATCTTTTCTGAACACGAGGAAGGTTTTTCTGCCTTCTTTATGGAGAACGTTTGGATGTCGGGTGCTCGTTGATTCCAAAGAACAGGCAAGGTGGTAGAAAAATCACCCGAGCTTCATCTTTGGCTTTTACTTATCATCGCTCTGACCTGTGGATTAGTGACTCCTAGACACGTTCCCTGTTCCATGCACTTAACCGAATTCAAAATATTTACCCAGACCAGACCTGACGGTCACGTCCAATGGCTCGACTCACCTGAGTAGTTACCGCACACACCAAGGCGGGAAGGGCCCACCCC
Source organism: Neogale vison (assembly GCF_020171115.1). Classification (NCBI taxonomy): domain Eukaryota; kingdom Metazoa; phylum Chordata; class Mammalia; order Carnivora; family Mustelidae; genus Neogale; species Neogale vison. Next base: position 12,085,354 of record NC_058100.1, read on the forward strand.
AACGATGGAGTTCTGCATGGTTCCAAGACACAGAGACCCTTGGCTTTTGTAACGAAGCACACAACAAACCAACGGACAAACAAAACCCCCTCAAGTCTGCGGCTGGAGCCGGTGTCTTCAATCTCCCTGAGGGCCAGCTCACGTGACATCTCTTGGTTAATTGCCCTTTAAACTGTTTTATAGCTTTATAGCAGCCTATAAAAGGTGATTTCCAAATATGACAGGTGCTGAAAGGCTGAAGGGGAGACTTACCCAGGAGTCCTAACAGCTAACCCTGTAGCTCAGCCTTCCCGGGAGAGGGCGAGGAGCGCCGGACGAGCCCCGCGCGATGGGGCGATACTCGGGCCGGAGCTTCCGATTAATCTTCATGTGCGCCGTGAGCGTCCTGCTCTTCGTGGCGGAGCTCGTGATCGCCCACATCGGCAACTCCCTCTCCTTGGCCTCCGACGCCTTCGCCGTCCTCTCCCACTTGGTGTCCATGGTCATCGCTGTGTTCGGCGTGAGGGCCAGCAGCGTTCAGCGGCACAGGAAGAGCACGTTCGGCCTCCTGCGGGCCGACGTGGTGGGAGCATTTGGCAACTCCATCTTCGCCGTGGCCCTGATGCTGGGCATCCTGCTGGAAGCTGTCAAAAGGTTTATTAAGCCCCAGAAGACGGAGGAGCCGCTGCTGGTTCTCAGCGCTGGAATCATCGGGCTGTTCTTCAACGTCCTCAACTATGTCATCTTGGACTGCTGCTACTGCTCGGCCCACGGGCCCCCGGGGGACCCCGAGACAGGTAAGCCGTCCTCAGCTGTCCTAGCAGATTCGGTCTGCTCGTGTCCCTGACTTTCCAGAAGATCTTCCTCAGGGAATTGCCTGCAGTCCCGGGTTCCTTGTGAGCCGTGGTGGGGTGAGTGTATGGAGGGGGGGGTCCTTCTTTAATTTTTAGTCACTAAGAGTGGAAGGTTTTCAGAGAAGTGGAGAGGGAGGAAAGGGACCGAGCAGGGCACGAAGGGAGCCGTTTGAAAGGAAGCCGATGGGGCACTGAGAACAGCCTCATTTAATCGGGAGCCAGATGCAACGTAGCTGTGTTTGAATTTAAAAATAATATTTTAGGGGCATCTGGGTGGCTCAGTGGGTTAAAGCCTCTGCCTTCAGCTCAGGTCATGATCCCAGGGTCCTGGGATCGAGCCCCGCATCGGGCTTTCTGCTTTGCGGGGGGCCTGCTTCCTCCTCTCTCTCTACCTGCCTCTCTGCAAACTTGTGATCTCTGTCTGTCAAATGGATGAATGAAATCTAAAAAAAAATAATAATAATAACATTTTAGTGTTCCCGTAAGATTTGCTCAAAAAATACTAGACTACCTAACCAGCAGATATCAAGCAAAGTGTCAAACAAGCAGCTAGAAATCCGCTGGCTAGGCTGATAAATTCTTAGGAATGGATATTGGAAGAATTTATGTAAAACAGAGAAAAAATAAAGGAGATGATCTAGTACTTACTTTTTTTTTAGATGGAAATATTTGTATTTATTGATTATATGCATCCAGCCTATTTGAGAAAAAGGAAAACTATTGACACGTGAACCTTTAGATGGGACTTATGGTGGGTACCAAATGTTCTGGGTCATCTGTCAAGAAAGGGAGTTGAATCTTGGAAGAGAACAATACATCTAAAGCAATACATTCATAATAAAGTAGGAGATGGAAAGATGTTTCTTTATTGCCACAATAGGAATTAAATATACATAAAAATCTTCTTGCAGAAGAGAGGAATTTCCAGCTCCGTTGCATGAACAGGCCAGGTTCAAATCACGGTTCTCTACCAGGGGGTAGCATTAGTGTTAGCCCACCTAACTGGCTGGGCTGCCCACAGGTAATGCAGAAGTAGGAAGGACTGAGGGAGATCCTACGTGTTCAGCCCTTAAACAGGCACTTGGTAAAGAGTAACTCTCATTTCTTAAAACACCAAAATGCAGGACTTTGAATTATGTAATAATCCAGTAGCATTGAATTCTAATTGCTCATCTGGATTCTAAGAAATTTCAGCATATTTCTTATTTGATGCGAATCTGTTTCATCTCACTAGTTGGGGTGTTCTACTACGAAGCCCGGGAGACCTTGTTCTAAGTTTGCGTTTTTCATTGTGTTCTTCCTGTCTTTGCTACCAGTGTAGATTGTGTCCGCTGGGCCCAGTCCTTGATCCAATCTCTGTCTAAACTTTCCTACTGGTAGAATGTATGTTATGAGCTCACCTGTAGTATGTATTAACTATGAAAGGGAACAAAGAAACTAGAACCTATATCTGTATTCAATTTAATGAATCAACTAAAGCCTCATCTTTTAAAAAGACAATAATGAGAGGGGTGCCTGGGTGGCTCAGTGGGTGAAAGCCTCTGCCTTCGGCTCAGGTCATGATCTCAAGGTCCTGGGATCGAGCCGCACGTCGGGTTCGCTGCTCAGCGGGGAGCCTTCTTCCCCCTCTCTCTCTGCCTGCCTCTCTGCCTGCTTGTGATCTCTCTGTCTCTCTGTCAAATAAATAAATAAAATCTTAAAAAAAAAAAAAGACAATAATGAGTTAACTTGGGACCCTAAACTTTGTTTCCATCAATCATTAGGTAGAAATTATTACTTGAGATTCCAGATTATAAAATTCACATATTAATATTTATTTCTTAGTGCTAGGTATGATTTTAAGGCAAGGAAGCAGATTTCAAGCAAATGATTCGTATTGGCCGTGGAACTGTTGCCATCGCTGAACTTGGCATATTGTTTCAGACGTGGTATAGACCTGCATATAGCAAAGGCAGTTTAGGCAAAGGGTGTGACTCTTTGACCAGTGTGAAAATTGATAGACAACTGTAATTTTCTTTTTATAAGTTGAATTATTATCAGGTCTTAGTTCAGCTCCTGTTTGGGAAGTGGTGCTTTCCAATGTTTATGTCCATGCTAAAATGACAAAAAGAGGCTTAAGACAAATATTTCACCCTAACCATACCAGTTTCTATTGCCTTAATTCCAGAATCTCCATCTTCTCTTAAAGGGTCAGATGCTATGTAGTGTGCTACTTTAACTAACTATAGTGTTAGGTATACACATACAGCTAATTTTTTTTAAGGTTTTTTATTCATTTGACACAGAGATAGAGATCACAGTAGGCAGAGCAGCAGGCAGAGGGAGAAGGAGAAGCAGGCTCCCTGCTGAGCAGGGATCCTGATGTGGGGCTCGATCCCAGGACCCTGGGATCATAACCTGAGCGGAAGGCAGACGCTTAACCGACTGAGCCACCCAGGCACCCCTACAGCTGATGTTTTAAGAATCATGTTCTATGTTCACTTTATTTTGGTAGCTTTTCATATTGCATTATTCTATTATTAGTTTCAGACTGTTTAAGCCCTCCAAGTGATTTCAGCATAGCTATTTTGCTTCTTGACATTATATCTTGAGTTAGGTATTTAGCACTTTTACTAAAACATACATTTTGATATCTTTCCCATCACCTTAATAAGTTTAAAACAATATTTTTGATGAATCTCATACACTGACATTAATCCAATTTTAATTATCTTTCATTTCAAGAAGAAATGTGATTAGTCCATACATATTAATTTATACCAGGAGGTGTACAATATGAAAGAAAATGACTCTTGACTTTAGAAGATTTGACCTAACAGATAATTATTATATTCTAATTTATTTGAATAAAGAATTTCTGTATGTCTAGAGCCCTGACTTGTAGCTCTGTGATACTTCCTGGGTTAGTGACCAAAACCAAGATAATCCACAATTGTTTCTGTGGGATCTGTGGCCAGAGAGTGTTTACTTAGCAAGCCTTCAGTGTCTACCAGTTCTGTGGATCTTTAACTCGTTCTGCTTGATCTGTCTGAGGTGGGAATTGATACCAGTTACATCTGTTGTTTGACATCATAGGAAAGTAAAAAATAAGACCACCAACTTTAAATTAAATATAAACAGACTAGATTGTCTGTACAGCTAAGACTTAAAACATCCCTGGGATTCATGGAGTAAGAGAAGTTGGAGGATCAGACAGATGGAGCCAGAAATAAACAAACAAACAGACAAACAGAAGAAAACCAAAAAGCTCTGGGAGAAAAGGAACGTGTAGAAGATTTGGCTGAGATGAAGAAACCTCGAAGCTCTGGGTCAGTCCTTTGCCGGCGTGAGTCCATCCTTGACGTGAAAAGTGATAGGGGAGGCAGGTGGTTTTGGCTAAAGTAAAAGGCAAAATGAAAAAAGTAAAAATCTCAAGCATGAAAGAAAAAACAAACAAGAGGGAAGGGTTGAAATGTGGATGGCTCCGTGTGTATTTGCAGAAGCGGTGGGGGGTTAAAACGACATGCGGACTCAGAACCCTGGAGATAGAGGACACCAAGGATTTTCTTTCTCTAGACTTAGGGACTAACTCTGCTTTGTTTACATTTCTTCCTACTCTTTGTTTACTTGATTTTCCTTGATTTTCACTTTGTCTTTTAGGTCTGGATTTTATTTCTGATTATTTCTCAAAATTGAGTTTTCTTTAGAATAAAATGAATACAACTCTCTATGCCCTTACCTGACACTTGAACAGATAAATACCTTTATGTATACTGGCTTTTTTTTTAAAAAAAAAGATTTTATTTACTTATTTGAGAGAGAGAGAAAGAGGCACAAGCAGGGTGAAGGGAAGGAGAAGTAGACTCGCTGCTGAGCAGGGAGCCGGATGTGGGGCTCCATGCATCCCAGGGTCCTGGGATCACGACCTCAGCCGAAGGCAGATGCTCAACAGACTGAGCCACCCAAGGTGCCCCTGTACACTGGCCTTTATTTTAAACCAGAAGCAATTTTGTGCAGCTCTGTCTAGGCTAGATTAGGCTTGCCATTTATATAATATATACATGGCAAATTTATATTGGAAATAGCTGCTTTTTAATTAATTAATTAACTAACTAACTAACTAATTTTACCAAATGCCTTTCCTTTAAATTTACTTGAAGTGTTTTTGAGTCCAAACTGTGTTGATTTTCTCTCTCTCCTTTTGTCTCTTCCTCTCTCCTTCTACTCTCCCTGCCCCCCTCCCTCTCTTTCTCACCACCTCCCTGGCTTTACGTTTCTCCAACCAAATCACTAGAGGCAGTGACAGCAAAGTAGTCCACAAAATTCCTGGTTGCAGAAGGTTTTAACACACAGCTGATTGGCTGCTCTTATCCGCTCCTAGTCTCTACTAGTCGGTCCTAGTTAGGACTCGGGACTCCAGCCTGATGGAAGCCTTTCACAGTCCTTAGGCAGTCCTGTAGACTCTGAAGCCTTAGACAGCCCTGTAGACTCTGAAAGAAAATCTGATTTCCTTTCCTTGTAGAGCAAATTTTACCCAGAGACAAGCAAAGGAAGCAAAGCTCTGCGAGTTTCAGGAGGGGCCAGAGGGCATCTGCTTCCACTCTCCCAGTAGCCAATACTGCGCAGTCCCTAAGAAAGCAGCACACATTCAAGCACAGCTTTTCACACGAGAAGGGGGAAAGTTTTCTAGGGATGAGTTCCCCATCTCGTTCAGAGGCAGGATTGGAATGATTTGGAATTTGCAATAATTATTACGTAATTTTAAGAATCATGCTTAATTCCCAGAAGCTGGTACTTCGCCATTTGTTCGTATTGACACCTTTGTTTTCCAAGCACCTTCTCGGCTTCTGAACAATTAAGTTCCACATGAGGGTTCAGTGATAAGTACACACACTCCCGTCACAGCTCACATATCTGTCCCACTGTAGATGCTTCATGTACTCCCTTACACCTCTTTCTGTCCGCTCCCGGCGCCGTGGGGAGCCCCTCCCTTCTCTGGTTGCCCAGTGACAGAGCTCTGGGTCAGTTCTAGGGAGTGAGTAAGAAAGATTAACTGAAGATTGAAACATAGGAACTATTTCACATTTGCGAAGTCAAATTCAACTGAAGAAAAAAGAGGAAAGCAGCTCCTTTTTCAAAGCCATTTCTTCTAACATATAGAGGCTGCTGTGACTGATATCTGGGTTAAATTTTAATGAACACCAAGTGTTTATTGATGTCTGTGGGATATCAGGCACTTGGAAAGCATATAGATAATAGTCCCAGCACCGTGTGGCATACATTTGGAGAACTGTATGTTTTATGAAAAAATTAGAATGTATTGCACTGAATTCGAGAATTGTGTGTATTATGAGACAATATTTGGTATTTTCATTTGCAGACAAGGCAACAGGTTGAGCATCATAGAGGTAGTTCATGGAAGAGTGACAAAGAAATTACAAAATTGATTCTAGGCCCTTAATTAAAGGTCTTATTCTGCTTCACCAAGAAAAGAAAAACAGTGAAAAATCGCTTGGCAATAATCATAAAATAGCAGGTCAAAAAGTGCCAATGAATACACTGTAAAGTGAATCCCAATTCCAGTAGCTGAGTGACCTCCAGAAAGTCACTCAAACTTTCTAAACCCCAGTTTCTCGATCTGTAAAATGGGTAGGTAGTATCTAGCTCCTAAGGGTGTTGCAAGGATGAAATTATATGGTGTGTGTGAACTACTCACCGTAGCACCTGGTGGTGGTGGTTCGTAGTGATTGTCCAAGGGTTGAAGGGACAAGGAATGAATGAAATATTAGGAACACCCCTTTGCGGACAAGTCCCTTGCTCTGTTCCACAACCACGGCTGGCAGCCCGCTCTATCCCTGGCCAGCACTCATCATTGTTTGCTGTTACTTATACATTTGGTCAATACAGGTCCATCGCTAGTCCTGGAAAACCACACAATACATGTGTATTGTCGATGACTGGTGGCATCCTTAGTGGGGTGAACGGGCAGGTTCTGGAAAATTCAGGCTCTGGAACTTCTCCCCTCGTTCCCTGGGTCTGACAATGGAGAAGATACTTAACCACTTTGAGCCTCATCTCATGTATCACGATACCAGTTTTCAAGAATCGATACGCTTTTCTTTTGATAAATACGAATACTTTCACAATGCATGATTTTTCAAAGGGTTCTTATGTTACCTTCCTTGCTTTCAGTGCTCAAGGTAACACTTTGTAGAAGGCCATTGCTTATATTTTTCAACTGTTAAAAATTATATATTTTAAACTGTTGTAATGGCATTAACATCAGGATATAACACTCAAGAAAATAATGCAAATGTAGCTTGTATTTCCAAGTTGCAAATGAAGAAACCAAGGCACCAAAGGTTTTGAGGTTAACCCAAAGTTGATGCTAGAACCAGGACTTTGCATTTTCATATGTCTATCCTACCATAAGGCGATTTGCCTTTTAAACATTTCCCTACTGTTCTGTCTAGCGAATAGTGACGTTCCCATTTTCCTTATCAAAAGCCTTCATTTTCCAAGAAGGTGGGCTGAAAGTAAGCTTATTATTTTGGTTTTCTTTTGGCCAGATGCTTACAGAATGTAAAGAGTATATTTATTACTTTTCTCGTCTCCCTCAGTCTTCTGAAAGAGACAATAGTTAACATGGTTTTTATAAAACATTATGTATCACTGTATCTGATGACTATGGCGTTTTTATAAGCAGCAATAAATCTGGTGATTCCATTTTCTTAGAAATTATCTTCCAAAGTCCATGTCCTGATATTTATTGTCTACGTCTAAGGTGTTGAAAGGATTTTGAAGGAAGTAATTTTTAATAAAGTACATCTGTGCTCTTGTTCTTTTTTTTTTTAAAGATATTATTTATTTGTTTGTCAGAGAGAGAGAGGACAAGCAGGGGGAGCAGCAGGCAGAGGGAGAAGCAGGCTTCTGCTGAGCAAGGAGCCTGATATGGGGCTGGATCCCCGGACCCTGAAAAAAGGCAGAGGCTGAACCGACTGAGCCACCTCAGTGTCCCTGTGTTCTTGTTCTTTATCTTCTGGGACAACCCTAAAAATACTTCATCCCAATAGGCCATGGGAAAAAGATGATCCTTAACTCAGGCCGATGAAAACTCAAGGTTGATTCCTTAGAGGAGAGCCTCAGAGAAGTCAGGTTGAAGGAGACACTGTTGGGATGAGCCACCTGTTTTCTGGAGAATTCTTTACATGAAGAAACTGCCTTGAGATTTTGTAGGACCAGATGGAATGGAACCAACCACCAGCCTGATAGCTGACGCCTAAAGTCAACTGAGGACGTTGTCGGGACATTATGGGACCAATAAATAACTTCCACCTTGAGTCTAGAGCTAAGTGAGAACTAAGGGATCAAAGATAGCAATAGAACAGAAGTCTAGATCTTGATAAAAGCTTGACTGGAGAATGTACCTTGAATGTCACAATAGGCCCAGCAGTAAACTTACCCTTCCTCTTACAAGCAGAGCTCAACAACTGGGGGAGCAGAGGTGGACCCCAAAACAGAGACAGTGTGTGTTGTCTGAGGGCAGGCCGTTGGAAGGGTAAAGCTCAGGAGGCGCTGAGCTGGGCTTCTTCCATTCCTTCACCTAAACCCACCAGTGAGAGAAGACCTTTCCACTCCTGGAGTGACTTCTTTTTTTTTTTTTTTTTTAAGATTTTATTTATTTATTTGAAGAGAGAAATCACAAGTAGACAGAGAGGCAGGCAGAGAGAGAGAGAGGGAAGCAGGCTCCCTGCTGAGCAGAGAGCCCGAGGTGGGACTCGATCCCAGGACTCTGAGATCATGGCCTGAGCTGAAGGCAGCGGCTTAACCCACTGAGCCACCCAGGCACCCCAGGAGTGACTTCTTACCTGAAAGTTGGAGTGGGAATGAAGGCAGTCAGACATCGGCCACCCTGATGGTCATGGACCCACAAGACAAGAGGAATGGAGATCTCCCCTTTACCCTGTGCTGCTTCATGTATTCACTCCTAGCTCTCCTTGAAGGACTGGGAGAAGTTATCAGGACAGAGGTGTCCACTTTCTGAAGGCTTGGGCGACCAGTGCCAACCATTGTTTCCTTTCAGCATTCTTCTTGTGACCGGTGCTCGGCGATTTAAAAACCCCTAGAGACTGAAATGGAGGAGAACAGTAAGTGTATCAGTGATACTGACTCCGAGGACCCACGGGTGGTCAGTATTGCTCACTAGGAATTACGTGCGGACATGAAATGATAGCATCAAGATATTTTAATAATTCAATATCAGCAGTCTAAAAATGCCCCCAATTTAAATGTGAATCCCTTCACCATATCAAATTAGGAGAGAAAAATCAAAATCCAAAGTAGATATGTTTGACCTGATGAGTTCCCGTCCAGAGAAATCAAAGCCTCTCATTGTTGATTTGAAGGATGGCCCAAAGGCGCAGCACAATGAAACCACAGAACCCCCAGTCTCGTTCACTGGGAGCCCCGTCTCAGTTGGAGTGTCGTCTCTGCCTGATGGAGCCAGTAGTTTTAGCCTGAATTGTTTTCCACTGGAATGGATGTCGTTCTTCAGGACATCCAAGTTGGATAAGCTGGACACCAAGACTTCTATGTGCTCCACCTTTCAAAGATCTCTTTGTCTTTGGAGGGGTGCTTGGGTGGCTCAGTCGGTTGGGTGTCCAGCCCCCTGCTGAGCATGGAGTCTGCTTCTCCTCTGCCCCTTCCCTATCCCCACACATACTCTTTCTCTAAAATAAATAAATAAATCTTTAAAAAAAAATCTCTTTATCTTTGGTTCTCTTCAGTTTTGCTACAGTATTTCCTGACATGAATTTCTTTTTATTTATCCCACCTGGGAATCATTGTGCTTCTGAAATCTAAGCATTTGTATCTTTTATAAATTCCAGAAGATTTTCAGATACTGTTTCTTCTAGCTTTACCTCTCCCCTGTTACTTCTAGTTTCTCCTCCTATAACACCAGTTAGATAATATCGGATCTTCTCATTCTGTCCTCCGTATTTTGTACACCGTTTGTCATCTTTTCTACTTTATGTTGTTCTGTGTTGCGCTCTAGGTAGTATGGGGAGATCTTCAGATTTGCCTTCACTTTTTCAGAAACTGATACTGTTGCAATGGGCGTGTGTAGTCCTCTGCCATTTTGCCACACGTGTACATTTGTGTAATCCCCACCAAAATCAAGATACAGAGCTATTACCTCCCCACAAAGCTACCCCTCCTGCCTGCCATGTTTTTATAATCATACCCACCATCCCTCCCCACACTCCCTATCTCTATGAACTTGAAGCCACTCATCTGTTTCCATTGTTATTATAATTTCAAAAATGTTATGTAAAAATAGAATCATACATATATGACCTTTAAAATTGGCTTTTTTCTTTTGGTATAATGCCCTTAAGATCAGCCAAGTTGTTGTGTATGTCAGTAGTTGGTTTCCTCATATTGCTGAGAAGTATTCCATGGCTTGGATATAGTCGGATTTTTTAAAGCCATTCTGCCAATTGTTCTATTTTTTAATAGAACAATTTTTTGTTCTATTTTAATTGTTCTATTTATACCATCTACATTCAATGCAATTACCGGAGTTAGGGCTTAACCATTTCATTTTTATTTTCTGTTTGTTCCTTCTGTTTTTATTTCTCTGTTTTCCTTTTCCTGTCTTCCTTGAACATCTTTTAGGATTCAGTTTTGATGGTCCCATTTTTTTTGAGTTTTTGAGTATATCTTGGCATGTCTCTGTGTGTGGTTGCTCTAATCATTGCATTTCACATATTAATCTACCAGAGTGTGTCAGTACTGGTGTCAGTATTTTCCAGTTTGAAGTGTAGAAGGCTTACCTCCCTTTATGCCCCATTATCTTTCCCCATTTACTTATTATTATTATTATTTTTTTTAGAGGAGGGAGGAGAGACAGAGGGAAAGGGAAAGAGAGAATCTTAAACAGGCTCCACTCCCAGCACAGAACCCAACACAGGGCTCGATCTCACAACCCTGAGATCATCACCTGAGCTTAACCAACTGAGCTACCCAGGCTCCTATATCTTCCCCCATTTAGAGTTGTTACAGTCACACTCATCCCTAAGACCCTGCTCATCCTTTTTTTAGGAGCCAGTAGAATGCTAATCCTTAACTTGCTCTGGAAACATTCAGTTTCTTTGCTTTTTTAGTTTTCTGAGTGGCTTTCAGCTCCTTCTTTTTGAAGTGTTTCTTTTTCTTAGTCCTTCTCACATCTCTGTGGTGCAGCAGCTGCTCACAGGGAGCCCCTCATCTGAGCTGTTAGAGCCTGGCGTTACCTCCTTGAGCCGCTGGCCCTCACACCGGTGTCAAACTTTGATCTCACGTTTTCATCCAGCCAGTGACCATACCTTTCAGTAGATGCACACGGACTGGAGTCGTTGTGCTTTGTGTTTTGTTTTCTTGGTCAATTACCCATTCATTATAAAGGATACAACTTAGGGACAGTCAAATAGAAGAAAAACCCGGGCAAGGTAGGAGGAATGTATGACAAGCTTCCATGCCCTCCCTGGGTGCACCATTATCCCAGGCCAACCCAGAAGCTCTTGTTCAACGTCCCCCTCCTTTCTCTCTGTTGTTCAGATAGGATACTTTCTATTATTCTGTCTTCAGGTTTGTGGATTTTTTCCTTTGTCTTTTCCACGCTGCTGTCAAGCCCATCAACTGAGGTTTTTTGTGTGTTTTTTGTTTGTTTGTTTATTGTATTTTTCAGTTTTAAAATTTCCATTTAGTTCTTCTCTGTTGAGACTCTCTATTTTTTCATTTACTTCAAGTATATTTGTAATTGCTTGTTGGAATATTTTTATGACAACTACTTTAAAATCCTGTCAGCGCCTCTTAACATCTGTGTCACCCAAGCATTGGCATTATTTTTCATTCAAGCAGAGATTTCCCTGGTTTCCCTGGATTTTGATATAATGAAATATTTTTGGTTGAGTCCTGGACATTTGGGGTTATAGGAGACTGTGGATCTTATTTACATCTTTCTGTTTGAGCTGGTCTTCTCTGACACTGTGCTGGGGGAAGAAGGGGTGCTGCTTGTCATTGTAAGATGGGATTAGAAGTTCACATTCCCACTTGGCCTCTGTTGGCAACCAGCAGGCATGAGAGGTGAGGCTCCCCCTCGGGCTTTCACGGATAACACTCTGGCTAGGAGGAGCAGGGGCACCTTCTACTGAGTTCTTAATATTAGCTACTTTTCAGTTATGTTGCTTTGATCTTCACTCACACTGTCCATACTTTTCCTTTATTCCTGTATATTAAATACACTTAGTTTATGTGCTATCGTGGTTTCAACATCAGCAACTTTTACATGTCTGATCTTGCTGTTTATTATCTTTTAAAATATTTTTTAAAAGATTTATTTATTTTAGAGGGAGAGAGAGAGCAGAGTGGGAGAGGGGCAAAGGGAGAAGGAGAGAGAGAACCTCAAGCAAACTCCTGCCTGAGCACAGAGCCTGACAAGGGGCTCAGTCCCACGACCTTGAGATCATGACCTGAACTGAAGATTTGGACGCTCAGCTCACTGAGCCACCCAGGTGCCCCTGCTGTTTAATTATTTTTGCTGCTTCTCTCAAGGTAGCTTCCTTTGTCTTGTTTTATGTGTTTCATGATTTTTTACCTAGAACTCACTCATGTTCAACGGAACTCTCTCTGAGGGAATTCTTTGAGGAATATTTAAGTACATTCTTCCACACAAGATATGCCTTTATCTTGTGAGCACATAAAAAATTCTTTGCTTGAAAGCTGTTGTTGTTGTTCCTATTATCATTACAACATAAGTAATGTACATTTAGACGGTGTTCCCACATGAAGGCCATAGTATAGTTTCAGCTTCCTGTGGGAGAGTTTTCTCTCTTCACCCATAACCAAGGCTGAAACGTTGCACTTTCTTTGCTGTCTCCTTTGTGGCAGTGAGTGTTTGTTTGATGGCTTCGTTTCATTTCAAACATTCACCACGGGATTTCTCTTTGAGGGGATCTCTGATCCAACGCTCCCCTTTGTATGGATCTAAGTGTTGTCCCTTATGCCGTCCGTGTCTACATGGCTATTAAAGTCCAAGACTGGAACATTTGTCTTTATTGGAAAGATAGCCTTCAGTCAGATCCTGGCTTCAACTCATCTTGTTGGCTTTTGACTTTCACTTCATTTTTGGTCCCTGAGTGTGTTCTTAATTTCCTGTCATACTTTTTGAAGAGTTCAAAAACCATATAATGGTATCCCAGAGCTAGAGCCCTTAATATAGATAGTCTTAGGTTCTCAGAGCTCAGCACCTAGGACAGCCTGGGCGGCTCAGGCGTGGTTAAGTGTCTGACTCTTGATTTCAGCTCAGCTCGTGATCTGAGGGTCGCATTGGGCTCCACATACAGCCGAGTCTTAGATTGTCTCTCTCCCTCTGCCCCTCCCCTATGCATGCACACACACTCTCTCTCTCCTTAAAATAAAAATAAAATCCAAAAGAACAAACCAAAAAAACAAAACCAAAACCAAAAACCTCAGCACTTAGAATAAGCCAGGCCCTCATCACCACTTGCCAGGACTAGCAGAGGCAACGCTGTCAGGGGACAGGTCTGCAGACAGAGGGCGTCCTCTGGTTTTCTGCCTCTACAATGCCAACAAGATTGACCCAGACTGGCCAGGGCCTGGACCAGCACCCTTAGCTCCAATGGTAACAAGAGGTTAATTATGTACCAAGTTTTCCACATCTGGTAAACACACCACATCCTTTCCCAAAGGGTGACATTTAAAATATTGCTGCCTGCTCACAGAGTTTAGAAATTTGCAGCAACAACATCCTTGGCTCCATATTTTATTTGTGGCATTTTTCCTTCCCAATCAGTGTGTGTGCGTGTGTGCATGTGTGTGAGCGTGTGTGTGTAAGAGAGAAAGAGAGGAGGGAGCAAAAGGGAGGAGGGAGGAAGGAAGGGGGGAAGATAGAAAGAAGAAAAGGAGGAAGGAGGGAAGGAGAGAGGAAGGAAGGAACATTTTATTTATTTATTTTTAAAGAGTTTATTTATTTATTTGACAGACAGAGATCACAAGCAGGCAGAGAGGCAAGGAGAGGCAGGGAAGCAGGCTCCCCGCTGAGCAAAGAGCCAATGCGGGGATCGATCCGAGGACCCTCAGATCATGACCCGAGCCAAAAGCAGCCCCCCAGGAGCCCAGGAAGGAACATTTTAATTTCCATTTCCATCTTGAGCTCCTGTTCCCGGCTCTGTTGATAGTCACTCTCCTGTGGATGGGCTTTATTTATACCTCAGGGACAGCTGCCCCTGCCTTTAGCTTCACAACCACTTAGGTCTGGGAACCCTACTTCCCGCAGACGCATCTCCCCAACTCCACATTTGATTCAGGCTGAGTGTCGGGCTTAGCAATGTCCGAGCTGAAGCCATTTTGACCATGTGTGGGGACTGCCACTCCTACTTTATGCTCCCACAGACACCCGGCTTAACACAGCTTCGGAATGTTTCAGGCCTTGGGGTTGAGGGGTGTATATCCTCCTGCTGAATCTCTTGTTCTGAAGTTTGGGAGGTGCTTCTAGTGTTTTGCTTCCTTTGTGTTCTTTTCTCAGAAACACTCAGTGGAGTTGTTGATGATTTAATGGTTTAATCAAGTTATTAAAATTGTTCTCTTTCCGGGGCGCCTGGGTGGCTCAGTGAGTTAAGCCGCTGCCTTCGGCTCAGGTCATGATCTCAGGGTCCTGGGATCGAGTCCCACATCGGGCTCTCTGCTCGGCGGGGAGCCTGCTTCCTCCTCTCTCTCTCTCTCTGCCTGCCTCTCTGCCTACTTGTGGTCTCTCTCTGTCAAATAAATAAATAAATAAAATCTTAAAAAATAAATAAATAAATAAATAAATAAAATTGTTCTCTTTCCTTCTCTGCCATGCACGAGGCTGGCATTTTTGTTGGACTTTTTTCTTTCCACTTTGTCATTGTTTTTTGGGTCAGACATTTGTTTTTCCCACATGGATTTTTTTTTTTTTATTCTTATCACCGTGAGAAAAGTGAAGTCAGTGTTTTCAGGGTCTGCCAAAAGCAACTGTTGTCCAAACAAGTCTTGTCAACTCTCACCTCTTAGAGTTGGATCACCTCCTGTGAAAAGCATTTTCCACTTAAATAAAACATTTAATGCAGGCCTGGACTCAAGCTATCATATTCCTGCCTCCGTCCCCTTCAGTGTGTCCCATTCTCCCTGAGCCAGTCCTGGAGTCCTAAGTGTCCGTTTCTGGACCTGTGCCCATAGGACACAGGCAAACCCTACATCTGCAGTAACTGTTTTGATTTGAAGCCCATCTAACAGTGCTTTAAATATTCTATGCTAATCTTCCTAGGCTTCTCCTCTCAAATAGCTCTGGATTTTGTGGAAGCTTTGTTTGTGTAGATGTGCCAATCTTTCCACAGTAGTTCCTTGTTCTGGTTGCTATGTAATGAACCACCACAGACTTAATGGCATAAAACAACAAGCATTTTATGATACTTGGGATTCTGTGGTCTGGAATTTGGAAAGGAACCAGCAGGAACAGCCCATCTGTCTCATGAGGTGTGGGGCCTCAGCTGGGAAGGCTCCGCGGACGCGACGGTGAGTGACTTGATGGCAGGTGGAAGCATCATCGTCCATCTGGTTCCTGGGCTGGAAGGTCTCGACATCTAGGACTGCTGACTGGACCGTGAGCAAGGATGTCTCAGTGTAGCTTGGCTTCCTCACACTGGAGTGGCCTTGGGACATCGTACATGGTGTCTTGGGGTCTCAAACGTGAGTGCTCCATCGGACAAGACAGACGCCTCAATTGCTCTTTTGGTCCAACTTCAGATTCTATAGATTACAAACAAGTGACATCATAGGAGTGTCAAGCCCATGAACCCACTTCTTTTTTTTTTTTTAAAGATTTTATTGATTATTTATTTATTTGAGAATGAGAGAGAGAGAGAGAGAGCGAGCTCGTCTGAGTGATGGGAGAGACAGAGGGAGAGGAAGAAGCAGACTCCCACAGAGCAGGGAGCCCGATGTGGGACTCCATCCCAGGACCCTGAGATCCTGACTGAGCTGAAGGCAGACGCCTAACTGACTGAGCCACCCAGGCACCCCTATGGACCCACTTCTGATGAAGGAACATTAAAGTCACCCTGTGGAAAAACACATAGAATAGAAGATATGTTGTGTCCATATTTGGAAGAAGCAACCTGCACAGCCTACCCTCAGGCTAACAGTGCACATCCCTTCCACATACAAAATCCACTTCCCAGGACTCCTGAAGTCTCCTCCCATGGGCCGCTGTCTTCCGGCCCAGGCTCTTGGTCATCTCAGTCAGGTCCAGGCCGAATGAGGGTCCTCAGGGGCAGTTCCTTGAGTGTCTTCCCCCCCCGTCTGAAGATCTGTGAACTCGAGACACAAACGCCCTGCTCTCCGCACACCCAGCATACAATTGTGTGTGTGTGTGTGGCGGGGGGAGCCGTTTGTAGGACAGACGTCACAGAGCTGCCGTGTCCCGCAGTTGCTTTTACTTCAGACAATACTGGCAGCTTTAGAAGGATGACTTTTAATAGTTCCCTGGACCTGATTCTCTCTGGCGATGGTGGAAGCATTCCAGAGCCCAGTCGGCTCCCTGGAATCTCGACTTTCTGCCTCTGAACTGAAGGACGTCTTTGGTTCCCAGTCCCTAGTCTGATCTGATCTAACCCCCTCCTTAAGACCATTTAGAGATGGGTGCATTCCCTTTTCTTTTTTTCGTGTCTGTCTCGCTTCAGGAAAACACCCTTCTTCTGGTGCAATCTTCTTCTTTCTGAGAGCAAATTTCTCTCCCTCTCCCTTTCTACACAGTAAGACTGGAGCACGGAGTAAAACCAGTTTTAAAACTCTTGCTCACAAGGGGCACCTGAGTGGTTCAGTGGGTTAAGCCTCTGCCTTCGGCTCAGGTCATGATCTCTGGGTCCTGGGATTGAGCCCCGCATCGGGCTCTCTTCTGGCACAGAGCCTGCTTCCTCCTCTCTCTCTCTGCCTGCCTCTCTGCCTACTTGTGATCTCTGTCTGTCAAATAAATTAAAACATTTTTTTTAAAAAAGCTAAATATGTTTTAGAAAAAACCAAAAACTCATGCTCATGAGAGCCTATTGAAACAGCCCTGCCTCGATGACAAGAGCCACTTTTTTCTGTGAGGCAGGAAGCTGCTGTGACACGTCGAGGTCCAAATATGGCCAGGTTCACGCAGGAGCCTTCACGCCTCACAGCACCCACTCTGGTCCCGCCAGGAGCCTCAGCCCCCACGTGCTACTTTGGCCTGTAGAGTCTTAGCCTAATCCTTCTCCAGGCTCCTGGCAACTCACCAGGATGGTAGGGCTTAGGGACTAATAAATCCTACCCCTTTCTTACTCTCCTAGGCTTGGAAACAACTGCTAGATAAGATACAGATGGCGTTTGAACATAATGCCAACTTTACTGTAGATATGACCCAGCCCGGGATAGGACTTAGATGTGGAGCAGCAGAGAGCTTGTTAAGCATTCATCTGGCAAATCTGGAAAGGAAAGGGGAGAAGAGGTCAGCTGCGCATGCGCCATGCTTTCCCCTACACCTAGTAACTGAAGTAGTTACCCTGCTTCTGAGAAAAGCTGCGAAAACAGAAGCATAGAAAGAGGTGAAGAGTGTTGTTGTCCTCCCATCCCCCATGCCCACCCCAGGTGTCCCTGGGGAAATGCAAAGCTTGGGGAATGGAGAGTCTCCTGAACACAAACAAAAAGCTGTGAGCTCCGGTGTGAGCCATGTTCGTTCATTCCCTTCATCCCTCCTTCCGTCTCTTCCTCCCACTCTTTTATTTTTTGTCTGTTCCTTCTTTTATCTTCTGTCATCCTGCAGGCCGCACAGGGGCTGTCAAGGAAGTCTCCCTGAAGAACTGTCTTTTGAGACTGAAGGCATGGGGAGGAGGAGCTGAGTTGGGGTAGAGAAGGTTCCAGGAGGGGAGAAGACCATAAGCCACGTCCTGGAGAAGGGGCAGGGTGAGAGATAACCAGAGGGATGAGCTTGGATAGAGAGGAGTAGTGGGCCTAAGACTGAGTCCTGGGACACACCGACATTTAGAAATGAAGAGGAGGGGGAGGAACTATCCATGACATATATGGAAAACCAGGAGGCTACGTTATTTGCGGGTCAAGTGGAGAGAGTCTTCAAAAAGGAAAACCAGGTTTTCAGGAACAAATGTTGCTGAGAATGCCAAGACGAGCGTAGAAAAGCAGGAGATCCCGGCATGAGGAGGTCGTGAGTAACTTTCCCAAAGCCTTGTCCATGGTGTGGTGGAAATGGCGGTGGCCTTGGGTCGGTGACAGAGAGACTGGAATTTGAGGAAGTAAAGGCTGTGCGAGACAGTGTTTTCTGGAGTTTTTCTTTTGGAGGGAGCACAAAAATGGAGCAGGAGTAAGTTCTCCAGCATTGGTGAGGCATCGAAGTAAGGAAAGGTCCTATTTTGTCAGCCATTTTACTTTTCTAATTATTAAATTTATATTTCTCCTGAGTCATGGATGTGGAGAAGAGGAGAAAACCACTCTTAGCAACTGATAGCAGGTGTGCTTTCTCGGTCAGCTACGGACCAGGAGCGTCTGGCTGCAAGTGACGAAAGCCCTCCTTACGCTTGCTTCAGCAAAAAGGGAACTTTCATTGGTTCACATAATTAACTTGGAACCAGAGACTGAAACTCCATCAGAGGTTCTCTTTCGCTGTCTCTCTTCTCTTTCTGCTTCCTTCCCTACTGCAGAATGAAGGGTTTGGGGAAGAAAGCAAGGGGGGACGTAATGATTAGGGGCTCTGGGTCACCTCCTCACTACTTTAGTGACCAAACAAGAAAGGGAACCTCTCTCTCTCTGTGATATATTTTGGAAACTTCCAGAGAAGGACTCTATGTTGGGTCAGGTGGCCATCCTTTGACTCAAGCATTGTGGCCAGGGGCTGAGGAACTATGTTTGGCTCAATCTTGGCTATACGCCCATGTTGTGTCCAACGGGACAAGACGTCTTACCAGAAGGAAGCAGGGAAGGGTTCCAGGCGGCCGAAAACCTTGGCTGAACCGTTTACATTAGCGGTGGTTACCAATAACCATGCTCGCTTTCTATAGTTCATGTTCATCGTGGCTTCTTCATGGAAACAACAGCAATGCCTTTTATTTGTGTATTTGTACCTTCATTGTCTTATTTGATGTTGAAAACAGCGACGTGCACTAAGTAGTATGAGGTTCTTATTTGCATTCTACAGATTAGGAAACTAAGGCTCAGAAATTAAGTGACTGGTCTAAGTTGTGAGTAATTTAGCAACAGAGGTCAAGAATCTTCGTTTTCCAGATCTCATTTTCATACTTAACACAGCTTCTCATTATGTGAAAGTAATAAAATTAGGTTTCTCAGTCCAGTCACCTGATACTCTCTGCTCTTCTGACACAGAAGAGAGACTCATGATGGACAAGAAAGTATAGTAATGATAGCTGAGAAGTTCGGAGTTTTAGATTTGTAAAATAGTTACTCTAAGTGTTTTTATATCCTCAAAATATCTCATTAATCAATGTTTGATTCATAATTCATTGTATCAATCAACAGCTAATTAGTTCTAAGCCAAATAGATTATTTGAACCAAGGGGAAATAGACGATCTTATAAAAAATAGGATAATCTAAAGAAGTGAATGCCCCATTATTACTTCTCAGAAGTCAACAGTGCTTTTGGGAATGGTGACAGCCAGAAGGTCAAGAAAGGAGCCACCCTTTGTCAGCTGTTTATTATGAGAGTACGATGCAGGCTCTCCACTAGGCTTTGACTCTCACACCCACTGTGTGAGAAGATGACTCTATCTCCAGATCATAAATGAAAACACAGACGTCAGAGAAGTGAAGGGATTTGTCCAGTTGTTAATAACGGGTAGAGCCAAGATTGTATCCTATATTTGAGTGGCTCGAAAACGTATGTCTCTCCACTACATCACCTTGACTGTTCAGTTAGTGCATTTGGCAGATAAAGGTACAGGTATATATTTATAGGTTTTATTTTAACCCATGCATAATTATTCCCACAATTTCTTGGGCAAAAGGACTCTCTCATTTTCATATACACTAGTCGCATGGGGTACATTCCAAGACCTCCAATGAATGTCTGAAACCGTAGAGTACCAAACCCTATATACACCATGTTTTTTCCTATACATACATTTCTGTGATAAAGTCTAATTTATGAATTGGACACAGTAAGAGATAACCAATAATAAAATAGAATAATTATAAAAAGGAATTGTAATAAAAATTATGTGAACGTGGTCGCTCTCAAGGTATCTCACTGTAGGTACTTCCTTTCTTGTGATGATGCGAGATGATAAGATAGACGAGGCTTGTGGATGACGTAGGCATCGGGACGTCATGCTGGGCTCCCACTGACCTTCTGCGGTTCTATGAGAAGGCTGACCTTCCGGATCACATCTGACTGCGGGGACTAAAACTTCAGAAGAGGGCTAGAGGGAACTAACACAGTCTGAATATTAAGGTGAATCTAGCGGTGAAGACATCTGCTGTTTACATGGGAATGTTTCCGATGGCATTCAATAACACCTGTAAAAGCTTTCTGTAAATTATTAAGTGACACGAGACTTAATTTATAGCTAAATAGCTCAAACTATTACTGGATTTAGAATCAGTATTGGAGAGGGGGGCATTTCTCCCCTGTTTCTTGCACCTCTGACTGTTTTGGGTTTGTTTTTTTGCTTCCATTTGAATTGGAAATGGTCCAAAAGCTGACTTTTTCCCCCTTCTATTCACCAAGCAGGAGGAGTCACACCCAAATGTTGTCAGTAAGGGACAAGTTTTGGATGATGTTTTACTCGAATTCCCAGTTCTGCCTCTGATCCTTTCCCCTTTCCTCCCAATAGCCATGTCCCTTTCCACTTGCTTGCTCTCACTTACCCTCCCCTCCCTCTCCAAATGTCATGCAGAGCGCTTCCCCGTGAGTATCTTGGCATGCCCTTCAGGTCTGCAGACGGTGAGAAGCACACAGACCAGAGGTGCCGTGCCCACAGAGACAAGCCAGCCCCAAATAACATGGCATTGTTATTGCCAAATATATCAGATAGCCCAATCTCATCATCCCCGGTGGGATATACAAATCACGGCCGTTTGTTCATACCTGGGCACTCAGCAGTTGGTAACTTGCTTTCTGATACTTTGTCGTAGTCCATTTAAGCTCTAACAAAATACCACAACCTGGGTAGTTAAGAAAAAATAGAAATCAGTTAATACTCACTGAACCCTTCTTAGAAGCCGGGCACTCCACTAAGCAATTTACATGCATTTTCTCACTTAAGCCTCGCAACAACCCATGAGATAGATACCGTTATGATCCTTAGTTCACACACACCAATAAAAAGAAGGTTTTAAGGAACTTGCCCAAGGTCATGCAAGTAAGTAGCAGAGCTGGGATTTGGTTCTAAGTCTGTCTGACCCCAAAGGTCAAATTATTAACTGTTACCCTCCTCAACCTTTTAAGTTTTCTTAAATAAGTGAAAAATTAAAATGATCTAGAGTCTATTTTTTTTTTCAAAAAGAAAGTTGTATTCGTTGATGGTGTGATGAGGTTTCCATTTGACCACTGCCTAGTGCTAGTACCAGATATACCACTTTTATATAATAAAGAGGCATTTTGGAGAAACCATGGAGGAGCCACTTGGCAGGAAGGTGGGCGGGGCTCTAAATTCATGTGGGACCCGCCTCCTTTGTGTGGGCTGCAACTCACATCATTGCTGAGCATTTCTCCCTGAACAGCCCATTCAAAGTGGAGTTGACCAGACCTACTTCTTATCTTCTTTACACCTCCTGCCTCTATCATTAAAAAAAAGGTGTGGTCCCCTCCTGTAAAGGATCTCTTGAATTTAGTGTATTCTAAAAACTTTCAAGGACAAGGTGCATACTTGTGGGGTACAGAAAGGATCTGTGCTACAAAGTGTTACAAATATACACATTATATAAATTCACCAACAAGGAGCAGACATGTAAGGGAAAGTCCCCTGGAGAAGCACTTTCCTTTTGGAAAGTCCTCACCAATTACCATGCTCTGCGGGCTTGGGGCTGGGCTAATGGTGAGAAGTATCCGGCTTCTGATGATGTATTTAAAATCTGGAGGAAGGGGAGCCTGGGTGGCTCAGTTGGTTAAGTGACTGCCTTCGACTCAGGTCATGACCCTGGAGTCCCGGGATTGAGTCCCACATCGGGCTCCCTGCTTGGCCTCTCCCCTCTCATGCTGTCTTTCTCCCTCTCTCTCAAATAAATAAATAAATAAATAAATAAAATCTTTAAAATCTGGAGGAGGGAGCTATGGGGGAAAAGAGCTACAGCCTCTTTGCAATAATAGCTTGGTGCCTTCCATGAGATGTTCACTCTCTTCCTTGAAGGGAACATCATCTCTGGTCAACTAGAACAAAAAATGAAAAGAAAACCAGCTACTTTTTCAATTTCTTAAAAAAAAAAAAGTTGGTTAGTTTCTGGGTCAATACCAGTGTAGGAAGAACTTTTAGTGCTATAATCTCTACTTTATAAACTGCAGCACATCAAGTTCTATGCCAATAAAAGGTGAACTTAAAATAACCTTTCATTAGTTTAGAACAAAAGGGGTTATTAGGAGTGATTGACTTAGTATAATGTGGGGGCGGAGAAGGTTCACTCTGGAGTGTGACGCCTGGATCGGATCTTCATTGTATCACTTATGTATTGTGTGATCTTACAGTCTCTGGGGTCCAGGTCTTCACCTTTATGAGTCAGTTGTGGGGATGAAACGAGATGATGCCTATAAAGTACTCAGCACAGGGCTGGGTCATCAAAGCCCAATAAACAGAAGCTATTGAACCTCATCATTTACAGGAACGTGTAGGAGGCAGTCTGAATTTTTGTCAATGATCTTAGATTATAAAGATCCTCTCTCTCTATATATATAAACTATATACAGCTCTCTCTCCCTCTAATCATAGTTAGCTAGTCAACGCATTTCTCTTGAGCACATTGTGTTGACACCCTCTGCCTATCTTGAAGTCAGGAACCAGGCCCTGGGCAGGGCCCCTCACCCACAGCTCCCTCCTCTGCCTCCCCAGCAGCCAGCCAGCTTTCCAGTTCCATCAACTACCCTCCCGGGGCAGTGACATAATTCTTGTTAGCTGCTTTCCGTCAGGAGGATGACTGGGTAACAGGCACACCTGATAGATTTCTGCTGACCTGGAGTTTTTCTTTCAGTTGTGAATGACACAGAAATGCAGTCAGCAGGGACTGAGCTCTGTCAAGTGATTTCCACCAGCCCCTGTCTCGTCTCGACTACTTTGCTTGCTGTCCTATGTTACGTGTCGCACAGCCTTTATAGTTTGAAGACAGGATAAGCCAGGAACTGGGATAGCTTTCTCTGCAACTGAGTGTGACATCTGTGGTTCAAGAGTAATTCTGGTACACATGTGCCATCATGCTAATGTTAATAGAAGCATGCCGAGGACAGCGGGTGGCCCTCCAGCCCACTTTGCTCCCCCGCTCCTCCCGCCCACTCTCTTCCTCCTCATCTCATGCCTACTTTTTCTTCCTGTTTTTTTTTTTTTAAACCCACTTAATCCTCACAAACATATGAGGAGACACTATTACTATTCCCTTTATAGAGGAATGAAATCCAGACCAGACCACTAAAGAACTCGTCTAAAACCAAAAAAGCTCAAAGCTTTCATCCACCTATCAATATCTCTTCATTTCTTTTAAGTTATTGACCATTTTAATACTCGTGTTTAGAGATACTTGAAACGATCAGTTTTGTGAAATTCTTGGTGTTGGGATATTTTCCTGGAGGCGGGGAGGGAATGTTTAATGGGCTTCTCAAGTTTGGATACCCATCCTGTGGAAGGTGGGACCATCAGGTCAAGGACATTTTAGCACGCTTGTTAGGGTCCCTTAGGGCTAGAAGACAAGATCCTGATTTATAAGGCTAAGACAATGAATAGGGGTAGAATCAGCATGCCACTGATCGGTGCAGTTATTTCTAAGCCCAAACCACATGTGTTTCAGGAATGGTTAAAGTTCAGGGGTTAGAGACAGGAGGTGGGGAATAGAGATGACCAGACTTCACAGGGCCTTTTTGAGAATAAGGAAAGAATATAGAACAAAAACAAACCAAGAAAGAAAATTGCAAGGGCTCCCCCAACCCCCTTCCCTGAACACACAACAGCAAACATCATTCCTTTTTCAAGGATTCCAGGGCTCGGCCTCTCCCAGAGTCCTGGGGACAGTTCTCTTCTGGATAACTTTTACTTGGAACAGAGCCTGTTGTCAACAGGAAAGGCTCTGTTTGGAATAAACCTTCATGGAGGTCAGTCGATTGAACTTTGAGTATCAGGTCATGCTGTGAGGGACACAGGGGGTCGAAGAGAATATTCTCGGCCATGGAAAAATGAGACAAGGACAGAGAGGAGGCCTGTCCAGAGGTCTTTGGTGGTCAAGGGACTTGTGTCCACTCCCGGGAAACTGATTTCTGAGTTTTGCGTGGGAGGGCCACGCTTCCGAAAAGTGCGTATGGTCTGTGCTCCCCTCCAGGGCTGTCTGCAGCTCGCCTGGGGAGGGAGGCCTTGTGCGTGAAGACGCTGGGAGAAGAGAATGGGGGACACATTGTGCCTTGACGGGGGTGACAGAAACGACAATGCGCTCCTCGCGCAAAGGCTACGCGCAAGGAGAGCGGATAAAACAGCGAGACCACGGGCCCTCGTGGAGGGGGAAGCCCGAGGGCTCAGCTCCAACTTCACGAAACGCATTGCAGGAAGCACCCTGAAGGCTGGGCAGGGTTGGCCGGGGCCTCCCGGGGTTAATGCGGAGTCTATAATGCCCGCGGCGTCCCGGCACTCCCGTGAAGGCGGCCACGTCCACCGCGGCGAACACGCCCCGCGGCAGCCAAGGTCCTGATCGCCAGGAGTCCACAGGGCGCGGGGAGGGGAGAGGCTGGGGAAGCGGGGTCGGCGTGGGCCGGTGAATCCCCCCGCCCAGGGCTCAGGGTGTCGGGGAGGAGGGCGCTCCAGACACGCCCCCTGTCCCCAGCAGCCCCCCCCCCCTGCCCGGCGCTGTCCTAGAAGGCCAGACATTGGCCCGTGGCCACCTGCCAAGTGGGGCCGGGAGCCGGGACCGGGGGAAAGGGCCTCGGCGGCGGCCCGAGGGCCCTCAGAGCCTGCCGCCGCGGCCACTCCCTTAGACTCTGGCCGTGCGGGGACCGGGGGCGCTCTGCCTCCGCCTTATAAGAAGCCCGGCGCGGGGCCCGCGGCGAGGCCGGAGGCGGGCAGGGGCTCGGGCCGCGCAGGGGCGCCCCCACCCGCGGCGGCTCGGCGACATGGGCCGCTACTCGGGCAAGACGTGCCGGCTGCTCTTCATGCTGGTGCTCACCGCCGCCTTCTTCGTGGCCGAGCTGGTCTCAGGCTACGTGGGCAACTCCATCGCGCTGCTGTCCGACTCCTTCAACATGCTGTCCGACCTGATCTCGCTGTGCGTGGGGCTGGGCGCCGGCTACGTGGCGCGGCGACCCCGCGGGGGCCTGGGGGCCACCTACGGCTACGCGCGCGCCGAGGTGCTGGGCGCGCTGAGCAACGCCGTCTTCCTCACCGCGCTCTGCTTCACCATCGCCGTGGAGGCCGTGCTGCGCCTGGCGCGGCCCGAGCGCATCGACGACCCCGGGCTGGTGCTCGTCGTGGGCGCGCTGGGGCTGGCGGTCAACGTGCTGGGGCTGCTCATCTTCCAGGACTGCGCCGCCTGGCTCGCCTGCTGGGGCCCCCGCCGCCGCCCGCCGCCGCCGCCGCCGCCGCGCGAGCAGCCCCAGCCGCCCGCCCGGGGCCGCGCCCCGAGCGCCATCGGGGGCCCCCGCCGGCCCGCGGCCGCCGCTGCAAGGCAGGACGAGCAGGGGGCGACGGTGTTCTCCAACGTAGCAGGTGCCTTTCGGTTGCATCCTCCGGACCTCGCTCTGCCTTTCCCTCCTCCCGCCGGTCCCTTCCTCCTCATCCACGCCCTCTTTTTCTTCCGGGCTGTGGCTGCTGTGGCTGCTTATATTTTGTAAAAAAAAAAAAAAAAAAAAAAGGAAGAAAGAAAGAAAAAAAAATTCATGTCCTCTGTAGCTCGGCTTTAATTCTCTGCTCCTAATTTATTTTTTTTTTTTAAGGAATTTTTTTTTTTTTAAAGATTTTATTTATTTGAGAGAGAGAGACAGTGAGAGAGAGAATGAGCGAGGAGAAGGTCAGAGAGCGAAGCAGACTCCCCATGGAGCTGGGAGCCTGATGTGGGACTCGATCCCGGGACTCCAGGATCACGCCCTGAGCCGGAGGCAGTGGTTTAACCAACTGCGCCACCCAGGCGTCCCTCTGCTCCTAATTTATTGTATTCCCCACAGTGTCTCTGGTTTTCTCCTGGATCTGCAGGCCTCCCCGCCCTCTTCCCTTCCCCTTATTCTGTCTGCTTCAGAGCCTTGATTTTCTTAAATATAGTTATTATTGGGCAACAGATAGCACCCCCTATCTACGCCCCTTCATGAGGTACGGTCTGAACTTTGTTTTCTCCTTTCCGCCTCGCCCACCCTTCTATCCTCCTGGGAGTTGTGGGTTTGGAGATGGGGGTGGGATTCCACTTGCCTCTGTTTTTTAAACTTAAATGGAAGTGTGAATGAAATCCAGAGGTGGGTCACAAGGCTTATGTCAAGGCCTCAATGTACTATTCTGGATTGTGTGTGTGGAGAGGTAGGGGCTTCTGCTGAGCCGGTAGGAGTTTAAGATAACAAAACCTTTTTTTGAGTCCATTGGTTCTTTTTGTTTGTAGAACTTATACACAACACAAGGTTTCTTCTTTGAATGCAGGTGATTCTCTGAACACCCAGAATGAACCAGAAGAGACTGTGAAAAAGGAGAAAAAATCTGAAGCCCTGAATATCAGAGGTAGGATTGACTTCGGGTGGATTTGAGACTCTTGTCTGTAATGCATATGGGCTGTGCTGTACTCTGCATTTCTGTTTGCCTTTAAAAAGTTGTGTTAGAAAGTAGGCCAGTTGCACCAATAGACTATGACCCTAGCCTCTTGCCTAATGGCTGCATTGATTCGGAGTGACACACGAGCTGCTAATGATTTATCCTTGCTCCGCTTACAGCCGGGCTCACGCTGCCTGCTCCAGACACTCGCAGATCAGGAGCTACGTGTTATTACTTTACCTGATTTTCCCCACTCGTGGGTATGGCTAATGCAAATGAGGTCTATTTTAATTGAATGTAATTCTGATGAAGGGAGAAGAGAGTTGCTGGCTGCTGTCTGTCCATCGTGGCACTGCTGATTGACCCTCACGCCTCACTTCTTTCTGCCAGGACTCTGCAGCTGGGGTGGGTCTCTTGGCTCTCTTGAATCTCTACTTCCTGTCCCAAAGCGGAGGGTTCTGGTGAGGCACGTGGAAGGCACGTTACTAGCATTCTCCCTGCCATGTGCTCAAGGTCACAAGCACGGGGCAAAGGTTAGTCCAGGGAGTTTGGAGGTGCATTTCTCACCAGATACCAACATTGTATCCAGCACTTCTCTCTTCCAACTTCTTGGGCAGAGACTTGGCTTCCAAGTGATTCCAGAAGGGTCATTCCCCCCATCTCAACTTGGAGGATTTCAACAAAGATTATTTAACCCTTTACTTTTAGATGATTTGGGGGAAGCCTGTGATAGGGCTTAAATGGAAATAATATAAAGAAGAAGTAATCATCTGGGAGACATATTCATTTTTGAGAGCCTCCCATCTGTTTTACAAAGTGATACCTGCTATGCATCTACAGGGAAAGTCAGAAAGAAAAAAACAATGACAACAATCATGCATGAGCTCCTAAAAATTTCTGTGAGTCACTTTTTAAATATTGAACTGCAATAGGAGAATTTCTAAAGTGCTAGCTGGAGAATCTTTTTTGAAAAGAGAGAATCTGTATTGAAAAACCATTATCCTTTGTCTTTCTTCGGGTTCAGTTAAAAAAATGTATATATAATATATACTATACACATTTTGATATCAAATACATACTATAGAGTATATATATCACAGGCTTTTCCACAGCACTTTAATTTTTCAAGGCACATTTTGTTAATTATTCATTCTCATGCTGCAGAGAAGGAGAACAGGTAAGCGAAAATTTGCTAAGAGGACTTAATCGTGGGACCAGTAGATATTGTGACCTTGTTCAGGAAGCATGATATATGAACCTGCAGCATGATCATGAAACTTGTATGATCTGGCCGATCTTTAGTCTCAAATCAAAGCTCCTAGGTGGAACAATGCTGGGGTAAAGCCTTGCTGTACCTGGCTCAGCCCTGAGCTCCGTGGACCAGTGTGTTCTGTAGCTTCTGACAGAGGTGAATAATGCAGCAGCAAAAGTTTGGGATTTGTGCTCAAGATGCCTGGGTTTGAGGTTTGGGCTCTACCATTTAAGACTCTGACTTTGGGCAAGTTTTTGGACTCCTCTAAGCCTCCAATTCCCTCATCTTTTAAATAGTATCTACTTGAGGGGGTCGCTGTTAGATAAAGCATGTCAAGTTCTTGGGCAATGCAGAGGGAAAATGTGCTTTTGTGCCAGGCACCCTGTGGGCACAAGTCACTTGCCCTTGTAAGAATCTCACCAGGTGGGAGCTGTTTTCTCTCAGGTAGTGAGCAGAATTGCTGGGCTCAGCCCCACTGTGTAAATGAAGTTGAGTGCTCCGGGCCCTGCTGTGGCTTCCAGGAGCCTCTCCATCTTTCAGGCCAAATGGGAGGCTGGCTTCCCCTTAGGTCTTGTGTCCTCATCTTGGATCCATGATTCAGAGAAGGTGCACAGAATGTTACAGCAGACAAGGACTTAGTGGGAATGAACTCCACGTCCCCTCGTTTTGCAGATAAGGAAGCAGGGTCCTGAGAGTCTGGTGACTTCCCAAGTCACCCAGGCAACCGCAGAAGCAGAGCTGGGCTGCTGGGCTCCTTCACATTTCCACCTCTTTCCAGTCTTGCACACTGCCTGTACACTCCATGCAGAATGGCTTGCTTCTCCAGTGTAGACAGTCCACTGAGTGGTTACACTTTTGACCTTTAAGTCACTGTTTGAGAAAGCAGGACTATTCCCCCAGATCTGCAGGGGAGCAAATGACTGGCGGGGATTCTTGTGAATAAAAATCATTTCTAGATATACATACTGGATATACATTTCTCATTTCAGTGGAATAAAACAAATGCCTTCTGAGAAACACAGTCCATCTTCTGCAAAGCGCAGTGAAAGCACAATCCTTTAAAATTCTCGCCAGTTGTGGTGGATGATTTTATTTAATAGGATCAAATGCGCTACATCAAAAAATGTTGTGACAGAGGATCAGAAAGATAATTAACTTTTTGTATTTCAGGATAAGTGTAAATAGATAAACCACAATCTGGACATCATTTGAAAATAAGTCTCCTTTGATGAGATGTTTCTTTCTAATTTTTTTTTTTCCAGTAAGAAAGCTCTCTTATCCTTCCATAACCACTTGTTAATGCCCAGGGCTGGTGTTCTGTATTCCGGGTTATCAGCAAATTCAACAACACCGATGGCTTTTCCAAGGGCTGGGACACATCAAATTTCAGCTGATGTCAAATTGCCAGTTTTTCTGAGCTTTTTGAAAAACATCTCAAGACAGGAAGTGAGGGCCAACTGTTGAGGTGTCCTGTCATTGCAATTCTACCTTGTGAGAATGATGACTAATCAGATCATTGAGCTGTCTACCAAGGGCTGATCTTCGTCTCTCAGATAGTGCTGCCTGACTTACCTTTCTGAATCACAGATGTGATCCCATCAGAACCTGCTCAGAAATCTTTGCCACTTCCGGAATAAGGTCCTAACACTGCCGGCAGTCAAGGGCTTGCTGTTCCCACGTCAGCACTCCTTTCTAGACGTTTCTGCCCTGTTCTTCACCCCTTTGCTGTCCCACCTCCTCTGCTAGACCCAAGCCATCTCTCCTGTCCCCATTCCCATCTAATGCACACTCACAGTGAGGCGAGAAGAGCCCAGCCAGGCAGATCTGGTTCAAGGTCAGCCTCTGCCTTTTACCAGCTACGTGATCTTGGGCAAGTCACTTGACCTTTTTGAGCTCGAGTCTCCCTACCGACCTAGTGGAGATCACCACAACATCGCTGTGGGGTGGCGAGCGTTGCATGAGGGGTTAGAAGAGCGCAGAGGACGCAGTCCGCAAATCATGCCAATTATCACCGGCGCAATCATTTCTATGCACTTCCGTCTCAGTGGGCTTTCGGACATTGTTACAACAGACTCTTCAGAACTAGCCTCCGAGAGAAGTGAGACGGACGCTATTCTCCTCCCCATTGTACAGAGGACGGTGCTGGTGTTCAGAGAGGTTCACTTCCTCAAGGTCCATGGTGCACAGAGACTCCCAGGGTCTATGACTTCACACTGAGTGTGCTTGTCTCGCCTGCTGCCTGATGCGCACATCCTCACCTGCGGCCTCCCTTGACCTTCCTGCCTGGAATACTTCCTTTCTGAGCTCTGTCTGCTTGGAACCCCACTGCCTGTTGAGGTCCGTCCCTGCTTCAGAGTCCTGCCCAATTGCCTCATCTCTTGAGATGCCGTCCCTGAGATTGCCTGTCACAGGGAATTACCCCTCCCCCCCATCCTGAGGTTCCTGGTGCCCTTTTCTGAGAATCCTGCCAGTGGACTCTGGTCCCTGGAGGATGATGACCAGGCCTTCTTCGTCTTTGCACGGGAGGCCAGAAAACACACTATAATATCCAGTCTCTGGAATTTGAAGGAATCAGGCTTTAGGAGGATTTTCAAACTGAAGGCCATGATAGGTTGACTCATAAAACCAGTTTAGTAGACTATGATGAGCATTTAGAAAATTAACCAGAATTGAATGAAAAAGAAAAGAAAATAGTAATAAGTCATGTGTTAGGATAGACTTTGTTTTTTCACATTTGTTTCAGGGCGTGTCTCTGGGTGTGCTAGGAGGCAAAATAGGATTCTTACTGTGGATTATGGGAAAAAGAAGTTTGAAAGTTATTTTATGTAATTAGGAGGGGCTAGCAGGGAGATTTCTTAGGAGGAAAACATGAAATGGGAATCTAGTGTGTCTATGAGGCAGGGTGCACAGTGGTTTTCTATGCAGACTTGTATCCCCACTCAAACCCTTTCTGGTTCTGTGATCTTGGATAAGTTACTCAGCTACTCCATGCCTCAGTCCCCTCATTTGTAAAATGGAGAGGGTAACCACTTCAGAGAGTCTTAATATGTAAGGACATGGGACACACTTACAACATGTGATGCATGTTTGTTAACTGGCAATACAATTATTATTATTAAGTAAAAGACAGAAGTCACTCTATGTCATGGGAGTTATGGGCGACCAACCAGAAAATACTGTTTCGTTGAGTGCCTGCATTGTGTGCTTCTGGTGCTAAAATATAAACACAAGAAATGCAGAACACGGCCCTTGTCTTCACGTCACTTAGCGACTAATGGGGGAAACAAGGCTGTCATGCAGGAAACAGAGGATGAAAACGGTCTCAGGCGGTGAAACTGATGTCTAGTGCAAATAGGAAATACTTGGTTTTTGTATTTTTATAGTACTACCGTGTACTTCCCTGGAGAGGGTCCAAGCTTTGGTCTTCAGGTTTCCCTGGAGGAACAAGGTATATAGACCAGCTCTTGGGAATTTCTCTTTGTGGCTCAGAATAAGGACTGGGGAGTAAAAAGCTCTTCCAGAGGTGGGGTGTGGGAAAGGGGGCACAGAATTAGAAAGTTTATTGAATCAGGATCCTATTCTAACAACTAAACACTCTGCCAGAAGGGAAAGTGAAGATACTTTGTATTTCTGTATTATTTGGGGTGGGAGGAAGTTTGCCACAGATTGCATTTAGTATGTTTACAGAATGCCGTTTCACCTCTGATGCTACTCAGCTACGCAGAATCCTTAAAGTATTGCCAAAAAGAAGCATTCGCCCAATTAAACCATCTTCCAAGTGAGACAGTTTGGTTGTAGCCACAAGTGAGTTACGAGGATTTAGGATTCAACCCAGTGGATCTGTGGGATCCCTGGAGAGACAAAACGAGCCTTTCTTAATCTATACGCCTTCTTCTAGAGCAGTGTTCTGGAACTTTCATGTGAGTTTCAGGCCCCTGTGATCTTGTTAAAAATGCAGACTCGGATTCCATAGCCTCTGACATGGGGCCCGAGATTCTGCATCTCTTACCAGCTTCTGGGGTTGCTGATGCTGCCAGTCCACGCACCAGACTGACTAGCAGGGGTCTGATGTCTTCTGCAGAAAAAAAAAAAAACAAAAAAAGACCAAACCAACCAAACAAAAAAAACCTGGTATTTATATTTTTAAGAATTCTTCTGACAAAGTTTTCTCCTAAATCCCAGTTTAGTCTGTGTGTCGCATACAACTGGACACCCAGATCTTCTGTGTTAGGATGGTATATTTTTTGTATCATAATCAAAACATTGAAGGTTGGTTCCCTTAGTTAAATAATCGTGACGTTATTATCTCTTCAATTTTAATTTAATTTTATTTTGACAAATGGCTCTTAATTCAGCAGCAGTGTTGCTGGAGACCCTTCTTTTTTTTTTTTAATAATTGACTCCCCTCTTTTTTTTTTTTTTTAAGACTTTTTATTATTTATTTATTTGACAGAGAGCACAAGTAAGCAGAGCAGCAGACAGAGGGAAAGGGAGAAGCAGACTCTCCGCTGAGCAGGGAGCCCGATGTGGGATTTGATCTAAGGATGCTAGGATCATGACCTGAGCTGAAGGCAGACGCTTAACTGACTGAGCCACCCGGGCGCCCCCGGAGACCCTTCTTAAGGACCTTTCAAACGAGATCCAGTTTAAATGACTGAGGCTAAGTGAGGAAAAGGCAAAGGCATGTAGGAAAGGAGGGAAATGGATCAAGGAAGAGGGAAGACAAGGAATAACAAGAACCACTCTCTCTCATTTTTTTTTTAAAGATTGTGTTTATTTATTTGACAGAGAGAGAGCAAGCACAAGCAGGGGAACAGCAGACAGAGGGAGGGGGAGAAGCAGGCACCCCACTGAGCTCCATCCCAGGACTCTGGGATCATGACCTGAGCCAAAGTCAAACGCTTAATGGACTTGAGCCATCCGGATGCCCCAAGAACCTCTCTCTTGATAAGTCTTAGTTTCTTCTCCTCTTCAAAATGTTTAAAACCATTTAAATCACAGACACGTGTCTGAACGAATAAGAAGCCATTTGCACAACCTCTGTTTAGCAGTTTGGTGCCTTCTGACGAGGGGCAGGCAGCCGTGGTGAGGTACCGTGAACAGACAGTCGCTTTCCCCATGGGGGTCCGCAGCTCCAAATCTTCCTAGGCTATTATGCGTTCTCTGGGTCCTGGGATGCTGGCCTAGGGTTTTGTTTTCTGCAAAGTAGCGGACTTTTTCTTTTTTTCCATTTGAATCCATCCTGCTCTTCTAACCAAAAAGAAAACAAATAGCAACTGGTCTTCTTAGACTTGGCAACCCAGGTCACGGAGCGCCCCATGGCTCCCAAATGTGGATCTGTGCTTGAAAGGTCTTTCTTCCTTCCCAACAGGTGTGCTTTTGCATGTGATGGGCGATGCCCTGGGGTCAGTGGTCGTGGTGGTCGCGGCCATCATATTCTATGTGCGTCCCCTGCCCCCTGAGGACCCGTGTAACTGGCAGTGCTACATCGACCCCAGCCTGACTGTCTTCATGGTCATTATCATTTTGTCATCCGCCTTCCCGCTCATCAAGGAGACTGCTGCCATTCTGCTGCAGATGGTCCCCAAAGGCCTGAACATGGAAGAGCTGAGTGAGTCACGGGGTCCTTATCTAGAGCCATGCATGCCTAATGCTCCCCGGGGTCAAAGGGCTGGTGTTATTTCACAGCAGTGTTTGATTTATGTATCTTGAAATACTGTAAATCACCTGGCCACAGAGACATCTCTCATATGTTTGGTAGCCTAGTAAGATGACTCACAGCTCCAAGGACCAAGGTCCTTTGCAACCCATGACTCTCTGACTCGGCCACAGATTTTTGAGAATAGAGTGTTGGGCAGAACCTGCTCCTTGGGTCCTACCTTCACGTCAGAGATTGATTTTAAGTCCAGTAAGTTACCCTGCCAAGAACTTGATTTTTAGTCTCCTTATTCTGAAAATAGGAATCATTCATTTGCATTTGGGATCCTGCTTTCTAGTGAGCTGGTTTTATATGGGCATGTAAGTCACCGTGTCTCTTGTGACACCCTGTTTACATTTAAACATGAAATTAAAACAGGACCGTGTTTTAAATTCAGATCATTCATGGCCTCCTTCGGTAATGAAACCTCTTTGCTGGGCTCAAAGAGAAGGTCAATCTCCCACCTTAGTTGAGTGCCTCTGAGCATCCGTAGGGTAGAGGCTTGGCTGAGTTGCTAACTGGGGACAATCCAAATGCTGGTGAGAAGCTGAATGTGCTTCTTTATTTCTAGTGTTTCTACCATGACGTAGAGCCTGGCCCACTGTGGGGCTCAAAGTTCGAAGACCTTAACTTTATGACAGATCCCTGACAGGAGCTTTGAACGGGTCTTAATCCATCGTATGGCCATGGCTAGGCCTTCCCCTGGGAGGGCGTGATTTATGATGGTCACTGTTGGTCCGAGCCTGGCCAGCGTCCTGTTTAGGAGCATGCATTGGGACCCTTCTCGGGCCATTGCCAACAGCCCGTGCTTCTCCTAGTCTTTCCCCCTGAATGTTCTTTTTGCCTTTTGGAGCCTCCTCTTGGGCAGCACTGCTTTATAGTCTCAGGGCCACTTAGGTGGTCAGCTCTCCAACTGCTTTACCGTGCCGAGTCCCAACAGCCATCCTTCATTTCCTGCAACCTGCTCTCTACCCAGTCCGGCAGGCAGAGGAGGAGGGTGGTGGGGAAGGAGAAACCTAGGAGCAGACACGCAGCATTGTCTCTCTCTTCCAGGAACTTGTTTTCCAGTTGAAGAAACAAGATAAACATATCAAAGCAATTTGTGATAGATAATGGCTTATATTGCCTTTTAACCAAGTTATCTATATTTAAAAACATTTTAAAAATAGATGGTAAGAACAGAAGCAACCCTTCTATGAGACT
Source organism: Neogale vison (assembly GCF_020171115.1). NCBI lineage: Eukaryota > Metazoa > Chordata > Mammalia > Carnivora > Mustelidae > Neogale > Neogale vison. Next base: position 12,120,293 of record NC_058100.1, read on the forward strand.
ATTATACTATATGCTGGCGACGTTCTAAGTGCTTTACTTATAGTCACTCATTTTAATTCTGCAAGTAAACCTGTGGGGTACTATCGTTATTATTCCCGACTTACAGATAAGGACACTGAGGGCCTGGGGGCTAGCTAAATTACCCAAAGTCGTGCCGAAACTGGGATTCAGACTCTGGCTAGCTTACAGGGTCTTTGCTCCTAATCACTATTCCACATCATCTCTCTAAAGACATGCTTGTTCGGGAAAAAATAGAAGACTTAAATAAAAAAATAGAAGTCTCATAATCTTGTTACCCAGAAATTACCTCTTTTAATATTTTTAAAAAGATTTTATTTATTCATTTTGACAGACAGAGATCACAAGTAGGCAGAGAGAGAGGGGGAAGCAGGCCCCCTGCTGAGCAGAGAGCCGGACTCGGGGCTCCATCCCAGGACCCTGAGATCATGACCTGAGCTGAAGGCAGAGGCCTTAACCCACTGAGCCACCCAGGCGCCCCCTCTTTTAATATTTTTGAATCATTCAATGAAACAAGCCTTTAGCTGCATAAAATTTTTGTGTGTGTATATACACTGATGTTTGCTTAAAAAAAAAAAGAAAAAGATTTTGCTTAAAAAAAAAAGAAAAAGATTGTGCTGTATATATAGTAAAACTATTTGATTTTTTCACTTAAAGATATCTTATATACATCTCCTCATATCTTAAATATGCAACTTACTTGTTAATGGCTGTAATCATATTCTTTTTATATATAATAGATTTAACTATTTCCTTATTTCCATTTTTTCATTAATACAAAAAACACTGCCCAAACCATTTTTATAAATGAATGTTTGGGTGTTTCCCTATAGGTTAAATTCTGAGTACTAGATGTGCTGGTAAAAGTTTTCCATCCATATTGCCAAGTTCTCCTCTTTCAAAAAGACACCCTATTTCATACTCCAGTACAGCCCATCAGGGTATCTGTTCCCTTGTAGACTCACCAACCCTGGGAATTTTTTGGTATGTTGTTAAACTTCCTTTCTTTAATTGCCTTTTATGGGTTCATGATGGATGTATAGGGACTCAGAGAGGATGGAGAAGATTATGGGAAAATGTACCCATATATTGGGGCACCTGGGTGGCTCAGTGGGTTAAAGCCTCTGCCTTCAGCTCAGGTCACGATCTCAGGGTCCTGGGATCGAGCCCCGCATCATGCTCTCTGCTCTGCAGGGAGCCTGCCTCCCCCTCTCTCTCTGCTTGCCTCTGCCTACTTGTGATCTCTCTATGTCAAATAAATAAGTAAAATCTTAAAAAAAAAAAAAGTACCCATATAGATACAGCTCTTTTTCTTCCCATTGTTATAAATACATCATTTTGGTGAGAATGCCTTCAGGGACTGTGTCCCTCCCGTAGAGGTACCTTGTTTCCAGTAGCCCCCGCTAACTGTCTGCTCTTCCTTGTTGTAGTGAGCCAGCTCTCAGCTGTGCCGGGGATTAGCAGCATACATGAAGTGCACATCTGGGAACTTATAAGTGGAAAGATCATTGCCACACTGCACATCAAGTATCAGAAGGACAGGGGCTATCAGGACGCCAGTAGGAAAATTCGAGAGATCTTTCACAGTGCGGGTATCCACAATGTGACCATCCAGTTTGAGCAGGTGGACTTGAAGGACCCCGTGGAACAGAAGGACCTGCTGTTGCTCTGCAGCTCCCCCTGCATCTCTAAAGTCTGTGAGAAGCAGCTGTGCTGCCCTCCAGGGGCCCTACCCCTGGCCCACGTCAACGGCTGCGCGGAACACAATGGCTGTCCCACTCTTGACACAACCCCGAGTGATAGCTTCGCTAGGCAAGAAACAACAGAAGTGGTTATCGAAGTATCTTCGGACAACTGTCTGAGTGACCATGGACAGGCTCTTAGCAAAACTCAGGAGGACCAACATTATGTCAACAGCACACATTTTTAATCTGGTCCCCACATAAACAGACTGTATAGACGAGGCGTTCTGGCTGGTGGAAAGACCTGTGTGGGCTGTATCAAATGTGCGGGGTGCTCGCTCTGTGTTCAGCGAGGGGCTGGTTGTTTGGGATGTTAATTGCATGTATCTGTTAATTTCTATGTGACTGAGAACTTTACGTTGTCCCCGGTGTCTCAGGCTGCTCTTCCACAAACTCACTGTTTTAGTTTGAACATTTATTTTAAGAAGCAAACCGTGCTCGTTATCTGTGTCAGGGACATTGAAGGCTGGGACTCCATGGCTGTGGACACGGGATTCAAAGCAGTTCCTGTTTTATTTCCACTTTCTAAGGTACCACATGATTCATGTAACTTGTAGCTGACTCTCAGGTGAGCTCATAGCCACGTACACCGAAAAAGCTTAAGAATCGTGATAACTATTTTTTTTTTCATTCCACTAGAAGATCACCAAAAAAAGGAAAGTTGGATAGTCCTATCACTGCGGAATTTTTTTTCTTTGAATTTTTTTTTTGAATAAATGAAAAGTGAACGTCTATTAGAGTAAAAAAATTCTCAGAACATTAGAGGAAGTGGAGTTTATTAGGGGAAGACAGGAAGAAAATCCGTTGACTACCTCTTCATTTTGTGAGATGGAGGGAGAACTAATGTTTACTTTCCACTGTGAAATGAATTATAGCTGCAGGGTGCTTCAGATGTTTAATGCATAAAATACCTTTTTTTTCCACTTGGAAGTATGGGAATATTTCCACTTTCTAAGGTACAACACAATACATGTATCTTGTCTTGCAGAATCAGTCCATTGGGACTGTTCTCATTTATTGCATAATGGCTCACTTTTCCTTTGTTTTTTTTTTTTTATAGGATCACACTTATAAGTATAGCATTTACCAGGAGAACATGGGTATTCCTGAGATAGAAGACTATATGACACAGAGTATTCATTCCTGCCAAAAAAAAAAAATAATAAGCTAGATTGACTTTTCTTTCACTAGGCATATTTTGAAGTATTTATTACAGTTGCCAACAAGTGACTTGATGGAAAAGCATATGTGTAGGGAAACATTGCTGCCTTTAAATGTGTCTTGGGGAGCTTAGAGTTTCCCTTATTTCCTTTTCTGACTCTGATCCATATTACCAATTTCAAATAAATTTATTAGACTCTAATTTGGATCTATAATCGACTTACATTAGCATTGGAGAAGCGTCTGTCCTGTATTGAACCCATTGTTGAGGAAGCAGTATTTTAATCAGAGGAGTTTCAAGATAGGTCTGAGAAGGTGGAAGATACCCTCGTAGAGAACTAGAGTGTTACCCGATGGGTTGCAAAATTGACGGCAATGGTTGTCTCTTAGGCTCCAGGCACTGAGTCCTGTTTCATATCTGCACAGTAGTCAACAGAAATGCTGGCTTGGTCACGGAAAAAGCGCCCGCATTTTTCAGCACTAATACCGTCTTTAAAAAGGGCCTTAGTGTTCATTCTAAGGCTGAAGTAAATAAGCAGCTGTGATCAGTAGGATAGGAATCTTTTCTCTTTCCTTGAAAATTTATGATCTGAGTTTAAATTGGCCATGAATTAAGTACATGCATTTTTATCCCAAGCTGTTTATTGGACTAGTCTGTATAGCCAAAAGAGGGGTAAAAAAAAAAGACAGTGTTTTTATTTTTGATACTAGAGGTATAGCACGTACTCACAAAACAAAAACAACAACAAAAACAAAAACAAAAACCAGGGGATTCTCTTTGACGCTCACCACGGTGATGAGTGGATGAAATTCTAGATGAGTGTTGGTTGAGATGTCTTGACTGGAACCAAAGAAGAAATGTGTCCCTCATTTCCAAATTTAAAGGTCTAATTTGATTTCACCTCGTTCTGCTTTTATCAAAAGATTATAATTTTACAGTTTCTTTGCAGCTGGCTAAAGAAATGCATACTGGTTGATACCCAGATAATGTTCTTTAAGGTAAAGTCACTTAATTCGAATAGAACTAAATTTACCTCAGAAAAGTAGCTTAATGGACACTTACAAAGGGTTAATGTGAAATAATCCCTTTTAAGACCGTTTGAGTACATTTAAAGTGTTTGAGCAAGCTAATTCAGTGCAATATTTTTGTGGGGGGCTGGCTGCTTTCCTTTGTCTTCTCCAGCACTGCGATGCCTGCAGTCTGGTCTCTTTACTTGGGTTTTGCTCTCTCAGGGAAAGGCGGGATTTTTCTGTTCCTCTTTGAGGCAGCCTTGCCTGGTGGCAGTAGGTCTGATGAACAGTGGCTTTACCAACACAGTTTTTTTCTGAGATTAGAAAAACGCGGTCGTTTATGTTAGCATCCCTGTGTGCTTAGGGCCGTTCCAGCGATCTTTCTCTTTTTTTAAGGAGATGAAAATAATTTTTGAAAAGTCTAGGGCATCCTCTGTGTGTCTGGTCAGGGACAGCCATCCTGCACACTAACCTAGATGGCTCAAGGGATGGTGCTTGCTTCTTCTGCCGTCTGTCCTTCTGTCTCCCTAGAAAGAGTCCCTTCCCCTCTATTGCAGCATTGGCTGTGGGAGGTCCTGTGTTTGCTTTTATCGTCCCAATTTTCAACTTTGGCTTGGAAGAGAGAGGTGAATTGTCTTCACGACCCCCGGCCATTATGAATATCCACGAAAGCTCTGAGGCTCCACTGTGGACAGCCAAAAAAAAAAAAGTATGATCCCTCTAATGACTGATAAAGCATCCATAAAATAGGGAGACATTGTTTGAGGAAGAATTAAAAATATCCTTTATATATCCTTTATATTGGTTACTTTTTTTCTCTTTTTGCCACTAGCTGGTCAAACTCTAGTGGGGGATAAATCAGGAATGCCAAGTTCTGTAGGAAAGTGTGCTTTCAAGATGAAAGAAATCACAGGAGTGGATTTGGAATTATAATAAAGGCAGCTGCCCTGTAAGTAAGAATTTTTGCTATGCTGTCTTAGCATTAGGGACATTTTCAACGGGATAATTCCTCGCTGTGTGGGCAGTCCTCTGCATTGTACGATGTCACGCAGCATGTCGGGCTCCTGCCCTCTCAGATCCACACCCACGAATAGTGACAATAAAAAATGTCTCAGGACATCACCATTCTCTGGGCAAATTGGTCTCTAGTCCTGAGCCCACCGAGTTAACCTAACGATAGTTGAGAATTATTGTTGATAAAAGTCCCTCCAGAGCCCTGTAATCATTTTAATGGGATCAGTTCTGCAGAATTCACTCTTTAAAAAATATTTTTCCAGGAGAGATCAAACTGTTCACCAAAATGACAGTCATCTCTACATAGGAACTTTGGACATTTAAAGGAAAGATATAATTGGGGGGGGGTGCTTACAAATCCAATTAGGCAGATCAGTTGATGTAACAGTGAATGAAATGAAGAAAAAAACATTTGTTCTCATTGTTCTGTCATGACCCCTTCAACTCATGAATGTCCTCAGTTTGATGAACTCCTTATAAAATGAGACCAGAAAATACCAGAACGATTGCTTGTTGGGGCTAAGTTGTTTAATTCATCACTGGTTTTAAGCTTGATGAGGTTTCTTCTATTGGTTCCAGACAAGCAGCTCATCTTGGTGCCAAGGACAAGTTTAGATCCTAAAAAAAATTCTGTATTGTCTGTGGTTTGCTTAATCCTTTGCCAACACATATCACATTTTTCCCTGGAGGGCCAGATACATTTCCTGCTTTTAAATATATCTTTACACTCTTGCAATTAAAGACTGCAAAAAAGGACTGTGTTAGGGGAAAATGCGTCCTGATTTGGGTTTTGAATTTAGACTGAATGATGGCTCCATGCCTATTGCCTAGCTTTGCCCTTCACCTGCTAAGTTTTTACCCATTTGTACTTCTGAGTGTATTTGCACATGAGTCGCCGCAAGTAGGAATGAAAGTGTTGAATCAGGAAAGTGGCTGCTCCAGTGGAAATTGCATCAGACCCTAATCCTCACCGTGATCTAAATGCCCTCATGACCTTGGAGATAAGCAAATGTGGATTGTCATGTTTGGAGCTTCTCTTTTCAGGTGTTTTATTCTGGACCTTTTCGTTTACATGGAACTTTCTTGAATATTGCTGGATGGATCAACTGTCTGTTCTTGGTTCAAAGCCAGGCCAGAGACAACGAACCCACTGTGAATTCTAGTGGGAATCATCCAGGAAGGACGATGATATTTGGAGAGAGGGCGACCCCTTCCAGGAGGTCCGAAGTTAATGTTACAGTATTATGGAGTTTTGTTGCTTCAAGTCTTCCTGTTGTCCTCACTGGCGATTTTGCCGAAGTGTCATTGTCGCCTTTGTGGGAACTATTCAAACTTGAAGATACAAGGTTTAGATAACTCATTGCGAATTCATGTGAAATCCCCCAGTAATGTATGAACATGCATACCTGTAACAGTGAAAGATGTTCAATGGTGCTGTAAGAGAAATTAAAAAAGAACCACACACACCACGCCTGACTGAGATGTTTCTGGAAATCAGACAACAACTCGAAGTAGTTGAACTCACGTTGTAATTGCTGCTTACTCTAGTCCGGTTATCACTCAGGAACCCTTCAGATCAGTTTTATGCTAATGTGGGACTAAGTCTCCATCTGTGTTTTGCTGCTGTCTTCTCTGTACTCCTCTGCCACTCTCCACCACCTGCCATGTCACAGGGCCCGTTTTAGCAAAAATGTCCCAGATTGACGCAACAGACTACTTACCATAGCCTGGACTTACCTGGTTTCCTAGGGGGCCTCATGCAATGCAGGGCTGCCCAGTGGGGTTTGGGCAGGAGGGGAGCTCCTGGGATGGAGGGAATGGCGGAGAGGCTAGGCTTATTTTGGAGAAGTCCTATAGATTTTAAGAGGACCAGTCCTTGGTGCTTCCAATTGTTTTTAATCTGATCAGCCCATCGACTGATAACCGCGGGCACTTACTGGAAAATGTGCGAGTGGTTCTTGGCTCCAGGGAGATTACAGTCTACCCTGGAAGCTAAGTAAGACAGTCCAGCTTTGTGGGAGTTTAAGGAGACGGACTCATAGCCTGGGGGGTGGGGCACGGAGGCTCTTGCACTGAATGGGTTTTGGTCCTCAGATGTACACATCCCAAGCCCTGAGCAGCACCTGCCAAAGAAGAGGGCTACACACTTCACCACCATGAGCGTCCCTCCACAACGAGTCTGCAGGCTGGAACAGAGGCCTGGGCTCAGGGCTCAGAGTACAGGACGCCTGAGGACTCCATCTAGTGGGGAGCCCTATCTCCTCTGTCTCCCCCGCTTGATGTTTCTTCATAGCATTGCCACTTTGTAACATTAAATCATACATTTACTCACTTATTTCCTGTGTCTCCCACTAGAGTAAAGCTATAGATGACCCACAGCTGTTCTTCAGCCCCCCTCCCGAGCTTGGAACATTGTCGCAGGACCTGGCACCAATAAATGCTGAATGAGTGAATAACTAAACACATGAATGAATGACTAGAATGAGTGAATGACTAAACACATGAATGAATGAATGACTAGGCTCAACTTCTGGTGTTACCAGCTCTAGGGTTTGGACAAATCCGTTAACTTCATGGCGCTTCAGGGTTTTTTGTTTTCTCTCTCTCTCTCTTTTTTTTTTTTCCAGTGGTGAAGGCCTGTGTTCCCTTCCTTGTGGGGTTGTTGGAGGAGTTCTAGGAGACAGGAGAGCAGAGTGAAATGTCAAGTGATTTTGTTATCTTACATGTTCAACCTGGCATTCATGATTTTCCTGTTCTTATCCTGCCTCCTCCCCTCTCTGTAATTCCATGTTGTCAATTAAAGATCATTTAACGCGATGTGAATTGGCATTAAATAATGCTACAATCAACGTGTGTGAAGGTGAAGAGGAAAGGCTTCATGGACGACTGGGCATTTGAAATTGGCCTTGGCATAGTTCAGTGGGTGGAGAAAGGGGGGAAGGACAAGCCAGCCTGAAAGCTTAGACTTCATTCTTTAAGCAGTTGGCTCCAAAGCTTTTGTGGGGAGGGGGCTGCAGATTGGGGAAATGCAGGCGCTAGACTATTCACAGCGGTGGAGGGGCGGGGCAGCTTTTTCCAGGCGCCTTCCCCACTGTACACACCCGGTGCTGCCTTGTTGCCCAGTGTTGGGTCCTCTGCCATCTCACCTCCTGTCCTGCCAGCATCTGAGCTTCACCAGCTGTGGCTGAGCACAGTGGACACGTCCTCGAGCAGTCTGCACACACCCCTCCAAATTCCCAGGGAGTTTCTCTCACTTCTAAGATCAACTTTCCTCGGTGCATTTCTGCTCCAACCTTGCTGCTGCATGTAATGCTGCCTTTACTCGCATCCTATGTCTGTCTAGTCATTGAGCCCCATTACTGTTTTCTTCAAGGACTCAACGTCAGCCCCTGCTTCTTGAATCTTGTCCCCGTCTCTCTGGTTCACCTTGATCACCTCATGTCCGTGCTGTAGCAGAAGCCTCCCAAGCAGCCTCCTGTCCACCTCCAAACTCCTGGTCAGCTTTCCCGCTTCTCTCTGTTCTGGGGGGAAGGACAGAGCCAGCCTGTCCCAGAAGCTCCTTATCTTCTGCAGCAGATGAGAAGCACGAAGATCCCCAGGCAAATGTTTGCGCGCCACATTGATTCCTTCAGGCTTGGAGATGCAAGAAGAAATTGGCATGGGATTTACAACCAAGGGCTGGGGTGGGTATTTTGCCGGCATTTTCTCAAGGGAAGGAGCGGGGAGAGAGGGGGTTCAATTCTCAGAGTGGCCCCATTGATACCAGCTGGCGGTGGGCCTGATAATCACCAGGGCTTTTATCTGCTTCAGAAAGCTGGAACCTAAAGCAAATCGTGCAGACTACGGTGAGTTTGTGGCTGTAATCTGATGTTCAGCGGTATTCAGAAAAAACTAATAGGACACTTTGGAAAGAGCGAGGCTTGATGCTTGCTTTATAGCTCTTACTTTCTGTGGTTTAAATTTTCCCTGCATGGTACTTCCTAAGTGGGGAGAGATGATTTGGCCCATTGTACCACCAAACCTACATTACAGAAAAGTGCTTTACCAAGAGATTCTATCACATGAATTAACATATATTGTGGAGTAGAACTTCAAGTTTGAGCATTCTGGCTTCCAAACTGACCTGCCGTTATCCCATGAGCTGCTTGACTTCAGGAAGAATAGTGTCTGTGAATAAAAAAAGTTCTCCAGGCTTCAGTTTTTCCATCTGTCAGATGGGAGAAAATAAGAATTCTTGCCTCTTGACATTGCTGTTGGGGTGATAGGAGATCGCCCCTGTAGGTCTCAGCACAGGGGGAGAATGCTAGATCTTAAAACCCCACTTTAAGAGGTAAGACTTCAAGTAGAATTATTCCCCCCTTTAAAGATTTTATTTATTTATTTGTCGGAGAGAGGGAGAGAGCACAAGCAGGCGCAGCAGCAGGCAGAGGGAGAAGCAGGAGCAAGGAGCCAGATGCCGACTTGATCATGGGTTGCTGTGATCATGACCTGAGCCAAAGGCAAGTGCTTGACAGACTGAGCTACCCAAGTGTCCCGCCAAGCAGATTTCTTCTTCTTCTTCTTCTTCTTCTTTTTTTTTAAGATTTTATTTATTTATTTGACAGAAAGAGACACATCGAGAGAGGAAACACAAGCAGGGGGAGTGGGAGAGGGAGAAGCAGGCTTCCCGCCAAGCGGGAGCCCCGATGTGGGGCTCGATCCCAGGACCCTGTGTTCATGACCTGAGCTGAAGGCAAACGCTTAAAGTTTGAGCCACCCAGGTGCCCCCAGCAGATTTATTCTTATTTTAACTCACAACTCGCAATGGAAATGCCAAAAGTGTAGAGCATAGATCAACCCGGTTAGATTTAAAATGCCTTGAACTTAGAGGTCACATTGTACGACATCGCCAGGAAACAGTACAGACCCGATCACATGACCGAAGATCCCAGACATCTTCTTCCCGGGGGAAAAAAATATATATATCCAATGCTGAAGGGCTTCATTGTAACACCAGGCTCAGTACCAAAGGACCCTAACTCTCTGACAAGGTGACACATGTGATTGCTGAGGGATCAGTGGGTCCCAGTGGTCAGAGGCAGTGAGGTCTTCCAGTGAACCTGGCTGGACATGCATTTCTGTCCTTGATCTCCGGCCAGAGACCACTGAGGTCAAGCCTGTGGCTGAGCAAGTGGGGCTTCACGCCCCATGCAGACGGGAGACTGCAGGCCGGGGGAAACCGTGCCCAAGGGTCTGTTCACCAGATAGACTTTTGTTTAGGATAGACTTTGGGTTTGCGTTAGGTGATTCAGGGGAAGATTCATGGAAATGGGGTTTTGTCCTGGGTGGAATGCTGCCAGCATTATCCCAATTGGAACAATTCCATGACTGGGTCTTAAAAAAAAAAAATTTTTTTTTGAAACAGGGACATCTGGGTGACTCAGTTGGTTAAGCATATGCCTTCGGCTCAGGTCTTGATCCCAGAATCCTAGGTTCGAGCCTCACATCGGGCTCCCTGATCAGCAGGGAGCCTGCTTCTCCCTCTGCCTGCCACTCCCCCTGCTTGTGCTCTCTGTCTCTCTCTCTGACAAATAAATAAAATCTTAAAAAAAACCAAACCTGCTCTCATTAAAAAAATTGAAGTAAAATTGCTATACAATGTTATATTAGCTTCAGGTATAGGACATAAAGAATCAATATTTGTATATATTACAAAATGATCACCGCAAATTTAGTTGTCATCAGTCACCACACATAATTACAATTTTTTTTTCTTGTGTTGAGAACTTAGAAGATCTACTCTCTTACTGACCTTCAAATATGCACGATGGTATTATTAACTATACTCATTGTGCCGCACCTTAGACCCCCAGGACTCATTTCTTTTATGACTGGACATTTGTACCTTTTGACCCTTTCCACCTGTGTTGTCCATCCCCAAACCTCTGTCTCCGGCAACTGCCAGCCTGTTCTCTATATGAGTGGGTATCTTAACAAATCCTATCTATGAAGTGGAAGGAAGAAAGCAAGGCTCACGTTTTCATTGTTAAAAAAAGCCGGGGCGCCTGGGTGGCACAGTGGGTTGGGCCACTGCCTTCGGCTCAGGTCATGATCTCGGGGTCCTGGGATCGAGTCCCGCATCGGGCTCTCTGCTCAGCGGGGAGCCTGCTTCCTCCTCTCTCTCTCTGCCTGCCTCTCTGCCTACTTGTGATCTCTCTCTGTCAAATAAATAAATAAAATCTTTAAAAAAAAAAAAAAGCCGCAGTCACTCACAGTAGGCAGGATGGGGGGGTGTCTGGTATTTTTGTGTTTAGCTGAGTGTTCTTTTGTTTTGATCTTGCTTAGACAAGTACTTAGACAAGTGCACCGAGTGATCTCTTGTCTATTCCCCCCCCCCCTTTCTTTCTTTTTCGCATTATGGAAGTGTAGTTGACCTGCAGTATCATATTCGTTTTGGTGTACAATGTAGAAATTTGGCAAACCTGGATATTACTCACTGCTCAGCACAGCCGGTGTGGTGTGTCTGCTGCTGGTTTTCCGAGAGGCTGTGTCCCATAGCAGGACACCCTGGCTGAGCTGCGGGTCGCAAGGCATTTCCAGCAACACCAGGGCTGAGCTCTAAGGATCAATTTCCAGATGTCAAGCGGTCTTTGTTTCTTTCCTATATTTTTGATACTTAGTATATTTGTACATTTTAATGAAGCAGGCTGTGAGCATTTACATCCTGGTTAAAAGGCTCCTTAGAAGCTGTTTCATCCGGAGCAAGTTCCTTCATCTCGTGGAACATCCGTAACCCTCACGTCTTCTGCAGGAGGTAGGGTACCTAGGGCTGGGATGTTGCAAAAATGAAATAATGATATCATACAAGTTCCTGGCAAAGAGTCTGTGATCTTAAAATTGACCTATTTTGGGTGAATCCCTCTGTATCTGTCTGCATCCATGACTGGCTCATTTTAGGACACAAGTCAAACGCACTTTCTCATTTTGCCTCGTTTTATTTCCTTGCCTCATAGGACTATTAAAAAAAAAAAAAGAACCTCTTAAATATGGTGATTAGAAGACCTGCAGATGCCTAAGGTTATTTGCAGGCATTCATAGGAAACACTCTCGTGTCACCACTGTCACCACCACTGTCGCCGCTGTGGAGGTGTCCCCTAAGAAGCATTAAAGGGTTTGACTAACCTGTGTGTGATCACACAACTTGGGAGTGGCCAGATTATTATCCCAATACTCCGGTATCTGCCTGTCAACTGTCAATCGATGTATGTTGAATGAATGAATGACAGAATGAGTGAGTGAATGAATGAATGTAAATGGGGAAATGGGGTTCCCCTCTCACCCTGCAGCTGATCAAGCAGGCATTTTCTGCCTCTGACACCGCCATTCCCATGAGGCTCCATTGTACAATTTACAACTCCTGCTCAAGACTCTCCTGCAAAGAATGCACAGGCCAGATATCTGTGGTTTCTCCGAGTCAGCTGGGTTTGGGGGAGCAGATCTCCTATCTCCTCTCGACAGTGCCTGGGGCCCGGGCTGCCCCACCCACACCCCCTGCAGGGCACCACAGCTGAAACAGACGTTTTGAGACCTGTTGCTCCTTTGATAAGATAGTGTCCTTTGCTACTTTGGGGTTCTTGATGTCTCTTATTCTCCTCTTTCCTCACTTCCCTTTTTTTTCTTTTTTTTTTTTTTTTGAGGGGTAATACAGAGTTTATGGAATTAGATTTTTCTATTTACAACAGAGATCACATCTACATACTATTTAGCTCCTCTGCATGGGTACGTCAGCCCTCATGAATTTAGATTTTTGATGATGGGTTTAATCATACAAACACAGGGACACACACTCTCACCGATTGGTTTAGAACAGTGGTGCATCCATTGTGCTCTTCCTAGAAAGTCAGCTTTGATTAAAAACTGTTTCAATTCAGTTCCATTCGTCTCAAAGATCTGTCTGATTTTGCAGATGAACCGAGACACATACTATAGGATTCTAAGATCTATTTTAGCCATTGTGTACAGTTGCTATTTTATCAGACCTCAGTGTGTGTTTTTCAAAAGGACACTGGTGAGGGGCCCCATCCTGTGTTAACTTTGACCACAGCCGGCTTCTACCCCCTTCCCCCAAAACCGAGGGCCAAGAGTTCTCCATTGTGAAGACTGAACTTACTCTTTTGGCTTTAGAACGTTAAAAAAAATTACTAAATTGTAATAAAGTGGGGAAAAAAAAAAAACAAAACAGACACGTGTAAAGGATTCGAGATCATTTCAAACCTCCAAGGAAAGCATGCTTAATACAACAAGTCTTCACACTGTATGTTTTGTTCTTACACTCATTTTTTAAAATTAGTAATATATCCAAACTGTCTTTCCAAGTCAGGATGTAAAGATCTACTCTATTTTTATTGATTGCTATATAGTATTCCATCATGACTATGCCAACTTCAATATCTATTCTCCTATTAAGAAATTTTACTTCCTTGGGGCACCTGGGTGGCTCGGTGGGTTAATACTCTGCCTTCGGCTCGGGTCATGATCTCAGGGTTCTCTGCTCAGCAGGGAGCCTGCTTCCTCCTCTCTCTGCCTGCCTCTCTGCCTACTTGTGATCTCTCTCTCTGTCAAATAAATAAATAAAATAAAAATTAAAAAAAAAAGAAATTTTGGGACGCCTGGGTGGCTCAGTTGGTTGGGCGGCTGCCTTCGGCTCAGGTCATGATCCCGGCGTCCTGGGATCGAGTCCCGCATCGGGCTCCTTGCTCTGCGGGGCGGCCTGCTTCTCCCTCTGACTCTGTCTGCCTCTCCATCTGCCTGTGCTCGCTCTCGCTCTCTCTCTCTCTGACAAATAAATAAATAAAATCTTTAAAAAAAAAAAAATTTTACTTCCTTTAGAAAATCATACGGACTTTCACCTAAGTTCCATGGGCCTTACTCAACTGCTTTACGGGCATGGCATGTGTGTGTGAATTTAGAATTAACGTCATTAAAATGTTTCTGCTTTTGGCACCCGCCCCATAATTTTTATAATGAGTATATGGTACTTACATAATATCAGAAACAAGTTATGTAAAACGGTATTCTTTTCACACATATTTTGGTCAGTTCTGAATCCCAGTAGTGCTTATGTTACTAAGATTCAATTCAGTGTCTCATCTCTTCAAACAAACAGTATGTTCCTTGAGAACTTGGAGGGCATCTTAATAATGACGACACTGACTCACACTTCAAAGTGTCAGGTACTTGACTTGTATATATGATCTCGTGAGATGCTCATAAAACACCTGCAAAGTCACTCCGCTCTTCTAGCCCCGAGGAAAATAAAGCTCAGAGAGTTTAATTAATTCACTCAGTTTAGCTGTGGTGGGGGCGGGTTTCGAACCAAGGTCCCTTTGACTCCAGTGCCCGGCCCTTTTCACCACCCGTAGGAGATTTCCTGCTTCAGAATGCACCGCAGCCTTTGGCGCAGGGCTGGACACACCATGGGCCTGTAATTACAACTTGTTGGCTTAAACATGGCGGAGGACACGACTTCCTCTGAAGACCTGGCCCAGCGTACCCAAGCCCGTCTCCTCAAAGGCCAAGTCTGTACAACACAACCTGACCACATGTGTCTCCACTAATTCCTTTCTTTATGGCTTTAGCGACTTGAAATCTCGCCAGCCTGTTGGGCTTGAGATATGACAACCTGGAAGAAGAAGAGGCAGCTGGGGGAAAGGTATTTTCTTTGTAGGTGTATTTTGGTGTATATAAATGTTTATTAGAGATTTCCATCTTATCTTTGCCCTCAGTTCAACTGGTTTTTTTAGAGATTTATTTATTTGAGAGAGCGAGAGCGAGAGAGAGCGCGGGAAGGGAGGGGCAGAGGGAGAGGGAGAGAAGGGCTTAAGCAGACTCCTCGTTGAGTGCAGAGCCCGACCTGAGGCTCCATCTCATGACCCCGGGATCAGGACCTGAGCCAAAACCCTAAGTCAGATGCTTAACTGAATACACTACCCAGGTGCCTCTCATTTCAACTTTTATGAATAAGGTTTTAAGCTTTTTCTTTTTTTTCTTATTTATTTGACAGAGAGAAAGAGCCAGTGAGAGGAGGGGCAAAGAGAGAAGCAGGCTCCCCACTACTCGGGGAGCCCGACACTGGGCTCGACCCTAGGACTCCGAGGTCACCACCCGAGCCGAAGGCAGACCCCTAACTGACTGAGCCACCCAGGAGCCCCAGGTTTTAAGTTTTTTCAACGGGAAATTCTTCTGAGAGGTTTTAGAAATCCAGCCCCAATGTTTGGGCAGAGTATACAGTTTGATGAATGATTGATCAGATCAAAATAATGATAACAGATTGAAACAGTGCAGAAGATAGGCATGGGTACAAAAGAATAAACACAGCGCAGAATTGTCATGTTAACTTCATTGACGCACATTTTGAAAATGGCAGCCTTTGCTTCCATGAAAAGTAGTTCGGGCTGAGCAGAGAGAGTCATGGTAATCATTTCCCAAAATCTGTTCTTGGGCTTCCCCGATGCTCGTTCCCAGCTCCCTTCTCTCTTGCCCGCCTCCCCACAGAGGCTGGAAATGCTGAGGCCTTCCTCACCCAGCCTGGCTTATCACTAGGATCCCCTTATGGTAGCTTTGGCTGAGGACCAGTATATGGAAGTTCAGGGTGAGGCACCGGAGAGTTCTGAGAAGGCTCTTGTTTCTCTTGACAAAAAAAGAGAAACGGTTACTTCCCTTCCTCTCTTCTTTTCACTTGAATACAGATTTGGTGCAGTGAGCTGTGACAGCCTTGTCATGACCAAAAAAAAGTCAAGTTTCCTTCCCCCATGCCATACCACTAACAAAAGTAGAATCATACACGGGCGCCTGGGTGGCTCAGTGGGTTAAAGCCTCTGCCTTCGGCTCAGGTCATGATCCCAGGGTCCTGGGATCGAGCCCCGCATCGGGCTCTCTGCTTAGCGGGGAGCCTGCTTCCCCCTCTCTCTCTGCCTTCCTCTCTGCCTACTTGTGATCTCTGTCTGTCAAATAAATAAATAAAATCTTAAAAAAAATACAGTCTTACAGAAATTCAGTTCCTGATATCATTGGGCTACCAAATCGAAGTCAGTAGCAGCTAGCCGCTAGGCTTTTTATATGAGAAGAATAATCCTGTAATCTTTTCAAGATACTGTTGTAAGTTTCCTGTTACTTAAAGGGAAAAGCATTCTTAAAGGATTCAGAGTATGTAATTTCCCTATTTCCCCATTGACCAATATCGGCCTGTTCATAGATTTATGCTAATGGATTCAGATCATAAAAGCTCTATGTAAAATTGCACAACAAACCAGACTCTGGGGAGTAGTAGAATTTTGTATTTTATTAGAAACCTTGAAACATTTTAAAATATTTTGTTTTTTTTTAAAAGATTTTATTTATTTATTTGAGAGCGAGAGCGAGAGAGAGAGCACAGCGGGGGGTGGGGGGCAGCAGGCTGAGAGAGAAGCAGGCTCCCCATTGAGCAGGGAGGCCCATTTGACACTCGATGCCAGGACCCTGAGATCATGACCTGAGCTGGAGCAGCTGCTTAACTGACTGAGCCACACAGGTGCCCCTTTAATCCTTTTAAGTTCTTTTTTTTTTTTTTTTAAGGATTTTATTTATTTATTTAACAGAGATCACAAGTAGGCAGAGAGGCAGGCAGAGAGAGAGGGGGAAGCAGACACCCTGCCGAGCAGAGAGCCTGATGCGGGACTCGATCCAAGGACCTTGGGATCATGACCTGAGCCGAAGGTGGCGGCTTAACCCACTGAGCCACGCAGGCACCCCATCCTTTAAGTTCTTAACAGCCGTGCTAGACTTATTTTACCTTTTTAAAATACCCTGGGATGTGGATGGGTAGGTTCTTACAGAAATGTACATATTTAATCTATTTAATATATCTTTTACATATAGTTGTGTATTCTTTCCTTCCTCCCTCCCTCCTTCCTTCCTTCTCTTCTTTCTTTCTTGTTTTTTATACGTAACAAATGGTGTTGGGTAGAGCCATATTCTTAAAGCACGACCTAGGTATGGGAAATAATTTTAGGTGACATATGAGCAAACATCTTCTATTTGAATGCTATATATTTATTTTAATTTTATTGAAATATAACTATCACAGCAAACTTGTAATTTCACAGTTGTGCTTATAAAATCTTTCCTTTTAATATATTTGCATAAGTAGCAAAAGCCTGATTTAAAGAAATTCTGAAATAGTACTAGTGAACTTTAAGGACTTACTATAGTCCATTAACATACTAATGCATTTAATCCTCAGAACAACCCTATGAGGTAGGTGCTATTATTCACCCCCCCACTTTATTTTTTTTTTTAAGATTTTATTTATTTATTTCTTGGACAGACAGAGATCACAAGTAGGCAGAGAGGTAGGTAGAGAGAGAGAGAGGGGGAAGCAGGCTCCCTGCTGAGCAGAGAGCCTGATGCAGAGCTTGATCCCAGGACCCTGGGATCATGACCGAGTCAAAGGCAGAGGCTTTAACCCACTGCGCCACCCAGGCACCCCTATTCACCTCCACTTTAATTAGGAGGAGACACATATAGGTCATATCAGTTGCCTAAAGTCACAAAGCCGGTAAGGGGAAGCACCCAGATCAGAACACAGGCACACTGACTTCAGGATTATGTTCAAATCACTAAACCATACTGCCCCTCAGGAAAGAATAGAGGACATGGTGCAAAGTGTTGGCAGAAATCGTGACGGCGGTATTTGAATGACTGACGTTTAGGAAGGAGTCATGTGATGGAAAGCACATGGGCTTTGGGGCCAGACAAATCTCAAATGCCATATTGGTTATTGATCAATGATGTATTTCTAGACATATCGCTAAACCTTCACTAAAACGATGGAAAAAATGTAAAGTGCTCCATGCAAGCCGTGCCACTGGGTGTGGTGAAAAAATAATGAATAATGTTTTTCTGAAAATAAATAAATTGGAAAAAAAATGTAAAGTGTCCATCGTAGGGCGAGTTTTCACACATACTAATTACATCTCCTCTCTGTGAATCTCCGTTCTCTCATTTGCAAAACACTAGATCAGTGAATACCGAGAGTATTAGAAAAAGTAACAGCTATCCATGCACGGCAGGTGTCTGTAAAATATACACATATTCTGTGGTGCTGGCCTCTCCTTTATGACCCTGAGTGCCTTAAGGAAAGTCCCTCTTTCCTGCTCCCCCAGTGACAACACAAGACACAGGGTCAGCCAGTTGCGTGAATTTCACTGGTGACAAACTCCTCCCTGGGAAGAGCACAAAGTACAGGTCAACGGGAGCCCAGAGGAGAGCGCAGTCCCAGACCGGTGGAAGCTGACAGGAAAGGGGCTGTGTCTCCATCAGAAGAGACGGGAGGGGGAGATGAAGGCAACCTCTCAAGGTCCTTCCCAGTTCTGAGAATCCATGCGTGGCCAGGTTTGGAAGCTGTTTGTTCCCTGTTTCATTCGGCGACATTCCAGACCTGCAAGGTGTAATTGTGGGCGGGGCCAGCTTTGGTTCAAATTGGGAAAATGCCTATAGCAGCATTCCTGTGGTCAAATATTTCCAGATTTTACAGCTTTGAACTCATTATCCCATACGGAATAATACGAATGGCTTCAGACTATTTACCCAAGAGATTACAGTGGCATTTAGTAAAGATAGGGCCATTTTATTTCTTCACAAATGATTAAACTACTGTGACTAATATTAGGGCAGTTGCATTTTAAGGAAAAAGATTGATTTGCTAAGCATTTAGAAAATAATCAGATGCCCTGAGATCATAACTGAAAATGAAATTTCATGCATTTTGGTTTGAAAATTTTTTTTTTTATAATTTATCTTCCTTTTTTAAAAAAATTTATTTGACAGACAGAGATCACAAGTAGGCAGAGAAGCAGGCAGAGAAGTGGGGGGAAGCAGGGTCCCCACACAGCAGAGAGCCCAATTCCGGGCTCCATCCCAGGACCCTGGGATCATGACCTGAGCTGAAGGCAGAAGCTTTAACCCACTGAGCCACCCAGGCGCCCCACTGAAATGGGTTTTTAAGCCCACCCTCTGCTCATGAATATATGTACTTTTTTTTTTTAAATTAATACTTCATTCTCCTTTTCTTTTTCTGTACTGTAGGAAAAGCAGAGTCTGGGTCCAGTCTTGAGTCTACATTCAAGTCCCTGCTCTGTAAAGATCCTGGGTAATTCACAAAACCGTCAGATCTGGGTTTCTTATCAATAAAGGGAGGGTAATGATATCTGCCCTGTGGGGCTTACGGGGTGAAGGTGGCTGTTATCGTTTAAGATAATATATGTGAAAGTGTTTTGAAAACTATGCCACGCCACAACATGCAAGTCTATCATCCCTTGTCTTCTAATAAGACAGCAGGTCAATTTCCCCTTCCAAGTTCCATGTGCCTTTTCTGTGGTCTCCCTAAAGCTTAACTCCAAAACCGAAGAGGGGTGAGGACTGGGAGGCTCTACCTGATCCAATTTAAGCCTTGACATCTCCTGAAGAAGTACTTCATTTACTCATTTTTGTTTTGTTTTGCAAACACAAAATGAGATCTCATTCATTTGGGGGAAAGCTAGTGAAAATGGGGATTAAAAAAGGAGTAATTTAAACTACTAACTCTATTGAATGTGCTCACCTAGATGTTAGAAGAGATACAAAGGAAGATTTTCATGGACCTTTAGTTTTAAAAAAATTTTTTTTAAAGCTTTCATTTATTTATTTGAGAGAGAGCACAAGCAGAGGGAGAGGGAGAAGCAGCCTCCCCGCTGAGCAGGGAACCCGATGTGGGGCTTGATCCCAGGACCCTGGGATCATGACCTGAGCTGAAGGCAAACACCTAACTGACTGAGCCACCCAGGTGGACATTTAGTTTAACGTGTGTGTGGGTGTGTGATGCTCCAAATGATTAGGGGAAGCTAGAACAGGCACTCTTACCTGGTCTTCTTAAGGGGTCTATACCTGTGTTGTCAGAGGGTCCTGGAAATGATATGTCAAGGCTTATACGTACGTGCATGTGTAAACTTTCTGCAGGGACAATCCAGAGCTTTCGTGAGGGCATCAAAGGAACTGTGATAAAAATAAACAAACAAATCTTACGGACTGAGTCCGAGAACACAGCTAAGTTGCAGATCGGAGTATAAGATTCATAGCGCAGAGATCATTATGTGGTGGACTTAGAAAAGATCTTTCAAAAGAACTGATTGGGTCAAGCCCTGAGTGAAGACAAGTTTTTGCTGGGTCTGCTTATGTGGGTAGATAAGAGTAATTGAAGAAGTAGAGCAAGCCACTATAGTAAGAAGTTCTAACATCTAGTATTTTTCTAGTTGCGAAAGCTTAAGAAAATTACATTAGTCATAACTCCTACTAATTTCACACTTTAACCCCAAAATCAGGCTTCAGTTTCATATTTAAACTTCCCTGAATAAAATGCAAAGTTCAAGCAAACTTATATAATTTGGGGGAAGAAAAAAAAAAAGTAAAAGTGGAGAAATAACATTGGTGGGCCAGAGGGGACCAGACGATCCGTTTTCCTCCTTTCTGTCAACTCACTGTGTAACTAAGGACTTTTTCTATGGATTCCCATTCTCAACCATTCCCTCAGCAAACACATTTATTGAGCCCTTACTCTGTAGAAGGGGTCCTGCATAGAATTTAGAAGTTTAGAATTTAGAATTTAGAAGTCTGTGATCAGGTACTTATTATGTGACTGGGGAATCAGGAGGCAAAGGAGGCAGTGGAAAGAACTCAGGAGGTCCTCCCTCTGTGCAGGGCTGGAGTCCCACCTGTGAAACTGTCCTGGGGAGACCCTGGGGAAGTCCCTGAGTCAAACGTTGCCTTAGGCCCCTCCACCCCTGGAACACAATGGGAATTTGATTTCTTCCTTCACCTATTGAAAATCTTTTATCTCATTTTTGGCTAGCCTCATTGGCAGTTAATTGAAGCCTACTGAGTCTTCAGATTGGAGTCACTTGGGAAACTTCTCTGTCTGGGCCTCATCGTTGAAGATTCTGATTTATTTGGTCTTAGGTGGGGCCCGAGTTTGCTCTCTTTGTGTATAACAACAATAGCTAGTATTCCTTGAGTGTTACTGTTCCAAGCACTTTATAAGAATAGTAATGTCATTGACTTCTCCAAGTGATCACGTGAAATTGATGTTCTCATTGCTTATTCCCTTCACTCCTACTTTTAGCTGAGAAAATGAAAAACCAGAGAAACAGGGAATTTGTCAAAAAGAAGTGTTAAATGGGAGAGTAGGAAATAGACCCAGGCATTTGGGTACTATAACCTACTCCTAAGTGTATAACCTGGATTAACTCTTAACATTTATACACAAATTATAGATATTTAAAAATCAAAATAGTATCATTCTTAAAATGGATATGTTTCTTGTTTGTCTTGTAGGTATGTAGATAGCCTGAATTACTTCCCTTGTCATTTTTATTGCGCAGTGAAATTTAGCATGGATTTTATTTTATATATGTTTATATATATTTTACTAGATGTTTGAACTTGTCTTGAATGCTGGTTTTATAATCTCATGAATGGTAGCCTTTCATTTGTTTCTTAGAAAAATTTCTATGAATTTCATGTTTGGGGTTAAAGGTTTTGCTTTGGCTACCCAGAAACTCAACTTCTCCTCGAGCGGTATTGCTGTCATATATCTGATTTTTCTAAAGTCCCAGAAGGCTCTCAGGAGACCTCAATATGCAGCTCCAGTTCCATGCTCTTGAAATGAGCCCCTAAAGAGGAAATAAATCAATTCAAGAACCTGATCTGACTGCTGAAGCAGATTATGATTTAAGCCTCAATTTCCTTCCCTGAAGGGCATTTCCCAAACCAGAAATCAAGATTTGTCAGGCTTGTATGTAAGTAACAATTGGTTCCTAATCTTCTGCATCAATGATCCAATTATCAGTTGTGAAAACGGATTTTTCCTACTATTGTTCATAAAGCTCTTGTATCTGGTAAAGGAACATATAAACAAATGGAAAAGCAAATAAGAATGTAGGAAATTCAAGTCTGTTGCCTAGAACTTGTTTCTGTTTAATTAAATCTCACCAGAAAGAATCTTTCCAATCAAGAATTTGGCAGAGATACTGTACCTGTCAGTATCCATTCTCCTTCCTTTCCTCATCAATAGAACCTTGAGTACTAGCTGGGCACATAGACACTCAGAATAAATGCTATATTTCCATGCTCCCTTGGAGTTCTAGGTGGCCTTGTGACCTGTTCTGAAAATGTAATGCACGTAGAAGTAGTGTGTGCAACCCATCCCCCTTCCTTTTGGCTGGCTAGCAAGCAGAAGCAATGGAACAGAGCAAGGGAGAAAAGAAATGTGGTCATTTTATAATCAACAAACACCAGCTATTAATTCTATGTGCTAAAAACGTCTTTCCCCACTTGGGGCTTACCTTTTCACTTTCAGTGATGTCTTTTGCTAAACAGATGTTCTTAATTTTAATGTTATTCAATTGATCAGTTCCCCCCTTTTATACAGTTGCTGTTCAAGTCAACTTTTCCCACCTCAAGATCACAAAGACTCTCCCATGGGTTTTTCAAAAGACTGCTTCATAATTCACATGTCTGTATACACTTCTCCTGGAATTACTGTATGGATATGGTGTGAGGCTGGGGTTCAGTTTCATTTATTTTCTAGTACGGCTATCCAATTGATTCTGCACCGTTCGTTGGAAATCAGATACTCTGCTGCTCTGCTCTGGTCACCTTTGACATAGATCCAGTGTTCATGTACCTGTGGGCTTGTTTCAATGCTCTGTCCTTGTCATTTGGGCTATCCATTGATCCTTGCCGCGGTCCCACACTGTCTGAATGGTTATTGCCTTGTAAGAATTCTTTATATCAGATACAGAACTCTAGGTCAGCAGTCATTTTTTTTTTTTTTTAAAGAATTTAAGTATATTCTTCCTTTCTCTTCTGGGTTTTGCTGTTTCTGTTGAGATAGCAGCTGTGGCTCTACATTTCTGAAGACAATCTTCTTTCCCTTCTCTTCCCTTCCCTTCCCTCCCCTCCCCTCCCCCCTCCCCCTCTCTCCTCCCCTCCCCTCTCCTCTTCTCTCCTTCCCCTCCCCTCCCCTCCCCTCCCCCTACCCCCTGCCCTTCCCTCCACTCCCTTCCCCTCCCTTCTTCTGCCCTCTCCTCTCTTCTTTCCTCTCCTGTCCTCCCCTTTCTCCCCTCCCGCTTCCCTTTCCTTTCCTTCTCCTCTCCTCTTCAAAAATTCTTCTTGAGATATTCTTATTGTCTATTAAATATAAACATATTCGTGTCCTTTTTTCTTTTTTAACCTCTTTTTCTTTTCTGGAAGAAAGAGGATCTTTGTTTCTCTCCTCAGTCCCTTGAACATTAACCAGTCCTCTGCGTGTATAGAGCAGTTCATAGCATGACTCCAAAGAATTCTCCTCATCCTGGCTAAAAAGACCGCATCTGAGGCACTCTCAGAGACTTGGCTGAGAAAGCTCCAGCTGCCTGGGTAACTGAGAAATGCAGAAGTAGAATCTCAGTATTCAATCACTTCCCAAGCAGGCTTTATTTCATTCAGGAAGAGAGGGAATGCACTGTGATTCTTAAAGTTGGTGCGTTTTCACTTCACAGTTATGGATTTGCAAGACACCCATCTCTTGGCTACGTGTACTTCCTTAGAGGAGAAAGATGAGTAGACGCAGGGATCTGTTTCACGGAGGTGGCAGGAGACCTTACAAACCAGGGGACTCAAACGATACAGACAGCCTGAGATTGCCCAGGAATCTCTTTATTCTCTGTTTACTTAGCAAGGGTGTGAGCCCGACTTTTTGGTGCAGGAAGCTACAGATGTTATGACAGCCCTCAGACAACTTTATGAGGGTTGAATACAAACTGAATGTCAGTCATAGACTTTCAGATTGACTCCTTGGTGAGAAAGAAAAGGTTTAATCTGAGTTCACTAAGTTGCTCCTATACCGTCATAAGTTTGTACCACCCCTATAGGACCTGCTTTGAATTCTGGTTTGGTCTAGCAGATAATAGATAATCATACATAGTTTTTGAATAAGTTAATGGATGAACCTCAATTCCATGGATTCTTTTTCAATAAACATTATTTTGGCATCTTATTTGGCAGGGGGGATCAAAGGCGTTTATCCCTCAAATGTCAACCGAAGACCCAGCTGTCACATCTATGCTTTGGAAAAAAACAAAAAACAAAAAACCTATCACCGTTGCTGAAAGAGTCTTATTATCTTTATTCCTAGAAGGTGGAAAGGACTCAGGAGATAATGTCAGGAAACTACTTTCCGTTTTCTATAGTTTAAACACAGAGAGACAATGATTATCAATGAGTTTTAGCAGCCGGTATACACTACAGATGCAGACAGAAAGGTGCATGAAATAAGTCCAAAAAAAACCCTGGCATCAGACAGAGAGAAAACTAACCCCGTCTCCCCACCAAAATAACCCACACAAAGGGCACAAAGTTCAGGGGAATGTACCTTTTGCTACATTATTGATTAGGCTACACTGTACGCTTTTTTTTTTCCCTGTCAAAGATCAGCTAGATTAATGGTTATGAAGAATTATCAGAGGCAAAAGAAATGCCTTTATGTTAGTTTTATTCCAAAAAGGCTACAAAAATGCTCCAATGATAGATTGAAATCCTGGTTATTTGATTTCCTAATGTTTCAGAATATAGACTATCTCTATGCAGCTATATTCTTTAACTAGTTCCTGGATACATTTAATGTTTTTTAAATGTTATGTAATTTAATTCACTCATAAAATGATAAAGATGCAGATGCCATTAAGAATTATCCCCAAATAACACATATTATAAATAAGGCAGATATTTCATTATATTAGAGGAGGTGGATTTATTATATATGGTTATTGGTTACACAGGAAGAGAATTGATATCAAAGTAAAATGTTATTTAGATACTTTTGATTTGCAAAGTGGCCAAGAGTATTAACCAAACATTTTGATTCACTGGTTAAGGGAAAAGAAATCATCAATAGTAGTAAAGATTTGTAGAAGAATGATACTAGGCAAATGAGCTTTTTACTTTCAAATTTCCTGCTGACAAGAATCTTGTTACATTTATCGAGGGTTACCTGGAAGCTAAGTATTTTAAGAAGGTAATTTTCAATATGTAGTTATAAATGAGACACTCATTAATAAGTTTTAAAACTTGAATTGTTCTTTAAAGGATTCATCTGATTGCCAAACTTACAACCTACTTACTCAGTGATTTAAATTTCTCTTGTAGAATCAATAACAGATTTGGATACAATAAGAAGGTTACAGGTTAGGTATTATTTAATTTGTGTATATTCTCAATATCAATTTTTATATTTGTACCATATTAACTTGACATCAAACTGTAAGGAAGATAACATGGAATTTGTGAGTTCAATAGTTTTTTCCTGTATGTATAACATGGAATAGAAACAAATAGACTATAAAACTCAATATCTCCTTCCTGAAATCCTGCTTATTTTCCTGGGAATCTATCACCTCCCACTCAAAATCTCATGTCGTCTGGAAGAATAAAGTGTTATACTAAAAGCTAAAAATATTTAATCCTTTAGACTCACTTCTCCCTTAGTTCAGGAATTCTCAGTTGTACTAAGCTTGGTGAAACAAAGTTGTCAACATTTCCTCTTCAGGGTAAGTCTCTATTCAGTTCTATTTATTCCTGAAGTATTAAATTTATACACACTACAAAACTGGATAGAACCCTATAAAAACTTTTAGCATATTCTGCATTTTTTCATTCATTGTTTTTTTAGTTGAATAATGGGCTGTACTTGGTTTTATCCTGAAAATGCCTTAGTTGAAGTGAAATGGCTTGACAATGATCATGATTGAACAGCTTGACATTTTGAACTTGAACAACTCACCAGCTGACCTCATTGGTTACAGTGCAATGAGATATTTATATCTCTTGAATTTTTTCCTTTGATTTTCTTTGAAAAAATAATCTAAAAAGCTATCTGGTAACTTGATATATGAAATAATCTTTCTGATCTTTCTGAATAGTTTTGTTTGTAACAGTTAGTGAAAACATATTCATAACATGATACCTTAGTGTATTAATTCATCCACTCAAATAGAGTTAGTGCTCTTCAAATAGTAAAGAAAAAAAAAAAGACTCTTTAATATCAAATGCTAACTTTTCAAACATTAGCCTTTAGCAAATAAAATATTTTTATTTTATTGATGGCACTTAGAACATTGTGGTTCCTTAAGATACAGAGAAAATTTTCTGGGAAAAAAAAGTGGGAAGACAATTTTGAAGAGCTTATCCTTAATTAAATGCTCACAGAGGGGCTGTAGAACTCCAAAACCTAGCCTGGGATTCGGTTCTGTGTGAGCCAAGTACATGCTTTCTATTTTATAGGTTTGTCAAGAGATTGATCCAAGCAAAATCAGGACTTCTAAGGTTGACTCTCAGCAGAACAGGCTGTGTTTTCTGCAAGTCTAAATAGAGCTCAAATTTGTCCAAAATTGATAAATTCATGTTTATCAATGCATAGCATAAAAACAAAGAAAGAAAACATTTGAAATCACTGATGAGCAATTATCTTAGTAACTTTTTGGCATGGATAAGTTTTGTTTGCAGCAATATAAAACCAGATAAATTTCTAGAATAAAGAAAACAGAAGAGGTGATTTCAAGATCAACATGAAAATGATCCAAGATCTTCTCAAATTTTAAATTTAGTAATGATTCCCCCCACCTGCTGTTTAATTCTTTTCTAAGAAATTGTTTTCTTGAGGTTTGGTAACCTGCAATTTTAAAGATTTTTTTAAAGATTTTTTCTTTATTTATCTGAAAGAGATCACAAGTAGGCAGAGAGGCAGGCAGAGAGAGAGGAGGAAGCAGGCTCCCTGCAGAGCAGAGAGCCCGATGCGGGGCTCGATCCCAAGACCCTGGGATCATGACCTGAGCCGAAGGCAGAGGCTTAACCCACTGAGCCACCCAGGCGCCCCAGTAACCTGCAATTTTAAAAGTTTCCTTCCAGTGCATTACAGTTACTAATATTTGTTAAATACATGTTTTCATCTTCATCAACTTCAAACATCCTCTGCATGTTACCCAATTCATATTGTAAAGAATGTGTATAGCATGCACATATTTTGGCTCTAATTTCCTTAAAACTAATGATAAAATATGGACATGTAATATAGACATGCAATAAGACACTGATCATTCTTGCCTCTTTCCCTCTGACTTGACATCCATATTCTGCTCTATATTATTTTGCAACTTTCTGCTATTAAAACTAATATTATACACAAATCCCATTGTGTCTCAAAGTTTAGTTTTGTAAGATTATAACTGATCGGCTGAGCTCTCTGCTTCCTTGATTTACTGCCATTGGTTTGTATTCCTATTGGCACAACCTGATTTTACATTTTTCACTTACTTTAGGGATAGTCTGAGTTTCTGGTATTGATGTAACCATTTTTCTCTCTTCCAGGAAAATGACTCCCCCTCAATTAAGCATCAAACCTTAAAATTAGTTGGTTTCAGATATGTATTTTACATATTCTTCATACATTTGCATACTTTTTGCAGGACCAGGAACTGTGAAAACAGGAAAGGTTGAGAAATGACCACCATGTTCTTTCATCTCTAGACACTTTGAAAAGGAGGAAAATGCCCACAGAGCCAATGAAGAGACCACTTGATATTTTAGTATGTAAACTTGTTTTAGTTTGATTTAGTTAAAAACAAAGTAAACCCTCACTTTTTGTTTAGAGGAGAGATAATATATATTTAGAGGTAGAAAGGGCATCCCACTGAAGCTGCAAAGATGTTTTGAGTAAATTCTTATTTGTTTCATACTTTTTCGGCATTGGAGGCCTGAGATACTATTTACCTTGCTTGAGAAAGTAACCTATCGAGGACCTAACTGAAAATAAGCATCTTTAAAATTTTAAGGGAGCTCAGATTTATATAAGATACTGCAACCAGTCTTAAAAATCATATTGTTTGCAATTGATGGCTAGGAAGGAAAAAGCTGATAGCCTTATTTTTACTGTTATTACTTTATGTTTTTATTCTGGGTTTGTATATTACTCACCCTGTGGCCCAAAGGAAGTTTCCATAGGTCCTCTTGAATTGGATGAGTTTTTACAAATCCTCTGTAGTTGGATAAATTCACAGCAGTTGCAAAGAGTCTGTAATTGCTGAGTGCACCTGTTGAGAACAGTTCTGTGCTTTCCTCCTGGCAGCTGCAACCGATTCTAGTGTGTTTTAGAAGTTATTAGCAGAAATTAATTCTGAGCTTTCAACGCTGGCCTGGTAGCGCCCCCTTATGTCCAGGGTATAGAATATACAACAAAAGATGTCTAAATCTTGTTGCAGTAAGAAGCCCCAAACCTGTGGCTTTAGTCTTGGACTCGATGGCTTGCTGTCCTCTGAAGACCCAGGGCCAGTAACCTTCTGTGCTCTTTCCGGCCTCCCCAAATCTGTTTTTTTGGGAAGGCATTTTGTAGATGACATGGGGATATAATTTGCTGAGATTGATTATGCTGCTCCCTTTGGGAGATTTGCATTTTAATGGAAGACTGTGCTATAAAAAAGGGGGTTTCTGAAGTGTGGAATTTCAGGGACCGCTGAATGAGTACGGAAGGGCCAAGATTAGGGTGAGGTGATTGAAGCCAAATTAGTCAGGTATGGGGTCCCCTTCCGTCTTTATTTAAAATTTTGACAACTTGCTCATCATTGATTTTTTGCATTGATAGTTGTTTTAAAGAACATTTCATGAAAATATGATTTATCTAAATTACTAAGTTTTTGGCTTAAATTTTGCATTCCCTACCTGCCACCTCACCCCAACCCGGGGGACTCCCCCCACCAATGCATAGTTCCCCTCAGTAGATGAACAACTCAGTAGGGAGTGGCCTTTGTTTGATGCCTACCATTTCTAGGATTCTAGCTATCACACTACCAAGTTGCTACCCACTCCACCTTCCCATTGAACTTGATGACCGCGGTGAATAAGCAGTTTCACCCTGTCTACCAGAAGAACAGTGTGAGCAAATCTAACCGAAAACTTGCTACCAATCCAGCGATGTTGGAAGGGTTTAATGGGTTCATGCAACAAGGGAGGAGGAGGTCCTGGGGTTCAGAGGATCATAAAGTAATAAAGTCGTATGACATTTGTGCTACACTAATAAAAAAATAAAGAACCTGCCGTATGCGATGTTATCTAAGGTCTTGGAATGATCTTTTGCTTTGTGTGGCCAAGTTTTCAGTAGTCACTATTCTTAACGTTTAAGCCCCTGGCTTTTTCTGGTAGGATAAAATAGATGTAACCAGATTAGAGAAGAGCATAAGGTTTAATATTAACTTCCTTGAGAAGGTGGGTGCCTGTGGGTATCTAAGCTCAGCGCTCCCATGTCTGAAATGTGACAGGATGTTGGCCTTCAAAGGTCAGCATCTGAGACTCCTGAAATGCAGCGCCATGAGTACTTTGGAAGTTTATGGCAGGGAAGGATAGTGGAGCCACATTCAGCCGCCTGTAGGATACCAGACGTGGTCCTGTTTGAGTTGAATACATAGTAGGTTTTGGCGGAGTTTGTGTTTTCCATAGATCAGATTTTCCTGGTTTTGACAAAATAAGGAAAGCAGAAAACATTTAACTATAGCTGGGCAAGAAGACACGCTAGATAGAAGATAATCTTGGTCAAAAGCAAGAGTTTAAATTCACCAAGGTCTTGGCTTTCACATCCGAAAACAGATTTCTACCTAATTTAGACTTTCATTTCAATGTGCCTGGGACATAGTCATCATTGCGTTCATCGGAAATTAAAATCTCGAGGGTCAGGTTCTAATAAATTCACTTAAAATCTGCCTTGAAATCATTGTGAAAGAAATCTAGCTATAAATAATAAACCAGTCTCGTAGTTGACACAGGCTTAATTAACAGCAATGTTGGCAGGTAGGCGCGTTCCTTCTTTTCTATTTCCACAGGAGTCAGAGAAAAGAAATCATTTAACATTATATTAGGAAATGACTTCCTGTTGTTTTTAGAAAAAGCATTTCAACATGTTAGATACTAGCCTATGTTAGATATTGCTTCTTTTGATATCCTTTTCACCAGAAACACTTGTGTGTTTCAAAGGGTTCTTTGGGGATACATACACTTTAAATACAGGTTTAATTAATTTTGACCTTCTAAGCTTGAATCATTGATACTGTAACTGGATAGGAACTCGGCTAAGAATCTCCATATTTTATTTAACAAGACTTTCAAATTAGTGTTTTAAAGTCGAGAGAATAATTTGGTTTAAAGAATATTTGCTGCCACACAAAGAGAGTCATAAATAATGTTGCACGGTCAGAGGTATCATTAAAATTGTGTCAATTCGACATCTCTATTAGGTGACACCTCTACCTAGGAAAAGCAAAGTCAGACTCCTAGAGTTAACATGCATAGTAAAGGACTTTCATTTCCCCTGTGATTGGTTGCAAGTGTCCAGAGGGTCAGAAAAGCCTCCATTTGACTTTTCGATAATTAAACTTTTCGTTATTCAACCTTGACACTTAAAATGAATAGACAGTATTTATGAATTGAATTTATCTTCCTCAATATATTTAGATGCTAGTATCATAATAACAATTTTGTACCCTTTTTTCTTTTTCTTTTTTTTTTTTCAAATCCCTCCCCTCTCCTCCCTCCCCACCTCTTTTTTGGCTTATGTTCAAGTAAGTGGATTCTTGTGATTTAGCCTTGGAAACTGGCCACCATTTTAAATATCATTATTATGGGAAAAAGAAGAAACTTTGCAACATAATATCTGGACTAAAGAATGCCTCTGTTTGTTATAGAGAATCATCACCCCACGATAATTCAGGTTTCTTAGTGAGATATCAAAATGAGCTCAGTTTAAGATCATTTTACCCAGGGACGAAAATTTCCCAATACTTCAATATTTTCCTGATTAGAGTGGTGGTAATATTAATGAATTCAGTTCATTGATGTTGCATAACAAAGCGTGTCAATATTTGAAGTATCTGTATAACTCAAAGAATCAACATTTTCCAAATGATCAGTGATATTATAAAATCATGCACAACTAAAAGACTCGTTTAAAGTGTGAGATAATGACTTTTAATGTTATGGAGTAGAAGCTCACTGATGTGTTTTCAGGTTCTACATTGCAACTAACTTGAAATAAATTACCATTTCTTGTGTCTTTGTGTAGTATCAAAGAAGGATATCCGGAGGTGACTGACTGACTCTGTCCATAGAAGGTGTGACTCTTGATCTTGGAGTGGTGAGTTCGAGACCCACGTTGAGCATTGAGTTTACTTTTAAAAAAAATTTAAAAAGAAGAATATCCATGATTATCTGAAACATCTATCCTACTCCTTTGTCCAACTACATCTGTGTGGGGCCAGATTTGCTCCATAGACTTCAGACTTCAGCCAAAACAACATATTGAATGCAGAAGCAGCTAGGCAAATCCAACTGTTTTCTATCAAGCCAGATTCCTGCAAAAACAATGCCACTCTTACTTTTTTGGTTATTGTTTGGAAAACATGGTTATTGTTAATAAAAATATGGTTTTATGTTAACATGTATTGAGTTTATTATCTCTCGATGAATAAATATTTTAAAAATATCTTACATGTTAATATCTAATATGGTAACAATTGAAAGCTACAACCCACATAAGCTCTTTGGCATCTTCAATCCTTTTTAAGAGCGTAGAGAGGGCTCTGAGATCAAAAACGCTTGAGAACCTCCATATAAGGAGAACCTCTAACAGAGAGCTCTGTGCTGGTGGGGTACCCACCTCCTGCTACCAGGTTCCGTGAGCCTAACTTTATACACGTACTGGAGTAAGCAGAAGTTCTGTACAATGTCAAGATGATCAGAATTCCTGCAGAATGTATTACGACAAAGAGCAGGAGAGTTCTCTTTACCCTGGGTGTATTTGCTCTTTCTATGTTACAGGCAACTACTTTCCACCCTTATTACAGGTTACTGTTGATATAAAGCTTTCGCCAAACTATGAGGCACATACTGAGTGACAAAGTCTGCTGATTGTCCCTGTTCAGACACAGTGTTAACATAGCAGCTTTGGGCTCTCATCCAGTGAAGAAGGAGGGCAGCTTACCCTTCTCTGCCACTGTCCATCTCATTATTCTAGAGGTCACAGAGGTGAATCGAGGGAGGATATGATGAGGCTCCATGCGCTGGCATCCTTCAGGTTTTCCGTGGTGGTGATAATCTCTGATGTCCCAAGGAGCTCGATATTACTTCTGATTTACTGCCCTTCAGTTTCAGAGGCTCTGACTTTGTTCTTCCAACCACCATGGTCCTCACTCCATAAATAGGAGAACAGTGTGAAGGTTTGTCCAGCTGCCAAGTCCATGGTTTCACTGGACCCTCTGTCAGATAGATTTGGGCCATTGATTGTCTACATTATAGCCATTTATTGTTTTCTTAGATGTATCTCCTTTTGATCTGAAGATCTTTGGAAAGTCCTTCAGAAAGATGTGTTGGACAGAAAGATATGTTGTCCCTCTGCTTCCCCCTACCCCCACCTCAAATTCAGCAATGACATAGGGAAAGGATAATTACAGTCACCACTCTCATTCAGAAAGGGGAGGTGCAGAGCAGCTATTGCCTCAAGACAGCTCTGAAATCCCCCTGGGAAGACGTCTGCAGAGTCTCTTGGAGTGAGGACTGTTTCTTGAATAGTCCCTGCCTCTGCCGTTCGGGGTGGCTTCCCCCGGGAACACGGTCCTGTATATCTCTTGGTTCTGCCCTCTGAGACATACTTTCTTTTCTGTCCTACTTGCTATTCTTAAGGAGGCCAGTGGAAAATATGCCATTTAAGTGATTTTTCAACCTGATTTAAGAATGTTAGGTCCCAGAGACCTTTTTTTATGTTTTGAGCAGCCTCCTTCTCTTTTAGTTCAGGCTTGTGGTACATTACCCAATGCAACTCCCTTAAAAATCTTGTAGCCTTCTTATGAATATTATTCAAGATCCTCCATTTAGTTAAAGCCATAGTCATAAGTATTTTTGAGATGTGTCTCTGAATGCGTATTTATTGTTACTTAGGGATTAAGCATCTATGGGACAATATCATTAAGGTTCATACAAATCATTTCTTCTTGGTGACAGGGTCTACTAGGCACTGTCTTAACTCTTCCAGGATTTTTTTTTTAATTTATTTCTATTACTTGGGGGGCCAGAATTTAGTGATTCATCAGTTGTATATCTTCCAATGGTTTAACTAAATAAAATGTGGGAATATTTACAAGCTGGGGAGGCTAGAGACGAGAACCCTACTTTATTTTGCAACTCCGCAAGTTCTGACCTCTCCATAGTTCCTTAACATTGTTCCTGCAACCAGGCCAGTTTTTCATTAGCTCATCTCTTTCTTGTAATACTTTGTGCAGCACACTTAGGAGCGACCCACTGATGCTTTGCCCTGGGAATCATCTTGCTCAAATCCAGAGGTTTTTTCCATTTTCCAAATCACTGTAAACAACACTTTTACCCATTGCTTTTCCACCACACAGCATGGATTTCCATTTTCCCAGGCTGTTATGGCCATTCCCCACTGCTTTTTCTACCTGCTCTCTTCCTGCTCTCCAAAGCCAATGTCACATAGTTGAGGTTTGTATGATGGCAGCTCTTCCTTCCGTGATGGATTTCTGAATCAGTTATCTATCGCCGCACCAGCACTGTGTGATAAGCAAGCATCAAACCCCAGTGACATACTTCAGTGAACATTTCTTGTTGCTCCCCGCTCCGGGGGTCTGCTGGCTCTGTTGCTCCAAGTTGGGTTCAGCAGGGCTCAAGCATCTGAGGTCAGCTGAGAATCAGGCAGGTGACTCTCAGGAGACTTTTGAGGGCAAATGTGAGATTGTGATTTATAAGAAGAAATATATATTTGGTCTTTGTCCTCAGTTCTGACACAGAGCATTTAAAACCCTTGGAATTTTCTAAGCGGGGAGATGCAGGTGTTTTTTGTTATGTTAATGAGGTGACTTCTGGCTCACACCTAAGCTTGGGGGCTGGTGGCCAGGGAAGCCAACTGTGTGATCAGAGGGCTGGAACATTCAGTCCCATTCCCTTGATCAGGGGAGGGGAGAGGGGCTGGAGATTAACTTCAGTCACTAACTGGCAATGACTGAGTCAATTGTGCCTATGTGATGAAGTCTCCACAAAACCCGCAAGGACCGGATTGGAGTGCTTCCTGGTTGGTGAGCATGTGGAGAGGCAGGGAGAGTGGCATATTCTGAGGGTGTGGAAACTCGGCGTCATTTTCCTGTGCGTCTCTTCCAACTGGCTATTCCTGAGTTAGATTCTTTTATAATAAACTGGTAAACCTAGTGAGTAACATGTTTCTCTGAGTTCTGTGAGCTGCTTTAGGAGATTAATTGAACCCAAGGAGGGAGTCATGGGAACCTCCTGTCAGGACCACAGGTGACCACCTGAGCTTGTGATGCCTGTCTGAAGTGGAGGGGGGCGATCGTCTAGGACTGAACCATTAACCAGTCCAACCTAGGATTGGACACTAAGATAGTATCAGAGTGGAGTTGGATAGGACACGCTCGCTGCTGGTGCTACTTATTGGTGGTGGCAAGCTCCCTCCCCACAGTGTTGACATTGTTGACTGGAATCCTAGCGGGTGATCAGAATCCTCACAAGAGACATCCCTTATTTACCTTTGTATGTGTATATGTACTCCTTCTCACACTGTACCTACACAAAAGACGGAAGCATAGCTTCTATGTGGTTCAGAATTCTTGTCCTCCCTGATTGGCCTGGGGCTTCTTTCTGTCTGGGGGAGAAGGAATATTCGCCTTCTGATATCAAAATGAGATTTCTAAATTCTTTTATATCTCTTTTAAAATGATGACTGGCCAGGCTCCCAGAGTTACTACACAGTATAAGGAAGAGACATGAGCCAGCATGGCCATTGGTCTTGCTTTGCTATGATAATGGTGACATCAAAGATCAGAGGATTATTGAAGGGAGGAAGGGAAGAGAGTGAGGGAAGTACGTAGATACATGGTTTTTATTTGCCCTCGGTGTGTTAGATAAATTGAAGAGAATGCCAGTTACCTAAGGGTGCTTTCCTCACTGTCGGAGAAAGGGGAGTCTCGTGGGATGCTCTGGCATCCAACCTTGAAGGGTCCTATCAGCTCAGTATCGCTGTAGTGAGAGGCAGAGGAACGTCCTTAGCCTTAGCTTTCCCGAGCTTCCCTTGGTCTATGAAGGGCAGGGATAGGGCCCATTGGCGCTATCTACGTAGGGCAAGGATAGGGCCCAGTGGGATTTGGCTAGAGGGCTTCAGTGCGGCATGTGCAAGATACATCTGTAGTATACCTGCAGGGCTGGTAGCTCAGGCTGGAGCTGAGTAGAAGTCCCCTCTGGACCTCCAGGAGTTCTGTCGTGCAAGCGGAGCATGGAGCTGAGATAGGATCATGAAAGGAAGGTGGTCCTGGCTTCTGGGCGCAGGGCTGGATGCTCCAAACGAAGACCATGACTATGAGTTGGCCAGTGGCCAGTTGTGGCCTTGTGCCCACTAGGCCTTCTGGTACCTGCACAGAGGACAAACTCCTTGGAGGCCGGAGGAGGTAAAGGACACCATGCCAATATTCTCAAAGCTCTCCAATATTCTCAAAGAGCAGCCTAAAAACAGCCTCTACTCAAAAGCCTGTGTGATCGCTGAGCCTGTTTGAAGAGGGTCATTTTTCACGGCCAAGCTTTGCTCTCCTATTTGCTGGCAATGGGAGGAACACAGTCTACACACGGTGATTTGTTTTTTTTTTTTTTTTTTTTCTTAAAGACTTTATTTATTATTTATTTGACAGAGAGACCCAGTGAGAGAGGGAACACAGGCAGGGGGAAGGGGAGAGGGAGAAGCAGGCTCCCCATTGAGCAGGGAGCCCCATGCGGGGCTCCATCCCAGGATGCTGGGATCATGACCTGAGCTGAAGGCAGACGCTTAATGACTGAGCCACCCAGGTTCCCCGCTTTCTTGACACAACTTGCTGTTTCTGTGGCTCTTTCCCCTTGAGACACGGGGTCGGGTCAGTCGGGTCAGCGGAGAGAAGCTCAGGATTTCCCGGAGGCCTCCTGTGGGCAGGTGGGAGAGAATGTCTGGGCCTATAGGATCAAAGGCCTCCTCTGCTCACAGGGGCGGCTTCTGAGTTTACTAGAAACAAAGGGAAGACTATTCTCATTTATTTTTGCTGAAGGGGAGAATGCAAATATCGGCTACTCTGTTAGCTTTACTTACAGTCGGATGTTGAAGTTCATTTCTTGGCTGAATTGTGAAAATTCCAAACAAACACATCTCTCTTCCCTTGACAAAAGGGGAAGAAGTGAGTCTATGTTTTGCTAGTTAGAGACATTTATGTCAGAGTTGAGCGCGTTCTGCTGATTTATGGGGGAAATTGTAGCCAAGGGGCAGACAGCGCATGCTTCGGTTTTTGTCACATTAAATGTGGAGTTGGGACCCTCCCAGATCGTGTACTCGAAGCTCTTTACCTTGATTTCCTCTACCTTCATCACCGTCCTGGGAAGCAGGTGAATGTCTCGGAACCTTCCACACTTCCGGTCCTCAGAGCCCATCTGTCCTGGGATGTCTCGGATCACTCACCATCCTGTATCTGGGTTCTTGCCCATAGATTAAAGCTCATGATCTAGCGTTCGAAAATAAGAGAGATGAGAGAAAATGGAGGATGCAGATGTGTTTTTCTATAAAAATCGTCACCACAGGGAAAACGCTATATTGCTATAAGATTCATTCTAAATTCAATGTGTACTTTGCTTAAAGGACCAAATTCTCCATTGACTTAAAAAATATATTGAAGTGTCATGACAAAGAAACTCAAAGATCCAAGTCAAATTGTATTCCCTGAGTACCTAGTAAATTTTAATATTTATCGCTGTTACATGGAATGCCTAACCCAGGTGATACCATTTAGATGTTACTACTGTGTTTATATTTTTGTTTGCTTTTAGTTGTTTTTAAAAAATTTTATTTAAATTCTTTTCGTTAACATACAGTGCAGTATTGGCTTCATACTATGGCATTTATTTATATATTTATTATTATTATTACTATTTGCTTGGAGCTAAGCATGGGATTCTGGCATTCACTGCACCTCTGTGCGTTACCAATTGATGGTCAACTGGAGAGGCTAGCCTTCAGGAAAAAGTGACTTGCGCTCTTTGCAATGCCCCGATGACCTCAGCGGTTTGAGCGCCGTGTGCCTTAGTCTCCCCTTCAATTCAGTGAAAGGAAGGCCAGGCTCACTATGGGACCTTCCTCTCCCATCACTGCTTTCATGATTACCCTCTTCCTGACATGGTATTATTATTGTTGTCATCATTGTTATATGCCGTTGAGGCTGGAAAACAACACCGTAGCGTGGAGGTGACCGGATCACTTGGTCTTGTGGACCAAGACCCCGGGGGACTGATTCTCAGTTGCACTGCCTGGATCAGCTGGGAGACTCTGGGCAAATTATTCAACCTCAGCTTATTCGTCTGTAAAGCTGGGACACTAAGAAGTCCTACTTCGCAGCTGTGTGGTGGGGACTACATAGTTACCATTTTGTAGAGTGACAAAGAATCCTTGCCTACTTGTCTGTAGACTCTAGAAGCTGAAGGTCCATCTGTTTTTTCACCCTTGAAAAATCACTGTCCCCTGTAACTCATCCTTTGGTTTTCTAACACATTAACGTTTCCAGTAAATGCCTTTCATTATTCCTTTCTCTTGCTCACCGCATGGACTGACCTCACAGTGAATGGACAATAAACCAAATTTCTTTGATTGCCAATAAAGCGCTCCACAGCCTGACCCCTCTCACAGGCTCCAAGTCTTCCTTTTAGAGGAAAAATGAGATCACTTGGGTGGTTTTTTTCAGTTCAGTGTCAGGGACAGCAGCGCCATCTACTGGAAAGTTTTTATTTATTTTTATTTTTATTTTTTAAGATTTTTATTGATTTATTTGACAGACAGAGATCACAAGTAAGCAGAGGCAGGAAGAGAGAGGAGGAAGCAAGCTCCCTGCTGAGCAGAGAGCCAGATGCAGGGCTCGATCCCAGGACCCTGAGACCAGGACCTGAGCCGAAGGCAGATGCTTAACCCACTGAGCCACCCCGGGCCCTGACAGTTTTTATTCTAAATAAAACTGAGCATCAACCTGTCTAGATTTGGGGGTACTTAAAGTATTATTAGATACCCGTGTAAGGCAGTGTTTCCCCATCCCAGCCACACGTCAGAATCACTCTGAGAGCCTGATGTAGATTCCTGGGCTCTACCCCAGCCCCACCTGGGAGTCAAGTGGGCAGTTAGCCGTAGAATCTATTAGAATTCTTCCTAAAGTTGTTCTGAAGCCATTATTCAGGCTTTTCCTGGCTGTTCATAGCCTCCTTCTGGAGCCTCCCCTGACCCATGTAGCACCTTGTGGTACGATGTCTCCTTCCTCTCTACCCTTTAGCAAAATGGCTTTCTCCATGTCTCCTTCCCTTTTAGAAAGCTGTACAGTTCGAAAGTAATATGTTAAAATAAGTAGTTTGAAAAAAATCCTCAATTTTAAATGGCAAGGTTTGAAATTAATTTATAGAATTTGAAATACATGATCATGAAAACAGAATCCATCAAGACAGAAGTGTATGAAAATCCAAAGCGAAGCTCCTTTCTTTTCCGCTCCCTGGTGTCCAACCCAACTCTCTATTCCCACAGCCACTGTCAACAGCTGGAATGCATCTCTTAGATGTTCTGTCTGTATTGAACACCAACCCATCCTCTATCAAAAATACCTTGGATGAGGGGCACCTGGGTGGCTCAGTGGGTTAAGCTGCTGCCTTCGGCTCAGGTCATGATCTCAGGGTCCTGGGATCGAGCCCTGCATTAGGCTCTTTGCTCAGCAGGGAGCCTGCTTCCTCCTCTCTCTGCCTGCCTCTCTGTCTACTTGTGATCTCTCTCTGTCAAATAAATAAATAAATAAAATCTTAAAAAAAAATACCTTGAATGAGATGTCCTTAGCACAGAATAAACAGCACATATTTAAAATGCATAATTTGATAGGTTTTGACAAATGCCCACACCTGTGACACCATCGTCACACAGATATCTCCCATCCCCCAACATTTAAAACAGGAACACCAGCTAGGGACCTCTAGCTCCGTGGAGATGGAACACATTTGACCCGTTTTTCAGTGCTTTTAAGAACAAGACATGCAGAATATTTCCAAATCCAAATTCCACTTCGCATACTTGTTGAGTTGAGTGTGTAAGTATTTTCTGTGTGCACTCTGCATTCCGTGGGTTTAGCATAAGGGAAGTCACGTTGGAACACCCAGCTGCTGGTGGACCATTGGAATTTAAGAGGTTGTCCTGCACCCTGACCATGCCTGAGACATCAGCATTTTTTTTTTTTTTAAACAAGGGTGGAGCTTTTAGTTTATTCATTTATTCTAAGAACCCATTTCGGCTGACAGAAAACAGCTATAAGACTGTGGATGAGAGGGTGCCTGGGTGGCTCAGTGGGTTAAGCCGCTGCCTTCGGCTCAGGTCATGATCCCAGGGTCCTGGGATCGAGTCCCGCATAGGGCTCTCTGCTCAGCAGGGAGCCTGCTTCCCTCTCTCTGTGCCTGCCTCTCTGCCTACTTGTGATTTCTCTCTGTCAAATAAATAAATAAAATCTTAAAAAAAAAAAAAAGACTGTGGATGAGACATGGAGATGTCATGGAGAGTAACCATTATTTCATTTTGAAAATCTTTGAAATCGTGGTTCTAGAACACACAGCTTAGATGAGACCAGTAGTGACGATGGGGTCCAGCTGTGTGTTTACGCATCACTTCCTAGTTCTTCAAGACCCCCCACATGGTCTTATTTGACCTTCAAGATAACCTTCAAATAAAGGCATTGTCATCCCTCACCTCCACTTCAAAGACAAGGAGACTGAGGCACAGTGAGGTTAAATTAGGTGCTTTGGCTTTAAAATCAGGACTTATGACTCCTCGTCCAGGGTACGTCCCATTATACTATACTTACCTACTCCAAACTCTCATTTTGCCCTTGAGAAAACTGGGTCGCAACAAGGCTAAGCAGGGTGCCTCAAATCTCGTGGTGAGTCAAGAGCCATATCCCGACAGGAGAGCAAGCCTCCCGACCTCCAACCCAACACGGGGACCCTAGCCCCTCTCTCACTCTGCCCAAACCCCAGCAACGCTGGCCTCGCTGATGAACGTGGCTGATGAAACTCCTGTTGGAATCTCCGCTCTGCATTGTGAAAGCGGGCAGGTGAAACCTGAAATGCTTTGCAGGTGATTCTGATACCTGCCAAGAGCAAGACCAGCCCCAGGCGGGGCCTGACCTTGAGGCTGAAGAAAGAGGCGGGGAGAGGAGGAGGCACCACTTGGAAACCTCAGGCCGACTCCCCGCATATTCCTGGGGTTGGCTCTGGCCCACATTCTCAGTCCCTCAGGACTCCCGGCCGAGGGAGCCACTCCAGTAAGGCTGTTTCACACCTGCCTTCTGACCTCCGGGCAGACCCTCTCTCCTTACTGCAGGAAGTAGGGAAACCGCGGTGGGAGCTATGGGTTTTATAACACTCCCTCTGCCAGGACTGAGACCTGCTTCCCGAGCAGCTCTTCTGATTTGAGCCCTGGTGCTCAACACCTTGGTGCGGCGAGTATGTCTTATTTCCTGGTCTCAATTCCTACTTCTGGGAGTTTTAATGAAGACCTGATCATTCTCTGGGGCTGAATCTTGGCACAGGAGCTTCCTGGAAATATAAAAATGTCACCTGGGCTTGCTTGCACTTAGGTAACCCTTGTTGGAGCAACTTAGTTTGAAAGAAACCAGGAGACCCTTCTAGTCCAAATATTTCAAACCATTTAATTCTCAACCTTGCACAAACTATTATGGCTCTTTTGCAGTTGATTAAATTTTCTAGGACCACAATTCCTGGAGCTTGTATTGCTTTATAAAACGTACTTAAAAGTGAGTGTTCATCTAGACTCCAAATTTAGCACTTTGCATTTTCCCTGCATTCTGTGACTGCCAGGAAATACTGGAAGTTTTCCTTGTTGGGTGGAAAAGTAGAGTTTTAAAATTACATTGTACGATTTTCTCTGCCTTTCTTATGTAAAGGGAAAACATTTTTTGCTGCATAAACATCAGTTCCAAATTTCAAAATCTGCATCATAGAGGATGG
This sequence comes from Neogale vison, assembly GCF_020171115.1. Taxonomy (NCBI): domain Eukaryota; kingdom Metazoa; phylum Chordata; class Mammalia; order Carnivora; family Mustelidae; genus Neogale; species Neogale vison. The sequence continues at coordinate 12,161,431 of NC_058100.1, forward strand.
AGCTCAGCTGACAACCCCTCCGTCTGCATCCTTCAAGATGGCGCCTTGAGGAACGGCAAGGCCACGCTGTGGAGGAAGGCATGGCGGGAAGGTGAACATGCAATCCATAAATGAGGGTCAAGGAAGACATCAAGGGTAAGAGAAAATTAGTAGAAGGTCAATGTGTTCCATCCCATTTATAGTATTTGCCCTTAGGGCACCAAAGGGGCCTTAGGGGGAAGCAGCTGAGATGATCAAACTAGCAAACTTGCTGGGTTCATTGACTTAGAAAACAATGGGCTTTGTGCATGGACACTCTTGACCTCTTTGGAAGTCATTGTCCAGGGTGGCCAGTTGGGTACCAGAAAGTTGAACGGAAACGTGTTTGAAATCCAAGGAATATTGAAAAAATGGTTTAAATCTTCATGGAAATTTCTAGAAGAGGTACAGAAACAAGGGTTACATTGTTTGACATAGCAAAGCACCCTCAATTTTTCCTCAGTGATTTATCCACCACAACCTTATCCTCAAGGCAGGGTGACCAGATTAGCTATTGTTCAATTTGGGACACTTGTGAAAGTGAAAGGGGTCCTGTGAATGATGACACTGGAGTAATAGGCATAGGGCAGGCCTGTCCTTAGCACACTGGGATGAATGGTCATCATGGCTCCTGTCACGGATCCATCTTCCATTTCTCTCCAGTTCTGCCCTCCTCTGGGTCATCTGTCTTCACTGTCCCTCACAGCTAACTAATCTGTGGGATTTATTTTGTTTCCCAAGAGGAACCAGAGGGCAAGTCACTGGTCTGCCCATTACTGGGATCAGCACAACAAAAACCTGGTGACTGTTGGTCACATCTCTTGCCCTCATTCCTCTCTTTTATTTATATTTTAAAGGAAAGGCTTTTGGACTAGAAGGAGTGACACTCCAGGAGGGGAAGCACAGAGAGCACCCAGATCTTGTCTTCGAAGTACTATTCTCCTATAAAATGAATAAGACTTCCTTGGAGAAATGGCTGATTCTGGGGGTAGAGCGGGGAAAATATAAGATTTACCTGGAAAATCTTGTAGTGGCAGGAGATAGAGAAGTGCTCAAAAAGCAAAAGGATGGAGGCTTGTCAAAGGGACATAAACACCAACCCGAAAGAGCTCCCGATGGCCAAAGCTGGAACGATTTAAATAATTAAAAACTGCATAGAGTATTGAATTGTAACCCAAAGTATGAAAAACTACGCATGAGTGCATCCTGTTAGACATAATTGGACAAATCAATCAATCAATCAGTGGAGGAGATAAATCTTCCTTACAGAATACCACATAATATATGTGGTATTTCTATCCCCTGGGAAATGGAACTTAAACTTCTTACTCCCTTGTACCTCCCAATCAAGTGTGGGTTGGACGTACTGACTCATTTTCAATGCAGAGAATATAGAAAAGGAAAAATAGTAACTTTGTCATAGAGAAACCTTAATCAAAATAATCAAGGTGAGGGGCGCCTGGGTGGCTTAGTGGGTTAAAGCCTCTGCCTTTGGCTCAGGTCATGATCCCAGGGTCCTGGGATCGAGCCCCATGTCAGGCTCTCTGCTCAGCAGGGATCCTGCTTCTCCATCTCTCTCTGCCTGCCTCTCTGCCTACTTGTAATCTCTGTCTGTCAAATAAATAAATAAAATCTTTAAAAAAAATGATCAAAGTGAAAACCCCTGGTGAGGTCATATTGCCATCGTATACCCCTTGTGTAATGAAAAAGGGACTTCATTTCTGGGGATTCCCCAAATCCCATAACGCCATGCCTAACTAGGATTAAAACATCCAAGGATCCCATATTGAGGTATATTCTAAAAATTACCTGACCAGTACTCCTCAAAACTGCTGAGGTATGAAAGACATGGAATAACTGAGCAATTGGCAGAGTGGAGAGGCATTCAAGAACTTCTCAGAGCATTCAAGAACTTCTATGGCTATAGATTCAGTCTTTACAAAGGTAGTACTTACTCTTCCCCTCCACGTTGTTTCAATGTGATACAACTACTTGATGTTCTTTTTTTTAAAAAAAGATTTTATTTTGAAGTAATCTCTGCACTCAATGTGGGGCTCAAATGTATAACCCGGAGATCAAGAGTCACATGCTCTACCAAGTGAGCCAACCAGATGCCCCAACTACTTGATTTTCTTGATAAGGGAGGGCCAAGGCTCATTACTTTTCTTCTATTGGTATTTCCCAAAGTAGGATTTGTATACTATTGTTGGTATGAGTGATGTTGATGGCATATGTAGAAATGCTTTTATTTTGATATACATGGATTTTAATGTATATTAGAAAATGATATCATTAAACCTAGGATTTCATGAATATTACTATTGATACAAGTTTTGTTAAAACCGTGGATCAGTTTAAAGTCAATATAAAGAAAAATATCATATATGATATTATATGGTAATATAACTAGGAGATGGCCAAAACTGTGAAGGTGTTCCACGGAACCTGAAGTTTGGGAAACACTGTACGCTAAGAGTGTAATTAAAAAAAAAAAAAAAAACCACCTTTTTATTATGGTAAAATTCCCAATACACTAGAAGTACCCGGAAGGTACCTATCATTCAGCTTCAGCTACAATAGAGCAGGTTGCTTAGATCTGCCCTCTGGTCCACCACAATCCACTCCAGCTTAGTGAACCAGAAGCCCCCGTAGGGATTCAGTGCCCAAAGTCTCTGTTTCAAAACAAGAGGCTTTGATACCCACCAAGGAATTTGCACTTCATTTTATCTTTGGAAATGGGATGTCAGTGAGATTATCTGGATAGAGAAGTAGGGCTATGGTGGAGGGTTACCTTTCAGTGTAGGAAGGATTTATTTAGTAAGTAATGAAGTAGTATTCTAAGGCGCAACAGCTGGGATGGTTTTTATAAATCTGGGATCTATATACTTTTAATAGTACTGATTATTAAGGACTGTATCTTTTTAGTTGTATTGAGAGATCATTGCCGTGCATCACGGTGTAAGTTTGAAGCATACAGTGTGAAGGCTGATTTCCATATGTTGTGATATGATTATTGTAATAGCTTGAGTTGATATCCATCATCTCCTACAGGTACAATACAAAGAAAGGAAGAAGGAAATTGAAAGAATTCATTCTCCTCTTGATGAGAACTCTTGGGATTTACTCCAACAGCTTCCCATGGACCATGCGTCGGTGTCAGCTGTGGACATGGTGTTGTACATTCCCTCCCTAGTGCTTATTTATCTTATAACTGGAAGTCTGTACCTTTTGATCACCTTCCTCCAGTTCTCCTCCCCGCCATGTTCCCCCTCTGGTAACCACAAGGCTGATTTCTTTTTCTATGAGTTTGGTCTTATTTTTTTTTAGATTCCACATATAAGTGAGATCATACAGTATCTGTCTTTCTCGGTCTGACTGATTTCACTTAGCATAGTGCCTTCCAGGTCATCCCATGCTGTTGCAGATGGTGGGGTTCTCTCATTTGTTGTAGCCAAATAACATCCTCTAGTATGTATATGCCACAACTTCTTTATCCGTTCACCTGTCGACGGACACTTAGGTTATTTCCATGTCTTAACTATTGTAAATCATGTCGCTATGCACATGGGGAGGCAGATAGCTTTTGAGTTCGTGTTTTAATTTGCTTTGGAAATATTTCCAGAAGTGGAATCGCTGGATCATATAATAGCTCTATTTTTAATTTATGGAGGAGCCTCCACGGTGGAAATTTACAATCCTACAATGGTGCACAAGGGTTCCCTTTTCTCTTGCAACTATGCCAGCATTTGTTAACTCTTGGAGGCCATTCATTGTGGTCATGTAGCCATGGCTCCAATGAGATCTTAGCCGGGGAGATGTTCACGTCCTCTCTAGTATGATAGACACACTGGAATGAGCGGTGGGTGTGGTCCAGCAGCTTCAGGCCTGCCAGCCGGCAGCTCCATAATTTGCCTCTTTCTAGCTATAATGGGGAAGTCCTCTTAGTGCTGAGCTTTTCTTTTATTTAAGCATGGTGTTTTCTATACAGATCTAATAAGATCATGATGGCTGTAGTTATGACACCAGTCCAGAAACATCTGCTCACTTTAGACAACTGTTTTGGTTATTTGGCATTCCATTACAATGGCTTACCCCACCCGGGCCACCCCTCCATCCCTAACCCTCAGCCCCAAGTGAATAAATAACAGCAATTTGAAACTTTGGCCTGCAAGCCTCTTGCTCCAAGAGAATCAGCCGGTTATTCTCTGTTGGTTCCTGTGATGATGTGGAAATAAATCTTGATCGAGGGAGGGGATGCTATTGGTGAAGTTCCTTCCTTTGGCTGGCAGAAGGAAGAAAGGGCTGAAATGTGGAGCAGTAATTCCCCTGGCCTGCTTCTTGCAGAGGAGCAGTGGGACCTTGTTGGAAATAGTTACGCCTTTGGAAAGAGAGAATTTCTTCAACAAGAGAACATAAAACAGTAATGAGAATAAGCATTCGGTAAATTCAGGAAATCAGCTTCAGCTTGGGAATCCCAAAAGGGAGGATGTTTGATAGGATAGGGAGCAATTTTCCAGGGCTGACCCTTGGTGAAAGGAAACTTCTGATTTTAAGTTTTAAAGCTCCAAAGGACTAATTCAGAGTGGAGGAGGGAAAATGATTTCCATGGGGATGTCTGCTAAGACATTTGCGTACTGTAAACCAATCGCTTGTTGGCCGATGGGGTTTGAAATTTCGGGCCTGCACACTTTTTACATTTCCACCACCGAGTACAATTATTCCCTAAATCCACTCCTTTGGAATGGATTTGTAATGAAATCAATGTAGGCCAGTTTGAACCTCCTGGATGATTTGTAATGAAATCAATGTAGGCCAGTTTGAACCTCCTGGATGAAACCTTCATAATATTTCAGAGGAGGAGATCCTATAGTTAACGAGTAACGAAAAACATTTTCTTTCTCACTACATTGAAAATAGCACAGCAAGGATTTGCCAAGATCTGCACTCAGTAAAGAGTTCTCCTTCCTGTTTATATTCTGGTGCCTTCAGGAGGCTCACGTACAACACTTGGTTGGAAATTACTCTCAACATAAGCAACATTGCTAGGGTAACCAATTGGCCTGATTCATCAGAAATTGCCTTAATTTAAACACGACACATCAAGTAGGTTTTGCAGGTTCTAGAATCCATGGAGCTAAATGAAGGGGGGCAGAGAATGGGAATTTGACTCGATACCTTTGGAAAAGCATAGCTGGAAAGGATTCTACCCTTGAGCAGGTGCATTCCAATTTGTAGCACTCTGTTCAAATCCCTATTCTGGCTGCTCACTCCCGAGCACCTACCAATCTCCCTATCACATCCGGACCTTTCAGTGACTCTCCAGGGATTTCAGTTTGAGTCAAGTGAAGCCCTTTTGTGTGGCCCACCACTCCCTTCCCCTACCCAGGCTGCCTCTTAACCTGGTTCCCATTGCTCCTGGCCTTGAACTTGACTCTCCAGGAGACCAAATGATTGGTGCTTCTGGGCACACAGCATGACCTCAGACTCACGCCGTGCCTCCTGCAGCAGGCACCCTTCTCTCGTCCCTTCCTTCCAAGTGTTAACATGTTAATTCCCCTTCATCTTTCAAGACAAAGCTGTCATTCTGCAGGAAGACCTCCCCTGCCTGTTCGGCTGTCCTCTTATTCTTTTATATGATCTTGGGCCACCTGGAGTGATTACTTTTACTGTGTTATAATGAAATTATCTGTTGATTGTCACCTCCCCTCATCCTCCACCTGCTAACTTTAGATTGTAAACTCTTTTTTTTTTTTTAAGATTTTATTTATTTATTTGACAGAGACAGATCACAAGCAGGCAGAGAGGCAGGCAGAGAGAGAGAGAGGAGGAAGGAGGCTCCCTGCTGAGCAGAGAGCCTGATGCGGGGCTTGATCCCAGGACCCTGAGACCATGACCTGAGCCGAAAGCAGAGGCTTTAACCCACTGAGCCACCCAGGCGCCCCAGATTGTAAGCTCTTTGAGGGCAGGAACCACACCTTATTCGTTTTTTTATTCCAGGATCTTGACTATGGAAGTAATTTTTGATGGATTTTTGAAGCCAAGTTGGATCTTGTTCTCAAGCGGCTCAGGGTCTGGGAGGAGACAAGGAACAAGGAACAATGACAACACAGGGTCACAGTGACACGTGGATGGGGACATGTTGGAACACAGAAACTGGGCCCCTCCTCAGTGGAGCTGACTTTGACCTCAGTATGCTGGCATATGGCCAGCTTTTAGGTGAGACTTTTATTATTGCTACCATTGAATTATTTTGTTTTGCTTTGGTTTTATTTATCTTTCTCCATTTTTATTTTTAAAGATTTGGTAAATTATTTGGTTATTTATGGGGGAGGGATAGAGAGAGAAAGAGAAAGATTCTTTTTTTTTTTTAAATTCAACAAAGCTATTTATTTATTTAGTTATTTATTTTAAAATTTTAAATTTATTATTATTATTTTTTATAAACATATAATGTATTTTTATCCCCAGGGGTACAGGTCTGTGAATTGCCAGGTTTACAAACTTCACAGCACTCACCATAGCACATACCCTCCCCAATGTCCATCACCCCACCCCCCTCTCCCGACCCCCCTCCCCCCAGCAAACCTCAGCCTGTTTTGTGAGATTAAGAGTCTCTTATGGTTTGTCTCCCTCCCGATCCCATCTTGTTTCATTTACTCTTCTCCTACCCCCGCAAACCAACCCCATGTTGCATCTCCACTTCCTCATATCAGGGAGATCATGTGATAGTTGTCTTAAGAAAGAGATTCTTGGGGCTCCTGGGTGGCTCAGTGGTTAAGCCTCTGCCTTCGGCTCAGGTCATGGTCTCAGGGTCGTGGGATCGAGCCCCACATCGGGCTCTCTGCTCAGCAGGGAGCCTGCTTCCCTTCCTCTCTCTCTCTCTGCCTGCCTCTCTGCCTACTTGTGATCTCTGTCTGTCAAATAAATAAAATATTAAAAAAAAAAAAAAAGAAAGAGATTCTTAAGCAGACTCTGTGCTGAGTGTGGAGCCTGATGTAGGGCTCGATCTCCTGACTCTGAGATCATGACCTCAGCCAAAATCAAGAGTTGGACGCTCAACCGGCTGAGCCACCCACGGGCCCCTATCCTTTTTGTTCCTTATGTTTTCTTCTCTCTAATGTCCTATGAGGTTTTGGAACAAAAAGCTTCACTTATTGAAGGCTTCAGTTTCCTCATGTGTGAAATAAGAGCGAGTTTGTAGCTGATGAATGAAGTTCCTTCTAGACACAACTTTCACAACTTCGTGACTCTCCAAAGGCTGCAAAGTGGAGAGACCCATGGATCCAGGAAGTCTGTGGGAGGGGATATTAACACGGGACTCTGCGTCTAGCTTAGCCAATGCCCAGAGCTGGTGAAGGTTTCATAGATGGCACACCACTCCCATGGGACTTGTGAAGGACTGTTAACATGATTCTGTTACCTTTCACTCATCACCTACCTCAAGGTTATGGAAGTTGCTGGAGGTTGTTCCGAGAGAGACTAGAGGGTATGGATTCCTCTGGTGAGGGTTGTTGCCTGTTCCTATTCCTCCTCAGAGGCGTGGGAGCGGGAGTCCCTGCGACAGCCTCGGGGTTGAGTAAATGTTCCCAGGAGCTTGGGAAATACAGGCTCTGGTGTTTGATGCCCTCCTGTGTAAAATATAGTGTATTAACAGAAAATGTGAGATCTGGTAAGGCCAACAGATCAGGAGACTCTTGTCATTAAAAAGGCAGGCTGTTCCTTACAGTTCGCAAGAGGGACGGGGCGTGCCACACCATGGGGGTGGGTGGGTGCACACAGCGAAGCACCAGGACAGTCAGTGGGCAGAGGGACAAACCGTGGGTAAGAGGCTTTATTCTGGTTTCTGCACGCAGGAATGGGAACACAGAGTCAGCAGATTGGGAATTAGCCAATAGGAATAGTTTTAGTGGGCTCTGGGCCTAGGGGCTATCCTTCCTTGATTAGTACTGGCCCTGGAATGATTAGGGCAGTGGTCTGAGGCCCGATAGAGGTGTGTGGGCTCTAGATGTGTTGGTTCGCGTGTGACAGGTGCCCTCACAGGTGAACTGTTTATGATCTCTAGGAACTGGCTCACCCTAGGAGGCGCACCCAGTCAGGAAGTACTGGGATGTCCAAGCATCAGACAACAGAAAATGAAAGGCAAGGTTAATACCCCTCCTGGGGTGTCTGAATTCAGCAGGCGGGGGCTGGATCTGCACCTGTTTGGGGGGAGACAGAGATGTGTCGGGAATAGCTTCTGTTTGCACAAACACAGGGAAAATGGGCAGGTTTTCTGGGGCCCAGGGTGCGGCCAATGCAAGAAACTTTTCCTATAGGTATCCCTCCCAGGAGAACCTCCTGCAGGGGCATGGGAACTGCACAGAGGGGTTGAGGGCTAGCAACCCCATGCCTGTGGGCCTGTCACTGTGGGCCTGTCCTGGGGACAGCAGGAGGAGAAGCATTGCCCTTACTAAGGAGAGACCTTTAAAGAACCCATAAATGGGTACCTGGGTAGCTCAGTCTGTTAAGCATCTGGTTTCTGCTCAGGTCACGATCTGAGGGTCGTGAGATCAAGCCCTGCATTGGGCTCTGTGCTCTAGGTGAAGTGTGCTCAAGATTCTCTCCCCCTCTCCCTTTGTCCCTGTTCCTGCCCATGCGCTTGCTCGTAATTTCTCTTTCTCTCAATAAAATAAACAAAATCTTTTTTTAAAAAAAAAGAACCCACAAAAAATCTATGAAAAAGAGTATGCTAAGTGGCAAATATATAACTGTGCCTGTCAAAAGTGACTGTTTTGTACCATTTCTTTTCTGACTTCTTCCTGCGCCGGATAGCAGAGGAACAGCAGGGACCAGACTGGAGCGGACATAGATCGACAATGGGAAGCACCACCTCCTCCCGGATGGCCTCAGTGATTGTTTGTGCCTGAGCTGTGGGGAACAAATTTCCCATTGCTTAGGAGTGTGGATGTAATTTTTTTTTTTTTAAGAGAGAGCACAAGTAGGCAGAGAGGCAGGCAGAGAGAGAGGAGGAAGCAGGCTTCCCGCTAAGCAGAGAGCCCTATGTGGGGCTCGATCCCAGGACCCTGAGATCATGACCTGAGCTGAAGGCAGAGGCTTAACCCACTGAGCCACCCAGGTGCCCCAGGAGTGTGGATGGAATTTTAATCTGGACTGGTGTTGGCCGCTTATCAGTTATATGCTTTATTTTCTGAGCTGCTTGGGAAAGTTGCGGGAGCTCCCCGAGGTATCCTCTGGGGACGGAGAAAGGGCTTGGTCATAGGGCAGGTTTGTGGAGGCAATAGAGTGAGAGGATAAAACCAGGCTTTGGTTACGTCCGCGTGTGCCAACTCATTTGATGCACCTGTCCTATGAGCAGAAAGGATGAAGGTCAGTTTGACAAAGATTTTTTTTTTTTCCAAGCCCCCTGTGCCGCGGAGCAGATCCTGGGTGGGGGATGATAATTAAGTAGTCAGGACATCTGTCCTCAAAGTGTTAACAGCATTTTAAAAAAAAAGATTATTTATTTATTTGTTTATTTATTAGAGAGAGAGAGAGAGAGAGCGTGTGCACATGCATGATGGGGGGAGCGGCAGAAGGAGAGGGAGAAGCAGACGCCCGGCTGAGCAGGGAGCCTGACGCGGGACTCCATCCCAGGGCCCTGAGATCATGAGCTGAGCCGAAGGCAGATGCTTCACAGAATGAGCACCCAGGGGCCCCGAAGTGTTCATGTTTCAGCGGGAGGGAGAAACAGGCAGGTCCCTTGTAGCCGCCTGCCTCTTACAGGTCTCCCTGTCACTGGTTTCTCCCCACGTCCGTCCCCCTTGTCCCGCTGGGAGGGTTAGGAGCTCAGAGGTGGTGACTGCCTGCTTGAAGACCCTGGCACCATCCGCAGTCCGCGAGCTGCTCGCTGGGCTCCGGGCACCCATGCGCAGGTGGCCTGAGTCAGGGCAAGAGATCCCAGCCACGTTGTGAATGGTCCACGGTGCTCTCGGTCAGTTACTCCACGGTCCAGCCTGGACGGACCTGAACTCTGTGCCTCGGACTGGGATGACATGCGATGTTTGTTGGGTGTTGGCCAGAGTGCCTTCAGACCAAAACACTTTCCAAGGAGAGCAACTGTCATTAGCCTCCGTGTCCCTCCTCCCCTTCTCTGGCCGTGTCCCTCGGGTACCTGAAACCCCCTGCGTGAGTTCCAGATCGCTGCAGCCTGAAGACTGCCTTATGGCTAGATGCATCTATGGGAAAAGAAGTGTAGAATTTTTTTTTTTTTTTTTTTTTTTGGTAAAGAAAGGAAGGAGTAGGGCATGACATCATTCTTAATAAAACAGAGTGAAGCAGTCCAACTGGAAAGGTTGATGACTTTGTAGTAACTTCTTGTGTGTGAGTGTACCAGTGAGATTAGGTGTGCTGGACACGTTTATATTTTGCAGAAGGGAGTGATTTAACTTGCCTTTGTATACGCTGTCCACGAAGCAATTATACCTGGGATTTATAACAGCTGATCCATTTAGTGAAATGGGAAAGTACTTGAAAGAAATTAAAAAGCAAAAATGTGGTTGTCACTCCTTCAGCAGGTGACTTCCACTGCCCCTTGCCGACCTAGTGTAGGAAAATCGATTTTCCCAGAGGGCAGTCTGATGCTCTGAAGGCTGTTGCCTTGTTTTCTAGTGTGATTAAGGAACATCTTGTCTCTGACAGAGTGTCTGGGTCTTTAGGACAAGGATTGTCTCCCTCTATTTTTTTTTTTATATTGTTGTTTTCCCTCTATTCTTTGGTAATTAGATCACTTCATAACTATTCATTTCCTTTGTCTTGTAAGTGACTCTTGAATCATCAAAATTGGTTTAAAATAAGTCTGTGGTATTTTTAATGTTAATCTTTTTTCCACATCATCCTTTGAACATAACTATTTGAAAACTGGCCATCCTTGTATTTATTTATTAGCCAGAACAGTTCATTCTCAAATCCTCGCCCATACAACGGGGAGTTCCCTGCCTTCTTTTTATTGTTATGGCCCATAGGAGACCCGATGAGTAAATGGGCTCCGTCCTCAGACACATCTCGGCATTTGGAGTCACACAGATTCTGAAATTCAGAATTGGTAATTAATTTTAAGGTCTGATGTGGAAATATAGGCCCACTGAGAATTCTCCTGAGCTTGTTTATAGAAAATAAATATTAATTTTGTGAAATTGAATGCATTTGCGTTTTATTTCCACAAATCACCCCTCTAGCTTGCCCAACAAAAGGCACAGAGCGGCAGATGCTTCTCGATGAGCAACTTTGTTATTCCTCTCGGGGATGTTTTGTACAGAAACGTGTGTGTGTTTGATACATACTTATAAATTTGGGGAGGTATGAGTTTATACCGTCCATTGAAACGAGAGCTTTCTTCTTTGAGCATAATCCTTCCTGGTTCACTTTCATTACGTTGTCCGAGTAGGGGGAGCGGATGGGACAGTTGGTCGGACACGCAGGAGACGCGCTGTCAGGCCAAGGCTGGGCCGATGGGGCTGGTGAGGAGGAAACAGCCACCTTCAGGTTCAGACCATCTATTCCGTACCTGTCCGACAGGAGGAACAACAGGTGTGCAGCTCCCTGGGGTCCTTATCCCTCACACGGGAAGGGGCAACACAGACAAAGGGGTTGGGTCCCCGCACACGACGCGGGGACTCCCCATTGCCGAAGAGCCAATGCTCAATGGCAGCTGTGGGGATTTCCAGTTTGCACTTCTGCCGTGGGGGAGGCCCGGCGAGGACCCTGTACCTCGTCAGAACCTGGGAGGCGAGGCCGAGCTGTCTTAGGACAGCCTCCCAGGGGAGGCGGGGACGCGAGCCGGGGCCGGCCTCACGGCAGCTCCCGCGGGGGCCCATGCACTTGCCTTCGGGGGGAAGCAGGAGAGGTTTTGACATGACTCAGGTGCACGCTTTGCCTGCATGGCCTAGGGGACATGTGGAAGGTTGCTGGGACACCATGGTGGCACTTGCCCCCTCACCACCTTTTGGGAAACTGCCCCCTGCCGTGGACGTGTGAGAAGGACAGTAGCAGGGTTTTCGGTTTCATTCCGAAGCTCTGGCTTGTCCTGCTTGCCCAGTTTTCTCAAAGCTGGTTGGAATCCTTCGCAGAGTTTCCTGTGGCCAGATCTCAGTTACCGGCTAGGGGAGTGTCAGTCTCAGATGCTTGACCTCCAGAGGATGCCTGATGTATTAAGCAAGTCGAAGACTCTCCGAATGTTTTGCTACAGATTTTGCTGTACTCAGGTTTAGTCGGTAAGCACAGCCTGGTGGTGACCGGCTTAGATGCGGCAGCTGGAAGGTTCTGCCATTGACTTGCAGGGTGAGCTTCAGCACACTGCCTAGACTCTGTCGGTCTGCATTTTCTCATCTACAGAATGGGGACAATAGCACGAGAAGCTTGTATGAAGTAGTACGGGTAACATGCTTAGAATGGTATCCTAGGCACGGTGAGCACCCCATAAAAGTAACCCCCAAATTATCGAGAACAGATTGTGGTGTTGCCCTCTCTACCAAGCACTTGGGATAGGGGAGGAAGACAAGGAAAGAAAAGCCCTAAGATTTGTTAATTTACCATGTAGTTGGATTAACTGAGCATGGACCAACGGTCATAAAGCTGCCCGTCAATGAGCACTGACAATGGCTATAGAGCGGACTTTGCAAAAGGCAGGTCAATGGTCGTAGGAGTCATCTTTCGACCGGACTGTATTTATTGACGTCCTCGAATCGGCCCGGTGATGTGGCTACAGGTGGCGAGCAGCAGGTCCCCCAGTAAAGGCTTCCCTCGAGGAGTGCCTCTCCCAAACTCTTTGTGCATCATGGTCTTGGCCTGGGACCGTCTACACACCTCTCTTTGCCTTTCGTTGTCCAGCCTGAGGGATGCCTGCACAACCTGTTTGATCATTTTGACTGAAATGACTGGTCATTTCACATCCTACGGGATGTTTGCGGAGGACATTAAACACAGGTGTGTGCGGATCGAGGGTGAAGGCGCCACCATTTTCCAATTAGGGCTCTTGGTTCCCTGAAACCCAATCACATGGAGTGAACCAGACGCCCCTGTCTGGAGCTCTGTATTCAACCTAGGATCCAACTCTCAGTGGAAAATTAAAAACAAAGTCATTATTATATATTAGATTTATTAAAAATGCAACTATTACCAAGAGCCTGTGGGCATGTGTGGAAAATGCTGTAATTAAATTAAATTAAATTAAATCCAGCAGCTAGAAGTAACATTTTCCACTAAGAAGGAGGAGGAGAAAGAAAAAATAAGCCCATAAGAGAATTCCAGAGCAGAAAAGTGCAAGAAGTGGCCAGGATTCTTCCAGGAGAAGGAAGATGTTGTAACTGTTAGCGTTATTATTATTGCTGCCCTGAGATAATGGAAAAGTAATATGTAAATTTGGAACAAGATTGGAACTTTCCAGGCATTGGGAAATGATGTTTATTTGGAAGAAGGTGAATAACATTAAAGCCAGAAGGGGAATAGCTACTATTGTAGAGAGAGAGTTTATTTGTGGTGATTATCTAGAGTAATTGTTCAGAGTGACTCTCGGATCAGTGGGAAAGTGATGCTCTTTCCACAGGCTGCCAAGGTCAGGGCAGAGCAAAGTTGCTGGCAGAGTCAACTGTCATGCTTCATTTCGGGGAGAATTAGGGTAGGGTTAAGATGATAGGTGATGGGTAAGACTGGAGCTTTTGCTTTTTCTTGAGGAAAGTCCATGCTTCTTGTTTTCATCTGCGTGTGGTAGGAGAGAGTTGATGGAGAGAAACGGGCTGAGGGTCAGCAGGTTGAACCTGAGATGTATTTACATCTTGTTGCTCCTTTTTTGAGATTTGTTGTACAAAGAGGTTGGATGGTCCCCCACAAAGGCCCCGAGGCATATTGCCATGTCCCTTAGCACTTAGAAGCCCAGGAAGGCTTTCCAGGGGCTGAAGGAGCTCCCAGGTCCTTGTGTGTCTGGACCGGAAACGCGTGTGGCCAGATTTGCTGGCTTCTCCGGCAACATCGACACTGGTCACTACCATGCTGCTTTTTCTGAAATGAGGATGGTTCTGGGGTTTTTTTAACAAGGGAAGTGGTCCAGGCAGCCCGAGGGTGAGGTCAGAGGACAGTCAGTACAGAAAGGGACAGCAGCTCCTGAAATACAGAACCCAAGGGATCCCTGGGCAGCACAGCCGGAGTGACCGCTGGTCTTGAGGTCCGTGGGTTCGGGCTGTCTGGCTACCAGAGACGCTCCATTAGTTTTGCAGAAGAAACTGTTTTTGTCCCAAACCCGAGAAACTTGTTATCCTCCTGAATCCCACCAGGGATGTGTCTTTGCTGTCAGTCGACTCGTGCTGAGTTGGTCGAACTGACCGATCCGGTGAGAACATCAGCTTGGACTGATTTATTCCTTGGCCACATAATCTAACTTGAGTCCATCAAAATAATGGAACCAGTGGCCTGATGGTAACTCCAGATCATTACCAAGCCGCTCAGGGGTCGTGATCAAAAGTTCTGAGGCCCAGAAAGCACCCTAATTCTCTCAACGTGGCAATCGTGGGGCATTCTGCACAAGGACAAGATTCACTCTGCTCAGGGAGAAGCCCATGAGGACTTGTAATGAATTTTTGGATGTTCCTGATGGCGACCTCCTAAACTGTGGTTCTGAGGCTCTTTGGGGACAGGGAACCCTGTCTATAGTCACCAAGGCTCTTCGGTTCTGTAGTAGGGTTGCCTTTGTCTCTGGCTGTGAATGAAAAGGTCCTCAGTTTGTATTAAAGGGGCTCACTCATCCCCTGTGACCCTCCGTGGGAAGATTTGGAGGAATCAGGGGTCATTTAACATAATGTAATTTAAAGGAACACTCTCTACTCCTTTTATATCCAGAGAGCTCTAGGGCCAAATGCTGAGCTTTGAGTTGATTTGTTTTTATTCCTGTGCAAGTTTTTCCCTTGTTATTGGAGGCGTGAGGTCATTAGGCTGGTCACCTTGATCCAAGCCCCGGTTGCACAGTAAGTTTGTCATTTGTTTCTTTAATCATGGCAAAGCAGCCGAACTCCTGTTGGAGTATAAAGGGAATCCTACGTATAGTCACTTTTATCTACCTGGCTCAGATCTGTGAAACTACTCGAAAAACCAACAAGACATCCAACCTGCCACATGGCATGGGGAGAAGAATTGGTTTTACTTAAAAAAAAAAAAATCTTATTTAGCGGCATCTGGGTGGCTCAGTTTTTAAGACTCTGCCTTTGGCTCAGGTCGTGATCCCAGAGTCCTGGGATTGAGTCCTGCATCAGGCTCCTTGCTTGGTGGGGAGCCTACTTCTCCTTCTCACACTCCCCCTGCTTGTGTTCCCTTTCTTGCTGTCTCTCTCTCTCTCTGCCAATTAAATAAATAAAGAAAATCTTAAAAAAAAAACCCCAAAACCTTATTTATTTGAGGTGGGGGGTGATGGGGAGAAGGAGAGGGAAAGCAGACTTTCTGCTGAGCAGGGAGCCTGATGCAGAGCTCGATCCCAGAGCCCAGAGATCATGACCTGAGCCAAAGACAGATGCTTAACCGACTGAGCCACCCAGGCACCCTGAATTGGTTTTACATCTATGGCAGTCCGTATCATTCGCCAGTTGCGACTAGATAATTTCAAACGATGCTCAGAAATTTCTTTGTAGTATATCCCTATGTAGTTATGTTTCTCTCCACAAAAAAGGAGAAAAGAGAAGAAGATAATATCAGGAAAAAGAAATCACATTTCCTTCAAATACTTTTCTACCTATATTCTAATGCCAGTACTAGACATGCTGAGGAAGAATCCCAAGTACGGCTTGGTGGTTTTGAATGTTGGGTTTGCTCCATGATGCTCTCCTGAAGTCAGATCTCCAGACACAAACTGGGGAGACAGACACGGAAGTGTGGGGGCAGAGACAGGGATGTTAGGGAATTCGGTGCTATTTCCAAGGATGGGTATGATTTACAAAAGACACCGTGAAGGCTTTGGAACGCATGTTTCCATGTCCACCGTGGCACATGTGGGTGAGTTCAGGGGATCTGTGAATGCACAGCTTGAACACGGGGGCATCCAGTTTCTCTAAATATTATGAACCAGTTCTCATCTCAAATCTGATTTATGCAGAATGGATTGAAGGGTGGAAAACAGGGCTGATCTCTGCAAGTGGGAGCTTAGTCTAGGATGATTATATGTATGCCTTTCATAGTGGGTCTTTTGTCAACAGGTCTGACCATAGCTTTGAACAAGACCTCTTGTTTTGTTTTATTTCTTAGTTCTGTTAAAGGGAGACAACATGTGGTTGAGAGCATGCCCTCGAATCAACAGATCTAGATTTGAATCCCCAATCTACTGCTTTTTTGGCTCTTAGGTCCTGAGCATGTTGCTCAACGTTTTTTTTTTTTCTTTTTAACTCCCCTTCATTTACCCATTTTCTTATCTTCAAACCGAAGATAGGACGGTTCGTATCTGATATGGAGTTGTCAGGATTAAGTGATAGGATGATTTGAAAGCACTGTCCATTTTTTCAACTATAATCTGCTGTAGGAAATACATTCTTTTGTTGTTTGTTTGTTTTACTGGTTGGCATACCTACATAGATGCAGAGAGAAAGACACATCACTTTAACAAGATTTCATGAAGCCATGGTTCTCCTTCCTGTGTGTGGTACACTGATTATTACTGTCCTATGCTATTTCATATTTTTAAAATTTCTGGTCATGACCCATTAAATTAATGTCACAGTGCATCAGTAGGTCGTGATCCTCAGTTTGAAAAACACAGATCTAGGACTTCACACAGTGACAGGCACACGGGCTTTGGCCCGGAAGGAATAAGCACTTGTACTTGGGAAGGGGTGATGTCATGCGGTCAGCAGTTGGGGCCCCATTCTGTGGTAAGAGGAAGTTGTAATAAAACACTGAGATTTCTTAAAGCGAGTAGAATGAAGGTTGTCAGTAAGATAAAAGCACTAACTTGTTGGCCTGCTGCGTTCCTCTTCTGGAGACTTTTAGAACGAATCTGCCTCCAGACTCATTCAGGTTGCTGACTCAATTCGGTTCCTTGTGGTTGTAGGACTGAGTTCCCTGTTTCCTCGCGGGCTGTTCCCTGGGCTCTTAGAGGCTGCCGACCCGCCTTCTCGTGCTTTCTGTGTGGCTCAGCCATGGGTCTTTCCCTGTAGCCCAGTCCCCCTCACCTTTTAAAATCTCCCTGATTTCTCCTTCTGCCACGTTTCAGCTGAGGACATCTCTCTGCTTTTAAGGGCTCATGTAATTAGATTGGGCAAACCTGCATAATTCAGGATAATCTCTCTATCTTAAGGTCTGTAAGATGAATTATCTCTGTAAAGTCTATTGTATCATGGAATGTAACATATTCACGGGATCCAGGGAGTAGGGCATAGGGCACGGACATCTTGGCAGTGGGGGTGGTGGTGGTGTGTTATTATTCAGCCTACCACACTTGGTTTGGAAATTACTGTCTTTTTCAAGAAGAGCTTCTATTGTAAGATTTTTTCATGACTTTTAAATACCTAGAGTTTAAAACTTATAAAAATTTAAGATTCCTAAGGTTCAAGTTCTTCATTTTACAGACGATGAAATGAAACAGAGGTTGGTGGGAAGGTCAGCGGTGCATCCTGTGTTTCGTGATTTCTGATCCTTCTTCATGGCTTGCCGCAGATTATGTTACTGGGGTGGTGGGTCTTTAGGAGGAAATAAACGAGAAGCCCTAGCTGGGGGCCAACCACACTTTTTATTTCTTCCCTCTCCCAGCCCGACTTCTAGGAAGCATTTCTAAGGCAGAATTCGGACGGTAATTTGAGGGTTATTTATACCATCTCAGCATGCCAGCCACGTTTGAAAACTTTTTGGACAAGTCTCAGTTCTTAAAAACACCAGGGATATTTACCACATTTCTCATTCAGACATTTTCGATAAAAATAAGGAGAGTATTTTGTTTTTTCTTCTTCCTAGTATAGTGTCAGTATCCTTGGATCTGGGGTTAGTAACGCCCGAGAGAAGGAGGAAAACGTGGATGTGAGAGGATGAGGGAGAATGAAAACAACCGTTTCCAGGGGGTCTTCAGCAAAGCTCTCACTGTCGCGTCGGTGCCTTCTCGGGCTGAGGTGAACGTGCCAGACTAGTGGTGGTTTATTCTTGTGGACGTCAGTGCGAGCTGGAAAGAGGACCTATTGTCTATCTGTCTGTCTGTCTATTTATCTATTATCCATCAATCAGCTATCAATCCGTCATTTGTCTATTTGTCCATCCAACCATTAATTAATCTCCCGATCCCACTTCATTCAGTCCATACCTCCAGAGGACCTGTTACAGGCCCGGTGCCAGGCTAAGGGCTGGGATATACTGAGAGATCACACATGGCCTCTGTCTTGTAGGAGCACAGAGTTCATTAGGGGAGACAGATACAGGAACAGCTGCTATCCCAGAATTGTGACTAAAACCCCAGTCTGAAAGGAAGGGGCTCCAAGACGCCTACTTTTTAGGAAGAGGTTAAGAGAGGGAAGCCAAGAGGCACCTCCCTCCAGGGCCTCCTAGGAGGTGGCAGAATGTGTCGACCCTCATGCCACCCCATCCACACGGGAGGAGACGAGAGCAAGGGGGATGCTGTCAGCTTATAAAAGGGGCTCAGAGACAGGGAATTTTTAGTCATTAGCCTAGTGAGGAGTACAGTGTTTATGTTCAAAGGGGATTGCTACCTCCCCAGAGAGAGAACAAGGGCACTTTTCCTTCCCTCCAGTGCATCAGTAGGTCGTGATCCTCAGTTTGAAAAACACAGATCTAGGACTTCACACAGTGACAGGCACACAGGCTTTGGCCTGGAAGGAACAAGCACTTGTACTTGGGAAGGGGTGATGCCATGCGGTCGGCAGTTGGGGCCCCATTCTGTGGTAAGAGGAAGTTGTAATAAAACACTGAGATTTCTTAAAGCGAGTAGAATGAAGGTTGTCAGTAAGATAAAAGCACTAACTTGTTGGCCTCCTGCGTTCCTCAGACAATCATTTGTAAGGCTGGGGTGTGTGTGTTGCAAGGCAGGGAGATTGGCCTCCCTGGTCATCAGACTTGCTGATCGGCCCCTGAGCACCTGAGAAAGGGGGAAGCATTGGAGGGAGACTACAGGGTGTGTGTGGGGGCAGCGCTGCAGTGCCCCAGCCTACCGAGCACTGGTTCTGGGAGGGGGCCTGGGGTCTCTAGTGGGTTGAGTGTACGGGTGGGAGCTGAGCCCTTTTGGGGAAACTCCACATAAGTGGGCTACCCAATGGTGTGGGGACCCCATGGGCCAAAGCTGTTGGATGGACCTCTACTGGCAGGACTTGGGAAGATAGGAGAGATGGAGTTAGAGTAGGGCCCCACATCAGGGGATCCATGTGCTATAGCCCATATAGGGAGGAGAAGCCTCTGGTATCTTCCAGCCCATTTACTCATGAACCCCATAGAAGATTCCACTTGGGCTCTTGCCTCACAAGCCTCGTCTTACTGGCCAGTCAGTGTCGGGCAGAGAGACAGGTCTGGTGACTCCAGTGAAATGGGAAGCATTTGTCTTTCACTGATTCCTCCCCCCGCATCGCCCTTCCCCAAAGGATCTGGAGTCCGAGCCTGGAGGCGTGGCCCTAAAAGCATGTCTTCCTTCCCACTCCAGTCTGAGCTGCCGGTCTGACTTGCAAGGAGGGAGAGGGCAAGTTCTGAATCAGATATGAGCCCAGACTTGTTACAGGATGGGACCGAGTTTTAATGACTGCAAATAACTGGGGAGTTATGGGGCCTGCCCAAGGTGTGAAAGGATTTATGATCAAGCAGGGAAGAAAGATTTGACAGAGTGCGAATAAAAACAGGGATTAAAAAAGTTTTTGTTTATTTCCCACTGATTTGAAATTCCAATTCCTCAATATACTGGTTACAAAATAAATGCAAAACAGAGCGACTGGTAGCAGATACAAGTATTTTTCCTTTCTTGCACAATGTTTTGTTTTTGCTAGACTTAATGAAATTTTTTGTTAGGTTTCTATTTACATATAACCAATTCAATCCCAACCATTTACCCCAGTTGTCAAAACCTCTCAGTATGTTGAAGTACATAAAGTATTCTTTCATATTTACCTTGTTGAAAACATTTTTTTTAGAACCCCTTCTGACCAAGTATAAAATGGGAAGAGTATAAAAGTGGTTTAGAGATTTTAGGTGAGAGTTGATTTAATTGATAGGAAGTTCATTGTACCTCCTTTAGTGTAATGGTGGACACTAAAAACCCTAATGAATTTTTAAGGGCTTATTAATAAAGGCATAACGTTTACAGTGAAGGAGGTGATGACTTATTCTCTTTTGTGAAGCCATATTAACATATTAACTCATTTAACCCACACTTTGTGATGAAAAAAAGAAGACACAGGAAAGTTTAAGTTCTTGCCCAAGGTTGCACAGATGATAACTTTTAAAAATACCTTCAAATCTTTGAATAACTATTAAGATAAAGAAGAATTAGGTTGTTTCTCTCTGGCTCCAAGGACAAAGCTCGGACCAATGATTAGCAGCTATAGTGAGGCAGACTTCAGCTAAAGATGCAGAAGTCCCCTCTCCAGACCAGCTTTTCAAAGACTGCTTGAATTGTCTTGAAAAGAACTAGTTCCTTGGCATTAGAAGTATTTAAGAAGGAGCCTGAGTACTATTGCTAGAATTCAAACATCACTCAGGGGGTTGTATTAGAGGACCATTAATATTTAAAATCTTGAGATGCTAGGATTTTATTCATCAGGCAAAATGCTTCTATTTTGAGAAGGATCCCTAAATTCCTTTGATTTTGGAATAGAAGGTCATCTGAAAAGGTCATTGTAGTCATTCCCTTGGAGGCAAGTACATCTCTGTCCAAACCAATGGAAACAGTTTAAAATATTTCTCTCCTCCCTGCCCCCACTGCCTGCCTCTTTTGACAGTCTCCAAAGGGAAGCGTTAGGCTTATGAACATTTAGGATTGAATGGACAATTAGAGACTGCTGAGTGTGACACTCTCTTTGCAGAGGAGTCCTCCAGTAACAGGACTCTCCAAAGGTCACCCTGCTGGTTTGTGGCAGGGTGGGAACTAACATCCAGCCCTGTAGATTTTGAGTTCAGTTTTCTTTGCAAGTACTACACTGCCTTTCGCGTTCCCTTTGGAAATGTCTTCCTTGCTTCTGATGTAAATTGTTCACTGTGCGCTGCAATTCGGGTTTCCTACCCTGTTTTCTAGGAAAGGTGAGGGTTGGCCATTTTTCCTGGAGATAAAGGGTCTTTTGTCTTGAATAATGGACCGCTCCCTGTTAGATGCGTGTCCTATTCTCCCGGGCTGGGCTGGGGCCATGAGCATCTCACAGCAGCTGAAATCAGCAAGGATTCTGAAGAATGAAAGGCAAACTAGTAGTTACTGCTGTTTGCAGGCATTTCTCAGATACTGGAGACCAAGGATGAGGTCTGTTTCTCACATGCAGGGGGTGGGGTAGGGGGAGGTTGGTGCAGATGTCCCCTCCCCCGGGGGTCAGGCTGTTGACTCTTTCAGCACTGACTGAAGACATTGTTTCTAACTGGCAAAATCGTAGTGAGGTAGACAAGTCAGTGCTGGTCCAGAACTCAAAATAATAGCTTTGTGGAGAGCAATCATCTCCCTACTACTTCATTCCTGAATTTTCATGATACCTTGACATGCGGTTCCTCTTGAGCTGGGCTTTCTAAATAGGCATGCACCACCTCCTTGCCTCTTGGTCTATAAATATCATTTACTATACCCCTGCTTCCTTTCCTTTCCCCTCTTCCCCATCCGTATTAGAGCCCGGTTCACCGTGAGAAAAGCCAGGTGGCTATAACACCATAGAACCACCAGGGGGCAGGAGAGGCTAAAGAATGAAAAGAAAAGGCCCTTGAAGACAAACTCCCCTTTGTTCACCTGGAGGCCAAATCATCAAAGGATCTGCAAAACCTGGCAACTTTTTTTTTTTTTTTTAAAAGATTGTATTTACTTGTCAGAGAGAGAGAGAGAGAGAGAGACAGTCTGTGCACAAGCAGGCAGAGGGAGAAGGAGAAGCCAGGCTTCCCGCCGAGCAAGGAACCCACGATGCAGGACTTGATCCCACAACTCTGGGATCACGACCTGAGCCAAAGGCAGTCGCTTAACCAGGCATCCCAAAACCTGGCAGCTTTTAAGGATGCCAGAGAGGTGTTAATGCATCAAGTGGTCAGCTTGCTAGCTAGACCATCCGCTGGAAAGCGCAGGGGTTTGGGGCTTGTGGTTTACAAGCTTTGTCTTTGGCAAATCAGGTAACCCTCCTGAAAGGTCTCGGTTTTCTCCTCTGTAAAAATAGGCCTGATACGGCCCATCCCCAGGCTCACTGTGGGACTTAAAGAGCACGGAAAAGCACCTCCGCTGGCTTCCTTCCAGCCTTCCTCAGCAGCTGGTCCCCTGGTTCCTTGTCGCCAGCCACCGCTGCTCTGAGAAGCCTTCCCGATTCCCTGATCCTGGTCTCATACTGCTTCGTGTCTGTCTCCCTGGTAGTCTTTCTCACGCTGCGTTCTAATTATTTATTTCTGAATCCGTTTTTCTCCTTTGATCAGGGCTATTACAGGGCAGCTGACATGTATCTCTCCACCGGGGACTCAAGGCACCGAGGGGGTTTCAGCATCGCCCCCTCTTTCTCGCCTTCCCCTCCTGCCTTTCCTCATTCACTTAAAAGTTTATCGAGCCCAGCAGTATGTGGTCCCTGCAGACATGGATTTACAAGTTAGATAAGGTTTTCAGTAAAATTACTAGCAATGAAAGGGTCTGCCGGAGAGCCACACGATTCATCATGGGTCCTACCAAACTAGGCGGATGTCAGCCGGACGCGAAGGGGCGAGGGAAGGTCTGTCTCATCTGGCACATGCTGGGAGTCCCACGGTTGGTGGCTGTAGACAGGAAGACAGCTTTTAGGAAGACATACCGAGAATATGCGCGAGGAGGTTGGTTAGTCCTTTAATTGGGAATGAGCAGGTGAAAGAGGTCTCAAAGTCAGAGTGACAGTCAGGAAGGGGGTCAGAGAGGAGAGAACGGTGCTAACTGAACTCTTGCCAAGGGCAGGATGGTAGAGCAGAGAGAGGTCCGGGGCTGGGCTTTGGGGTCGGGCGGGGCCAGCTTCTTCATTTATCTGTGTTGGAGGGCCGGCAACGTACTTCACCTTCCCAAGCTCTGGCTTCCTGGTTGAAAAACAAAGGTTTCTGTGAGTGTTAGAGGGAGACGGTGGGGTCCATATCTGGCCCAGAAGACGGCCCTGGGAATAATCGTCCTCCTTTTTTGGTGCGTTTCATTTCATCTTGTTCAAGTCCAGTAACTTCCCACGGGGAGCACGAGTCTTGGGATAGGTGCCGGGATATCCCGGGAATGGCAGTGCGTTTCCCAGGGATGCAGGCTTGTTTTGAGCCCCTGACAGTGCGGCTCCGGGAGTCCTAGCCCCGTGCCGTCCTGTGTCTGAGGCCGAAGCTAGAGGATCAGAGGTGGGGGAGGGGAGTGGCCTGTTGGCCACCAGGACTGGGGGCCGTCCTCCTCACTAATTTTTGTTAAAAATTCATGATGAGTCTGCCGTTCTTTACATTATCCGAGCAGATTAGCTCTTATTTAAAATTTGGTCTTGGGAGGTGGCGGAGTCCCTTAAGCGGTTTCACTGGTTCAACAGTGGTCAGTTGGAACATGGGAGACAAAGGAAGCAATGATTTTCAGGTTGAAGGATAGATTTTAATCCCACTTCCCAGACAGAAATGCAACCAATAAGCTGGCCGTTAGCCATAACCATTATCACGGGATGTATTTGCAAGAGTCTCTACTAGAATGATAGGAACCCAGGAGCTCCCGGAGGTTAAATACAACTTCCAAGTTCTAGACTCTCCCTCCTCCATGTGGCTGATGGGCCCTTAGGGGTGGGGGGGGGGCTTTCCAGGCAGGGGAGGGCACGTGGGCCAGGTGCTGAAGTTTTCATGCCCATTCGCACAAAGTGTTCATGCTTCGTGTGGTTGTGGACTATGCCAGGGTGAGACCTTCCAGGAGGACATTTCCAGGTGAAAGCTGTGTAGCCCTGGCCATGACAGGAGTTATTCTGGATGATTCTGAAGAAGCAGAGAAAACATCCTTGCTCCTCTTACTGGGATTTTCCAACATAGGGTGGAGTTGGGTTTTGCTTTCATCTTCAGTAAAGAACCAGCTCTTCCTTGGCCAGAAGGTCTTGTCTGGGAGAGGCCGAAAGCCTTGTCTCTTGGGGAAGACTGATTTAGCTGCCAGAATGAGGAATCAGGCTATGGTGTCTCTACCGGATGGTGTGTCTGGGGAGGAAGGGGGGAGAGAGAGAGAGAGAGAGAGAGAGAGGAGGCCCAGACAGTAGCAAAGATAACTTCCTATTTACTCCTGAGTCTTGAGTTTAAATTTATCATCGGGTGATGTGTTTGTGCCAAGTGACAGGCATATGACATCTCAAAAAACTATAAAAGCAGGCTTTGTAATAATCTGAATAGAAGAAGGGGTACAGTCCTGAGATACGAAAAGAACCAGGACTGAAAATTCATCTGTGATTTCTTTTCAGCAAAATGACATTACTGGGCGCATGACATTAATGTAACTGATTTCAAATTCATTGCTTTTTAGTTTTATTTATATGTAACCAAGTTTATTTTAGTTTAGAGTTATGTATCAGGACTTATACACATTGGGTCAGCATTTGTATATGGTTAGGTCATAATAAAAAGAATTTTTCAGCAATAGGGAACTGCAAATTTTTTTTTAAGAGTTTATACAACACTCGTGTTTCAGAAATACTGGATTAAAGGAGATTTAAAAATGCTTTTCTGTATCAGGGTTCAGGTATGGAAGGAGAGCTGCCAGCAGGGAGATGGAATAAGGAGTTATTTTTTCCAGGGACTTGACCTTCACCTGTGGGAGCTGGTGAAGAAGTCCATAGAAGGCTGTTGTCTCTGTGCCTGGTCTGAGGGCCAGCCTGTAGCTCTGCAGACCTGGAATATAGGGAAGAGAGCTGGGCATGAAATAGCACAGTAGAAAAGGGCAAATGCACCTCACAAGGAAAATCTGGAACCCACGGCGGTCTCCTACCACTTCCAAATTTGAACACACAAGGGTGACCTATGGAAGAGAGCTGGACTCTTCACCCGTACTGCATATAGGACATGTGAATTCTGGAAGATTTGCAGATGGTCCACTGCCCCAGGCCAGCAGGATGAGTGAAGAGCTCGGCGACATCTGTATTTTGTGCCACACCCTACCCTTAAGGTCACCCCTAACCTGCAGCATGGAGAGGCAGGAATTCTGGGAATCTCAGCTCCCCGCTAGCTAAGTGGATACAGTGCATGGCCATCGCAGCAGTGAAGTTTCGGTTATTCTTGACATCAACGCATACGCGGAAGCTACCACATCGTGTATACTTTGACTTATTTCACTTAGTATAATGCTTTCATGTCCCACCCATGCTGTCACAATGGCAATGCTTCATTCCTTTTTATGACTGAATAATATTCCACCGTGTGTATGTCTATTATCTAGTGACAACTATGTAGCAGTCTATATAGATAGGTGTAGGAATTCATGCTGAGTACCTATCTGTTCATGTATCTGCTGGCCAACTATACGCCTTCTTTGGGAAAAATGTCCATTCAGATCCTTTGCCCATTTTAAATTCAAAAATTTTTTTTTTTGCTATTGAATCGTATGAGTTCTTTATAGAGTCTTTATATATGTTGGATATTAACCTATTAACCCCTTATCAAATATGTGACTTGCCAGTATTTCCTCCCATTGCCTTTCGTTCATTTCATAGGTTGCCTTTTGATGTTGTTTTTGGTTTCCTTTGCTCTGTAGAAGCTTTTCAGTTTGCTGTGGTCCCACTTGCTTATTTTTTCTTTTGTGGGTTTTACTTTTGGTATCAAATCCAAAAAATCATCACCAAGACTGATGTAAAGGAGCTTCCTATCTGTGTTTTCTTCTAGAAGTTTCAGTGAATTATTATTGAATGAATAAATGATTTAAGAATAATACAGAGCTTTAGCCTGTAACTTGGTGATCTCAGCTTGGCAGTTTAACACAGGGTTTGGAACAAGGTTGGTGTTCAGTGAGTATTTATTGGATGAGTTACTGAATGGTATGGTAGGAGGGACAAAGGGCTGCCAATCAGGAAGCTTTGGGGTGGTCACTGTTCTGCTACTAGTTAGCTGTGGGGGGACAGGGTTAATCCCTTCAGATCTATGACATCCGTTTGATGTCGGGGGTCAGATAAAATAATCCCTGTGTAAGTTTTTTGCTTAGAAATCTTGCAGTTCTAGGAGTTGATCAGATTGTCTTCCAAACCAGGTTCCTGAGAATCCCAGAGTGTGAGTGGTCGTTATGAAAAAGCAGTGGTGGCTGAGGTCCCGGGGCTGAGAGTCCTGGAATCCAGCAGGTTGCCCGAGGACCGGCTTGGAGGATGGTTGATGGAAGAGAAAAGGCAGGTGCAAAAAGGGGGATCACAAGAGCGCCTCTGGCCAGCTTCACCTGCTTGCAAATCATGCCTCATGCTGGCTCTGACTCAGTTGGTCTGGTTTCTCAGTCACGTCCGTTTTTCTGCCGAGCAAATTCTCCTCTATGACAAGGTTCTTTGTTGCATAGTGAGAGGCAGTGTTGTCTTAGATCGAAGGCTCTCTGGGACACAGACTCGTGCCTTGAAGAGACTTCTCTCTCCTTAGGCACCGATTTCTTAAAACCATCTCATTCCTGCCAGGTCTTCTCACATACAGGCTCTTTGTACCGAGCTCGGCTGGTGCCTGTAATTTTGAGAGCTTGATGAAAACAGGGTGGGAAGATCTATGTTAAAATTTCTGGTGCCCTTTCCTGAAGCAGCTGTTCTTTTCCTTCTAACGGTGTAAGATGTCATTGGTAGTCTTTGAGCACCAGACAAGAAGAATCTCTAGCGTAGGCCATAGTAAATGGCAACAACCAGGCACCCTCAATTCTGTGTCAGAGGAAACAATCATTTGCCCGTGCACATCACACCCTCGTTGCATCCCAAGACCTTAGCGCTTTGAGGTCCAATTCACGCTCAATCTTATAGTTCACCTAGAGCTTGATGTCAGCCCTCAACTGTTTAGTGAGTAGCTACTGTGCTGTGGGGCTAAAACGGTGCTCGGGGAATCCCGAAGTATAACCAGCCATGAGACTTTTCAATAATGAATCATATTTGGAACTAGAACAAACACTTGAACAATGAGGAAACTAAGATCTGTGATAGGTGGCTTATAATCCCGGCAGCGCTCAGGAAAGAGCTGTGCAAATCGATGTGATTTTCAGAGACATTTTCTTGTGGGTGTTGAGTGCAAAATTGGACTTTTAGCATTTGCCAGAAAAGAGGACTAGCAGTCTGGGCATGGGAGCGCTGGGTGTGGGGCCGCGGGGAGGGAGTGGTGGTGGGAACAGCCCCAGGAGACTACAGCGAGTCAAGTAAAGAAAAAGTCACAGGATTGCTGGGCAGCTGGCCTGTAGGACCTCTGTATGTTTTCAAACTCATCTTTCCCTGATACTTCTAGACCCTTCGAAGGCAAGATGCTGGACTGGAGTGTAAGAGCTCCCCAGCACAATCTCAGTCTTTGGGATACGAGTCTCTGTTCTTGGGAAATATTTTTAAAGAATTATGGTCTGAGATAACCCGTTTGGATTCCTGGGCCTAGGGCCACATTCCTACAGCCTTTCCTATTGTCATGGTGCAGACTCTCTCATCTGGCTTCTTTCCCTTCTAGCATTTCAGCTTCTGTCGGTTGTGACTCTGAAAGGACTTTGCAGGTGGCAGGACCAAAAAAATAAAATAAAAATAAAAATAAAAAAATAAATGCCTCCCCCCCAGCCCACAAAATACCTCTTTAATTTATGTCTTTCCATCATCTTGGATAGCTTTCCAAAAAATGAAACACATACATAAAGACAAATTACACCCCGTATGCCAAGCATGCCAGCGGGGAGACGAGCCTCTTGATCATTAACCGAGGCTCGGTGGAGGAATTAAGTTGTTTGATTCCTCGCTCCGGGCCTGGTGAAATAGGTAGGATTTCATTTCAATCCTTTGTGGGCTTCAGGCTGCCAATATCTGGGCTTTGAAGTGGTTTCGACCTCTGTGATGTAACGGGATCCCCAGAGCTGGGCCCGAAGAGGCCGTTTCTCACAGTCCCTTGTGCCTGCACTAGTCACTGGTGCTCTGCCAGCCCGTGAACCCGACCCGACGGCCCCTCTGGTTTCCAGCCATTCTCCCCGAGGTCCAGATTTCCTGCACTGGAGACTCTGCGGGATGGAGACCGCAGTGCATTCCGCCTGAATGGGGAGGGGGTGCCTGTGCATCTGAAGGGGCAGGTGCTGGGCAGCTTCAAGTGCTGTGAATGTCAGCTGGTCAGTTTCACTCTGATTTCACAGGGACCGCACTGACCCCTTCCTTTTTGTTGGGAGGGGATTGTTTCTCCATAACGACCTATTTGGGGCTCATTTGGCTCTTTAATTTCAGTTGAGAACAGTAGCCCTACACTCGTTTCCTGGTTGATTATTGAAGGAAATCAGTATTGCATTAATCAGAATCACAGACTGTCTGCACTCCAAGGGTTTTCCAGAAGTTCTAAAACCTGAACTCGCTCTGTCCAGTCTTTTTCCATGGCCAGCTGTGAGAACCAGTTTTTCGTTTCTTTAATTTTTTTTTTTTTTACAGAGCGAAATTTTTACAGAGCGAAAAAAAAAATTTTTTTTTTTTTCTCTTTTTTACAGAGAGCAAGAGTGGTGGGGGACGTGGGGGGAAGGGAGAGATTCCCCAGCACGTTCCATCACGCTCAGTGCACAGCTGGCTGCGGGGCTGATGTCGTGACCCGGAGAGGATGACCTGAGCGGGACGCTTCACTGACTGAACCGCCAGGGCACCCTGGGAAGGTATTTATTGAAGATTTTTGGAAAGAGAGAATTAGGCTTTCCACACCTCTCCTTACCTCTGAGTAAAACCATGTTACCAGAAGGCCATGGGCTGGGGACGTGTTTGGGTCCCTTGCAATAGAAGCTTGCACTGAATTTCACCCTGAGGTTGTCTCCAGACTCTGCAGACAGGTGATACAGGGACAGCTGTGTAACATATTATATTTATTGTAAGGAACTTTTGGAAAACATTATCTTACATCACACAGTGCCCGTTTTATCAGGATAATGACAACCGTACAAACACGTATAGCGCTTCTCTCCTGTGTCAGCATTAGGGAGAACAGGCTTCTCCTGAGCGGTGGTTCCTCAGCAGAAACAATTTCTTAGTAGATATAAATACAATCTCCTTGGATTGGTCCCTGCTGAGTTGAAATTATCTCGTAGTTCGTGCACGTGACTTTGATCTCCAAGTGACTGTGGAGTATCCTGGAACTTAGGCTTGTGGCACATGGTTTCATAATACATTGTCAAAAACCTTTCAGCTGGTTTCAAATCATGGCCTCGACCTTCTGCATCTGACCCATACATGCTCACTTGTATAGTTTCTGAAAGAGTCCAGGGGAAGTAGATGGTATTTACTTGAAAATGTGAAAATGTCTTGCAATTTGGAGATTACATTGGGTTTCTTCGGCTAGCCACCCAAATTATTTTTTCCTAGCTCTCTTCACACTAGGTGGCAGAAGTGGCTCATAAAGGAGCTTAATGCCCTAGGCAAGGACTCTGATGGCCTCTGGGGGTGGTGTAGGGGGGCTGGGAGGCAGGTTTTATACTGGACTCTGCCAGGTGAAGTGAGGGAGTGTGTGGCTTGGGGGGGGTGGTCTTATTCTAAGCCTATGGCCCCACACATGTGCTTTCTGTCCCTATTTTTGTGCCAGAGGGAGACAGAAAAAGAGATGGGGTGGAGGGTTGAAGAGAGAGGGAGATAGAGAGAGAAAGAGGGAGGGAAGGAGAGAGAGAGAGAGAAGGAAGGAGGGAAGTGGGAGCAGGGAGAGAGGAAGGCCAGCTTCCTTTTTCCTTTTATGAAAGTAACGAGAATCTCATTTGACAAATAACAAGGCAGATGAGAAGTCCCAGCCTGCATGTGAAGAACTGCATAAGCCCATGGTCTCTGTCACTGCTGATGTCCCTCTCCACCACGCTGAGAGGTGCCGTGTCATCCGCACTCCTGCTGGGAATACTGCTCAAGTATGGCCTTTGGATCATTTCAGTTTATTCAGTCAATGTGGGGAGGCGGCTCGAGAAATGGACAGAGGGTCCCAGAGCCTCCTTCTTAGACTTGGCTTGGTCTTGGGCAAGTCACTTAATCTCCTTAATGCTGTTTCCTCATCAGTGAAATGGGGATAATAATAGTCCTTGTTTCATCATGTGGTTTTGAGAATTAAAGGGAAATAATACCAGGGAAGTGTTTGGCATCTGGGAAGCGTACAAGATATGTTAGCTGTCATTTTTTTTTTTTTTTTCATCTTGGACAAGTCAAAGACTGTGAGCTTCAGTTTAATGACCCACAAAATGATAGCTTTGAATATTATGACTTCCAAAGTTTTTTGTAGCCTCTGAAGTCGGACACTTTGTACACTGTGTGTGCAACGTTTCTGTCGTTCCTAATGTCTCTATGGTTGTGCACACAATAGTTAGTTGTGTGTTTATTGAATGATTTTTGAATTATAACTGAATAGAAAGTATACTCTTTTAATGTGATTTATTTTATAGATAAGTAGATGATTAAGGCATAAATAATACATTCTATTTTTTCCCTTTTGTTGAATCATTTAATCATTCCTTTTAAAGATTTTATTTATTTAGTTATCTGAGGGACAGAGAGAGAGAGAGAGTATGCATAAGTGGGGGCTGGGGGCAGCAGACGGAGAGGGAGAAACAAGGTTCCCACTGAACAGGGAGCCAGATGTGGGACTCGATCCCAGGACCCTGGGATCCCAACCTGAGCCAAAGGCAGAATCTTAACTGAGCCACCGGGGCACCCCTCATTTAATCATTACTTTTAAAATAATGCACATTTATGAACCAAATCCTTACTACACACAGGAACTGAGTGAGAAGTTGTGAGGGATAGAAAGCTAGGATAGAACCCAAGTCCTGTCCTCAGAGACCTGAGCTCTGAGTGAGGAGGCAGACTCTTACAGAAGCACTGAACCACAAGACTGCAGTGTGCATGGGGTTCCCACCTGCCCGTTACAGCTGGGACTCGCAAGCAGTTTGGTGTAGCTGGTACATGGAGGGCTTGTGGAGAGTGTAGGAGACGGGGCTACCTGAAAACATTTCCTAGGTCTGCAGTGTGCCTAGGCTGTCGGAACAGCCACGTGTGAAGCTTAAATGTGAGTAAAATGCTGCATCTTCAATCGTTGGAAATATAATACCGGCTTTATTTTAACAATTTGTTCTAAAAATTCCCTCTCATAGAAATGATAATGGGAATAATTGTATTATATATTACAGTTTATAAAGCTTTGACATCAACGTATTGGTGAATCCTAAGAACAGTTTCTTGCATTTAATGAGCCCAAATTATTTACCAGGTACTGCATTTGGCCCCTGACATTGTTACCTCCTTTATTCCCAGTTAGAACCTTTTGTATCAGGAACCCAAGTTTACCACTAGGGGGTGCTAAGATGAGGGAGAATCGGATTTAAGCTCTGTGAGGTCAAAGAACCTTTCTTTTTCTTTTCTTTTTTTTTTTTTTAAAGATTTTATTTATTTATTTGACAGGCAGAGATCGCAAGTAGGCAGAGAGGCAGGCAGAGAGAGAGGAGGAAGCAGGCTCTCCACTGAGCAGAGAGCCCGATGTGGGGCTTGATCCCAGTACGCTGGGATCATGACCTAAGCCAAAGGCAGAGGCTTTAACCCACTGAGCCACCCAGGCGCCCCTCAAAGAACCTTTCTATACATCTGTCCATTATAGCCCTTGCCTCTGGCCTGGTGCCTGGCACATAGCAGGAATTTAAGTGGTATTTGCTAAGTAACTAAATGAAAGGACTTGTCCAGGGTGGTAAAACTAGTAAGTAGTGGAGTCAAGTACAAAAGTACTGGATTTTGACAATTTAGATAGGAAATAATCATGGCTAGAGAAGGTCTATTTTCTGTAACGTGGGAAGCAAATCCAGCTCCGTGTATGTCCTTTTGGCCTAGAGCCTTGCTGGAAAGGAATACACTCTCAATAGTCATTGGGTTTCCATTCATCAAGGATGTTGACTCCTCGGTGAGATGGTCTTGAGTTGTTAAGATGTTAAGTTATGATGGCTGAGTAGGAAGCTCCAAAAGTAGAAATAAGCATATTGTGTTTCTAAGAAATCTTCTCATTTTTAATCAAACAACCTCTAGTTAAAGACAGTCTATTATTTCTTCAGCTTCTGGTCTTGGAAGTCATTTTGATGGAGTCATTTTGGGCGTCATTTCCCAAAATTTGGGAAAATGTGCAGATCTAAAGGATATTTTTTGAGACTTTTCAGCTCACTCTCTTTAAAAATAGTAATTTTCTCCTTAATGAACTGGACTGAATAATTGAGCAAATAATTATTGACTGTTTACTAAATGCTAGGTCCTGTGTTAGGTGCTGGGACTACAAAGATGATAAGACACAACTCTTGCTTTCCAGGATGAAGTGGGAGATGGGCTTGGAGGCAGATCGTTGTTGTACTTGCTGGGCGCTCCCCTCAGTGGGGGAGCATGCAAGTGCCTATGGATATACAGGAAAGTTGGAAAAAGAGGCCCTAGAGAGCTTCCCATCATTGGCGACTTGAGGCCAGGAGAGTGCTCCAGACTGAATTTGTTCCCAGAGTTTGTATTTTGAAATCCTAATGTCTAATGTAATGGGATTACGAAGTGGGAACTTTGGTAAGGAGGGTAGGTTCTGGTAAGGGCAGAGCCCTCATGAACAGGATTAATGCCCTTCTAAAAGACACCCCACAGGGCTCTCTTCCTCCTTCCCGCACATGAGAATACACAGGAAGCCAGCAGTCTACAACCCAGAGAAGGGCCCTCACCAGAACTCGACCATGCTAGCGCGCTGGTTTTGGATTTCCCCACCTCCAGAACTATGAGAAATAAATTTCTGTTGTTTATAAGCCACCCAGTGGGACTGCCTTATAGGAGCCTGCAGGAGAGGGAAGACCTTCTGGAAGGGGCAAAATCACAGGGGGAATATTAAGGGGTGAGGAGTTTCCCACCCCACTGGCAGCAATCTCATATCTCTACCTCATCGCTTTGATGACCAGCAGCTCCCAGATTTTAGAACCAGATGTAATACTGTATTATTATGGTTTGTTTCATATTTACCAGCTGAAAAAGGCTGAATGGAATTGACCCAGATGGTTCTCATGTGGAGAAGTTGAAGCTGAAGCTTTCGTCTTCTTCTCCCACTGATGTGGGCACCTTCCATGTTCTCCTCAGATGGGGCTCTGAGGGGCTGATTTCTCTCTGGCCATTTATCTAGAGTCTGTGATCTCCACTGCTTCTGCAGCCTCTTCTTCCCTTTATTCTCTCCTGGTTTCTATTCTGTTGTTAGTCCCATACTGCGATGATCCCGTTTTTCTTCTAAGAAATGTGGCACAAAGGTTAACGCAAGCCTAAGCACAAAGACTTTCAGGCAGAACTTTTGAGTATCTCCATCTACTGTTAGAGATGGAAGGTTTTCTGGAGTAACACGTTCAGTAATCTGACCAACTCCATGCCCTTGAGTTCCGATTTCAGCTTAGTTTACTAGATGGGATCCATGACCATCAACACACCAGACCAATGTTAAGCCTGACAATGGCAGTATAACAGTGCGTCTCATGATTAGACACGAAGGGCAGGTAGCAGTCATTCAGAAACCCTGAAATGGCAAAGTTAGGGAATTGGGTTTTGAAAATGAGTCACCCAAACATTTTCTTTCCAAACATCTGCAGGTTGTTAGTCTGATTTATTTTGAATTAAAAAATCTTTTTGAGCTGGCTGACAGCTTATTTTAATTCCCAGCTGTTAAAATGTTTCAGCAATTGGAATTAGGGGCTGTGCCATGACTTTTGATGTGGTGGGAACGAGTTCAGCACTCAGGTACACCTGGGGGACCTGTCCCTTCTCATCATGGTCCTTCAGTTTTATTCCTTCTGTTTAAGAGCTTGGTGCTTTGAGCTCTTTGTTTACGATCTATTTGCCTTGGTCTTATAGCACTGGTGGCCAAGGGAGTTTAGCTCATATTCCAGGATGTGGTGGCTTTTATCCAGCACCTAGCACTTTGTGGCTGTCTTAGATTCTTTCTGGAACAAGTTTGGGGAATAAACAAATACATAAATAGGATTATGTTTAATTGATATTGCCTCCTCCTCTCCCAAAATATCCCCAAATAATTTTTCTACTCACAGCTGTGGTTCTTGTAAATGTTTTTAAGATTTCTCTGTAGATTATTAGCTTGGTAAGGGCTTTTGACTTGTCCTTCACTTTTCTCTGGTTGTGGGTGAGCACCTCTTGTTTTTGCTGAGATTTTGGACAAGAAATCTGGCGACTCAGTCTCTTCTCTCCTGATCCCAGCCACCACAAATAGTAGCCCCCCCACCTCCGTCTCCTACTTCCAATGCCACCTGCAACTACCACCACCACCAAGGAGTTATTCCTTGGCATTCCTAATTCCCTTAGCCTAGCATCCTAGTATTCAAGTATTCATATTACTTTTATTGTCCAACTTCCCCAAAGAATTATCTGTACTAGCTATTTTCACCTCTTTTGCTCATCTTTATGCCTCATTTTTTTCCCCCCACATCCACTGTGGCTCACTCTCACCACTCTGTTGAGGCTGGTCTGTCATACATCATCCGTTGCTGTTTAATTGAGATTCAGTCCTCGTGTTACCTGACTTCTTCACTTGTTCCCTGACCTCTGTGTATCTGTGTTAAGGGAAACTTTGAGACCAAACATGGGAATGACAGAGTGGGACATTAAATGCTAGGATAAGGACATAAGGGTTTATACTATAGGCACTGGGGGACCAATCCTGTTTTTAATCTGTATTCAACTAAGGAGTAACTAGATTAACCCAAAGATGAAGAAATGGTTGAAAGGTTGTCCCAATAGTCTAGGTGGAGAAAAGTACTGAGGGTATAAATTAAAACAATGATAAAGAGAATGACATGTCAAGCAAAGACTGGAGAGATATTGAAGACTCGACTAGAAGATAAGAGGGTTGGTAAAATAGGTGGAGGGAAAGTGGCTAGAGTGCCATGACCTCCCTTAATCTTGTCCCTCATCTTTGACCTTCGTGTTTTGACTTACAGTCTCCCTTTTTGTAATGTCCTTTCTTGGCCATCTATGTTCAGTTTCATGGTTCTTATCAGGACTCTTTAAAAATATTGTTTTTATGAACTCTTTTTTGATCACCCCGTAGATATTACCTCTAATTTCTAAGGATTCTGTAGTACTCTTTCTATCTTCACTTTCTCTTGATCTTAGGACCATAATCTCCTCACTCTGGTTTTAGGTGGGTGGCACGTTGTTAAGGGTGTGAGGAAGACATAGGAATGAGGAAGATGGAAGAGACCGTTGATAAGGAAAGGGTTTTATGGCCAAGGCGGAATTACAAACTTCATTTCATGGGTGGTGTGAATTTGGATTTCTACATGTTTTTACTCGTTTTATTGTAACGTGATGAAGTTGAAAGCTAAGTTCTCAAGAACTCTCGTTAGAATAAATGGGAAGCGCTTACCCTTTAGTAAATATGGCACACACTTCCCACATCTCTCAATGAACTGGAAGAGGGTGCTGATTCTTTTTCCTGGAAATTAAAAAAGTTTTCTGCTTGCAATTTTAAGTTAAACAACTTGCTACTATTATCTCCTGACCATCTTTCTGAAGAATTGATCTTGTGTGGCTGAG
This sequence comes from Neogale vison, assembly GCF_020171115.1. Classification (NCBI taxonomy): domain Eukaryota; kingdom Metazoa; phylum Chordata; class Mammalia; order Carnivora; family Mustelidae; genus Neogale; species Neogale vison. The sequence continues at coordinate 12,197,277 of NC_058100.1, forward strand.
TGCAGCATAGTTAGTTTTCTAGAAATATGTGTTCAGACCCAACCCAACAATATTATTTCCCCAGTAAGCTTTTTCTTTTTCTTTTTTTTCTTTTTCTTTTTCTTTTGCAAAAGTAAGGATTTTCTTTTGCTAAAGAACTTCATGTTTAGACCCTTAAAAAAGAAAAAAAATAGGTAGTATTGAGTTTTTAAGTAATATATTGAGGCAAATGAATATTTTCTGCTTCTACCCTTTTATTTTAAATGTGACTAAACTTTGAGACTCATTTTAGAAGCATAGGGTAATATTTCTAATTGGATTCTCCCAGAGGCAGTTGAGTCGGGAATGAGTTACATGGGTGCTTTTTAAATGACACATTATGACACATCTGCACATTAAGAAGATGACTGGCTTTCTGTTTTTCCTCTCTCTCCATTAATACGTAAGCTCCTTTGCCTCTTTTCAGTGGTGAGTATAATGCTTTGTCTCATCACTTTTTTTTTTAACATTACAAATAGGATTTCACATTTAGAATTTATGAAAGATGCAAATTTTTGTGCAAAATGTTAATTTCAGAACTGTCTTCAAAGATTCTATTCAAGAGTTCAGACTGGAGCCCTATTTTCAATATCTATCACCGCCAACCCATCTTTCCCAGGGGACTTAGATGCCAGGGACTCTGGGTCACATGATCTAGCTGAACTTCCCCCCCCTTTTTTTTAAAAAAAGATTTTATTTATTTATTTGATAGAAAGAGAGATCACAAGTAGGCAGAGAGGCAGGCAGAGAGAGAGGGGGAAGCAGGCTCACCGCTGAGCAGAAAGCCTGATGTGCGGCTTGATCCCAGGACCCTGAGATCATGACCTGAGCCGAAGGCAGAGGCTTAAGCCACTGAGCCACCCAGGCACCCCTGAACTTCATCCTTCACTGCACGGTCAGTCCACAGTCTGCAATGGCTGTGGCCAAGAGGGAGCACATTTAGATTTGTAAGTTTCTTCCATCTCATCTCTTCCAAAGAGAAATTATAGGGCATATATCCAGTTACAGCTCAGTACATAGGAACCGAGGGGATTCTCTCAAGTTACCTGCCTTCATGACTTCAAGCCTCTTATCCTGGATTGTGACCATCTTGCTTACCTCAGGGAATCCTCAAATAGCCTTTAAAACAAGTAGTCTAAAGAGTAAATTAAAAGGAAAAAGTATCTCACATGGTATTCAGGTATCAGTGAAGGATTTGGGTTTTAATAACCCTGAAATTCTATAATTTAATAAAATATGCTTCTATAATATTATACTCTATGTTAAAGTGACATATTAAAATACAGGAAAACTTCTTTCTTTGAGACAATGTGCAGCTAAAGTTGTGAATTTACTTCTTATCTCCTCCTAGCCTTTCCTTTCCCCCTTTTGTGTGAAATGACTTGCCTTTATGATTTACCATGTTATTATTTTGGTGCATCAATATTACAATGATTATGGGTAACAAGTCTGGCTGTTGGCATTGTTCATTAACTCTTATAAAGGAAAGCAAGACAAATCAAAATGTCAGAACCAGTTTAATGATGGGGTCCTGGTTATAATTGTATGTACATCAAAGTTAGAGGGAACTAGACACTATTTATTATGACACTGTATCAAGTGTGCTAAAAACCTACTGTCATTTCATTTTTTTCTCATTTTATTCCTATTTGACTCATGCAAGTTAAGAGTTGTCATCATTTCAGTTTTACAGAGCAGAAAGCAGAGACTCATTGAGTAACCACACTGCCTGACAAGCCACCGAGGCAAAATACGCAACTCTGGCTTCCCTAACGTCAAAGTCTGTGCCTTTTTTTTTTTTTTTTAAAATCATACTGCATTGTTATGATGCTTAATTTAGTTTAGGGATAGCAACTGAATCAAAGTAGGTTTTGTTCTGATTCTGCCAAGGAACAGACTCTTCTCTCAACTGGCAGTTGCTTGTAACTGGCTAGGCAGACCTCATAGTTTCTAGGGTGGTCAGTACATAAAATTGGAGACTTGGGCAAAATCAAGGCAGAGTAGAAAGAGCTAAGTGAAGGGTTTCAGAGCCCTGATGGACACTTGCCTCCTGGGATAGTTCTGATCTCACTGCTTTTCCATCACCTCTTTCTTTTCGAGACTTAACTCATCCCCACCCTAACCCTTCCTACTGGTGGCTGTCCCATTCATAAGGGAGCAGATACCAGATGGGAGAAATTACAGAAACAGTTGTTGGGCGATTGTTCTTCTGAGTTATGTACTCAGGCTCTTGGTTGGAGGGCTCTGATCTGAAAGCTTGCTTCAAATCCACTGAGAATGTAGAGTGATTTAAGTGGTGAACTGGGGAGGGCTGGGGACTTTAAGTGGTGAGGACTAATTTGTTCTTTAAGTTTATCTAATGGTTTGCAAGGGTGGAAATATTTGCTAGGCAGATGTGATGGATTCTCCTAGGAAACTGACTTCACCAGAGAATTCTTTAGAAACTGTTTTCAGGAGCAAGACAAGTGGCATGAATCTATGGACAAAGGAAATCTGCTTGGTGTCTGTGACTGGGTCAAAGACCCAAGGCATGCCTGTCGTGATACAACGTGGATGTTTGTTCAGGGGGCAAGTGCTCACGCTGAGTGATTTTCAAAGCTGTTTGAGGGCATTTATCAGGCTTTTAAACTCTAGATACTCTTTCCCACGGTGTGACCGAGAGAAGGGATCCTGGGCTCTCTTCTCCAGCCCCCAGGATGGGAATTCGGGGGGAAAAGGTCACCTATTCTTATGCCACAAAAGAAAACGTATCCATCAGTTTTCAAGGAAAAAAACCCAGTGTCTGCAAATAGGGGCATTGCTAAGAGCTTATCAGCAGTGCTGCCCCTCCTTCCCCAACCTAGTGCTGCCATATGCCTTTGCGGGGGGGGGCGGTGGAAAGGGAGTGTTCTGGACTTCTTTTGATAAAACACCTTCCAATTCCAGTAAAAGCATGCACTCCAAAGCCATCATCGTTTTTACTATTTACTGGAGGGAATGGAGAGAGAGAGAGAGAGAGAGAGAGGGAGAGAGAAAGAGAACAAACAGCTGAAGTGGATTTACAGTCACTTCTCTGATTGATTTTCTTGCTGAAAAATATTTCCTATCACAGGATTTTCCTTCTCCTCTGTATTCTTGGTACACCCAAGATCTTCATATCTTTCTGAGTGCGATTAAAGATGGCACAGGGTGGGAGAAAATAACCAGGAGTAAATTGCATTTTAAAGTTTTGTCCCATTGGTAGTACCAGCAATTAAAACTCGTTGTGGTCCTCACCCCAGATCATAGCAGCAAGGCCATGAGGCCTCCCTGCTGTAAATTTATTTCCAGTCCAGCTAGCTAAGACAACGCTCCAATGAATTAATGGACCCTGCTGGACTTCAACTCCCTCTCCTCGCCTCACTGAGCTCCGTCTGGTCCCAGGCTTCAGTGGCTGCTTGCGTGAGCACACCACTCCTGCCCTTGACCCAAAGCACACACTGAACTTGGTGCACACAGGAACCACACTGCTCCTCCTGGCTGGGATGGCAGAACAAAGCTAGCCGGGTGCTCCTGAGGGTGTCAGGGGACCTAGCAACCACAGGTGAAGAAGGGGGATGCCCTAGTGAGGGCATCTCCCTTCTTCACCCCACATCTGCTCATCCTTCTGGAGTTTGTGCTAGGGCTGAGATCTGGCCTCTTAAGAGAGGTGAAATATGGCTTCATATTGCAAGAGCTGAGGTTTGCTCATGGAAGCAGAGGTGCTGGAGACTAAGCCTATGGTGTGGCCAATGCCAGCAGTTCTCAGTAATGAGTCTTGCAGACACATCCCGGGAGAGGAAGTTAGATTAGAGCAAGACAAGTGAATGAAATTGTTTAAAGGCTATATAGAGATTTTTTTTTAAAAAAAGGAACTCCTCTTTATTTAGGGTTATGAGATCCTCTTTCCCGGGCGACTTCGAGGGCAGTGTGGGATTAGGGCTTCCAGCCTTGACCTGGAGATTTCATGTCAGAGGAGATGGGGAAGGAGAGGAGGGATCTGCGTAGGAGCTGGATCATGAGTCAACATTGCTGCCTTTCAACTGAGTGTCTTGGGCAAGCCCTCCCACTGCCCATAACTGCGAGTCACTCTGGTGTCTGGGTGGCCTCCTGGATTTAGGGTCTGCTAGACAACAGGGTTGATTGCCCCAGAACAGTTGAAAATGGGCTCTTTTTTTTTTTTTTTTTTTTGAAAATGGGCTCATTTTTGAGGCTCACAACTGTCCTGTCCTTCCTTGGCTTCTACTCAGGGGGCACATACCATCTGGTAGATGTGAGATGGGTTTATTACTATAGGCAGGAAGGATCGGGAAGCAGTGTTTTTGTTCCTATCTGTGACTTCAGTGTCAGCTGAATTTCTCTAACTTCTTATTTCTTAAGAGACATTTCTCATTTTTTGTAGAGCTGGCATAATCCAAGATAATGACACCTATGGGGAAACAAAGCAACCACAACTCAAGATAATCCACCTGCATGAGAAGCTTTGGGTGGTGGGATCTTTATGTGAACATGTGTCTTGGGAAGAGCCCCTGGTCTGGTCAGGCTGATGGAAGTTGAGATGTGTCCTTAAACCTTGCCTGAGGTCCATGACCCTCATCAACATTAGGTACAACATCTCAGGTTGGTGGGATTTGGTGATACAACTTTTGAGAGCCCCTACATTATAGTAATTTCTAGATGGTTTAATACAATTAAAAAGAGGGAGAGAGAAAGATGAGGGGGAAACAGATTCCTCCCCACCTGCCCTGAGTAATGAGCTTCTTGGGTGCAAGACTACCTTATAAAGGTTTTTCTCTCCATTGTCCACTTCCTGTCCCCCAGATCAGGGTAGGGGAGCTCCCGAATCTGGTTAACAGGTTGGCATTTCTAATCTGAGCCCAGGCTCATCTCCTGCCGCATGTATGGGTTGTTGAGCAAACTGATAGCCTACGTGAGGGTCTTGCCTGAATGACAAACTGCACATACCAGCTTGAGCAGACCATTAACAAGAGCTGGCCGATGACTCCAGCCCCCCTGGATTTCCTCTCCCTTCCGCCCGTGGACACGACAGCCCAGGAGAAGGTGACTGGGGGCCCATGAGGGCAAATGGGACACGAGGCAGAAACCTGTCTTGAGACCTTCCAACTGGTTTGCATTTCCTCATGGAATGGGAGCCCTCTCTTGTAAGCTGGGAAGGCAGTGAGACCACCACACGATTTTATGGATCCGTTTTCACTTTTCCAGATGCAAAGAAAGGAGCCATAGTTACCTTGCATATGTTTTGCTAATGTCCCTTGGGCAAGAGGTAGGTATAACTCACACCAGATAAACTCTGATTTTGCTCCCACGTTGTCTCCTTTATCTGCAACATGGGGGTGTTGAGTGGTGCCACAGGCAGCTGGAAGGGCTCATTTATTTGACCTAATTATTCCCAATGTAGACCTGACTCATCGGAACGGGCTCTTCTTCAAAGGAAATGAGAGCCAGATTGTCTCCTTGGCAACGGTGGAAAACAAATGCTATCCACAGAATGGCTGTTAGATTGAAAAAGGCACAACTGGCTTTTGGGGCCAGCCGACATGTAACCACGTTACCAAGAATAGAGGACTTGAGAGAGAGCAGTGTCAACTTCTGACATGTTAGTGGTCTCAAAATGTTCTTAATAAAATTAACTCGCCCTTGGATGCCGTGGACAAAAGTAACCACATACTCAGAAGCCAGGGAAAAATGGAAAACTTCAGTGGGGTGTTTTTATTAATCACTGACTTAATCCCTGTGGGTACAATGGGGGACCTTTCACATGGGAACCTTATTATTTCTTGGTCCTCTTTGAGGCTCTATTGAAGAATTGAAATGATCTCTTCTAAGGGATGGGGAGATGGAGAAGGGGAGTCGAAACGGCCCTCCTGGTACCATCAGGCACTTCAGACACAGAGCGGGAACAGCTTGCCACATTCCCACTGTGAAGTAGACGGCCTTGGCTCAATGATGCATGACTGGATATTGAAACTTCATCTCAGACAACTGCAAATTGTTCATACTGACACACAGGTGCACTGAAAAAAATAATTTAAATGTTCCCTGGTCCCACCTTCCTGTTTTACAGTTGTAGTTAAGAATGTCATGACCCTAAAACATTCGGGAAAGATGCACACTTGGCTGATGCCCATGGTACAGTGTGGCTTTTGGCCTTCTGTTCCAGGACTGTGAAAGTGCCCCACTGACTACAGGGTTCCAGGGTCCACCTATTGTCGCCAGAGACAAACCTCCAGGAGCACCGTGTTTGATCTCAGCCTGCATCTGGTCTGGGAGGAGGAGAGGGCATCCCACCAGCACATAGGTAAGAAGATCCCGTTGTTCAGTCATGCCTTCTGATGCTGTAGCGATGCACACACGCGGTTGCACTTGGCATTCTGACTCCTGCATGGCGTGTTTTCATCTCTTCCCTGGAGGTGAGGCCAAAGCCTGAAGTTCCTTTCGACACAGCTCTGCAAAAACTCTGGCTTTGTGCTCTCCTGTGCTTTGCAATAACATACCAGCTCTGTGGTGTGGCCAATGTTTACTTAATTGGTGGGAGGACTTTTTAATATCAAAAGGAAAACATTTCTTCTGCATTCCACGTAGGTAAGATGTGGTTTGCTGTGGTACAAGGGTAAGGATTGGGGGTGGGGAGGGAATGAAGAGAGGAAAAACAGTCCTTAGGGCTAAAGTCAGGGGAGGGGGTGGGTGGATAGGAAAGAGAATCAAGTAAAGGGTGCAGATGAAAGATCAACGGCGTTGCTTTTAAGAGTCAGAGCTATGACTGACCATATGTTTGCTTTGCAGTTATTTCCAAAAATAGATGATTAGTAGTGAGAAGCAACTGCTTTCTGATGCGTACGAGGGGGTCAGTTAATATTATTTCCAACTGTTAGGGTAAGACACGGGGTAGGCTGTATATGCAACAGAAAGAAGTTGCTAAACTTCACGGTGCATGGGATTAGATTTGAAGGAGGTTTTTTACCAGCGAGACAACGCTGTTAGCTAAGGAAGAGGAATTTACCTGAGGATGTAAGGGGTTGGTAACTTGTAGTGGTTGCTGCAGAGATTCTGTATTTTATTTTATTTTTTAAGATTCTATTTATTCATTTGACAGAGATCACAAGTAGGCAGGGAGGCAGGCAGAGAGAGAGGGGAAAGCAGGCTCACCGCTGAGCAGAAAGCCTGATGCGGGACTTGATCCCAGGACCCTGGGATCATGACCTGAGCCGAAGGCAGCGGCTTAACCCACTGAGCCACCCAGGCGCCCTGATATTCTGTGTTTTAAATAGTGCAAATCTATCAGCAATCGAATAGTCATTAAGAAATGCGGGCCTGTGAGCACAAGGACGCACAGAGGCAACACGTTGCAGACCACTTGGGTGATGGGACGGGGCCCAATCGGGGGAATTAGTGCTCTGTCTTCTTCACAGAGTCCCGGATGTGTGGTGACTCCTAGGTCAGAGATGTCCTGAACCATTAACATTTCCTGGAGAGGAGAAGAGGTTGAGAGCCCTCTGTGTTCAGGGGAAGGCTCACCCTGCTGTAAATTGTGTTGCTGAGTAGTAAATGTGTATGCATTTCTACAACTTTGATTTATTTTGATTGTGATACTTCATGAAAGATGTTGTAGCCCTTAACTTTGCCAGTTCTCCCAAAGCAGAATCTGCCGAAGAGTTTCATTAGGATGCGCACCAAGGGAGTCCCCGCAGGACAGAGGCATGTAGAAGAGAACATCCCTGGTGGTGAGAATATGGCAACAAGAGATCCCAAGACATCAGGCACCAATTTGACTTCTTTTCTGGATGCCCATAGTACCTTCACTTCTCTCTAAACCTGGGGCAATTCTAGAGGTATTAGTTTCTTGAATTGTTCGCGAGTCCTTGCGATGGACTGCTGCCATTTGTACTGAGGTGTGTAGATGGGACATGCCCCGAATGGAAGGTTGCAGACTGAGTTTTAGTCCCGAGGGCTCACATTCCATCTTATGGATTACTCTATCCAGTTTTCAGGTTCAAGTTGAGCTCTGAACAGCTGTTGGGTCTTTGATGCTCATATCCCCAGGACCCCATCTTTCAGCTGACTGCTTGTTTCAGAACCATGTGCCACACACTCTGGGAGTGACGTAGGAAGTCCTAGCCCTGGTCTCCTTCGGCACTGGTGTGTAAAAGTTGAGGGTGAAGACAGACAGAGATATGGGTTGATTTGTTCTTTTAATGTGGTTTTTCTTTTCAGATCAAGTGAAACAGTATTATAATTCTTAGTAGATATTATAAATGTTTGTTGAGCATCTACCGTGTGTCAGGCTGAGCAGCCATCAAGGAATTTATACTTGGTGTAAATTTCTCTTCCTTCACTAGGCTCAGCTTATGAAGCTTGACATTATTTTTAGTTACCTTCTGATCTCTGCCGTCTAGCATGGAGTCTGATCCATATGGGGAAATGATGTGCAAAGAGCAGTTCACCTTGCTATTTTCCTTCTTTGTCCTCTGACACCTTTGCCTTACACAGGCCAACCGATGGCCTTCTTCCCATCAAAATACCAGAACATCTTTCCCTCTAGCTGTTTATTTCCTACTGCACCTCTTACAATGACTGTGAGAAGAAACAAACTTTTTCCTTTATGGCAAGGGTGACTTCTCACTAGTACGTACAATGCCCCATAAAGGCCGACCTGTTTTTATCCTTTTGCACGCTGCTGTTTCACCAGCACCAAAAATATTGTCTGGGACATTGTAACTACATGTTAGCTTATTTATAATTATTTGTTGAATGAATACATAAAATTAAAAGCAGGGCAAAGACCTTAACATGTTAGATAGGTTCGGTTAAGCTATGCAGCAGTAACAAGGAAAGCTGGAAATTTCGGGGGCTGAGCATAGATGTTTCTTTCTCTTTTTTGAGGAGTTGGCCATGGGTCCCTCAGCCTTCTGGATCAGCTCCTTTCCTGGTGTGAATGCCAGGATCTGGAATGGAACATATAGCTTTTGGGTTTCTCCTATAGAGAAGGGAGGGTGGAAGAGTTGCCTCCTGACTCATAAATACTTTTGCCTGAAAATGATGCATGGCCCTTCTGCTCATGGTCTTTTGGTTACATGGCTGGGAAATGTGGGTGAGCCCCTGAGTATCTGGTGAGCACGCTCCACTAAATGTGTTAGTCAGGCTGGCTAAGGGATGCTGTAATGTCCTAGGAAAGCAAGTGTTGGCGTCCCACCCTCACTCTGACCCCTTGAGTGCATGCCGGCCACCTTTCCAATGCGAGCAGCTTCTCTTCTTTGCCTGAAGTCTGTTTCAGGGAGCTGGAGCTTGCTTTGACCTCCACTTTGCTGTCAGCATGGGAGGCTCCTGGTGTCAGGAAACCACACTACATCAGGCTGAGATTAAGGTTGAATAAGACATAGAGCAGCCTTTGAGGAGTGTGGACCATTTGAATTTTTGTCTCCCTCACTAGGCTCAGTTTGTTAAAGGCAGGATGGACTTGATCAGTGACTGATGGGAATTAGTGTATAACTAGCTCAGGCAGGATCCTGAGGTGCACATTCTACACTGGCTCCCAGAGATAGCAGCAAGATGAAGCTCTAATTGTCCTCAGCAAAGACTTGCTTGATAACAAATTTATTATCAGCCGTCTTCCCTTCCCCATCTCACTTCCTCACTCTCCTGACAGTGTTTCTTGGGATTTCCTTTCAAATAAATTATTTACACTTGATTTTGTGTTTTAGGATCTTCTTAAGGAGGAGCTCTGAACTAAAATACAAAGTTGCCTCAATAGTTTGAATCTGTGTGTGTGTGTGTGTGTGTGTGTGTGTGAGAGAGAGAGAGAGAGAGAGAGAGAGAAAGGGAGAACACTGTATTGATTTGTGAAGGGCACAAGAGAGGCTTCCTTCCTGTCTTCACGTGCTCTGTAGGTATTTGGAAAGAGGGAAGTGAAAGGAATAAAAGGTAGGAGAATATCTAAGATGCCAGAAAGGCTTTCTCCTGTAACTAGGTTTTTAAAAACATAAAACCTGGATCCTTTTATTACTGTAACGGCTCCCTGAAGTCCTGGTGAGAAACGTTCCCATAGTCTTTCTAAGGTGAGCACCCTCTGGCCCATTAGCACAGAAGTCGGGGTGGCTGGAGTGCTCTCTTTTTCAGCACCTCTTGGTTGAGATTTCAGAAGTACTTTCAGGCAGTCCTAAAGTGGTGACACTGGTCTTTGGTTCTTCACCTCTGCTTTTCATGTCTTCTGCTCCTTTTTGGTGATCTCCTGTGTCCCAGGATCAAATAATGCTAAAATGACCTTACAATTTGTCATCCACATCAGGGCATTTTTTGTTCTTAGGTCCTTGCAAACCAATGAGAAAACTAAGGTGTCACTTAAACAAACCATTCTCACTCAGCTGGTGGCGGTGCCAGGGTGCGTGGGTGGGGGGCAGTGTGCTTCCTTAATGCACCACCTACTGTCCCATATTGACTAGCCAGGGGCTTCATGTCAGAGAAGGAGGCCTGTCTCCGGGGTAGGAGTCAGGGCGTGCATGCACAGTCTTGACTTTGTTGCTCACTCCTAAAGGAAATTTGACAAGTTGTTTTGCTTTTCTGGGGGCAGTGTTAGTACCTGTGAAGGACAGACCTAAGATTGAGTAAATAATAGTGATAATAATAGTAGCAGCCATCTTTCTTGTATATTTAGTGGCCAAGGCTTAAGAGCATGGATTCTAAAGCCAGAAACTTGGGTTTGAATCCCAACTCTACTTACTTACTTACTCACTTACTAATGTGAGATCTGGGCCAAGGTACTCCTCAGTTTTCTTAACCGTGTAACCATAGTACAAATGCCATATAATAAACTGTACCTATTTAGCAAGTACAGTTTTTAACTTTTGATATATGAGTATGCTCATGAAGCCATGAAACTATGACTACAATCGAGACAATATACCTATACATTCCCCCTCTGAGTTTCTGCTTATCCCTTTCCTAATAATAGTCTCCTCCATACCCCACCCCGTGCCCCGCTCCACAAGCAACCACCAGTCCTTCTGTCACTACAGATAAGTTTGCGTTTTCCAGAGATTTACATAAATGACGTCATGCAGTAGATGCCCTTTTTGGCTTGACTGCTTTCACCCTGCATTCTTATTGTGAAATTCATTCTGTGTCATATCACTAGCTCAGTCCTTGATATTGCTGACTAGTATTTCCCTGCGTGGATAAATTGCAGCTTATTAATTCGTTCACCTGTTGCTGGAAATTTAGGCTGTTTGGGACTTTTTTGGATATTACAAATACAGCTCTGTGAACATTTATATGTAATTCTTTGCATGGACATATGCTTTCTTTTCTCTTGGGTAAACAGCTGGGAGTAGAATGGTAGGTTCATATGGTAGGTATATATATCAACACTTTAAGAAACTGTTACATTATTTTCTGACATATTTTTACATTTTATTTTATTATTATTATTTTTAAAGATTTTATTTATTTATTTGACAGAGAGAGATCACAAGTAGGCAGAGAGGCAGGCAGAGAGAGAGAGAGAGAAAGAGAGGGAAGCAGGCTCCCTGCTGAGCAGAGAGCCCGATGTGGGACTCGATCCCAGGACCCTGAGATCATGACCTGAGCCGAAGGCAATGGCTTAACCCACTGAGCCACCCAGGCGTCCATATTTTTACATTTTAAATTCTAAAGTAAATTTTCCATTCCCACGATCAGTGCACAGTGTGAGAGTTTTAGCTCCTCTCTTCTCCTTCAAGACTTGGTATGGTCGTTATTCTATTCTATTCTATTCTATTTTATTTATTTTGGTATGATCATTATTTTAAATAGGTGTGTAGTAGTATGTCATTGGTTTTGATTCATTTTTTTTTCCTCATGAAGAAATGATGATCGACATCTTTTCATATGCATGGTGGCCATCAAGTATCTCCATAGATGAGGTTTCTTTAAAAACCTTTACCAGTAAAAAGAATCTCTTTTGTTTCCTTATGTTTTGAGAGTTCTTTGTATGTGCTAGATAACAAATCACTTACTAGATACAAGATTCTAACTATTTTCTCCATTTCTGTTGCTTGCCTCTTCATTCTTTGGCTGTGTCTTTCCCAGAGAAAAAGTTTTTAATTTTGATGAAATATGATTTATCAATTTGTTCTTTTATTCTTAATCCAAAGGCAGATTTCTCTTATTTTTTCTTCTAGAAGTACTACAGTTTTATGTTGACCTTTAAGCCCATGATCTACCATGAGTGAATTTTTGTATATGATGTGGTGTGAGGTGTGGATCTAAGTTTGGTTCTTTGGCATATAAATCGCCAACTCTTCTAGTACCCTTTGTAATAAAGATTATTTTTTTCTCTGCTGGATTGCTTTTGTACTTTTGTAAAAAAATCAATTGTCCACATGTATGGGTCTCCTGGACTTTCTATTATTTTCATTTTTTGTTGTTTGTATTTATATCAATATTGCACAGTACTCTAGGTTTATAATAAGCCTTGAACTAAGGTACTGTTAGTTTTGAAATTTTGTTCTTCATTTTTGAAATAATTTTGGCTCTTCTAGGTCCTTTGTGTGGCTATGTGAATTTTGCATTTGGTCTGACAGTTTCTACAAAAAAATCCTCCTGAGATTTTGATTGAAATTTTGTTGATCTTATACATTAATTTCAGGAGAATTGACATCTTAACAATATTAAGTCTTCTGGCCCAGGATCATACAAACTGGGACACATTTGAGAGTGAGAGGGGATGGTAGGAAAATTATGCTTGGATAGCCAGTATAAACCAGGGCTGTTCTGAGATATACGGTCATCCTATCGTGTGCCTTCTCATCAGCCCACGTGCTGACATCCCACTGGTGGCATGGTTCCCAGAACTCTCATCTACTCCTGTCAACTTCAAAATTTACTATGCTTCTAATAGTATTAACTACATTCCTGGCAGAAGTATCTCCATAAAGAAAACCCTAAAATCTCAGTATCCCATTGACGGCTTTTCCTGGATGGAAGGAATGACAATGGGTAGCCTGATAAATCAAACCCTAGTAAGAATTACATAGCAGATGTGTTAGTCTATTAACTTATTCATTCTTCTCACTTAATGAATGTAGCTAACTCATAAATTCTTTAACTTTTAAGGACTGATTCTAAAGGCAGATTAGAAAGACAGTGTTTAAAATAGTTTTCAAACATCTATGCCTGTGAATTATATTAAATAACAGCTGTAAAGCACCCAGTACTATTTCTGGTGCATCCAAAGCCATTGCTAAGTTCCCATCCCTTGAAGCACATCATAGCCTTGGGCCGTCCCTGCCTGCAGTCAGGAAGGGCTTTCCTGGGGAGGGCAAGGGGGGGAAGGATGTGAAACCTGATCTTCCTATATTCTTCTGGGTGGATCAAAAGCAAAGCTCATAAAAAGTTGGCAAAAGAAAACTCAAACTATATCATAGCAAAAAATCTGGAGTAGTTCTTCATGATATCACTGCCAGCAATCTTGCAAGATACTTGAGGACATAACCTTCACTGCTCTTTGCTGTCATGCACGCAAGGGTCAGGGTTTGGGTGGTGTAGGAAGGAGGTGGTGGCTTTGAAGCCCTCTGCCATTACTGTGAGCAGGAAGTGAAATATCAAGGATGTTATTCCAGAATTCTCTCTCTGCTTAATTCTGTTTCATTCTGGCTTCCTGTGTATCTCTTCTGTGCTGTGCTCCTTCTCTGCGAGGCTCTGAAGCCATTCAGGTGGTCAAGATGATGAGTTCAGTGGGTTAGGCTATGGGGCTAAGGAAATCAAGGGCACAGGTTCTGTCTCCATATGAGCCAATTAACTCTGCAAAGAAATTTGTCCAAGTCCTCAGATTGCCTTACTGACTCTCACCAGCTGGCTTGAAAACCCGTTCTCTGTGGCCTGGAGCACGGATGGCTAAATATCAGGCCTATCTCTAGTCCTGGAGAATTCTCCCTGGAGGAGTCCTTCCACACGTTAGAAATCTCTCATTAGATTCTGGGATCGTTCATTAATCTGGCAGCACTTTACTTCAAGGCCTGGTGTTTATCTTGAAGTAATTTATGAGTGACTGAGGATTTTGTGTTTCTGTAAAAACTGATCGTTGATAGTGTACCAGCCTGCTTGATAAATGATTCCTCGCTTCAGCATGCTGGAATGCAGAGTCAGCTGTGTCAGACTGCTGTGGGGAGGCCAAGGGGTAGCAAGTTGGGGCTTCAGATGTTGAGTTATTCAATTAAAAACTTCCTTTGAGTGTCTTCCATGGGCCAGGCACAGTGTGGGGTACTGGGGATACCGGGGATATAAGTATTCATTATTTCCACATATGTTTTAAGGCCTCTTCCATGGGGGGCATTCTAGTGGACCCAAAGGGCACAGCAGAGAATGAGACACTGCTTTCAAGGTGATCTGGGTTCAGGGCATGGGGTCTTAACCTTTGTGTCATGGACTCCCTTAGCAATCCTGTGAAGTCTATGGAAGCCTTCTCAGAATAACACTTTTAGATGTTTAAAATGAGCACACGAGTTTACAAAGGAAGCCGGTTATAATACAATGCAGTTGTCAAAATATTAAACAAATACATCCATGCTAAGTGCTGAGTACCCATGGTCCATGTCTGCTCATAGAGACCGCCTCTCAGGGCTCTCCTCTTCAGGGACCCTGTACCAATCTCAGCTGCTGCATGGAGGTGGTGTGTAGGGGGATGTTGTTCTAACCAGCCATGCTTTAAACCACATGTCTTGGTCCTCCCAGGCACAGCTGAGTAAAGACAGGAAAGCACTGACCCGGAGGCTGCTGTTCTATCTCGAACTACTGAGACATTCTCATCAAGAGAGCTGTCCTAGGCAGCAGGTCATTCTTAGCAATGTGCATTTGGGAAGCAGGACCCATTTCAGAGATGGCTGGGGACTAAAGATGAAGAAATGCAAAAAGCAGACCCCGATGTAGTCATGAGATGTCTGGAACAAGGTGAGGGTCTAAGAGGCTGAGCTGAGGACCAGGCAGAGCTGCCGAGACAAAGAAGAGTTAATGAGTCACTTGCTGTGGGTAGAGAGGCAGACTGATGGGCAGAGAAACAGAAAAGGTCAAGGAGCTGAGTGGGGTTGAGGGCAGAGCCTTAGAGTGAAAATCCAGAAATCTTTCTGCAGAGATGTAGAATTGCTTTGGATGGATCTAGAAAACCCTTCAGTTTGTGTCTCCACTTCCATTACTCCCAAGGGGACTTGTGGTTCATCTTTTCCTGAATCGTACAGAAGGGCTCGCTTCCTGGCAGACATTCCCATTTTCTTGATTACTGTGTACATTCTTACAATAACTTTTCATGTCCCAAGGCAACTAGTAGATCTCTGTTGCTTGTTATCAAGAGTCGAATGCAAACATGGCAGGGAGGGGCGAGTCTCCAGAGGATAATGGGGGCATCTGACTCCCTCAAGCAGCAGGCGTGGGCAGAGAGTGCTTCCCAGCATACTTCTAAGTTGAGTTTTGGATTTGTCGAAGGCTAACAGTACAAAATTTTGTCAGAAAATTCTGTGGTTCATTAAAATTTTGCTTCTTTTTTATGTTGGGGACATTTGAATTCCATTACGGTATGCAGTGTTTATAGTAAAAACTTAGTTTTGTGTGTTGGGAGAGGGGTTTGGTAAAGGGACAAAGTCAGGGTCAGTAGAAAATTCAAGGTAACTAAAAGTAATATTTAATAATGAAATCCCATTCATACCTATTTTGCTTGGCAATTGGTAGTAAGGTGAGAAAAGCCAATAATAATCTTAAAATCTGAAGTTGTGCATGGATGGCTTAGTGGAAAAGGAAGTGCAACCCCAAATTAGATAGGATAAAAGAGGGTATGGGGGCCAACCAAATAGGCATTTATTCATTTATCCACTCAGTGCCTCTTACAGATCAGGGAAAAGCAAGACAGACTGTCCTCAGGAGCTTACATACAATACATAAAAATAAATGAATAGGTAATAATGCATTGTGAAATGTGCTAAGAAGGATATGAAACAAAGACATGATAAGTGAGGAACTAGGTGGGGTGGGGACTAGTTCAGACAAGACGGTTTAGGAATAGATCACTTCCTACCTTTGTAAGAAGGGGCATTTGAGGGGCACTAGGGTGGCTCAGTGGGTTAAGCCTCTGCCTTTAGCTCAGGTCATGATTTCAGGGTCCTGGGTTCGAGCCCCACATGGGGCTATGCTCAGCAGGGAGCCTGCTTCCCCCTTCCCCTCTGCCTGCCTCTCTGCCTACTTGTGATCTCTCTCTCTCTGTCAAATAAATAAATAAATAAATAAAATCTTTAAGAAAAAAAGGGGGGGCACTTGAGCTGAGACTCGAAATTTACATGTCAGTCTTGGGTGTTGCTAAAGGAAGTTCCTTCCAGCCATACGGGACAGGAAGTGCACCTTAAATATAGACTGGGGCTTAGGAGGTAGAGAGCGAGAGGGAGAAGAGTTTGAGTGAGGCTAGAGGTAAGCAAAGACCATTTGCTTAACAACAATTCATGCAAAGACTTCCAGGACTGTGATGTTCCAGGCATATAGCAGTGAACAAGACAGATAAAAGCCTCTGCCCCCAGGGAGCATATCCTTTAGAGAGGACCTGGTCATAATATGTCTTGTAATAAAGGGTTTGAACTTTAGTGTAAAGACAATGGGGAGCCTTTGAAGTGGTCAAAGCTGGGGAGTGACATAGTTGGATTTGCATTTTAGAAAGCTCAGGTCTGAGAACAGTGTGGAGAATGGTTGGGGGAAGGCAGTCTAGAAACCAGGAGATGAGAGAGCTCGGTGCAAAAAAGAAAGTGTTATTCTGTTTTTAGATAGTGCAGTAGGTTGGAAATAAATGGAGAGATTCCAGAGGTATTAAGAAGGTGTAATGGACAGGATCAGGTGGACAGGTGAAAGATTAAGAAGGACACAGACATGTGTGGTCAATTTTCTGACTTCAAGAATTGGGTGGGTGTTGTTGGCATTAATTTTGGGGGGCAGCACACAAGAAAGAACAGATTTTTTTTGAGGAAAAATTAAATGGTATTATTCCTGTCTTTGATGAGATTTATACTTTATTGAAGAGATAAACATGCAAATAAAACCACTTTATCAACCAGTGTGTACTACTCAGTAAATCATGCTGTATTAACAACCACCATAATGATGTTTTCATACAGCAAAGATTTATTATTCTGTCATGTTGCATGTCCAAAGCCAACAGGGTGGGGTGTACCGGGGAAGCATGGAGCTCTCCTCATTGTAATCAGTGGACTGGGGCCAACAGAGTTTCCATCTTGATACAAGCCTCTACCCACCAAGACAGAGTTAAAAAAAAAAAAAAAAGAGAAAGAGAAAGAAATAATGAATCTGGCTCTTAAATCCTCTGTCTGGAAATGATCTGGGTTCCATCTGCGCCCATTTCATTGGCCAAGTCATAGGTCATGCCTAACTTCAAGAATCTGAGGAAGGACAATCACACTATGTGCTGGGAAGGGAGGAAGATGACAATTTCTTCTTTTCAGTGCATCCTATCAGGTGGGGCACATTTTATTTTGTCCTTTATGGATGGCAGTCATTTTGATAGCTTGATGAAGTTGGTATTTACCAGACTTCTCCACTATAAACCTTTTTCCCCTTTGTAATTAATAAATATGTTGTAGGGAATTACTTTGAAACTACCTTCAGTAAATTTTTAATTAATTAATTAAGATCTGAAGGGACCTGTGGTTTTCTCTTTATGCAGTGGGTTATCATTCATTACTATAATTATTTATTTTCACACTCAAATCGTCCCAGATTTGGCCAGTGGGAACCCCTTGAATCTGACTTTTGTGTCTGTTTAGCATGTTCCTGCATACTTTGAGTATTTCCTTGCCTCTGGCTGCAGACTTACCTTACACTTCGCTTGCTCCTACTCTAGCTATGGAATCAGTCATTTCTCCAAGGAGCCCTGATTGTTTTTAGTGGAGAAGAGCATTTAGAAGATTAGAATGTTTGGTGTGCTATTTGCTTTGGAGATGTTGCTGCTTCCAGGCCCTTTCAGTGGACAGAGCAAAAGGATACATGTATGCATGTACACACACTCAGATACACACACACACACACACGTACACACACTCACATCTATGCTCGTATCTGTATCTACTATATATATTTATTTTGGAATCTCCAATTCCAGTTCAACAGCATGGAGTATATTCTGCTTTTTTTTCTTTCTGTATTTATAAATCTTTGCTTCTACACTGAGCACATTGGCTCTCATCCTCACATATTTCTTTAGTTCGTGAGTCCTATCCCACCCTCTCCCCATCCTTCCCATGTGGGTACTCTCCCCAGTCCACTTGGCCTCCAACACCATGCCAAGCTACCCTCCTCACTACTTAGGTTCTGACTTCCCATCCTGGGCTAATGGGGACAGTGGCCTGTTAACAAAGCTTGCAAGGTGATCTCCCTGTACCCTACCATGAATCTGTTTGGGGCCCATTTTTATAGGTAATGTAATGTGTGGCATTGAGAAAGGATTGCAGACAACTTAGAGTTAGAAGTCCAGGTCTTCTGAGCCCCATTTTCCTCCCGTTCTAAAGCCCTGGGCATCAATAACAATTATCAGAATCCATGGAAGATTTCTTTGGCTTCTCTTTCTCAAATTCATTCCAAATGGATTTACTTTGGAAAGTAAGTGAACGTCCGCTTACCCATTTCAGAGTTATCTAAAGGTGGAAAAAAAAAAGCTATTTTTTTTCAGCAGTTCAGAGATTTTTCAAATACTTTTTTGTCTTTGGATTACTCAAAAGCAGCTTTGTTTGGTAATTTTAAACTTGGCATCTCTGGTACAAAACCCTGAGTAAGGAATGTGTGCTTTGCCTTGTTTGAAGAAATTTGGTTTTGAAATAACACAGTTATGGATGTTTAAAAATACTGCACTGAGCAGACACTGTGTGTTATTTTCCTTTGCCTTTGAAACATGCTCTATATTGTGAAGCCGATAACTTTCATGGGTGGAAGAATTTAATAGCGTATACTTAACTGATGCAAATGTGAGATCATTTTATAAGTCACATGGGAATCTGGTCGGGTTGTCTTTTTAGCTTTTATTCAGTAAATTCACATGATCTCCAAATAGCTTAGAATCCTTGGGCACACTGCCTGTGTACATATCAGGTGCTCCATAATTGCTGAGCTGATGTGAACTGAACACGCTTGTTTTCATTTGGCTGTATGGTTCCCCTCCAGCTTTGAGGGCTTAAGTATGGTCTGAAACAGGGTTTGGCAAATTGTGGACCATGGACCAAATCCAGCTTGCCACCAGCTTTTCTACGGCCTGCAGGCTGAGCATGTTTTTCGCATTTTCTAAATGGTTGAATAAAAATCAAAAGGAGACTAACACTTCGTGACATGTGAAAATTATGTGAAATTGAAATTTCAGTGTGCACACATAAAGTTTTATCAGGATATAGTCATGCTCACTCACGGATGTACCATCCAAGACAGCTTTCACATGACAATGGCAGAGATGGGCACTTACAACAGAGACCGTATGACCTGCAAAGCATAAAATATTTACATCTGGTCCTTTACAGACAAAGTTCAGGGAGGGACACCTGGGTGGCTCAGTCAGTTGAGCATCTGCCTTCGGCTCGGGTCATGATCCTGTGGTCCTGGGATCCAGCCCCATGTCTGGATTCCTGCTCATTGGGGAGGCTGCTTCTCCCACTCCCTCTGCTGCTCCCCTTGCTTGTGCTTGCTCTCTGTCAAATAAATGGATAAAATCTTAAAAAGAAAAAAAAAAGATTGTGGATGCCTAATCCAGAAGATAGAAGAGGTTGCCTACTCATTTTTAGGATTTTTGTGCTCTAAAACTTAAAGCCTTTTTAATTTTCTATCCCTCATACTTCCAGTCTGCCTCTTCACTGGCATTCGATTGAATTCCAACCTCATTTCAATAATAAAAGCTATAGTCAAAGAATAAAATTATAGAGTATAAAGTCAAATATAATTTTGTTGCTTCTGTGCTTTTTGTTGTTTGTTTGCACTACTGTTTATATATTAGATGATGAATAAAGGCAATTACGAGTGAAAGGACCTAAACGATACCACCTATTTTATACATTGCTGTGTTTGTTTCCAGTTGTTGGTTAATTTTGGTTTCTCAAGCTCTTTCCAAACTCCACAAAGGTAGGGGGATGAGCTTTATTGCTTCTTTTGGATTTCAGGCTTGTAGTGTGGTACCTAGAGTTGGGAGTCACAGCTATCAAAATCATTGCCTATACTTGCCATCTGCTTGTTCTCCCCTCAACCCAGTCTAAGCAGGGTTAGACTCCCACCACGCATGACACTGGGCAAAGTCATCAATGACTCCATCTGCCTAACTCTCATAGTTGATTTTCTGTTTTGACCTTATTTTGCTTACACTAGCTTAGAGTGTGGTTGTTTACTTTCTCTAGTCTTCTAGGGCACCACACATTTCCCCTCTTTCTCCCACATTGTTGGTGACTTCTCCTCTCCTTGGATAGTCCCTTTTA
Source organism: Neogale vison (assembly GCF_020171115.1). Lineage (NCBI taxonomy): Eukaryota > Metazoa > Chordata > Mammalia > Carnivora > Mustelidae > Neogale > Neogale vison. Next base: position 12,217,772 of record NC_058100.1, read on the forward strand.
TTAACCAGGTCTTTTTATGTTGATGTTTTGGTATTCAGAGGCTTGCTGAGAATGAAGAGACTCTTTCTCCCAGGATTCAATAATAAACAACTCAGTCCTGAGTGGGCCTTTCAAATGAAAACCACCTCATCCAAATCCCATACCCCCAACCAGCTTCTTTCCTGGGGTCTCACACAGCCCTTACACTCCAGGGTAATATTCTCCTGACATAATCACCTATGGCCTCATACCAGACAACTAGGGAGCGCGCCTATACCCCAGAGCCACTGATCTTCTTCAAACTAGCCAATCCTAAACGGGCTTCCCCTGCCTTGCCCGTTCTTTTGCATGGAAACCAGAGAAAAAGCTTTTGCCTGCATTTTCCTTCCAACTTCCTCTGCCTCTTCCTCTGCCTGCTGATTGACTCCGTGTGGCCCTGCACAGTGGGCCACACCTCCTGTTTCTAGGGCTTTGTGAGTGTAACAAACTTCTTTCTTTGTGACAGTCATTTCCGTGTCTGTTTGTGTTATCATACTTGCTTAAAATAAATCCTGGATGCCTTTAAAACACTCTTCTTCTTTCTAACCTTTAAATACTGAAACCTCTCTGGGATCTTTCTTGCTCTTCCTCTCTTCTCTATTTACCCACCCCCTGCCCCCAACCCCCCAACTAAGGATGATCCAATTTATGCTTATGGGTATGGCCTTGAATGCCATCTACATTTGCTAATCACCCTCAAATTTAAATATCCAGCCTGACCTTTATGTATCCAGTAGCTTAACTGACATATTTATTGGCTGTCCAGTAGACACCTCAAACTTAGTATGTCCCAAACAAACTAGCTGTTTATCCTGCCCTCTCTATCCCAATCAGATCTGTTCTTCATACACAAGCCTGTTGCATTGAAAAAAATGAACTCACTTTTTACCCAAGTGTTCCAGCACAGGAGACCTAGTATTCAACCTATAGGTCTCTTTCTCTTCTATCCTACAACTAATGTGTAGTAGGAGGAATTCTACGATGAGTCCCAGGGAAGCACATTCTTATATAATCCCCTCTCCCTCGAGTGCTGGTGGAGCCCATGATTTGCTTCTAGGCAATGAAATATACCAAAGGTGATGGTGATGCCTGGGATCTCATTACATTGTATGTATCTCTGACTTAGACTGGAGCAAGAGATTCTCCCTCTGGTCTTGAATAAGTCAACTGTGGTATCATGAGAGGGCTGTGTGATGGAATTGCAGAAATGTCTATGAGTTTAGAGTGGTAGCTGGTGAATAGCCGGCAAGAAAACAGGGATCTCAAGCTTATAACCGCAAGGCAACAAATTCTGCCAACAACTACACAATATTAGAAGAGGACACTAAACTCCAGAAAGGAATATAGCTAGTTTAGTAGTTTGACTGCAGGGCCTGAGCCCAGGACCCCACCAAGCTGTGCTTGCTTGAACTTCTGACCTATAGGAACTGTGAGATAATAAGTAGGTATGTTGCTTTTAAGCTGCTAGGTGTGTGGCAGTGTGTTATGCAGCAATAGAAGACTACAACTCAATCTCTCATTAGGTTCTGTGGTTCTATGTTGAAACCATCAGGATCCAGCCACTCCCTAGCATCACCACTATGGTCTTATCCACTTGATGGTGTCATTTCTTCACTGCATTGCCAGTGTTCTCTCTCATCATCCTGCTGCCACTCTTCTCCTCCTAAGACTCACTTACCAGTTTCCAGAGGTCTTTCAAACATGTAGATCAGATGACATGACAGTCATGTACAAAACCACCCAGGTTGACTTTTGCTTCTCTCTGATTTCTTCTGGCACCCTCTCCCCATGTTGTTGTCATATGGGTCCTGTTGATTGTGCTATTCCCAAGCATGCCAAACCCATCCCTGTCTCTGGACCTTTGCATTTTTTGTCTTGGCTTCCTGGAACATTTCCATGGCCCATGACTTGTCTTTTCACCACACTTTCCCCTCATTCAAAGTGAAGCTGCTTTAAGCAAGCCTTTGCCAATAAATAGAGATATGAAGTAGCCATCTTGTTCTTCATTCTGTAACTGGTTGTCTTATTTTTCTTATGAGCTCTTGTCACTACCTGAAATGAATTATACATCATTTATTTCTACTCTATAGATTATTTATGGTTTGTTCCTTTAGAATTTAAGCTACAAGGGCAAGGATTATTTGCTGTCTCATCTCTGTTTCATCCCCAACAGCTAGCACGGTGCTGGGCACAGAGTTGGCCTCAGAAATGTCAAGATCTCTGTGTTTGCTTCTCTTCTCCTTGGAATGCTTATCCTCCAGACCTCCACTTGGCTGCTTTTTATCATCCTTCAGATTTTAGTTCAACCCACTTCCTCAAAGAAGCATGTTCCTGTCGGCCTTCCACTCCCCATCCCCACCCCTGTGACTCTACTGTGGAGGTAGGCAGATCTTTTCTGTACAGTGTCCGATAGTAACTATCCACATCCACAGCTTTGTAATCCCTGTGGTGTCTATCCACCCCCTGCTGCTGTTGTAGTGAGGAAGCAGCCGTAGATGATTCATATGTGAATGTGCATGGCCCTGTTCCAATAAAACTTTATTTATGGACATTGAAGTTTGAATTTTGTACAGTTTTTACATGTCATGGAATATTAATCTTTTTTTGTTTTTCCCAATCATTTAAAAGGTTAGTTTGTGGGCTACATCCAAGTAGGTCTTGGCCCAAAGGCTATTTTTAACTTGCTAACTGCAGTTTTAGTTTGTTTCCCTCCTTCATCTCCACAGTGCTGAAAATTGTCTTCTTTGTTCATTTGTTTTTGCGCTTAGTTTTCCCCTGTTAGGATACGGCCACTTTGAGAGCAAGAATTCCATCCTCTGTGCCTAGAACTCTGCTTGGCTACCTCCCACCCAGGCTAGAGCGTCCCTCAGCAGGCCTTGCCCCCTCCCCAGAACCTATTTCTCCAAAGGCTTAATACCTTCCTCAGTATGCTGAAAGCCTCCCTCTTAGGAAGTCAGGGCTCATCTCAGAAGAAGGGGCCAGTAATTTGGCATCTGGTTAGAATAAGAATCTCAGTTTTCAGTGATGAAGGGACTCGTTTATCTTGGTCATGGCTGAAATTATTCTAATCACATCCCATTCACTTCAGTTACTAAAGGAGTGATTGCCTGCCACAAATAGTATGTGCTAGTCATACACTCAACCCCTGACACTGGACGGGTAAGAATGACAGCAATTTACTAGTTACATATATTCGCACGTTGGGGGCACAGGACACTCTATGCCATGCAGGACCCCAGGGAGGCTGCATCAGGAACAGGGAACCAGCAGGGGCTATGGGAGGCAGGCTTCGTAGAGACAAGCAGATGAGGTGACCCTTGTTTTCCCCGGGAAGATGCAATTGGCTCACTTGAATACTTCACAGGCGAGCAGAGAGGAGAAACCTGTTAGGTTAAGGACTGGGTGGAATGTTGGTCTGGCTGATAGAGGACATGGAGGGTTGGGGGAGGCTTTCTCGGTGGTGAGGGCATATTTGGTAAGAGAAGAGAACTCATAACTCAGACTTTGGGGACCTTGGGAGGCTCAGAGATGTAAAAACTGTCACTGGAGGTCTTAAACTTTACGAGCACAAATCTTCAAACAATAAATATTTGTTGAGTGAAGGAGTGATTTCACTTACCTTTCATTCAGAACCAGTTATGTACCCAGATCTATGTTAGCTGTGGTGGACAAAAAAGAAGACTAAGACACAATTACATTAGAAGATACTGAACAGTTACAGGAGAGATGCTGGAATAGGTGTAGGTCCCAGGATTTGTCAGCAGGCTTCTGATGGGCCAGCATCTGGATAGAATGGAAACAGAAGGGAGGTTTTTCATTGAATTAGTTCTATTTTTTTTTTTTTTTTTTTCTGATCCAACCATCCGCTCACCAATCATCCTGTGTTTGCTGAGGGTGTCTCATGTGCCAAGCTAGGTAACTGAGTTTTGGTGTTCTAAATCTAACCCAGGAGACAAACTACAGCAATTCAACAGAAAGGACAAATTGTGACTAATATATGAAGGACACACTAAGGTGGTTCCTGAGAATTGCAGGAACATGGAGACAGCACATACTGTGTTCTCACATGGGTGTGGGGAGGGCAGGGGGACACCTGGAGGGCTGCTTGGTATTCAGGGGAACAGTGTACATGGATTGGCAGGAGGGAGAGGTAAGGCAGATCAGGCGTGTATCATGCTCTGGTTGGTTTCCTTGCTAAATAGATTTTTTCACAGGGAAGAGCCATCTCCTGTCCGACTACTTTTCCCTGTTGGATTTATGCAGCAGTGGACCACACCATGCCTTTGTGTATGGGAGTATGAGTCTGTGTATACAGCTGAATTGTCATCAGGCAGAGCCTTTCAGGGTCCAGAGCCTGGTCATCACCATAAAATGGAGGCAGGAAATGGGAACTACAAGATTCCGGCTCTCCTAGATTGACTTATTTTGATAAGACTATCTAGTCTTCATTTTCTTTTTGTGTGGTGGGAATTTGGAAGTATATTAACTTATCAAACATTTATTGAGCAAGTGCTTTCTACCAGCCAGAAAGTCAGGGCCGGGTAAAAATGTTGGTAACAAACACATCTCTCTCTCTTTGAAGAACTTGCAGTCTGATGGGGGAGAAATAACAGCACAACAAAAAATAGCAAATAAAATTCAGTGTGATAAAGCATAAGGCACTGACTGTTAAGCCAGAGAACTCAAGGTTGGGTTTTTTTTTTCCCCTTTATTTAGATTTATTTATTGGGGCACCTGAGTGCTTCGGTCCATTAAGTCTCTGCCTTTAGCTCAGGTCATGATCCCAGCATCCTGGGATCATGCCCTGTGTCAGCCTCCAGGCTCAGTGGGAAGCCTGCTTCTCTCTCCCTCTGCCACTCCCCCTCCTTGTGTTCTCTTGTTCTCACTTTCTCTCTCTCTCTTTCTCAAAAAAAAAAAATCTTAAAAAAAAGAATTATTTATTTTTAGAGTAAGAGAGAGAGAGAGAATGGGGGGGTTTGCTGAGGGAGAGGGAGAGAGAGAATCTCAAGCAGCCTCCTCAGTGTGAAGCCTAGTACAATCTTATAACACTTGTTCAATCTTACAACACTGAGATCATGACCTGATCTGAGATCAAGAGTCAGATGCTCAACTGACTGAGTGACCCAGGTGCCCGAGAATTCAAGGTTTTGATTCAGTCATTTTATAGCTGTGAGTTTTTGGGAAAATAGGTTAAACTGCTCTTTTCTAAAAAGAGAATAATAGTACCCCTACCTCATACTGTTATTGTGAGGATTAATATTGTAAGAACTTTGTGCAGAGTCTGCACATAGCACTCCTTATTTTTAATCTTGTTATTGTTTCACTGTGTTAGAGGCATGTTCAGTGTGCAAGGAGTGCATAGAAGGATGGGCGCCTAATAAGCTGGAAAGGATTCATGGAAGTTTTCTTATAAGTGGTGATGCTTGAATTGAGTCTAGACAGAAGGGTAATGATAATAGCTAAAGGGTACTGAGCACTTACAACGGGCCAGCTACCATTCTGAGAATATAGCATGGATGATTTCATTTGATTCTCACAATCCTCTGAAGTATATGTAAATATTATCTTCATTATTACAGATGAAAGACAAGGGAGGCTTAACCAGGCAGAGAAGGGGACTATGGGCAAGGCATTCTGGGCTGTGGTTCTGACAGGATGGTCCAGGGATATGGAAGAACAGCAGATTAATGGGACTGGAAGCAGTTCAGAGTGGCTGGAACAAAAATGTTGTGTGGGCAAGTGGTATGAGATGAGGCAGGCCTCACAATCACTGTCATCTGGAGGGATTACTGGACCCCCAAATGAATTGTCTTCAACCAAGCTCTGGCCATCCACTTCCGATTGTATTGATGGGAAGCAGATTCCACTGGACTCTTCATTGGAATATGTGCTCTTCCTTTATAAAAACACATAGCAAGGTTCTTGGGAATTAATGGGAGGAACCATTCCAGAAAAGACTGGACAAAGAGACAAACACATGACTGCTGGTATCTCTGTTTTTCATTGTCCAGTTCAAGTGATTTTAAATCCAAATATTAAACTCACCTAAAGATGAGCTTGATTTCAAATTCAGAAACATGTGCACAAAAGAGGTTCTGTCTTGACTCTCTGATCTTCTCTGAAAATTGCTTTCTTCCTAGGCCTTGTTCTGACTCCTTTTCAGTCACCAGACAAGTGACTGAAATACTGTCACTGAACAGGACTATGCGTTTTTCAGACCCAAAACAATGACATACTGACCTGACTTACCTATAACCATAAAATGTATAAACAAGCACTAAAAGGCATTTGAACCAAGATATATACAAGGAAATAGACAAAAGGAACAAACTGACAGCAACAAACCCACAGAGAACTGGAACACAAAAGCCCAACACCTAGGTCATGTCCATGATTTAGTGTTGTTACTTGAAAGGCACAGGGACCTTCTAACTGATAGGAACCCTGAAGCCACTGGACCAGGTAGGTAACACATCTGAGAACAGACAACTGGACTGGCCTGGTTCAAAGTACAGTTCATACTGCAGGTGGCAGATTACCTTGTTCATGGAGATCTTTGTCACCAATTCTGAAGTTCTTAGTCAAATTATAATCTTCATCACTAAGTAAATGCTAGACCCTGACATTCAGAAGAGGGAACTATTATTACCCTTTAATTGGTGATAATGCAGAAGTTCAGGGAGGTTCTAGGTTGGCAAAAATCACCCAGCACACCTGGCATCAGCCAGGAATAAGAACCAGATGTGGGAGAGCTGCCTTGTAGATGCCCATGGCGGGTAGGAGAGATGACAATGAGTTGGCTGCCCTGAATGACTCAGCATGCAAAACAATTAGCCTAACCCAGTGCTGACATGAACAGTGGGTGATTTGCAGTTGCTAAGACACTGGTGAAGATCAGCCAAGCCAAACAGTTTCTTGGTGAGGGAGCCTTGAGGGGGTGCATGCCAGGGCGGTCATACTCTTCATTAAAGATGAGACGGGCCAACATGCGGAGCCTTACTTGGAGATGAGTCCAAATCCTCCAAGGAGACTCTTCCTAAGAGAACCAGGAGGCAGAATACATGTTCGTGTTGTTAGTTCATGGGATGAAATACATAGAATCAAAGTATATATATATATATGTAAGTATGTTAGAAAGGGCTTGTTTATGAGTCTTGGAAGCTGGTGTGTTTGCTACTGTTTTCACCAAGTGATTTTGAACTGTTCTCCTGTGAATCCAACATGATCTCAAAGAAGCTTTTTAATTAGTGGGGGAAGAATCAATTAGGCAAAGCATGAAAATGGCACAGGGACTTATCTTCTGCTGCCCGTGTATTAACTCAGTAGCTCAGCCAAGTCACGATCATGATGTGTTTCTCTGTGTGTGCTTGTCTATCTTTAGTCCCAACATTGAAAACTCTGTGTACAGAGATTGTCTCTAAGCTTTCTTACTCAACCATTTTGCATAGAGAGAACTCAGCACTTGGTGGGTTTGATGAACAGAGGGTCTTGGAGTGCAGAGGCCCCAGGACCCTGGCAGAGGCTGAAGATGGTGGTGATGCAGAGAAAGCTGGTAGGAGCGTGTGGTTGGTTGGAAGAGAAGAGCAGACTTGGCACACAATGCTTTGTACGACCTACATGATTTTTGTTCATTTTTTGATTTCTATGTCCCATCTCCCTGAATCTGTGCTCAGCTTCTCAATGGTAGGGGCCTTGCCTCCTAGCTTTATTCCCAGGGCCATACCTATGGCTGCCAAATGCCCAGGGATTAACAATTGCCTGGGAAGGCCACAAAGCAAAACCCGAAATTGAGAAATATACAGGTAATTGTAATTGCCTTTCGTGCTCCCCTAATGACGTGGTTCTTTTCCTTCCTTCCTTCCTTCCTTCCTTCCTTCCTTCCTTCCTTCCTTCCTTCCTTCCTTCTTTCCTTCTCTTTCTTCTTTCTTTCTTTCTTTTTCAAAGATTTTTAAATTTATTTAGAGAGAGAGAAAGAGAGAGCATGAGTGGGGGAAGGGGCAGAAGAAAAAGAAGAGGGAGAGAATTCTCAAGCAGACTCCCTCTTGAGTGCAGAGCCCCATGCAAGGCTCTATCCTAGGACACTGAGATCATGACCTGAGCTGAAATCAAGAGCTAGGTGCTCAACCAACTCAGCCTCCCAGGCTCCCTGAGTGACTCATTTTCTAATAAGGGATTCCCTAACTATTCACTTTTTCTTGGTAACAGCAGTTTAAATATAAGGACTACTGGGTGGGCTTCTACCCATTTCAGGACACTCCCCACTTCTGGATTATTCTGGCACATACTAGGCACTCAATAAATACATCTTATGAAACACAAATATAATATTAATTTCAAAAACAGTGAAGAAAAATAACATCTATGGAACAGCAAGTGTGTGCCAGACACGGTGTTGAAGCCTCCATGTATTTTTAATTTACTCCTCACTGGAACTACCTGAGAATAATGGTGATGTGCCGAGGAGGCCACGGATCCAAGAATCTACAAGGTTTTCTGAAAATACCTCCACCCGTGGAGCCAAGTTTTGGACCATACTTTGTGTTCCGGTAAGGTTTCAGCCAAGGTCTTGCCAACATGGTGTGTAGCCAACCAAGCTGATAAGCTTATGTTTACATATTTGTTGCATTACTGGTTGTTGAACATTCCAGCCTGTATGTATTATGAATTCCTGGAATGCAATGTGTGTAACACAGAGCTTGTCCTATTCTTTTCAAAAGTCTTTATCTCCTTTTAACTGCCATAATTTGGCTTAAAGGTACTACTTTTCTTCCCATCACTCTAAGGCAGGGTTTCCCAGCCTCAGCACTGTTGACATGGGGCTGGATACTTCTTTGCAGTAGGGCGCTGTCCTGTGCCCTGGAGGATGTTGAGCTATGACCTTGGCCTCCGCCCGCTAGACGCCAGTGGTACCTCCAGGATTCCGGTCGTGACAATCAAAACTAATTCCAGACATTGAAAAATATTCCCTACAGGAGAAAATCACTCCCAGCTGAGAACTGCCTTATAGTGAAATTCTTTTTCTATGCATCCTCTTTTTTCCTCTTTTAAAAATACTATATCCATTGCTCAGTCTGTTGCATCTCTCCGAGTCTCTTGCATCCGTCTGTTGTGGTTTTTTTTTTTTTTTTTTGCTCTTAACTCATACCCTTATCTCTTCTAAAAGGGTTTTCCTTGCCGTTGGTATTTATGACTTCCAACTCATTCTGTACATGGGTGCCAAATTAATCTTCTTATCAGTCATGACACCTATCTGCTAAACATCTCAAACAGCTCTCTCTTGCTAACTGAACATATTTTCGACTCTCTGAAGTTGCTGGGCTGTGCCTGTAATTAGTGGGTGAGTTTAAATGTGGGAGGTTGGCTTCATGTAAACATTGTGGAAGAAGATCAAAGCTACTGATGGGCTTCATCAGAAACAAAGGTGATATTTTATATCTTCACTTATTTTATAAAACCCAACCTATAAATCCTTCCCTTCCTTATAGTTTCAGTAGGTTTGTCCCATAAAAACTCTTGAACCTGCTGTCCACTGAAGGGAAGTACTTCAGATGACCAATTCTATTTCTTTCATGTGTTTTTCATTTATTCAGGTTTCCTATTAAGCAAATTTTGGAGATAGTAGATATTATTTATTATGTATAATGTTACTTATATGTATTTTTATTATATATGTTATATATAATATTTACAGCATATATATTATAGGATAAATACATAAATCATATTTAAGCTAAATTTTAAAAATATATTGGTATAAAGCTTTATGCATAAGTTCTTTTGATTTTCAAACCTCTGTTCTATATATGGATATGTCCTTTTTTCCTCTAAATATTGTTTAATTGTAGCTTTTCTCTACTGTTTTTGATACATTGTGCTAAATCTTTTTTATTGTCTTTTGGAAGCATGAGCTTTAGTTTTGCTATTCTTTTCTTTGTTTTATTTATTATATATTTTTAAATTTTTACTTTTTATTCTACTTAGTATTTCTTTATGTTCTACTTCATTAATTATTGTTTCAGGTTTTTTTCTTCTATTGTTTTGGTTTTTGGATTTAATCTCTTTTTTTTTTCTAGCTTTGTGAGTTGGATGCTTAATGCATTATTTTATTCCTTTCTATTTTAAATAAATGCATTTTGAGCTACCAGCAAATATGGTTTTAGTTATATTCTGCAAGTCTTTTTTTTTTTTTTACTTATATAGTATTTTTATCTTCTTGCATTTCTAAAGATTTTGTAAACTTCATTGTGATTTTTAGGTTATTTAGGAATATATTATAAAGTTTCTCCAACATATTTTTTTTACCTTTGAATTTTTATTTCTAATCTAACTTCTATCTGATAATCTTTGCATATTAACTCTTGAACTTATGTCATTTCATATCATTTGAATTTTTTTTATTTTAATGACTAGATTTTTTTTTTATTTCCAAAAATTCTCTTTGGTTCTTTTTCACTGCTACTTGTTATTTCATTTTTTTTTTTTTTTGTCTCTTACAGAAATTTTCCTATTTAAGAAAAATGGATACTATGCCATTTTTTATCCCTATTAGACCCTGAAACATAAATTTTTTCAGACTAGTCCACAAAATTCATATCATTGGACTTAGTTCATGTTCCAATTTTTGAATTCGCTTGCTATCTCTCTCAGCAGTGCATTTCTTCAACCTGTTGTGGAATTCTTGTTTGCATACTCATTTTGAACACACATTTAAGTTATTGTTTGCTCTTTTTTCACTCTGCTTCTCTTCCCTCTCTCTCTCCTTCTCACTCTTCCATCTCTCTCTCTCTCTCTCTCTTTTTTTTCCAAATTCCCAACAGACTTGGGTTTTAGAAGGGTGTTTGGGCCTCCTACTCCATGGTGATAATGATTATATTGGAGATACAGGTATGGAGCTGGGGTGTGACTTGGTTCAGCTTCTGGCTAAAAGGCCATCCTTTATTTTCTCACTTTCCTAGGTCTGTAACTTCCTCTAAAACCATGGCTACCTTTCCTCCCCACACTGTCTTTCTGAAGAAAGAGGATGGAGCATGGCCCTCTTTCATTTAGAGACACATAGGTCTGTCTCTATCAGAGACATGTGTCTATGACTTTATAAGATAATTGGGTAACAAGAGAAGCAGTAAAGGTTTATGAGGAAGGAGGATGGCTTCAAGACCAGTATTTGCACGTCTTCCTGAAAACTCCCCAGGACCAAACTTCTAGTGGAGGAGAGGTTTTCATAACTTAGGAAGAGGCTTGAGTAAGAAATATTCATCTTTCCTTGGCCTGCTGTGGGGTTGATATGTTGACATCAATGAATCCCATGGAAGTCTTTTGCGATGGAGCTTTTCATCTGTGAGACACATTCCCAGTATTTCATTGACATTATCCACAGGACCCTAAACTGAGAAAAATCCAGGGTTCATCTGTAGGGAGGTGTAGGACTGCTGACAACACTGACTCCATCCTTGGCCCTCCATCTTATTCATGTCCGCCTAATGGCCTCCCTCCAGGCTACATGTTTCAGGTCTCATGGAACTTAATGTATGCCTTGGCCAAAGGCTTGTTCTATTGTTCCCTAGAGTGAGACACAGTAGTCACTACTTTAACTAACTCGTAGAGAGGATGAGCAAAGAAGGCCCTACTTTAGATGATTAATAAAGATGGCTGACACACAGAAGGTGCCACTTTAGATAACCTCCTTTTGACCTCCCCACAATGCCCCTTGATCTATAAAAGCTGGGGATTTAGGTCCGGATCTTGTGGAGGATAGTTGTGTAGGTTGGGTCTTTGTTGCCCCATCCATAAGTTATCTTGAATGAAACTGAACAGTGTGGAGTGGTTTGCTTTGTTTTTAGTCTTAAAACAGCCTGTTTTAGTCTTAAAACAGCCTTCTCAGCCTGGAGGATATGTTTCTGACCCTGTCCGCCTTCTATTTAACAGAAGATTCGCAAACTTTTGTTTCCACCCAACTGAGACCTCCTTGAAAGAAGAAAGATTTCCCAGATTTAGGGATCCTCCTGTTCTTGACTTGCTCGGGCATAGTCTACTCTGTCGTTTGCTTGGGTGACCTAATGCTTGTAAAAGTGTGCATCTGTCTGCCTGTCTCTATGCTGACCAAGCTTCAGTTCCCCTGAGAATTTAATGCCAGGGGAAGTTTTGTCTTCTGAGGAAAAATAATATTGGTCATCTGTTGAGGACCTGTGATGAGAAAGATGCTTTCCACATCTTCAGTACAGAGATAACTAACTTATTTTCTCTCTGTCTTTCTTTCTTTCTATCTTTCTCTTTCTTATTTACTTATTTTAGAGAGGGGGTGGGGAGGAGCCGAGAGAGAGAGAGAGAATCTTAAGTCCCAGCACCAGGGCTCAATCTTATGACCCTGAGATCATGACCTGAGTCAAAACTAAGAGTCAGACTCTTAACCAATGGTGCCACTGAAGCACCATGAGGTGATTTTCTTCATTTTTCATAAGAGGGAAGTGAGGTTCAGAATATATAAACTATGAATCCTGGGTTATACAGTATGTAATTAACTTGGGATTCACACTCTGCTCCCTCAGACTCTGAGGTCTTGCATTCCCTACCAGGTCAGAGCCGCGAGCTGTCGGTTACAGACCGCTCTGGTTTTCCCTCCCCTGCCACAGCCGCTAATATGCTGTAGCCTCATTTAATGTCCGTGGGTAGTAATCACTGTCTTTATAGTTCTTGTGGAATTACCTTTTTCCTTTTATCTTAGATTGTTTCTCATCTTTCTGATTTTTGTTTGTAACACTTGCTGAATCTATTTGGAGTTTGTATTGCCATATGCCTCCAATTCCTCCATTTATTTTAGAGAGCCTTTGGAGTTTATTATCAATAAGTCACCAATAAAATCGTTCCATCTTCAGCTCTTTATTTAGAGCTAATACATTTTTTTGCTTCTGTTGAATTTTACCTGGGGATTCACTTGCCAGGTGCTGCCTCCTATTGCATTTAACTTTCCATTTAGCCGGAAGCCAGGCACCTGAGAGCCAACCCTTCTCCTCCCTCGTCCTGCCACCGTATGCAATTAGTCGTCTGGCTCTCTTGACCCCACTTTATCACTTCTATGTCTCCTTTCCTCTTTTGCCAGTTCAGCCTTTTGCCATCTCTCTTGACTATTGTCATTATCTTCTCACTGATCTTCCCGCTTCTGGTCACTCTCTTTTTGCCAGATACAGGACAGATCTGATAGATTTATGTAATGCACCATTGTTTCCTGTGCGTGAAAACATTGGATAGAGAGGGTATCCAATGGATAAGACATCTGAGCAGAGCACAGAGAAGAATCACCTGAGATCTTGCCTCTGCTTACCACATTCATCTGGCCTTTTTTTTCCACCTGGACTTTAATATTTTTATTTTTATTTTTTAAGATATTTTTTATTTATTTGACAGAGAGAGAGAGAGAGAGAGAGATCACAAGTAGGCAGAGAGGCAGGCAGAGAGGGAGAGGAGGAAGCAGGCTCCCCGCTGAGCAGAGAGCCCGATGTGGGACTCGATCCCAGGACCCCAGGATCATGACCTGAGCTGAAGGCAGAGGCTTTAACCCACTGAGCCACCCAGGTGCCCCTCCACCTGGCCTTTTAATACTCTCTCATGAGCTTCCTTTTAGTGCTGCGGACTTTAAGCTGCTCTAATTTCTTGAGAATGCCATGTTTTCTGGAGGTTTCATACATGTTATCCTCCCTGCCTGCCCTGCTACTCAGTAGCCCCAAACACATCAACTCAAATGGTTCTCTTAGTGGAGCTTTCTCTGTGCTTCTTTCTGCTTCAAATACATTTAGCCTATCTCTTTTTTTATGTTCATCTCAGAGGCAGTACTTATCTGTTATTTCCCTCGTCCTGTGGGAAAGTCTAATTGGCCTTTGTTTATGCACCTGTCTTCTCCACGAGTTTGTGGCTTCCTCAGGCATGGAGAATGATATAGGGAAGTGTGGAGATGCTACATTGGTGGCCAGCAGACCGGGTCTGTTCTACAAAGATATTTGACATGCCTTTCACAGCATTTGAAGCTTTGAACAATTAGTTGCCAACCTGGGAAAGGGATTTCATGTGGAAATCTGAACTTCTGGCCTTTCTTAAAAATCAGAAGGTCAGCATCACAGGGACCTCCTTGTTCCGTACCTCCCATCAGCTGGAACAAGGCAGGTGCTCTCAGGTCTGCTTCCCTGATTTATATTTCATATCAGGTTGGCTGGAGACATTGGAGTAAACCCTGAGGCAGTGAGAGTAAGGGCTTTGGAGTTGACCTGGGTTTTAATTCCAACGTTCCCATTTGTTGTGGCTCATGTTACCTTAGGCAAGTTTCCCTTCGAATTTGAGTTGATTCATCTCCAAAAAGGTTCTAAGAGTAGCATATGCCCTCAATGGTTTTGTGAACTTTAAATGACAAAATGTACACAGAGCATTTAACTTCTAGTAAGCACTCAATGTTACCTGCTATTTAGACATGATGTCATTATTATTTTGGGAATTCTGCTTTATTTGTCTTGTGTCTCTAGAGTCAGATTTTTAATCTGTGTGATAAATATCAATGAATGAATGTGAACCTTATTTCATCAGCTCAGCTGTGCATTCCCGAGACCTGACAATAGGGCTGCTCTTCAGAGCTTTGAGCCAAGTGAACATAGTAGATTTTCAACAAAATTCTCTGTGTTGTACCCTTGTGCAAGGAGCGTAGGCAGTATAAATGTTTTAGAAACAATCAAGCAAGCTTGTATCTTTTGGATTTCTCTGTGTCCCTCAAGGTAGAATTTATAATTTCCAGGTCTGTAGAAAAGTTTAAATGTCATTTACTCAGGGAAGCAGTATTCCTTAGTCCCCAGAATAGGTAATCATCCCCGTTGTATGTTTGTCCTCCATCCTATACTTCTCCTTTGCAGGACTCTCACTCTGATTAACCAGGCATGATCTTTACTGTCTATTTCCTCTCCCAGATAGTATGGTCCACATGGCAAGGATCACTGCTCAGCACACAGTGGCATTTGGTAGAGTAAGAGAATAGTGGTAAAGAGCTCCACCTCTGGAGCCATGCTTCAGTGGGTGATGGGGGTACTAACACCCACCTTGCAGTGTCCTTGTGAGGATTAAGTCGGGTAATTAAGGTAAAATCCTTGGCCTGGTACCTGGCTTACAAAAACACATGTAAACACTTTGTAAGCTTACTTTAAGTAAATATTTGTTGAATTTTTGAATGAACCAGAGCAGGTGCTCTGTTGCCTGCTGCCCTCTGGGTCAGGGTACAGTGATCTAGTAGGGACCAGTGTCCAGACTCTGGGACACTTGGCCCTTGGTCTGCTACATTTGCGTACTCTTTTCCATGCCCTGTATTGTACTGGTGTGTAACAACACTGGGAGTTGGCGAAGCCGTTGGGTGGCCAGGAACATAGACACTGGCAACCGCCCTTATAGCAAAGAGTCTTGACCCAAGTTTACTGGGATTTCGGTGGCCTGAGGAATAAAGCTGGCAAGGAAGCTAGGAAAAAGCTGGGTTTCGGAGTGTTAACCTGATGGAAAAGCTCTTTTCTTAATGGGCAGATGAGAGTACTAGTTTAAGTCCCAAAGATTAGAATAGATAGAATAAAATCTCATTTCTTGGGGGGACGGGAGCGGCAGGAGTTTCTCCCAGTTCTCCGGGTGGTGGCGGTTCTCCCAGCTCAAAAACCACACTTCGTGGGGGAACGTTTAGCTTACAATCTGTATTTATCTATCAGAAGCAATTGCTACAGAGAGAAGCAATCAGGGACAAATCAATTTGGGTGTGCCGGAAGAATTAACAGCACACGTTTTAGCAGAATCAATCTCTGATTGTTATGACCTGAGTGGCAGAATCCCATTATAAGGTGGATTGGGCTTTTTAAATGATCATGAGAGAGCTGCTTCAACATATTTTGGGTACATCACCTGAGCCCTCACACACCTGAAGTGGTATTATAAGGAGGCACGTTAGGCTAGCATTTCATTGTTAGGTAGATTTAAGTTTCTGTTGTGGAAACACCTTTTGAAACAGAGAAAGAGGAGAAATAAAATGTCCCATGTGACGTGAGAATTAAGCAGTTGGAAGGGAAACACATGAAGGGTTAGAATGCAGCACAGAAAGGGAAAGAAGTCCAAACCAAACCGCCCAAACCCAGTAGGCCTGCCATTTAAGTCGGAGCCAAAAGAGCAGGCTTGCGATCAGTCTTCTAAAACGCCTGCATTCTGAAGGTAGGAGAAATGCTAAAGTTAGCCTGTGTGGCTTCCTATAAACTGGTTGTAATCTAAAACAGATACTCTCCAAAGGACACTTCCAGTGTTTCCTGGCCCTGGGCCAGACACTTCAAAGCCCCATTATCAGTGAGTTGTGGTCCCCCTCTTGGGAGAGTTGGGCGATGCTCTGCGGAAATGTCAGCCCTGGATCACAGTTTCCTCTCATTTCAGTGCAAAGAGGTCAAAGTTGCTGAGGGCTGCCCACACTCTGCTGGCGGCCAAGTTGCCGACTCTAACTGTAGTTTGGAGCTCGTCTTCAGCTTCCTCATGAGTTAGGATGCTCTCTGACGGGAAGCGGGATTTGAAATGGTCTCTGCTAGCTCATTGAGGATTCCTCTCCAGAACTCTGACTCTGCCAGAAACCCTTCACCTTGCTAATGAAAAGAGCACAGAGAGGTCTGGTGCTCTCCTATCCCTCACTCAGCTTGGCGTTTGGAAGGCTCCCAGTTGAGCTGACCGTGTGCCAGCTCTGGGCACCCATGCAGTGCTGAGCCTCAGACGCTAGTCAGCTCATGGTATGGGAAATCTTTAGAAGGTGATTTGGAAAATTATAGGACATGACACATTTCTATTGCCCCAGTCTCTAGTGCACTCTGTTCATTTATGATCAGTAGGACTTGCTCTAATTGACATGAATGGTAGAGCTGAACTTTTTCAAGCCTAAGAGTTTCAGTGAGGACCAGATGTCCTCTTTGTAGTTCAGTAAGCTGGGTTTGGTCTGAAGATGAGAGCACACCCACCCAGCATGTCAAGGTCCCAGTTATGTAAGAGGCCCTCTCTTGGCCTCAGGGAAGCATCAGGAGGTTAAGATGGCTACCTGGGATCTAGAAAATTGTCCCATTGTTGTGGTGGTAGTTGTTGTTGTTCTGAGTTGATTGATTCTTACTTTGGGGACCCAGGTAGAGAGAGGAGAGAAATAAAAGGACAAGGGGGACAAATAGAAAAACTGCTCCAGGCCAGGTGGTACCTACCCTTTAATTTTAGACGGGCTTGCATGGCAACTGTGAGTTAAAAGGAAGTATCCCTTTGTGGATTCAGTATTACACACCATCATCGAAACTTTTGTCAGAGCTTTGGGTTACTTAGTAAGTGTGTCCTTAGGGTAAGTTCTTGGAGAAGTTAGGACTTTTGTCTTTAATAGTCATTAATTCTCTTCTCCTAGTAAGGTATTAGCTGATAAGAGAGATCACATGTTAAGGCTGAGGGATGTTAGCATCTTTTTAGAACATTCTTTTTTTTTTTTTTTTTAAGTGTTTGAAATAAAAAAAAAAACCCCAGATTCATTGAGATATAATTTTTATAACAGTAAATTATACATATTTCAATTTTACAGTTCGATGTCTTGACGTATATATGTATATGCTTGTGAATTTATCACCACAATAAAAATAATGAACCTATCCATCATCCCCCTAAAAATTCTCATGCCTCTTTGTAATCTCTCCCTCCCACATCTCTCTTAATCCCCCATCATTATGCAACTGCCGATCTGCTTTCTGTCACTACAGATTAGTTTGCATGTTTTAGAATTTTGCATGAATACAATACATACTTTTTTCCTTGGTCTGGCTTCTTTCATTCAGAATGATTATTTTGAGATTCTTTCATGTTGTGCTTGTATCGATATTTCATTCGTTTTTATTGTAACAATATGCCACAATGTGTTTATCCGTTCACCTGTTGATAGGTGTTTGGGTTGTTTCCAGCTATTGGCCATCCCATTCTGCTATGAACACACTAGCTGCCATGAACATTCCTATTCACAGACATATGGTTTTATTTCTCTTAGGCCAGAACCTAGGAGTGGAGTGGCTGGATCATAGTAAACGCTTAACTTTTTAAGAAGCTGAATGCTTTTATTATTTTATTTTATTTTTTAAAAGATTTTATTTATTTATTTGACAGAGAGAGAGAGATCACAAGTAGGCAGAGAGGCAGGCAGAGAGAGAGGGGAGGAAGCAGGCTCCTTGCAGAGCAGAGAGCCCGATGTGGGGCTTGATCCCAGGACCCTGAGACCATGAGCTGAGCCGAAGGCAGAGGCTTTAAGCCACTGAGCCACCCAGGCGCCCCGAGCTGAATGCTTTTAAAGAAATGCCAAAGTGTTCTCCAGAATGGTTGAACCATTTTATGGTTTTACCAGTTCCTCCACATCCTCACCACTATACCACTTGGTATAGTCTTGATGTTTTGTTAGTATGAACGGGGGATCTACATGACTGTCTATGCAACAACAACAAAAAATTGAATGGCGTCTATAAAAATCTATTAGATATGGTGAGTTTACCAATGTCTCAGGCTACAAGAGCAGTGTACAAAAATCAACTATGTCTATATGCTAGCAACAAACAAGTGGAAATTAAAATTTTAAAAATACTACTTATAATAGCAGTAAAAATATGGAAACTTAGAAATAAATATCACAAAATAGGTACAAGACTTGAAATCTACAAAAACACTGCAGAGAAATTAAATCAAATTTAAGTAAACAGTGAAATATAATATGTTCATGGGTTGAAGGACTTAATATTATTAAAATGTCAGTTTTTCCTCAATTCATCTATGGACTCCAATACAATTCCAATCAAAACCACATCAGTTTTTTTTTTTTTTTTTTTTTTTTTTCAGAAACTGGCAACCTGATTTTAAAGTTTGTCTGGAAATGAAAATGACCTATAATACCCAACACAATTTTGAAGGAAAAAAAGAAAAGAACAAACTATCTGACTTCAAGTCTTGTTATAAAGTTATAGTAATCAAGACAGTGTGATATTAGTCTCAACAGAGACAAACAAGTCAATGGAACAGACTTAAGTTCCATATAACTCTTAGATATAATGACAACTGATTTTTGACGAATGAGAAAAAAAATCCGTTCACAAAGGACAGTACTTTCAACAAATAATGCTGGAACAATTGGATAGTCACATGTAGAAAGATAAAACCCCAAACATTTTTGGTACATGGACCCAACATTTTTGGTACATGAATATGTAAACTCCATTAAGGCTGCTTACAGAGAAAGGTGAATGCTTTAACGGTTTCCTTCTGATGATGGTCCTGAAGGTACTGGAGGCTGATAAGTGGAACAGAAGTGTCCTTGGCAGACACATGGATCTCGTGCCTTTGGTTTCCCTGCTCAATAGTGGATGATCTCCCTCTCACTTCCTCCAGTCCAGGGTGCTGCTGGAGTGGAGCTTCCATCTTACAGCCCTATTTCATGTACGTTAGAACAATTCTACAAACCACAGGAAAACCCTGGAGGGGCGATGTTGTGCTAGCCTGCATTCAAATCATGGCTTTCAATTCACTGAAAGTTTCAAACTTTAGACTGTTTTATAAAAGAGAATGGGAGGGAACCCTCAACCATAGTACTTTCTCATCTTTATCATTTCCTTGCTGTCCTAAAGGTTCAAAATAAAAATTAAAGTTTTTCTTTTCCTTTTTCTTTTTTTTTCCTTTGAGGGGAAGCTTTTAGATGGAGTTAAATCACATGGTGAAAACTCAAGTGGAGGCTGAGATTTCGGTGCATTTCTTTTTGTTGGCTTAGGGAGGCGTGGTAGCTGACGGGTGACATCTCTCCACTCCCAGGGGGTGCAGGTACAGGGACCATGGAACATGGCCTCCCTCCCCTCATCCCTCACACATGTACATATGCACTGTCATGTGTTACCTGCAGAATCTCTCTGACCTGCATGCATGTTCCACATTCCCTATCCCATGCTCTTTTTCCCCAGCCTTCCTGGCTCAAGTGTACCAATGATGCTGCAGACAATAGGTATTAACTCTGTGTGTGGTTCTGCCGGAAAAGGCAAGATTAGAAAAATCCTACCCATGTGTTCATGAGAAAACATAGCTTTAGTGTCTACCATCTCCAGGGCAATGGAAACGTGACAGAGGATAAATGGTCAAGGAAAAACATGGCCATCCATTGACCATCCATTGAGCATATTTGGAGAGGGGGTGGCAGTGAGGACAAGGTCCCTGCTAGCATTCATGTATTCAACAAATATTTGTAAATGCCAACCATATGTTAGCTTCTATGCCAACCACTTTGGATACTCAGTGAACAAAAGGGACAACAATCCCTGCCTTCTAAAAGTTTATCTTCTAACAGGGGAGTAGGTGGGGCACAGAATAAATAATAAATATAATAAATAAATACATGATATAGTAGAAAGTAACAATTATATGGAGAAAAAGGAATAGAGCATTGTTGGCAGGCATCTGGAGAGAAGTGGAGAGTGATTACAATTTTAAATAAGGACTGAAGCATACAGAATGATATTTAAACAGAAGCTTGAAAGAGAGGATAGAGTCAGCTCTGCATAAGCGGTGTGAATGGTATGAAATGGAGTCTTGCCTGGCATGTGTGAGGAACAGGACGTGGCTAGCACTCTGATGCTGGGAGCTGGTCCAGCCCAGCTCCGTCTCGGGTAGCCCTAACGTGGGAAGAAACTTATTTGAGACTGGCAGATGGGTTAGACGTCTTCTTTAGGTCCCTCTCAGTCTCCAGTATCCTGGCTTTTGGACCCCTCTAAGGAGAGTGCTAGCCTGTGCTTTGATTATGTCATGTGTTACACTCCATTCACTAGCCATTTCATTAAGGTACAGCTGGATGAGAACGAACAATGACAGAAGCTTTGGTTGTAAAAATCACCTTGGGTGTCCTTAGACGTTGTCTCTGGAGCTGTGTGAGTTGGGGTGGTGTGGGGGGCAGGTAGTGTGTGGAGGCAACTGTTCTGAATATGCTCAGTACTTTCAACACTTTGGCCCTTTTTCAAGATCCAAGTACAGTGTACATGATGGGTGAGAAAAATAAAATAAAGTTGACAACCTTGTGTGAGCCATAACTTTGAAGGCAATTCTCAAAGTGAAGTTCCAGTTCTCTAAGTGATGATTAGTAACAGTAGGACTTTAGGGAGTATGAAGGCAGCTGCGTAGGGGGGTGACTTTAGGGAGAATACTGATTTGGGGTCAATAAGCTACGAAGCTTGACTTGATGCTCAAGGAAGGAAGGCATTTTTTTATTTTTAAATTTTTTATTTTGAACATCAGAAGGAGGACCATCTCCCTTGCAAACCCGGAGTACCTACAGCATTTTGGTTTCCTAAAACACGGAGGTGGTGAAGCAGAGGTCACATGGCTTAGACCATAGGTCAACTGGAGGGTGGGAACAATACCTTCATTGTGGTATTTGTGCATTTTTCATTATTAGAATGCTATGGCTAGTGTGTATTCTAAAGAAAATGTTGTGAGTCTACAGGAGGTGGGGTTATATCTTCAGACAGGGTGACGACATTTCTGATACGAGGAAGAGTTTGGCTCAGGTCAGAAAATGGTACGAGAAGAGAGAGCATGAAATGATCTCAGGTGGAAATGAGTTCAATTAATCTCATGTTTGGTCTTAAGCATGGGCGAAGATAGTGAGACCTTTCAAAGGGGGCTGCCAGATAGTAAGGGTTAACATGGTAGCTTCTTTGTGAAAATCGGCTAAAAGTTAGGCATGAGCTGGGAGGAGGCTATTCAGCTGGATAGCCCTTTGGGCTTTGAGGGTAAGTATCTCAGGCAAAGTGTACAGTGGGACAGGGTCTGTGAGTCCTGGCCCAAGCAAATCAAAGTAAGACCAAAACCCAGCTTCTTTGGGTCTCTTGCTTTCTCTGTTAAAGGAAAGGATTTGGAAAATTTGAACTATGTTGAGGGGGAGCCAACAGTGTTGAAAGGAAGGCAGCTCACCAGTGAAAGGTCGTGAAAGGCCAGTGACAAGGTAGCAATGGAGATTCAAGTTAGAGGCCCTTCTGGGAAAGAGGCAAAGTCAAGGGTCAGATCCAGGCTACAGCTCGCCCACCTCTTCATACCTGGAGGCTCGCTTTCTCAAACTAAGAACCCCCCAGTTGGCAGTTCTGACTTTAGTTTGATTGGGAAAGCTGAGATTCTTTTGTAAGGGCTCAAATCTCCATTTGCAAGTCAGACCAATTCCATTTCCAATCCTTCTTCTGATAAATGTCCCACCTGGAGCTTATTATTTGTCTGTGGTGCTTTGGCTGTGATGTATCTCTTCACAGGCTACGTCATCACAGGGGTTCTTGATTAATCCAGTTCAATGGTTATAGGCCATGCAGTGCTGGACCCTCTTGTGTGGCTCGCAGGAGCTGATGATGCATATCTCTACCCACTCCTTTAGTCGGTGACATCACAGGGGCAGCTGGAAATTGTGGTGGGAGTATTCACATCACAGAAACCATCAAACTCTGAAAGGCCTTGAAAGAGCTGAGTGTTTAGTATTTATCAGCATAATTTGTCCTAGTGCTTTTTTTACTGTTAGTAGAAGAAAATATAAAATAAAAGATATTTCTCTTATGGGTCCACAAGTGGCTTAAAAAAAAAAAAAACTACCAAGAGTTTTGGTTATTTGTGTGGTTGCTCAGTTTCACTCACAAAACCGCAGGCATTTGATCAAAGATTGTAAGAGTCAGTTAAGAATTTTCTAGGAACCTTTGTGTCCTTTTTTTCTGGATCACATGATGAAATATTTGGAGTATTTTTTGAAGTCAGAGAATTATGGACTGGAATCTTAACCTACTCTCTTCAAGACACATGACAACAATGAATTCAGTTCTCCAAGCTTTGGTTTCATTACCTATAAAATTAGAATAAGACTGATTTTTTACATGCGAGGCAGCTTTGCAGAACTCTACAGCTAGAATCTGTTCTCATTATCCAAATTCCTTTAGTAGGTGGTAGTATTGTTATTAGGTGAAGTGTTATTATTAGATCTATGTGGCCAAGTTTTAAGGACCAGTTTACTTTTTCCTGGATGAACAAGTGTGTCCTTTTTTTTTTTTTTAAGCTATTTTGGTCTTCTTACAATAGCCAAATATTTGGTTGACGAAACTCTTCCTTTTTTGAATGTTTGCAGAGAACGTTCTTTGAGTCTGGAATGAATAACTGTTTAGCATTAACACTGGATTCGTGGTAACAGTGTACACTCCTCCCCATGCTGATGGTCACCATGTGCAATGCATGATGGACGATAGTAAAATATCATCAGTTCATATGGTTTATGAGGCAACGGAAACAAGAGAAGGTTTCCACACTCCTTTGCCTCTTTCCCCACCCAGTCACCTTCCAGACTGGCTTTTCTCCTTCAGCCTCTCTGGAGTATAAGTGGTGATAAGGGCTTAAATGGGAGAACACTTCAGTGGGGACGTCTGTTGCCCATCAAGCTGTGAGTCAGGCCACCGGTTCAAAGATGTCTGACTTCCTCTCTTATCTCTGGAGCCCCCCCCCTCCATTCCCCACGCCCATCTCCAGCCTTGCGTATCTACTCAGTTCAAGATCCCATTTCGCCCTCTGTCCTCTGGCTTTGCAGGTTGTTGATCCACAGATGATGTTCTCCTCAACACCATAGTGTTTGACTTTTCCTTCACTTTGTATTCAGTACGGATGATCGGTTTTGCTGTCGCCTTGCAATTGTTTCGTTGGTCTTTATTTTGCACTGTGAGCTGGCTGTAAAGTTATGTCTTCTTCCCCACAATCTTTCCAAGCCTTCGTTTCCTCATCTGTAAAAAAGAAAAAAGAGGATATTAATACTTACCTCTCAGAACCATGTGGATTAAATGAAATGATAGATACCAGGGCCCTTCCCTTGGAGCTTAGCATTTGCGGCTGTTCAGCAAATGGGAGCCTCCTGTTCTTCCTTCACTGTTCCCCTTACTGCCCAAGGCGAAGTTTGTTGCCAATGAGACAATCAGCAGATTCTTTTGGGGTGAATAATTAAGAACTGTTCTGCAGTGTTGGTGCTTGGTTCTGTGTTGAGGAATTTCTATTAGCAGGACTCCCTGGCCTCACACACATCTTCCTTGGGAAAGGAGTGTCTTAGGAAGAATACATCTGAGATCAGGAAGTCTGGGATGAGTAGGTCAGTCTCTGTTTGCCGTGTGTGTATGTGGTACGAGAGGAAGGGGGGCAGGTGAAGGAATGATGGGGGTAGAGAGGGGATTTGGCTGCCTATAAACATTCTCTGACCTGCTTCTTCACACTGTAAGTTTTATAGGGATAGTTGTAGGGATAACTAGAAAGCCTGTGTTTTTTCAGCCCGCTTCTAGGGAGGAAGGGGGGCAGGTGAAGGAATGATGGGGGTAGAGAGGGGATGTGGCTGCCTATAAACATTCTCTGACCTGCTTCTTCACACTGTAAGTTTTATAGGGATAGTTGTAGGGATAACTAGAAAGCCTGTGTTTTTCACGCCCGCTTCTAGGATTCAGTAATGAAGGGCTCATTCCTGTGCCTGTAAACCACATTCTCTAAAAAGAGATTGATGAAGAAGATGATTTTTAAATCTCTATCTACTTCTTTTTTTGTCCCTTTTAATTGATTCGGAACTTGGGCATTGAAAACAAGAGGGGTTTTGTTTGTTTGTTTGTTTTTAACTGTGTTCTTTTAGTATCCCCAGCAATCTGTTCTTTCAGTTTGTGGAATAGGAAATTATATTCAAGTCACAGCATCCTGTTTCTGTTACTTTTAAAAGTTTCTTTTAAGGGCTCCTGGGTGGCTCGGTCGATGAAGTATGTGCCTTCAGCTCAGGTCCTGGGATCAATCTCCAAGTTGGGCTCCCTGTTCAGTGGGGAGTCAGCTTCTCCTTCTGCCCCTCCCCTCCTCTTCCTTCCCTTGGCTTGTGCTCTCTCTTCCTCTCAAATAAATAAAATCTTAAAATAAAAGTTTCTTTCATATGGAGAACCAGTGGAAGCATAATGAAATTTTTTTTTATAATCCAAAGCACCCTTCATTCTCTTGACTCCATGCAGATGAATCTTTTCTTTTGGGTGTCTTTCTAAAAAATGTTGGTGCTTTTCTGCCAAATTGACCTATTAGATGATGATTGCTGTGTTTTTTCATCTTAATTTTCATTTTAAAGATCTTCCTTCAGCATCCTCATCCTTCTTCAAATGATAAGATTTCACTATGGAACATGGCGAGAGGCCAACGTTGTCAACCTCTGAGTGATTATAAAATGCTTGGGTGGACTCTTTCATTCGTCTCCCTTGGTTCTGACTCTGAACCTCTGTGTAGGGTCAGAGAGAAGAGCAAATAGGAAGTGGGAGATGAGCCATTAAAAGGCAGAATTGAGGCTACACAGCCAACTAGGCTTGTGACTAGGGATTGGGAGGGCAGGCTGTCTCCAGGCCAAGCTGCTTTTTCTCAACCCACAGAGCCTAGGACAACTGGTCATCTTCATGTGACACTGGTGGGGAATGAGTCACAGCTGTTGGAAGAGGGGGAGTTTGTCAAGCAAAGGGATGTGTCAGTGCTGAGAGACAGACGATGTTCTGTGGGGTTTGGAAGGAGAGAAAGATTGGCAATGAGCCATTGACTGAAGTGCTCTGTTCTAAGCTCAAAGAGAAACACAGGGGACTTCACTCTAGAGTTTTAGTGGATTTTGTCTGAGAGCTCATCTCAGAGCTGAGGTTGGGGAGCTGACTCCAGAGCAATTGGAGTGGTTTGCATTGCTAGTAAGTATTCTTTCAGAACCATGCTCTGTCCGCCCCTTATGCGATCCAGCCATTTGGTTAAGGACGGATTGAAGGAACACAAGTGACACAAATTGGTCTAACCTACATAGTCCATCCAGATGGCCGCTTCACGGAACCCTTTCCATCAAAAACCAACAACGCTGTATATTCTCGGGCTCATATTGATTAGTTAACACTTCATTCATTTGTCATTTTTTGGACTCCTGGCATTGTGCTTGATGATGCAAATATAAGAAACCAATTAGCTGTGGCTTTGGTCTGCTCTTGAGAGAACTCAGGCAAAGAAGGAGACAGACACACACACATGGATGAACCACAAGCTTCTAGAAATCAAGAACAAAGTGCTGTGGGAGTGCAGAGAGTGTCCCTTTCTCACATGGCGTGAGAGTATATGTGCTGTGGTTTTTCTAGGAGAGAGGTTGAGCAGAAATGCGTGCCATTCCTGAAAACTGCCTATGAGTTAAGAATCAGTGGAATGTGCCCTACCTGCCTCATTGGGGTTGCCTCACTCTGAATGAACTGGCTGAGCAGCCTCATTGTGAGGATAGTCTGTTGTGGGCACCCATAATTTTATCACCATGGTAATCACTAGAAATCACTAGAAAATAGAAATTCTAGGCAGATTGAGGCCCATGCAGGAGTCGCCTGAGAAAAAGTATGGTGGAACTAGAGTTGCTGAAGGAATTTCATTTTCAAATATATGTGTACACCACGCACAGGCTTCTCTGGGTGGCCTCCTTCAAGTAGCAGAGGCTAATGCTAATTCTGTGGCGTCTGGGAGTGGCGAGGTTCCAGTTATTTAGGTCCAGGAGGAGAAAGAGAAGATTTAATTCTCCAGGCACTTCTTATCAGATGCAGAGTTGGAAGTATCCTGATAAATCTGGCACTAGTTAAACATCCGCCGTATTAGATGCTCCCATGGGAAAATCCAACCCTTGAGAACTTGGTCTTTGTATTTGTTTTGAGAACCTCTGTTGCTGAATCGTACAATTCCTGGAAGCATCTTGACAGCATGAATTGATTATGAAGATGGTGTTAGTAGCACTGGAATTCCGGTGCCTTAAGTCATTAGAGCTCTTCCCTGTGGAAGGAGTGGTTGGGACATTTGTTGAAAGGATGATGACATGAAAAAAACACCATTGGCCCCAAATCTCTGATTACCACAGCACTACCACAAGCGGCTTGCCCAACCGAGGTGACTTTCCACAGATCTTCTTGGAGTCAGTGTTTCCATAAGTAGCCACTGAGCTTGGGGATGACCTTTCAAAATGCGGTTTTATTTTTGTGGTTGTAAAAATGTGGCAAGTCCTTATAAACAGGAAACTGGGGTGCAGCTCTGTGATGGGAGTGCTGGGAGAAGGGAGCAGTGTCCTTTTCTGGAGCATCCAGTAGGTGTCTCACACAGCCAGTTACCATTGCTCCCGTTTTACCGCCCAGGAGGCTGAGGCACTGGTAAATTGAGTCAAGCAGGAAGTGAACAGGACACAGGGTTAGGACTTAAAACTTGGAATACAAACCCAACTCTCGTTTCTTTGCAATGTAATCTTGGGTGAGTTATTCAGTGTCTGAACTTTGTCTAACATCTCAGCTGAATAATTGAAATATAACTATTACTATTACCAATAATATAGTACCTTTGTGTTCTAGTGTATGCTTTATGAAGAGTTTTCAAATTCATTGTCTTATTTGTTCCCCACCAGATGCCTGTGAGCTAGCTGGAGAGATGGCACAGGAGAGTGGAAAGTGTTTGAGTTGTGGTATGGGAGAATCTTGGGTTCAAATCTGCATTCTGTCTTTGATCTGCCTTTTAAAAAAATTTTTTTTTTTATTAACATACAATGTATTATTTGCCCCAGGGGTATAGTCTGTGAATGATCAGGCTTACCCATTTCACAGCACTTCCTATAGCACATACCCTTCCCCAATGTCCATAACCCAACCCCCCTCTCCCTACCCCCGACCTCTCAGCAACTCTCAGTTTGTTTTGTGAGGTTAAGAGTCTCTTATGGTTTTCTCCCTCCTGATCCCATCTTGTTTCATTTTTTCCTTCCCTTCCTCCTACAACCTCCTGCCCTGCCTCTCACATTCCTCATATCAGAGAGATCATATGATAATTGGCTTTCTTTGATTGACTTATTTCGCTCAGCATAATACCCTCTAGTTCCATGCATGTCATTGCAAATGGCAAGATTTCATTTCTTTTGATGGCTGCATAGTATTCCATTGTATGTAGGTACTACATCTTCTTTATCCATTCATCTGTTGATGGGCATCTAAGTTCTTTCCATTGTTTGACTATTATGGACATTGCTTTTCTAAACATTCGGGTGCACATGCTTCTTCGGATCACTACATTTTTATCTTTAGGGTAAATACCCAATAGTGTGATTTCTGGGTCATAGGGTAGCTCTATTTTCAACTTTTTGAGGAGCCTCCTGATCTGCTTTTTTGAAGTCCAGTCCTTTTCACCTGAAATACATATCATGCAGCACATTTGTGAGCTCTGAAAAAGAAGTAGGTAAAGTATGCTTTAAAAAAATGGTAGTTTTGGCACATCTGTGTGGCTCTGCCTTCAGCTCAGGTCAGGTCATGATCTTGGGTTCCTGGGATGGAGCCTCAAGGTGATGCCTCACTCAGTGGAGAGTCTGCTTGAAAGATTCTCTCTCCCTCTCCTCCCCATCCCCCACATGTATGTCTTCTCTCTCTCTCTCTCAAATGAATAAATACATCTTTGAAAAAGTGGTAGTTTCTGTTAATGTCTCATTTAAGGGATGAGAAAAATGATTGTCAGATGTCATGTGAGCTCCTCAGAAATTCTCCACATGAGCTATACCAGGCAGGGAGGTAAGGAGCTAGGAGTGTGGGCTGTGGATTTAACTGGACTTGGGATTTAGTTCTGGCTTCATTTCTTTCTTTTTTTTTTTCCAATTTATTTATTTTCAGAAAAACAGTATTCATTATTTTTTCACCACACCCAGTGCTCCATGCAAGCCGTGCCCTCTATAATACCCACCACCTGGTACCCCAACCTCCCACCCCCCCGCCACTTCTGGCTTCATTTCTTACAGTCTGTGTGACACTGGGCAAGCAATTCAATCACCCTGAGTTTTAGTTTCCTTGTATATAAAATTATCTGTAAAATAATTACATAAGTGGGCAGGTGAGGGGGATGATAAAAATATAAAAAGCACTTAGCTAAGTTCTCTTCTTTTTCCCCACCTTCTTCCCTTCCTCCTTTCTTCCTTCCTCCTATTTGTAACATGGGACATACCTAGTACATTTGGGGGGATTGTGCATGGCCTTTAGTAGCTGGACCAGCCTGATGTAGTAAAAAGCACATCAGAATTGCAAAGATCATGGGTGAGGTGGAGGGATGGCTCTGCCATTCTACTCAGTGAACTTGTGCAAGCCACCTCAATTGTCTGTCCCATAGCTGCTGTTAATATTTCATGGGGGCACTGGAAAGAGTGTGCAAGATGATGATTCTGATAGTACTTTGCATGCCACAGAGCTATTACTAATTAGGAATTAAGGGTATCAGGCCAATAATTAATAGATGTTTGTGTGAGTGCAGTGGGCCCAGACATCAATAGTTTTTAATTCAGAAGGTAAGTCCTGTCTCAGGGGGTTCACCTTTCCTTGTGTTGCTTTTATTGTGCATCTCATTGACCCAGTGCTTCTCCATATCCAGGTACTGCCCCAACTTACTGTAAGGAATCCGTAAGTCTATAGGCATATGTATTTTCCCAACCAATGGATGTTAAGAGTGGATTTACTATCCTTACTCTCACCAAAGTTTTTGATATTAAAACAGAAGCAAAGTGACAGAAAGCGCTAGAAGTCACTGCCCTGCAGTGGGGCAGGGGGTGGTGAAGGTTCTTTGGTGGTAAGAACTGAGTTTTAATTATCTTGCTATCCTACTGCCTAGTCTAATGTATCATGAACTTGGTAGATCTTCAATAACTGGCATAGATGAATGAATGAAAGAAAGAAAGAAAGGAAGAAAGGAAGGAAGGAAGAAATAAATAAATAAATAAATAAATAAAGAATGAAGTTTCTAGTTGACTTAATGCTATGGCCCAATTCTTCCTCTTAGAAGCCTCCAGAGTTCAGGTGTGGCCAACTTGACCTCTGGCTTCCTCTGCTTTTTCACACGAGTCAGTCTGCCTCTATGCTTATAGTACTCTTTGAAGAGCATTCTTCTCCCTTGGAGTCCTTTGTCTCAAGACTTCTCCCCCCTCACAGGATGATGATATCACTTGACAAATTCAGTTCTTAAAAATTCCATTTCTCCCCAAATAGGAAATGAGCTCATCTTGTTCAGCTGTATACCTGTTAGAGTATTTTGACAATATCCTGTCCTACCATCTCTTTTGTCCTTCATGTTAGGAGGAAGGCAACAGCCCAAAATGGTCCACAAGAAACATCTTGGAAGTTTTCAGCACTTAACTTAGTTATTATCACCTCTCATGAGACAGAGCCTTAGGCAAAATGTGGGAAAATGGCCCCATAAGTGGAAAAAATGAAGAAAGGGGAAAAATGAGATCAGTGAAAATGAATATAGTACAAAGCTCCAAGCGATTTAACTTTCTAAAAAGTAAAGCGATGATAGGTACAGGGAGTGCTGGATTGTGGGTTATTTTCTGAAACCCCACACAAAGGATTTGGAAAGCTGAAAGGCAAATCTGTCTCTTAAGCCTCCCCAGAGAGACCTTGCAGGGAGAGCTAGTATCTGATACTATTTTGAGAAGGTCACTTATTAAACAAGAACCTCGTGTGCTGTATTCATGTGGGGCTAGCATGCAAAATCATAGACATTCATGAGTCAAAGTCCTGATGAATGTGGAGTGTCTCCAGCCAGCTGGACCCTGGTTAAATTTTGGCAGGAATTGAAACACAATCTTTGTCTCTATAACCTCCACAGATGCAACCAAACACCAGAGAGGAGCTCTCCAATGATCTAGAATTATTCTGTACCTTGGAGTGGAAGATCCATTTTGTCCCAAGGAATGTTCTCAGGAACAGAGATACTTGAATGCTCACCTACTCTCTTCTGGGTCCATGATAGTGAACAAAGCATGGTGTGTTGGTAAATGTCCAGGAGCCTAGTGTTCCTAGAATTTGGTTTGGCACATAGTCTAGGAACCCAGGGCCAGTTATGGGTGACCTAGGTTTCTGGGAGCAGAATGCTGGAACTTTGGTGGTGTAGCAGGTAAGAAAACAAGATTTCAGAGTAACATATGTCTCCCTCAGCGACCTATTGGTTACATGACAGAAGATAGGTATTTTGACACCTATTGCCTTGTTTAAGGAAGATGGAGATAATTATATCCATATCATGGGCTGTGTGAGGATTAAATTAAAAATGATGCATGGTAAAAGTGTCCTCAACTTGACCAGGTTAAGTAGCAGGTGTTGATATTCTTATTCTCCAGCTGGAGAGTTGGGAGGATCAGGAGTACATTCCCTATTTAGGACACCACTAAGACCACTGAAACATCATTACAAATGGAGTTTGTAATGGAGTGTGTTCAAGGTAGATACAGAATGTTACTCTGGCTAAATGGTTGGGAGGCAGTCTCGGGGCTGACCTTTCCTTCTTCTCCTTCTCCAGCTCCTCATCTTCTGTCTCCTTTCCCAGGATCTTGAGCATTTCTCTGGGTAAACAGACCTACTTGGAAGGTATCTACTTCCATTTGGGGCTACTGTTTTGATGCAGCTTTTAAAAAATGTTAATTCAAGAATTTTACTAAAGAAATGTTTTTACAGTAACCCATCTGTCCATGCATAGATTAAAGTTGCAACATTTCTTATTTCTACAATTTCTGCCTCATCCCTGCCAGTAATAGATATTATAGTTATTTTTAGTTTTTGTCTCTCTGCTAGATCTCAAGTGCTGTTTTCATGTCCTTACAAATGAGTTTGTACCTTTTTAAAAAGTTGAGATATAACTGACATATTACATTAGTTTCAGGTGTACACCATAATGATTTGGTATTTGTAAATATTGTGGAATGATTACCACAATAAGTCTAGCTAGCATCCATTGACCTCACATAGTTGTGATGAGAACTTTTGAGATATAAGCTCTTACTAACTTTCAAATATACAATACAGTATTAACTGTAGTCACCATGGTATACATGACATCCCCATGATTTTTATTTTATAACTGGAAGTTTGTACTGTTTGATCACCTTCATCCATTTCGCCGAATATCCAAATGCTTCTGGGAACCATCAGTCTCGTCTCTGTATATATAAGGTTTTTGTTTTTTAGATTCCACATGTAAATGAGATCATATGGTATTTGGCTTTCTCTGCCTGACTTGTTTCATTTAGCATAGTGCCCTCAAGGTCCACCCATATTGTCACAAATGGTGGAACTTCCTTCTTTTTTTTAATGAATAATTTCTCTGTGGGTGTCTGTATACACATTTTCTTTATTCACTCATCGATCAATGGACACTTTGATTATTTCCATGACTTGGCTATTGTCAATAATGCTGCAATGAACGTGTTGGTGCAGTTATATTCTTGAGTTAATGTTTTTATTTCCTTTGGATAAATACCCAGAGGGGATTGCTGGATCCTATGGTAGTTCTATTTTTAACTTTCTGAGGAACATCTATGATGTTTTCCATAGTGACTGCACCAAGAGTTTGTACCTTTTTTCACATATTTGATGGCTATTTGGAATTGTTCTCTGGATTATCTATAGATCCCTTGGATATTTCCTATTAGTTTGGAATCTAATCTGAAGGAACTTTTAAAAAATAATGACTTTCACTTGGAGAGACCTGGGAGTTCATATTTCTTTCATGTGGTGTTTTTTTTGGGGGGGGGGAGGAGGAGGCATTGTGGAGTGGTAAAGCAGAGGAGAGTACATCTTAGCAATAACCAGTAGCCATGGGGGTAAACTGGCAAGGGGCATATCTGTTGCTCCAACCCAAAGACTAACAACTGTCTTGGACCTCTAGGAACCCATTCCTTTTATCTTTACCAAATGACAGCTCATAAAACTATGAGGATATAATAAATCACTTTAAAAAGAGTTCCCAAAAATCTTCAGAAAGAATACAATTTTGTAAATTTCTCCCTGCACATTCTGCACATTTGTTTTTGGGCGTGCTCTGTATTTGTAAACACATAATCTATCTTTCTGGGTTGTCAGTCTTATTAATATGGTATCCTCCAAACTTACTTTGATGTAGACTGCATTTTTCCACAAGATTTTAATTGTTTTTCATGGTATGTTGAAGCCATTAATGACTTAACATTCAGATTTGTGTATTGTATAAAATAGGGGAACAGTTTTATTGTTTTCTGGATGCGTAGTTAGCTATGGCAGCATCATTAAATAATAATTATGTCTTTTCCACCTTTGTTTTATTTTTAACTCTTATATACACTGTGATCTATTTTTGCCTTTCATTCTGTTCTGTGATTGAAAAGTCTATTCTTACCATTACTGCATTGATCTGATTACAGTGGCTTTCAATTGTGCTCTGTGTCTTATGTCTCCTTCTTCATAGTCCTTTTGGATCTTTTAGTCGTTTATTGATCTATATAAACTTTGGTGATTATCCAATTCCAAAATAATACCACCTGTTGATATTCTAATTGGAATTGCATTATATTTATGTTTTAATTTTGGATAATTGAATTTTTCATAATGATGGATTTTCTCATCTAGGAACGAGTATAAAGCCAAATACAAATTAAGAGACTTAAATATCTGTTGAAAATAGAGACTTCTCCCCTTCCTTTCCCTTTTCTTTCAGGGTATCTTTCTGAAATTCTCTTCAGAAAACAGTTGGGTATATGAGTTTGGGAATTTAAGTGAGAGGTCTGGGCTAGAGATATAAAATTGGGAGTTGTTATATAGAGTATTTAAGTGAAAAGATTGTTTGAGATTGGTAGTGAGCATAGATGAAGAGAACAAGAGAGCTAATATTAAGATACTGGGGAGTGATAATGAAGGGCATGAACAGTGAGAAGAAAACAAGGAGTGTCTTAGAACTGAGGGAAGAACATTTTTCAAAGAGGAGGGTGTAACCAGCCATGTCAAGATGCTAGTTTTTGATCAAGTAAGAGATATTAGACATAGCAACATGGAGGACATAGGTGACTGGACAAGAAAACACCAGTGGAGTACACTGTTGGGGTGAAAATCTGATTGGAACGCAGTTAATACAGAGTTCAATAGTAATAATTAAATGTAATGTGTGATCCTTGATTGAATCTTAGATTAAGATACTACTGTCCCCATGGCTATTATGGGGTAACCACCATCAATAATCAAAAAATCTGTAAAGGATGTTATTGGGAGAAATGGGGAAACTGAATATGGGATATCAAGCAATAGTATTGTAGCAGTGGTAGATTTTCCAAGTGTGATTGTATCACAGTTCTATAGGGAAATATTTTTACAATATACATGCTAATGTATTTTTTTTAAGTTTTTTTTTTTTAAGATTTTTATTTATTTGTCAGAGAGAGAGAGAGAGAGAGAGAGTGAGCACAGGCAGACAGAATGGCAGACAGAGACAGAGGGAGAAGCAGGCTCCCTGCCAAGCAATGAGCCCGATGTGGGACTTGATCCCAGGATGCTGGGATCATGACCTGAGCCGAAGGCAGTTGCCCAACCAACTAAGCCACCCAGGCGTCCTCATGCTAATGTATTTTGAATGATAAGATGAACTCTTAAATGTTTCAGCCAAAAGAATACACATGAATGTGTAATGAATGCATGTATACATTTTATTTTTTTATATGTACACCTATGTACCAAGAAAATGTGATAAAATATTAGTAATTAGTGAATTTAGAGGAAGTATATATGGATCCTCATTCTGCTATTATAACTTTTAAGTATGTTTAACACTTTTTCTCAGTAAAAGTTGAAGAGAGAAACAATGAATATAGAAGAAGAAGAATCGGAGACAGTATATATATATATATATATATATTTTTTTTTTTTGGATCCAGTGCACAAGGGATTGGCTTCAGATGAGAGAGCATTATTAGTAAAAGGCTGGAAAGCAGAGTGTATGGGTATAGATGTCAACAGATATTGGTAGATATGATAATGTGAATCTGTTGAAATTGTCTTCTGATGAACTTTCTCACTGAAACAGGAAATAATCATCAGCTGAAGATGGAGACTTAAGGAGGGAGGAGATGTAATGTGGGAAGGTGAGGGCACTAGGGAAGCCAATGTGATTACTGAGCAGTTAAGGGGCCACTTGAGGTTCAATAACAAACTTCAGCGACCATTTAGGGTAGTTATGCATTTTCCTTAGTCATGTTCGGATACTCAGGTGAGGGCACGAGGGTTGGGGTGCTAGGTGTAGCCAGGGTTGTCATTTCCCAAAAGGTGTAAAGCTAGAGATGGCAAGACTGTCCAAGGCCTATGTAAGGACCTGATTATAACGACTGATTGTGGAGTAAAGCTGGGTGAAAGCAATGCCAATGATACAGTTGTTTGATCAATGAATTGGAGATCGTGTTGTGGGGGAGGGACAATTGTAGAAGTTGGGTACCAAAGAGAATGAGCCAGAAAGATAGAGATAGTAGTAAGAGAGTGGAAGTTACGATAAAGAATTCACAGAGGGGTTATAGTTAGAGTCAATATTGAATTACCTTCACATTTCTAGAATAAGTCTTCCTTAGTCATGGTGTATTATTCATTGGGTTGCTAGAGTTCTATTTTATTTAGATATTTTTCCTTAAAGACTGAGATTATCTTGTTTGCTTGTTACATTCTGGTCTTGGAGATACA
This sequence comes from Neogale vison, assembly GCF_020171115.1. Classification (NCBI taxonomy): domain Eukaryota; kingdom Metazoa; phylum Chordata; class Mammalia; order Carnivora; family Mustelidae; genus Neogale; species Neogale vison. The sequence continues at coordinate 12,253,354 of NC_058100.1, forward strand.
CTGATTTCATAAAGTAAATTGGGGACTGTAACTTCTATGGCCAGAATATTTTTAAAAATTTTATTTATTTATGTATTTATTTAATTAGGAATGAGGGAGAGAAAGAAAGAATCTCAAGCAAACTCTGCATTGAATGCAGAGCCCAGTGTGGGGCTTGATCTCATGACCCTGAGATGACCACCCAAACCAAAGTTAAGAGTCAGATACTCAACTGACTGAGCCACCCAGATGCCCCTAAAAAATTATTTTTATAATAGTGGCAAATCATTTCCTTCTTATGGGTTTACAGTTTTTTGTCACAGATTAGTATGGAATATTCTCTTGTATTACCTCTGATCTCTCCTGAATCTGATTTTATCCCTTTCCTCATTCCTAGTCAGATCTATCTGTGCTGTAAGTTTTTTTTTTTTTTCCAAAAGTCAACTCTTGAGTTTATTTATCATATCTATCAACTTTGTTTTCTACTTCACCAAAACCACATTTTTGATTTACTAATTCCTTCTTCCTATATATTAAAAAAAAAGATGTATTTATTTATTTGAGAGAGAGAAAGGAGGGGCAAGAAGGAAAGGGAGAGACTCTCAAGCAGACCCCCCACGGAGTGCCTAGCCCATTGCAGGGCTTCGATCTCACAGCTGTAAGGTCATGACCTGAGCCAAAACCAGGAGTTGAATATTCAGCTGCCTGAGCCTGGGCTCAGTTTTTCATTCATTTTAATGGTTTACTTGTAATTTATTAAAAGAACTAAGTTCATATATTCTCTGTTTTTCAAATATGAAGGCATTTAAAGCTATGCATTTTAGCTTTTGCTAAGTCTCGTAGGATCTGACATGAAGCCTACCTCTTCCTATTATTTTTCTGATCTTGTTTCTGAATTAGATTCACCTTTTGAACCTAGGATTTTCTAGATATTTATAAATGAGCTTCTAAGTATTTAATATTTTGGGCATCAACTTTTTCTCATTTGTAATTTTGTTATATTATCAGAAAGCATGACCTGTAAGATTTCTATTACATTAGATTTCTTAATCTTTTCTTTTGTTGTCAAATACATAAGTTGCTTTTGTGAATGTCTTTTTTTTTTTTAAAGATTTAAAATAAATTTTAAATTAAATCTTTGAGAGGGAGAGAGAGCAGGCAAGAGAGACAGTGCACATGTACACACATGCCCAAGAGAGAGACAGAGAGCACAAGCAGGAAGAGAAGCAGAGGGAGAGGGAAAGGCAGAGTCCCTGCAGAGCAGGGAGCCCAATCCAGCACCTGATCCCAGGACCCCGGCATGATCCAAGCCAAAGGCAGATACTTAACCAACTGAGCCATCCAGGGGTCTTGCTTTTGCAAATGTCTTATAAATATATGGAATAAATATATACTCTATTCAAGGATTTTAAGGTTCTCCTCTTTCTAAAGTCAAGTGTTATTTAATTTGCCCTTGACTTGCTTATTACTTATATATTGGATATGTTTAATTCTGTAAGAAATATATTAAAATCACTTCCTATAATTGTTTTTTAGTAGGATTTTCTTTTATTTTTATGTGTTTTATATATTTAACTGTTGTGTGATACCTTTAGTTTTATCACTATTTTATCTTCATAAGTTGTGCCTTTTACTAATATAATGTTTTTCATTCTGGTTTGTGTTTTTGTTTTTAAATTCTACTTCTCTGGTATTTTTTCTTGCCACTTTTGTTCTTCTTGATATTTGCCTGGTATTTTCTTGCCCTTTGCTCTACGGTCAGCCATTCTTCATCTTTTCTTTTTTAAATAATATGTTTCTTATACATAGAATATAGCTTTATTTTTGTTGTTTCGCTGATTGTCAGTGCTCATACTTCTTCCCTTCTCTGGGTGCCCGACGCCTTAGACGGTATTCTGTGCTGCGCTCGCAGACATGTGGGTCTGGTTGTGGGTGTGCTGAGCTGCAAATTGTTGCTATTCTGTCGGTAGAGAGGGGCCCGCTGTGTTATCCCCTCTCCCATATCCCCTTGCATCCTTCCAGCTTCAGGGGTTAGGAGGACTGAATACACCCTGCTAGTTTTTGCCTAGTTTCTATTAGGTCAGCTCCCCGGAGAGAAATGTTAGTGTCATTTCTCTCTACTTGATTTTTTGTTTGTTTGTTTGTTTTTTAAAGATTTTATTTATTTGACAGAGAGAGACACAGTGAGAGAGGGAACTCAAGCAGGGTAAGTGGGAGAGGGAGAAGCAGGCTCCTTGCTGAGAAGAGAGCCCGATGTGGGGCTCGATCCCAGGACCCTGAGATCATGACCAGAGCCGAATGCAGATGCTTAAGGACTGAGTCACCCAGGTCTTCCCTCTCTACCTGACAGAGGCCAGGGTCTTACCTATACCTAGGTTACCATAGACCCCAGGAGCAGTTTGGCTCAGGGATACACAGAGTGGGGTTGGGGGTGGAGGGATTAATTGGTGAGTTGACATTGCCATTTTCCTAACATATTCTGGGGAAAACAGAACTCTTCCACCATTTGTAGAAAGCTCTTTGAAGAAATCCTGTATTTTGCCTTTGTAAGCATTGAGCAGAAAAAGAGAGTACAATTTTTAGTTTTAAAAGGACACAAAAACCGAGCATGAAATGGGACCTCCCCTCTAACCCTGCTTTTATTTGGTCGAATTTTTCAAGTTTGTGGGCAAATCACCCACTGGCTGTGAAAAGGAAACGAGCGGCTTTGGGCTCTTCCAGCCTCCTTGCTCTTGTTGGAGGGCGGACGAGTGTTAGGTCACTGCTCGTTTGACAAGGAAATCCTCCGTCAAAGATAAAGTCCCCCTTGAGAATCTTCTGATGAATGCAGGAGAATACGTTTTGGTATAAAGGTGACTCAAGCTGCAACATGGGTTTGACTAAGGAAAACCTCTGGCTTATTTCCAGAGTTAATAAATTAATTAATAAAATTAATTAATAAAAGACAGCATGCTATGGCTTGGAGTAATCACTTGCAAGACACAAAGTGCTGTGGAAACCTGGGGTGGTGGGGACCGCTTCCTGAAGGTGCTGGGGCTGGACATTGGATGGATGTCCCTTCTTCAGTTGCCTCTTTTTACTGGGTCTGATTGCTGTATCTTTTATATTCCACATTCCAGTCATTTAGGAGGGCTGGAGATTATATCTTTAATTAGCTTTTCTAGAGAAGGAATCCTGGATACTCAAGTTTGGAGATGAGTTGACAGGGCTTTACCTTGAAACTTCCTATCTCCTCTCTCTTTGGCATTAACTTGGTTTATTTTTCTAGTCACTTATTTTTACTTTATTGCTTCCTATTTCAAAATTTTAAAACTTTGTTCAAATATTTTCAGAAATGACAACATTTACACTCAAAATTAAATATTTGTTTGATGTTTGTCTTCCATACTGGACTATAAGCGCCAATAATTGCATGTAATATATGTTATAAAATATATTTTTTGAATAAAAGAATTCATGTACTTCTTCCTAGTTGATAAAATATACATTTTTTTACATACTTTCTTATTTTTCACATTTTCTTATTTTGATTTTCACAACTAACTCTTTTTTTAGATGATTTGGATAAATATTATTGCCATATGAATTTTACAAAGGAGGACATTACAGTTTTGTAGGTGATATCCTTATTGTCTTCGAGCTACAAAGTGGAAAAGCAGTGGTTCTCATAGTACAGATCTTGGACCAGCAGCATCCATGTCCACTGCAACTGGTTAGACAGGTGAATTCTCAGGCTCCAACCCAGGTATATGGAATCAGACCCTCTTTGAGTGAGGTCCAAAACTTTGTTTAATAATTGCTCCAAGGATCCCAAAACGTGCTAAAGGCAGAGGAACGCTGATGGAAAGGGAGAACTTGTACGATATCTTCTTAATCCAGATTCTGTGATTTCTGCTTTATCACTTTGGTTCTGTTATACTACTAAAGTGTAAAGAAGTTTGCTGAGTGTATAATGCTGACTTGAATGTCTTAGGGGAAGTGTCCTGCTGTTGACTTATGTTCCATAACAAAGAGTTATTTAGTGAGGAAATAGTAGATTTACAAATGTCCCTTCTTTTTCCCCCCTTTTGTCTTTTTTTTAAATATTGCCTTTTTCTGATATTGGTATCAGGGTAGCACTAGCTTCATAAAACAAGTTGCAAGAACTGTTCCCTTTTATTTTATGTTTTGGAATTTTATAGGGTTAGTGTTAATTCTTCTTTAAACATTTGGTAGAATTCTCCAGTGAGACTACCTGGTCCTGGAGATTTCATTTTGGGGAGTTTTTAAACTATAAATTCGATTTCTTTCATTCTTTGAGAGCTATTTTCTGTTTCATACGGATGCAGGAGAGCTAGGTTCTCGTCTCACGAAGTCGAAGAATGCATCTCACAAAGGAGAGTGAGTAAAGCAACAGAAGTTTACTACACAAGGATATAGAAAAAGCTCTCACGTGTGAGAAGGATCCTGGCAGGGTGCCACCAAGGGCCTTTCGGGTTGGTCTTTTATAGAACGTTAACCAGGGAACTTAAATCTTTTTGACTTCTCTACTTGACAACACCTTTGTGTAAGTAGGACTAGTGATAGCATCTTTAATGGCTTACTTCTTTTTAGGATTAGTTTATTTTCTACTGACCACAGGAGACTGTCATAAATGAGACCCCCCCTTCAGACACCTCTGCAGTTTTGGGATTTCTGTGAGCCTGATTATGGAACCGCCTACCTAGCTCTGCCTGACGCTTTCTTAATACAGGATGAGTTACAATGGCTTGTATTTTTTGAGGAATTAGTCAATTTTGTAAAATTTATTTGTTCATTGTTGATATTCAAGGGAGGGAAATTCCTTGTTACTGGTGGGTTGTGGTGGGAGTTCCAGCTCCCCATGTAATTCCTACTGAGGCCATGGAGAGAGGACTGTTGGGTCCATGGTCAAAGGAGCGAGACTGATACAAAGCGAAGGTCAAACAAAGCTTTATTTCACGCCAGTCATCGAGAATCAAACTAACAGGCCAGGGCCATCTCTTGCAAAGAGGCGACCTCTTTCTGCCTTACAGACTAGCTTTTGAGGGCAAAGGCCATGTGGTTGGGCCTGGCCAGGGAAAGGTGGCCAATGAGATTGTAACACAGAGAAAGCTGCATAGTCCTGCTAGGTCACACATAAGTGACCAATTGAATAGAATTTATCCTATAGTAGATATTTGAACTAGCCTATCACCTTGGTCAGAATTGACACCCAAAAGGCACCCAAAGGGCGGGGCCCATACTCCTTGGTAGCTAGGGAGACGGTATGCGCCCCCACCGATTGGATACCTCCACCTCGCCTGACCCACCCTTGTATTTGGGCTTTGTTACCTGGGACTGGTTTCTGGGGCTTGTTTTAAGTAAGTCCCCTAGGGGAGAGGGGGGTAGAGACAGTTTAAGTTTTGCTGTATAAACAACAAGGTCATTGTTTAAGTGGATGGAATCACTCTGGCTAAATAGGCCCTTACCAGGTCCTTGCTACTTGCTATGGGGTTGTGAATCCTGACTCCACAGCTGACTTTTCCTGATGCCTTCCCAATGGAAGTGTAGCTGTACTTAGTGGAAGGAATAGGAAAATGATTTCTGCCCCCATCTTGCTGGAAAGGGAAGTTTGTTTCTTGATACAGTTATTTCTCCAAAAGAATGGAGCCATTTTTTTCCCCCAGCTGTAGTGTAGTCTTTAAAGAAAATAGACCTGAATGGAAATGTATTCTGTGTAATTCTCTCAGTGCCTTGACTGTGATGTTGACGCAACATGCTAGTACTTTAGAAAGCTGCCTTGTTGATTATCCCCCCCCCAACCCCCACCCCCATTCTGCCTTGGCTCACAGACTTCCTCTCTGTGTGTATCAGGTAGCGATGTCATTTTAGTCCTTTACCCAGGAGTGCCTATTGCCAATAAGCCACCCATCTCAAATAATTCTTCTGGGAAGTGGCCAGGAAAATATTTAGTTTTGGAAAGTGGATAAACCATTCAATCCAAAAGACAGAGCACCTGGGACTTTAGCTCGGCTTTGACTGATTGGTAAACTTTGATGAGGGGTGGAGGAAAAGATAGATTTTTAGGTTTTAAAGAATTGCCTAAGGAACTATTTGAATGACCCTTCCATGGCAGTTCAGTCTGGAGTGAAGGGAACATTCTGGAGTGCCCTTTGTAGTACTCATTGAACTAAACAGCAGGTCAAGAGAGTTTAGAAGCACCGGTAATTTAGCCCTCTGGTTTCCACAGAGACCACTTCAATGTGGAATCCGGAAGCACTGGAATGCTAATCAGTTCCACTGATAGGAGTAAGCATCAGCAGAGAGAAGAATTGTAGGCTAAATCCACAAGTTAGCTCTTAAGCCTCAGGCTGCTCTGTAAATGGGTCCTTTGTCTTCTCCAATACCGCTCCAGGGTGGGCAGTATTTAGTGTCTAGTAGTCTTTGAGAATAAGTTTGAAAAAACTGGTTTATATAGCTTTCTATTTGGATCTCTAAATTTCCTATGTGTAGAGGCAATCCTGTTTACCCATAACAGTACTGCAAGACCTTAGGGCGTGCATTTTAGTCCACTCACTTTATCTATGGCTCCCCCTTCTATGCTACTATGATAATCCTGTCACCTTGGTTTTATTATCATTATTTTTATACTATTGCATTATATGAATTTCTAAAGCCATTTAAACATTTCTTGAATACAGTGAGATTTAAATAAATAAAAATCTCCTTTCCCTGCCACATAGCACATTTATGAATCTCCTCTTCCTACCTTACCTTATATTTCCTCTTTTTCAGGAAACCAGTTTAGACTGATAGAGAATGAAAATAAAAATACCCCTTTACTTTTCCTGACTCTTCAATCTCTCTTCCCAGGACTGACCATTGAGAGCATCTTATGCATGCTGGGCAATTAATTTTAAAGCAAGCCTGAACATTGCTTGATTAAAGACAATTTTTTTCCCTAAAATCTTATGAAGCATGAATAAGAAATATGGAACTCATTATCCCCTGAGATCATATAGGCCAAAAATATGAGCACATTCAAGTCAGTTTTAGTTAAATTCATAGATAAAAGATCCATCTAAGAAATTTAAAAAGAACATAGGAATGTTCAGGGCTCATCACATTTGAAGCTAATAAATGGAGGTCTGCTCCCATGGTTTCCCATAACCCTCCTTGGATCTAACATCTGATGATGTTCTGGTAAATGTTTAATCACTGGGGAAAAAAAAATTGAGATGGGTACATTAGGTACATATATCCCTATATGTACTTTGTTATAAATATTACAGATATACAGATGTATAGTACAATCTACGAATAGTAGTAGAACATAAAATACTCCTTATTGTAAATTTCATATAGCCAATGGATGGGTAGAGAATGCTTTTGTTGATTTTTGCTGAACTCATGTCTGTAGTCAACCTATGATTGCATGTGAACCACGTCCTGGCAAATGGAGTTCCATCTCAATCTGCTAATTCTTTTCCCAGATAAACTTATTGTTATCCCACATGCTATACAACCTAGGATTAAGCTGTTTCTCATTTTTGCCGGAATCCCATTCATTGAACAAATGTCTTTCAGCTACTATGGAAGTCAGTACTATGTACATCAGAACTTTACTCATTTATTGATGACATGAATGGCTACTGAATCAGATACTTCCTCCTGAGGAGTATTTCCTCAGGAAATATTTTGCATAGTTGAGACTATATGGCTATAGATAGGACACACTTGTTTTTAAAGTTTAAGCTACATCACTAACATTTTCTCCATCTTTCTTAAGACTAGGCAATAACACAATAAATCAAATCCAGATGTTTTGTTTTTTGCTGATTTCCATGGTGTAAATACTCCCACAATGGGTGATTTCTATTTTTTTAAAGATTTTATTTATTTGACATGGCATGTCATATTTAGAGACCATAGGATATACACAATTTTATATATGTAAATATGTATGTAGGTATAAAAATTACATATATATTAAAATATGCACTAAAATTTAACTAAATATTGGCAACAAATTAGACTTTTTTCACCATTTTGGTTCCAAATTCAGAAGGAAGATTTTAGATTTTTTTTTAAATTGATTTTTTTTTAAGATTTTATTTATTTATCAGACAGACAAAGATCACAAGTAGGTAGAGAGCAGGCAGAGAGAGAGGAGGAAGCAGGCTGCCTGCTGAGCAAAGAGCCCAATGCAATGCAATGCAGGGCTCCATCCCAGGACCCTGGGATCATGACCTGAGCCCAAGGCAGAGGGTTTAACCCACTGAGCCACCCAGGCGACCCAAGATTTTAGATTTTTATTTGTAAATCCTCCTCCACATATATTGCTGGTATATGGTCTTTGTTCTCATACTTTCTCTGTAAACAGTGTTTTAAAGTACTAACTCATGTCAAAGAATTGTGTAATAATTTCCATCAGATAAATGAAACAAACTGAAGAGCATCCTGAGATTAATTTATACAATTATACCCATATTTCAGCATCAGTGTTATGATCCTATATTTATCCAACAATGCTATTATGGGTACAAATTTTAAGATACATGGGTAAGAGCAAACGTCATTTTTTACTGGGCCACAAGGGAAGAGAGTAGAGTGTTCAGCTGAGAAATAAATTAGCCAATGACAGAATCTTGAGCAGCTTCCCAACAAGCTCACATGTTCACTAGGTCCTGAGAGTCTTTCACACTGATTTATTTTGAAGAGGAAAAAATTAATGACTTATATTTATTGATTAAAAAACAGATGGCATTCCTGTCTTTAGTTGTGTAATCCACAAAATACTTTGCAAATCCCCAAACTAACAGCCTTGAGTGAGGAAATGTCATGATATTGAATCATCTTCTAAAAGGTTTTGCTGTAACTGAGTTCTGTTTGTCAAGATCACTAGAACTTGGGAAGAGAGAGACACCCCTTCCCCACTGCAATCCTGGGATTGGCCACATCTCTGTGAGACAGCCACATCATTGGAACATCTAAAACCACCTGGTTTTTGTCGAAGGCAGGCTTTGTCTCCTAGGAAAGTCCTGTTCTCGCTAATAAATCTCCTTTGGCTCTGTTTCTTTGGTTTCTGCAAATTCTTTGCCAATTCCTTCATCCTTCCTCGTTCTAAATTACCTATGTGGCTTGACCTGGGACCTAGCTCTCATGCTTTCTCTTGACCTTACCTGCCCTAACTCAGCACTCAAAACAAAAAGTAATTGTTTGCTCCTTTTCAGTATTATGTTCATCTCTGAGATAACAGCTCTGAAAGAAGACCTCAGAATTTCAGACGAAAGGTGATAAATTCTAAGACAATGGGACAATATCCATGAAAGGCAGGCGAGAGAAAATTCATCAGACTGCTTTTCTAGACACAGCTGACATCTTTCCATTTGAATGAAAGAGAAAATAGAATGCATTCTTTTAATTACGTCTATCTTTTCATTTCTAAATTGTGTTTCTTTTTAAGATCAAAAAGAATCAAAGAAATCTCTTGAGGCTGTTTTCTTGTCATTGATGTTTTAAAAACAATAAAACACCTTCACGGAATTGTCATAAATTCAATGCCACATAAAGGAAAAACATTGATGGTGCTTGTTTTCTTTTGTCAGAGAACGTTTTTACAAATCTTTTTCATATTGCTCCTTTTTTTTTTTTTAATTACTTGTAATACACTCTTGTTGACCTTTTTGCCTATGACAGTGGGGTCAGCCTATCTGATTTTGCTGATGGAATGAAAACATCTTGCACAGGTGAAACATGCTTCACATTGACCTCTGTCATGTCCTTCACAGAGGTTGTCACTAGCAATAGAAGGGGGTTGTCTTGCAATTAAGTGTGCCTAAAACTTTAAGAAGGCAGCAAAAGCCAAGGCCACTGATATCAGTGATCTCTTCCACACTATGGCAGAAGACTGGTCCCACTCAGCAGTCTGTATCTACTCTGACAAGCATTCATGAGAGGAGAGCCTCAGAAAACTCAATTAGAGGCCTTTCATGGAGTGGGCAGGCATGGCCTTGGCATTGCAGGGTGTCAGAAGGAACACCCCACTGTGTAAAGGAAACTGAAGAAACATATTGCCACACCTCTGAGAGGTTCAATTATTCAAGATCCAAAAGACCACTCCAACTGCAATCAGGGATTGCAAGGAAGAGAAGGCTTTTGTTCTCAGAAGAGTTCACTTCTCTGACACTACCATAATCTTCTGTCCCTGAAGTGGCCATTATAAGGCTCATGTACCTTTGTATAGCTCATTATTTCAGGAAAAAAAAAAGTTTTCACAAAAAATAAAAAATGTAAATTGTAAGTTCAGTGTGGGTTCGGAGATTAAGAAATTATATACACTTAATGCAAAACTCCATGAGCGTGGATAAATACCACCACTGGAAAATATAGTCTTCTTTATCCTTCAGAATTTGGTTTTAAAAAGTGGAAATCTCATTATGGACCAGAATTAGCCCACTGAACTGGAGGGGATGAAAATTCTTTTCTCTAGCCTCTTAGCTTCTATAACTAGGGCTTATAAATTAAACTGACAAAAGATTAACAAAGACAAAAAAAAAAACCATACAAATTGTGTTAACATTGTTAATTTTACATGCACAGTGGACTCAAAGGAAAAAAATGTAGCTAGAGATAAAAGAAAGCAGGCTCCGAGTTTTTATATACCATTTTAACAAAGGGTGATAAATTATGACACATGACTACCCAAAGGAAAGGAGTTTGGGTTTCTAGGAGCAATAAATTGTGGGAAGGTAACTGAGAAATACACAGAGGAAACTCACTGGAGATAAGAGTTATTTAGTAAGCTTTGTTTATGAAGACTCATCTCAATGCAATCTCTGTCCTCAATGCTAAAGTTTCTTCTACTCTTCCTGATACAGGAAAATGGGAACAACTTCTGAAGATAAATGCATGCCCTGCTTTTAGGCTGATGGGGGAAGAACTCTGCTTTTTCTCAATAATGGCCTTCAGCACAAAATCATCCTTATTCCCAACCGGCATGGGTTGGGGTGGCATATTCAACCAACATCCTTCAACTCTGTCTCTGACAGGTGACATAAGCAAAATGTGATTCATTTGGTTGACAAGTTCACAGGGTAACTTGTTAAAGTGTCAGGGATTTTGTGAACCAGTGTTAAACATAGGTGCTATAGGTGCGCCTCAGTGGCTCAGTGGGTTAACTCTCTGCCTTCGGCTCAGGTCTTGATCCCAGAGTCCTGGGATCGAGCTCCGCATCGGGCTTTCTGCTCAGCAGGGAGCCTGCTTTCCCTTCTCTCTCTGCCTGCCTCTCTGCCTACTTGTGATCTCTGTCTGTCAAATAAATAAATAAAATCTTTAAAAAAAAATAGGTGCTATGACAAATTCAACTATATAAAAATTTAAATGAATTATACTGGAAACAATGTAATAAATACTCAAAATTCCCACTTATTTTACTACATTTTACAATCATCTACGTGGTTATACATGTCTACCGCATGTGTATGATGAGAATACTGTAAAATATTATATTACCGAGTACCACTGCTTCCTTAGTTTCTCTTCTGATGGCACGTTGGTAACTAGAAATCAGCCAAAGGGACACCTGGGTGGCTCAGCCGGTTGAGTGACTGCCTTTGGCTCAGGCCATGATCCCAGGGTCCTGGGATCAAGCCACATGTTGGGCTCAACAGGAAACCAGCTTCTCCCTTTCCCTCTGCCTCTCTCCCAGCAAGCTCATGCTTGCTCTCTCTTTCTCTCAATCTCTCTTGCTCTCTCAAATAAATAAAGTCTTAATTTTTTTGTAGAATATTTTATATTACAAAACTTAATGGAATTTAAGTCAAAAGGAGTCATATATCACGATTATTATTAATAATGGGACTTTATAATGCAATCAGTACTATTCCAACCTGAAACAAGTCTTTACTTAAAAATGTATCATGTACTCTTCAGTACTTAAATAAAAATTTTCTGAAGGGTTTTGAGGAGATTTATGCCCATGGCTGGAGTTTGTAGATTCCATCATGTTGGAAATGCTGAGATGCAATTTTGAAGCTAGACGAACCCTTTAAGAACATCTGGGCAGTGCACTCAGTTGTATAGGTGAATAAGAAATCTGAAAATTTCATGCATTTCTATATGACACTGTCCAAATATTATACTCTGGGATATTGCCACCCCCTATGAAAGTCTTACATGATATCTTCATAGTAGCACAGTTGACGTTCAAAAATGTTTTCCCTGGGGCACCTGGGTGGCTCAGTGGGTTAAAGCCTCTGCCTTCGGCTTGGGTCATAATCCCAGAGTCCTGGGATTGAGCCCTGCGTCGGACTGTCTGCTCAGTGGGGAGCCTGCTTCCTCCTCTCTCTCTGCCTGCTTCTCTGCCTACTTGTGATCTCTGTCTGTCAAAAAAAAACAAATAAAATCTTAAAAAAAAATATTTTCCCTGTGTGGTACTTCCTTTTATAAACAGGATGGCTTGAAATTCATTACTTCTAGAAGAAACTCTGAGCAAGGTGGCACTAACAAAATTAAATCATCTGGCTTGGAAAACAAAGATCAGCTTCTTGTTAATTGACACTACCCTGTGAACAATGGATTGAGAGTCAATTTGAATTGTCAAGCGGCAAAGGAACATATCATTTCAGGAGAATTTTTAAAAAATATATTTTTAACTCCGTCCATGGGCATAAATATATTTTAAAAATATATTTTTAAAAGTATCTGGTAAGTATAAATATCAAGGAAGGAAGTTTCAGTTTGAATTTTTGCTTAGTAGTTTGTTTATTGAATGGCCTTTTGGGATAAGCAATTTTCTCATCTATGCCACTCTAGTCTATGGACTAGAACTCAAATAGTCCCCTCCTTTCTACTCATGGGCACCCACGGAGTCATATTAAAATTAAGATACTTCTCTTCTCCCACCCCAGCAAATGTGGAGGCATTGGGAATCCCTGAAGCATCTTCTATGTTCTCACATGTGGTTTTATTCTTATCCTACCCTCTGCCATTATCCTCCCTGCGCACGCGCCCCCCCTCCCCTGCCAACTACTAGAAGGAAATACATGGGTAGCCACTGTTTCAGGCATTCTGGGAGACAGTGCTGCTTCACGGATGAATGCTGCCCTCGTGGAAGCTCTTAGGGGCCAAACATTGCTCTTTCTGAGTCTTCCTTGGTGCCCAGAGCATGTTGTGTTCCCCTGCAAAAATGTCTCTCTTCTCCAACTGGATGAATCTGGGCTTTTGGATCCTAAAAGGATTCTTGATTGATCCTGAGACATAAGTTCCTCAGGGAAAAGATTTTTGGGTCCTATCTGCAGCTTCCTGGAGGTAAAGGTAGGCCTGGGAGGGGACCCATACTTACAGACTATGCTTGTTGTCTCTAATAGCCATCTCTTCTTTCTCCAAGAAACCGTGAGTAAAACTTCTTGTCGTCAGACCTCCTTTCCTTCATTTAAATTACTTCAAGCAATAGGTCACAATAGCACAGGTTCACCTGACTGAGCTATACCCTGAATCTCCATTTGGGGTTAGCAGGGTAACTCTTTTGTGAGAATTGCTAATAATCCATTGCCTTGTGTATGTTTGGTCTTCACAAATGATCTTCAAGATGGGCAGTTTCAATTCTGAAAGGCTGACTGAGTGGCCTGATGTCACATAGCCAGCAAGAGGCAGAGATGAGCTCAATTTGAGTCTACTCTGACTCCTTATCCAGTGCTCTCTCATGACACATTGTTTCCCTCAGGAAACAATGAACATTGTTTGAACACCAAACATTGAACATAATATCTGTAAGGGACATTTGGGGAATCTCCTCTAAACTCCTCATTTTATACACAAGAGAGCTGAGGCTTCTGAAGGCGATTTTCCCAAGCCAGGCTGGGAGTGAAAGCCTGTTAATTCTCTGTCTCTTCTTATAGGGTATGCAGGTAGGGTGAGGGAGATAGTGTACCTTCTATCCTTCTTTCTCTGGAGAAGTTCTATTTGGTTACTTCTCTCTGCTTAACAGCCTTTTTTGAAGGCTGAGAAACAGAGGAGCTATTGCTAAAAATGAGCATTTTTGACATATCGAATCAGTGGAAGCCATTTTGTTCTTTTCTTTGGGTATGTGTACTCATCCCAATAATTGACCAGTGCTTCCAACAGTTTAGCAGATGTGGTAAACTTCACCTGAGGAAGGTAGAAAGCTCCTGGGCTATTTGTAAAAGTGGTATTTCTGTGCAAGAACAACTTTTTTAAGCTAGTGTAACATAGTAGACCTCCTCAGAGCAAAGACTTGGAATACCTGGGCTTTTGTTCAGACTCTACCACTCAGTGGCTCTATGACTGTGAAAAGTCGTGTTAATACTGAGTGGCCATTTTTCTCCTCTGTAAAATGGCCACTAGAGTATTGTAATTACTAACTGTTTACTAAGATGATTGTAATGTTCAGATGAGATCAGGTATAATGAACCTCCTGAGTACTGGCAAGTGCTCTAGCCACATGAGGTATCATCAGTAATACGTATTTCCACAGACAGTGCACCCCGATTTCTCTGTACCCCCAGACTTTCATGAGGTCACACAATGGCTCTTTAGCTATGATATTCTGAAGCAAGTCTGAATCGTAGAAATTGCCTTCTGCAGCAAAAAATGTATTTTCTGAAACTTTTTTTTAAAAAATATTTTATTTATTTATTTACCCAATTTATTTATTTTCAGAAAAACAGTATTCATTATTTTTTCACTTTTGACAGAAGTATTGGAGTCAGTAGTTCTGGTTGCCTGGGCAAGTTGTTAAACACAGCAACTCCATGCTATGCCAAGCTTATGTGTTTTATCTTCTGCTTCTGAAAGGGCTGTTGAGGATGTAGGCCAGGATGTGAAGGCGAGGTGGTTTTGTTTTTGTTTTTAGAATTTATTAGTTTATTTGAGAAAGAGAGTCTTAAGTAGACTCCATATTGAATATGGAGCTTGATGTGGGGCTCAATCTCACGACCCTGAGGTAATGACCTGAGGTGAAACCAAGAGTTGGCCACTTATCGGACTGTGCCATACAGGTGCCCCCTCCCCCTTTTTAATTGAAGTGTAGTTGACACACAATGTTATATTAGTTTCAGGTATACAACATAGTGATTTGACAAGTCCCTATGCTGTGCTCACCACAAGTGACTCCCTGTCACTGTACAGGGCTACTACAATACCATTGATTCTATTCCCTATGATGTACCTTCATATGAGTATTTTAAAGCAGAAAAACTCCTTTTACTCTGGTGATGTCAAGTTTGGGTAGTTTAGGAACTTAAGAAATTTGGAAGAGCATTAGGGTACTCCCTCCCTGGTTTGATCTGCTGTTACAGGAGTCAAGAATTGCTTCCTTTGGATCTGAGTCCATTGGATGCTTCAGACTGAAGACCATGCATTTCTCTGAAGGTAGTTGTTTTACAAGGATGTAGGTGTTTGCTCTGATCCCCTGCTACTGGGGATGAGGTGGATGATGTATTGGTGACTGTGTGTCCTGAGTTGCGTGACTGCGGAGCTAACTTGCTTCACCTGTAACAGAGGATATTCTACTTCTTAAGGAGGCTTCCCTTAGAATAGTTAGAAAGAAAAGTGAGATGGGAAGGAGTTCTCCTCTATCAGGTTTGACTTGAGAAGGAGAACCACATTGAGTGATGTGAAATGAGGGGTTTGTATAGGGATTAGACTTTCCAAAACTATGGGATCTGGTGAAGAACTTTATAGAAGTCTGTTTGCTCTGATGTATCTGATGTGGCCATGAAGTTGCTGTGTCTGTAGGACTGCTATCAGGGAGCTAGTCATGAAATGGGAGAGAATAAAATTCAACTGGAGCCTATGAAATACAACTTGACTCAAGGACAAACTGCCTTGGACTTGAGGAAGATGAAGGAATCTCTGTGGTGAGAACTGGGGTTGCCGTGGGCCTGGAGAGTCCCATGTCAACAAGGTGAACAGGCAGATCAGTGACAACACCCACAAGCTGCACCTGTGTCTCCTGACATTTACTGACCTTCAGGGTATAAAGGCTGCTGCTTCACTGCTGCCTCACAAGACTTATGGAAATTTCTCCCACTAATCCTAACCAGGTACCACACAGGGAAGGAAATTCTGAAAAAAAGCAGCTCAAATTATATCCTCTGCATTTTACAGTTGAGGATGATGGAATATTTATTCACTAGGAGCCTGAAGGTGAGAAAGAAGCAGGGATGTTTATTACCACAAATAAATGATTCCTTGGCTTTCAGGTCAATGGCAATAAATTGAGTGTCCCAAATAAAGTCTGAAGGAAATTGGTGAGTTTGGGCATGTTGATTAGAGCCATCCTTTCTTGGATGAAACTGAGGAGCTTTGTGTTGGCCACTGACTTCTCAGTAAAACCTGTGAGCCTTTCAGGTGAAGAGGGCTTCTGGCCATGTTCATTCTGTTGTCAGGTCTATCTGAGAAGTGAAAACACTGTTCTGGGGGCCTCAGATCTCCCTTTGCTTTTTCACCACTTTGAGAGCATTCCTAGCATTTTAAAATATGAGGCTATACTTATTTAAATCATAACTTGAACCAAAAACGTTGACATTTTTTCAATGCGTTTATAAAATCTTCACCTTCTGAAATCTCGTTCTTCTTGCTGATGAGAAACATCTGATTTTAGAAGCATCAGTTGATAGAAAATATTCTGGCAGTAAAAAGCATAATGACCTATTGGGTACTGAGGACTCAATTTCTCAGTATAGCTGTATTTTGCTTTTTGGGATATTTATTATTTAAAATGCCAGGGCTCTCTTTAATCAGAGTTGTAGCTTGGAAGCTTGCCTCTATAAAAAAAGAGCTTGGGGGAAGAGAAAGAAAACACTTAATTTCTAAAATTATCTATCATTTATCAATCTATATTAAAGTGATGATTGAAGGAAATTAACCTAATGACCATCCAGGGTTCTGACCTCTTGCATCTTTCTAGTCCCTTTTTTTATTCGTTATTCATTCATCTGGGCCCAACCATTGTATTTTGAGAATTCATAGATGGGTAAGATATGTTCTCTGTACCAAAGGGGTTTTCACTCTCACAGAAAAGACAGGAATGTAAATAGAAAAAATACTCAGAATATTATTAAAAAGTCTGTCAGGTTGTAGTAGAGTCACAAAAGTAACAGAAGAAGTGATAGAGAAAGCCACTCTTCAGCAAGACTTGACTATTGAATTGCTCTTTCCCAGACTAGATCTTCCCATTCTGGGTGACAGGTCACAGGGATTATAGGTGTGTTATGTTGTCAAATTCCTTAGCCTTTGGGTTCTTGGAACCTCCTCTATAGACTCCAGCATGTTGTGTAAATATTGCCATTTTAAAATGTGTGCCATGGAATGAAAAATGTTGAGGATCACTGCTAAGCTGACACATGGGAAGAAGGAAGAAGTAGACGGAAGTGCCAGGGCAAATAGACTGAGATGGAAATTGGCACCAGTTCTAGAAACATTCAAAGGATTTAGAACAAGGCAGAAGCATACTCAAATTTGTAATTTAGGATGTTCACTCTCTTCAAAGTATGTAGATTGGATGGGAAGGCTTTAACACCGGAAGCATGGAGATGTTTTGGGGGCTTCTGTAATAGATGAGGTGAGAGGTTGTTGAGCTCTGAATGAGTAGCATTGGGGATAGGGAAGCAGAGATGAAGATGAGAGCTGTTAAAGAGGTGGAATTGAAAAAAATTGGTTACATATTGTTTGGAGGAATATAGAGAATCCATTCACTTATTCGTTGAATCATTCATCCTATTTATCGACTGTTTACAATGGACTAAGCATTGTACTGGGATCTGGAGAAATAACGGTGAGTAAAGTGGATCCAGTCCCTGCTCATGGATAGGATATTGTGGTAGGCAACTTATTTATTGATCAAGTAATGACAAATATAAAATCATAAGTGGTCTGAAACACAGGAGAAGGTTGGTATGGACTGTGTGTCTCTAACAGCCTAATCTAGTCTATAGTTCAGAGAAGACTGCCCTGAGGAAGAGAGTTTTGAATTGGGATCTGAAGGGTAAACAGAAATCAACCAGATGCTGGAGGGGAAGTTGTAGAGAAGAGAATCTTACATAGGCTGAGTCAGCATTGCACAAAGGGCTTGTGGCTGTGGGAAACATGAGTGTGGGCAGTATAGGGAAAGACCAGTGTAGCTAGAATGTAAAGTAAAGGTAAAAAGTGGTATGAGATAAGATTGGAGGGAAGGTAGGAGTAAGCCATGCAGGGTCTTGAAGGCTGTGCAGAGGATTCTGGTATTTATTCCCAGAATAAGAGGAACCAAGAGAAGAATTTCAAGCAAAGTGGGATGTGTGTGTATATGTGTGTGTGTGGTCTAATCACATTTGAATTTTATAAATTTTATGAAGATCACATTGGCTATAATGTGAATGACTTGGAGATGAGCAGGGGAAAATGTGGGAGGTCAAGCCTACTGTAATAGTCAGGGTGCGGCTTAGAGGCCAGAATGAGGGTGGTGGCATCAAAGAGAGAAGTGGGCGGCTCTGAGAGGTAGTCCCCTGTTAGTCAGTAGGTCTTGATGATACCTTGGGAATCAAGGGAATGGAGAATGGAGAATGAGAGGGAGAAAGATTGTCTTCATAAGTCTCTGATTTGTGGGAAGGGATATATGATTGATATTCTCTAAAATGGGAAACACAGGGAGAAGAGTAGGTAAAGGAGGAATATTAGTGACTTCAAGTTGGACACGGGTCTATGGGGATTTTACGTGGATATATCCAGTAAGCATTCAGGATTCAGGAGCAAGATCTGCATGTAGACATAATTTGGGAGTCATCAGTCCATAAGTCATGGCTAAAATGTCGAGTGGAATATATATGATAAGGAAGATTATGTAGGGTAAGAGAAGAAGAGGATTGAAGGCAGGAGGTTGGGAAGTGTCAATACAGAAGGAAAGGGCCAAGGACAGGGAGCCATCCTGGAAGTGCTGGGGAAGAAAACAGTCTTCAAAAAGAGCGACTGAGGACATGAAAGTAGATACATGTGTCAACATTCATTGAAAAAAAGGAGAGAATCACAAGAGTGTTGAGTCTTCACAAAACCTATATCTTCTGCACAATAACAAAGGCTAGGTCTATGAAGTAACAAAATAACTTCTTAAAAAGGGACCAAGTAGACATTATCAGTAGACAACATCAGAGATCTGCTGTAATCATATTGATCCCTGACAAACAAGAGTTTGCTCCACATCTTCCCACTTTGCCCTAAAATTTTGGGCATAGAATATTGAGGCTAAACCTCCCAGAGAAATAATAAGTTAGACTGCAGTCAGTAGAAGAAAAAACAAGAATTCACCAAAATACCTAACGAATTTAATCAAAACACCAATTCTTATGTTGTCTTTTCCCTGTCCTATCACCTATAAAGAGAGGATTTTTTACTTCCAAAGTGTTGACTAATTGGTTTGGGCAAAAGTCTCGGATGTGACTGGGAATGCCAGTACCCCCTTGGGCCTCCCTAGCAGAGTGCTAGATGTTAGAAAGGCACATTTTTTCACTGGGGTCACATAGGGTCCTGAAAACTTTGGATGATGTTTAACTGAAATCTTGGAGATGCTCTGCTGGTGATTTATTGAGAAGCATATTAGTTCTTATTGGCCTCCTTTTTAGTTAACACATAGTTATTACATATCTATCATTTGTAAGACACTGTTGAACATGGGGGTGGCTACAAAGGCATAAAATTCTTGCTTCCTTCCAGCCTGGCCCACATTCCCTTTTCTCTATGGAACCTCTTGATGCCTCCAGCCCCCAGTGACATCACCCTCCTTTGAACTCTTGCTGGGCTTCACATGCTCTTCTAAGATACAGTTTTAGCAAAATGAAGGTTCAGAGACGCCGTTGGACTCTGCCGTTCTTCTGAGACAGTACTTGGCAGGTTAATTGTAAATTAATCAGAGCCAGATGGATTTAATCAGACTTGTAGAAAGATTTTAGAAGGATCTGGACTCACCAAAATGTCCACCAGCCTGGAAACATTCCAATAAAGATAACAAAGGTTTATAACACTCAGGAGAATTCTACATATTTATGAACTAGGACCCAAAGCTTTCCCATATAATTGAATAAAAATATTGACCTTCCCAATGGAAAAGAACATTCTTAGACCTGTGTGTGGTGTCATCTCTCTCCTGTTTGTATAGTCCCATTTTTGTGATGGGATCTGAACTCAGCATTCACAGCTTTCACAGATACATTCATCTCACTTGTACTGGCTTGGCTCACACAAAGTTACAGAGAAGTTTGCCTTTGGACCTTCTTCTCCATATCTTTTATGCTCTTCTCTCTCTTCACCAGGTGTTGATACCTTCCTGTGGATTCTGGGCTACTAAAATTCAATCTCTGCAGCCATTCTTTCTGCACATTCTCTCAGAACTCTAGCCTCTGTTTTCTAAGGTGGTTTCGAGTTATTTGTTGTAATAGTTTATGCCTAGTTTTTAGCAACTGAGAACGGTTAAATATGTTACCTCTTCCTGGGACATACACACCCAGAATTACAGGGCTTTAAAGTGAAAGAGTGAAACAAACAAGCAGCATTTCAGGAACTTGATGAGGAAATACTATAGGATACAATGCTGGGCTTCCTCTGTGTGGCTCCCGTCTCCTGAGCGACGAACACATTTTTACAGGTTTTCTTAGATTTCAAATGTCAAAAATTAGTGAATGGATTTTGAAATGAATTTGGCCATATGAGATTCTGAGTATTGGAAGAATACCAGCTTCATTTTTAGAGACCCTCTGACTTGCTCGTTAGCATTTGATTCCTATTGATCGCTGGAGTTGTGAATCCTGGCCCATCAGGTCAGGTGATCACCACGAGCGTTTCATGGTACTGTAATTGAATTAATACAGCATATATCAATTATATTTGTATATTCACATGTATCTAATTACACTAATTACATTTATTTTAATTGCAGGCTGTCTAGACTTCAGCTTCCTATCCCTTCTAAGCACGAGGACCTAATAATATAGCTAACATCAGTACATGTTGTTTCTGCCTGAACCCGACTTTTTTTCTGTGGCTTCCTTTCTTTCTTTGCTAGGTCTGTCCCTTCTTTTTCAGGGCTGCTCTATCCACAGGCTGTGGGTGGTGGAGCTGTGGCATTGTATCAGAACTCCTGGCAGGACGGAGCCAAATGAGGGAATGGGTGGCCTGAGCTCAGGAAAGGTTCCTTCCAGCAGCGTGGTTGGGATGGAACACACACAGGTCACACCGTGAGCTCTCCTATAGGACAGCTTTGCGCATGCTTCTCCCTTCCCTCCCTGTCTGCCCTCATCCGAGGCGGAACGTTTACTGAGTTATCTCCTTGTGGTTTCTCTACAGTCTGTTCCCTTTATCATGTTAGTCATCCT
Source organism: Neogale vison (assembly GCF_020171115.1). Lineage (NCBI taxonomy): Eukaryota > Metazoa > Chordata > Mammalia > Carnivora > Mustelidae > Neogale > Neogale vison. The sequence continues at coordinate 12,274,677 of NC_058100.1, forward strand.
TCCCTTAGTTTGTTCTTGGATGAAGTTCATTGGTTACCTCAGCTAATCCCACAGATCACGTTTCACGGATACTTACATCTATCCTCCATCTACCATACTATGTCCTGACATTTACCACTTCTTATAAACTAGCATTGAGCTAAGGGTTCTGCACGCATTTTCTCATTGAATCCTTCCCATAACCCTGTCATCTGTTTTATGGGTAAAAAACCTGATGCTGAAGGAGATAAAGTCACTTGTGCAATGTTTCACTCTCTGAAAAACTGTTATGCTCCTAAACACTGTTCTCTATTACCTCTTTTCTCATGTAAAGGTGCCCAGATTTCTTCCTTTCTCCATAGTCACCTCAGACCCGAAAGTCTGAAGAGCCTCTGTCTCCCCATCTCCCACTCCTCCCATAATTCTCTACGCTTCAGTCAGAGTGTCATCAGGGAAAGCCATAGGGAAGGGACGGACTCCAGCTGGCCCTTCAGAATACAGATGATAAAAATGTTCTTGAAGTATGAAGCTTCTGATGTGGCCGCTGGAGGCACATAATGGGTGCTCAGTAAATAATCATTGAAGGAAAAGCCAAATGAACCGAACAGTGAGCAGCACAGTCTTTTTTTATGTTTGTTGTGTATATTATACGATGATACGGTACATTTAGCAGTTCCTAACCATAATTTCAGATGTGGCACTGTGTAGCAATCTGTCCTGAGGCTTGTTCAATAACTTGTTGTTATGGAAAGTTTTCCAATGGTTTACTAAAAAATAGCCTTTATAGCTTAATTCAAAGCTGTTGCTGACAGTATGATGCACTTGGGGCAGAGCTGAGAACTGAAAGCAGATTGTGATTGAGAAAGAACAAACCACTGAGATTTCAGCCGCGATTGTTATTAGCGTTACTTACTTACACCATCTGCATCATGACAGAAAGGTCAAGGGCCATTGGTTGATATTTTAACCTACGTTTACCCTAAAACATAGTTCCTGACTCTGACATTTGGGAGTTTATTCTATTTTATTTCTGTTCCTAAAACATCATTGCTATCATCATCATCATCATCTTTTTTAACTTTCACACGTTGAGCATTGACTATGGGTCAGGTAACGCCAAAGGCTTTTACATGGAGCTCATTGAATTGGGACTTTCCACCTGCCTCCTGCTACTATGGTCCAGGCCCCCACGCCCGCTTCTTCCACCCTTGAAAAAGCCCATCATGTTATTCTCCAAGGGCTTTGGCATCTGTCTCATCTGCCGGGAACATTCGTCCTCTGATTATTGCTGGTTGGTTCTTTGTAATCTTTTAGTTTTCATGTTGCTCAGGACCTCCTCAGTGAGGTCTTCCCTGATCATGAAAACCAGAGTATTCATCCAGTCCCTCCCGTTAGCTGTTTTATTGTCTTCATGGTTCATATCATGATCTGAACTTACCTTGTTCCCTTCTGCATTACCTCACTCTCCCTTGCTCATCCATGTTGCCTCAGGCCTGGAAAAAGGCCTGGTACATAGCCAGCCCTAAATGATGGTGGGTTGAATAAATGGATGAATAAAACTGATGTGGTAGAAACTATTATAATCATAAATGGTCGATGAGAAAACGAAGGCTTAAATAAATCCCCTACCTTACCTTTCTTTCCCTCTTTAAAAAAAATAGTACATATTATATAGGTTGTGCCTGCAACCGAAGTGAAAAATTCAGTTTACCATCTAAACGTTTTTATTTAATAATGACAAACATCTAACGATTTGGAGAGGTTAGATGTTTAGAATAATGTAGACCCAGCTCCTTGACAGATGTATTCAAACCATTAGGATAGGTTTAATAGATACTTAGAAGCAGTGAAACAGATGGTGTATGTTTGAAACATATACACGATTTTTAATGTCTAGGTTTCACAGATCAGATTTTTTTTTTCCCCTTCACAAATAGAGGGCTTTCTTCTCTGAGGAAAAGTGTTTCTTAGTAAAATAAGTTTTGGAGATGGACGCACTATAATTCCTTCTTAGGAATTATAATTTTTTTTAAAGATTTTATTTATTTATTTGACAGAGATCATAGGTAGGCAGAGAGGCAGGCAGAGAGAGAGGAAGGAAGCAGGCTCCTGCTGAGCAGAGAGCCCGATGTGGGCTCAATCCCAGGACCGATAAAGGACCTATCCCAGGACCGATCCCAAGACCCTGGGATCATGACCTGAGCCGAAGGCAGAGGCTTTAACTCACTGAGCCACACAGGCACCTGGAATCTGTTTACTTTTATTTATAACTCATTTGACCATGGGACAGATTTTTTTTTTTTTAACATATAATAGCTATTGGAAATGACAGTTGTTGGGAAACACTCTTCTAGGGTTTGCTAAAAATTCACAGTGATTTCAATGAAGAGTTTTGCTTTCTACTTTGCAACCCTCTCCATGTACAAAATTTACATCATTTTATTTCATGAGCTTCTGACACATGATGGAAATAAAATATTTGCAGTTCTCTGTTTCATTGAAAGAGACTTTAGTATTTTTATTATTTATTATTTCCTGTCAAGTAGTGAATAGATAGGTCTAATCAGCCCATAGTCATGAACAGGGATTTCCACATCTGTATGGTTACTGTATTTTCTTTTAAAATGTTGCTCTCATCAACTATTTTCTCTTATCTTAATCCATTTCCACAAATGTGGGAAGATTTTTTTTTTCATAAATTTAGAGACAAAATCTTGACCAAAGAAAGAGAATATGACCGAGATAAAAGACTATTCTGAGAAAAGAGGTCTTTCTTTTTCTTTAGGAATTTTCTGAATTTGAGGTTTTTAATTAGCCAAGTAATTAACAGTATTTATTAATAGATTTAAAATATAGTTTTGTATTTGTTGCCAGGGTTTATGAGGGATAAGACATTGTATGGTCCCACCGGAGCTTATGGTCTTGCTAGAGAGAAATCATGAATGCTCACTAAACAGAAAGGAAAAATCAACCTTTAAACCTTAGGGTTTGGAATGTATAGCATAGCAAAATCTCCAGATTTAGTTAGCAAACATAATCACATATTTCCAGATTTATTGGTAAGATGACCTTTTTAGATGGTCATCTGATGAAAGTTCAAAGATGAACTCTCAATTGCCTATTATTATGAATTTGAATAGTTAAGGAATTCTCTGATTCTCTGATATAATTATTTGTGAGTCTGGTAAAGTGAAATTAGAATATTTTGTTCAGTCAAAAGCATTGGTTTTGTCAATTTTTGATCATTCTTCATAGCTCATAAAGTGAATTGTCATTTTTCAAGGTTTTCCCATGTATTAATAGATTTGAATTTCTTTAGTGCTTGGGTAAATAAATATGTAATAATTTTTTTTTCTGGATTTCACTTCTCTTAGACTGTTTACACATGTAAATGTGATTTCAAAAAACTAGTTAAAACTTAAACTTGTCCTCACACACACACCAGTGGTCCCATGGAGGGTGGGGATGAGGCTTTACACAGATCCTCATAAAGCTGGTGAGCTTGACAAACATGGTGGTATAAGTTGGTAAGAGAATGGACCAATGGATAACCTGAGGTCTTTACATGGTTGCAAAGACCCATGATTTTCCTCTGTGCCCAGAATATAGGGAATATTAACTGTGAACATAATCCAAGGGATTATTTGGCAAATCGAGCATACAGGTGAAGTCTGGCTGCTCACTGGTGGTAGGGGCTGCCTCTATGGGATCATTCAGGCCAGGGAGCTGCACAAGGATCCAACTGAGTGGCTCTAGATCATCTAAAATGCTGCCTAAATCTGATCAAATCCTTACCCTTCATATAGAGCCAAATTCCCACATATCTGAGAAGAGGAGAACAGAACCATACCAAGAGTAGGAACACATCCCTCTCCCTGCCCTTTCCTCCCAGACTTTTATTATTAGTACCTGACTGCCTAAATTCTCCATGATTTCAGTATGAGAGAGTACAGAAGCAGTGGAAAAACTCCTTTAAGAAAACAACTGAGTTTAAATTGAGTTTTGAGTAAGATCATATTGAGCTAAATTAGATTTTCATTTGCTGAGCTGAAATGGAGGATCCAGATTTGAGATCAGTAAGAGAAAATAGAGCTTTACTTTTGCAGGATTGTTGCAGCCAAAGACTATACATACAATGAGCTCATATATTCCTTTCCAAGTCACCAAAGCAAAATGGGAAAAACTGGGCCTTCTTATTTTCATAGATTCCTGTGTTAGGTGATAAGCTGCTCCTTTGTGATTTATTATTATTTCTCTTTCTTCAAAGATGTACCTTGATATTCACTTGTATGAGAAAAGGCGTTCAGAGAAAAAGAAGTGGAGGGGAGAAAGGGAAGAGACTTACAGATTTATTCACTCCAGGGTATAGACCCTGTAGGAATGTTCGTCAGCGAATTTTCAGGGTTGCTACATTTATAATTCATTTACTTATGGATTTTTTTTCCCCACAATATTACCATTTACAGTCCAAACTTAGGGATGCTTTTCCTAGAGGAGCACAAAATATTAGAAATGAGTTTTGGCTTCCATACCTATTCTAATAAATCCCAATAAAGAGCTATAATTTTAAATCACTTCAAGCATTTTCAAAGGCTAATATCAATAGTGGAAGAATAAAGAAGAAAAAAATATCCATATGCAGTATAAATATAACATGGCTCACTGAGTCTTCTCATCTCTTTGACCTTTTCCTGAGGTAGTGTTGGCATTATTTCTATTAAGGAAACAATATGTGGCATTTTAATACTAAATTAAAGTTAAAAGGTTTTGAAAAGATTTCATCTGGGAAGTTAGATCAAAGTGTTTTTTAAAAACACTTCTCTGAATTTCTTTGAGTGCAGTGTCTTGGGCAAATGTTATTAAGATATAAAATGCATTTAAGGACAAAGCAGAGGAGGGAGATATAGGGATCCAAGAAAAATAGTTACTAATTATGTGGTAAACCTATTATGTAATATCGCTCTTCCACGACCAAATGATTGGTAAGTGGTTGATGTGCACGTGTGGGAGTGGATAGGATCCAGCTACACCTGGGAAGGAGAAGTTTGGCCCTGTAATATGTGATTCTGGGTAACTCCATTTTGGGGGCTGTTTTTTTCATCCTCAGATATAAGAAGAGGCAAGGCATGCTCAAAGAGCCATAATCTGTGGAGTAGGAGTGTCATCTTGTTAGGTCCATGATCAAAGGAGTGAGACTGATACAAAGTGAAGGTCAAGCAAAGCTTTATTTCGCACCAAGCATCGAGAACCAGAACGACGGTTCGGGGCCACCTATTACAGAGAGAGTGATGACCCCCAGCCTCACAGACGGACATTTATAGAGCAAAGGCCATGTGGTTGAGCCTGGCCACACACAGGTGGCCAGTGAGATTGCAACACACAGAGAAAGCTGCATAGTCATGCGAGGTCACGCACGGGTAGCCAATTGAATTACAATTCACCCTATAGTAGCTATTGAACTAGCCTATCACCTTGGTCAGAATTGGCGCCCAAAAGGCACCCCAAAGGTGGGGCCCACACTCCTTGGTAGCTAGGGAGACAGTATGCACACTCCACTGATTGGATGTCTCCACCTGGCCTGACATCCCTGCATTCGGGCTCTGTTATCTCCACCTGACCTGACCTGCCCTTGTATTTGGGCTCTGTTATCAGGGACTGGTTGACCACATTTTACTGGTTTCCCGGACTTGCTTTTAAGTAAGTTCCCCTGGGGAGGGGGCAGGGTCAGTTTAAGTTTTACTGCATAAACAACAAAATCACTGTTTAACTGAGATGAAATCGCTCTGGCTAACTAGGCCCTTAAAGTCTAGAGAACTTGGCTGTTTTTACCTTGGTGTGTAGATGTGTCTGGGTATTTCTTAGAATGACAAATGTGCTGACCAGTGTTTTCTTTGAAAAAGGGATTATGAGAGATTGATTAGAAAAATGTCCATTATTTTCTATGTCTCCCTTTAGCCACACCCTTTGCAATGTGAATTCGCCATTCCTTCCATCAAGGGATAGAATCTAGTTCCCCACCCTTGGCATCTGTGCTGTCCTTATGACTTGCTTTGGGCCATAGAAATGTATAGGAAATGAAATTATGCCAGTTTTAAGTCTAGCTAAAAGAGATTGTGAGTACCTCTGTATCTCTATTCTGCCTTGGACACTTAACACCACCATTTGAACCAGCCTGGGCTACCCTACTGGATGGTGAGTGCACAGGACCCAGTCACACTGGTCACTACAGTGAATGTCAGTCAAATACCAGACTTGTGAGACAATCCTAGATCAGCCAACCTCTAGTCCGTTGACTCCAGCTTTATGATTAAGACCAGCTGGAAATCACCTAAGTCAGCCCAAATCAACAAAACCATCTAGTTGAGCAATAGATTCATTAATAAAAATCCATTTTTATTTTTTAAGCTACTAAATTTTGGGGTGGTTTGTTATGCAGCATTATATAGCTGGTACAAAAACCGAGGTAGGAAAGCAAGTATCCTTAAGATAAGGGGTACTACCATGTACTAATTTGGTTCAGGGATAACGACTCATTTCAGAGTACAGAAGAAGAGCAGTTCTCAAAGTGTGGTTCCAGAACTGACAGAATCAACATCATCTTTGTACTAACTCCAAATAAAAATTTTTGGACTCACTGAATCACACACTCTGCATGTAGGGTGCCACAATCTGTCTTTTCATAAGCCCTCTAAATAATTGTGATGCCCATGAAAATCTGAAAACCACTCAGATTTAAAAGGAGTGGGATGAAAAGGAAATTTCTGACACCTCTCTCCTGGAAATTCTTCAGGTGATACTCATGATTTGGTAATTACGAAAACACTCAAACCGTGCAAAAAGGTACACTTATTTAATTAAGGAGTCCAAAAATTTCAGATAGTTTGAAAAGCAAAGAATGTTTATTGAATTTGGTGCTACCTATTTTATTTTGAATTTCAGAAACTTAGTATTGGTCTCCAAATTTACAATAACAGTTTTAAAACTCAATCCTCAAATTTTTAAAAATCCAAACTATATCCATTACTACTGCTAATGTCTTAACGATGCCTATTCATAACACACCGCCATCCTGGCCACAACCAGTGGCTTCCTATTGTAGACACTGTGCTTGATACTTCCCACAAATTATCCCAGTTAACACAACAATCCTATGAAGTAGGAATTACCTTTTACTTCAAAGATAAATAAGCAGGAAGATTTAGAGCAATTAATTTGTCAAATATCACACACCTAGAATTTCTGTTGGGTTTCTCTTTCTAAACAGTGGGACACAATGATGAACTGGTAAATGTTGAGCAATTAGATGTCTGAAAACAACAACAAAACAAATGAACAAATCCCTGATTTGCAGTGTTTGGTAGTTTTTATGGTATCCATACTTACACCGTGGCCAATTTCAAGCTACCATTGTGAAGTCATGAAATGTGGAGTTGGAAAGAGATGTGCATGATTGACTTTTCTGACCCACAGTGAGCCATCTTTGGCACACCATGGTGGGGAAGTATGAGTGAATGTTGCTTTGGTGGCAAGATGGGCATATTTATATTTTAAAGTTTATCTCAAATTTTGTCACTTCTAGGGATAATCAAAATAAGCTTTGGAATTGCTTTGTTTTAGCTTAAATATTAACCCTGAATTTACAGTGAAAATATTCAAAATCAGCTACTTTTTATTAGTTTTTTAAAAAGATTTTATTATTTATTTGACAGGAAGAGAGACAGTGAGAAAAGGAACACAAGCAGGGGGAGTGGGGGAGGGAGAAGACCTTCCACTGATCAGAGAACCTAATGTGGGACTTGATCCCAGGACCCTGGGATCATGACTTGAGCTGAAGGCAGACATTTAATGACTGAGCCACCCAGGTACCCCTAAAATCAGCTACTTTCATAGATATTTTGGGAAATATTCATTTTATGGAGTCAGAGCTGGGTGGAAGCTCATGAAAACCTTTGGTTTTTCCCCTGACTTTAGCAGGGGATGCTTATCTAGAACAGATATTTTATCCTCTTAAGGATGTCTAAACATGGAGGCTTTACTACATTTCTCGGTGTTCTAAACAGTGCTCCATCATCCTCAAGAAAGCCCTTTTCTAGATTGATATGAAAGGTTACAAACCGTAATTTAAGCCTATTCCCTTCATTTCATCTTTACACACATGAAAAGAAATTGATTGGCATTCATCTCTTAGAAACTCTTCTGCTTTGACAAATACATTAAAAGATTTCTTTAGTATCTAATTCCAGTTTCTTTAAAAATAACCTTTCATCATCACATAGAGAGGAAGATTTCCAGTTAGGCAGGCTGCCATTACTGGTCCCTTAAAAGTACAACATTAAGACCTCTCAAATTTCCAGGCGAGAAATGCCCTGACCAGTTTTTGACAACTTCTCTTCTTGATGTCATCCAGTGTTAGATTTTTAAATATTGTGTTAATGTTTAGCACAGGATCAACCCTCTTAGGAAATCTTTAAGTGTACAGTGCAGTATTGTTAACTGCAGACATGATGATGTAGAGCACGTCTCTAGAGCTTACTCATCTTGCATAACTGAAACTTGATGTTGGATTTTTAAAGAGCAAGGAACGTCAAGTGTACACTACTAGGGATTTAAATGGTTCCTCATGGGGCACCTGGGTGGCTCAGTGGGTTAAGCCTCTGCTTTCAGCTCAGGTCATGATCTCAGGGTCCTGGGATGGAGCCCCACATCAGGCTCTCTGCTCTACGGGGAGCCTGCTTCCCCCCTCTCTCTGCCTGCCTCTCTGCCTACTTGTGATCTTTTTCTCTCTGTCAAATAAATAAGTAAAATCTTAAAAAAAATGGTTCCTCATTTATCTTTCACTGGATTCATATTGCAAGAAATGAACCCATTTGGAATATCTTGACTGTAATGCTATTAGTAAAATAGGGGAAGTATTACTGTCCTTAATTCAAGACATGGTTGAACCGTGTCTTCTACAACAGAGGGGAGATGATTCTTCATACATAACAAATTTGATTGTATAGGGAAAACGTAAGATACACAATCCGGTTTTGAATTGTTCTCCATCATTGTTATTCTTTTTCCTTCCTACCCCTCAAGTAAGAGTCAATCTCCTGAAGATATCTAGGTAACCTCTTCTTCATTTAAGTGTATAAAGAGAGGATTTCAAAAGAGATGTCCTTCTAAGATGTCCTTCTAAGATATTGCTTAGCACACTTTCCCTCCCCTTTCTCACTGCATATTGGTTTTGCTTTGTCTTTTTTGTCACGATGGGGAAATCAGATGTTGAATTTTCAATCTTAATTTGATAAGAAGCAAAAGATCCTCTGGGAAAGCTCTGGCCTTTGACTTTCATGTCCCCAGCAGTTACATACGAAGGATAGGGAAGAGTGGGGCAATCAGGTGCTGGTTTATGAGCTCACCAGGTCTATTAGAAAGCTGGATAATGAAAGGGATGGTAGAAAGGGAAAAACAAATGCAAGAGTTCAACTGGCCAGGGTTGAAATGGTGCTTCCCTTACTTAGCTGTGATGTTAGGAATGCATTCAACTTCTGTTTATATCTACAAAAATTAGACCAATATTATATACTGCAAAAGATGAAATGAGTTAACATACTTGCTACAATCTACTTTAATGTCTGCTACTTAATAGGTGCTGAAAAATGCTTGTATGCCATCTGTACTCAGAATGCTTGGTGTTCCCAGAATGTATATAACTGGATTTAAATGTGTTGTCTTTTGTTGGGTAGAATAGTATTACTTCATTTAATGCATGGGTCTCTTTGCCTTCTCTCCTGACTGCAGGCTTTCCTTGTGTTGCTGAAGTGTTGGCTTGCCATATTAGGTCAGAAGGTATTGAAAACTATGCAGCATAGGAATAGAGTTTTTAAAGTTATTTTTTTCTACCTAAACTGTTCTGACTCCAACATGACAGCTGAGTAGAATTCTAGTATGCTAGATAGATGGGCAGGGTTTTCAGGGAAATCAGTTCACTCTTACTTCTGTCCTCTGAAACCTTGAAATGTAATTTACCCTTAAAGAAGCTGGATTAGTTTGCAAAATATGATTTTAGGATCAGCATAGCTCTCTCCGACAGCAAAACTGTGATCTCCTGAAATTCCAGAAAGACAAAACTGTTCCTGTACTTTCTGAAATGTAAACACTGACTACATAATTTACACTTTAAGTTATTTCAGTGATTGACAGTGCAGTATGAATAAAGTTGAAACCTTAAATATCTTTTCTCTAGCTTTGGTGAATAGAAAAGTAGAATAGAAATAGAATAGAAATAGAAAATAGACTAGAAATAGAAATAGAATAGAAATAGAAAAATAGAATAAATGGGAGAGGAGAAAACAAGCAGGATGGATAATGTATTACCCTGTGAATGAAGGCAGATACTGTAGATGGCTCACTATTCTGGGAACAAAATAAAGACCCAATAATTATTTGCTAAAAACATGAAAAAGAAAAATGTTCACCTCCAGCACAGTTTAGTTTGTAACTGATTACTAGATCATTATTTATTTTCTAAGATTTATAGGAGGCCCTTATTTTCTGAACATTTATCACTTGATTCTAAGCAATTATGAGTTTGTAGAAGCAAAGTTGACCACAACTTAAAAGTATTCATAAACCAACTGTGACAACATCATCAAAACTTCTTATTCTTTCTAGAAACACAACCAGAGCTACATATCCCAGTATCTCTTATGGCTATGGATGGCCATACAACAGAATTTTGCTTGAGAGCATTTGGGTAGTAATGATGTGTACAATATCCAAGTTTTGTCCACAAGAAATCTTCCTCCACAGAGAATATTCTCTCTCTTCCATTGTTGGCTAGTTGACTGCTGAAGCCCAGAGAAATCTGTGAAGACACAGGTTTATGTGTCTGTGTCTGTCACCGACGCTACTGTCACCATAATTAGCATAGAAATTGGAACCAAAAGTGATGTGATGTTATCAAAATTGAAGTATATGACACCGACTTAGCATTCATTTCCTGGCAAAGGGTGGTGGGAAAATTGACTTTCAGATCTGGGAAGATAAAGACTCATGCTATCCAGTGGTGAAGCATTTGGGAAAGCCATTATCCTAGCAGAGCTTGGAAAGCAGACAGAGTCAAGGCAAAGTGCATAGCTCTAGGTTGGAAAGTAGAATGTTACTAGAGTGTGTTGACTATTACTGACTTAGCCAGTTTTTCATAGAAAGAAATGAGCTTAAGGGAGATTTGGCTGGTTTACAATGAACTCCTACAAGTCAACAGCAGAAAAAGAAAAAAAAATCCAATTAAAAATGGGCAGGGGACCTGGTAGACATTTTTCCAAAGAAGACATACAGACAGCCAAAAGACACATGATGAGATGCTCAACATCACTAATTATCAAGGATATGCAAATAAAAAACACAGTAAAGCATTACCTCACGCCAGTCAGAATGGCTAGTATCAAAGAGACAAAAAATACGAAGTGTTGGCAAGGGTGTAGAGAAAAGGGAATCCTTTGTGCACTTTGGTGGCAATGTAAATCAGCACAGCCACTGTGGAAAACAGTATGGAGGTTCCTCAAAAATTGAAAATAAAAACACCATATGACTTAGTAATCCCACTTTTGGGTATTTACCAAAGAACAAAAATATTCAAAAAGATATATGTATCCCTGAGTTTATTGTAGCAAGTAAGATATGAAAGCAACCTAAATGTCCACCGATAGGGGAATGGATAAAGAAGATGTGATGTGGGGTGTGTGTATGTGTGTGTGTGTGTGTGTGTACACACATACACATGTTGGAATATTATTCAGCCATAAAAAAGAATGAGACCTTGTCATTTGCAACAACATGGATAAACCTACAGGGTACTATGTGGAAATAGGTCAGACAGCGAAAGACAAATACTGTATGATTATACGTGGAATCTGAAAAAAACAAAAGAAAATTTATTATAGTGATTATCACTCACAGTGTCTAGAGCATCAACATTTTGGCCTCAGTTCCTTAAACCCCCATTCCCAGAGCAGAATCTCCAGAGGGTGAGATGATATGTGTCCATTCAGTGGGTTAGGTTGCAAGAGAGAAAACAAACTTGAGGGAACTTGAATCTTTTATACTGGGTAGTAAGCATGTTGCTCTTCATCTTAAAGGAAGACATTTACTTTATTATACTAGACAGTAAGTGTGATTGTCTATTGCTTCAGAGGGAAACACTGTCTTTATAGTCTAGGACTATATGGAAATCTGACCTTTGCTCCAGTGGAAGATATTATCTCTACATTCCAAGAACATTTACAAGTCTTTGAAAAGATAGAATAAAGGGTAGCCTTGCTTGCAAAATGTGAAGAAATGCAAGAGATCTATGGAGAATGATTTCTAATACAACTCTCTAAACTTTTAGTCTTAATGGTTCCTAATTTGTTAAGAAGTAGGTCCATTCCATGCCTTTATTAAATTTAAGAAAGTTCACCTTACTGCAATGCTCATTCTGCCAGATTGTCAACTACCTGTATGTAGAAAAGTCTTTTTCCTCCCCCTTCCTGAATGTGATTTTCTTTCCTGTATAGCAACCATGGAAGTAATCACATAGATTTTTATGATTTGGAGGTGGAAAGAAGAATGTCAGCTGTGCAGTGTCTGAAATAATTTTCCAAATACAAAGAAGTTACCAACTTTATCTTAACTGTTATTGTTTCCACTGTCGAAGATCACTTCTGGTTGGGTTAGCCAAGATATATATAGATATATGTTGGGAGCATCTATGAGTTGAAAGAAGCTAATGACTGAGGAGGTACTGGAGGGGGCAAATTATTTGATTGAGATTTTACTAAGTTTCACTAAGCTTTATTGTTCTCTGCTCTCTCTCACCTATAACAACTTCAGTAAAATTGACATTATTCTCTAATGCTCTGTGGAACTGGATTGACTTTTGGAGATTGGAACTGCATCCCACAATCCCAGGATAAGCCATCCTATCCAGCTGCACATTGCTCCAATTTCTGTGCCACAGGGACACTCTTAGAGCTTCAGGTTTTTGTTTGTTTGTGTGTTTGTTTTTTAGATTCCTCTCAACATGTTTCAAGATGCAACTGAGCCCATAAAACCTTGGCAAGGAGACCCCCCTTCTCCTACACGAATCTCTGTGAGCTGCCGGATGCACAGCTTTTGTCTTCATGATCAGAAGGCAGTTCATTCCATCCAAAGCACGAGCCCCTCCAATCTATTATTCTGGAAGTTTATAGATTAAATAACGTTCATGAGCTACTCTGTGTTCAAGCAAGGTAGTACCTGACCCTTCTGGGTGCAGCTCTTGGAAATGTGGTGGAGAAAAGGTATTTGATTATTTCTAGAATAATAAGAGATGGAATTGTCTCTCTGATTTTGCACAGACAGCACTTCGGTTTTACATTTGTTTTAGCCTTATGAAGTAAAATTCGTCTGAGTGTGGCTAAGGTTTCCATTCACATAACCTGGGACTCTGCATTCCATATTATGATCTTGGGGGAGCTTTTTCGTACTTTCTCTTGTTGTCTTTTCCAGGCTTGTACTCTCTGGGCTTCAGGTCTTGAGCAAGGGTCCTGTTTCTTCAAGCAGATACCCCTCTTCCCCGACCCCCCAGGAGTTTGGTTTTCATCTATGACTAGATCATGTTGGGAATTATCTTTCAATTTCTCGCTACCGCAGCCAGAAAACTCTGTTAGCTAATTGCATTTTTTTTTTTTTTTGGTCTCCCTACAGACCCAGAGGCACTATAAAAAGCTCAGATCTGACACCCCAAGGGGAGAAAGAAGAAGAATAAACAAGCATGCTGTGAGCTTTCTACTGTGGAACGGTACAGATGCACTTGAGTTCTTAGCATCTTTTGCATACCATGACCATAGTTTGAGAGGTAGCCAAGTCTGACCAGGAGTTAAACTTCAGACGTCTTGTGCCTCCCTTAGGAGCACTGTCATTGATCGAAGACATGGGCTGAACATGAACCAAGTTCTCTTTGTTTTGTTTCAAAATCCAAGGCAGGGAGGGAGATAATCACTTTACTCCTCCTCCCAACAAGCCTTCCCCTTGTAATGATGGGCTTTGTTCTACGGAGTCCATTTCTCAACTTTGCTCTCATGCTTGGGTAGTTTGGCAGGCTTTCTGATGCTTTGGGGCAATCTGAATCACACCTGAAGCTGATGGGTTGCTGACATATGGAGCTTTAATTAAACCAAGCTGAAAACAGAGAGCATCTGGAAACCAGGGCTGGGCCTTGGAAGGGCCTGGGTGGTGCTTTTTTTGATTATGTTTTTTTTTTTTTTTCAGAGACCGTGTTTATCTTTTCTACCAAAAAAAGTTGGAATAACATGAGTAACCACATTGAACTTGGTCAAAATGTTGTGTCAAGAAAAATTTGTTTTCTTTTGTGAGTGTTATAGGCAATACTTGAAAGAGTTGAAGTGGGATTTGGTCATGAAAACAGCTGTTTGAAGGGTACATTGCTCTTCTGTCTCAAGACTGATTTTCATTGGCCTTAAGGGATGGTGGTGGAGGACCATTAAGCCAAAAGTGACCCATACCAGGAGAGGGGTGTTCAATTAAGAACCTGTAACAGATGACCACTGTAAAGCTTTGATGATGCAAAAGCTATTTCCTGAAAGTGAACTATATGAAAAATTAATTATAGTCAAAATTGAATTAGTAGTGCCAAAATTGAATTGTTACTAAATTATTAGAAGGAATGAGAGGGCATTTCCATTTGGTTAGTATTTAATATGACCTAGGTACTGCCCTTGATCCTAGAGATACAAGTACTCATTCATCGATTCATTGATTCTTTGATTCATTCAACAAGTACTGTGTGCCTATTACATACTAGGGGCTGTTTTAGATACTGGGGATAAAATAGTGAACATGGAAAAGTATCTGTTCTCATGAGGTTTATTTCCCAGTGGGAAAGTCAGACAATAAAAATGTAAGGAAAAAAACCAATAATATAATTTTAGGGAGTGACAAAAGACTTAAAAAGCTAAATGAAAATAACTGGACACACATACCTTCATTCCTTAGCTCATTTGTCCCACAACATTTCATTGAGGACCCGCCAGGTGTCAGGGACTATGTCAGGCACTGGGAAGCCATTGGAGACTGACATGTGATGAGTCCCCTGAAGGAAACAAGGGTGGAGATGAAGAAGCAGCAGAGGCTTGGATGGGAACTTGGATGGGGGTTTGGATGGGCTAGGAGTAATTTAGGCAATGACTTAGAAAAGACTTCTCCGAGGACCCAAATTATGTGAAGGCTTTGGCAGAGGGAATGGTGCTGAGTGTGTGTGTGTGTGCATGTGTTGGTGGTGGTGGGAAGAAGATCTAGAATTAGAATGAGCACAATATTCAAAGGTTCTGAGGCAAAAAAGGTTTGGTGAGTATTGGTCATGAACACTCTTGGTTACGGGTTGAGAGAGCTGGATAACCAGTGTGTCTAGGTTGGTTTTGGGGCTAGATCACACAGTGCCTGCAGGCCATATGCAACATTCTGAACACTATTCTAAGGGCAGTATGATGAAACAAAAGAATTTGAGCAAGTGTGTGACATGATCTGATGCACCTTAAAATAACTTTCAGTGCTGTGCAGGGGACAGATCAGAGATGGGCAGAGCAGAGGCTGGGAGACCCATTTGGAGGCTTTTTTCAATAATGTGTGCAAGATAGCAGGAGAAGAGACCCACCAATGAGCCTTACGTGCAGCAAACACCTCTCTGACAGTCTTTCTTCCACCCTTCATCAGATCCACAAAAAAGGGCCCATGATTCCAGACTTCTGTCTATAGGTCATTGAATGCCTAGATTAATTAGAAACCTGTGGAGTTTGAGGTATTTGGAAAAACACCTCTTATTTTCAACTTAATTTAAATCAGAATGTTTCCTAAGAAGTTCATTTCCTCCTTTTGATCAGAGTCTGACATTAAAACCACCATCACTATCACCCAAATCTCTAACTCCTTAGTCTGTAGGTCAGAACTTGAGTTCAAAAGTAGGGCTCACACAACTGATTGGTACGAATACTGCAGGCTTAAGTATTTCTTTGCCAGCATTATTTGGAAGGAGAGTATGCTCAGGACAGGAACGTACATGTGATTTTCAGATCTAATTTGCCACCGCAGCTGTGAGTGAATGGTTTAGGGTGGTGGCCCAGAAAGGAGGTGGATTGTAGGTGGGACTAGACCTGAGTGTGAATCTCAGTTCCACTGCTCAACTGCCAGAGGGGTATGTGGGAGCCACCGGAGCTTGTGAGTGTGAGTGCGTGCTTCCTCAGAAAGTGAGATGCTGTGTGAGACAACTGGTATACCATCCCTATTCAGGGAACATGGCTTCCCTCTCTCCTCTTTGAAAGCACAGCTCATGTTCCCTGACTGTGACACTCCTGAAAATGTTCAGCTCAAGTTTCTTCCATCCTCATAGAAATATGAAGAGTAGAATTCTCTCCTCCCTTCTGCTCCTTCCCCTTCTCCCTGTCTCTCTCTCTTGTCTTTCTCCTTCTGCTCTTCCCTCCTCCTCTGCCTCCTTCTTCCTTCTCTCTCTCTCTCTCTTTTTGTAGACATAGTGCAGATTAACAGTTATGTCCCACCATAAAGCTTAGTTACTCTGCAGGCCCCATCTTTACAATTCCAAGAGGGAGGTACTGATATAATCCCCATTTTATGGATGAGAAAGCTGGGCTTCATTGCTTACCCAAATATCACACAACCCAGAATTGGTGGCACTAGAATTTGAATCCAGACAGTTTGACTCCAGGACCCTTTTCAGGTACTTTTTGTGTGTGTTAGATTTCTCTCTCCCTTTAGACAATTTTATTGAGTGTGGGGCATGGGGACACTGGTATTGCTGATGGCCTTGGTGGAAAGGTGCGGGTTCCTGCAGGGAAGTCAGTAGGATTTGTTGTTTATGTGAATGCATGGAAGTGTGTGCCTGATTCATGAAAAATTGTTCCCTCCTCCATTTATTGTCCACCATCTGTGTCACACCTGGAGGTGCTCAGTATTTTCCAGAAATATAAATGATTCACACAATTATTTTCTTATAAAGTCTAACCTCCCAGAGGAGGGACCAGAGAGGAAAGTTCATTTACAAAGATCAGTTATGCTTTTAAAGGCATCTTAATTTGGTGAGTTGGAGAAAGCCAGGCTGCTAATTGATTAGCTTGTTTTTTGACCTGCTAATTGAGACTTGGTCTTTATTCACATGGCTTCTCGGCAATCCTGGCTTCAGTTGCGTGTCCTGATCGAAGCTTGCCAAAATCAGATGCTTTGGGGTGTAGAGTTAACAATCTGGCAGAGCATCTGGACATGTAACGTAGATGCCGTTATGGAAAAATGAGGAACTTCCCTCCCAATTAGAGAAGATTGTTCTGTTGCTTGCTCTGTTGTTACAAGCTTGTTCTCTTAAATACCTCCACCGCGGCCTTCCAAAATATAAGACAATTTTTTT
The DNA here is from genome assembly GCF_020171115.1 of Neogale vison. NCBI lineage: Eukaryota > Metazoa > Chordata > Mammalia > Carnivora > Mustelidae > Neogale > Neogale vison. The sequence goes on from NC_058100.1 coordinate 12,292,090, forward strand.
TTTTTTTTGGAAAGGGAAACCTGTGTATGTTGAAATATTCCTTCTATTATACATGAATGCTCTCAAGTGAGCACTCGGTGGTGAGGCGTTGACTCTTAACACAGTCCATGTAGGATGAGGTGAAAAGGGCGAGAAACTCTCACGTAGATCTCAACTACTCTTTTCAGAGAGGCATGAGCTGCGATTCTGTCTGCAGAGAGGGGATCAGGGAAAATGGATTTCTGATTTTATTTATTTGAGAGAGATTTTATTTATTTGTTTGAGAGAGAGAAAGAGAGAGAAGAGTAGGAGCGGGAGGGAGAGGGAGAGAGAATTTGAAGCAGACTCCATGCTGAGCGCAGAGCCTGACGTGGGGCTGACCTTCACCACCTTGAGATCCTGACCTGAGCCTAAATCAAGAGTTGGACACTTGACCAAACTGGGCTTCCCAGGGGGCCCTTGCTTTTCATTTTTAAAGCAGTCTTTACACGTTACAAAAAGAAGAGAGAAGCAAAGTTCGTTGAACCAGCTGAAGTAATTAACAAACCACCAAGTTTTCTTTTTTTGGGAAAAGGGAATAATGACCTATCCATTTTTGAGGACTGATACAATAACATATTTAGAGAGTAAAACACAGGGCTTAGGCTTCACTAAGTGGTTGTATCATTTAATTCAAATTTCCGTGTGTTCTAGCAGGTTTACCTATTTGCTTCTAGCCCCTTCTCTGCCTCTTCCTTCCCTCTTCCGCTTCTCTCTCTCATTCTTTAGATAACGAACTTATCACAGATGTTTTGTCTAGAACATTTGAACCAAGTAATCCTCATTAAGAGAGTGGGCCCCTATCTCCCCTTCACTAATTTTTTTGGACAATGCTCATTTATCATCGTGTTGCCCTGCTGTAGCTTCAGCAATGGAATTGGATTTGGCAATGTGCTTGCCTTTGGTCCTTCCCATTCTCCTTCCCTCCTGGCTTTCCAAATGGGGAATAACTAGGAGGAAGCATACACACTGATCTCAGAAGACGGGTTTGAGATGCGTTTACAGAGGCAGAACATTCTCAGAATTCTACACCGTGAAGCTGACTCGTGAGTCCTTGGGCACTCAGAGAAATAAAAAGTCACCTGAACTGGGACTGCTTCCTTGCTCCCTGTCCCCATTTCCCCTTCAGATTGCCTCTTGTCTGGCTTCAGTGGTTTGGTTCACATGGTGATTTGAACTTCAGGGTCGTTTTCTCAGACCCGGTTTGCCTCTGAAATGAAGGTGTTGGAGATCAGGCTGGGACAAGATGACCTCTGATCTCTCTTCCAGCCCTGGGACTCTGTGACTTTTAGGAACAGGAGGAGGAAGACGAGGCCCGCAAATGACATTTACTCTTTTGAAAATTTCCCAAGCGCCGCATGACCTCAAGTCTATTTATTCTGTTCTTCTGAACGTTGGGTATTCTTTAAACACGTGTCAGGACAGCCTGGCTCCCAGCCTGTATATTTGACTAAGAGGTTGGTGGGCTTATTTGAGTTAGCTCATGTTAGAAGTTTAATTGTTTTTTCCTTCTTCGTCTTTTTGCTGGCACTGACTGGATCTAGGAGAATAAAGCTTTGTCCAAGCGCCGCCCTCTCATTCCTCACACACGTGAGACGGGGACTGGGGACGGCTGGTGTTTTCCTGAGCCCCCTTACGCCCCCCCCCCCGCGCCCAACCTCAGACCATGTGTTTTACATCAAGTGAGCAAATACCTTTTCAGCTGAAAACCTTTCAACGGCCTCAAGTTTCCAGACCGTACTTTACCTCTGGGTTCCACCCGGACCCAGCCTTACTTCATGTTGGTTCGCCCTTCACACTGGCATAGTAGATGCTGATTCATGAGAGTGGGTTCCAAAGACCTGCCTCAAGTCTGAAACCTGTTATTTCTCTCCAGCCCGAAGTCCTGCCATCCTGGTATGGGAAGAGCTATGCATAGCGATGGCATAGTAATGATTGCACCCCTGCTTCTTCATGAGTTGTCTGCGAAGTAGGCATGGCTGTTCTCCATATTTTACAGATGAGCTGAGAGGCTTAGAGAGATAGATGGTCCCCTGCTCCAGGTAGAGGCGTTAGCATGTAGGGTCATCATTGGTATCTAGATTTGTAAGCCCAGAGTTCAGGCTTTTAACTCCCACATCGGACTGTCTACAGCAGGTAGGGTAAGTGCTAAGACCATTTTCCCCCTCCAGTTTTGATCAGATTAATTCAGAACTAAATGGATCTCTGACATCATGCGGTCCCACCTCCAGGATAGATGAAGAAGTCAGGCTTGTGAGGATCACTGGTTGGCTCAAGGTCACACTCCTAGTAGTGCCAGGCCCAGAACAAAGGGGAACTGTGCTCCTCCCAGTACCGCATGCTGGGTGGAGGCAAGAGTCTGAAATTGCAGACGAGTGAGAAAGTGCTGGCCACGAATTAAGAGAGCTAAGGTTTTGTCCTAAATTAAAAATGAATTTACATTTCCTTAAAATTAAAAAAAAATGTATGTGTGTGTGTATATATATATATATATACACATGAATCATATACATGTAAGGGATCTGGTCCAGTCCTTCAGTAAATCCAAACTCCTTCCAGGATCTACAAGGTGATGTGTGATCTCTCTCTGGCTCACCATCCCAAACTTTCACTGTTATTCTCATCTGAGTCCTAAATTACAGATCATCTTCTGCCTCAGGCTTTGTGTTGCTATTTTGCCTACCCTTGGCCTGTCCCTCTCAGTAGGGCTGGCTCCTATTTAAAAAAAAAAAAAAAAAAAAAAAGGGACGCCTGGGTGGCTCAGTTGGTTAAGCAGCTGCCTTCAGCTCAGGTCATGATTCCAGCGTCCTGGGATCGAGTCCCACATTGGGCTCCTTGCTTGGCAGGGAGCCTGCTTCTCCCTTTGCCTTTGCCTGCCATTCTGTCTGCCTGTGCTTGCTCTCTCTCCCTCTCCCTCTCTCTAATAAATAAATAAAATCTTTAAAAAAAAAAAAGTTTTAAAATTGAGGGATAATCAGCACAGAACATTATGTTAATTTCAGGTGTACAACATAATGATTCAGTCTTTGTATATATTGCCAAATAATTGGGTTGGCTCTTGGATGCCTCAAATCAAATATCCATCCATAGACTTCATTTAAATAAGTCTTTCCTGCCGTTACTCTATGTATACATAACCTCTGCCCCTTCCTTTATCATCTTCTCTTTTATTCCGTAGCTCTTAGCACGATTTGTAATGATTTCTTTTTCAGTTCACTTGTGTGATGTGTGCGACTCGCGCTAGTGTAGGATCCAGCGAGTTCAGGGCCGGGCTTGTGCTGTTCAGCGCCTATAACCTGGCACATTTGGTCAAAGAAACGGCTCGCTGGCTGGATGGCTGGGTGCATTAGCAAATGAATGAATTTCCAGCTGCTGAACCCCAGAGAGCCACTCCTTAGAACAGTATTACTTGAAGGCCCTCCTGGGGAGACATTCCAGTATTCCAATCCAATTCGAATTTATTTTCCAGGAGTAGTAAACTTACATCACTAATACTTCGTTGTGATTGTTTTCTTCTTCCAAACTAGATAGATGTTTACTTCGCAAAAGCTCAAGAGACTGGGATAGAAGCCAGGCATTATTTGGGGGAACAAGGTGAAATATCAAGAACTATGAGGATGGGGGTGCCTGGCTGGCTCAGTTGGTTAAACAGTTGCCTTCAGCTCAGGTCACGGTCCCTGGGTCCTGGGATTGAGTCCCGCATCAGACTCCCCACTCTGCAGAGAGCCTGCTTCTCCCTCTCCCTCTGCCTGCCGCTCTGCCTACTTGTGCTCTCTCTCTGTCAAATAAATAAATAAAATCTTAAAAAAAGAAAAAGAAAAAGAAAAAGAACTGTGAGGATGGGAGGTACTGGGTATGGGTTAGTGTGTGCATTCAGGGACCTAAATAAAATCCCCTTTTCCAAATTTTGAATAATTTAAAAAAAAAAAAAAACCTCAGTTCTGATTAGTGCCTACATACTTTTTCCGTAAGTCAAGTTCTTCCTAGAGTGGAGTTCCTTTCTCTCCTGAAGAGACTGTATCCAGTGCCTCCTCCCGTCCCCAGGGGCCTAGCCTGGGGCCAGGCGCTCCACAAATGCATGTCAGACTGTCTTCCTGCAGGAAATGAGTATATACACTTTGGAACAAAATTAGTCTATGAGTGTTTTAGAAATATAAAATTACAGATGATAACAATATGAATAGTGCTTATTCAGTGCTTACTACAGGCAGGCAACATAAGGCTTTGTTTTCAGTATTATTTATTTCTTGTAATGACCCTTTGAAGTAAGTACTTCCAAGCTGATCTCTCTCTGTTTTCGTTTCTTTAAAGATTTTATTTATTTACTTGACAGAGACAGAGAGCAGGGGGAGGGGCAGAGGGAGAGGGAGAAGCAGACACCCCCCCCCCAAGCAGGGAGCCCCATGCAGGGCTCGATCCCAGGACTCTGGGATCATGATCTGAGCCAAAGGCAGACACTTAGCCAACTGAGCCACCCAGGCAACTCCCTGCCCTTCCCCTGCCCTGCCCATCCCAGCTGGTCTCTGCCTCCAGAGCTGTTGCACTAAGCAGCCTGTAGTGAACACAAGTCTTTATTCCCCTTCCCGTCTTCTTGATGAGCAGATCTAGTCAGGAAAGAACCAGGAAGGAGCTACCTGGCAGCCGATCTCGAGGGAGATGCCACAGAGAGGCGGGGCAGCCTTCGGAGAAGCGAGGAACGGCAGGGACAGCTCCCTCCTGTGACCCCGGGCTGTGTGATTTCCCAAGGAACTTTGTGACACTCTGGGTGGGGCTGTAGGACTCTTCCGAGGAGGGTGCGAGGACTGAGCTTCTGGTCACGCTCGCAGCTGAGGGGTAATGGAAAGAGACCAGCCTCAAGTGTGCTTCCGAACTTCCCGCTTTGTGATTCCGGGCACAGCGTCCGCCTCTCCTGAGATGGTTTTCTCACCCGTCAGTAAGGATGGATGAGGCTCATCACTAATGGGGCTGTCTGTCCTCTGGACTGAGAGAACATCATGCATTTGAAAGTGTTTTTAAGCTGCACTATTTTATAAATGCATAGGTGGTTATTAGTAATGGCTCTTTCAAGTAAAAAATGTGGCGCCTTTTGGTCCGGGCGTAAGCGATCAATAAGTATTTATTTTTGATTGTCCACTATCCAGGGCCCAGCAGTCCCAAATTCCACCAGCTATTGTCCAGTCTCTAAGGGGTGGTGCATCCCAGGCTTCCAAAGCGATAGCCCTTAGAATTGGCTTCCGTTGTTGAGAAAAAGAAACGAGACCCAGCCACGGGTTCCCAGCCATCTGGAGCCTTTGTCCCTTTGAACTCATTGCTGTGGAGCCTCACTTGTATGTTTTAGTCCCGTTCACTGGCACATGTGGATTCCTTCCAAGCAAATGCCCCACATGCAAAAGTCACAACGTTGGTAGCCAAATACTTTGTCCTGTCTTGACGGGACGCCAAGCCTTGCGTTGTGGTCACAATGGAGAATCACCACAGAACCACTGATTTGCTGGGGGAGGAAAGGAGACACTTCTGCTCCTTCTGGATTCAGCTTTCTGACTTACTGGTGTTGTTCCTTCCCACGTGAAGCGTTCGGAGACGTTTACTTGGCTCTGGGAAACAAGCATCCCTGACTGGAGAGACGCTTGCCTCAGTGAGGGCTGTTGAGTGGTTCAGGAAGGGATCGAAAGCGGGAGATGAATGGTTTTGTATTTTGTGGTTCTGACAGCTGGGGGACAAGACTTCCTTAGAAGGAGAGTTGAGAGAACCAGTCAGGCTGAACACCGAATGCTTCCCCTTGGTGAGTCCAAACCAAACCGCCTCTGACTTAGGTTGGAAAGCCCAGCTACGTCTTCATGTCACTGTTTATAAAGCTGTTGCATTCCTTGGCAGGGGGAATCTGTAGGCTAAACTCACAGAAGGAAACAGGAATCCTACAAAAATCTTACTTTTGGGGCTGAGATCTCTGCTTCTTGTTGTAGGTCCTGGAGGAGCTGACAACCGCTACCTCCTTCCCCACGGGTTTTGTAACTCTTGGAAACGAAAGGGAGAGAAATGTTCCATCCCAAAACGTCACGAGGATGCTGACAGCTCTGGGGCTCTGTCCAAGCAAGGCCACGTCTTACCTGGTCTGAAATTTGGCGAGCCCCACGTCACTGAAATGCTGGAAGGCCCTCCGGGTGGAAGCATTTAATGCAAGCCAACGCACACATGTCCGGGACTTTTTTGTCTTTGAATATTATATTTGTTCTGAGTGTTTACTCGGAACTCCTAAGTCACCACCAGCAAGCTGTCCCTTACACTTGAGGAGCTTAGATGACACGTGCTCTTGCTGGGTCTTATGTATACATTTTCTTAAAAGACAAAAAAATGTTTTCATAGCAAGTCAAGTCTGGAAGCAAGGAGGGAGTTTATTTCTGGGGGATCAGATGTTTCTGGGGAGGGGGTTTTGCAACCACTCAGATGGGAGACCACTTACATGCGTCCCAGACTCCCCCCGGATCCACACTGTGCAGGGGCGTGGGCACCTGCATGAGGTACCCGGGCCCCTGGCTGAGAGCCAAAACTTGGAAGATATGGGAAGTTAAGCAACAAAATAGAACCGTGGGGACTGTATTTATGTGTGTCTGATGTATACATAAGATCAAAACATCTGGATAAAAAAGGAGAAAACAACCTCGTTTGTTATCCACATCTATAAGGTTATACGATGGTAAATTTCTGGCTGAATGCTTTATGACTCTCAGTTTTCCTTGGGTTTTTAGGCGTAGCAAGCTCTGATATCACTTGTATAAAGAACATGCCAGTTCTTAACAGGTCCAAGTCCGGGCCTTTCTTTTCTTCTTAGAAAGTGGCCGGTAACATCTGTGGCATTTCTAGGGCACTTGGGTTTGCCTGTCAGTAGCCCACGTCAGGGAGAGGAATGAATGCCCGTGATATGTCTTTGCGAAAGCAGAGCCGGGCTTAGAAGGTGCCACCTCCCCTGCAGAGCTTCAAGGATTTTGAAACATTTACTTATCTAAGCTGTTTGGCTGACGTTTCCAGGTAGCTGATAAGGAAGAAGTGCGGTTACGGGCCATTCCTCAAAATGAAATAGCCGCGTCTCCTGATGGATTTTTTTTTTTAATTGTTTGAAGTTACATCTGGATGAGAAGATGTGAAAATAGGGTTTGGAAAGTGTCTAGTAATTTCCTGGGGACCGCCTCACTGTTCCCAGGCTGGCTTTCTGTGGTATTAAGTTTAGCATGGGATGCTGTGGGGGCTTTGGTTTTTAGGATGAATGAATTTATTTACATTTATTACATTACTTATAATTTTTAATGAAAACAAGGTATAATTTCACTGGTGTTTCACCAAAGCATGGCCGTATTTACTTATTTATTTTTTTTATGGTCCATGATGTTTATTGTTTTTTTTTTTTTTTTTTACCTCACTGATATTATTATCCATAGACCTCCTCTCCCCCAAATAAAAAAGGTATGTTGGTTTATCCTACATTTTAAACAGTTCAATAAACATTTATTGAGTACCTCACATACTATGAGAAGTTATCAAGATGGAAAGATAGAATTCCTGCTCTGGAGAAAGTCACAGCCTAGTAAAGGGGTCAGAAGACACAATTATTTTTCAGACTATAAAACCCAGTGATTTAGGGACAGACACCCAGGAATACGACTGCCTGATTCCCAATTTTTTCTCTGCCATTTATTAGATATGTGCTCTTGGGAATCCCAAGTTTCTGTTTCACTTTATCTTGGAGAAGTTAATTAACAGGTCAATGGAGATAAACATGGTCTCTTCTTACGATTATTGTGATAATTAAATGAGTTAATATGTGTCTAAAGTGCTTAGAACAGTGCCTGGCTTAGTGAAGGAGCTCAATAATTTTTAACTGCTACTCTGAAGTTTGTGGGCAATAAAGTACATGTTTGTATTTGTAGCACACTAACCAAGGGAGGAAAGAAGAAGCTTAGTAAATGCAGATTCTTGGGGATCTATCCCAGAGCTTCTGATTTGGAAGGTCTGCGCAGAACTTGGGATTCTACAGTTTTAACCAGTAACCGGGGTAAGTCTGATGCAGGGTGTTCATGACCCATACTCAGAGGAACACTGTTGCACTGGGAGCAGAAGCAACGTTAAGGAGGTAGGACAAGCCTTTGTATAGAAGTAGAGATAGGAGAAGCTTCACAGTAGAGGAATATGGTACGGACTATGGGTTTTGAAGGATGGATAGAAGCTCAACAGACAGTGAGAACTCCAGCATGTGTATAGACACATAATTATGGAGCCTTGTGATATTTTGGGGGCATTAACTTTTCCATGTCATTGGAGGTAGTTAAAGGGTTGAGTGGTTGGGTCAAAGCTGTGGGTGATGAAGATAGCACAGAATTTCTGGAGAGTACCTGACTGCAATGGAAGAATTTCGGTGAATAAATGAGTATTATTGTTTTCTGACATCATTTGGATGTAAAGGAGAGATTGATTAGAAATTAGATTTTGCAAATTAGCCACGGCAGTGAGAAATTGGAAACAATCATCACTGGGCTATTCATAATCTCTAATTCTGTTTATCTATCTATCTATCTATCTAATTGTAAACTATCTAATTCTGCTCTGATAACCAGGGCTGAGCAGTTTCAGGAGGAATGCCTCTTAGGTTTTTGGTAGTAGGGGATATGTAGGCTTAGCAATGAGTTAAAATAAGGATACAAGGTCTCTCTCTCCTCCTCTTGTGGATATCTTCCAAACGGGGTAGGCTTTCACCCATCTGAGGTTTTTAGATATTTTGGATATTTTAGATACTTTAGAGTTGGATACTAGGATGTTTGGAAAACAATCGGGTCATACCTTGAAACTTCTTTTACTCCATAAAATGAGAAGGAATCTTAGAGAACAGAAATGGTCTTGTATTCCTTTTTTGTCAACCTAAATAAAATTATGAATATAGTAGAGGAGGCAATGATCCTATATTACAGACAAATAAGTGAATTTCAGACAGAATAAGTGGTTTTCTTCTTGTACTCTGTTAGATCCAGAGGATTTCACAAGTGAAATTGAGCAGGAAGAAGGTTCCATGTGAAATCAGGTGCTACATTGCTTTACAGTAGAATGAAATTTTTACTGTAACTGTTTGGTGGATTCTGTGAATTGCCTGCTCCAACAGGAGAAAGAGAGAGAACTGTTTTTTGGAAAACTGACTGATAATATGTAGTTGTTAGTAAGGCAAGGGGAAAGAACCAAAAACATAGTTGGAAACTGACTACTTGGGATAAACATTCAAGAGTCAGCTTTCTTTTTTCTTTCTTTTGAAAATTGTCATTCTTCTAAAGTTCTATTGATAATGTTTATTTATTACAATATTAGCAGAAATTTCATTTCTGCTAATTACAAGCTGCTCTAAAGTGGAGTGACATAGTCACACCAAATCCTTATCTGATTTCACTGTGATGGGAAGACTGTCCCCACTGTGGGGTGCTCCACTGTTACTATATCAGCTGTTAGCAGTAATTGGTGTCTACCTGATACAAAAATGGATACTTGGCAAGAGAGAAGAAAACTTGTTCTTTTGTGCTTATGACAGGTGGATGGGAACTTGCTTAAAAACCCTCCGGGGGAAACACTGGAATATCTCTCAGTAACAATCCCCACCCTTAGATACAGTAATACAGTAACAAGAAGGTAGTATCAGAAAATGTAAAAGATTTGTGGGCATCTGGAGGTATCTGAGAGAGCCTGTGTTTAGATTAATGGATGACAGACTGAATAGTGGCTCGTGATGGGTGGCCAAATCCTTGGAAACACAGTAGCCCTATTGTATATCGAAGGACTACTAAATTCAAAGCAATCCATGCCTTGGATGCTTCTGTAAATATACATTAGCCTTTAAGCAAATAAGAAATCATACCAGCTTTAATTTTTTCCCCCCTCATGGGGAAAAAGTGGGAGAGAAAAGAGATGAAAAATAGAAACACCCAGAGAACATTCCTCTGCAATTCAAACTTCTTTTCCTTTTGATATAGTTTTTTAAAGTTGCCGTGGTCCTGTGCGAATGAATATGGGTTTTTATCCCCGAAAACAGAGGCCTGCTGTCTGATGCAGGCTTCTCGTTCTCGTTTGATTGGCAAGACTTTCTGACTCACTCCCATTAGAGAAGAAATAGTGTTCAGATTTCGACACAAGATATTACCAGTGGAATAAACAGTGCCATTTTCATGATAAAGTGGATGTTTAAGATTAATGGTTTACTTAAGTCCACTGGTGAGCGACTTTCAGCTTGAATTAGGAGGCACTCCTGCAGGAAACAATTTTTATAAACTCAATTTTGCCCTTTTCCAAGCTTTTTGTATTGAGTGTAGAGAAGCACAGTGTTTGTAGAGATACTCCTGTAACCTGTTTGTCAGCTGAACTCAACGAGGCTCTTTATGAAGTTGGGGTATACCATCTGGTAGGGTTGTTTGAGACAAAGCTCCACGATGGCACCAGCAGGGGGAGCTCTAAGACCGGCTGCACGGTGTGCGGCTTGAATGGGGAGGCAGTTACCAGCTCCTACTCCCTTCTTTCCTTTTCTTTCTTAAATGTAGGGAAGGAGAAAGAAAAGGATCATCAGCCAGAAAACAAGGGGTGCCGGAGAACCCAATGGATGTAGCTGAAGAGCTTTCGAGAAAGAAAAACATTCAAGGGACTCCAGAGAGGCATGTGGATGTCACAGAGCCCCATTGTGGATGTCAGTCATTTTGCAGCTGGTCTCGCTTAGTACCTCCTCCTCTTCTCCAGCCACATGTTCACCTCCCCACACCACTGCCATCTAGGTCTTCTGGGATGTGGTCAGATTTGACGGCACCATAGACTTCCTTTTGGAAGACCTCCCACCCACCCTGATGGCATCACACTCTGGGGGAATAATACTTTCTCAGCACCTTCCATGGTAGTGTTAGCAGAAGCACTGCCCCCCTTCTCTGTGCAACAGGGGATCCTCCTCACCTCCCCGCCTTTTTTTTTTTGGTTGGTGCAGAGAAGATACTCAGGTCTTGGAAGGAGCTGAAGTGAAGACACCTGGTTCTCAGCATAGTCCTGCCCCCAGGGACCTCCTCCAACTTCCCTTGGGCTCCTTCCTGTTCTTCATTTCTCTAGAATGAGGGAAAATGCACTAAATGGCCTCTAAGCACTAAGGTTATGTGTGTTCGTAAAAGAAGTGAGAGGTGAAACAGCTAAAAATGTCAACTCCAAACCAAGATTTTAGCACAAGATTTTAAGGTAATTGAGGCAAAAGTGCTTTTTCTTTCCTTCTAGATTCTGAATAATCTGATTATAGGTCCTCAGTGTTTTACCTCTCTCTCTGTGGTGGATGGATCGGTGTTCTGAAGAGAGATGAGCAGATGAGGAGATCATGTTTTGTTTGGCAGTTCTTGTTTGGCTAATGAGTTAACAGCAATTTATTCATTCAGTAAAACCAACAAAATTTTGTGTGATAAATTGACAGAGTATAGTTGCTTTGCTCCTTTTGTTCTCAGAGTAAAATTTGAATATAGTTTTTTTGGGATGTTTTAATTTCAGGGGCCCTAAAGAGAAACCAGGTAGCCCACTAGGCTGAAGAGGAAAATGTCAGTTTGTGTCAGGTTAATCCATCTCAGTGATGGGCAGGATGATGCTTAGAGTAGAATAAGTAGACGGATATAATGACTGAGAGGTGCCCTGATAAGGGAGGGGTGTTGAATATAGATATTAAACTCATCTTCAAATTATACACGTGCTTACATTATGTTCAAACGAAGGGTGTGACAATATTGAGAGGCAGCATGTGAGGAGAGATGTAGTAATAACCCTCTCAGCCAGTGACTGAGGGAAACCTCTCTGCTCTTGGTAGGGGCTCCCTACACAGCAGGAGTGAGTGGATAAGGAGTCAATTTTGTCAAATAAAGGGAAGTGTGTTACGCTTCAGGAGAAGACCAAGACATTATTTAAATCTGGATCAGCATTTTCTCTTTCACTCAAGAAGTGGAACACTGCACCGTCTCATTCTGGAAGGCCAGTACAGCCCATTTTCCCTTAAATATTTGTGCCAAGGAACAGAAAAGTTCCTTGAGGGCACATGTTGAAATCTATTTTTGCCTTCAGTGCCTGCTTTGCACAGGGGCCATTGCAATATGAGGTGCTCAAAGATGATTGTTGAACTGAAAGTTGACATTAATTTTTTCCTCCTTATTTCATCATTACAGCTACAGAAACAAACAAACCAAAAAAAAAAAAAAGTCCTTGCATGAAGTCATGTTTTGGCTCCTACTAGGTGCTGAGTCCATTTCCAGCTCTGATGACCGGATACTCACCACCCGCTTGATCGAGGCTGCTGGGAACGGGATGCACCAACAGGGAGCAGAGATCGTGAATTGCTTAGGTCATTAAGCATGAATGTGCTAAGCACCACAGCTCAGATGTAGTGCAAGCCTTTGGCTACCCCTTCGATCTGGCTTTCTGAGTTTCAAAAAAACATTATTCCTGTTAATATTAATGCCGCTTTCTAGCTGGCGGCCTTCTGAGAAAGAGTTCTGTACCAGGGCAGTGCAGTGTATAGTTTCGTGGCCTTGCTATGTCGGAACGAGCAGCAGTATGGTAGAGTGCTTGGCTGAACCAGAACCACACAGATTTTCAACCACGTGGGTAGTGTTACATTTGGGAGGACCTGCTTGTTGGGGGTGATGGTGATGCTGGTGGTGTTGGAGGAGGTGGTCCAGTATGTGAACGGGTTGCATTCTCTCTTTTTCCAATTGTTGTTTAACCTCTCTGGGCCTTTGATTCTTCATCTGCAAAACAGGAGCTCTTGACATTAGGGTTATTGGAGAGCTAAGTGAGAATACAGATGTAGAGTCTCTAGGACAAGGTAGGCATTCAAAAATAGACTATATTTATTTTTTTAAGATATGCTCTAGAAAGCCATCTTCTTCCCAAGTGTGTTTCCAAAGAGTTTAAAAAAGTTTAAAAAATTAGTTAATTTTAGATGAAAATTTAGACTTTCTAGAATTACTGGGGCAGAAATATGACTCATTAAAGAAAATGGGTGAAGTTCCATTGTGCCCTTAAACTTTCAATTCTTTGACTCTTTTCCACTTTTCATTGCACTTTTCTTGTAAGAAGTCCCATTTCCAAACTATGCTTCTACCAAACCTACTTTCTTCAAGGTCCTTTATTCATCCTTTTATAAGTGATAATAACTTGATAGGCTGCCCTCCCCGAGAACAATTAATTATCAGCAGATAACAAATCTATCTACAAAGAAATCAGGATGTGAAATGGGAATGCCAAGCCTTGGCAACACATGGAAATCTTTTTTACCAGGGTACCAGGATCTTGTTTATTTTCTTGAAATTAAATTCACTGGTGGTAGCTAATGCATGAAACATATTTATAAAATCATCCAGCCTTTAAGTTTAAATAATGTATCACACTAGTTACTTATCAAGAAAGCCCCTAAGGAGGGGCACCTGGTTGGCTCAGTTGGTTGAGCATCAGACTCTTTGTTTCAGCTCAGGTCATGATCTTAGGGTTGTGAGATCTAGTCCCACATTGAGCTCTGCACTCAGTGGGCCATCTGCTTGATATGCTCTCTCTCCCTCTGCCCCCCCTATTGTGCTCTCTCTCTCTCTCTCTTAAATAAGTAAATCTTTTAAAAAAGAAAAACATTTGAAGTATTGTGCAGGGAGTTCACAGTCTAGGGTTAGACAGGGCAACAAGGACTCATAAAATGCACTGATTACCTGGAGGCAAACTGGGCACGACCAAAAGGAAGGCTAGCTAGGGGCCAGCATGTCCTGCCACCATTTTCAGAAAGTGCACTGCCTCCCACTGGGATGGGAAACCTACACAGGCCATGCCAAGTATATCCTGCACAGCTAAGAATTTCCCCTACGGCCAAGCACTTTATTTGTTCATGGACAGGGGACGAGGTCTATCTTTTTAAGATGCACTTTAGCTGGAATAATTTTTAGGCAGGAGATTTTCTCAAAACGTGAGCAGAGTTTCGGAGTCAGGGGGATAATCTGTGTGACCTCTTTTTAACCTTGGAACTATTTATCATTTAAAACTTTTTCATTGCCTAGGTGAACAGGGGAAAAGTCTTCTATTTCCACTTTTACATCCTCCATTATACTAATTGCAGGAAGAAGGCTTCTAACGTCCACCATTAAAAGCAGTAAAGAAACTCTATCCATGACATGAAACACGATACTGAGCCCATGTACAATTAAGATACAGGCTTACAGGATTGTGGCTTTATTTGAAGCTGTCAGCTGTGCTATTGTGGGTTAACTGTTCTAAAAACATACTTTTTTTTTTTTGGTCCCTAAGCAGTAAAACTGTTTCTGTAGTCTTATTTCTTTTGTGTCATTTAACTTTTTTTTTTTCATTTTATTTTATTTTATTTCTTTTCAGGATTCCAAAATTCATTGTTTATAGACTTATTTTATTTGGTAACTATTCTGTGCTTAAATATAGTTTGTGGGTGAAATTGTTATAAGTTGGCACATGTACTTTAGATGGTTTTGTGCTAGGAAACCTCAGTTAAAGAAAAACACTGGGAAGAGTTCCGGCAAATGTCCCTTCTTCAGAGTGCCCAGACTATAGGCTCCTACCATGTTCCTTCCTGAAATCATAAGAAGCAAAGCAAAGAAGAAACAGTAAGCGGGGTGGAATATAACTGAAAATACCATGGGATCTCACTGGCTCCAGGTCTTTGATAAAAATGAATTTTAAGGGCATGTACTTCCTTGTTAAGTTCTATGAAAAATATTCGTTTATTTTGATCAGGCAGATCAAAATGGAGTTGAACTGATGAGACATGAAGGCAGTTGATCACTCAAGGAACTCATATGCACTACAGTCCTTGTCAAATGTTTCTTGCTTTGTGTATGTCAGTTAGTAAGACATTAAACATTAAGCTTGGGATGTGACTGTGAGATACACGCCAGGCTGGGGCTGGTAAAGTGACCCAAACCTCTGTATATGCAGAGGGAGCAGAGAACTTGAATTGCAGAGAGCTATCATGGTAGGAAATGTACATATACAAAACCTTACAGAACTTTTTCTTTGTGGTTTCTTGGGCTTGCCGCCATGGATCTTCTGTTCAGATCACCCTACAAGGAGGCAAAGGTAATACCATTTGTAGCTGGATGCCTTTTCCTCTTGCCTGCAAATAAGGTTCACAGCGGAGAACAAACAGACATTAAGCATTTCATATTCTAACGAGGAAACCAAAAAACTGGGACCAGAAACCTCCTTTAGGGCTTCTAGATGGTGTTACTTCCATCTTGTGGTTCTATTACGTTGTATTTTCAAGGCCATCCTAGCAACACATGTCAGTTCCACTCATATTCTATGGGCCACAATAAGCCACATGGTTAGTGTAACGACAAAGAATCTGAGACATACGTAGGAATACATGGAAATTTGTGAGAGTCTGTAGTTCCTGCAAGAGTCATTGCATATTTGGGTGTGCAGTGACTTCCTTCTCCTTTTCAAAACCAAGTGAATGATGGCTCTAAGGATTCACTGGTAGAGACTGAGGGTCACTTAAAGGAGGGAGGCTGTCCCTGATCAGTGACCTGCTTAGGCGATGCTTATTGAAGTA
The DNA here is from genome assembly GCF_020171115.1 of Neogale vison. Classification (NCBI taxonomy): domain Eukaryota; kingdom Metazoa; phylum Chordata; class Mammalia; order Carnivora; family Mustelidae; genus Neogale; species Neogale vison. Next base: position 12,307,706 of record NC_058100.1, read on the forward strand.
CCCCTTGTGTCTAACTGAATGTGTAAGAGAGAGTTATGCAAGAATGATGGCAGGTCTTTGAGAAAGGGACCCTGAGTGGTCTACACTCATGCTGATTGGAATGTCAAAGGTGCAAGGGGAAAAAAGATGTAGGATCTTTTGGGACCAAGTGGGCTCTAAGAAAGTTGTACCAAAGTCACTTACCAGCTCCCCATTCAAGAGGGTAGGCCACAAGGTGAAGGGCTCCTAACATCAAGAGGCTGTGGGATGCTCAGCCAGGACCCAAGATTCTACTTCAGAGAACAGTGCAGTATGGACTGTCTTTCAGATACTCCAAAGATCTTTCATGGTGTTCCATGAAATAGTCATTATTGAATGCAAGGTCCCACAGAGGGCACTGATGCTTGTCAGTGACAGGCGTATATGTGGCAGAACCCAACAGGGGAAAGATTGCAACAGAGAAGACATTGCTATTAAATAAATGGCAGGTGTTTCTTATCCATTTTTCTTTCCAATGGAGTGAAACCTTAGGAAGAGAGAAGGAAGAGGGTTGCCAAACCCAGAAACCACTTCCCTCAACTCTAAAAAGCAGTGGGGGAGAAATAAAAAAGCAGATCAGGCCTTCTGTACCACATGCTATGATGGAAGAGAAACTTTGGGTTTGAAACTCGGCTGGATCCTGAAAATTAAATTAGGAAAATTGTGAAAACTTCTGAAGCTGTTGTTTGGGGACTAGAAAGAGAGCTTCAGCAGAGCAGAGTTGAGCACAGTAATTGGAGATGAAAGAAAAACAATGATGAATTGAAACTCCATTGAGATGAACCTGTTCAATAAACTAGTTATACATCCACAAGAACCTACAATCTCACTTATTAAGGTTGCTCATGTTTCTGACAGGCGAGACCAATGACTAGAATCTAACTTAAAAATCTGAGAGACTGATGTCATGGAGTCCAAGCAAGATGAGATTGGATTTGTGGCATCTCAGCCCTGGGAGCTGAAAAAGGGGACTGTGTGCTTCCTACACCTTACCTTTCCCCTTTCATCTGGATATACTTGGGACCTGAGTTGACGTGTGATTGGCTTAAGATCGAATTGCTGCTTAAAAACAGAAACTGGGGAACGCCTGGGTGGCTCAGTGGGTTAAGCAGCTGCCTTCGGCTCAGGTCATGATCCCGGCGTCCTGGGATTGAGTCCCACATTAGGCTCCTTTCTCAGCAGGGAGCCTGCTTCTCCCTCTACCTCTGCCTGCTATTCTGTCTGCCTGTGCTCGCTCTCTCTCCCTCTCTCTCTCTGACAAATAAATAGAAATCTTTAAAAACAAAAACAAAAACAAAAAAACCCCCATAGAAATTGGTATGTTGACAATCTTTGGAGTATTATTAAAACTAACTGCTCTACTTGTTTTAAACTGGAACTGTATCATTTAATATCAAAATAATGAGGTTTAAAGGTAGGATCATCTTTTTTATGTTTTATTTTTGAGGTTACCTGTGAAGTAGTGATTTCAGTTTTTCCCAGATCATTTGCAGTCAGACTATACAATACTCAAAACTCTCTAGGAACAACATCCCCCATAATTGTGACCAAAGAATGAAAGAACCTGGGGCACCTGGGGAGCTCAGTTGGTTAAGCAACTGGTTTCGGCTCAGGTCATGATTTCAGTTACCTTGGGTAAAGCCCCACGTCAGGCTCCCTGCTCAGTTGGGAGCCTGTTTCTCCTTCCCCCTGCTTGTGTGCTCTCTCCCTCACACATAAAAAATTTAAAAAATATTTAAAAAAGAATAAAAGAGCTTTATTGTATATTCCAAATGTGCCTCTGCCCCAAGGATTGACTTATTTCATTGCCCCTTTCTCTCTCTTTTGAGCAGGACTTATCACTATGTCAAATCTCCACAAGTCAATCCAGTTCCACAGAGCATTAGAGAATAATGTAGATTTTACTGAAGATGTTTTAGGTGAGAGAGAGCAGAGAGCAGCAAAGCTTAGTGAAACTTAGTAAAAATCTCAATCAAATAATTTGCCGCCTCCAGAACCTCCTCAGTCATTAGCAGCTTCTTTACACTCATAGATGTCTACAACCTACAGCCTAGACAGCCTCCCTGAATCTACCTATTCTTGCCTCCCAGAATATCCATGACCTCTTCCCCATGTAAAGCCATGGAATCTTCTCTGAACCTCTCCCATCTTTACCTTCAACCATCATCTTGCTGGGAAGACCCCACTTTAGGGGCAGTCTCCTTAGAAAGCAGAAATTCTAAAAAATATTCTTTTCTCTATGAAATAAAGTGTTTCTCAGTCACATTGGTAGCATCTTTAGGCAGTAGATTCTTCATCTTTTTTACTTTTTTCATTTAATTTTACTTTTTCAGTGTTCCAAGATTTAATGTTTATGCACCACACCCATTGCTCCATGCAATATGTGTTCTTCTTAATACCCACCACCAGTCTCATCCAACCCCTCACCCACCTCCCCTCCAAAACCCTCAGTTTGTTTCTCAGAATCCACAGTCTCTCATCTTTTTAAAATTCATCAGAAACATCTGGTATTTATAGAGCTGTCTTATTCATAGAATAAGATTGGGTCCTGTCCTGAAGAAGAGTCCCTCCTTAATGTCAGACTCAAAGATTGAAGACACCTGAGCCTTTAAAATTGGTGTAGGAGATCCATGCATGGGTATTTTTTTTCCCAGGTGACCTGTTCCTTGCACTAGTGTCTACTCTTCTCTTCGTCTTCTCTGTCCCAATATCAGTTTTGACATGGGCTGCTATGCTGACCTGATCTCAGACCTTCACCCCTGCCCACCCACCTTCTTACTGAATTCTCATTCCATCAACTAGGTTTTTTCATATTTTCCTATTCTTCCTAGAAATCAGCATTGGTCTTTCCCTATTTTCAGAGAGATGAGTGCTGTCTGAGTTCTGACAGCTGACTTCACTTAGCTATGTGGTTGGAGATACAACTCTCAGCTCACATAGATCTGAGTTGGCAACTTTTAGGACATCATGGCTGATCTTAGATGATATTGTGAAGAGAAAGTTTTAGGTACTGACTATCATGTTCTCCTGTGCTCTGCCAGATGAGAGATCTGGCATAGCCCATAAGGACTATTTTTACCAAAAATTTGCAATACCATCCAAGATAATATACACATTCAGGCAAATCCACCATCACTTTTGGTTGAAGTTTTCCCAAGGTATAAATAGGTACAGATCTATGAAATTGTCAGTGCTTTCTGAAAAGCTCATTCAGTTAGTTCATAAAACAGGGAAACATTTTGACCTCACAGTCTGAAATCATGAGCTCTAGAAGACCCGTGACATGGCGTTTTGGTGAAGCAGGAATGCTGGTCTCTCTGCTGTTGGCCACATGGCTGGCGAGGGAGTTCAGCTCACTGCCCAGCAACAACCTCTCAATGGACTTGACTGTTCTTTGCTCATCGCCATGGGAATTTCTTATGAGGTAAATTATATGCTGTTCTTGAATTTGGAGATTCTTGAAAATCTTGGGTATTTGTCTAGATTCTCAAGCTCTTACTGTTTTTTTAGTTACTTCCAGCTCAGACTGTTGTTTGTCATATATCACAAAGGAGACATCTCTCTCTGCCGAGACCATGCTGTCTATTTGACCTCCTCCAAAGTCTGGAATCAGTGTCTCTGAACATCAAGGGAAACTGAGAACCTGGGGTGAAGAAACCGGATGTGAATCTTGGCTCCAAATCTCACCTATACTGTGAACTTGTGAAAGGCAGTTGCTTCTTTGAATCTACTTTTTAAAAAAAAATCAGTAAAATAAGCATGTTAATACCTTCCTCCTAGAGCTGCCCAAACATCTAAGTGAGATAAGAGACAGGAAAGGGCTTCCAAGATTGTGAAATTCCTACAAATGCAATGTGGTATTATTAGTAATTTCATAAGACTGAAAATATAGAAGTTGCTTACCATCCTCTTTGGAAGAAGACAAGGGAGACAAAAATTGGCTGTCTTATTCTAAAGATTTTTTAAAATAACTTTTATATCATCCTGATTGGTAATTCAGCTTTTATATCATCCTGATTGGTAATTCTTGGGCAATTGTGCTAACCTTTCAAAATATCATCTAAACAGGAGAAGTTACCACTCTTCCTTAGTATAACACAAACACATGTTGTGTTTTAGGATATTAATATAACATTATATTATCAATTGCTCATTCATTTATTCACCCAATACACAACATGCTACTGGAATCATCATGGTGGGTATTGTAGAGGTGATGTTCTTCAGGTCTCACTGTTTTCTAATTAGGAGGCCAGGATGTGGGTATAATTGGGAACAAGGGATGGTTACCAAATGCTCAAGGATTTTTTGATTAGCAGAGTTGTACAGGGAAAACCTCAGGGAATATTTTTTCCCAAGCTTTCTGTGCATTTAAAAAATTATATCACCTTAATTTTGCATTTCAACTCAGAAGTCTAAGCAACCATTAGGTGTTGTTCACAATTTAGTTTATGTCATCTTAGGTTTCTGGTTCTGTTTCTCTACAGAACTTCACAATTTGAATAAATAGCAAATTTTTGTATCCATTACTTCAACTCCATTTAAAAAACTGCTTCTTGATATTCCCTCTTTATTTATTCTTTTTTAAGATTTCTTTTATTCACTAGAGAGAGAATGACTGTGAGTGATGGGAGGGGCCGAGGGAAAAGCAGAGGGAGAGGGGCAAGCAGACTCCCAGTTGAGCTGGGAGCTCTGTGCAGGGGCAGGCTCGATCTCACAACACTGAGATCATGACATGAGCTTAAATCAAGAGTCAGAAGCTCAACCAGCTGAGCCACCCAGATGCCCTTCCCTCTTTATTTTTTTAAACTATGGAATTACAGCTTGAATACAAAATTTTTCATGCAAAAGTCCCACAGCAATCACACAGACTGAGGAGTACAGTGCTAAATTTCCAGTCTTCTTGAGCTGAAGCCTTCTTTGCAGCCACTGTTAAGAGTGGGTAGAGTTAATAAATCACCCAGTTCCTTGCTCTTTGGTGTCCAGTGGCAACCTAGACTTAATGGAACCACACAGACCTGCACTCAGCTTTTCCATTATTTATATTCTTGGTACCTGAAACAATGTCCTTAAAATGAAAGGAGCATTCTTGGCAAAAACAGATACCTGCTCTTTGGGTGAACTTGTGAATCCTTTGGTTGGCTTTAACAAAATAAATGTTTTGGGGGAAAAGCAAATTCCAGGTCTGAAGATGACTGAAGTAGGGCTTGCTCCTTGGATGCCAAGGCATTCAGGATAATAGAAATAGATGAGCTCTGCAGGAGGGAAGTCAGAGTGAAGTGAGAGGGAAGCTCTGAATGAGATCATTACTTAAAGAAATGTATGGTTTGGCCCCAGGAATGAGAGCTGTAGCTCCCTGGGTGGATGTAAGAATTGAATACACGGGTAGCTGTGACTCACTTCTCCAATGATAATCCCAACTGGACTCATTGCACAAGTTTTACTTCTAGCAAATAACAATTACACATGTTTATAAAGTTAAGAGGCTTTCTGTACATATAGAATATAGGTGAAAAGTATTAAATAAATATCATTGCCAAAAATGGGAAGAAGGGTGAACTAAAGTTTGACTTCCCTGCTGTATACCAAGTATTGTGCAAACATTATTTCATTTGCTTCTCTCCACTAACCTGTAATGTATCTTATTATTGCCATCTCACAGAGGAAGAACCTGATGTTCAGTGAGGGTAAGTTACCAAGAGCAGCAAAGAGATAAAAAGTAATCCAAATTTGAATCTCAATTTGTCAGATTCTAAAACTTAGGGTTTCTCTAGTACAAGATTTGACTTTTCAAACCCTGTCCTAGAAAGGATCATGCTCTTCAGCCTTTATCATGATAGTTGCTATCATTTACTGAATACTACCCTACACATTGTACATATTTCCTTTATCATCCTCACAAAAATTCTGAACTTGTTTTATTATTACTATTACTTTATAGACAAACTGAAGGATAGAGAGGTTACGTTGTACTCAAAGACACATACAGTGAATGGCACTGATATCTTAATTCATATTCTGCTTTGCTTCCCTCCCATGTCCTTCTTGGCTTTGTTGTTGTTGTTGTTACTTAAATTATTCTGAATGGAGTGAAGTTAGGAAGTTATTCTAGACACAGTGAATTTTCTGCATTAAGTGACCTTGCACAATAATAGTTTGAGGCACCCTGTCAACCATGAGTCACCATGTGAGGGTAGGCGGTTATCAAGAAGACAAGAAGGAAGAAGATCTATGTTCCAGCAATTTATCTATGATTCTATCTATCTATCTATCTATCTATCATCTATCTATCTATCACCTATCTATATCTGTGTATCCTACCATCAAAGAGTAATATCACAATAAATCTCCAACTGTCCATCCCTAAGTTGAAAAAAATTGATGATTAGATGCATGAAATAAAACTTCACTAATATTTTCAATTACAACATTTTTTAACTTGCATGTTTCAAATTATTGTCTAATGTTATTACCCCTTAAAACAATATGATGAGGGCAATGACAGAAGTAAACTCCAGGTGTTTGGGGGAATGTGTGTGTGTAGATGAGATAATCAGGGAAAACTGTTTAGAGATGATAGAGTTTGAGGTGTAGAGACCAATGGGGAGGACATCTGAGGCAGAGAGCATAATATGAGAAAAGAAATAAAAGCAAGAAATAGATGGTGGCTATGGAGATATGAAGACAGCTTCATGTTGCTGGTGGAAAGTGAGAGATAGTAAATAGAGGAAAAAGTTGCAGAAGTCAGTGCAGACTGTCTTATCTATGGTGTTACAAGCTTACACTTTATCCTGAAGTTGGTGGGGATATCTTCCCCTGAGTGTTCCCTTGGATCCCTTTCACATTCCGCTTTCCCACAAAGGCCATCTCCTAATAGCCTGTCTGCAATGGTATTTCTTGATAACTTCTATTCCTTTACCATTTTTTTTTGTTTGTTTTAGAGCATCTATCATTTCCTGACATCATATTACTTGTCTATTTAAAAAATTATTTTGCTATTGTATTTTCCAGCAGTATATAGTTCAGTGAAGACTAAACGTTGGTCCGTTTTTTTAAAAAAATTATTTATTTTCAGAAAAACATTATTCATTATTTTATTTTTTTTTTCACCACACCCAGTGCTCCATGCAAGCCGTGCCCTCTATAATACCCACCACCTGGTACCCCAACCGCCCACCCTCCCGCCACTTCAAACCCCTCAGATTGTTTTTCAGAGTAACGTTGGTCTGTTTTGTTCACTCTTGTACCCTCAGCACTTGAACAATGCCTGGCATACCGAAAATGCTCAACACTTTTCAAAAGAAATGAATAGGGACCCATTGATGTTTTCTGAGTTAAGCAGTGACAATGTTGGATTTGCCAATTTCTCATGCTGGTGGCTGTGCAGAGGAAGGGCTTAAGGACAACAAAATTGGAAGCAGGTAAGCTGGTTAAGATATGCGGAGGGCTGAAATAGGCTGTCATAGATGGATGGTGGGGGAGGATTTGAAAAACATTTCAACTAGAAAGCAATAGGACTCAGTGACTGATGGACATGAAGAATAAAGAAGAAAGTATCAAGGATGACTTCTGAGTTTTTAAACTTCCCTGATTATTGGTGGTGCTAATACAGATGATGGTGGAGTAAGGAACAATTCAAGGCAAGATGGTGGGTCTGGTTTCAAACCATCAAAGTGAAAATGCCTTTGGTATAAACAGGTGGTGATTTCTAGCAGTAGACTTATAGCTGTAAGTCTGAAGTCCTGGGTCTGGGGAGGACTTGGCTAGAGAAATAGACTTTGGAGAGGATGTCCATATTTCTATCATAATCAGTGCTAATTCAAGTTGTAGATGGCCAGAGCAGCATTTAAGAGTGATTTTGCCAAACGGTCCTAATCTCATGGAAAGGTGAACTTATAAGAGTAGGAAAGTAATTATTTCAAAGCAGAAATGAGAAGGCAGGTAAATCTCAAGCTTTCGGCTCATAATGTGCTCCATTGGAAGGGTAGGTAAGTGTAGAGTTTAGTGAAGAGATTCTGGGAGCTATATTCTCAACCACAGGGATGTCAGTGGTAAGTTAGTGGTAGGGGGAGAAAGTGGAGAGGAAGCCCATGGTGGGTGAGGGATGAAGAGATTGAGAAGATAAGGGGTAGGGATGAGCTGGAGGCAACATTGTTTCTCATTGATAGAAGGAATGAGAAGCTGGTTAGAAATGATTAAACTTAAGTATCTGACTTTGGCACATAATGTTTTGATGCAAAAATGGACTGAGGCAATCACATTTGGCTTGGTCTTGAGTAGGGACCTAACTCAGGATGGGAATTGCCTTGGTTTATAAAGTAGCCAAGAGGGCCCAAAGGAGTTTGGGTTTTCATAAATGTGTTAGGAAACTGAAGCAAGTGTACATATCCCAGTAATTAATTCACAGTAATAAAATACAAGCATGATAACATAATTTAGATGTCTTACCTCCTCCATTGCTTGCTATCCTTTCTTCAAAATGCATTCTTCAATGTGTGACAAGAGGAGATTACCTTAGTGGGGGTGGGTGGAAATGAGATTAAACTGATATTTGATAAACCAAAAATCCCCAATAGTTGTAAGGATTATTTCCAACCAGTAACTATGGTCCAATGCAGTCACACTTTGATTTTGAATTTCTCAGTCAATGCAAGACCACAAATATAATGCAATACTGATATGATATAAAACAAGTAATGTGGTACAATGTAATGGGGTGCAAATTCCCTATGAGACTATTATAGATCGTTATATATATGGCCCGGATGAATCTTGCCTCCCTCTTCATGCCTTTCTGTAACCTCTTCCCACAGTGAATGTGGGCTTAGCCATGTGAATCACTTTGGCCTACGGGATGTAAGCAAACACAGAGCAAGCACAGAATGGTAAAGTGCTTGCGCAGTGGGGTTGGTCATCTTGCAAGCCTTCCTCTTGGAAGCTAATCACCATGCTGGAAAGAAGCTCGGGCTATACTGAATGAGAGACCATGTGGCAGGACGTTGTGCAACATGAGAGGCCCTTCGAACATTCCAGCTGCAGCTGATGGCCCAGATGAATGGAGCCACATGAATGACCTCAGATCTACCAAGCAGGGGAGAACTTCCCAGCTCAGCCTCATCCATCCACAGGATCATGAGAAATAAGAAATTGTTTTTCACTCACTGAGTTTGGGCTTGGTTGGTTATGGAAAAACAGATAACTGATACTGTGCCTTTTCAGAGATCATCTGTGCCTTAGGAAGACAATCTCTGGAGAACAGGTGTCTCATTGTTCTTCTCGCCTAACATATGATTCCTTCAGATCCTTTGTTGTGAGAATGAATGTTTTCTCCCTTCCCTCTGAAGAAGAAGGGTCCCAAAATATTGCTCAGGTTGATGTCCACATTTCTATTATAACCCATTCTAATTACTCTTTATATTCCAAGTTTTACTATACTTTATGCTCGGGTACCTGGATCTTCTTGTTATTTCCATGACTGTGTCCTGGGAGGGTTCTTAAATGACTCCTATTTGGCGGAAAGAGGTTCCCAGTATTATTCTAGGGATTCCATCAGTTCTCATTCAATGGAAGTATGAGAAACAACCAAATGTAAACCCAATACCCGTGACCCACCTACGACGACCCGCCCTACCTTTAGCTCCCATTGTTCTTCCAAGAAGGACAAGGGACGAATGGGTCAGCCAACATATGGACTTTATAATCTCTGCTGTTTTAACTTTTCAAAGACTCCCTGTAACATTGGCAAGCAAGTTAGAGCCCCGCAACTTTCCCTTTGATTGCAAAACACACAGGGGTTTGCTCCTGACTAGATTATTGTTTTTCCATACACAAGCAGCTTTTCTTTGCAAAATGTGCTCAGGGCAAATGTCCAACACCAACTGAATTCCCACAGTTTTGTAGCCACTGTTCTTCTCTGTGAAGGAGAGCAATTTAACGTATAAAACCAGGCAAGACTAGGTGATTTCTCATCCTATCTCGCCAATCTGGTTGCAACATGTTTATTAGCAAAGTGACATCTGTTTGAGGATAGATTGAAATAATTTTACTATGTCACAGAAACACTATATTTCCTATGTTACAAATACATTTTATCTTTTCTCTTCCCTCGGGCCCAGACTTTTCACTGTAATAGACCTACACTGTAATCTTTTATATAAGCCAATAATTTCTAGGTTCACCAGCTGGAACATTTTGTTATTTTAGGTTTGGAACCAGCCTTTATAATTTCTATCCTGCACAAGCTGAAGAGGCTCTTTGGAATTATCTTTTGATATTGTTTAATCCCAGTGTTTAACTCTAATACTTAGCTCATTGTGGTGGAGACGGTGATAATACTTACACATTTCTGGCCATTTTTTCAGTTCTGTGGTCACAGCTCTGATCTATTTAAGAAAGATAGATGAAAGCTTTCTTACTGATGATCACTGAGGACTGTTTCTATCTATATCCCTAAGGGAAATAGTTTTTTCCAGTGTAATTCTGCGTTGTCACCTAGCATCATTTTTTCCAGGAATGGAGATGAATTTCCACTGAGCAGTCAGTCATTCAGAGGAGGATCTTATATTTTCGAGGGATTATATAAATACAGACAACTTATCCTGGGACTTCTCTGAAAAGCAGCCATCTGCCCTGATTTCCAACACCAGAAAATTTCTTACCTTGGACTTAGAGTTCCAGGAAGAACAGAACTTCAAGTTCTGGTTGAATGACTCCCTTTGAAATCAAGATTTCATGGTTTTGAATAATTCTTAAAATATTCCATTTGCACGCATACAATTCTCACACAATCGTATTGTTTGAAGAAACAATGGTGGTCTCCCACTCTGTGTCCTGTGGTGGTCTTATTCCTGGGAGAATCTTGGCCCCAACTTAAAGTGGTATTTCTTATACTCTTAGGTCCATAATGAATGCATCTTAAAAAAAAAAAAAAAGACTCGGAATGAGAGAGGACCACTACAACAGGCTTCACCAAATATCTTCATGTAAATATGATCCAAGTGATGACTACCACAGTGATATTCCTGTTCTAGTGATCTTTGATGAAGGCTGGCCCAATGGGAAAGAGTGTAAAATCCAGACCTAAACTATTCTAAGTGGAGAGGTGTATGCTCCATAACTTATTTATGATGGAAAGCTCTTTCCAGATGCACAATGGGTCCAGGTCCAGGAAGATAATTATTAAGGGATTTATGAACTACAGAAGATGTTTAGGCTCACTAACTTAGAATTTACAGCTGGCTTTGGTGGGTAATTAGAAGTATGCTCTGGCTTTAGAATAATCCAGTTTTTCCTGGGTGGTATTTCTATGCCTCAAGAGGTCCCCAGAACTTCATAATTCCTCAAAATACTCTCAGGTCCTACTTCATCCACACCTAACCTGTGTGACAGGATGAATATCAGCATTTTGAGAATGTCTATGAAATTCCAAGTGAAAAAGTAATGCCAAGTGATTGATTATGCAGTGACACACAGTTTCACAGCTTCTAACAGCCAAGTAGATGATCCGTGTATGGTTGGCTACTGGGCTTAAAAGTCATGCCTGTGTTTGTGTGATAGGGATCTTCTGTATTGCTTAATGGCCACCACAGCAATGATTTAACTCACTGCTACACTGTAGTAGTGCAGATTAGAACTCTATAACCAGGGTTTATAATAGTGTAACCCTGGGTTCATAGTGTAGTTCTTTTTGGAGGCATGGCATAGGAAAATCCATGGTCTAGTGGGATAAGTGCTGGACTGGGAATTTGGACTTCTGCTTTTGAGTGCTCATTAATAGCTTAGAAGATTTGTGGAAGGGCAGATTACCTTACTCAGTTTACATGTAAGTGTATGTATGTAGACATACATATATGTAAATGATACACACATACATGTAAATGTACACACACATATGTAAATGGTAACTTGTCATCTTTGCTTCACATTTGAGATAATCATTTAGAAATAAAAGTGGACTGAAATGACAACTCTGTATGACTTTATTGTTGATTCTGATTCTCTTTTGTGGGCAGCAGGGGACTGGAAAGAAAGCACTGTGTGTCTTCAGCACATACAGACTAATAGCCATCTGTATCTCCTTCTGGTGATGCCTGGATTAAGTCATTGCCAAGAGCTCCAGTATTCTTCATTCTGACGGCGCACTTGGTTTCCAGAGTTGTGATCATGCGGGGATTAGATCCTAATTTTTCCATCCTTCTTTGGGGACTGTGGGGAGGAAGGAGTTCCCTGTGCATTCATGTACTGGCATATTCTGCTGATTAGGTAAGACCACACACTCTATTGTTTTGATATTTGTAGACTAGTGTATGTGTCTTGCTGTAGTATTCTGATAGGGGCTGCCAACTGCATGGGGCTGGTAATTAGTTCTTGGTGTATGGAACAAATTGAGGAAACTCTATTCCAATGATGCACGTTCAAAATTGATTTTCCTTCATAGCTGAATGTCAAGGTTTAAAAATAGACTATCTCAGCTTTTCCATAAATGTGAATCGTGAATGAAGATCCAGGATCCAAATATACACACACAATTTCCCTTTTCCCATAAATCTCCCCTTTTCTGGGTCTAGAATGAAAATGTAGGCTCTCAGCCATTGGTGGCTGTGTGAAGGCTGCTTGCAACGTTCTCAATTACACCCAATTTTCTATTTCCTGTGCAACAGACTAGATAAAATGTTCAGAGACAAGCTCATTGTTGTTTTTAGAACTAAAAGAACAAAACATCCCAAGGCCTCATCCTCCTATGTAAACAGTGTAAATTGAAACTTTAGATGCAAAGGCATAATTTTGCAAAGAAAAGCCCCATTCTCGCCCTCTGCCTTTAAATGCCTTGGGCTGCTCTCTTTCTTAGGCTCCCAAACACTCCTGGCCACCAAATAGATTAAGCAATTGTTTGCCTGGGGTCCTTGCTTTCTGACAAAAGGTGAAAATACATTTAGATTCTTTATACATCACAGTTACATTTCTGTCAATGAAAGTGGTATTTTTCTCTCATTTCTATGGTTTTAGAGATCACATTTTCTTTTGATTTAGCTTCCACTCTTTGGTTGATTCGTTTATGTGAAATGTTTTAAGCAGCGAAAGCACACAAGTCCCTTCTCTGCTCTGTTCTGAGCAGATAATGATTATACCATCGACCCCCTTCCCTCCACTGTGCAGTGGCTCAGAGTAGTCAAGGTGACATTCCCCCCCGGCCCCCATCCCCAGCTCCTTTTTCATTCATCTTTCCCAAGACCTCTTCTGTTGAATACTATTAAGTGAGCATAAACTGGAGGGGAGAAAACAGTGTCTGCCAAAATTCCTTATAACCTATGTATTTGGAGGTGGGGAAAAAAATCGGCTATTTATTTTTTCCTTTAATCTTCCCCCCTTAGTGAGAACTCCAATCAGAAATTTTATGGAAATGGATCTCTAAGTTTTGGGGAAGCCTTCTCATTATATAAGTAAGTGTTACCTAGCTGAGGAGTTCTATGGTGCCATCGCAGCCTGGCGCTGCCACCGAAGAAATGTCTGTCCTATGTTCAAGGTCATTGAAAAACAATTTATATCTTACAACACTTCTATGTGATTACATGATAAGAAAGGAAAACTTGCTAACATGTTTCTCCCATGAATCTCATTCCTAATGTCTCCTACCCTTCACAGCCCCCTGAAATATCTCTCTGCAACGATGTCAAGTTTTCCCAAACTTTTACAAACCTAGTTAACGTTTCTTACCTCTTTCTGGATCAGTGATTTATTCTGTGAATCAGCCTGTTCTCTCGCTATCTTTCATTTTTATGCTGGAGCTTTTCTCCCTGCATTTATTGCAGCAAAAAGGTTATAAAAGTTGAACACTGAAGCAAGGATCTATTTTTCTTCAAAGGCAGGTGAGGGTGGAGGGGGATGGGAAGGATAGCAAGCATGTAAGTTCATATCATTTTTTTAAATCCCCATCGCATGCAGTAGGTATGAATCAGAACACCATGGTTCTTGATTGCAGAGCACAACTGAAACTTAGAAGAATGAGGACCTCCTCCACTCTTAGGAACTGTGGCTTATTCCTCAATCCCTCATCATTCCCCATTTCCCCATTTCCTTGGATATCTCAAACCTTCCCCCTGCTGGCCTTTAATGGCTGATGGTTAAGGCTGGAAAGTAGAAGTCATCACTCTCTCTCAGCTGGACAACTTTCTCTACATGTAGTCACTCATTTGTTTCAATTTCTTTTTCAAGGTAAAGATGCTTACATCGTACTCCCTTGCTTGAAACCCTCCATTTTCTGGTGCCTCTGGATGATGTCCAGATGCGTAGCCTACATTTGGTCCTCTGTGGTGAGATGCCCTCTTCTCTCTGCCATATTTCCCCATGATGTTCTCCCCTCCAGCCATGTTAATTTTATTTCAGTCTATGGATTGCCATGATCCTGCTTACCTCTGGGACTTCCCATGTCTTGTTGCCTCTGATGATAGACTCTTCCTACCCCAATCTACTTTTCATGGCCAATTCCTTTTCCTGCTCCAAGTCTTGCCTTAGACATTATTTCCTTTAAGAAGCCCTTTCCAGTCTTCCTGGACTGGATTAGGTGGCTCTGTAGCAAATTCCTTCAGCACCCTGAACTTATTACAGTGTGGTGTTTGGCATGTAAAGTCCAAACTCTAGATTGTCTAGCTCAGCTATATTCCAAATTGTGTGGCATAAATTATTGACACATGTTGGTTGAATGCTTATTGAAAGAAAGAACTAATGTTTCTTGAGCAGCTACTAGGCATACTGCTCACCAATCTCAGAAGGTCATCTATAAACTGGGTCAAATTTCTCTCCTGCAGTGACTCTGCACACACTCCTTAGTGGGGGAAAGCAACTCTGTCCTTCACACCCACTGAACATTCCCACTGTGAGCTACTAATGAAGATGATAGAAGACAGAAGATAGAAGAAGCTAGCTCTTCTCTCTTACTACACGTCAAGCCTTGTCCTAAGTGTTTTACATGAATTATCTTATTTAATTTCCACCCTAAATATTTGTTGTTTAATAGATTGTGAAGTCAGTACTATTATTATGTCTGTTTCTTTGAAAGGGAAAGTTGAGACTTAGGTAAACCACATAGTAAATAGTGGGGCCAGGATTCCAGCCTAGGCATTTTGGGTCTGCTCTGCTAAACTGGTTTCAATGCACTGAAATTCATCAGTTGACTTGGCCATTATGATGACTATGATGATAACTGTAAAACCTTATCATTATATACACTTTGCAAGCATATCTCATGTACTCCTCCAAACCATGTTGTGAGCTACACAAAGTAGTTTTTACTTTCCTTCTTCAACTGCTGGTAAAACTTGAGGACAAACTGGTCAAAAGTCCCCAGTCAACTAGCCAGTGAGAAATGAATGGAGCTCTAGAACCCAATGGTTGTGACCAGTTAATTATTTTTACTGACTCTCTGGAGCCTTAAGAATAAGCACCAAATGCCTTCACGAGGTGAACAGGGTTCACTCCCCTTTTTCTAGCTTCAGCTTCCACCCGATTTCCCAGTGAACTAACATTCAATCAACCAGACTACACTCAGTGCACATTCAGAGCTTAGCTCTTTACTGATACTGTGTTTTGACACCCAGACATGGAGGGTCAGATGGATGGCAGATTTTTTTAAAAACAAGGAAGCTTTGTCTGGATCAGTTTAGATAAGTGGGAGTTTATAAATTGTGATAGTAAAATGGGTGGGACAGCTCTAGAATTTCTGCTTTCTGATCCCCAGAATCAGAATCTTCATCGCCTGCTCATGCTACATATTGTAATTTCTGATTAATTTATCCTGATGGTTGCACTCTTGCAAATGACACAGGGGTAGTCAGTGTAGGAAACATACAGAGTGAAAACAGCCTGTTTCTTCACTCAATGATTGGAGCATCCCAAGCTCTCAGACGCATTAATATGCAACATCTGCTAAAATCAAGAGAAAGTGAAAAACAGGATATGAGGCTTTGGGGATTAGAGTGAAGGGTATCCAGTACGAACAAAGCTCCCATGACTGGGGTAACTGAGGCCAAGTGACTCAGTTAGGCAAAATATAAACAACTGAAAAGAAACTATGGAACTGGAATAGCATGAATTTTATTCATTTTTCATCAGTCTCTTTTGCTGAACAGATAATATAGAGAGACACATAAAATGTTCTTGAGTCAAAAAGAGAGTCAGCTTGATCATTTAGCCTTCAGGGAATTATTTTGAGAGGGCTAGAGTATAATTCTTCTTAGTTCCCCTTTCAAAAATCAAAAGGAAGTCAAAGGGATTGCCTTGAATTAAAAAAAAAAAAAAGTCATTGAAAACCATGATGGCCTTTCCACAATCTTCAGATTATTCCTAAGTAAGTGAAAATCATTTCATTTTTTCTTCGTTCTGAAGAAAAACACAAACCCATGAAAGCAAGCTGCAGTGTTTTTAAATATTCTTTGAACAAAAGCCATGGTAGAGCTGGATTCTATTTGTAGTATGCATCACCAAGTGTCTTCATGACTTTGTCCTCGCTCCAATATGGCAACATGATAGGCTTCTACCAGAGAGGACGTATATACTGAGAATTGATTCTAGTATGCAGAATAATGCATGGATCTCTGAAAATATATACTTCCATCTATGACCATTCAGAGATTGTCTTGTCTGTTGAGGGATATCTTTCTCTGTTCCAGAATCAAGGTGATCTTGTTTAGAAGACCAAGCTATGGCTCACCCAAAGGTCTGCAAATATTCTCTGTAAAGGACCAGACACTATGTATTTTTGGCTTTGTGGACTCCAGGGTTTCTGTGATCACTCTGTAATTTTGCCATTGTATTTTGAGTACAACCATTGAACAGGCATTGCTGTTTCCCAGTAAAACTTTATTTAGAAAATAGGTAGTGGGCAGGATCCTGGGTCATAGATTGCTGGCCCCTGAATTGTACTAAACTTTTTAATATTGGATCAAGAAGGAATGGTTCTCCCTCTAGGGTCTGAGCTAGGTCCAATAATGGCTTCAGCCTTCTTAGTTGAATATATTGACTTAAGTGGCTGCACATCTTAAAGTGGTCAAAAGAAGTTGTTTCCTCATTAGACATGAAGAAAATGATAAAATGTTCCTAGGCTGGCTGCTTTCCCCCTTTGACTTTTAAACACATATCACAACCTCTTTCTAAGGCCTTAATGTTGAATGTGATCCAGTCAGAGACAGGCTGACCTTGGACACCTCTCAAGAAAGGTCAGGAACGGAGGGGCCAATAATACCTCATTATAAGGTGGCCTTGCTTCTTGGGTATGGATCTCAAGGGCACTTTTGGAACAATGACGTTTCTCACACAGAGGGCTTTTTTCTCAGAGGCGTGAAACCTGAGGAACACTGCAATTTTTTTCCTTCAAAGGTCTTTGAGTAGAACAAAGAATAGACTATATTGTATTTCCAGATCTGCTCTCAGCCTATAATGCTTGGATTCTACCCACCCTGGCAACAGAGTACTTACCTTTAGTAGCTGACTGATCACCTCTTACTTTTATTTTGCCCTTAGGGATGGGATTAATCCTGCCAATTGCCCCCTCAACTCCAGCAAAGTAGCTGGGCCTTCCGATGCTTTTAGGAGGTCAGTAACTCAGGAGGCTTCCTGAAGCTCCCGGTGAGCTTCCTGAAGCAGGTGCACACACCTCTGGAGGCCTGCTCCCTCAGAAGCTCCCTTTCCAGTCAGAGGCAGCTGTCCCCCGGGGAAGAGCATGGGTCTGAGAGTAATGGGGAAAGGGAGGTTTTGCTTTCTCTCCCTCTCTTTCTTTCGTTCCTCTTCCCCTCTCATGACTCTCTGGGGCCTGGTAACGTATGATCCTTCCATACCATTAATCACTTTTTCATTTCCAATGAAGAAACTATTCTATCAAAAGAGACGGAGAGGGCTGCCATGGACCGTTTGTTTTGCGGCCGTTTCTTTTTCCTTCTGTTCTCTACCATAGGCAGAGATGTAAAAGTCTGTATTCATATTTCAATTTGGAATTTGAACCATGAAGGCTTTCACTGTTCCTTTGAAGTGAAGGTTCCGAGAGCTAAGTGATCTGAAGTCAGTATTTTAGGATACAAAACCATACTTCTGGCTGTGGTTCACTCAAGATTTTCTGAGAGGGTGGTAGTGTCTCTCTTTCCTGCCCATGGCTGCCTTCCCCCAGATCATTGCTGTCATTGCTACTTGGGGCCCTCACCGTGCAGCAGTCCGTCTGTCCAGTCCCCCTGCGGCTTTGCCGTCCATGGGCACTGTTCATTTGCAGTTGGTAAATGACATGAGAGCAGTGTTCTGCCCCTGCTGACCATGGTGACTAGAAGACACTCATCCTTCTGATTGTATTTTTATGGTTAAGGGGTCAAATAGTGAATGTGTTGGATGAGACGATAAACTCTAGCACTAAAATTCTGTCTTTATCTGATTTAGTTTGATTCAATAAAACCCATATTACAGAATATATGATGCAAATAGCTACAAAATTCGGGAACATACCGATGAAAAATAATTCCTAAAGCAGCCGTACCTCCTCTGGAGACCCTTAAGACTGTAATTTTCTGAGACAGGGTTTTCCTCTTTTTTACTCCCACTGCTTTGGCTCTACTGGTCCTTAATGAAAGGAGAAATCAGACATAAAGGGAGACGGTAAATAATGAGCCCACGGAAACTTCAGCTGTGAATATCTCTTTCCTCTTCAGTGGAGAATATGCATCCTATAATTTTCCTACATGTGACTTACTTGGTCACTGCCTTCCTAGGCTGATGGCCATGCCCCTGAAAAAGCTTTGACAAATATTTTATGTACCAAATTTGGCTTTATGACTCCCAGGAATGTCCCTAACTGTCATCCTGGAAGGGAGTCATTCTAGTTGAAGGATAGCCAAAAGTTAACAGTTACAGGGTTCTGGTCCTTATCAGTCAGAGAATGGACTGAACATTCTCTCCCCTGGGCTGCAGGGTGGTAATCTCCAAATGTAAGTTAGGTAATAGGTTTAGAGCAAAAAATGGCACTTTTCAGAGAAACTCAATATTAGAACTGGGGAGTGGGAATGACCCAGGGAGATTTCCAGTTCTGCTGGAAAAATAATTTTCCTTGTTGAGAGTTTGGGCAACCCACATCATAGGTTATCCTTGATTACTAATTCCTGTTTTTGTGCAAAGTATAAATTGCAGAATTTTCTTTCCATCCTGATAGTAGTTGAGTCAGCATAAGTGGGCAAGGGAGGATTTTAGCAGAAAACTGTCCAACTCTTATATGCTCCTTCCTGTAAACTGACACTATAGGACACCAAAGGCATAGAATAACGAGACCACTAAGGAGATAAGTAAAAACTAGGAATGAGCTATACCTCTGTGTAATGAAGGCATTTCTTCCCTGTCTCCTTCTGTTATTTCTCTCTTTAGGTCTCCTTGTCTGTCTCTTTACCTCCTTGTCTCTCTCCGTGAAACTCTCTTTCTCTGTAGGTCTCTGTCATCTTTCATGCCTCTCATTTCTTTATCTTTTTTTTTTTTTTTTGTACAAACTTTCTCAATTGGGAATAATTTTAGATTTACAGGAAAATTGCAAAGATAATACAGAGAATGCATGTAAGTCCTACACTCAGCCTCCCTTTATGTACCCATCATATATTTATCAAAACTCAGAAATTAACCCAGGTACATTACTGTTATGTAGATTACAGAATCAATGCATATTTTACTAGTTTTTCCACTAGGGTCCTACTTATTTTCAGGCTCCAATCCAGGATCTCAATTAGCATTTAGCATCTTTCTCAGTTTATTTGCCTTTTCAGGTCCTGTTCTTTTTTCCCAAGTGAGGATGTCATAGTACTTCTTTGTTGGGAAAGACACATCCTATGTCTGTGTAATGAGAATTTTCTGTATTTCTCCTGTCTTCTCCTGAAGCATTTGCCAAAAGCATCAAGGATTTGTTTTTGCCTCAAAGTTAATGCTCCCTAATACATCTTTCTCATATTTTTCCGTTTGTAAGACGTGTCTTTTTCTCACACACCTTGCTCTCCCTTCTGTTTCAGACCCAATGCAGATCAAATTAAGACACCACATTTCCTGCTAAGAAAAAGAAGTCACATGCAGAAAGAGGATAAGCTTCTGGAACATTTAAGGATGTGCTATGTGGGGAGAGTGAAAAGTACAAATGATTATTAGTTAACAAGTATTTATTATGGGCTTACAATGCTCAGAAAGCTCATGAAAGCTGGGATCATTGATTCATAGAATGCCAAGGCTGGAAGGGCCCTTGAGAGACCGACTTCTCTTATGGAATTGAAAACTGGGTCTTAATCTCACGAAACAAACTGTGGGTTGCTGGGGGGAGGAGGGTTGGGAGAAGGTGGGTAGGGTTATGGACATTGGGGAGGGTATGTGCTTTTGGGTAAATTGGAAGGGGAGATGAACCATGAGAGACTATGGACTCTGAAAAACAATCTGAGGGGTTTGAAGTGGCGGGGGGGGGTGGGAGGTTGGGGTACCAGGTGGTGGGTATTATAGAGGGCACAGCTTGCATGGAGCACTGGGTGTGGTGAAAAAATAATGAATACTGTTTTTCTGAAAATAAATAAATTGGAAAAAATAAAAAGTAAAAAAAAAAAAAATAAAATGTCTCAAAAAAAAAAGAAAACTGGGGCCAGGGAAAGAATGGTCCAGTTGGACCAAGTTCCAAAGGAGAGTAAAAGCTAGAATCCATTTCTTTTTCCTTCTGTTCCAATGATTCTTGTTTATACCAGTTTTGGCAGGAAAAGCCCTCATGTCTAATTCTATGGGGTGAATAGTTGACTAATTAATTCATTTGAAAGCAGAGAATCAGCAAAAGTGATAAAATATATATTTTAGCATTAACATTTCCTTTTATCTTAAAAATATGTAAGTGAACATAACTTGAGTGACTTTAAAAAAAGGTATGGCTGTACTAATTTATTTTTTATTTCAGTTTTTTTTTCAGTGTTGCAAAATTAATGGTTTATGCACCACACCCAGTGCCTCATGCAATATGTGCCCTCCATATACCCACCACCAGCCTCACCCCACCCCCCACCCCACCTCCAAAACCCTCAGTTTGTTTCTCAGAGTGCACAGTCTCTCATGGTTTGTCTCCCTCTCCAATTTTCCCCATCTCACTTCCCCTCTCCATCTACCAACGTCCTTTGTATCATTCCTTATGCTCCACAAGTAAGTGAAACCATATGATAATTGACTCTCCCTGCTTGACTTATTTCACTCAGCATAGTCCCTTTTAGTCCTGTCCATGTTGATGCAAAAGTTGGGTATGCATCCTTTCTGATGGAGGTGTAATACTCCATTGTATACATAGACTAATTAGTTTTTTTCTGAGTATGAGTCCAGGGATTGGAGGCCACGTTGCCTTCTTTATATAAGCCATGCTTCCCATTTGGATTTCCATGTAAAAACATGAAAACTGAGATGCTAAAAAAAACTACGTAAAAAAAAATTCAGCAGATATAAGATGTTCACATTTAGAAACAAGACGAGTCCCCTACAAACCAAGAGTGACCAGCTGTTTGTGGGTATCAGTGTGCTTCACAAAAAGAAAATGGTGTAAGTCAATCTGGGAAATACTGAGACGAAAATCAGCTAAGAGCTGTACTCAGATTTCCAACCTTTGTCACATCTCCAGCATGAAGGCTTTCCCAGGTACTCTAACCCATAGATGCTCCTGCCATTTTTGGTTTCTTTACTTCTTATTCACTCTGTCACCTTATCATTTAACAAAAGCTGTCCCATTCTCTCTCTTTTCCTCCTTCCTTCTTTCTTTCTTTCCTTCCTTCTTTTCTTCCTTCCTTCTTTCTTTCCTCCCTTCCTTCCTTCTAGATTTTATTTATTTATTTGTCAGAGAGAGAGAGAGTACAAGCAGGGGGAGCAGTAGGCAGAGGGAGAAAAAGGCTCCCTGCTCAGCAGGGAGCCCAATGTGGAACTCGATCCCAGGACCCTGGGAACATGACCCAAGCCGAGGGCAGATGCTTAACTGACACCCACCCAAGCATCCCTCATTCTATTCCTTTCATAGGAATATGCCTCATTTTTTAATGTAAAATATTCTAGTGACTCGAGGCAGATACCATGACATACTTTTTATTGTGTGCATCTAGCAGTTAGCTTAGAGCTGAGCAAAGAGAACCACTGAAAACGTACTTACTGAGTTCAATGGAATTTGCTACAGATACCTTCTGAGATCACCAAGGGAAACTGTGCGTCTCTACTGTCAGAAGAATCATGCTGGTGCTCTCTAAAGAGGTCTTCTGTTCATGGCTCTATGACTGGCACATTTGAGAGAATACCATGATACCCCAGTGTAAACTGGCCCTTCATGAACAAGGAAATCAAGGACCATTCAAGGCTGTGTGCTGTGTCCGCATTTCCATGGAGGAAGATCTGAACTTAGTGTATGGTTTTTGAGCCTATGAAGAGGAACTCCCCGAAAGGGAAGGTTGCTTAATACTAGACTTGATTACCAGAGCAAGTTCTGGAAGTACTTTCCCACAGTCCTTTATAACAGGATGTTCTTGGGCCACAAGGCCCCATTTCTGCAGTTTGGCCGCAGATGTTCTTTGTTTGAACCATCCAAGACAAAGGGACTGCTCTTATGAAATCTCCATAGGGAGAAAGCTTCCATAACCTCCCTGAGGAGATCCTCAAACCTTGAAAAGCCCTTCTTTTATCCAATAGCAAGCTCTGGATATAACTTCCTTTTGTTGGTTCTCTGTGATGCGGAGCATACTCCTTTATTTATTTAAGTATTTATTGTGTTCATAAGAGAAATCTCAGTGGACTGAATGGCTTTACTCAAGTCACTTTTTTTCTTCTGTAGGTAACCCCTTCTGGTTCCTCTCACCTTTTCTTGCAGCGAGTTTTTCTCATCCCTTTAATGAAGTTGATTGCTTGTCTCTTGCCCAAAGAGGAAGCAGCAGATTAGTTCATGCTGGGGCATGAGGAATCTTTGCTGATATGTGGGCTGGGCATGTGACACCCAGCAATCTGACTTCATGAGCGGCACATACTCCTGGAACATTCGAGTATGGTGGGAGGTAAGACAAAAGAGCGAAAGAACAAGATTACAATCCTTATGAAATGTCTTCCAAAAAAACTATTTAAAAGGCTTTAAAAGACATTGTTCTCTAGGTTTAAATATGGTGTTTTAAAAAATAGAGCAAACGGTATAAATATGATACTGCTCCTCCACTTTGCAACAGCTTAGACTCTATCTCGAGTATAAAATGTTTCCAACACTGAGAATGGCATCATAAAAATGCAGTTTGTAAAAAAGCATGCTGACACTGTAAAAATTAATAGTTTTCTTGGAAGTGGAGTCATTTTAATTCTCACAATGGTAAATGTAGAGAGAAATGGACTTAAAAAAAATTTTTTTTTCACGTTTGTCTGGTAAAGTTAATTGATTTGCTTGTCTTAGTTTTCCCGAATGAAATATTTTGCATGGAGCACACATCGAATGCTCACTACCAGGCTCTTTAGCTTGTCATTCGAAGGCCGGTTTTGGGTTCTTGGAGCTCTTTCCATCACAACTGTTAATGTTTATGTGTGTGTGTGTGGGGGGGGGGGAATGGCCAAACACCCAATCTTTAGAATAGTTACATAGAAAGAGTTTATCCTCTTTTCCCATTTTCTTAAATGTCATAGGAAATCATGACTGTTATTTCTTCCATTACTGAATATATTTGCCACTTCTGGGTGCTCAATTCAATAATTAAAAATCCTAAAAAGAGAGCAGGGATCGGATCTTAAGACATTTTCAGGAAGACTTGGAGAATCTTTGTGTCTATGCAAAAGGGAGCTGATTATGAATTGGCGAGATATTTCACATTCAGGCATGGATTTTGTTATGTCTTTTAATCTTAGGGAAGGAACTCTGTGGTGGGGATCTCTGTTTAGGAGAGCCTGAGAAAATAAAAAGCAAGTCAAGAAGTCAGTGACATTTTTGAAGTTGAAAACTTTATATTGGAGATTTCTGAACCAGTTACTGGTATTTCTACATTTTTAAACTAGCAGAGGCACTCTGAAGGTGAAATGCTGCATGAGCCTTGTTGGGGGGGGTGGGTGGGGAGACACAGAATCTCGTATCCAGGAGCATTTTAAGAATCACATAGTTCGTTGATTTCTGGGTGGATCTGACTATAAAATGTATTGGTGGTTGTTTTCCTATCTTCTAAATTATTTAAAGAGTGGTCTTATACCCCCAAAGTCTTTTTTATCTTCAGGCTAAATGGTCCCAATTCCTATATTATCAAATTACTTGGATTCTTTCCCATCTAGATTTCTTTCTACTGGAAACCACTTTGGTTTGCTGAGGTTCCTCTTAAACTCTGAGTCTTTAAATGCACCCTCTGTTGGGGATTCATTTATCTATGTATAGATCATTTATATCTAAAGACAGTATTTTCTGTTTCTTCTGTAACTCATTATTTTATTAGAACCAGACATCTCTCTATCATCTAGTTGATGAGTTTGTCCTCTTATGGTTATGTTATCATTTACTTTCTAAGCAGCTGAACTGTCCTCATCTGAGTCACTGATAACAGTATTGAGTAGAACAGAGTTTGATGTAAGCTAAATATTAAATGGAAATCATTGTGGAAATAAAGGTGGAAAGGGAAAGAATAAAGGCAGGGAGGTAGAAGGAGTAAGACCACCATGGAAAAGTAAAGAACACAGAGGCCATGGCAGATGAGCAGGAACCTTACCTGTTGGGGAAAGTCAACTTCTGGTAACACTTGAAGAAAGTCAGTCCAGCCACCTGGACAAGCACTGCCCTTTGATGGGCGTAGGAAACCCAGTGGAACCCAATGAAAATCTGCTAAATTTCATGGCCTTAAAAATTTGAATGGAATCTGAACATTTTTCTCATGATTGAGTCATTTGACAGTTGGCAAAAGCAACTTCCTGTTTTTAATGGGGAAAATGGATTAAAAATATATCTGAAAAGATTTAAAAAATCTTTGTGAACACTAAATTGCTCCTGGAAAACACTGTTTTGATGATTATAGTGTAAATGAATCAGGATCACATGGGGGTTACATTTCTGCTCAAGTCCACATGGTTTGAACACAGATGGAAAAGTGGTTATATCTTGTAAACTTCATGGTTTTCTCTCTGAGTCTTCAAGCCCCTTCCCTTCCATCTGTGAAGGACAAGGGAGAGATTGAGAGCTTCACAAAACCTCAGCTACACCTGGCTTTCTTCTTGCCACCATTGAAGACTTTATGGATGAGTTCTTATTACATAAATAAATGTGGCTGTGGAAAACTAATAAACATGCCCAGCTTCACCAGGTGGGGCTGATGTCAAAAGAGCACAGTCTGAGGTTTTCTCCATTTCTTTTTCATTTCCCTTGTCCAGCTTCCAGATTTTTCTGGACATTTTTAAAATCTCTCTGTCCTCACATACTCCCACATATAATTAAATCAACTCTGCTATTTCCTTTTATAACTTACAACCCTAGAAAAGTACTGTCTTAGTCGATAAGGAGGCAGAAAAACCTCAGTAAATGTAATGATCTCCTTTGTACCTGGGGAGGGAGGAGGGCAGGAGACCAGAGTAGCTGCAGGCTCTTGGATCCAGTGTCTCCTCTTAACCTTCAGAGCTGGCTTACAACCCCCTCCTGTATATGCTGCTGCAAGCCAGGCCAGCTCCATTGTGTCTTCTAAGGGGCCCTCGGTAATTCATTATTAAGAATGTCTTGGGGAGGGGCGCCTGGGTGGCTCAGTGGGTTAAAGCCTCTGCCTTCGGCTTAGGTCATGATTTCAGAGTCCTGGGATCGAGCCCCGCATTGGGCTCTCTGCTCAGCGGGGAGCCTGCTTCCTCCTCTGTCTCTCTGCCTACCTCTCTGCCTACTTGTGATCTCCGTCTGTGTCTGTCAAATAAATAAATAAAATCTTAAAAAAAAAAAAAAAAGAATGTCTTGGGGCACCTGGGTGTCTCAGTGGGTTGGGTGTCTGCCTTGGGTTCAGATCATGATCCCGGGATCCTGGGATTGAGCCCCGTGTCGGGATCCCTGATCAGTGGGAAGTCTGCTTCTCCCTCTGGCCCTCTGCCCTGCTCCTGTACTCATTTTATCTCTTTCAAATAAGTAAAATCTTAAAAAAAGAGAATGTCTTGTGGCTTCTCCCACTGAGATTTTAGCAATCATTTCCCCAGTTACTGGGTTCCCATCTTGTTTTGAAGGCCCCCAAGTCTCTGTTTCTAGTTACCTCCTTAGTGAACACATTTCTCTGTTCTTCTCCATTATTATTGACAAGATTTCTGCATTGTGACATTAGTCCTTTTAGTGACCAGATATTTATCTGGTTGCCTGGACCTCGGAGCCTGGGTTTCTTCCTTCTGAATCCAGGATCCCTGTGCTCAGGTCTTCTAGAAGCTGTCGCAGTGGGGGACATCTGTTTTTGCCTGTCATTTGTAACCTCCCATCTACCCCCCTTCCCCCAGTTTCCTGCTCTACTCATGTGATGCACTTACTCATTTTTTTATTAATAGTTTTTACTTATTTAGCATGTATCAACTGCTTATTCTGTTACAAGAACGGTACTGGTGTTGTGTGAACAAAATGAGTTATCCAGGTCAAAAGTAGATGGAGGGCGAGCATTGTAGGCAAAGGGAGTGGCACTTACTCTGAATTCTGGATATGACACTAAGAAAAAGGCAGAGTCCTTACCCTCACAGAGCTTTCACTAGATTTTCTAGATGATAAGTTTCACCTAGAAGGTTTGTTAAACATGCAGATTTCCAGATCTTTTCCTTGGACTGTCTGAATTGGTGGGGTCTGGCGTTAGACCTGAAAACTGGCATTTTTAACAAACTTTGTGGGTGATACTTATCATCAACAAGTCTGGAAAACTCTGCAGTGTGGGATATGCTGAGGCTCAAAGGTGGGGTGTGTTTGGAAACTGAGAGGTTCCGCCTGGTTGGATCATGTGTTGAGGGGTGGGAGTTGGTGAGATGTGTGTGGAGAGTACGCAGGAGTCAGATCACAAGAGACCTCAGGCACCAGCTAAGAACCCTTGACTTTACCCAAAGGCTGTGGAAGGCAGTGGAAGATCTATACAGAAGGCAATGATATGACAATTTTTAAAGTCCACTCTTGGACATTTGGGTGGTCAGGAAAGGAGTAGGGATCGGGGCAGAGGGAATTAGAAGATAGAAGAGAAAGGTTATGTCTTTAAATAATGTTTAGAGACTTTTGGGTTAGAGGAATGAATTTGAAGTCATCTTGACACACGTGGCAATTATGCATGTTGGTCAATTTGGATCTTTTAGTTTCTTTTTCCCGACACATATATTGATCTCTTATTTTTTGTGTGTGATTTTGTATCAAACCAGCTACCTGTGGCTTAGCTCCCTTATTCAGATCCCCAGATCCTGCTCAGCTTTCTGGGTCAAACTTCTAAACTTCTGCTCCTAACTTTCCCTGCCTTCACTAGTCTGCCTGGGACCGGAATTCTCAATAGCCATGCCCAGGACGGGTAAGCAGGCTGCTGCTCTCCTCCATCCTATCCCAAACAAGGATGGTACTTCACTCTGTGGTGGAATAAGTTTTTACCTTTCTAAAACTCTGTGGTTTCCTACAGAAAAAACAGCGTTTGGTATCCTGCATGGTGGGCAACTTCACCTACCTCTGTGCAATGAGCAGTTTTAAGAGTGTAGGCTAGGATGTCATTTAGGGTTTTGGATTTAGGATAAGAAGGTAATTTGGGGAAAGCCTCCTTGCTTGCTCCTTCTCTCTCCAATGACCTTTACCTGTAAAACTAGATTTTTTTTTTTTTTTTTTGCTTTGGAAACAGTATTCCTCTTGATCTTGTCTTGGTTTTTAAGGTGCTAATAACCTTAAAAACCTTGGTTTTAAGGTGCTGGAAAAGCAGTTCCCCATAACATATAAGCAGCAAATGATAATTTTTTCACATTGTTCCTTTATATTTGTTTAAGATTTATTTTATTTATTTTAGGGAGAGAGAGCGAGAGAGAGCAGTGGGAGGGGCAGAGGGAGAGCAAGGCTCTTGAGCCTGACCCAAAGCTCGATCTCACGACCCTGAGATCAAGAGTCTGACACTTAACCAATGAGCCACCCAAGTACCCCTCACATTGTTCTTTTAAACCAAATCTGTGGATTGGTTTTTCCCTTCTTTTTGGTTGAAATCTTGACCAGGTTCCTGAAAATATTTCAGATACTTTTAAATAATAAAAAATCCTCAAGTCACTTTTAGCCCAAGATACATAATTGGAATTTGTTGCCCAGTTTAAGAGCCAGCATGGCAATGCCAAAACACAGTATTGCTTTAGTCTGGAAAGCCTGAAGGGGAAAGGAAGGTTTACGGCAGGTTTCTCCTTCCAGATTAAGTTGTCCTTTTTTTTAGAGGACAAAGAGCAAGCTGTCTGTGTGGGCTTCTTAGAGGATTGAGACATGGGAGAAATGATCCTACCTTGCACTGTTATCCAATAAAAATGCTTTTCAGAGAAAGCCTCTCTTCTATTCCTTTCAAACTTTTTACACCCTTGAGGTTGGGTAATGGATGAGGGCTGAGCTGGCTGGCGTCAAAACCACCTAGGCAGTCTGATCCCTCACTATGTGACGTGGAGGTACATGGCATCCAGTGTTTTGTTCTTGGTCTTTCTTCCTTGGCAAAAACGAAGGAAGAAAGAATTGCTTGTAACATTCCATTAGCAGGTTAATTTTGGCCAGTGCTATATACTTTACAGAGTGTTTTCACATATATTAATTTCATTTGTTTTGTAGCAATTCCATGAAATAAGCAGGACAAAAAAAAAAAAAAAAGTGACACCCAGATAGATTAACTGGTGTATATGAGCCCAAAAGATATTAATGGTGGAGTCTGGATTGAAACCCAAGTCTTAACAGCCTAAGGCCGGTTTAGAACTCTGTCTCGTAGAGCGGAAATATGAGAAGTTTTAAAATGGGTCCCAATCCAGCTTTTCTTATTACTTAAATTCTGACTTTTATGTCAATTTCTTAACCTTTCTGTTCTTTACTCTCCTGATATAAAATAGCGGTAATGCTCTATTTATCCACAGTTTTGGTGAAGACGGAGTGAGATAAAGCAATGCTAAGCGTCTGTTAAAATGCAAGCCTCTACAGTGCCTGAGATTCTGAATTTCTAACAAGCTCCCAGGTGCTGCTGATGCCGCTGGTTTGAGGGCCAGCCGTGAACCGCAAGAGCATAACGCTTGTCCAATGTTTGGTTCAGTAGTAGACATTCAATAAATATCAGTTTCCTCCTCCTTTCTGATCGTCTTTTTGCTCTGCTTTCCATTTGGTTTTAGGACCTCCTATAAATGCACTCCCCCTTGCTATCTGGCACGGAATCAGAGATAACATAAAATACGCACTAAAAAGACACCCCCCCAACCCCCCCCCCCCCCCCCCCGCCCCCGGCACAGGGTCTTCTTGGAATGCGGCCGAGAGTAGAATCTTGTAGCGTCTGGATTCTAGTGGTTGGTGGTATGGCCCCAGTGCATTAACATGAGAAAAATGACCCAAATCAGAGGGTGTGCCTGGTTCTTCACTCCCGAACAGACACTTTACCTTCTCTGAGCTAAGCAATAAGCAGAGGGCTCGCCAACAGGGTTTAAAGGATGTTTTTGAGAGTTGTTTTAAAGAAATTAGATGGTTCTACCAATCATGGAGATGGCTCACGAGCCGTCACAGGATGGCCTAAATCCAGAAACCAGCTACACCTTTGACAAGTTTGCCATCATGATCTATGGAGAGAGGAAGGACAAAAATAGTTTCAAACCCCAAACCCAACTTCTACTGTGGAACACGTCTGAATTCTGGCACGGTAGCATATTGGCATTTGTTGAAGCTCGTTAATCTTTAAGAAGATGTAAAGAGATCTAGAGAAACCTTTTCTAGCCAGCCAAAATCTGCCCATGGAGCCTTTGTGTGATAATCACGTACCGCTGTAAATTGTCACCGGTTTCAAAAATAATCCTAATCTGGAAAGGGGAGGCATTTCTTAATTGTATTTAATTCTTCCATTGTACTCCCTACCATCATTTGAGTAAAAACACCTCATCTGTTAATGCTTGGAAACAATTAGCTACCGAACTAGTCTGAGATGAAGTACGACGAATTCCTTCCCTAGGTGGACAAAATCAGAGAAGACTCCTTCTGCTTTCCCCAGGTGGCCGTGCGTGGTTTGTGGCTTGCAGTGTGTAGGAGGGAACATTGACGTATTGGACACACGCAGTGGAAAAAAAGAACCAACAGGGGTAAAATTGTTTGTGGTATAGGAAGGCACATTTTGTGTATTAATAGAAAAGACTAGAATATGCAGCAATTTTCTTACAAAGGTAACAGAAATTTATAGAAGCTAGGAGGGTGCAACAGAACAATTTGTTGTCCCTGAAATTTTTTTTTCATTACCAATAAATGCAGACCATAATGACATGTTTACTATTTTTTTCCATTGCGAAAGTAACACTTACAAGACAATATCTGGAAATATAGAAAGTTCGTGAAAATATATCCATATTTTTGGCATTGAAAGTCAACCAGTTTTAACATTTTGTAATGTTTTCTTTTTGTCATGTTTCTTTTGTCATGTTTCTTTTTTGTAATGCTCCTTTCCTGCCTTTTCTCTTCAGGAAAACAAAAATGGGTTACTGAAAATGTTTTTGACCATAATGTGTGGGTTGATGGCCTCAGACCCACCAAAAAAGTAGGTAATTGTCCCCTCCATAATAAGATAGTGCTGTATGCTTGTGCTTACCAAGAAAGGTAAAGTCTCAGCAAAGGGATTGTCAATGTCTTATACCTCTTGCTGGACAGGGTGCCTGGTTTTTTTTTTTTTTATCTTTGTTTTTTATGGACAAATGCTCTCAGCTTGCTGAGGTGTGTTATCGATCTGCCTTTCAAAATAGCCTTCCTGAAGCTTCCTGCCTTGGGACTATGACTCTGCTCTCCTCCTACCCCTGCTGAGAATTAGGAGATCTCCCCTTGGTACCTGGTTTGAGGAAGAACCCCTTCTCCTCTTGACCACACACACACAAATTCTTGGAAGGGTCTCAATTTGAACTCTTGAATGAGAGCAAACCTGTAATTTTCACAAATTAAAGAACCGGTAATCCCGGCCTCTGGCTGGTGAGCACCCCTCCTTCCTTTCTGCAGGATGAACTTTGTAAATGAGGTCACATTTACATGATTCTGGATTTATGTCTTATTTTCTACAGACAAAGTCAGGTGGAGAATCAGGTACAACATACTCTTAAAATTAACCTTTCATTGCTCTGACATACGAATCTTAAAAAAATCTGCTTGGCTTTGCAACAATGTTAGTAGGTATATATATTTGTTGAATGTTTTGGCTTTTATTTTTCATGAAACTTATTGAGGTAAAATTTACATATTTACATGTTCCAGTTGGAGTTTCAACAACTGTTCTCTATGTGGCCAACACCACCATAATCCTGGCAATAGTACATTGCTGTCCTTCTGCATTTCCCTTGGGTCTCTTTGTGGTCAGACCCCACCTGTATCCCACCTAATGCGAAGCAAGTACCGATCTTCTCTCACTATAGATTAGTTTTGCCTAATCTCAAATTTTATATTAATAGATTTATTCAGGACAGATTCTTTGTGTATTGCTTCTTCATTTCAGCATGTTTTCCAGATTCATCCATGTTGTTGTGTCTGTAATGTGTTATTGTGTTGTTACTTTCTATTGCTGAGCAATGTTCAATTTTATGGAATTATGGAAAAAATTTATTTTCTCACTCATTGTATTTTCCTTTAGATGTCTTCAGTGTCTGTAGCGATAGCCTCTTTCCCCCTTCCTGATATTGGTAATTTATATCTTCTCTCTGCCTCCCCCTTTTTTTCAGTCTTGCTAAAGATTTGTCAGTTTTATTGATTTTTTTCAATGAGCCAACTTTTCCTTTCTGTGTGTGATCCATTTCTATCTTCCTTATGCTCATAATTTCCCTACAATTGTGCATTTCTGGGATAGCTGTTTTAAAGTTCTTGTCCGCGAATTTCATGAACTCTGTTGCTGTGTACTTGTTTATACCAACTTATTTCCTTCCGGTTATGGGTCATATTTTCCTGCTTCTTTTCTCAAATAATTTTTGTTACGATGCTAGATATGAATATGGGATCCCGCTGAATATCTGGATTTACCAGTCTTTCTTTAGAAAGTTGAATCTTGTTTGGCAGAGAGATAAGTAACTTGCAGTTCAGCCTGGTCCTTGTGAGGCTTGATCTGAAGCTTTCTTAGAGTCTAAAGGCTGATTTCCGATAGGGCTAATATAATTCTCCTCTGAAAGCAGGCTCCCTCTGGAGGCTCTGGTAAATATTGGGTGTGGTCAGCAAAGTCTCTCCATTCTAGCTGGTCACAACTCAACTTCGGGTTCACAGAGCCCAGAAACATGGTTTCTTAGAGTTTCACCTTCTCTGTGTATGGTAGATATTTTACAAAGGACTCAAGGTAAATTCTAGACATATTTCCAGAGTTCTTTTTCTCTGGTATTCTGCCCCTCACATTTCAGCTCTCTTGGCATCCTTGAACTCTGATGTCTCTCTCCTAAATTCAGCAAGATGGCTGTGCTTTGCTATGGTTCCTTCTCCTTCTGTTGCTGTCTGGGGAGTAGCTGCCTCAAGCCAGAAAGCCACGTTGATCCCTGGATGTACCTCATTTCTTTCTCTGTTGTTAGAACTCGCAATGCTGTGTTGTGTCTGTTTTTCAAGGTCCCCAAACACTTGCTTCATATCTTCAGTTTCCTGATCGCTTACAGCAGGGGGACAAATCTGGTACCAGTTATTCATTTGATCACATTCAGAAGTGGTAGTTCCTAAACATGCTCCCAAAATGCTTAGATCTATTCAGAATGATCGGTGTTTCCTTCTTCCATTTCCCTTACTAGTTTTGGGAGTTCCAATCCATTTATTCCCAAATACATCAACAATCACTTGGAATATTTTAATGTGATATACAAACATAATTCCTCCTCTGCTTGTCATCATCCTCTCTCCTCCCCTAAACCAGTAGGATGTGTTTTCAGAGACCATGGCTTTAGTGGTTAGGGAAAGAATTCAGTTTTCAAATTTAGTGGGTAGGGCAAAATTTGTTTTCTCCTCATTTTGAGGGGATAAAATCATAAAATCATAAGAATGAAGAACATTACCACACCTAATGTTACCCAACAGACCCCTAAGTAACTTTCCAAAAAGTTTCACCAAGGATATCTAAAGATATCCTCACTTAGGGAAGTCTCAGTGAACAGTTTAAAAAAAAAATGTATCAGTAACCTTCTTAATCACATGGTAAGGTCATGGTATTTATCAGAAAGGGAGTTGAGCCAAAGTGTTTTAAGTTGATCAGTATCTTGAGTGAGAAAAATCTCAGTTTTCATGGGCCTTATCAGAAAATTTTCCCCTTATTTATCAGGAATGCCAAATTCCTCAGATTGAAGTAGATACTCTGGGCACAGTTCAATGTTGCAAGAATAAATGCCAGGGGGAATGTGTTTCCTGTTCTAACTCCCTGACTCCTAGACTTTTGACATTTCTCTAACGGGTACTTAGAAAAACTGAAATTGTTGGAATAATGCAATTTGAATTTTATCTTGTCATTGAAAGAGGCAAGCTGGTAAATAATGATTTTTTGGGGAAATTAGTCCAAGATAACTTTGAGGAGGGCCTCAAGTCTTACTATTACACACAGAGTAAGAGGATTACCTGAAGTGTGAAGAAAAATTTCCTGTGATTTTCTGAAAAAGATGTTGAAGACCCGAGACAGAAAAACCAGTTGAGTAGCGTCACAGTGGTTGGGTTAATCAAAGCTCTGATGTGTCAAGTTTAAATATTCTCTTGAAGGATGATTGGTAAGTATGTGGAACTCTGTGCCTCATAATGATTTATGAGAAGATCGAAATCATGCCAAGATTGATTGAGAATTGCAATGATATTGGAAACTGTAGGTTTCTAAAAAAATTATAAGAAACCAGTACTGAGTTTAGAGTTTTCAGCTAATAATTAAATACAGAATGTTATAAGATAGCTGATGAGATCTTATATTTGGTTTTCTTAAATGAAGAGGCTCTTGTTGATTCCATCAAGACAATTTTTCCTGTAGGACAATAACTAGCATGTGTTTTTATCTCCATGAGCATATGTTTGCAATTGCACCCATACAACATTTTTAGGAGGAGAATGTTTGCTGGGCTCCCAAATAAGATTATTACTTCATTGCAGAATCTGAAGCCAACAAGATGTGAAGCACATAAAGCCTTCTGAAAGAATCAGATTTGTGAATCAGCCAAGGATGGTGGGAGACATGGGGGGCTGATAGACCTGTCATATCTTCTTACAGATGTCCTTACTATCAAAAAAGCACTAATGTGCTGTTGACTGCTATGGTTAGCTATCAGATATTACCAGATCCTGGTTACAAAGGAGTTCATAGGTTAAAGGGGGAGGAGGTTTAAATAAGTGAACAAATTAGTAGACTTAATTTGCCAGTCCTAGAGTATTGGAGCACCAGAAAGACCTAAACTTGAATCTTGGCTCTGTTACTTAAAATGTGGTGATAGAATCATATATATTTTCATTTTAATGGGCTTCAGTTTCTATTTCAGGAAATAGCATTGAACCTTTCAGGTAGAAATTCTAGGGATTATCTATCATGTCTCATTGTCTCTCATCCCTTACCTCCTATTTAGCATTAAGTCCTGTCAGCTCTACTTCCCTTTCCTTTTTTTTTTTTTTTAAAGATTTATTTACTTAAGAGAGAGAGAGAGAGAGCACAGCTGAGCATGAGTTGGAGGGGTAGGGGTGGAGGGAGAGAGAACCTCAAACACATTCTGCACTGAGTGGGGAGCCTGATATGGGGCTCAATCTCACGACCCTGTGAGGACTCGATCTCACAACACTGAGATTGTGACCTGAGCCAAAACCAAGAGTCAGACACTTAACCAGCTGAGCCACCCCTGTTGGCTCTACTCTCAAATGGATGTGAACACCTCTCTCCCTGCCTAAATACAAAGCACCAATATCTCTTGCTTAGATAATCAGCCTCTAAATGACTACTTTTGTTTCCCCCTCTTCTTGGCTGAATACCAGATTGATTCTTTAAGTGTGCATTGGATTATAGCACTCCCCTACTCCAACCCTCCAGTTCCTGCCCATTGCATTGAAATACCTTACAAACCTTACTCCATGCCCTTCCTTGCTCCCTGGGAAGGGCATGGCTCCTCGCTCCTGTGTACCCTTGTCTCCAGGCACAGCTGACCCTTCTTTCCTTCCATACCTTACTCATTCCACTGCAGTCATACACAACTAGAAACTAGTTAAACTTATTTCTTTCTCAGGGGATGCTCTTACTCCATTTCCATAGGCCTGACATCTTAGTACATAAGCTCTGTGGCTAGCTCAAGTGCTACCATCTTGAAAAGGCTTTCCTCACCCTGTCTAAAAGGGACCTGCCTTGGTCTCTCTCAGTCCTCTTGCCCTGTTTTATTTTCTTCATGGGAATCTTGCCATCTGAAATTTTATTATTTTTTAAAATATTATTTTTTCCTTACTAGAGGGTACATTCCATAAAATGAACTTTGTCTGTCTTGATCACTATTCTAAGCACATAATGAATACCCAGTAAATACTTGTCAAATGGATAAATAATTTTTAAATAGGGTGATGATAAGATATTTTATTTTAAATTCTGTAAGGATGGAATAAGAGAATATACACATATCTATATATACTTTAAGACTGCAAAACATTAAAATCTTAGTTATTCCGAGACATATCACTGAAATGGTTGTAAGGCACACATAGTATTTAGACATAGTACTGGTAAGTGTCTTCAAGAGCTGAGATTTGGGTCTTATATTTAATTCTAGTTCCTGTCTTAGGAGAAAATAAGTGAGTTTTACTCAGCTGGATAAGTACTCATGACTTACTCTTCACAATTAGACTGATACATGCATTTTTGACTCATTATCATACTCCAGTGATGACAAAATGTCTTATCCCTCTGGCAGGTTGGGGGCACAGTGGAACATTTTGTTTGCAATAATGCTGTCTATTATGCAGCAATGTTTTCATCCTTCCCACCAGTTCGATGGGAATAACTTTTTCTAGTCATTCAGTTTGCCCTACAAATGTGCACAAACTCTTCAAAGTCCTCAGTTCTGTTCCTACAAATTCTGAAACCACAACTGAGCATTATATAAGTAATGATGCCTCTAAGGACCCGTGTGGGAGTAACAGTGTCACTTGCCAGTGCAATATTGATAGCACGTTCCTTGGACTTGCTGCTCAGTAGGACTCTCCAAATTCTTGTCTGATACTATCACTGGTGCTTTGGTTCAGACCACAGTGCACCAGCTTCAGTGAAGTGCAGCTAGATTGTGCAGACTGTGGGATGTGTTATGGTTGTTGAGGTGGGTCTCCTCCATTGTGTCCCAAGAAATGAGAATATTTACGCTCTCTCCTTTCATCTACGTGACTTTAATATGTTTCCTTTGATTTGAGTGACTTTGAGTGGAAAATAGAAACCAAGATGAAGTTTCCCCATTATGCTTGCTAAGTCCGAATGTTTCTTGACATTTCTATGATAAACCCGATCACAAAACGGATTAAGCAACCCAGTTATTGCTCCCAGGGTTTCTGTCATCTGGTTTGAGGATCAGAGATGGGCTTTCTTTTGTAAAGTTCATGAAACTATAGCTTTAGGGCCTTCAAGTTGCATAGGTCTCTTCTAAGACCCTATACTTGGTTTTGCATTCTTTTTCTTAAAATTGCCCCCCACTCCCCATCACCCCAAACTGTATAAGCCTCAGCTCCACAAAAACCTGGAGCCTATTCCCACAGCATACCATTGTCTTGAGATAAGAAGCTTAGCACAATGGCTCCAGAGGCTTTGGGTGATTTTTCGATAAAATGTCCAAATTGGCAAGGTAAATGTTTTACACATAGACAAGTTGTGTTTGCTTATCTTAGGTCCCAAGCAACTTGATTCATTTCAGTTACTGGCTTATTTCCTTTCCCAATGGTCAAAGCTGTCACGTTATGCTCTCAGGAACATGGGGCAGAAATGTAATGGTCAAGCAGATCCTTATATTTTCTTTTCACTAGGCAGCACCTAATTCAACATCTCTGCAACTAGTTGTAGTTCATGCTAATTTCAAAGGAAAATTCTGGCTCTCTAGGATGAAGCATTAATGCTCTTTGGCTGGAATCTTTAGATTATCCCATCAGTATTATATCCCTTAATTTAACAGCTTCTCTTTGTGCTTCGTCCAATCCCCAACCCCCACCTAGGACAGTAGACATCTCCCATAGCATTGCATAATACTAGCAACATGGACACCAATGCTGGAAATGGCCCATTTCCTCAGACTTTCAAGAATATTGTGAACCTCAGATGGCTTGGGCCCTCTCTTTGGCAACATTTTCAGTTTCCGGTAGGAAGGGTTAAAAACAGATTATGTTGGAGTCACCCAAGGTCCCATCTTTGGACCTTCTCTCTATTTTTAGGTACTCTCATCCCCTTGGAAATCTCTTCTTTTTATCATAGCTTTAAAAATCATCCCTACAAAAAAAAAAAAAATCATCCCTACAATGACAATTCCCTCGTTTATATCTGGGAACTAACTGGAGGGCTTAGAATAAAGAAATGTTAGGATCCAGTACGAACTTAAAGGATCAGCTCAGAATTTCTCCCCTGAAATCAATTCTTAAATTTATCCTGCCACCTGGATGTCCATTATGCATCAGGAAAATTAATAAAAGGAAACCTCATTGAGAATATTGAGATGTCCATTATGCATCAGTGCAAATTAATAAAAATAAACCTCATTGAGTTTTGAGACCAGCAAGGGGAAGATCTCACATCCACCGCTGGTTGTCAATTGCAGACCCAAAGGAATAGACTTTGCTGGAGGAAGATTTCTTCTGATCCTGGCAACAGCCCAGCCAATGAAAGACAGTCACAGCTCAGCCAATGAGAGGCTACTATACTTTCAACTCCCAGTTTGCTCCAATGGATGTTTAGTTTATAGCAGCCCCCCTAAATCCCTCCTTTCCTCTATAAAAGGGAATTTCTCTCCTTTGTTTTCTGGACCATCTGTGGTTTTGCTGTAGTTTGTTTTTCTTGAATTGCAGTTCCCTGATATTCCTGAATAACGCCCCCCCCCCTTTTTTTGGGGGGGGTGGCTGGTAAAATAAACTGACAGTTTTATTTTTAAGATTAACACATTTCACACATAATGTGTCCAAAACTCAGCTCCTGATCCTCCCCCCTTCGTCTTTCTTCAGTTTTCCATCTCAGTAAATGGCAATTCCATCCTCCTAGATGCTCAGGCCAAAAATCCTGGAGTCATTTCTGACTCCCTCTTACTCTCATATCATGTGTTGAAACTATCGAAATAAAAATCTGTCTACTAAATACTCTTTGTCTCTACCTTCAAAATGTATCCAGAATCTGATCACCTCTCATCAGCCTCACTGCAAACACCTGCTCCAAGCCACCTCACCTCTCACTTGGTTGATAGCCTCCTAACTGGTCTCCCTACTTTGGTCTGTACTCTGCACACCAGCCAGAGTCTTCCTTTCAGCACACAAGTCAGAACAAGCTATCTGCCACTCAAAAGTCTTGAAGAGCTCCCACATCACTAGGAGTAAAAGGCCAAGTCTGATAATGGTTCACAAGGCAGTACCTCATCAGATCCCTAGCAACTGCCCTGACTTTATGCTAATCTCTCCTAATACTTTCTCTGTCACTCACTCTGCTCCAGCCATGTTGACTTCCATGTTGCTTTTGACAGGACAAGCCAGGTGCTTTCCCCATTCAGTGCTTTTCCATTTGCTGTCCTGTCTGCCTGGATTGGTTTTCCCTCAGATTTTTCTTTCTTTCTTTCCTTCCTTTTTTTTTTTTTTTCTTTTCTTTCTTCTTCTTCTTTTTTTTTTTTTTCTTTTTGACATGCTCCAAGAACTCTCCCAGGTATTTTCTCAAATGTCCCTTTCTCAGAGACCACCCTATTTAAAATTACAACCTCCCCCATTCTTTAGTCTCTGTTTTAAATTTTCTACATCGCATTCATTACCTCTAACATTTAATGCTTATTTTAATTTCTTATTGTGTCTTCCAGAATTAAAATATCAGCTCCATGAAATCAGGATTTTTATCTGTTTTGATCACTGTTGTATTCTTAGCACTTAAAATAGTGCCTGCCACAAGAAAGGCCCTCAGTAATTAGTCAATGAATGAATGAAACAGGATAAGAAATCCTGAAACCTTTACTTAATGTGTCTCCTCAGTGATTCTTAAAGGACTCAAAAGCATTCAACTTCTCTTTCACTTCTGAGTGGTTTTTTTCTTTTTCTTTTATATTGCAGCTAAAACCTAGTATCTCTGAGTTAAGCCACTCAAGGAATTCTAGATAGCTCTTTACAAGTCTCATATTGTGTTTACTGAACTCTAAGAAGACCTTGCATTCAGTACCAAGGATGGGGTACAATCACAGGTGATAACAATGGCATTTCCAGGATCTGTGTTCACTTACATAGATTTTTGTTCACTAAATACATTTCTAAGGACCTATTTATCAGGGGAATACTTCAGTCCTGCATCAACTAAAGGTCTCATATTGAAAGGACATTATTTATATTTCTCCAAAATCTGGTCAAAGGTAACTGACTAGTTCAGTTAAGTTGACTTACCTTAATTCTAGGTAAAATATCTCACCAAAACATTTTCCTGGTATTAAATTAGCAGTACTTATTTAAGATGATCGTCTTCCAAAAAAATCCCTTTAAAACATTCATATAGCAATAATAGCAATATAGTTGGTCCTTGGACAAAATAGGAGTTGGGGCACCAAACCCTGCCACCCCTGCAGTTGAAAATCTATATATAACTTTTGACTCCCCATCAACTTAACTACTGAGAGCCTACCATTGACCAGAAGCTTACCAATAATACAAACAACAAATTAACACTTATTTTGAATGTTATGTGTATTGCATAC
Source organism: Neogale vison (assembly GCF_020171115.1). Lineage (NCBI taxonomy): Eukaryota > Metazoa > Chordata > Mammalia > Carnivora > Mustelidae > Neogale > Neogale vison. The sequence goes on from NC_058100.1 coordinate 12,347,735, forward strand.
AGTATTCTTAAGGTAAGCTAAAGAAAAGAGTATTAAGAAAATCTTAAAGAGACAAAATAGTTACAATACTATATTGTATTTACATTAAAAAAAAAGTCAGCGTATAAGTGGACCCACACAGTTCCAACCCATGTTGCTCAAGGCTCTGTTAAAATAATAAATGAGAGGGGAAAAGTGTTAAAGAATTGAAGAATGTAGAAAGGTAGCCTAAAATGGAGAAACCTCAAGTAGAAACACCCAGAGGGAGGTAAATCATGAATAGAATGCAACCACATTTTGGTTGCAGGGTAGAACAAACCACCAGCAGCCAGTGCACTCAAGTTAGCATTTCAGTAGAGAAGGAAAGTCCGGCTAGGATGTGCTTTCATCCCCACACTTCTGGGTTCTGAAGGATGAGAAGTCCTTTTCCTCCAAAGAGGACACTTCTGCCAGGGGTACAGTGAGAGTCCCATTTCATTATATTCTACAGCTCTTAGCTGAACATTTTGGGTTTCTTGTTTTCAGGGACCAATAGATAAGAAGGAAAGTATTCATGTTGGCAAAGTAGCTGGTCCTGCTCAGCAGAGAGGGCATTGCAGGGAGGAATGATATGACATCCCAGTGTACCTTGTCCAGTTGTGATGGTAGTTGGACAAAGGTAGCAACCCTCAGCTGATGAGGGCAGGGTGAGTAAGGGCTCAGGTCCCTCAGACATGAGGGTCTGGTGCATGCTACTGGATAAGCCGTAATACCAGCAGAAGTGCTGCCCAGGGACAGAAGACTCGAGACTGGACAATGGGGAAGAGAGATGATGAGCATCAGTAGCTGCTCCGAGAGGGGTATAGGATTAGGAGCTGTATTTCACCCCGATGACTCTCCTCTTCTTGGCTTTCTCCAGGAAGAGATACTTGGTAGACCAGTGGGAAAACTGCTCCCTGAATGTATATAAAGAAGAGGATCAAGTGGCACCAACGATAGACTATGGCAGATGTGGATATGTGCACTCAATCTCCTTTCTGGGAGGATGTGTCCCCAGCTGTTGTTATCTTCAGCAGATGGCCGTTGGCTCTCAGCATCTTCAGGGGTTACCCCTCCCTCAGGTGGTCCATGAGCAGTGACTGGTAGAGGGAAGAGTGTAAAGGCTCTGCCATTTTAGCTCTGAGTGGGGTAAGTGGAAGGCTCCGGAGCTCCCTGTGGGCTTGGCTAAACCTGCCAGGTCTGTGGGTCTGGATCATGACCTGTACCTCCTTCTGCTCAATCCCACTCTCTCCCTCCCTTCCACAGGTGTCAATCCCAAGGGAACACCCTCTACACTGAGCAGTAAGCTTGGTCTCAGCTCTGCAGCCAGGCAACCCAAGCTACAAAGTGTTATATGACTGAGGGTATTTTTGCAGGGTTAAAACTAGTCAAGCGTTATAAAAGCCTGGGAATTTTTTATTTTTTATTTTATTTTTAGCAGATGCAGTATTCTGAGAAAGGGATTAACGTGACTGAAAGTGGTGGCCAGGAAATATGATTCTTGTTGCTGCGTTGGAAGATCTGGAAGTGTAAGAGGCTAAAATAGAAAACAGACAAGGAATCTGTTACAGGAGTCTAGGAATGAAATCCACAGGCTAACAGAGGGATGTAGTTGGAGGGAAAAAAATATACTTAAGTTATTTTTCAAAAGAGAATTGGAGAGATTTGGTGTCAACCTGGATGTGAGGATGAAGACAAGCCAGCTAGAATAAATACTGATTCCAAAGCTGAGAGCAGAGGTGTCTGAGAGGGCCGCTGATAGGCACAGACAAAATTGAAAAAGGTTTAAACCAGAGGATAATACCTAATTTAAAATGTCGACAAGATATTGAGGTGGAAATTTTGGCCTGCTGGAAGCCATCTGAATTATCCTGCCATGTGGAGGGACCTCAGATACTGTGGTCAGGCTATCCCAGTGGCAGGGCCTCATGCCCACAGCTGAATGGAGGCTGAACTTGAGCCTCAGTGGGACGTCATCAGCAGAGGGGAAGAGGCACCATCCATGATTTGCACAGAGTCTCGTATGAGCAGGAAAGAGAGAGAGATGTTTTGATGTATGGTAAAATGCTTGCATTTTATTTAGATTAGCCATGGAAAGTTCATGAAGGAGAAAAGGCTGTGATAAGCTCGATTTCAGTAAGTCAGGGATGAGATGGTTCACATACACCTTCGGAGTCTACTCTTCCTTATCTATGTGGTGGGATAGTTGGTTCCTCTCTATATCTCTGTAGTGCCTTCATACCAAGATAGGATGGCGAGATGAGATATTTGGCAAGGCTGAGAACCTTGGAGGTGGAGGCTCTCAGCCTCATACTGGTGAGACTTACCTATGAAATGGTTCACTGTAGCAATGGCAAGGCTTACCTTCCAGACATTTCACAGGCAGGCCACTTCTCTTTGTCCTGTCCTAAACGGTGTAGGATCTAAGGATCCCAATATTTCCATAGAGGGAGAAACCAGATGGAACACAGGGGTCCATGTTGCCTTCAAGAGCAAGAAGAAGTGAGACTCTAGGGAGCCAAAGCATGCAAGGGACAGACCAAGAGTGGTGCCTTGTAACCACATATCTAAGGAGTCACCCAGAGAGGTTTGTACCAGTTTGTCAGACTTGTTTTTGCGAATAGTGACACTGATGACACGTCCCCGATCTCAATCTGACCTGGAAGCCTCTGTGGTTGGGCTGGAAATATAGCAGGACTGTGCCTGTGTGACCAGTGGGGTCTAGGCAGTTCAGGATGGTACTCCCTTGGGGACTCACCAGTGCGGATGAATTCCACACACACATCAGGGGTCCTTGGTCTAGAAAGAAGCATGTCCTGGCTCTGTTCCCTAAAAGAGGGCAACTGAAGCCCAAGCCTGGCTTCTTCAGAGCTCGTTGGGTTGCATAGCTTCACTGCAATGCTGCCCTATGTTGTCCCCTTTCCTGTCATCAACCATACATTCCTAAACATTGTCATTTTCATCCTGTCCGTAGTTAGGGTAGGACAGAGATTGTTCACTTGACTTGCATAAATTCAATAATTACTTGGTGAGTCCCATGTAGAATTATGCCCCCAAATGCCCATTTTTAACCCTTCCCTCCCCCTAGTTGTCTCCCTTGTTCTTTCAGACATTCTAATCCTTCTTGCTAAATGGGTAGAGGAGCAAATGCTCTTAAAATATCCTTAAAACTATGTTGTTTTGGAAAACATAGAAAAGCACAAAGCAAATGAAAATTCTCTGCAATGTCACTGACTACGTATAATCACCATTAAGCTATTTTCACAAATATTTCCAGTTTTTATTCCGTGAATGAAACTCTCATGATTCCCTCCTTGCTCACTTGGCTCATCACTTTATCATTTTTCATGTGCCACGGTCCTCGTAGGGCCTGTAAAATTTATACACAAGGTGCTGTATCTCACGTTTTGGGCTGAGAATCTCAGCGATAGAGTTTTGCGTAATGTTTCAGACTTTGTCCCAGATAACAAAGGAAACCAACAGCAGATAGAACCCTTCTTACTGACAGTTGCATTTTATCTGTCCAGCTCTTTCCTGAGGTTGGTACTGTTATCTTCATGTTACTGATGAGGGAACTGAAGCCAGGAGAGGTGAAGTATCTCAGGGAAAGCAGCCCAGCTATGACATGGCTCCCTTCAAAGGAGACCCAGCCATTGACGCCTTCGTGGCTGTCCCAACCATCACTTATGGCCGTCATGACTGTGTCCTCTGTTGGAGCCACCCTGGTCTCTTGCATTTCCCTAACTGCTAATCTTGGCTCTTATATTGTGTCTAGAGCGAATCTTTAAAAAAACATAAGGCAGATTGTGTCATTGCTCTGCTTAAATCCTTCACTGACAAATCCCCCAGAGTAAAAATCCAAAGTAATTACTACGTCCTGTAAGACCCTCTATGATCTGCTTTTCCCTGCCCCTCCCCCACTTTCCCAGTCATCCCGATCTCCACTCCAACTTCCCCGCCCCCACCTCTCTCTTGTTTCCTGACTCAGTGCCATTCTCCACACATACCTGATGTGCCTCACCTCAGGATCTTTGCACCTACAATGTCTACCCTACCTAGAATCTATCACTTCATCCCCATCCCTATTTAAACAAACTCTTCCCTGGCCACCCTATTCCTAATAGCACTGCCCTCATCTCTCTTTACCCTTTACCCTTTACTATTTTTTTCATAGTATTTATTATCACCTGACATTTATTTATTTATTTCTGCATTTGTTTATTTTCTCTCTTTTCCTACCAGTATGTGAGCCACTTGAGAGTGGAAACTTTGCTTTGTTTATTGTTCTATTTCCAGGTCTAAAGCAGGGTCTGGCCCACGAAGGAAAATTGGATATGGAATGATAGGAAGGAAGGAGCCAGAATTCCAGCTCGTGTCTTTGTCCCAGGCCCAGGCTGTTTTCTTCTTGCATTTTGAATACCTCAGGGCTGCTTAAAGGAAGGAACATACAGTAAGTACCTGTGGCATGGTAGACATTTCTATTAATCCTCTTTTCTTGACGTTTGCAGAGAATAAAATGAAGTGAATCAAGACAGACTCATTCCTCAGAAGGCATTTGGGGACACATGAGCATTTGATCTTGTCCCCTCAGGAAATAAGATACAACAGAGAGAAAACAGCATCTCTAATGATGGATTTATAGGGAATAACTGAAGAGAACATTTTTTTAAAAAAAATATTTTATTTATTTATTTGAGAGAGAGAGAGATAGAAAGAGAGAAAGAGAGAGAGAGCCCAAGCAGGGTGAGGGGCAAAGAAAGAGGGAGACACATACTCCACACTGGGTAGGGAGCCCGATGCAGGGCTCCATCCCAGGACCCTAGGATCATGACCTGAGCAGAATGCAGACACGTAACTAACTGAGCCACCCTGGTGTCCCTGATGGACTATTTCTATGGTGAAATTACCAGGCCTTGGAGGTCAGGGAATCCTAGCTCTGCCGTGTGACTTGGAGCAGGTTTTTTGTAACCTCTCTTAGGCTGGGTTTTCTCATTTCTAAAATGGGGTTAATGACCTTCCCTTAAAGTGCTAGAAGAGTCACTTTCAATAACTAAAAAAAGGGGTGGGGGGACAAAGGAACTCTTCCCACAAAATCCCAGGGAGATTTGGAGAGAGCTAGATACTCTCCCTTTGAGATGAGAGTAACAAAGCATGGCTTCAAGAGATCAAAAATAAAACTTGATTTAGCACAGTCGTTAATCAGTCTGCTTTAGGGGCTGGTGGCAAGGCTTAGCAGCTGTCTCCCCTAGCTTTAAGAAGTGACAGCACCACTGGCACGGATACTGCGCCTGAATTTGTCCTGCCCTGAAGTGGCTGCAAGGGGAAGTCACACAATTTCAGAGGCAATGAAGGTAGCAGGCACCACCTTCACAGGAACCATCTCGGTTCCCAGCGGCCTCCTGCTTTCCCACCATCATGTCCATCCCCGGTTCCCACCCTCTCCCCCATGGTCCTCTCCTTCTCCCACACTCCTCCCTCTTCCTCCTTCCTGTAGCCATGAGATTCACTCTCCAGGACTTAGATTGTATTGGCAGGGATATAGATGATAAATCAATAACAGTATTTTAAATAAATCATTAAGCAGCTACACAACATTTGATGTATACACCGTCTCATTTAATGATTAATCTCCCTTAAAGAAAGTATCTTATTTCTGTATTGGACTAGAGGGAAATGAGGCCCAGAAGGTTAAAAAAATTAAGAAAAAAAAAAAAAAAAACTTGTTCAAGGCCTTGGAACTCATAAAGGATTATATCAGGACCTGAGCCCAGGTCTACATGTCTCTACATAGTCACGGGTCTATATAAGGCACTTGTTTGAAAGTCATGCAGGTCTGATGGGTGGAATCAGTGTTCCTTAGTTGTTGACTATGGTGGGGGCTGGAGGCTGGGAGCAGGAGAAGTGGTCTAGAATAATTTCTAGTTTTCTGATCTGGGTGGTCTGTTGGAGAGTTAATGGTGCCTTCCCCAGGATTGGGACGCCCTGACTCCTAGAAATAGCTCCAGCCCGTAATTAGCATCAAGACCTTTTTCTTTTCTTTTTTTTTTTTAATGTTAAGAATGAGATGTTGGCCAGAGTTCCAGGAACTCTTGTTTTAATCCTTCACTTGGTTTTGCCGACAATAGACTAGTTAAATGGCGAATCAGAGACCTCTCATTAATTTGAAACTGTCTTGAACGCAAAATAGTCAAGCTATGAAGCTAATGAATGAGCCATGTTCCTGTTACCTTTCTATGCTTTTCCCCAGAGTCTTTTCCCCTGACGGTCAGCAGGTATCATGTTATGGCAGTAAAGCTATTAGGTAGTGCTTGCAGCCTGAAAAGCAGAAAAGTCAAGCATGCTGGAGGAGCCCTGGCCTATTAAGGAGAGAGAAGTCTGGTTCTGATTACCGATAATTATAGATAAGCTGGAGCCGACAGTCATTTTCTGACCACAAACTCAAATCAATCAATTAAAAACTGCGTGTAGCTGTACCACGGCTAATCAGTCCCAGGCATTTCAGGATGATCCATTAAGTCCTACCTCGACCATGTCATGGTTGCTGTGTTCCATCTGCTACTCCGACAGTAGATCAAATACACACCTCATTTTATACGCTCCGACTAATCAAGAATGCTGTTCACAGTGTCAGCCTTCCCTCCACTTACTGAAATCACCCGCCTTGTACAAGAAGTTCAGGGACTGAGTCATCATTTCCTTTCCTGAAGCCAGGCATGCAAACCTAGGAAAAACGGTTACTAGCAAGGAAGAGAAGTTGTTGGGGAAGCTTGTCGCTTAAGGTGTTGCCCATTCAGGGACACAGATGAGGGCGGGGCTTCCAGAGGTGGGTGGCCCCGTGGGACCTAGAAGGTGGTCGCACAAAGAGTAGGTATTTGGGAAAAGGAGGTATTTGGGGAAACTCCCTACAGCTTCAAACTAAGGCATGTGCAAAAGGGTAATTCTTGGTTCCTCCAGGCGCATGGCTCCTCAAGGAAGCAGATTTCAATGTGATTTAATGATGAAGGCGTTTATTCAGAGCCTGCAGACCAGTAGCCCATGAGTAGAAAACCACTAGCAAAAGTGGCTTGTTGGCACCCCCTGGAGTGCTTAAGACAAAATCTGAATTAGTTGCCAATATTTAGGATCACGGATCTTACATTGGTGGCTTCTTGTTGTTGTTGTTGAAAATTTGAAAGATTCAGTAACATTGAACCCAAACTGCCCCAAACCCCCCTGTCCCAGCTGGAGGATGTTTCCTTTGGAAAGAGCTTATTTCTTCTGGATCACTACATTCCCCACAACTTCTTTGGATCTACATCAGCCTCCTTCATGCATTTAGGTTACTTCCTGGTTCTTGCAGCTTTATTGAGATTATGATTCTTACTAAATACTGAAGCACCTTCAGAAGTGAAGATCACTTCTGCCCTTCCAGATGCTCCAGGAGAGGCTGGAAGGATACCTGCTGAGGATAGAGCAGCTAGTGTACCTGTGGCAAAAAGACCTGCGCCCCTGCTCTGGGCCCCATTTTGTAAGAGGCTCTGCCTTAGCCCTTCTCCATTTGTGTTCAACCCATGTTGGTCCATGTTCTCTTGGGGACAAGTTCTCCTAGACGTCCAGACATTCTCTCCTCATTCAAGTTACCCAAGGCCACCAGATGCTTCCCCATGGTTGTCCTCCTGAGGATGGCCTGGTGTACTGACCCTAGGTATGTGGGATGAACAAGGGAAGGTTGTTTAGTAGGATGTCTTTAGCGCTTGGGTATATGGGGTTTGGGTCCAGAGATGGACGGGAGATCACTTATAACATAGGACAGAATTTGAGGTGGGCAAAGAAGGCACCCTGGGGGCCTCTGTACTTCTTCCCAGGGTTTATCCCGAGCTCATATTTAAACTGCTATGTCCCTAAAATTCTCTAATGTTCCAGCAATGGCACGAATCCTGTGCTTGGGAAAACACTGGATAAAAGGAGGTCTCAAGAGAAGTAAATACATACCACACTAAAATGTGATAGTTTTTCTTGGCAAGAAGAAAAGAAGCGCTATGTCTTAAAATACCTCAGGCCACTTATATTACTTATTTTCCTATTTATGAAGTATTAGGTCATAGGACATGGTACCATGCTGGTTGTTCTGGAAGGTGTGGTCTGTAAACTGGACAGCATGGTCTTCTATCTCTTTTGAACGGTATTGCTGAGCTGCCACGGCTTTTCTCTACTTTACCTGATCACAGGCACCTAGGCTATGCCTATTTTCCTGGTTGATCTAACTCCTTTTTGCTGGGATCCCCCACTCTTATGATCAAGAGCTTTTTTGCTCTAGAACAAGAACCATTTGCCCAAGCAGCCCAGAGTTTATAGGATTCCCATTGCTTCTTGTCTTTAAAGAGCCAGCTGGGCAGATGACTCCAAGTTGTTGGCCAGATGAAAATGGCTTTCTCATCCAAAGGCCATCACGAAGCTTCAGTGTTACCATAGTTCATGCCTCCTCAATTAGGGCATTTCATTTTGGTGACTTTGGCATCATCCCTCAGGTTATAATAAGAAACATATTATCCTTCGAGTAAAAACAACAACAGCAAACTGATCAATTGGGCAGATCTGATTCTATTCATTTTCATCAAATTTAACTTCAAGCAAATTGATGGGATGAATAAATTGGCCAGGTGTTAATTTAGAAATATCCTGTTGATCCTGGGTTGGGCTTACAAACACAGCCTTGGGCTATCAAGGTGACACCATCTCTTACAATTTCCAGAGAGGAGAGCCATGCTTCCAGTGTTCCAAAATGCCCCATGTCAACACTTTTCCTTTATCTCCGATCATTTTGGCCATGCTTTAACTCACTACACTATCAAGTAAACTTCAATATTTGGCCACAAATCACAGAGTTGTAGAGACGTTAATAGCAAACGGACTATCATCACTTTCCATAATGACAGTAATAGAAAACAGAGATCTAAAAGTCATTTCTTTGATTGCCAACTTATTCTTGCCATCTAATTTGACCTTAGGAAGAAAACATAATCCTGCCTATGGCAGTATTGGCTGATTCACTTGTTGAAAGGGCTGAAACTTGTCATGAATACGCAATTTGTGTTTGGGCGTTTACCACGAGCCACTCCTGAAAGAGACAATTTTTTTCCACTCAAAATTAATTTTAAGAAAGACATTTTGCTATTATTTTCTTTGTTCATTATCGTTCCCAAAAATGACATATCTAGAAAATATGTTAGAAATCACTCCAAGTATCATTGTATTATTTTGCATTGTATTATTTTGCAGAGACAGGAAATTATTCTAAAAATTACAGAAGGCAGTGTGCTTCCATCTCCCTTTATCAATTCTCAACCCAGGAAGCACATTGGAATCATCTGGAAAGGGAAAAAGAAAGTAAGACAAAATCAGAGAGGGAGACAAACCATAAGAGACTCTTAACTCTAGGGAATAAAATGAAGGTTGTTGGAGGGTTGTTGGTGGGGGCCATGGGGTAAGTGAGTGATGGGCATTAGGGAAGGCACTTGCTGTAATGAAGACTGGGTGTCCCATGCAACCACTGAATCACTAAAACTCTACCTCTGAAACTAATAAGACACCCTAGGGTGATTAATTAATTTAACTAAATTAATTAATTGAATTGAATTGAATTGAAATTCAGTTAATTAATTTAACTAAAAAGTGAAAAATAAAAATAAAAATAAAAATGCTGATCTCTGGGTTTCCAACCCAGGTAGACTGATTTTATTGGTCTGGATGTGGCATGAGCATTTGCAGCTTTAAAAGCTCCCCAGGTGATTCCAATGTTCAGCAACATCTGAGAACCACTGGTCTAGTATAGCCTGGCTATTCTTAAGCTTGAAAATCCATGAAGATCTCCTGGAGAGCTTGTTAAAACATGGATCGCTGGGCTACACTCCTGGAGATTCTGATTCTCCCAGGCCTGGGTGGGTCTCAGAACCATGCTTTTCACACCAGTTTCTATCAGGTGATGCAAGCAATGGCTACACTTCCAATAGCACTGGGGTAGTTCATCTATCTCTCCCGGAGGCAGAGCAGACAAAGACTCTTGAGGAAAAGTGAATTGTCAAATGTGTTTACCAGAGTCTCTGAAAGGGACTCTCTTAAATCCTATAAGGGAATGTATCAGAAACGTTAGATAGTATTCGAGGAGGCATAAAGCCAGTGAACAAACCCCTGAAACTCTGTGGGATTGTTTTAATAACTGGAATGTCAACACAAAGCTTAATTTATGTAGTAAGAGAACAGGAATTAACAAAAAGAAAATCTGATTACAGAGTCTAAAATTTCAAATTGCTTTCTAATCCAAGGCCAACTAGAAACAGAAGAAGGAAGTAGGACAAGAATACGAGGGACATAAGAAGGAAATCTTTATCATACAATCACATGCAAATTTTTTTTAGGAGATCTCCATGCTTGGATTTGGGATCTTGAAAGGCTGCAGGTTGATTTTTGTTGTGGGATTATTGTTAGTTTTAGCACCTGATAGGCTGACCCACCATCACAGTTTGTCCGGGATTTCCCTACAACAGCACTGAAAGACCTGCGCCTGGAAAATCTGTCTCTTGACCATGGAGACAGTTGGTCAACCCTAAAATGAGCAAGAAATTTAATTGCTCTGTGGCTCATTCTCGTTCCTGTAAAATGTGGATGACAATGGTCACCTTAGTGAGTTGCTGAGGTGATTAAAAGCCATAAAGTGTGAAGCATGATGCACAAGCCTGGCTTATAAGAGAAGCTTATAAGAGAAGGCTTATAATGCACAAGGCTTCGAATGATAGCTTTTTCCTGGCTGTGAAACTTCATAATGGGAGGCTCCTTACACCAAAAGCTGGACCAATTGCTTTAAGAAGTACCTATTTTGGTTGGATGGAGTGTTTGGTGAAGATAAGGAGTCACAGTTTTCTAGACTGCTGGAGAGTTCTGTGCATTTGCTAGTTAACTCTCAAAGTATTCCAGTGAGAGAATTTGGATCTGTATTAGATAAGATATACACTGAACCTAAAATTTAACTTTCTAGAAATTCTCTGATAACTGTGCACAGTTACTTACTTTAAGAAAATGCAGTAGTAGAATTCCAACTTATTTGTATTTATTTAGTTTTGAGAGCGAGAGCAAGCGAGCATGTGAGAATGTGAGGGGCAGGGAGAGGGAGGGACAGAGGATGAGAGAGAATCCCCATCAGACTCTGTGCCAAGGGACATATGAACCCAATGTGGGGCTCAATCTCATAACCCGGAGATCATGACCTGAGCCGAAATCAAGGGTCTGATGCTCAATCGACCTGAGCCACTCAGGCAGTAGTGGATTTCTGACTTAAAGCAGATAGATTTGGCCATATTTATTCACATATTGATGGTTTTTCTTTCATTCATCACAGGGTCCCTCTCTCTCAGTGAATGGCTCCAGTAGCAATTTTTTGTGTGGATGGGAATAGTCTATGTCTGTGCTGTCCAGGGTGGTGGCCACTAGCCACACAGGACTATGGAGTATTTGAATGTGGTTATGGCAATGGCAGAATGAAATTTTAAATTTCATTTAATTTTAATTAATGTAGATTGGGATTGCCTGCTGTGGTTAGTGGCTATATTAGAGGAAGGAGGGGCTCTGGTACATCTGACAGAGCTTGCTGTTGACGATTAACAGAAGTTGAAAGGTAGACACACTGATAATGACATTTTAATTAGAACAGAGAATGAGTTCCTTCTGAAATATAATTTGATGGACACAGAAGCATCTATTGAGCAAAAAAATACTAGTGAGTGCCTTTTCAGAATGGCTCTGATGTAACCAGTAGCCTTGGTAAAGGATATCTAGAAAAGGCTGGAAGTCATGGGTCAGAGTTCCAGTGGTGGGTCTAGTCTGATCTAACTTGCTGTGTCTCCTTGGGCAAACACTCAACTGCACTGGGTCATTCTTCTCTGAGATCTTTTAAAATTCCAACATCTTTTGAAAAGAAGAGCACCTGCTCATTGTAGTTCAGTTTCCTTGGTGGGCACCTCTGAAAGCCATTCTGATTCAAGCATGGTTGAAAGACTGTGGAGGGAGAGATATTTATAATCAGAAACACGTTCTTTTCTCTGGGGAAAATCTGGGCTATCACAATTGAAATTCATAAACATTCAGTCTTTATTGACTATGAACATGGTCCCATGAAGGGTTGAGATAAATTCTCTGCTTTTTCATTACTGAGAACATGGTTGAGGAGGGAGGTAGGTAAGACGAACTCAACATGACCTTGTGCAGAAGGAAGAAAATGTATGCATCCATCCAGGCGATGTGGGGTGGGGGCGGAAAGGAGGACCATTCTTTCACAGGGATATAGGTGACATGGGTGGCTTGTGGCTACTCAGGCCTGAAAGAAGAGTCTGGCGCCTCCAACAGAGTGAGGAGTTAGAAACTTGACCAAACCCATTGGCTTATGGGGACAGAGCATTTGTGCATAGTCATCGATTTTATTTCTTATCATGCTAAAGCAATTCCAACTTTACATTTGTAGAGAACATATAGAATGATTTTTGCTCCTTACACGGATAGCTTCATTTACTGTGGACAATTCGACCGTATTTTCTGTGATTATAAACTTACCTGCCACTCTCTTCCCAAATGCTCTTGTTTTAAAAGAGCATTCTAGGTGATTCTAGGGAGCACCGTGAGAAAAGTCTGGGAGATATGATGCTTCCCAACATGTGCTCATTATGATGCAATTTCACTCAACAGAACAATTTTGAGGACTTGTGTGTAGGCTATAATGGGATTCTGCCTGTATTTGATCTTGCAACCTGAAGTCAGCTGCTAATTAGACTGCGTATTTATCTTATTCTTCTTCTAAGTGCCTATTAACACTCAAATGCCCCCACACAAAAAGCCTATACAAACAACTTCTACCAGGCTCCTGTACCCTCTGGTGCCTTTCCAGACCTCCCTCACACAATTTTCTTAATTATATCTTCCACCATCCCCAGCTGTACCACTGGAGCAGCTGCCGCTAACCCTAAATAAATATTTCCTGTTCTCCTTAGAAACAATTAAACCCAGCCTTTACCAAACCTTTGGCACGGAAGGATCACACTGACGGTGGTACAACAGTTGCTCTTTGTCCTTGTGAACTGAGCAGAGACTAATTCTAGACTCTTCCTACTAAAGTCCTTTGTCTTGAAACAGAGTAACTTCGACTGATATCTGTAGCCTTTTGGTTATGCATAGAGAAATTGGTGCTCTTAGAAAATCACTCCCAGGGGCATTTCACCCTCCAGGCAACAGAAACAGGTGGGGTATATGCCAACAGATGTGTGTCAGCCTTGGGGTGAGGGGTGCTGATAGACTTGGCTGGCTTCCAGAGGGCTGGAGCTGATGAGGCCCATACCAAGTCTTCTTCCAGCCTCTCTGCCTTTTCAGTGGACCCTGAGGGCCCGAGGTGCTGGTTTGCAAACCATTCTTCTCCTGGTATCACCTGGAGGGTTTTAAAAAATGCTGAAGCCTGAACTTACCCCAAGAAAGTATAGAGATGGCCCTGGTCATTTGGATGTTTGAAAGGCCTCTGGATGATTGTAATAGCAACAGAATATGAGCTCTTCTGGCTTGAATAAATTCCCCTCACATACCTGATGGCTCTTCAGGTGCCTTTTTTCCCTGCCGTGGTTCCTTCTGATGGCCAGTAAGACCAAGGCAGATGAGGCTGGGCTTCAGACCTTGATTGTTGGCCTGGCTCTGCTTCTAACTGCAGAACCGGCCTAGAGGAAGAGAATATTGAGATGGTATATCCTGACCCTTCAAGCCTAACCTCTGTTTTCCTTTGGTTTGACTACTCAGACACACATGAGTGCTTCCCAACAACTAACTTAAGAATCAGGTTTAGTTCAAAGGGATTTCCAAGATGGCGGGGCAGCAACCTCCCCCCAATCCCAAGGGCAGCTGCCATGGGTTAATCCTGGAGAAGTTATCGGGAGATAATTTATTTGGCATGCAGGGTCATGTCTGTACAGGCTGAACGGAGCTACCTGCAAGACCAAGAAGCCTTGGTGTAACCCACCGGAGCCTTTTCACCAGAGTCTCTCAGGTCCTGTGTGAGGCCTCATTGTGTGCTTTGATGTCAACTTTCAGAGGCACTTTCCTTTTCCCCTTATCAATATGGAGACACTATATCCAGAGAGTAATGTAAATTTGGATTGTGTGTCAGCACCAAGACCCTAGTTTCAGGTAGCCTTGGGCAGTCATGGCACATCTTACAGGCCAACAAGCAGCCTTTGGAAAGTCCACTCCACGAGAAAGAGATCAAATGGTGGCAGAATGGCAATTCTTTCACAGGCAGCTCATCCATCATTTCAACTTTGTCCCATTTACAATAAGCACTTTCAATTCCTACCTTAATTAAGGAGCTGAAAAGCACATGGTGGGGCATAAATATAGCCAGTGTGAGTCCTGGGTAAAATCTACGTGTCCTTGAAACAACAATGGCCGCTTGAGTATTTGGTTTTCCTGGCCTTCCTGTGTGGAGTAAGGCAGCAGTTTCAGGAATCACAGGTGGTAACTGTTGACCCTAAGAGTTCTCCATCCCTCATGCAGTCTGTGCTGTCAGTCAGTCAACACCATTTATTGAACTCCCACTCATTGTTGAGCTGTGGAAAGCTTCAGAGTAAGTCAATAACACGTGCATTAAGGTGCACTATGATTCCTCTGAGCCAGGCTGTGTGGGGGTGTGGGTGTGGATTCTTCCTTAAACATGTGTGAGGTGACACCATAGGCTTCATGCATTCACTAACTAGCTAACAGTCTTTGAATCTCCAATGGTACAAGTCACTGCTAGATTTTGAAGGAGATGCAGAAACGAACAAGACAGTCTTTATGCCCACAGACCTTAACTACAGCAAAATGGGGGAAGGGAGGGGTGAAGAAAATGTAGTGAAAACATAGCACTTACCATGAATGTTCTGGGCACTTTACATTCTTTAGTTCATTTAAATCTCACAGTAACCCTTTGAAGGAGATGTTTTCCATGCACCCCCTTCTTCCAACTGAGTGGTTAAGGAGTTCGAAGTTAGAGGTTTAACTAAGGTCACAGAGCTCAAAGTGTGAAGTGGGTCTTATCCCCTCTCTTCTAATCTAGTGCTTCCCTAGGAGTGTCCTAAGAGAGGCAGAGAGAAAGGGAGCACATGAGGGGGGGGGGGAGACACTTATTCTAGCCTCTGGAATTATGGAAGGCTTTGTTACAGATCAAGGAGCCCAAGCTTTCAGTTCTCATTAATTGTTGATTAGCTAGCAGTAGAAGTGCCCGATGCAAAGCAAGAAGGGTCTTGCAAAGGAGAGCAGAAAAGAATGAAGCCACAAAGTGGGAGCAAGGAAAATAAGAAATTGGAGCTAGGGCGAGTGGAAAGCTGGCTGGTGGTAATTGCCACCTGTGTGCTTAGCTGTTCTCCCATCTGAAGTCACTGAGTACTCCCAAGTGGATTTTCCCTCACCCACTAAAAGCTGCCCTTAATCTTTAGATCAGTCTAACAAACACTCTAATGATAAGGCTGATAATCAAACTTCTTTCCTAGGGACCCTGGAAGAGCTTGGGGGAATGTTTTGGATGTTTGCTCCTTCTCAGATCTTTGAAGGCAGAACCTAGGAATCTCCCCACCAAGGGGGCTCCCCATGCTGCCTTCAGGAGCTCACAGAAACATCCCAGGGCAAAGAAGCACCTGGGGTTTCTTAAGATGAATTCACTATTTTCCATTACTGCCCTGTTGGAAATTGTAGGGCCCCTTCCTGATTGCGTTCTTTGGTTTGACTTGGAGTCATAATGTGTTTTTATGATCCTTGGTGTAAATTAAGAAGAAAAATGTATTTTTTCATTTATTTTGAATAGCAGTTTCTGTTTATTATTAGCCAAGAATTTTTAAACTCTCCAGTGCTCCCTCCATTTTTCTTAGAGAAAACCAAAGCCTTCACAATGGCTCACCTGCTCTACACAATTTTTACCTGCTTCGCACCTCTGTGACCACTGTGACCTTACCTGGTTTCTGATCTCATCTTTTATTGCTTTTCCCTTTGTTATCTATGATCCAGCCACACCGACCTCATTTCTCTTTCATGCATAAGCCAGATGCTCCCAGGGCCTTTGCTAGTGATTCCCTCTCCTGGAATGTTTCTATTTCAAATGTCCCTCTGGTTTTTTTCAGTTTCAGTTGTCTTACCTTCCTCAAGAGAGGCCTTCCCTGATCACTCTATTTAAAATTGCAACTTCCCTGCCTCTTATTTCCCTTCTGGGCTTTAGTTTTCTTGAGTACTCATCACCTTGTAATATGTATGTGTGTGTGTGTGTGTGTGTGTATGTATATATATATATATATATATATATATATATATATATATATTTTTTTTTTTTTTTTTTTGCTTAAACTCCAGTAAAATGTAAGTTTCATGAGGGAAAACCATGGGTGTCTTAATCATGACTGGGTGTTCAATATAATCCCAGATACAGAATGAATGTTCAATAAATATTTTAAAAAAATTTCTTCAACTAACACTAAAAATAGAGTTAAGTCACTCCAGCAGCAATGAGCACACCTAGCACCCAGAGCTTAATTTCTAATATCATCCTCAAATAAAAGGTACCAGGCTCTTTGAAGAAAAGGCTGATTCTATGACTGGATAGGAAATATACATGATGAATTTGGAATATCTTGCAGTGCCAGAAAGTAAGGAAGTACTAAAAGAAAAACCAAAACAAAGCAAGACCCCAAACTAATCAACCAGACAACCAGACAAAAAACAAAATGAAAAACCCCTACATTGATCGGGGTATGTCAAAGGGATTAATGGGATCCACTGGGAGATCGAATCTCCCAGTGCCAAAGCTGGAATATTTTGAGCAACAAAATAAAGTAGCATTGAATTATACCACAAATATGAAATAAATATCCACAAAAAATAAATGCATGAGTCCATACTGATACAGACAATGACTGATTAAATAGATAGGAAAGAAGAGACAAATCTCCACAGGAAAATTCCAAATAATTGATCCACAGGAAAATTCCAAATAATTGATGTAGATATTTTGCCCTCAAGGAGGAAGACTAGAACTCCCTGTTCCTTACGTGTGGGCTGCATACAGTGATTTCCTACCAAAAAGTACAGTATGGACAGAGAGAGAGAGAGAAGTAAGTTTACATTGGAAAAACCTGGCAAACACTACCTCAGCCTGGTGTTCAAGGTCAACATCGACAGTGATAAATCATGGTGATAGTATGTATCCATTTATGATATGATGAAAATGACACTTTTACCTTTCTAGTCTTCCTACCAAAAGCCCATAAGCCCAGTCTATCATAAAGAGAACATCAGACAAGTCTTCACCGGGGGACATTCTGTGAAATACTCAACCAGTACCCTTTAAAACCGTCAAGGTCATCAAAAATAAGGAAAGTCAGAGAAACTGTCACAGCCAAGAGGAGCCTAAAGAGACATGACAGTTCAAAGTAATGTGGTATGCTGGATGGGATCCTGGAACAGAAAAAGTCTTAGGGAAAACTGAGGAAATCAAAATAAACTTTGGACTTTCAGTTAATCATTCTGTATCAGTAATTACAACAAATGTAACATACTCTTTTAAGAGATTATTAAGAAGGGAAGTGGGTGTGGGGCATACGGAAACTCTGTAATATCTTTGTGATTTTTCTGTAAAATCTAAAACTGTTTAAAATAAGTAAAAAAAAAAAAAAAAAAGAGAGAAAAAATATCCAGAGCCAAATCCAAATTAGTTAGGAAGCCAGAAAACCATTATGGTATCTTGAATATGTCAGTTCCAGTTGGAAATATGCCAGCTCTCTGAGAATGATTATACTGACAGCTCTATTAATCTCCTGATACTGGTATTAACCATACTTCTTTTAAATTTAGAACTGAAATAAATGGTCATTTTTCTTCCCACCATTCTTTCCTTTTGCTCTTAATGTTATATACTTACAATAATCTTCCAAAGCACACTTATTTACCAAAGAATGCAATAATTAATAATTCTGCATCTTACTTCTTAAACTTGCTATTAATTATTTTCCTCCAAATCCTTTATATAATCAGTAATTTATCCCAAAATTGTTTCCTTGTTATTGTTTCTTGTCTCTGGGACATAAAATCAGAGACTCATCTTCATCTTCTGGAGGGATGGGTTACCTCTAACATGACCCATAATCTACACCTACATATATTTTTAACCTAATGTGTCTGAGGTAAATTGTCCTTAATCTCTCCCTAGGTGAAATTTGTTCTTTTAGAGAATAATAATAAAATAAAATGATGTGGTGATTCATATTTTTGCTACAGTGCACATTTTCATCTGGAAGAAAATTCATCAATTGAAAAAATAGAATTGAATAAAAATTAATAATTAGTTTGTTATGTTTTAGATGCTGAACAAAATCCCATCCAAAAAAATCTTTGGCTTTGGTTCCTCAGCATGTGGCTGTGACTCAGTGATTCTCCTTTGATCTCCTACCCTTAGTACTTTGTTTCTCTGGGACACAAATAAGAGTGTTAACTATTGGCTTCAGTCACTTGGGCTGAGTCTCTTTTTAACCATCTATTTTAACTACACCTGAGAATGTGAACCTTGGGTTTGCTTGGCTTTTCCAGGGTGTGTAAACATTGTAAAATAAAAATACTCGAATCCAAGTGCAAAACCGAGTTTGCTCCTCACCCCCCCTCAGCTGCTCTTGAACTGTGGAACCCAGTCATGGGATTTCACTACTCCAAATCTTAACTTGCCATATGACGACTGAACTTTCTTTCCTGCCCACTTTCTTTCCAAGTTGGGTTGGGAGCAACAAAGAGGAGAAAAAATGCAAACATTTCGTGGAAACCACAGAGCACAATAGGAAGGTGAATTATCAGAGTTAGAAATATGTGCAGTCATCAATACATTTTTTCTTACAGTTTTTAAAAATAACTTTTGGAGAATTCTTAGAATTATTTTTAACTGGTTTGGAGTGCTTGTATCAAGGCCCTCATCTTGACTTTCTCCTGCACAGCGTGTCTTCCTCCCACCTTGACTTTGCCTATATGTTCTATATTTCCCGAGCTGTTTTTCCCTAAACTTTTCCTGCCCATCTATTCTTTCCATTCTGTGGACACACTAAGAAAATTTCTTTCTGGCTTTAGATATTGTTTTCACCTCTCAGACCGTCAGCTTCCTCATCTGTTGAAGGGGATGACGCTATAATGCCCATGATGTTGGGTTGTTTGGGGGATTAACGAAATGGTGTGTTTGAGGTGACAGTGCCAGAGGAAACCCAACAGGACCTCAGCGAATATTTGTGGGGTAAGTGGGTGGATTTTACTCCCATGGATTTCCAGGTGCATCGTGACCTCTGCGTTGTTTGTTTTCCTGGTTCTGGTTATAGGCCCAGTTCTTCAGCACCTTGTGTGGGTCATGGCCTGAGCCTAGAACTGTGTGGTCAACCAGTTGGTCAACTGTGTGGTCAACATTTTGACAATGGTGAGAAAATGAAATCTAGATCTAGTCTTGGTCAAACCCTGTGCATTGGTCTTGTCTGAAAGAGCATGTTGTAAAAATTTAAAGGAACCAAAGTAAGGGAAGTGTCCATTTGCCCAGCTTCCTGTCTGTGTCACTGTGTACAGCCTGTGTTGCCGAGCAGGCAACGGGTTGCTCAGGCTGGTAGGCTCTGCCTGCCTCTGTGCTTACGACACAACGTAGCCCAGTGTTGCAGCATCGTTGGGGGGAGATGTCGTCTTTGGGAACTTTGCTGCCAACACTCCTGTCAGTCCTGCCTGACAGTGATCCTCAGAAGAGCTCTCAGTGACGGTTCCAGTGAAACATGTGTGTGGCAGCCATGTCCCAAAGATCGAGGTGCATCTGGCCCACGCTGTAATTAGAAGGAAGTAGGGGAGAGTGGATGGAGGGTGGAGAGAAGGAATGGTGAGCTGGCCTGTTCTGAGGGTGTGATATGTGTCAACACTAGTGCGGGTCCTCCCAGCCTGTTACTTTTTGCCTCTCAGAATCTCAGCACCCAGGACGGCCTGTCTGCATTGGTTCTTGGATTTTTTTTCTTGGACCACTTCTGACCGTTTACCTACAGGAATACAAGGACAGGTCTTCAGGCCCATGTGATTTTGTCTTGCCTGTGTTGTTCTCTCAGGACAAAGCACAAAGGACCTACACTAGGGACTTTGTAAGCCCTCTGGGACAAGGTGGAGGATGGGAAGCTGCTGTTGAGACAGATTTGGGGCTCTGACCATATGGAGTTCACCTGTGCTCCCCCCTCATCCCCACCCTGGGGCAGGCAGTGGGGCCTCAAAGAGCTGCTGTTTCTTCTTAAAAATCTATTAATGGTGGTGGAATTCTCTGGGGCTTCCAGGAAACAACTCAGGAGGGAAGATTTTTTCAATATTGTCACTTTTCATTATCTTTGTCCTGTTTGGGTGAGAGCAAGAACTCCTGTTCATTCTGATCTTTGGAAGTCCTCATTCTCAACAGAGACCACGAGGCCAGCAGTGTGCCTTCCTGTCCCACTATGGGTTGTTGACTCATGTTCTTCGTCAGTTTTTAGTCTCCAACATCTTTTCCGTTTGCCACTGTTAATGGGAACCCATATGACTATTTTAAGACTTTTCTCAAGGTGGGGAGCCCCTGGGACATGCATCAATACCTGTATGTTATTTGTGTTCCGTGTATGTTTAATTTATGTCTCTGGACAGCTCCATGCTTTTCCAATCAGGTACCATAAATCTCTTCCAAAATGTCCTCGCTTGGGTTAAGTTCAGGGCTATTAGGCTCTAAGGACTGTGTTGGATTAATCAGACTCTGTATTTCTTCCTTCTGTGCCATTCCAGTCACAGAGGTACATGGCGATTTAAAAAAATGTACCCCGATTTTCAGTATTCTTTTGGGTTTCTGGCTACCTCTCTGGTCCTCTGGGAAACAATAGGGAGCAGTGATAGCTAACATCAACCTTTTGGCCAGTAACTAAATGGGCAGAATGTGAGGAAGTCTGAGAAGGCTCATTCCAAGCAGGATGAGACCCAGAGTTACCTGGAAAAGAACTTTTAGAAATATTTCTGAATTGAATTGCCAAGCTCAGTATTCACCAAGCCAAAAGATCTTTTTATGTAGAAAATGTCAAAGCATCCAGTGGCCAAAAGGTGGCACTCCTCACTCACCATTCATGTCCTTCCACAGTAAGGGCATCTTCACGTGTTCTTCTGTTTCTTAGTCCTTTCATAATAAAATATTATACCCTCATCCTTTCCTGGTAAAACATAGCAATAAAAAAGACCTGAGTCTTTGGGTTGATCTGTGTTTTGATATATGCCAGTCCTTATCCCTCTGAATGGACAATGCCTAAGGTAAGCTGTTTGCATTTTCAGTAGAGCTTGGCTCGTAATTCTGTGTCTATCTTAGGATTCTGCTGTATTACTGAGCACCTTTCCTATAAAATGATCTCTGACCAGATCCAAGATTGTAATTTGTCTCCAGAGTTTGCCTCTCTCGATTTCATAAACCGTGAAAACACAGCTGGAGCAATTTGCAGTCTGTGGAAAAACTCTTGAATATTTTTGAAGTACTAATTCAGGGATCATGCTTTGTTATTTCCTGTTTCATTGTTGTTTGTAAAACTAGTTAATGGCCAACGGGCTGTTTCAAACTTGCCTGGAAAATTTGCCTGCCCCTCAGGCAAAATTTGCATGCTCCTCCTGTGGGGCATGGCATGAACTGGGTGCAGCACAACAAAATGGCATTGACTGGAGAGTGAATTCAAGAACACATCACTGAGAATGAAATCAGAGCAACAGTTTGGAGAGAAGCTAGGCTTGTAATCTCTGAGTTGCATGAATGTGGAGCCCGAGGCTTTCAAAGAATCAAATCCCAATCTGTTAAAGCTTTCCATCATTTCCGAATATTTTTGAGATATACTTCCAGAATCAGCACTACAGAGTAAGGGAGACTTTTGCAGACTCCGGACTTATGCGTCGTTAGAATCAAAGACATAAAACATGATGGAGAGCAACATGCCAGCCCCGAGTAAAGGTAGAAAACAAGAAGATTAACTCTAATAGTGCCCCTACTAGCCTAGAGTTTGGAAGTCTAGAAACCTCAGTCGTTTAGAACACAGGCATAAAATCATACGTGAGTTAAAAGAGTTTCTGAGCCACGTGGAAAATCATTATCATGAAGTACCAACACTTTTCTTTATAGAAATAAAACCTATAGGAGTTTTAGGACTTTCATGCCTGATATAATACAAGGTAGGTGCTCAATAAACATTTATGAAATCGATGGATGTTGAGTAGAGAGAAGCAGAACTCCAAGGGAAGCATGCTTGTTAAGCTCAAAGTCATGAAAGGATGTCAGGCAGGAACCTTGCCTTGCCCTCGCCACCTCCCACTCTGAAGGCACCACAGTCTAGCACAATTAAATGATTGAGGCTTTCTAGGTCAACCTCATTTGTTGACAAAACATGGAATTACATTTAGAATACCCTATTCGTTAAGATTGAAATGTATGTAATAAAATGGTTAAAATTAAAAACAACTCCTATTAAAAACAACTCATGCTATTAAAAGAACAAGCTTAAAGTAGTTATTTTGAACATTCACCACTGGCCAAGAATTGAACTTGATTCTAGAATCTAGTGGTAAACAAGTCATCTAGGGTGTTCACTTAGATTGTGTACTTTGTACCTTTGTGGTGCAAAAATAACGAGGCATTGGTACATTTAAAAAATATACATATGGAGAACAAGTGCATTTGAACAGAACTGATTCAGAATACTTCTAGTTCTGGTTCAAGTTCCTCAGTAAAGCAGTGATGAGAAGAAAATATTCAGTGCTACAACAAACTTGATTTGTCATATGGATTCATGTGTATTGCTAAACTTAGGGAGGAGTTTCTTAGTCCATATATTATCTACTAAGGCAAGACAAAGAAGTTAGGCAAAACGCTGATGTCTTGCCAGCATAAAGAAAATGCATTATGATAATTATCTCGTTATTCAGTCTGCTCATGGGCCCACCAAACTTTGTGGCTTCTAGTACTTACTAGGATGGCGTGGGAAATCTCACACAACTTGGTGTGTGGAGGATAAAGTAAAGAAGCAAGATGGTTTTAGTTCCCCTAATCCAAAATGTTTTCTCATCAAGCTCTAGGAGACATTTCCGAAAAGTTTCCTCTGGCGTAGGCTTGAACTGAAGTTTCTTGTACGTCTTTCAATGTGTAGGAACAAGACTTCACATAGTGTCCCCCTTCTCTTCTTCAACATGTTCAACCATTGATTTCCCTGGTAATCTTGACAATACTCTTACCATATTGGGAGTGCTCTTCATTACTTCTACTGAATTTTAGAGGTAAAGTCAGATCATAGTTACAAGAGTTCACAGGTTCAGCTTCTGGCCATCTCCAGTCACAGAGCAAGCCTGGGACGATGTGCATCTCTAGACCTTTCACTATGAGTGCTCACCTTCTCTGAGATTCTGCAGTGCACACATTTGCTAGCTCTCACTCCTCGTTTTTGAAACGAGAAGATGCTGTTTAATGTATTGGGTTGGTTTTTTAAATATAGTTTTTTTTTTTTTTTTCATCTTTATAGGCTGATGTTGAGTTTCCAGAACATTCTTTAGGTGGAAAAGTTGGGTCTTTCCAACATCAACTCATTCTAGTATTACAGAAACTGAACGGTTGCTTATCTAAATTTTTTCACTTACCAATCAGTTTTCATAGTGATTTTAAGATCTAGCCTAATCTCAGGACAAGTCTTAGAGATAAGCGATTAGTGTTGTTCCTGCATTGCAGAGTTAGGTCATGCCTCGTTTCCAGCCGTTCCAACTCAGTGAGATTCAAGAAAGAAATGCCCCTATTCATGCCACCAAACTAAACTCATGAGTACGACTCATTTTCTCTCTATAAAGTTGTGTGTGTGTGTGTGTGTGTGTTTTGTGTTTCCATTGACAACACTAGGTTCAGGCAAACACAAAGGTCACTCTGGCTTCTATTTTGAACTTACATACTGCCCCGAAGATTAATGAAGTGCCAAAGCCAAGAGAGTCCTAAGCCAAACATAGTTAAACAAAATAAGTCTACTTCTAAAAAAATTCACATATTGATTTGAAAACCTAAATAGAAAATGATTTCTGAATTTCTTATTCTATTTGTTGGATTTTATTGGTGGGCATGATAGTCAACTATATATATTTTTTCTGAACCACTAGTCTGCCCACACTGTCCAGATTGTTTTTAAAACTATGGAATTTTCCACCCAGGTTGCATTTTCCTTGTTTGCTTCCATCAACATTTCTCTGCCCAAATAGTTTCTTTTGTGGCTCAGTTTTTCCATCTTTTAACATAGAGGGTTGATTCCAGCTGTAATTGTGCGTGGTTATATACTGACAACCCACATAAACAAACATCAACAAACACAGTCCTTTGATAGGGTGATGTCATCACAATTGGAGTTTCAAAAGCAAATACAAGTGGGCAACTTGGACACCTGTGTCAGCTCTTCTTAGTCCACCCTCCCCTCACTCTTGATGAAAGAATTATCTTTACTGAAGGTGGAATGCTCTGCTGACACCAGCTCACCTAGTTCCAGCCCTTGAAGATCAACTTCACATCAACTTGTTTAGATTGACAGTGAGGCCACCTGGGCCTCAGCTGTAAGGAAACCCAGTGCTTTGCTTAAACAGTAGACAGCTATCAAAATAGGGAGGGTGGTTCGGCAGTGGGGGAGGGGAGAAGAGAGAGAGGCAGAGAGAGACAGAGAGAGAAAGGCTATCAGACTTAATATTGACTCACATTAGAGAGCTAGAGAACTCTCTCTGGTCTGCTAATGTTGTCATTACCATTTGTCAGGTGTACAATTGACCTGGAGAATAGGGATAATGGGGCCTTTGTAGGTTACTGAATCAACATTCCAAACAATTCAACCACTGTTCACAGGTTAGAACCATACCTTCCTGACCCTTCTCCTTCTCTTCTCAAAGAAACCACTCCTCCTTCCATCTCCCAGGATCACTACATCAATCGGTGCATTCACGTTTCCTCAGTATGACAGCTGGTTAAGTGATACCCTGAGATTCCATTGTGAATAGCTATTGTATAGAAACAGCTTTTGGAATGATTTTTCATGTCGTTCAACCTTATTTCCAGCATCAGAGGATTTAGAAATTGTTGGAGAGACACAAAAAGTGTTTTAAGTTTATTAGAAAAATAGAGTAGTTATAGAAAATAACTACTACTAAATAGTTATAGAAAAAGTGAATGCCATTTATGGTAAAAACAACAACAACAACAACAACAACAGAGCAACAGCAATAACAATGGGGGTGGGAAGAATAATTTGCTTTTGAGATTTATAAAATAATCTTTCTAATCACTTTAATTTGGCATGAAAAATGGCAACCGTCACATGCACCTCCATGACACAAAGGACAGAGGGCAATGTAAGCTCAGCTGTGCTATGTCCCCCAGGCTGGCTGTGCCTGTCGCCTCTCCCTGGTGCACTCACTTTTGCTTTGGCTCTTGCTTCCATCCCATTTTCTACCCTGGCAGCATCTTCCCTTTCCTTTTGCTTTTCATGTCCCTTACCTCCTTTTCAAACCATCAAGCCAGATCTAGAACTCCTCCCATGGGATTTATCTTCTCTGTTAGTACGAGAGAAATGGAAGGAAAATAGCAGTATCAAATAAAGAAGTAAAAATCTACCTTTGTGCCCATGGTAGTCAAAAGACTCTTCGACTAGGAAGTTCAGGGATACTATTTTAGATTTCCAGAGATAAAAAACCAGAACTAACATTGGATTGATGAATGGATGAGACATCAAAATCATGTCTTTCTGTTGTTCTGAATGTAGCCCAAGAAGAATTTTCCAGAACACTTGAACCCTTGATGGGAAAATACATTTAATATGGTTGAAGTTTTTCCAACACCAGGAAGAATAGATGACTTCTTGGCAGGGCCGCATTTCCAGAACACAATTTCCTTTGCCCCCTTTTGGGCTGAAGAGGACACGTTCTCTTTACAAAAAAGAGGAAAACATGGAGTGGTTTCTTAAAAGTGCTACTCCCTCAAGCCTTTCCTTAGTGGTTGGAGTATTAATAAAAAGGAAGGGTAACTAAAGTCTCTCCTTGCACATTTTGATACCATTTACCCACTGATATTACCTTGAGAAGGTATCTCATTGACTTAAACTCACATCATGGCACAAACTATGTGTCTAGGGGAAGAGAGAAAACTTTGAAGTACTGAATCCCATAGGGTGTGCTGTGTGTATGGGTGGCTTCTGCCTAAACCCAGTACTGTTTTGGTTCAGAAGCAAATATTCATAGCAAAATAATGTTTTTGTAGTTTTAATTATTGCATCATGAAAGGATACTTTGTGCTCAGGTCTTAGAGGCTCAAAGCCATTCTCCCTTGGAGAATACTTCAGCACACCCATTGACAAGTGTTCTCAGCAGCAAATTTATTTGTAGAGGACTTGGTCGATATAGCCAGTTAGGTCCCTCTAATGCAGCCACATTGTTAACTGTGGAAACTGGCAACCTGATGCTGAACCTAGGAACAATATATGTGAGGAAAGGCAATCTGTGATAGTGCCATATATTCACTTTGTGGACACTTGTTGAATGTCCACTATATTGATTTAACAATGGGAAAAAAATGACTCGTAAACTAGAAATCTAATTTTTGTTTTTTTCCCATAGTAAGCTCCTGGTTGTTTGGTATGGGAGGCGTGGAATTCTTCTTTTTTTTTTTTTCCCTGGTATTAGTTGCCCCTCAAGAAGGACAGAGAATATGGCCTCTCCTTGGGTACTTGCTCACCATGGACACGGGACCAGACAGAAGCGAAGGAGCTAGGGAGACAGAATGAAGGGGGGAGGAGAAGGGAGACATTGATTCATTATTCAGATCCTGGAGAGTCTTGGTGGTTTATTTATTGTGAGGAGCCAGAAAACAAATCCATTCTAAACTTTCTCCTTCCTGGCAGATTTTTCAAAGCTGAGGCTTCTCTGCTGACTATGCATGTCCTTTTATCATGTGTTTGGTTTTTCAATATCAAGCCATTTCACAGAAAAGAGAGAACATTTACTTTTGATTAATAAACCACCCTGCAATTACCCTTTGTTCATAAGCAGGCGGATGCTTCTGTGTGTGCAGATAGAGCTTATGCATGAAACAACTTTCTTCATTAGCTTCCCAAGGCTGTCCTCGCTTCTCACTGTGTTTTCCGGTTTGCCTTTTTCCCTGGGACTAGGCTTATGCCTGCTCACTGACAGATCTGCAGAGAGACACCCACATGGGCATGAATACACATTTCACATTCACTTACAAACCAAGAATACAGATTTTTCCCCCCAAATACTTGTGAAGATTTTCAACTTTGACCTCTAAATTAGATGACTTACTTTCACTGATCTTAATGGCTACCTTCTTGTATAAAGTGTAACTATGTTCTGAAAAGGAGCTTTCAGGGTGCCTAGGTGGCTCAGTCGGTTAAGCCTCTGCCTTCTACTCAGGTCAGGATCCTGAGATGGAGCCCCATATCTTTGGGCCCCCTGTTTCTCCTTCTCCCTCTCTCTGTCACCCCTGCTTGTGCTCTCTCTCTCTCTAAAATAAATAGTATCTTTAAAAAAAAAGCAAAGAAAAGGAGCTTCCATTGATTTTAGTGAAATGGGCAGTTATTTTGAAAACAGTTAGTCCTATGGCCAATTCTCTTGGTTGTGTCAATGTTTGGGGCTTCAGGACTATGTAGACATAGAATGAATTGTATGTCCCTTGAGGGCACCACTGATCTTTCTCATCTTTGTATTCTCATAATTGAAAACGGTCACAAATATCATAGCTATGATATCCCTATCCAGATACAGGTGTAGATAAAGAGATAATACAGAAAACTGTATTTAAGTTGGGCTGCCATCACCCTGAGAAAGTGGATATGCTCTTCACACTGTTCCTTTGGGTCTTTTCCAACTATTTTAAACCAACAGACCAACACACAACTTTCTTTCCTTTCTGTATCCTGGGAAAAAAGTTAAAGAATTAGCAAAAAGAAAACACATTTAAAAATCAACATTGACACTTACTGAAAGCAAGGCTCAAACTCTCTGAATCTCGGCCACTGTGAATATAGTGGATGCTACTTGTTTGTTAAGTTAAAATATTGAATAATCCCAGGTTGTTCAAAGAGCCTTCCCCAAAAATACTTGTTCGTGGGAGATAGAAAATTTCCCCATACAACCTTGGCAGCAAGATTCCCAACCACAAAAAAATTCATAATTATTATAAAAGGTTCAGCAACTACAGAAACATATAAATATGAAAATTAAAATCACCCATGTTCCAACCATGAGTGACCACTGAAACAGTGTGTCATTTGTCATTCTATATTTTTAGTCCACAGATACACTGAATGTCTGTACATTCATCCTTCATCAACATTGATCTCTACCTAGAATACTATGCACATGGATTTTGAACTTCATTTTCCCCTTAAATGTTATACACTTTGCCTCATCATTTTATTGGCTTTCTAGTATTCCAATATGTGAATATATTAGAGCCAATAACTTATTCACAGACATCTGAGTGGTCTCCAGTACTACTAGATGTTTAATACTTGTTTAAAACATTGGAAGTGACACTGGAAAACACAAAGAGGAATACAGAAAGTTATTTCGGTTGCAGCAGAGCCTAAAATCTATTTATGATTTAGTATGACACTTACACATTAAAAAGATTAAAATATTATAATAACTAAAAACACTTGAAGCTCTTCTATAAAAGCTGGTAGATTAATTACATATACGTTGAAGATTATGGATTAGTCATTTTCTCCATCACTAGATAGCAAGTATTTTTATAAAAAATATAATTATAAAATATATGAATGATATAAGGGGATAGCAAAGGTATTAATTGATGGGGTCCTACACACAGTACATATTTGAAAAATCGAGCTGGAAATCTTAGCCTCTGAGCTCATGTCTGATTTAGACATTCAAGAAATCTGCACTAAGAGGTTTAGGTTTATCATTGTCATAGAATTCGTTTTAAGGCCTACTGATATATACATTTTTAAACGTTTCTTACTTGGTGGTTTTCAAGCTACAAATGTAGTTCATAAATTTTGCAGCACATGTAATAATACTAAATGAAGGTATAAAAAGTAAGACTAGACATTTCAGGGCAGCCCTACACGGTTGGGAATATTGGTACTTGAACAAGGGCACCACAGCTAATGGGATTCCTGTCACACTGCAGATAGTGAAGGTTTTTATATGTACTACAACGATTTTCTAGCAAATAGCAGTGTATTATGAAAGCATTCTAACAGATAGAAATAACGTACCTTGAGTTCTACAGTTGAGAGCTCAAATTCATACCTCCTTGTCCCGTACATCGCTTAATCAATAATATCTTATGGATATCCTCTCCACCAACTAATGTGGTTCTAAACCATTCTTTATAATAGAGGCATCATATATCTCATACACTTAAAAGAAGAATTTGAAAGGCATAAAGGGATACAATGGGTACCTACTGTCAATATTTTAAACAACAATATAAATGAAATTATCAGAATTTTAATTTTTGCCATAAAATTCCATTAGACATTTCTGTAATTAATGCCTACATACATGACAGAAGCAGGCATTTCTTCTTCCTAAAATACTTTTTAAATCCTCAAAGAAAGATTAAATTATATTTAAGACTGTCATAGTGGTGAGAGTATTTTTTTGTGTTCTTTGAAACTGACTAATCTATTGCTCATATATGTGATGCTGCTTTATTATAATAAATTATATCTTCATACAGGGATTTACAGCTTTCAGAACATCTTCCCATAATCTTGGTATTTGATCTTTGAAATTACAACATGGTGAGGCAGGAGGTGTCAGTTTCCAAATTTTCCTATTGCATAAGTAGTGGCTTAGAGAGGGCAAGTGTCTTGTCCAAGGTCCTATGGTCATAAAGTTACAGAGATGGGGTGGGCACTCAGTTAGTGGTCTTTACATGGCCCCATACTGCTTCAGACAGTAGGATTAATCAGACCCCATTGTTTCCTGACCGTCCTAGTTAAATGGGTTTTTCCTTTACTCTGGGTACTATACAATAGATCAGTACAGCTTATAAGATCAATATTCTTATCTTTGTTAGAACAGATCCCTTTGTTGCACATTCTCCTGAATACATTTTTTACTTCCAAACCTCGTTTCTCAGGTGCTAAAGGAACATTTTATTTTCAATTTCTACCCTGTGTACCAATTGCCTTCCCCACCGCACACATAAACATTTGAAAGGCTGAGTCTATCTATGATTTTACCTATTGCAATACAATCTGGTAGAACAATAGACTATTAATTAGCATTAATAACGTACCTTAGTCCTTCAAATCTTCTGTCATGCATCTCTTGGTCTAGTCTAGGCCAAGCTCAGAGTTAAGGTGCTTTAACAACTACGAACACACCACCGTTTATAAAAACATCTTTCTTCATTAACATTTAAGAATAATCTCCTATTGTTGGATTGGGTGGGCACAATTTTAAAAAAGCCACACGATTTCAGCATTTCTGAGGTGGGGAAGGGGGTTGTAGTGTAGAATGAAACCATGTCTTCAAGTCGTGATGAGGTGAAAGTCTTTCAGATCACAGTGGTCTGCTAACATCGTCCCCCACCCCCCACCAAAAGGCAAAGCATTCTTCCTCTTAAATTAAAAATGAACAGCTGGATCTTTTTGTCAGGAGCTGGTAGGTTAGGGAACTGCTCTTCTTTACATTTTAGCATTACAGGCTAAAGAATCATGAACTGGCAGAGCATCCAAGGTTGACTGTGGCGGGTCTGCAAGGATTAACCCGTTAATTAGTTACTTCCATCCATTACAGTTTTAGTCTTTTCCTGGGAATCCTGCGGACTATTGATTTCAGCCCTCCAAAGTTGCAGAGCAGGGCTTTTCCTTTAGCTCTCCGACAGACAGGCCGAGTAGAACAATAAGATCTACCACCGGGGACACGTCAGTGTCTTTGTCAGGGGATAATGCAGCCATAGAAAGCCCTTTTCATCCTTCGTAAGAGCCCATTATTCCTATGTATCTTTCCTCTATGCTTTGTGAAAAGGTTTGTACAGTAAATAATGACTGACTATGTACTAGTTCTTTCTTCTTTTGCCAAGCTCTTTTTAGCTTTGGCAGCAATTTTGTTTTCCCTGTCATCATCTAATGTCTATTTATTTTACATTGCTACAAAGCCAGTGAAATTCCCTTATAAATCCCAGGTCATGAAGATGAAGCAGCAACCCGATTCCTTTTATTAAATGTCTGCAGTGTCCTCTGCTTTTTCTAATTAGGTTCAAAGTGGTCAGTGGCTTGAAAGGCTCCGGGCAGGAATCAAATCTGTTTGAACAATGCATTCCTCACGGCCACGCATATTAGATGTTTGGATTTAATTAGAAGACAGGTATCAAAAGTCAGATACTCTCTGGATGCATTGGGGTCCTCATCACAAGGTCCTCTTCCTCTGCAGGCAACTTGACCAAATGGACCCCTCCCTCTGGCTCTCCCCACCCTCACACATACAGTAGGCATTAGGTATTCCGAGCCTGGGGCTGTTACTCACCCCTGGGTTTGCAGGGCTGTAGTTTGCTGTGTCAGCACTGCCACAGCATGAAGGTGAGAACAAGATGCTCTGAAATTGAAGGGGAAAAGATAAAAGGAAAAGCGTGCAGAAGAAAGAGAGGCTCTTTAACTGCTCCGTCAACCCGGTTTTCTTCTCTTCAGCAGGAGGCGTGTTCTGAAGATGGATGGACATAGGTACAGCTGGTACTGGAGACCAGCTGTGAGCTCCATCTGGGTACCATTTGGTAGCAGATAGATTTTTTTTTCAGGCCAAAGTCTCCTCCAATTGTTGTGGTTAGAGAGCGAAAGTGAGAGGCCCACTGTGTTTTCTCCCACCTCAAATGCTCTTATTCCAAACCACTGCATTTCCCTGTGTTGGCTTCTTATCAAAGGGAAGGGAATTATTTGATTGTTGGGGTGGGGAGGGGGTGAGGGAGTTAGCTGATGAGAGCAGGTGGAGCTCAGACACAAAGCGTCTCATGGAACACATGAGACATCAGATTACCCAACCCATACTTCTCATATTGTCTGTCATTATCCTCCTTCCAAACTACGAGGATGTTGGTAGAGATGGGGCTCTTTTGAGGAGGGATGTCAATGTTTGTGTCTGCGCAACACTAAAGCAACTGGTTGAAACATGAAAAGTTCAACACATTGACTACAGGTCTCTTTGGTTGTGCTAAGAAACCATTCTGAGTCATTTGTCTTTATGTCAGTGATAGCTGACATGTGATGCCAGGACAATCCCCTTAGCCAACATGGTTCTTCTAGAAAAACAGTTTTTTAAAAAATATTGCATACCCAGGCACCTGGGTGGCTCAGCCAGTGAAGTTTCTGTCTTTGGCTTAAGTCGTGATCACAGGGTCCTGGGATCAAGCCCCACATTGGGCTCCCTGTTTGGTGGGGAGTCTGCTTCTCACTCTGCCCCTTAACCCCACTCCTGCTCTCTCTCTTTCAAATAAATAAGTAAAACCTTTAAAAAAATTTGCATGCCTGAAAAGGTTTTATTAAGTACATTTTTTGATAAAAATGCTTTAAAAATCTGATTTGCTAGTTTGCTAGTATTTTAAAAACTGAACATTGGTGCTTTCCCCCCCAACTAGTTGCATCAGTTGTGGCACGGGCATTGATTGGATTAAATTATTGTTTCAGACTGAATTTGCTCTATACTTTGCTGTTCTGCTGCTCTTCCATCCTTAGGGCATCTACAAAAGTTGGGCTAGAGGCTGTTTCCGTACTCTCAGAAGATATTTTTTGGGCAGACAGTTGGTGGTTTCTCTTGACCTGAAACTTCTCTTTTCAAAGAGACAGTGCCTATGGCATGTTCAAGGGCCCCAGTTCTTTATGTTATTTGGATTTGGGACCCGAGGTGTTTCACAAGCATTCATAAGAATTAGCAAATCTGATCCAGGGAGAGATTGCGATATCTTTTCTGGCAAACCAAGTTCCTTTTTTCTTGCCAACATGGACATTTTCCAGAGTTGGTGTGGGCTCTTCAGCTTTCCTAATGTACTCAAGGTCAATATTTCTGTCCCTAAGGAGAAACCATTGTTGAGAGAAAGTCGATTTTATTTTGCTTCTTAGTTTATTACCCTTTTACCTTCAAAAACCCAGAATAATTTAACAACATGCTGACAAATATGATAAAATTATACCTGATTTTTGTCTTGAGTATTAGAAGGAAGAATTCAGTGGGTGAGGTGGGGTGGAATTGATGGGATGGAGTGTGTGAAGGTGTAACAGAGGCAGAAACAGACCTCATCTAGAGCAGTGCTGGTCAATAGAAGTATAATGAAAGCCACCAGTGTAATCTTACATTTTTCAAAGTAGTTATTTTGAAACAGTTGAAAAGGAACTGATATAATTATAATAATTTATTTTATTTAACTCACTATAACCCCAACAATTTCATTTGGACATGTAATTAAGGTAAAAATGATTAATGAGATAGTTTATCTTCTTTCTCTGGTTACTAAATCTTTAAAATTTGGTATATATTTTTAAAAGATTTTATTTATTTATTTGTCAGAGAGAGAGAGAGAGAGAGAGCACAAGTAGGCAGAAGGAGAAGCAGGGTCCCCACTGAGCAAGAAGCCTGATGTAGGACTCAATCCCAGACCCCTGGGATCATGACCTGAGCTGAAGGCAGACGCTTAACCAACTGAGCCATCCAGATGTCCCAAATCTGGTGTATTTTATACTAACAGTACACCTCATCTTGAACTAGCCACACTTCAAGTGCTTAGTTGCCATGAGAGGCTGATGACTGCTGTACTGGACAGTGGGGATCTGAAGAAATTAAAGAGGAAGCTAGTTTTAACTGAACATTTTCTATGTACAAGGCATTGTGGTAGCAATTAATATCCATTGTGGCTAGCCTTCACAACCATTCTTCGAGGTGACTATGTTTTAAATTTAATATCAGAGTGAGGTACCTGTATAATTTATTGTCCAAACTGGAGCCCTTTTGGAGGAATAGGGCAGCTTTTGTTAATTACCAAGGAGAATAGATAAAGCCTGGGACTGTCCCAGGCAAACCAACATGAGTAGTCAACATAGATGGGGAAACTGGGTAGAATACATTAATAAGTATTCAAGATCTCAAAGGTAGTAAATGGAAGCATGATTTAAGGATTCGTTTGTCTCTAAAGCACATGCTTGGACTGTGCTTCCTTCCAGGAGGAAGGTCTTCCTTCTAGCATCCTTCCTTGATAGTTTGGTTAACCATTCTAAATGGAAAGCATTGTTTTCAAAATCTGCTGGGAGCACAATTCTCTATCAAGCAAAAAAGACTCAGCCTGTCTCTGCTCTTAGAAAGGTCTTTCTGAGGAAGCAGAACATACACAGAGGCTGACTACATACCCACCATTTTGAGCCTAGGGGAGAAGCCAGTTTCGCTGTACTTCCTCGGTGGCGGGTTAGGAGATGGGACATGCAGGTCTCCAGCCATTTTGTCTGGAATCCTCTGGCAAATAAAGTCCCTTTCCCTGTGGGGGCACATACCACTGGAATCTGTTCACAGACATGTAAGGGGTTCAGGAATGAAAACATTGTGCTCTACTTTCTCCAGGTCTCTTCAGACGTCCAGGAAAAAGAAACTTTCTCTCCATTGTAGGTGAGTGGGTTCTCTGATCCTCAATCAGTGTTTCTCCATTTTTGTCTATTTCCAAAACGACTTCTTTGTCAGAGATGCATATACTGACCCCTTTCAGTGGTAGATGGAAGTAATTATGGCTGCAGAAAATTAGAACACAGCAGGAGAAAGGTTTGGGAATTTTGCTGATAATGATGGTTAACATTTATGTTAACCTATGTGCCAAACACTACTTTAATAGCGTTATCTCTTTTAACTCATTTAATCCTAACAATAAGACTATGAGATACATATTATAATTATCCCCTTTCTATAGGTAACTTTGCTGACTCTGAGAGTTTAGGTAACTTTTCTAAAGTCACACAGCTAGTTAGTGCCAGAGCTATGTTTGACTGATTACAAAACACTCATCTCACATGAAATAAAAATCAAACTCATCTGCATGACCAAGGGCATTCCTTGGAAATAGTCCATGTTATACATTTGCCCTGTTGTCCTCTTAAATCTATATTGTTCTGAGATCCCCTCAAAATATATTATTAGCACACTGAATGAGACAAGAAACTGGTTTATATTTCCTGTAATGGCAAAAGCTCCTTGTTGGATGTTTGTGGAAATATTTTGGATATTGATATGCACCTTTCTGTCCTGCAGGTTAAGCGGAATCAAGCTAGCTGTTCAGTATGGCTGGAAATCTAAAATAAGATAAAAGATGAACTCCCGTTCTTTCTTTCTCCACTTCTCAGTCATGGCCGTATTTGAAAATTTAGAGCTTGAGAAATAGTGCCATTTTTTCTCATTTACATTCTTCTGGTCAAGAAGTGTATCACCTAAGTTGTCTGAGTACAGATGTTTACCCTGAAAATCAGTAAGATATTACCAAGTGGAATTAAAAAAAAGTATCGGGAATATATATATATATATATTATGTATATACATATATATGTATATATAATATTATATATAATACATATATTATATATAATACATAATATATATGTATATATATCTCCGATATTTTTATATATATAATATATATATAGGATATATAGGAGATATATATATATAGGATATAGATATAGGATATATAGGATATATAGGATAGGATAAAATATATGTATATATACATATATTTTACTTATTTCCTCCTGAATTGGCTCTTATGAGGCTGGGCAAAGCTCAAGTGAAGCTGAACACCAGAGTGACATCTCTTTTCCTGTTATGGGATAGTACCTTACTGGACTCTCTGAAGTGCAAAAGAGAAATTTGAGCAGAATTTTATATACGGCGGTTATTGTTTATATTGGACATATTTCAGAACTGCCTGTGACTTTAACATGAGTGACTTGGTATCAAGTTTTATATTCTAATTGGCATTAAAAAAATCATTCTTATCCTGAAGGCTGAAACATCCAAGATGTTATCTGTTCTTTGGGTTAATTACTGATAATGAGCGTAAGACACACATTGGCAGACACTGACCACATGCACAGATTGTCCCAGATAGAAGAGGGTTGGGTCTTCATCGGGCTGAAGAAGTAGATTGGATCCTTTGACAAGCAGCAGGTTGGAGGGGTTTTCTAAGACACCCACCCCAAGAAAAGAAATGAAATAAATCTTCCCCATGTTCGATCTTTGTAGCAATCTGAGGGCTGGGGAAAAAATAAAATAAAAATTGCATTTATAGGCCTGGAAAAGTAGGGGAGAATTATCCTCTTCATAAAACTAATTTCTAAATATGAAATTGTATTTCTTCTAGATTAATATTTTACTTTATCTTTGATTGTTATAAATTATTCTTTTTTGTTTCTTTCTTTTTTAAGTCACGGTTGAGAAAGTAGTTTGTCAAGCTGCTTGACCCTGGAGCTTAAATGGACTTATTTATTGAAAAATAGTCAAAGCAAAAATTCAAAATTGCTTCTCATATTCATCTGAGCCCCCCAAGGTCACTGTGTAAGTCAAGTAACCACCTTTGCCTGCAAACTTGACTTTTTGCATCTTTCAGTGCCAAATTCATTTGCTTACTCAGATTTTTGGTTGAACCACGTTGGTTTTTTGTTTTTTGTTTTCCTTTTTCTTTTTGGGTGATCCCAATTTGTAACATGGTTGGGAAAATTAAGTCAGGCCTGAAAAAAAGGCCATGGATAGTGGTGGGGGTGCCCAGAAGGAGGTGGCCAGGTCTTTAAGCCGTTTGCAGTGGGATATCTAGAAACCTCCTCAGCAAATGTCTTTCATGATATGAATATGTGGGAACATTATCATTGATAAAGAAGAATCATCTCAGCAATGAAACATTACTTTTAGAGTCAGCTAGGGTCCTGATGGGCTCTTGTAAACATGGAAACTCTTCCCAGAGACTAGAGCAGTGATAGTTAGTATTTTTCCCCCTGTTTTTGTGGTAGCTTCTCATGCCCTACCTTTCTGAGGCTTTGTAGCCTAAACTAGAACTCTGAATCGGGAAACTTGGTGATTCCTTTGATTAGTAGTAGTAACAACATTAATACATAAGTTACTAACAATGAGAAAACAATCACTAACATTTAGGATTTTATGATTTTCAAAACATTTTTTCATCCATTATCTCATCTGTGATAATGACAGTCAGGTCACAGTACTGCTGCTCCAAAGAGAACTTCCAATGCATTCCTTCTAGATTAAAGTGGGGGAGGTTTCCCCTATCCCCTGGACATGCTGTAAAGTGAATCTCCAAGGACATTCACCTGGCCACATGGGAGAACACTGAGGGAGGAGGAAGGAATCAAAAGGAGAGAAACAATTTGATGCTATGATGTGAAAGAGCTATGTTTCTCCCCCATATATTTTTAACTGAACCCTTGGGACTTGGGAGGTGGTTGGATGATCACACGCTCTTTGAATGCTGTATTGTATTTGAAACATAAAGCTGCTCCATAAAAGTTTGTATTGTGAAATGTCAAGTTTTTGGCATGTATCATATTTGTCAAATGAGGTTACGTAAGTTGAGCTTTCCAGCATGGTCTCCCCCTGTCTAGCATTGGAAGAAAATGTTCACAAAGGAAAGCCCAAGAAGTCATCAGAAGCCGGACTGTGCTCACTTTCCAAAGTGGTGAAAAACCACCCCAAACAGAAACATTTGAAAGGAGAAATGACTGAAATCCAGAAAACATACCAGGACATATGGCATCTTGTTATGTTTCTGGACTATCAGGAAGAAGGAGAGTGAAGGATTATAATTTGCAGTAAATCCAGGTAGGGAATGGTCAAGCCATTTATGTCTTACAGATGGAGCATCAGTTGATTAATTGCATTCTTCCTTCTAACTTCCACTTCACCCCCAATTCATCCAACTGTTCGTTGAATAAATAAATCCCCTAGTCAGAGCTTTCGTGGGGAGTTAACAAGTGGAATAATGGATATAGAATCCCAAACTGAAAATAAAGTTAGGTGGTGATTTCGGAGGCACGCATGTGCTAGCTGGCTCATGCTGAGTTTAACAAAACTAGGATTATAGTAAAGGGTGAAAAATCACAGATAGGCAAGAGACCACAGCCTATGTTTCCTACCTGCAATGCAAGTGGTGGTTGTGTGGTTTCCATGGCTGCATGGAGGAGACATGTTTGCCTTGAGTTTGTTCCCTGGATTAACGCCGCGTCCTCCACTGGCCAAAATGACCTGAGAACCATGTGGAAGGGTGAGAGGCAATGACATTGCTCTTTGATTGGTCATTCTTTCTGTTGTTAACCATTTCCTTCAATCACTCTATCTTGGGTCTGACCCTCTCAGGCGCTACTCTAGCTACTCATTCTCCTGTATTCAACCTCCCTCTGGGCTTTGCATTGGGTAGGTGCCGCAGAGCCTCCTCTCTGCTCTCATTCCCATAACACACCCCTGGCTGCCCTTCTTGCTCTGTGGCTCTCACCAAGCTGAGTCCATCCTCTCTAATGGGAATTTGATCTTTGCTATTCCAAATCCAAGATTTCTGTCCCTGCATCTCCCTCCTTTTATTCTGATGGAAAAGAAAGGGGAAAAAAAAAGAAGAAGAAGCAGGAAAAAAAGAAGATGACCATCAGTTTCTGGGTGATAGCAAAGAAGCAAGTTATAATACAGAGCATCTCCTTTCTGGTTGTGATTATGTGGTCTGCTTGCACATTGCTTGAATAATAATAAACAAAGGACAAGGTGATTAGCCATGATGATAGGACCATGTCGTGTTTTGGGGGCACTTACTAAAGAATGAAGTTGGGCCCAATCCAATAGACAGAAGAGTCAACATACTTGGTCAAAAAATAGCCATGGGGACGGAGAGATACAAAAACCACCATAAACACTGAGAAACATTGATTTGGGTTAGAGCTGGTGGGTTGGAGCGAGATCAATAATAATGAAGCAATGCTCCCCAGCAGATGACCAACTTGAGATACGTTTTAAGAGGAGTCGGTGATTTTGGCAAATATAAGGTCTCGTGCACAATCTAAAAATCGATTCCACATTCTCAGTGCCTTTTACAGGGTGTTCGCACTAAAAGTGGTATGGTGTATTTCTTTTTAAGCAAGATTTGATTTGAAAGCAGGAATAATTGAAAACATCATTTTGAATGACGTGATTCTAAAAACTGAGTTTAAAAAAGTGTTGACAATCCTTGTGAGCTCTGGCCACTCTCACCTCCTTTACTGCAAAGAGTAACTTCTGGATACTGAAATTCCTTTTGTTATATGAGATACTTTATGATTCCTTTTGAAAGTGCACAGATGCGCTGAACTAAGCATGCTTACCTTAAATTCCTAAGCCAAAAAGCTAGTCAGTCAATAAATGCCAGATTCTGCTTTCTAAATGCTTGATGGGACACACCCATCAAGAAATGGTCCCATGAGAAGCTTGTTGGACATCTATGTGCCCAGCCATTCAAGGCATTAGGAGACACATATGCACTACTGCCTTGTTCTAGTCCCAGAAAGGACTTTTGTTGCCTAAGCCATTCTTTTATTAGCAAGTAAACATTCCTGGATAATGCTTGGGCTTAGTGGATCTAGGCCATAAGTTGAGATGCTATGTATATTAATAATTTTCATTCTCTAACTTTCTGACAAGCTTTGGGAAATTCTTAAAGCCCTGACCTAATGTCTCTCCCTTCTAGAAGACTGAGCATTGGTGCACTCATGAATCTAGCTGTTACGCAGTTGCTCATGTTAGAATAACATTGGATCCAAACACATCATTCTCACCTAAATTCATGCAGGCCCATAGGGTCCTGCTTGGACTACTTTCTTGCTGTCTCTTCAATTCATCCTTCTGTTAATCTACACTGATGTTCTCATGACCTTTTCTTACCCAGATTTCTCAAGTTACCTTCAAGGTGGATTCTCTCTTCTTTCTAATCCATTACCCACACTTCTACCCAAGTTAGAGATGCCAATCTGCTTAAAAGCAACCAAAGACTCTAACTATCTTCAGAATGAATATCAAACTCTTGATCAAAGTGTGTATGATCCTTCATGATCTGGTCTTTCTCTAACTCTAAATTCTATAATTTTGTCATGTATCTTCATATTCTCTTTTATAAAGCCAGATGGCACTAATGTACTTGTCCCTAAAAAGGTCATGTTCTTAAGTCATTGTGTCTTTAACTGTTTCCCATAAAATGCCTCCTCCCCAATACCCTGCCAAACTCACCTGTTTAATTACCCCTAATTGCCACTTACTAATCAACTCAAGTCTGCCTTTCTCTGGGATACCTTCCTATACATCCCCGTGACAAGCAGGTGCTCCTCTGCCTAATATAACATTTTTACCCTGTTGGTAATTGTTCATCTCTTATCTGAATCTTCTAAGGGCTTGAACTGACTTAAAAATGAGAAGCTGAACCTTGTTTGCTTCCTTATCCATAGTGCCCTCCTAGCACTTGGCATAGTAGGATAAATATATACGACATGAATAAGTAAATCATTTGCACAGTGAGGCTCTGGCAGCTTCCATGAAAGAGGAAATCTACCCATGTTTATACCTTCTGTTGGAGAAGCCCTAACCTTCCTGGCATTTGCTCTGGGGATAGGACGCAGGAGGAGGGACTCTCATAATCCCACCCAGTCTTGAAAGGCTGATGCCAGAGTTTATGGTTCTGCCTTTAACGCGTAAGGACTTCTGAATTTTCATGGATCTCACAGATTTCCATTGAATATTACCAATTACTTGATTAGTGCTGTATAATGTCCAAAATAACATCTATCACAAATAACATCTCTTTTAATCTTTGCTTTAAACACATGAAAACAATTGAGCAGATATATCTATAATTCACTTTTTTAGAGACAATAAAGCAATTGAGCAGATAGTTCTGTAATTCACATTTTTAGAGACAACAAAGTGGAGGCCCACAAGAATTCTTTATCCTGCTGGTGGTCACACAGTTGAGAAATAGGAACATATAGTCCCTTGACTGGGGCTATGTATTAGTTTTCTGTTGCTCTGTAACAAATGGTCACAAACTTAAGAGTTTAAAATGACATGTTCATTGTCTCTGATTATCCAGGGTCAGAAGTCCACATATAGTCTACCCGAGTCCTCTGCTCAGGGTCTCACAAGGCTAAAATCAAGGTGTTGATGTGGTAGTGATCTCTCTGGACACAGAGTTCTTTTCCAAGCCCATTTATGCTGTTGGCAGAATTTTTTTTCTCAGTGGCTACAGGAAACGAGGTCTCATCTTGCTTACTGTTGGCTGGGTGGTGTTGTCAGAGAGTGGAAGCCACTCTTAGTTTTTAGCCACCTGGTCTTCTCGCCATGTGGCCATGGTTCTCTCCACATGTACTTCTTCAATGTACATTTTCTTCTTCACCATACTTCTTCCAGCAGGAGAATCTCTCTCTAATTTTATGGTATAAACTTATAGAATGTCATCTAATCAAAGGCATGATTCTCCCATAATAGTCACATGTCCTGCTCATACTCAAGGGAAAGGAATTATATGGGACATATACACCAGGGGGACAGGAAACTTGGGGAGTCATGTTCCCCATTACATCATCACATTAAAATGCTGAAACTCCCAGGACCTACCAATATCCTAGTTTTAGGATATGTTACTTAAAGGTTACCATGCACTCTAGAGTTTCAATTTGGAACCATCTGTGCTGAAAGGAGGAATCATGATTATGTGTGCGGTGGGCAGTTTTTTGGTTCTGGGTGAAGTGGAATTCATAACCTGTGAAGTCAAGGTAGCCAGAGACCATCTTGACTCTTCTGTGTCTAAGAACACCGCAACTGGATGTCCCAGACAGTTCCTAAAAATGAATGTTCAGGAACATCTGGCCTTTGGAACCTTATCTTTCCCACTTACTCTGCAGACTTGAACTCAGGAAACAGGCGGTCACCACGAGGCTTGTCCCTAGAGTGGAGACATCTGCTGGATGGTTAGTTAGCTGCGTTGATCCCAAATTGGATAGTGTCATCCAATGAGGCTGAGTTGAGTCTGGAGTCTTGTCAGAGTCTAAGCTTTCCAGCTCATCTATCTTTTGTTCTGGCTGGGAGCCAGCTGGGCATTGACCCATTTGCCTCTTGGCAATTTGTGCCTTTGCTTTTGGAGGTGAAAAGAATCTATTGCTTACTTTTCAGAAGTCACTTTTTGAGAGTCTCCCTCAGTGTGTGTCGCTGTTTTTGTTCTGGCCTGGTGAAGGGAAACAACAGCAACATGGGACCTCTGGGGGTGCTCACCTCGGTCTGAGCCTGTAGACCCATGAACGTGGAGTAGAGTAGGAGCTGCTACTCCTTCTGGAGTTTGGTTAACACAGCTCTGCTTACAAAAAGCCAGAGTGGCTGTTGTTTAATTTCTTTCATTAGGAAACTCACCAAATGTTTGGCCCTAAATTCTTTGCTCCCTTGAGCCAGCTGGAAAATACCATGGAGTTGCAAGACAACACCAGTCCACTAAATTAGTCACACACACAAATCTATGTACCAAGTCTCTCTTGACCCAGTTCTTTCTATTTGCCCCTTTTATTCTACCTTCATTAGGTTTTGTTTACTTTCTGAGGAAAATGGAGCCTTTTGAGGGCTTGCTTTCGTTCTGACTTCCTTCTACGCTTATCCTTGCCAGGCTGTACCGAGACGCCAGCATGGTGTGTGCATGACCATTCCCTCTCTGTACCGCTCCATGTTCAGCACTGTGGGCTGTGCCTGGTGATGCAGCTGCTACTGTAATCCTTCTGACCTAGTGTGGGCTTTCCACCTAGGCAATACCTATTCAGAAATAGCTTACTGAGGGGGACCTGGGGGGCTCAGTCTGTGAAGCATCCAACTTTGGTTCAGGTCATGATCTCAGGGTCCTGGGATTGAGCCTCACATCAAGCTCCCAGCTCAGCCAGGAGTCTGCTTGTCCCTCTCCCTCTGCCCCTCCCCCTGCTCAGGCTTTCAATCTCTCTCTCTCTCTCTCTCTCTCTCCCTCTTTCAAATAAGTAAATAAAATTGAAAAAAGAAGGAAAGAACTGACTGAGAAAAGCAGTATTGACTGTAAGTAAGACAAACTGTTAACACTTATTAATTACTGATCATGCTTGGCAATCTGTCCAGCAGTTTCCATGCCTCACTTCCTCCAAACATCATATTCTCTATGAAGTAGGCACTATTCTTCCCTCAATTTTACGTTAAAAGTGGCTATTTATATTACCTAAGGGAATAAACTTTTTGAGTATGCTCTTGCATTTGAAAAGTGAAATAAATTTCGGGTGAGATATTTATAAAATATTCTTTTTTGCTCATTATAGAAGGTCTTGGAAGATTTTATTACCTCCAGGGTCCAAGGTGAGCTGCGGAATCAGCCCATAGTTGGTTGGAACATCCTGCTTATGAGTCCATTTTTAATCCCTACATCCATCAGTTCCTCTGATCCCTTCCAAACCCATATTACATTCTGTTCTCAACCCTGCCGTCGCAGGGGTTTCTGTGGCCACAGGTGTGGAGAGCTGGGGGAGGGGATTCAGAGTGTCTGGTCCAGGCTTTCTCCCAGGAATTCCTGCCAGGAGCATCTGCGTAGACGGTCCTCTAACTTCACTGACATAGCAGAGAGCACAGTGGTTAGTCAATCTCAGCAGAAAGTCCTTCTTTGTCTTAAACTGAGTTTATTCTTCAGTGTAAGTCATAATGTCTTCCTCATTCTTGGCCTCAACTTCTGCTCTTCTATTATTAAATATTTTAAGGAGGAATACCGTAACACCGGACCCCCACGATGCTACCCATCCAGTTTCAATTGTCTAAATCCATCCTTACCACTACGAAAACAGCTCAAAATGCAAATTCCTGTAATGGCTAGTCGGTGGAAGCAATGTGGGTGGGAAGGAGAGCCGAGAGCTTCACAGAAGCCATCCTAAAAATT
The DNA here is from genome assembly GCF_020171115.1 of Neogale vison. NCBI lineage: Eukaryota > Metazoa > Chordata > Mammalia > Carnivora > Mustelidae > Neogale > Neogale vison. The sequence goes on from NC_058100.1 coordinate 12,391,761, forward strand.
TTCAGAATGAAGGATCCCCCCCCCCCCCGACTATTTCATGTTGGCCTTTTACAACAAGTGAGTGGGGATTGTTGTTGAGCCTGGGGTGGAGAGGAGAGGGTGGAGTGTGGGGGCGAAGTCCTCAGAGACTGGGGATGTGGGTGGGGAGAATTTGTGCCCAGGAGGTGAAGGGTTTGAACCAGAGGGTTTATGTATCTGTCGTGTGTCATGGAAGAAGCCTACCGGATCCAAAAATTCTAACAAAACAAATGGCTACTTCCCAGCGTGGGGTGACAGCAATGGGATTGCCTCAACAAATGAATCCACTGGGAAAGGCTGCCGGCCCCACAGCTTCTCTCCTCCACAGGGCGGGCTAGCACAGCTGGATTTGTGTTGTGCAATGCTTTGGTGGATTCAGGGAGAATTGGTGAATCCCATCAGGAGTTTCCCAAAGGTTGCGTTTCAGCATATGTAATGGCTGGGCGTGCCAGAAAGTCATTTACTATGCATTTGTGTTCAGTGTGTACACGCTGGGCTGTCAACATATATTCCTTGTTATTTTTTGCCAGCCTGTCCTAACTGGAGAACTCCTATTGCACAAGCATATAGCAGAAGTGTGAGTGTGTGTGTGTGTGTGTGTGTGTGTACGTGTACGTGTTGGGGGGGATGCTGTGGAGTGTTTGTGCAGTGGGGGGGGTGCTGTGGAGGGTGAACAGGAGGGGTGTACACAGAATGACAGGGAATTAGAAGGGCCCACCAGAAATCAGGAAGGGAGCTGAGTGGATATGCGAACAGGGGAGGAAATAGATCTGGAATTTAGCCTCATTTCTTCTGCAGACCAGCTGAGACATCTTTGAAAAGTCCCTTTCCTTCTCTGAGTCATGATTTCTTCATCTGTAGAATGTGAGAGTTGAACTAGCCAAGTCTCCCAGGTTCTGCCAGTGCTAACACATTAAGATAACAAGTCTCATTCTGAATGGGCCACAGGATCTCGGAAGTTAAGGTGGTTCACAGGGCTCATCCCTGCCCCCAAATTTAAGGCAGGGATTAATAGAGCTTGACTCTAGGGAACTCCTAACTGCTTAACATGGGCAGAACATTCTCATTTCTCACTTCCCTTAATGTGTTTGTTATTCACCCTTCCTCTTCTCTTCTTGTTACTTTTAAGCTTCTCTTACCTGTCTTGCTTCTTCTATCTTGAGTGCCTGAGACCACGGTGTCAACAAATACACCTGACATCCTTTACACGATCAAGGTTTTATTGCAATAAAATTCATTAGGAAGTTCATAAATCTCTCCACTTGTCCTTGACTGAGGTTTATAGGTTTCATTTCTGACCTAAGCTGCTTCTCCTTTTGTAGGTACGTACAGAGGCATACGTCAATGAGAAGCCATTCTGCTTTACCTTGTCGAATGAGAAATTATATTAGAAGGAAAAAAAATAAAACATCTCCAAGAGAAGCAGGCAGGGCTTCCAAGAGTGAAATCATCATCCCACCAAACAAATCCAGTTGGGTGTGTTTGTGTTCATAGTACTTGTGCCTATTAGTTTCTTCAGTTCATGTGTGGGTGAAAGCTACGCAGGCTTTTTACTACAGTTATTTATATATATTTTAAAATCCATCAAAATTTCACTGAACTAATAAACCCAAGGCAGACATACTGTAGGATTTGTGAGGTAATGAATAGCCCTCCTTGAAAACTCCATCCTGGTTTGCAGGCAGCCCAGAGTGGTCAAAATTTTCTAGCTCTTATGTGTGAAAATAGTGCTCTAGTTGGACCAAACCTCACTTTGAGGAAGAACAGACCTGTTCATGGGATGATTAATGTTCAGTCCCAGGAAGGAGAGAATTCCAGCCCAAATGCATCATTTCATGACTTGATGGATTGAAATTTTTATAAAAGAAAGATCCTTTTGTCTGATAATACAACTGCCTTGCATATACCAGGGCATGAAGCCTCCATGAACTCTTAAGAATCAAATAAAGACATTACAGACCCTAGAGTGTTAGTAATTTCTACTTGCTAGAGGAAGAATGCGTGACTCTTACCCAACTTTTAAGGACTAATAGTATGAAAATCTTTAAGCGTAGTAAGAGGGAGACCCTATAACATCTCCTCATTGCTGGTTGTTAGAGCTTCAGAACCTGGACTTAGATTTATATGGCACTAGATTCCAACACAGAGGCTTCAGAGTTTCCTCACAGGCTCTCCATAGATTATCATGTGTGGTTTAATGAGTTACTCAATATGCATGGATATCGCTGTCTTAACAAAGCTGTAAGTTACTCGAGGGGGAGTCTAAGTTTTATCGTTCTCATTTCCCAGTTTTAGCAGCTGTTGATTTAGCTGTATCTGGTCACTGAGGCATTTGGTGTGAAGAAGCTGAGGTGCTGATGGCGGTTAGCTTCCCAGACCTCTGAAGGTACATGCAAGTGAGGGTCAACAGCTATTCTGGAGACATTGGAGATTTTCTCAGAGCAAGGAAGACAAGGGTAAAATAATGACTTCTCAGATAACGAGGAGGGGCTTCAATAATGGAGAAGGAGGCAATGCCTCGGCCATTTTGCACCCTTCTATTTTCCTGAAAACCAGGAAGCATGCTTTCTTTTTGAAAAATGTCTGTCTCCCTTGACCCCCCCTACTCCCCAACATTTTCTAGTAGCACACCTCCTGTGGAAAATGATAAACAAACCTTGTGGTTAAAGTGGCTTTTTCTTTTCCAAGAGGGATGGAACCTCCTAGGAAGCAGCATGAGGCTCCTCTGCAAACCACCTCTTCCCAGGACCTCATCTGACATCAGCTTGAAACTCAACAATCTAAATACAGAACAGACACCAGGAGCCACGCCCCCCCTTTTTTTCTCTTCTTCTTTTTTTTTAGAATAACAAATATTTGGAACAGAATTCCAGGCCCAACTGTATGCAGCACAGAAGCAATTAGACGCTGCCCAAGAAAAAAAAGAGCAATATTGGAAAGGAATGGCCTCAATGGACCCCACTGACCTTTTCCTGTTCCCTGTGTTTCTTACATTCATATGAATAATGAGTGAATTTGAGACCACTATCCACAAGGGTATAGATCTTTCTGCTTTTTATGTTCTTCATTTGCTACTTCCATATGGTAGAGTAATTCTCCAAACATTTAGCCCTGGTATATTAACTGGCCATTTTGGGTGGGAAGGGAATGTTAGGCTTATAAAACAGCAAATAAAAGAGTCTTGCTCTGTGCTCAAACACAACACACTCTTCCTGGACTGATACAAGCAAATGGGATCATCTCGGTGCTGTCTACTTTAAAAGCAAAGCTGGCTTAATCACTGAAGCTAGACACGTGCATTATAGGGCAGAGACCAGGCTTGTTACCAGTTTGGGATGCAAGCTGTTCTTTATAATTTCTTACCCATCATAGAGTAGAACTGCTTAAATTTTTCATCTAAGTGAGCTGGGTAGAATCCACAGGCTTCTGTGATTTAACAGCCACAGAGCAAAGAGGTCCTTTTCCCAGGATGTGGGACACCTAGAGAAAGCCAACTCTCCAACTCTGACAGAATGAGATAAGATAGAAAAATCAGCCCATCTTCTCAATGTCAACAAACTTCTCAATTGCATGGGCAAAAATAATTACCCCGGCATCTAAAAGCCTCTTCCAGTAAATTAGATTTATTGATATTTGCAGTCCTGTTAATGTTTCAAAATGGCAGGACACTGATCTTTTGTGTTTTTCCTTAGAAAATGAAAAATAGTGAACATGATATATTGGCACACTGGTCAGTTATGCCATGAAATGGTTTTGCCCTGCTAGTTTTTCAAGTCATCATGCAAACAGAAGAGCCATTAGAGGCAGATATAATTTCCACCATTCAGGAAGCTGGTTTTGCCACTGTATTATACAAATGAATTTAATTATTAAGACTTTGGGGTTTTTTCTTTCCTTTTTTGGGGGGGGCGCTTATTGCATTGGCTGAGGTTTAAAACAGAACAATGCAGCTAGAGTCAGATTCCATCCTCTTGAAAGTTAGTGTCTCAGTGTTTTTATGCTATTTTATGAGGGGATTAACCTCTCTCCGGTTGGAATTTGCCTGCTTTGTATAAATGAACCCTTCCAGAGGATTTTCATAATTTACTGAATGCTTTCCCTGGAAACATCCATAGCTATGTGCTAACAACGCATGCAGGCTACTTCTGTTTGAAAAGAACAGAGATCAGAATGGTTGACTGACTTGCCTAAAGTTATAGAATAAATCCACCTTTGAGGCAGTAAGAGAAACCAGCTTTTCCACATTTTTACTTTTGTCAGATACAGAACTGATTGGATTTAACAGGAAGAAGTGGGACCAGGCAGAGTGGATGGCAAGGAGACCAGCAAGGGAGCAGGCTGTGCTTTGGATCTGGACAGTCCTCACACAGCGAAGGAGCTGGACCCTTAGGCTTTGTACAATGGGACAACCCAGCAAATACCGCCCTGATGCTACCGGAAATCTCAAGTCTGAGGGCAAAGCTGTGTTGGGAATGTGAACTCATCAGAGCCAGGCATCAGTCACCGCCTGACTCAAGTTTTACTCACGACTGTGTTTGCTGAGGTGGCTCATTTAGTTTCACTCAGCCAATCTTGTGGGGACCTGGATCCAGGACATTTTGCGAAAATCACAAAAGTCACTGACCAAAGCCTACTAAGACTGACTTCTACACTTCTGAAAGAAGATAGATTTGGTTCACAAAGGTCACTAGGACACAGCCATGCAGGAAAAGGCTTCCCTACCCTGAGAATTCTGGTTACCATTGGATTGTGGAGATGTTTTTCTCTCAACGTCTCCACAGACCAAATGCAGCTCCCTTCTCTTGCTGTCTACCAATCCCCTGTCACTGGAGCCATGGTTTTGCTGGTCAAAGAATACACGGATGATCCGAGAGATTATTTTACATTTCTTTTAGTTAGTTGAAATAGTTAAGGGCTATGTTCTGATATTATATTTAATGGCAACAGGTGAATTTGGTGGGTCTTTCTTACCCTTTAATTTCCTCTGACTTATGAATTTTCCCCATCACCCTAAACGAAGTTTAGGGTTGTGTTTAGGGTCTTAAATCTGAATCCCAAGATAAGCATGCTTATATTTCTCTTTTTCATTTAATCCTACCTAATCAGTTTTGGAACTAATATCAAATTACGTTTTCCTTTGCATTAATTTGAGATGACTCTGTAGATGATAATGACCCAGGTTCAACCAAGTGGGAAAGGGCCTGAAATGTATTTCTGGCTTTTATGGAGAAGCAGTCAAGTCAAGGAGATAACATTTTATATTTATATTTATTTATTTTATCCTTCTCTTATGAGGTTTCTGGATCAGAGGCAGACGGATTTATTTACTTAGAGAATATGTTGGCACTGGGCCCCCATACCCCATTTTCCCCCAAGTGCGACAAGATGAAGGCAACCACTCTCTACAGATCTGAAACGGGGAAGGTACCCACAGCAGAGAAGAGGAACCCCGGAATCACCGATAGAGGAAAAGTTGCCCAGCTGTCTTTCCTCTCTTCCTGAGAGAAGGACAGAAACCTTTGCTCTGTTTTGTAAACACATTTCTGAGGAGACACTGGAAGGTGTTATAACCCTCTGGAATGTGAACAAATGGCTCTAGGAGAGATAAATCTGCTAATCCCTCCTGGGTGATTTATTATCTTTAACGTCCAAGTCTTGCTCGCCATTCACTCATCCTTTAGCCCAGATTAGTCAGAAAGCCCTGAACATGTAAAAACACAAAAATATTCACATTGTTTTCTGACACAGGGAGCCCAACTAAAGTCAACAAGTGCCACAGCTTTAAAGAGGCAAATGGGAATTCAGCGTTCAGTGGAAAGAAGAGAAGGAAGGATCCCAGTGCCAGGGGAAAGGGCTGCTTTTCCTCTCTGCTGGGTGTGGGTGGCCCATTAGAATCACTGTCCTGGACTAGCAGGTATGGAGAAGGTAGCATTGCCTGTAAGTCGTTTCAGTGATGGTAGAGTAGCATGGTGTATTCAGTAGAAAGGCTATGGAATTAATAGAAGAAAGAGGGAAATAAGATTGAGTCTATCAACTACCTGCCAGGCACTGCATCCTGTGGCTGTTCTCCTGTTCGATCACACACCCACCAGCCTGTTCCCGCTGATGGGAAAACTGAAGCCTATTCAAAAAATAGCTTTCAAAAGATGCAGTAATAGAAGGTAAGGTTAGTGGAGCTACTGTTTAAGACCAAACCTAAGACATCCAGGTGGCCAACAGACTCATGAAAAAGTGCTCCACATCACTCGACATCAGGCAAATACAAATCAAAACCACAATGAGATAGTGGTGTCAATGAGTGAGGTGTCACTCCAGTCAGAACCCAGGGAATGATAGGTGTTGGCGAGGATGCGGAGAAAGGGAAGCCCTCCTACACTGTTGGTGGGAATGCAAGCTGGTGCAACCACTCTGGAAAACAACATGGAGGTTACTTAAAGAGTTGAAAATAGAGACACCCCACAACCGAGCAATTGCGCTGCTGTGTATTTACCCTAAAGATACAAATGTAGTGATCTGAAGGGGCATGTGCACCTGAATGTTTATAGCAACAATGTCCACAATAGCCAAACTATGGAAGGAACCTAGATGTCCATCAGCAGATGAATGGATAAAGAAGATGTGGTATATATATACAATGGAATACAATGCAGGCATCAAAAGAAATGAAATCTTGCCATTTGCAAAGTTATGGATGGAACTAGAGGGTATTATGAAGAGCAAAATAAGTCAATCATAGAAAGACAATTATCATATGATCTCCCTGATATGAGGAATTTGAGAGGCAGGGCGGGGGGCTGTGGAGGGTAGGGAAGGAAAAAATGAAACAAGATGGGATCAGGAGGGAGACAAACTGTTAAGAGTCTCTTAATCTCACAAACAAACTGAGGGTTGCTGGGGGATGGAGAGGTAGGGAAAGGTGGTTGGGTTATGGACATTGGGGATGGTATGTGCTATGGTCAGTGCCGTGAAGTGTGTAAGCCTGATGATTCACAGACCTGGGTCAAATAATATGTTATATGTTAATAAAAATAATTAAAAAAATAAAAAAAGACCAAACCTGCCTGAGTCCAAACTCCAGGACCATCAGTCTCCCACGGGGGTCTGAGTAAGGTGCTCTCTTGTGTATTATCCACGTAACTTGATACAAACTGCATAACCTATTTCAGTGTTAGTTTCCTCATCTGCAAATTAGTAATACATAAAAACTGTAAGCTGGTCTGTTTTTTGTTAGGCTGCTTACACATGAGGCAATGTACTTGCCAATGCCTTATAAGCCAATATACTACACAAATTCTGGTTGTTTTTATTATTAATGAAATCCAGTAGAATGCTATTATGAAGTTAACATTTTGGAGGTTGTATGGTCTCTAATTTTTCACCAGTGTATTTAATGCTCCAATGAGCATCCTAGTTCATATTACTTTTCCCTCTCCTATTCAATTATTTTCTTCTATGTGGACAAACGGAGCTCTAGAGAGAGTCAGGGATTAACTAAGATCCCACAGGAAGTTGGTTTCCCCACATTATTTAAAACTTTACCGGGACTGTGAGGTAAGATACTGTTCTATTTAGGATAGGAGCACAGCTTGGGGAGGGCTCGTAAACAATTTCATCTTTCAGTTGGTGGCTTCACTTTGGCTATGGCTCGGAATCTCTAAGTCCAGGTAAATAGATATGATCAGAATTGGGGTGGATGGATATTCCTTAGACTCACACTGGAATAAAGGGGAAGAAAGATCCTGAGAGAACCAACGCAACAGAAATGCAGCTCTTCGTCTCGCTGTCTTAATAGCCTTGGCTGCAGGGAAAAATATTAATTTTTAAGTGATGCAGTTGAATGGACCAGGAAGCCCCAGGGGAGAGGGGTGTGGAACATGCAAGTAAGTGCTTTTCATAAATTAAAAAAGGGAGAGAGAATATTTCATCACATGGTGGGTTTTCTATTAAGCCCACTACATAATTTGTTTCAGCTCACTTTTCTGGCACCCAGTTGACTCTTCCTCCCCATCTCTAGGGGCTGGAAAAAATTACAGTTTCCAAAAATCATATGTACTCTCTTCAGAGTCATCCCAAGAACCTAGTGAGAAAGAAAAATCTGGAATGGTTCTCTTACTGGCTTTAAAAGACAACGAAAATTTCCTAAGCACATAACTACAGCTGCGGTCTGAAATTAGGAGCCCGGGACACAGTATTGCAAGGATTTCTTTCCTGGTTTGCAGAAATAGATTTTGCAGGAGCAAATGGCAATAAACAGGGTCCCTGACAGCATACTTCGTACCTTCCACACTTCTGCATGTGAAAATTCAGAAGACGATGGCTAGACCCTTTCAGGGTATGTGTGTATGTGCTTTAGGCTTTTAATATTTTCAAATTTCTACTTACTTATAACATAGTATATTATTATTAAAGTATCATATTCCAGGTAATTAAAAAAAAAAAGAACTTTGTAGGTCTATTTCTGATTTTGTCAAAAAGTGCTTAACCAATGGTTGGAAATACGGCTGTGTGGATGGTAATAAGATCTACATTCCTCACCAGGACTCACACGGCTCCTGGTAATCATGGCCGGCTTCTGTCTCCACTGTCACCGACAGTCTCCTGTCTCCCCTGTTCCTCACCCGGTCCAACGTCTTCCCTGTTGCTCCTCATACCCTCTGCCCTTCCCACTGTAGGGCTTTGGAATTCTCAGCTCCATGCCTTTCTCTTGCTAATGAAGGTCAAAGTTCAGTTCAGTAGGTTCTCCTTAGGGAACCTTCGCTGACTTTCCAACTTGATCCCGCCCATCCTAGTTAGTCTCTTCATTTCCCTGCTTTATTTTCTTTCCTGTCCTGGCCGTTATATGGCCTTATTTTATGCATCTGTTTACATGTTTATTATCCTTCTCGTCTACCAGAAAGTAAGCTCCATGAGGTCCCCAATCTGTTTTATTTGCTGATCCCCACACAGCATCTACAATGGTGCCCAGCACACAGTAGGTGCACAAAAAATAGATGCTGAATAAATGAGTAAGTGAGAAGAAAAAAAAAAGGAAAAGATAGGGAGAGGTTGAAGGCGAAGCCTGTTTTCAGCGCTATTAACGACTACTTCAATGTATTGCGTTGATGAAAACAGTTCTCATTAACCTAACTGATCTCTTCTTGATTGCTAAGATAGTTGAATTCATTTCACCCTGGCTTTTATTTGTACCATCGCGGAACCAACCCCAGGTTGAGGAGGGTTTCGTCATCGCTAAGAGCACTAGCCTGCTTTATAAATGTTGGCTTGTTTATTTTACAGTTTTGCTTTTTATTAGATTTTATGTTTTTAAGTAAACTCTATAATCTACTCTGGATCTGTTTGTTTTGGATTCCAAAGTCAGTATGTGTGTGGGTTTGGGCATCAGAGTTTGGGAGAAGTTGCTAAGGAGAGCGGAATTGTTCTGCTAACAACACTTAGGGTTATAGGGATGGGAGAAGGAGGGGGAGGTGGGTAGGAGAGTGGCAAGAGGTCATGTGACTCTTTCTGAAGTCTTTCCCTGCCAGCCCCAAATCTTCAGCAGAGCTCAATCTTTTTTTTTTTTTTTTTAATTTTATTTATTTGAGAGAGAGAGAGAGAGAGAGTGTACAAGTGTGGGGAGGGGCAGAGGAAGTGGGAGAAGCAGGCTCCCCAATGAACAGGGAGCCTAAAGCAGGGTTAGATCCCAGGACCCAGGGATCAGCACCTGAGCCAAAGGCAGACAGTTTCCGGATTGAGCCAGGCAGGTACCCCAGAGCTCACTATTCTTATGGAAATTTTTGTGGAAATGGAGAAAAAAGCTTAGTTTCTGTGCCTTTCCAATGTTGTATGAAAGAGAGGCACCGCAGAATGCCTGGAGAAAGAGATGACTAGGTAACAGAAGTTCCTGGCAATCTGCAAAAATCTTATGGATGCACTGGGACCTCCTCAGGGTGTAGAACGAGCATCTCAAACCACGTGACCCCTGGCTTCAGGGCCATGAGAGTTATGTATCAGTGTAGGGCAACACAAAACTACCAAAGGAGACTCGAACTTGTGCTCTCACTTTGATAACTTCTCAAGTTCCACATTCAGAACCTTAGGGATGGCTAAAGAGGTTGCTGGTAAGGCTCTGTTGGGTACACTATACGTATATGGCCAGATCCTGTCTTAGCATGATTGATTAGAACTTCCAAGGAGGCTTGTGTTCGGTCTGGCTTGCTTTTTGGCCACGTTACTCTAACCCTGGCAAGTGTGTCTGCTCTTCACTCCCCACCTGTGAAATTCAGGTCCGTTCCCTGGAAGGCAGAGCAGGCTGAAGTTCCAGCACTGGCCGCGGGATCCAGCCCAGTTTTCTGTCTGGACCATGAGCTACCATATCCCTTCATGAATTGTTTCTACTTGATCACTTTGATTTTTGCTATCAGGTCATTTGGATCTTGTTACAAATTGAAATGTGTCTCTCCAAATTCATATGTGAAAGTCCCAGCCCTCCATGTGACTGTGTTTGGAGATAGGAATTTTATGGAGGTGACTGAGTTAAATGAGATCGCAGGGTGGGACCCTAATCTGGTGTCCTTATAAGAAGAAGAAGAGACATTACAGCTTTCTCTCTCTGTAGGCACATTCACAAAAGAAAGGCCGCGGGAGAACCTAGTGAGAAGGTAGCTGTCTATATGATAGGAGGAGAGTTTTCAAAATGACTCAGATTGGTCTCCTTGTTAATCAGGAACTTCTGGCCACAGCATTGTGAGGAAATACATTTCTGTTGTTTAAGAGGCTGTGGTGTTTTATTATGGCCTCCTGGGCTGACTAATATAGACCTTTACTAGTAGAATCTCTTGTTTCATATATCGTACTTCAAGAGAGGCAACATTTCCAGGTTCCGATTTCAGTTTTGGTCCTTCTCCTCCACTGGTCTTTCCGGCTGGGGAGATTTCCCGATCTCTGTGTTGCCTTCCAGATTTTCACCGTTCTGTGTTGTCCCTCGACTAAAAGTGTACTTGGACTTAAATTTGTGTTTCAGCTGTCTTAGTAAGTATTTCTAGTGAGGACAAAACTTGGGTTCTAAACAGACACTGCCTCATCATGTGACCTAGAATAAAGAGACAATAAAAAGGGGGAGAGCCTACGAGTTAACTGAGCACCTGTCATGTTCTAACCTGATTACTCTCATTTTATAGGTAAGGGAACTAAGGCTCAGGGATGGTAAGGTCACAGAGCTCTGAGATTCAAACTCAGATACGCCTTCCTCACTGCCTCTGTTTTGTCTTGTGTATTATACTGCCTCATTTTATTTAATCTCAAATCCTATTACCTCTTACTTTTCCACCTTGAAAATGAAGAAGGTTGGGTTGAGTGGACGATATGCCAACTCTTTCGAACTGTAAAACTTACACATTTTGAAACATTGGCTCTCAGCCTATGATTATTTCCTAATGACCACAGATCTTGTATTAGTTGAAGTGGAGCCCAGGAAAGAGAAACACTGTGGATCTTTTAAACAGAAAGTCGTGGAAGGACTGACGGACCAGCGGGTCATGGACCCAGCATGGAACTTCTCATGGTTGTGGCCAAGGCATGTGGAGGCTGCTGCTATAGCACAGTGGGTCCTGCTGCTGCCACAAGTGCATTTTGACACCAGGAGACGTCGTACCCAACACTGGACATGTGTGGAAGCCAGCCAGCAAAATGGCCTCTTAATAGTCATGTCTCTGACCTGATTTGTAGCAGAAACATCTGCAGGAAAATGTCTTCTTTCCTCCTCTCTAAAAGTTAGGTAAATGCATGCATCTAAATGTCGAACCTCATTTATATCCATAATCCTCCTTGCTAATGAGTCTGGAGAAGGTAAATTTCACGACAGAACAGGCAAGAAGGAAGGTTGAATGGAGGCCGAGTGAACGAAACCACAATGCCTGCCACAGTCCTTTGACTCTAGATGTCACCCGGCTTTCTACTGTTCTCTGAGGCTCTGGTCTGCTGCAGGACTCCTGCCCCATTGCTATCTGATTTCCTATAAAGTTACCTTAGCAAAGACGATTTTTTTTTCCCCCTAAAGGAGTAACTTGTCTCCTAAAGGAGGACTCCCTAAAGGAGTTCACTTGTCAGTATTCCCTGACAAGTGAACAGAAAATTTAGGTATTTGGAAAGCTGTGGTAATCCCATTTTGTCACCAGAATTGCCGAAACCATGTTTGCAATGTGATCATTAGTAAAGGTGCCTGATCATATTAGCTGTATTTAATATTTCTAAAAAGTCCGTTTTCCCTTTGGAATGACTTTAGAGATACAAAGAACTCTCTGGAAGCTTCTTGCTTAAAAGCAGAATCTGAAGGTAGGATTCCTTCTCGGGTCAAGGAATATGCCATTCTGATGTGGGCATGTGGGATGTGTTAGAGCGTACAATTGCTCTGTCCTCTCTAGAAAAAAAAATGCTGATTCTGCAATTGAGTGTGGCCCGAAAGAGCTTGTCCATGTGGAAGACACAAGCCTAGTCCTTAACCACTTTTCCCTTTGCACAGCCTTATTCTCCAGGAGGCCACAAGTACAGCATGTTAATTCAAACTATGCAAAACCATGAAACCACTGAATATCTCAATATCCGCGTGCGGACTCTCATTTGCCTACTCTGTGTTAACAGAGAAACATTTGGTTTTAAACAAGACTTTATTTAAGGGGAAAAAGTGTATAGGATTACGCTTGAAAATGTCATTACTGAAAAGATAAAACCATATGTCATAGTCTTTGTTTTACCTCCTTTTCACTGGAGCCTGCTTTTGAGAGTTCATCTGGAGGTGTATGGAAATTCTAATTCTTCTGTATCCAAGCTGGATAAGCCCAACAAATGTAGCTTACTCACCAGTCATGTGTGTTTACATTTTGATGTAGTTCCTGCCAAAGTATCTTATGGTCCAGTGATACAGTCTTGTTAAGAAAGAGCACAAAATATTCACTTGGAGATACTGGGACTGAGGATCCATACCACCTTCCAAGTCTTCCCACTGCCCCTGCACTGGCACACGGGATAAGGGGGTGATAAGGGTATACACCTGGGACTGGGGTCGGAGCATGGCAGAAAGGAGTAAAGAATAAGAATTGTGTTTTCAGGTTCCTCTCACTTTTTTTTTTTTTTTTTTAAGATTTTATTTATTTGACAGATCACAAGTAGGCAGAGAGAGAAGGGGAAGCGGGGTCCCTGCTGAGCAGAGAGCCTGATGGGGGGCTCTATCCCAGGACCCTGAGATCATGACCTGAGCAGAAGGCAGAGGCTTAACTCACGAGCTACCCAGGCGCCCCAGATTCCTCTCAGTTTAAGTTGTGCGGGTCATATCCATGCCCCAGTGCAACTAGGAACAAAGTGTGAAGAGCCAGACGGGGCTCTCAGAGATGCTCAAATCCATCACAGGTCAGTCAAAATCTTCTACAGAAATGACTTTGACTTTCAGTAAACAGAATTTGTAACCCTCTCTCCAAGGAAAGAAAAAGGCTAACTCTGATACTGACTTCTGGCTATTGCCAAGTTCCTTTAAGTTAACTTGGATATGCATGCATAACTCTTGGGTTATTTCCGGTAGATAAAGATAATAACTCAAAATGTTTGAGGTTAATAAGGACGACTATTCCCCTACATCCTTGCTGCAAGGTTATAATGAAAGAAAGCTTCTGATGAATTTAATGATAGATGTAGACAGTTTTAAACACATTTTTATGAGCAGGCAAGTACAACACAATCCGTCCCATAAGCTCAGTGTGGTCCAGTTCTCTCTAGCAGTTACTCTGACCAACATCTTGGAAGAAAATTCAGCCCAAAGGAAACTAGACAGTCTTTTTGAAGCAGACTTCTTTTACCTTTTTAAGAGCAACCAGAAATGCTTCTAAAACCAGTGGCTGGAGATAGGTATTGCAAGGAAAAAATGTGAACAACTTTTAAATGGACCAAAAGATTACTAGATTCTCTTAGTAGAAAGCTGTATGTTGTTTAGAGCATTCCCTTTCTGTTACTTGATTCTATGGGGCTACTGCCTTTATTGTCTTTGAGCTATTTTACAATTCTATAGATGTGAGTCAACCTGTAGAAAACCGATGGAAATGCGACCCATTCTTGTCTATACACACGCAAATAACTTCTGCCTAGAGGAGCTTCAAGGGACTTTTCCTTCTGTAGAAGAAGCCAGTTTCAAGCCTCTTAGGAAATGTCATTTTAACATTACCTACAGACAGGCTTATATATTTGTCTGGTCTCTGAGGTCTCCTTTGAACCAACTGGAACTTCTTTCCTAGCATCCTCATTAATTAAGAGGCTCAGTTTCAGGGCCTGGAGAGATTGTTACACACTTTTCACCAGCCAGTGAATGAATTAAAAATATTTCCTCCAACTTCCAATTTATACAGCCTAAATGTCTTTAATTTAATAAAGTATTTCAACGAATCTACGTTATCTCCAGTACATTTAAATTTTGCTAATAATTTATCAGTTATAACATTTGCCATTCTAGATACTGATTCTGACACTCTGATATTCATCAGGTTCATTATCAAAGTCTCCGAAGACATAAATAATAGAAATGCTTATAGTAGCATTTCTGACATAGTACTGATTGGTTTCCCCTGAAGTGCAGATTTTCAGTCTGAGGAAGAGACTGTCCTTACAGCTCAAGCTTAAATTAAATGGCATATTTATAATATCCTACTGCCTCTGCTGAAGTATTTTGAGTTACAAACATCATAACACTGCCTTTTACAGACATTAAGAAAAACTCTCAAAGCTGAAAATCTCATATTCTTTGGCACAATAGCTCATGCAATCATTAAATGCAAAAGAATGTGGTTTTTACGTCACTAGAAGATCAAAGTTGTTGAAATCTCAGTTGGGTTGTAATGAATCCTGAGGACTTGAGTATCCTACAACTGTTCGTAGAAATCTATGGGAAAAAAAGTGCACATTATACTTTAATCTAAGTATGTGGGTTTTTTTTTCGTTTTTTTGTTTTGTTTTGTTTTTTCAGAGGGAAAGCAAAGAATTATACAAAGTAAGTAGTAATTTCCACATAATAATAGTGTTTTGCATTTATCCATACCACTGCTAACCATTTCAAAGTGAATTGGTGACCCAACAACAGTGGATCCCAAACAGCCAAACAGTGCAACCTCAAGGCAATGTAGCTGTGGATAGGCAAGTCCTTTAATGGAAATTCTATACTATGAAGGAAGTGGGGGAGGAAATATTTATAGAGAAGGGCCTGTGTGTGATAGGTAAGCCTACTCAGCTCAGAAAGTGTTCTCTTTTCACTGAAATACCTATTGGATTACTGAGAGTTTTCTACTTCGAGGCCTAGGACAGAGTCCCTCCAAATTTGAAAAGGACACCATCTCTTACAGATGCAACATTGTGTGGAATTGTGCAATTTAAAAATGAAGAACAGAAATAACAATCGAGGGTGCCTGGGTGGCTCAGTGGGTTAAGCCGCTGCCTTCGGCTCAGGTCATGATCTCAGGGTCCTGGGATCGAGTCCCGCATCGGGCTCTCTGCTCAGCAGGGAGCCTGCTTCCTCCTCTCTCTCTCTCTGCCTGCCTCTCTGCCTACTTGTGATCTCTCTCTGTCAAATAAATAAAATCTTAAAAAAAAAAAAAAGAAATAACAATCGAAAAGCTGTAAATGTTCAGTTGCAAGTCTTAGGGCACTTGACGTTAAACCCTGGATTTTAGGATGGAAACCTGGAACAGTCATAGAAATTGAGGACTGAGCACCCTAGGAGGAAAACAGTCAGACCAGCTTGGTTGAAAGGGAGCTGGGGTCACACGCAGTCTGGACTGGAGATAGTAGTGAGCCAACAGAAAAAAAGGAAATGGGGCGGAGAAAATGATTTTTCTTGACAGCCTGGCTAAGGGGCTCACTAATACCCCAGAGAAGGGATTTGATTAATTTCCAGCAGAACTACATTGTTCTTATATCTGCAAGTGATCTGTAATTTGCTGTACACTTTTATGCTTGAGCTGTTCCAAGCTCGTCTTATTCCAGGGTCTAGTTTTTTTTTTTTTTTTTAAGTTTTTTTTAAAAGGATTTTATTTATTTATTCGAGACAGATACACAGAGAGAGAAATGAGCAGAAGGAGAGGCAGAGGGAGAGGGAGAGGGAGAGGGAGAAGCAAGCTCCCCACTGAGCAGAGAGCCCGATGCGGGGCTCAATCCCAGGAGGCTGGGATCATGACCTGAGCTGAAGGCAGAGGCTTAACTAACCATCTGAGCCACCCAGGCGCCCCTCCAGGATCTAGTTTTAGTTTATATAAAATTAAAAAAAAAAACCAAGTTAAAGAAATGAAAACGTACATGAAAATTTGAATCAGGTTCCCCTGATTCAAATACATCTCCTTAGGTTATGTCAAGGAGATATATTTGAATGAGGGGAACCTCTTGGACAACTGTAGTTCCCATTTTCATAGCTCTAATGTGTATCTTTTATAAGAGATGGTTAGAACAAGCACAAGCCTGTTTCATTGGCTCCATCAGTTCTTGGTTCCTTCATGGTGTTTTTTGCCTCTGTCTTTTTGCTGTGCTCCCCACTTTGTTTGGACTCACATTCTCCACTCCAGCAGCAGCAACACCTGCCCTGCCCCCCACCCTCCTCAACCTCCCGTCCACCCACAGACACCAGGATAACTTCTATTCATACTCCGACACTTAGCTTGCCCTTATATTCCTGGAAGCCTTCTCTGACCCACGCCTATTTCTACCCTGTGTCTAACCCTATGATTGTATTGCCCCATTTTATTTAAATTATGTTTAGGACTCTATATTCCCAACCAGACTCTGCACTTTTGGGAGGCAGGAGCCATGTCTCATTTATCTCTATATCCGTAGTACCTTGTACTGTATGTCCAGCACATAGAAGATGTCCAACAGGCCCTTGCAGACCAAAGGTGTGAGCTGTAATTTAGAGTCTGTCTAATTCAACATCTTCATTTTACATAATGGAAAACAGACACCCAACTTCCTCTTCTGGCCTTGTGTCAGATAGAAGAATCATCTACAAAACCTTTGAAAAAGGCATCTGAAGCACTACCAACATTATCTCCAAAGCACAGAGTGGCTGCAGTTTACCAGGGACTAAATTTAAGTGGAAGTCTGGAACCTTTCAGGGAAGGGACACGGAGATTGTTGCTGCTAGGGTTTGCTGAACACCTCTCAACTCAAATGCTGGTTTAGAACATTTGGTGTGAATGGGGAAGAGAACCCAGGACAAGGCCTCAGGTGGGGGTGAGGGGCAGTTGGGATGCTTGAAACCCTGTTCCTCTGTGATATTGTGGACTAGTCAAAAATTCTCATGAACAAGAAATGACAAGGAAGCAGGTCTTTTTCTGTCTGGGCTCTGGGCAGAAAAGCAAATTTCCTGAGGCTATATAACACAGATCTGCCCTCACATGGTTTAGGTCCAATTATACATTACCTGGCTCAGTGTGCAAGACCCCAAACTAAACTTTTGACATGATGGCCCACTGCCATCTTGGGGTGTCTGACTGAAAAACTAAATTCCCAGTGGAGGAGCAGATTCCAACCCCGATGCAGAGGTACACACAGACTGAACACTAACACAGTAAGCAGAGTTTATATAACACCCAAAGAAACAAATATTCATGGGACAGACTTGGGTAAATAACATCAAATGAGTACGCTTAAAATGTTTAAAGAAAAATGAGCCCCATTTTGGTTAAATAGTACTCAGCAAATTTGTGGCAAAAGTCTGAACTATATTTATATCCAAGGTTGGCTACACAATTTGCAAGGTCCAGTGCAAAATGAAAATGCAGGATTCCTTGTTCAACAAGCAGAAAAAAGAAGTGTCATCAACAGTCCTAAAATAAAAAGCTTTTTCTTTAAAAATGCTTTGTTTATTATGAAACATAATAGGGATAATAATGATACATGAGTAACAACATAAACTTATGAACTATAATAACATTATTGTCATAATTTTAAATAAAAAACTGCTTTATTGATGTGATGTCTTGATTGATCATAAAATTTTTCTGACTCCGTTTCCTGCAAATTCATTAGGTCATCAAAATTTATACTTGTAGATATTTCACTTTCAATTCATATAATTGAAAGAAGTGTCAGTTTTTTTGCAAATGCAAGATCGCAAATAATTCTTGATAATATTCACTTTGAAGTTCTAAGTTTTAAGAAGTTCTTAAGTTTTAAGAAGCATCTTTCTGTTGATGCAACTGTTAATTCTATTTATGTAACAATTTCTGCCACACTATTTTGAAATATTAGTATATCTAGGGACGGTTGGGTGGCTGAGTTAGTTGGGCGAGCTTCTGCCTTTGGCTCAGGTCATTATCTCAAGGTCCTGGGATGGAGCCCTGCTCTGTGGGGAGCCTGCTTCTCCCTCTACCTGCCACTCCCCTTGCTTGTGCTCTCTCTCTGTCAAATGAATAAATAAAATCTCACAACAAATAAATAAATAAATTTTAGTACATCTAAAGCCACTGATTCTTGCAGAAGTTTTTCTAAGACTATGTAACTCTATGAATCAGTTTTGTGTGGGTTCAAATTCAATTTAAGATTTAAATTTTCGGGGGCGCCTGGGTGGCTCAGTGGGTTAAGCTTCTGCCTTTGGCTCAGGTCATGATCCCAGGGTCCTGGGATCGAGCCCCACATCGGGCTCTCTGCTCAGCAGGGAGCCTGCTTCCTCCTCTCTCTCTGCCTGCTTGTGATCTATCGCTCTCTCTCTCTCTCTGTCAAATAAAAAAATTAAAAAAAAAAAAAGATTTAAATTTTCACAAGGGCATTTTATTGTTTTTGCCAACATTTCCTATAAGCTGTGAAGGTCATGCTGAGATCCAAAAGTGGTTTCATGACTTATATACAATGAAGACCGCTTGTTTTCTCATTCTATCACCATACATTCAAGCACAAGGAAAACTGAATTTTAAAATTGTCTTCTGATTAATCATTGGCTTATCTGAAGCTTCATAGGAGAATAATGTTCTTTTCTGTTGAACATGACAATCTTTAATTTCTATATCTGAAATTGTAGAGATTTCCTTTGAAACATTGCAGATGTTTCCAGGGTCAGGGGATAATAATTCCCTGTCATGTTTTATGACAAAGTCCTTATGTACAGTTTCATTTTGAAATAATTTACTGACAAAACTGATGGCTTCTTCTTCTTTTTTTTTTTTTTTTTAAGATTTTATTTATTTATTTGACAGAGAGAGATCACAAGTAGATGGAGAGGCAGGCAGAGAGAGAGAGGGGGAGGCAGGCTTCCCGCCCAGCAGAGATCCCCATGCGGGGCTCGATCCCAGGATCCTGGGATCATGACCTGAGCTGAAGGCAGAGGCTTTAGCCCACTGAGCCGCCCAGGTGCCCCAAACTGATGGCTTCTGATAGTGCCAGTTTCTATGTACACTCAGGTTGGAGAATTAATTTTGACAGACGCTATAGGGGTGGGTTTGGAGCTGGAGGGCAGGTCAACCTCTTGCCACTGGCTTGGTACCATCCCTATGGAGACAGCCTGTACTCTCTCCCTGGGCCATGGCCTCTGCAGTCACTGTTGATGTCTCTGTTCATTGCCCACTGTACTGGGGTGTCCAAGCCTGCACCTATGTGTGCTGACATCTGGTGTGTCTGTCCTGCTCATGCTTCCTCGCTCCATTAGACCACACTTACAAAGCCCAAGTTCAAAGATGAAATTATTAAGAATTTCAAGGCTGTAGCAGTTGAGTGCATGGCCCTTCAGAGAGCAAAGCCTGTGTAACTGCATTGGTTGCACCCCACCCCGCCCAAAGCTGGCACTGATCACATAATTTCATCTTATTCTCCCAGCCACTTTCAGATGGAGCAAACACATTTTCCCTTGAGTATTGGAAAATGAATGTATAAAATAATTAATTGAGTGGCCTAAATTCAAAGTAGTAACAAAGACAAATGCAGAACTGAGTCATCTGAACTTAAGCTCAAGGTTGTTTAGATTGTGTAAGCTATTTTTACATAGTCATGCCAAAAAGTACATATATTTCCTTAGCTAAAGTAAAGTAAAACACCTTATTGGTGTTTACCAAAGTTCCCCTTACTTTAATACTGATTCTGCAAGTGACAGATGAAGAGATTTTAAAGCTAGGAGGTATTCAACTCAACCTGGAGGGTAGCCCTGGAAATCCCACTTTATATAGCATGCAATCGATGAAATGCAGAAGGATTATTTGCTGTTCTCTCTGATGAATTTGTCTTACACAAAAGTTGGTAATATTTAGAAAATCTTTCTACAACGAATGCATATATCTGTGTGGATGTGGGTGTGCGTATGTTACTTCATGAATACATAATCTCTTACTCAAATTAAACAACACTTTTCGGGACGCCTGGGTGGCTCAGTTGGTTGGATGACTGCCTTCGGCTCAGGTCATGATCCCAAAGTTACCAGATCGAGTCGCGCATCGGGCTCCCAGCTCCACGGGGAGTCTGCCTCTCCCTCTGACCTTCTCCTCGCTCATGCTCTCTCTCACTGTCTCTCTCTTAAATAAATAAATAAAATCTTAAAAAAATAAATAACACTTTTCGATATTTCAGTGTTAAAGAATGCATATTTTATATTGTCTTTGTGTGCATACAGAATAATCCAGCATGTGGGCTGATAAATATTGTGACACATTGGTTGGCTTGGTTGACCAACACATTGGTTGACACACTGGCTTGGTTGGTCCCCAAGCAGTTTCTAAGGAGATTACTTCTTCTATTCATATATTGGATCATGTCCCAATCTTTGCTATTTCCATCACTGCCTAAAAATTCACTGAACCTGGAATTGCCACCAAGAGCAAATTTACAGGAGAAATTTTGGATTTTATTCTTCATGATGATTTGAAAGAGAGGTGCATTAAAAATAGCCTTTGAGAAGCTGAATGATTAGAATTCTAAAGGTGGCATTGGAGGCTTTGGACATAGCTAAGTAAAGCCAGTTGGATGAAGGGTAAACTAAACTCATTCTTTCCAATGTCTCGTCTATCAGGAAAGAAAACATAAGGGCTACGTCTTCACTTTTAATATGATATGATAAACACAGGAAAAGGAACAGAATTCGTTTTGTTTAATATTCCATGAAGGTATTTGAGTAAGGCAATATTTTATTGTCTGAGAATATAACAAATGTCTTTGTCATTTCCCAGTAATGAAACATGTCAAGAAATGATCATTGCTTGAGAAAGTGGAGCTTACAGAGCATGCTTTTGCTAATAAATCATAGGAGGTAATATAATATGGTGTGACTATGTTAAACAAATAATTATGTCTACAAGTGGAATCTAAGCCAAAAGGGAAAAAAGGCACTATTTTACTTTGTTTTGTACAGCACCCCACATTAACACACTCACATAACACACTCATACATGGGTACACACATCTCACACGTACACACCACATCATGCATAAAGATCAGAGATGTACTGCTTAATGGCCCAGAGAATCTGGATGAGTGTGAACACAGAGACTTTTCTGGAAGTCTTCCTCGGACTCTCTATGTACATGCCAGACTCCAAGTGATGGGGTTTAGGAGACATGTGTATACCGAGTCTGCTTACTCATTCCTAGAAATAAATATCAACTCCTCTCTTCTATTCCCCCAAACCCCATAATACCAACTTTCACATTTAGAAACTTCAGGCTTGATATGTCCATGCTCATTCCAAATTTTGCTACTTCCCTGCTTTTCTCCCTTCCCATCATATCTGAGGAAAGGTAAGCCATACAAGGCTTTAATGGTAAGCACACAGTAAATGTGTATCAGGTAAATATACACAATTTTTTTTTTTTTCCTGAAAAGCAGATGAATTATTTCTTTCTACTCTGTTCACTCTTTGGACAGATAGAAACAGATACCCAAAGGGATCTCTGAATAGATTAAGTCGTTCTTGATTTTGTCCTCAAGGTGAACTTCTGAGCCCCTAGATCCTTCATTCTGAGGTGCTTGAACCCTCAAAGGCTAGAGCTATCTGCTGTAAGGTCTGGTAGCACAGGAGAGGCTGTGCGCATGCGTGCGTGGGCGGCGGGGTGGGGAGGAAACCATCCCCAGCAGGTCTGACAGCATTTTCTAAATGTTATTACTGTTGGCAAAGTCTTATCTTAGATGAGGTGGTAAATTAGTAAGCTGCCATGGAAAAGTATGATTTTGTAAAATTAGATGGGGTATAAAGAAACACAATTAATTCCAGACCCTCAGGCAAGAGTGATGAAGTAACTGGAGTCTTTGTTCTCTCAGATGATCGGAGATACCATCTTTTCTTCTGAGCAATCGCAGGCGCTCTCTGGCTGTCAGTGGAAATGCCAGGTATGCACTTGCAAGGCGGACGAGGCCAGCCGGGGATTTCGTTTTGTTGTCTTTAGAGAGGAAACGAGTAAAAGAGTGAACCACCCTCCAGGGGTCTGTTTTCTCCCATTAACCCTGAACGTCGTTGTGGCAATTTGTCACATGTTAACAATGACCACAGATTGGTTACCAACACCAAAGTAGCCAAGAAGATCACTATGAAAGCCCCCAGAAAACCTCATCAATAGTAAATACGCTTTCGGTCTTCTAGGTGTCTGGCATTTTAAGGAAGATGCTGGGAAGTTGAGAGAGATGGAGATTGAGGAGGGCTTTGTTTCTATTTGCACAAAGCCTCCTGCTGAGAAGGAAAGAGGGGCACAGACAAAACATGGCAGAGCAGGTGCAGAGGTGTATAAACTGATGTCCACACTCCATGGGTCAACAGAATGTGGGACTGTAATGGGAGTTAGTCTACAGACCATGTGGGATCTACCCTCCTTTTGCTCTTGGATCTCAGCTCTCTTTGCGTTTTCTGAGAAGATAAATTCTCAGGACTTTCCTCAGTCACTGAAGTGTTGGGCAGTTAGGCAGTGCTTGCCTCATGCAGGTGTCAAAGACCACATGGTCTTTCCCTCTTCATCAAAACAACTGAAGATAAAAAGTAATTGAGTTAGGAGTTAGAAGGTATACTCTTGGGTGTTAAACGTAGTTCAACCTCTCTTGTGGCGCTAAAGTCCCCTTTTCAGTAATTTGGTAGAAAAATGTCCTCAGAGACATTGTTAAGACAAAATAGAAGAATGAGAGAAAATAGACTTACATAATCCTCACAGCAAAAACTACTTTGTCTTTAGGCAGAACCTTTCTGCTGAGAGGGAAGATTTACAACTCTACTAATCTAATTCATAATGTACGTGGGAGTCCCCACTATGATACCTCAACACACATGTCAGCCAACACTTTACTCATTTCACAGATATTTATTGAGTACTTATAATATGCCAGATGTAGTTCTGAGCACTGGGGATGTGGTGGTAGGCTCTTTCATGAGAGACATGAAATAAATAAGTACACATGATTAAAGAAATCTAGTTTAGTTTGAGAGATGAGGGAAGGTCTTTCTGAAGAAGACCTTGACTGAATTTCAAGAAGAGTTAGTCATGTGAAAACTATTCAGGCAGAGGCTAACCCATTTGAAGGTACTGAGGCAGAAGAACATTTGGTGTATTTGAGGCTCAAAATGAAGGGCAGTGTTGTAAAGGGAACAAGGGGAATGGATAGAGATGAGGTTGAGTATCAGTCATGAGTTACATCATAGCAGAGCTTGCAGGCTTCAGTTCAGAGTTCAGATTTAATTTTAAGTGCAACAGGAAGCCTTGGAGAATTATAATCTCCAAGGAGGATTTCATGATTTTATTTTGCAAATATATCACTGCTCTGTGAATAGATTCTAATAAGGATAAGAAGGAAAGAAGGACAACTAGCTCAGAGTATTGAAGTGGTTCAGGTTGTAAATACTGGGATCTCAACTTCCAGAAGCAATAGTAGGAAATCCTTGTAAAGTGTTTACAATATGTTAAGCACTGCTACAACACTCTGAATCCTTACCATGAGGCCATTGTGCAGGTGAGATCACTGAGGTACAGGGAGCTTCAACAGCTTGCCCATAGAAGGTATTTAACTTATTAAGTTATTTGTTATTTAAGGTATTAAGTTATTTGGCAGAGCAAGAATTCAAATACAGGCAGTCTGGCTCCAGACTCTCTGTTCTCAGCTGCCCCTCAGTGAAGGTGGATGTGGTGGAGATGGGGAAACGTGAGTGGAGTATTAGTCTCCTATCACTACTGCAACAAATCACCACCAGCTTTGTGGCTGATACATCACAAGTTCATTATCTTTTAATTCTGTAGGGCAGAAGTCAGATATCTCTTTTGCTGAGTTACAATCAAGGTGTTGGCAGGCTTATGTTCCTTCTGGAATTCTACGAAGAATTCATTTTCTTGCACATTCCAGCTTCTGGAGTCTGTCTGACCTCATCCCTTGGCTCAGGTCCCCATATCACACAGCCTAACGTCCCTTTGCTCCTGTTTTCACCTTCATTGCCTTTCTTCTCTCTAAGATCTAACTCTGATCCTCCCGCCTTCCTCTTATGACAACCTTTGTGATTATATTGGGTTTACCTTGATAATCTAGGATAATCTTCTCAAGATCCTTAGCTTAATTAAAACCTCAAGGTTCCTTTTCCATGCAAGGTAACATATTCACAGGTTCTAGAGATTAAAATGTGGAACTCTTTGGGGGACCTTGTTCAGCCTACCCCAGACAGTTTCAGGATATACCTTATTTTTTATCTGTTCTTTTAAAACAGAGTCGTCTTCTTCTTCTTCTTGTTCTTCTTGTTCTTGTTCTTCTTGTTCTTGTTCTTGTTCTTGTTCTTCTTCTTCTTCTTTTTCTCTTTTTAAAGACTTTATTTATTTATTTTAGGGAGGGAGAGTAAGAGAGAGAGAGAACACACATGGAGGGAGGAGCAGAGGGGGAAGGAGAGGGAGAGTCTTAAGCAGACTCCGTACTCAGTGGGCTTGATTTCACGTGGGTCTTGATCTCTGAAGATCCCTAGATCTTGACCTGAGCTAAAACCAAGAGTCAGATTGCTTAACCAACTGAGCCACCCAGGCACCCCCAGGATACCCTTTAAAGGTAATGTCAACAAGCCATGGCTGACCAATTGAATGTGGTGAATGAGAGAAGCATTTATAAATCAAGGATATCTCCTAAGTTTGTTTGTTTGTTTGTTTTTGGCTTAGGCAACTGTCTAGATGATGGTACCATTTATCAGAAAGAACAAAATACTGTGGGAGAAACTATTTCTAGCGGTAAAATGAAGAATTCAATTTTTTTCTTGATGAGATGAGTTGCCAAGATCTCAAGTAGTTGGTTACATGATAGCCATCAGACACACAAATTTTGAATGTAATGAAGGAGACAAGGCTAGAGAAATGAATTTAGTTTTTTGTTTATTTTTAACTTAAAATCATAGAATGGGTTGAGATAATCAAGGAAGAGAGTATGGTTAGAGAAGAGGAGAGATCCAAAGTTTGCCCGTGGGGCACTTACCCCTAATAAACAGTCAGAGGCTAAGTAGAGGAGCAGGAGTTAGCAAAGGAGACTAGGAAGAAATAGTTAAGAAGATTAAGGTGGGAACCAAGGAAAGGCAGTGATCCATAATCCAAGAGGAGAATGTGATGGAGAAAATGTGTGGAGTGTCCACCACAATCCATTCTCTTCTTCTTCCATAGAATTAGAGTCATGCTCTTTCTCCAGCTTCCATCACGTAAGGTAAAAAGAGCACAGTAGGGCATGGTAGAGAAACAGGAAAGACGGAAGGGGGTCAGAGCCAAAGATGGACTGTTGCATGGGAGAGAAATAATTACCTTTAATTCTTTATTATTTTATTTTATTTTTTTTTAAAGATTTTGTTTATTTGTCAGAGACAGAGGGAGAGAGAGCAAGCGAGCACAGGCAGACAGGCAGGCAGAGGCAGAGGGAGAAGCAGGCTCCCTGCTGAGCAAGGAGACCGATGTGGGACTCGATCCCAGGACGCCGGGATCATGACCTGAGCCGAAGGCAGCTGCTTAACCAACTGAGCCACCCAGCCGTCCCTCCTTTAATTCTTTAAAACACACTATCGTTAAGACTCTGCTCTTTAAGACACTCTATTGTTTCAACTGTACCTTAGTTAATTCAGACACTGGCCTAAAAAGGTGGGGTTCTTCCTAATTAGATCGATATACATAGCATTGGCTTAGTGGTCAGGCAGCAGGTTCTTTTGCATACTGGTAGGTAGAATTCTAACATACCCCCCCTCAAAATATCCTGCCCTAATTCTTGGTACCGTGGATATTACGAGGTAATATTACCATCCTACTTATTTTACTTTATGTGACATGAGGCATTATGCAGATGTCATAAAGGTGACTAATCAGTTGACATTCAGATTTACCAACAGTGAAATTATCTGGGTAGGCCCAATTTAATTTACCAACTAGAATACAGTATTGATGTGTGGTCATTTTGTCTTTTACCTTTTTATGCAGACAAAATGCTACTTTTCCAAAGCCCTTTAAGAGTAGAATGTTTTCTGTAGCTGGTAGCCAAAGAAGAATTTCACAAGATTCTAGGGATGAGAAGGATTTAATATGCTGTTGCTAGCTTGAAGATGGAGAGGTGTATGTGACAAGGGTTGCAGCTGGCCTGTAGAAGCCATCAAGAAAAAGAAACCCCAGTTCTACAACTTGTAAAGAATTGGATTTCCCCAATGAGTACGTGAGCTTCAAAGCAGAATTCTTCCCCAGTCTTCAGATGAAAACCCAGTTAACACCTCTGATTTCAACCTTATGAGATCCTAGGACTATGTGAATTTTTTGACTAACACCACACTGTTTAATTATTGCATGTACCTCCTGCATTTCTGAAATAAACATGGTTTTGTTATGAGATATTAACATTTTTATATATTGGTGGACTTGATCTTTGAGTATTTTTGCGTTTCTGTTTAGGGGGAATATTGGCCTGTAATAGGCTTATAGTGAATTTTGAAATGGGATAGTGTGCATCCTTTGACTTTGTTTTTTTCCAAAAGTGTTTTTGCTATTCTAGTTTTTGTGCCTTCCTGTATATATTCTAGAATCAGCTTGACAATGTCTATGAAAAAACCTGCGAGATTTTGACTAGCATTGCATTGAATCTGTAGATTGATTGAAGAAGTCATATCTTAATAATATTGACTCTTCCAATTTATGAACACCTCATATTTCTCCATTTCTTTAGATCTTTCTTGATGTCTTTGGACAGGGCTTTTACTTTTAAGCGGCTGAACTTACACATTTTAAAATAGATTCATACTTAAAAACTTTCTGTTTTGGGTTGGATTGTAAATGATTTTTTTTAACTTCAAATTCCTATGATATATATATTCCTATGATATGATATGATATATATGTATGATATGATATATATATTCCTTTGATATATATAATTCCTTCAAATTACTATTTTATATATATGTATACATATACATATGTATACATACGTATACATATACATATACATATACATATATATACACACACACATATACATACACCCAGGGGTGCCTGGGTGTCTCAGTTGGTTAAGTGACCACCTCTTGGTTTCATCTCAGGTTGTGATCTCAGGGTCATGAGATTGAGCTGAGTGCAGGGCTCTGTGCGTAGTATGGTGTCTGTTTGGAATTCTTTCCTTCTTCCTCTCTCTCTCTCTCTCTCTATCCCTCCCCCAATTCTTGTGTGTACTTGCTCTCTCTCTAAAATCAAATAAATAAATAAATAAATAAGTGAATAAAATCTTAAAAAAAAAGAGAGATACACCCAGGTTTTGTGTATTAACCATGCTTTCTGCAACCTTGGTGAACCCACTTATTCTAGTATCTTTTTTGTAGAATTTTTGAGCATTCTCTATGTGGACAATCATATCATGCGTGAATAAATAAAGTTTTATATTTTTCTTTTCCAATCTGTATGCATTTTATTTCTTTTTATTGTATTATTGCACTGATTAGAATATCTACTGTGATGCAGAATATGTTTAGTGAGAGAGGGTATCTTTGCCTTGTTCCTGATTTTTAAGAAGAAAGCAATTCAGATGTTAGCTGCAGGGTGTTTTTTATTTTTATTGTTTTGGTTGTCCTTTATCAGGGTGAAGGACATTTTCTTATATTCCTAGAGATTTTTAATCACTATCATGTTGAATTTTGTCAAATACTTTTTCTGCATCTATCGAAATGATTACGTTTTTTCTTAATATAACAAATTACATTGGTTGTTTATTAAATGTTGAACTGATCTTGTATTCATGGGATAAACACCATTTGGCTATGATGTATTAACTTTTTATATATTTCTGGATAGTATTTGTTCATACTTTGTTGAGGATTTTTGTGTCTATATTCATGAGGAATATTGACTTGTAGTTTTCTTGTAATGTCTTTGGTTTTGATATTACGGTAATGATGGCTCATTAAATCATTTGGAAAGTATTTCTTTCCCTTCTATTTTCCAGTACAGATTGTACAGAATTTGCACTATTTCTTACTTAGATGTTGGATACAATTAACCAGTGAAATCATTCAAGCTTGGAGTTTTCTTTGTGTAAAAGGGTTTAATTACAAATTAAATTTCTGTAATAGACATAGAACTATTCTGGTCATTTATTTCTTTTTAAATAAGTTTTGATAGTTTTTCTCTCTCGGGGACTGAGACCATTCTATATAAATTATTGAATTTTGAGACATGGAATTATTTGTGGAATTGTTTTATTACTCTTTTCTGTGGGATCAGGCATGATAGGTCTTCTTTCAATCCTGATACGGGCAAATTGTAATTAGTGCTTTATCTGCATCCAAAAAATGTTGTTATATTGTAGTTTAACTTTTGTTCAGCTAAAGCATTTAACAAATTTTTTCCAGACCTCCTATTTGAATCATGGGTGACTTAGAAGTGTATTCTTTAATTTCCAAATATTTTGGGAGTTTTTTGAGTATCTTTCTGCTATTGATGACTACCTTAATTAATTTATGATCAGAATACATACTTTATATTATTTCTATTATTTTGAGTTTGTTAATGTTCATTTTATGGCCCAGAATATAGTCAGTTTTGCTAAATGTTCTGTGTACAATTGAAAAAAAATGTATGTTTTACTGTTGTAAGTCCTGAGTTTTATACAGCTTCAAATCAAAAGTCCTTCTGTAAGTTATGCTGCTCAGCATCTTGGTATAGAGGGTTAAAAAGACAAAAGCGTATGCCTTTTGGTTAAAGCTATGGTTAGTGGAAGAAACAAATGTGGTTTGTAAGGGAACGATATAATTTATGGAAAAAGAAAGATGCTCTTTTCAAAACAATCTCTAATAGCTGGAGCGTGACTCTGGCAGGTTTTGCCTACTTTCTGCCCAGATTATAGCTCTGTTTTTTCCCATAATAAGAGATACTCGACCTCAAATTATTACTGAGTGCTGTACAGGGTCTTGGGATGAAATTCTGACCTCAGGTGATGGCAACATTTAAGCACTGTTATCCATCACTGATTCTGGGTATCTGGGCTGCTTTGTTATTGTCGCGGGTCTTCCAGGAAGTCTAAGTTCCACTTAAAGATCCACTTTGCTGAGTGTCTCTGATCAGAGAACATCACAACAGGATCCCAAGTGAACCCTTGATCATGAAGCATCTCCCGCTGAGGGTACGCTGTGCGCCCAGAAATTGCAAGTCTTGCATCAAGTAATTCATTAACTTAGCAAAGCCCTCACTGCTTTAAAAACCAGCGACATCTTTAAGCAGCAGACAACATTTTAGAGTGGAGCATCTGGGAAGCTGCAGGCAAAAAAATCCATCTGTTTCCATTGTTGTAGAAAGATAAACAGGACCAGACCGAAGACACTGTGGGAAAGAAGTTCTTGCCTGTCTGCTTATTGTTTGCTGCCTTTCTGGAGGAAGAGATGTCATGGATGTGTCAAATAGTGAGGACAAATCGGTGTGGAGTGCAACTGTCGCAAATATTTCCTGTGAAGAATAAAAATGGGGCTCCATCAGCATGACAGAAAATGCTCATTTATTCATTCATTCATTCGTCTTTGCCCACCTTAGATCGAATTTAAGGACATCAAGAAGCTCCCATTTAGCATTGCATGCTGGCTTTTCGAGCCTTCTGTATAAAATGCAGTATTCCTTTTAGCTGTTGGGCTGGTTACGGATGTTTTCAGGGTATGCTAGCTTTTCCATGAAAAACCGTATTAGGTTGACTAATAATAGATACATCAAATACCTTTTTAGAGCCCTTGATATTTTCAACCCACACAGTATATTGGAAATAATTTGGTACTTGCTATTTGAAGAAGCATTTGCTTTTATTTGCTTGAAAATGACTGCTCTGACTGGTTTTTTGGGCTGAATTAACTGAAAATTTTGGCATGTTGATGGAGTCAGAAAGCAATCTAGAAGAGCAAAATTATTTTTTTTCTTTTGGGGCAAATCTTTCTATCCAGGAGCCATCAGATAAGTAAGGTTATTGGTTCATATTCGACTTTTTTGGAAGGAAGAGTGGTCTGTCTCTGTTAACTCTGCTGACTGCATGTTGGCCAAGTCCAGATTGAAGTGCAATTAGTCATGTCTGACTGGAAAGCACATACTGTGTCCATGGCCTTCAAGGTGATGTATGGGCATTTGATATGCTCTTTGTTTCCCCTGACAGTTCGCAGCACCTACTTTCCACCCAACATCAAATAATCAAGGATCCAGGGGTCGGGAGGTGCCAGTTATCCAAGTGATGGATTCGTGTTAAACCGTGGATCAGCGGGACCTCATGAATCAGCCCGTGGGAGCGTGCTTGTAGCTCTAGAGATAGAGTCCTGACTGCCGATGAACCCACGTGCTCTTCCCCTCGCCTGAACAGCAAGGGCTTTGGGCAAATGCCTCATAAAACCCAGGGACGGCTCGAACTGAAGAGCTACAAGGGCGTGAAGGCTCTCTTGATAATTTTTCCCCCCTTTGAACTCCATTCAACATTTGTGACCCCCTGCTTCTCCTGGCCACAGATTCAGCAGAGATGAAAGCCAGTGGGTTTTCACCAGCAGGGTGATTAAATGAGGACTCAACTTAGGAAAACGGACAACGTCTCGTGTGCTTTCCCGCACAACTGCTGGGCATTTGGCACTAAACTGGATGAGGACAAACGATGCAGAAAATATGACCTAGATCACCCTGGGCAAGCAGGGATTCCTTTGAACGCGTGGAAAGGCTCATAAGAAATAGTCTGCTGGAGGGGAAACACTTCTCAAACAGACCCAGATGATCTGTCCTATGGTACTGAACCTTTTTTTTTTTAATATATATATACATCCACATATTTACTTATTTGTGGGGTATGCTAAAACCGCAGAGTTCCTGTTTGCTCTGTTTCTTAGGGATAACGTTATTCTGTGGTCAGAGACACCTAAGACCATTAGGCACGCATACTACAGATCTGAAGAAGGTCTATTTACCCGAGCTTCCAGGAAAAATATTGACAAGGCAGTAAAAATACTTTCCTTGATTACTCAACCTCGTATTTTAAACCTAAAATTACAGGAACTTTTCTCTTTTAGTCATTTATTTTTAGCTTCTCTATTTTTCCACCTTTTGGGGTTTTTTTGGCTCACCTTTTAAAACATGGTCTATTTATACTGACTCTGCAATTCGAGGAATAGCAAAACCCTTACAGCGTTGTCACTGTTTCCCTCTGACGAGGTCTCAAGCTACTTCGGGACGAGTGAATCTCAGCTTCTGGATAAAGGGCAGCTTATTACAGGGCTGAAAAAAACTTCAGGTCCCTCAGGACTGTGTTCCAGGAGAGCTGCCACATTAGCTGTTTCTTCTTTCCCCATCTTTGACCAACGGTTGGAAATCATTACAAAGCCAATGGGGTGGGGTGGAGTCCGATTTTATCAATAGAATGTAGAAGAACGTCTCCTGACTCGGTTATGGTGCTCCAGAAATAAGAGATCTAGACCGTTCTTTCTTCCCTGACTTCTCCCTACAATACTTCTCCCCCGTTATCTCCACCCATTATTCACTGTACTTTCTGAAAGTGTGTTTATTATTTGTGATTTTCACCAGGTTGGAAGCTATAGGAAGGCAGGAGGCTTTTCACTGCTTCCCTGTCACACAGAGGAGGGCTGAGCATAGCTCATCTCAATAAAATATGTTAATACATGCTTTTATCACTGAATGAAGACTTCACAGTTTCGTTGGTTGAATTGCATTTTTTTTTGAATCTATTTATTAACTTACAACAGCCAGTGCTTATTTCTAATTTCTAAGTGACTGTTCTCTCCCCAAATCTAAAAGGTTCGATGGGACTTGTCATTGCTGGAGAAAATGGCTCACAGAAACTCTCTTGGTGAATGTTGAGTCCCACCTTTGGGTCCCTGCTGAAAATATGCAGATTATTTTCAAAGTGACTAAAAGAAAGATGCCTGTGTTATAAGCGTCTGTGGAGCCCTCTCAAGGGTTAAGTTCTGTTTTTTAACACTTCTGCCTGAGGACCCCCGGGTGTTCTTGTTGCTTCAACTGGCCAATTTATATTTTATGTATCATTATGTTTGTCCCCTTTCTATCCTGCCATAAAAGTACATACACTTCTGCCTAAGCAGCTTTCCTGAACATGCAGAGGACCTTGGCTGAGATAAAAGAATGAGTGGGTCACCGGGCGAGGAAACTCAGCTGCTCACTCCAGGAACGCAAAAGTGCTCCGCAGGAGAGAAGGACAGCTAGTTGCATGAGGAGGAAAACTGTTGTTCCTTAGCACTGGAAACCCCAAGGAAAGCTTTTTGAAAAACAATTCAAAGTCTCATTAGCCATTGGGGATGTAGGCACATCGTGCATTACTCACTGGAAACCTGTATTCCCCAAACCGCAGAATCTTGACTTTAGAAGGGGCCTGAGAGCCTGTGCCACTTTTTCCTCAACATGCGGCGTCTCATTGGGCCTTGCCTTCTCACTGAAGGCTGGTTATGCTTGGAGAATGCCCAGCCTGGGCAACAGAATTAGGAAAGCAAATCTGCTGGTGTGAGAATTAACCGCAAGGCATAGAATACGTTGCAGTGATAGGCAGACACTTGTGTAGTCAACATTACTGGGGACATCTGTCCAGCTACTCTTACGTATAA
The DNA here is from genome assembly GCF_020171115.1 of Neogale vison. Lineage (NCBI taxonomy): Eukaryota > Metazoa > Chordata > Mammalia > Carnivora > Mustelidae > Neogale > Neogale vison. The sequence continues at coordinate 12,424,793 of NC_058100.1, forward strand.
TAAGCACGATACAGAGTTGACAATACTTAAATACTAATAAAGAACATTTACTGAGCATTTACTCTGCGACACCCACTGTTCAAAGTACTCCAGAGGCTTTTCTTACTTCTAACAGCTGAGATGGATACCATTATTATCACCTGCATTTAACACGGAGGAAACGAAGATTCAGAGACATTAATTTCCCTGCGGTCACCAGGATTTGAAACCAAAGAGCTTTCTTCAAAGCCCTCTTGAGGACATTTCCAGTCCTGATAATGACTGAGGAGTTGTTTTCACAGCCTGTGAGCTACCTTACCAAAATGAGTCATTCTCATTCAGCTTCGAAGATTTGGCCACTTTTCTATTTTTGAATCCACAAATATTATAATTTCCATGGGAAACCTCAGAGGTCCCATTTCTGGCTCAGGAGAGGGTTAACACATTCTACCCAACAGTCTCCCAGTACTGGGCTTCATTCATTTTCCAAAATACAGCATGTTCTGTTTATTAGTCTGCTCCACATCGTTAAAGGAAACTCACACACCAAGTTCACTGAACCCTAGCCATGTGGTGTTGCAGTGACCTTGACCTCATTTTCCCCTCAGACTCTGGGTCTTGGTCAATTCCCAGAACCCAAAGATCTGTAGTTGAGACTAAAACAAATGGGGGTGTTCCAGTGGTTTGTTTCCACAAGGAATCAAGTGCTCTTCTGATATGTCTCTTGACATCCATTCACCAAGCATTAAAAAAAAAAAAAAGTTTCCAGGAGAAAACAATTGGGGTTTTTTAAACAGTCAAATTTATTTGACATGCACATAGAAGTTGCATATAGCCTATGACTTGAAGAATACTGGGATAAGCCTTCATCCGAATGCATTTCCCTCTTACCTCTTCCTGATTCCATTAGAGCTTCATGCTTTTGAGATCATTTGGTTCCTCTTTGAGGATTCAAATATAAATGTGTATCTCTTGGAGAGGTAACACAGGAAACTGCTGTCAATCTTTAACATCCTTTTGTGATTCAGTTAATTAATCCTAAAGGAATTGGGTTATAGAATCAGTAAGATTTCATGGGGAGAGAGAAGAGGGAAAGGAAAAGATATCTTTAGCTCAAAGGAACCAAGCTGATGAAAGACACCTGGCAGAGTTGGCCACTGGAGACTCAGGACCGTGTGCTTAGGAGCGCTTGAAGGAAAGGGGTCTTAATACCCTGGCTTTGGACCCCTCCCTGTAGGCTTCTTTGTACTCCTAGTTTCAACCTTCCCCATTCCTAATTGAGTAATGACTTTCAACATATGCCAGGAGGAAACTGGGCCTGAAATTTTATTTAGCTTAAAGACAACGTAGATGAAAGGGGTGTGGTTCCAGAAAAGGAACTAGAAATGCTTATGATGTAGCAGATAGGAAACACTAATTTCTATGGAATGAATAAATAACTGTAATGGAATAATCAGTGGAATAAGAATGGACTCTCTCCATCTTCCAACAGGTCCTCCCCTAATTTATATAAACAGCTATTTGTCTAATTTATTTTCTCTGTTCCTAAGCCTCTCAAAAAAGAAAAGATTATGATCTTGCTAAGGAAATATAAACGGAAGTTCCTCTTAGATTCAGAGGAAAGGCCAGTTGATCTTCAAAGTATTCTATTATTTCTAAGATCCAGATAAATGGGAGCCCTTGATAAACGTATGGTTTCCTTGCCAAGCCTGTAGGTTCAGGCACTGGGTGGTTTCTTGACCTGTGTGTCAGGGGACTTTGGATTTGGTGTAGGTAGCATAAAAAGTGCCTGGCACATAGATTTGTGATCCTTGTTATTTGAATGAATATATGAACAACTAAGTCCCTCCTTTTGTGGTCTACATCTTTGAGGCTAATTGACCTTGAACTTAATTATTTATAATGGGTGGAAGAAATGAATGGCGGAGTGCAGTGGGTTGTTGTAAAGATGGCTACAGTTATTCCCACCCTTTCTCATGACTGATACTCTCCCCATCAAGAGGTAGAGTCTGATTCCCCATCTCTTAAAGGACATTGGGAATGACCTTTTGCCTTCAGAATGAAGTGGAAGTGATTTTCTGGGACTATCAAGGCCAGAACTTGGGAAGACTTACGACTTCTGTTTTCACCTGTTTGGCATCTAGATGTCACTGAAAGGAATTCAGGTTAGAGTAGGGAATGTTGGGAAACCACATGGAAAGAGAGAATCCCAGTGATCCCCCAGCCATTCAGCTGCCCCACTGAGGTGCCAAATATGTTAATGCAGCCCTCTTGGGTATGCCAACCTTCGTTGAGCTCCTAGTTACATGCAGTCATGTAAGAGACCTCAAGTGACACCATGGGGAGAAGGACAGTCCAACAGAGTCCAACCAACACACCAAATCATGAAGAATAATAAGACATAGATGCATTAAATTCTAAGTTTTATTAAGCAGCAAGAAACAACTGAAACACAGAGTAAGACAGCCGTGTCAAGCTCACAAGTTCCTGTATCTCTACAAAGGGAGATTTTAGTGGTGTGTCCTGTGATGTGTGCCCTTTGTCCCTTTGAAGTTTTTCTCCATGAGGATCAAATGGCTGCAAGTGACACCAAGGGTTGGAGATAACTTTAAAAATATTACCACCCATGGTTTAGATAACTGGACTCCTAGAGTGGAAGGGTCCTGAGAAGACATGGACAAAGCGACAGAAGTCATTTATAATGTAGACTGACCACATTTTTAACAGTAATAGCATCTTGATTTAATTGGGAAAACTAGCCACAGATACCATTAAACAGAGTAAAAAATAATATTACATTATGTGCATGTCACTTATGCTTGCAAAGGCTTTGAGGTGCCTTGTTTCATTTGATATTCATTTCAACCTTCTGGGAGAGATTTTTTTTTAATAAATTAAAAAAATATCTATCATGATATACTTTATCTAAAATAAAATTCTCACATTTATGTATGAGTCAAAGACTTTTCACATATATACCAGCATAACCTCCACTCAAATGATGATATAGAACATTTTTATTTTCCCAGAGAGATTCCTTCTTGCCTTTGGTATTTTTTTTAATTTCAGCTTTATGGCTATATATAAAAAAAATTGCAAGTTATTTAAAATGTGGTGATTTGGTATTTGTATACATTGTGAAAGAGTTCTCCCCATCTAATTAATACCTCTATCAACTGATATATTTTTTCTTTCTCTCTCTCTCTTTTTTTTTTTTTGGTGAGAACATTTAATTTCTACTCTCTTGGTGAATTTCAATTATACAATACAATGTTATCAGCTGTTACCACCTTGTTTTACATTAGGTAGTCAGATTTTATTCATCTTGGATCTAAAAGTTTGTAAACGTTCATGCTTTTTTCATTCAGCACCCTCTACACCATGCAACTCAGGCAGCCCCTGATTGAGTTTCTATCAGTTTTGCCTTTTCTAGCATTGCATGAAGTGAAATGATACACCATGCCCTCTTTTGCTTATGGTTTCTTTCATTTGACATAATGAACATAAGATTCATCAGTGTCAGCACATCTCTTAGCATTTCTTTTGAGAAAGGGCTCCTTTCCCCCCCATTTTCTTGAGGAGGAAACTCAAATTCAAAGAGGTGGTGATTTTTTGAACATCTCAGCTCACAAGTCACCGGCCGGGACTCCCACATGGATCTTATGAATCCTCGATTCCTTACCATGATAGAGAACACTCCCTCCCACTTTGCTAGATATTAACTACAGTTAATATCACCTGGAATTTTCTCTTTTATCCCCCCTTTTTCCCCTTCTTCCTCTTCTTCTTCTTCTTCCTCTCTCTTTTTTAATTTTTTTTGAGAGGATAATTCTTTTTTTTTTTTTTTAAGATTTTTTTTTGATTTATGTGAGAGACCGAGAGAGAAAGAGAGCATGAGCAAGAGGGGGTGGAGAGATGGAGAGGGAGAAGCAAACACTGCGCTTGAGCATGGAAACCAACATGGGGCTCCATCCCATGACCCTGAGATCATGACCTGATCTGAAATCAAGAGTTGGAGACTTAACTGACTGAGCACCAAGACTCCCCTTCACCTGGAATTTTCGACTAGAAATAAGGAAGAATGTAAGACCATTTCTATTGTTAAAAGGTGTGGGGTTTGAAGCCCAGGACTAGCCAGGGGCCATGTTTCCGGTACTACGGAAGAAATCTGAGCTGAAAGAGGAAAAAGCTAACACTCAGAGAAAAGCAAAGATGGGGGACACAAAAATAAAGCCATGGTTATTTTGGAGCTTTGATTCCAGGTTTTTTTGAGGGCCAGCAGCACCTTTGTTCTTCCAATAAATTGTTTATTTAGCCCTTCCTTTGATAACTTGAGATATTTCAGTATCAAGTAATCAATTCCCTGTAAGTTAATTTGAGTTAGGTTTCTGTCACTTGCAATCAAAAGAACCCTGAGTCACACATCATGCTTATAAGGATTTAATTGGAATTAATCATTTGCATAATATTGCCACATCTTTTAAAAAACCCACAGTTTTCTTAGTAAGCCTAGTTAAATATATTGCATCTGTATTGTGCCAAGAAGAATGACAGCACTGTATTTACCTTTTCAAACAATCTTTGTTTCCATTTGGCATATACAGAGTTTGAAATATTAACAGTGCATCCCAGGAGAAAAACAGCTCTGTAAGGTCTATGGGTGATAAAATATATAAATACTATGTGTTCAACATCAGCACATTCTATTCATTTTTTTTCCTGCTGGGAGTTACTCATTTTTATGGAAAATGACCTGGCCCACTATAATAACTGTGAGTGAAACTGCTGGGGTATACTTTCCCTGATTCTCATATCATATGCAGGTAGTGAATAATTCTTGTGTGTTTTAGGATCCCATTTTCAGAAGCAGAATACTTGCCTGTGAGAGGGACTAGAGCAGTTGATCTCCATTACGTAGAACATGTAACAACAGCAAAAACAAGTCCCTCTTATCGCATGCAAAGAAATTCTCCTTTTTTGAGGACCAGTCCCCAAGAATGTATCAGTGCCCCCCAGAGAATTCTATACACAATAGAAATTAACCCTTGGTTGAGTTTCTCTTTGCTTTCATGATTCTAACTCTCCTTTCTGATTTTTGTCTATCCTTTGTTGAGCTGCTTTTTCCTTCTACCCTGTTTCCCTTTTCTCTTTCTTCTCGTTTCCCCAGGGCTTATTGAGTGGAGAGCCAAGTCTCCATTTCTCCTCATTATGCTCATTTGTGACCTGGAGGGAGTGACCTCGCCACCCATTCCCCCACAGGGGGAGCATTTAGCAGTTTCCAGTTTGGACTTTTCCATGCTCCAACATGTCAGGATGCTCAAAGGGTAAATGCATGAGAAACAGAGGATAATTGAATTATAGATTTCTATTGTGTTCAAGATGTTAGCTCTTGCACACATGTAGCAATTCTTGATTGCTTAAGAGGTCCCTGGTGTGTTTTTGGCAAGTGAAGACCTTTACATGTGCCTGGCGCTGGTCCAGGTGACATGCACAGCTCTGGGATTACTTAACTACTCATCTGCCTGCATTTTCTTCCAATTCCTTAGAAAGAAAACTGAAAATAAGGAGAGAGAAAGAAAAGGGGCGTTGACCTTGATGACCAAAAAAATTCCTTTTAGATAAATTCCAAGATAAACTTCAAGATAAGACACTCCTCAATGGAATACTTGCAGAAAATAAGATCCAGCACAGGAGTTCTCCAAAAACAAAACAGACAGACAATTTTAACCCTTGAGACGTGTGTGTGTGTGTGTGTGTACGTTCATATGTGTGCATGCTTGATTTCATTTTGTGAGCTTAAGGGTGATCTTGAATGACTTTCAGATCTGTCTAGGATGAAGAACAAATAAAAAATAAGGCAGGAGAGAGATTGCTTTAAATGTGTAATATACTGGTCTGACATAGAAAGCAGCTGTGAGGTGAAAAAAATGAAAAAAAAACCTGGCTGAAAAAAACTTAAAAAATATTACTGTTTTTCACAGTTGTTTTTGGTAAATGTAAATTACTGTGCTTAGTGTTAATTACATAAAGCCAAGATGAGAGTTCAGAGTTTCAAATAGAAAAACGAGGGGAGAACAGGAAGTACCTTAAGGAAGGTACATGGATCTGGATCTTTGGGGATCCAAGTTTCTTGTGTCTCCTCCACAGGAAACATGTCTGGCTTCAGTCTTCTGGAGGTCTCCACTGAACAGCTGCATCCACCCCAGGTGCTAGAAAGCAGAACAAGCATTATGCTCATTCGACTTAGGGCATGCTGTTCCCTTTGCTCCGTAAGGAGTGGTTCCCTTTCTCCTTCTCTGTAAGATCACCTATCAAGTACAGCATCCCGCATGTCAAATTCTAAACAGAAAAGGATCAAGAATAGTTAAGGAACTTGGGGATGATGGGATGGATGGTTCCCTGAAGTCGAGAAAGAAAACCATCTTGATCTTTCTCCTGGTTTAGACTTAGCATCCTGATCATCTGAAGCATGGTCACGGCATGATCTTAGAGTGGATAGAATATTTCAAATCCAGATGATCCATGGATTATTTGAAGGAGAAGAAGGGAATGAAGGTGGAGGGTGCTTGAGTCACTTACAACTTTGTGTGAGATAGTTTAATGGGTATTTTCCCCCCAAACACTCAGCTGATTGGCACCGAAGAAATAGGAGGACTTTAGAGAGAATGATTCCCAGTGGGAGACATAATTTTGAACATGGAGCCCTTCAGTGGTTGAAGGTGTGAAGTGGGTTAGTGAAAGGTCCAGATGAAGGCTTGGAGCATATGCAGATCAGGGAAATGAAGAGGCCATTGAGTTGTCGAAAAGATGGCAGAGGAGGAGAAAAGAAAAAGTAAAGCAGGAGAGAAGGTCAACAAAAAAGGTGAATAATGGCCCATCAAAATCCACTGGGATTGCTCTTGCTCTGCTGTAATTCCTGTGGTGGTTACTACACAATTGTTCTCTGTTTCACATAAATTCTTGTTTTACTCTTTCCTCTGTAGTGGACACTCTAAGGGCTGGGCCATGTACTGTATGACACTGGTCTTCTGCCATCATGTCTCTCAACCCAGTGCCAGGAGCACAATGAGTACCAAGTCATACTTATTAAGGGTTTGACCAGAGATGGCTAAAGGACCACCTCACAAAGTGCAAGAAACTGGAACACGTCAGTGGTACATATTGAAGAAACCCCTGTTTTTCCTTCATCCTATTTTTCAACGGAATTTTTCCTCAATGCCAATTTGCTCTTAGAAATGTTAAAAAGAGGAACAAAGAGGTAAAAGAAATTCTCTTTCTCTCATCTTCAGAGACCCCAGAATTTGTTGTTAGTAGAGCTGCTTGGGTCCAATGAGTCCTTAGAGCCGCATTGCCCTCCCGCCTCCTTGCAGACTCGCTTTGTGAACCTTTGCCACTGAGGAGAAACCTAAGCTCATGAGGCACCCACAGGACCAAGGAGGAAACTGCCAAAAGTGGATATCAGGCAGAGGATTCTGGGGCCACTCTTTGCTCTGCGTGCCATGTTTTATAAGCCACATGATATTGGTCTCCACTTGATGGAAATGAAGGCTTAGTTCAGTGCGATAAGGTTCTGAAAACATCACTTCTGACAAATGCTGGAAATTAAGTTTAACACTCAGAAGAGTACTGAAGCCACCAGATCTGGGCAAATAAAGAACAGTAGAAGCCGCCCCTCAACCTGATAGTTATATGAGCCTTTCTCATCAGCTACCAAGAATTTTATGGAGCAGCCAACTTTCCTGGTGGGGGGAGCGACAGACTGGAGGGCACCAAGTACGAGTTTATGGGAGCCATAGAGAAAAAGGGCGCTGGAGTTTTTTCTTTCTCTTTTTCCCTCCACCTCCCCTTTGTGTTTAGCTTAGCCGTTCTGAAGTGTACCATAGAAAAGGCCTTGATTATCAAATGCAATATTCACGTAAGATTGTTCTGTTCAGCCTCATATTGGGGAGTATACAGGGCTTCAGTGTTCCTTAATAAATTACCTCTTCGTGTAGCAATTAACCCCCTTCTGTGAAGGTTCAGTGTTTCCTTGGGCCTGTGCCAGAGCTAACAGCTATGGCTTAGCGTTCTTTTTAATGGGCTGCAATTACTGCTGAGAGCAGGGAAACATAAAATATTAACACTTAAGCATCTTTTACACTTCTTTGAACGTTAGATTATGTTGAAAATATAACTGACTTTTCATTCTTAAACCTGATATTTGCTTAGAATTCCACAGGACCCATGAAAATGTTTCGGTAAGTGGTTTCTGTTGATTTATTAACTCTCGTGAAAGCTTAATGGAAATCCCTTGCCACCAAATATTGAATATGTTTTATGCATGCTTACAAAAGACTTGTTTACCAATTCAACGGCTTTCCCACATTTTACAAAGGATAAATGATTCAGCACACAGCTTGATGGGAGTCCCGTTTTTCTTTTTCTATGCCATCTGTTGGGGAAGGAGAGGACTGAAGCTTCCAACCCCCAAACAATTGTGTTGACTAGGTCTCTCCACTACAAATCTGGTCACTATTATCTTTGCTCAGGTTACTTTGCCTTTTTTTGGGTGTTGCCTGTTGATATGAAGACCTCATGAGATAGAGTATGTGGGAATTTTGGTAACCTCTACATTACTTATTATTCTGTGCATAATAAGTATATGTAGAATGTAATACAACTCTCTCTCTCTCCATGGCATATGTATTACATACATATATTACATGCCCTATATGTATATAGCATATACATAGTATATACAGTGTGTATATAGCATATATAGTGTGCATCTCTATATATATTTATATAGAGAGAATAGATAATAAGTAATATACAGATATATATATATAACACATATTATATATATGTCTGCCTCATAAAACTACAAAGTAATAGAACTAAGAGAGCTATAACTAATTACAGGAGGTTATATGAACTCATTCCATGGTTTCAGATAATTAAATCTAAATCCATTAAGATCAGTCTATTTTCTCCTTTGCTATCTCCAAAGATGGCTACCATACAGACTTCTAATTATAGAAGTAACTTAGGTACTTTTAATGATGGGAGTGTATACCACACTATCAAATAACTAAATTTTATAAATAATCACATGATAATTTCTAATAAACTAAATATATTTAATTCCCTAATATCTGCTCTTTTTTTCTTTCTTCTTCTTTTTTTTTTTCAATTTTTGAATCTATCCTCAAGGACCTGCATCATTAGAAGTATGCAGAGTGACTGATACCTAGCTTTCTCCTGTTCTTCTGAGCATTATTTTGCAGGGGCACCTGACTGGCTCATTCGGTAGAGCATGTGACTCTTGACCTCGGGGTCTTGAGCTCACGCTGCAGGTGTGTCGTACAGCTTATTTAAAGAAAAAAAAAAGGAAAATGGGGCGCTTGAGTGGCTCGGTGGGTTAAAGCCTCTGCCTTCAGCTCAGGTCATGATCCCAGGGTCCCGGGATTGAGTCCCACACCGGGTTCTCTTCTCAGCAAGGAGCCTACTTCCCCACCCCCTCTCTGCCTGCCTCTCTTGTGATCTCTGTCAATAAATACATAAAATCTTTAAAAAAGAAAAGAAAAGATTATTTTGTATACTAATATTGCTTCTGAAGTACTTTCCAATGTTTAGTTACTCTGACCACTAAGACAGTCTTCCTTATGAACTACCCAATTATTTTTTTATTTAACATAAGTCTATTTCTTCTTAATCGTTGTTTAATACATCCGAAAGTAAAAAAGAAAGCCATGTTGACTTTCTTCCTTTGTAAACATGAGATTCAAGTATTGCTTAAAATTCAAATACATCTATTTTTTTCTTGCTCGCAGTTGTGGCCATCTTTTAGAATGTCCTCTGTGAAATGGGATTATTTCAATTCTTGAATGCAGGGGTTGGCAAACTATGGACCAGGATGCAGGTCCACCCTTGCCTGTTTTTATGAATAAAGTTTTAATAGAAACAGTCACACTCATGCATTTACACATTGTCTGTTGCTGCTTTTGCACTCCAAAGGCAGAGGTGAATAATGTCGATAGAGACTCCATGACCTACAAAGCTGAAAATGGTTACTATATAGCCTTTACAGAAAAAGTCTGCCAACCCCTGCACATAGATGGAAATTCAGCACCGTTAATTATGCTGCTATGAAAACAAGTGTTCACATGTAGTATTGTTAGCTGTATTGATAAATGTATTCAAAGGACAGTTTGAACATGCATTTTAATATTTCATATAAACATGTTTACATTTAATTGCTTGTTTCTAAGATAATTCTCTCCAGACCTGTAATCTGCCAAATTTTCCTCACCTTCAGAGTTCTTTTGTCTTTAATTTGAGTTGCAGAAATATCAAAGTTTATACATGGTTAAAACATGGCTTTGGGGGGCTGACAAGACATGATTCAGAAGAAAGTATGTCACTTCATGGCTGTTAGCACCTGCTATGTACCCAGAGAAGAGTATATTACCTTGAATATGTCACTTGAACTTTCTAAGCCTTATTTTAATCTATAAGATGGAGCTACTATCTCATATGTTTAACATGAAGATTAAATGAAGATATTACAGTGTATTTGTGGATTATGGCAGGAGCACCTGGTGTAGACCCCATAAATAAGGCTTTTTAAATAATAGCCAAAGTAAACGTACAATAAAAAATAACAATTATAATAATAGAATAGTTACCTCCATTATTCACTTTATATGTTACATATAGCCCTGAGTCTTGTTCCTAAATCAGTGACTCTGACTGCTTCTTTGACTTGTAATAGAGCTCTACAGTTCATTCTGAACCATAATGATATGATGTGAGGCAAAACAGAACTCCTAGTTTATTTATGTTTCTTAATTAACCTCCCTCATTGAATCTCTCTGCCTCCAAGCACAGTTAAAATGTTATGTGTTTCTCTAACACGCCAAACAATTCTGTGTCCTAAACATTCAAGAATCTCAAAGTGATGAAATGATTAAGGAGGGAGAAAATCCCAGAGGTGCCCAATGGTGATATGGAAACGGGAGAGCTTATCAAGAATGCTCACATTCATGATGGTTTGTGGGAATTCTATGCGCCAATCCTTGTGCTGGCCATACTGTGCTGCCTAAATGTTGTCAGGAAATTCTTACTCATCCAGAAATTTGGGGTGTTTTTACACACTCTTACATACAGTTGCCGTAGTATTTGAAGTTTCACCATTAGAGAGACATTTATTTGAGAATCTCTTTCTACCCTCTTCAAATAAGCAAATAAGTCCTTCATGTAGCAAAACGTTTGCCCCAGTGAAAAATAACTTCTTATTCTTCTGAAGTTTGCATTTTGCTTGCCGCTCCTTCATAGCATGTTATAGTTATTTGTGTATTAATCTGAATCCATTTCGCATTCCCTCTCCATATTTGTCGAGGGAACTGTGTGCAGACTGGATAAATATACTTAAATCTCTGTCTGCCTCAGATGTGTGCCTGCACACAGGCATTTTTCAGGGCTGTTACCAAATGAAAACTCTTTCTTGCTTCCCACAAGACTTTATTTCTTAAAAAATATTCCTTTTAAGAATTCTATTACCAGTGAATAAAAGCTGTAAAAATATTGATCAAATAATCCCTTCTGCTATGGACTGAATATTTGTGCTCTTCTTTCAAAATTCATAGGTTGAAACTTTAATCCCCAGTGTGTTGGTATTTGGAGGTAGGGATTTGGGGGAGGTAACTGGGGTTAGTTAAGGTCATGACAGTGGGACCTGCATGATGGAATTAATGCCTTTAGAAAAGAGGAAGAGACAAGGTCTTTCTCTCTTCACTGTCTGAGGAGGCAGCAAGGAGGCATTCACGGGCAAACCAGGAAGAAGACTGGCAGGAGCTAAATCTGCTGGCACCTTGATCTTGGACTTCCCAGTGTTTGAAACCATGGGAAATGAATGTCTGTTGCTTAAGCTATTGCATTTTGTTACAGTAGCTCAAGCCAACTAAGTCTATTTTATTTTCGTTACAACAGCTTGAACTGACACTTACCTATTGAATATTCACTGTTGGCAGATACCGTTGTTGATTGGCTAATGCCCTGCCTCTCTCCAACCCCTTTCTCTCTTGCCTATTTCCACTAATAGAATCTTCCAAAAAATATTCAACCTTCTCTGCAGCCTGGCATAGCCCTGGGGCAGATCTGGGCAGTAGGATATAAGAGAAGTCTACTGGGGCTGCTAAGAAAGCATTCAATTTTTTGGATAGAAGTCACTGATGCAGCCTTTCCTCCTTCCTGGCTCGAATGCAGAGCTCATGAATGGAGAGCTGAATGTAGAGTGGCAAGCACACTTCTAAGATGGCGCTCTTCTGCCTTAAGGATGGTGAATGGACAGAGGGAGCCTGGATCCTTGAGGACATTGCCAAGCTACTGAGCCCACTTCAGTGGACAGTTACCTCAACCTTCATGTTAGATCAGACAGTAAACCTCTCTTAATTTGTTTCAACCATGTCAGTATATTTAATGCTACTTGCAAACAAATGTAGTCCTACCCATTAAGCAGATTATTAAAACACCCAGCAAGATTTCTCTAGAATACGGTTAGAAATATGATTAAAAATCATACTGTCCTATAACCAATATATATAAAAAGTAAGTAAAATGACAAAGTGTTTCAGAACAAGGATTTAGCATTAGGTCCCAGTCCCACACCCTGCACGCTCACTGAGGCAAGTGATTTCACCTTTCTTGGCCTCAGTTTCTGTGTCTGTAAATTGGGTGAGATTATGTAATAAAAAGACTATGAGAGTTAAGTGTTTAAAGTGCAGGAAAAGCACTTACTTGGCACATGGTAAGTGCATAACAAAGTTGAGATATTTTCTTATTTATAATTTTATAGATGAAGGCATGCTAAAGACTTAATTCATTTCTTAAGCCTCCACTTGACAATCTCCTAATAGTTCAAACTTCAGGATACCATACTGTCCTGTGTCAGTTTGACCAATAAGGGAACTCACTTCTGCTTACTACTTCTTTCAAATGAGATAGGTAAGAATATCACACAAAGGTTGGGATATATTATTCTTGGGTTTGTTTATCATCTTATTGTTCCTTCTGTAAGTCTGATGTAATTCAATTAGTTTTAAACCAAAGGTTCGTTGGAGTTTGGTTTATTGGAATGAATATCTCGATTGCTAAAGTTAATTTGAATCAACCCCTCCATTCACAGAATACTGCTTACTTCTCTTGCCCACTTAATGTTTAAATATTTTATTTGTCCCATTTCAGGTTTCAAAGAAAACCCTTAACTGGTTGTCTTTTCTCTCTCTTTCTTTCCCCTCAGTTTGAAAGAGGCCTTATTCCTGGTTACCATAGCTGAACCAGGAGACACCACATGGAAGAAAGGTATGATTTATATGAGAAAGAATGGAAATAAAAATCAGACCCCACTTAGAGGAAGAGACTGGGACTGAGTCAAAATAGTTAGAGATGAAAGTTTAGCAACTTCGCACATTTTAAGCACTGCCTGGAATTCTGACTGATGGGATATTCTGGAAGTCGGGAAGGAAAGCTTAAACAAGTAAGTGCGCTAAGAGGAGCACTGAAGTTGTTTCGTGCCGAGGCTGTTGGAATCTCTGGGCATGAACTAGCAATTATTTTCAGAGGGTGTGGGAGTAGAAGTAACCAGGGGGTTTCTGAGGCCCATAATGGTCTTCTGTGGTGTGCGCTGAGACTCGAATGTTATACCACAAGATTACAGGCTCTCCATCTCCTCGGACCAGGGAAAATTCTCATGCACACTCCGGCCTCAATGTGTCATGCCCGCTGGAGTCTGTGGAGGGGGACGTCATCTCGGTGCCTGGGCCCTGGAATCAATAAGATGGTATTAGCCATCGTTTTAGAGGTCGGATGATTCCACGGCTCTCAGGGAGGTATACACGGGATGCCTTGATCATCTAGAGTCTGTCTCTCTCAGGTGCCTCAAAGTGTATGGGATTAATCAGCCAAAGCAGATGAAACCCCCCCAAGGGGGTTTCCGTCTATGAGAAGAAATTATAAAGCATCCAGGAAAGATCAAAAATTAAAAAAAATAGCAAAGTACATTCTTTTTGGGCCAATCATGTATTTTCACATGTTTTTTATTAGTAACAAAAGCCAAGCTATCGGAACATGTCCTCTCTGATAGAACAAACTCTTTGAGGACAGCCTTCCTGAAGACCGACCTACTGCGCCTTGGCAAACACCGTGCCCAGGATGGTATTAATGTTTTCTACTGTGAAGAATGAGAGGCAGAAAAATGCCTAAGTTACTGGGAAGACCCCTCCATATGCCATTTTGTTATTCTTTTATTTCAAACACCGAGTCCAGAAAACTGAATATGATATAAACATCATCTAATTTCTCTTTATCTCCTCTTTACAGGCACAGGATATGAAAAACAATAATGTCATCCTGAGGTTTATGGGTTTCAAAAAGGAGGTATTCCTGCGGTTCGCTTATTTGGTGGGCATTTTATTAGGAGAAGGTCTTTCAGGTTAAGGCCTGTGCCTTGTCACTGTAATTTCCCTACACACTGAAGCTAAATTCATCTCCCAAAGTGTTATTTTTGTTGTGTCAGGAGTGACTCCTGGTTCGTCCCATCCGTGGTGCAGTCCCTTCTGTAATCTGGTCAGTCCTGACTTTCAAGCCTCCTCTCTCCTCCCGCTTCTACTTGAACTTGACGATGAAGGTCCGGACAGACTTGGTTACTGATCATTCTTCCAACAGACTGGGTGCTTCTCTATTTGTGCACCTTTGCTCATCTCGCTGGAAAGCCTGTGTCATCTGCCCTTAACGTCAATCTAGTTTATGCATCACTAACTTCCTGCAAGAGGCTGGTTGAGGTCACTGCAGGTCTGATATTTCTGTCTTCTATCTCATGCCACCATTGGGGGATTCTTTACTTATTGCCCTTTATTAAACAATTTGAATACTTTTCTGTACTAATTTAAGGTGCATTTATTGATCACCCTCTTCGCATCCCTTCTGGGAACAAGGGATACTATAGAAATAAAATAAGTGTGAAATGCATGTCCATGAAGCTCCACAGTATCTCTTTTATTAAATTGTGAACTCTTTGGGGACATCCATTTCAACTTTATATGTCACATAGGATAAGATCTGGAATATGGAAAGCAATTACTAATTTGCATGAAATAAGTCAATCAGTGGTTTCTAACCCTGTAAGACTCAATGTCCTCTTCCGGCCAACATTTTGTCATGTGCCTTTACAATGTGGAAGGAAAAGTTACAAACAGGATCATCTGTTTTTACACATAACTTGAAAAAAAATTAATATATATCCACATAAATGTAATACCCTCAAAATGAGAAATTAAAGAAAAGCAATTCATAACAAAATAATATGCATCCATTTCTGTAAATGCTCAGACTCGACTAAAGGGGAACGATTAAGTTGTCAGATGAGTTCATTTGGATTCTCCACAAGGACAGAGAGAAGAAACCGTTCCCTATATGAGGGGCAGG
This sequence comes from Neogale vison, assembly GCF_020171115.1. Taxonomy (NCBI): domain Eukaryota; kingdom Metazoa; phylum Chordata; class Mammalia; order Carnivora; family Mustelidae; genus Neogale; species Neogale vison. The sequence continues at coordinate 12,440,234 of NC_058100.1, forward strand.
CAAACGAAATGGCAGAAATATAAGTAACACTAAAATAGAAAGTAGTGTTTGGGTAGGTTGTAACCTAGACTCATTCATGTAAAATAAAGAGAGAAGTAACCTTAATTGAAGCTGGGGTAACATGCCAAGGAAAACTTGCCGACTAACAAAGTGGAGAAATGAGGAAGCATGACAGTCCAACAAATGAGCTGTATCTTACTTGTGAGGGGAGGGTCAAAATAATTCATATGGAGTGACCTAGGGCAGAGTAGTGACAGAGTAGCCCAGAAAACATATCTTCTAGTTTAAATTCCTGCCACGTGTTGGGGAATACTTTCAGTTTCTGGTATTTATTAAGACTCTCAAGGCCAAATATTTTGGCAGGTGGTAGGGAGCAGAGGGTGGATTAGGAAAAAAAAAAAAGTCTTACATTCAGGAGACTGCAGAAAACTGTTTTACGATATGTTTCTGGGGGAAGTATAAGAGGAAAATTAAAATTAATAGGCAGCTCACTTCTGCTTCCGGTCATGACTGAAGAACGAGGGTTGGAGTAGCCTTCCTGCCGTAAACAACACATATCTGTACAATATATGGGAAACAAATGGGTTCTTATGTTGGATGACAGCCAGCCGCAGATTGGGATTCCCTAGAGACAGGAAAGAAGTGTGTCCTGTGATTGCTCTGGTTTTCAGTCCGAAGGCACGCTCTGGACCACAGCACAGGCAGCGGGAGCCTCCACGGGGCACGGCCATCTTGCTGAACTAGAGAAACAAAGGAGAGGTGAGGGAGGCTGAGGAGCTAGGGTTTGCAAGGCAGAGCCCCAGAGAAAAAGAAGAAATACAGAGAACGCTCCAGCAATCTACATGAGATCTCCCTTGAATCTACGGGGGAGCTCTAAGACACTGAGGATAAACAGTTATTGGGGAAGGAACAAGTTCTCAGGAACTCTAAGGGGAACAACTTAGGGAGCCTGCAGGGGCCTGAGAAGGGTTCGAATTCAGCCCAGAATGGAAACCTTTGGAGCACTAGAGACCCCAGAAGAGCCAGGCCTTAGAAGTGGGGCCAAACTAGTGACTCAAGTCTTGACCTAATAAACCTTAATAATGAGAATCAAAATAACCAAGCTAATCCACAGGTGGTTTAACCACCGTTGGAACAAAATTCAAAGTTCTTTAAAAGAAGACAACAAAAATCCAGAAAATCGGCCTTGTAACTTTCACTCTCCAGAATCTAATCCAAGTGTACTCATCATGGAGAAGCAGGTTCCCGGTTACTCTTGTGGAAAAGGTGTAACAGAAGTGTGAATTGGGGTCCCAGGGAAAGAGATACTTCAAGAAATAACATTCAAAGATTTCCCCAACTTGATCAAAATTATAAACACACCGGTCCAAAAAGCCAAATGTACTCCAAACTGGAGATGGACACCAAAACACAAATGGGCACATTATTATCAAATTCTTTAAAAGATGAGAAAGAGAAGGAAAAAGCAGCAGGAGGAAAAAAGACACATTTTGTGCTGGCAAACAGGTAACAGTTACCACTGACTATCAGAAACAATGTAGCCAGAGAACAGGATTGGCATTTTAAAAATATTGAAAAAACAACACCACCCTCTCCCACAAACCCCCCCTCAAAAAACAACAAGAACAAAACCTCTTCTGTTTATCAAGAATCCTATGTCAGCAAAAACAGCCTTCAAAAATGAAAATAAAATAGAAATTTTCACAAAACACAAAAGCTGCATTTGTTCACTACATATTATGAGAAATGTTCAAGGATGTTCTGAAGTCTGAAGGAGAAAGATACCAACCACTTTGAGACTCAAATCATTGGCCCTCCATTGTTTCTCAGGTAACTCTGTGAATGTTGGCTGACATGCCCTTTTTCCATTTCAAATAAATGATTCCCACGGAATCACTAATGGAAACTCATTCGGATCTTCATATCTCATCTTTTGCTAGCAGCCATATGAGTAATATATTTCCAAATCATTATTATTACATTCAACCAGCTGGAAAGAGCCCTGAAAATGGTGAGTGACAAAGGTTGTTTTAAAAGAAATCCGTTTCTTGATACTTCCTTCGAAAATTTCTCTTACTTTAATGTGATTAATGTCATTTCCTTGGATCTAAAGAATCACCTCATTTAGCTTTTTGTCAATAACTCTGAAAAGTAAGTACATCATTTTTCAATATTTTAATTTTGGTATTCAATTTGTCATACACTTTTCACTGACTGAATGAAATAATTCTACAACAGTGTGAAATAGTGAGCAAAATATTTATAAACAGGTTCCCTTAACAGGTTCCCTTAACAAACATCTCAAATATAGGAAAAGATTACTTATGAGGCCAGATAAGCCTTTTACTATCTTTGTTATTCTGTAGGTTTCCAAATAATCTTTCCAAGGATTAGTCTTAATTTTATTGATTAAAGACTGATGAAAGTATTTACTGATTTGTGAAATGTTTCACCCAGATACTTGTCTATCAGTTATCCATGAAAAATAGAATAAGCTGCTAAAACATGATGATCCATTATGTTGTTATATAGCCTTACTAACAAATCATAGCCAGTCTCACTACGATACAAGGAATTCTATTGAAAGTGAGGTTTTTTTTTTTTTTGGTGTAATTTTTTTAAAGAATTCCAACTACTGACATCCTTATTGGTCCTCTATCAGTAATTTGAAAATAATAGTTCCTTTTAACTTTTTCTTTCTTTGCAAATGTTATGTATGTGAGTAGTAGATCTTCATCACATAAGATGCTTTCATGCACTTTCATAAAAATTTGCTTGTTTATTCCTCGGTGGCTAATTTTTAAAAACACTGTGTGCTATTCATCAATTCTTCTTGAAATAACACTGCTTAAAGAAAAAGTAAAAAAAAAAAATCATTGGGGGCGCCTGGGTGGCTCAGTGGGTTACGCCTCTGTCTTCAGCTCAGGTCGTAATCTCAGGGTCCTGGGGTCGAGCCCCGCATCGGGCTCTCTGCTCAGCGGGGAGCCTGTTTTCCCCCCACCTCTTTCTCTGCCTGCCTCTCTGCCCACTTGTGATCTCTGTCTGTCAAATAAATAAAATCTTTAAAAAAATCATTGTATTTATATTCCTTTCCATCACCACTCCAGTAAATTCTTATACAGCTAGTAAGATTTATTTTTCTCCAAGATTGTGTAGCTTACTACACTTTGCAATCATTTGTTCTACTCTCTAAGTTTTTTTTTTAATGAAATATTATTTATAAACATTTCAGAGACAAAATTCCTTGGAAATGTAGCATATCTTTGACAACTTTATTAGGATGTTTCTTTGTAAATTTTTTTTAAAAAATTTAATGATACTGTCACTTAATTAGAAAAAAACCAATGAGGATTAAGGACACATTGGTGACTTTAATGGGCAGAGCTGTGAAACCCAATTTCAAATAGTCAATCAGATACCGTGGTCGCTTTCCTTTATTTACGATATTTTGAAGTAAGATATGAAGAAATATACTTGTACATATGCTCAGTGATTATGAATGGAACAACTATGAATATAGACTTTATACATGTGTTTTGTGTTAGAAATGTAAATTCTGTGACTTGAGTTGCTTTTAGTGGCACTATTTTCCAAAATGTTGAGAAAAATCTTTGCAAAGCAAAAAAATACAGTTTTCTCTTGATTTACATAGTAGTTGCATTTTTGCTAAATTTAATAGGAACTGCTAAATAAATTCCCTAATTTGTATGTATAAAGGAATTAGGGTACTGGTTCAGGTAATCATACCAGTTAAAATTTTTTTTTAAAATATCTGTAGAACGTAAGACAATGATCTGTAGTTTGGAACTTCCCTAGACTTTACAAGCCATCTAGTATACCTGGCCGCTTTTCACTAGATGCTAGAAACTTCCCAAACCTTCTCTCAACCAAAGCACTATGGCAGGTTTTAGACATGTTCCGTAGAGACTTTCAATTGAATGATACTATGGTAAAGGAATAATTGTGAATTGGCTATGGGCGATCCCTTGGGGATTACGTGCTTAGGCTAAGCGTTTCTTACACTTCTAAGTGCCCAACAGAGGGAGTAGGTGGGAGCTGCAATCCACTGTGTTCTGAGTCCTTCCTGGAGGAAGCGGTAGGCACCTTCTCTTCCTTAAAAATCCATCTTCCTCTTCCCAAGGAGTGGTCCAGAGAGGTTACCTTTTCCTTATTTGTACAAGGGCATGATAAAAGCAAATTATGTATGAAACAAGCAAGAGGATTCTCTCACATTTAATTAAATAGATGTGGATGTGAAGCAAGCAAGTAAAAAAGGAAGAGTCCCAAAGTGGAAGAATGATTTGCCTAACTCATGTGTGTCTTTTATTCCAACATTATCATAATTATGGATAAATGTGTACTTAGAGGTTCTGACTGATCTTTCAGAGGTATGGAGGTCAGCGAGGAAATTGAATTCCTTTTAACAATCTTTGCCATTATCTCAGAGAGTCATCCTTTCTTCATCTGTACTGTATCATAGCTGCTTCTCTAGTGAAGATTCACATCCTTTACAAATTATTGATAGTTTGTTACAGGTTAGAGGAAAGCGTGGAGGGTAATCCTATTGAAAGGTGTGAATAGATTGTATATTGTTTATCTATTTCTCCACCAAGGACACTAGATGGATTTCATTCTTCACTGTGGTACTCATGATTTGACTCTCCATGCCGTCCCTGTTTGCAGCCACTGGTGAGAACCCTCTGCCAGAATGATGGGGTTGAAACTCTAGCCTGGGATAGAGGATAGTATGTGGCTGGTGTCTCCCCTAAACGGCAAGTAGGGTGGCCACAGAAAACTGAAAATAATATGGGTCCAACTCAGGACAAGAGAGACATCACAACTCAAGGACACTTGTCTGAAAATATCTAGGTGATAAAATATATTTTTAAAGATTGCTTTCTGAGTCATGATTGCCACTGAAAAATAATAGTAGCAAGCCACAAGAAAAGTTTTAGTTGGCTGAAGTCCCCACCCAAGCCCAGCTCTGACACTACCAGACATTCTTGGTAACTTGGCAACAAAATATCTTCTATTATGGAAAGGCCATGTTTTTGAATACATATTAATTCCTCTCTTTGGTGCCTGGGATTAGGTGGCTCACAAAGCTGGGGAGCCTACACTGGGCTCCACTTCCTACCTGGCTTAGTTCCCCTGTCCCAGCCGCTCCCCTGGCCCCGCTCCCTCATGTAGGTACCTCTTTCTCTGAAGAACTTTCTCACTGCCTCTGCTCAGCCCTGTGCCACCTTGTGTCTTAGCCAGAGAATGTTGGGGTTGGGGGTGGGCTGTTGTTCCAAGTTGCCCTTAGGGAAGATGAGGGGGTTCTCTTTTTTGAACATTGTCCTTGCCTTCTGAGAGACTGAGCGGCATCTCCTGGTCCTGTTATATTCTGCTGGGCAGGCAGAAGCATCATGAAGGACTTCAGAGTGTGTGGGTTCCTCACCAAGATAGACTTGGCTTAGAATCTTAACTCTTCTGCTACATGTCTGAGAGAACCTTCCTAAGTCTCAATTTCCTCTGTACCTCAGACATCCTTTAGACAAATTAGAACCAAATGGGACTAGGCTACCTATTGCACAAGCAGAACAAATGAAAATATTACAGAAGAAGGAATGTTTTATGATTCCAGGCCATTCTCATTTTTGTGAATTAGAGAAGAGGAGGGGGATAAAAGGCAACTATAGGACAGAGCTTTTAGAGTGGAATTAACACACTTTTAGTTGTGGCTCCTTAGTGGACTTAAAGTGCTTCTTTTTTAAAGAGATTTTTTTTAATTAATTAATTTTTTTAAAAAAAGTGCTTCTTTACCTTTCTTCCTCCTTCCTTCTTTCTTCCTTCCTTTCCTTTTCTTTCCTTCCTTCCTTCCTTCCTTCCTTTCTTTCTTTCTCCCTCTCTCTTTCTTTTCCTTCCTTCCTCTCTTCCTCCCTCCTTCCCTCTTTTTTCTTTCTTTCTCTGACTGGGCTTGATGTGGAGAATGTTATTCTCCGTCAAAGCGAAAGTTTCTTTTTCTTTTTCTTTGAGAGTGCATGATACAAACGCCTGATCAACACATTCACTTTGGGGGCAATAAATGCATTGCTTTTATCTCCTTATTAGAATAAGGTAGATTATTCTGTTAATTGTCTGGCACCAGGATTCACCTGATGCTAATCCTCTGACTGGGACACCTGGCAGTTCTCAGCCCTGGGGGAGAGTTGACTGAATGGCACTGGGCCTGGGCTCTTTCCTTTCCGTTGCCCCCCACACTTTTGTGTGGTTTGGGGCTGCCTTTATGAGACAGCGAGATTTTCTTTCAGGAAAATACGGTGAACTAAAAAGTCCTTTGTATCTTCCCTAACCTGGGGAGAAGGGTTTCAAATCCCCTTCGTCTGGAAGGCAAGGTGGCTGAAAGCTAACAAAGGAAACCATTTTAATCTTGATGAGCTGAGAGAAGGGAGACTATTTGAAGCTCTGGAAAAATCCCAAACGGTTGGCTTTTCTCCCTTTTAATATACATGTGTGACTAGACTCCAAGAGCCCATTTGATCCATGTGCTCCTGGTGGGTATAGGTCTTGAAGGCCGCTACTGTTAGCGGCGAAGGGCCATGCTCACCCTTTTGAGATCCAGCCAGCTGTGTGGCTGTTTGAGCGACAGGTTTATGCGGGGAGCAGGAATAACCTTTAGAAGCACTTCATGAAACATTATAATGTCAGCTCATGGTGCACACGCTTTCTTTTAGAAAAATACAATCCTTATTCTGGAATGGGATAAGAATTTCTCTCTCTCTCTCTCTCTTTTTGTCTTAATGCCAACATGCTACAAAGCTTTAAAATTTTAATTAAAAACTCTGCCTTTTGTATTTTCGCAAGGTTCTAGGTTCATCTTCAAAGTGTGGAAAGTGATCACGGGCTTCCCATCTCCTGCCACTAGCTCCCTGCTCCTTCCTCCCCTCCGGAGTGTGATCATGCAGTCCTCACACTAGGAGGGGAGTGCTCTGCTTTGGGACTCTGGGGGCTTGGCTAGTTCTTTTTGCATGGGGGCATTAAACTGCCAGCCATCAGTTTGTGTCTCCCGGTGAAGATATTCTTACCTGGAAGAGGCAAGCATCAGCGTCAGCCTCGTTCAAAGAAGTTTTTCAAGTGCAAATTATGGGGACCCAAGAGAATTAGCTGTATTTCTTTAAATAAATCCCCTCAAGGTTCTTCCGAAGCTGGCCATGGTTCTCGTGGGTCTCGAAGAAGCTATAAATTCTGCCGGGGTGTGTGGGAGGGGGGAGTGTTGCACCAGGACCCTCCCCAGTGTCCTTCTCCAGCCAGCATCCAGAGGGGTGGGTGGGGCTGCTGTGCAATGGCACAGATTACGTAATACCCCCCTGTTAGCCTGCAGATGTGTGAACTAGTTTAAAACTTTTATTAGGGCTTTTATTAGACTCCGATGCAGTCCCAGCCTCTTTACGGTTGCCAACTTAGCCAGTTGCTCACAAGTTATAACAAATTAGGAATACCTAATGCCTAAGCTATTCTTACACTTTGGGGGCAAAATCCCAAACAAATCACAGTCTTCCCTGTGAATCCAGTCTCCCTCTTAGAAATTGCACTTACAGGCAGCGTGGCCCTTGAGTCAGGGTTTTGCATGGCGATGGAGTTCAACGATGCGGTTCAATTCTCTCAAGCACATAAAACCCGGGATCCTTTACCTTTTTTGCCTGGCCACAGAATGCCCTCTCTCACATCTTTGATGGCTTTCCAAAGCCCCCTTTTTTCTTCTTTTTATTGTATATATTCCTTAAGTGATCTGAGTGCTTCTCTGAGTGCCAGCTTGGCATCTTTGAAGGCTGACATTGGCTTTTGATCCCCAGATTAAGTATGGAGTAGAAGATCTTCTCCCTCTGTTTGGGGAAAAAGTTGAAGGAGGAGGGGACGCCTCTTTTACCCACGGAGACATGGCAGACTGGTCCCTGGCTTCAGTGTTTTTATTATGTGCCAGGGAAACAAGCTTACTGGGCTGTCTAGCTCCTTCATCTGAGAAAGACATTAATCTTCCCCTATTTAGGCTGACTTACATACAAGTGAATAAGCAGAAAGCAGAAGGTTCCTCTTCTTGGTGTTAATGGCATGCGTTGAAATCTGTCCATTCATTAGTCCCCAAACTTGTTCCCTAAAAGTTTCAATCCAGGCAGGAAAATGAGATCGCTGTGCACTAGTAGCTGCACTGAAAGAAAAGTCTTTGGAGCAAAAGAAATGATAGGGCAGTGTAACATTTTAGAGAATGAACATGACCGTTGAATCACCATACTGTTATATTTAACCTTACTAGAAATGTCTTCCTGCTGTAGGCAAGGTATATGTATGAAGGTTGCCTGCCTTGTCCGCAATCAATATTCAAACACACTAACTCACTTTAGCATGCCTCTAGTTTTGCCTGTTTTGTTTTTTTGTTTGTTTGTGGTCAGTTTCTGTTCAACCTCCTGCCACAATGGTTACTTCCTACGGTAATGGGTACATATTAGAGAAAAGTTGAAGTAGTCTCTGAAAAATTAGGCAGATGTTCAATTATTTGCATCTTAATCTATTTTATAGATCACAATGAGGTCCAGAAAAAGACAAGTTTACCAGAAAAACCCAGGTACCAATTGTGAATAGACTATAACCTAGCTATCTGGCCCCTGGGGCAAGCTGTTTAGCCTCTTTGTGACTCTGGTGCTTCATCTGCAAAAAACGCGGCCATGTAAACTCAAGGTAGAACTGTCATGCTGAGCGAGTAAGGGGCCGTCAAGTGTCTTCAGATCCCAGTGGAGCTGTGATGAGCCTATCTCAGACTGAGAATCCAGGGTTCCTAACTCCATCCCACACTCTTTGTATTAGGCCATGCTGCTTCCTGCCGAGGTTTACTGGGAAGCTGCCTGGTCACGTAGCTGCTGCTTCTCCCCAGGGACGAGGGCTTGCGATCTAGACACGTCAAATCATTACGTTGTATACCCGAAACTAATAAAATATTGTATGTCAGTTATATCACAATGAAAAAAAAGAGGAAAGGGCATATTGGCCAGTGGAAATGCATGTGCAGAAGTCAAGAGAAGGGCGGGATCTTGATGAGGAGGAGGCCGGGCAGGAAAAGCAGTGCAGTTAGAATAAGGGGGCCTTATGGTGAGGTGACCTGGGGGCTGGGCAAGAAGAACTTGTGGGTCACAGGCAAGTTTTGTCTTTTTTCTAAGAGCTGGGGGCATGTCAAACTGCTGTATCTAGTTCCCACCTTGACTCTGATCTTGCCGCGGCATCTCTCACGAATGAACTTCCGGGCTTGGCTACAGCGAGCACCTTGAGGGATGGAGAACTCGAACCTTCTCAAGCTTTTCAGTCCATCTTTTAATTTTTGGGGTTGTCCCTTATTTCTAAGTTAAATGTTTTAAAGTGAACAATTCTGAGGCATTTAGTATATTCACAGGGTATCCAACCACTATGGCTGTGTGGTTCCAAAACATTTCCACCACTCCAAAATGAAGCCCTTTCCCCATGAGGCAGTTTCTCCCCATCTCCAACTCTGCCTAGTGCTTGGCAGCTACTGGCCTGTGGGTTTATATAGTCTAGATATTTCATAGAAATAGAATCTATCCGTGACCTTTACGCCTGGTTTCCTTCACTGAGGAGTTCCTCTGCGCCATGGCAGGTCTCAGAACTTGATGCCTTTCTGTGTGTGGGTAGTACGCTGCGCTCATTCCATTTTTGAATAGTTGTTAAAATGTATTCCTTATATGAATTTTAAATACAACTTATTTTTTCTTTCTTCTACTCATTGGTTTAGTTTTCTATTTGTATATATTGTGAACTGATCCCCACAGTGTCTAGTTAGTATCCAATAATACGTAGTTGTAATTTTTTTCTTGCGACAAAAACTTTTAATATCTGCTCTCTTAGCAACTTTTAGCTTTACAGTATAGTATTGTTAACTATAATGATGTACGTTATATCACCAGGACTTAATTATTTTATAACTAGAAGTTCATATGTTTCACTACTTTTACTCATCTGACTCCCTCCGCACCATCCCTCTGTCTGCCTCTGACAGTCCCCAATCTGTTTTCTGTATCTATGAGTTCATTCTTATTTGTTTAGATTCCACATATAAGCGAGTTCATATAATATTCATATTCCCTTGACTTATTTCACTGAATCGAATTCCCTCAAATTCCATCCATATTGTCACAAATGGCGTGATTTCCTTCCTGTTAATGACTGAATAATATTCTATTCTATATGTCTGCCACATGTTCTCTATCCACTCACCCATCAGTGGAGACATAGGTTGTTTCCAGTTCTTGGCTATTGTAAATGATGCTTCAATAAACATGGGGGTGCAGATGTCCTTTTAGCTTAGTGTTTCCATTTCCTTCAGATATATTCCCAAAGTGGAATTGTTGGATCATATGGTAGCTCTATTTTCCACTTTTTTCAGAACCTCCATACTGTTTCGTGCAGTAGTTACACCAAGTTATATTCTCACCAACAGTGCACGCAAGTACACTTTCCTTCACGTCCTGGCCAACACTTATTATTTCTGGTTTTAGGATCTTATACCTGTTATCATGAAATATTTCTAGAGTATATGTTTTTACTGAGGCATTTTAAAATATATGTAAGTAAACTGTTATGGAAAGTAAATTCCTTATGCTTCCTGCTTTGGCAAAACAGGGACTGGAGCTTTTCTGCCTCTAATAAATCTCTCTCTAAAGTTGGCAGTTACCAAAGGCTACTTCATGGAGTGCTTTATGAAAGAAAATAACAAACTACTTACATTTTGGAAAGAAGGAAGAAGAACATCTTTACTTGTTTAGTTCTGGTTTTCATTTTCTCAGATTGTTGACTCATAGAATTTCTTTATTTTTTGAATGTGGATTTTTCAAATCCACTTATTTTATTCTCTACTATTTGGGTCATTTGGTTTGGTTGAATTTTAAGAAGTTGGTGCCAGTAACTATTTATTTTGCTTCCTTATAGGAAATGAACACTGGCTACTGTTGCACACCTCTGTGCAGACTGAGGTAGGGCATAACACTGACTGTGGCTGTGTGGCAATCAGTGGAAGAAACCATGGAGAGAGAACCACATGGGAGATGTCATCCACACTAAACATCGGCCACAGGGTGAATTACTTACTCATTAGGATAATTTACTGGTATAACCACTGAATCTGTTTGCCTAAACTGTCCAGAGACGACTGACCTCTGGCACCTAGTTTGTTTCTATCTCTGGCTTTTCTATCTGCACAGGATCCTTCTGTGCAAACACCAGACCAGAGAATCCTTTTGGATCCTTGATTGGTTTGAGCTGATTGGCCACCCCCAAGTTAAGTTGTACAAACTTAGAAACGCTAGTTGGGGCCACCGTATAGTTTTGTCGTAAATTCAGTAAACTTGGTTAAATTTTGTTAAATATTTCTGTACAAATAGGCCTCCTTTTGTCCAGCTCCTGCAGTGGGACTTTTCAGGTACATGTGAGAAGATGTGGCCTGGAAATTTTCCTATTATTTAGTTTTAGTTGAAGTTCCCAAAACTGTGAGTAAGGACTTATAAGAAGACACATTCTAAACATAACCTTTTATCTCATCTATCATGAAATAGCAGAGCTAGTCCTGAAATCCATAGCCCTTTAGCTAATTTGAATCTGTATAATAGAATTAGAGATTTATTGGAGGACTCTTCTAGGGGCAGTTCATGGAGAAGAGAGGGCACCCGCAGTTTTCTCTACTGAGCAAAGTCAGATGGGGCCCCAAGAGCAACATGTGGAATTGTGGGCCAGATGTTGCTGTAGTGCAGGAGTGGAGCCCATTGGAACTTCACTTAAGAGTACTTGCTGTGGGTTCTTTAGAGTTTGGGGACTTTTGAGAACAGAGGGGCTGATGCCTGCCTTTTGAGTGGGGAACTCGGAAGAGAGAGGTTGTGTGATGAAGGGAGTTGGCTGGGGAGGTAGGCACAGACCAATGTAATATGCACAGATATGGTACTTTGAATTTAACCTGCACTATTAACATTTTCTACAACACTTTGTTAGGACTAGACCCAGGTTTCTTAACCTTGGCGCTATTACTGTTTTGGACTAAATGATTCTTTGTTGTGACGGGTTGTCCTGTGAGCAGTAGGATGTTTAGTGTCACCCCTGTCTCTGCCCACTAGATACTAGTAGTACCCACGCTTCCCAGTAGTAAGAGCCAAAAATTTCCCCAGACATTGCTAAATGGTGGGCATGTGAGGGACAGACTTGACCCTCGTTGACAGCCAGTGGTCTAGACAACCAACAAAACAAATTGAACCTTGATTTATAGCATTGGCCAACTTTTGTGGTGTATAGACTCCCACTCTGCCTTATTTCAAGTGACCAGTGTGGTGTAACTATAGGCAAAGTTGGGGAGACGTGCAGCAGAGCGTAGAGCCTCCCTCCTGCAGATGCAACAGATGGAAATAACTTCAGGGGCACAGATAATAGAAAATGCAGGAAAATAATTAGAAAGTACTTGGTTTTGAAGATGTGTGATTTTTACTTTTCATGTAAGTTGCTTATTTGTGGGTTTACATACTTCAATTTTCAATAATGACCATGTTTAATGACTGGGCCATAACATTTCTGAAAATTTAATGATTGACCCTCATGTACCAGTGTGAGCTGCCTGTAGCATACCATATTTATAGGCCAAGTTAGGAACGTAGAGAGGAAAGGGGCACCTGGGTGACTTGGCTGGGTAAGCAAACGACTCTTGATTTCAACTCAGGTCATGATCTCAGGACTGTGAGATTGAACCCCACGCCAAGCTCCATGCTGGGTATGGAGCCTGCTTGAGATTCTCTCTCTCACTCCCTCTGCCCTTCCCCCCACTCACGTTCTCTCTCTCAAAAGTAATAAATAAACCTTTTAAAAGAAGAATATTGAAAGGAGAAAAGATTTCTTCTCCTTATTGCTGATAATATAATGTTAGATGGGCCCCAATTTGTAAATTAAATAATTAGATATGCTTTCTGTTTCCAAATATCAACTTATCCCCAAAGGAGGCTTTCTTCTAGGGTTATCTGGGAAGTTGGGACACGGTCTTGGTTTTTTCCCAAGTTCATCCATTTGGCAGCTGACTCTCCATACTCTGTTCTTCACAGCCATGTCCCATGTTACTGTGGGCCACCACTTGCTTTGCTATTATTTTGCTCCTAGAACTCTGGGACTACTGTCTTTGATGATGTGCGTGCAAGTTCCAGTAGCACAGAGATCAGTGAGGGCCAGGATTCCATAATACGCCACTGTTGTTAGCTTTGCTCCTCTTCCCTGATATATGCCTTTGCTTTTTATTCCTTATGAAGTCCTATATTCTCTTTCTTCCTCTTTTTTCCATGGGAGAAAATAACACTTCTGAACTTAGTCCTGTCCTAGCATCCTTCTCCCTCTCTGTCAATCTCTCCAGTACAATACAAAGGATCCGATCACCCATAAAAAATGTTTTCAAAGTCTGAATGTTTAGAATAACACCAGTGGTGGATGGTGGGGGTGTGATTCTACACACACACACACACACACACACACACACTCTATACACATATCCTTTCATGTGGGCATAGAATACCTGTTTATTGAACAGAGTTCCTTCTGTGACTGGGGCTGGGGATTGACATGGAGGAAGACGAAGGCTTTTGGTCTAAGATTATAAGTTTATATTAACAAGGTAACTCAGAGAAGGCCTGCCAGCCTTTTCTCCAGTTCTCTTTGGGACTGAATCCAGGAGGTCCTTCAGCATCCAGTAGAGCTGATCCAAGTCAGTGAGAGTGTCTGCTGTTGATGTTCACTTGCCTTTTGGAATTCATCTCTAATGAGCTCTTCTACTTCACTTCATTCTCTTAGAACACTGTGCTAATTGTCTCACAGAAACCCTGGTGATGACTATCATGTTAGAAGTAGCATATGCAGGTCAGGTTTGCATGGGTTGCCTTCCACCATGAAGGCAGCTACCAAAAGGAACTTGGAGAACCTGGTATTCAGAGGGATGAGGTTTATGGAGGGGAGAAAAGAGAAGATTCCATGGGTCATCATGGAAGCCCTGAGATTGGTATGATGTTGTGGGAAAAAAAGGTGGTACTGTGAATTGACTCTAAGCGGAGGAAGTCACTTAAGTTTAACTTTATCTTTTCTTGGGTTAGGTGTGTATGGGTATATTGTATAAATTTTAAGAACATAAAACTTAGACTTTTGTTTAAACACAAAAAGAGTACAGAATATTAGCTAATTTACAGTGGAAAAAAACAGGGTTGTCAGTGAGAGACTGGTTATTCCATCTAGATTTTCCTAGCTTCAAATATAATGAAAGAAAAACAGACTAACTAATACTACGTTTATTTGGATAGGTGAGCTCAGTGATCAGATGTCAGCTCTCAAAAGTTATCATTCAACCTAGAAACCCAATTTAATTATTTGCAATTAGTTCTTCTTTGTTTTGGAAAAAAAGAGGACTATATCAGTTTTACTTACAGTCCCCTTTGAAAATGTATGTTTTCTTTCTGGTGGCAATTCAAAAATCCCTTTCTACCACTGTTAATGTCTTTTTTGAGGTTTATCATGCAGATAAACAAAATGTCAAAGACATGATTAAAAAATAATTAACAATTATAAGAGTTTGAAATATTTTTTAAAATTTTAACTTACACCCAACCTTGAAGCACAAATTGGTATTTTGGAAAAATCTAAATCCTTTGAGAGAAATAAACTTTAAAAGTGTTCTAATATGCATGATATAGTCTAAAAATGAAAAAGATCTTTGAGTCTCTAAAAATAATATTGGTTTTTATTTCAATTTTTCTTTAATATCAACCTCTTTTTTGACTGTTTTATTGAAAATTCTACAGACAGTAGCTTATTTTTCCACTAACCTAAGCACCTGAGACTTTTGGCTGATGGCTATAGGACCAATAAAATTGCCTATAAAATGTAACTTTATATCATTACTTACACAATATTTATAGAATATATTCCAACATTTACTTTTTTCCAGCAGCAAACATCTCAGTGTTTGTATATATATATTCATTATGTTATAGTGGAAAACAAAAGCTAATGATCTGATTTTGAATAGTGATAACACTTGCTCTGTGTTACGTTGTGATAGTGTTTTGTGCATGCCAATTAGTAAACCTAAACAGAGGGAACATTGATCTTGCTTAGCATAAAATTTTTCTGAGCCTAACGTGAAAGAAGAAACTAGAGTAATATTTTATTAGAACATGTTTTATTAGCTTGATTTTCAAATGCTATGGTAAAATTGTGTGTCTGACTCTCCATACAGCATGAAATATTGGTCAGGTTCTTCAGAATATATATATATTTTTTTTTTCTTTTTTTTTCTACACATATACATATGAGAAAGGGAGAGAGAGATTTATTAGATATTTATTATGGGAAATAGAAATTGGCTCACATCGTTAGGGAGGCTGAAAAATCCTAAGATTTGCCATCTGCAAGTTGGCAACCCAGGAAAGTTAGTGGTGTAATTCAGTCCATGTTGGCTTGAGAGCCAGGGGAGCCAATAGTGCAAGTTCTAGTTAAAGTCCAAAGGCTGGAGAAACAGGAGTGACAATGTCCAAGGGCAGGAGAAGATGGATGTCCCAGCTGAAGCAGAGATTTGCCTGTCCTTTGCTTTTTTATTTAGAATCTCAATGAATTGGATGATGTCCACTTGTATTGGTGGAGGTGATCTTCTTGACTCAGGCTACTGATTCAAACGCTAATCTTTTCCAGAAACACTCACACACAACCAGAAATAACCTTGGCACCCTTCGCCTAGTCAAGTGGACATTCAAAATTAACCATTCCATCCTGTAACTAACCAACACACTGTATGCTCTGACATTGGGTCTTTGTCTGTAGTATTCCTTCCAGTATGCATTTGGCTTAACCCCTTTACCTCCTGTAACTCTTTGCCCAGGATCACCTTCTCAGATACCCATGATCATTCTATTTAAAATCTTGCCATCCAGCCGCTTTCATCTCTTTTACTCTATGTTCTTTCTCTATATAGTACTATCACCTCAAAATGTTGTATAATCCAATTATTTATTATGTCTATTGTTTATCACTTCACAGCAGATTATCAAATTCATGAAAGGAAGGGTTGTCTTTTTTCCCCCTTCTTTTCTCTTTTTCACTACTGTATTCCTAATTCCTATTACAGTGTACATAGTAGGAGCTCAGTATATATTGTTGTATGAGTGGATAAATAAACGAATGAGAAAAAAAATGAATGAGTAGATGTAGGTTACTTTCTCCGCATATTTGTTGTATTCATTTGTTAGTTTCTTAAAGAGTTCTTAAAAGTAATTTTAGCATTTCATAAAAATGATAGACCTACTATAACCACCATTTAAATTGATGACAATGAACATTGTGATAATTTAGAGAAAAATCACAAAAAACTGCAGCCAGTAACAGAATGAAGCAAATTTGCTGAAGATCATAGAATTCTTCTCAACGATAAAAAAAAAAAAATCAATGAATGTACCGTTGCTCTGCCAAGTATGACAGAACCAGCGTTGTAAGTATTTGACTCATTCAGCACAAGGAAACTTATATGGATACTTCAAAAGAAAAAAAAGTTCTTGATAAATTTGTTACTGATCTACCAATATCATCCCATGGGGTATCTCAAGACCTGAAGTTTCCAGTCCAAACACTGAAATGTGCTTTGGGCACTGGTCTCCTTTCAGTGCAAAAGGAACCAGGTGGAAGGCATGGTAGCTTCCCACAAACTCCACCATTACAAGCTCCACCAACTTGTAACTGATCAGAAGTATGAAGAAAATAGAGTGTGGGCGCATAAGGGAAGGGAATGGAAATGATGCTTGCCCTCCTGTTCCCTTTTCTCACTTCTGCATCTCTTTCTTCCTCGACCCAGTTATACTTCTTCTGTGGCTCGCCTCCATATTTGAGTCTAAAAAGGAAAACATAATATTGTCTTTGCAATTTTAATAAGAGTGTGGTTTTTTGTTCTTGCTAAAGATGGATATTTATTGAGGAAGAAAAAGCTGAAATAGGTATTTGGAAAAAATATCACTAATGGTAAAAGAAATTAAGTGGTGGAAATAATGGCGAAAGGAGGTGGAGTACAGTTGACTTTTACAGGTATCCTATCACACCTGCCATTCTGGAGCCATTGTTCTGTTCTCCCCATATTAAATTTTCAAGTGGGAATCTGGAATATGTTCAGGAGGGGAAAATATTGCAATTGTGTTACTGCTGTGTGCCAAAGTGTTGCACATGTTGCAAAAGCCATTCTGCAATTTTCTTCAACAATTTCTCCACAGAACAGAGTGGTGTCATATTAAGTGGTGTCCGGTATTCCCAGTAAACATTCTGCTGACACGAGACCAAGTATCAGAACCCAAAGATACTAGAAAAGATGCATAGAAGAGGAATAGGTCCTGGTTTTTATTAAAATACTGGGCTTTAAAAATGCAATCTGTTTGGTTTAAAAGACCAAGTCACCTGGAGTAAGATTTGTGCTTTCTCTTTTTAGAGTTTGGAGCTCTTCTCTCCTTTTTCTCAGCATCTCCTGTAATTCTATATTTCCCATTTAACAAGATATTGATACTAAACAATGGATCTAAATTGACTAGTTCTATGTTTTGGGTACTATAGAGGGCACGGCTTGCATGGAGCACTGGGTGTGGTGAAAAAATAATGAATACTGTTTTTCTGAAAATAAATAAATTGGAAAAAAAAAGCATTTGGTGGCTTCCTGAAAAATACAAGAAATGAGAAATTTCTCATAATAAAAACAATAAAATAATAATAATAATAATAAAAGAAATGAGAAATGCATCACCTAGTATAAGCCATTCCACTATAGTAACTTTCAAATTTGGAGTATACATAATGAGTTTCATAAAAAAAAAAAAAAAAAAAGATGGGCAAGTGACTCTGAGAATTCAATATCTCTATCTATCTCTCATACATGCATGTGCACACACACATATCTCATTTGTACAAGATCTGTGTAAGGCGATTTTACATATATTATTTACATGCATTATCTCATTTTGCCTTTTCTACATGAATAAAAATGTTTTGTTATTAATTCCTTTATTTCAAAAAAGATTTTATTTATTTTAGAAAGAGAGTGGGATGAGGGACAGAGAAAGAGGGAGAGAGAATCTCCGGCAGACTCCACGTTGAGTGTAGAGGTTGACACAGGGCTTGATCCCACAGCCCTGGGGTCATGACCTGAACTAAAATCAAGAGTCAGACACTTAACTGGCTGAGCCATCCAGGGACCCTGTATTCCTTTTTATAGTGCAAGAGTGGATTTAGAGAAGTCAAATCATTGACCCAGAGTCACATAGCTAATACATGGAAGAAATGGAATTCAAGTTTAAGTCTATCTGACTTCAAGGTCACTGTCCATTCAGACAAGGGAGCTCCTGTGTGATATGGCTGTCAGGGAATTTAGGGCATACTTGTCTTGGTGGGCTATTATAAGAGAAAATGCTTCCCATAGTCTATTTCTAGAACTCCAAATTTCACCCCTTTAACTGAGACAGTGAACCCCACTCTACCAAATGCTACAGCTCAAATGCCACTTGTTCTTTTCACATTTCTGTTGTGTTGATTTTATTTTTGCTTTGTCTGAAGTTATTTGCTGAGGTGGCTTTTCCCTCCAAACATGGTAAATGCATGAAGGGAACAATTCCATCTTACTCATTTTTCATTCCTTTCATGTTCTGTGCACATAATAGGTGTGTAATAAATGTTAAAAATGACATAATAGCTCTGCATGAGCATGGAGAACCAGGGCTGTAGAACCTTTTAAATTCCTGTGACATCTGCATTAGCATAAAAGATAGAAGAAACCGTTTTCTTGGTTTTGCAATTTAGTCTGTTCCAGCCAAACATAGAAAGCTGTCATGTGAATATTTTTGAACCTCAAAAACAATTTTGGTTTAAGTCTGGGTGGGGGAGGAGGGGGATAGTGGCTCTTATTTCTCCCACACCAGTCCACCCATCTCATATTAGAACATGTAATTCCAACAGTGCTGACTGTCTTAAATTTTATGAACAGAGTGTCCTCTGGACACTGTTTGGTACACACATTGCCTCTTCAAGAAGCTTGCTTGTAGCTTCTAATTAAATTAAAGGACCAGCAGCTGCTGAACAAAAGTATAGCCTAGAGGTCATGTTTATGAGTTTCTCAGGCAAAAGGAAGTCATGTCAGAACTACTATTGTTATGAGTCTGAATGTTTCCAATGAAGCCTTTGCACGAATCATTTGCTTAGCACTAGTCATTCAGTCATGCCACTTGATTTCAGCCCACTGTTTCCTCTTTGAACTGGCAAAAACAACTCTACAAAAGAAAACATTTCATAAGAAAAGTCATAGGCTCCTGCTTTATAAACTGTAGATCTGGAGTCCATGACCAGCTCATGGTGTTGCTGCCTCTGGCTCCTATGACCTGGGAAGACCACAACAAAGACTTGAGCCTGTGAAAACAGAAACTCCGTCTCCTCCTTTCTTTGTCTTCCTAATAGAATGTTTTAATACACAGTAGGTCAAGGACAAATTTTCTTGGTTTGCCCAGGACTCCTCATTTTAGCACTGGGTCATGTGTCTTGAGAATTCCCTGAGTCCTGATGAAACTGGGACAGTCAGTTCCCCTCGTGTTAGGTGTCTTATCAATGCTGTTAACCAAGAGACTCACATTCTGAGATCAGTTTTTGATCTAGAAGACTTTGGACCATGGTGTCCAAATCACAAATCGGTGGTTAAGTCCCAGTGAATTTAGTCTCAAAAGTAGTCTGAGAATGCCCAAAGGGCCCATAAATATCCTTAATTTCAGAGCTCCCACACTGGTATGCCCTGTTGTAGATATTGACACACTGGTGTGCTACCAGTAGGCTCTGAGTGTGCTGAGATATTGACTCCCTCAGCTCTTGCATTGGCATATCAGGGCCTACGGTGACCCCAGTTCTCAATTGTTTTTCTTTGGACATGAACTGACTCTTTTGCTCAAGGGGCTCTCCAGAATAATACCATTTTTTTGGGTGTGCCTTAGTGAGAAAAATGTCAGGAAGAACTGTTCAAAACCAACCTATTAATTTTATGGATGAGGCTTAAGTTAGATCACTTCTATTAAATACAGGTTTATATTAATCTGAGGTAAAACTGTTTGATTTGTCTTATGTTCAGCTGTCTTCAAGGTGACCAAGATCACTACCTGGGAAAGTTGATGGATTACATAGTGGTGGTAAGTAACAGAACTCAGGAAACAAAATGGACTGCTGTCATCTATTCATTTGCATCAAAGTCCTCACAACTAGTGAGGTGAGGAAAAGAAGAGACATTTATCTGGATAATAGTGGTAGAAATTCCCATGTTGCTTCACCTACCTATGTTTTTAATAAATATCTGCCATTTAAGTCTGAATTACCTTTAAGTTCAAGTTACTGATGTAATGCTTCAGTTCCAAACTTGTCTGTGTAAAGGTAAAATTATAATTTCAAAAATCAAGATGTTCAGAAATGTAAAGAAAGCTAAGTAAGGATTGTATACTTAGAAATCCAAATTTCCAAGACAATAAGCATTTTCACTTTTACTTAATTATTCTGTAAAGATTAGTTCAAGTTTAAAGTGGATAAAGGATTCAGAGAGAGAGGCAGTGGGCACATAAAGGTCTATGGCCTAAACAGTACTAAAGCTTCAATTTCCTGGTTCTCTTGTTCTTCCCCATAGGCAGTGAGTAGAGAAGGGACAGATTCTGTATATAAATTTGGGCCTTTACAGATCAGAAATTTACATTGTGCCAAACTCGAATCCTGCCCAACTTCTGGCTCTTCGATTGCTTAATACATTAGTGGATTCATTCCAGTTCCCAGTGGTTGGAGTTCCACATCACACAGTCCCTGTCCCATCTGGTGCTAATTGGCACCCTTGTTGGTAGTTTCCAAAAGCAGAACAGGAAAAATAAAAAGGACCATCTTTCTATCCTTAGAAGCTAGAAGCTTAGTACAGTCAGTCCTCAATTTAAAATGAGCTGTGTACTAAAATACTGTATGTAAATCAGTTATTGAGAACCCAGAACAAATTTTTCCAATGAAATAAAGACGTGCATGATGATTAGTTCCCCAGGTCAGCCCACGTCACCAACGTCTGTTTGACCCATAATGTACCCCCAAACAGTTTCAATCCTAATGACATAGAACCATCATGGGAAAACCCAAAGTAAGAAGAAGTGGTAAAACCAACACAACCTTTGATAACAAAAGGCCAGTCTGTACCTTCACAAACTGTGTGAACTTGGACAATTCCCAGAGAAGTCTTTTTGCTCTAAATTTCTTTAACTGAATAGGGGGAGGAGGGCAGGTAATGAAAGTTGCTTTTCATCTCTCACTGTCCTGTTATTGCAAGGATCAAATAAAATAATGTCTATGAAGCCATTTGGAAATGGTTTCATCCTACTCTGAGATAACAGAACCACAGGTTTTCTTCTGTTTCCTTCCTAAATCTTGGCAGCAGGGGTGGGTCAGTGACCACTGCATATGCAGGTTCCTCTTTGTGGTTCCCATTGAGAAGAAGGGATTAGGAGGCTGGGAGGCAATGAGGCTGTAGGAACAGAGGCTACTGAGAAATGGGTCTGAAGGACTACCTCTTTTTTTTTTTTTTTAAGATTTTATTTATTTATTTGACAGAGATCACAAGTAGGCAGAGAGGCAGGCAGAGAGAGAGAGAGGAGGAAGCAGGCTCCCTGCAGAGCAGAGAGCCCGATGCGGGGCTCGATCCCAGAACCCTAACCCTATTTCTGACCACTTCCTGTTCTGTTTTCATCCTGATGATCCACTTTCTGAGCCTCCTTTTGTCTTTCCTGCAAGTGCTTCCTGGCACCCTGTACCCTCCTCCATGAAGATGCCAAAGCATCTCGTCCCATCTTCCTCCTCTACATTCCCTTCCACTACCAGTGACCCCATTCTACTCTTCTACCTATCTCTTCTTTGGGCATTAGCCTTCTGCATTTTAATTTAATTCAGCAAGTACCTATTACTCTATCAGAATTGTGATGATGTTAAAACACATTTCCTATCATCAGGGAGCCGTCACCTTTGTAAATATAACATGATACATGGAGAATGCAGAAGTCAAGTGCTAAGGGCATAGAGGAGGGAATGATTAATTCCCAAGAGTATGGGGATTTTCAGGTGGGGTGGGGACAATCAAGAAGTCCATCATGGAGGCTGGGTCTCTAAGGATATGGAATAGTTCAAAGGGGAGAGAACCTTTTTTTTTTTTTTTTTTTAGATTTTATTTATTTATTTGACAGACAGAGATCTCAAGTTGGTAGAGATGCAGGCAGAGAGAGAGAGAGGAGGAAGCAGGCTCCCCGCCGAGTAGAGAGCCCGATGCGGGGCTTGATCCCAGAACCCTGGGATAATGACCGGAGCTGAAGGCAGAGGCTTTAACCCACTGAGCCACCCAGGCACCCCAGGAGAGAACCTTTTAAATAAAAGGAAGACACCCTTAACAAAGATTCCAGTTTGATGATCACATCTAATAAAACATCACAGATTATTAAGTCCCTATCACTTCCCAGTAATCTGTCCATCATTCTTCTCCAAGATAAATGAAAGAGGACCTTAAGTCTTTAAAGAAAAATTTCTGATAACATAGAAGAATAGATAGAACTGAACACAAGCCCCTGGAAGCCCCTAGAAGCAATCCACTAAAATAGAACTCATGAGGAAAAACAGCAAATCAAGTGTATCTCAGCCACTCATGGCTCACAACCGAAGCAGCCCTGCAGTCAGGGATACTGGTTCATGCTAATAAATTCTTTGCTAAAAACCCCCAGTGGAAAGGTTGTAATCATGTGGTTCTATTTAATGAAAGTATAAACAGAGGCCATCCCATTCTAATTTAGAAGAGGAGAAGAGTTAGGATCTGGGGTTCTCAGGGCAATGACTCACATTCTGAGCCATTAACTCAAGAGAAAGCCAGTGTTGACATGTACAAATTGGGTGTCTGTTTTGACTTGACTCGTCAAGGAAACAGGCAGGTTAGGTTAAAAAAAGAAAACAATGGCCAGGACAGTCAAGAAATAGGCGAACTGATTGTTTGACAGATGATGATTATTTCCGTTTCGGTCTGTCACTATGTCAAGTAAATCACACCAGTTAAAACAGATGAACTTCATGTTCAATAACCTTTTGGTGGAGTTCTATCCACCCATTTCATTTGCGTGGAGGCTCCAAGCTTCTCACTTGGCTCTTTCCTCTCTACTTACTCTTCTGTTTTTATTCCTCACGCTCATTCTCACTTTTGCTTGGATTCCTTCATTCTCCCATTTCCCACCGAGCTTTCTTCATCTGTTCCTAAGAGCAAACAAAACAAGACAAAACAAAAAACAGTGTAAACTTTTTCTCTTCTGCAGCTACCTCCAATGCTGTGTTTCATTTTTAAGGAGTCACGTCAGAAATCAATTCAGGAATTTACATTTGCTAACTGGCAGAAACGTATAAACACATTCACATTCAAGGAGAGAACATTTTGACAGTTCTTAAACAAATTCTCAGCTTGATTTTTATTTGTTCAGAATGGCTATAGGTAATTTGCTGACACTTTCTAGGAATCAAAAGGTCAGGCTTATTATTTCTCATTTGGTTTCCCTGAGTCTTTATGGTGTCATTCAAAGAGCCTTGGACTGGAAGTCAGAAGATTTCTGCTCTGCTGCCTGTTCCATCACCAGCCAGCCCGTGGCTGGCTTACCTTTCCCCGAGTCTCATCTCTTATTTGAATATTAGAGAACTGTTCTACCTGATTAATTCCATTGAAACACCACAGACTGTGATTCTCTAAGGCTTCTGTAGAATAAATAACCATCTTGGCATTTAGCATTTAAACACTGTTTCTTTATACATGTTTAATGTTCTTTTGGCTATATTAGAATCCCAATCTTGACTATCACAGCGAAAGATGATCTTCTAAACTTTGAGAAATAATGAATTCTGCAGCCTAGATGTCTCAAGCCTACTCCTTCCTGCATATAGCCATGAGGTCTGCTAACATTAAAGACTTAAATGTCATCATTTCATGCCTTCTTATACTGACATAGGTCCCCTACATCACTGGAAATTCTTGCCTTACTGGATATTTTCCCTTTAGTTTCAGATGGCCACAAATAAATTGGATGTTACAGTACTGAAAAGAAGGTTTTTTCTTTCTTTGTTTGTTTGTTTATTTTTTTTAAGAGAGAGAGAGAGCACACAAGCAAGGAGAGGGGTTGAGGGAGTGGGAGAAGCTGGTTCCCTGCTGAGCAGGGAGCCTGATGTGGGGCTCAATCCCAGGACCCTGAGATCATGACCTGAGCCGAAGGCAGACACTTAACTGAGTGAGCCAGCCAGGTGCCCTGGGAAGAGTTGTTCTTAAGCTGAGCTTCTGCTGCTTTCCTGGGCATGAAGGTGCATTTTTTGCTCTGCCAGTCTTGTCGTTGTTGCTTGTGGTTCTGTTGGTTCAGTTTCCCATTAGTGGCTGCTGTCACTGAGATGGGTGTACCAGCCTGTCTCAGATGCTGCCTTCACTCCACTACCAGGTACTCTGTCCAACAGCACTGCACTTCCTCCTGACCGACCACCTCAGACTACTCATGACGCATGATAAGCACAGCTCTGGCTCTGCCGGGCACCATGCTCGTGTCCTCAGGGCCCCCACCCTGGGAGATGACCTAAGAAAAAGTGATGGCACCTGGGTGGCTCAGTGGGTTAAGCCTCTGCCTTCGGCTCAGGTCATGATTCCAGAGTCCTGGGATCGAGCCCCACATCGGGCTCTCTGCTCAGCGGGGAGTCTGCTTCTTCTTCTCCCTCTGCTGCTCCATCTGCTAGTGTGCGCGCGCGCTCTCTCTCTCTGTCAAATAAATAAATAAATAAATAAAATCTTAAAAGGAAAAAAAAAGTGGTAAGGAGAGGCTATCCCTTTCTGTTAAGTTCTGCTGGGGGATCCCAAAGAAGAAAGCTTATGTCACGAAATAAAACAACTATTTCAGCATTTCCTTAGAACTGCTTGCTTTCCATGAGATCAGATGAAGCCCAACTGGGGGTAGTAAGTCAGGAATAAGTCTCAGACATGCTGTGTTCAGAATCATTTTCCTCATCCAATGACTAAGGCTTTTTACTGAGTCACTTCATCATGCATGGATCCTTCCTCCCCCAGGACCGTTCTTGTCCCTAAAGATTTGTCTGTCTTCATGCAAATAAATGGCTAAAGGCTGACACTGCCCTTTTGCCAGATGTCCCCAGGAACATCTGAATCTCTTTTAGTCTCAAACTGAGGCCTTTATTATCGTTGCATAAAAAGCTGGATATAGTTCAAATTCCTGACTGCATTTTCTGATTCCCTTGAACATTTATGTTCTACCTTCCCACACATTTCATCCTGTGTGAGGATCCTAATGCAACTTGTTAATGTACTTTTTTATGGTTTGCGATGTTTATATCTGGTCTCTCCTTCCGAGTGGTAACCTTCTCCAAGATGGATCTTGTTTTCTTCTGTTATAGCCTTTGTCATGTCTTGCAAAATGCTGCTCATATATCAGGATTTTCATAGGGACAGAGATACCCGAGAATATCACTGGTGCTTTTGGAACAATAAATTAATTTTACCATCTCGGGCCATAATAACACAACGTGTTCAAAACGCTTGGGACATGTCTCCTACCAGACAGATTCCTGAAGAATTGGATCTTGCAGTGTTACTTAAAGTATAGAGAAGAGTTGGGTTTTCTTCTCCAGCTTTGGGTCGCTGCACTGCATTTTAGCGGTTTAATATACAGAAGAACACACTAGCAAAAAGTCCTAGGGAGGTGAGCATGAGACTCTGGGAAGATTGTAATTACACAGGATTTTCAGGGACTGGAACAATTGGG
The DNA here is from genome assembly GCF_020171115.1 of Neogale vison. Taxonomy (NCBI): domain Eukaryota; kingdom Metazoa; phylum Chordata; class Mammalia; order Carnivora; family Mustelidae; genus Neogale; species Neogale vison. The sequence goes on from NC_058100.1 coordinate 12,466,132, forward strand.
TAACTTAACGATATGGTTAATTGCAGGTTAGTCAGAAAACCATTCTTATTTCAATGCTTTTTGAATAATCTTTACAAAGTGCCTTTAGCAAAGTCTCACGTAGTAAACATAGCTGCATTGTTCTTTTGATGTCTGGGGAGTTTTAGAGCCATGAGATCAATATTAAAAACACAAATTTTCATTTGTGTGTTAAGGGGCAAGATGGCACAGGATACTGGCCTTTGCCTGAACGAACGAGCCACGATATATCCTTGAGTCAGTGGTTTAGATAGACCTTTGATCTCAGATTGATTTTTTTATGATTCTTTTTTCCCCACTATCCCACTCTTAAAATTAAGTTTGTTTTATTTTTATAAGCACAATCTCTGCCTATAGGAAAATATCACCCCAAATGGTTCCCTCGACTGTGATAAACCTTTTTTTTTAATTAAGTATTTTGGTTTGCTTTGTTTTTATACTTCCAATGATTCCCCCCACCCCACCACACAGTAAATTTTAAACTGATCTGGCATCAACGTATAGACAAAATATCTGCAAGAGACAAGAACAGTGAAGCTTCACAGCAGAGTGAAAATATTAGAGTTTCAAAAAAGCCTCTCTCAGTGTGCATCTTTAGCCTCAGTTCCCCAAGATAGTAACTTAAAAAAAAAACATATCTTTTTTTCATTTTCTTCCTGGTGTTTAATATGTCAACTTCATTGCATTTATATAGGGGTCGAGTTAATTGTAGTAGATTGAATACGATTAGAACAATTAGTTCTAATCTCTTTAGAAACACCTTTAAAATGACTGTGATGGGATTTAAAATAAACCTCATCAACCCTCATGGTCAAAGAGAGTGACAGCAACTAAATTTTAGGAGGTAGAATTAATGGCTTCAACTCGTCTTGTACTAAAGCTCAGTATCTTGATTAGTTTGCAATCTCATTTTTAGACCTTTCCTATATCCTATACGTGGTCCTGAGATCTGACTTTATTTGTAAGCTAAGAAGTTAGCCTGCCATCATTTCATGGATTATGGTAGAAGACATACGACTTCAGAGACAAAGGACTCTATTACTCATGATGCAACAGATCCTAGAGCTTCATGTTCATGTGATTCCCTTTGCCCTTGAAGTCCCACAGGGAGATGCTGACCAGTCCAGGTGGATGCCATACACTTGGAGGTTATCATCACAGCTGTGGAACTGAGTTGAGGAAACCCCAATCTTTCACCATAAGTTGTTAGTCAACCGTTCCAACCTTTATCCTGCAAATAGGCATTATCATTATTTTGGACAGCAAACAAGCCTGTCCACTGCTCCCAAAGGAGATGTCATCTCTGTTTTCCAAGGCCATTCAGAGATCAACGGAGAAAGGTCTTCCAATAATGACGTAATTCCATAATAATTTTTTAAAACTAGTATTATTCCCATTCAAAGAAGTTTAAACTTGTAGGTTGACTGTATAGTATGAAAAAAAATTCAAGTATCAAGTTCAAGATAGCAAGCTTGTGTTCCTCTTTATTTCTTGTCAAGACCCCAATTAAAAAAAAACAACTGTGTACAGTCAAAACACCTGTGTATTATATATATTCTCATGTATGTATAATTACTTATATTATACATGCATATATGTGTAATTATATGTATTATATGTTTGTATATGCAAAAAGCAAAGCAAGTAAGGCAGATGGGGAAGGAGAGATTACTAGGTAATAAACACCGTGTGCAGATGCATTTTGAGGGAAGTAGAGCATGGTAAAGCTGCTGCTCAGAATGTACTTCAAGGGAGCTTTAGAGACGTGACAGTACATAAGTTTGTAGGATCGAACTACGAGTAGTTGCCCTCACCCTCCCTCCCCGGGCTAGGCATGCACGTTGTCATTTTCTTATGCAAACATGATGGCTTCTCCCTTAAAGAAATGGAATAAGCCCTTTAAGAAAATGTCTAGTGTAGGCATTCACATCATGGATTTGAGTCCTCCTTGTGTCCTTACAAGAGAAGGGATAATCGTTTGAAACTGAACAGCCACACATTCTGATCTCTCTCATGCTAAGCAGTCAGGCCTATTCCCATTCAAGAGAGAGACTCAAGGGAAAAGAGACATAACATCAGAGAAAACCCTTTTTAGCTAAGCACTTATTTCTTAGATATGAAGGGACCAGTAAGGATCAGTAGATATATGTTTTCATAAATTTCATTAAAAAACCCAAATATATTTGTTTTCACAAATGATATAAAAGAGAAAGATTTAAAAAACAAAACAGCAAAAAAAAAAAACAGCAAAATGTGATCATAGAGAAAAAAAGAAACAAAAACAACAAAATAATGTCGTTTGAGTAATTTGAAATTCTACTGCATCCATAAAAGAATATTCTCAAAAAATTAGAGGACCAGAAAGAGCAATGAAAGACTGGTAATATAAATCCCAAAATTATAAACAAGAGCTAAAATTCAAGGAAGATAAGGCTGAGGAAATCATCCAGTACATAAGCAAAAGAGGCAGAACAAAGAAAAAGCATGAAAAAATACAAAGAGACATTCAAAACTACTGCTACCGTCAGATGAAACAATTGGGCAAATAGAAAATCCAAAAGAAATGATAAAGAAACTATGAGGAATAACAAATGAAGCCACATGATCACTAGAGACATGATCAATATGTTAATTAAAGTATTTCTATGCCCTAGAGAGAAATAAATGGGAAATAATTTTTAAAATACCATTTTCAAAAGCAGCAAAAAATGACCAAATACCTGGGGAATAAATCCAATGCAAATTTTGCAAAGTTTAAGATTATAAAACATAGCTGAGAGAAAATAAATACATTTAAATAATTGGAGTTTAATAGAGAACTATACCATAGTCACAGATTGGGAATCACGCTTTGGCATGATCTCGAGTCTACACAACCTTGAGCTGTCAATTGAATGCAATCCCAGTCAAATAACAGCAAGATAGCTTGTGGAAATTCACAAATAGGTTCTAAAATGTATGGGTAACTATAAAAGACCTAGCATCCTAGAAACGATTTTGGGGAAAAAAGGACAAAATTGAAACCCCTAATTTATCGATGTTAAGATTCACAATAAAAACAGTAATTAATGCTGTGTGCTACTGCTGGGAGGCTAGACTAGTAGACAGAAAAGAAGAACCCTGAAAAAGACTCACACACATTGAGTCACTTGATTTGCAACCAAAGCAGTACTTGATTCAGTGGAGAAAGTCTTTTCATTAAAAATGGTGGTGGGGCAACCGCATATTCTAGTGGGAAAAAAATGAACCTCGTCTCATATCACACACAAAAATTATTTTGCAGTGGATTATAAACTTAAATATGAAAGGTAAAAAAATAAAGTTTTAGATAAAAGGACAGGAAAATATCTTCCTAAACTTGAGAATAGAGAAAGATTTCCTCAACAAGACACAAAAAGCACTAATCATAACTGAAAAATTTGAGAATTGGATTTCATTAAGAACAAAAAGTTCTGCTCATGCAGATACACCATAAGAGAGTTAAAAGGCAAGTCACAGAATACACAAAGATCTTCATGATACGGAGGTCTGAAAAGTACTTGGGTCCAGAATATGTGACGCCTTCTACATGCCGAGGTTTCTTGTGGGTAAAAGACAAGTGGAATTTCATGTAAGCTATTCATAGAAGCTATGAAGGAAGGGATAAAAACAACTAAAAAAAGAATAGTTAGAAACTCCAAGAAAAATGAAATCTGCAGTAGAAAGTTATGATCCCAATAACACACAAATTAAAATACAAGAAAGCATTCTATTTAACCTTTCTGCTGGTGAATGTGTTACTTGAATTGGTGTACGGGTCTACTTTGAGTAAAACTAGACACTCAGAAAGATAAATATTATTCTAGCACAGAATTGGACCGGTGGTGAAACATTTTTGCAAATTCAACACGTAATATGTACAGAACAGGAAAGTCCTATTTATTGTTGAAGGATGGAACATGAGCGTTCACCATCTTGACAATGCAAAAGGCAAACTACATCTGACAGAAGGGGAAGTGAAGGGAGGAGGGGTGGAAGAGAGGGAAAAGGGCTAAAGTTCTTCAGAGAAGGGAATTGAGATACTAATTAAATTGGTGGAAAAAGAAATATAGATACACTGTAAAAAAATCACAAAGGTAAACAATGAAATGTTTAAAAATAACAGTATTTTTTATCAAATGTGAAGTGAGTAGTAAGGATGGAGAAGTATAAATGTATTCGAGTGTATAAAGCTCATTTCATAAAGAAACAGCTTTCAGGGGCACCTGGGTGGCTCAGGAGGTTAAGCCTCTGCCTTCGGCTCAGGTCATGATCTCAGGGTCCTGAGATGGAGTCCCGCATCAGGCTCTCTGCTCAGCAGGGAACCTGCTTCCCCCTCTCTCTGCTGCCTACTTGTGATCTCCCTCTGTCAAACAAATAAATAAAATCTAAAAAAAAAAAAAGAAGAAGAAGAAAGAAACAGCTTTCAAAGATGTTTAGAATCAGGGCAGCGGTCAGCAGGGGAATCCAGTAAAGAGGGAATGGAAGACCTTCCCTCTGGGACAGGGACTGTGGTCCCTACTGTTTTTCATTCTAAGCTTTTCTTCACTACTTGATGTGTGACTGTTTACATGTGCTATTTTGTTTAAAAAGTTAAAATAAAAATGCAATGACCATTTGTGTTGGGGGCCCCAGTCTCCCACCCCAAGTATTCATTCTCTGCCTCCTCAGTAACCAAAATTTCAACTCTTGCACACACACAGTTGCTAGGCTGGGGGGAAGGGGTCCCACCCTTACCTTCGTCATGTGCTCCAGTGCCCGGATGGGGGCTCAGCGCCCACCCCAGAAGAGCTCCATGACACGTGAGACAGAGAACTTTGCCCACAATGTTTGGGAAAGAAATTTCTTCTCTTTTTGGGAAGCCACCCGGAGGGGAGCTGTGTTAACGCTGGCTGAGAACGAGGACATGCGCAGGCCCAGGAGTTACTGAACAGCCACATCTTGACCATGAGGCCTCGGAAGGGAGGTGCCTGCTGGAGGCAGAGAGAAGAGGTGGAAAAATTTTCTCTGGAATCTCTGAGTCTCTATAGAGTCACTATTTAAAGCATCACCTCAGGCCAGTCCTACCACCGGAATAGTTAAGTTCTGTGGACCATTAAATTTTATTTTTAAGGCTAGTGGAAGTCAGGTTTTCTGTTACTGACAACCAAAAGATTTCTAAAAGACCAAAAAAAAAAAGAAAAGGAAACACTTTGAGAACATTTATAAAGCAAATAACAATGTAGAATACTTCATAGAATTTGATGGGTTACAAAACACTTCCACAGGTATGCCTTTAATCTTCACAGCATCAGTTGGGTAGGAATTGTTACTCGTGTGTTACAAATGAGAAAACGACTCAGGTGACCCATTCAAGTTCCCTTGGTCATAACTGACCAGATCTTTTGCCTCCATGTCTGTGCTCTCACCAAAATACTGCATTGCAGGTGTAGACCCAGGAACTGATGGAATAGAATAGAGAGTCCAGAAATAGATCTGTGCATAAGCAGAGCTTTAATGAGGGCAGAGGTGGCCTGGCATTTCAGCAGAGAAAAGAGGGATTATTTAATAAAAGGAGCTGGAAAAATTGGTTGTCCATTTGGAAAAAAAAATGAATTTGGATCCCACCCTTACACCATACCCCAAAATCAACTCCAGATGGATTAGGGACTTAAATGTCAAAAGCAAACTTTAAAACACTCAGTATAAAAATATAGGTGGATATCTTTCCGACCTTGGGGTAGGGAAGGATTTCTTAAACAGGCACAAAGAGTATAGCCCATAAAAGAAAAGATTTATGATTTCGACTTTATTAAAATTAAGAAATGCTGTTCATCAAAAGAATTCTTATAGAAGGTAAAGAAGGTTAAAAAAAAAAGCAAGCCACAAACTAAGAGAAAATTATTTGCTAACAAATTATATAATTAGCAAAGTTTTAGTATCAAGAATCTGTAAAGACTCCTATAAATACTAAGGAAAATTCAAACAGCTCAATAGAAAAAAAATTTAAAAATGAAATACCAAAATATGAAAATAGACATTCACAGAGGGACAAAAATATACAGCCAAAATCATGTGGAGGGATGCGCATCCTCTTTATAGCAATCTAGAGTAGCAAACCAAGATCCAGGATAATGGAACGAGGTTACAGCAGATACCAATTCACGCTCCGTTTAAGGGCAAGAATTAAGAATTTAAACTACAACAAACTTGGAGAATAAAAAGAATCAACGAGATTTCTTTTATATTGCTGTCGTAAATTGGTTAATCACTTTGGAAAGCGACTTGGCGTTATCTTTTCAATTAACCATTCACATATTCCAGGACCCAGCGATTTTCCAGGCATATATACCAAACACGCATTTGGTACATCTGTGCACCGCAAGGAAATTACTGAAATACTCAGAATAGCCATGTTTATAATAGCAAGAACAGATAACACATGACTATCAACAGGGAAACAAAGAAATAAACTGCATTGCTGGAACGTATTTTTCCAGTGGAAATGAGTGAGCTGGATGTGATCATGTGGTGGCTAGTGACAACAAGTTGTCAGAGGACCACAACTTTGTGCTCTTTGTAAGGTTCCAAATCATGAAAACTAAGCAATAAGATTTTTTATCCAATAGGCACAGGTGCATAAATTATTTTTATGAACAAGCAAGGGCAGTATTAATAAAAACATAAAAATCAGCACGTCGGAGCCAGGCAGCTGGGTAACGGGGGTAAGGAGAGAATCATGGAAGTAGGTGTAAGTCTTGCGTGTGTTCTAGACTTTGGGTTGTGTGGTTGGTTTTTTATTACTAACAAAGAAATGGACAGATGACAAAGAATTCATACATGAAGAAATAAAATAAAGTCATGCATAAGCCAGTGATAATGATTCATCATAAATCAAGTCTTTCCATCATGAAATGAGACTGATAATGGCTCCTACCCCCTGGGGTTGCTATAGATTAAAATTCTTAAAACAGTCCCTGGCATATAGTAAGTGTTATATTAGTATTTGTGAACGGTAGGAAAGAGGAAGGGAGGAAGGAATACAGGGAGGTGGGAAAGTATGACGAATAATCCACTTTTGAAGTCCATTATTAAAACATGAGTCCCATGCAAAGAGATGTCACAGAGAGCAAAGCGGGGTGGACTTAGTCAGGAACAACTCTCTAGGGTGGGTAAAATTTGAAAGAATTCTATTTTTTTAACGTGAAAGTGTTACTAAAATTTAAATACATCAGTGGATTGGTTTGCTAGTTAATGGGTTAAGGTTCCAGCTTCTATTTTCAGAGTGGAACTTAGTCGCCACGCTAATAGGAGGTGACATTTGTTTGATTTTCCTCCCTTGAGTTGTGGAAGAATCCTATAAACTCCTCTATAAATAACCAAGTACAGGCGGAAAGATTTCCTGTAACTTACAGCCTAAAGCCAGTAAGCTCTGACGGCAGTCTGAGTGACGGTTGAATCAGCAGGGTGGCAGCGTTGGCCTGGGGAGTCCGCCTCCTCCAAGGAGGCTGGACTGGGCAGGAATATCTTATAATTGTTTCCCTCAGTAGTAGTGCACGAAGAGCCAACACACATGAAATGTTGCATGCCGTACCTTAGAGTACCTGAGTCCATGAATCAAGCTCAGCCCCTGTGGCCAAGGAAAACAGTGTCCAGCTGTTAACGGAGAGCACGCAGAGAACAGACCATGATAACCAATCACCCCAACCAAACGCCCAGCTATGCATGGACAAGACATGCCCCCCCCCGTCCCAAACCCTTCATCTAAGCAAAGTGTGGATTAAAAAAATTCGGATACTTTAGTGAAATGGGTAGTACCTTTTCATACTCTGTTTAAGGTGGGGTGGGAAAGGAGGAGAGGCGCGTTGGGGAGAGGAGTTGAACAAATTGATACAAAGTTGATACAAATGGCCGTTGGGGCTACATGCAGAAATGGAGAGCTCAGACTACAGGATAAATTAGTAGAATGTTTTTTAGCTGCCTCTTCGTTGTATTGGCCCCAAACCTACCCTTCGTCTTCTACTAACCTTCCAGTTTTCGTTGCTTTCTCTTCATTGTCCAAATGTTCCTGGAGTGTCAATGAGGTAGGCTTCAGGAGGAATGAATATCTGCGTGGGGAGCCTCTTTGCCTTCCTTTAGGTTAATTTATCATTAATTTATCATTTCAATCCTCCTGAGCATATCACAAAAACCTGTCTCTTCAAAGAAATAAAAACAACACCTAAAAACTCTCCGAAACCTATATCCTACAACAAATGAAGGTCTATGTAAGAAAAAAGACAAAAATGATTTTTTTTCACATTTTATCCCCTGACAATAGTCTCCTTCCTCCTTCCTTCCTTCCTTCCTTCCTTCCTTCCTTCCTTCCTTCCTTCCTTCCTCTCTTTCTCTCTTCCTTCCTTTCTTTCTTTCTCTCTTTCTTTCTTTTTTCATTTGAATAAACATACCTTAGGAAGACCAAGAAAAACACACAAAATTATCTAGTCGCCTACTGGTCAGACTGTAAGAATTGACAATGCTTTCTCAACCCTTGGATTTTCAAGCTCACCAGTTCCATTTGATCCAGGAATATTCTGTCTCTTCTCAGTCTTTCCAGCAACCTAATTTTGTGGAAAGACTAACTAATACTTAAAAATAGCAACTTGTTATTAAAAAAAAAATCATAGTATAGGGACAGGTCTTCTTCCCAAGAATCAGAAATAAAGTAGATCATGAGTCATGGATAAAGTAATTTCAAATTCATGTACAAAATTGAAAGCCCTTGTTTTACTTTTCGTCCAAAGGATTTTTCCCCCCTTTCTAGGCTGTCATCTAAAAAGCATATTGTGATTTCTATAAGAAGCATGTTCCCATGTGTATTTTTAACAAATTCAACTTGCTTTGGATTCTGTATAAGTAAATTTTAGCTTGTCCATAATTGAAAACCAGTTAAAAAAAAAAAAAAAAAAAAGGAAGCAAGCAATGGAGTGGATAATCCAGATCTCATTTTCTATCATTTTTGTGACTCTAGTTGTTGGACAGTGAAATTCAGGAGGGAGGGATGGGATATCTCCAGAGGCTTGGTTTAACATCATCAAAGCCTCTTTCCTCCCTCTTGCACATTACGGTATCTGCTTTACTAATCAGAGGGAAATTTATCATGTAGGATTTAGGGGAGATATTTATGGCGTCTGTAAGCACAATGGCTTTGCCTTGTGTGATGTCAGCTATTCTCCTGAGGAGATAAAAGACCACAGCTGGTGAGAGAATAGACCAGGGACCATTTCACGATTTCAAAACAGAAGACCTTGTTGAAGAAGAGGGATTTTAAACAGCATTTACTTTTATTTTGTTCTTTATATGATGAACAGGTGTGGGAGTCAATTCAAGAGGTCTGCTTAGATGATTGTGGGAAGAGGGAATGAGGTGAATATTTGCGATGGTTGGGGAATGACTGAGATTTCCAATCTTCACATCAAGCATGTAGTCCTACCTCCTTCCACATGGGCACATACAGGAATCTAGGTCAAGGTGACATAAGAAGGGGGCTGTGTGAACTTTTCACTAAGTTATGGCATCCTCCTTGCTAAACAAACTAGAAAACCACTATGGGACACATGTCTGGTGTGAACACACAAGTGCTGTTTTAATTCGCAGTTGACTAGATGAAGAAGGTGTGGTATACATGAAATATCACTCAGCCATCACAAAGGATGAATATTCACCATTAACGTCGACGGGGATGGAATTGGAAGGTATTATGGTGAGAGAAAAAAGTCAATCAGAGAAAGACAATTATCATATGGTTTCACGAGTAGGTGGAATATAAGAAACAGTGCAGAGCATCACAGAAAGGGAGAGGGGGAAGGGAGGGGAAACTGAATGGCAAATCATCAGAAAGGGAGACAAACCATGAGAGGGAAACAAATTGAGGGTTGCTGGAGGGGAGGTAGGTGGGGGGGTGGGGTGACTGGGTGATGGGCATTAAGGAGGGCACATGATGTGATGAGCACTGGGTGTTACATGAACTGATGAATTATTGAATACTACATCTGAAACTAATTGGCTAATTGAATTTAAATAAAAAATAAATAAAAATGTTCAGTAAAAATAGTTCATTGTGTTAATGGTAAGAAGTATCTGGGAGAGGGAGGGGTCTCCTCTTTCTTGAGCTCACAAGCTAAGCATTATCTCCTGAAGATAGGGTGAACTCATGTAAAGTGGTAAGCTGATTTTGAAAAAAGTTAAGGCCATCACACTGAATTATAAGCATTGTTAAAAACAACTTAGGACATGTCAAATAGCACTAGAAAAGTGACATATAATAGGCATATTAGAGATTATTGATACTATTGACATTATCGAGTATTGGTACCATATCTCTTCATCCTTGTAACCTTGTGGCTTTGTACAGTTTCTTACATGTAGGAAACCTTCAATAAATATTTGTCCAATTATTAAATAAAAGGTAGTCACATGTTTAAAGTGTCTGCAAAACACTCAAACCACAGAAGAGAAAAATAAGAGAAGAGCCTTGCTTTGTGCATAAAGTATAGATAAGGCAGGTGTTAAGTTTTCTAGTTGTTCATGCTTCAACACCAGCTCTTGGGGAAAATCACAGAGCATCATTTTAAACAATTCCTCTTAGGAGCCCATTAAGCACGCTTTTCTGCTGACAGGATAGACGTCTTTTACAGCTGGTCGGTATTTAGTTCCCTGAATTCCTGACTGAAGGAAGAAAATGACGAGGATGTAGGATATCTGACCTATAGATTGCTCATTCTCTGCGTGAGTCAATCTTTGAAGTCCAAAGATAAAAATCACCATGAATCACAAAACTTTCCCATCGTCATGAAGTCAGATTTTCCAGCCCCCTTCCAAAATGACCACGCTGACTGGCAGTGGGAGAGGGCGACCCAGCCGTGGTCACCTTGATGACACAGAGCTCCTTCCCTTTGGTCCATGGTATGAATGGACAGGCAGGAAGAAGAGAATTAAAAGTCTGCTCACCATTGCTGAGTCAATCCAGCCCACAGCCCACCTGACTGAGCAGACTGCTGGAAATGCGGGGCTGTGTTCTCCTGGGGAGCGTTTTCATTAGGAGTTCCCACTTCAGTGAATCAGAGTCTGCCCGTAGCTTTATTGGACAAAGAACATTCCCAACATGCTGATCAAAGGTTGAGGATTTGGTACATGTGGGAATGCTTTAATACCGCACCTGTGGCTGAGGCCGAGGTGCATTTCTAAAGGCTAATTTCTTTTCCTGTGAAGCCGGGTGTATACAAGAAGAACTAAGAGGAAAGAGAACATTTCCCTCATCCCCATGAAAGTATGGATTCAATCAATCAACTTCAATTTCAAAAAAGTTATTTACTTTGTACTCCTCAAGTGAATGGACTGTTAAATTATCCTGAGGAAATAAAGAGGTAGCAACTGAAATAAGACAAAGAGAAAGGAAGGGAGGGAGAGAAGGACAGAAGGAAACAAGGAAACAAGAAAGGAAGGAAGGATGATGGACAGATGGACTGGAGGGAGGGGGAGAGAGGGGGAGGAAAAGATCGCTGAGGGACCTTTTGTGGTGTTTTATATATACATCGTCCCTTTTGGTTGTCACAGCAGTTGTTCAAAAATCTTAAAGATGAGGAAGATGAAACTCAGGGGGTTTGTTATTTGCCTGGTGAGATAAACATCGTTTCTTTATTTTTGTGTCCAGGGTCTGAATTTCTTTCCATTATTTTGGGAACTGCTTCCTGTTTAATTCTTAGTAATGGGGCAGGCAAATCCCCCTTGCTATCGGAATGAATACTACTAGGTGCTCACTTGACCCATTTTCCCAACCTCCTTTGAAACAGTGCCCGAAACTCTAATAACCAGAGGCATCTGCTCCAGGCTTTCTCTCTGAAGGTCCTGAGAGGGAAGGGGGGAGGTGAGCTCTTCCTCTCTAGCGGTGGATCCTCTCCATCTCTGTGCATGTCTCTCTGACTCCATCTCTTTTTCTCTCTCAGTGGCTCCAAGAGTAGAGCCCAAAATCAGTGCTTGGTGGTGGCTGCAAGGTAGTCCTTACGTTTTTTTTGAGACTTGATTCTGAATTGTTCCTAGAAGCTGGATATTTTGCCTTGGTTCTCCAGCCCTTATAATAATTTTTTAGTTATCTAATATCTTTTTCAAAAAAGCTTTACAAGAGACTATTTAGCATATGTAAAAATACAGGGAAGAGAATAATAAGCAGCCATATATCAATTACCTTCTTAAATGGTTATCAGCACAGGGACAAACTTGCTTCATCTCCACACCTACCCATGTCCTCCTCGCTTGGATTATTTCAAGCAAATCTCAGACCTCACATTATTTCCCCCATAGCATTTTCAGTCTTTATTTCTAAAATATGAATATTCTTCTAAAAATTACTGCAGTATCATTATCCCACTTATAGCAGTTTAATGTATTAAATTTGAATCTCTCTGATTATTTTGTATTTTTTAAGCATTAAAGAGAACCTTCAAATCAGGATCAAAGCAATGTCTTTTAATCTATGAATTCAATCTCCCTCCCATTCTTTCTTTTTAAATTTGCAGTTGAGGAAGCCAAGTTGTTTGCCTGTAGCATTTCCCACAGTTAAGATTTACTAATTGGATCCTTGTGGTATCATGTATCATGCACTCTGTCCTATGTATTTTCTGTAAATTGATATTAGTTAGTCCTAGAGGCTCGATCAGATTCATTTATGTTTATTTGTGAAGTCTACTTCATAGGTGGCACTGTGAACCTCTACCAAGTCGTATAGTATCTGGTTGTCTCTCTTTGTCAGATCAGCAGTGATTGGTGAACATTATTTAGATCCATTATTTCATTAGGAGATGTTGATTTTATAAACTGATTTTGAAAATTAAATTCTCTTCTTGTTTGTTGTGGCTTTTCTCTTTAGTATCTTGGCTTTCCCAAAATCATATCATCTGCGGATAGAGATAATTTTACCTCTCTCTCTTCTATTCCAGCATCCTTTTAATAAACTCCTGTTTTAAGTCAACCACCCAGAATTGAATTTCCTTGCCTGCAACTGAGAACGCTTTATAATAATCAAAGATCAAAAATCTAGAAAGTGATAAAAGCAGATTCCAAGAGAGGGTCTACTCTCCTTAACCCAAGCTTCCTTTTACCTTCTCCTCGATGACATCTATAAAGAAAACCACATGTGACAGAAAGCCAACTTAATTTAAGTGAAAGGGTGATATTTTTGGCTCATGGGATGGAAAATCCAGGAGCAGATCTGGCTCAAAGCAGAACCTAGGAGTTCAAATGATAATATTAAGGCTCTATTTTTCTGTCTCCTGGCACTTATCTTTGTACGTTGGCCTCCTATTTTTGTATTTCAAATGGCTTTCACCACTGTGAATGAAGATTTGGCTATTACAGCTTTGGTTGACATTTCCTTATGGTTTCTATCTTTGGGAAGAGATAATCAGGACTAGCCCCTATAGGAAAGTTTCAGGCCTGACCCTGATTGATGCAGCTTGGGCCTCATGCTCACCCTGAAATCAATGAATATATGCTAAAGCAGGGGTACTCCAGTATGCATGAATCCCATGCCCATCTGTGGAATGAGGTAATGGAGTAAGCCCCACATGAGCCATCAGAGCCATAAGCTACAAATGGAATGCTTCTCTCAATAGCAAGAACACTACGCAGTGCATGTCCACAATGTCAGACCGTGCTATTCCTTCTGTCCCAGCAGTTCTGTTACACATTGACAAAGTCGCTGTTATTAGTAGTATCTAATCTTACTAGTGTCCATCCCGTTCTAAGCCTTGTGGTCTATCTACCATGATGTTTAAAAAAACATGAACTCTGTGTTGCATGTTTCTTTGAAGAGTGCTGTTCACAAAGCAGCTTATACATAAATGCAACAGAGTAGGAATATAAGGGAGCATTCTGAGCTAGTGAGGATGGGGAAACGTCTAACAGAAGAGATAGAACTTGAAATTGAGGGGCTCATGCAACAAGGAGGTGTTGGGGACCCAGACACTGGGTATAAAAAGAGGAAGGCAACTCTGATCCTCCAGAAACTTGTGGTCTATTGAAGAATGAATAACAGCTTCATGTTATTTGTGCTCTAATGGAGGTATGTGAAAGGCATGAAGAGGGGATAAAAGATGCAGATTCCAGAAAGCCCAAAGAAGTTCAGAAAAGCACCTACAGGACAGCTGATGTCTGGTTTAGTCTTTCAGGAGTAACGGTTGGTCATGTGAGCCTCCAGGGTGGAGTGAGACCGGGCGGGATGGGGTACAGAACATTCCACGGTTCAGAAATGAGTTTGAAGGTGAAACAGAGTTTGAGGGAGTCTGAGAGTGAAGAGAAATAAAGTCAGAAGAAAGTACAAGATTTATAGTCTTAAATGTCAGGTAGGCAACATTACTTGAAAGAAATATTTTTTTTTTAAGATTTTATTTGTTTATTTATTTATTTGAGAGAAGGAGAGAGAGAGAAGGGGCAGAGGGATGAACAGGCTCCTCGCTGAGCATGGAGATCGATGTGGGACGTCCATTCTGGTTCTGCGCTCACCTGGCCCTGGGATACTTCTATTTTGGCTAATCGTGGGTTCACATCTTATCCAAAAGTGCAGTGAGGAAATAAGCCCAGGAACTTGGAATCTATGGAAACCACTGGAAGACTATTTCAATTCCTTTCCAGGGAGAAACACTGAGTGTTTCAAATGAATGAGAGAAAGGGAATCAAGCTACAGCCAGTGTCATGGATGGCACTAACTTCTCAGCTTACCCTGTAGACCCTGGGGCTAAGAAATGAACTGCAGGGCTCCAGAGATGCTCAAGTATTATTGAACATTAAGAAGATAACCTTGTAAACTAAACCCATGAAAGAGATATAAGTTAAAATAAGTCTAAAAACATTTTGGTGGATAATTTAGTGCTGATTTTTTAAAAAATATTTTATTTATTTATTTGACAGACAGAGGTCACAAGTAGGCAGAGAGGCAGGCAGAGAGAGAGAGAGGGGGAAGCAGGCTCCCTGCCGAGCAGAGAACCCAATGCGGAGGCTTGATCCCGGGACCCCGAGACCACAACCTGAGCCTAAGGCAGAGGCTCAACTGCTGAGCCATGCAGGCGCCCCTAGTGCTGATTTTTTTTTTCTTTTCTAATAACTACCATTTATTTTCTCTTGGAAAGAAATTATTTTTATTTGGGAAAATGTCTCGAAAAGCTCTTGAAGTAGAAAGATTGAATATGCTGAGTGTAGAGGCAAGAAGATGGCAAGATCCTGGGTCCTTAATGACATCATTCAGTCACTGGGCCACTCTTGGAATCACCTTGTATCTTAGTTGTTGAACTCCCTCACTGTCTAAGATATGTTGGGCTGGAATTTTTATTTATTGCATCAAGAAGGATCATGCCACAGGTCCATGAGCCATCCCTAGGCAATACTGGGAAGTTTCACAGCAATGTGGCAACAGTCCCAGAGAGGGGGTGGGATAAGATTCATTCCACATCCCCTCTTCTAGCTTCATCCAAAAGCAGAACAAGCTCATCTCTCCCTGTTCCACCATCTGTGTCTCTTAACAGCCAGATGACATTGACACTGTTTTAGAACAGCAGTGGTAAATGTATCCCTTCCTCATTTTTTCCTCCCAAAGGCTCCTCTTTTCCTGTAGGCATTCCCAGGTTTGTAATATTATATCTATTTGTTTATTTTGTTTATTGTCTGCTTCACTCTACTTGATTGTGACTGTCATGATGGCAATGGCTTTGCAACTTTTGCTCATCTAGGAATATGCAATGTCTACCACGTAGAGCCTGAAAGAAAAGAAGGAAGGAATGTCTTCTCCCAAGACAGTGGGACGTGGGATCCAAACAAGCTGGGCCATTACTTGAGACGTGGCACTCTGCTTTATTGTTTATTCTAGTATGGTCTCACTTTCGGGTCAACAGAGTGGGCGTCCTAAGAGCACCGCTGATAATTTCATGATTGTAGAAAGGGTGCACTAACCGCAACCACCTCCTATTCCCCTTCCACCCCCCAGCAACCCCCCTCCCCCCCGCACCCCATAAGGCAAGTCAGCGTTCTTCCAATATCCTCTTAGACTGGAGCTCTTCTCATTAGTCAACACATAGATCCATCACAGAAGTATCTGGGCAAGCCAAGTTAATCCTAAACTAATCTAGGATAGTGCTGATAAATAAGCCTTACGAGTTGAAAAACACAGCATTGCTGAAGGAAAGGACATTTTTTTCAGACAGGGTGAGAGGCATAAGGCTCAGCTAGAAGGCTTCAATTATAAGAAGATAATTTCTAACAAAAGTGTTAGCTCAAGCAGTCCAACTGGTGTTTCTTGAACCAAGAAATTCAGAGGGAGACTCCTTGCCTTCCTTCTCACCCACACAAGCAGAAGTCAAACTGTGCCTCTAGGAGCTTAGGCTCCAAGCCTCAAGTTTATCCTGGGAAGCACAAGGGTTCCAAAGTCCTTTTATGGGATTCACAAGGATAAACAACATCTTAAATACATGTTCTCAGAGGTCAAGCCTCTGATCCAAATCTGAAGATTGAAGAAACTGCCTCTCTAATTCTGCTGGTTACCCAACTTTGCACAAACCATGTACTTCAGAATGTAAAACTTGAATAAATAATCTTTTATCACCTACAGTTTTGTGGTCATTTAGAAAATACAGTCGTGCCCCATTTTAATGAGAACTAAATGACAAGAAGAAGCCACTTATGGATTTTCTAGATAATGGTCAAACCAAACACATACACACACACACCCTTCTGTGAGTGGTATTTTGCAGTAATTTGTTTTCCTTTCCTTTTCACTGTGTTTTAGAATTCTAGTAGAGGTATTTCTGGAAATTTTTAAAAAAAACTTGTTAATGAATCATCCCTTTGAGAATCAGCGGGTGATTTTAGGGGCCCAGGTGTGAGTAATGAATGCAAAATCACTGTCTCCTCAGTGTATTAATTCCACAAGAGTTGATAAGCACCAAATCAGAGTTCAGCAGCAGATAAGAGAAACCATTGAACTAATTTCATCAGAAAGCTATTTAATATAAGAAATTAGGTGCCTACATTGAGGTCTTTTATCCATTTTGAGTTGATCTTTGTGTACGGTGTAAGAGAATGGTCGAGTTTCATTCTTCTACATATAGCTGTCCAGTTTTCCCAGCACCATTTATTGAAGAGACTGTCTTTTTTCCACTGTATATTTTTTCCTGTTTTGTCAAAGATTAATTGACCATAGAGTTGAGGGTCCATATCAGGGCTCTCTACTCTGTTCCACTGGTCTATGTGTCTGTTTTTATGCCAGTACCATGCTGTCTTGGTGATCACAGCTTTGTAATAAAGCTTGAAATCAGGTAAGGTGATGCCGCCAGCTTAATTTTTGTTTTTCAACATTTCCTTACCGATTCGGGGTCTCTTCTGATTCCATACAAATTTTAGGATTATTTGCTCCAGCTCTTTGAAGAATGCCGGTGGAATTTTGATTGGAATGGCATTAAAAGTATAGATTGCTCTAGGCAGTATAGGCATTTTAACAATGTTTATTCTTCCGATCCAAGAGCATGGAATGGTCTTCCATCTTTTTGTGTCTTCTTCAATTTCTTTCATAAGTGTTCTATAGTTCCTCAAGTACAGATCCTTTACCTCTTTAGTTAGGTTTATTCCAAGGTATCTTATGGTTCTCGGTGCTATAGTAAATGGAATCGATTCTCTAATTTCCCTTTCTGTATTTTCATTGTTAGTGTATAAGAAAGCCACTGATTTCTGCACATTGACTTTGTATCCTGCCACGTTGCTCAACGTGAGACAGGAATCCATCAGAATCTTAGAGGAGAACATAGGCAGTAATCTCTTTGATATCAGCCACAGCAACTTCTTTCAAGATACGTCTCCAAAGGCAAAGGAAACAAAAGCGAAAATAAACTTCTGGGACTTCATCAAAATCAAAAGCTTCTGCACAGCAAAGGAAACAGTCAAAAAAACAAAGAGGCAACCCACGGAATGGGAGAAGATATTTGCAAATGACAGTACAGACAAAAGGTTGATATCCAGGATCTATAATGAACTCCTCAAACTCAACCCACACGAAACAGACAAACACATCAAAAAATGGGCAGAAGATATGAACAGACACTTCTCCAATCAAGACATACAAATGGCTATCAGACACATGAAAAAATGCTCATCATCATTAGCCCTCAAGGAGATTCAAATTAAAACCACATTGAGATATCACCTTACACGGTTAGAATGGCCAAAATTAACAAAACAGGAAACAACATGTGTTGGAGAGGATGTGGAGAAAGGGGAACCCTCTTCCACTGTTGGTGGGAATGCAAGTTGGTGCAGCCTCTTTGGAGAACAGTGTGGAGATTCCTCAAGAAATTAAAAATAGAGCTTCCCTACGACCGTGCAATTGCACTCCTGGGTATTTACCCCAAAGATACAGATGTCGTGAAAAGAAGGGCCATCTGTACCCCAATGTTTATAGCAGCAATGGCCACAGTCGCCAAACTATGGAAAGAACCAAGATGCCCTTCAACGGATGAATGGATAAGGAAGATGTGGTCCATATACACTATGGAGTATTATGCCTCCATCAGAAAGGATGAATACCCAACTTTTGTAGCAACATGGACGGGACTGGAAGAGATTATGCTGAGTGAAATCAGTCAAGCAGAGAGAGTCAATTATCATATGGTTTCACTTATTTGTGGAGCATAACAAATAGCATGGAGGACAAGGGGCGTTAGAGAGGAGTATGGAATTTGGGTAAATTGGAAGGGGAGGTGAACCATGAGAGACTATGGACTCTGAAAAACAATCTGAGGGGTTTGAAGTGGCGGGGGGGTGGGAGGTTGGGGTACCAGGTGGTGGGTATTATAGAGGGCACGGCTTGCATGGAGCACTGGGTGTGGTGAAAAAAATAATGAATACTGTTTTTCTGAAAATAAATAAATTGAAAAAAAAAAAAGAAATTAGGTGCCTACAAATTAGAAGCCTCGGGAAGGAAGAAATCTAGGTCAACACCATGTAGTTCAAGCTTGGAAACTGAGACTCTGCCTGTCACAGAGAAGCCAGGTGCGTTTACAACTGAGTCTTCCAGCAAGAGCATGATGACTCTCTACCTCCTGAGATCTTGGTTTTCAAACTTCACTTGGGGGCGGCGGTTTGGAAGGCTGTTTCAAGAGTGGACCTTGATTCTAAGAGAATCTGCAAAATAGCTTTTTTGTTGTGGGCTCTCTGGCCTCTGCCATAGAGCACGGTCTTCTGCAAGAGAGACTGAAGATAGTTAGGTAAGCCAATTTTGAGGTAACTGTGTCCATTCCTACTCTGCTGGGGGTACAAAAGGAATAGGATCCAGTTCCTGCCCTTGGGGAGCTTACAGCCTGGGAAGCAGACAGCCGCATGAACAGAGAAGTACATGCAGCTTCCAGGGCTGTGTTAGAGAAGGGTACTAACAGGGCTGCTGATGAGTGAGGTTTGCATCTAGATTTTGATAGTAAATTTGAAAAGGCATTAATTAATGTGCTTACCTTTAAAAAGAAAATATTCTATTATTACCGTGGATCCATTAAGAGAGCAAACATATGGATGCCTCCTGTAATTCCTGCTGTCCCAAGGAGACCCTCTGACTCCTCCTGAGGCTCCTCTCCGCCCCTTCAGGAGGCAAGCAGTGCCATCATCTGCAATTACTTAGACCAAGGAGCAGGGCGGGTTACTTGGCAGCCTTAGTCATCAGGCCACTGGCAGAGAGGATTGGCACACGGAAAGCCTGAGGCTGAGTTTACTGTTAGCCCTTTGAGTCACCACGTAGCCCGCCACCTCCTCCTGCCCCCAGTCTGAACCCAGAGTCCTGTTCAAAGATGTTTCTCCTTCTCTTTGACTTACCTTCTGAATTCATTTCGGAAGAATGTACCAAGATCCTTTGAATCCTACAGGAATGTTGAATTCAGTGAAAAGTGATGTGGTTAAGAAAGCAAATAATATGCTGAAAGATGTTCCTTGCAAGTGGCTAAGGACATCAAAGAGATTGATGAATCTGCATTTCAAAAAGCTGGCAGGGGGTAGCATTTAGGCTTACCTCATATCCACCCTGCTTCTCTACCGGGTGTTCTCTGCCAATGATGTCTCTTCCTTCCCATCAGGACAGAATACTGATATAGCTAGCCCCAGGAAAGAGATGTCTGGGAAAGGCATTGTCTTCTTAAATCAAAGCAGCTCAAAGAAATTTGTCTGTTTTATTAACGAGAGAACACAGTTGCTAACACTGGGTGAGCATTTACTGTGTTTCAGGCACGGTGCCTAAGCCCTTTACAGAGATTATTTCATTTACTCCTCATAGCATTGCTGACGGAGACAGATAATATGATTAGCCCTATTTTACAGTTCAAGGAAAAAATGAGGGGTAGACAGATTAAGAAAATGTAAGTGTTGGAGCAAGGATTTGAATTACACGATGACTTTTTAATTAAAAATCATACTAGGTTTGAAGTGAAGGGAAGATAGAGAACACAAATGGTTTAGTGGAATTTATTTTTTAAGACAAGCAAAGAGGAGACATGCTTTAATAATTCGCTAAAGTTTAGCTTCCATGGACAATGATGGATTGTCAGGAAATTCGTAGATAGAAGTGAATGCCAGGGAAGAAACAGGAATAAGCAGCCTAGATAGGACATTGAATGACACACCAGTGGTAGAGCCGCCACTGCCAGCATCTTTGAATATCAAGGTGTGAAGGAACCACGCAGGTCAGGTACTGTGGATGACCTCAGACAAGAGGCTGCTCAGATCCTGCTCCCACATCAGCAGCAGGGAGTGATCTACCTCAGAAGCCAACTCCGTTTCCCCATAATCCTTTAACTGAAAAAATTTAAAAGTATTTATTTATTTATTTACTTTGCATTACTCCAAAATCCACATCCCTGAAGCATCTGTAGCATTTATCCTGTCATTGTCACTAGTTCTATCCTCTGATATTATGTAAAATTAAATCCACCTCTTTCCGCCTGAGCGTCCTTCTGGGTATATATCCAAAGGAAATGAAAACACCAAATTGAAGAGATAGATGTACCCCTATGGTTATCGTAATGTTATTTACGATAGCAGAGACATGGAAGCAACCTAAGTGTTCATTGGTGGAGGAATGGATGGCGCAGGTGTGGTATGTGGATATAGTGGAATACTACTCAGCCATTCTAAATTTCATTCAAATAATGAAATCTTGCCATTTGTGACAGCATGGATGGGTCTGGAGGGCATTATACTAAGTGAGTTAAGTCAGAGAAAAACAAATATTGTATGATTTTCACATATATGTGGAATCTTAAAAAGGAAACAAAACAAAATAGAAGTAGGTTCACAGATACGGGAAACAAATTTGGTTACCAGTTTGGGGAGAGGTTGGGGTGTGGCTAAAATAGGTGAAGGGGAATAAGAAGTACAAATTTCCACTTATTAAAAAAATAAGTCATCTTTATAAATAAATAAGGATGTGAAGTACAACATAGGGATATTCAAGAATATTGAATATTGGATAATATAGTAATAACTTTGTATGGTGACATATGGTAAGTAATGGATCATTTCATAATATACAAAAATACAAAATCACTATGTGAGGCCCCTGGCTGGGTCTGTCAAAGAGCAAAGAGCTCTGGATCTTGGAGTTGTGAGCTTGGGCCTCATTTGGGTATAGAGAGGGAAATAATTGGGTATATGGAAATAAATAAACTTAAAAAAAATCAAATCACTCTGATGTTCACTTAAAATAATAGGACATTGTGTGTCATTTATACTTCAATAAAAAGAAATAAAAATAAAGTGCCTCCCTCTCTCAGCTCCCTCAACAATTCTTCACATAACATGGATTCGAACCATTCATCCTTCTGGTCTTTCTCTTTTTAGGCACATTTCAATTCCAATCCCACTTTGGAGAAAGAATTTTGTTAGGTGAAGTATATAACATTGAACAAGATGTGTTTAGGGTCTTTAAGGCTTCTTTAGAAATGATTGTGTAAAATTAACTCTTGTCAATAGTCCCCTTAAAAACTTATACTAGGCATGAACCATTAGAAGGACTTAGAGTAGCATTAGGTCCTCCCCTGGTCAGACACCTTTAATGAGACTCACGTTCATATTAGCATTTTGAGTCATCTTGTGTCAACTAAGGTTCTAAATCTTTTCCACACCAATGGCTGCTAAGCCACAGATCAAAAGACCATCACTATAAAGGCACCAAAAAGGAAGGAATGTGGGTTTTCTAAGCCTTTTCACCCATTTAGCAATTCCATGTTAATATACTCATTCATTCATCAGTTCAATTACTTGTCCATCCCACAAGCATTTACTGAATACATAAATCTGTCCAGTTATGCATAACATACTTGGGTGGGCTGAATGTGAAAGAAACATGAGACATTACTCCTTGCCTTCAAGAAACCCATAATCTAGCTAGAGAGGGGAAAAAAATGTCTACAAACTGAGATGAGTTCTTGACACATCCTAATGGAAAAGCAAGACATTGAATCAGAAACCCTGAGTTCTGAGTTCTGAGAACTTTGATTTAAACCAGTCACACCACTTCTTCAAGCTCAGTTTTCTCATATAAATAATGAGACACTTGGATTTTTCAGGTTCTTTCTAATTCTGAGGATCTCTGCTTGTAAGTCAGATGACTGTAAGCTTCTTGAGGGTGGGGACCACAGTACACATTTAAGTGAATTTTCTGTTAACTGTATGGTGGTTTCCTGCGGTCTTACATAAGACATGTCTGTTGAATGGGATCAATTCAGGACTACCACCTGGCTTTAGTTTGGGGTACAAAAAACACCCCAGGGCAATCCCAAAATAAACATGGGTGTTTTTACTCCACGGGTGACTGGCGTGATTGTTTAAAGATTTGCATATGCAGTGTTGATGCTCAGGTACAGGGATGACAGACAGACTCTCACACATGCCATGGTTAGGGGGTGAGATCCAAAGCATACAGTAGGCCTACACAAGCTGCCTCCTATTTTTCCCTCAGGGTTCCTGCCCTATCTCTTTTAGGTCTTAAACCTTCCAAAAAGCCCATGTTGTTCCTTTTGCTCCCTTACCAAAGTATTTGGTGGTCTGTCAAGCAAAGAGATGGAGAATCTAGAGTGTCCCACTTAAGTAACTCAAGAAATATTAACCTATTTTCTCCCAAAGACGAAATAGGCCCGATACTTGCAACAGTATCTTCTCACTGAGCAGGCCAGTTCTCTTGCTATGGAGGCAAACACACACACACACACACCCAGATGTTTGTCCTGCTCCATTAGTCTTTATGTAGATATCAGTGCATAGAGAAGAAAAGGCTACAATAAAGCTCTTGGCAGAATAATAGGCCACGTGAGGTGAAGTAAAAATGGAGCTTTTAGTTTGGAAGTTGAGTTTGAGAAAGCTACTTGTGTGGGGAAGGAGGACGGTGATAGGTTTTCTGGAAGACTCTGAATGCTAAACTGATGAATTTTCACTTGATACAGGAGGGAGCCACTGAGGATCGCCATCCACCGCAGGGTTATGCCATGTATGGGCGTTATTTATCTCCATGTCCAAAATCCTTGTTAGACTGTAAGCCTGAAGGTGGAAAAACACAGGAAGTAGGAAGACAGGCAAAGGTCTGGTCCCACTGACTCCGGTGGAGTGGTGAAAACCTGTTTTTCTACATCACTTTTAATGAGGAGATACACGGTTGCTGAAAGAGTCCTTGTAAGTGATAGTTAAAATAGCTACTTGAAATCTACAAAGTCTTGGTTTTGAAAATAACTTGGGCTCTGGAAGTTGTTACCCTGGGAAAACTTGATTCCCACCAGCATCCATTTGAGAGACTGAGAAATAAAAGCCCATGCAACTTTGGAAACACTTAAGCAAATGGCATTTTGATGAGTTAACTGTAAGTAGATCAAGAACACATGGATTAAATCTTCCACAAAATACCCATTGGCTTAAAGAGTAAAAGTCCAGTGTTGTTGACATCATGGAGTTTGGGTTTTGCTGAGCTCCCTATCTTTGGAAAATCAGTTTAAGACTGTCATCAGATGTATGCAGCTGTGGGCTTTTCTCAGATCTGCTTTATGGTTTTATGGCTTTTAGAGTGAAGCCAAAAGTCTTCCAATAGTCATGGCAAGATGAAGATCTGGAAATTTTTGAAAGCATGTTCCCAGGCAGGCCCATCATGGGTACAGCATTTTATAGCTGGTACCTGCCTAAGAGCCAAAGTTACAAGAAAACTAATGGGGAATTTGTGTTTAGAGACTATCCTGGGTCACAAACTTTGCTGGGATATTGTAAATGGAAAATCTGGCCCTTTCTGGTTTTCCTATGAGTTTGAACTGCAATTAAAATGGAAAATAAAATTCTCAAACATTTCTGAGCTCATGCATATAACTAGTGATTGTAGGGCTGCTTTGTAGCTCAAAAAAGACATGGTCATGAAAAAAAAGGAAACCGAGCTTGATAGCTGATGAGTCTCTCCTCCAACCACCCCTTTCTAACATCAGCAAGGTGAACCGTGACAACTGCTGCCACTGTCATCTTTTTGCAAGGAGGTCATGGGGAGGGGTAGGGAGATAAAAGAGAGGCCAGGCAACTTTCAACTTTCATCTTCTTCAATGGCAGAGCCACTCTGGTGAAAATGGTTCATTTCCGGAATCAACATTCAGTTTGCAGGCACAGGATGGCTGCATATACAACATTCAGTCTGCCAAGTCTCTGCATATAACATTCAAAAGCTTGCACACAACACAACCTGACATTTGCAAGAGAGAGGAACCCTGAATGAATATTTATGTTATTTCTAGATCCATTCCTTTTTGCCATCTTTCAAATCTGACTGTACCAGACATCTATAAAGAAAGCAAAACTTTTCCATTTGGGTTCAGCATTGTAATTGACAGCTGCAAAAGCCATCAGGGACAATATATGTATCAGTTTTGCTAACACTGATAAAAAAGATTTTTATCAATAGGACAAGGAATATCAAGAGAATCCACAGGACCAAGTCAGAGACCTCAAAGATCTAAGGATGTTTAATGCTTATTTGCATGAAGCTAATGTTATTTAAAATATGGTGAATATTATTTAAAATATGGATTATTTAAAATATGGAACATATTATTCCAATGAGATTGGGAGGGAGTAGAGTGAATTGATCTGATTCAGAGTTTTGCTCCTCTCTGGCCATATTACCTTGAAGATTATAGCTTCTCCAAGACTTCTCTCTTCATGAAATCAGCATACACTGTAGTCCCTGCTTATCCCCAATTTTGGTTTTGATTCCCATGATGCCAGCTACCCATGGTCAACCACGCTCTGGCTTTCTGACATCTGTCAGAAGATCAACAGTATCCCAACACTGTGTCACAACACCGACGCCATTCACCTCTCTTGGTCCCATCACACAGGCATTTATCACCTCACAGGAAGGGTGAGTACAGTACAGTAAGATACTTGGAAAGAGAGGCCACATTCACATAATTTTTATGACAGTAGATTGGTATAACTGTTCTATTCGATTGTTGCTTATTGTAGTTGATCTCTTACCGTGCCTATTTTATAAACTAAACTTTATCACGGGTATGTACGTATGGGAAAAAACAGTATGTAGACGTTTTGGTACTCTCCGCAGTTTCAGGCAAATGCTGGGGGTCTCGGAGTGCATCCCCCATGGGTAAGGGGAACTGCTCTGAAAGGACCTATCTGAAGGAGTTGCTGTGGTAATTAAGATACAATACGAAGGGGTCCTAGACACAGGTTTCCGTTAATAAATGTGGGCCCTTC
Organism: Neogale vison; assembly: GCF_020171115.1. Lineage (NCBI taxonomy): Eukaryota > Metazoa > Chordata > Mammalia > Carnivora > Mustelidae > Neogale > Neogale vison. The sequence goes on from NC_058100.1 coordinate 12,491,935, forward strand.
CTGCTTTTGATACCAACAGTCCTGCTCTTGCTGCTTCTGTAATGATAGCTGCTACTGAAAAGAATAGGACAAAAAGAAAAAAACAAGTCACACATTTTTTTTTTCTGACAATGAATCTTCTCATGTGTGAGTAATAATTTTGTTAAGAGACAGAATTGAAAGCCGATAGCCCAAGGAAGATAAAGTGAGAGGAAGAGTTTCTATTACAGAAATACTAATGATAAAAACTGTGAGATACCTGAACCCTTTTCAATTTTCCTCTTAGGACGGATCCACCAGGTTGTTTGGTCAGAAGCATAGATGTATGTGGATGGACATCGTGATGTTTCATTTTGTGCCTCAGCTTCTCTCTAAACAAACCAAAATTGCCTGTGGCCCAAACAAAAGTGCATAAACACTTCACAGTGAGACTGGGTGGTCGGCTAAGTTAAGCTTATTTCCCAAGACCGAGTCCTGAAAGCTGCTGGGGAAGTTTCCACTGAATGGATCTTACAACCATATACAACGAGGAAACACTGTTGGTTGTGCTTCAGAATGGTCTGGTCGGCAGGGAGAAAGACCCTTCCAGGATGGAAGTGGACCTCAAGAGCTACACAACTTTCCTGAAATGGTAAGAATTTTCTTCAATTGTCTCAGAAACTTTTTTCTTTGTAAGCTATAAAAGATGGCCGAGGCGTAATGACATATTTAAACAGAAGATGGCATCTTTGTATGACCAATTACAATGGCAGAGAATCAACCAAGGTGTAATAAATGCACCTGAGCAGGAGAAGTACAGATTCTATTAGTTCCCTAGAATTCAGCTCTCCCTGTGGTCAGATCCTATACCAAAGGCTTTCCATAGACTTCCTCCCTGAATCCTACAAACAAGTCAATGAGGCTGCCATTGCTCCCATTTTAGAAGGGAGGTGATTGAGGATTAACAAGGTGACTTCCATCTTGCAAGGGAGACAGACAGTAGACCAATAATCATGTGGACAAATATACGATTTTAAACTGTATTCACTTTACAACTGGAGCCATTTAAACATAAAAGGATCAGGAGGAAAAGGATCGGGTAGGATCATGGCTTATGTTTGAATCCTAGGTCTGTCACTTACTAACTGTGAACTTGGGCAAATCACTTAAACCGTCTGTGCTTCAGCTTTTATAGCTATAAAGTGGGATACTTAAAAAAAATGGGGTGCTAGTAGTGACAGTTGTGTGGATTAAAGGCGCTAATATACCTTTAGTGCTTAGAAGAAGACCTGGCCTATAGTGAGCCCTCAGTATGTGCTGGTTGCATTATAATTCCTCTCATATGTAAGAAAACAAGGGCAGAGAGGTCATATAGCTTTGCCAAGGTCACATTACTTATTGGGAAGGAAAGCTTGAATCTGTCCATGTGGGATCCCAAGACGTGCTCTCTTAGTTGTGTCCCTGCCCATGTGTCAGCCCTAATCAAGGAGAGAGGAGGTCCTTCTGGATCCCAAGACGTGCTCTCTTAGTCGTGTCCCTGCCCATGTGTCAGCCCTAATCAAGGAGAGAGGAGGTCCTTCTGGACAAACTGGGAACTAGGAGCCATGATAAGATGAACTCGGCAGCAGGGTAGTACTCCACAACTCCCACTGTGGTTCCTGTTGCCAGGAATGGAGAGAATGATAGGGCCAGTCCGTAGATGTCACCTGGACATGCAGGGAAAAAGTCCTCCTCTGGCTCTTCGCCGTCCTCTGACAGCCCCAACATTATTCCATTCTCGGCACAGTCCATATGGAACAGGTTGCGGTACAGATGCTCGCAGTTCACCATGATTATGAACAATTGGTTTGCCAGGGAGAGGGTGAGTGTGATATGGTCTTCAGTCCTCCAAATAGGGCTTCCTAAAAGTGTCAATACCGGATGACAACTTTCTTGACCAAATCTAGATGACCTTAAATCATTTGAAATTTATTTTAGAAAGTTTCATATCAGCTTCTAGTATATTTGACTTTTCTTTCAGAATAATGTGATGGTCAATCTAAACTCTCAATGCTAAGCTTATATGCTCATTAAATGTGATGCGCATTTAAGTAAAACTTATCTGGAGTGAAATTCTTTTACATGAGTCTATCTTTACTCCTAATTTTTCAGAAGTGAAAATTTCCTTAATGTAATTTCTTTCAATAAATCTAATGTATTATGTAGTAATCCTAATTTTTAAAGCATAAATATAATATACTTCAGAATATATTAGTCTTAGGATGGGATTTATGAGGACAGTATTTGTCTTTTACTTACAGATCTGTAACATGTCTAAGGAAGGGTGAGGGACAGAGGGAGGGCGGGAAAAAGTGATAGGAGAGAGAGAGGGAGGAGAGAGAACTTCTACTTTCTACAGAAAATAGGACTCCATTTTATTTTCCACCAGTTCTAAGTATGGTGTCTTAGTGATGCATTTAAACTCGCTGAGCTTTGGTTTTTTAACTGTAACCTTCTTTGATATCCTTCCAGGTCATTGGTGAGGCACCAGTGAATAGCTAAAAATTTCTTCATAAAGTCTATATAATTTTATAAAGAATTATAATTATTAATATGTGTCTAATAAATAAGCATATACGTGGAATGAAGTTGTCTAGTTGGGCAATTAGAACTCGGTCTTAGTCTTTGGAAAAGAACATATAACTTTAATGTGATAGGATGTAACTGCTTTATATATTTTAATAAGATTTTCATTTACATATTTGTATTTGCCTAGGCTGATACATGGCCCCAAACCCAGTGACCAGTTATAGCAAAATGATATAAAACCATACTCTTCAAGGATCTTAGAAGAAAAACATGGGCATATATATCATAACACAGAGCTGAATATCTAAAATGCCATGAAGTGAGGGGTTGAGCGCAGTTCTGTGGCTATTTGGGGTGGGGATGGGGGCCAGTGAATTACTTCCAGTTGGTAAGAGCAGAAAATGAAAATGTCCAGCAATGCTTTGCAGAGAAGGAGGACTTGCCTGGATCTTGATGGTGATGATACCATGTGTGGGTGCTGGAGGTGAGGAATGAAAAGGGAATGGTGTGAGTAGAGAACAGCGCTCTGGGAGACATCAACTCTGTGAGCAAAGGCATGAAAGCGAGAACATTTTAGACTTTTTTTTCTCAAAGTAAGAACTGGGGGTTTCCTGATTTGTGAACTGGTGAACAATGGGCATATTCCTTTATGGGTTCTTGTGGGGAGGAGAGATGATGTGCAAGCTCCTAGGTTTTCATTTTTATGACTAAGAGCAAATTATTACTGACTGAATAAGTGAATGACTAAAGATGACTAATATTTGGTATATATACACCAAAATTTGTAAGTTACTAGAATTTCCTTAAGTCTGTGACTCTACCCCACTGAGGAGTCTGACTGCCAGGATCAAGTTCCTGTTGTCTTCGTAGACACCCCGGTAGCTGGAAGGCCCCCTCCCCACCACTACCCGTCATCATCTTCAGAGGTGAAATAGTTATTTCTGTACTGTAGGGATTGTCTACGGTTGATCATGGTTTTCAGTGTTTGCTCTTTAATTATGAATTCTTTTCAGGTTTGCCTTGGTTTTGATTCTTGCATCATTGCTGGGCTTTTACCACCTTGATAACTATTGAGCTTTCTCTATACATCTTATTCACCAACAAAGGGAATAAGTGATACAGATGTGACCACATCCTCTGTCCTGACAATCTTATTGCTCCTATCCTGTGTGCAGCATTTTTTCCCCACTTTGTCCTGCTGCCTTTGGACAATCTTGTTAGCTTTTAGGAAGGAAGGTGATGAGAAGATAAGACAAAGTTCCTGATTAGGTAGACCAGGGGCTGGCTAATTATGATCCGTGGGTCATATCTAGTCTGCGGTGTTTATAAAGTTTCACTGGGACACAGCCATACCCATTTTTCTATGTGATCTAAGGCTGCTTTTGCACTACAATGGCAGAGTTGAGAAGTTGCAACCAAATCCCAGAAGTCTTAAAATGTTACTTTTGTCCCTTTACAGAAAACTTCTTCTGACCCTGGCTCTAGACCTTAGGAGTGAAGCTGTTTCCCAAAGTGAAATCGGACAGCTTATCTGGGGAAGAACATATGGTATGGGCCTTTCTAAGAGGTCAGTCAGAGTGGGTTGTCCTTCAAAACTCAGACTGATCTGACCACTTTAGGAAAGACTATGTAACAAATCTCTTTCGTCCTAAAAGGGCACAATGGAATCTCTGTAGGAGAAGCAGAAGTACATCTATATAATGTAAGTGATTACTTGATGAATAATAATAAAATAGAACACACATGAAATTAGTAATTCTTTAACTTTTCGTAGGTTTCCTGTTCTTTTTAAATTCCTCCTTTATTTACATATTTTGAATCATTAGCCAACTCTACTTTTTTGGTGAAGAAACAAACTCATCTTGAAATCTGTCCTCTGCCCTTTTGCCATTCTCATCATCTTTTCTGTCATACATCCGTCTTATGGCAAACAATACTCATACATCTTTTGGCTCACTAGAATCTCTAGATGTGTTTTGATGGCCTTGAGGATGAATACAAATCTTTAGGATTAGGGGCCAAGTCTGGACTTTAGCCTCAGAATATTGTGGTTAATACAATCCTGGCTTATGGATTCTCCACTTTTTTTTTCTTACTTTTTTTTTAAAGATTTTATTTATTTATTTGACAGAGAGATCACAAGTAGGCAGAGAGGCAGGCAGAGAGAGAGAGGGAGAAGCAGGATCCCCGGAGAGCAGAGAGCCCGATGTGGGGCTCGATCCCAGGACCCTGAGATCATGACCCGAGTTGAAGGCAGAGGTTCAACCCACTGAGCCACCCAGGCGCCCCCATTCTTTACTTTCAATAGCAAAAAATGTCTTAAACTCACCAGCCTTGTGAAGTATCTACCTGAGATTTCAGGACCCTGAGTGGCTTCCTCAAATGCTTGCAGATGGTAGAATTGGCTATGAATACAGCTCCGGTCGACGCCATGCTTTTCCCCAAGGTTCTCAGGTAGGATCCTCATTTTCTTCACATAGGTTCTGATTTTCTTATAGTGATGTCACTGACTTTCACCCTGAAAACCTTCTATGCCACTGGGTCGAATAGCAGAAAGCCCGTTTTGTACTCATGCCATCCAATTCTGACAGTTGTATAGCTGGATTGATTAGGTGACCGAAATAGTTTATAATTGGGCTTAATCCTTTATCTTAAAATTAATATTTAAAGATTACACTTTACTCACCAAAATTGTGAAATAGTTCAAATTATTTTGGGAGGTTTTTCTGGTTTGTTGGCCAAATGGCCAAGTAAATTGTTTACTTCTCCCTTGAATTTTTATTTAAAAATCCAAATTTCACAACCAGTACAGATTTCCCAGGCAGTGTTTGCTCAAGGTGGATTCCTTTCAGAAATACATGATTTCTAAATTACATTATTTCTAAATTAAAAAATTAATCTGAAAAAAATTAACGTTTCAGAGTAGTTTAGATTCCTCTGGCTGCTTTAAAAAAGCTTGCCACATCTATTTATATACAGCCCAACATGACAATTAATTCCCAGAGCTTAGAAACCCAGAATTTACTCTAATGAGGTTTTGTTGTTATAAAAAAAGACGCCACAGTAAGGAAAAATACATGGTTCTAATTATTGTGCTTTTTTTTTTTTCTTCTCTTCTGAGATATGCTTTCCCATGACATTTCAATATTTCTTTTGCAGGTGGTCAGTAATTTTATTAATAATTGGCAAACCTACTCATGCAAAGCCAATATTACCAAATTATAAAGCAAGTCACTGGAGAAGAAAAATTAGGCGATGGGTAGGCTACTCATGGGATTTACAAAATCATCGTTTGAACCGCTTTTTACGGTTTTAAGAGGGAGGGGTGGGTGCTTTCTACTTTCTATGAACAGTTTCCAACTCCACTTTAGGAGCATATGGAAATGGAAAATATTCCTGATTTTGCAATACGACTATTGTCCTCCCCCAGGATGACGAAAAAGTAGAGGAAGCAATCAAAATAGAGTGCAAATTATGAAGGTACATGTTTAAATTATAACCTTGGCTCACCCAGTGGTGTCTTCTCAGATTTTTTATTTGGTCAAATTAAATCTTGAATACTGTAATTCTGAATTTTCTGAATTTTAATAAGACCTTTCTGAAGCCTTTGGGGTAACAAAGGAAATGTCAACATCGTGCGTGTCTCACATCTGTCTCACTTTACATGGTTGTTCTTGGACTTCCCAGGTCAGCATCTTTCCTCATGGGCTCTTCATCCCAAGTGTCCCTGCTCAGGACCACCCTCCTCTTCCTGCTGAAATTGCCTCTGCCTCTCTGGGGAACTTCGTCCAACTGTGTAGATAATAAAGGAGGAGGAAGAACTGGAGATAATGGGTCCCTTTCTCAAGTCAGGGGAACTGGACCCTAGGGTTCAGGCATTGGGTTCGAGCTTCTCGGGTGGGGCTCGTGAGGACCTGGCATAGCAATTAAGAGACCTGATTACCAGTTTGTAGACTTTGGGAAGCTGGCTGGCCACTCATTTCCTTCCAGAGCCTCCCTACTTGTACAACTGAGGCAAGACACTCTATCATTTGCCTGTATGTCCCTTTACCTGCCATGGCACATCTGTAGAAACTGGACTTCCGTAGCCATAGCATCACTGGAGAGACCACTGTCCAGCCGCAGAAGGGAAATACCTGTAAATACCCTTTCGGTTCATCTACTATTGTATAAGACAATGAAGTGGAAACTAAAGCCTGGCTATGCGTCTGTCGATATTTGGGAGGGGGGCTTGGAAACTCCATGAAGAACCAGAGCGTGGACCAGCTGTGGTCTCTTAGGAACGCAGGCCCAGTCACTAACGTTTTCTTCTCCAAATGATCAGGAAGATAAAGAATCAAGGCCAGAATTCTCCATGAGTGATGACTGCCTAACTCTGGTATGGCCGACCCCTCATGGGACAGCTACTCCCCATCTCTTCCTCTTAAATTCTGAGAACTAACTCCTGATCATTATAGGAGGGACTCCAAGGATAAGGCTGGAGATTTGGTGGGAGGATCAGCAGCGCTTTCTGCCATTATTCCAAACCTCAGACAATTGGAAGAGAGTTTGGTAGTTTCTTCTTCAAAAAACTGAACATAATATTACCATACGATCCAGCAATTGTGCTACTTGGTACTTACCCACATGAGTGGAAAACCTGCATGTGGCCCTTTATAGAAGCTTTATTCATAATTTCCATAACTTGGGCATATGAAGATGTCCTTCAGCTGCTGAATGGATAAACTGAGGTTCATCCAGGCAATGGAATACGAGGCAGCACTAAAAAGAAAGGAGATAGCAAGCTATGAAAAGACATGGAGGAACCTTACCCATATATTATTAGGTGAAAGAAACCAATGTGAGAAGGTTACATACTGTATGATTCCAATTACATGTGGAAAAGCCAAAACTGGACACAGTTAAAAGATCATTGGTGGCCAGATATGACGAGGAGAGAGAGATGACTAGGCAGAACACGGAGGATTTTTAGGGCAGGGAAACTTTTTTTGTATGATACTGTAATGGGGGATACCTGTCATTATATGCATTTGTCAAAACCAATAGCACGTACGTTACCATGAGTGAACCCTAACATGAAGTATGGACTTGTGGGTGATTCTGATGTACCAGCATAGGTTCAGCTGTTATAACGAGCAGACCATCACGGGAAGACGTGTATGCATAGGGGCAGGAGGTGTACGGGAAATTGCTGTACCTTTCACTCTCATTTTGCTGTGAAGCTAAAACTGTCTAAAAATAAAGACTATTAAACAAAATCCTCAAACTGTTCTTTTTTTTTTTAAGATTTTATTTATTTGGCAGACAGAGATCACAAGTAGGCAGAGAGGCAGGCAGAGAGAGAGGAAGGGAAGCAGGATCCCTGCCAAGGAGAGAGTCCGATGCGGGGCTCGAACCCAGGACCCTGGGATCATGACCTAGGCGAAGGCAAAGGCTTTAACCCACTGAGCCACCCAGGTGCCCCTCAAACCGTTCTTAAGAGCCCCCCAGGTTGGGCTGGAGTCACTGCTGGGAGGGCTGGGGGGTTTGAGGTCTCACTGGGCCCAGATAGCCTGAAGGAAACATCATACAAACAGACTGGGGGTGCTTTGTGTGTGGGATTTCCTCTATCTTTCATTTGTGAGATGAGGTGCCCAACTCTGGACAAAAACCTAAGGTCCACTGGAATGGAAAGCACATACCCTTGGCTGAAACAGATTTATAAGCTGATAATGTGGCAGGAGAAATGTTTTTGAGAATTTAACTTGCAGCCTACTCCTGTTGCTTTTTTTTCTGATTCCCTCAGATAGAGCCAGGCATTTGGAGTCCATGCCCCCAAAATGTTTTGCAGGGGAGAATGCAGGAGCTGGTGAAGTCAGAATTCTGTTTCCTTTGTCAACTGCAGTTGTTTAATATTGTCTGTGAAGTATCCTGGGCAGGAGGGAAATTAGGGCACAGCTTGCAAGAGCCAGTTGTAAATGGGATTCCTGACACTGGGAAGAGGCAAAGGTTGTGACACCTGCTCCATGACAGTACACAGGGCTGCCACGTTCTGCACCATAGTGGTCCCTGGGTGCAAGGCAAGGTCCCAAAGGGATGACTGCATGGGGTGCCTCGCCTGCACTCGCGTACATGAGTGCCTGGAGAAGACACCCCGTTTCCAGTACAGGACTGAGGAAGCCGAGCCAGCAGACATGCAGAGTCTAGGTGGATGGGACAGAGAACTCCCATCAATGGTGACCGCGGAAGTACTGCTTGAAACTCTAGGACTCTGGTCACACCCAATAAAGCTGAGATGCCATAGACTCAGAATCAGATTTACGTTAATCTAGAGAAAATAAACACACCATTTATAGAACCCTAGAAGTTCTGTTGGCAAATTTTTACCCAAAATGCCTATACAACAGATGATCTTTCATGAAATGTGACACAGGGCAGCTCCTGAGAACGACAGCCCTCGGATATCTCCATTTCAAAGGACAGCTTTTGCTCTGCACACTAATAGACCCATGTCACTAGGTTGTTTAAGAAAAGGAATACCAAAGACCATGTCTCCATGGTCTGCAACTAGGAAACTGTTTGCAGCTAGAACATGGATTTTTTTTTTCAAGTTTCTGTTTTTCCCATCAAAGTTAAAAATTTTAGAGTATTGGTTCAGCCCAAGAATGATAATGGTGATAGTCACTCTGGTTATGCCAGTATGACCGCTGTTTCACAAAATAAAACAATACAAGAGACAAATCTCTCATACAGAGGAATCCCCAACAATTTAGGTAAATACATGGGCCTTAACGAAAGGGAGCATGATTCCCTAGTCCTTTAATGTGCACTGTGGACGGTGACTTCCATTCAGGAAGCATGACTCTGGTCTGATGTGTGAGAAGTGTCGCTTTGCCTCTGTTATCTTCCTCCTAAGAACCCACTGCCCCCGTCTAATCATGAGAAAAACATCAGCCGAATCCCAACTGGGACACCTTCTACAAAATACCTGACCGGTCCTGCTTAGAACTGTCCAGGTCAACAAAAACAAGCAAAGATGGAGAAACTCACAGCTAAGAGAAGCCCAAGGGGACTAATTTAATGTGGGATCTTGATCGAATCTTAGGACAGAAAAAGGACACTAGGTGAAAACTAAACAAGTCTAAAGTATAAACTTCAATTATTATCAGGATCAATCAATCATACATTAGGTGGTGACAAATGTGACATAGTGATGGAAAATACTAATAGTAGGGGGCAGTGGGTGTGGGTTATGGGATCGCTCTGTACTATCTTCTCAGCTTTTCTGCAAATTTAAACTATTAAAAAAGCTTATTTAAAAGATATCAGCATAAATCAAAACAGCTCACCTGTTGAAATGGATTCGTCTACGATGACACAAATACCCTGAAAGTTTTGAGAAAGGAATTCAGATCTTTCATTTCTATGGGCAAATGAATACGCTGTCTTTAGGTTACAGAGTTCCAGCCCTCCCGAATGGGATTTTGTGGTGGGTAAGGATTTTATGCACTCCATATTCCATTTCTCATGGAGCCACATAAAATTAGATTTAGAAGCTAACTTTGAATTGTTCTAGTGCACACGTCTTGTTTACAGAACAGTACTTTGGAGGCCCCTGGGTGGCTCAGTCAGTTAAGCACCTGCCTTTGGCTCAGTTATGATCTCAAGGTCCTGGGATCAAGCCCCATGTCGGGTTCCCTACTCAGGGGGGAGCCTGCTTCCCCCTCTCTCTTCCACCCTACTTGTGCTCTCTCTCTCTCTGTGTCAAATAAATAAATAAAGTCTTTAAAAAAAAACCTAAAAAAACGAAGTGCATTTTTTTTTTCTTTTCTTATTGGCCCATGTCTTTACAAGAACACAAGACTACACAGCTGGCAAACTGCAGAATTAAGATCAGGCCAGTCTTCTTCCGTCATAAACTATGCTATCTACTGTGAAAGGGTTGTTACTGTGTTTTGGTAATTATTTAAATACTCTTTATGATCACAAGAAGATTTCAATATATGCTTGATTATGCCCAAATCTTTGAAGTAATAACAACCCAACTATTTTCATCACTAGTGTTCCCTTTTTTGTTCTTTGCTTTTCTTTTATTTTTCTATTAATGACATACAGCAATCTAGTGAAGCTTTCAACTAATACTGACTTATAATGACAATCAGCAGCCTACTGCCTATCATTTCCAACCTTCCTGTCTCTTTTTCTGAAAGAAAGCACTTGAAACTCTTTCAGCCAACAGCTCCTTCTAGCAGATCCTTCCATAGTCCTAGATAGTAGGCTTCTTCTTCTTCTTCTTTTTTTATTTTTTTAATTTTTAAAATTTATTTGTTAGAGAGAGAGAGAGAGAGAGACAGAGCGCAAGCACAGGCAGACAGAGTGGCAGGCTAGAGGCAGAGGGAGAAGCAGACTTCCTGCTGAGCAAGGAGCCTGATGTGGGACTCGATCCCAGGACGCTGGGATCATGACCTGAGCTGAAGGCAGCCGCTTAACAAACTGAGCCACCCAGGCGTCCCTTCTTTTTTTTTTTTTTTAAAAGATTTTATTTATTTATTTATTTATTTATTTGACAGACAAAGATCGCAAGTAGGTAGAGAGGCAGGCAGAGACGTGGGGGGGGGGGGAAGCAGGCTCCCCTCTGGGCAGAGAGCCTAATAATGCAGGGCTTGATCCCAGGACTCTGAGATCATGACCTGAGCCTAAGGCAGAGGCTCAACCCACTGAGCCACCCAGGTGCCCCTTCTTTTTTTTTTTTTTTTAAAGATTTTATTTATTTATTTATTTATTTATTTGACAGACAGAGATCGCAAGTAGGTAGAGAGGCAGGCAGAGACGGGGGGTGGGGGGGTGGTGGGGAAGCAGGCTCCCCTCTGAGCAGAGAGCCTAATAATGCAGGGCTTGATCCCAGGACTCTGAGATCATGACCTGAGCCGAAGGCAGAGGCTCAACCCACTGAGCCAGCCAGGCACCCCCTAGATAGTAGGCTTCTATTGGTGTTTTTAAATTTAAGTATTTTAGATATTCTCTGTTGATACTTTTTTCGATAGGGATTTTGCTCCTATCACCAGCACGACTTCTCCCTTCTATTCTCTCAGGATCTATAGCACTAATTTTACTAAATTCATCAATGAATGAAATTATGGGGTGAACTGCCCCTGTCCCCAAAAGATATGTTCAAGTTCTAATAATCCCTGGTGTCTGTGAACGTGACCTTATTTGGAAATAAGGTCTTTGCAGATGTAATAGAGTTAAGATGAAGTCCTTAGGATGATCCTTAATCCCAAGTGACTGGTGCCTTGTGAGAAGGGGGAAACATCACATGAACAGGGAGACATTCACAAGGAGGATGCCATGTGGACGCAGAAGCAGAGGCTGGCATGATACGAGCCGAGGGATGCCAAGGATTGCTGGCCGCCACCAGGAGGTGGTGAGGAGAAAGACTGAGTTTCACAAGGGTCATGGCCCTGTTGGCACCTTGTGGATTTCTAGCCACCGGAACTCTGAGTTAATTTAAGCCATTTCTGTGGTTTTTAGTCGCCCGGCCTTATTACGGCGACCTTAGCAAACTGATAACAGGCACTTGGCTCACTGCCTTCTGATGATGGAGCTAATATTTTCACCTACGTAAATTTTATACACAACTGCTTCAGAATGCTCAATGGGGCCATCCGTCCCTCAGGACCTCATACTCTTCAGGCCAACCTCTCTTCCCGAAGTTTCTGCCTCCTTGCTTCAGTCTGGACTGCTCCTTCTCTACATCTGCTCCACCCACTGTCGCACTTGGTCTTACAACTTTTTTGTTTGTTTGAAACCACGGTCTCCTGGGTTCTGTGTCTTCTTCCTTTATTTCTGTTTTTCTCCCTCATTTGGCTGATTCCTGTCTTCTAGTAATGTCCTCATGAAAAGTAAAGGGAGATAAAAGACATTTGAAGGCATTTCTTTTTTCTTTTCTTCTTTTTTTTTTTTTTTTTGAAAGCATTTCTCTTCAGACACCAAGCATCGGTGTTGCTGCTGAGAAGACTGTTGGTGTTTCTATTCTGTTTCTTTATTCCCAACCTACTGCCATTTCTTAACTTTGAGAAGCTTCCCATTAGTCCTGGCATCCTGTTTCAAGGTGGCTTTTTTCCATTCATGGGCTGGATGCTTCCGGTACCGCATCTGTCTGGAGAGGAGTACCCTTTCATTTTGGTTCTCACCGATTTGTTTTGCTGGTGAGGAGCCCCTTTGTCTGCTGTGCTTTCAGGACCCAGGACAGAACCTATGGTATATTTAGCGACCGACGAAATCATTACTGAGTGAACAAAAGGAGAGACTGGAATGGCCTTTGAGCTGGCCCTTCAGATATCTCCGTATGTTTGGGTGATGACACGTATACAAAAAATAGCGAAGTGCACACTTGGAAAGAGTGACCTAGTCGGTATTCAAACAATAGGAGAAATGATGGGGGTGGGGGGGTGGTTCTCTGAACGTCGGGTAAAGGAGTTCCAAAAAAAGGAAAGAAAAATTTACTTCTGCTGGAAGGGAAGAGAGCCAGCTGGCTGATCCCTTTCTCTCCAAATGGGCGTTATCCCCCAATACAGGTAAAGAAACGAGGGCTCAGAATGTTTTAATAACAACTAGAGATGACAGCAGTGGAATGTGAGGCTCCATGTTTTCCTCTGTTCATTTACGTAACAAATATTTTCGAGGCTCCAGTCCCTACCAGTAGTTTGCCAAGGTGTTCTGTGTCCCCAAATCATGCCCTTTCCTCCAGCTCCAACGTCTCTAAGCAGAGCAAGCCATCGGGGGCTATTTAGTTTAGACTTACTTAGCAGGAGGGACCCATGAAGAGGCAAAAATAAAATTGAATGTAGGCATTTATTGCAGAACTAAGGAGGAACGATAGACCTGAAATGCAGAGGGGGAGAAATGGGATGGCCTGATAGGGGAGTCTGGGTTGTCCCTAAAGCCTGTTGCATGCGCCCCCCTTCTCCAGGCACTTAGCAGCACTGGGTGGCACACTAAGACGCTAGGAAGTATTAAGAAATGAAAATCGTATAGATGGTATTTCAGTCCATATTTCCTGGGCTTATTTGCTCACAGAATTCCTTGTTTTACTTACAGATTGTTTATTTATTTATTTTTTAAAGATTTTATTTAGTCATTTGACAGACAGAAATCACAAGTGGGCAGAGCGGCAGGCAGAGAGAGGAAGGGAAGCGGGCACCCTGCTGAGCAGAGAGCCAGACTCTCCTCTGGACCCTCCACTCTTAACTCTCGGGACTTATCCTAGGTCCCTGGGATCATGACTTGAGCCGAAGGCAGAGGCTTAACCCACTGAGCCACCCAGGAGCCCCTGGAGATTGCAATTTATATTACACAGTAAGACTAATTTGTGGAAGACACTTTGGAAAGCATTTTTAATCAAGGGGTTGCCTAGTGCAGTAACCATGTTTCCTGTGCTTAGCACAGACTCCTGCGCACAAGCCGAGTTCAGTAACCAGTGAATAAAATGAATGAATGAGTGAATGAATGAAAGAATTGTGAGCACCTTGGCAGGGCTAATGGGTGGATTTAAGTGGCTTTGTTTTTGTTGCTTTATTTGCTTATTTAAACAGGTAGGGAGCTCTCACAGAGCCCTTAAAATGACAATTATGCAGGCTGCTTACTTTTCTAGCTCCAGTACTCAGAGAGAATGATATTAAATACCCCTTTGTTCGGCAACTTTTTTCTCAGACCTCAGAGGTGATTTCGGTTACCAAAATAAATAGGGCCATCGCTTTCCTTCCCAAAGATATTACGAGTTATCTGATTCTTAAAACACTGCTTTTATGAAAGTAGCTAGCCCAAATGGATCGAATTTGGAAGGTGTTTTGTTTATCTGGCATTGGCGCAGGGGCAGTCAGCAAGCCCATATAAAAGAAGATGAAGATCCCTTATCTGGATGGAATTTAATTAAAAATAAATAAGAGGATGGCTACTATTTTAGGATAGTAGAGCTTCTTCCTATAATTTAATTTCCTTTCAAGAGAGAAGATGATATGAAATCTTTTCAGATTCCAGCATATTAAGGCGTATTCTCCATCACTTTATTATTCCCAAGGGTAGTTTTTTCTTTCACCCCAACCTTAAATTTGTTTTTGTCAAGTAATTTCTCTTCAGCACATGAGTTCCATTAGCTGTTTCAGTTAATCTCACCCAGTATCTCTATCTACTTAATTTTGACAACACCAAGAGCTGGAACTCTAAACCAACAATTCCAAAAATAGTTTCTTTGAAAACAAAGATGAAATCACAAATAGATTGGATTGAAAAGTTCCCTGGATAATGTCTTATACAGTTCCTTTTAAAACAAAGCAAAACAAAACACCATAATGAGCCAACTCATCATCCTGGAGGTCTCAAGAAGTAAGCCACAAGAATGCGTTTATCTTTTGTTGTACTTACTGTGAGTTCTTAACATGGAGACTTCATTTGGGTCTGCTTTTTTTGTGCATTGTGCCTGTCATGGTAACATGGGACTTACATGCGGTCTTCTGAAGGGCAGTTTTCTCATTTCATATCACCACACAAGTGATAAGTCACAACAATTCTTTAGGATAGGACCTTTCAATTAGAGAAGATTCTGTGCGAACGTGAGAAAGGATATGGATGTTTCGTGGTAATCTTAAAAGCATGTGGGACACTCTCTTTGCATTCCCTCTGAGTACTAACAGCAGATATTCACGTCTTTGTGCAGTGTTTACTATGTGACATGTCATGCTATGCATCTAACTTGTGTATTATTTGGTCTTAATCATGATCCTGTAAGGTATTTACTGTTGCATTCACTATGTTACAAATATGGAAGTGGTGTAAGGAGGAATTACTGCCCAAAGTTATAGAGCTCGGGGAAGGGTTAGGAGTTAGGTGGCAAGCTGAGATGAAAAATTATCACCCCAGCCAGAGCTGGATTCCAGAACTCAAGCCCCAGCACTACGTATAATACTGCTCTCTCCCTAGGACTTGGGGGGAAATCTGTTCTCTCACCATGTCCTCCACCACGTACATCTGTCCGTATCCCTGAATAAACCCCGATTGCAAGAAGCAAGGAAATTTTCAGTATCAGACTGTACAGAAGCCACAAATCAGATGTTATTCTTTTAAGATGCCACTAAACTCCCCAAATCTCTGCCCCCTGTTCCCAAAAGTGCATGTGTTGCATGCAAAGTCACAAGAACAACAAAATCTCCTCTATTTCCTAGAATTAAACCTAGAATTAAACCTCCTCTATTTCCTAGAATTAAATTAAAAATTTTCATTTATAACTAGCATCCAAGTGAAAAAAAATTAAAGTATTTCTTATTTAATTTTTTTTCTTGTCTAGTGTTTACTAATAACATAACAGAAATGCTGCTTGATTTTTCAGTGAAGATGTACGTGTGATGGGGAGTGGAGAGGGGAAGACCAGAAAGACAGATTGGGGTCACAGTGTGTGGAAACTTGAACTCCGGTTACAGGGTTAGATTTAACATTCGCTGGCTAGAAAGGCCATCAGCAGAAAATACAAATAACTGGCCTAATCCAATTCATGGTTAAAGAGAGGATATATTTTTCTTATCTGCCATTCCTTTCCAACAGGATCATTTCCAACTTTTTAAAGAATTTCTGAGAAAATAGGTAGCCTCATCTCACTGAATAGAGTAGGTGTGTTCTTGGAAATGAAGCAATGAACGCAACACTGGCCAACGAAAAATTGGCGGGGTCGGGGGTGATTTTCATATCAGAAAAAGTTAAACAGAAAAATGGTACAATGTTACATTACTTTATGTGAAAATAAATTATTTTATGAAATTTTTTCCTCTTATAAAGGGAATGTGAGAGGCTGCTGGCTGTCTAGCAAAATGGAGTTGGGCTCCATGTCCCAGACTCTGTTGCAGTTAGTTAGGTCTGGACTGTGACTGAGTTTTGGTCTATGGACTGAGAATTGAAGGGATGTGGGCTACTTCCAGGCCTGGCTCTTACAGGCCTCCCATGGTCACCTCCATGCTCTTTCCCCTTCTGGCCCGAAGCAAATGATGGTGAAGCAGAGCCACACTACTGAGGAGCTTAAGTCCCTGAGGAATGCTATAGAAGAGAGTCAACTCAGTAAGAACCAAATGAGCAAGAAGTAAACTCCGATCCGTGTATTTGCTCAACCAGCACAGCACTTAGTCTCCCGGAATCAATAAATTCATCCCCTTTCCAGTCAGCCAGTTTCAAATCTAGGTATCATTGTTTATTTCTCTTCTTTTAAATTTTTTTCTGAAATTTTTTTTTTGCTTTATACTGTGACTCACATTGATTTCTTCCTTTATATTCCCATTACTACCCCCAAATTCAGATGTTCCCTCTGATACTTTAAGTATGAAAGGGGGCATTTCCAAGCCTTTTCTGTGCTTTAAGTTTCTTTAACCCGCTCCAGCCCTCATCCTTTCAGCACTTGAAGAACTGCATTCCTAATTTCTCATGAAGGCTCAAACTCTTCAAAGATTTCCTTTGGTCAATAGGATAAAAATTCAAATTCTTCAGTTGGAGAATTCCCTTCCTAGAGCCACTTTTCCAAGTGTAAGGACCTATTTAGCAAGAGGATTTCATTAAAGTTAAACTGTCCCTGCTCCCCTTCCCCCAGGGGATTCACTTAAAAACAACTCCCTGAAACCAGCTCCAGGTAACAAAGCCCAGATACAGGCCAGGTGGAGACATCTGATCAGTGGGGGAATGAATACTGTCTTCCTGGTTACCAAGGAGTATGGGCCCCGCCCTTTGGGAACCTTTTGGGCACCAATCCCAACCAAGGTGATAGGCTGGGTCAAAAGTCTACTAGGGTAAATTGTAACTCAGTTGGCCACCTAGCATCACTGTGGAGTTTCCTGTGTGTGTTACAGTCTCATTGGCCACCTGTGCGTGGCCAGGCCCGACCGCATGGCCTTTGCCCTTAAAAGCTAGTCTGTGAAACAGCGAAGGGTTGCCCTCTCTTGTAAGAAGTGCGGCCCTGAACGTTCGGTTAGATTCTTGATGCTTGGCGCGAAATAAAGCTTTGCTTGACCTTCGCTTTGTATCAGTCTGGCTCCTTTAAATCACAGACCCATTATGGGCATAACACCAAGCATGTCCCATCAACCTCTAATAGAATAGTCCGATTCAGCCACTATTTTCCACATGTGATAGAACCTTTCTCACAACTACTTATTTGTTCACACATTTTCCCTCTCAGTGGAAAATTAATTTTCTTTTTTTCACTTTTGAAAGTCTTAACCATCTCTTACATTTCATCTTAAACCCAGTCTTTTCCAGAAACTCTTTAAGCTGCCCCTTCTGGAAAATTATTCTTTCTCCACTGAACTCCCATGGGACAGATTGTTTACACTCATTGTGTATTTATAAAAACACTTCCTTGGCTTGTTAATTACCTTTCCTTCAGTGTGAAAACACGATTCAGTCTTCAAGGTAGGCCCTTTTTTTTTTTAACAGTGTGACTCATGTACTTCAAGACAAAATCTTAATGCACTTGAAACTCACAAACATAGTCATTTTTGACTATGATGGTGGGTGACTAAGGCACCCACCATCAGCTTCCAAATGGCTGGCTTGAAAGGGGTTCTAGTGTTAGTCCAAAGTTTCTTTCCTGTCAGATAACCTAGATCTTGGGGTTGAGTCTAGCCTACCTGTCTAAGATGCAATAGTCAATACTCATTAACTCTCAACATCAAGTACACCTGAGTAGAGATCCCTATGTTTTCCCAAAACTAATTTGTTCATTCCTCTTCATCAAACTCCAGGATAATGTGGAGGCCAAGAAAAATCAAGGCCATCCCACCTCAGGTTTAGCCTTAGCATAAGTAGCATAAGCCATCTTAGCTCCGGCAGCCATCTCAGACCAAAGGCTGAACTTTTCTCCACCCTGCTTTAGTTCCAGAGACCCCCACGCTGCTTTGGTTCCAGAAACCCCCACCCTGCTTTAGTAACAGGAATTCTCACCCTGCTTTAGTAACAGGAACCCATAAATACTCCTGCCTTAACTAAGCTCGGGGTCCAAGTCCCTGCTTCGCTGTATCAGGTATACTTGGGCTCAAGCTTAAGCTTGTTAAATAAACCCTCGTGTAATTGCATCTCGGTGTTGGCTCCTTGGTGGTCTCTCGAACGCAAAAACTCAGGTACAACAATAATATACCCAGGATTATGTGGGAGTGACAACAGGACCCCATCTACCTAAGGAGTCTCCCTCCTCCAGAAAAATAGATGTAAAAACTTGACCTCTATATGTTCATCCATTCATTTGTCTTCCCAAAATTAGCGAAGTCAGTTCTGAACAGATTAGTGCTAGTATGTTATTTAAATAACATTTTCACAAATAAAAACAAACCTTTCACATTCACACTACACTAATCCATATTCTTATAAACTCATTTAGATTTCATGTTTACTATTTTGTTATTACTTAAAATTTATTTTTATCACATAAATCATACCTCTTCCTGTTTATTGAGTTCTGTGTCCCAATTAATGTTATTATACTTTATATACATGGTCTCTAATCTTTATGAAAACCCCTATAGGAGACACCGTTAGGTACTTAGCCAACAATTATCATCTAACCATCACTTTTTCCTGATGATAGGACCCCAAATTTCTTTGGAGACAAAACGTGCCAGTTCCAGACAATGAGTCACCATTTTTTTTTGAACTATGGTAAAAACCTAGTCGGTTTCTTGCTTTTCCCTTCTTTCCAGAGGTGGCTTTTCAACACAGTTCTGGCTGAGAAGACAGCAATAGAAATCTGCTGAGCTCTTCTGGAAAAGATTTTGGTTTCTTGATAAAAGGATACAGACACTTATTACCTCCTTTTTTCCTTTTTAGTTGACTCAAATGGACCATGGTATCTGGAATTATAGTGGCCATTTTCCAATTGTGAGGCAACGTCATGAAGAAAATATCCAAATAACTACAGAATTGTTAGCTATTGTGTTCCTGAATTCATGGCCAGAGCCATCAACCTCCAGATTTGAGATGCTTCTTTAAGCTAAGGTTATTCATGATGTTGTTACTTGCCACCGAAAGCATTCCCCACTGATTCACCTTGTAAGATAAATGTCACTATCCCATTTCACTGATGAGAAAACAGTAGCTCAATGAACATTTTTTAAGAGTACATTCTGTTTTTTTTTTTTCTTCATTGAAGATGTAGACTTACATGTCTTCAGGTTCTTGATATATCAGTTTCTAGGAACAAAGAAATAAGTAAAAATCCCGATAAGCATGTAAGTTCAGCATAGGTTTTAATGTTAATTTTCCTTCTTTTTCACATCTTGTCAACCCAAAATTATCAGAATGGTCACTTCATCTTGATTTTTGAAGAGCAACAACTCTGAGGAAAAAGAAACATTGAATATTTCTAAAGGTAAGGAGAGCTTAGTTCAATGTCGAGTCATACAAGTTTGCTGGTTAACCTAATTAGTGACACAGTCTACCCAGAATTAAGGAGAGCATTAGAGGTGTTTGACGTTGCTGGGTACATATGTAAACTGCACAGATAAACTTGCTTCAAATCCTGTGTGATATGTTTTTCTAAGCACAAGTGCCAAGCATGATGATTCTCATTTCTGGAGTTTCAAAGCTTCCATATCTTGAAGAGGAAACAAACTGTTGCTTTAATTTTTAGCAAATTAAAATCAGTTAAGAATGCCTGGCCCCAGTGCAGAAAAAATGGTGTCCATAATAACAACTTATTTCCTCTTTTAAGAAGTAGACTTCTGTCTGATAGCTAAATGCTTCTATAACTTAAGAAAATGGAGTTCTCAAATCACCAGCTTATTAAGTTGCAGCTGGCACGTGAAGCCGGGACACTCACAACGCTGGTTAATGTTGGTAGCCCTAGGACTGTCAGGAAAAAATAGGCTTAGGGGACACTTTCATTATGAGTAGACTTGCAAGGCATTCCAATTTTCAATTCCTCAACCCAATGGACCAAACACCTCTGACTATCCCAAATGTGGCCTCCCTGAGTGCTTCCATATTCAGGGGTTATTAGAAAGGATTGAAGCAAGTGACCTATAACGAGGAAGGAATCAGGGCAGCGTCTGAACCTCCTCAGAGAGGTACTATAATGAACTGGCCTCAGAAGGTCTTTGATGCTGCCTTCACATACTATATATGAGCTTTCCGCTCAGTCATTTCCTCTGCACTTCGGTGGCACAGCATGAAGCCTACTATTAGAAACAAGGTTTATTGCTGCCTTGCAAACATTTATTGGGTAGTATCTAAAACATGGTGTCAAGTTATAGTAATGTGCTGTTCCGGGAACCTTTTTGAGAATTTTAGTGTTTCAGAAAACGGTCCTCTGAGAATTCTTCAGTTTCAGAAATGAAAAGTAGTAGAGACTATACACACACACACACACACATGCACACACACACACACACACGCATACTCACATATCCTCTGATTACTTGGTAGAGATGTACCATATTTCTTTCAAGAGAAACATCTATTCCTAAAATAGATCATTCTTGGACTTTTTAAGTAGTGTGCCTCAGAGAGCAAATATCCAGATTTACCATTTGCCTGAAGATATTATTTGTCTGTATTTATATAAGGTCAACAACATGATATACATTTCATTTTATTTTATCTTTTTTTCAGTGTTCCAAAATTCATTGTTTATGCACCACACCCAGTGCTCTATGCAATACATGTCCTCCATAATACCCACCACCAGGTTCACCCATCTCCCCACCCACCGTTCCTCCAAACCCCTCAGTTTGTTTCTCAGAGTCCATAGTCTCTCGTGATACACATTTTAATCCCCAAGAGGATTTATTTCACATTGCTATCTACTCAGTCAAGCTCAAGCTTCTCTAGTTCAAAAGAAAATAGTCAGTTTTGAATTCGGTGCAGATCATTTTAGTGCTGCAAGAGAGGAGGAGCATTTACCTTGAAGCACGGTGATGGGAATGTGGACTGTGGCTGTGTGGGTCCTCCGTTCCTCCCCACAATGTCTGGGGAATGCGTTATATGTGAGGAGGTGCTCAGGAAATGTTTGTTGGCTGAATGGATGATAATTGAGCAGGTGAATAAAAGATAAAAATGTTATTAACCTATGTATTTCCTGTTTGGTATTGAAAGAATTTCCCGATTGATATGAAGTTTTTCATAAACTATTTGTAAAGCACTGTACCAGATGAAGGGATGAAACAGAACTGAAGGACTTATTTCCTGATGTCAAGGAGGAACTGATGGAATTAGGTTGAAAAAGAACAAATGAGTAAAGTGAATATCATGCCGGTTTTTATATGATGTGGCATCCCCTCCTTGATTTTCCAATTTGATTGCACTGAGAACTGCTCCATCATCCTACTACACTGCTTGCTCCTGTCCACGCCTGCAACCCTCTCCCTTATCCTCAGACTGTACCTGCTCTGGCCCTATTTACCTCCTCTCTCCTCTTCCTGTCTTCCTCTCCCATTTTATCTCCCTAGTTCCAGATTTTCAATTATCCTTTAGATCCCAATTCCCAGCTTTGGCTTTGAAGTCCTGTGTGTGTGTGTGTGTGTGTGTGTCCATAGTGCCCTATATTTATCTCTACTCAGAATCATCACATTGTAAAGCTCCAGGGAAGTTGATTATTATTATTACGTGCATTATTTATACCATACTGTAAAAGGATAAGTGCCTGTTTGAACAGACCATCTTCTAGCACCAAAATATTTAAAGATGGTGAAGAATAAGACAATGTTCTTTTTATTCACAAATGACATAACTGAAAAACCTAGATTACTTTCAACTCCCCCCTCGCAAAGGGTTACTTGTTTAGACATTAATTATATAATTAATATCTCAACTAGAGTGTTATGGACTGAATTGTGTCCTTCCAGCATCCATATGTTGAAGACTTAACCCCTTGTGTAATGGTATTTGGAGGTGGGCCTTTTGGTAGATAATTGGATTTAGATGAGGTCCTAGGGTGGGGCCCTCATGATGGGACACCACAGAGCTTGCTCTTTTTCTCTGCAGTATGAGGGCGCAGAAAAGGCAGCCGCCTACAAGCCAGAAACCAACCATGTTGGTATCTTGATTTTAGACTTTCAGCCTCTAAAACTGTGAGGAAATAAGTTTCTGTTAAGCCCCTCAGTCTGTGGTATTTTGTTATAGCAGCTCAAGCTGACTAAACAGATTCCATTAAAGGTAATTCCTGGTGGGTAGAGAGATTATATTTTCAAATGAAAGATCACACTCTGTAAGAGAGAAACCCCAGATAGAGGTTCTTAAATTTCAGACAATAGAAATAAAATAACAAATTCAACATCCTCCTAATATCTTTGTGCTCTAGCCTTGCTGCCTTCTACTATTCTCCATGCATGCCCAGGTATGTGTTGAATGGTAAATTTGGACTTTACATATTCAACTTAAAACCTTTCGCTAGTAACCCATTGCCTACAATAACCTCTTTTCCCTCTGTGCCTTTACATAGGCTATTTACTCCTCTTATAATCCCCAGTTCTCTGCTCCTCTCTCTCCTCCACATTTTTTAATAACTAAATGCTACTCAGCCCTTGGAATTCTATTAGTACATCACATCTTCTTTGGGAAATCTCCCTTGGTCTTCTCAAAGCTGGGAAGATGTCTGTCTCCTGTGATCCTAATTCATTACAAACATCCCTTTTTGATCCCTAGGATATAAGTGATTATTTACTTGTCTATCTCAGGCAATGTATTACAATTTCTTAGGAGACAAGGACTTTTTCTTCTCTTCAGTGTGTCCCAAAGCTCAATAACTGGTATGTGTGCACACTCAAGTTTTTATTGAGAATATGATTGAATGAGTTATTCACCTTCTGGGTCTTTCTGACTACTACAGTTATCATGATTCATGGTCACAATCCCAAGATTGGTCCCCACACCTGAGGATTATATTCCTCTAGTTAGCAGCACTCTTAGATTTCAATCCCCCTTTGCCCTCTCCTGATCTTTGAGTTCCAGTTATTCTCAGGCTTTCAGATCTAATCATAGGTGAGGAAGTATTTATTTTGACATAAGTTTGAAACAAAAAAAGGAATAGATTCCAGGGAACATCTCTGTTTTTTCTGACTCTATCCTTTATTTCCAGAAAGGAGAACTCTTTTCTTAGGTTTTATTCTCTCTCCTTTTTACTTATTTCCCTTCTCATGATTAAATGAGATTCATATGAATTTACTGCCTGCATTAATATGAATTCAGACAACAAAAAGCATCATCTCTTTCAGCACTCTTGATCTTACCACATGATGCATACTGCGCAATAGAAAGTTGCAAATGTTTCTACTGTAACCTTTTCTATTGCTCCTAATA
Organism: Neogale vison; assembly: GCF_020171115.1. Lineage (NCBI taxonomy): Eukaryota > Metazoa > Chordata > Mammalia > Carnivora > Mustelidae > Neogale > Neogale vison. Next base: position 12,515,761 of record NC_058100.1, read on the forward strand.
GAGTTTTCCTTTAGATGATACTGTTAACAGTTAGGACAAGCCAGCTATTTTCAACGCCGTATTAGTAGAATCTCACTAGAAGTCAATCTAGTCAGCCAAGATTGACTGACTCATTGAGTTTAATGTTCATGAAATTTTGTAATGTTATGTTTGATGTGAAGACTTATCTTAGGAGAAAATGAACTTTTCAAAAAACTAATCATGCTTAGACAAACTAGTTCTAGTTTCAAATATGATACTAGAAATGAAACAAAACAAAGCATTCAATTTTTATTTAAGATGGTGAGCAACTTGCTTTTTTTAAAAGTCTGGGATCTGATTCAAGTGCCTCAATTCAGCTTCTTGCAGAACTAACTAAACTAAAACTCAAAGGAAAAATTTTAAAGATGATTTTTATAGCAATGACATCATTATATAAAATGTTGGCATTTCATATTTTCCAAACAGAAACTTGGAAATAACAGAATACAAGTTAAATAAAAAAAGTTGAAACTAATCCAATTCTCTATTTTTCTTTCCATTTTTTTCCCTAACTGAGCTTTTTATTGCCAGCTTTTACTTTGCATAATAATATATGATGAATTGTCCAGGAAAGACCCAGTGGGTATATTTCTCTTAGAAATAAGACTCACTGTGCAAAAAGAGGCCAAGTTCTAGGACAGCATACTTATATAATCATGTAAGATTTTCCTTATTGCTGAGCAACTGACCATCTTAGGCATTTGTCAAATATGTAAATACATAGAGGCATTGGTCATCAGAAGATTGAAAACACCAATCACTCTATTCAAATCCATCCTTATTTCTAGAGAAACAATACCAACTCAAAACATATATGCTACTGGCAATAGTACTAACAATATTATCTTGGTGTACTGAAGCTACATATTAAACATTTTAGTGCTTATTTATTTAATGATTCTGAGTCATCATACACATGGGCTAGAACTGTGGACATTAACATATTTTGCTGGTATATTTTCTAAAAGAATTTTTAAAAATTATGAATCCTCTTGTAATTTTTGCTTGATGTATAAAATATTTCATTGTAATTTGAAATAGTTGCCAAAGATAAAATTCTCATTGTAAATATTATTATTATAAAATAATTCTATGAAATTATCACAAAAATAAAAATTATTTTTATTAATAATTACCAAGTATAAAAATAAGTTATTGGAAATGCATGTCCATATAGATATATCAGGATTCTCCTCACTCAATGGATAAAGGAATGGGTATTATTTATCGTCAGAGGGAGTCAGGGTTAAGTGGAAGCCAGTAACTGAAAGCAAGATCCTGGACCACTGAAAAGTATGGCTTTATAAAAGATAATTAATTGGTTTTCATTAAGAGTATTATTTATAGAAGAATTCATAAGGCATTCCTCTTACGTCATGCTAAATATCCATGATGTAATCTCCATGAGTAGAGATAAATAAGCATATCAAAAATTTGATGAATGAGAGGCATTTTTGGAAAAAAAAATCAATGAAAATATTTTTTTATGAGTCTGAGTAAATGGTAAAGAAGAGATAAAATGTGAAATATCTGTAAACTTAGTTTATCTCAAAATGTAATGATGACATGTAAGAAATAATTATGAAACTTTTTATCACTTCCTTAAAATCATGCAAAGTATGTAACTGAGACATTAGATGAATAAAAATATTTACCAAACTCTTTCTTTTAATTGGGAATGGGGAAAATGAAGAGAGGTTGTGTTTTGCAGTAGGATTGAATTTCCCAGCATATTTTTATGAATCTTGACAATTTTAATTCTAAGAGAGAGAGAGATAAAGGCACAGAGTCTTGCCCTGATTTTGCTGTCTGATGACATCAGACATTTCAGGTTTGAGCATTTCTTATTGATGACATTTGTTTTGCTTCCAAAAGTCTGTCTCTTTGGGTGATGCTTTTTTTTTTTTTAAAACAATATTTGTGTAATTGTGGAGGAAGTCTGTAAACAAAAGTTAACATCATTGTGACCCTAGTATAGAATTCTGCAAATATTCTGAATTCAGAATATTTCAACCAGGACTCAGATAACCCCAATTCTTAAGCAAGGTTTTGCCCTTAGCAGAAATACATTTTAGGCTAAGAAAAGGTATGAAACTCTAACATGAGTTTATAGTGCCTCATTAAAGGAGGTTTGTCAGACACAAACATATCATAATGTTCCTATTTCCTGCCCTGAAGAGTTTTATACCCCAGTATAATGTACCACAATGTGATTCAAGATGGATGAGAATCATACTTTTCTTTAGTACACAAGGAAAATAATGATTCTGTAAGGGGACATGGGAATAAGAGAACCTGGCTGATGTGAACACAGGCTAGTTCTCAGGCATCAGTTTTAAGAAGAGTAAACATATGGAATTTCAGGATCTAGAAATTGTCTCCCTTAACACCATTTATCATTATGTACCTCCCTGGAAAGTCTCTCTGGACCCCTAGGGGTAAAAAATGGAATTTATTGATCCATAGAGCCAAGAAAGTTTGGAGGTAAAGCAGAAATAAGGTCTGATTTGATTTAATGCCAGCTCGGTTCAGGAATGTACCAAGGGGGGAACTTGCAAGCCCCAATTCTCTCCTATTCTGGGATGCAATCAGCCTTAATATAGAACTGGTCTTTCCCTCAAAGTATTGGGCCCCAACTCCTCCCCCAAGCTGGATAAAACCAGGCTCCATTTGGGAACATGGTTGTCTTGAGGATAGTTCTTACTTCTTCCATCTCCCATCACTCCACAGGAGAACAGAGTCTTCTATTCGCAAAGAGTTTCAGGGAAGTCATATAACAAGGAGGTGAAAAGACAACTTTTAAAAATACATCATCTTGTTATATTAAGATTTTCATTTTTATAGCTTTTCTATCATGATTAATTATGGTCCAATTTCAAAATCCTTGGCTGAAGAGTTATTATCTCTTATGCAGATCCTTTTCTTGACTGTTATGGGGTCAGCTTTCCCAATAGTGGTTGAGAGGAGCACCTGTCCCTGGGGATACTCATTCTCACTAATGCTGGCCCACATCTGCTGTCACCACAAAGGGATTTCAGCAGTGCCACCTTAGGTAGAACACAGCGAAATAAATATTGAGATGAAAGACAAAAATAAAACATGAACCATTTGAGTGTAAGTAGAGGGAACTTGCTTGAAAAGATAAAGTAACTATGAATGGGTTATTTTTTTATGGATAAAAGTGAGTCTGAATTGTATTTAAATGGCAATAAATTTCATTGCCTTTTGTATTTGATGCTACTTGTGGTGTCATCCAAAGGTACAGTGTGACTGAAATTCTCCAGGTGTAACCCATTGTTCTTTCTACACTCTGTGCTAAGACCCTTGGATTTTCTCCTGTGACTCCTCCTCAAAAAGGCTTTCATTATTGGACACTATTTCTTGGAATCGGGACATTTACCAAAAGGAAGAAGGAGAAAGAGAAGGCTAATTGCTGATATCTACAAAGCTGATGTATTTTGGAAGTTAAGTATTATGCTTAAATACAGACGAGAGAAAAAAATTCACTCTCTATTCTCAAACTTCTCCTTTAAATTGAGGTTGGATCTGCACCCATGAGACAATGAGTAATTATTTAATCCAGGGTAAGAAGGACTGGGACAGCCTTTTGTTAAACCAAGGCAGGTGCTTTGCATATACACATTGCTTCATGCAATCCTACCATGAACCTGGAAGACACATATTTTTGTTTTATTTTACAGAAACAAGAATGGAAGTTTAGGTGGCTAGTTCCTAAGGCAAAGATGACTCAGTTGATAGGTGAAGAATTTGAGATTTAAGTCCAGGTCTGTTTTGAAAAAATAACTTCCTTGTTGTTTCCTGGTAACCAACACCTATGACCCCTAGAGACTCAATTTCTTGCTTTAAACCTTAGAAGAAAGAGTTACTGTATGATAAGTATCAAAATATGAGATCAAGCTGCATGGCTTTTGGAAATCCTTTAACTTTCCTATAACCTACTTTTATAATTTATAAAATGTAGATAATATTTTTCTGTTTATCTTCCAGGCTTATTGAGCAAACAAAATAAAGCCCAGAGACTAGAAAGTGTTTTATGACAGAGCAAGAAACTCTTGGAAACTATTTTATATAACATGATTCGCAATATTAAGATATAAAGTGATTTTGTAAATATTCCAGTTCAGCACTGATTAAATAAGAATTCTTTGTCAGTTGCTCTTTAGTTTTGAGTGTGGCTCTTGGGTTAGCAATTATAAAAAAATTATACTGACATTATAACTAATTATAATGACATTATAATGTCATTATTATGACATTACACATCATGTAATTTGCAAGACCTAAACTACTAAGAGTATATTTTGGCCTAGAATTTGGAGAATTACATTAAAAAATAACCATAATAAGAGCTGTATGCTATTTTCTATTAGTCTTTTCTTGTGATAGAGAGCTAAGTTTCAAATCTGAAAATAACTTCAGCATTTGGGATAAAATCTTCTAAGTCGAATTTAGAATAAATTCTATATTTATTTTAAAAATTATTATAAGTTCAAAAATTAAAATTTCAAGATATTTAAATTATATTTTCAAAATTTAAAGATTCTTCTAAATTTTTATTTTGAAGGCTTTTTTGAAATTTTAAACTTTTTTTAAAGTAAATATATTCTATTTGTCAGTCTCATTAGGATGAATTATTGAAATGGTGACATGTCATTATAAGTACATTCTAATCACTTTCCAAAGACATCAGTCAACTCTGGAGCCAAATTTATTTAGGTTGTTTATTCTAAAATTTATTGTGGGTTGAAAATAAAGAAGTTCTTGGAATATTTGTGCCAAAATTATTTCATTTTATTTGACTTTGACAAGTACAATTGAGTTTTTGAAACTAGAAAAAAATGCATCAAATGCAGGACTTCATATTTTTTCAAGCAGTCTGATAGATGTGTGTTAATTAGTGGTTTGAAATCCCTCCTTCATATATCTCCTATACATCTGAATGAAAATATAGTCAGAATGAAAAAAAATAAGCAAGGTTCAATATTTTTAATTATTTGAGAATTGTAAAGAAATTCTCCTGAATATTTTCAAGAGAAGCAGTGAGGAGAAGAGGACATGTATGAATCCTATAGTCAAGTAAAATTGGATAATGTAGAGGAAAATCAATTCTACCAATTCATGATGAAGAGAATTGGAACCAAAATCTAACACCTTTTATACAAACTCTTGGAAAGTGTCCCTCCATAAATTGCCTACCATCTGTCCAATGGAAGGTATGTTAAAAATTTAGATTGATAAATATAAATTAATTTCTACATGGCTTGAAAGGGTTAGCGATATTTTGCAAGTATTGTGTAGCTAGATGTACTAGTACATATTGCCATGAAAACATTACAAACCACCAGACAAGTTGAGAGAAAACTATAAAAAAATAGATTTTTTGGGCGCCTGGGTGGCTCAGTGGGTTAAGCCACTGCCTTCGGCTCAGGTCATGATCTCAGGGTCCTGGGATCGAGTCCCACATCGGGCTCTCTGCTCAGCAGGGAGCCTGCTTCCTCCTCTCTTTCTCTGCCTGCCTCTCTGCCTACTTGTGATCTCTCACTCTCTGTCAAATAAATAAATAAATAATCTTAAAAAAAAATAGATTTTTTTTCTTTTAAAGATTTTATTTATTTGACAGACAGAGACCACAAGCAGGCAGAGAGGCAGGCAGAAGCAGGCTCCCCACCTAGCAGAGAGCCTGATGTGGGGCTCAATCCCAGGTCCCCGGGATCACAACCCGAGCCAAAGACAGAGGCCCCAACCCACTGAGCCACCCAGGTGCCCTTAGATTTTTTTAAATAAAAAAGTGATAGCAAGTAATAATGAACACATTCCTTATTTGACAGAAAGGAAACATTTGTCAATGCATCTCTGTAAAATATATATTTTCTTCTAAGTTTCATTAACATCTGCAGAGGAACCAATGACATTTTACACTTCTAAAATTTTCATTAACGGGACTGGAAGAGATTATGCTGAGTGAAATAAGTCAAGCAGAGAGAGTCAATTATCATATGGTTTCACTTATTTGTGGAGCATAACTTTGTCATTTTTGATCTGATATTCCAGAAGTGTTCAAACATTCATACGAATGGTGTAGTAGGGACAACTTTGGAGGTATTTACCATGTTCAATCCCTCTTCCACAATCCACACATACATACATCGACTCCTGAAATAATGTTTATTCCATGAGACTATGATTCTAGCCATAGTTGATTGGAATAGGAATCTCATTGGTTCTGAGCCATTCTAGACACAACCTTTCCTCAGAGTTTGAAACTAGGATAAAGAGTACTAGACTCTATTAGCCCTTTGAACCAAGAGCACATAAACCCTAGAGCTATGAGGCAATATCCTATAACCTACACTTAGAGAGGCAGAGGAATAAATCTTATAGAGAAAAATGGGTGAAGCACAAGTATGAAAAGAAGGAAAATCAGAGACTAAGAAAAGGTTTGCCATGATTCCTCATGGTGTTTCTATTCCTTTTCCTGTCCTTTCTCAGGCTCAATCACACTCCCTGCATTTGGGACCTGTAAGAAGCACTGTATTCTTAAAATAATTTTCTTCTCTTATTGCATGGTCTTGTTAGTAGACTACTGTCCATATTAGGAAACACAGCATTTTTTTCACTCAACAAATATTTCCTGAATGCTGACTATGTCCAGAGTACTGTGTTTTGTGCAAAGTATGAACAAAGGAACAAGGTAGACATAACATAGAGCTCATCATCTGAAAGACAGAAATGAATGATGATGGTTAGTAGAGGATGTATGGCACTTTCTGTGGACATAAAGAAACACCTGACCTGGTCTGAAGATACTGGGGAAGCATTCCATGAGAAAGTGATATTTAGGCTGAAGTAGACAGGTGAAAAATACAGAAGGAACAGGTTTCACTTGTGTGTGAATTAGAAACCAGCCAACCTTGCTTCCCAATGGTAAATACCAACTACAGCTGAAAATGAAGCATATTAAACTGTTTTCTGTCATTCAGAAATTTTCACAGGTGATTTGCACAGTTGGAAGAACACAGAAAGAAAACCAAATGTGAAAATATCATTTACAATAAAAGAGAAGAACATTTGAAGTATTTCCCACCATGTCTCCGAGCAATTCATGATTCTAAGCATCTAAGAATTTCTTCCAAATTCAGAGGTTAAAGTAACATGTAAGGTGTTTAAGACAACTTAGTAAAAACAAATTGACCTCAGCAGAGTTATTTTCTCTCTATATTGGATGAAAGGAAATCAGAGAAAACTGATGCTTGCCACATGGGATATAGAGTAAGAATTAGGTTTTGTCTTTAGGGCTCCTGGCTTCAACTTGATTAATCAGCTAATCAAATGTCTTTGTTTAATTTTAGTTTCCTTATCAACTCAAAGAAAAACCTTTCAGAAGACACCATCTGTGTAAACACTGCAGTTATAGGTAAGGGGAGACAGACACCTTCCTCTCTGTGCAGAAGTCTTTGCTTAGTTTTTTCCTTTTAATTATGGCTCAGCTAAAGGACATATACACATAATGTTTTAACAAAAAAAGACATTTAAAAATGTTAGATAAGTATTATAATTATCTAGGTAATGCAGATAGAGAAAATGTCAGGCAGAAATAGCTGTATGAAGTTCCCAAGGCAGGAAGGAATGTGAAAAATTGTTATATTTGGACACAGGAATATAAGGGGGAGGGTGGGAAGAGAAATTGGAGAGATAAGCAGAGGCCAGATTATGCAGGGTTTTGAGGCCATAAGATGACTTTGGAAATTTATCATAAAAGCCATCAAAAGTTTTAAGGCAGAGAAATGATATATTCAGATGTGCATTTTAAGACAACAGATTAGATGAAGCAGATAGAAAAGTTTTTGTTAGAATGTGATTACATTAGTGTGTATGGCTTGGACTCAGTCATGGCGGTTAAAGTAGAGAAAGGGGGAATGGATTTGAAAGAGATTTAAGAGGTAGAATTTATTGGCTTGGTGACTACTGTGTCCCCAAAAAGAGGAAAATTCAAAAGAATGGTGGTATTGGTCAGTTGTACCATCTGCTTTGATTGGAAATGCTGGAGAGGGAGCAGGTTTAGGTCAAGTTCACTTTTGTTCATATTGAGCTTGAAGCTCTTGTGAAACATCTGAAAGGAGAGACCAAGTAGGCAGGTCTGGAACTCAAAAACACATATCTATGTACAATCTTTAAATGTGAGGCTTATTGGTAAATAGGTGATATTGATAAGCAAGGGATATATTACAGATTCTTAAGATTGCACAAAGTCAGAAGAGAGGAGGCCTGAAATAGAGTCCCAATTTGCTCCAGAATTTAAGGGTCCACTATAGAAGGATAGTAATAAAGGATCCCTGAAAGAAATAAAGAATGGGAAAGGAGCCAGTGGGAGAAAACTGTTGTATGTCCAAAAATACTTTGTGAAACAAATTTTCAAATAATCCCTGAAAACTTCTGAAGAATCGCAAATTTCTGTTCCAACTATAAGGAAATACATTGATTGTGACAAATCAGCCACCAGTCATCCACACAGCTAACTTTGTGGAAGATTTGTGCAAGAATACAGCTCTGCTTTCTCTCAGTAGAGAGTTCTTTCTTCTCTACAATAAATGTGAGAGCGACTCCTTAGTGGTTCTACTCAAAATTCTGTCAGAGTCAGTGAAAGGGGGTAATACTTTGGAAGAGTGGTAATGCCAAACGCCAATTGGCAGAGAAGGTAGGCTTCAGAATTCCCAATTTATGTTTGAGGTGTACAAGTGTTCCAAGAGGCTCTTCAATCTCCCTATGGTTGTCCAATGGGTGTGGAAGATTAAATTATTTCAGGAGCAGAGTTCAGGAAACTAGATGCCTGGAGTCTACCTGGCCACTAGAGGGCTCCAACCAAACAGGTGATGTAGAATTCCCAGGCCTTACAAGGGTATGCTCAAAGGCTCTCCGTGAAACTAATGTATTTTTGTACTCTTCCCTCATACAATAGAGTTAGTGTTAGAAACACTGACTGCGAAAAAAAATGGATGAAGTGATTATATTTCCCTCTGCTTGGAGGTCTTTTCCCAACTGCATATAATTTACACAGGTTGGCAACCTACAAAATTCTTTGTTAGCAAATTATAGTGTACAATTACTTCTTAACTCTGTTTGTCTTTGTTTCTTTCCTCTCCGGTTCTTGCGAACAATTTCATTTTTCATTCGTCACGAAGTTTGCAAAGAGAAAAAAGAAGTGAAACTAAAGCAGAATATGGGAAATTCTGCTCTTTTCTGGCCCTGTCCTACTGGTCTACCACAAACACTTTCCCAAATACCTCTTAATAAATATAACCTTAATGTAAGGTTATTTTCAGAGTCCCAAATCAGGACCCATGCTTTAACAATGGAACACAACTTTTTAAAGTGAGATATGTTGTCACTATGCATTTCCTCGATCCCACAAATTCCTCGAGGAAAGGCTAACCACTTCAGAATGAACTAGATTTAGAACTCATCTATTGTAGGGTTTTGCATAATTTTTTGAATGGCCTTGGGACAAACTCAGGTGTGGGACTGGAGGAATTGCAAGAGGCAGTTCTTTCCAATCCATCTCTGGCTGTACCTACCAGGCTGACATCGTGGGAATCCTGGGCATAGGAGTTTGATTCTGGCTGCATATTATTCTTTGCTTTAAGAAAGCTGGGTTCTCTAGGAATGGCGTGAGACAAGAGTTTTTTCTTTTTTTTCAAAAATGAGTTGGTTCTACTTGGGAGCTAGAGTGTTTAAACCCCCAGCACACCTCTAGAGGGTGTATTCAATACCAACTCACAGTTTTGCTGACCCTTTTATCTTCAGGGAATTGCAGGGGAGAGCAAGTCCACCATTCGAGGTGATAGCCAGGTTTTACAGCCTGGACAATCCGAGGTAAGCAGGATCTCATTTGGACTTGTATCCCCAGCAGTATGGGGGTATAGACAGTTACTATGTAGTCTCCTTCATCTCTTAGTCACGAAACAGAATCACAATAGTTAAATCAGAATGTGATCTAATCTCTGGATGAGCTATACATATTCCTTTATGATGGATTTATCTTTATTTTATCAATGCCAGGTCACTTAGGAGTATCATTTAGGACTTCCATATATGTCATTTTTGTTCATATTTTATGGTACAAAAATAAATAATAAAATATGAGTTTATTGTATGGTTTGAACCCATTCATTTTATTAAGCTCCTTACTAAATGTGGTATTACAGTGTATTTGAAGCCATTTGAAACATTACAAAATATAGTTCAAATACTTTTTCAACCCAACAGCACAATTAGGCAGTTTACTTGATTTGTGGATTTAACTTTGTGTAGTTGGCCTTTATCAATTGATATCTCCTTTGATTTGAGAATTTTTTAAATGAAGTAGAATATATAATCAGAGGAATAAAATACCTTCTCTTAAAGCCACTGCTGGGATGCCTCCCAAATACTTCTTGATTGCCAAGAGAAGCATTATTCACACAGTTTGAGGAACCCCAAGGAGACGATTGTTTTTTGTAATTGAAACAGCAGGTGGATATACTTTACTCATTACAGTACAAACACAGGATTTTAAAAATTGGCAAGAGCATCATGTCTTAAAATTTTTAAAAAAATCTGTTAAAACCTTTGCCATTGTAGTAATGGCATTATGAGGAAGAAGTCTCTAGCACTTCTGCACCTGTTTTACTTTTATTCTACCTTTTCCATACATTGATCACAAACAAGTTCTGGGGTCACTGGTAAGGACAAAGATAGATGTTTCCATTTATAACTTTGGTCTCACTTCTTCATAGAGCTTTTGTTAGTTTTCAGTGAAATTTGTTTGTGTAAGATGTGTCGACTCTGAAGGAGAGGGAAACAGTGGGAAAGAAGAGGGGAAAGTTGTCAGGGAAGAGGAGGGGGTGAAAAGATCCCGACCCAGGGAGTCTTTTTCTACTTGAAGAAAACGCTAAAGTCCGAACAGAAAATGTATCAAAGGTAAACAGGAATTACATAATAAATTATGTCTCTCTCTTTTTTAAAGTGTTCTATGATTCTATTTGTTAGAATTTATAATCCCGTACCTCATTAATGAAAATCTTTTTATTTTTTTATAAACATATAATATATTTTTATCCCCAGGGGTACAGGTCTGTGAATCGCCAGGTTTACACACTTCACAGCACTCACCATAGCACATACCCTCCCCAATGTCCATAACCCCACCCCCCTCTCCTAAGCCCCCTCCCCCCAGCAACCCTCAGTTTGTTTTGTGAGATTAAGAGTCACTTATGGTTTGGGGTTAAGGGGGTAGGAAAAGAATGAATTATGTCTCTTCTTACTAATGTCCAAAGCCAGAAGGTCTTGTCTGCTGCTGTATCTATTCTAAATCAAGCTCACGTGGAATATTCCACTGGCTTATTGTGCCAAAGAGTAAGAGAGAATCTGACAATAAATACAGATCGATTTGGTCGGTGGAATATGTGCTACCACAGAAATTGAGTGAGCAGTAATAAACTCTGGAGTTTATGCCATTTATAATTCTTTGTGTTTCTATTAAATATTATGCATGGGTCCTTATGTTAGTTTCAATATAATGTTATGGTGAACTACTGACTGAGTAGATCTGTTTGCCATGTGGGTTGAAGCCATCTGTTGAATATCAGGGAAAGTAACCAAGTGATTTGCCAAGAACTCCATCAGAGATGTGTCCTGTGCATTTTTCTGAGTTGAGAACACCGCCTAAAGCATACGCATATTGACCTACATCGTATGTACAGTAATGCGTCTGAACTGGGGAACACAATGACCAGCCCCCCAAATTAAAGTGTCAAAAATATACAGTTGCATTTCTCATTTATCGTAATTCCAAATACAATTTCTTACATTCCACTCTAAGAACTTTGAAATTGCAGTTCAGACTACCCATGGTTTTGAGTCTTTTCATATTTCAGAACTCAAAGGGCTGACTTGAGTTTTGAGTAGAGTATAAAGTGATGAATCATATGTTCTTTAAAGACAGGTGAATACACTTTAATGGGAATAATTTGTAATTCAAAATTTTCCTAGATAAGAAAGCAATAGTATGACAGTCAAGATTGAGACTCAGTTTATATGGGACCAAGGACTGCTGCGTTGTTTAATTTAATCAACAGTCTTTTGAGATACAAAATTTAAGAAACATATGTGATTTACTGTTTTTTTTTTTTAAACCAATGTTTTCACAATACTATCATCTAGATGCAACAATGTGATCTGGAGAGCAAAAATATTGTACTGAATTAGGCATTTTTGTATCATGTTTGTTTAGAGTTGGCAACATTAAAAAAATCCATTTCTTTCATGTACATATCTTCTATTTCTCTGATGTGCAGTTGGGGGTAAACATCTAGCTATGTAATCATGTTTTTAAAATGAAATTTAGCTGCACATGCAGTTTAATGTGTGACTGGTTATTTAAGCATTATGCAGAGTGAAGCAGTTAGTAGTCATAAGTACATATTTTCTTGTTTTTACAGAGGGCGACTTGATACAGTCTGAAATGAGGGAAAGCTTTCTCTCACCACAAGCCTGAGCCCCCATCATGAAGAATGACCATCCCATCCAAAGGGGTCTTGCAACAAGTTACGGCTCTCCAGTTCCTTCCCTGAATCATGCCTTCCCTTTGAAGGGAATTCAGATTCTTCATCCAGTTAATACAACCTTCTGCGAAATTGTGAAGCAGATCACCTGTCTGGAGACTACCCACCTTCTTTCCTGTGCTTCTTTCGGGCATCAGTACCAACTCAGCAACAGGCTCCTCGTGTGTCATGAGCGCATAGTCAGAAAGGAAAGGTGATCTAAAACTCCATTCCTACCCAAGCTGGTGGAAACCAGATCTGTTTACCCTATCCCAGTGGTCCAGAAGAGCATCTGGAAGAGGGTTGTCCAAGAAATGGATTCACAGAGCCACTGCCTTCTTCTATTAAACTCCCATGGCACTGTATGATCTTCTATTCCAGTGGGCTATGAGCTCACCACTGGCAGGATCCATGTTTCGTCTTTTTGGCATATCTAGTATCCCACACAGTCAAGATTATAGTGGGGCTTTGCTGGTAGTCAAATAAATGAAAGAAATGAGTGGATGAATGGTCTCTACACCAGCTTCAGACAGAGTTCGTCTTAGTCCCTGTCAAATACCTTCATAAAATTCCCTCTTCATGTTTTGCTTCCACCTCTTACACTCACCCCAGTGTGAGGGTCCCACACAGTCCGTATCACTGTCACCCAAAGGCTACTTTGGTTATTTTCCTGGCCCGGGAAAGAAAAATATCAGGAATGTGAAAAGGATGTTTGCTAGTTTGTCTTCATTAGGAGTATGTTTCTTAGCTTCCATTGGGATAGGAAATAGAGACTCTACATAAGAGTACATAACAGCCAAAAAAATGTGAAGGAAACAAGCCGTTATGTTTGTGAGCTTCATGTCTTAATCTTTTTCAGCTTACTACCCTTTGTTTTCTTTTTGATTTGACTTCTGTTTTATTTTTTTGTCACATAAAGCCGAGGTTGGCAAATCATGGCCATTGGGCCAAGTCTGACCTAATCTGTTTTGTCAATAAAGTTTTATTGGAACACAGTCATTCCCATTTGTTTTCTCCCTACAATAGCAAAGCTGGGTAGTTGTGATGGAGACTCTATAGGCCTTCAAAGCCTAAAATATTTACCATTTGACCCTTTAAAAAAATGTTTGCCTAACCTGATGTATAGTAAATACAGAGTCAAATGACATGTAAAGCACCAAAGTATTGATTTTTTTTATATTTTATTTATTCATCTGACAGAAAGAGAGATCACAAGCAGGCAGAGAGGCAGGCAGAGAGAGAGGGAGGAAGCAGGCTCCCCGCTGAGCAGAGAGCCCGACGTGGGGCTTGATCCCAGGACCCTGAGATCATGACCTGAGCCAAAGGCAGAGGCTTTAACCCACTGAGTCACCCAGGCGCCCCCAAAGTATTGATTTTTTGACCTTTTCCAGAAAGATTTCACACTGAAATATAATGCTTATTGAGTGAAGGCTCAGGCGGCCTATGACTAAGGCTTGTTCTACTTCTTGTGATCTGTATGACCTCACACAGACATCATGGGAATGTCTTCCCAGACCTCTTCTGAGAGAACCTGTTGCAGGGAATATAGTTGGCTGGCAGCCTTGGGAATACCACACCTTTGGATCCAGCACCATGCTGATGCTGAGGGCACACTTCCCTTAGGGTGCTCCCAGCCAGTAACTGCACATGACAGGGTTAATGGTGCCTTCCCAGAAATCTTCCAGCGAGCATGTTTACTTGGGGCATCCCATTGGCCTGGCAGAAACTTTCAGGACTATGGCATAGTTCGAGTTTCTTCCAACTCGGTCCTGCCTTTCTTCTCTCTCTTCTCACTATCCAGCTTGCCTCGTGAGCTAAAAATTCTCCATGCCCGCTTTAGCTCTTTTCTTGTTATTTTTTTGTTATTTTTTTTCACAAGCATTTCCACAATAAAATCTCTTGCACATCTAAACTTATTTCAGCTTTTGCTTCTTGCAGGACCCAAACTGAAACATGAACTCCTCTGGGCTTTGATTTCCTCATTTATAAAGCAAGGCTAGGGAACCTGGGTGGCTCAGATAGTTAAGCATCTGACTCTTGATTTCGGCTCAGATCATGATATCAGGGTTGTGAGATCGAACCCTGCTTTGGACTCTGCCCTGAGTGTGGAACCTGATTGAGATTTTCTCTCTCTTCCTCTGTCCCTTCTCCTGCTATCTCTCTCACTCTCAAAAAGAAAAAAAAGAAGGCTAAAAATGATAACTATAACCCAGAATTTTTATAAAGATTAAGTAAATAATATAGGCAACATTTTTGGCGCGGGCTTGGCATCCATTCACACACACCTTCTACCGCCATGGGCTCTGGGATGGCCACCAGCCACTTACTGCCTGCCCAGCCCCTCCTTACTCCTTTTTACCATGTGGTGACTGCTCTCTGAAACTTGTGGGCATGGGCATTCTTTCCTCTCTTCCAAACTCCTTTTGAAATTAACAATGAGTCTTTTCAGTGAGCATAGTCCCTTAACACAACTGACATGCATGAAATGTTTTTCTGACTTATATGGTACACACATCCATGAATGTAGTCTCAGATGCTTATGTGTCTAAAAAAATAATAAACAGGAATTCAAAGAGACTTCTCACCTGACCCATGCCATATATATATATATATACATATATATACATTTTATATATATGATATAGCTTATATGTATATTATATATCTACATATGTATCTATAGATATCTAGATCTATGTATTTTATATATTATATATGTCTATATCTATATTCTATCTATATCTGTATCTCTATCTTTTCTCCCTTTCTAAGCAATAGAATTAACAACACAGGGGGTGGAGTAATGTAGGAACAAAAATGCAGTCATGTCCTGGAACTCCTGACAGTAACTTTGATGACACATTTCCTGAGATCCAACAGAGACACTCCTGAGCCTACCGAGAACATCCTTAAGCTTATAGTTTCAAACCATGAAATCCCATGCCCCCTTTAGAGTTAGTCACAGCAAAAAATGTTTGAAGCCTTGCCAAGGGTGATTGACTATCCCAGGGAAGTGAACAGACAGTTTGATTTTCTCTTCACTGGGAGAGTGATCATCTGGTCAGAGGTGGAGAAGCAGCCCGCCCTGGGAGTCTCTGCCCTTCCCCGTGTATTCTTCCTCATATTCAGGTTGGGATATAACCTAAGGGTTATACCTTGCTACCCTACCCTCTGTCTAAGGCAACTCAGCAATCAAGTCGAGACAATCGAATGGCTGAGAACTGATCAAGAATTTGAAGAATAGTGACTTAGGGTTAAAGGAAGTCACCAAAATGTCCCCCGTGACATTTCTTGCAGAAGAACTTGTGTCATTTGCTGGCAAATGTTATATTCAGGCTTGAAGTACAGACATACAAACTTTACAATACATACTATATACTGGGATATTAAAATAAAATGTATTCTATGTTGCTGGACTTCATTTTTGGTGAGGTGGTTCACTGGGCATTTGTTTGTCAGAACTGCTTACTACATTTGCTTAACATTTAAAAACTCTTTCAAGGTTTTAATTTAAAACAGATTGTCCAGCTTTACTTTCCCCAACACCCACTAAGCTTATAGAACCCTCTGGGTCTCAGTTGGCTGAAAGTCCCTTGCATATACTCTTAAATGTTCTGACTCCACTGTCTTGTCTCTCACCATGCCCCCCATGAGTTCCAGAAGCAGTAGTATGTTTCCTCAGACAGGCCAGGCACCATTTACTTCCAGATCTTCACGTGGGAAGCTTTCTCCACCTGGGTACCCTCTGTCTCGCCCATTCTTTTGTACTCTATTTCCACCTCCTCTACCACTTTTGCCTGAATACCATTTCCTTATTTCCTTGTTCTTCCCGACTCCATTCAATTATCACTTCCCCCAAGCAGCTTTTTTTAGAGCCTCTAACATGAATCAGAGCATTTACTTGGTGAGCACACTATGGCCAATCCTGCTCACCACTTGTTTTTGTAAAGGAAGTTTTACCGGAGCACAGCTATCACTATCAGTTTATTCATTGTTTGTTTCTGCTTTTTTTTTTTTGCTCCAGTGACAGAGTTGAATAGTTAAGATGGAGACCATACGGTTAGCAAAGCTGAAATATTCACTCTTGGGCCTTTTACAGAAAATGGTTGCCAGTCTGTGGTTCACCCTTTTGGAAGCGAGGTGTCTTTGAGTTTGGAAACATTATATGCAAAAATATAAATCTGTTTTTAAGATTAAGAGGTGATGATCTGGGCTGTTAAAATTTTTACTTTGCAGGTTTCTTTTTTTTAATAAAAAGAAAAATTACTACCATAAAATCTGATTTACATATAAATTAATTTACAATGAATATCTCAGGGAAGTACCTGTTAAATAGGCTCAGCTATATACTGAGTGCAGAAGAGGCAGCCCCCAGCTTTTATTTCTATAGGAAACTTTATCTTTTCTATTCATTTGGGATATCTGGAGAGACTTTAAAATTTGCAAAATTTTGCACATCTTTATCGTGATAAAATGTATATAACAATATAACATTTGCCATTTTAACCACTTTTAAATGTACAGTCAGTGACATTAAGTGTGTTCATGATTTTGTGCAGATGTCACCACCAACAATCTTCAGAACTTTCCTCTTTCCTCCAAACGGGAACTCCTTACTCATGAACCCTGACAACTATCCTTATACCCCCTGTCTCCATAAATTTGAGTACCCCAGGTACTTCATGTAAATAGAGTGATACAGCATTTTTTCCTTTTATGACTGGCTTATTTCATTTAGCATAACATCCTCAAAATTCATCCATGTCATAGAATATGATAGAATTTCCTCCCCCCTTTTGGGTTGAATAATATTCCATCATCTATAAAAATACATTTTACCTATCCATTCATCCACTGATGAACACTTTGCTTCCAGCTTTTAGGCAACTGTGAATGATTCTACTACGAAAATGGGTATACAAATGTTTGAGCCCCTTCCAATTGAGGCTCCTACCCAGGAGTAGGATTGCTGGATTATATGTAGTTCTATGTTACTATATGATGACAATTTTAGTCATCTTAGTGGGTATGAAGTGATATATTATTGTGGTTTTGATATGCATATTCCTAATGATCAGTAATGTTGAGCACCTTTTCATGTGTTCATTGGTCATTTGTTTATCTTCTTCGGGGACGGGTTTATTCAAGTACTTTGTCCATTTTTTACCTGGGTTGTTATTGTTGTTGAGTTGTGTAGCTCTTTATATATTCTGGATAACAGCCCCTTATCAGATATATGATTTGCAAACATTCTCTTCTATTCTGAGGGTGGCCCTTTCATTCTATTTATAGTCTCCATTGATGCAGAGAATCTCTTAATTTTGATGTAGTCCAATTTCTCTATTTTTCTTTTGTAGTCTGGGCTTTTGGTGTCATATCCAAAAAATAATTGCCAAATCCAATGTTGTAAAGCTTTCTCGCTATATTTCTTTGTAAGAGTTTGTAGTTTTTGCTTTTACATTTGGGTCTTTGATCCACTTTGAGTTAATTTTTGTATTTAGTATATAGTAAGGGTCCACCTTCATTCTTTTGCAAGTGGATAATCTAGTTTTCCTACACAATTTGTTGAAAAGACTGTCCTTTTCTCAGTGAACTTCAAGACTGTCTTGGCACCCTTGTCAAAAATCATTTGACCAGGGGTGCCTGGGTGGCTCAGTGGGTTAAGCCTCTGCCTTTGGTTCAGGTCATGATCTTAGGGTCCTGGGATCGAGCCCCGCATTGGGCTCTCTGCTTGGCGGGGAGCCTGCTTCACCCTCTCTCTCTGCCTGCCTCTCTGCCTACTTGTGATCACTCTCTCTCTGTCAAATAAATAAATAAAATCTTAAAAAAAGATCATTTGACCACATATGTGAGGATTTATTTCTGGGCTCTGTGTTCAACTCCATTTGTCCATATGGTATCTCTATACCAGTACCACACTGTTTTTTCTTCTTACTTAAATTTATAACAAGTTTTGAAATTAGGAAGTGAGAAACCTCCAATTCAGTACTTCTTTTTAAAGATTGTTTTAGTTATTTGGGGGTCCCTTGATTTTCCCTATGAGTTTTGGAGTGGATTTTTCTATTTCTGTAAAAAATATTTTGGGTCAAGTGTACTTTTCTGAAAGAACATCTAACTACATGAATCTCCCTTCTTTCCCACTGTTGCAACTTGTGTTTTTGTTACTGTTGTTGTTCTGCTTCTGTCTCATCCTACCAGACCTTTTAATTTGGCTACAGTGTATTCCTGTGCCTTGCCTTGTCTCAATGAGAGGGATGCACACCAGAGAGAAAGTTGGCATCACTTAGTTTGAGCAACTATTTCTCAGCTGGGTCAATATAATTACTTGGAATTTTTTGCCTTCTCTTCATGTAGAGAGAACAGAGACCTCATTTTGCGTGCTGTTGGATGGGTCATGAGAAACTCTCACTCATGGCTGATGTAAACATGGTCATATGGCTAATAATGCTTGTGTGTAGGAATGCAGCTGGAAAACATAAAGATTCAGCCTTTTTCTGCCAACTGGATTTTAATGACCAAACCACAGAAGTTTGGACTATTTAAATAAAATAGGACAAATGGAAGAAAAATCTAATATTCCTACAAAAAAAAAAAAAACCCAAACCCAACAAAAAAACCAAACCCATGTGATTTGTAATCTGCAGGACTGTAAAACCAGTGTTATATTTGAGAGGGAAAAAAAAAATGGAAACTTTTCTTGGATATGCACAGCAGCCACTATTTGGAGTTTCAGTATTTGACCCAATAAACTGCATTATTAAAAATTTGTAGGCAGAAATCTCTTCCTTTTTCCTTTTGGAGGTTTGGTTTGGTTTTATTTTTTTAGCTGCCTTCCAAAAGGAATTCCAGAGTTTTTTGACAATTTTATCATTTCTGACTTAAGCCTCTTGCAAATCTCTTTGAAACAACTAGGCCCAAGGGTGGCTCAGGCAGCTGCCTGAATTCCACGCAAATGTAAAAAGTCTCTTCCATTTTAAGTGCTATACTTTGCTGTAATAGAATCCAGATGCTTAAACCATTCAAAGATTACCTTTTACAGTGTGAACAGAAGCATGAATGTAAGTGTTATGTTAGAATGTAGTTAGATTCCAATTGTTACTAAGCTTTCTGAGTGTAAGTTCTGAAGGAGAATTGAGGCAGAGAAGCCTAGGAAAAAGGGAACTAAAAAGTGGGCCTGTGAATGTCTTATCATGCAATCACTGGAGAGTCATAATTAGATTAAGCTGCTGCATAGTGTACATAATTAACAGCAAGAGAGACCAGGATACTCCTTCTGAGAGTGCTAAAACAACTCAGCAAGCAGGAGCCAGGTTTCTCCTCTCATTGAAATCATGTAATTCCCATGACGAGGTGAAGCCTAGTCCCAACTCAAAATGCTGTCAGCTACTGTAACTTATCTTTACTTCCCGATGGAGCGATGAGGAAGGTTTCCTATTGTTTCTCAAATGTCCTACATGGAGTGCAGGTGAGCTCTCAAATTCTCATACCCTACCATTTCGTTTTTCATGGATGCACTGTCTCATGCCTTGGTTCCATAACCATGTTCAGTGATGTCTGTGCACACACACACCAATGTTCGCCAATACCCAGCTGTTTTTCGGAATAACTCACTTTTCCAGCCATCAGAATGCCTGATGGTTAAACAGCAGACTAACCTCACATATAGCCAGTGTAAATGCTTGCATGGCACAGATTGTTCAATGATTTTTGCCTTAGGACAATGTTGGGGGCACTACTTGCAAATTCTCAGTGTTCAGTCTATGAATGGTAGAGCTAATTACTTCTCTGAAAAGAAAATGAGTAAGAATAATTTTTATTCTTTTTTATTTTCAGGCATCATCAAAAACATTTACTATGCAACCACTGTGTGTGAAATTGCTTTGAATGTCTGAGGGCTGAAAGTTCATATAGAAACCAAAGATGAAGAATTCTAGTAATGGTCAAAAAGGTGGCCTTCTGAGCTAAGAGATTTCTGTTGAGATCCCAGTGACTTCCCCTGGGGATCTAGGTTTCCTTATTTGGAAGTGAGGAAGTTGGACAAGATTTCTAAGTTCTCCTCTGCTTCTAATATTTTATGTTTCTAAAAATCCTCAAATCAGAACAGCCTGTGCATAGAAAGTGTTTCTTGTATAAACATGATTACAAAGTTTCCCTGTTCCAGAACCTTTATGCTCTTGCTGTTTTGCCTATTGTGTTGCCTGAGATTTGGTTAGGAGAACAGTACTTTGGAATAAAACAGGTATTGTGTCTTCAGAAGTTTTGCTTGGAAATGCAATTGTGCTGTGTAGGTAGGTGGAGTAGCCACGAGTCCTTATCTCCTACTAATATATTAACATGGAACTTGATCCTCAGAGACTGGAACAAAGGAACCAAGGGTAACGATGTTCAAAGAATAGGGATATTGATGGGAAGACCAGATAGTTGGCTTCAGATGGGGGGGGGGATACCTGAGAAAATAAAAGCACATTAAAATTATTATTATTATTATTGAGACATTCTTTGGGAATTAAATAGTGTCCATCCAAAGGCACAAAAAATTATTGGTAGAATTTTTTTCATTAGTCAATGACTTTGTTTTGTCTTCAGGAAAAGAAGTAGACATTCACATCCTTCATGCCTCTAGAAAGACAGTCCTCCCTTCCATATGAAGACTTCTGTACTATCTGAGGAAGGCTATTCTTTCTGAAGGGACACCAAAGACAAGTGCTTGGGGAAGACCAATACATGGTAGGGAGACAAACAGGGTTCATGAACCTTGTCTCTTTTTGGTGCCCTCGAGTTGTGGTTCCTGGTAATGCATACCTGCACCTCAGTACTACAAGAAAGGCAGAAGTAAGGGAATACATATTAGTTGACCAACACCTTTCTGACCAGAACTGTTCTAAGTGTTTTGCAATATGTATTTAAAGTCCAGAGAAATTAAGTAATCTGCTTAGGATGATAGAGTCAAGGGATGATAGAACCAGTAATCAATCATGCTGTTACTTATGCATTGTGAAAGTAAGATTGTATGGTAAGGAATTGTGTTCTATACTTCTTCTCTTTACTAGAAGCCTGAGAGAGAGGCCAGGAAGTTAGAGTGGACAACTGTCTTAGTCAAAACCCAATTTCTTGGCTCTGTATTTTAGGTGTTTGGGAAAGTTAACAAGGGCATCCTTCATTAGTGGAAAAGCCCACCTACTGGAAGAGTTATGCCCCATAGAGAAGCCCAGAAGGATGAGTCAATACCCAAATTGCTTCCCTGAACTCTATACAACTATGACATTACTTCCCTAAAACACATATCTAAGAGGCTGTTCACTTTCTCAAAAGTGTGGGGTCAGCTTTAGACTCACGTTGTTCGCAATTTGGCCAGAAAGCAATTTCCAAATCTTATTTTCAGGTTTCCCTCTCCCTGTACTGCTTGGTGGTGCTTGGTATTTTTAGGCTTCCTTATGTGATGGGGCAAAGGTTTAATTTGTGGGAGTCCACAGCCTTCCTGCAGAGAGGATACTTAGTATCAATCACTTCCTTTCCCCAATCTTGGGAGATTATTCTCTTTTTGAATTTTGGGAATGCAAAATTGAGAAATTGGGGAATAAACAAGTGTATCAAAGTGTTTGGAAGAAAAGGGGATGAAGAGAAAGATCCAGGTCATCTGAATTGGGTTCCAGGAGAAAAAGAGCTAGAGCTAAAAAGTGTCAACATTCGTGGGGCTTGGAGTGAGACAGGATGGAGAAAATGGAGCAGTGAGAACAGGGTGGGATGGATGAGGGAGACAGAATTCTTTTCAGGCCGGAGAATAAGAGCTTCCTCAAATTATAGGGAGCTTGAGAACTGGGCAACCCAGGGGACCTTGACAAGAGACTCCTAGAGCTGTAAATCAAGATGAATGTTGCTTCTCCTAGCACGCTCCTCTGAATGTGAGTCACCTAGGACTGACCCACTGAGTCCTAGCTGCAACAGCACCACACTTGCCATTGCTTATGCCTTTGCTTGGCATGAAAGACCCTTCTATTTTTCTGTCAAGCAATAGTTTGCTTTTCCTTCAAGGACATGTTTGTTATCTTTCTGAAGGAGTTCACATTGCACCGTTCTTCTGCAGTCCAAGCAATCACTCCTTCCTGAGAACTCCAGAGTCACTTTCTTTCCTTTTCTTTCTTTCTTTTTTTTTTTTTTTAAGATTTTATTTATTTATTTGACAGAGAGAGAAATCACAAGTAGGCAGAGAGGCAGGCAGATAGAGAGGGGGAAGCAGGCTCCCTGCTGAGCAGAGAGCCTGATGCTGGGCTTGATCCCAGGACCCTGAAATCATGACCTAAGCCAAAGGCAGAGGCTTAACCCACTGAGCCACCGAGGCACCCCCAGGATCACTTTTGAAATTACCTCAAGTATAGTACTTATCAGAGTCCGGCACATTATATATGGAGATACAGTTGTTTTCTTCATATGTCTGGCTTGATTCAGGTTTGTATCCCTAGTATCTCACAAGGTATGGTCATATGAATGTTGCATATGACCAGGACATATTGCACAGAATTGAATAAATCAACATTCAATCTGGTCCCAATCAATCCAAATATTAAAGTTTCTCTTGTCCACTGGTCTTGATGTACTAACATTCACATATAAGGTTTAAAACATTTTTTGAAATTAAATTAATTAATTTATTTTCAGAAAAACAGTATTCATTATTTTTTCACCACACCCAGTGCTCCATGCAATCCATGCCCTCTCTAATACCCACCACCTGGTACCCCAACCTCCCACCCCCCCACCACTTCAAACCCCTCAGATTGTTTTTCAGAGTCCATAGTCTCTCTTGATTCACCTCCCCTTCCAATTTACCCCAACTCCTTTCTCCTCTCTAACACCCCTTGTCCTCCATGATATTTGTTATGCTCCACAAGTAAGTGAAACGATAAGATAATTGACTCTCTCTGCTTGACTTATTTCACTCAGCATAATCTCTTCCAGTCCCGTCCATGTTGCTACAAAAGTTGGGTATTCATCCTTTCTGATGGAGGCATAATACTCCATAGTGTATATGACCACATCTTCCTTATCCATTCATCCGTTGAAGGGCATCTTGGTTCTTTCCTTAGTTTGGTGACCGTGGCCATTGCTGCTACAAACATTGGGGTACAGATGACCCTTCTTTTCATGACATCTGTATCTTTGGGGTAAATACCCAGGAGTGCAATTGCAGGGTCATAGGCAAGTTCTATTTTTAATTTCTTGAGGAATCTCCACACTGTTCTCCAAAGAGGCTGCACCAACTTGCATTCCCACCAACAGTGTAAGAGGGTTCCCCTTTTTCCACATCCTCTCCAACACATGTTGTTTCCTGTTTTGTTAATTTTGGCCATTCTAACTGGTGTAAGGTGATATCTCAATGTGGTTTTAATTTGAATCTCCCTGAGGGCTAGTGATGATGAACATTTTTTCATGCGTCTGATAGCCATTTATATGTCTTGATTGGAGAAGTGTCTGTTCATATCTTCTGCCCATTTTTTGATATGTTTGCCTGTTTCATGTGTGTTGAGTTTGAGGCGTTCATTATAGAAAGCATTTTATACAACTAGAATAAAGAATGTTAGTAAAATTCTACTTTTATTTATTTATTTTTCATTCTATCCACAAGAAGACAGAATGCTAATATGACAATTTATAAGTCTGAAGTAATCTTTTTTAAATTGTCTCTGTTTAATACATATCTGTTATTTGGGAAGGTTATGTAAAAGAAACAAAAAGAATGTTTAAAAAATATTGTCCTATTTGATTTAGTTTCATTATTAAGGAGAGTCATCTACCCATCCCTGTTCAAAGTTAAATGAGCCTGCTTAAACCCTTTTGGGGTCTAAGTGGAATATAAATAAAGAAAGAGTACACTCTATGCTCTTGCTTAGAAAAATATTTGTGTGGAACCAGGTTTGTGATAGTAAAATGAAGTGATTCACCAGATCATTATAGTTACTGCTATCCAAACTCTGTTTTTACTTTAACGATGCAAATACTTCAGGATTATTACAGTTTGAATTATACATATGATTTCTTCAGTTCTACTCTTTATTTGGAATGATTGAAAATCTTGTCTTTGGGGCCACAGCAGTCATGGTGGTTCAGCCAGTAATCTTAATCCCATTTTTTTCATGCTGACAAAGCCCTCCAATACCCTACCCAATCCCATGTTTTACTTGGGAATCTACCCCTCTCCCATTAGACTCAGAGTGAATGACTCTCTTCAGGTCAAGGAGTAATGCAAAACTGGATATATATCAATAATAATTGAACTCAATATGGATATGGGTCAGAGATATAACTCTGGCCAAGACGATACAGAGATAGTATTCTGGAGGGTATCTGGGAAAGGTTTCCATTACTTCTTTTACTTCCTTTTTTTAAAAGATTTTATTTATTTATTTGAGAGAGAGAGCATGCAAGAGCATGCAGGAGCAGGGGGTAGGGGCAAAGAGAGTGGGAGAAACATACTCCCTGCTGAGCAGTAAGCCTGATGTGGGACTCCATCTTAGGACTCTGGGATCATGGTCTGAGCAGAAGGCAAATGCCTAACCAACTGAGCCACCCAAGCACCAGGTTTCCTTTACTTCTAAGTTAAAGTAAAAATGATAAAAGGACAAAACTGTCTTTACACGTTATAGTGCCTGGTTTTGATATTTGGAACTGCCAAGGAATAAAGTTGACATACTGAGGATATCAGAATAAAAAGATGGGAAGACTCTGAATCCTTGGTATTGTCTTTAAGCACCAAATTATGTAGTTCTTAACACTAAATGTTAGGTGAGATGAAGAACATACTTTATTGTCCAAGACAGATAGGCTTTTATGTTTTTATTATTTACTGCCAAAGGGATGTTAACTGACCTAGAAAAAGAAGGATATAGGAAAAGAAGAAAGATATAGTTCATGTTTCATCTTATAATTTAATAAGAGAGAGTAAATCCAAAAAGGAAATGAAAGAAGAAAAAACATAAAGTCATAGATCAAGTAGAAGATCTTAACTATTTTTGTCCATCTTTGTCAGTCTGGTGAAGCCTGTGTCCTTCTCAGGCAAATGTTTTTAAATAAGTACAATAATAAACTTCTCAAAATATTATATTTCAAAAGTTATTCAGATTCAGAGCCCTAGAAGGATGTATAATTAAATATGACACTTAGCATTCTTTTTCATGGAATTAGGCTCTCAGAATCAGCATGACTTACATACTCAAGCCCAGTGCCAACTTGTTCAATGGCTAAAAAGCTCAGTGAAACCAATTATCTTGTGTTTCAAACTTGTAACACATTTAACTTAAAAATGAACTGAATTTAAAGAAGTTGTTTTCCTATATACACATTACCAAAGTTGTCACCAAGTGGTAAGAAGATTTTATTTTATTTTTCCATTTTTCTGGATGTGAAGTTATTCACAAAGAAAGGGTATTACCCTTAACTGAAAGAGCTATGCAATACTTCTTTCAAGACATATCTCCAAAGGCAAAGGAAACAAAAGGGAAAATGAACTTCTGGGACTTCTTCAAGATAAAAACCTTCTGCACAGCAAAGGAAACAGCCAACAAAACAAAGAGGCAACCCATGGATTGGGAGAAGATATTAACAAATGACACTACAAAGGGCTGATATCCAAGATCTATAAAGAACTCCACAAACTCAACACCCCAAAAATAGATAATCACATCAAAAAATGGGCAGAAGACATGAACAGACACTTCTCCAAAGAAGACATACAAGTGGCTAACAGACACATGAAAAAATGTTCATCATCATTAACCATCAGGGAAATTCAAATGAAAACCACACCACTATACCACTTAGAATGGCCAAAATTAACAGGAGAGAAAAACAAGGGTTGGAGAGGATGTGGAGAAAGGGGAACCCTCTTACATTATTGGTGGGAATGCAAGCTGGTGCAGCCACTTTGGAAAACAGTGTGGAGTTTCCTCAAAAAATTAAAAATAGAGCTACCCTATGACCCTGCAATTGTACTACTGGGTATTTGCCCCAAAGATACAGATGTAGTGAAAAGAAGGGACACCTGTACCCCGGTGTTCATAGCAGTAATGGCCACAGTGCTGAGGAAAGAGCCAAGATGCCCTTCAACAGATGAATGGATAAAGAAAATATGGTCTATAAATACAATGGAATATTACACAGCCATCAGAAAGGACATATACCCAACTTTTATATCAACATGGATGGGACTGGAGGAATTATGCTAAGTGAAATAAGTCAAGTAGAGAGAGTCAATTATCATATTGTTTCACTTACTTGTGGAGCATAAGAAATAACACAGAGAACATGGGGAGACAGGAGAAGGGAGTTAGGGGAAATTGGAGGCGGAGATGAAGCATGAGAGACTGTGGACTCTGAGAAACAAACTGAGAGTTTTGGAGGGGAGGAGGGTGGGAGGTGGGTGGGGGATAGGTGAGTGTGGTAGTGGATACTATGGAGGGCACGTATTGCATGGAGCATTGGGGGTGGTGCATAAAAAATTTTCATAAACAGAATTCATCACGAATGAATTCTGGAACACTGAAAAAATAAAATTAAATTAAGATGTTAAAAAAAAAGAGCTGTGCAATAGAATATATTATTGGTCCCAAGTATATGCTACCTCCCCTCCCCTGTGCATGAGACCCATCCATGCAGTTTCCTTCCCTGGGACCCTTTCTGTGATAAAGTTATACTTCGTGCCCCAGTGAAGTAATACCAAGCTTGGCTGTATGATTTGATTTGGCCAACAGAATATAAGCAGAAGTGATGTGTACTACCTCCCAGCTGAAGCTTTGGATATTGTGATTTTACCATTATTCTTTCCTCTGCGTCATAAGAATGCAATGTACCAGATAACATCACTCTTTTAGTCCAGATCCTACAGTGATAAAGACACATGAAACAGAAGCTGTCCACAGATGCCAGGTCACATGAGCAAGAAATACACTTTTGTAGCTGTAAGTCACTTATATTTCAGAGTTATTACCAAAATACAGCTTCATGAAAAGTAACTAATAAAGTTGGGGAATCTTTCTGATTTCTTTACAAATATCCTTTTTTTTTTTCTGTTACCATGCAAATTTGCCATAGTTATAACTCCTTCCTAATATCAGACTTATTGTCTCTCATAGTAACAACACACGTTGGACATTTAAATATTCAGTACTATTTGCAATTTTTTGGTCTAGATTTCCTTTCTTTTTGCTGGCGGGTTATTGAGTTGCACAGTTATTAACTTTATTAGACAGGATATGAGTGAGTGAGTAATGGGTTATATTGTTAGATCACTCACTTCAGCAATATGATATGGACTCAGCCTGGGACATTTTGGCCTTTTCAGTTGGAGGAATAACTAACCAGAATTGAGAGGAAAGCCATATGCACAAAACGAAAAATTTAGATTAATATTTAAAATGTAGTCAATCATCCCAATTTTTTAAAGTCACACACCCAATCTCCAGATACTGAAGTCTTAGCTATATTGGGTGAAAGTTTATGGCTTCACCAGATCAAATTTGAGGTCTCCAGAGATGCTATCAAGACAAAGATAACAATTTTCTAAGAATAGGGAGAAAAATTTAATTCGATCTCACTGCTGTTTGGGAAGATGCTGCCGGTGATTCCCATTTACCCTGGCCACATTTATGCTTCTGACTTGCGTGATAACCCCTCTTTTATGACTAAACATGGAAAGAATTTTGATTTTGTGGAGTACTGTCAAGAAAAGAGAAGAAGGGATCTGCTCGGGCACTGTTCCCAGGTCTAAACTTTGTGCAGGCCTCCAGGAAAGAGCTGTTATTAATTGACATTGACAATCAAATGAAACAGGTCAACTCCTGGTGATCCAAGGCAGTTTATTCAAGTCCCTGGCAACTCAGGTTCTCTTCTTCCTTTTTTCAATGCCTTCCTTTGTGTCATTTGCTCTTTATTAACACTTCTACCAGAAAAGCAGGAAATGTATGCCTAATTGCCATAGCTCAGGCAATAAATTAGCATAAAAGATTCTAAATCACTGAGATCTGAAAGACATAAATTAATTACATAATTTCATGCATGAAAGTCTGCTGATCGTTAAGAACTGACTGGAAATCACTTACGTTGAGACTCAACTGACCTCCTTCCACCTTGTTTAATGGATGGTCATTTACTCATCCTATAAAGCACTTTTCTGTGAATCCTTTCCAAATTCTTAGTTGATGCATCCTTCTTTGGGGTTGTTTTAGGACTTTGTACTTACCTTCATCATACTTTTACTACAGTACTATTGTATTGTACTGCTTTGTTTTCAAATATAGGCTGGAATAATACTATGACAAAATAAAAAAATCAGGTATCTGATGCAATGATTAGATTTTTCACCAAACACATGGAAAAGAATCCAAATATGTTGTTTAACCATTCTTTGAATGCAGAAGCATAGAGTTTGACTGAATTTTCAAACTTTTTGTCAATGGTTTCAGGTAGATGCAACTTAATTAGGCAACTTGACTCTTGGTGAAATTCACAAAAGTGATACAGATTGGGGCACCTGGGTGGCTCAGTCGGTCAAATGTCCATCTCTTGATTTTAGCTCAGATCACAATCTCAGGGTCATGAGATCAAACCCTGTCAAACCCATGCCCAGAGCGGAGTCTGTGTGAGATCCACTCTCTCCTACTCTCTCCGCTTCTCCCCCCACTTGTAAATAACTGAATAACTAAGTAAATAAAATATTTTTAAAATAATACCATGATTAGCCCCAAAACCCAAAAAACTAACTTTATTTTTTAAATTTTTGAAAAGATTTTATTTATTTATTTGACAGAGAGAGAGAGATGACAATAGGCAGAGAGGCAGGCAGAGAGAGAGGGGGAAGCAGGCTCCCTGCTGAGCAGAGAGCCTGATGCAGGAATCGATCCCAGGATGCTGAGATCATGACCTGAGCCGAAGGCAGCGGCTTAACCCACTGAGCCACACAGGTGCCCCCAAAAACCCAACTTAAAGACTCAACATATTTTATGTTCCAATACAAATTTGTATGTGATAAATCCAAATAGAGACTGTTTGTTTACACTTGTCCATGGAAAAGCAAGAGTGATTCTTCCGCAGAAGAGATATATTAGCTTTCTTTTACCTAAATTCCAGTTTGCTTGTTTGTTTGGCAAATATTTGTTGAAGCTCTTCTCTGTGCCTGGCAAATTGTGGGGTTTATATTTTATTGAGGGAAATCTGAAAAGTAATCACAAAATCAAGTTCAGATGTTAGTAAGCTCTCTGAAGATAATACAAACAACAAGATGAGATAAAGACTGGATGGGAAGCTGTGGCTACTTTAGAGAGACTGATCAGGGAAGACATATTAGATTATAGAATGATGCGAAGGAGCTAGCTATGGAGAGCCTAGAGCAGAGGACAGAGCGCAAAGATTACAAAGTGGGAATGAGAATGTATTAGGGAGTAGAGAGTAGGTGTATTATGGGAGCTAAGGTGCTTTTGGCTGCAAGTAACAATATTCGATTCAAACACTAAGGAGTATTTGTTATCACACTGGAAAAGATAGACTTTTAGTTGAATTATTCAGTTGTTCAATGACATTATCAAGAACCTAGGTTGGTCTGTCGTATTTGTTCTTCAGGGAGGCCCCTTCGTGGGCTAAGTGAAATAGGCTTACAGGAGAGAAAGACAAATAATTCATAGCTATTACTTCCAGGTAGAATCCAAAAATTAAATAAAATAAGCAAACTCTTTGAAACAGAGACTAGAAGAAATGCGATTGGAGGAAATTAGGAGAAACTGGTAAAGAGCACAAACTTTCAGTCATAAGATGAGTGAGGTCCAAGGATATAATGTCAAACACAGTAACCATGGTTGATACATTTCATTTTGTCACTGAAATTTGCTAAGAGAGTAGAGCTTATATATTCACACCAAAAAATAAAGAAATAGGTCTGTGAGGCAATAGATGTGTTAATCAACCAGGTCCAGGAGACATCTATTGCCATAAGGTGTTGATGGATCAAGTCACCATCATGTACAATTTAAATATCTTGCAATTTTATGGGTCAATTATACCTCAATAGAGCTGAAAAAATAAACAATGCAGAAAAAAGTGATCAACTTTTTTCTGAAAAAATTTCTTTTCTGAAAAGAAACACATTCTTTTTGGTGTTAAGTCTTCGAAATCTAGTATGCACTAGCCACATTTCAAATGCTTAATAGCTCCATGTGACTAGTGGCTACTGTATTGGAAAGCACAAGTGTAGATAATGAAATATGAAGAGGCAGGAAAGGAAGTAGGGAGTAGAGAATCCTGGCAAGAGTCCCAGGCAGAGACAGTGGTGTTTTGGACTGTGGCAGCGTCAGTGAATATGAAACAAAGTCAATGACTTTGATATATACACATCTGGACATAAAGGCAGTTGGGCTTGCTATGATTTCTGCCATTTACTGGCTGTGTGATCTTAGACAAATAACCTCTTGAAGACCAGTGTGCACTTTTGTCAAGTAGGAATAATATAGTACCCTTCTCCCACAGTTGAGAGAATGGGATGACATAATCCATGGAGAGCTCTTATCACAGTGCCTGGAACAGACTCAGCTCTTTAAAACACACAAGTGGTGTAAATGAAGAACTGTAAGGTCTCAGAGGAGGCAGAGAGTATTGCTGAAGGTAGTAATCAAAGAAAGTCCCTTTTTTTTTTCTTTTAATACATTGAGGTCATTTATTCCCCACTTTCCTTCTTGACATTCTCTTTATTAAAATTAGTTTGTACCTTTTGACCTCTTTTACGTATTTTGCCCACTCCCCCTGCTCACTTTGGCAATCACTAATATGCTATCTGTGTTTATGAAACCAGAACAGATCCTTGAAGAATAAGTAGACTTGAGCCAGGCGGATATGATAGAAGCAGGTGCCCTTAGGCAGCAACTCTCAAGGTACATGTAGGAAATGGTGGGTAGTTAGATTTGGACCAAATGAAGTTGGGTACAAGGGGAGGATGGAAGGTACAGCTGAAGAGGGATATAGTGTAAAATATGGGGAATCTCAGCTAAAAAATAAAATTTTTTGTACAATAGTGAGAAATTTTGTTCTAATTTATCAGAAGAGTGACTTCAAAATGACATTTTAGTACATCCTTGAGTTTGGATGTGCTCAGGAGAGATTTGAGAAATGGAACAGTAAACTCAAGAGAAGTAACCAAGAAGCTTTGCTGTGATCATCCAGGCATGAGACAGTAGGAGAATGTGGTGGAGAGTTGAATGTAAAAATATTACAGATAAACATTTTATCGCGGTATCGTTTTCTATTTGTTTGCCCGCACTTCTTTGTAGAATTCCATTCTGTTTACATAACACCAAGTTCTTCACTGTTTTCAAAAGCTAGAGGCTACACAGACAAACTAAATAAACATAGCTAACACAGGTATTAAATGCATAAGTGAAAAAGTTTAAAAATAAGATTTATCCGGCAACTGTTGGGAAATCAATTATCCATACATGTTCATCTTCAGGTCCTGGAACTTTTCCCTTTGAACACCAAATACTTTAAAAATTGCATTTATTTTGTTTTCCTACATGTCTAGTTTAATTTGTTGTGTAGCAACTCGTTATTGAGTTGTATGGAAAACTCATGCGTGGGGTCAAGTGGGGAGGGTGGCTTATTTTAATGGAAGGAACAAGGGACTTGAATTAGAAATGTACACACTATTTCCTTGCTGTGTGATCTTGGCAAAGTCACTTCACATTTCTGGGTATTAGAATGAGGAGTTTGGAGTAGAAGATCTCAGAGTCCTCTGCTTACTGTAACATTCTCTTAGTCTATCAAGGCAGAAATGTGAGAAGTTTCAAGAGGATAAATATTTCATTTTGGTATCCCTCAGTGTGGTTTGAGAAAACTGGCCAAAGTAGAGGGACAAAGAATGCATGCTCATCTCTTTAAATGAAGGAGAGATTAGCTGTTTTAGGAAGATCTGATTTACTTCTCAGAAATAGAAAAATTGACACTGAAAGAATGTATTTGCCAAAATAGAATGTTTTTAAAATCAAAGATTCTTGCCAAGCTCAGCCCCTCTAAGATTTGAGTTCTTGTTTCCCCCTCACTGTTGTCATAAATAATGTGGATAATAATTTTCCTGTAATAACACCTTTTTTTTTTTTTCTGGAGACATTGCATATTACTATCGGTAAAGCAACTTTACCTATTTCTAAGAAAAGAGTCTTTCCTGAGAAAGCTCAGACTTCTGAGATGTCAAACCCTCTTTTGTGCATGTATTTTACAAGTTTGCTGCTAAGCTGAATGTGAAGGACCCCAAAGCCTGGATTTAAATGTTGAAGAGAAAGTACTTGGCAAAGCACATTCCTGCATTCTCTGAGCTCTCAACACTGAAAGGGCTTGAGATGTGCAGCAACTGGAGATGTTAAGATATGTAACATCTCCCCAACAAATAAAACTATTTGATAAGTGGTTTAGAAAAAAAAATTCAGCTTTAACATTTTTTCCCCAGTTAGGCTCTTGCTGTAGGGGAAAAAAATCATAGTACCGGAGACCTGGATGAGTTAAAAGGTCAAGTAGATCCTTCTCCGCTCATTGGTTCAAACCTTCTCAGCTCTCATATGAAAGATAGGGCATTGGTAGCCTATCAGTTGTTCTCTAACTTAGAGACTGAAGGACTGATGGTGGTCAGCCTGTGCAAAATGGACCCTTTGCTAGCTGACACCGTATCAGAGAGTTAGGACTGATACTCCACATGCACACACACACACACACACACACACACTTTGCACCTATCCCGAATTCAGCTGTTTTGAGAGAAATGTTCTTTTTTGAGTATTGTGTTGACTATGCAGAAAGAGATAAAAAATTGGATTTTAGATTTTTAAAAAAATATTTTATTATTTATTTCGGAGAGAGAGAGAGCACAAGAGAGTGAGAAGGAGAAGCAGGCTCCCTACTGATCAGGGAGCCCAATGATGCGGAGCTTGATCCCAGAACCCTGAGATCATAACCTGAGCTGAAGACAGACGCTTAACTGACTGAGCCACCCCGGTACCTGGCTTTTAGTTTTTAAGGAGTCTTATTAGGACATCTCTCTCTATCTTTTCAAGATTTTATTTATTTGACAGAGAGAGAGAGAGACAGCGAGAGAGGGAACACAAGCAGGAGGAGTGGGAGAGGAAGAAGCAGGCTTCACACCCAACAGGGAGCCCCATGTGGGACTAGAGCCCAGGACCCAGGATCCTGACCTGAACCAAAGGCAGATGCTTAATGACTGAGCCACCCAGGCACCTCTCTCTTTTCTTTTATCATAAATTCTCATTTTATATTTCCATCATATTTTGCTTCTTTTCCACTCACAAGGCAAAAAGAACAAGGTAAGAAGCCGCTCATCCCCACTAAAGAAGCCTGCCCAGACAAGGCAATGGCTTTTTTTTTTTTTTTTTTTTCCCACAAGAGCCCTCTCCTTTGGCTATCATAGAACATGCTCTTGGAAACAGGCTTATCATGCCCTTAGAAGGAGATTAGGAGTCAGTGGATCTTGCTTTGTTAGATGTGCTATGAATTTGTGCAGAAAATGTCTTCTTGGGTTTCCCTTTCCAGGTCTGAACTACATATTGCCTATGTGGGTGCCTATGCGTGTACACAGGTATGAGCATGCAACCACAAATCCTTTTCTTTTCACTTTCATTTATTTAACAAACACCCTTGAGAGTTATTTTCCTGCCTGAGACTTTTCTGGGAGCTGAGCAAAAATGAAAATAATTATGATCTTTTCTCTCATGGACCTTCTGTTTTTACCTGGGGACAGATATTTGTCCAATGACTCTATCAATTTCTATCAGTCTATCAGTGCAAACTGCAAGAAACATTTTGAAGGCATGCCTCATAGCACTGTGAATCTAAGGAGAAAAATGACAGGTTCTAAGAAGAGATGGTCTAATCAATAAATTTAGCACTAATAAGAAGCTGGGATAACTAAAATTTATTGCTAAGAAAGACTCCACCTGTAAGTCTTCGAGCTCTGTACTGAAAGCTCACTAAGTTGGGAAGGGCTTTAGATAAGCTTTCAAGATTCCGAACTTGAACTTTGTATGGTCTGTGGTTTCCCTGTCGCTATGCAAAGCTCTTGCTGGCAATAGTCCATTATCAACAATGTTCCCTTGGAATTTCTTCCCGTGTGGAGAGGAGATAGGTTGACAGTCCTGATCGGCTTTTCCAAAGTGATTGTCTTGTGTTGTTTTGGACACCATGAAAGTTCTGATTGAGTCTTGCAAGACTTGGGTGACCAGGGATGACTGACTCTCAGAGGAGGAAGTCTTCATGCAGCTGCTCTGTGTTGATGCCCACATACTTGCTTTTCCGTGCATTATATAACCGGATACCATGCCCTGCTCCAGCCCTGTGGCCTTTTCATAACCAACCTTTTTATGTGTTATGTGTAAAGTTTGAAAGAAAGCCGTCTTTGACCACCACGCCACAGAAATGATGGTTTTGATTCCAGGTGTTTCAGGTAATAGAAAATTTTGGACTTGCATTTTTTTCTTTACAATCAGTTTATATCCCTTCAGTGACATTTTCATTACCTCTGTGTGTCTGTTTGTAGATTTTTTTCCCTCCCTCTATAAGTACATGGGATGTTATTTGTTATGTACCCTATGTTTATTTTAAGAAACTGGATCATTAAATCCACATCCCATGTTTTAGCAAATGACCTTCAAGTATAAAATGAGGTGAGGGTTGTTATTTTCAAGAAGAAAGGAAAGCTTTGTGAAAGTTCATACTGGGTGAATTTTCCAGTATCTGCTGCTGTTCCCCGCATTGTTCACCAGAAAATTGCTTGTCTAATCTCCAAAGCAGTGGTTGTTTTATGCTCTGCAAGAGCCCAATCCCCCAAATAATGAGGCTGATGTAACTCGGGATAGTCAAAAGGGAATAAATCCCACTGTAAGAAAACACAGTTCACTTTGTATATCCTTTAAGAGTTTAAGACAATGGTGATACTCAGAAGTATTTGCCATACTGCTGAGGTAAGCACAATGCTTTAAAATGATCTTGTGACACCCATGGCATGACTAGTAATTGGCCAGAAATATAAATGGTAGCTCAGCAAATCTCTTTATTATATTAAAAATGAGTTTAATTGCCAGGGGTTTGTTTTGCCTTTTTTGCATTCTTAAGTATGATGTAAGATTTCTCCAGCTGGAAAACCCCTTCTTTGCTGACTTATATGGACTTTAATGTTGCCTGAGCTTTGGCTTTGTTTCCTACCTTAGTTTTGTGCCACTGATAAATTGCCTTTATCAATAAAATCCTCGTTTTGTAACTACTGACAAGACCCAGTGTGGTCCTTTTGGTACAGCTGAGGTAGGATCACATCTCATAGGACATGAAGAATCTGGATGTGAACGGTTGTGTTCTCTTAAGCAACTGAGTATACTAATTTAACAGATGTTAATTTGTAATAAAGGTTTAATGGTATGCATTTTACCTCCTTCTAATAGGTTATTTTATTCCCTTTTTGTCTACATATACAGGTGGAATTAGTAGAAAGCCATTTTATTTATTTTTTAAGATTTTTCGAGGGAAGGAGGTAGAGAGAGAGAGAAAGAGAGAAATTGTTGGGGGGAAGGGGCAGAGGACAAGGGAGAGAAATCCTCAAGCACACTCCCTGCTGAGCCAGGAGCCTGACCTGGAACTTGATGTGAGGACCCTGAGATCATGACCTGAGCCAAAATCAAAAGTCAGACGCTTAACGGACTGACTGAGCCACCCATGTGCCCCCAGTAGAAAGACCTTTTAAAAATTAAAACTATCATCATCATCAAATCAATGGATAAAAGTTGCACTTTCTGGTCTGTTCACTTCCAGGGCAAGCCTTTCTCATCTGCATGAATATGCTTTTCTTTGGAACAGTAAACAGGTTACTACTGTTTACTTCAGGAATCCATAGCCCCAATTTTCAGTAGGCACTCAGAAAAGAAGCAGCATGCTACTCCCAGAAAAGAAACAAGCACACCTCTCTGGTCATAGAGAGTAAGGTTCATTCCTAAAGACGCCCTGGATTCCCAAGCTCCTATGACATTCACGCTTCACGTGTCAACTTGACAAATACGTATTTAGACACGGCATTTGGGAAGTGCCCACTGTTTGAAACCAAACACGAGTATGCCTGTGTATAAACGAATGCTAAAATCCCCACAAAACTCTTAGAATCAATTTGAGGCCACCAGGTCCCCATAAAAGTGAAAGACATTTAAGTGGCAGTGCAATGAAAACATGGACAAAACAAACTAATTTAGTAGTCTAGTGGGAAAGAAAAAAAAAATGAACTATCGAGGAGGGAACTACCTCGTAACTGCTGCTGGAAATTCCCATCCTTTCCACCTGCCCTCAATTTGCATTGACTCTGAATTGACAGTATGACCCATAAAAATAAACTTGGGTCAGAACAGCTTAGCCAAAGGTGCAGCACATGCATTTGTCCAGGGACAGGACATCCTTTTTGTGGGGGGGGCAGCCCATGGCATTCCTTCAAACTATGTTTGATGTAATTCCTGACCCAGCATACCCCCAAGCACACACTCTGCTCACGACTTTCAGTGATACTGTTTATTGGGGGCTTCATGTGAATTTTAAGGGGTCTGATAGCCACACAGTTGTTGTTCTTTGCCTTCACCTGACTTACGGTCTATGTCTGGATTCCCTGGGAGGCAGAATCTAAGATGTGGGCAGGAAGTTTATCAGGGAGATAACATGAAGAACAACATCTGTGTGGGAGTGAAGGAAGCAGGACCAGAATGGGACAGAGGGAGAGGGTGAATTTGCAATTCAGGCTTCAGCTAATTAGTAACTTGGGGAGCTTTGGATCTGGGATGGCCACGCAAGGATGTTGTAAATTGGGGCGAGAGCACCAAGACTTTATGCTTGTGAATCAACCAGTCTCTGGGGTAAGTTGTCACCAGAAACAGGCCTGATCTTGGGCAAGGCAAGCTTCTTTAGCCAAAGGAAATCCCAGTGAGGGACTTGGCTGAGAGCTGAGGGACCGGTCAGTGCTGGGTAAGTGAGGGCTTTGGTCCTGGAGGAGGGATGCTGGTGGTGCATGCCTACAGATCCCATGCAGAGAATGGCAGCAGCCAGCAGGGAACACAGAAGTGGTTTTGAGTGTGGCTCATGTGGACTCTCAATTTTATAGGAATCCAGTTGCTGAGGAAAAGAATGAAAATGGGAGTACTCAGGACACAACGGATTTTCAACTATTCACCTTGTATCCTGTGACCTGGGTAAATTCACCTATTATTTACAGTATTTTGTTTGTAAATACCTATGTGCATATCTATGCCCTCTTCAAATGAAGATGATTTTACTTACCCTTCCAATATGGATACTTTTTACTTGCACCATTACATTATCTAGGACTTTCGAGTACAATGTTGAGGTGAGGTTGGTGAGAGCCAACACATCTGACTTGCTGTTCATCATAGTTGAAACATTCAGTCTTTTGCTACTAAATGTTAAAAGAAGGTTTTACCTCTATACTAATTTGCTGGAGGGATTTTTTTTTAAAACATGAATTTGTGTTGTATTGTGTCACACATGTCTCAAGGTTTGTTTATTCATTCATCTATCGTAGGATATCTTGGTTGCTTCCAGGTTTGGGTGGTTATAAATAAGTCTGCAATAAATATTTATCATCAGGTTTTTGTAGAGACCTAAGTTTGCAAGTTAGTTGGGTAGATACCTAGAAATGTGATTGCTGGATTTTATGATAAAACTGTTCAGCTCTGTGAGAAACTCCCAAACTGTCTTCTGGAATGGCTGTAACATTTTCCATCCCCATCAATATAAACCACCCATTAGATTTTGTTGCTCCTTATGTTTGCCAGCAATCCACAACTAGCCATCCTGATAGTGGGTATTGGTGTCTCATGTTGTTTTAATTTGCATTTCTCTGATGACATATAATGCTGAACATTTTTAGTAGGCTTTATTTGCCATCTGTACATCTTCTTTAGTGACATGTCAGTTTGTCCTTTTCTAAATTGGATTGCTTGCTTTCTTAGTGCATAGTTCAAGTCTTTTTAATATTCTTTGTGGTGAAATGGGAAGCATACATAACACTCTGCTTCTGCAAACTGAAATACATGGACTGTTTCAAGGCAAAACACATGGGTGATTGAGCTGCAAGCTGAACTAGCTCCTTTTTTTCAGAGAACACCAGTTTCACTTGGGGGGAAAATCTGGTAAAAAATGTGCATGATTGGCAGTCATTATCACAAAAATTAATGGAGAGGACTTATAACTTCAAGAAATCAGCTGCCATTTTGTTGTTGTGATTGTTGTTGTCAATGATAACATTTGAATTTGCAAGTGAAAAATTAGAATTTTGGAAAATTTTATCTGCCATGGTGGCCTTAAAACTTCTCCCTTGTGATGACATTAGTAGTGATATTAACAAATGGAATTTTTGATAGCATATAATGTGATGCATCAACATTCAGAACAGCTGCTTAATTCACTGTAGTACATTTTTCCAACTGACCAATGTATAATTGAGCCAAATTATGTGTAGGTAAATTATCCATTCAAAGTGCAAAATAGGTTAATGGATTTTAATGTAGCTGTGTGTAAGAAAACTTCAAACTACCATTTTTCAAGCTCTGGCATACTATCAAAGAAAAATATCCACAATTATCTGTAAAGTATATAAAAATAGCCCTCCCTTTTCTAACTACAAATCTTTGTGAGGCTGGATTTTTTTTTTTAATATATTTACTTCAATTAAAATGGCCTATGGCAACAGATTGAATGTAGAGACAGATGTGAGAGCTGGTGTCTTCTAATAAGCAAGATGTTAAAGAAATTTGTGAAAAATAAAATAGCGTCATTCTCAAATTTTGGAAGATAGAGTTTTTTTCTTTTTTAAGATTTTATTTATTTGAGAGAAAGAGAGAGCCAGATAGAAGGCACAGGTAGGGGGAGGGGTAAAGAAAGTGGAAGAAACAGACTTCCTGCTGAGCGAGGCATCCTACACCAGGCTTGGCAGGGGACTCAACAGGCCGCTGGGGGTTTGATCCCAGGATGCTAAGAAGGCAGACACTTAACCAACTGAGCCATCCAGGCACCCCAAGATATAGTTGTTTTTATAAAAGCCTTTCAATTATGACGATAGACAACAGATTTATTATTTTATTTTACAAAATAAATATCTTTTAAAAATTCTCAGTTTTAATTTCTTCTGGGGGAAATATTGATAGATGTAGTGCAAAGGGATCTTCAGAAAAAAAAGTTTGAGAATCATTGTTCTAAACACTACTTTATCATTATCCATAAATTTTAATGTATTTGAATTCTAATTTTCATTTAGCTTAACATATTTTTCAGTTTTCTTTCTGATTTCTTCTTTGTCCTATG
The DNA here is from genome assembly GCF_020171115.1 of Neogale vison. Lineage (NCBI taxonomy): Eukaryota > Metazoa > Chordata > Mammalia > Carnivora > Mustelidae > Neogale > Neogale vison. The sequence goes on from NC_058100.1 coordinate 12,555,762, forward strand.
GTTATTTAGAAGCATGCAGTTTAACTTCTAAATATCTAGGGATTTTCCAGATATCTTTCTGTTTTTGATTTCTAATTTAATACCATTGTGGTCAAAAAACATAGTCTGGTTTCAATCCTTTTAAATTTATTGAGACATATTTTATGGCACACCATATGGTCTATCTTGGTGACTGTTCCATGTGCTCTTATAAGAAGTTATGTTCTGCTGCTTTGTGTGCAGTGTTCTACATGTCTTTGTGATTGACCCTTTTATTATTATTTAACGTCCTTCCTTATCTCTGGCAATATTCCACACTCTAATGTCTACGTTTTCCAAAATAATATAGCCAATTCAGTTGTGTCTTGAGTTTTCATTTTTTTAGACAATCTCTGCCTTTTAATGGAGTGTTTAATCCATTTATATTTAAATAATTGTCAACATCATTGATTTAATGGGCTTTCCATTTACCCTATCTGATTATTCTCTTTTTCTTCTGTATTTTTATTCTGTATTTTCTGTATTTATTTCTGTATTTTCACTCCTATTCAATTAGTTTTAGTATTCTCTTTTATCTCCTATATTGGCTTATTCGTGAATAGATTTTTGTACATTTGTTTTATTTTGTTTTTAGTCGTTATTGTGGACTGTGCTGCCCATTGCAGTAGCCACTAGTCATACATAGTTGTGTTCCTTAGTTCAATTCCTTAGTCATGCTGGCCGCATTTCAAGTACTCATGATCTCAGTACGTTAAAGACTACCATATTGGAGAGTGTAGATATAGAACATTTCCATTACCTCAAAAAGTTCTGTGACATAGCTCTGCTCTATGAAATAGTCATGGTGTGCATCTTTAGTTTATCACAGTCTCCATTCAATTAGCATTATACCACTTCACCTTTAATACAAGAACCTTCCAACTGTATGCTTCCATTTCTGCACATCTGTCTTTTGAGCTTTTGTTATAGCTTTTATTTCTGCAGATGTCTTAATTTCCAATAACAAGTTATCATGCTAGCTTTACATGGTCAAATCTCTTCTTTAAAAGTTAATACAAGAGAAAAAAAATATTCTATTTAATCTTCATTTCCCATATCTATCATTCTTCATTTCTTTGTGGAAATTTAAGTTCTATCTGTAATTATTTCCTTCAGTGTGAAAACCACTCTTCAACATTTCTTGTAGTTTGTGTCTACTGGTCTCAAGTGACCTTAGCTTCAGTTAGTCTAAAAAATATGTGCTTATTCTTATCCTTGTTACCTAGAACATAATGTGTTGTTTTCCCTCTAGCTATCTTTTAGATTTTTTCCTTGAGAAAAAAATTTTTTCTTGTCATTTGATTATGATACACCTTGTAGTTTGCTCTGGTTTTTTATCTTCTTTGAGTGTTTTGATGTGCTTGGATCTCTGCTTGGTTTACTGCTATCATCAGATTTGGAAATTTCTTGCCACTCTTTTCAAATATCATTCCCTTCACTTCCCTGTGTCTGAAACTGTATGATAGTCTCCTTGATAATATTCCATGGGTCACGATACCCCATTCATTTCTTGTAAGTGTTTGATCTCTCTTTTCTTAGTTTAGATGGTTTCTTTTCTTTTTTTCTTTTTTTTTCTCTTGAGGATTTTATTTACTTATTTAGAGAGAAAGAGAGAGAGCATGAGCAGGGGGAGGGGCAGACTGAGAGGGAGAGAATCTCAAGTAGACTCCCCACTGAGCATGGAGCCTGACAAGGGGCTTGATTTCAGGACCATGAGATCATGACCTGAGTAGCAATCCAGAGTCAGAAGCTTAACTGACTGAGCCACCCAGGTGCCCCAAGTTTAGATGGTTTCTTCTTCTCTATCTACAAATTCACTGCTCTTTCTTCTTCAGAGTTTAATTTATTCTTATGCCCATTCAGTGAATTTTTAAATTTCAAGTGGTGTCTATTCTGATTCTAGAGATTCTTTTATCATTTCCATTTTCTCTGCATTATGTTTATGATTTCCTTTAAGCCCTTAAACATATTTATAATACTAGTTTTAAAGCTTTTGTTTTTGTTTGTTTCCTGTCTCTTATCTCATTCTGTTTCTATTGGATGATGTTTCTTCTATTTATGGGTCATGTTTTCTTGTTTCTTCAAATGTCTAGTAATGTTTGATTAGGTATAAATACAGTGACTTTTGCATTTTGAGAGTTTAAATTTTATTTTGGCAGACAGTTAAGTCACTTGGAGGAGAACAGTTTATCCTTTTGATGCCTATTTTCAAAAGTTGTGTGGGTATGTCCACTAAAGCCTTTACTCTATAGCTAGTTTAGCTTACTCTGAGGCAACACATTTCTGGGGTTCCTACCAAGTGACTCAGAGTCCAGCAAGGTACCTCTATTGTGGTTAGTCAGAACAAAAATATTTCCCCACACCACACTCTTAGATGTTGCTCAACTCTCCAACAGCTTCTCTTTCTTTAGTGCCAGGACTCATGGACTCTTCACCAGTGCATGACATTCAAGCTTGGTATTACACATCAAAGGGTACCCACATGTATTTTAGGGGCTCTATCTCTGCTTAGCTACCTCCTAACTCCACAAACTCCAGTGGCATCAGCCTCTCTGAATTCTAATCTTTGTCTCCTCAGTTTGGAAAGCCCATAGTGATCTGCTTGGTTTCCCCCTTCAGTGCTGGGATCTAGCAAACACCTCCAGGAAAAATATCTGCAATAATAAAAGCACTTATATTCTTTGTTCACTTTTTGAAAATGTTCACTGCTGATGGCTTTTCAGTGTCTTAAAACTATTGTTTTACATATTTGGTCCAGTTTTCTAGTTTTTTATTTGTTTGTTTTGTTTTCTTTTTTTTTTTTTTTTTAGAGAGAGAGAGGGGAAGAGAGAGAGAGAGAGTACATGGCAGGGGAGGCAGGGGATGGAGAGATAGCATCTTAAGTTGGCTCCATATCCAGTGTGGTGCTCAATGTGGGGCTCAATCTCACGACCCTGAGATCATGACCTGAGCCAAAACCAAGAATCAGATGCTTAACAAATTGAGCTACTTGAGTGCCTTTAAACAATCTAGTTGTTTAAAGTTGGAGAGTTAGTTGGTACCAATTACTCCATCATGATTGGAATCAGAAATCAACATTTAGTTTTGATAGTATATGAAATAAGGAATAACAATGTTTTGAGAAAGGCAGTGGCATGATAAATATTGTGTTTGAGAAAGCTCAGTATTGAGAAATACAGATGAATTATATGGTTGACAAACTAGAATAAGGAAAACCATTTAGGGAGTGGTCAATCAAACATAGGATGGATAGAGCTTGCACTGAGATACTAATGATGGCAATGAACATGTAGGTATAGAAAAGAAAACTTGTCTCTAGGGTTATTGTTCAACAGGAGTTGGACTGGGGCTGTATACCTATTGTGTTCCTGGGAGGACACCTGAAGGAAGGGAGCATACCAATAAACAGTAAAGTTAGCAGAGTGTCTGCTGTATTCTAGATGCTTTGCATATTTTATCTTATTTCTCAAAACAACCCTGTGGATGTTATAATTCCAAGTGAAAGTTATAATTTACAAAGGAGAAGACAGGATCACAGAGATTAAGAAATTGGGATAAGTCAAATAAGATGGAAATGATAGCCCCAGTCTTCATCTTCAGATCTAGTTGTAGATTCAAGCTCTTTCCTCATACCTCCTCTGCAAAGTGAAATGGGTATAGTTTTTAAAAGCTATATTTATATTAGTGCAGAAATATTAGTAACATTGGGATTCATTGGGATTATAATGCGCTAATACCTAAAGCTTTCTACCCAAGTAAAATTAGAGATAAAAATGACAAATCCCTGAAAGTTCCAACAAAGCTCCTCCCAAGGGGAATTTGGAGGTGACTCTTCACCAACTATATGAGAGACCTATTCATTATAGTACATCAGAATCATCTTCTGGGTTGTTTTAAAAGCCTCAGAATGACATTGGGAATAAGAGAGAAAGAGGGCCACACTTGTTATTTTGCTAGACTCTGCAACAACCTTTTCATGTGTTTGTACTTCTTTGCAAGAACATTAACGATCAATGATGTGGATAGACTGGGAATAAAATGACCAACATGGGCATTCTCTGTGAAGCAATTGGTTATTATCAGATATAAACCAGTAGCTTTTTTCACAAAGACCCTGCTATTTTAACATAGGACCAGTACTCGCCCGAGTGGCTCAGTGATACTCCATAGAGAGGGATTTCTCTTTGACTTTTTACCTTTGACAACTCTTTTGCCCTCTCTTCTCTAGTATTCCCTCTCTGTTCTTCTATTCCACTTGTACTGCTGGGTCAGAAGGGACCTCCTCATCCCAACAGTCTGTTAATGGTAAGTACTTTCAACAGCTGGAGACCCACAAATGAAAAAACCTTGAGAGGAAATATATCTGTGCATAAGTCCATCTATTACATAGGTCTTCTCTAAATCAAATTGTCAAAAATATTCTGAGAGTGTTAGCCAGAAGAATTTGGTAAATACAAATGAGTGGCTATGATATTACAGAATCTGCACTCACATATATAGCAGGGAGCTCTTGAAGGGCTTACATAGACACAGTAGAGTCTGAATGAGGGTCCTGATCTCATTCTTTTCTACCTATGGTTTATTGTGGTATTTCAGAGCAAGATGACCAAATACTTCAGAAAATGGTCTTTGACCCACTGGGCTCTTCACCCTCTTACAAAAGCCCTGCCAGGAGTCAGTTTCTGCAGCCAATGCCAGAAGATGGGTCAGGCTCATCCCTTTCACCCCACTTAGCAGAGCTACAGATGTTATTCATATTCATCACAGTGTCCAGCCCTTTGACAAACGTTACAGAGTTCCTTGGCTCAATAAAAATCATGTGTCATCGAGTTCCCTGGGTTAAGTGCATGCTACTTAGAAAAGCATTTCCCTTTGTCTATTTGTTTGATGAGATGTTTGGAGACCTCCAACATCTGCATTTCAGTTGCAGCCTGTCTTTCTCTGTTCCACCGTTGCCAAATGCCCTTCTCTTGGCTCTACTCCATTCTCCAAGGTGCTCACTTGCTCTCCTCAGCTCTACACTTTGCTATCTTTCGGCAAGTCTTAATGTTTTCTAGAGTATGGTGGAATGTTGATATTCTCTACTCGAAAGGCAGAATGCTGGGAGCAGAAGAAGGAGGCAGGGTATCTTCACACAGTTTTATTATTTCCTGCCCTCAGTCTCAATCCCAAAGGCTGAAGATTATTTCCAAATGTGCCCTGCAGCCAATCCCATCATTACACGGATATTAGGTCCTACAACCCAGCATTGTGGCTTAGGCATCTCCATGCCTCATGAGACCGTGTGTGGGTTAAGTTTTGACATTAAAAAAAAAAATAAAAACCTTGTAGAACTGATTGAAAACATATACAGTACGGCAGAGCATGCCTGTGGATCTCAGCCTGTGGCTTCATCTATTTGAACAGAAAATATCAGCATCTGGTACTTCAAAATAATTACTTAAAAAATAGACATTTCTTTTAATTCCTCCACGGCAGCATGTAGAAGCTGTCTCTATTGGCACAAATTAGCTTGAAGGAATGGCAGGTTACAGGTAAAAATTCTGCCATGGAAAACTATTCATTTTTGGTGTATAATGGAATCTCACTCTAACTCTGGCCTTGGGGGTCATGCAGTGACATCAAAGGCTTCATTGGATAATAAAGCAATCAATTTTATTCTTCTCCAATGAAATTCCAATTGTCACCAGAACAGAAAGGAGGTAAGGATGTTCTCAAATCATGTTATAATTTTCTTCCATGTCATTTTAGAGATTAAAGCAAAACAAACCTACTCAGTGAGAGGTATGGATAAAAACATTAAGAAGAGTAGAAACAGATATGAAAGGCTTTTCTTAGTCTGGTTTAAAGGATGCTGCTCAAAGTTCTTTAGACATGTCATATTGCTCCAGGGCTCTGGGCTGTTCCTGGTGTTTCCCATTCTCTCCATTTGGCTGTTATGTTACCCTTTCACTCACCACACACACACACACACACACACACACACACAAACACACACACTTTTCTTCTTCATGGGTGGTATCATGTTTGAGGAGCTCTCCCTGAATATCACAGGATGGGCTCAGCTGCCCCATTTTCTGCTTCATTAGCATTCTGTTCACACCTTTCTCATGGCATTTACCCGATCATACTGTCCAATTCTTTTCTTCTTTTAATAGAAGTTTTGTGAAGCCAGGGGCCACACTTCACTGCCTTTTCAACTCCTAGTTTAGCTCCTAACACACAGTTGGTTTTCAGTCAATACTGCACTGAACAAACTATAAAATTACAGTTATTCTAAGAAGGGTCACTCTGGGAACACTTTCAAAATAACTAAGGATCAAAACTGGGGGATCTCTAGGTCAATGATGCTTGGTATTCAGTCTAGTGCTAATGAGTGAGACAGACCTCTTTTCACCTTTGCACAGCCTTGCACAAGTCACCTACCCTCTTTGAATATCAGTTGTTTCATTGTTATCTACTGGGACACCTGGGTGGCTCAATCCGTTAAGCGTCTAATTCTTGGTTTCAGCTCAGATCACGATCTCTAGGTCATGGGAATCCATGCTCAGTGGGGAGTCTGCTTCATTCTCTCCCCCCCCCTTTCCCTCTGTCCCTCCCCTGCCATATGCACTCTCTCTTTCTAAAATAAATAAAAACATAAAAACTAAAAATAAATAATTAAATATTAAAAAATGTATATACCAAGTGAATTGTTGTGGGACTAAAATGAAATAATTTGTTTATAGTAGCAGCCAACAATAGCTGAGATGGTCTAGTCTCTTTAGAGATGATGTTCTCTCTCCATCCAGCGGGATATGCAAATTCCACGAAGTGAGGGTTGTTGTCTTTTTTGCCATGCCTGACTTTTAGAGGCAGTGCCTGGCATATAGCAGGACCTCAATAAATATGTGCCAAATAAATTCATGAATACAGGTTCCTTTTCCAGGAGTGGTGAATGAATGTACAGTTTTTGCACACCCTCTGACTCTTCTACATATTTCTAGGAAAGCTGGAATGTTGATAACACATGGTATGTGTTAATCATACCACGTACATACCATGGTCTGTACAGTAACCAAAGAGGATGATTTTGTTCTCTGGAAGTTTTGGCTTATTGATATGATTAGTAGAATATATCAGTACTCAAGAAGTAAGTGGAGAATTCAGGAGATTGAGAGAGAGAGAGAGAGAGAGAAGGCAAAAATCCTGTTCTTTCTTGAAAATTTATCAGACCCGGAAGGAAAACCATGCATTGAAGTGGCCCAGGGGAAGAAAAGGGATATATTGAATGACCTCCAGAGGCTCCTTTCAGCACTAATGGTCCATGAAGGAGATTTACAGATCCAAAGGAATTGACCCCAACCCAGCCTTGGCTTGCTGTTTTCCCCCCACTTTGGCCAATCTTCTCACTTCATTCACTGTGGCAGTTCCATCCAAACCCATCCTGCTCCCATTCCCTTGCTGCTGGAAATTACCCCTGGCCCATCGCCTAGAGGCAGTGGCTGGCCCCATGGAGGTGGGATGTGCCCAACTTGTACATAAAGGCAACAGCTGGACAACACACAATGAGAACAAAGCCAAGTTTGTTTTATGGACAGGCCTCCCATATGAAATTGGACTTTCCCCTCTTTGCTGACTTGGCCAGTTTCACAGTGGTCACCCCTGGATTGCAGGAAGCACATATTTGCTACAAAGTCTTTTGGGAGACCCATACAGCCCTCAGATGAACAATAATCCAGATATCTTATTTTATTTTTTTCTCTTCCATGGGAATAGGAGTACTTCTCTGCCAAAGGACATATTTTAGGATTTTCTTTTGGCTGCTCCAGGGGGGAAAGTTCAAGGGCATGGTGATTTTTTTTTTTTAACCATGCATCAAGGGAAAGCCAGACCCTTTTATGAAGGAAAAAAGGAAGAAGAAGAAGAAGAAGAAGAAGAAGAAGAAGAAGAAGAAGAAGAAAGGAAGGAAATATGGCTCATGCACCTAACTGACCTGTATCCTCCAATGAACTAGGCTTCAAGGGTAAAGTTGGATCCATTAATGTCATGGTGAGGGTGGCAGGATCTGAGAGAAGGTGATGGGTACTTTGGATCATTCTAGCCACACCACTTGTTCAGAAAAATAAATTATATATTTTGTGGATCTGTGAATAAAAAGGAAAACAAAAACTGGCAGAATCCCAGGGATGAGTATTTATTTATGTACACTCCAGTGAAGGGCAAGGGTTGAACCTATGTGAGTGTCTCAGGGTGACTGTGATTGTGAGGCCCTGGTGATTGTGAACGTTATCAGGATCCATGCTCATTTCTTGACAGATGCCTATGACCAAGAGCGGAGCCTCAGGGATGCAGACTTGAAGAATATCTGTGATTTTATTTTGCCTTTAAGGGTGGACAAAAAGTGGATTAAATAAAAATCCAGGCATACACGTTTGTCCAAAAATAGGAATGAAAGAAGATAAAGAAAGAGTGGTAACAAGCTGAAACACTAGGAAAGATAACCATGAGAGACTATGGACTCTGAAAACCAATGTGAGGGCTTTGAAGGGGCAGGGGGTGGGAGGTTGGGGGAGCCAGGTGGTGGGTATTGAGGAGGGCACAGATTGCATGGAGCACTGAGTGCATAAACAATGAATTCTGTTAGGCTGAAAAGAAAAAAAAAAGCACATACTTAAAAAAAAAATCTAATGATGTATTTTATGCTGATTAACATAACACAATAAAAATTTCCTAAAAAGCAAAAAAAAAAAAAGAAAGAAAGAAAGAAAAAGAAAAAAGAAAAAGTGTAATTTATAAGAATGAAAATGATGATGTCAGTGTAAGAGCAATATGAATGAAAGATATAAAGGAGGACAAAGAAAGAGAAAATGATTAAGAAGAAACAAAATTAAAGTATTATCTGCGGGTGTTTTTGTGGCTTATGAATATGTCTTAGATAAAATAAATACGACTTTCCAAACGCTAAATAAGGGAAACCAAGTGTTTGTTAAAACATGGCTGCCTTCCCCAAGCTCAGCCCTCTGTTTCCTCGCCCTGTGTGCCCTTTGTTGCCCTTTCTCATCAAGCCTTTCTGGTTTGATATCCGGGGACAGCTGCTTCTAGTGCACTTTTATTTCCTAGTTTATAACTGCTCTTCTTTTTTCTGAGCTTCCTCTATGCGGCCACCCCTCTAGGAACACGGATATGGCCATTCGCATTAATTTAGGGGATCCTCGCACCACCTGCTTTTACAGGTTCTCCCCCCCCCCCCCGCTCACGGGGTCTCCTGGGGGATGTCCTGGGGGTGGGGTACAACCAAAGGTCTTTCTGGTCCTGCCCTTATCAGTTCTTACTCGTTTCTTGTGTACGTGTTTGTGTAGCAAGTGGCTGCTCAGCACCAAACACTTCCTGGACCCTCTTCCGTGATTTCCGCAGGGAGCAGCCTTGCCTTGCACAGCCCTGTGTCCCGGACTTTGCTCCCTACCTCTCTCTTCTTGTCCCTGGTCCCACGGGCCAGAGGAACTGAAACATACGGACCGAGATGCACCAACCTTCACAGTGCGGAGACAGAACAAATAGTGCATGTGTAAGAATACGATTGAGGGGTTTGGGACCCAAGGTCAGTGTGGTCATGAAGCAGTCAGAATTGGAGACCTCCTAGAGCCATGCCATTTCAATGTTGTGTTTCTTTTACTTTCTCTCCTTTTCTTCCTCTGAACCGCAGTGACCACCTTGTGTGTTTGGAGGAAGCAGAAGGGCAGATGAAAGGGAATTTCCGTTTAACCCAGTGCCCCTCCTAACCTAAAAAGGGCCCACCTAATGCAGGACATCAAGCAGAAACAAGCCCATAAATTCAAAGAATAAACTGATAGCTATTGGAGGGGGGTGGGGTAGCGATGATGGGCAGAATGGGTGAAGAGGAGTGGGAGATATAGGCTTTTAGTTATAGAATGATTGAGTTCTGAGAGGAAAGGTATAGCATAGCGAATATTGTCAGTAGTGGTATAATAGTGTTGCATGGTGACAGATGGCAGCTGAGCACAGCGTAACCAATAAACTTGTCAAATCACTATGTTGTACACTTGACACCAATGTAGCATTGTGGGTCAACTATACTTCAATAAAAAAAATAAATAAATAAAAATGTAAAATAATTAAAAATCAATTAAAATCAATTTTTTAGATTTTAAAAAAGAAATGTGTTTCTTTTTAAAAAAGAAATGTGTACAGCATACATGTACATGCTTTCTTTTGATATTTAATTATAGTTTAGAGTTCTTTAATTATACTTGAGAATGCAAGTTGATCTATGAATTAAAAACAAAAACAATCAAAACCCTACTGGTTATGGGCTGCAGAAACTGCCTGGGTAAAGGAGAGGGAAAAGTAGAGCCAGCCTCATGTTGCCATTTCTCCGGGTGCATGGCTCACTACTATTTTCTTCATTTATTCACACATCAGATTAATCTTCTAGGACACCTAATTGGTGGATGACACTATGTAGTACTGTGGGGTGAATTAGAAGCTATAAATCTATTCTGAAGTTTTACAAAAGAGGTAACTACATAATCATACAAATAACTAATACTCAGAAACAAGTAAGGGCTATCTGATGCATTGTATGTGAAGACACTTGGTAATCAATCTATGTTGCTATATATATATACATATATAAGTATATATGTATATATATATATATATATATATTCCTATTTAGTAATTGAAATATTTTAAAAATTAAGTGTGTGTAAAGAAGATTGTCACTCCTGATTATCATGATTAAGAAAAATACTGTGGAAAAGATAATTTGTAAATAGAGCTTTGAAGCACGGAGAAGATGAATATGGATAGCCACCATATGCAGGGGATATTATGAAGAGGACAACTCAGGGAAAAAAGGTCCAGCAATAAAAGACACTGACAGAGAATGGTTTTACTATAAAGGATACAGTGGGTCTGAAAAGAAAGGACAGAAAAATGTCAAAGGAAGGACTGGTTGGATTTATTCACTGATTCGTCAGAGCAGATGTGCTTTTGCGTAAATTGGAAGGGGAGGTGAACCATGAGAGACTATGGACTCTGAAAAACAATCTGAGGGGTTTGAAGTGGCGGGGGGGGTGGGAGGTTGGGGTACCAGGTGGTGGGTATTATAGAGGGCACGGCTTGCATGGAGCACTGGGTGTGGTGAAAAAATAATGAATACTGTTTTTCTGAAAATAAATAAATTGGAAAAAAAAATAGGAGTGTTAGAGAGGAGAAGGGAGTTGGGATAAATTGGAAGGGGAGGTGAATCATGAGAGACTATGGACTCTGAAAAACAATCTGAGGGGTTTGAAGTGGGGGGGGGGTGGGAGGTTGGGGTACAAGGTGGTGGGTATTATAGAGGGCACGGCTTGCATGGAGCACTGGGTGTGGTGAAAAAATAATGAATAATGTTTTTCTGAAAATAAATAAATTGAAAAAAAAATAATGAATACTGTTATGCTGAAAATAAATAAATTAATAAAAAAATAGGAGTCAAGGTAGACTCCAAGGTTTTATTCTGGAAGCTACATAGACAAAAGGAGGACTGGCCTAGGGGATAACATGGTGAATTTGGTCCTAGTCATAGAAAGATGAAGATGTGGATGGGACATTGAGGGGTAATAGTCAGGAGGCAGTGGAGTTTGGAACTGATGCCACAATGTTAAGGCTGCTCAAATTCATGAGAGTCATCTGTGCAATGGAACTATTTAGGGCCATAACAGTTCTGATAAAATGTGTTTAAAATAGATGTAAAGTATAAAAAGACAAAATCTAGGGTTAGGTTCCCAGTGAATGGAAGAGGACACACAGCCAATGAAGGAGAGGCTGAATTGGTAGAAGAGATGACAGACCAGAACAGTGTTCTTACGCAGTGGGCTAAGAGGAGCCATTTCTAGAAAGGGAGATCATTTACAGTTTGAAGTTCTATAGAAAGGTAAAACTAGATGTAGGTTGAGGAAAAAATGGGGGCCCACCTGTTCCCTTTGAGTGAACAGCTTCAGGCAAGTGGTAGGGGGAAACCAACAGCAATGGTTTTGCTCATGAGTAAGCAAGTGTAATGGCAAGATGGAGTCCATTGTGTTAGAAATTTGATAACTAGAAAAAGGGAATGGATGGGTGTGCATTGTGAGGGGGTAGCAGATTTAAAAACCCTGCTTTTGTTCCAGACTGACCTAAGAAACTTAAGTAAAGGGTAAGCTTTCTGCCAGAAGAGAGAATTTAAGATGCTCCAGAATTTGGAAAGAATCACTGGTAAAGAAAAAGCATAGACAGGAAAATGTGATTGGAAGCAAAATGACTTGAGGAGTTATCAGCTTTAGAAAAGAAGAGCGACTGGTCTTTTCCTGTCACAGATAGAAGAGGGAATGACTAAATGGGTCGGTATACTGAGGTAAAGACCAGAGAGAAGGAAAATGACTTAGCTCTATTTAATAAGAGGGAGGTGAAATTTAAGATGGTTCATTCCTGATCTCTAGACCCAAAGGGTGAAACCTAGTAAATATCCCCAAGTTTGTTAACTAGAAGAGGGTGTGGATGAGTTGTGATTGTTGGCTATGTTGATAAAAAAAATGCATTGGAATAAATGGGAACATATGTAATGTAGACTTAAAGAATTTTCTAGCAAAAAGTATAAAACATCCTGCTGTTATTTTTTTCCCTGCCTGACCTTAATTTAAAATTTTGCTTCAGTAAATCAAATCTAGAAAGATGTCAAATGTAGCTCATAGAGAAACTGTCAAGGTTCAGATTCAATCAAATTTTTATTGCAGTGGTTTATGAATCCACTTAATGTAGATTTTGTTTTAAAATAAATTTTATTCATTTTTATTATAAATTCTACATAAATCTAAAACAAACAACTTGTCACTTATGCTCAGACCTATAAAAATAGGCTCTTGTAAGCCCACCTAATGGAAAAAAAATGAAATGATAAGTGTATTCTTTAACAATGGTTCTTTATGAACTTTGTTTTCATTAGATTTTTAATAATATAAAGGCCACTCAGTTGAGGACAGAAGGGTATAATAAATGCAGCACATTAAAACAAAATAAAACATATATTACCCAACTGTCTAATGCTGAATCTGACAATTTATCAAGTTGACCCAAAATAATAGACCTTACTTTCAGAAAATAAAATGAAATAAAATTGGACCCTCCCTGGAAAGAAAGCCATGTTTTTTATGGGACAACCCACATCACTGTTATCTAAGGAAGAAGAAAATTTGTTCAAGTTCAGAGGTGAAGGAATTTCGGATTGAGGACATACCTCAGGTATGTGTATTATAGAACTAGCATATATAGTACATTATTAAAAGAAGTACAGTCTGGACAACATAGCGAATGTAGTCAGTAATACTTTAATAAATTTATATGGTGGCAGATGGTAACTATACTTTGTGTGGTGAGCATTTTGCAAAACAAAGTAGGTAATTGTCAAATCACTATGTTGTATACCTGAAACAAATGTAAAACTATACGTTGATTATACTTCAATTAAAAATAAATTTTAAAAAAATCATGAGGAAGGAAGAATACAAAAAAAGAAAAAGAAAAACTATATAAATGAATAAAAAATGATAGTAAAGTGACTTGAGAGAAATTGTACATCTTGTGTTCTTAAATAATATAATGTAATAAAATTAATAAATTGTATAGAGCAATCACTGTATTATTTAAAAAAGTAGTGGAATCTGGGGATGAATCTTCAAATCATCAACTTTAAACTCTCTATGAAGTATTTGAGTGTATTTGGTGGAAGATATACCAGACAAGCTGGCTACCTATTATTAAAAAGACAAAAAGTAAAGGATAATGATAATTTAAAAAGTTGTATCTTCAATGCACTCCTTGTGCATTGTTCATAGGTTTTGAGATGTATATGGTTTTGTTCCTGTTCTTGGAATATTCAACTTGATGGCCAGATTGGGCAGATATATGCATATGGAACATTAAGAAACAGCACCCTGCAGGTTAAGATAAATGCTAGATGAGTTCACACAAGAGCTACTGTTTTTAGAGGAAACCCTGGGATCTCAAGACCCCATAGCCCTTCAGACCTAGACCTAGAGAATGCATAGACAGAAAGTGACATGAAGAGTTCATTACTCCATCCTGTTACACAACAGTTTCCTATTTATACAAATAAAGATGCAGGCAGAAAGATCTTAAGTTTTAGTTGCTGGTTTGCTCTTGATTTTCAGACCAGTGACTATTGACCATCCTGTTTTTGCCCCATCTCTGCTTAACCACACCAATGGTACTCACAGTGGCACTCTTTTCGTAAGTGGGAACCACATTAAAGTTACCAGAAGGAATTGATGAAAATATGGCCATTGACTCAGCTTCTCAAAGACCAAGGAAGACTTTAGACGAAAGGAGGAAACTGTGAACTTAAGTGGAAAGAACAAGAAAGGGAAGTGAAATAGAAGTTAATGTTATCTCCACCCTCTTAGTGGGAGGTTTGGGTTCACCACTCCTATTGGGTATAAACAATTGGGGAAATTCTTATCGATCCCTGTATAAAAACAGAGGAGATATTTAGGCAGCTTATGTGATTAAAGTCTCAGGTTAAATTTGAAAGGGACCCTGGAGCTGGAGGATTGAACTGATCTAGTATCGGGATTTTCAAATAAATAAATAGTGGAGCTATTTAGGCTGTCACAGAAGGGCTCAGTGGAACCGAACACTATACATGTAACTATTTCCATTACTTTGTTAATACTCAAAACTCGAGGTATTAGTTACAGCATATTCTGCATAAATTGTAAATGGTGCATTTTGTTCACTGAGTTATATTAATTTTATTGCAAGATAGTTACACGCTACATATTTTTCATCAACACACTTAATATTCGTGGTAAGTGGGTTAGGTTTCTCATGTGTATGCTTTTGAGAATCCTGGAGAAGGAGATGTAAATTCCTGCATTGGAAAAGGAGAAATTGGTTAGCAAAACAGAAAGTCAAAGGAGAGGAACCCCAAGACCCTGCCAATACATGGTGCAAAAATGCAGTGGGGTTTTGGGTTGGTCAAGTTTCCCAAGCTAGCCTTTACATATTTGGATAAAGTTAAGTGCTTTTTTTCTCCTTAATTTTTCAACCCTGATGTATTTTCAGGGAAATTTGATCCATATGTTTCTAATTCATTTACTCCAACTCATCAAATGTTGTTTTGTAAAACTATTCTCTGCCCAGAGTTTTTCTAAACGTCTTAAGAAGGCCCCTAAACAGAAATGGGAATAGATGCAAAGGGTACACTTGCCAAACCTAAATTCTCTCGAACCCAGTGTTAAGTAGAAGACTAGCATCTATTTTTAAACTTGGCAAACTAGAGACACCATTCAGCTGCTGACTCAGAGCGAAACAACAATTAGCTGTTATTTGTGCAAATTTTAGATGCAAAAGATTGTTTTCTAAAAACACATGGAAAAGTATCAGACTCTTATTCATAGGGAATAGAACAACATTGTGCTTTACTTTTTCCTAAAACTTTCTCATAGTTATTATCACCTTTGCTTCTCACCAAAATCTTATGAAATAAATAAGATAGTTATATCCATCCTCATTGTACACTTGAGGAAACTGAAGCCCAGAGAAACCAAGTCAGCTTCCTTATAGCATATAGGGGTTTTATAGCAGGAGAAGCTGGAACCCAGTCCTTCTGGCTCTAAACTGATTCTCTTTGGACAAATAGTGATGTCAATATCTCTCTGTGGCTCACACAGACAATATTGTCATTTAAAGCAGCCTGGGTAACCCAGTGCATAGAACTCATTAAAAAACCCACAAAGGGTTCTCTTAGAGACAGGACCAGACAAGGTGCTAGTCTCTTTTGCCAGGATATCTCCAGCCTTTATGTGGGGTTAGGCAGGCTTACTGGCAGCTGAGTGAAGTTAATGTATAGACATTGCACATACCTAGAAATTTGACCCAATTATGTTTGGCGTAATTTGACCTAATTGGTGCATTCACGCATTTATTGTGATGATTATTGCAAAGATTTATTGCAGAATAACACTTCACACTATTAAAAATGATTGTTTCCAACATACCATTTTATTCTCAAAACACTGTCCAAAAGAAAGATCCAGAACTATTTGTCCCTACTTCGCAAGTAAAAAATCCAAGTTATTGAACTTTCCACAGTAAGAGCTGAGTACAGCACATATAACATTTTCCACAATTTATCAAAATGAAGCAACTTTATGTCTATTTTCAATATTAATGGTGATGTTGATGAAAATAATTATGATGGTGATTACTATTGACAGGGTTTTCACCATGTGCCAGTTATATAACCTCAAGTACTTGTCACAAAAATATTGAGGTAGATATTTTTACTCTAATATTTAAAGATAAAGAAATAGACTTGGCAAAGTTAGGTATTGTATGAGTTAGGGGGTCTATTTGCAGCAAGTGACAGACAACCAAACTTTAAAGCTGACTTTAGCAGAGACAAAATGTTTTGAGCCATATCACTAGACACCGTGGCTTCATGTGGACTTTCATTCTGGGTTGCAAATGATATCATAAAAACTTAAAATTTTCTCTCTTTCTTATTTCTTCTTTTTCTTCTATTGTCAGTCTTATTCCCAAGTCCCACAAGGGGCCAAGATGGTAACCAACAGCTGGAGATCTTTTCTTGCCTCCATAGTATGCACCTGTCCTTGGCTGATACTGGTCCATGTCAACTCAGATGTTTGCATGTGAACAAATTCCTAAATGATCCCTCTGTCTCAGGCCTGGGTTTCATGCTTGTCCTTGACTAGGGGTAAGGCAAGTTCTAAACAAACCACATAAAATGAGAGTGAGGAGGGAGTTGTTGAGAAAGAAAATGTGGATGGACTATTAACCAAAATAGCTCTAAGGGCAAAAAGACACTAGGAGACCAGATACTTAACAAATGTCATAGCTAACAGTATGCCAAAGGTCAAAGATCTGGAGTGCGACCAAACTGAACTCACATGCATATATTCTTCCTTCCAAGGTCCATTCTCTGGGTGATTTTTTTCTGGGGAAAAAAAAAAAAAGAGTTAAAACCTATTTTAGGTTTTGCCTGACAAATGGTGTTCGTTGCAACTATCCATCTTGGCAATTGCTATTCAAAGGCATAAAATCACAAACAGCATAGAAACAAATGGTCATGCCTGGGTTCATAAAGCCATAAAAAGAAAAAGATGAAAGGGCATATTTTTGTCTATGTGCTGATCCCTGCACCCTACTTTTTGTGCTCTTGAGTGGCCACAGAATAGAACTGGAACAGCCTCTGTGGTATGAGTAGGTGAAAGATTGTCTAGATGAAGGAGCACCAGTTACATAACTAGTCAAAGTGAGAGTCAGTTGTGCTTATGACCCACTCCCTGGAAAACCCTCCATATGTTCCTACCCTAATCAAATGAGTACAAGAAACATACACATTCAGTGAGAATATTTTATGGGTTAGACAATATTCTACACTGTGTAGATAATTTCTATATCACAGTTTTACCATGAGCTTTATTCAGGTGTTCTTACTTCCCAAATCACTTAACATTATTTCTGACAACCTTTGTGATAGGTAGAATAACAGACTCCCAAAGGTGCCCATGCCCTAATCCCCAGACCTCTGAATATGTTGCCTTACATGATAAAAGGAGCTTTGCAGATGTGATTAAGTTAAAGATCTTAAAATGGGGGAGATTATCCTGGATTATCTAAGTGAGCCCTGTTTCCACTGTCGCTATCCTCTAAGACTAAAAATATAGTAGCTATTATTATCAGTATTTGTAATATTAGTAACAGTAATAGTATTGATATTTGTATCAGTACTAGTAATAAAGTTAACCATCTTTTTAAAAAATATTTATTTATTTGACAGAGAGAAAAGTCCCAAGTAGGTACAGAGGCAGGCCGAGAGAGAGGGGGGAAGCAGACTCCCTGCTGAGCAGAGAGCCCCATGCAAGGCTCCATTCCAGTACCCTGAGATCATGACCTGAGCCGAAGGCAGAGGCTTAACCCACTGAGCCAGCCGGGTGCCCCAAAGTTAACCACCTTGTGAGTACATACCATTGCTAGGTAGTGTCTTAAATATTTTCTATGAATTACCTATTTTAATCCTCATGTAATACAATTTTAATCCTCATACAATACAATGAAGGAAGTATCATTACTCTCAAATTTTGAATGATGAAAGGGAATGAAACTGAACTGAATGTTTATACCTGCCCCTTTCCTCCTTCGTAGGTTGAAATCCTAACTTCCAATGAGGTGACGTTATGAGGTGGGGGCCTTCGGGATTTGATTAGGCCATAAAGGTGAAGTTCTCACGTGTGAGATTAGTGGCCTCATAAAAGAGTTTCTAAGCCACCCGGTGTATGGTATTCTGTTACAGCAACCCGAACAGACTAAGACAGTGATTCTTTGGGAGATTATATCATTTGCCTAATACCCTATGGTTAGTAATTAGTCATGGTAGAATTAGACCTTGGTTTGTTTATTAACAAAATTCAAGTTCTACACCTCAATTTTGAAAGTTTCATGCCTCTAAAATTAGCTCTTGAAGCGTATAAAACTCCTGGCTTGCATCTATGGTGAAAGAGGATACCCTGGGATATCAAAGACACACTTGACTGATGTTAACTCTTGTCCCAAGAGGTACCTTCCTTTGTTAACACATTGTTTCCTCTGCTAAGAATAGCCTTCAGTTCCTTTGCCATGATCACAAATCACCTTGTCTGCGCTGCCTTTCTTTTTTTTTTTTTTAAATATTTTATTTATTTATTTGACAGACAGAGATCACAAGTAGGCAGAGAGGCAGGCAGAGAGAGAGAGAAGCAGGCTGTGCTGCCTTTCTTGACATCACCACCTCTTAGGAGTTCACTGTCTCCCTCACCAGGATATAGACTTTCTGATGCCAAGAAACCTGCACATTGGCAACTGTATAACCACTGGTAGAACAACTCTGGGCACATCAATATATTCAATGGATATTTAGTTATAAAAGGACAAGTGAATGGGTCAATATGTAAATTGAGAAATGAATGAATGATTTTTGCATGTGGGAGGGGGAGTTCTCACTCTTAAGAAAAGTGAAAAGTGTTCAGTTCTTAGTGAAGTTTATTTGAAAATCCTACACTACAGAACAAGTATCTAAATGCCTTGAGTTCAAAGTGTAATAAGGAAACAATCAATTTTGTAATGTGATTAAAAAAATGAACTGAACTATGATATAAATAACTTTGTTTCTATTACCAAAATTACTGCTTTCTGTTAAACATTACACTTTGTATTTCTTACAAATCCTGGTATTTTTTCTCAGACCAGTTAAAAGGAAAGCTATACCCCAGAAAAATTACTTATAGGTAGATGGGAAAAGTTGTGTTCTAATCTTGGGAATTGCTCCTTGGATCTTTCACTTTTATAGTTACCTTAAAAGTAATTCAGTACTTATCGCTCTGAGAAGGATGAAGTGCATAGGGCTGGTAACTTGAACCAATGGGTGTGAATAGGAGGGGATAGTTTTGATGGAAATTAATTCAGAATATTCTAGAGTACACCTTCTCAGAAGTATAAGCAGGAACTGCCAATATAGTTGAAGAATAAACAAAATACGTGAATTAAGCAAAAAACAAAACAAAACATTATTGTGAATTAGTTTTCTGTAAATGTAAAAATGTAGTTTGATGGAGAAAATTAGACTTGACTCATGAGAGTTTTCTCTATAAACAAAAGAAATATTTTGATAAGTAGGCTTGGATACAAGGCAGATATGTTAGATTTTATTTATTTATTTGACTGACAGAGATCACAAGTCAGCAGAGAGGCAGGCAGAGAGAGAGGGGGAAGAAGGCTCCCTGCTAAGCAGAGAGCCCAATGTGGGGCTCGATCCCAGGACCCCAAGATCATGACCTGAGCTGAAGGCAGAGGCTTAACCCACTGAGACACTCAGGTGCTCTGCAAGGCAGATATATTAGAGCAGAACTACTGGCAAAAGTATGGAAAAGAGGGGATGAGGAAGAACAGACAAGTATAGTGGAAATTCTAAAAAAGTTTACTATGAAATGTACAATTTCTCTTTTCCTTTTATTAACATTTCTGTGTCTTCTGCATTCTCACTAATGGTTTGGTGCAGTGGAGTATTGGTAGGGTAATGTGATAACAGGTTGGGGAGGTATTTAGGTATTTAGACAAGGTATTTAGGAGGAGAAAATACAGTCTTCATATAGAGATAGCCAGCATAATAATAATAAATACTCCACATGTTTAGTTTTTGATTCAGTCATTTAGAAAACAATTCCTGGGAACATATTTTGTGCTAAGATCGTATTAGATATCAGACATAAAAGATAAAATTCCACATTTCCTTTGGTTTATAGAAATTCAGACACGGTATAATAGCTTTTTAAACAAAATACTATGCAAACCCAGATTAAAAAGAACACACACACTTACAATCTCTTCATTATGACTGGGCCTGACTGCTTCACAGATGAGCTGTCATTCATGTCAGAAGAGTAGTAAAAAGGAAAATTCATTCTTGATATGGAGGAAAACTTGGTCAGTAGCCTACAGTTAAAGTAGGCCACTGAAGTAAAAAACAATCTTGTGTCATTAGAATACTGGTGTAGAAATGAGGGGAAGAATTCTAACAGGACAGGAGACTGGTGCTCAAAACAGTCCCATGAATTGGTGGGAAAGGGTATTATTCTCACTTAGATGAGAAGGGAATCTCAGAGTTGAGAGGGTTGTTAAAGTCACAGACTGAAAATTGGGAAGTGTATTCTGCCTCCCACTTGAGGGTTCTTTCCACCACACCAATGTTTTCAGTATCCAAAGAGGCCCTAGGACAGCATGATCAAGTTTCAGGAATGACACAGGCAGGGTTGGGAGAATCTGAATGAACAATCATGAAGCCTCCATTTGAGCTTTTTAAATAACAGGCTTTTTACATCGGATATCTTTGAATACTGTTCCCTGCTACATAAATAAAGCTGAGAAATATTGTACCCTATCAATCATCCCATGTTCAAGCTCATGGCTTTGTAATTAGATCGTGAGGTAATTAATAGTCATGAGTAATGTTAACATAAACTGAAAGAGGACAAGATGGTAGCTGTCTCCTGGCTAGGTATATTTTTATTTCAAGAATTTATATTTTTATTTCAAGAATTTATTTCAAGAATTATATTTTTTTAAATATAATTTTAAAAATCCCCATTATAAATGGTTCCTTTATAAATTTTTTGTTTTGTTTTGTTCTGTTTTGTTTTGTTTGGATCTAAAAAAAAAAATCTTCCTCTTGGGTTGAGAGAGAGAGAGGTTGGAAAGAGGAGTCCTGCTCCAAAATGAGAGGGAATTAGTAACTTGCCAGTTTCATTGGGAAGATCAGTGACACCAGAATAGAGCCCTGGGTCTCTAACCTGCTTGCTTTCTGTCCTAGTATGCTTCTAAGAGCTGTCACCTATGGCTGGGGGCAGAGAAGGAGAAGGAGACACAGGGATTCAAGAAGGATTATGACCTGCCATTGCTGCAGAAAAAGGGCCAGGAACCAAGGAATTCAAATGGCTTCTAGAAGCTGAGAACAGCTCTTAGCTTACAGCCAACAAGAAAATCTGGATCTTGATCTTACAACAACAAAATACTGGGCCAAAAGCCCAGATGAGCAGGAAATAGACCCTTCCTTAGAGTCTCCAATAGGTGGTGGTCCCTTGACCTGGTTAATTTTCTGACAGAAAACCAGCTAATACATTAATTTATTGAATCTCTCTTTTAAGTAATCCGGTTATAAATCATAGGCCTCAAAATTAAATAATACTTAGTTGAAAAGAATAAATTAGATCTTCCCTCTCCAAACTCATCAAATAACAAGACTGTCATATATCATCACTGACATTCTCTATGATAAAAATGCCCCATTCTCTGGAAAGAATGTCCCAAATGGCAAAATGATATGGAACAAATAAGAATTCTACCTTTTGGTTGGGGGGGGGGCACCTGAGTTGGGGAAGTATCTGACTCTTGGTTTCAGCTGAGGTCATAATCTTAGGGTTGTGAGATCGAGACCCATACTGGGCTCTGTGCCCAGGGCAGAGTCTTCTTCAGACTCTCTCTCCCTCTCCTCCTGCCCCTCTCCACTGTGCATGCTCTCTCTCTCTCTCAAATAAGTACATACTTTTTTAAAAAAAGAAAAGAATTCCACCTTTTGGAGAAATTATCAAATTACCAGAAATTCATTGTTTCAATGATCTTATGGCAGGCTAACAAACTACCTCCAGATATAATGGATTAAAACAATAACATGTTTATTATTTATCACAATCCTTTGGATTAGGAATTCAGATGAGGCACAGCAAGAGTGGCTCTTCTTTGCTTCATGTGATGTCTGCTGTGGCCGGACTATCCAGGATGGTCTCTGTAGTCATACATATGGCAATTTAGCTAGGATAGTTTGAACACCTTCGACCTGGCTAAGAGAACTCAACCGGGTTCACAGTTCTAGGGTCTAGGTCCTTGCTATTGGCTAGGTTCTTCCACTCTCCTCCACGTAGCCTCTCCCTCATCTCACCTCCCACCCCTCTCTCTCCACCCTGGCCAATTTGGTCTTTCCTTGTGGTGTGTAGAGCAGCAGGGTACCCTGATTGCTTAATGAGAATCTGGGCTCTGAGAAAGAAAAAGCAGAGCTGCCAGTTTTCTTACTGACCCAGCATCACTTCTACCTTAAAGTCCTTCCCCTAAATCTCTGCAAAATTCTCTCCTTTTTTGTATGAGTCAACCTTGGGCTAGAGATACCACAAACTGTAACTATCAACGTTCTCTGCAACTTGTGTTAATGAACAAAAATTAGAATTCTACTGTGAAGTGCCTCAGTATGCCCTTAGATGCTGTGAGACATTGCATGGCAACAAGCTAAAGGTATAATTCAAGTGAAAGGTGTTGCATGATCTTCCTCGCTGAGAGACTTGTACCTCTCAAATGTGCCACATTAATTACTTGAATAGTGACTACAGACCGACTTGCATGCCTTCCTTGACAGTGGGCAACATGGAGGAAGGAATGGTTGGCCCAGTGAGTAACCCCTTACAGTGTCCTGCCCCTTGGCATATGACTTTGTAGTTCTTCTCACTAGAAGCATTATGTGGTTTCCCAGTCCTTGACTTTGGGTTCAGCCAACTGACTTGATTTAACCAATGGAATATGGGCAGAAGTGAAGTTGCCAGTTCTGGGAACAGGCCTTAAGAGACATAGTGTGTTTCCACTTGTCCTTCTTTATGCTTCTGCCATTGCCATGAGATAAACATGTCTCAGCTAGTCCACAGTCAAAAGATGATGAGAAACATGTGGAGCAGACCCAGATCCAACCTGGAATTTGGAGCAGTGTTTAGTGGAGGCCAACTCAGATCAGCTGACCCCCAGCTGATCAACAGATGTGTGAGTGAGAATACTCATGTTGTTTTGGGTGGCATATGATGCAGCAGTATTTTTTTTTTTTTTTTGCAACAATTGGCTAATACACATGGCAAAACTAAATCACAAGAGGAAAAGTTTCCCATGACTTCAAGCAATGGTTGTCACTCTGAAATTTGGAAATCATAAAGTTCAAGAAATCCACCCACCTAGCCAACAGTAAGATTCCTGTATTACCAAGTGGTCTCCAGATTCTGCCAGACTAAATGAAATCCCAGCTTTATGGTATACTTGGAAGGGTACAAATTATAAGCCAAACAGATGAAAATAACTCTTAACAAATGTACTAATACATACCTTTAGAAGATGGAAACCAGTTAGGAAGCCTTTACAATAGAAGCAATTCTGGCCTGACTCTTGCTAATTGCTAACGTGTGACTTTGGAACCCAAGGGTTAGAAGCAGAAACTGTGCATGATAAAAAACAATGCCTGTTGCCTCAGAGTCAGAGAGAGCCTTGGTCATGCAATGGCTTTCCTCAGCGTTTGGATCAGAGATCCATGGTGACAGATGCTAATGTAAAGAATGGGACATACGGCTATTATGAGACACACAAACATACCAGTGGCCAAGCCAACAACCTCGCTTCCCCTCAACTGGTTGAATAAGTGAAAACATTTTGCTTTGTAGAAAGGCAACTATTCCATTAAATGTATTTAGAAGCAAATGTTCATAGATGCTTTCTTGTTAACATACAACTTGCAATCACATATTCATTGATCTTTTTAACATAACAATCATAAAAAGCTTCACTATCTACATGGAAGACAAAATCAGAAATAGGTTGAAATGTATCATAGGCTCAACACAGGAGCCATGAAAAGTTCAGAACTCGATTTAAACTTTTGCACTAGAAGCAATTAACGTTTAGACAGCAGATGTGAAAATCACGGTTTCATTCTTTTTTTCTTTTTTCTTTTTTTTTTTTTTTGACACAGAACATGATTATTTTACAATGTCGGGTCTCTGTTCAGATTTAAAATATTTTGTGTTGGTGTAGCAGCATTAAATATATTGTCTGCACTATCTCACCCTTACTCTATAGGTTATGTCAACATGAAATTCCTGAAAGTAATGTCAATGAAACATGAAATTAATTTTGTGTGGCTTACTGGCTTTTGCCAAAACAGCAGTCATGTCTTTAAAGTGGTTACTTAAAATGCAGCATTGTTCTGTCTTTAGAAAGTTTAATTTTTCTCTTAGGATTCTGTCCTTTTATTATTCCTCTTCACACAATTAAAGGATACCAAAACCCTCATGCTTTTGTGGCATTTTGTGCCTGAGAGATCTTTTAGTCTATTCCCAAGAAGGGGCCTACAGTAAATTAACATTTAAACATTTGTCTGTTAGCCTCTGTTATATAAACTGGCAACTTAATGAATTTTGTAAAGAGAGAAAGAAGGTCAAAATATATGATAACAAATTGGAGGGGGTGAGAGTGAAGAGATTACTGGAATGCTTTTCGGGGAAACAGTTAACCTACTTGAATGCTACAGGTTCTTTGACTTTTTGAGGTAGTCAAAACCCTTGAAGCTCAAGTTCTTGTTTTCTGCTATTGTAGCTGATGGAGAGGGAAAACTTGACATTGGATTTCCCTCTGACATCCATCTCTTTTTCCCACTCCCATTAGTAGTATCAGGGTTGGCTGGAGAAAAATGGGTGAGATGCTGACTTCAGCAATGAAGCCTGATGGAACATTTCCAAAGAAAATCAAGTCGTGTCTTTGGGAAAATACATAACAAAAAGACAAAAGAGAGGTGGTTGTTTAGGATGCTTCATTAACTCAAAAAGAGAAGGATTTCTTTTTAAGATTTATTTATTTGAGAGAGAAAGAATGTCAGCGAGGGTGGGGGAAAAGAGAGCCAGAGCAAGAGCTCACCGTGCGAGCCCGTATGCAGACTCTCCACTCATTGCACAGCTCCGTGTGGGGCTTGGTCCCAGGACCCTGAGATCATGACCTGAGCCAAAATCAAGAGCATGTTGCTTAACTGACTGAGTCACCAGGTGCCCCAAAAGGATTTTGATTAAGTCATCATTTGTCCTCATCTAAAAATTTTTATAGACCTATCTGATTAGTGACATCACACTTGGGACCATGGGCAAATGTTTAAACCAGAGAGAAGAGTTTTGTCAGAAATGTTGCTATGTAAGACATGCATTGCCATTGCCAAATGATTAACAAAAAATCAAGTCAGCACGGTGACAATTATATTTTATAATTTATGAATCAAGGAGTATTTATTGAGTATATTCTATATATCAAGTATTTTGTTGGGATCTTTCATATTTATGAATTTATCTATCTGTCACGTTGTCTCTATTGTAAGGATAATCTTTATTTAAAGAACGTTTAGTTAAGGAATTTACTGGTGGTATAGCTGCTAAGTATAAAATTGGAACGAGTACATAGATTTCCTTCTTTTTTTTCACTCCGATTTCAGGTTATAGTGATGATCAGATAAAAAAAATCAAGACTAAGGAAATGTTGAGCCATAGAAAGATGAAAGGAACAAACGGCAGGAAAAATATGTGTGTGTGTGTGTGTGTGTGTGTGTGTGTGTGTGTGTATTTACCCTAATAAGTTTACCAAATAACTTCTGCATTATTCCAAAAAGGATTTAAGGTAACTTGAAAATGCATATGGTATAAAGAAATAAAGTCAGTGTATCAGAAGAAAGAAAAAAAATTGTAAATAAGGATAGTAAAGTAGATGCTTCTTGATGAATAAAAACATAAGACACAGAAATGTTTTTGAAATCCCAGTCAATCCCAGGTGCTCAAATTTGGGATGGTAGAAAGTAGGCAAAACAAGCAGTAGAACACTTCTGGTTTTGGCAAATGAAGCCATTAGCAGATGGAGCCCATAGAGGTGCAATTTTCATTGAGGTTTCTTAATGTGGCTTGTTGGATAGGAATTGGGCCCCCCAGCTAAGGCTGGTTCCATTTAGGACGGTGTACCTGTTACATCATTTATTTCCTTATCAAACATGAAAAAGGATTTTTGACATGTCTGTTACGTTCTGAATGGTGACTCTACAAGGCAAGAGAAAAAAGAAAGCAAAAGTGTCAATGAGGAGAAAATGACAACTTCCAGCATGTAATCAAAGGGGTAAGGACAAGGGCAGGCATAAAGAAAAAGGAAGGCTACTGAAGCTTGGCATCAGGATGTGGGAGGTCTGGGTCTAGGTAGAAGGATGGCCATCAGCTAGACAGAAAATCTTTCATCAGAGGTAGATCAGCTACAAAGTCTTGGCACTATCTATGTATATCTGTATCTAATGGCTAAAGAAAAAAGAATCACAGAGAGGAGTTAGGCAGAGGTACCTTGGTTGCCCAGTCTGTTCAATAGCAGACGCTTGATTTCAGCTCAGGTCATGATCTCAGGGTTGTGAAATCGAGCCCCACATGGGGTTCCATTCTGAGCATGGAGTCTTCTTGAGATTCTTGCTCTCCCTCTGCCGCTGCCCCTAATTTGCACACACTCTCTCTCATTCTCTTTCTCTCTCTCAAAAAAAAAAAAAAAAAAAAAAAAGACTAGAAAAGAGAAGAAGGAGTTGGAGACCAGATCCTAGAGTAGTAACCACTACTGGGATTTTAGAAGGCAGCTCAAAAATGGTCCTTGTCATCTCTTGACCTTCCTGGAGCATAACTAATGTGTCGCCAATTCTTGCCAGTATTGGCATTTTAACTGGGAACTTTTCACTGCCCAAAGAAAAACTCATGTGCCTACTTCTGTTTTTTAACAAAGTTGATTTTATTTTAACTAACTTACCACCAAAAAAACAAAACAAACTAAACTAGCAAAGGAGGGATTTCAGGTCAGTAGGATGGAGATTTGAGAGCCAGCACGCCTTTAAAACTCCCAAATTACATCATTTAGGTGCTTCCAACTTTGCCTACAAAAAACCCAGTCCCGGATGAACATATCTTTAGGATTGCATCACTTCCCACATTTCCCCAAATTCTATAATCCCAAACTTCATACGGGATTAGTCTGAAGAGATGGCAATAAGCACTGCTGGGAGCCCTCACCTCTGCTAAATCTTCGAGGATTAACAATACGTGCTAAGTGGGCTGAGGAAGGGACAGATTTAATTTATTCTGAATTAAATTATAATTCACTCTATTTCTCATAGGGGCAGGTGAGGTGAGAAGTGAAGTGATGAAGGAAAAAATATGTATGTGGTTGCCTAATTGACTTGTACTCAATTACAAGCTACGACGTTTTGTTTTTATTCTTTTCATATGTTCTTGAACGCCTAGAAATTCTCACAGGAACGGCGCCATATAGTACAAAACCGGGATGATACAGGATTGCTTATTTCCATTACCACGAAGACTGCTATGATGGTCTTCATGAGTCAAGAGAAGATGGGCTTATTTTTCTCAGCATGGACATCTTCAAAATATCAAGGAGGGAGTGGTTTAGACAATGTTTCAAAATTTCTTTTTCAGGAGCTATGACTGAAGAATGTTGTTGCAAAGAACAAAAACAGAGGGGTCGGGAAGGGAGTGAGGGAATCTATATGACAAATCTTGTAGTACAAGTGTTTGTGGTTAACCGAGAAACACATTATGAGTCAAGCCGTTGGAAAGAGGTGAGTAATTAAAGACAAATGCTATGACATAATCATTTACACACAGCAGAAAGATTTTAGATTAAATCTGGCCTGACCCACTGCTCAGCAAGTGTTATCATGGATTCTTGAGAAGTATTCATTTATTTACTTTCTAATTTGGCCCAAATGTTTTATTGAAAACAACAACAAAGAAATTTTTGTGTTTCCCATAGGAAATAGCCCGAGTCCAGCGATGGTTAATAAGGTTGGGGTATTTGGGAACAGATCTCCTGTGTACACAGCAAACCCTGTGAACAACATGTCAGCTTGAAAATACCTCTTTGAAAAAAAGCAGGAAAAAGATTTGTTTTAAGCACTTTTGCCGGAATGAATTCTTTAATATTTAAGAAGTTTACTGTGTGCATCTTTTGCTAACTCAGTAAAATATCGGTTAAACCAGTGCTTATGCCATTATAAAAAAAAATTCTATTTACTGACATTTTTGGCTTCATCTTGTAGGTCAGGCACCATCTAGATCAATCTGATGTTGAGACACCAATTTTTGGAGCAGC
This sequence comes from Neogale vison, assembly GCF_020171115.1. Classification (NCBI taxonomy): domain Eukaryota; kingdom Metazoa; phylum Chordata; class Mammalia; order Carnivora; family Mustelidae; genus Neogale; species Neogale vison. The sequence goes on from NC_058100.1 coordinate 12,584,337, forward strand.
AGATTCTAGATTCCCTCTTCCCTTAATCCTACCACACTGTAATATAAAACATGCCATGTAACACCAGGAGATGGCTTCATGGTTTTCCAAATGCTTTTAAATTTTAGCTTCTGCCTTTATTAAATGCAGGAAACAGGAGTGCGGGGGTGGGGGGGGTGAATGATGGAGAGGACCCTGAGTCTCTACCTTCAGTTCTTTTTATTTGGGTAGATGTGGAATTGTTAAGGTGAGGCGAGCTTCCTGTGGAAGGAAACCATAGCGATTTTGCTCCCCGAGCTGACCCAGTTCGCCAAGCATCTTGAAACATTCTACCAGAGAGTTCTGCATTTGTCTTAGGGAAGAAGGAGAAACCACAGTAACACTCATCCCTCCCAGAGAGAAAGGAGTTGAGGATTCAGGGCCCTTATCCCACCAGTTACAGAACGAAGATTAAGTATTAGAAACGGGCGTCCCTTTCCCTTACAGGATAATTATTTCCTAGTACTAACCATATGGCCACATTGTGTTCTCTTGCTGGGTAAGGCATGAACGTGTATTCCCAGAGAAGCATGCATTTAGAGAAAAGTGGTAAAGTGATCACGGTCTTGCCAGCCAGTTACCGTGTTCTTGGGAGTTCTGCTGATTTGTCAAAACATGACTGATGTTCAGAAAGCTGAGGAGGCTTAAGCTGCAGCCTTTGAAAAATGATTGTGTGAATGTGTGTGGATGTGTGTTTGTGTGTGAACATGCGTGTGTATATTTCCTCCCCAAAGCTGAACCATATTTCCATAAATACTGTTATATGGGAGAGGCAAAAGCCACTGCAGGAGCCTACTGGGCTTTTCTCTTCAGTTCTCATTATTGTTTGTGCTTTTTGCTCTCATCTTTTCTAAAATGCCTTGTTTTTCTTGTTTTTTTTTTTGTTTTGTTTTGTTTTTAATTTTATTTATTTAATTTTTTAAAATTTTTATTTATTTGACTGAGAGAGATCACAAGTAGGCAGAGAGGCAGGCAGAAAGGGTGGGGGAAGCAGGCTCCCCGCTGAGCAGAGAGCCTGATGTGGGGCTCGATCCCAGGACCCTGGGATCATGACCTGAGCTTAAGGCAGAGGCTTTAACCCACTGGACCACCCAGGCACCCCAAAAATGCCTTGGTTTTTGTTGAGGTTTATGTTCTACATTGTGGAATGAATGCCAGCCCTATGGCAACCACAGTCCTCCCTGTCCACAGGTCCCTTTGGTCTCTGTTTTGTCTGGAGCAGTAGTAACAGTGTCCAGAGTCAAGGTAGTGTATGCATCCACGAGTAAGGTAGCAAGGATTTATGATGCCACTTGTCATAGGTGGGGCTCTGCCCATTTCCACTGTCACTGGCCTCATAGGGCACAGACAGATGGCAAGGGGACACTTCACTACTTGCCTATTTGACTCAGTCCCTTTGTCTCCACTTCTCCCAAGCCACCTACTTTGCAGAGGTGAGTAGGGCTTCTCCAGGGTGAGACTAATATCAGGCAATCAGTACAAGGGCCTGGATTTCATTCCTCCTCTCCTATTTTTTTCTGCCAACAACGTCTTCTAAATTTTTCTTTCAGCGCCCCTCCAATTCCACGATTGACCCAGCCTTAATCCCTGTGTTTTCACCCATAACCTTTGAAAGTACACTTTGTGACTTTCCCCCTGAATTTGCTGCATTTCAGGAGAAGACAATCAGGCTTCTGTTTATACATTAAAAGGTCAAGCTAGGTCTCGGATTGTTTAGCTAAAGAGTGTGCATGCTTATAGGTATTAATGAATAAAATGAGGTCTGGATTTCACAAGTATCTTTGAGCTTGAGGTCTTGCAATTCACACCAGGAAGGCAATTTCATGTAGAACTTTCCTGTTTTAACACCTAGGATCAAAAGAAAAAACAATACTTAAGACAAACTAGCATTTAGAATGTAGCCTTAAATCTAAAATTGAGGCTAACTTCAGATTGTCTATTAATCCCTTATGTAGTATTTACACATTTGATTTTTTTTTTAAATTTGAACACACATCCATGCTCATAAAAAGTTCAGAAGCAATAGAGTTCTGAAAAACTGGGTTAGAAAATAGGCTAAGTGAGGAAGAGAAAAATAACAAAGAGGAGCCTTAAGTCACCTGATTTGTTTTTTTCTCAGACACCATGATATTGAAGCCTGGAGAAGACCTCTCAAAATTATCACCTTCTTTACTTCTTGGAAGTTTCAAGTGAACAGTTTTCCTGTTTCACTTGACATTTGAAAGGATGCTTGAAAGTATGAAAGAGAAAAAACAAGTCCCAAGAAGAAAAAAATACATTCCATTATTTACATCCTACTGTTACATGTTTTAAAATCACTGCCTGAGGTTTTTTACAGCTTACCAAGACTCACCGCATTGTCTTCTCATTGGCTTTTTTCTACTAATAAACACCTGTTTATCTAACCAGCCAGTATGTTCATCACCCTTGTCCTTTTTAAATCAACCTGGACAACCATGAGAGACTATGGACTCTGAAAAACAATCTGAGGGGTTTGAAGGGGCGGGGGGGGGGTGGGAGGTTGGGGTATTAGGTGGTGGGTATTATAGAGGGCACAGCTTGCATGGAGCACTGGGTGTGGTAAAAAAAATAATGAATAATGTTTTTCTGAAAATAAATAAATTAAAAAAAAATCAACCTGGACAAATTTATCAGCTGAGCTAATGAGGGCACTAAGAGATTGGGTTTCAGAAAAGGTATGTTTTAATGATGAATATCTTGGGACTATAAGATCTAATTTTATCCAAGGTATTGGGACTCTAGTTGTCAAGAAGTGGTGCTCCCAGCTTCCAAGATTTCAAATATTTCCAGAACCATTACTTTGATCTGGGGTGTGTGAACCAAAGCCAGTGATGACAGTCTATCATTCCCACATTACATCACGGTTTTGTCTTCTATTCTTCCTCATCTCTTTAAACGGAGCCCAACTTTTACCCCTGGTAAACTACCACTCCAAGGAGTAACCCAATTACCAATGTCCAAAACATCCTGAATGAGTCTGTTTTTTGCTCGCACTACCCCAACATTTTGAAAGTACCACTGGCCATTTGGGGGTCCTCGTGGCAGAAAAGGTGCTTGCCATTCGCTTGGGTGAATTATCCCAATGACCCAGAGGGAACTGGATCGCTGCTGTACAGTGGGGACAGGAAGGATTCTGTCTAGATTTTCTCTGGGTATCTTCTCATGCCTTCATAACCAATAACAAAAGTTCATGAAAATGGAAGCACCCAAAAGGAGGTAGAGCCCATGAGGATTGAAGGTTTGTATCACTATAGCAGGTAAAGAACCAAATTAGCTGAGGAGCTAAGGGAAGAGAAAACACAGGATGGGGTTCTGGAGGGAGGGGATTACAAATGTCTTATAGCTTTGTGACACTTGCAGAAACACAGACTAGTGGCCATGCTGATTTTCTTCCTTGCTTTCTGTGTCGTGTGGCATATGTGCTAATTGTTTTTCTTTGTTTTCCTGTTATTTTATGTCAGAACTGTTGTATTTTGGGGACACTTTCAAGTTTAGTGTTCACGTTGCAAAATATTCTGGTGGAACTGTGATTGGATTATAACATAAGTTAACATGGCTCGGAGATGGATACCATGCCCCTTGCCCAGGTATGGAAAACTTGACTGTTGAGACTTCATGTCTCTTCTTCCTGGGGACACAGCAACAGTTTTTGTTTGTATGACAGATGGTCGAGTCTTATTAGAGAAAGTTATAAAGGAGTTCTTCCTTTCTGAAAGTTCAGCTCCATGTAGAAGAGCATGTGTCAGGGCAAGCAAACAAAGGTTGGGAATGTGGCCTCTCCCTCCCTCTAGCCCACCTTTCTGTGCTCTGCTCTGTGATGCTGGGGCTGGGGCTCTGCAAAACACATTTCTCCTTTGTCACCTGGCTTATGTCAGTACAAGATGCCAGAGGGAGACTAGAAGACGGGACCAGGGAGGAGACATTTGCTCCTTCCTCTGCCTGCTGCAATTCTCAGAATTGGACTTTTGTCCCAGGCGGGCCACTCCCAGAGCTGGTCGAACACCTCCCACACACAGGTCTGAGTTCCGGTTCCATGGGCATCCTCCCCTCTGGCCCTCCCTCTTCAAGTCTACATCCCAGCTTCAAGAAGTCTTTCTTTCATGTTCCTGAACAGTCTGCACAACCCCTCCTCAGAGGTCTGAGTCTAGTCCCAGAGGGACCACCTCTCTGCTTTTAGAGGTTAACTACTCACCTTGTTCTTTGTTTTCCCAGGCCTTCCTTCCCTATCATTGTCTCTGGGTTACTCCAGTGTCCCCTTTTATCCCCAACATCTGTTTAACCAGTCCCCTGTATTGTATTATCTCTGCTGCTCGGTTTTCTGCTTGGAAATGCCTGAAAAAGAAAAAATCTATTACGAAGTCTTCCATTTGAAAAAGAACAACGTTGGGACGCCTGGGTGGCGCAGTTGGTTGGACGACTGCCTTCGGCTCAGGGCGTGATCCTGGAGTCCCGGGATCGAGTCCCACATCAGGCTCCCAGCTCCATGGGGAGTCTGCTTCGCTCTCTGACCTTCTCCTCGCTCATGCTCTCTCTCACTGTCTCTCTCAAATAAATAAATAAAATCTTTAAAAAAAAAAAAAAAGAAAAAAAAAAAAAAAAAGAAAAAGAACAACGTCGGGGGCAACCTCATGGTCCAAAGCACATGCCATTTCCTCCTTAGGAAAACAGGGCTTCCTGCACTGGCAGTGAAGCGAGTTCCTTGGCCAATCCACCTGTCAGCCTTCAAGTCAGCCCTTTGAGACTCTTTCCCTGTCCAGTGTCCCAAGGATGCTTTGGGAGTTCTCCACTTCCTCTTGGTGAGTGTTTGAGGACACAATGATTTCATTAAGGAATGAACAATCCCAGGACTTTCTTCATGAGCTTTGTGTTTCTCTAAACACACAATTCCCTGATGACCTTGGTCCAATTTCTATCTATTTTATTCATTCAATCCAAGGGCTAGTAAACAAAACCAGAGCTCTTGTTGGTCATAGTTTTTGAGCCTGTTATTTGGCATGGACGTTTCTCTTTCCTAACCAAGGACTTGGTTCTCTTATTGTTAGTTAGTACATGCTGGTAGTGAAAACGGGTCAGTGAATAACATGCAGTCCTTGCTTTCAACAGTCTCGCAGAGTGGAGAGACATAGGTTGGAAGAACAATGAGCAAATTGGACATTTTCACTCAGGGACTCTTGGTTGCAATGTGAAGAGAAAAGCACAGTTTAGGTGAGAGGAGAGGTCACATGAATGTCTGCATGGGGGGCTAAGGGGACACTTCAGGCTCAGTGAGGACGGGAGAACTTCTGAGTGAAGTGGTACTAACGATGACAGCAAGACAAGGGGGATGAGGAACCCTCCAGATGATGGGAAGTCAGAGGATGACAGGTAGTAATTGTTCCACGGAATTGGGCAAAGGCAGGGGGGATTTACTCCTTTTATACACTCAAAAGAGAACTAGCTGAGTCCATTCACATTAGATTAGTCAAACATTTGGCTCTCCACCTCTCAGTTCCTCAATTTTTCTGATTTTGCTAAAACTCCAAAGATTTATAAAGCCTAAGAGGAGGTCATCACTCTGCTTTTAACACTCAACCGTCTAGAACCTGGGGTTTGGTCGGTTCATTGTTGCTTGTGCCTCTTGCTGCCACTTGGTGACACTGTTGACAATTGGACCTACACTGTCCACAAAAGATCATGAGGGACCAGAGGACGACAGATCTGCTGTTATGAATCCCAGAGGCTGGAAGTTGAACCTTCAGAACTATCCTCAGTGGAATGAGAGTCCCCATGCCCCAAGCTCTTAATCCTTGGGTCTCTGGGTCCCATACAGAGCCATTTTCTGAGATGACAGACAGTTACTGCAGGAACATGATGTCAGGATTGGACTAAGCATTTATCCCCTGCAGACTTAGAGTTTCTGATGTCTTTTCCTTCCCAAGGACTCCTACCACCAGGGGTCAGGCAGCTTTTCTTTTTCAATCCTGGAAACAGATTATTTTCACCCTCCTTTCCTGAACGGTCAGGACAACTGCATACTTGCTCACGGCCACTTGTCTTCCACGTAGTGTGTGTGCGTGCGTGTGTGTGTGTCCTCTTCGGATTGGGAGCCCTGCACTCCATGCCTCAAGATCCTTTAATCTCCCAAAGGTGATAAAAGTGACACAATAGTACCTCCTTCAGCAAGGAAAAAGGAAAAAACAAAAAACCTCAAGTTACATCATCAACAGGATGTCCCACTAACATGGTAGGGGCTGTAAATAGTTCATATAATTAGAATATAGAGTTATCTAGGGGGCAATAGTAAAACATAAGCCAGTGAAAAATGAGTCATAATCAGTACCCAGGAAGGTTCTTGGTGCCAAGTTTGGACATACTTCTGAAGACAGTGGAGAACCCATGAAGGGTGTAAAAAAGTGACTTGAAGTCTTTGAACTTCAGAAAGTTTGCCCTGCCACTAATGAGAAGGACTTATTGTGGAGGGCAAGCTTATACAAACTTAAGAATAAGTTGAATCATGACCTTAATTTTGATAGCATAAGACTTCTTCAACTGAGCTAACTGGTTCTGATCAAAACTGGCAGGAACATTGGTACTTATAGAACTTCACTGGCTCTTTGAGATGGTCTTGTCCTCGTTGATACTTTGGATGTAGCCTTTCACCAAATTTGCCTTTTGCAGTGGAAATTTTTTTTCTTTTTGATAATTTTATTATTATCAGAAGTGTTCTTAAAATATTTATCCACCCATATTTGTCATTAAATTCTTTCTTCTGAAATGTAAGAAAAATTTTAAATTATTTAATCAGCTATCTGGACTCAGGATTGCCTCCCCATGAGCTTTTGGAGACAGAATCCCTAAGATTGAATTTGTTTCTAAATTTTTGCTCTTTCTTCATTTCTCTCTGACTATTTGCCAATATTTTCTAATACTTTTATAATATTTGTAATTACCAGAACTCCCAATAGTTTATATCTTGGAACTAGGGATGGGTGAAACCAGCTGTATTGGGGGTTTGGTGAACATCTTGAACTATTTTTCAAATTGTGTTTGGGGTTCAAGGAAAACCAAAACATATTTTTATATTTTACCAAGAGCTTTTTTTTCCTCCTCAATTTTAAAATGATGTCTATTTTAAGGGAAATTTAATCCATATGTTACTAAACTCCTTACACTTACCTCATCAAAATTTGGTTCTGTAAGAGCTATTTGATGTGCAAAAAGCCTCGGGAGTTATTTTTTTATTTTTTTCAAAAGACAAATTTTTTTCTTAGAAACAGGAAGTCAAATTTGCCAGGTGAAGATTGACTCAAGTACACCTTTTGCCAACTGTGAATTGCCTAATCAGCTAAAAGATCTGAATTTTATATAAAATTTTGACTTGTCAAAAGTTATAGGAATCCTGCTGATGTTACCATTAATATTTTTCTGCTTGTTTTTGTACATCATCCTAACTATTTGAAAGGTAATAATTTCTATAATAATATCACTACACTTTTTAAACAGAAAAAAAATCACTCTCCATTTTAATTTAAATTTGAGATTCCCAATAATTTTCAAAATTTCTGTATTTCTCATTATGCTAACAGTTTCTTATGTTGCCACCAATATGGTTCAAAGGATCTATCCTCCTCCTCAAAACAATAACAACAAAAAACAAGTTATCAAAAATGTAGAAACTATTCTTTCTTCTATTCAGCTTCGTCTTTTAGGGGACTGTGCTATAGATAGTTTTCAGTGAGTTACCTGAAGAGTCCAAAACTTCTTTCCAGGGCCACTGAGTCCAGATCTCTGCCTTCATGGATCAATAAAGAAATACTAGGCCAAGGTTGACAATACATCATCTGAAAACCATAAGATGCTATAAAAATTCATCCTGTTAACTAACATTTATTGAGTATCTACTGTATACAGGTATCCCCCACTCTTCACAAGTTGACATTACACCACTTTGCTATTACAGAAGACCTACATGAGTACCTGTTTTTGCTAACCACGAGATATCTGAGGAAGATATTCACTTCTTTAAAAAAAAAAAAAAAGGCAAGAGGTGAGAAAATAGCCTTCAGCATTGGTTTTGCAGTGAGCTGCAGAGGAACATGATCTGAGCAGTGAGAGTTGTGCTGCCTAGCTCCTTCCCTGGATACCCACACGGCATCTCAGCATCAAGCTTCCACCCAAGTCTGTGAGCATCTGGGTTTCATCTGTATTTATTTTGCACATCTGTTAGCAAGATGTGTCCTAAGGTATCAAGATAGCCTAAGAGAGCTTATGTCTTAGTCTTGGGTACATTTAAAAAAATTTCTATATAAATGGTAATTACTTTTTAGCTTTATGTCATTTGCGGAGTGTTTCACAAGAACGTGCTCCTTTGGATATTAGGAAAACCTGAATAAGGAAGTGAAGAAAACACAGGTTGCTGAATGCTTGCTATAAGCCAGGCATTATACAAATACATTATCTCATTTAAATTTCCAAATCGTTATAACTTTTTTTTTTTTTAATTTTACAAATGGGTAAAGTGTGGCAATGGGAATGAGTGGTCCCTTTGGTATCCGTTCTTTTTTCTTAATGAACAAAGTATGGGTTTTCTCTGCTCTGGTAATGTCCCCCCCTCTAATGGCTATCTTTCCCAGCATTTCTCATTGGTCAGCATGGCCCTGTTACATATCTCTGCCAATCTGATGGTGGCTTTAAGGAGACCTTGGATGGGACTTCTAGGAAAGTTGACTAAGAAAAGTCATTTCTTTTTAGTCCTAATAGTATTTCTTACTTAGTCCTCCTGCTTCTTGATTGAATTTGGAAGTGGAGACACCATCTTGGGATTTCACACCAACCAACAAGAAGATGGAAAGCACACTTTTATTTATTTATTTACTTACTTATAGATTTTATTCATTTATTTGAGAAAGAGAGAAAATGAGAGAGAGTGTGTGAGAGGGGAGGGTCAGAGGGAGAAGCAGATTTCTCGCTGAGCAGGGAGTCTGATGTGGGACTTGATCTCAGGACTTCAGGATCATGACCAGAGCTGAATGAAGGCAGTTGCTTAACGAACTGAGCCACCCAGGTACCCCTGAAAAGCATACTTTAAGAAAGACTTCTGTCAGGTGAGAAGAATAAATCCCTCTTATTTATTTAAAATGAAGTCTAACAAAATCCTAACCAATACACTCACATTAGTAGTTTTTCCTTGGAGATTCACAACTTAGTTGTGGAAGTAGAAAGAGAATGCCTTTATATGCATTCAAAGTCCAGGCTCTTTCACTTGTGTGTTTTTTTTTGTTTTTTTTTTTTTTTTAATGTACCACCGTTTTCCAAGGATCAAAGTGGAAGGCCTTATGCTAGATGGTATGAAGGATGGTAAACAGGAATCATACAGGACAGTAAGCCATTGAACTCTCCCTTCCACAAATTTACAGGCAGGCAGGCAAGATGAGGCATGACCCCAGTTACCTGCAGTACTGAGTAGATGAGATTCTGAAAGAAAAGGACAGATCAGTCAAGTGGAACTGTGTTATTATTGTCCTTAATAATCAATTTAAGGACATGATCAGTGATAAGATTTGGGGTTACTACACTGTTACTTAATTGTTTCCTTCCTAGAGTTCTGGAGGGTGCACAAGAAGCCATGAGAAGACCTGCTCTCTTGCTCAACCAAGCCTATTCAGTACAGGTATAAATTCAACCTTATTCCACCTGAAATCATGTACTTTGTCTGCTGTCACATATGGGACTAAAATCCCAAAGAGTGCTGAAAAGATGGAGAAGGATATCAGGAAAAATAAATAAATAAATAAAACTTTAGAAGAAAGATGGTGGAGAGCCCCCTGTTGCTTCTCCTTCATGACAGTTCTCTCAAAGATGAGCCCAGGAGACATGCCTCAGAACGTGTTTCTGATGGACACACATGGCCTGAGGCCTTTGTGTGGCCTGCCCAGTGGTTTGCCCCTGTATGCAGTTGTACTTGCTTACTGGAGACAGCCTCACTAAGACCTCACTGGTTTACTGACTCCCAAATATGATGTAATAACTGTTTTGTTTTTGTTACTCTTTTGAGGCAGTAAGAAGTAAGGAGAAGCATGAACAGTCTGGGGGGAAGTATATGAAAGAAGCAGGGAAAGGAACACCTTGATACCCAGGCCCAATTTCGAAGTGGAGTCTACCCATATGGCCCTTTCACTCAGTCTCTTGCATCCCTGCTCTTTTTCTCTGCATTCCTTGCCTGCCACGACCACCCTCGGGAGCCCCGTGTCCTCCTCTGCCCGGGACCCCTGAAATGTGTCTTTCTCTTCATCTCCCCAAGTCACCAAACATGGGCAGATGTGGTCCCAAACTTTTCAAAGTATCAGCATAAATTCTTCCCCTCTCTATTCTCATCACAACCCTCCACTTTTACAGTAGCTTAACAGATGCTCAGAAAGCAAGATGATGAGACTAATTTGTGCTCAAGTAAGAACTGATGAGTCCGTGATAAACTACCAAGTTCTCCTGGTTCACAAAATATATATTTTTATTTTACACTGTTCAAAATATCATTGGAGAATGTTCTGTGTGCATTTTTTATGTGACAGAATTGCCTGTTATTAAATATATATTTAACCAATTCTATTTTTAGTTGAAGTTTGGATGAACTATGACAAAGGAAAAATGTACAATACCAGGCACAAAATAGCCATTCAAGAAATGTTTCCTGGGTCTTATGTTTATTCAAACTCTCACTTCTGGTGGTATAATTTCCTTAACTAGGAGTCAGATCAAATTTATTTAAGCCATTTTTCCTTTTTAAAGTCTGTAGGTAGTAAGTGTCTACCATGGCTAACTTCTGAGTGAAGGAGGCCAATGGGAAAATTAAAACAGTGCTGATGCCCAGAGTCAAAGGACCTTTTGATATAGCACGAAAGTCAAATGTGTCAACACTAACGGAGATTGGGACTAATTGGTGGGAACGGCAGAAATGGTGACATTGTGCTGAATTTGGGATGTACCAGACTCCTGTTTTCTAGCCAGAATGTTGGAGCCAATGATACCTGTTATTCTGGAAGAGTAGATTGTTGGTCCCTCATGGATCTACATATTCTAGTACCATACAGTTTATGTGTGTTCACATTTGACTATTTTTTTGCAGGTGGCAATGCTACCTCTCACAATTTTTCAAATTTAGAGAAATATATTACTGTTTCCACTCCCTCTCTTCCATTCTTTGACTGACAGAGAAAGATTATGGTTAAGCACGAAAGCCTTGATAACTATACCATGCCCAGGACTAGGGAGGAAGAAACAACTCCTAGATCAGAAAACTAAGAAGGAGCTTTCTCTGCAATAATTTGATCTGACAAATAAGACTGCATAAGACTGTATAAGCCAAAATGATATACAGGTCAAAAGCATCAGAGCTAATGTTGAATCCCTCTCATTGTGTGCCAGGGATTGTGTTAAGTGCTTTATCTTCAGCAATGCTTTTCTTATTTCTCAGCGATCTTTAGACATAAGAACTATTATTTTCCTTTAATGAGGAAATGGGGCCTGCTAAGAGGTAAGTAACACAGAGAATAGGTGGCAGGACTGAGAGGCTGACTCAGCATTTTCTGACTTCAAAATCCACTCTCTCAACCACTTTCCTATGTTGTCCTTATGTTTCCCAATGAGGGCAAGGGATGGCCACTCACGGAAATACAAAAATCATGAAGATGAGTTTTATTTTAGTCTACTTTTTTTTTTTTCAAGATTTTGCCATCGTTTCATTTTTTTCCCTTCACTCCATAATTCATAATTTGGCCTTTGCTTTTAGTCATTTAGTGGATGTGAGTCACAAAATGTGCTTTGAAGTCCAAGCTTGGACGAAGCAAGATAAGCGCAGGCTCCATCACCCTCAAAGCATTCCCGTTGTGTTTACTTTATTCAGAGGCCTTGGTCTTTTAGTCTCTTTGTTCCTGTTTCCAGGACACATGAGTGCTTGCTTGGGACAAGTCTTCCAGCTCAAATCAGCTATCAGATTCTCAAACAGATTAGAAATGCCTCTTGGAAATGCTGGGACCACAGGTAGGGAGCAGGAAATGAGTGAGTGAAAACTACTGGATTTACTGTTCAGCACCCCCCAAAAGGAGTTGTATTTGTGTTACCTTGAAAACAGACAAAAATAATTACTCCCTTCCAAAGTGTAGCACTTTGATCTTCTCAACAATTCACCAAGGGGTATCACTCTCCCATTTTGACTTACAGATGAGAAAATAGACTTGGAGACTTTACTCCATCAGCAAATGGTAAAGCAAGAACTCAAATTCTGCTGTTTTGACCCCAAATAGTATTTTTCCCATGGAGCACACTATAACTACTATTTAAAAAAATAAATTTTATTTGAATTAAACTGGCAATGTAATTAATTGGTTTAGTGTTAGCAGGGCAACTTAAGTAGACCGAATCTAAGATTAAGTTTTCATACCAAATTATTTATTACTATTACTATTATTATTATTATTATTTGTTGTTGTTGTTTGGCTTCTAATTACTTACTACATGGCGCACCACAAATGGAAGTAACTAGATTCTAATAAGCTACAGTACAATTCCTGTATTTTGAGAGGGATATTTTTAAAGTTTATTTATTTATTGGAGAGAGAGAGAACACTTGAGAGTGGGGGAAAAGACAGAGGGAGAGAATCTTCAAGCAGAATCCTTGCTGAGTGTGGAACCCCACACAAGGCTTGATCTCATGACCTTGAGATCATGATCAAAGCCATAACTGAGAATTGGATGCTCAACCAACTGAGCCAAGTGTATATCTTAGTGTCCCAAGATGTATATCTTAAAAACATACACCAGCATTTGTAAGTTCACAGACTCTTGTCCTTCAACATTATCATCTCCACCTTATTCCAGTGGTGCTGTGTATTATTTACATTATACCAGACACTAGCCAACATTAAAGAACAGCCATAGTCCTCATAGTCCTGTTGAATCATTATATGGTACACCTGAAACTAATATAATGCTATATAATAACTGTACCGGAATTAATTAAAAAAAAAAAAACCCCAAACCCTAAACAAACAAACAAAAACCAGCCACATAAACAAAATAGAAGTTTATTTTTCATTTGTGTAAAATCAAAACCAGATATTCTTGATCAAGTAGGATCCTCCACTTGGAAGAAGGGACTCAGGTACCTCTGTCTCATATTCCACCATCTTCAATCCATGACCAAAGTCATCACTGAATGGAAAAGAGCGTGAGAAATTTAGGAGGGGGCTCTTTATGGGCCATAACTAGAAGTAGTATCCATTGGAACTCAGTCACAAAGAAAAAGTAGTCACATTGTGTGGATTTGGTGGTTGGGTAGTGGTCTCTGCTACATACTTCCAGTGTTCAAGACCTACTTAGAACTCCTACTTTAAAATTACTTTCAAAGTCACTTTTTGAGCCTATAAGAAAAATAAAAGACCTTGTTACATATATATATATACACATATATATGTATATATATATATTTTTGTTTATATATGTAACAAAAGCCTTTGTTTCATATATATAAATAAATACATGTATATACATATGTATATACATATATTACATATATGTCACATATCATATATATCACATATATATCACACATATAAAACATATATATATGTATATACATATATATGTATGTGTGACTAAAATTTCATTCCTAACATATCAACTAGCATATTCCTCCAGCTTGGCTCTATATTAATAGGGGTTCTCTGGAGAAACAGAACCAATAAGATCTATCTATCTCTCTCCTCTATTCCACACATATGAAGAGAAATTATTACATATCTGTATCTATAGAAAGAGAGAGAGGAAGATTTATTACAAGGAATTGTCTCATACAATTAAGGAGGCTGATAGTTCTTAAGATCTGCATTTGGCAGCTGGAGACCCAGCAGAGTTGATGGTGTAGCTTCGGTCCCAGTCCCAGTCCAGAGGCCAGAGAACTAGAAGAGCCAATGAGCCAATGTTGTAGTTACAATCCAAGTGCAACAGAGTCAAGATCCAGGAAGAGCTGATGTTTCTATTCAAGTGCAAAGAAATAAAAAAAACAAATAAACAAACAAAAACAAAAATAAAAAGAAGCCTTAGCTTGAAGGCAGCGAGGCAAAAGGAATTCTCTTTTGCCCAGATTCCTCGTTCTATTCAGGCCTTCCACTGATTGGATGAAGCCCACCCACATTAGGGAAGGTCATGAAAGAAGTAAAGAAGATGGTCATCCTCTTTATGACTCAAATGTTAATCTCATCCAGAAACACCCTCACTAGCATACACAGAATAATATTTGACCAATAGGTACCTTGTGGCCTAGTCAGGTGGACACATAGAATTATCAATTGCACTCCCTCCAAATTTTATAAGGTTAACTTTTTTTGTAAGATAAATATTTTCCAGAGCTAAAGAACCCACAGAATGCAATGCATTTGCTGAAATCAATTTCCAAAGATATTTTCCAAGAAGTTTTTGGATTTTGGACTCTCAAGATCTACACTGAAGATGGTAACATCATGTGTACGCATCTATGTGTGTGTACAACTGCTATGAATTCAGGTCTGTGTGTAAAGCTCATTGTCTTCTAGAAAGTACCAGTAATAGCTGGGACTGTCCAAAGATTAAGGTATGCTTCCTATATGAAGACAACCTGACCCAACACAGCATCTCTAATCTGAAATGGGAGGAAGATACCACCAATAACCTTGGTTTAAGTCAGAAAATAGTATGTAAACAAAGTGGAATTACGGTAGTGCAGTGATTATTACTACCAAGAACATAGAGCAGTTCTCATTTCCACCCCAAATACAGGTTCTTCTCAGCTGAGGAACCAGACTATGTTTCTTCTATATTCTGACAGCATCTGTTGCAAAGCCCCACATAGAGTAAGTGGTCAATGAACTCCTGTGTGTAAACTTCAGGTTTTTCAACAACTGTCTAATGCACTGAACACCACATTCTGCACTGTGCTACTACTCTGTGTCACCGAGCTGTGTGTATCAGTTGAGACAGGCACAGTTATTTTACTGTTTCACAGCAGCAATTATGACCTGCACAATAATTTTGGGAAGTCTCTGCAGGTGCCACCCAATTTCATAGCCAAACATCTTTTCAAGATAAATGGAAGGCGTGGGGGAAGAGTTGTCTTTAACTGTCCTGTTTCATCCATGTGTCTCTTTTCTAACCTCCACATAACTTCCTGCCTCAGGCTAAAGATTCATGAGAACAGCACTTTATATGGTTTTTATATCCCAGTTAGAAATCACCACCCACCTCAGGAGAGAGGGACCATATTTGTGTCTTAGAGCTCCTGACTGCTTATTTCATTACCTGTGACACATGTCAAGTGCTATCACTCGGCATTCCTGGTCCTCAAACATTTTTTCTTTTATAATCTCTCCTTACAAGGCATACGTCTCGCATCTCCACATCAGAAATCCTGCTCCTTCCCCATTCCAAATTTCCTGAGCCAGAGACCGTGTAAGAACAAACTACGGTCCCCTCAGTGACATGGCACAAGTCAGCCTTGTAGGTTGTGGGATATGCCGAACCAGTGAGTAATGTCTGGGAACTCTTTGGCTGACTTCCTCCTGTTCAAGGACAATTTTGCATTCTTACAAGTGCTCAGAATGTTTCTCCTTTAGGAACAACATCTGACGCTGGAATTTCTGAAATCTGAGGTACTGTGTCAAGCCAAGGCTCTTCCCAATAGGAAAAATGAAAGTCAGCTTTGCTCTTCATTCTTCTGACTGGTTCACTGTGCTGTGAGCTTGTGTGGACTAGCCTTTACTTCCCTCTAGAGGTCTATGCAGGTGATTTGGCACCTCAGTGCCATGCCTGGTGCATTCATGGCAATCCAGGCTCTGGTCTCTTCCCTATACTCCACAGTCACTGCTGAGTGATGGCGGCTTTGATTCCTGCCTCACTTACTTTCACTACACAATTTGGAATTTAATTATATATGACTTTACATTTTTGGACTCTTGCTTCCCAATCTAAACTGCTAATTTGCTAAAGATATGGGCTTCTTCTGAATTCCATTCAAAGCACCTACTATCCTGTTTGAATAACTTCACAGTCACTCACAAAATCAGTGCCATGATGATGTCACACTAATTGCCTTTGATGATGTACCAGACCTTACACATTCAAATGAATGCTTTCCTTGGCAAGTCTGTCACCTGGGAAGGCTACCCACACATGTCCATGATGTGATCAATTCTCAAAATAATATTTCAATACCTCCCTCTACTTGACTGTGTGTCAGAGTCTGACAATTAATGTTTGATATTTAGCACTTACTCTAATGCAAGATACAGTTTTCAGTGGGTACTGCAAAGATTAAAACACAATTTAGGCTCACAGAGAGTATACAGACTTATGTAGAAGAGAAAGCTATAAACACTGGTGATACAAGGCAAATGGGCCAAGGACTATAAGAGAAGGTACAAAGTATTATTCCTGATGATCAGAAAATCAGAGGAGGTAATTTAGAGCTGAGACTCTAGGGTCTTGTACAATCCCAATGGCTATGTATCTTTAATCTATTATTGGTTCACTCTTTGAAAAAACTACTTGGAATTAAGTGTAGAGAATAAACTGAGTGAATACACTGGACAATACCATTTTCAAAAACAGAAGCAGGGCAATAAATCCTATGCATGAGAAATGGTGATAAAGACCACTTTCTTGAGAAGAAAGTGATGGCCACATGAGCCAAACAGGTATCAAAAGATGTACACCTTCCTGTTACCTCACTCTTGACCATTTGTCTCTATCTCTCATTGGTACCTCTATTGCCTTGTAAAAGTATATAACATAGACCAGATCCAAGGTTTCCAATGAATCTATGAAAATATCTTAAGGTTATGGACCTTCCTGTGAGATTTCACTTGAATGAATGCATGACAATTAAATGATATTTGAAGGATGCCTGGGTGGCTCAGTTGGTTAAGCCTGCTTTCAGCTCAGGTCATGATCCCTGCATCCCTGCATCCTGGGGTCGGTCCCATATTGGGCTCCTTGCTTAGTGGGGACCCTGCTTTTTCCACTGCTTGCCACTCCGCCTGCTTGTGTTCTCTCTCTCTGACAAATAAATAAATAGAATCTTTAAAAATTTTTTAAAAAATAAGTAAAATGATATTAAAGAATTCCTAGACTTTACAACTGCTGAGTCCCCTTCGAGCGCATGCATTCTATATTCTGCACATGGATGAGGAGAAGCCACCAATGCCATTGGGTGGCAGAAGACAACCAGTTGTCAGGTGTGGATCATCTGTCCCCTGACCAAAAAGTCCTGGGGTTTCCAAGAGCCCAGGCAGAGCCCTGTTTCTCTGTCCCCGTCTCTCCTGTAACCTTATTTTATTTCCTTCAGAGTATTCGTGACTCTTAAATTATTTATTTGCTTACCTTTGAATTATGTGCTTTCCCCACTAGAATAGAAGAGGTCCATGTAAACAAAGAACTTGTCTTTCTTGTTTATTGCTCTATCTGGGGTAGTAACTAAATCAGTGTCAGGTATGTAGTAAACATTTAGTATGTATTTGTGGAAAACAAATGAGTGAGAGGATGAATCAATTGATTAATTAATTCTTTTTTATGGATAGGATTTAGGGGACAGGCTTAGGGAAGATGATATAATATAAATTCAGCAAAGATATAGCTGAGTACCTTTGAAGCTTTGGCATTGTGTCAAACAGTGAGAATAGAGAGCAAAAAGACCTATCTTGGGTGAACTTATAGTCTGTTTAGGGACACAAAGCAGGAATGCATGGACACTATGTACAGGAGAAAAAGAATAAAACAGGACAGCATGCCAAAGAAGATCTCAGAGATCTCAACAACAGATGGCGAGCTGTTAAGCAGGAAACCACAAAATGCGCTAGACTGTCAGAGGAAGGGGAGAAATTCTTCTGAGCTAAAATGACCTAGGAGATCTTCAGAGGAGAAAAACAACAGGTGAGAATACAAGGATGTGAATCAAGGGGAATCCCAGGCCAAGGTTCCTGATGGAAAAAAGCAAGGGACAATCTCACTGGAGAGAAGGGGAAACTAACACTTTTTTTTTTTTTTTTTAAAGATTTTATTTATTTGACAGAGAGAGGTCACAAGTAGGCAGAGAGGCAGGCAGAGAGAGAGGAGGAAGCAGGCTCCCTGTCGAGCAGAAAGCCCAATGTGGGATGCGATCCCAGGACCCTGAGATCATGACCTGAGCCGAAGGCAGCGGCTCAACCCACTGAGCCACCCAGGCGCCCCAAACTAACACTTTTTCAAAGATCTTACTCATTTATCTGCCGGCACACGCCTGGAGGAATACTATGTCTATTCTATGGATGAATCAACTTGTCCAGATTCCCAGATGTTCGTGATGGAGCCGGGATTTGTACCCAGATCAGTCTTGTTCCCAGGACCATGTTCCTCCTGCTCCTCACCACGGACAGGGAGAAGCCTCTGATCTGGGGAAAGTAGAGATGTATATAGGGGAACAGTAAAAAATAAAGATGAAGTTAATTTGTTGTTAGAATATGCTGAGGATTTCAGGTAGTATTCTGTATTATACTATAAGACAAGTGAAAATATTAAAAATTCTTACCCAGGGCAGTCACTCTTTGAAAGTATTTGTTAGAAAAGCTAATCTGAATGGATTGAAAAGAGAGTTAGAAACAAGGAGATTGTGTAACAATTATTGTAATATCTCTGAGCTGAGGTAAATGAAAATGAAGTAAGAAGGAGCAGAAATAGTGGTAACTTTGAGTTTAAAAATGGGAGAATTACTGCATTGTCATAGGGAGGAGTTAGAAGGAAGGCACAGCCCTAATACTGCTAGCCATTGTCCTCTGGTGGGCCCAGGTCCCTTTTGTCATGCCTGTGATACCTTCTTCTTAATAGAGTCCCTATTCTCAACACACACATTCACACATTGTCCTCTCTTTGTTTTTGTTTGCCTGTAGTGTGTGTGTGTGTGTGTGTGTGTGTGTGTGTGTGAAATAAAAAAGAAAACTCGAAAACTTAAAAGAGAGAATTAGTTACTGGTCACTTTTTGCAAATGATAAAAAGCAAAGAGGCATTTACAATATATCAAGAACAAAAAAAATGAAAAAGAGTTACACTGCGTACCTAAGAGAGAGAATCTATCAGATAAAAAGGAAAGGGTACAAGAAAACTTTTTGAAGAGTTCTAAAACTTTGAGGAATTCTACTAAGCAGCGTTCTGTTCTCTCACCTGGGAAGTAACTGAAGTTATGATAGACATGCATGTAGGAATTAGAAAGAATATAAGTACCTGCCTTTTTCCACATCCTTGAAATATTCCAAGGTTAAGAGACATAATGCATATAAGACTGTTTGAGATTTTTTTTTAAAGAAATATTTATTGAAGCACCTTTTAAAGGAAAGGAGCTTGGTCCAAATGGAACAAAACCAAACTTGTATTTTTTTCTCACACTCTGTCTTCACAACTTTCCTGCGTATTGTGACATAATCTTCACTCCATATAGTTCTCACTTCTGGATAACTGGGGGTTTAGAAAGGTCAGCTGTCCTCACTCATGTGTTTATCTACCGGATATAACCCTCACCATTCTGGACCATAATTATGTGTTTTTATACCTGTTTCACAAAGTACTGTGAGTATTGGAGAAAAGGATGTCTTTGTGTCCCTGATGACTTGAATAAATAAGAGGTTCAATCAATGAGGTTAATGAATGGGTTTATGTAATGTAAATTATGCTGTGAGATTTCATTGTTTAAGAATTAATAACATTTAATTACTCTTGGAAAGACAATTCATTTTGACTTCTTGTATAACAACTGGTGAAATGTGAATGTTCTTGACAGAAAGAAGAAAACATTTACATATCTAAAAGATAATTTCCACCACCAGCTTATTCTCAGGGAAATTAGAACATTTTAGGATAAATAATCTCATAGGTTCACAAAATCACTTATTTTTTTTCTTATTTTATAAATCCCTTTCTATCTATTCAAGGGCAACAAGTTACCACTTTGTTCTAAAAATGTTAAAATAGGAAAGGGGAATTTTATGTTAATAATAACGATTATATTCATAGGATAATCATACTCCTTCATGTTAAGTGCCCCCGAGGATAAAAGATAATTCTCATTTCCCCTAGGATTATATTCATATATCTACTAAAGGATAAATGTATATATGTATATAAAATTTTATCTATGTGTTCAGTATTGCATATCTATTTATAGTTTCATATATATATAGTTTTTTACTAGATGCTGATTTATCTTGACTCTATCTAACAACATTATATGCTATAATAATGATACTTTATTTTGAAGTAAATGAACAATTTCCAGGGAAATCATGGGTAGGGACATCTTTTTCCCTTTGGCCACTTTGGATCTTTGCTAGATTTTGTACATGTGGCTCTGGTCTTCATGTTTTCCCATCCACATTTAGTCCAGCTCAAGAAAGAGCAACACCCTGCTGTGGGAAGGGAACCAACCTTGCAGTCAGATGTTCCTGCACTTGGGTAAGTAACTCCTGCTCCACTGTTTAGAGGTCGTGAGTCCTTCGACAAATCACTTCACCTTTCTGATTCACAGTCTCGCCATAGGTCCAATGTGGATGATACCCTGCCCATACCTTCACCTAATCTCTTGTTAGGACAGTAGTAAATACCAGTATGCATACTCTTACTTCCTCACACCTAAACCTCTTTCAACAATATACAGAAGTCTCTTTGAATGCATTACTTCATATTTTGCTTTAAAAACAAAAAAATATACAAAAAAACAAAAAACGACCAACCAACCGAACAAAAAAATCCTTCCCTTATAAGTTTCCAAAACTGTAGGTATGCGATAAATCATAATGCATATTACTGGTATGTAATGACCGATCACAGTGTTTGCTCATTCTGGTAGGTTGAATCTCAAGTTGGCTGCCTCCAACTGGCTATCTGTTGAAACACTTTATGCTTTTATAAGGGTGAATCCAGAGTGCACTGAGTAATGCATAATAAAATTAGTTTTGGGAGAAAGGAACCAAGTTTAAAAGAAAAAAAAAAAAGAGGGGACAGATAAGCACAGTAAAATAATCTCCAATGACTTCATTGTGAAGTAATGACTTTTACCAAATAACTGCATTGTAGTTTTATCTTTCCAACCAAGATTGTGTTAATGCTCTAAAATTAAATCTCTTGTGAAAGTTATCTGGAATTTCTCAACAAGTTTTTAAAGGGGTTTTATTTTTTCATTGGAGGTCATGCCTCAAGAATTTGTAGGAATTCCGCCTGGAAAGTAATAATCAGTGGAAACTGGCAGTCAAAGCTAATTTATATTACTCTTCCAGATAAAAATTCCTTCCGTCTTAGACCTGCATTTCAAAAAAGATTATTATCACTCTGGAGAGAATACATCAGTGTAGAAAAAAGAAAGAATGACCTCAAAGATGTCTTTGCTGCCTCTGTGCAACTCCAGGTCTGCTTCTTTTTAAAACTCCCTTTTTAATCCTCTCTTTTGAAATGTTTTGAGTCTATTCAAAGCAAGAGTATGTCAGAGGCATGCTTGAGGAGAGCTCTAGAAATGATGTTCCCTAATTTGCCTGCCGTGGGAGTTCATGACACATCTTGGGTGGTGGGGAAAAGGAGGACAGAAGCAGGAAATGTGGGGGAGAGAGCCCTTCAGCAACTGGACCAAGAGGAGGAAAGTGCTTTTTATATGGCAGTATATTCTCCTTCCCTTAGTAGCTAAAGGGATTGGTTTTTTCCAAATCAGACGCTTTGCCCTTCCTTTAGTTGTGTTTGTGTATTCATATACATGACACATTCACGAGGGAGAAGCTTAATGGAAAAGCCTTGGCTATTTTTAATGACAGACTTAAATTTAAACCTCGGGCCCTTCCCTTACTACCTTCCCCATTTACAAGTTACTTAAACTCTCTGAACTTCAGTCTCCATACCTATAAAACTCATAGAATATTTAGGGGTCAACTAGATGTCACATGTAAATCATTCAGCTTGGCATTTGGTCAGTACCAAATAAAAATTTGTTGGAAAAACAATGAGTTAATATTAGTTCCTTTACTCGTTCTACCCCATCCAAAGAATTTGGGATATTAATCCAATGTGGATAACCTGGAGTCTAGTCAAAGATCTGATCAATGAAGTACAAAAACACTACCACTCTCTTTGGTGATTCTGAAAATTAAAGCCACCAGATATTTTTGAATCAATGCCAACTAAAATCCACAAAAGAGATATGCCAAATCATGATTTATATGACTAGAGTAAGTATTCAGAAGCCCTAACCATTTCCCAAGATGAGGAGCCTATACCTAGGAGGCTGAAAATAACTTAAAGGCCATTTTTTTTTTTAATTCATAGGATTTCAATTTGAGATACTGCCAAAAACATAACGTGGTATCAAAACCAAAAGGCCTGCCTTTGCTATCACCCCAGATATGCGTAATGCATGGGTCAGACCCACCAACCTTCCAGCACTCAACAGACCAAAACTGAACAGAGGAAGCATTCCATTTACTAAGAATTCAATCACTCTTATTGAAATATTTCAGCAGTGGAACTGAAATCTGCTAGCATCATAAATACAATTTGTACAATTCCAAAAAGCATATATTTGGGACAAGGCCATTGTTAATCCTATGTGGTTTTTCAGTGGGTAGGTAATTCTTTAACAGTAGAAACAGAAGACAGATTTGCTTCCAATTGTGAGCTCATTCCCAAGGTCACAACTGAAAGCTGAAAGAGAAACGGAGTCCAAAATAAACATCAGTTTGGACTATAAAGCATTTCTCTCTGAGGGTGCCCAGGTTTATATGAAGGAATTCCACCTCAAACAAGGAGAAATTTAACTCATTTTTCCCAGTTATTAGTGGGCACGTCTAGTGTCTGCCTGTTCACCCCAATCCACTCCCCAACCTCAAATCCATTTTCCTAAGATCCTGGCTTAAGAACCACATGAACCCAGAGTTCTTCTAACTCCTTGCACTTTAGTTGCTTTAGAGTGGTAAAAAAAATAGAGTTATAAACTATCTGTAGGAACAGTCACTAACATGGCTGGCCAGAAAATCTCAGTAAGAGGCCAAAAAGTTTAATTTGTTGTAACCTATGATTTCTTAGTAAATATTAACTAATGTTAGAAGTATGCATGGATTTACTTCCCTAGGCTGTTTAAACCTTTTAAATCATTATTTTTAAAACAAAAAAATTAAGTAAGACCTTCAAAAGTGACTCATAAAGGAAGGGTGTTTGGTTTGCTTCCCTCACCTCCTCCAAGCTACCCGTCTTCAGAATGATGTTTTTCTTTCATGAGGTTGTCCCCTTCACTTATATGCCTGGTTGATGGTTAGTTCCCTCTGCAGGTATCTCTAAGATCCTGGGGACTTAACCCTTTGGTTAAGTAACCAACTACTGTGCACAAAGGCACTTACCTTGCCTACTCTTTACCTCAGTCTTGACTGCCAACTGGGTGCCCAGTCATGGCAAGACTGAAGACTTTACCCACATGCAGACTCCCAAAGGTTCTTCACAGAATCATGAGTGGGACATGAGCCAGAAACCTACATGTCCCCTCCCCACAAAAGGCATCTTCTCGGCCCATGTTACAGAAGAAGCTCAGCTGATCTAGAAACAGCTCCTTGTGTGGACTAAATTCTTAGAAGTTATTATTTCTTACTAATTGACTTATTTACTTATTCCTATATTTTCAGAATGCCAGATGCCACTTTCCTTGCATCTCAAGCACACAGAACTACTTTAGATTTTAGGAAATGTTCACCATGTATGCATTAATAGGTATTATTTATCAAATATTGACTTCACCAACTCTACACCAATTGGAGAAATGAGGGAAAGGGCACCCTAAAAAAGAGGTGAAAGCAATTTCAAAGGCAAGAAAGGCTACCTGATAGAGTGCAGAAAATGAATAGATCAGTGTGGCTGGGAGTCAGCATCCATTCACTGAGGACTGGAAAACTGGGAAATTGTGGGCGCGGTCCTGAGAAGACCCATTACAAAGATCTTCCAAATGCCACGGGTTTGGGGTTTGATTCCGTAAACCAAAAGAGACCAAAAAGAAGTGCAGGATGAGATTTGTGATGTGAAATGATAGTGTTAGGTGCAATCTTGAGAATAACTAGAGATAAGGGGTAGACTAAGAGCAATGAAGCTAGTAGAATGGCTCTGGCTGTGGGGAGGTCCTCAATTCAGGCCGTGAAGATAAGGTGAAGAGAATGGAGCTTACAGGAGATAAAATCAACATGACCACATGAGATATCTCTTTGAGGACAGCCATATTTTCTGATAATGAATGTTAATTAAAACAGAGGTTCTCAGAGCTGGGAGCTTGTGAATCTCTTTTAAGTCCCGAATTTAGAACTATGGTAGGGGGTTTGTAATTGTATCTCTCCTTACTAATGCATGACTTCAAAGCTGAATTCAAATTACATCAAATCAAACAAAGAAAAATGATGTTTTTCTGTGAGAGAAGGTGGGTGGTGTAAAGATGAATAGTTACAATCTCTGTTCTTAGAGATTTCAAAAACTAGTTGAATGATTCTCAGTGCTGCGAACAACTGTGAAGTGAGCCATAATTAAAAATTTTTAAAGGACGATGTGAGGCAGTGTATGTAAGTATTTAGTAGTAGTGATGATAAAGGTTATGATGATCGTTAACGTTTTTTGAACTTTCTTTAAGAAAACTTACTATTTTCTTCACTCTTCTGAAATAAGCTATGGGGGGCATGAATAAGTTAAGAAATTTACCTGTAGTCACACAGCTGTAAGTGTAAGGATGGCTGTGAACTCATAGGTCTGTGGTGGACACTGTGGTGTGCTGCCCAGATCTTCTTTTCAGGATCAAGGAAAGCACCCATTCCTTGCCCCCCCGCCAAAAAAAAGGGGGGAAGAAATGTCAACTGCTTGTGATTGCTTGTCTCTTCAGCTGAAAAATCTGCCTCATCTAAGATGTAGCCTGGTTGGGAGGGGGTAGTTCACAATTGCCTCAACTGGAAAACTCTGAAAATACCATCCCAGCTTCAGAGCTTCCAAAAAGATTGACTGAAGCCTCAGTAACAATTCAACATCTCCCTTGTACAGTATCCTTTTCTCCCTCCCTTAAAGATCTTGATCTGATGAGCAGTCTTCAATAAACCTTTTTGTGCCCTGAGAACCCGAACCATGATAATGTGTCATTGACTCCGATGTCTGTGTGCTTAAGTACCAAGCTATATAGTAGAAGAGACATAACAAAAAATTTCTACCAGATGTGAAGGAAGGGTAGATTTTGAAAGACAAGGATTAGGTGCTTTAGGCACAAGGAATAATGGGGAAAAAAACTATTCTTGAGGAACAATGACTAGATGAGTCTGACAAGAGTAGGGGCTTCGTGTAGTTATTAGAAGTAAGTAATGGAGGGTTATGCCAGATCCCATAGTTGGGAACTCCTGTCTTGTTCTCCTCTTGATGAAGAGCAGGAGATTGATATGATGTAAACACTATTTTAAGGAAATAAGTCAACGATCTGGGGATAGATGGAATAGAATGGTAAAACCAGATACAAATGACATTTTATGTTAAAAATCCATAAGAGTTCTTGGTTAACTGATACATGAATTCAGGGAAACGTCATGAAGACTTGGAAGATTCAACTCTGGGTGAAAGGGACAAAGGCCAGGTGTCCTTCTAGAGAAATTTTACATGTTTGCCCTCTCTGGGACATCTTCATGGTAGAGGTAATATGGATCTAAGTGGCTGAGTTTGAGAACATCTTCCTCCTATCAAATGGTTCATCAAAATTATTCTCTTTCATGAAATGTTACTTCATGAAACTTCTCCAGTAAATTCTCCATTTAGTGGTGGCCAAGAAAATAAGACATTGTGAAAATAGCTGAGCTACTTAGGGGATAATCGACAGTCTGGATACCTTCCCAAGAATCAGTGCCACAGTGCACACTGCTCCATGCCAGGCATGGGATAGATGAAGACTGAATAAGCTCGGAAGATAAGATAGAAAAGTCATGACTTCTGGAATTGCAAGGCAAGTTTTTATCCTTTTGTTCAAGGGCATCTTTTCTCTGCTTTAAACCTTAGATTATTATTAACCAGAGATGCCAATTAGGACATGAATGTTCTTCAATAGGTACTAATTTTATTCTGATATGTGGTATATTAAGACACCCAAGCTCCTAGTTTCTATATATGCACACATCTTATGGCTCAGTCATGAGCAGTTACTAATCACTTGGTGAAATCAAGTAGGACAGATATTATACAAAAACACTGTTTTGTGTTTTGTAATCAGGCTTCCAAAGACAAGTTCTTTCTGGCTGCCAGCCATAGGACACAAGATGTTTTATTTCAATGTGAATTCCTGATTCCATATTTAAATAAAATAACTAAACATGTGACAGATGAGGAAAACAATGACTCCAATGATGTGATCACAGTAAATTGCAGAATTGGGGGAAGGGAGAGAGATGGGGAGAAAGAGACTCTATTTTCAACTGTGAGCCAGGGTGTAATAATTAAAATTGTTAAGATTGGATAACAGGACTGTTTTATTACAATCTCTTGTATGTAATAGCATAATCAAACTATTGCTTGATGAATCCTATACTTCCTGTTTTTGCTCTCTTCTACCTCCTCTGTATTTTTCTTTTCAACTTTCGTGTGGTTTTCTGAGACCAGAAATGTCAAAACTCGTTGGAGAACAGCTGTTCTCATCTCTGGCTTCTCTACTGAGTAAATGCAAGCTTCTAAAAGCACTGTCTCCTATGAGCTGTTCCACCCCAGATGTAAACTGGGAGGCTAATTTTTTTTTTTTAATAGTCTGAGTAAGAAATTGTCAGAGGCGATGGGCCTAAACACCTCCATCACTGAATTTATGATATAGAATTTGTTCGGATCAAGATCTCCAAAGTAGCAGAGCTCTCAGGAAGTCCCTGTGCACTGAACTCCTGGGGTATTAACAAGATATTGACAGCTCAGGCCTTTTGGGTAGAGTCAGAGAAAACTGAGTGACTCTTACCCCAAGGAGCCCCTCTGAAACCCGACTGCTGCTCTTGATCCAAGGATGGGTGCCCAGGAAACCTCACTTCTTTCTCTCAGCATGCAACTGAAAAATAAATATTTTATAATAACTTCCTTATGGAATCCCAACCCCCAAATAGATGAAGAGAGAGGATGTACCTTATTCAGCATTGTAGGCACTGTGTATAGCACACTTAAAGTGCTCAGTGGGTATCCTGAAGCTGCTGCAGCTTTTAAAGCAAGCTGGATGCAGCAAGAAGAGAGTTTGATGGCATGAAAGACAAGCTATGCTAGGGACATGAAGAGGGAAGTGGGGCCCAATCTGAATTTCAGGTTTGGGGGATATGAGAGAAGAGCACCCTATAGGCTCCCAGGGCACCAGCAGAGGAAGATAGTGTCCAAAGTGGCTGTTTCTCAGACAGGCAGAGAGACTGCTCCAGTTTGGCTCTTCTTAAACTTTACTTTAGTAAAGTTTAAAAGTAAACTTTAAAACTTTACTTTTACTTAAAGCCACTTTACTGGCTTTCTAGCAGTGTGGTGGGACTCAGCGATTCCTACTTGCTCCCAACGGGACACGTGCCATTATTGAGAACCAGGGACCACCAGAAGGGAATACCATGATTAGTGGAAAAGTATTCCATGGTGGAAGACTTTAAGACAGACTAGCTGGACTGGGGACCAAAATGAAGACACCCCAAGACCTCAGGGGGTCAGCAAGGAGGACACTGGACCCTAATTAGCTCAGATTTGGGGATCAAAGAGCTGTAGCATAAGGTGGTGTCAGGAGAGTCAAGGGCATGGTTATAGTACCAAAGCAGGAGGGGGCCAGCTGGTTCCTGAGTCCATGCAGGCTTTCAGCATACACCCACACACCTTCTTATGTAGAACAAGGAGAAAGGGAAGAAATGTGTTCATAAGAATCTGGGATATATAAACTATTTCAGTCATTGTATTAAACTATAACCAGTCCTGGAAAACAAAACAAAACAAAACAAAAAAACAAATTTGTTTTGAGGGAAGACTTTCTTTTCCAACACTGCTACCAGCTGATGGAGCCTTTTGATGACAATTAGAGCATTTTGCAAGTAAAGAAAGAAGCTGTATTTTCCCTACACATATAGAAGGAATGTGAGGAAATTTGTAATTGTGCACCAGGTGTGTTTAACTTATAGTTACATAAAAGAAAAAGACTTGGCTTAAGTTGGAACCTAAATAGAGAGCTAAGGGGCTAGGGGAGAGTTCTTATCTTTGAGTGGAGGTCCAGTGATAACTTAATATCATCACCTTCAGTCCACCAAGGGTCAGGAGACCTGGTGAAGCCTGAATATTAGGGAATAAGTGGGTTAATGCTTAACCTATGAAACATAATAAGCATTATTATTATTCTCAGAGAAGAATCATTAGGAAAGTCAAACGATAAATGTTCCTGACAGTATGATGTAGAGAAGACGGAGAGCTGGTACTCATTTTCACATATTTGTATGCTTTTTGCTTCTTGCACCTCCCAATAATCCAAAGAAATAAACGAAAATAAGCATTTTCCTCCACATTTAATAGAACCCAGGAGACTGAAATACAAAATGGCAATATCTGGATTGAGATCATTTTGTATTATATAAGGTACTGAGAATTTATTAAATATGTAAAGATTATTTGAGTATTTTCCTTTTTCTTGTTTTTTTCTGACAGCATACATCATTATATTAAATAACATATTAAGTACAATTATATAAAACTTATTATATGCCAGGACCATTTTGAGCATTTTATACAAGTTTACTTAGTTGGCCAATAACTATATCAAGTAGGTGTTATTAATTCCCCAGATAAGGTTCCAAAGAAAAAGATATTAAGCAGCTTAATTCTATAGTCAGTAAGTTTTGTATGTGGAATTTGATGTCATGTTTTCTACCATAGTCTATAGGCTTACCTCTTATGCCACACTGCCCCGTGAACAGAGAAAATCCGACAAAACTTTGTTGGTATCTACTATATGCAAGATGCTTTGGAGAATACAAAAATAACTCACACAGTTATTCACAGGTAAGATGCAAGCTCTAGAAGCAAACAGTCTAGAAAGAAAAGTACAATACTATGTACAAGTGACATGGTACAACAGAGCCACGGACATGCTCAATTCCTCTTCTTTTCCTCCTCTCCTTCTCCTCCTTCTTTTTCTCTCTCTTCTCTTTCCCCCCTTCTCCTTTTCCTCTTCTTCCTTCTTCTTTATTTTTCATTCCATTAAAGAAGAGTTGATGAGTAGACGTGTTCCTCTAAAGTAAAGTGGGATGGCCGAGTCACTTTAGTATCAGAGAAACTCGGTTGGCTTTGAACCCAAGTTTGGTCACTTAATTGTGTCATCTTGGGAATGTTTGTTTAACATTTCTGAACCACAGTTTTTCATTTGGGAAGTGAATATGACATGAGTTATTGTGGGAAGTAAGGAAAACAATGCACTTGAAAGCTTTTGACAACAACTAAGAACTTGAGAGAAAGAGAAACAGTGAAGACAGAATGTGAATGAGACGGAGAGTGCTTCTTCAGTTGAACTGGAGGCTCTCCACTCAACACAATACTTCTTGCCAATTATTCCTACATTCTACAGCCTATTGGCTTATAGTTGTTTTTTGTTTGTTTTTTGGGTTGGTTTTTTTTTTTGCATGTGATACATGCAAACTAGCTGGAAGTCTCAAATGACTTCCAGGCCTGGGATCCCCAGATTGTCACTTCAAGTGAGGCCCTTAGCTACAGCTCTCATACACAAGCATCCCTCCTTCCCTGCTCCCTAGTGCAGGAGACAGCCCCTCTGGGAGCAGTATAGACACCCTAGTGGGCAAATCCCCAGCGGACATCTGGATCCTTCAGCTTCTGCTACCTGCCTATTTCTGAGAACTTTTGACTTCCACATGCATGCTGGTGGTTGGTTAGTATATGTGTATATCTATCTTTATCTGTTACTGACTTGTCTATCTTATCCATCTATAACCTACTTATCTACTGCCTATCAAGAGAACGAGATGAAATTCACTCACCATAAAATTGGCCATTTTATTTTTATTTATCTTTTTAAGAGAAGGAGAGAGAGAGAGAATCTTTAACAGGCTCCACGCCCAGCATAGAGTCTGACATGGGTCTGGATCTTAAGACCCTGAGATCATAACGGGAGCCAAAATCTAGAGTTGGATGCCTAATCAACAGAGAAAATGGCCCCCCAAACTGGCCATTTTCATGTGTATAATTCAGTGATACTTTGTATATTCACTCAATGTTGTGCAACCATCACATCTAACTGCAAAGTATTTCACCCAAGAAAACCTGTACCCAGTCAGTAGACTCTGCCCATTTCACTATCTCACCATTACTACCAATCCATTTTCTGTCCATGTGGACTTGCCTGTTCTAGGTATTTTATGTAAATGGAATTATACAATCTGCAGGCTTTTTTATCTGACTCCTTTCACTTAGCTTGTTTTCAAGGCTCATCCATGTTGTAGGGTATTAATGGGTATTATAATGGGTATGAATACTTCATCCCTTTCTGTTGCTGAACAAACCAGCAACCAAGCTATGTGGTTTCCAGTCCAGACCAAAGTGTCTGGATTCTAACATTCAGTCCCTTATGTACTAAGTCTGTGCCAAGGTAAAGTCTTTGATATTTCTTTGATTATCATTTCTCATCTGTAAAATGGAGACAGGAGCAGTCCCTACCTTATGGGAATGTTGTGAAACTAAATCGGTTAAAATACAAAAAGCATTAAGAACAGTGCTGAACCTGTATTTAGTATATGCATCATTGTTTGTTCTTGTTATTCATTCTTGGGAATAAGATGAAAGAGGCAGCATAGTCCTTTGGCATTTTCTACTTGTCAGTGGCTCTGATAACAAGGCCTCCTGCTCATTAAGCCACAAGAACAACTTTATTCTACGTCTCCATTACCTGACTAGCGCCCAAGCACAGAGCATGTATGTTACCCACTGTATTGTCATTCTTCTGATATTGAGTGAGATACTACATTCTGATAAGGTATCTTCTCTTGTTATGAATGAGATAAAATTGATCTTGATCTTGACTCCTGGTACTCACTGAGTAAGTCACTACCCCCAGTTCACAAATGCAGCAATATCAACTTTTAATTGAAAATATACAGAGATGTCTGTACAAGGTAATTTGATAGTTGAACTACCCCAACATTCCCAATAAACATTTTTGCCTTTCTTCTTCCCAGAGGCAGTAAAGGCAGTTGTCAATCACTACAAAAACTCTTCTTAAAATGTTGTGTTTTGATTTTGAACTATCATATCATTATTTTTATATTTTTTGATGATTTTTAAATTATTTTTTTTAATTAAATTCATTTATTTTCAGCATAACAGTATTCATTTTCTCACCACACCCAGTGCTCCATGCAATCCGTGCCCTCTATAATACCCACCACCTGGTACCCCAACCTCCCACCCCACCCCCGCCACTTCAAACCCCTCAGATTGTTTTGACCAGAGTAATCAGTATAGAATTTAAAATTTAAATAGCACCAGACAGCTAATAATGAAAAATGGATGTTTCCATTATCTCATCCTTTTCTATACCTGAGTTCTGCTCCTAGAGGCAAATATCCTCAACTGCTATGTTTCTTCTTTGCCTTTAATTCCATGTTTTAAAATCATGTGCACGCTTTGTTGTTTTTCCATTGATAATTTTAGGTATGGATCATGAGGGTTTAGATCTCACTTTTAGCTTTCCTCAACACTGTGTGGGGGTGTGCATGTTTACATTTCCTGCAAGATAAAATTATTTTCAACAGCAAATATTTTATCCTTATGATAGATAGGTAGTTTAGAAGGAAATGGAATTCCAAGTTGAAAAACATGGTCACTCCGAACTTTGCAAGCTTTGTTCCACTGTCTTCTAAGATTCAGTTGCTGTTACAAAACTAAGATCATTCTTGTGCATTTGACTGTTGTCCTCCTCTCTTGTGGAAGCTTCTAGAATCTCTCTTGGATTTCAAATATCGTCAGTTTCACAATGACCTACCTGAGGTTTTGTCTTTTTTCACTCATTGCACTAGCTACTTTCATGTACATTTCCAATAGGGAGACACATAAGTTTCAGTTCTGGAAATTTAAAAAGAATTGCTTCTTTGATAATAGCTTCCTTTTATTTTTTCTTTTCTCTTTATGTAACTCTTAGTTATTAGCTGGTAAACTCTAACTCTAGTCTTTATTTTTTCCTATCTTTTCTCTCCCCCTTTTCTTTTTTTTAAAAATATTTTTGCTCTACTTTGAGACTTTCTTAACCCTTACAACCTTCTATTTAATTTTTTAATTTCAGGTTTTTTTATGTAATAGATAAGAATTCTTTCTTGTTCTTTAATCTTTTTTCATAGTGACTTGTATCTATATTATGGACTGAATTTTTTGGTATTTTTTCAAGGATATATTACACATTCCTTAAAGTTTGCTTTGAATTTCTGCATTGACTCTGATCCATCTAGGTCCTCTTTTTCTATTTGAGTTTTATTTGTTTATTTTGTTGGTTTTGGTCTCTACGTCTATGGTGCATATTTTCCCCAAATGTCTCTGATTCTTGTCTGTTCATTTGTACCTAAGAGTGAACTACTCAGACAATGCCGGTACTGAATGCATGAGCAGAGGTGGTGACTGACGGGGACCACTGTAGGTCCTTGGTGGGCGGTTGACCTACTCTTTCCATTGAGAAAACTAGAATGTTTATATAGAGACTTTTTTCCTGTGGCCATCCAGAAAAATACCAACTTCTGCCAGAAATGAAGTGACGGGGTAAGTGTAGAGGGAATAACATGAGTTTGACAACTGAGAAACCCATAAACCCTAGAACTGGGTGGGGAAAGGGAAGTGGGGGAAAGGCCATTCTCAGGCCTCTGTTTTTCTTTGTGCCCTCCCCCTTCCTCCATTCAAAGCCTCTCATGTTTGGTTTCTCCAAAGTATAATTCTCTGGTCCCATTCATCCATCCATCCATCCATCTGTGTGTGTGTGTGTGCGTGCATGTTGTAGGGAGGGCAGTTTAATAGTAGCTATATACTTGTATGGGGTAGGGGCAGAAACTGGGATCCAAAC
The DNA here is from genome assembly GCF_020171115.1 of Neogale vison. NCBI lineage: Eukaryota > Metazoa > Chordata > Mammalia > Carnivora > Mustelidae > Neogale > Neogale vison. The sequence goes on from NC_058100.1 coordinate 12,617,470, forward strand.
CTTCCTCTGAACTCCATCCGTTGCCAAAAGTAGATCCTTTAAGTTCCTGCGCCTTTCTGGAGTTTTGCAGGGTGAATTGGCTCACTTCTTGTCATTTCCCTGGACAAATGGTGCTCAGATTTTTCCATTATCCTACACCGTTTTCAACTCTCGTTTTCCAATTTTTAAAAATGCACCAAAAATTTTAATCTACTGTTGTCTTCTCCCCTCATTCTCTTTATCTTTATAAGCTAATAATTTCTTCTTCTTCTTCTTCTTCTTCCTCCTTCCCTTCCTCTCCTCCTCTTCCTCCTCCTCCTGACACTGGGGACCAAGATGGGGGCGGAAGGATGGGGTTAAGTGCATGTGTCTATATGCTAGTTATCTAGCTACATGACAAATGGAAAAGATGCTGGATGTGATTTTCATCCTAAGGAGTCAAACTGCCAGGCCTAACCTGATCAGGGGATCCAGTGGATTATCACCTCAACCACTCTGGGTAGTTCTTGCAAAATTTTGTAATAAACTTCCATTTACTTTGTAACAATTTGACTTTTTTAAACATTGGAGTCACTCTGCAGAGGGTCTTCAAAATGTGAACTGAGATTTTTGTCAAGTTGGCAAGAAATTGATGGATATGAGAGTAGATTCTGTTCGGCCATTATTTGTGGTTTGATGCTATGGAAACTAACCTATGTGCTGAGATTAAACATATCCATTGTTCAGTATGTGTAATGTAGTAATTAACAATCTCTTAACATGATTCCAGTAACTATAAAAAACTAGTCCTTTTCCTTTCACTTCCTTCTGTATACATCTCAGGAAAATAGGCAAAATTATAGTTTCATAGGAAGAATAAAAAGCAGCTTCAAATCTTAGGAAAAAAGATGTCCACTTGTCTAAACAAGCTGTCATAAAGATATTTAGGTATAGTAATATTATGAGAATAGCTTCTGTTTAGAATGACCAGTTCAAGTATTTTGCTAAGTTTCAAAAATATCTAGTTTAGACATCGAAAAGCCTTATGTAACAGATATTATCTACATGTTTACATGTGGAAATGAGGTTCACAAAAATTATGAGGCTCGGTGAAGATCCAAAAGGGATTTGGAAGACAGTCGGAACTTCCCGAAATCCTATGTACTCCATATTGCAGTAGGGAGTGATGAAAGGGACATTCATTCATCAACTTTAAAAAAAGTTGTTGGTGACTTCCCTTCAGAATCCTCTGTCTTCGTAGTATTCATGCAATTCTGCCACCTCACCTCAGGGAACAAAAGTAAGATATTTGGTGTATTTGTAATTAGATTCTCAAATAGCTTGAGCTCTTTTAAAGGTGCAAATTTGTCTGCAATTTCTTCTTTTTCATTTTTTTTTCTGGTATGATTTTTAGAAATGTCTAGGGAGATTTTGAGTCCTTTCCTACATCTCTGATGAAATTCTGATTTAGAAAGTCTCCATTTGAAGGAGGTATAAATCTCACTGTGAAAAATCCTCTCGACTTCGGTTTTCTTCACAAAGTTGAAAATACTGTTCATGACAGGATGACTATGTTACAATTCAACCAACATCCTATAAAGAAATTCAACTTGTCAAAACTGGCTTGTTAAATAAGCTTGGAACCGCTATCTGAATAACAAACTAGATCCGAACTTGGATAGCAAACTTCAGTTTTATGGGTCTTCCAATGACCTCATTGTTATAACAAAAGAGTACATCAGGTTTCCTTATCCATCAGGAAAGTCCTCCACTCTGTGTGTCAGATGACTCAGAAAACACACAAATGTCTCCCATGCTGAAAGATAAGCAGGTTCTGGATTTTCTCCATCTAGCGTCCCTTACAGCTCTACGTCAAAGTAATATCATCTCCAAATGAGGTCCTGATGCCCCAGCGTATATCTCTCAGTTCATCTGGGCATCAGACCCCTTACTTCCCAGTGAGCCTTATTTCATTCTATTCTTTTCAGAAATAGGCTGCATGTGCCAGCATGTACTCATATAGGAGCATCAGTAACACTATGCAATCCTGTCCCGTCAGGGATCCCCGTCTCTCATCACTATCCTCTCCTGACAACATTTGGAATATTGCCCAGGTTCAAGATGTTATCTCAATGAGCAGTATCTCCCAGCTGCCATGAGGGGAGGCAAAGGCACACAAGGCCTTCATTCCCTTCCCAAGACTGTATGGGGGGTGGGGCAGGAAAAGCAGTCAAGTGAGAACCCTCTTCACATGGGATTCCTGGAAAAGCCCTACCAGCCATACCCCTTTTCAAGACTATACCTCCTTCTCATGCTCCTTCTTTTGGTTCAAACTGACGACTTCCAGTCCCCACAACTTCTTCAGACATTTGGCAATATCTGGAGACACATTCAATAATCATAACTTGGGCAGTGGTGGGGGGAGATACTCCTGGTATTTAGTGGGTAGAGGCTAGGGAGTTTGCTCAATGTCCTATGAACAGTTTCCACCACAACGAATTATTTGGCCCCAAGCATCAGTAGTTCAGTTGTTGAAAAACTGTGCTGAAGGTCCAGAGGCAAGAAGACAAAATGTCAATCCACAAATCATTTATTAAGTGCTTTTTATGTGGCAAAGATTGTGCTCAAGATCAAAGGAGATAAAAAGGAACTTCACAAGTTAGAGAGGGAATAAAGAATGTGGGGCAAGAGCCCTGACTCAGGTTCCAGCCTCTCTGAGTTCAAACCCCAGCTCTGTCACTTAGGAGCTGTGTGGAATTTGGCGAATTCCTCTTCGAGCATCATTTTCTTATTTGTATAATGTCCCAAATAATAGTGCATACATTGTCATCTTGCAGGGATTAAATGAATTATATATAGAAGTGCTTTGAATAGGCCTGCCACATAGTAAGCTTTCTCTCCTCCTCCACACCTCAACCCTCTTCCTACCACTTAAGCTGTCTGGGACATAGGATGAGTCTCTCGAAGTAAAAGGGACCTGGTTTCCCTACAAAGCAATGAGGCTCAGCAGCAATGGGGTTAATGGAGAAGACCCTAGGATACTAGGGTTATGTTATGTTCCAGTTCTGACCTTGTCAGGAGCCTTGGAAAAATGACATATACAGTCCTGGTCTCTATTTCCTTATGTGCAGAATGGGGATATTGGCACCTGCAAAACCACAAAATTGCCAGAAGGATAAAGTGATATTATAAATGTGAAAACTATTCAAAGATTTATTCTCACAGATTTGAACTTTGAGGATAATATTTATTGTTACATATTTTACATCTTCCTGCATTCCCACATCCTTTCCAAAACTTAAAAAAATTTTCCATCTCCCTGAAAACAGTCGACCTGGAGAAGTCTAGCTTATTTGAAGTCCTCAAATTTATTTCTGGACAGAAGCCAATGAACTGAACTAATTTTCAAAGCTTTGCTAGGCTATTTTGAAAAATCACAATGATAATTCTCTGGTTTTAAGAGATGGGGTTAGATATACTATATCAATTATTTAAGCCAATTAGTTAAATGCCTTCAGGTGAGCAGTCATCTGAACATGAGTCATGGCGTGAGCTACAGTCAAACCAAGTAAAGGATTGCATCAGGCACAGCAGGTGTTTGAAGCCTTGGGCGGGCTCTGTTTTGTTTTGCAGTTTTTGAGCCTATAAAATGGTACTTCCCTACGTTGCTTAGTTCTAACTGCCACTGGCTGATCTTCGTGTGACATCCTGACTTGAACCTGCTCTGCTTCTCATCTCACTTCCTGTTTGTGTCATCTGTATGGAACAAAGCCCAGGTTTAGACAAGCAAAATGATTTCTAAATCTACAGCCTCGTTCTCCCTTTCTTTCTCCCTCTCTAAGCACATGCTGTTTTCTGTGATCTGTGATCAAGGGAACATTTCAGCCAGACTCCATTTACAACACAAAAATGCACCGACCACAATCAAGGAATATTCTCAACTCCATGTAAAAGGAGCCATTAAAATGCATCGTAATGGACACATGTCCACCTTGTAAAGTTCCCAATAGAAATACCAAAGGAAGAGAGCATGACCCCTTGTGAAATTAACTGTTCCAACTGGGGATTACAGAGAATTAGGTGGGAGTAAGCTATACTCTGCTGTGCTGTCACTGCTCTGTCAGGACAGAAAGAGCCCCGTTTTCAAGCACCAGTGCCCTTCCCACGTGTTAGATTTATTTTCACCAACTGCTTATATCTACTGTTGAAGTCCTCCAGTTTGCTTCTTTGGTCATCAAAGTTCATTTTCCCTTGGATCTGGACAGAAACAATTATGGTAGTCATTGGGGTGATTACGCAAATTCTTGGTGCAACTTGGTATTGCCGTGATAAAGGCCATTTGCCCCCAACCACACTGTCCCCATTGGGACAGTACCTGGGGTAAGACCCTTCTATTCCTATCCCTGAACTCTTGGAATTCATAGTGAAGACTGCTGCATCCTGTATGTGTCCTTGGGAGATTTCCTCCTATCCCCCCTTCTTAACTTCTTTTGCAAATTGATGTCCAGGTGTTATGTAGAAGTGAGACTGACTGATTTTTCCCATCCAATATGCAACATGATCTCCACTAAAAGCAAAATCAATCTTTACTGTCATTTCCCTCAGAGGCCTTTAAGACCATATTATTACATGTGTGCAAATATGGTAATTTACACATAGTCCCATCCCCAGAGGCAAGACAGGGCTCCATCCCACGGGCAAGAAGCTATGCCACGTGATCTAAGTCCACAGACCACTCCGAGTTTCCGTTAGAATATCGGAAGGACTTTGGCTCAATTTACCCTATGGCTGACTCGAGTCTATGTTTTAGACAATGGATGCTTTTTAAAGAATATGTTATTGCCTTTTTTTTTTTTTCTTTTTAGTCCATGGCAAATGTAAAAATTGATTTCCTTCACTGCTTTTTCTTAATTCCAAATAATGTTGTGTGTACTGTTGCTGCGTCAAGAAGCAGGAAGACCATAATTTACCAGATGTGAGGCTATTAGGCCTTCATTTCCTGAAGCAATGAATTAGCAACTCTTTTTCCCTGTCACAGAAAATTGTCACCAAAAATAGCCCAAGACACAACGGCAAGTCCAGTTTATGTTTTGTTTCTTCAAGAGGACCCAGCTGAAAAATGAATTGACCAAGTGAGAGGAAAATTGGATAGGAAATCACTCAGGTCCAAAGGGAGGGGGGCTGCAGTAGACATTATTTAATTTTATGTATTCTATATCATAAATGTTCCAAACAATTACATAAGGATTATCCTTTTCTACTAGTCAAGATGAAAAATCTCAGATGATATCTCCCATATTGCTTGCTCCAATTCGCTGGAAAACAAAACAAAACAACACTTAAATTTCTCTTTTGAGAAAGCAGCAGCAGAAAGACAAAGTTCAAGTGTTCAAATGTCTTTTTTTGTTGGAGTTGTGTTTTGGGGACAAAGAGTAAACCTAGAGTCTGGAAACTTGAGCTTTAAGATGAGTTTAATACTTTTAATTTATATTTCATTTTCTATTGCATTTCATATTATATTTAATTTTCTATGAATAACTTAGTGTTTATGATGGTTAATAACTGGAGAAAAACACACATTTTATTCATCGAGAGCTCCCTTAATAGGTAGTATTTTCTTGACATACTCTATGGAAATATCCTTAAGATTTATGTAGGTTTTTAATTTGCTTTTAGAAGAAAGTGTTCTTTGAAACAGACACTGATATTTTCATTTAATGAAATAATGGAGAATGGACAATGGAAAAATCTACTCAAAATTTAATGACAATAATATGGATTAGAATTGGTGACATGTGATCTATATTTCCAAATACATAGAGTTATGGATTCATATCCCTTGTTTGTGCACTTAGCTGATAATCATTTCTAAATTATCCAAGATCACATTAGAGATGCTTAGGAGGTGAAGTCACCACCTTTGGCCTTGAGAAACTTGGGACACCAGTGGGGAAACTGGATGGGTATTCCCAAAGCTTGTGGAAAAGAATTACCAAGTAGCACACAGGAGAGCAGGGTCAGCATGGTCGAGTTACAGACATTGGAATCAAAGACATCTGAAATGAGAAATTTGCTGTGGGCTAAGAAAAGTTAGGAAAGACTTGAATTTCTTTCCTTAAGGAATTTCCCAAAGTTAGCAAGAGAAGAGTGGGTGGAGGCAGAAAAGGAGAGGAAAACTGAGAATATATGCTGACCGCCATCTTTGAAAATCTCAATATCTTCTTTTCAGTTTATGTAACGGTTTTCATGAGATTAAAGGGGTCATGAAAATATTTAGAAGAAATAATTCTTATTGATGAAACAATACAGAAGAAAAAATAGTTACCCTTTGAAGAGTAGAATATACAACTCATAGTAATAAAACCATTTTTCAAGCCTGATATAAGAGGAAGGCATGTGAACGTTTTGAGAGACTTTATGGATCATCTTACATGGTAATGTCAGGAAAACACATCCTTTTGCTGCCTCTTGAAGACTAGGAACCCTTGAAATGAAATATAGGTGATAGAACCCACTTCCTGAAACATGGGGATAAATTCCACTTAGATCCTAAAAGATACAAAACTAAGTCTTCAGTCTTCTATGCTTCCAGTTTTCTTCAGGTGAATGGCCAGGGCCACATTTTCTATTTTATAATTTCTGAGACTCCTCCTGTGTCCCAATCTCACCCCTGGATGAATTAGTCAGGCCGTTGCTCCTCTTTGTAGGCAGTGAGCTTTTTTTTATGTATTCAGGTATGCTGTGTTCAGTACATGAGATAATGGACTCTACTGCCCAGTTCATTGTATTTTTGTTCAAAGTCCTTCCATTTTCAGGATCTGGCTCAAATTCTATATCCAAGTTCTTCTGGATCACTTTTCAGCCTGTTAGTCAGCAATACTTATAAAACATGTTCAAAAAGCCCCATAAGAGGTAAAGAAGGAGGGGGAGGGGAACGTAAAGCTCTTGCTTACAAAGAAACCATTCTGTTTGAAATGAAAAAACTCACAAAGGGAAGAATACTTAGGAACATATGTTCAGTGGTACATCATGAGCCCAGAGGAAAAGCGTAAATACTGAAGGAATTAGCTTACTCGTTTGGAATTGGAAATGTCCCACCTCCTCAGTCATTAGCCACTTAATTCTATCAATCACACCAGCCAATTGAATCTTCTTAAGCTGTTGTCGTCATCAGGTACCTAAGGAAAACACAAATAAATCAAAGTCAACACACTTTTATTTATTTATTCAGAGTTTAGGGAAAAAATGATATCACAATGTAGGTTCTGATTATGAATGAAGTATATTGAAATCAGGTCTTACATCAAAAACTGTGTGTTGGCAGTTTCACATGACATCATATGATAGATAAAAGGATTTTATGTTGACACAAACTACTATTTTATTGCAGTCGTATCAAATAAGTTAAGGCTCCTCTTAAGGACTTTAACAGATGTTTACCTTTTCTCGGCAATTACTTAACTTTCCAATTATCCAGAAAGTGAGCTCATATGGACGCCAAAACACACTAAATGATCTGAACACATGGTATTAAGAATCAGAGAACTTTTTTTTTGTTTATTTGTTTGCTTGTTAATATTGAATAAGAAGGTATAGATCTGACCTTGAGCATTTTGTTAATTACAAAGCTTCTTCTTTTATTTGAAGCTGTACACCTTGCTCTCAAACTCCAACTACCCATTTAAATGAAGGTTTTCAAATGCTATGGCCATTCAACTCCAGTAACCTGGGAAAAAGCATGGCTAACCTGTTTTCACATATTTAGATTATCCAGAATCGATTTTGTCTGTCTGTTTTCATTCCTGGGAGAATGGGCTCCCTGTGGTCACTGAGGCATTATCCCTAGGATTCTATCATTGCTTTTGGTAGAGTTTTCATTCCTTAGAACATTACTAAAATAATCAGTACTGCTGTTAATGGTCAGATTACTTGATCAAGTTCAAGTTGGATAGATTCATTTATGGATCTTCTTTATTAATCTCTTTTCCAAAAATAATAGAAACTCCTATTCAAAGATATGTGTTGGAGTATCATGCAGGATGAAAAGGGGCTCCAGGTCTTCTTTTGTATTTACTCTAAGATCTAGGAATCTGGGTTCATGGAGTCAGATCCATTTCAACCTCCTTGTTCATTACTGCATCTGCTAAGCTCTAAGTTCCTGTTACTAGAGTTTTCTCTTGAATCTTTCAACATGTCTCTTTTCCTTTGGATTTCAATAGTTCAGCTATGGGGCAGGTGGGGCAATGCCTGGGTGGCTCAGTTTGTTAAGCATCTGACTCTTGGTTTCGGCTCAGATCATGAATTCAGGGTCATGAAGTCAAAACCCGCGTGGGCTCTGAGCTCAGCAGGGAATCAACTTGAGATTCTCTCCTTCTCCCTCTGACCCACCCCACCTCTCTCTCTCTCTCTCTCAAAAAATAAAGAAATAAAATCTTTTTAAAAAATAATTCAACTATGGTGTGTCTGGATGAGAATCTCTTAGGGATTCATTTAGCTTTTCCAATCCATTGATAAATGCTTTTCATAAAGTTTGAGCTATTTTCAGCCAATTGTTTCTTCAGATATTTGTTCAGTCCCTTTCTTTCTCTCCTCTCCCACTGGGATTCCCCATTACACACAGGATTGATATGATTGGTGGTGACACACAGGTCTCCTAGGATTTGTTTAATGTGTCTGCAATTGTTTTTCTCTTTTTCAGATTGGATAAATTCTATTGATCCATTTTCTAGTTCACTAACTCTTTCTTCACTCATGTTGAATCTGATGTGGAGCACATCTCATGAATAATTCATTTTGGTGGTTACATTTATCAACTCTAGAGTTTTCATTTGGTATTTTTTTAATCAAATAGATTTGATTTCCTTATCAGTGTTCCCTCTGTGCTGGATCATTGTTAGCATATTCTCTATTGCTAGTTTAAAATGTGCCTTGAGCATTAACCTATAGATGCTTTGAAGTCTTCACTTGCTAAATCCAACTTACAGGACCTCCCAGAGGGTATTTTCATTGATGGCTTCTTTTCCTCCCTGAGTACGGGTCATATTTTTCTGTTTTTTGGTTTCGTTATTTTTTCTTGAGAATTGGACATTTTAGATAGTATAACAACTCTTGCTTTCATTTTATTTTTATCCTGAGAGTTTTTTATGCTGCTAGGGTTTTTTTTTTTTTTTTTTTTGGTTGTTGTTTACTTTCTCTCTCATTTTATTTTTAAAAATTAACTAGCTTAGGCTTAATCTGCGGGAAATAAATCACCCCTACAGTGTATGGCTACTGATGTCTCTGCTCAGAGTTTGAAAAAAAATCTTATTTTCCTTTTTCAGCTTGCCTTCCCAGAGGTAACCCCCGTGTCTGCACAGTTTAGTGATCTATCGATGATCGGCACACACTATACTCAAACACCTCATGTCTATCAGCTCCCACTCTCTACTAGTGGATCTGTGTTTGGTTTGGGGAGTACATTCCAGGTCTGGGCACTTTTCAAGTCTGTTTTCATTCTTATTTTTTTGCTGGGCCCTCTGAGGTCTCCGCCTCATGAGTACAGGCTTCCAGACAGTCAAGGATGCATGGAATGCTTATCAAGGCCCTCAATGCCTATCTCATTTCCAGAATCTCCCTGTCTAGCCCTCTGGTATTCTACTACATCCCACCAGAAGCTGCAGCCTCAGGCTAGGAGGGCTGCAGGCTTTTCTCCCTTGCTCCTGGGTGTGGTTCTCCTGCTTTTCAGTCCAGATAAAGCTGGCCCCATTCAACAGCAAAGCTGCTGTTTTCAGAGACTGCTTTGGTATCTCTCCAGTTCCCTAGAATGACAATTTTTGTTAGATTTGTCTAGCTTTAAAGTTGTTTTAACAAGACAGAATTTGCTGATCTCTTCATTCCCCTATCTGTGAAGTGCTACATCATTCTGATACTAGAATCATGTTCTTTTCAAGGGATTTTAAAGGTTTACCTATGGCACTGGGCGTCATTCCTTGGCAGGTGATCACCTGTACTGCACTGGGAGAAAGAGTCAGCTATCCAGACAGTATGATCTTAATAAGAGTCTATCAAGGAAATAGATTAGCACACAGTTTTATAAAATATTAAACACAAACATTGGCTCACCAATTTCATATTCCTAAATTACCTTTATGGTCTTTTAACTGATAATATTTTTCAAATTCTTTTCAGTGCACCACCGGAAAGTCCAAAAGAAAAAGATACAAGCTTTCACTCTAATGGAGCTGGCCTCCTAGTCAGGAATATAGAAAATGCCTAAAGAAAAATGTCTTTAGAAGAGAAACACTTTAACCAACATGAATAGTGAACATACATTTAATTCCATTCTTGTTGTGAGGATTAGGACAGGTTAGCCCGTACGACAAAACTCCTCTAGTCCCACCATTTTTTGAAAAGGCAACAGAATCTTTATAAAATGTTTAAAAGATTTAAGTGAATAAGTGAAAAAGACTGCTTCAGGTATATGCAAGACAGGGTAAGCTTTTCTTTTCTTTTTTGTTTTCCTTGATCACGGTATCACTCAGCTTCTCCAGCAGAGTGAAGCATAAGCTTTCGTTTTGCACTTCTCCCCTTCCACCTGGACTCTGCTAGTCACTTGGGAGAGGTCTGAATTTAGCCTTATGTCCCATTTTCCATCAGTAATATCTAAGCTTGAGATTTATGCTCTCAGACTTGAACTATCAACCTAGTATTATATCTCATGCAAGTAATTTAAAACATTGTGTATACTTTTGCCACTTCAGGGAGATAATAGGTGCCTTTATGATTTCTACTTGCATCTGTATTTTTCTTTACTCTTGAAATTAAAATGGTGAAAACAGATTTAGAAAATGATGTCTTCTGTAGCAGAGAGATTTTCTGTTTCTTCATAGCATGATGTGTTTATAATCATGATTTATTATATATTTATAATCAAGATGCCCTGCCAGAAAGTAAAAATTCAGATTATCAGTTTAAATCTTTAGGAATAAAAAATTGGATGGAGAAGGTAGGATGTGGTCTAATCATTTCTTAACCTGACATATTTATAAAACAAAATCATTATGCCATAAAGTTAGCATAGATTTATTGTCCTCAAGGTAAAGCACAAAGAAAAATCTTTTAAATGTGGCCACTAAAATGTCCTTGTATTAAAGCATAATCAAGATATTAATCACGGTTTAGGTCCTTGACTATTTATCCTTGGAGTAAGAAAACTGAGGTGACTGTTATTCTGTTATGTTGTGCATTACTACACTATTTCCACTACCTGTGAAGTCTGCAAATTGAATCATCTTAAAAGAATTAGTCACTGTGTTAAGTTTTTTTTTTTTTTCTTGGCCCAGCTCCATTCTGTGTTTTGCTATTGCTCTGAAGCATTTCCCTATTCAATGGCAATAAAATAAGCTCAAAATATATAAGATATATAAGTAAAAGCAACTAGTTTGACTCATGCTTCTCTCTTATTCCCCAAAAAGCGGTAAGCAGCACCTTTTCCCTTTTCTCTGCCCTCAACCCCAGGAAACAAGAGAACTTTCCCACTTTCTAGTGCCCGCCATTCTGGTACTCCTTCTTCTCTGCCAATAATTTCCAGTATTCCTGTTCAGATTAACCTATGCATACAACACCTTTCCCCCCCAATAAACCTTGAGAAGAGACTGCCAGCCATAGCTTGTCACAGACATAAACCTGGTGACCACATGGACGGACTACATCACCTATTGACTATCAGCCAAAGGAAAGGGGCTTAATTACAATGGAAGTAATTAGATTGGGGATAAACAATTACTTCACAGGGAACCTGGACCATATATACTGTTGCTGAACACTTTAGGGGCTAAGTCATAAATCTTATAAAACCCTCTGCACTTAGCATTGCACCTAACAGAGAGTGGGTTATGGATTTAATAAATATTTGGTTAATGAATAGTTGAATGAAGTAAATGGGTGACTAAAGGATAATTAAGCCCCCTCTCATGTGAGATTGTAACCATTTCCCTGGAATAATCTAGAAAAACACCTGCCTTTTCATAGAAGTCTGGATTAGAACTCTTTCAAAATCTTCTGGCCTTTGTAAATGGAATTCTTTGTCTTTCATATATCAACTCATCATAACTTTTCAAATCAAAGCCTGACGATAATTTCTCATTTCATTTGGAGCAAAAGTAAGAGTACTTGCAATAGGCCATAAGACCCAAAATGGTCTTACCTTGTTCTTCCTTCTTTACCTTTCCTACTTCAACATTGTCTGTTCTCTTCCTCCACCCACATTGACCCTTTGATATTTCTTGGGTTCATGAAGCACATGCTTGCTTTAGGGCCTCTGTGCTAGCTGTTCTGTCTGCCTGGTTACTCTTCCCAGAGATGAACATGACCCATTCCCCACCTCCTTCAAATGTCGCTTTTGCAGGGAAGGCAACAGTGACCACCTGTTTAATATCTACCCTCATGGATCTCCTTACACATCTCTATTTTTTTTCTTAACACTTAAACCCTTTCCTACCGTACCGTATAGCTTGCTTATCTTTCATGTTTTTTTCTGTCTCTTCTGTCCCACCTTCTATCCCTAAGCTCGAAAGAGGGCAGGAATTTTTGCTCACTGCTGTGCCTATAACAATGACAGGGACACAGTGAGGGCTTAATAAATATTTTTCAAATAAATTATCAGGGTTTTTTTTAAAAGGTTTTATTTATTCATTGGAGACAGAAAGTGCATAAGCAGGGAAAGGAACAGAGGGAGGGCTGCAGCAGACTCCAGGCTGAACGGGGAGCTGAACATGGGGCTTGATTCCCAGGACCCCGAGATCATGATCTGAGCCAAATACAAATGTTTAACTGACTGAGCCACCCAGGCCCCCCAAATTATTAGTTACTGAGTAAGTGTTTTGGATCAGGAACTGGATTAAGAGTTAGAAAACTAGTACTTTGTGTTTTAGTTGTTCCTAAACCTGGCTACATATCAAAAATCACAAGAAACTCTTGTTAAAATAGATTTCTGGGCCCCACCACAGAAAACTTTGTTCAGATAAACCAGAATCAGGTTCAGAAATACATGTGAGAACCCGAGATGATTATGATGGCGCCCCTGTCGCAGGGCTCCCGAATGGAGGAAAGAACATGACTTTGGAGTCCTAGCCATCTCGCCTCAATCTCTTCTCTGCAGTTTACTAGCTGACTGGGTGATCTTGAGTAAATTACTTGTTGACATTTATTCCTGAAGAGACTTTCCTCATCTGTGAAATAGGAACAAATATTTAGTAAATCAATGATTGAATGACTGAATAAATCTGAGGTCCTCAAAGGGATAGTCTCTAAATGCCAGCCCATAAGTAAAGGAGGTAGCACAAGACTAAGGCATAGGAGGCATTTATTTAAGGGATAGTCAGTTCCCCAGGCATGCCTACATCTCGCAGATAAACAGAGGCATATCCTGTCCACATTTCAGTTTTCTTGGTTTGGCAGAGGCTGCACTTACTGGGGCTCCATCCAGACTTGAGCTATTTAATCTCTGTACTTGAAGTAGATAAGGGTTGGCTAAGGCTGGCAGGTTATTTTGTTGTTGTTATTGACTTTGGCCAGAACTTCCATGTCATTAGCTCTTTGGAAATGTCCCAAGTTAATGTGATGGGTACATTTTGATATAAATACGTAAGTGGTATGTTGCCAGGGGTATTAATGAGTGGTTGTCTTTGAAATGGTCCTGTGTTCCCTGGACTCCGATTGTGTCCTTCCAGAAGATTCCTCTTAGGGTCTGGGAAACACAAAAAGAGAATTCATGTACTGTTGAAGAAAGAAATGCCAGGGTTTATGAATGCTCATCCAAAAAGTAGTTTTCCTGCAACTTTGAAGTTTATTTTCAAAGAATAATTGGAGTGGTCTTTTCCAGTATTAACTAATTCATCCATAAGTTTACTTTGATCCTTCTCTGACAAAGCTGATCACTGGGACATTTTCACAGAATTATTTATCTTTCACATCCTTTCAGTTTTATTCTGATACTGGCACATGCCATATGTTTAACAATGAGGCATATCTTTGCAAATTTTTTGGTCATTATATAGTTGACTATTAAGTATCTATTGTATCATGACTTAAAGTTCATTTCCTTATGATTCATCTCTGTGGAAACCCTTTCATATAGGAACAGGTATCATATCCTTTATTTTAGGACTTTCATAAGACCTGGATCCCTGACTTCAACAAAAGGAGAATGTAATAAGCTTTATTTTATTGTTTCAGTGATTGGCTCGCAGCTTTTAATACATGTAATCAAGGAAAGGAACATTATTTAGAAAATTATAAGAAAAGGTATATGTGCCCCAGGTCCACATGCATGCTGAGTCAGCCCTCTGGGTACCCTCTTTTTTGGCCAACTTATTGTCATTGATGTTCTTCATTCAAGAACAACAACAAAAGAAGAACTAAAAAGAAGTAACATTAACAAAAGTGAATTAAAATCTTCAATATTAACTTTTAATGCAAAGACAATTGGCTGCTTGAGAACAAATATTAACATGCCCGCCCAAACCAACAATAAATTATATATTTCTTAAAAGACTGTTGGCAATGTAATGTGTATAAGGCACTGAAATCATAATTGGCACTACCGTTTTGGCCCTGTGACCAGTTTTACATCAGGGACTTATTTTCCAGTTTTTTCCTCCGAGTTGTTATAATTATTTGCTCTAGTAGAATCTAAATTGAGTGGCATGCACAATAAACATGCTCCCTGCTGGAGCTCACACAGGCATTGTAAAATGCAAAGGAAAACAGTGGGGGACATTGAAGTGGTTCACACACTGACCTTTTAAAAACCAAAAAGGAGAGAAGAACATCTAAAAGGCCAGCTTAGTCCAGAATCCCACCCACACTACTGCAGACTGCCCACCATCCAGCTCAATCACATGTTCATATCTACCTGTCAAACGGAGACAGACTCAAAGATAATGGGACCAGCCAGGAACCAAAGCTGTAAAGTCATCAGGTGAGGGTAATTTCGACTTTGGGGAGTCCATGAAGTTATTTTGCTCAAGTTGATACTTAATGTTTTCTCTGCATTCTAAGTTTATGTTAAATAAGAAGGCCTAACTAACATAAAGCTTTTTCTGTCTTTTTCCATAAACTTTATAGGAAAGAAATGTATTTTCAATTAATTGGAAATTCTGTCAGATGTGCCCAAGGCGTTAAAAAAAAAAATGTTGTATCTAAATCTCTATCCTCCCAACTTGTGAGGTGAAAACCAATTTATCTTTCTTTCTCTGACACCATCACCAATCATTAATATTCAGCTGTTAGAACAGAGCAGACCCTTTTGTCAATAATGTGTGATACAGCCTGGATATAGACTGCCTCCTGAAAGATTCTGATTCTGAGGACATGGATCGCAGTGTTTAAAAGAAAAGAAAAATGCGGGAGACAACTCAATGAAACAAAGTAGCTATGGGGTGCCTGGGTGGCTCATTTGCTTAAATATCTGACTCTTGGTTTCAGCTCAGGTTGTGATCTCAGGGTTGTAAGACTGAGTCTCATGTTGGGCTCCACACTGAGTAGGGAGTCTTTCTAGAGTTTCTAGAGTTTCTCTCTCACTCCCTCTCTGCCTCTCCCCACCACAGTCAGTTTCTCTCTCTCTCTCAAATAAATAAATAAACACATCTTTTATTTTTTTTTAAAGGAGACAAAGTAGCTGATATGCAAAAATGTTTTCACTTAAACATTGAAATATGTAAACATTCACATATGAGTTGTTACATGGACAAGAGTTTTCATTTCTCTTTAGTAGATACCTAGGAGCAGAATTGCTGGGCTAATAATTAACTCTCTTTAATATTTGAGGAACTGCGAAACTATTTTTCAAAGCAGCTGCATGCACTATTTTACATTCCCACCAACAGTGTATGAAGGTTCTAATTTTTCTACATCTCCTCCAACCCTTGCTATTTGTGTTTTTGTTATAAACATCCTCATGAGTGTGAAGTGACATCTATTTGTGTTTTAATTTGCATTCCCTGATGGATGGTAAGTTCTTTTTGCTTGGAAGATTTTTTCTTTATTAGCCTATGAGTTCACAAAGTTTGTTCAGGTTATGACAAATGTGCCTTGTGTCCTCTCATCCTGGAACCTGGAGCCTGTTTGAGCTTTAGAGTCAACTCTTCAATAGAGGGAAAAAAAAAAAATCATTTTATCCTTGATAAATTTGTCATGGCAAATTATTTTTCCTCTTTCATGGGTTTTATTTCTTACTCTGGAATGTATTCTCGTGTTAGCTTCCTTGGTCTATTCTTCATATCCTGCCTATTTTACCTCATGATATTATTCTTTTTATATTTTTGCTATTTGCTTTGAAGCATCTCACTAATTCCCTCAAATTTAAAAATTCAACAATAGCTTTAGACTAGTTTATGGCAACACAACCAACCAACTGAGAAGAGCTAAAAAACACTGGACAAATTTAAACACCAGTTCTAAAATACTAGAGAACTAGCAAGGCAGCATGAACTTGAGGGAACAAGAGATGATATACAGGGCAAAAACAATACAGGGGGCAAGAAGAGGGTGTGAGTGCAACATTCATCTCCACTTTTCTCCTCAAGAAGTTTGCTAATTTGCAAGCCATAAATGGAGAAGCCACTAAGGGTAACAAATCTTTCAATCTTTCTGAGTTAGGAAATAAAAATTTTGGTTGGAAAACCAAGGGGGCAGGCTCGGTTAAATATATAAATTTTCACTTAGATCCTTGAATGGATTCACTCTTGTATTAGCAATCAACTATATATAGACAAAATCTCACAAAGGCTGAAAACTAATTAAATCTACTTAATGTATGATTGGATTATGATCATCTTTCCTAGGCTCACTGCCTAATAAAATAGAGTTAACCCTCTGGAGGAAGATAACATCATCCAAACCATCAACTTATTTTTCATGTTTTCATATGAAATATCAGGCATTCCAAGGGACAAGACCAAACAAAAATCAAGGGAAAAGGGACATCTGGGTAGTTCAGTCATTTAAGCATCTGCCTTCAGCTCAGGCCATGATCTCAGGGTCCTGGGATTGAGTCCCACACTGGGCTCCCTGCTGAGAAGAAAGCCCACCATCCAGTCTTCCTCCATCTCCCTCTGCCTTTCACCCCTGCTTGTGCTCACTCTCTCTCATGCTCCCTGTCTCTCTCTCTCTCTCAACTAACTAACTAACTAACTAAATAAATAAATCTTTTTTAAGAAAATGAAAAGAAAAAAAATAGATGATTTAATAAAATGCTGGGGCATCTGGCTGGCTCGGCTGGTAGAGTGTGCAACTCTCTCTTTTTTTTAAAATTTATTTATTTATTTTTTATTTTTTTTAAAGATTTTATTTATCCATTGGACAGACAGTAGTAGTAGACACAAGTAGGCAGAGAGGCATGCAGAGAGAGAGGAAGGGAAGCAGGCTCCCCGCCGAGCAGAGAGCCCGACGCGGGGCTTGATCCCAGGAGCCTGGGATCACCACCTGAGCCGAAGGCAGAGGCTTTAACCCACTGAGCCACCCAGGCGCCCCGAGTGTGCAACTCTCAATATCAGGGCATGAGTTGGAGGCTCCTATTGAGCGTAAAGACAATTAAAAATTTTTTTAAATCTTAAAAATAAAGAAATAGGTGCACCTCAGGGAGATTGAAAAATTGGTTTTCAAATGTGGATATCGAAATAGTTATAATTATAAGGTCAAGTATACTAGCAGAAAATTGAAATCTATAGGGGCATCTGGGTGGCTCGGTCAGTTAAGAGGTTAGCTCTTGATTTCAGCTCAGGTCATGATCTCAGGGTCATCAGATGGAACCTGGAACTAAGAGTGGGGCTCGGTACTCTGTAGGGAGTTGGCCTGAGGCTCACACAGGTACTGTCTCAAAAATAAATTTAAAAACCTTTAAAAAAGGAAAATTGGATTGCATGGAGCATTGGGTGTGGTGCAAAAACAATGAATTCTGTTATGCTGGAAAAAAAAAAAAAAGAACATTGGAATCTATCTATCTATCAAGCAAATTTAAACTCCAAAAGTAAAAACTCTAGAACCCAAATGAAGAACTTAATAAATGGGTTTAATATCAGACAGCATGAAGCTGAAGAAGGTCTGCAAACTGGAAGATAGTGGAAAATATCCACAGTGAAGCAGAGATGGAAAAATAAAAAAATAACAAGCACAGAAAAAAGGGTGGGAAAAATATATATATTCATATTCACAGTGAAAAGGATTAATCTGTGTAGAACTTCAGTTCCAGAAGAAAAAATTAAAAAATGGTACAGAAATAATACTAAAATAGGCAAGAGTTAAGAAGAACATCAATCCACAACTTCAAGAACTACTGTGAAAACCAAGTAAAATAAGAGAAATTCATAACCAGGCACATCATATTTAAAACTGCTAAGAATCAGATACAAAGAGAAAAATCTTAGAGATAAATGGAGAAAGTACACGTCATTTGTAAAGAAGCAACAGTAAGAATGAAGACTGAATTTTCATCAGAAATAACTGACAGTGGAATGACATCTTCAAAGTGCTGAAATACATGCCAATGTAGAATTCATTACGCAGATATAGAGTCTTCTATTCAATTTAAATTCGAGGTATTTAACATATAGTGTAGTATTGGTTTCTAGTGCAAAATTCAGTGTTTCATCACATACATACCCAGTGCTCATCACAAGTGCCCTCCTTAATCCCCATCAACCATTTAACCCATCCCCCCTACCCTACCCACCTCCCCTCCAACAACCCTCAGTTTGTTCTCTATAGTTCAGAGTTGTTTATGGTTTGTCTTCCTGATTTTATCTCATTTTAGTTTTCCTACCCTTCCCCTATGCAAATATATATGGTCTTAAAGATAAAGGCAAAGTAAAGACATTTTCAGACCATCCACTACACTCCCCTCCCATAAAGAAACTGTCACCCATTGACTAACTTGAACTCTTCCTAACTCATTTTATGATGCAATTAAACTTTGATAGAAAAACCTGATAAGAACATTACAAAAAGGGGGCGCCTGGGTGGTTCAGTGGGTTAGGCCGCTGCCTTCGGCTCAGGTCAGGATCTCAGGGTCCTAGGATCAAGTCCCGCATCGGGTTCTCTGCTCGGCGGGAAGCCTGCTTCCTCCTCTCTCTCTGCCTGCCTCTCTGCCTACTCGTGATCTCTCTCTGTCAAATAAATAAATAAAATCTTTAAAAAAAAAAAAAAGAACATTACAAAAAGGAAAATGACAGGCAAATTTATCTATATGATGAAAAAAATTCTACATTAAATAGCAGCGAACCAAATCTAGTAATACATTAAAGGAATAAAAATACATCATGACCAAATGGGGTTTAAAAAGAATAACCATGATGGAAGTTGAAAAACCATTTAAATTAAATGGTAATTAAAATATGACCACTTATAGAATCTAACTAAAACCATAGGTAGAGAGAAGCATATAGTCTTAAATACATATATTGGAAAGAAAGCTGAAAGGAACAATCAAAAAATTACAGAAAATTAAATTAAAAAAGCAGGGGCTGAAAAATAATAAAGGTTAGGCAACAATTAGTAAACTAGGAAAACAAACATGCCAGAAGGATCAACAAAGTCAAACCAATATAGTTCTTTTTAAAGGGAAATTAGCAAGACTAATAAGACCGATTACTGAAGTGGGGTAATTCAAATTAGCTGTCTGATAAGTAGCCATTACCACATTTTGTATAGATATTAACAATATCATAAGAGAAAATTGTAAATAATTATAATACCAATAAATCTGAAATTTTAGATAAAAGTACACATTTCTTGATAAATACACCTATCAACACAAACACAAGAATAAATAGGAAATCAAAATTGTTCTTTACCTATTAACAATTTGGATCAGTTATTAAATAACCTCTCCACAAAGAAAACTCTAAGCCCAGATGGTTTCACTTGTGAATTCTCTCAAACATTTAAGGAAGTAATAAAGCCAATATTATAAAAACTTTTCTAGAGAATAGAAAAAAAGGAACATTTCCTAACTCATTTTATGATGCAATTAAACTTTGATAGAAAAACCTGATAACAGCATTACAAAAAATAAAATTACAGGTACATTTGTCATATGAAAATAGGTGAAAAAATATGAAATAAAATATTAGCAAACCAAATCTAGCAATACATAAAGATAATAGCACATCATGACCAAATGGGTTTCAGTTTAAAAACTCAATGTTATTTGTCACATTAAGAGAAAAGGGAAGGGATGAAAAAAAAAAAGAAAGAAAGAAAAGGGAAGGGAAATCATGTGGATTTTCTTTCATTTTTATCACCTTTATAGATAGAAAAATAATATTTAACATCCATTAATGATAAACACTCTTAGAATCTAGGAATAAATTCTAAGGATCTTTAATTTGATGAAGGGTATCTATAAAATATCTATATCATATTTACTTGTTATTTATTGAAAGACTTCCCCCTTGATATTGGGAATGGAGACAAGTTATCTACTCTTGTCAATTCTACTCGACATTGAACTAGCATTCTTCCTTGGGGCAATAGGCAAGAAAAGAAATGAAAGGCATAAGAATTAAAGAAGAAGGAATAAAATTGCAATTTTTTGGAGACAAAATTATTTTAAACAAGAGAATTCAAATGATGTACCACCAAATTATTAGAATTAATGAGTGAGATTTGCAAGTTTGCTTTATAGCAGATCAATAAAAATTATATTTCCATAATACTATAATATTCTATAATACTATATATAATGCTATATATATGTATATATATAGCAACAAATACAAAATTAAACTTAAAAACTACGTTTACATAAAGAACCAGCATACATCTTTTTTTTAAAATTTGATTTTATTTATTTGACACAGAGGTCACAAGTAGGCAGAGAGGCAGGCAGACAGAGAGAGAGGAAATAGGCTCCCCGCTGAGCAGAGAGGCAGATGTGGGGCTCGATCCCAGGACCCTGGGATCATGACCTAAGCTGAAGGCAGAGTCTTAACCCACTGAGCCACACACATGCCCCCCAGCATACATCTCTTAATAAACATAACAAAAATATACATGACCTCTACATTAAAAATAAAAAATTAAACAAATCCAAAGCATTATCAAGATAAACTAACCTTTAATAATTGGAAGAACATATACAGTGTTCATTGAAACCAAAAGTCATTGTAATGATATCTATTTCTCCCCAAACTGAACTATAACTTCAAATACAATTCCAGTCAGAATGTTAGCTTCTTTTGTGGATACTGACATGGTGATTCTAAAACTTATAAGGAAATTCAAAGGGCCTGCAATAGTCAAGTCTCATGATAAGAATAAATACAAAGTTGAAAGACAACTACTACCACCAGACCTCAAGTCTATTATAAAATAACATTAATATTTTGAGTCACTGATATGAGAATAGACCAATAGAAGAGAAGGAAACAGACTCACATACATATGGTCACCAGATTATGACAAGGGTAGAAGGGGATTGCTAAGAAAGCCTAGTTATTTCACTCATTGGTGCTATGTAAATCAAATATTTATACAGAAAAAATGTGAATCTTGAATCCTGCACCATGCACAAAAATCAGTTTTAGATAAAATGTAGATCTAACTATAAAGGGTGATACAGGTAAACTTTCAGAAGTGAACATAGGAAGATATCTTTGTGAGCAGGGAAATATATTTCTTAAGCACAATTGGTGATACACAAAACATGCTATCCAGAACAGGAACATGTAACAGATTGGACTAAATTTAAATTAAGAGCTTTTGTTCATCAAAAGATATCATAAAATGAATGGGATGGTAAATCAGAGGATGAGAGAAAATATTGGCTACCAATTTATTCAACAGCAAACCCAGAATGTGTTATTACATTCCTACAGTTAAATAAACAGAGTATGAAGCCAGTAGAAAATGGGTAAAAGATATGAGCAGACATTTTACAAAAGGAAATATCCAAATGTCTAATAAGTATATGAATAGGGGCTCAGCTTCACTGGTCATGAAAGAAATAATAGTTAAAGCCAGACACCCTACCACTAGACTAAATAAGAATAGCTAAAATGAAAAAAAGCCAAAAAACAAAAAACAAAAAATCCAGTGTGGGTAAGAATATGCAGCAACCAAACCATGGAAAGAACCTGCATGTCCATCAACAGATGAATGGATAAAGAAGATGTGGTATATATACATAATGGAATACTATGCAGCCATCAAAAGAAATGAAATCTTGCCATTTGTGCAAAGTGGATGGAACTAGAGGGTATCATGCTTAGTGAAATAAGTCAGTCGGAGAAAGACAGCCATCATATGATCTCCCTGATATGAGGAAATGGAGAGACAACATGGGGGGTTTGGGGGGTAGGAAAAGAATAAATGAAACAAGATGGGATCAGGAGGGAGACAAACCGTAAGTGTCCCTTAATCTCACAAAACAAACTGAGGGTTGCTGGGGGGAGGGGGGAGGGAGAGGGGGATGAGGTTACGGACTTTGGGGAGGGTATGTGCTATGGTGAGTGCTGTGAAGTGTGTAAACCTGGCGATTCACAGACCTGTACCCCTGGGGATAAAAATACAGTATATGTTTATAAAAAAATAAAATAAAATAAAAGAGCAAGGGTTTACATAGTATTGGTACACTTTCTCAATAATGGACAGAAATTTGTTTTAGGGACAGTATGTGGGGAATTTTTTGTGGGCAACTTTCGAAACCTATTCCTATTGGAAGAAATAAGTGGAATAAAGTTACCTTCTAATAATAAAAAAAAAAGAATATGCAGCAACCACACCTTTCATGAACTTGTTTGTACTTTGGATGGGAATAGAAATGGGTACAAATCACTTCAGGAAAAAAATTGACATTTTATTGGATAGCCAAATGTTAGCATAATTTATGATCTGGTAGTTTTTGGATCATGATAGAAATTTTTGAGTATGTATCAGGAGACATGCACAAGAGTATTCATGTTACTAGTGTTCATAAGAGCAACACACACACACACACACACAAATCCCTTAACAACTCAAATGTCTATCAACAGCAGAATGCATATAAATAGTGGTATTTTTAACACATGGAATATATTACATAGGAATGAATTTTGCTCAATAATATGGACAAATCTTAAAAACATTCGTAATGTTAGGTGTTACCAGAAAGACCACAAGTAAGATGATCCCATTTTTATAAAGTCCAGATACCAGAAGAAATAAGCCACATGTTGAACCTACTCACAGTGCGTGTGTGTGTGTGTGAGTGTGTGTAGTTTTGTTTTTTTTTTAACACAAGAAAATGAGATAGATATAAACTCAGAAACCTCATGCTAGTGGTTTATTTTGGTGGGAGGGAAAGGGAATAAAATTGTAAGAAAACTGATGGTATACATAAGTTATTGGTGATCATCTACTTATTTGCCTAGGTGATGGTTTCATTGTGACTATCCATATAATGGAATATTATTCAACCATTAAAATCAACATCTGTGTGTAAATACACACATACCACACACTGGGAAACTGAAAGATGTTCCTGACAATATCTGACAAAACTACTACCTTGAACCATATATGAAGGAGTCTATGTTATTGTTTTTAAAGTCACACATATAAATGTGTGTGTGTGTGTGTAAGAGAAATCAATATATGCCAACGTGGTTATTTCTAGGGAGGGATTCACTTCCTTTGTGCTTCTCTGTGTTATCTAAAGGTTCTAAAATGATCACGTAGTAGTTTTCCTAAAGAAGTGTGTTCCTTTTGGCACACCTGGGTGGCTCAGTTGGTTACTCAGTCCAAGTCTCGACTTCTGGTCAGGTCATGATCTCAGGGTTTGTGGGCGCCTGGGTGGCTCAGGGGGTTAAGCCTCTGCCTTCGGCTCAGGTCACGATCTCAGGGTCCTGGGATCGAGTCCCACTTCGGGCTCTCTGCTCAGTAGGGAGCCTGCTTCCCTCTCTCTCTCTCTGCCTGCCTCTCTGCCTACTTGTGATCTCTCTCTCTCAAATAAATGATCTCAGGGTTTGTGGGATCAAGCCTTGCATCAGGCTCACACTCAGTGGGAAATCTGCTTGGGATTCTTTCTCTCCTCCTGCTTCTCCTCCCATTCATGTGCATGCATTTCCTCTCTCTCTCTCAAATAGGTAAATAAAACATTAAAAAAAAAAAAAGAAGTATGTTACTTTAATTTATTTAATTCACAATCACAATACTCTTCAATGTTGAGTAAAATACCCATTTTTACTGTGGCCTTCATGCCCCGAAGCAACCACAAAATTGATTATTTCACATTGAATTCCTTCTCCGTGCAAAATCAACCAGCCCCCACACTGGCTGAAATAATCCCAGGAATAATGTCCAAATCCACGTGCCATAATGACGTGGCCTCATTAACTTACTTGTTAACATTTCAGCCGCTTGAATTTCTTGCATCTTTTAAAATTTGGTGTCTTTTTTTTCTAGAAATGGAGAAGAAACATGAAACTGGAAAGCCCAGGGTCTTTCTCTCTTGTGAAAATGTGTGCTCTGAAGGTAAAGAAAATAGATACCTAGGTCAGCACCTAAACGTGAAGCCGTCTGTTCATTTAGATTTCAAATCTGCCACTCTCATCTCATGGAGAGCCAGGGGCAGCGAACAGATCTCTTGCATAAGTCTATAAAACAAACCTCATCACTGAGTGTGTCAGAGCCCAGAGATTTATTATAAAGTGATATATTTTCAAAGAACAGCACAAAGAGTCTTTTAACACTGAATTTGTCGGAGACCTTGCCGACATCAAACAGATGCTTTTCACTTGGAGCATTTGACTCTTAAACTTCAATGTTTCATATGGTAAGTGATTGGAAACTTGGGAACCATGAAGTAATACTTTTCTCTGATTTGGAAAATTTGACTCTTTAACAATGAAACTTTAGATGCATATTAAGAATTACTTTGAGAAGTGGTATAGTGTTTTCTTTATGGAGAGACTATCAGTTGGGCCAGTAATATCACTCTTACAAAGATTGAAAAAAATCTCTAAAATTGATTTCATGTTAACAAGAGGTTTTTCCTTTTTTTTTTTTTTTTAACCCTCTCTACCCTTTCTCCCCTTTACTCACCTACATGTCTCCTTGATTTCTTCTAAAAATCAAATAAGAACTACATGCCTGAGGCTTCAATAAAGGACTTCTAACGTGGGTCATTTGATTTTTGGCCTTAAAAAATAAATTATATGCCAGAAGTTGGATTACTATCGTGCCATATTCTTGAATAAACATGGTGCCTCTCCTGAGCTGAGGCTATTGCCAGTGTTTATAATTTTGCATACATCTTAACCCAGATGCAGTGAGCTGGTTATATGGAGCTTTCCTCGTTACCAATCACACTATAAACCACAGAAAACATGCAAACTAGAACAAGCAAAGCCCGGCTTTGGTTTATGGTCCTCCTCAACTTTTTGTCCAACCAACTGTAACTCCATCTTGAGCTGGCTCATAAGGGAAGGAGCTATTGCTTTTGGATTTAAGAGTATGCAGTGCCCAACATTCCTAATGCACAGGAAGAACTGCTGGGCCACCCAACATGACCTTAAACCTGTACCATAAATAATGCAGCACAAACTAGAACTTTCTCAAGTAAAGACCATATGACTTTCACTTGACAGATGTTCCTTTATGAGATTTTTATACTGCACTTTTTTATTTAACAAATAAAGCAGAACCTCTTTAGTTTGGATTCTATTACTCAGTCTTCAGGGGCAAAGACTGACCTGAAAGAAATTAATATTTACCAACTATGATGTCCTAGAAACTGTGACACATTATCTCAAAAATTTGCCTTGCTTAAGAAGTTATCATGAATACTAAAAAGAATAATCTATTGTTGAACATCTATTGTACTGGGCCTGCTACTAGCTGCTTTTCAAAATAGGTCTCATTTAAGAATCCATATAGTCCTGTTAGAGAGAGAACAAGTTCAGGGAAGTTGGTTTCCTATGCCCATGATCCATTGTGAAGGACCTAAAGTTCTGACCTGGGTGTGCCTCACTTTATGGAAAATGTAACTTAGGGTTAAGCCAAAGTTGTAAGTTAGGCATTTGCTTGCATTAAGGAAGGCAGTTTTGGTGTCAGTCATCCCAAGTTAAGGCAGTAACACAGGGTTCACAGGAAGGAAGGTTGATGTTCAGAGAAGCAATAAATAATATCCTTTTCTTCCCCTCTCACATTCAGAGACATTTAAGAAATCAGACCCAGATGGAGATGAAAATAATCAGCTTTATTCCAGATAGGGCCAACTGGATAACATGACTCTAGATTGCTTGATGAAAGGGACTTGTTCCTCCATTTCAGCTCAAGACCTTGGGCAGGACTGCCTATGGAAACATCAAAATCTAAAGTAGAATTCCTGCCTCAGATTGATTTGGGGCCCACTGCTGTTAGTGGATCAGTTCCATTCAATTGACAAATACCGACCATTGATGTCATCCACCAATCAGATCACTCAAGCTCCTTCAGGAGCAAATAAGAGATGGGCAAACTGCCCAAAGTGCTACACTAAGAGAAGTGTTTTATGGATGCAGAGAAAAAGGTGGTTCCTTCTGAACAGTCTCCAGCACCTTCCTTTCTTAACCATTAAGTCTAAAATAAACAAGAGGTATGACTAGCCATCACTCCACCACACACACATACACACACAACACACACACACACATGCATGGACCCATGCACACACACACACTCACACACTTTGTTGTGATAGTCCCCCTTCCTGTCCTCATGAAGCCCTAACCCCTTTTGTTTATGGACTTCATTTTACAGTGTGCAGTTAGGATTTTGTTCCCAGAGAGAGCTAACATGGGTCAAAATTTGTGCTAATCAAATGAACTCCAAACCTGGTTCTATCCTGGGGAGCACACTCTACCTTTATTCCCTATTTCAAACTATGTTGAGATATGTAGTTCCATATAGCTCACCATAGCCAATGCATAAAACAAGGTGATGTAATAATGGATTCTGTGGTTTTACATAGTCAATCAATGTGGAGATGCCTCCAATTTGAGTATAAAGCTTATTTTGTTATCACATCTGCAGGGAATAATTAAAGTAAAAAATGTCCTTGCTTTAAGCTAAAATGCAGTGAAATGTAAGCTCATAATCACTAAATCTGAAAACCAACAAGCCCCCTCTCCCATTGATCACTGCCATTCCAATGCCTGGGTAGAATTGGGCTTCCCTCAACAACTAGAGCTGAGCAGGGATTAAGTTCCTTTAGGACTCCAGAAGTTGCTCAACCTGAAACATCCTGAGATGTTAATCCTCTCTACCCAGTGAACTCAAATGCTTCCAAGTTGTACCTGGATTGCCCCTTTTCACCCTATAATTCTGAAACTGTAATGTGATACTGAAGAGCTCTCTCAAGATCTAAGCCTAAATGAAGGAATGAATGATATATTTATGGCAAATAAACCTTTTAAGACCTGGATCATGGTTGTTTTAGTGACCTCTGTATCGAATTGTAGGAACAGTAAAATAAGACTCTTGGGGACATTTTTTCCACAAAAAATATATCAGCTAGAGAATTCCCTTCCCCACATTCCTCAGTGGAAGAACTTTTGATGCTTTGGAGGTCTCACCTCTCAGGACCTATCCCTCTACCATGTGCTCCACAGGTAGAATTCCTTCTCCAATTTGTAATTTTCCAGGGCTTAAATAATGTAAGCTACATTAATGGCAGAAGTTGGGTAATTCTACTCAGGAAGTATCCTCCCACTAGACCCACTTCTAACCTAGACCCACTCTGTTAATCATTGCCCTGCCTGGCCTCCCTCATAGTGTTTTTACTTCCCCGTGCCTTCCTTTATGTTTCTTATTGCCCATGTTTCTTTGGAGGCATAAGCAATA
The DNA here is from genome assembly GCF_020171115.1 of Neogale vison. NCBI lineage: Eukaryota > Metazoa > Chordata > Mammalia > Carnivora > Mustelidae > Neogale > Neogale vison. Next base: position 12,645,271 of record NC_058100.1, read on the forward strand.
ACTGCTTCCCCCTTATCCTCACCATGTCACCACAAAGGTCCCTAAATAATGCTTAATCTTCATGGGCTGGTTTTCCAATTGCACTTATTGATTCTACCATTAACCTTACAAGGATCTGTATCAGTAGCTTCCTGGTTATGGTTCCTCTAGGGGAGTTCTTTTCCGTCTGGTCTCTGAGATCTTGTCAGTCTTCCTCTGGTAGAATTCTTTGAGCCTTGATTCATTCTTTTTTTTTTTTTTTTTTTTTTTAAGATTGTATTTATTTATTTGACACAGAGAGAGAGATCACAAATAGGCAGAGAGGCAGGCAGAGAGAGAGGGGGGAAGCAGGATCCCCACTGAGCAAAGAGCTTGATGTAGGGCTTGATCCCAGGACCCTGAGATCATGACCCGAGCCAAAGGCAGAGGTTTAAACCACTGAGCCACCCACGTGCCCCAATGATTCATTTTTTCTGATATATGAGTAACTAAAATCTGTCTTCTCTCTCCCCACATTATTATTTTTTTAAGTAGCTATACCTGGGAATGTTTTCCCTTTCCAAAATTCTAGCCCATACGATCAGATCTCATTTTCTTTGTCGTATCTGCTTCATTGGCCTAAAATCTCAACACTCATCCTAAGGGAATCTTCTTCTAGTTTAATAAAGCTTTTCCTCCTTAATTGTGCTTTCATTCTACTGCTCCTTTGCAACTTTCTGATAATAAGATGGAAGTGTAAGTCTTTTTTAAAAATGATTTATTTATTTATTTGGAGTGGGGCATTGGGGGGGCAGAAGAGGGAGAGAAAGAAACTCAAGCAGAGTCCATGCTGAGCTCAGACCAGGTCTTGGGGCTCCATCTCACAACCCTGAGCTCATAACCTGAGCTGAAGCCAAGAATCAGGGGCTTAACCAACTGCACCACCAGGCACCATGGAAGTAAAAGTCTTGACACTCTGTGCCTCATTCATTTTATGATCAAAATTGATTCCTAGAGAATCACTTGTTCCAGACATCAGGCTTTTCAATCTTCTTTGCTTCTGGGTTTGCAAAAATTTTATTGTTGTTTCTTTGCTCCAATCCTTAAAAAACAAACATTTCCATTAATTTTAATTTGTTTGTAAATAAAATTCACCAGCCTTCTGTGGGTGTTTGGTTACCTTGGGCTGTCAAAACAAATTCTATAGTTTAAGTCATGGGTGGCTTAAATAACAAAAATTTATTCCTTACAGTACCAGAGGTTAGAAGTCCAAGGTCAGGATGCCAGCATGGGCAGATTCTGTTGAAAACTCTCTTCCTGGCTTACGGCTGACTGGCTGCTTTCTTGCTTCACCCTCACATAGGAAAGACAGAGAAACAGACAGAGATGGACAGAGGTACAGAGAAACAGAGAGGCAGACACAGAGAGAGGTCTGATCTTTTTCTTTTCTTATGAGGACACTAATGCCATTGTGGGACTCCACCTTCATAACCTCATCAAAACATAATTACCCCCCACCCCCCACCCCCGCCATAGGCCTCACTTCCAAATCCCATCACATGTTGAATTAGTACTCCACCATATGAACTAGGGGGGGTGGATTATAAACATTTGGCTCACAGCAGTGGATGAAACCAATCTTCACCTATCTAAAATCTAAAGCTGTGATCAGAACACATGGAATTAATAAACATAGATCTGTTTTGGGACCACGGGTTTAAGAAGCACAAAGCCTGTAGTCAAAGGATTTGAATCCAAGAGGCCAGCACTCCATCCCATCAATGCTCTTCTCTGTCCCTGATTGCTTTTGTAAAGAGGACTGAAACGTGGCACAGCTAGTCTAGCACCACCTGCAAATGTCTGGTCTGAAACACACTGGTGTTCTTTGGTCCACGTTGGACTAGATGCTTGCACAGTATAAAGTCCCAAATTGCAGGCTTGTTGGAGAAAAACTGTAAATGCAACAAAAAATTGTTCTGTCAAATTTCCTTTTAATTTCCACTGCCACTTGCCCATCCCTAAATAATGTGAAAATCACAAGATTTTAGTTTGAGAACTATATTAATTAGTTTTTACATCAATATTTAGTTTTAACAATAAATCCTTGCTGATTTATTTCCTTAATGTATTGTTATATCCCTCTACTTCCTTATGGATGTATTCATATTTTTTACAGTATTATTTTCTCTAATAGTTTTTAGAGATAGACTCGTTTGGTATCAATTTTATGGTGACTACATGCCCTCAACCAGTATACAGTGATGGAACAGGGACTGGCAAACCATAATTAAAATCTCCCATTCAGGAAAAGAAAGAGAGGAAGGACCATGACAATTACTATTCCATAGCAGTGATGAAATTCAGCAAGGCAGGCATTGTGAAAGTTCCACTCAAAGTTCTCTGAATAGACCCTATGTCCTTTCTATGGAAGAGGGTTCTTTGTCTCTTGCTCTCCAGTATGTTCTTCATGGTCTAGTTCTTTCCCTTGGACTTACTGGAAGTGGACATTGAGGGAGACCTAGGGTCGGTGTTAAGTCCACGTTCATGGTTCTGTGGTGATCTAGTTCCTTCAAAAACTTAGTAGGCTTCTCTTTGCAGAGTCAAAGCAAACACGGCCATGCAGTAATCTCCAGCCCAGAGCTGGGTGTTTTACGCAACTAATGAATTGTTGAACACTACACCAAAAACTAATGACGTATCATATGCTGGCTAATTGAACATAATAATAATAAATTTAATTTAATTTAATTTAATTAAAAAAAAAAAGCTTTGTAGGCTTTTTGACCTATTTGACCTATATCCAGTCGGTCCTAGTTCAGTGGAACTTGTCAATAGCCACACTAATATTCTTATCCAGATAGAACCCTTAGATTGCTTTACTTCGCTTCCTCTTTCTGATGCCTTTTTCTCTCAACTTACTAGTGATTATTTTAGGACTATGGAAAACCATGAGTGAGAAAAACATATTTTAAAAATTTCTTCTTATCCCCAAAATAAAAAGCTCCTAATCCCCTAAGAAAAGATGAATTGTTTTCTGGCCATAGCAAGGAGCGACAACTTGAGCTGGTTTTAAATCCAACCTACTTAATCAGTGACAACTTTGCATCTGTAATCATACTTTGAAAGCCAATCAACAGCACCCTCGCCTCAGTGCACAGCCTTCTGAAAGCCAGTCAACAACAGTCTTACTCATTTTTTAACTGAAGATCAATCTCTACCTTCTGTTTCTGAAATCCTGCCCGTTCCTGTCTTCCCCAAATCCTGTGTGTCTGAGGGCAGTCTCTCCTCGAGGACTATATATATCTAGCTCTCCTCTTCTCAATTAGCAATAAATTCAGGGCTTTGTCTGCTTATTTGTTTCAAGTAGTAAGCGATGATCTCTTCCATTGACAGTTACCAGTCACCTTATGAAATGGGAAAGTTCTACTGAACCAACATGGATCAAAAGTCCCATCTTTAATCCTTTGGGCTCTAAATGTAACTGGACTTCATAGCTCAAGAAGGCTACAAATTTCTAGCCATCCACTCTGCTTTATTTCTGCAAAGCTAATGTCCAGCTGCTCTACTGATGCCCTATAATTTCGGTTTTTGTTTCACCATCAACTCCACCCAATACAAACTTTTCATCTATGTTTTTAATTAGAACTAGGTTGTTATAATCAACTATCTCCAAACCTCAATGGATAATACAATAAAATCATACGTATCACTCTTGTCATAGTCTTATTTAGGCTCGATGAGTTCTCCTTGGTGGTTTTCCTCTAAGTGGAAACTCAGGGATCCAGGATTCTCCTGTCTTTTTTACCATCATGGATATCTTCACTTCCAGTCATGTCAACAGGGAACACATCATGAAAGATCTTAAGGCACATTCTAAGGATCAGACTTAGAAAGGATGAACATCAGCGGTGCCCACATTTCATTGTGGGAAGTTTATGTAATCTTCTCTTATGAACAGGAAGGGAGAACAGAATTTGAAACAGCTAGGCAGTTTTACCACAAAAGACTACCCACTTTTCTTTTTTAAGTTCTTTGGGGCCAACTCAGTTTTCTCTCTGTATCCAATAAATATTACTTGAACTTTTGAATATAATGCATTGGAAAATAATAAAATTTGTAAGAACTTACTTCTGAAATATTCAGTTTCAGGAATTTGGCTTCTATAATTTAAAATCATAGGGAGCAAAAAGTTATTTTCACTTCATTTCCATCTTGATATTATAGTTCTGTTTATATTTTAACAATGTTTTCAAATAACCCTTAATGAAAACAATAATTAGTCTATATGCAAATGCACTTAAGAATCTGAACATGTCCCAGCTTAAGCATCTGGGTCATAGATGCTTAAGCATCTGTGCCACTATACAATGACTTTTCACTCTGATACATTTCACAGAAAATCTTTTAAAATAGTATAAACCCCAGGTCTACCATGATGTCATAAACAGTTTCATTTTAAAGTTATGCCTTGATAGTTCTAAAGGTTTTTCTATGCTTATTTAAAAACCCATAGCTTTAATAAGCACACATTTATAAATTCTATTTCCTCTAGGCTATTTCCATGGCACCTTTCACTAATATACTAACATTGCCAAATCTTAGGTCCGGAAAGATATACAAAGAAACTAGTAATATCAGAGTTTTCCAGCAATGATTCTTTTCAACTGCATTATGAAAACCACACAAACACACAACTAGAATGCCGTCTGCTACAGAATCCAGTTTATATCTTTCCAAACCCAGGACCTAAAGATTTCATTGTACATCAAATTGTTTTTTTCCCATTTGGAGTCATTGTTTGACAAGTGCTTAATGATAGTGGAAAATTGTGACCCTTTTCTTTGCCCCAGTTAAAAATATTTTATCTTAATGAATCTTTTGCAATCCATTAATTATTGTCTGATGAGTAAGGAAAAGCTCAATGACCATCTCAAAATAAACAACTGAACAGATTTAATTATAATTATTGATTTAAATGCTTGTGAGGAAAATGCTGTAATTTAACTTTATTCCAGGCCTAAGTATGAAGAGTTAAAATATTACAATGTATTTTAGAAGCATACTTGAAGAATTGCCAGGATTTCCATTATAATCCAGGAGTTTATATTCTGTCACATTTAGTTTGGCTATAAATTGGAATATAATACATAAATCTCACTTTTAAGTTTAGGCTTTATCATTTTAAGATTATTACATATCCTAGCATAAGAAAACACACACACACACACACACACAGAGGCTCCATATTGCAAGTCACAAAAGCACTTCTGTGACAAAATCCTTTTTGTATACTGAAAAATAGTGTTTCTCTAATTTTCTGGAGGAAGGGAAGTCTTAGCTGAAATCTGGGGGTGGAGGGGTGGGCAGAGAAGACAGAGAAACCAAAGGGAAGAGAGAAGGCAGAGGAAAGAGTAGTAGAAAGTGTATGGTCAAACTGGATCCAGCAGTAAGATAACTAATTTAACTCTATATAAAAGGGAGACATCACCACGGCTCTGAGATAAAGCCATATGCTGTAATTACTAACACTGCCAATGTTGTGAAGCACAGTATCCCATTATCTAATAAAAGGTGTTGACAACATCTTTGGTAATTGTAGTAAGATTCTCCCTACCACTTTTTTCTCCTACACGTAAGATCTGAGTCTTTGTGAAGAGCTACAGCTTGGGAAAAAAAAAAAGAGAGAGAGAGAGAGAGAGAGAGTGTGAGTGAACGCTACAGTGTGGTCAATAAAATCCCCAAAATAAAATCACTTGGGGGAAAAAAAAACTTTTCTATTGTACTGGAAAGAAAATACAAAATAATGAAATATGAAGCTGATAAAATATGTATTTTATTCCACTGATAATTTATGCAGCATAATACCTCACTCAAAAAATTTTTAACTTCAATTGTAGTATAAATTTCCAATGGGTGTACATATTCATTTGTGCTGACCTGACTTTTTATGTTGCTCCTGTGACTAATTTCCGATATGTTCAAAATACTCAGTTGACACAGCATTACTTTCCATAGAGCATTTTCTGTGAACCCATGTAGTTTTAGGTGTTAAAAGAAAGAAACTGAAAAGTGCTTTCTCTTATATTCAAGTGACATTTCACTGATTTTAAAGTTCATAGAAAGTGCCAGTGGATTATTCAACTATAATTCAGTTCATTATTTTCGTACTTTATGCTATTACAGAAGACTAGGGAAGCTTGGAGGTATATGTTACTAGCTATTATTACTAGGGTTATATGAATGAAGGGGCTATTTGGGTGAAGATACATAAAGTGATTTTTTTATTTATTAGGAGATTGTCTTAATGGTAGTTATTTGATAAAGGTTTTGAATGAATGAATGAATGTCTATACGTGAATGCATGAAATTAAGAGGAGGCCTGGTATAGATAACTAAAACCATGCAGGTATTTGTAGGATAACCCTTCATACAAAACAGAGGCATCATTACTTGCTCTGAGGTGACAATGAATGCTGTTTAATTGTTAATACTGCCTATCTCTTGAATCTTTGTATCCCATTATCCAATAAAATGTGTTAAACAAAACCGTGGTAACTGTTGAAAACTTTGCCTCACCCTTTTCCCTTCCCCACAGGAAACCACATCTTCTCACATCCAACACCCCTAGACAGTAAGGGCAGTCCCCTGCCTGAAAGGATTGTGTGCTCCTAAATGGATAGAATCCAGACACACGTTAGTGGATGACTTCAATCATCCCACATGGGACCCATAGAATGCACATTTTCCTTTTTTTAATTTTTAATGTCCATATGTTTGTTTGGCTAGAAGTCAAGTTTCATTATATGCCCCTATTATTCCACTGTATAACAATTTTATTTATAGGCCATTCGCATAAGAACTAATTTCTTTGATAGGAAGGTCTCTAATGCTGATTTAAGCTCACTATAATGAAAACAATATTGTTGGAAGTCCAACCAAATGCCGAACCCTAGAGCCATGCCTTGGTCTTTTCCCTGATTATGGGACTTCCCAATGTCAACCTATTCTCTTGGCTTCCTGCATAAATGTGCAGAAGGTAGGCAGGAACTTTATTAAATGCTGGCAATTCGTATATAAAACAAGCATGGTGTACTTAATCTCCATGTTGGCTTTGAGAAGCCTTCCTGATGCCAAGACTCTACTTGAATTCAGAGGCTCCCACACATAATGAATATGTCTTAGAAAAGCATGTAGGAAGTAGGTAATTTTATTTGTGAATGTGCTATGTGTACACATAGAGAGTGGTGAGGGCAAACTTGATTTCTGTACTACTCAGCAAAAATATTTTTGGTCAAGTCACACACTCCAAGGCTGAACGTAAAGTAGATTGTCTGAAATATTATAAGTGTATTGATAGCAAGTGAAACCCTGGCCTGTTTTCCACCCTGACCCTCAGGTAATTAGATCACGCTCTGGGCTTAACAACTTCACTTTCTCCTTCAGTGTGGTCTGGTAGTAATCAAAGATGCCTCAGTATTAACTTTAGAAAGTGTATATTCTCCGTGAAAGAAGTTTTGTGTTTCAAGAATGTCACCTTTATGTTTTCAGATGTTTACATTTTTGCTTACAGATGTAGCCATGAGCGAATACATCCACGTGTGATTTAATGGTGTGGTTAATTCAACCTCTGCAAAGTGTCTTGTCAGCCATCTAAAGCCATATGTTTAGCAGTCGTGCCCTGACAGCATTTCAATTAAATTAATCTTTTCCTCAGGACGTCTTAGTCCAAGCGAATTATGATGTATACAAATGAGAGACCTTGTGTTACGTTATGTAAGAACTACAGAGAAAGCCAGTGTGAAAAATTAATACTTTCAAAAATTCCTTTTGAGTGACTTTGATCTTTATCATATTCTTATTTTTATCAAGTACAAGTATAAAGAAATGAGTAATCTTAAACATGTCCAGAAAAGATGCAACTCTCTTTTCCCCTCCCAACTAGAGGCTGGATATTATAGTAACCGGTGTGATCTATCTGCAAATACACCTTCTCTTAGAGACTCCACAATATGCACTCAACCAATGTCTCTACATGATATAAATGCAGGTTCAGCAATCAAACGTTACGTTTTACAAAGGAACCTAACAAAAAATATTTCAATAATTAGTAAGAATTCTATACGAGGAGGGTAACGGATGACTCTGGCTCTTCCACGCTGTGGGCAGGAAAGAAAGATCATGGGGTTGAGTTATGAACGATTGCTCACAGAGGAGAAATCACTTTTTTCTAGTTTAATGTGCAGATTTTCATTACCATCTTTTTATAACTTTCAATATTCACTAATTTAAACTTATAACATCTCTGATTATCTTCAGTTTATCTATTGTACGTAAGAATGTAGGAATCTTCTGTGAGTATTGTTTATTTGATTAGGGTAAGAAACTATTATTTAAGGAAGTTATCTAATAGAGATGGATTTATATATTTTTAAATGCATAGTTAATTTACTGATTCAATAACTTAGGCATAAAATTCTATCTACTAAATACAAGTTCTGGTATATTATTATTTTCTTTTCCAAAGGTCAGAACAATTTTTTAAAAGATTTATGTATTTTTCTCATAGAGAGAGTGCATGCATGTGAGTGAAGTAAGGGCAGAGGGAGACGCAGAGGGAGAGAAGCAGACTCCCCGCTGAGCAGGGACTCTGACAGAGGGCTCAATCTCATGACCCCGAGATCATGACGTGAGCTGAAATCAAGAGTCGGATGCTTAACTGAGCCACCCAGACACTCCAAATTTCAAAACAATTTTGATTTGAAGCAAAAACATTTTGATTTGAAGGAAGTAATAATTATAGTAATAGCAACGCTATATTAGTATTTTTTTTTCTAGGCTGTGTATTGGGAACTCAGTAAACTCACACCAATTCATCTTCAAAACAATCTTAAAGGGTTTACATTTTTACCTCTCCTTAACATAGAGGACCAGAAACCAGAAGGTTCAGTAATCTTGGTTCAACATGGTAATGCTTAGTATGGTCAAAGCCTAGTTTAACTGACCCTGGAAGTGACAGGTTTTGGGCCACTGTGTTCTTTTTTGCTTTCCCTCCAAACATGTCATGTCTCTTCTTTGGAATGCTTACCACAGCCTCTATGCCCCTATAGACAGCAGTAATTATAGGCAGAGATTATCACTCCCTTGGAAAACATTTTTTCATTGTATTTGATTGCATTTTGTTATTGGTTTAAAAATGCAGATAATGTAACATTTACCATCTTAACCATTTTTCAGGTTTAATAGTGTTAAGTATTGTTGTGCAACAGTCTCCAGAACTTTTTCACCTTGCAAAATTGAACCTATCCATCCATTAAACAATTCCCCATTACCCTCTCTCCCACCCTCAAAGAAAACTACCATTCTGTTTTGTTTTGTGAGTGCGATTATCCCAGATGCCTCACTTAAGAGGAGTCATACAGTACATTATATATATATATATATATAGTTGTTTTATGACTGACTTATTTTACATCTAACTTATATGTTAGAATTTTCTTCCTTTTAATATTCCATTTTACATATACCCCACATTTTGTTTCTCTATCCATCCACCAACAGATGTTTGAGTTGCCTCATCTTTTGGCTACTGTTAACAATGCTACTATGAATGAAGGCATATAAATATCTGATACCCTGTTCTCCAGTTCTTCTGGGTGTATGTGCTCATAGGAAAATTGCTGGATCATAAAGTACTTCTATTTTTAATTTTCTGAAGAACTGTCATACTGTTTTCCACAGTAGCTGCACCATTTTACATTTACACTAGCAATGCACAAAGGGTCCAGTTTCTTCACATCCTTGACAACACTTGCTTTCCTTTTCCATAGTAGTCATCTAAATGGGTATAAGGTTATTACTCACTTTCGATCTGCATTTCCCAAATGACTAGTGATATTAAGTATCTTTTCAGTGTTTATTGACCCTTTGTATATCTTCTCTGAGAAAAGTCTAGTTTAAGTCCTTTGTCCAATTTTTATTCTTTGTTGTTGTTTTTGTTGAGTTGTAACTCTTTATATATTGTGATATTAACTGCTCCTGAGATATGTACTTTGCACATATTTTCTCCTATTCCACAGGTTGCCTTTTCACTTTGTTGATTGTGTTCTTTGATGTACAGAAGTTTTTAATTTTTATGTAGTCCTATTTATCTATATATGGATTTATTGCCTATGTTTTTCATGTTATGTGAAAGAATCACATGGAGTTTCCCTTACATTTTCTTCTAGGATCTTATAGTTCAGCTATTATGTTTAGGTCTTTGATCTATTTTCAGTTAATTTTGTCTATGATGTAACATAAGGGTCCAACTTCATGCTACACTATTTTTTTTTAAAAAGTGCTTAAATGAACTGTAGTGAGGCTATTTGACCTAGGGCATTACTATTGAGTTACAGAATCGTTAAGTCATCTGACATAGCGAATGTCATCTGACATTCCAAATCTATGTAGTAAATATCTCCCTAAAACCTCACAGAACTAAGATGATCTAGGTAATACTTGTTTAAAAGGAAAGGTGCTTTTTTTCTGAAACAAATACATGATGCCAGCTAAGAAATTAAAATTTAAAGTTTCAAGATAGAACTTATCTCTTGAAAACTTATGTCCAGTTTTATAATAAGAAACATACATAATTTCAATGATATATACATATTTTTTTTCAGCTAATTTTGTCTATGATGTAACATAAGGGTCCAACTTCATGCTACACTATTTTTTTTAAAAGTGCTTAAATGAACTGTAGTGAGTATACACACACAGACACACACACACACACACACACACCCCTATATGTATGTACATATAATGTGATGAAACAGTATCATGAAAATTCTGTACTATTTTATATGTGTGTATCATGGGGAACATAAGAAAAACCTCTATTTCTGAAAGAACTTCATATTTAGGGAAAATAAGGTGGCTGGTATATGCCACATAGAAATAATTACACATACAAATTTGTAGATGTTTGACATAGCCTTTACTGTTGTGTGAACATATATGTAGTTGCCTCTAGATATTGATGTTGAACATGTAAGGGAAGCAAGCCAAGCTTGTCAAGGAATGCCAGATATTCTGTAAAAAAATTGATGCAGACAAAACATCAGTCTGGTTGGATCTCCCCAGAGAGTGTTTTCCCCATCTGTTTAAAAAATGATGATCCTTTTTATTTTTATATTTTGTAGCTTTGGTGGTGGCATTAAAAAAATTAGGGAAGTTTACTAATGAACATTTTCTATCATTTACTAGTGATATTTGTCTTCTAAAAAACCTGTCTACATATAAATAAACATACATATACACACATATACACAATGTAAGTAACATACATTATTATTTTAATAATATAAATGTGTAACATATACTATATATGTAATATATACATTACTTATATATGTATGTTTTTATGAATATACTTATATATTCAAACAAGTCTCCTCTTGACAGAAAATACTAATATTTTCAGTCCAGAGAACCTAAATGAAGATACCATGGGTTTTTTAATGTCTTTATAACTTTGCATTGTTTGAGAGTTTAGGACAGTTATTTCCATTGCTTACAATCAGAGTGTTTGATGTTTCAGTGCTTTCCTCTAACACGTTTCAAACAACCCTTTCCACATTCTCACCATCTGGATCTCATCCTCATGCATGCAAGATATTTACCCACGTGGCCTTCCATCTGTACAAAATTGTTAAGGGATCCTAAGGATGATTTACTTAAAATTCCAAGCATTGCAATACACTGGCAAGAGGGACTAATTTAAAAGTAGAATTATATTTCTTTGGAAATGCCCTATACAAGTTAGCTGTCATTGTTAGTGGTTTTATTAGCTATTTTCAAGGATTTATATAACTAAATTTTGACAAGTAATTTCTTTAAAGGGCCTCTAAAATGAGTTCTGGATCAAAACGGTGTCCACTTGGGTGGGTAGCCAAGTGGAACTGTGTGGGTATGGCATAAATACTGGATTGAAATTTGTGCTGGCTCGATTCTCCTGCAGAATTCATCTCTTCATCTAGAACTGCCCTTAGTGACAACAACTTCGCACCCGCCAACTTCCCACCGGCACCCTACAAAGTTTCTTTTCACCAATCCAGGGGAACTGAAATTGAACAAGGTGGCTCCCTGCTGAGCTCTTAGATAACATTTCAGGCATCAAAAGCCCACTGAGGCAACTGAATGAAGTTAAAGGAGACACAGAGCCAGATTATGACAGTTGAGGCCTGGAGCTCGTCTGCTCCACTGTAATTGTAATCATACGTAGCCTTTTTAATGACATGAAATTCACTTTGTACATATTTTACTTAAGTTTTTCTTTTAGACACTATTGAAAATACATGGTTAAGACAAAACCATTCTGACTAACCTAATTTTCTTTTGACCGATGTGTTGACGTTGCTAAATCAAAAGGCAGCAAGAACTTACTTGGCAGTTATTAAGCAGCTGAATGGTGAAAGTAATTCAGGTCTTCTGTTCTTGCTTTCAAAATGTCCCCCATACACAGTGGTTCATGGGTAGTTCATAAGAACAAAGTTAGAAAAGTTAGCCGTAACACAGATTCAGATATTAGCCGAAAAGAAAAACAACAGACTATATTCTTGGACAGTGAAGCATGAATTCTCCATAACATTCTGATGACTTAAAATCCTGATGTGATTCAAATATCTTAGCAGCTAGAGAATACGGTCACATACTCTTTGCTTGAAGCTCATTTTTATTTTTATTAACATTTCACGTTTAGTTTACAAGGCTTGTTACACAAATAGTGGTTCCTGCTTGGCTCTTTTGCTTATTTTGGTATTTACCGACACATCTCTAAATAGCATGTTTTTAACTATTTTTTTAAAAATTTCATTTGTAGATTTTATCATCTTCTCAATAAGGAAGAGTGGATTTATTCTTTTCTTTTCCATGTGCTTTCTCCCGTAACTGTCCCCACCACACACAATACGCTTTCCCTCTTTCCATCCCCCTATTTTCCATCTGCCTGCCTATTATCCATCTACTACTGATTTATCTATCTCCTTTCTTTCCTCCTCTGATCTGTTGTTTTTTTTGTTGTTGTTGTTCTCTTTATCTTTCCGTGTCTCCCCTCTCTGTCTCACTCTCTTTCTCTATGTATGTGTGTATTTTTGAGTATTTGTATTTTCTCAATGATTACTGCTTATATTATTATAATTATGTAAACTCTATTCAGAGCCCAGATATATAATATTCCATGATTACTTTCCTTTCCTTACATACCTTGTATCCCTGAAATGAATAATTACCTTATTTATTTGTTTCCCTTTAGATATACTCACCACTAATTCAAACTCCTGTCTCTCCTGTCTGAAAAAGAAACTAAACCCTTTCTTTTGAATGTGTGATTTCTCAGGCTTGGAACTTCTGGCGAAATACCTAGATAGTAGGAAAGTCTCATCTAACATATTGTTAACATTTAGTTCATCTTCTATCTCTCACACTAGGCTGTAAGTTCCATGAGAGCAAGAACCATATCTTGGCTGTTCAGCTCTGTATGTCTAGCATGTGGCCTGGCCCAGAGGACTCTCTCAGCAGATATTTATGCAATGAGTATAATAGTTACATAATACTCCTTGAATCTTAAAAAAGCCTCTATTTCAGGGAAAAATCTTTCACATTTTATTTACACAGCTAAAAATCCATTGGGGTGACAGTCTTCATAATAACATCAATTTGTCCTAAAAATAAATTTCAATTTCACCTTTTGAAAAACTTCCAACGGGTCCACTTGGGTGGCTCAGTCATTAAGCATCTGCCTTCAGCTTGGGTCTCGATCCCAGGTCCTGGAATCGAGCCTAGCTTTGGGCTCCCTGCTCAGCAGGGAAACCTGTCTCTCCCTCTCCCATTCCCACTGCTTGTGTTCCCTCTCTCTCCCTCTCTCTCTGTCAAATAAATAAATAAAATCTTAAAAATATATATATTTCCAACCTTCAAAGGGGAATTTTGCACTCTTCAAAAATTTCAGTTTGTGTAGATAGAAGGCTTTGATCATATTGGTTTCAGGGCAAAGGATCCGACCAGTATCCAGATACCTCTGCTTTCCATTATTCCAAATAGTTAAACATGCATTTACTAGCTGGGTGGTCTAGGACAAATTACTATTCATTTTGTGCCTTAGTTCACACACATATAAAATGGGGATAATAATGCTACTTATCTAAAAAGACTGTTGGGAAGTTTAAAAGAGTTAAAAGTGCTTAGAAATGTACTTGAAAAAAAAAATACTGCCAGATAACTACTTAACACAGAGATACATTGTGGTATGTGTCCTATTCTTGAAGCTTGGGGAACATTCATATAACCATAGTAAACAAAATAGCAAATTAAATGACATCATGTGAAGAAAGCAATCCTAGATGATGATATGTAGCCATACTCCTTAAGAAGAAAGTTTTCTAATATTGTGGGCATGCCAGGACATCTTGTTGCCTACTGGGCATCCATTTTCTTTCCAACTTCCTCCTTCTTGGCAGAACCCAGTTTCATTCAGGTCTCTCCTCTCCATAGATCCACGTGCATCACGAGAAGGTGATCCTGTCCCCAAGGAGTGGACCTTGATTTGACAAAGCCAATTATGACATCCCCACTTCTTTTCTCTTGCCAGCAACTGGTTTAGAAATGGGCATGTGAACAAAGTCTGGCCAATAACACATGAGAAGGAGGTCTTCTGGGAACCTTTAGGGAAGGTTTCTCACTCATAAGAGCGAGCCAGAAAAACAGATGGTTTTTCCTTTTCCTCTTGATGATGTAGCTGATGATGTATTCAGATGTATCTGAATGTGATGCCTAGAACTGCCGAGGCCATCAGAGGCCATGAGGACTGACATACAGCCAGCTCTTGGAATGGCAGTGCCAACGGATGGAAGAAACTTGGGTCCCCAGCAGCCTGGATGCACAGTGGAGAACACTTTGCTTAGAACCTACTCAATCTGTAGACTTCTTGTTATGTGAGAGAATACATGATTTTCTTAACTCAGTTTGGGTCTGCTATAGGCTACATGTTTGTGTCCCCCCACCCCATCAAACGCCTATGTGAAAATTTTAATGAATAATGTGATAATATCAGGAGATGGGACCTATGGGAGGTGAATAGATCATGAGGGAGGAACCTTCATGAACAGGATTTGCATTCTTCCAAAAGAAGCACTAGAGAGATCCCTCGCCCCTCCCACTATGTGAGGATCCAAGAAGTCATCAGTTTGCAACCTGGAAGAGGATCTTCACCAGAACCTGAGCTTGTGTCATATTGATCTTGAGCTTCAGTCTCCAGAGCTGTGAGAAATGAATTCATGTTGTTTATAAGCCACCCAGTCTGTGGTATTTTGTTATTACAGTCCTAATGGACTAAGACAGAGTCTGTGTTTTCTATTACATGCTCTTCCAAAGCAACATCTAAACAGATAAAATGTCCTTTTAAGATAGACATTAAGGAGTAAGTTATCATTTAGTTAAACATATACTGCTCTCCTTTAAGAAAACATATCATGGAGAAAGAGTGACACAATAACATTTTCCCTTTTCTTCTATGAGGTGTCAAAATCCAAAGATTATTTTTTAATGTCATTCTTAAACCAATTATTTTCATTGCCAAGTCCTATACAATCTAAAAACATTCTTGTGGCACTTTTCCAAAGCCATGTTGTACAGCAAAAGTTTCCATTTAGAGTATAAGTTTCTTCTCAAATAGGACACACTAAATTTAAGGAAGAGTGGCTGTTCAAAGTGCAAGACTACAAAATCTCAACACTATAATCGACCAAAATGAACCAAAAAATGCAAAAATAGCATTGCAAATGTTAGTACTTAAAAGTAGGAAAAAGCCCAAGTTAATTTCACAAGCTAAGAAATATTAGCCAGGAAAAATATAATTTAGGTCAGAACCAAACACACCAGAATCAACACCCAGCTCCTGTTTTTGAAAGAGTAAAGCATAGTGGCAGGAAGTAAGTTAAGGTAATTCTGGAAGGTCTTCTGAACTCCTCTGATTCAGATTTAGATTTCCTCTAATGGACAACAGATGTGCCACTAGAATGTAAGTTCCTTCAGGGCAGGAATTTCTGCCACTTTCTGTGTGGTCAACCATCCTATCCTAACATTTAAAATAATATTCAATGGACACTCATTGAATTAATAAATACGTATTTTGTAATCTTGGTAGACTTGGGCCTCCGTGAAAGACTATATTGCTCGAAAAAAGATGGACAAATGAGGATACTTTCTTGTGCCGTGGTTTCTCTGTGGTGTGAGGATGCACGTGTTCTGGTAGCCATTTTGTGACCACAGAATGAAAATGTCAGGAAAAAGGCCAATATTCTGGGCATGACAGAGTGAATAGACAAAAAAGGCTGGGTCTTTAATGATAGCATTGGACAGCTATACCAAACCTGCTCCTCCAACTCTCCTCTGTGAGGTTAGCAACTGTTCTTACCCTTTAAGTCATAGTTGCTCAGGTTTCCTGCAAATCTGATACAGGTTTCCTGTATCACTCTGTCCTGACAGACTCCTCCAACTCTCCTCCAACTCTCCTCTGTGAGGTTAGCAACTGTTCTTACCCTTTAAGTCATAGTTGCTCAGGTTTCCTGCAAATCTGATACAGGTTTCCTGTATCACTCTGTCCTGACAACTTGTACTTTGAATATGTTTCAGACAAGTGAGAAGCTATTTCATTATCATACCTATTTCTCCTTCAACATAAGAAACTAATGAAAGATAAACATTCAATTGAGCAGGCAAGCAAAAACAAAAGCTAAATGAATAATGGGATTTTAAAGAAGGGGTCATAAGAAACAGGTCAGAGATGCACTCAACAGAACCTGGGGGCTAGATTTAGGCAGATTAAGGTGAAGGGGAAATAAAAAAATGATTCTGTTATTCCTTGGTTGTAGGACTGGGAGGAAAGCTGCCCTCTTAGCTGTAGGAAGATGAACATTAGGAATAAGAGCAGAAACAACAACAACAACAAAAAGGAATAAGAGCAGAGTTAGGGGAAGTGATGATCAGGTTATCTGGCCTGGAGTTGGTGTTCATGGGATCATATCAACAATATCAGTGAGAAGACATCCAGCAAGTCACTGGAAGATTTGGTCTGGTTTTCAAAAATAAGATTGGGTGTCACAGTTGTAAATATGTGAATCAGAAACATAGATGGGAGAGTTTGACAATTTCCATGGGGTAAAGATTCCCACCATGGCCATTTCAAGCTAGTGGTTTAACAACCAATTTGCAAAATTTCTGAAAAATGTTACAATTGGGAGTCAGTAAAAGCTGGCTCTAAGACAACTCAGGAGTAGAACAATCACTATTATTAGAATTGGAGGTAAAGTATAAACTCATTACGTATATATGTATATATATATGTATATATTCTCTGTTATATATATATATTCCAAAATTTATGTATGTATATATGGATTCAAACAATATAAATATATGGACACAATATAGACAATATAGGGATAATATATAACAGCATATATGTGTAACAGTATGTAATAGTATACATAAATATACATATACATAAATATGCTTGTAAAGTTATGTATATGAATATTCACACATTTATCCCCATTTTTTTCCACTGATGGCCTGGGAACTACAATACCTCAAAAGAGTAAGTCTACCTAGTGTTTTGTTAATTGGAGTCAGAAGTCCTTGGAGAAATGATTGATTTAGGGATTGGGCAACAAAAGATAAGCCTGATAATTTTTTTGAGCTATAAAATAATGCAATTTTCAAGGAATGAAAAGGACATGTAAAAATGACACCAAAGCTAACTCAGAGAGGCTCTAAATAGTCAATTCTGGGATCATGTCGGTATCAAAAAATTTACAACATATTTCTGTGATATATTACAACCCACTGAATAAAATATGAAGCCATGAGTTGATTCTGATATAAGTAAATAAATTAAAACTTTCATGAAGAATTAGAACCATAGGAGACTCTTAATCATAGGAAAAAAAAAACTGAGTATTCCTGGAGGGAGAATTGGGGGATGGGTTAACTGGGTGATGGACATTAAGGAGGGCATATGATATAATGAGCACTGGGTGTTACATAAGATTGATGAATCACTGACCTCTACCTCTGAAACCAACAATGCTTTATATGTTAATTTAATATACATCACACTTAAAAAGATGTTGTATATTAACTTTATAAAATAATGCTGACATTGTTCTTCAAAAAATTAATTAAAAAAAGAATTAGATACTGCCATAGTCATCACAAAATACTTATTCATTAATTGCAAAAAGGAAAAGGATAACTTTATAATGAATAATCCTTTATAGTGAGGTCACCATACTAATAAAATGGTCAAAGTGAATATTTTTAGCAATGAGATAAATTGAAACCATGACTCACTTGATAAGACACAATAAAAAGTATATATCATCACTTCTATATTTCTGCATGAGAGGAATTTAATATAATCATAAGGAAATATCAGAAAAATCCAGTTTACAAAAATAACTGGCCTTTGAGTGTTAAGGTAATACAACTCCAAGAAAGACTGAAGAATTGCTCCAGACCAAAGGCAACTAAAGAAACAACAACTTAATACAGTGTACAATCTGGCATGGACTCTTTGCTGTAAAGGATATAATCTAACATTTGGTGAAAGTTGAATGGGGATCTAATCTAATAGGATTAGATAGCAGTAATGCATTATTTTGAATTTCTTGATTATTATAGTTGTACCACAGAACTTTAGAATGTTCTTGTTTGTAGGAAATATACACCAAAGTATTATAGCATGATAAGGCATTTTGTTAGCAATTTTTCTGCAAATTGTTCAGAAAAGAAAGTTCTTAATACTATGCTTACAACTTTAATATATATTTGGAACTTTAAAAAGTATATACCAGTATATCCTACCTTTCTAGTCATTATAACTCACCAGTAAGTCCTAAATTAGTTTTACATGTTAACTACTTCATTGTACATATTACTTCAACTCAATGAAACTATTATTTCTATATGATTCTAAACTTTCTCCTAGTTATTTCACATCCCTTGTTACATTTATTCTTATGCCAACCATCAAAAGTAGCTTGGAAATTACCTTCCCTAATGTTTAGGTAGAGAAAATGAGGCAAAGAGCTCAGTAATCACCATTCACTAATAGACAATTAATTGCTGAGTATTTATGTCATGGAAGACACCACATAAAGTGCCATCACATGTATCTCAGAGCTGTCAACAATAAAGTTGGACCGGAATTTCAGGTCATCTGATATCCACCCTGTCTTTTCTAATGACCTGTTATCCCAGTGGGATTCCTCATTGGCCACCAACTTCATTCAGTCGATAGTGGCTCTTGGAGTCCTGCATTGAGAAGGAAGACTAGCTGACTTCTCAGAGAAGAATGCCTTGCTTGATACATCTGCCGGAGGCTGGGTTGGAAACAGAATGCATACTGTTGGGTTTTGTTGTTGTTTGTTTGCTGCCTTTCCCCCACATTTTGCTGCAAAATGTTGTCTTCCTAAGCATTAAATGTAACCTCAGGGGAAGCTAACATAGAAGACAGGGCCACATTCCTAAGTCTTATAAAATACATCCCAAAGAACACCAAAGAAATCTTAGTTAAGAAGTCATCAGGAAGTGATAATTATGTTGTCTAATTTGTTACATGTCTATTGTGTACCAATCACGGTACTAGGTATTGAAGAGGAAAACAAATATATAGTCCTTGCCTTTGAGATCAAAATTTGGAATGGGTAGAGGACCAACATGTAAAGGAGCCATACAGAAACAGGGGAACAGAGAAACTTCTTCTGCCGAAGATAATTCGATAAGACATTGAGTTGCCCAAAACCTGTGTCTTAAACGTTAGGAGCTTGTCAGTTGAGGGATGAGAGAGCTTTCCAAATGGTGGGAATAACATACTGCAGGCAAGGTCTTGACAAAGGGCATGTCAAGGGAATTTGGGTGCAGCAGAAGCATTGGGAGTGTGTGTGTATCTGTGTGTGTGTGTGTGTGTGTGTCTATATATGTGCACTGTGACATGAGAGAAAAGACGGGCAAAAGATGAAGCTGAAATAGGAGGGTAGGGACCAGACTATGAAGGGGTTAACTGCACAGTTAGAAAATTAAAATAATTTAATTCTGAAGACACTGGGAAGCCAGCAGGATGTTGTGAGATAGTGGGGCAGACCAATAACTCTGATGCCATGCTGGAGAAAAACAGAAGAAACCAGAGGCAAGGAGACCCATCCAAAGGCACGATAGGAGCAGAACTAAGACAGAGACATTGAGGATGGTTTAAGGCCAAAGTGGGAAGATGCTTCTTCGATAGAACATGAAAGCATTTGTGAATTGACACGATGGAAAATTGAGAGGTGGGGACCAGTGAAGTACAACCGAGGACATTATAACGTAGAGGAAAGTCCTTTAAAAGAGATCACAGTAGGAGAAGCGGTTCAGGAATGGACAACAAAGCAATACTTCTCAACGGCTGTGTTGGGTTCTTCACATTAAATTTTATAACAACTCCAATTTACAGCTGGGAGAACAGAAATTGGAGAGATGGTGTTTCTTTTTTAACCCAAATCATACATTTGATCAATGTGAACATTTTGCATGGTTTTGAATATATTCAAGGTATAGTCCTATGAAGATATCAAATAAGATAAGGACTGAACCAGGCTATAAGATTCAGAAATTAGAACTCTGATAAAAACAGTTAATAATCTGAAAAAAAAAAAAAAACCTCTTAAATCTATACAATGACTTAAAAATTAGGTTGGACTTGCTATTACATTGGGGCAGAGGGAGAGACCGTTGCATTCTTCTAGCAAAACGGGAAAACTGGAACCCAAAGCAGCAGGCGTATGAAATATCTACAAAGGAAAGGAAATGGCTCTGGATCTAAGACATTTGAAATTTATGTGTATTTGTAGCTATACTTTCTGAACGCCAAAGCTGTAGCGTCGTGGCATGGTGAAAAGGGCATCAGAAAGAGGAATCACATTTGAGCCCTCTCAGTTCCTGTAAGTGTAAAATGATAATCTCTGAATTCCCTCCAGCAGTAAGGACTTTTTGATTCTATGGGAGAACTAAGACCATGTTCAGCAGCTGCCCTTGGGCACACTTCACATTTCACAGGATAATTAAGAAACCTTAAAACGAAACAAAACAAAACAAAAACACATTTCATCTACTATTTGAAATCGATATATTTTTTATTTGCCATTTTAAAACCCTGTTTTTAGACTTAACTAGAGATTTATTGCTATTGAAATGAAATTTTTAAAGGGAAGCATTTATTTGCTTCTGCCAGTCGCATGCCGTGAACTTTGGTTTTAACACTTCTCTGTTGTTACCTGATGGAGAAACTGGCTTCGTGCTTAATGCCCAGGGGAAAGACTTCCGTCTCTCATAGATACCCCCACCCAATTTTTCAATTTCAATAATTTCATTGGCAAAAGAAAGCATACCAGAAATGGCCAAAATTAATATGTCAAGTAACTAATATGTCAAGTGTATCTCTAGCTACAATTGGACAAGCCAACAACTCACTGGAAGAAATTAGGGTGGGAAGAAAGAGGGAAATAGAAAATGAAAACGGAGTGATTTTTAACTAAGGTAACACTACGCCCGTAAGAGTAGGTAGTGAAACACCAAACCAAACCAAACCAAAACCCCAGTTATTAATTAGTTATAACAAAAAATGAAGTAACAAGCTATGTTGATATCACTGTTAAAATGAATTTAAAATAAAATGCAAAGGCATTGAAATTTGCTCACCACTTTTTAAGACAGAGAGAAGAAAGAAAGAAAGAAGGAAAGGAAGGAAGGAAGGAAGGAAGAGGGAAGGAAGGAAGGGAGAGAGGGAGGGAAGGGAGGAAAGGAAAAAATATTCCAGATGCTGGGAACTAAATTATTGGCAAAAACATGTCTCTTATGGGCATTTTTCCCAAAATATTTCTTCAAAACAGGATGTGCACTATTTATCATAGAACCATCAACTCTAGTCTCCATATAAAAATCTTACATGGCTTTCACAACCAATCCAAAACAAAGGTCTATATAAACTCACAAAGGTAACGCACATAACAGCGTGAGGGCATCACAAAGAAAATATACTTTAAAATAATATTTTACATTTTTGTAAAAGTCCACTCAATATTTCAAATGAAATTTTACTCATTTTCTAAAATACTGGAGTGGTAGAAAGGAATGAAGGCTTTGCAGGGTGGTTAAACAGAACTTGAAGGAAGTCCATGGAAAGTGGTTGCAAACATATCAGCCAAATCCTGCGGTCAGTTGGGCAATAAGTAGTCTTCCATCTCTTTTCCTTTTAATGAGGAGAATTTAGGGAAGGGATTATAGGCTAAAGAGAGGGGTCGAAACAATGACCCAAATGCTGCCCTGTTTGTTGCTAATTCTCCTCCAAGTGGGAGGACAGCCTTGGGCCTACCCCTTCAGAATAACAAGTGCTAACAAGTGTTCTGAAGGGGCGGAAGGTTCTGTCCTTTTTCAGAAACAGTTACAGAGACACACACTTGCGTTGAATATGAAAGCAGGGAAATTCACCATCCCTACCTGCAGAGACACACACTTGCGTTGAGTATGAAAGCAGGGAAATTCACCATCCCTACCTGCAGAGACCAGGCCAATCTTTAGAACTATGGCCGATTCGCCTGGAACATGGAGGGCATTGGACAGGATGGTCGTTAAGGAGAAACAGAACAACGGGGCCATCTTATGGCTCAGCCTCTCCTTTAGTCTCTCATGCCAACCTAGATCCATTTGAAGATGGTGGTAAAAGGTCTCAGAGTTTTGTTTTTTTCTGCACTGGGTTCTACCTGCTTTAAGGAAGCTTTGGGCCTCTCAGAAAATTTCCCTGAAATAATTTCCCATGGGAAACCACAGAGAGGGCATTGGCTGGTATTAAAGCTCTTATTGTCCTGGATTTGGCTCACCATGATGATGAGGTTGATTCCATGAAGAGTGAGAACCTGAAAACTAAATAATTTTTTGCAAGCAACTGCCATGCCTCTCAAAACAGAGACGTGATTTGCTGTGTGGCGTCCTCTTCCTCTCTGCACCCCTGGGATCCATCCTGTCTCCTTTCACTGACCTCAGCTGGTTTAAGGAGAAAGGAGGCTAGGGTGACATCTCCTTGTTCCCAAAAGGGATGAAAGGCTACATTCTATCGAGTGTGCTGGGGAATGTTGGGAAAGAAAGGGATTCACACTAATGAGGCTCTGGTGGGTACCAACCTCTGAATTACCATTTTACTGGGTCCCATGTGGTGATGAGATGCCCAAATTCAACTGATGGGATTGGGGCAAGCTCACGGGGGGAAGGAAGTTAGTATGAACTTGGGGATGGAGACTCCATGTTAATGCATTGCTGTTCTGCTTTCCAGTGCTGAACGTAGAATTGGTATTGGTGTTTTACATGCTTATATGAAATACTCCTAAGTATGAAAGGGTCTTCTCCAGATTGGGAAGAGCCAGGTATAGAGAATACTAATACTTCTGGGGCCCTCCATCTTCAGCGATCGCTTTGAGCCACAAGTCTCCATGACTGACTATGTTGCCAACTGAAGCTTCTGGCAAAGGAGGGTAACCTCCCCCTCGGTGATGCCCCTTGGGGTTTGGACTCCTTGCCTCCTCAACATAGCTACCAGTTTTGTCCCTTTTGAGAAGCAGGTCTTAGTTTGAGAAGGGGCTATTGTTGAAGCCGAGTGCCTGACCCCTGAAAGAACTGTGACTACAACCTGACATTTCTATTTTGGGGTGGACTGACTCAACCTCAATGACTAACAGAGTCAAAAGGATCCAGTAATGGAAATGGTACATTCGAGAACGCAGCCGGCCTGGCCTCCGAGGCATCTTGGCTCCACACGAGCAAATGGCAGTTGTTCCGTGCCACCACCTGAAGCAAAATCACTGGCTCAGTGGGGCCCTGGGCTCCCAGCGTCTCCCTACAGTGCTGGGGCTTGCTTCACTGACGGTTTGGCTAAGCTGAAATCGGAGGGTGTCCACTGGGCAGCTCCAACCGTTCAGCCTCAGGGCCAACGGTTCAGACCTGACAATTCCACAGTCATTCCATTCAGTGGGCAGAACTCAAGTCTGTTCTTACAGCTCTGACAGATCCGACCCTCGGTAAACCTCATTGTATTTTTACGGACTCTGAGGTTGTTGCCATGGCCTATTTGGACTATCACTTGGAAAAGTATAGACTGGAAGATTAATGACACCCTCTTTGGCACTGCTCACTGAGGAAACACATAGTGACTGCTGATTGCATGCTCTGGGTCGCTCGTGTAGATGGACCTGTTGACACCGACTGGAATCCAACTGCTGGTTGAGTCTGCCCTACCCGGACTGCCACTGTTGCTTACCCGAACCATCATCACACCAGACGTGGTAACCCATCAACCATTCTACTGGGTACAGAGTAAAAGTTTCTGTTTGAAAAGCAGAGGCTACCATTACGTGCCCAATTCTGAGTCCTAACAAAATTTGATCCGGTTGCCTCAGGGCACGTAAACCACACAGCAGGGAGCATTGCCTGAACTTGCTCCCAACACATGAATTACAACTGATCTTTGACTTGTTCTTGGGGTAAGCGATGCCTTACTGCTATCAAGCCTTTTTCAGGTTGTGTTCCTGTTCCAGTCTGATAAGCCTATACTGGCTGTGCTATTGTGGCTTGTGAAAGTAATCTGAGTGATATTTTTGGTTTAGATTTCTGGACCACTTCCAACCTGACAATGGTGTGCCTTTTATCACAAAACAAGTCAACAATGGGCTGAAAGGTAAGTAGTTGATGGACTTTTCACATTCCCTGCAATTCACTGGGGTCTGGTCTTCCTGAGCATGGGACCTTCTCAAGAACTGACTGAAAAATGTCTGGCTCTACTTCTGTCACTTTCTTCCGTCCACACACCTTGGTAAGGCAGTTTGATAGATAAATGCAACAGTCCTCAAAAAGGGATAATCTCTTCTCTGCTGTTTTCTGAATTAGAGTCAAAATGAAAGTGTTGGGAGATTGTATAGAACAGTTTTGAAAATTCAGGATTCCTCCTGATCATTCCCGAGTATGATTCATTCTTCTTCTTTTCCCTAAAGACAACCTGAGGTTGACTTGTTTGGTCCACTCTCTGGGAGGCTGCTTAAACAAAGGGAGGCAAGGGATTCAAATTGATTTTGGCTCACAGATAGGATTTTTATTTGTTGCATTGATATGGTCTTAGATCAAAAAGATAATCACTAACTCTTTGAGTACAAGTGCTTACCAAGCCTTGCTACAGTGGTCCATGTGGGACCAGATTGGGGGTCTCTGTCAGTTTTATAAAAACGCCCTTGGGGGCGCCTGGGTGGCTCAGTGGGTTAAGCCGCTGCCTTCGGCTCGGGTCATGATCCCGGGGTCCTGGGATCGAGTCCCACATGGGGCTCTCTGCTCAGCGGGGGCCCTGCTTCCCTCTCTCTCTCTCTGCCTGCCTCTCTATCTGTGATCTCTGTCTGTCAAATAAACAAATAAAATCTTAAAACAAAAACAAAAACAAAAAAAACGCCCTTGTCCTTTTTGTACCCAGCCCTTCCAGATGAAAGGTCTGGGTATAAGGAGGGAACAACTGGCAAGTAGTGGAATTACAGCTACTGGAATAGGACATAGTTACATGTAAATGGAGGGAAAACAGCAATTCTGGAAACTGATAATACCTGACCCCAGAAGCTTCTACGGAAAAAAAAGATTTTGAGCACTGTCCTTCAGAACGGCTGGAGCTTTCCTGAAGATGGAGAACAAACTGTTACAAGCACCTTAAAATTTAACTGACTGCTGGTCCTGCCATTTCTCAACAGAGGACTCAAAATTTGATTGCCATTCTTCTTAAACATTACTAAGAAGACTCTGGAAACAGTAAAGGATGGCCCGGGTTCTAAATCCTTCCCTTACAAAAAATAAAAAACACCTATCAACACACCTTTCTTATTTCCCACACCCATTCCCATAGCTGTCTATGGTGTGGACAAATGAACCAAGCTGGTGATGTGCACAAACAGCACAGAGTGACTGCCCCCTGGGCATGGGCTATAAAGACAAGAACTAGACTCAGTTATTGAACAGAACTTGAAACTGTAAGGCTAGACAGCTAGACAGGAATTCACATTGGAGACACTGTCGCCTGTGCCCTTGACTGGTGGAGGTCCCATTTTAGGAGGGCTAACAATTGTAAAGTAGGTATTAACTCTTCTCTCTGGAACACATAGCAACTTTCATCCACGTAAGACATTTTCAAGAGTTTTCATGAGTAGCTCATATAGATCCCACATGACTGTAGAGATCGCTCCAAAATGAAGTTACCCCTGTTATTCGTGAAAGCTTTCTAGAGAGGATAACCAATTTTCTATTTATGTATAGCCTAAGGGATCTAATCTCTACAATGGGATCCACTCATCTAATTAAAAAATTGGGCAAGAAATTTGTTCCTATCTTTAGCTAAAATGCTCAAAGATTACTCCTCTTGTTTGGGGAAACATTCAGCGCCAATTCAAATCACGGCTATTGGGTTGTAGAGGACACGCTGTCCTAGATGATCTCCTTGTAGACCAAGATGGAGTCCGTGTAATTTTGCTCATGTATCCTGTGATGCCTTAATTCAGTGTTGTACGGAACAAATTTGGTTACAGCCAAATGGCAGAATTTAACAAATATGACAAGAGACAGCTCATGCAAGTTACCCTCAGTGTAGGAATATGCTAAGCTTACTTCAGAAGAGTTTACACACGTACACCCACAGAAACCTATTTTAAAGGAGCAAACTGGGACGGAAAATTAAAATATGTATGACAGCACATTTCTTCTCTGTAAATACAGTTCTAACTTTTCATGTGTTGGAATTACTCCAAGTCAGTCGTATGAACTAACTGACTTTATGTACCATATAATCTGAATTTTCTTGAAATATCTGCATGCTTTTGGCATTGAAATGTTTGCATGGCTTTGGTAATTCAGTCCTCATATCAAGAAATCCCTTTAATATGATAAAGACTTTTTGCCTAAATACATTCTGGCTAAACGATATCTGGACATTCTTTTTTACGTATCAAAGTACCACACATTATCCACAGCCAAATTGTCATTCTGCTTTATATTTTGCTCTCAGTTCATTTTGTTATACTTCAATTGAAATACTCAACTTCCTATAAAAAATACATTTAAGCTCCTTACCACTGATGATGATCTTTCTTACTCCAATTTCAGCTGAGAAAAAATACTACCAATAAATATTCGGCTTCACTTACAGATCATAAAAGTAATAAAGCACACTACAAAAATTCAAACAGAAGAGTAAAAAGTGCACGTTTCCCTCACTCCTTGCTTTCTCTCTCCTTCCTTGCAAAATTCCAGTCTCCCCAACATGAAGGTATATAATTTATTGTGGTGCTGATTTACATTTTCTTCTTCTTGCCATTTTTCTTCTCCCACCTAAGAAAGGACCACAGCTATTTCAATTCCTTTGCCTTCAACATGTTTCTGCGGGTAACGCAACAGCAAGGTTTGGGATGGGACAGGAAAGGAATGACTGAGTGGTTTCTTTAGGAGGACACCTTAAACCCTGGTGTTTCCAGCCTTAGCGTATTTTTCTCAGGCTCAAAAACCGGGCTTTAAGAGACCACTTGGATATGGACAACAGGGACCTCAAGATTAGTGAGTGAGAACTGGAACCTGGAGGACCTCCCCTGAACATACTGCTCAGGGTAACACAATGGGTATCTTACTGGCCCAATGGGGAGGGGACCAGAATTGGACTGAAAGTTATAGCCACATAAAATTTTAGATATATCCTCCATGCATGGATCTATTTGTGAAGCTGCATTTATAACCATACTAACCAGTACTAGTAATGCCTTGAATTTAATATATATATAATTTAATATATATTATATTTAATATAATATATATTTAATATAATTCATATTATATATATGTGTGTGTGTATATGTGTGTATATATATATATATATATATATATATATATATATGATATCATTTAGCCAGAATGTGTTTAGGCAAAAAGTCTTTATCATATAAAAGGGATTTCTTGAGGGGCGCCTGGGTGGCTCAGTGGGTTAAGCTGCTGCCTTCGGCTCAGGTCATGATCTCAGGGTCCTGGGATTGAGTCCCACATCGGGCTCTCTGCTCAGCAGGGAGCCTGCTTCTTCCTCTCTCTCTGCCTACTTGTGATTTCTCTCTGTCAAATAAATAAATAAAATCTTTAAAAAAAAAAAAAGGGATTTCTTGATATGAGGACAGAATTACCAAAGCCATGCAAACATTTCAATTCCAAAAGCATGCAGGTATTTCAAGAAAAAATATATATATAGCATGAAATATATTATATTTAATATATATATGTACATTATATATATATATATAATTTTATTTATTTGACAGAAAGAGACCCAGCAAGAGAGAGTACACAAACAGTGGGAGAGGGAGGGGGGAAAAGCAGGCTTTCCAATGAGCAGGACCCTGCGATCATGACCTGAGCTGAAGGCACACACTTATCTGACTGAGCCACCCAGGCGCCTCTGTTTAACTTATATTAAAGACTTTTACATAGACTATATAGCTTGATCTTCAGGCAATAATCTCAAAGAAGAGCATATTGTGGCAGAGGCTGAGGTTTATGCCAGAATACATGATTAGTAAGTTAACAGACTAAGTATTAAAAAAAAAAAAATCTGGATTTCTTTCCTTGCACTCTGTCTGGGATGTATACACTTGACACCTTTCTTTATGCCAGGTATATGTGGTACTCCCAGGGTAAATGCAGCCATAAGGGGTTTATGTGTGAGTCATACTGTGTATATTCAAGCCGAGGCATTTAGAAGTTCAAGGAGTTGAAGGTCATTAAAAGCTTGGGATAATTAAAACCCTGCACAGTCTTCTGTAAAGGGATTTTTGGATTTTGTTAAATTTTACCAGTCTCTTTCTCTCTCCCACCCTCCCTCTTCACATTTAGAGTTGATAACTTTAAATACAAAAGGAGTAAAGGGACTTTCTGCTTATGACCAAGATGGGGATATACAAGGACCAGATTTACTCCTCAACCTGAAACAGCTCAACAGCTAAACCACGTGTAGGCTTCCAGATCCCGGACACTGGCAGCACAGGGCGGTTCTTACGAAGCACAGGTGAGATGAGGTCTACAGATGCTCAGCTTACTGTGCGCAGGGAGCTTCTGGGCTGCAGTGTGAGGAGGGAGACCCAGAGGGAGCCAGGAGGGCCCGGAGCTTAGAGTTCACAGAGCAGAGTGTGAGAGAGCCACAGATCTGCAGAGGTTCAGCCCAACTCCAGCACTAACCATCAGAGAGAGGTGTGGGAGGGGAGGGCGAGCCCCTGGGAACAGAGGAAACAACCCCTGGGGCTCATGGAGGCCCGGGACATGTGTGTTCAACGAAACACACTGTGAAACCTCACAGTCCAGCAAGGGTCAGCTGGAGTACCCACAACACACTGCTTGAAGAGTGAGGCAAAGTCGGTTCTGGAAAAACAGGGCTCTGGAACCTCCTAAGAAAGCTTGAAGCCTGAAAGGATGAAACTATTTCTAAGTACTTTCCAGGTAATTTAATTGCACTCAGTGACAAAGCTCCTATTTATAGAAATGCAAATCGCCCACTCCGTAATGAGGCAGAACTTACAATGCTTGGGATCTAATAAAAAATCATGAGGCCTAGGAAGGAGGCAAGAAAATATCATCCTTAGTGGAAAAAGAGATCAATCAATAGAAACAAACTAACCAATGACCGAGATGACAGACTCAATAAAGAATAGAACCGTTGCTATTTATATCCCATATATATATATCCCATATATTCTAGGAGAATAAAGATATTAAATATAAAATGCAACTTCTCTTTTTTTAAATCTCAGATGCACAGTACCTTGGATAAAAAATAAAGTAGGTAGCACTAATGATAAATTAAACATTGCAGAAGATCAATGAACTTGATACACAGTAATAGAAACTATCTGAAATGAAATGCAGAGTGGAAGACCAAAAAAAAAAAAAAAAAAAAAAAGGAAAAGGTGGGGGGAAAAAGGAATAAGTACCAAAGCCTAAAGTCCCCTAAAAAAAAGAGAAGAGGAAGAGGCAGACAAATATTAGAAAATGCAGTGGCCAAAACGTCTCTAAATTTGATGAAAACTATAAATCCACAGATTTCAAAAGCAGAAACTCAACAAACACCTGGCACACACACACACACACACACACACACAAAAGGAGAAAACAACACCAAAGCACATCATAACCAAATTGCTTAAAACTAAAGACAGAAAAAATTGTAAATACAGTCACAGAAAAGAAAAAAAATGCAAACTAGAAGATGATAATGTAAGATCTTTATAGTAATGAAAGGAAAAAATACCCTGTGAACCTAGAATTCTATATATCGTTAAAAAATGAAGGCAAAATAAGACTTTTTCAGACATACAAAAGTCGAAAGAATTTAATAGCTGCGGACCTGCATTATCATAAATGTTGAAGTATTTCAGGCAGAAGGAAAATGATACTATATGGAAATCTGGCACTACCTTAAGGAATGAAGAGCACTGGAAAAAGCAGATATAAAATAATGTTAAAATAATAAACTTTAGGGCGCCTGGGTGGCTCAGTGGGTTAAGCCGCTGCCTTCGGCTCAGGTCATGATCTCAGGGTCCTGGGATCGAGGCCCGCATCGGGCTCTCTGCTCAGCGGGGAGCCTGCTTCCTCCTCCTTCTCTCTCTACCTGCCTCTCTGCCTACTTGTAATCTCTCTCTGTCAAATAAATAAATAAAATCTTTAAAAAAAAAAAAATTAAACTTTAAAGGATAATTTAGTGTCGCTTCCAGCCATTGATGTAACATAGGAAATGAATCTATTCTTTCATCTGAAAGAATAACAAAAAAAGGCAAAATACTGAAAACAAAGTTTTTCAAAGTACTGCACATCGGACAGTGAAGGACAATGGTCTCTGATGGAAGGAGCAGGGAGGGAACAAGGCGAGCCCTATGCCCCAGCTTACTGCCTTCAGAGACCTCCTAGGCCACAGAGCGGAGAGAAAACACTTCATGCAGAGCTCGGAGGACCATACTTATTACTCAGAAGGTCTCCAATCGGAGGGGGAGATGGACCTTGAGAGACTGTGGACTCTGAGGAACTAACTGAGGGTTCTGGAGGGGTGGCTGTGGGAGGCTGGGGGAGCCTGGTGGTGGGTATTGTGGAGGGCACGGATTGCGTGGAGCACTGGGTGTGGTGCATATACAATGGATTCTGGAACACTGAAAAGAAATAAAAAAAAAAATAAAAAAATTTTTAAAAGTCTCCAATTATTTACAAATGTATCTGAAAAACAATCCACAGATGTTTGTCTAAATTAATGTTTGCCATTGATAAGATGATGCTACTCTCTGTAGTGCTAAGCATTTCAGTGACTAGTAAATAAATCAGTACATGTGATATTTATTAATACTTTAATTATCATTTATCAAACTGTAATTTGGCAGTAAAAACCACTTTTCATGGAGAGACATGACATGTAGATGGGCAAATCTACCCTGACTCATTCACTTTGCGTTTCCACTTCTCCCGGAAGCTTTGTAAGAATCCATGACTTCAGTTTTTCGAGCTCGGCTCTGCTTAGCTCATGGTAAACACCCGGGAAACTGTGAAACTTCGCGTTCACTCCCAGGGACCTTAGCATCGAGTTTGTCTCCTCACCCCAAGAATGAAGAACTAACTCGTCTGCGGCACCGTGGCACTGAAATAATTCAGGGAGCACACCGTCGCTGTCCCGAAGAGCCTGACAACAGGATAAGGAAACGGAAATGTTTAAGAAATTCCCTAAAGGACATGATTCTGCGAAATCAGACAAGGCAGACAAAGGGCCACTCTACCCAAGCGTCACTATTCCAAGGGAGAAAAGAGGCGGGCGTGGTGCCGTCTGGGGCATCCAGCTGGCCGCAGGTACCACGGGAGCTACCGTTAGTTCTATGTGACCAGCACTGACCCCACAGAGGACTGTCTCAAACGTGGGCAGAGTATTTCCTGAAGAAACCGTGTAACTCGAGCAGACACACCTCTTCGCGCAGGGTGGCAGGACGGAGGAAGACGGGGACAATTAAGGGAAAAACTACATTGTAGGTTTCATTCCTGTATCTGCTGTTTCTGCAGTAGGTATGAAGTTACAGCGCTATGTACCGTATCCCTGTATTAGCCTGTTGCTATGAAACAGGCATCGGGGATGTGAGAGATTCTGTTTTGATTACATTCATGACATAAACAAACCTCGCTATAATCACCCATATTTTTATCATGGTGTAAGGGATACCTATGTATCATACATACAGATTCTTTTTATTCTTTCGCCTTTGACGCTGAGCTTAACAATAGTCTTTCTATGGCATTTCCTGAACATTGATGACCAGCTGGAATTACTATTTAATATAACTATATTAAAAAATATAATCGGGGATGGAGTCCCAACAGTGCTTTGTGCACTGATGGTTACTGCCTAATTATCAATTTCGTTTTAGTTTCAACACGTGAATATTTCATGCTTGTTTGTTTTTTGTTTTTAAAATCTGGAACTTACCTGGTAAACAGCAGATGTTTTATTCAGAAAACTAGAAAGAGCAAATACTCCTGCCACATCTTGATGATTTCTATATGCTAAGTGCATTGCCATGCACCCTCCCATAGAAAATCCTCCTAAAGGAAGCAAAAAGTTCACTTATCAGAAGAAGTTGAATAAATGCGACAATAATTTAAAACAAGATACATCTGTGTCAGGCTTCCATGCATATTGTAAAATATTTGGAGACCTTTACAGAGATACAGTGCTAAAAAGAAGTCTAGTCTACTTTCGAGCTCATTAAAAAAATACTTACAATGAGTAACACTGGTTCATCTAGGTCATCACTGGTAAAGAGACTTGTTAAAAGAGTTGGGGGGCACCTGGGTGGCTCAGTGAGTGAAAGCCTCTGCCTTTGGCTCAGGTCATGATCTCAGGGTCCTGGGATCGAGCCCTGCATCGGGCTCTCTGCTCAGTGGGGAGCCTGCTTCCCTTCCTCTCTCTCTACCTGCCTCTCTGCCTACTTGTGATCTCTGTCAAATAAATAAATAAAATCTTAAAAAAAAAGAGTTGGAATTAAACAAAGAAATCATGCTCATTGACTGAACATATTTATCATAATTCAAAATACGAGTCAGCACAAGTGTTAAACTTCTAATGTCCACTTACGTTTTGCTTATACTTGTATTAAAAGAGTCCTCCCACTGCCACCAGAATTAGTAACATGCACCTCTCTTACTTGCCAAGCTCCAAGCGCCATGAAGAGTTACATTTCTCATGCCTGCCTTATAAGAGATGTTTAGGTATCTTTTAGGGAAGATAATAAAAAATTTGGTGAGGGGCGCCTGGGTGGCTCAGTATGTTAAAGCCTCTGCCTTCGGCTTGGGTCATGATCCCAGGGTCCTGGGATCAAGCTATGGCTCGGGCTCTCTGCTCAGCACAGAGCCTGCCTCCCCCTCTCTCTCTGCCTTATGATCTCTATCTGTCAAATAAATAAATAAAATCTTAAAAAAAAATTCGGTGAGCTAGTTAAAACATCTCTGATTTACAACATTGTTTTGGAAACTGACTTATGATGGTATAATTAAAACGTACCTATACAAACTTTTTCAAAAGATTTAAAAAATAATTATTCAATTAACAAACTGTTACTGTCTTTCATGTGTCCGAACACTGTGCTAGCCACCGAAGATAGGCAGACTAAAATACACAGTCCCGTGCTCCCCTCGGCAGCACACGTACTAAATACACAGACCCTTGTCCTTGACGGGGCACCAGGGACATCACAGAATACGGAGATAAGTATAAGATGTGGGGGCCCAACTTCAGGCTCAAGACCTGGAACCTGGAACACTACTCCCTTGCTTGAGTGAGAGCTAAAAGATGTCTTATTTACATTTGTGAGAAATAAATATAGTAAGTAAATCACACAGCCACACACTTATGGAAATATAAAAATATATACTGGTGTGGAATCCAGATCTCCTCATTTCCAGCCTCCTGCTTTATTTCACTTAACAAAGTGTAAAGCTGAATGCTTAAAGAGACTATAAATTTAAATTTACTACAATCTCTTTTTATGGATGAAGTGAACCAAGGCCCAAGATTGGGCGACCTGTTTAAGGATGGCATCCCTAATTCTGGCTGTTAAGCTAGGACTTTTGGAATCCAGATTGTTTGTAACAGACCTTAATGTACTCTCCACTATCTTCTAGTATTTACTCAAATAGAACTGCTTTTAAATTTTGTTTTTATATTTTATTTATTTAATAACGTCTAATAATATTATTGGGCAGGGCAACAATATTATTTTGGACCCAGGATACAACGTATGAGTGAAGATTACTAAGGCTTGCGAAGTTTGGATTTTTAAGAAGTACATAATATGTAAATAATGGCAATGTACGATAAATATTACACCTGTGGTTTTCAACATACCAGAAAGAAATAATAGGGCCTCAACAGCAGAAGTTCACCATGGATGAGAACCACATGAAAGGCTCTTTCAAAATAACCCCCCACACCAGCCACAGATGCAGATACGTCTGAGAGATATGAATGGGCTTGGCAGGGGACAAGGCAGCACACACACCTTAAAATTGAGTGTGAAAGTTGCATATATGCATCAGATTCCCAAAAAGGTTAAAAACCACCGGACTGCATTACCTGTGGGTGTGTGCACTGATCAACAGGACAGGCCCTATTTGGATATGCAGAGCTTGCTGCAGACAAGATGAGTGTTTTCGGTAAACCCTCATTGTAAGTAAGCAGAGAGAATGCGAAACTTCCTGGGTTTTGCTACAGTTCTAGTTAGAGACTGTTCTTTTTCTTCTCAAGTTTTTCTATGTGATACAGTATGTGGGTTATAAAGCAAACGCTGTGAAAGAGAATTTTGGCCAAGTTTTAATTTAGCAACTTTAAGTTAGTTCTCTAGATTTTGAAATCCTTGAGGATAAGAACCGTTCTGCCTCCCATGATCACACTGTGTTGCGAGCTTATGAGGAGCTCAGCGAAGTGTCCTCGCCCCCTGGTGCGCATGTGCCCGGAGCTGCCTTCCTCATCTCCCGTGCCCAGTGGTGTGCACACTTCCTGGCACACAGTGGTAACTCAGCAAAAGTCTGTTTAGCTGAATTCTTAAAACCATATCTTACAGGATGAAAGTAACAAAAAGTTTATGAACGACTCTTAAATTTATCATATTTAAAGGCACATGAAATATTTTCTACTGTAAAGTCTGGTGGAAAGAGGACCCCAGGGAAATAAAGGGAAACTGAGTTTTAATCCTACCAGTGACACTCTAGGTGTTGCCTTGGGGTAAACTATTTAAGACCCAGAATCTCATTTCCAGTAAGATTAGATGGTTGGACTAGATGATCTTCATGGTTTCCACCAAGTTTTTATTTTTTTAAAGATGATTTTATTTATTTATCTGAGAGAAAGAGAGAGAGAGAGAGAATGAAAGAGCAAGAGAGAGCAAGAGCGAGCACAATTTGGGGGGGAGGGAGAGGCAGAGGGAGAAGCAGACACCCCACTGCGCAGAGAGCCTGATGTGGGGCTCAATCCAAGGACCCTGGGATCATGACCTGAGCCGAAGGCAGAGGCTTATCCCACTGAGCCACCTAGGTACCCCAGGGTTTCCAAAAAGTTTTTTAAACCTATTATATACAAATGCTTAATAATCACTTGTCAAAGTCAAACAGCAAGGACTTTCAAAGTTTAGAGCTATTGTAAATACAGAGTCTACTTTCAGTTTAAGATTAAGAATCTGTATCTCCCAGGATATGACCGCCGACCTCCTTCAAGCAAATCCTAGCAAACGATTACTTCCTTCATGGCTTCAGATCTCCCCTCTTTTTCCAATTTACTTACAAAATGAATTCCAGGTTGCTTATAAGCAAACACACTGTTCACAATAAAACTACAGCTTTAAAATGAGGGGAAAATGTGAGGGAGGGAGAGATGAGATTCCTGGTAGAATGAGAGGTAAAGAACGAAGGAGAGAGACACACACATAATATGGGGAGGCAGCAGCAATTACGGGTGCTTCTGGTCTTCCAACTGCTTCCTTGGAGCAAGGCAACATTCTTTAACAGAAGGAATCATGCCAAATCCTACTAGAAACTTCTACTGGCATTGAATTCCTGGGTGGAATTTATCAAGGAGATCTTTATTAAACATCAAACTCAAAATCAGACATCATACAGACCACCTCTTCTGCTTCTGACTTTTATGAAAGTCTGGGACATAAAGCCTTAGCATTTAGTAGTCTATAAGGTTCATGTGAAGAGGGATTTTTGTCTTATTCACTGATGTCCCCTCCCTATGCTTAGAACAAGTGCCTAGCACATAGCAGGCATCTAGTAAGTATCTCATCAAATAAATGAATAAATGTAGGTTGTGGTTCTATAAAATTATATCTAAAAGGGGACAAATTTGTATCATCAGGGAATGTGGCTCTTTGGCGATCTGATTGGCTATAAAAGTAAAGCTTAGAAAAAAGCAGGAGTGAATGGTTAGTGTCCCCCAGCCAGATTTCTAAATCTGGCTCCTTAAAATTAAAGATTCCTAGACTCAGCGCCAGACCATCTAACACAATCTCAAAGTACAAAAGCTCTTCTACCTACACATCAAATGTATGAGAATCACTGTCTTAGAAAAATACCAATGGCTGCAAGGGAGGCGATTCAGGATTAGGTATAATGGGGAAGAACAGAAAGTGAAAATATGGTCATGATTTAAAAGAAACCGTATGTTATAGATTCTAAGGCTATAGGAACCAAGTTTTTAT
The DNA here is from genome assembly GCF_020171115.1 of Neogale vison. NCBI lineage: Eukaryota > Metazoa > Chordata > Mammalia > Carnivora > Mustelidae > Neogale > Neogale vison. Next base: position 12,682,122 of record NC_058100.1, read on the forward strand.
TTTTTGGAGAAATTCAAGAGCTTGAATTATATTTTTGCCAAATGTACCCAAGGAATATATTAACTATGACCAGTGTGACTAAGGAACTACATGTTTAATTTTATTTAATTTCAGCGAGTTCAAATTTAAGCCTAAATAGTCACATGTGCTAAGGACTATCATAGCGGATGATGAAGTTTCCAGTAATCTAAGCTGCATCAATGATTGAAAAAAACCTCACAATTCATAATTGGAGCAAAAAGAAAACGTTTCATAAAGAGATGTGAAGGTAGGATCATTAAATGTGATCTTTTACTATGACAGATATTTAAAAATCACAAGATAAAAGGTGTATGAAACAGATGAGTAAGCAAAAACAACTTACAGTTATTTTAAAATCATCCATACTGGGAAAATTTTACAGATTAAATTTCCCCCTCCACCATTTCATTCTTACTGACCAGGGTAACCTAATCACTTTGTGTGGTTTCAGAGCCCCTTGAATGAAACCAGCCTAACAAGAACAAGACCAAAGGTAAGAAAACATTTCCCACATTTGAGACGTCATTATGAATAGATATGAGTGTGTCCTGCAGATACTGAACCTCAGGTTCGATACTCATAATTCACAGTAAAAATAAATGTACTCACTAAATCTTATTATTTAAAGATTTACTCTAAGCCCCTTACCCAATTATAATCTTGTGAGGTAATCTGCTATTTCTCACCAGTCATCTTTGACAATTCAATCACCTTTAGCATCACAACTTATTATGAAAAGGGACTTTGTGTATTTTTTTCTAATAGAAGGAAATTTAACACAAAAGACTAGTTATTTGAATTCAATTTCCATCTAAATGTCTAAAATGCAATATAAAATATACTGTTCAATAAGTAAATACCAAATAGTAAACTCATTGTAGGTAATGGTTACAATGTATATTTATAGTTGCTGGCAAAGTATTAAAACGTCAAGAGTTAACATTTCAACATACATTTAAGATTAACAAGCTGAATAAAACATGTTAAAAAATAATAAACCTAGCTTTTATGAACTCTTTAAATAAAATAAAACAGAAACAATGTATTAAAAAAAAAAAAAACCTATCCTGGGAAAACTAATCTATCTGAAAACAAAATCCAAAGGAAAAAAAATACTTACAAATTCAAGTTTGCCATCAATTAAACAGAACTTTTAGCATGTAATAAAATCTACCCTCCCTTCAAATTTCAACAACTCTTCCATTTAACTTATATATTATAGTTATTCAGACTAAACTGTGATAAAGTCTCAAAAGGTTTGGGAATATCTATTTGTCTATATTCTCTGATATTTACAGGGTAAACAAAATACTTATCATCTTCCAAAAAAAGCTATTGAAACAGGACTTCCAAGACTTTAAAGTTCTAATTGTTGTTGAAGAAACACAAGTTGTTTAATGAAGATATATATACATATATATATATATATATATATATATATGAAAAAGAAAGTAGAAGTCTGCTATCACTTCTCAAGTTTTAGCTCAAGAAAGAGCTAAAAGTTTCAAAAGAAACTTGTGTAAGGTCAGGACGAAGGGAGACAGGAAATTTTGGTGCTCATCTTCATCTTGGCTATTGCAATTGTCCCTTCATCTTTATTTTAAATATTATAAAATTAATACACTGATATATATCCAGTGTATAAAGTGTTTACACCATACAGGCAGAAATAAATGAGTCATCCAAAATTTCACTACTCATACATAATTCTGACATATTTTTAAAGTGAATTTTAATAGTTAAACACTCAATATATAATTTTTATACCTTTTCTTTCATATTATACTGACTTAAGTCTTTCAACAGAATTAAAAAAAAACATAACTTTATTCCTTGAACACACACTCATAATGTTCATTCTATGTGTACATCCAGTATTTAATAATTACATAATATTCAATTGTATTAAAAGACCATAATTCCCTTAACCATTTCTCTCATGATGGGTATTTAGAACATCCACATTAATTACTCAGGTGTAATTCCAGGATTACTTGATTCTCCCTGCTTCAAAATTCTGACAGTATGTTCATAGTATCAAAATTCTTGTAATCTGGTTATATCATTAGTCAGATTCTAGATGTCCTAGATCAAAGTTAAACCCTAAATTTTATCAGTTTTGTCTTAACAAATTGTCACCACCTAGTGGCCGAAAAAGGAATCCCATCCTGGTACAAAGGTGATGAAGTCAAAGGATCTGGGTTCTAGTCCCAACTAGATTTTATGTTAGCTAGAAAAACTCTTTGGATTTTAGTTTTTTTTGTTGTTGTTGTTGTTTTGTTTTGTTTTTAAATATCAGAAATTAGAGTAATAATTTCCTGTTTTACCTGTCACAAGGCTCAAAAGAGATACTGTGCATGAAAACAACCTTATAATTTAAACACTATCTGAAAATCAAACAATGTGTATAATAATGGCAATTTAAAAACTGTCAAGTGTAATATAAATGTGAATTATTTTAGTACTTTTACTACTACATGTACTTTTAAAGCACAGCAGTACACATGGGAAAAATTATATCCCTTTCTTCATTTTGATTTCTCACATTATACAGAAACATCCAAGAAGGAAATGAGTTTCAACGCTGCTATTAACGGAGAGGCAGAATGTAGTACTATGAATTTGCTTACATTCTGCACAATGGACACTCCCCACGTTAATAAAACAGGAAGACAGAATAAAATAACATTATTAATAATTTTCTCAGGCTACAAGATTGGAACCAACTGATTTATTATAGTAACTATATTACCAACAATCAGAAACTGATTTAAAGTCACTATTTTACTGCTCGTTTCCCCTAACTTTTATCTCACCCTCTGTAGAATCACGAGTGGTACAAATACATAAAATTAAATAAATAAGCTTTCTTATGCCCGATAGTCTTAATGTACAGAGTGAGGATTCACTAATGTCTCCAAGAACACACTGGTGTTCCTTGACCATCTCCTCTATCTGACCCCAGCACTAGGACAGTTAGTGAACTTTTTGTCTAGTTCTTCCTATCTAACCAAAGTTAATTTATTTTTTCCATTAAGAAAGCAATATAGTTCCACTGATGACTAGAAAATCAAGATTTGTTTTCACAGGTAATGCCTGCAGTGGACTATCCGGTCCTTCAGTAAAAACCTTATTCATCTTTGTGTTCCCTAAATCTGCAAACAGTGGGTGTGTTAATCACTGTCATTCTCTTGGACCTACTGCATTTGCCTCCAAGCTATGCTCCAGGCTTCAGACTGGCCTGCCCACCACCACACCACCACATTTCAGAATGCATTTCAGAAAGCTTGCCAGCATAAGCTTTCTGAAATGCACATTCCATCCCGTCATTCTCTGCATCTAATTCAATAATCCTTGGGGACTGGAGTGCATACTAAACTAGCATATCCTGAGAGATTCTGGTGTGCCCTTCCTTTCTTCCATGAATGTGCTTCCCTCTTTGTTCACCAGTCACTCAGCTGGTGAGTCCTCTCTTCTAAGAAACAGTGCCTAACTCTCCCAAAGATCATCTGTTTTTCCTGACTGCTCACAATGCACCTTGTAACACACTTTCACAATACATCGTATTAGAACACCTTACTTCTGCATCTCCCTCATTAGGCTGTACAATTTTTGAAGTTTTCTTGGTATTCCAAGACTTAACATTTTTATTAACAATTTGGAGATCAAATTTAGAATGAGAAGCACCATCTTTGACCTGATCAAGCTAGGTATACTATCCAAAAGCAGTTTGGCAAACATAAATTATTAAAACAGTTGTTTTTAAAACTAAGTTTTAAAATAATAATAAAAAAAAACACTCATCGAAATAAAACCACAGACAACGGATAGGCTCCCACCTACTCAAATAGTTGCTTTACAAAGCTACATCGGTTGCAGATATAATCTTAAAGTTAAGGGTTCCATGAGCATATACTGTATGATATTAAATCAGAAATTTTATCCCATATTAAACAAAATCAATAAGGATAACAATTTTTGTACCTATTATCTCCATGTTTTTTCTTTCTGATCCTAAAATTCTCTAGTTTTTCCTTTTACAATTTTTTTTTTTAAATTTTATTTATATATTTGACAAAGATCACAAGTAGGCAGAGAGGCAGGCAGAGAGAGAGGAGGAAGCTGGGTCCCTGCTGAGCAGAGAGCCTGATGCAGGACTCGATCCCAGGACTCCAGGATCATGACCTGAGCCGAAGGCAGAGGCTTTAACCCACTGAGCCACCCAGGCGCCCCTCCTCTTACAATTTTTAAAAAAATAACCCAACCTTACTGTGGTGCATGTGTGTGTGTGTAATAAAAATTGTTCAGCATCTTAAGCGCATTTTTCTTTGACTTCCCATTGAATCCCTCCTTCATTAACATGTCATGAATACCACTTAAATCTTACTTCACTTAAAATGTACCATAATAGACACACAAAAGTATAAAAACCAGTAGAAAAATATTACGCAGTAACTTCTGTTTAAGTAATCTGTGAAAAAGAAAGGGAAACACAGCGTGTCCACCATGGAGCAAAATGAAGACAGCTGATGGGGAAGGAGCAGTGAGAGCAGTGAGCTACCTGAGTCTCCGGGGCGGGCCTAACCCAGTAGGGCCTTTCCGCTGTTTGGAGTGACCCTGGCATACGGGTAAAAAGATTATTTAATAACAGCAAGAAACCTGTCTCAACATTATGTGCCAGACACGTTTCTAAGATGGTAGCAGTTGACTAGTTCAATCATCACAAGTCTGTCAGAGCTACTATTACTGTCATCCAAGCACAGAGGCTAAGGGGATTCTGTATCTACGACGTTGTGAGTCTAGGGTTGCAAACCTGCAGGCCGAGTCCAGAGCCCAAGCTCTTGCTTGTGGTATACCGCCATCAGCGGCAACTATGATTCACACAACGCAGGGATGCACGCACACACACTCGAACACAGCAGTGACACCGCTCCTTGTGCCACATTTTCAAATAGATGGGTGGTTCGGTTAGGTCCAGAAGACAAGCAAATAACAACCACAGCAAAAAGATCTCCGCAGGATTAGAATGGTACTTCCTCTCTGCATTAAGAGTTAACCCACGTGGGGCGCCTGGGTGGCTCAGTGGGTTAAAGCCTCTGCCTTCGGCTCAGGTCAGGTGCTGGGGTCAAGCCCTGCATCGGGCTCTCTGCTCAGCAGGGAGCCTGCTTCCCAACCCCATCCCTGCCTCTCTGCCTACTTGTGATCTCTCTCTGTCAAATAAGTAAATAAAATCTTAAAAAAAAAAAAAAGAGTTAACACACATAAAGAATCCTAGACACAAAAAAGGAGTTAATAACTAATATAAACATGTTTTATATATATATAGTTATGATAATATACCCTAAGTTTTATATAGATAACTATATGTGATATATAGTTATATTAATAACTAATATAAACATAACTAATGTTTTGTCATAGTGTAAGAGGTCAAGGATCATGTGAATTTGGGGGACATGTTTAATGCTACATAACCGTTCCTGAAGATTTATGTTCTTTGACTAGTGAAATGACAAACAATACAGGGAGCAAGAACAAACCGCCTTGCATCTGCACATTTGTGTCTCTTTCACATCTCAGTGTAGGAAAGAGGCTTTTTTATAAAAGTTAATCAGCTCAACTCACAAATTAAAAAAAATATCTTTTTTTCTTTCCCAGCTTTTTATAAAATAAAAATAAAATGTAATAATGTGTAAATATTTTAATATGGCTTTACCATAAATTTCAAGTTTTATCATTTTATAATGTAATCATCTACAAAGCTTTCAAAAATAAATATTGTTGTTATAAAGTCAATGGAGTTCTGAGAAAATACTGACTATATTACTGATCGCTTTATAAACAAGACTATTTTCTAATAAAGTTCTCTTGGTACTTCAGAAAATAACTAATACTTCCATGACATGGTAAAAAGAAAGCAAAATAAATTCCAGATGAATCAAAGAATTACATGTAAAAAAAAAATCACATTATAGAAAACCAGCAGAAAATTTATTTGAGTATTTACCAAGTTCCAGAGATTTTCTTAAACTGAGACCTTATTTGGAAAAGAAAAATCATAAGAGCAAAGAGTAACAGACAACTAAGAAAAGCTTTCCTGTGTAAAAATATAACAAAATTAGAAGGAAAATAACAAAGTAATCACAAATTAATTGCCTTATTTTTAGCAAATTTTTTTTCAAGACAATATTATTTCAATGAGGATATAATAAGACAGACATTCTAATAGGGGTGGCAGAAGTATCAATACGTACAATTTTTTCGTGAAAGGAATTTGACAACATGTATTAAAAGTCTTATACTGCCTCTCAACTCAATGACTGGTTTAGTACTTCAGTAATTTACAAAGGAAGTTTATTAATTTACCCAAATCTTGTCTATAAGGATCCCAATGTGCATTTTAACGTTATTTAGAATATGACAGAGATAGCTAATTTGCTTTATATTTTCATCACTAAATACAACTCGCTATAAATTGAATAGTTACATTTGAAAATAAAACTCCTTCACCAAAATATGTCCTGTACCATCTACATTTTTCTATGTATTACAGAAATAGAGATTTTAATAGCTTATGTATTTAATATTTTTATATTTGTATTTAATTATTATAAAATTTATATTATATTATATTATATATAAATATTAAAATATTTATAATATTTTAATTTATAATATTAAAATATTATAATATTTCTTTACAGAAAAAAGTAAAGGGCATTAAGTAGAAAAAACAATTTATGTAAAGGTACTTTATATCTCCTTGGAAACAGAAATTGCTGAAGGTATTTTTTTGTTTGTTTTTTGTTTTTTTTTAAAGATTTTATTTTTTTATTTATTTGACAGACAGAGATCACAAGTAGGCAGAGAGGCAGGCAGAGAGAGAGGAAGGGAAGCAGGCTCCCTACTGAGCAGAGAGCCCAGTGCGAAGCCAGGCTGGATCCCAGGACCCTGGGATCATGACCAGAGTTGAAGGCAGAGGCTTTAACCCACTGAGCCACCCGGGCGCCCCTGAAGGTATGTTTAACAGGAGTTTACAAACACCCTACTCCTCTGATACTAACCCCGAAGAGTTTACTTTTCATGAATTTGATATTTTGACGGCATATGCTACCTTAATCATGGCAATAGTTTAAACATATTTATAAAACTTAAGCTAACTAAAATATTTTAAAAACTAAAATGAATAATCTCTTAATTGAAAATTAAGCATGGAATTTGCAAATTATGTTATTATCAGAAAGAAAATAAAGTTTCATGAGCTGTCGTTTAATATTTTTGAAACCCTTAATATGTAAACTCTATTTGAAACTATAAACAGGTCAAATGATATACAAGTGTTTCTAAATAATATTCCAAGTAAAGTTTAATGTACAAGAATAGAGCAAATTGAAGGAAATTTAAATTACCAACATTTAACGGTCTTACCTACTAATATTCTACTCTTCTTGATGCCACTTTTTACTTCATCATCAATCAAATCTGTAAGCACTTGACACATTACATTGATTGACTCAAGGTGTTCTGGGCAGTCATTAGATATTTTAAATCTGTCAAACCATACATTGGAGATTCCTCCTTTCATAGGAGTATATGGCCTGTTTAAAACCAAAACAAACAAAATAAAAAGGAGAAGAAAATGAAGGGAAAGGGGATGTTATTAAAATGAATGTTTCAATTTCTAAAACACTGATGCGTTGAATAATTTCAATTTCCTCCAAGTTTTATCAGTTAAAGAGTTCATACTGAAAGCAGCCTCTTGCATATTGGATTAACTTGCCTATACTTACACTGATCCCATTAACATTTCCTAATGCCAACTCAGAATCCTTCCCTATTCACCCCATCTTTTCGGATTCATAAATTCTCCATAGAATTTCCATGAAAAAAGGAGTTATCTATGTAACACATAATTATAGTTATATAATTAATATATATAGGGTGCATGTGTTTGTTTGTTTTTTTTTTCCTGCTCGATTTGAATGACTACTGATCAGGTCTACTTTTTTTTTTCCTTTCAATTTGTTTTGATTTTATAGTCCCTTCACCCTCTTTAATGTAAGATCAATATTTTAGTATTCATAACTAATTGAATAATGTTTAATATCTCAAGAGTGGGAAAAAATGATTCACCACGATGTTTTTAAAAGGTGGTTAATTTGTAGCACTTAAGTATGGAAACATGAGTTGATAATTTAAGAGCTTTCTTAATCACATCCAGATCATCCTTAGAATGAGGCCTCAATTTTTTTTCTTAAGAACTTTTTTTTTTTTTGTCTTTTTAGGAACTTTCAAATGAGAATTTAATGGGGTACAAATAATCTTTGGAAGCACTCATCAAACAGCTCTTCCATACTGTTTGCATCACTGGGGTCCCAAACTGGGTGCATCATTGGACTTACATTTTATCAGATCAGATGCTCTGAACTGGGTGCTCTGTTGAACAAGACTGATCTTACAAGATGCTTTATATCTACATTTGAGGTGAAATGGTTATAGTATTAGTGACTCTTAACCCATTCGTTGTCTGTTTCTACTCTGGAAAGCTCTGATAGTGAGTAAGTGTGTGTCTGTGGCAAGGTATTCAAAATGTTCTGTTTTAACCAATTACAATGGGGTTAAGCGTTCCTGTGTTTATACACTATGTCAGTAAAGGTAAATGAAGGGGAACAAAAACAATCTTAGACATTCCTGTAAGCAAATACAGAAGTACAGCAGGATACAGAAGATAAACATGGAGAACGAAGGTTTTCCAAAGATGAGGGAAAGGAGGGTTCAATCAAAGAAACTGTTTTCCACGTGGCAAAGTGTGTTTTCCCCTTACGTGACAGTGAAAACAGGATTTACGTCCAATGCAAAAAAGACCTAGAAAACACAACCAGTGCTAAAAGCACCTATCATAATTTCAAAGAAATCTAAACCAATGATGACCACAGATGCAGAATTCCTCCTGTATTTCCTACTCTGACCAAATCAGAGCTGGATGTATTCTCTCACCATCCAAAGTCAGTGAAATAGGAGTATGAAATGTACAGATAGAAGGGGAAATAAGGGCTGAAAGACATCAAGTGAGATCTCACAGTGCCTCCCTGTACATGCTCTAGTGAGAAACATGTTTCCTGGGGAAAGACTAAGTGTAACTTCTGCAAAGCCAAAGAGCTAGTAGTCAATCCTACTCTCTCAACCACTGTTATCAAAAGGGACTCCACAGTCTGTGCAGATCTGCCCTTGAGCACCATCCACTCTAGGGGACCAAATGGGTGGTACAGGAGAGAGCGGAACTAATTTTTCTCTATTGATCCTACCACTCCAAAATAAATGGACTTTTTGTGCCTGGAAATCAACAGGATTGTATTTGGACAGTTTCTCAGAGAAACTGAAAGCAGAGCTCATCTACAGAGGATCTTGTTTGTTTATTAAAATAGAAGAATGTTACATTACTTTGCAGCACCTTTCTAAAATTTGAATGCCCTATAAAATAGCACATAAAAACAAATTTTCTTCTGGCTTATGAAGATCTATGATATTTTGCAAAGACGGGAAATTCTATGTGTGTGCTGTTGTGATGTTTTCCGGGGAAATCGGATTCTGCGCACCACCCTCCTCTCCATTGCTCCTGTCTTCCCCTACTCCTCCCACATCCTGCCTTTCACACTAGGTAAACCATGTTTATGTTTAGGATCTGGATTATATCCTTGAATTTTTTTTTTTTTGCATATACATTAGAACATGCATTTTTATAGGATTTTTTTAGAGCACTATTTCCTTTTCAAAAATGAGATCGCCTATTTGCTTCCCCTTTGTGCATCATGCTTTTCCCCCTTAATGGTAACTTATGGGTGTCCTTCCTGATAGTTTGAACCCATCCTTTTAAATGGCTGTATAATACCATATGATAAATATGTTCCACAGTTTCATCAGCCATTCCCCAAATAATGGGCATTTATTTGGTACACAGGTTTGAACCACTAAGAACAGTTCTGCATTAAACATACTTGCATACATGTTTTTATGTACTGGGACTCTGAGTCCTATGAACAGTCCAAGAAACAGGACTACTAGATTGAAAGATATTAACTTTTATCTTAGCAGACGTTTTAAAGTTGCTACCATTAAGACTATAAAAAATCACTTTTGTGCAAGAAAAGAGAACATCCTTTTGTCCACAGCCCTTAGAGCAATAGGTGCTAACATCCTTTAAAATACTAGCATTTAGGGGCAGCTGGGTGGCTCAGTGGGTTAAAGCCTCTGCCTTCGGCTCAGGTCATGATCCCAGGGTCTTGGGATCGAGCCCCACATGGGGTTCTCTGTTCAGCGGGGAGCCTGCTTCCTCCTCTCTCTGCCTGCCTCTCTGCCTACTTGTGATCTCTGTCTGTCAAATAAATAAATAAAATCTTTAAAAAAAAATACTAGCATTTAAGGGTATCAACTATAGTTTCAAGTCAACTTTCTGGAAGTATAATTTACATACATAAAAGTAAACACTTAATTATATCGGTCCAAGATCTGCCAATATAATCATCTCCACAATGATACGGAACATTACCTTTACTTCAGAAAATTCCATCCTGCCCCTTTGCCAGCAATTCCCATGTACTGCCCCAGGCAACCATGGAGTGATTCCTATCACTCCAGATGAGTGTTTCCTGTTCTAGAACTCTACATAAATGGAATTACCTATTTGTATCATTTGTTATTTTTGTCTATTGTGGTTTTGCTTTTCCTATTAGTTTAGGAGAGCACTTGGTCTATAACTGACACTTAAATAGTTGTCATTTGTATTTCAAGTATTTTTTAACATCATTTTTACATACTGACATTACATATTTACGGTGTCTTTTGAAAAAAAATCAGATAAAAGACACTGCATTTGATAGAATCTTTCCTTAAAAAGCAACTAAAATTTCTAGGCCTCCTGATTTAAGAGGCTCTTCCTAATCCATTCATTTTCACACATGGAGCTCAAAAATTTCTAAGATTTTTGTTTTCATTTTTAGATTACAGTTGTGAAATTTCCTGGAATTTATTTCATACATGAAGTGCCATAGGGTTCAACTTTTTTCTCCCATATGGATATTCAATTGTGTCCATACTATTACTACTAAAAGGAAAAAAAAAATATTCCACATAGGTGAAATTCCATCTTTGCCATATATTTAATTTCATAGTTCTGAATTATCTAGTTTCTCTCAACCTAGATTCTGTGAAAGAATGAAGCCCTGATGCCTAACACATACACTATTTACAATAAATGGACTTCTTTCCAGTGCCTCTAGAATGGTACTCGTTCTATGTTATCCTTGTGGAAATCAAGAAAACAGTAAGTGAAATCACATCCTGAGCTGTGCTTCAGGTGAAGAACTCTGGTTGAGAAAGATTCTATTTTGTTCTACTGACGTCTTTCTCTATCCTTGTGTTAGGATCATACTGACTGTATTGAAGTAGCTTCAGAGTGTACGGTCAGGTTGAGTAATGTTAGTTTCTTTCTCCCGACTGTCATCAAGACCAGTGTCTTTTTTTCAGACTCGTCCTGCCTATTTTAGGCATCCACTCATTTTTATCTAAGAAATTAATTGCATATTTAAAAATAATTTTGAAAAATTCTCCTTATAAGTCCTTGTGGAATTTTAACTAATATTGACTAATTTAACTAATAAATAATTAAGAAATTAAATAAATAATAATTTAATTAATAAATAATATACTACTAAATAATTGTCTGGGAATTAACATTTTATGACATAAAATTTAAGTGGGGGAAATTTTTGCAGACTGAGCTCTTCCTAGGATCTGCCACATTCTCTTGTGGGGCTTCTCTTGCATTATTTTCCAGGCTTTCAAGGAGTGCAGAGATGATAAAATTCCGCATCAGATTTCTACCAGGACTCCACAGAACCCACTTTCTCCCTCATTCGTGCAGGCCTTCTGACCTCAGAAGCTGCTTGGCTCAAGAGAGGTAAATAAATTGGAATCAGAAGGGGAGAGAACACAGAAAGCATTCAAGTCACCCATCTCCCAGAATCCCTTTCTCAGGATTAACTTTCTGAAAGTACTCTGAAAATGAAAGCAGGTGCTTTCCACTAGTATTAATGTCAGTGTCAGACAAAATGAAATCCGAAAGTACATTCAATTGGTCATTGGAATCACAATGTTCTGAATGAAAACTGAATATATAACACTAATTTTAAAGCCTGAATTAGACTGTTACTCTTTTTAATTATTTCTACTTTCCTCTTGATTTTATTTTGCTATTTCTCTAAGTATTTATTTGTCTGTCTAAACACTTAAGTAAGGATGATATCATAGGCTAAAATCTGAATCATTCTGGGAACTCAGCCATTAATAGAAAAAAATGACACTCACTTAACTTTTTGTCTTTGACAGTGCCTTACTTAATCAGACACTTATGCTCCACGGAGGTGCACTCCCGATGTAAATTTCACGAATACAGGAGTTTTTTGTTCTCTCAATCCTCTAAGAGAATTACATTTTGTTCAAAAGAGATAGTTGGGAAAATTTAATAAGACAAAGAATATTAGAACTTTTGTGTTAAGAAAATACAATCAAGAATGGAGAACTCTCTTAATAAGTTAGAATTAACCTTTAAAGAAGGCATAAAAATAAGGCTATTTTTTAAAAGAGCTAAACAAGCTGGCCCATATGTTATACTCATTCACCTTTTCCCTCAAATAAATCACTTTATTAGCTAGTATAAAACAGCTCAGACATTACCACAATAAATAAATATGCTTGGCAAAGAACATCTGTGTGGCTCCTAACTCAATCAATCAATCAAACACACTGGTAAAATATTAAGCTGGAATAAAATGTCCGAAGCTAAAAAACAAAAAATAGTTGACATTCAGTTTGATACCAAGTTCTGTTTTGATCTGTGTTCTTTAAAAGTTGTAAAATCAAAAGGTCATTCATAACCTTTACGATAGCATCACGTGGCTTCAGTCTTCCTCTGTGTCATTTCATAGAACTTCCCCAGCAATCACCAGGTCCAGGCACATTTCCCTTTTGTTCTCCTTCAAACAGGACGGTGTCATTATTGATCTAGAGGGTTTGCATCTGATACCCTCTCTACCTGGAATGCTCTGTGCCACACTTCTGCATGGTAGGGCTTGCACGGATCATTTAGGTCTCAGCTCAAATAGGGTAACAGAATATCCTATTTAAGTGTGTGTGTGTATGTGTGTGTGTTAGTGTGGAGGGGGAAAAACACTTTAAATTGTTGGTTCAAAGAAGTGTATTCCGTTATCCTATTTACCTGTCATAACAGAATTTATTACTATTTGAAATGAATATATTAGTTGCTCTTATATTTTCCACTTATCTTTTCCACAGCAATACACTCAGTGCCAAGAAAAAGTATTTGTTGAATGATCAATGTCAATAATCATTTGTGTCACTGGGAGTAATTTGGGTCGGCTGGAAATTAAAGAATATCTAATATTGGTCTATTTTGCTCTGATTACCTTTTGACTTTGTATAAAATCCATATTGTGATTTCTAGGAAAAGGTCAAATTTTTCTTTTGTTGCTTAAAAAAATATATTTATAAGTTCTTACACACTAATAGGCATTTAAGTGTGCTCTTTAAAATAAATACCAAAGAAGTAAAACTATTTCTTCAAAAGAGCTGTTTTTAATAGATTCCTTACCAGTTTAGTGTACTTAAAATACAGATCTACTGGTATCAGGAAAGTGATCTCCCAATATTGTGCTTCAGATAGAACTCAAATTTCAAGTGACAGGGCAAAAATGAATCCATTATTATCTGCACCTAAATCAAAAATACCTAACCCTGTTCTGGAATACATTTAATAAAAAATATAAACATACACTTCACTGGAAAAATAGTAATAAAAAAGTAGAGGCACTATGCAAATCTTATTACTGTTAAATTTTTCAAAACACCAAGAGCAATTTATATCATCATATAAGTTATTAATTGGCTTGTTAAAAAATTGTTATTATTTTTAAAATGGAAATTCTAATAGTAAGTCCAAACCAAGAAAACCTCTATTTACAAATACAACTAAAGTATGCTTTAGAAACAGAAATTTTTATTGAGCACTTCAATTAAATAGTCCAAATTAACAATGAAAAAAATGAGGCAATATTTTCCATTTAAATCAACATGGCAAGTTTATTGCTGACTTTTACTTAATATGCCCCAACTTAGCTGATTAAAAACATCTATTAAATAGGGTTGAGGAAAAGGAATACCTTATAGTCAAATGGCAATTTACAATTTAATCAAAACATACTGACATGCTGTAATAGACCACAACTTGGTAAATATAATAGACTATTGTTCTCCTTTTAAGTTCTTTAAAATATGTATGACTATTGAAAACAAAAATCATAACTGCGTCTTGATAGAGTTTTCAATGTATGTAAATGAAATACATATGACAAGCATAATGGGTTGGGGAGGAGATAAAGGAACCTATATGGTTGTATGTTTCCTACATTTCATGTCAAGTAAAAATCTAACTAGGTGAAAGGTTTGATATGTATCTTGTAATCCCTAGAACTAGAAGAAAAAAAAATAGATAGGTGAATGGAATATTAGCAAAATCCAAATTATCCATAAAGAAGATGGCACAGGGAGAAAGAGGAACAAAAAGCTGTAGACTAAAGTCAAAGAACATTATCACTAATTACATTAAATGTAAATGGTCTAAACAAAACACTTGAAACTAAAACATCAGTTAAAATGAAAAAAACAAAGCTCAGATACATGATGTCTGTAAGAAACCCACTTTAAATATGACATAGATTGGCTAAAAGTAAAAAGCTCAAAAAAAGACATACTATACTACTATTTGTTGTATGTAAGAATGCATTTAATTTTAGTATCTTATTCTTGCATCCTGCTATCTTCCTAAAGTCACTTATTTCTAGTAGTTATTTAGTAGATTCCTTATTTTCTTTGTGTAAACAGTCATATCATCTGGGAATAATGGCACTGTTACTTTCTCCTCTTCAATGTTATTCTCTTTATTTCATTGTCTAGCCTTATTGCACTTGTCTGAACTTCCATACATTGCTGAACAGAATCAAGGACCTCTTTCTGGCCCAGGATATGGGCTCCCTGCTCAGCAGAGAGTCTGGTTCTCTCTTTGACCCTCACCCCACTTGTTGTGTCTCTCAAATTAAAAAAAAAAAAAAAAAAAAAAAAACCAACTTTTTTTATTTTTTAAAAGATCTCTTTCTGTGTAATCTTTGAGGGGAAGCATTCAATATTTCACCATTAAATATAGTGTTACAAGTTTTTAAATCTATGCACCTTTTATTATGTTGAAGAAATATCACACTTTACCTAATTAGCTGAGTTTGATGAACTAGTTAAATGCTTTTTCTGTATCCTTTGAAATAAACATATTTTTTAATCTTTTGTTTTGTTAACACAGTGATTACACTGATGGACTTTCAAATGTTAAGCTAACTTTTCATTCCTGGAATAAACCCATCAGGTCATAATGTATTATCCATTTTATACGTAGCTGGATTTGATTTGCTAGTGTTTTGTTAAGGAATTTTACATATATGGTCATGAGGGTATTGTTTTGTAATTTTCTTGAATGTATTCGAAATTTGTCGTTATCAGGGTTATACTGGTCTCTTAATATGTGTTAGAAAATGCTCCTGTTTCTGGAATTGTGTTAATCCTTACTTCAATGTTCAATAAAATTTACTAATGGAATTGGCTGGACATGAAAGTTTCTCGTGTGAAGGTTCTGATAATGAATTCAATTTCTTTCATAATAATGTAGGTATTCTGATTTTTATTTTGCTTTTATGTCAGTTTTGTCATTTGTGTTTCTCATGGAATTTGTATCTTTTCTCTAATTGTTCAACTTTATCAGCATAGTTTGTTCATGAGAGTTCCCTTTATTCCCTTTAGGATTTGTGTTGATATCCTTTATTTAATTTCATATTTAGAAATATGTTGTTAATTTCCAAATATTTGGGAGTATTCCAGATATCTTATTGCTGTTGATTTCCAATTTCATTCCATTCTTGTCACAGAAAATATTCTGTACAATCTCAGTCTTCTGCTACTCATTGGTACTTATATTACGGTCTTCCTTCTATATACTCTCTTGGTGACTGTCCTACAAGCTTTTTCAGTAGAGTTCTATAAATGGTAATGTTCAAGGTAGTTTTACTACGATTACTTATCAAATATTATATCTGCCTAGCTATTCTTTTTCTAAATTGTTCTATTAGATCCTGAAGAATGAGTATTAAAGGCTTCAATTATGATTGTAGATTAGTCCACTTCTCTCTTTAGTTCTGACAGTTTTCTTTGCATGTGTTTATAAGCAATATAATTAAGTACATGCCTATGAAGGATTATTGTCTTCCTCCTTAATATTTACTTTTAGCTTACAAATGTTCACTTTTATCTCTGGTAATACCTTGAAGTATACTTTATTTAATAAAAATACAGTAGATCAGCTATCCTATGTTTACTGTTTATACAGCATATCTTTTCCTTTCCTTTTGCTTTGTTTTGATTAGCCTTTTTCCAAACTTAAAATTAGTATCTCAAATAATCTCAAGAATTTAATAATAAAGACATTTAAAAAGTTGTTTCCAATAATACATTATATATTAACTGAATTTAAATAAAAGCAAATTTAAAAAATAAAAAGTTATCTCTCGCAAAAATGTTTTTTAAGATTCCACTTTAAATTAACCTTAATTTTCCAAAGTAAGAGCTCTCAAATTTTGATGCAGAGTAACTACACAGGTAGGCAGATGACATCCAAACCTGCTTCAGTTTTCAGAGGTGGGAAGGAAAATTCTGTAATTTTTAAAATATAACTATGCTGGTATACTTGAGTACAAAAGGTTGGTAGACACTATAATCTACTTACATTAGAAGTGGTGCTCCTTAAATTGCAAATTATGAGCTCCATCTCATACCTGGTAAGTCAGAATCTAGGAGATTGTAACCTAAAAAATCCAGATTTTAATAGTATCCCAGATAATTCTTACTGGGAACAGTATATTTTAAAAACAATTATCTTTCAGTTTAAAATTTCAATTTCCCATTAACTGTAAAGCTAAAAAAAAAAAAAAAAAAAAAAAAAAAAAAAAAATCCTTCCAATTGGGTACTGACTCATGAACATTGGGGCCAGTATGCGAAGTTTAAAATGCCCCAAATAAAACACATTGCATGTTCAATATTCTCATAGATTCCTACCTTAACATCACCACCTTCTCCTTTTCCCAGATTTTCAATTTTTCCCAGTCTATGCTGTGTGAATCTCTCTTGAATTGAATGCTTGTGTTACATTTCCACCACAGTGACCCAGCTCAGACTTTTATGATTGCTACAGCGGTGGATCTCACCTCTGGCTGCATACAAGAATCAGAAATGAAGCTTTTAAAAATCTTTCTGCCTTGGCTACATCTCAAGCCAATTAAATCAAACTCTCTGGGGGTAACAACCAGATGGAATCGCAGATAAAATACAGGACACCAGTTAAATTTTAATTTCAGATAAACAATAAATATTTTTTATTTTATAAAAAATATACTATTTTTTATATTTATATTTTATATTTATACTATTATAGTAAGTATGTCCCAGATATTATTTATTTGCTAAATAAAGCTGGCAACCCTATACTCTAGCATCTGTAATACTTCAATCACTGAAATGTATGTACATGATCAGCAACCCATATATATATAACCCATTGTGAGTTTGACAATTCTGAAAGCTACTGCCTTAGACCAAGGGTCAGCAAACTTTTCCTGGAAAAGCCAGAGTAAATATTTTAGGCTCTGTGAACCATATAGTCTCTTTGGTGACTACCAAAATCCCTTTTGTAGCACAAAAGCAAGCACAGATAATATGAAAATGAGAGAGTGTGGTTGTATTCCAATAAAACTTTACTTATAAGAATAGGTGATTGGCCATATTTAACCCACAGGCTGTAGTTTGCTGACCCTATTTTAGACTATCAGATCATTTCAGATTTCCATTTTGTTGTTCAATATATTCATTATTTTTCTCAGCTTTATAACTGCTAGCCCAAATATTCCTTGAAAATACAACCCACACACATAGGCTTGGAAAATCTCTTCAAGGATTATCAGCAATTAATTCTTTGGATAATATTTCTACATCCTGTCCACAAGGATATCACAGATTACTATTAATAACGAACATTTATTTGATACTTATTTTATGTCAGACATCATGCTAAGGATTTACATATATATTCAGTAACATCACATATTCTCAGGACAACTCTTTGAGGTAGATACAATTATTAGTTCCATTTTGCACTTCAATAAAATGGGACACCAGTAAGGGTAAAATACCTTGCTCTCAAGATCTTATAGCACTTGAGAGAAATCCAGATGGAAGCCAGAGCCTGCTTAATCCAAGGATCATATTTTTAACCACTGTACCATGATAATTCTATGTATCTTCAACAGCCTACTGAACAATATTATATCTCGAATATTTCCCTTACCTATTGGTCTAACACTGTGACAAAAATGAGGAGTATTACAGTACTGGTTCTTACTTACAGTGCATAAAATCTGAAGGGACCTAAAATTCAAAAAGTTAATGACTAAAGGATTTTGGATATCTAGTCCAAATTGTTCATTTTAGACATGTGAAAATTAAGATCCAGAACTGATAAATTTTTCATTAACAGCCTTCACAATTTTATTTAAAATAAGAATTAGATGACATATTTCTAAAAGTCTTCACTTTTCCTCCTTAACTGAAGTACTCTCCAAGACTCCACATTGTATAGCATGTATCAGATTGCTGACTCAAAGTAATCAGAGGAAATCACAAGTGATTCATTGCTCATATCAACTATATTGTCACTCTGGATATGTATCACATAACTTTTACTAATATATAAAAAATATATTTTATATATATAATATATATGAATACATTTATATATATCTATATATAAATATATAAAATACTTAAATATAAATGGATATAAATATATAAAATACTTAAATATAAATGGAATGAAATGAATAAAATATAAATGTAACTATACATATTTCTAAACCTTATATCTATTCACTAAGCTTAGAAATAATCAACAAATTAGTACTCTGTTCCTGTTTTAATATGTCTATGTATTTTTCTTCTCAGTCTGTTATATTTTAGAGGTTGTCAAATTATAAAGTAGATATCATTGTAGAAGCAGCAATTTTGTGATTAAGAAAAAATACTTAAAGAATTTTGAGTGTACAAAGAAAAAAATCACATATCTATCTATATATATATTTTTACCTAAATACACCAGTAAACTGCTAAGCTGAATTAGTGAAACTGAAAGCACTGTTTATTTGATAACTGATAGATAAACCTTAGAAAACCTCAGTAATAAAATTAGAAACTGTTTTTAAAATAAATTAATGCTACTAAGTGTTTGGTGAAATGGGTATCCTGATACACTACTGGTAATAATGCAAACTGTCCATTCTTGGAAAACAATTTAGAAGAGTTAATCCCCTAGACAAAAAGAAACTGACTGTAAGGCCTCTGAGTACTTTCTAGGAATTTTTCCTGAAGGAAAATCAGAAATAGGATAAACAGATATACATAGTGGTAAACTGAGGATAAAAACTAAAACAGTCTACAACAGAATAAATTTTAAAGAATATTCTGTAGCTATTAAACAGGTTTCTGTATTTCAATACAAAATCATCATAGGAAGAAATCATCAAATACAGCATTAGGTGAAAAATGGAAGAATTTATAATTGTATGTTTAGTATGAACTCACATTTGCAAAACTAAATAAACCAGACATTACAGATATTAAAGAGAGGATGAGAGTCTTAACAGTAGCCATGTACTTTTTATAATACTTGTAGTTTACTCAAGTTTTTACTTTTAGTTAGGAAAATGCAAAAGGTTTCCAAAATGTTGTTCCTCTAGGATAAATTTTTATTAACTATATTTATATAAAATCACCACTAACAGTTCTAAAACCTGAGGGCATTAGGGCTGGACTGATTGAATAGCCTGGAAAAGGAATACCGAAAAGAGGCCAGATGGTGAACAGGAGTCATAATACCTACCCACCAAACAAAATTTAATGGGAAAAAAAAACTAAGAAACGACCATCTGTGGGACAGAAAATTAGGCCTAAAAATATGAAAACCCTTAAAATGTATTACATTTAATTCACAATGAAATTAAGGAAACATCATCACCAATTTCAATAGGACAAGAGAATAAAGTATTATCGAACAGTAAACACTATCTAGTGTCTTTACTACTTCAATGCTGCTAATGCTCCTGTATTTAAGTAAAAAAATAATCTGGAAATACATTAAAACAGCAAGGAAATAGCATATGCCAAAAGTACAATGAGATGTAAGATGAACTGAAACTGAAAAATCCTCAGTCACCAGAGATATGGTTCAAATTTGAAAATGAAAATAGTTCAAATCTTGTAATTTTAAATTACATATTAAATAGTTTCTAATTGTTCTGAGAGTCTGAAACATCTGGAAGTAAGACTTGCTGATTTCTGCACTATTCATAGGACAAAAGAAAATGATTTCACAGTAATGTTGAATTAGATTTTCTAATATAACAAAACACTGAACCAGTTCTTGCTTGTTATACTTGCCTGTTTTAAGATCCCTCCTGACATTTGGAAGATCATAAAATCGAAAGGTCTAGAGCCATTGGTAATCCTTGATCAGTACCATTTGATTTCCAGTGTGTGAAAGGACCAAAGAAATACAGCAGAGCTACAGAATGTACAACTTACTAAATATCTGACATAAAATAACTTTGTTAGGTCGATTGAGGGTTCTAGTATTTAGATTTGAAAACAATAAACATTTACAAACTCACTTGATTTGTATATTGACAGCAAATTAACTGGCATTACTATCCTTAATCATATGTGTTTCATTTCACTCTCTTATTTGATGCCTCTAATCAAGGACAGAGGTCTGAGATGTAATATTCCATGATGCAGATCTATAGATCTTACTTATAGTAAAAACATATATATACACGCTTTCTGAAAATTTTTGAAAAGTTCTTGAATTCCTGAATGGGAAACTGCAAAGTTTATTCAATTGTGAGGTTTTTATTTCTTCATTTTAGGAATCTTAGAGCCAGTGAAAACAGGGAAGCAAAGGTTCACAATCCCATGCTCTCAAGAGTAAATTTTGAAGGCAAGTGGAATTTTGTATTTAATGTTTCTGACCTCGAGTAATTAAATCTAAAAATAAAAAAAGCCTAGTACATAAAGACCTGTTCTTAGGTGCAATCTCAACTTCTTTTTGTATTGATTCGAAGACAATGATGCCATTCATACTTTAATTACCTCAGATATTTGTTTTTCTAAAATATAAACAGCTGACCACACTGCAACCTTTCCCCCCCGCCCACCCGCCCCTAATGGAGAACCAAGATATTAATCACCTGGTATGTGCAGGAATAGATGTGTAATTTAAAGCAGGGTTTCTCAGCCTGGGCACCACTGTGATTTGGGGCTGGAGAACTGTCTGTTGTGGGGGCTGTCCCATGCGGTATAGGACATTTAGCGGCATCCCAGGCTTCTGGCCGGTAGATGCCCGGAGCCTCTCAGGCTGCCTCTCCTGCCAGCCGTGACAACCAAAATGTCTCCGAAACACTGCAAATGTGCAAATGTTCTGAGGGAGAATCATCCTTGCTTGAAAACTACAATTTAAATCATCTCATCATTTAAAAAAAAAAAAAAAAAAAAAGGAAATCTTACAAGTTCAAGCACTATTTGATCTAGGAAAGTCTCCCTCACACATTATAAACGTATGGGACCTCCTTTTTTAAAAGTCTGAAATTACACTGCCCAAAATGGAACTCCTAGTCACATGGAGCTATAAAGCATTGCAACCTGTAGCTAGTTTAACCAGTTACTGAACTTTTACTTTTATTTTATGTAATTTTTTAATTGAAGTATATAAGTAACATACAGTGTTCTATTAGTTTCAGGTATACAACATGCTTCAACAATCCTATACATTACTCAGCGCTCACCCGATATAAGTAGTCACCACCTGTCAAATGTTATTACATTATTGACTATATTCCCTATTCATCTCTGTGACTTATTTATTTTATGATTGAAAATTTGTACCTCTTAATCCCACTTACCTGCTTCACCTATCCCCCACCCACTTCCCCTCTGGCAACCATCAGTTTGTTCTCTGTATTTAAGAATCTGTTTTTTGGGGGTGCCTGGGTAGCTCAGTCATTTGTCTGCCTTTGGCTTAGGTCATGATCCTGGGATGGAGCCCTGCTGCAGGCTCCCTGCTCAGCGGGGAGCCTGCTTCTCCCTTCCTCCCCACTTGTGCTCTCTCTCGCTATCTCTGTCTCTCTCTCTCAAATAAGTAAGTTAAAAAATCTTAAAAAAAAAAAAAAAAGAATGCTTTTTGGTTTGTTTCTTTGTTTGCTGGTTTTATTATATTCCATATATAAGTGAGATCACGTGGTATTTGTCTTTCTCTGACTTATTTCACTTAGCATAATACCTCTAGTTCCAACCATCTTGTTGCAAATGGCAAGATTTCATTCTTTTTTATGGCCGAGTAATATTCCAGCGTGTGCGAGTGCACACACATACACGCACCACATCTTTATCTGTTCATTTATTGATGGCACGTGGGTTGCTTCCATATCTTGGCTACTGTAAATAATGCTGCAATAATAAACACAGGAGTGCATCTATCTTTTCAAATTAAGAGCTTCTGCTTTCTTTAAGAAATAATTATTTATTTAATATAAATTTAATTGCTCGACCAGCATCCAAATGGAGAAGTGTTGCAAATGTAAAATATATACCAGATTTCAAAGATTCAGAATGAATAAAAGAATGTAATTTATCACTTTAGTAATTTTATATTGACTACATGTTGAAATGAAAATATTCTGGATATAATTGGCTAAGTAACATATATTTTAAAATGAATTTACTTGTTGGTTTTTCCTTTTTTTAATGTGGTGTCAGAACACTTAACTTTACATGTTAGCTCATATTACATTGCATTGGTTCGCATGGTCCAAAATGTTTCATGGTCTGTTCAAATACATACTGATGATGAAAATATATAATACCCCAAAGTTACCATGAATTCAGTAAAATATTTCAGTGATTTTATATTTTACTTAAACACAACAGCACCCACAGATGATACTGAGTATCCATGGAGATTTTTGGATTCTCAGAAATATTTTGGGCCTAAAGTTTGAAATCCACTGGTCTGGAACACGTATCAATACTGCTGATAATATAAAATTTATAAGCTGAAAGCATTAATTCTAGAATCTGTTTCCAATGATCTTCCATTCAATTTAGACAATTATGTTTATATTCAGGCTGAAATGAACTTATCTCTCCCATCTCCATAGGAATACCACTGTCCTTCTCCTTCCAAACTTCACTAAAATGAATAGCAAATGAGAAGCTCTTTTGACATTTCAAAGGCATTCAACTGAAACAACATAAAAATAACCCCTTGGTCAGTAGGTCTTTTATTTGCACCACCAAACTACTAAACTCCTTTAAAATTATATTAACATTTTTTAAAATCTTAAATTTTATGACATTATTTTATTATTCTACCTCTTTCAATTCTATCAACTAAGTAAGTAAAATCTTACTTATTTATTAAGTAAGTAAAATCTTAACTGCACATTAAAAAAGTCCTTGAAGGGGCGCCTGGGTGGCTCAGTGGGTTAAAGCCTCTGCCTTTGGCTCAGGTCATGATCCCAGGGTCCTGGGATTGATCCCCGCATCAGGCTCTCTGCTCAGCAGGGAGCCTGCTTCCTCCTTTCTCTCTGCCTGCTTCTCTGCTTACTTGTGATCTCTGTCTGTCAAATAAATAAATAATATCTTTAAAAAAAAAAAAAGGTCCTTAAAGTTCTGGTTCTGATTCTCCTTAAGACTAAGTTAACAGAAAAATAAGAACAAAATGCCTGTGTTTAAGCACACAGAATAATTAATAAGGATAAATCAAGAACAGATAATGGGAAATCAGAGGATGCAGAGCTCAGTATATAATTTTGGTTACCCAAAAAAGGATTCGCAAACCCCAGTTTAAAGTGTGTGCTCAGGATAAAAGCCTATGCAGATGCTAACTTAATAACTATAAAAAGCAGTATGACTTCAAAACTATACCAATCTCATGACTGTGCATTTTATTAAACACATTTATGGGTTATATAATCTAAATATTTATTAAGTAGTCAACTCCATATTCCCATTATGGCTTACAGATTAAAAAAACTTAACATTGTTTTTAAATCTTTTTAAGTGTAGAAAGAATGCCCCAAAACACTTTGCCGGAGATTATGAACTCTGGCATAACTAAATTATTAGAAAGCTTATACTTGTTGGGAGCTATTAGTTTCTTTTTGGGGTAAAAGAAGGGAAAAAAAGAGAATTTGAAAGATGAGCAATGTGCAGGGCCAGAGTGCTTAGGACAAAGTTTCAGAGCTTCAGGGAATGTTTTACAAAGAGGAAAGAAATGACTTGTCTCACAAAACTTGGCCCCACTGTGGAACTGGGGAGAAAAAAAAAGTTCTAGAAAAAAAGGTACCGCAATTCAAAATACTTTAAATACAGAATGAAGTTTCAAGAACATTTAGCTGGTGTATCTGTTTATATACATTCTGTGCCACAGTTACGCTGAGCAGTGAGAGAAATTACTACATACCTGGGAGGGGCTGTTGGATAAATAATTTTTATGTGTTGGAATGTTAACTCTTGATTTAAAACCTGCTGGATCCATTTTCTCAATCTTTGTCCAGAATCACCTGATGGATCACAAAATATCGATTAAGACAAAACATTTTGACAACACAGTGTATTTAAAAGCATTCTATAACTTTCATATCACACAGAGGCTGGAACAAGGAATACAAAAAAAAATCTCCATATGTAAAAATAACTGCACAGAAGCCAATTTATCAACATGAATTAATTGATCAGTCATTAATAACTAAAAATTATTTAGAAAGTTTTACTCCTAACTTCACCACTGATCACTTTAAAGACCTTGTTCAAGTTTGAGTTTCAAGTTTCCTTGTTTGTTTAAATGGTAAAACAGGCACAAATAGATGAAGTAAATTATTTTCCTAAAAAAATTCTGTATCTGATTTTAAACACTGTCATTTCTTATCTTACCTGTAAAAACAGTAAATTTCTGAAGCAAATATAAACTTTTGTAGATGGAACGATCTAAAACAATTTTCTTGGTTAAAATAACAAGATCTTTCAAAAGGGGTATTTAGCAAACTTTATTTTTAACTTGAAGAAATCTAAATTTAATTTTGATAACAGGTTTATGTGATGTAAAATAACGATTATACATACCAAGGCTAAAAAATATCCAAAATCCATGCAAGAATTAATGTATGGATATTTCCATTAAAAAATGGAAGGAAATTAGGTCCATGTTATATAGTCCTGAAGAGAAAATTTTAAAGGTAACAACTTTTAATTTTTTTAGATCAGCTCATTAGACATCAACTCAGAGTCTATCTACTGAATACCTATCCCTGTGTCAGGCACTGTGCTCACTGTCAGAGAGGCGGTGATGGCAAGATAAGGAAGAAAGAGACCCTCCTCTCACGGAGGACACAGTTTACTGTGAGAAGCACACACAAGCCAAACAATCATACATGAACATGAGAGACAAACAGAGCCACTGCGAAGACGGGACACTTGGTGCTGCCACGGTTTACTACGTTCAGAACTGACCCAGCTAAGGAGTTCGGGGATAACATCAGAAGACTAGCTCTGCAAAGCCAAGTTCAGTTTGTATTTTAGCCACTGAGTGAGTTGTTTATTTAATGCGTAGATCACAAATGACACAAACTGACCCAGTTTTCAAGACCTACCGGATGGTGAAAAGTTGAGGCAAACGAGAAAAGACCATTTTGGACCGAATATGGCAAACGCTAAGATCCTTTCCAGGATGGAGGAGGAGGATCTAAGAATGAGGGAAAGAGCCGTGAGCACAAGACGAGGCTGGAGAAACAGTAGGGATGTGGCAAAGCCTAACAGCAGGAAGTTACTTTTTGGCAGAAAGGGGGCTGTCTTCTAAGGGTCACTCTGGCAACTGTGTGATGACAGAAGGGACAAAAGATCAGTTAGGAGGTGACTGTCCAGAGGACAGGCTTCAATTAGGGCATGCACGGGAATAGGTGCAAGGATCCTTAGGAGAGAAAATAAACAGGTATTGGTAATAGATTGGTTATAAGGGCAATGGTGGAAGGTTTCAAGGATGACAGCGAGGTTTCTGGCCAGGATAACTGAATGAACAATGGAACTACACACTGAGATAGGAAACAAATCAATCAACAGGTCTACACTCGCTACACTGCCTACAAGGTCCTCTACCTGCGGTTGAGCAAACTATAGCCAGCTGGAAGACAAAAGCCAAAAGCCGTAAGCTATGAATGGTTTTTACATTTTTAAAGAGTTGCTAAAAAAATAAAGAAAAAGGAGAAAAAGGAAGGGAGGCAGAAAAGAAAAATGTGAAAGAAACCATATCTGGTTCACAAAATCTGAAATGGTTGCTACCTGACCCTTTACAGGAAGTTTGCTGACCCCGCCTCCTACCACCTGCGCCCGGATCCTCTGGATATCCTGGCCTACTCCTCTCCCACCAGGGAAAACGCCTGACTTGCTGTTCCCGTGAATGTCAGGGAACCTGCCTCAGGGCTTCTATCCTGCCTTCTCCCTTGTCTGCAACAGTCTAACCCAACACCCACACGATTCACTCACTCAGGTCTAGCTGCTGAAGTACCATCTTCATAGTGAGGCCTACTCTGACCATCTTAGCTAACCTATCACCCCCAATACCTCCCATCCTCCTTGTCTTGCTTCTCTTTTTTCCACAGAACTCACTACTATCCACT
This sequence comes from Neogale vison, assembly GCF_020171115.1. Lineage (NCBI taxonomy): Eukaryota > Metazoa > Chordata > Mammalia > Carnivora > Mustelidae > Neogale > Neogale vison. The sequence goes on from NC_058100.1 coordinate 12,709,089, forward strand.
ATACAGTATTTCCTCCAATGGAATGTAAGTTCCACAAGAGCCGCAACTTTTTGTTTGTTTCATTCATTAATATATGCCTGGAGCCTAGAACAGTGCACTGCACAGTGGCCATATAATAGATATTTCCTGAATGAATGGATTAATAAATGAACGACTGTGAGGCAGTTGGATAAACATGTCCAGAACTCAAAGGAAAATTAAAAGAGAGACACAAATTTATGTTACTATATAGAGGAAAACATAGAATCCTAGGCCATATGTGCACATTAGCCTGCAGAGAAAAATGCAAAATGAAAAGAGACCACAGAACCAAATTCTGAGAAGCCCCAACATTAACAGACAGAACAGGAGGAGACTGGAAAATCAATTATGTGGAGAAAACAGGTAGTAAGTACCAAGAAAGTCTTTCAAGAACATCGAATGTTGCAGATGGTTCAAGTAAGAAGATGACTGAAAAACGTTCCCCACATTTAGCAACACAGCGGTTACTAGTAAAGTTACTAGTAACTTCACTAAGCGCCAACTCAGTTCGCTTTGATTTACTACATGAGGAAAAAGCAAGATATGCATAATTTGGGTCTGTGTGAACCTTATAGCGCAGTTTGGGAATTACAAATTGAATTTGGGAATTACAAATAATGGATACCATTAAAAGAAGTGCCGTAATGTTCCAAAGGAACATACAACAGAGTGAATTAATCTAAGCTGGGAAGCTGAACGAAGCTAATTAAACTATTACTTGCTTTTACCATCCTGAAAGAAGGTACCTGTCTGGTATTTTAGGTGTAGGAATGGCTCAAATTAAGTTGGCTATTTATTACTCCCATTCCCATACTTTCTTCTATGACTATCATAGCCTAGCAGAGAACTTCAGCCTTTTAGGATGAAAAAACAACAACAAAAAGCAACAACAACAACAAAAACCTGCCTCTGAATTTACTTTTCCAACCCTGAAAAGCAAAACTTGAAGCTACAAAGTAACATCCATTCATCCATTCACAAGGCCCACTTTTTTAAAAAGCCTGCACTTTATTCTAATTCTAATTCTACTATTAAAACCGGTTGCCTGTATTTAGATTAAGCAGAACCCAAATACCTATAATATAACCACATATAGTAAGTCTAACGTAAAATTATACTCCTAGTACAGGTTTTAATTTACTGCAATGGAGCTCTAACTATACGGAAAGTGTATTGCATTTGCATAATTAGCAGAAGAATTCTTTGGATAAACTCTGTTCCGAAGTACAAAAGGAAAAATATATATTTAGGGTTTACAATTTATAAAAATGTAAGTAATTTGAAATTGAAGAGTAAGGATGGTACTTGAAGCAAAGTGGCCCACGGGAAAAAAGAAAAGTCTAGGAGTATTTCCTAACAATATTACAAAACACCTTTTTATTACAAAGGCTACAGTATCTGGGAATTTCTGGATGCTTATAAATGAACCCCCATGGAGCCCCAAATAGTACCAAGAACAGTCTCTTAGTTGTAAGGCTTTGGTGTCCTCCTAGACACCTCCCTTCACCATTCTAAATATATTTCATTAGCGAAGTCCTTCCCGTTGAACATCTTTGGCCCATTTCTTGCCCATTTCCAAAATGAAACAGCCTAGCTCAGAGTTTTTCCACCTTACCCTTCCGGAGTCAGGAAGATCTGGGTGCGAATCCTAACTCCACTACCACTCACAGCAACAGCCAAGTGACCTTGAGCAAGCTGTTCAACTTATCAGGGCTAACTGCCCATTTCCAGGTCTCCACCTTATACCTTTCCAATCCCCTCCACTATCCAACTACAAGTCTCAGCTCAAAGTCCATGTTCTTAAGTCAAATCGGTAAAATCTCAGCTCTTCATCTTCCAAATGCCTTAATATGCCTAACCACAGTTTTTTTCCTTACAATTCTCTTGGCAGTAAATCATGTACCATCTTGTGATCTCCCATCCACTGCTGACTCAAACTAATTGAATTGTTTTTGTTTTTAACTTTAGGTAGGCGCTCTGAGGACACCGGCTGCATCTCATTTCTTTAAAAAAATATTTCCCAAGAACTTACCCTAGGCCAAGCACTAGGGATGCAGAGATTAAAATAAGGGTCCTTCCTCTTGAGGAAGGGAAAGTGAAGGGGGAAAGCCAGGCTTAAGTCATTACAGAGGAGTGTAAGGAAAGCTATACAGAATGAAGCACACACACCACTAAGGGCAGGCAGTGGAAGGAAGGTATCTGCCCTGGGGACTGAGAGTGGACTCTGTGCTTGCATCTCGGGGGATCCAGGACAGGAACGGGAAAGCGGAAGAAGAAGGGAGTAGCAAGAAAGAGAGGAAAGGGAGAAAGTCCTCCAGGCCTGGCACAGCGCCTCGCAGAAAGGACATAAATATTAAGTTAACTGTCTCAACTGTCAACAGTGGTACGAGAGACTGGAAAAATAAAGTGGCAAATAATCTAAGGCGGTTGAAAATCCCGATCACTAACAGCTGACGCTGGAAAGTACTAAATCCTCGGTGTCTAGTAGACAACTTACCTTACTAACTTGCTTCCTTTAAACTCGAGGGAGAACAGGGAGGGGGATGGGCGGTAGCAAGGGTTGAAAATGGAGAGAGTGTTGCGGATGGAGGGATGGCCCAGTGGTGGGACGCAAGGGCCATCAGGGAGCATGATGGGCCCATGATCGATAAAGGGAATACAGGGTGGAGAAGGCCCTGTGTCCGCAGCCGCGGGGGGAGCGAGGCGAGGGTCGCCCTCCCCGCGTCCACTGAGCCCTATCGAGGCCCAGCGACTCCCCCACTAGGGCAACACTAGGGGACCCTAGGGGAGGACGATTCCCAAGCAGAAAACTAGGATGTAAAACTGTAATCCACCTGAGCCGTGCAGGAAGATCAGAGAGGCGCTGTGCCTCCCAGCCGGCGACACGATGCAACGCGGCAACCGCACGGAGCCCGACACAGACGCCATCGCGGCTGCCCGAGGAGTTTCGTGGGCCCCGCCCCTCCGCCCCTCCGCGGGCCCCGCCCCTCCGCCGCTCCGCGGGCTCGCGCACGTCGGCATGCAGGGGGCGCGCCTGGAGACGCGCATGCGCGACGGGGCTGATACGGTCCTCCCTTTGGGTCAGGTCTGAGCTGTCTCTTCCCTGAGAGTCTGGTTTTGCGGAGGGTTGTTTTGTGCAGGTGACAGCTTCGGTAAGGCTAGTCGGTACATTTATTTGCTGCAGGATTTTTAACTGCCACCGTGAAATTCAGGATTGCCTTTTTATTTGGAGAAATATTGGTGTTATTATGTTCACAGTTTAACAGATAAAATCCTTCCACTTCGGGCCTTGAACAGGATGTTTGTAGCTTTTTATATGCAAAATAAGATTATATAATATAACTATATTATGTGACTATATAATAACTGTAGTTTTAAAAAATAGTTTAAAAAAATAGTTTACACAGCAGATCTAAGGAGGTACCGTTTCACACCCATTAAGTTGATTGTTATTAGAAAAACAAAATAAATGTTGGTGATGATGTGGAGAAATTGGAACCCCTGTGCATTGCTGATGGGAATGAAAAATAGGGCAGCAGCTGTGGAAACAGCTTAGTTGTTCCTCAGAAAGTCAGATGATTACCATATGATTTAGCAGTTCTACTTTCAGTTATGTATGAAGAAATGAAAGCAGGAACTCGGACAGACATTTGTACAGCAGTGTTCACTATTCACAAGAGCCAAAAGGTAGAAGCAGCCCAACCAGCCACCAATGGATAGATGGAAAACAAATGTAAATATGTACAATGGAGTATTATTCAGCCTCAAAAAGGAATGAAATGCTGATACATGTTACAACACACGTGAACCTTGAAAACAGTATGCCAAGTGGAATAAACCAGATACAGAGGATGGATATTGTATGACTCCACTTACGTGAGATACCTAGGATAGACATATTCCTAAAGACAGAGAGCAAAGGAGCAATTATCAAAAGTAAACGGGAAGGGGAAATGAGATGTTGCGTGGGCGTAGGGTTTCTGTTTGGGGGAACAAAAAATTTCTGGAAATAGTGATGATGATTGTACAACATTGCAAATGTACTTAGTGTTACTGAACTCTACACTAGAAACTCGTTAAAATGGTACATTTTATGTTATGTAAAATTTATCACAATTTTTAAACTACCAAAAATGAATGGAATTACCTTCTATATAAAGACCTCACCATAGACATCTTTTAATGGGAAGGACTGTAGACCCAGGAAATGACTCTTTCCTCATGTAAAATTTATCAGACAACCAAGGAGAACTTTAAGTGCCATTAAACACCAGTCTTCTGTTCATTGTAGTATGCATCATGTTTAAGCAATTCCAACTTATCTTTTCTTTGTTGATGGTACTCACCCTACTCCCAAGTGACTAAGTTGCTTAACATCATGGCTCAGTTGCCAAGATAAGGTCTATTCTATCACAGTGTTGGACCAATGCTGTCTATGGGAATGGTCCTACACCCTGTTAGTTCACCAGATCCAAAAAGAGCTCTGAGTCATTTCACTAAAGCCTCTAGATCTTCAGCTGAGAGTACTGAGAATGAAGTCATTCTAGAGGACAGGCTGGGGAGGACTGACCTCTGATAACCAATTCTTAAAAAATACTTCTATCTGTAGGTCTATCTTCCACACATGAATTCTGGATCACTTGTAAGAGCCAGGTGAGAAGAGGGCACTGTCATACTAAGAGAAACCACTTGGAGATATGCCAGGTAAGGCTTGAAGTTCTGCTCTTAGAACTCCATTACTGCCAGAGAACCTGGCAGCTCATCATCTCATGCTTTGAAAAACAGCAGAAAATCAGATACATAAGTATTTGCTACTATACTATACCTAATACATACTGTTAATACTGATACTACATAGCTGAAAATCATTGGGACTTAGTAAGTGCCAAGTGTTGTCATAAGTAAGTTTCCGTAAAATTCTGTACTATCGGTTTCTGTTCTTGCCAGTGAAGCTCAAAAGGGTAAGGAACTTGGTCCAAGAGCATCCTGCCAGTCATTTGCGGAACCTGGGCTCACATATTAGGTCTGACTCTGAAGTCCAGGTCCCTAACTGTTACACATTTACACGTGAGCTCACAAAAATAAGACAGGGCATGCCCCAACTATTTCATTTCAAAAGCAAAACAACAATAAAACCCAAACCCCCCAATACTTCTGGGATTTGGACTGTAGCCCTTTAGAGTCTCTACTGATTAGGAGTTCTTACGTTCCTTGAGATATCCCCCAAGTCTCCTGGTATTAGTTCCTGGTTCTATTTCTCTACCTGAATGAAAACCATTTTGGGCAGATAGAAGAGCAGTCCTGGAAGTCTGGGATTCTGAGTTTCACCTAGAACTTGAGTCTTCCCAGATTCAGGATCCTTATTAGGATAAACCAGATTTTCCCAAACCTAATCAAAGTGCTCTTTTATTTCCAGTGATTTAAATGCTTAGCTATTATTGCTGTTCCTTTCATCTTTATTTATAGAACAAACAGAAGGTTTTAGATTACTATATTTAGAAGTGCCATCTGGTAGGCAAACCATTGAACAAAAATGTTTTGTTCCTTTCATGTAACTACATTACTTTGAAATGTAATTAAGTTTCACAATGGTTGTTTGCTTCTTTTATAGTGGATCTTTTGCCCTATTGAACTGGGGGAAATTCTTCCTGGTGGATTTTTATTCATGCATTCTTTTACTCTTTGTGTATCTCTTAATATTTTTGTTGTTACTCATTTGCTTTTTAGACAGTCATTTGCCCATCATTGATGTACTCCACTTTTGGTAACTTCAGTGCCTAATAAAAGCTAGCAAACAAAAGAAAAGTTTAAAAAAAAAACCCTCCCATTTTGTAGGGTTTTAATATCTACTGGAATCTAAAGATATAAAGACAAGATCAGAATCTAGTTTTCTCTTCCACTCTGTGTTTAGAAACTCTTTAGGGCACACTTGTTGACTTAAAAAAAAAAAAAAGATTGAAAGATCAGTCATTGACAATAGTAGTATGTTTGGTACTTTCAAATGATTTCAGTTAAGTGGAGTTTCATTCATCATACAGACAATGCACAGTTATGCATCTTGTTTTCCTGGTTCTTGAGCATCAAACTGTATCCTTTCCATTGGTTGGTTTTTATCTGTTGAATTACTTAAAAATATAGAGAAACACATGGATGGAAATAACAGGTACACATTAGACACAATGTCTCAGCATTAGGTAATTTTAAAAATTTTATAAATTAACAAAGAAAGGTCCTTTGTATCTTCCCTTTATCCATTTATGAAAGAAAAACTAGAAAAAACTGAAAGGTCCTGAATTCTTACAAAACAGTAAAACTCAACTCTTTAGAAAGGAACAGTTGTATGAGTTATAAACTTTAATATAGCCATTGCTTCAGTTCTAGGGAGCTTAAACTTGCATTTGTTATTCTAGACACAGCCCTTCTAGGTACAGATAAGAGGAGTCCCCCTACTTCTAGATATGCAAGGCATAGTTGGGGTCTTTTTAGAGCAGATAGGTCACCTGGGACATTGTGAGCTGGACTAAGGCAGCACTGGGGAGGTGGGCACACGAGACTCAGATAATGACCACATACAGTTTTGGAGCCTGGGTATTTATCACTCCTGCTGCACTGTTAACAAAGGGATTCCCACCAGTACAGTGTGCAGGCCCCGGATGAAGACTGCAGAAGTTCCTCCTCTGAGCATAGGCTGGGTGGTCAGCATCAATACGGGGACGCCTGCCTGTGCTCTCCACATTGTCACATGACTTTTCTATAGGAAAAGGATTGTCTTCCTGTTGAGCACCTTCCATGGTCAGTTCTTATCTTCCCAGGCTACTCTTTTATTCTCTTTTCTCTAAGTTCTTGTAGTCGTCTTGGCGTCCATCTAGAGACCTTAATATTGCCTGGGTACTCTACGATCCATTCCTTGCTCTTCTACCACCGGCCTTAATGGAGAGCTCTTCAAAGTCACACAACAACTATTGGCAACTCCTACCCAGCTCCTGTTTCCTTGAGGGCAGTGAAGGTGACATCTTCAAATCCTCTCATTTGCTGAGGGGACTCTGTCGCATTCCATACATCTGTTACAAAGAAAAGGAAGAAAAGCAAAAAGAGTAATTTCCCTATCAATATAGTATGAGCATCTGTATCTTGCTATGTGCAGTGAAGCGGAGATGAAATATATACATTATCATAATAGTATGTAATAAGAAGAATTTTGAAATGATACTAGGGGGTTCCTTCTCCAACTTCAGGAATTAGAGGCTGGCATTAGACCAGCCATTGGTCTCTTGAATGTGTTTCTTCAACTGTGAAATAAGGGAATGGGGCTTGATAAGCTTACAAGTTCCAGGTTTGATGATTCTAGGATCCACGAAAGTCTAAATATGGAAACTTGGTATTTTTGTAAATGTACCTCTGATATTTAACTCTCCTCATAAAATTATGGCTCTGCACTGTTAGTTGTTCTTCACGAACTCCCATTTGGTAGTACAGCAAGAGCAGCCGGTATGACTGTCCTCCTTCCTTGTGTGACTGCCTCCGGCAAGCTCACTCTCTCTTCTTACTCTTTCCTGGTCGGTGAGTAAAAGCCAGAGGCTGCAAAAGAGTTGAAAAGGCTCTTTAAAAAAATAACTAGATAATAGAAATCAGTCTCTGCAATTTAAAAAGTAAGTGTAATTTATTCCAAAGTGGATTCTTTCAGAATATGTACATGTAAACACAAGTGTGTATATCTGTGTCTCTTTATCTATATCATTGACCAATAGACAATATTTTATGTAGAGTATGACAGTGGATTTTCTATTGTCATATCTGTATTTTATTAAGAAAATAAAAGAGCTTTGTAAAATTCTCCTTAATTTACATTCTAAAAGCAAATAGCATTCCTTTGTATTATTATACTTTCTGAGAATTTACTATCTTATAAAATGCTGGCAAAATGTCAGGTTTTAAGAGCAAATTTTCATTATATAGGTTAAAAATAGATGCAAGTGTATATATACAAAATAATTGAAAGCAGGGTCTTGAAGAGAGATTTGTACATCCCTGTTTATAGTAGTGTTATTTACAATAGCCAAGTGATAGAAGCAACCCAAATTCCATCAAGAGATGAGTGGACAGATAGACAAAGTATGGTATATGCATACAATGGAATATTATCCAGCTTTAAAAAGCGGGGAAGGGTGCCTGGGTGGCTCAATGGGTTAAAGCCTCTGCCTTCCACTCAGGTCATGATCCCAGGGTCCTGGGATCGAGCCCTGCATTGGGTTCTCTGCTCAGCAGGGAGCCTGCCTCCCCCTCTCTCTCTGCCTGCTTTTCTGCCTACTTGTGATCTCTGTCAAATAAATAAAATCTTAAAAAAAAAAAAAAGGCAGGGAAATTTTGTCACATGCTAAAACATGAATGAACCTTGAGACCATTATGCCAAGTAAAATAAGCCAGTCATAAAAGGACAGATACTGTATGTTTCTGCTTGTATGCTATATCTAGAGTAGTCAAGTTTATAGAAAGAGAAAGCAGAAGAGTGGTTAGCAGGGGAAAGGGGGGGAGTTATTTAATGGGTGCAGGGTTTCAGATAGAGTTTCATATTTAAGAGATGAAAAGGTTCTGTTTTACAACAATGGGACTGTACTTAACACTGGAATGGTACACTCATGAAGGATGGTAAATTCTGTTGTTAAATGCTTTCTGTCCCAGCAGATAAATGGATGAAAGTGACAAAATAGGAGTTTCAAACAGTGGATTATTCAGAACGTTAATTTAGTATTCTTTGTACATTTTCATTTGTATACATTTGTTTCATTTGCCTTTACAGAGGTTAACAGAGTAAAGGAATGTGAGTGAGAATAAGGATCTTTATTAAACTGTGTTGAAAACCTGAAATCCCACAAACAATACTGAACTAATTATTGACGAAATTGTCAGTGTTCTGGGAGGACAGGTGCAGTGGATTGGAGACAGGGAACCTAAGTGTGAATCCTTATTCTGCCGGTCCTGTGATCTCATAATTTGCACTTTCTAAGGGCAAGAACTCTTTTATTTATCTCTGTAATCTCTTGAAATACCTACGACAGAATTATAACCATTACTTGTTGGAAATTAAAGTATGCTTTTAATTGAGTTATTTCTTGAAGAAAGAGAGTGTATGAAGAGTGAAACTCTACACTCTTTCAGGCACCTGCTTGTTATTGGCTATATTGGCAGGAGCTAGAGGTAGGCAGGCCGAGACTTGGAGAAAACCAGACAGGGCCAGGGTCAGGATCACAGTATTGGGACTGGATGCCACCTTTATTTGGGAAGCAGAATTCTTTGTAAAACACAGAGCCCATTATCAAGAAATCTTGTGCTGGGAATCAGACAAAACTAGGACATGATGCTGAGTGAAAAGAATTAGGTCAAAAAGGACAAGGAAAAGAAAGAGCCTTAATCCAGGAAGATTAGTTGCTTAAAATGTGACGTGTGTGATTGGAGCACTGAAGTCAAGCAGCCCATGAGGAGAGGCTGTTGTTCTGTAGCAAGTCTGTCGATTTGATGATAGTGAGGGTGGTGAGGGTATGTTTGTGGTGCGCTTTAAGATTCAGCTTAAAGTTATGGACCATCTTAAAAGAAAGGGACAGATATCAGCACATAGACACGCGCACGCACACACACACACACACACACACACACACATCAAGCACACTTTAAAGGTATCGTGAACCCACCAAAGGACTCTCTGGAAATGTGTAAATCTCAGGCATGACCCTGCTCCAGGCTTCTATATTTTTGAAAGCAACAACACATACAGTTACTGGCATAGGTTCATTCCAATTCCCAACAAGCAAGGCTTTTAAAGGCCCCTTGTCTTAAATCCTCAACCAAACCAAAGCAAGGCCATTTAGCTGGTTTAGCTACTATGTGTCATCCCGTTTAGCTGGTAGAAGAAAAATAATTAACTTCTATAGCGATTGTCTCCAAAATTTTTCCACTAGATGCCTCATCAGTCAAACATTTCTACCAAATTTCTTATATGTGCATATTTATTGTTTGTAAGTTTTATGAATGTCCTATTTAGTGATATATTCTGTACATACAAAACAAATAAAAGTAGAAGTTTAAAAGCATGGGATAAAAATAATATATCAAGAAGTTTTAATATTTTCTTTCCATATTCCAGAGGATTGTCTTATCTTACACACTCTTGAGGTAAAGTTAACCTATTTAGAAAACACTGTTCTTTAGTTTTAGTCCTTTAGTTTTGTTTTTGCAAATCCACACATGGAAACAAGGAGCAAATGGGATTATTTTTATAGTAGTGCCTCATTTTAAGAAAGTATGATACACATGTCAAAATCTAAATTTATAAGATATAAATATGATATAATTTCTATTTCACCGAGTGTCTATTTCTTTGAACTTCTTGAAGGCTAACTGGATTTTTTACAATCTTTATATTCCCTGTACCTAGACTATATAAAAGGATTCTTCACAGAGTTTTTTTTTAAAGATTTTTTTGTAATACCTAATAAAAGGCTTGATCTTACAAAACCAGTTTTCAAAAAAAACTCTTAAGTTCCCTATGTCCAGAGACAGCCAGTCTCCTATTCTGTTCTCTTTTTGGGGGCGGAAGGGGGCTTAAAAAAATTTTTTTTTCATTGAAGTATAATATACATGTAGTGTTATATTAATTTCAGGTATATGATATAATGATTGAACAATTCTAGACTTTTTCAGTGTCATCAAGACAGGTGCTTTCTCAACCCCCTGTCTCTATTTCACCCATTGCCCCCTGGCAACCAGTAGCCTGTTTTTCTGTATTTAAGAGTCTGGTTTTTAAGGTTTGTTTCTGTTGTGTGTTTGTTCGTTAGTCCTATTCTAGTCTTTCATCGTGTTGAACTTGAAGGATTCTTCAGAGCAGCGGTGCTGCCTCTTGCCCCAGTGCCTTTGGCCATTCTGATCTCTTGGCAAGGAGCTGCTCTCCCCTGTGCTTTTTCTTGGCTACTTGTCTTTCAGAACTGAAGGCCAAGTAGCCAAGTAACCACTATCTTCACTTCCTTTGATTGTCTTCATTGAGCGCAAGTGCCCTTTATCCCAGCTCCTAGAGTAAGCTCAGCCACCACTAACCCAGTATTTGCACATCTGACCCTTTACTTTTCTATTTTTCCAACTTCCCACTCCTAAACTGTGGCCCTAAAAAATAGTATTAACAAAAATAAAGAGCTTCCGGGGCGCCTGGGTGGCTCAGTGGGTTAAGCTGCTGCCTTCGGCTCAGGTCATGATCTCAGGGTCCTGGGATCGAGTCCCGCATCGGGCTCTCTGCTCAGCAGGGAGCCTGCTTCCCTCTCTCTCTCTCTGCCTGCCTCTCCGTTTACTTGAGATTTCTCTCTGTCAAATAAATAAATAAAATCTTTAAAAAAAAATAAAATAAAGAGCTTCCATTTAACGTTGCCACTAGGCTACTTTCTTTGCCCTTATTCTCTCACTTGAAGGCTGGCTGTAGTGATGCGTGTGTGTGTGTGTGTGTGTGTGTGTGTAGAAAGAGTTTTCACTTAATTTTCCCCCATATTCTCTACAAGTTTATATTTATGTGGTATTATAGAATGCATAGTAGAGGATGTTCACAAATCTCATTAACTACAGCTGTGTCAATAGGGAACCTATGGGATGAATGAGCAATCTACTCAATTTATATTAAAAAAAAAAAACACATTAAACATCAGCTTTCAAAACTTTTAAAATGACAATCTCAACTTTTGCTTCAGTTTGCACCAGTGATGTTCTTTGAAAAACTGTTTATCAGGGTAGTTTACTACTCTCTTCTAACAATTTGTATATTCTTCTTACTAGCATTGAAGTCTAAATGAAAAAACATTAATAATATTTTGTTTATGAAGACAAGTGGGTTGACTCTAATAAAAATATTGATTCATGTCTTGCTTCTCAGTGAGAAATGCCACCCATGAAGCCTGCTGGCACTTGCTTCTAATAACAATATAATTTCAAGAAAGCCAGAAAAAGTACATACTTCACATGCAAAAGTGTGAATTATTTATTTTTCTTCAGCCAAAAGAAATGTAAAGTGCATCAGTGTTCAAATTTAGCTGAAAACAATTTAACAGCAAATTTTTACTTAGAAGTTTATAAAACATGAAAAGGGCTTGCTGTAGCTTAACAGACTGTAAGAATGTATATCCCTTTCTATAAAGCATGAAAATCTAAAACAAAAAAAAGGTAAAGTGTTAAAAAATAATAATTAGCTTTCATTTAGTCAGCTATTTTTTTTCTTTTAAAAAATGAGTAGATTTACGTGTGCTATACAGATTTAAATCTTCCTCTTCCCCACAAAAATAGTATCCTCTTTATGTAGGTTTTTTACATCATGCAGGTGGAGCTTATAGACAAAAACAAAAGTGTGTTTCATTGTTAGTAAAATCATTGCATAGACTAAGTTTCCCTGTCTTGCCAGTCTCCACAGAAAGGAACTCTGTCTAGTCACATGCTTAACATCTGGAAGCCAATCAGGGTAACAGCTACCTCCAATTTGTTGCCTGTTCAGAGAAGGCATGCGAGGAATGGTGGTAGAGAAGGCAAATCCCATGTTTCCTTTGACACACACAATGTAGATTCTAATCTCGTTGTCTGAAGCCATTCAGTAGACCAAGGTGAAAATAGAAGTATCAATAAATCTTTTTTTTTGTCTTAAAGCAAACTTCCAGAAAACATAAAAATGCACAGCAAGGGGCACCTGGGTGGCTCAGTGAGTTAAAGCCTCTGACTTTGGCTTGGGTCATGATCCTGGGGTCCTGGGATCCAACCCTACATCAGGCTCTCTGCTCTGTGGGGAGCCCGCTTCCCCCCTTGCCTGCCTCTCTGCCTACTTGTGATCTCTCTGTCAAATAAATAAATAAAATCTTTTAAAAAATGCACAGCAGATGAAATCTCTTGATTATTTCAATTCATGCAGGACACGATTTTGATTTTGACCTGACGTCCCAGCCGTAAACACAAGATACACGAGTTTTTTTCAATTGTATTTTTTGGATAGCAGCAAGTTTCTCTCATTAAAGGGACTTATTTAGGGACACCTGGATGGCTCAGTCAGTTAAGTGTCACCCTTTGGCTCAGGCCATGATCCAAGAGTCCTGCTCCATGAGGAGTCTGCTTCCCCCTCTTTCCCTCTCTCTATTCCTGCTCATGCTCTCTCTCTCTTACTTTCATTTGCTCATTCTCTCTCAAATAAATAAGTAAAATCTTCAAAAGGGAGGAGGTTTATTCATTTTTGAGTAAGGAAAATGTAGAATGTGATAGTAGAAGTTCAATCAGACTCTTTGTACTCAACAACAACCATTTCTTAACTGTGTTCTGCAGATGTTTGGGATATTTCGAGTAGGATCAATCGAAGAAACTTCTCCAAGGACTTCATTTAAAAGATTCATATGAGCTCAAAAAAACCTCCCCAAAACACAAGGCAAAACCCAAAAAACAGGACAGAAATACTGTAGAGAACAAAACACTTTTTTCTTTTAAATTATATCACAAGCTAGAAAAAAAGAGCATTCTTTACTTTCAAAGTTATGCTAATCATGGCAATTATTTGGGGATCTGAAGCTTAAAATGAAGCCCTTTGAAGAAAGAGCTTTAATTTGTGGCTATGGCTGTTGTTCTCAGAGGTTGTCATTGTTTATAATTATTGTCTTTTTTGACCTGTGGTTGACTAAATTTTTTCCTCGAAAGATGTCCCCACATTCCACATTACTACATTCCAACTTGTTCTGCTGAAGTTTCCCACCTCCACATTATTTGAAGAAGTGCTTTATTGCCTCTCTCAGAGTGTTTCTCTCAGGACCTGCTATTTGTGGTTGACTCACTTTACCCTCACGTAAGCCTTTTGGGTATTTTGTGCCTAGCCCAGTAACATTGTATCGTGATGACCATCATTTGAATTCAAGTGGATGAAAAAAATCTCATTGTAAGTGATACAAAATTGGTGATTACTCACATATCCAGGTGTCTCAGATTAATGTAAAATTGTCCAAAATTCACCACTTTCCAAATTTGAACAGTCCGAATCTTTAAAAAAAAAAATAAAAACCAAACCAAAGTGTAATAATCCTCTCTTCCAGAATGAAATGAGAAATCAGTGCCACCTTCCTAGATATGTGATATGGTGATATTGTGAAGTGTCTTCTCATTTTTAGTCATCCTGAAAGTTTGACCGGATACCAAAACTTAACTATTACCCAAGGATTGGTAGTAGAAACTTTCCTTAAACTTAACCAGATTAGGTAAAATGTTAATAGTACTGATAGACTGACAAATCCGTATTCTTAAAGACCATATATTTTCATTTTTGTATCTCAGATTATATAGCAGCAAGATAATGAGAAAAAAAGATACATATTATGGCCATTTGCTTAATTGTTAGAACCTATTATAATTAACAAAAATCCTTCTTCTTCTTACCATTTTTGGGTATGTAATTGTAAACCAAGCAGTAGCTCAGTAGTAATAATGACAGGGTAATAGGTTCATTCTTGAAAACCATCTGCCATTTGCAGAATTTGCCTTTGTTTGTGAGGAAAATACTCCAGTGATGTCTTTTATTGAATTATGGAACATAAAAATGGTAAAATGACTCAGCTTATGTAATTGTAGGTTTCAATTTACCCTATAAAATATACTCAAATATTTTGGGGAGTTTGAAGGTCACTTTTCAGTGCCTTCTTCATGTAATTACACATTTTAAAAGCTGTAATCAGAATTTTCTCATTTCATCCTATTATTTGTTAATCAGCATATGATTTAGGCTATTCAAATGGTACTTTTCCCAAATGTTAGGCATGCTTTTTAGTTTTCTCCATTAGCACTTTTCATCTTTACCTGGGACTACAGTAAGTATTATCTGATGCTATGAGTATTTGATTATATAGAATATCCACAATGCACTATGCTAAATGCTATTGATGAGTGACAGATACGTAAGATGTCCTACCCTTCAGAAGTTTACATTTAGTAGAGAGACAGAAGGTGAATATATTTATAAGATAAATACTAATAACTACTATAAAAAAGTTGAGGGTAAAATTTTAGCAAGATCAGAGGGGGAGAATATGTTTCTAGGTGTGGAAAATCAGGAAGGCATAGGTAGAATAGGCAACCACAGTTCTCTAAATATTATAATCAGAAATTCTCAGGCACTAGACTCTTAGCAACATGTAGAAGCCTGAGCATAGGGCCTTGAGCTACCTTCTCCTTCCTTTTTCACTGAAGTTCAGTCTACGTCTTTATAAGGAAGGAATGTTCCTGACAAGGTACCCTCTTGCCTCTCTTTTTTTGCTTACTTTGTTCCAATTGTATCAGGGGGATTTCTAGTCCTCGAATAAAGGGATTTCTTCTCATGATAAATTTGGGATATCTGTTGTAATGGCAGAGTTCTCATGATTTAGTGGGCCTATATGACTTGGAAATGGTAAATGTACAATAGGTATTTGCTGACTAAGTACCACATGGATGGCTAATGAGTGACGAGTGAGTAGGTGAATGGCCACCAGCTAGGAAACAAACCAGCCCAAGAAAAACAACTTGATCCTGGTTATATTATTTAATGTAAATGACACAAGAGCACTTAGCCTCACTCTCTGAACTTTATTATAGTTACTCAATAAATATTTGTTGAATTCTACAAAATGCTCATTTTGTGCATTCATATTATGGTATTTATACTGTTGGGGAGAGCTCAGTCTCCTTGTAGGAGGGATAATCCTGTTTCACTACTGGGTAAATAGATCATTATGCAGTGTTTCCAACAGCTTTCCTAGAAATGACCCCTTTGAGGTTCAAAAAGGAACAAAAAGTGATTAGGTTTTATAAATGTTATGCCACTTCTTATTACATATAGTATTCAATAAAAAGAAAATCCCGCAAGACAACTCTGTTTGCCCCATGGGTCTAATACCATAAAGTCTCATTCTTACAGCATCTACATTTTGGCATTTGTTTGTCGAAAATGGGGTGGAGGTAAAAGTAATCTTTTTGCCAGTTTATGTGATGCCATAAAGCAGCATTTTTCATTTTTCAACACTTATTAGCTCAGCTCCCCAGCTGTGTAGCACCACGCCCTGGTGTGAAATTGAGAGGGAGAACTCTGACAAGTTTATATTGGCCTAAATTTATAGCTTTTCTTTAACTTGGGGGAAGGGTGTCTTTTTTTTTTTTTAAAGAGGACATGTAAGATTTTGTATCCCAAAACGTCCATAACATGGAAAAATGTCTTATGATAATGATTATCAGTATAAAATTTGGCTTTCTTAAACAAATGTTGACAGCTATGTAGTTAGAGGAAGTGAAACAGAAAGGTAATTAAAAGTTAACCAATTAGTTAATTAATTGATTGCTTTTATAGCCTGCAAAATATAGATAGCTCAGGGCCTTCCTTGACAAATATGCTTGAAATTTTGAGTCAATAGAGAAATATACAAGCCCAGAATCTACTTAAATAGTGGTATTTTGATGTAATTATTAATAAAGCACTTCAAATCTTTATTTCTCTTGTTTTCTAGAAAAGTTTCAAAAAGACAAAGTAAGTTGATTTCACAGAAAGTCTGCAATGACTGGGACAAATGGGTTAAAACAATTACTGTGGTATGATGTAGCACATTAAAACGAAATGATTGACTACAAGCTAAAAATTTGAAGATAAACAACCTTAATCCTTGGCTGCTTCTTTCCTGCTCTCACACACACCCTAACACATGACAAACCAGGGGGAGATTCTTAAAGCATTTTTAAGATCCATCTTGAGTTAGTACAAGTAAACTCAGATAACGTTCTCGGTATTTATGTTGTGCGAAAGGCTTAAACGTCAACACAAAATCAGGCTTTCAGTCTGCTATGAAGTAGGGCTTTACATTAAGAAGGTAGAGTGGAAGAACGGCCTTTGCACATCTTAAACAAGGTTTGAAAAAAGATCCTCAAGGTCTCCCAGCTATGGTGGGAGGGGAGAGCCATATGTTAAGACTTGCCGGATGCCCAGACTGGCACGGACAGTGAATAAGCACCTTCATGTGCTGTCATTGTAAACTGGAAGCAGCTTTAATTGGCTTGATGGTTTTGTTTGCACATGTAAAATGCAAAGTAACAATTGTAAATCTTTGAAAATAAGCCTGAAAATCCAGGATCATCTTCAGTTAGGTGAATTCCTTTAATACTTCTCATCTTATTATTCCAGCTAGAAAGCTAGGACACTAGACACTGCAGCAGACATTGTAAAAGTGACATTAATTTTATAGCCAAGTGAAAATACTTTTGCCGTAGATGTAAACATCATATCTTTAAGAGAGCTCACTGAAGCCCAAATGCCATCTTTTAACCATGACCATGAGATACAACTGAACTGCCACAATAGGCAAATGAATCAGGTATGTAACCACTGATGAGGAGAGACCTTTTTGGAGCAGAGGGAATTGCATCTGGAAAGAGGAAGAAATGGTTTCAAGATGGCACCTGGTACTTTGAACAATGGCAAAAAATAGGAACCATCTCTCAAATAAAAACCACGTGTGCAAACGTTATACACTGTTCTTCTCAACAAACCTTTACATATAAACCTTATTTTACCTTGGAAAGATAAAAGACAGGGTAGCCTTTAGAAACGTATTTCAGATCAGAGTTGATTTTCTTAAATAAAAAAGTGACATGGTCATGTATGTAACAAGGTAGCTCTAGCAACATGAAAAACTTTAGGGCTGGTATATTGGGTAGATTGAAAAAGGGAGACATGCTTTTAAAGGAGGGACTCATTAGATGTCTTTTTCAGTAGACTGGGGAGATTCAAGAATTACATGAATTTAGGTTTTTAGGATGGGAGTGAGGGAAGATTGGAAAGGTAGAATGGGTTAAGACTTGGTTACCTACTGGACTTGGAGGTGTGGGATAGGAAATAGTCTCAAATGACTATCTCTAAATATTCTGGAGAAGCTTTTAACAAACATAAAGAATACAGAGGACCAAGCAAGTGTCAAGTGAAAACAATGAGTTCAACTTCCTGTAGGCTATGTGAGATGTCAGCAGAAATTCTTTCACTTAGCATAATGCCCTCAGGGTCCATCCATTTTGTTGCAAATAGCAGAATTTCTTTCCTTTTTTATGGCTTAATAGCATTCCTCTGTGTATATACGCATGTTTTTGAGAGTAGTTTCAGTAAAACAGTAGGGTAGGACTCAGATTGCTGTGGCTCAGACAGGGAATCAAGAGTAAAAAACTGAACATGGTTATTCCTTCAACAAGTTTACTTGTAAAGCCAAGAAGGCCATGGGGACATTTTAAAATAAGGGAATGCTAGGGTGCCTGGGTGGCTCAGCCGGTTTAGTGTTGGATTCTTGATTTCAGCTTAGGTCATGATCTAATGGGTATAAGATTGAACTCCACATAAGGCTCCATGCTCAGCGAGGAATCTGCTTGAGATTCTCTCTCTCCTCCTGCCCCTCTCCCCATTCATGCTTGTGCGTGCTCTCTCTCTAAAATAAATAAATAAATAAATCGTTAAAAAACATAAAATATGGGATGTTTTGAACATGTAATAAGTAGACAAAAGAAGCCAAAGGAGAGAGTGAAGTAGAAGAGTGGAACCTGGAGAAGGTGGAAGGGGAACGGAGTGATAGCCATGGGGAGTAGTGGTGCTTGTCCTTGAAGACTAGGAAGAAATATAGGCAAATCTGAATGTAATGATAGTGACACCGAACAAGATTATACCTTCTGATATCCATTTGTTAAGAATGAAAGGAAAAGGGAACAGGTTAGGCTGTTAAGAATCCCTATAAAGGCTTAAAAGAAATGGAAGATGAGTAAGAGTAGAGAAGATTTGCTAAGATTAGCTAAACAGAAATGCATATGGAAAATTTAAAGGAGTTAAACTACATTGTCATCAAATTTGTACTAGTAGCTACTGAAAAGAAACAGAAGAAATAAACAATTTATTAATCAGTATTGGAGATAGCAAGGCTGAAGGTCAAGGTGAGGTGAGACTACAGATTAGATTGATGAGAATGGGATACTGTATAGACTGAACAAGGAAAGAATTAAGCCAAGAAAGGGCAGATAAACTTGGAAAATAATAAAAGGGTAAAGCCTACAGGTCTCCACCCAGGTGTCTGAGCCAATTTAGTTGAGCATGAGGGAATGTGAGAGATGGAAGGCCAGGAAGATATATATATTATAAATATTTATAATATATATAACATAATATAATATATATAATGTAATATATAATATATAATATAATATATAATATATGTAATATTATCTATTTTTATAAAATACATATATATAAAAGGCAGGGGTTAATTATTTCAGAGGTGGAAAATTATTGTGTAGAGTAGTGTGAAAAGACTCCCTGAGGAAGCAGGACTGAGCAGGGACTTTAAGAGTAAGAGGACATTAAGAGGTAAGAGGTTAAGAGGAAGGACATTCTCTGCCCAAAGTCAAAGAGGAACCTGGGATTGAATGAAAAAGTAATCATGAGGCCTGGAGAAGGAAGAGGTACAGCTAGAAAGGAAGTTGTGTGGACACTGATCTGTCTGGAGCAGTATCTGTGTTGGAGTTTACAAGAAAAAGAGAGATGAGCACATAAATTGAGCAGCATTGTAGCAGGATCCGAAAACCCATTGTGGAATTAGTGCTTTCATCTAGTGGACAATGGGGAACCAGAACAAAATATTAAGCAGGGGAATGCCACGAAGGAGGTAATGTTTTAGGCATATTTGCCTGTGGGAGGGATTCCAGTGGGGGAAGAGTCTGCCTGCCCCAGGGTGTCATGGAGAAGATTCAGGTTGACAGGAAATAGGAGATCTGAGAGCTGGAGCTGTGACCCAAATGGGCACTGCTTCAGTTAAGGGGCATTTTGACGATAAATTAGATACAGGGAACACACTGAAGGAAGCACAAAAATGGTTTTGAAGTTTTCAGGCCAGGACACCAGTACATAGTCCTACTACTGAGGGACGTGGAGAGATGGGGAAGGAGGAACAGAGTGGGGAAGGGAGAGAGAGGTATGTGTGCAGAGGAGAGAAGCTCTGCCCCAGTGCTTCCTGTTTGTGCTGTGAAAATTAAATTTCTTATGGAGTCACAGGATGTCAAAACCTTAGAGTTATTTTTATGTTATTTCCTTTATTAAAACTGACATGGGTACACTATTGAGAGATGTCAGTAGCAGGCATCAGCCTGGCAAGAAGAAGTCAGAAGTTGGGTGGCTCCTTTCGTCACTGGGAGCAAAGACTTCTGGTGAACAGACTCTGTTAATGATGGCTGTGTTCCAATTAAAAAACCTTTAAGGGAGAATAATATGAAAAAGACCGTTTAATCACACCTTGATTTTTTTCATTCACAGCTGCACATGGGTAGCAGGCACCATGCTGGGAGTACTACCTTTGATTGCAAAGCATAAAATTTTTACAGGCTTTTTTTCCCCTAATAAGTGAAAATTTGGGGTCTCGTCTATGTTTCATTTGGGTAATAATCCAGGACAAAATAGTCCAAAATGCATAAATGGACTGAGTCAAAATATGTTTAAAAAAATCATCTTTGATGGTTCTTAGTTGTTTAGGTTGTGGAAAAATGTGGATTAGTGAATATTTTAAATGAACTTTACTGTGTAATAGATTTAAAACTGGGCTAGATAGATCAGTAGTAACCAAAAGTAATGAAAATATGTCTTGAAATTGCTGTTTGATGGCAGAAATATGAGTGTTTTATTATATTCTTGGAATTAACTTTTTTCTAAAGTATTTCCTTTAAGTTTATTTTTGTAGGACATGTTTTTAAAGCTCATGCTATATTATAATTATGTAGAAGTATGCTACACAAGGGAAAAATGTCTCTTGACTGTAAATAGATTTTGTTCTCATTATTGGACCATCAAAAGTGGAAATAAATGTTGCCAGTAATGGCTTGTGTTTTCTGTATGTGAAATATGATTAACATAATTTTTTCCCCAGGCAGAGTATGATTTACAGAATTTTAAACTGAGTCCAGTATTCTTTGGTGAACTCTAAAGTCTTTGACATACCTTGTGTAATTCTTTATAGAAAAAACAGTTGGGGGTTGCCTGGGTGGCTCAATGGGTTAAAGCCTCTGACTTCGGCTCAGGTCATGATCCCAGGATCCTGGGATTGAGCCCCACATCTCTGCAGAGCAGAGAGCCTGTTTCCTCCTCTCTCTCTCTCTCTCTCTCTCTCTCTGCCCGCCTCTCTACCTACTTGTGATCTCTGTCTGTCAAATAAATAAATAAAATCTTTAAAAAAAAAAAAAAAAGGCTGTAGGAAGGATACATTAATTCCTCAGGGCTGCTGTAACAAATTACCACAAACTATGTTGCTTAAAAAGACAGTTTATTCTTCACAGCTTTGAAGGCCAGAAGTATGAAACCCAAGTGGGTGCCATCTTCCCTCCCAAGGCCCTAGGGAAGCATTCTTCCAAGATTCTTCCAGCTCCTGGCAATCCTTAGTGTTTCTTGGTTTGTTCTGCAACACTCCAACCTCTGCCTTCATCTTCCCATGGCATTCTTTCCTACATCTCCATCTCCTCTGTGCCTGGGTATCTCTGTGCCCAAATCTCCCTGTCCTTTCTTTGATAAGGACCCCTGTCTTCAGATTTCATGTTAAGCCTAAATCCAGGATAACTTTATCTCAAAATTTTTAATAAATTGCATCTGTACAGGTCCTATTTCCACATAAGGTAACATACCGAGAGGACAATATTCAACCTACTACAAGTGGTCATGATAATGTCTCAGGCTTGCATTATTTCATGCCTTAAAAGTTGTCAGCCAGGCAAGTTGTAGAGGGGAGGTCCTCCTTAGGTCCTATCTAGGGTGATTGGCTAAAAATGTGGAGACCTCAGAATCTGAAGCAGGAAGTGGTTTGGCAGTGGAGCCATTTCTTGGACTTTGTATGACATGGCAGAATCATTGGATGGACCCATAACAGTCTTATGGCCTTGCATGTCTTGCAGCATCTCCTGACTCTCATAGGCATGGGAACAGAATGAACAAATTCTACCTGATATCAAAACCAAATCACCACCTGCTAGACTAGACCACAGAAGGGGTAAAGCAAGAGTGGGAAGACCAGTCTAGTTGTTAATTTGAGGCATTTGTTTCTTAACAGATACCATTAATAGCCCATTGCACCTGTACAAAATGGGTTTTCTGACTGACCCTCACACACATCATTGAGGTCGGTGGGAGAAGTGGGATTCAGAGACATGTGAAAGAACATGCTGCTCATCATTGAGTTTGACTAGTGAGTCATGAATTCATGTTTGGTGTTCTTGGCTCTGGCTAGGAGGTCCCTGAAACCAGAAACAGAGTGAAGGTTTGCTCACTACTGGTCCAGTTCTAGTAACTATATCATACGCCTTATGAAATAGTGACCCTGTCCCTCTATTGGCCTCTCTGAGCCTCAGACATTTGTAATAGAATGGGAATAATAAGAGGAACTCTTTCATAGGCTTGTGGTAAAGGATAAATCAGGTTACACAAGTTTAGAACAGTGCCTGATATTTCAGTTGATAAGTATGTATATAATCCTTAACCTCAGGAAGATGATTATTATTATTAATACTAACACACTTGTGTGGTACTTGTAACTTTTGAGAATCTTCATACAATCTTTCCAAAACCCCTTCAATCTAATCAATACAGTTAGGCTAGAAAAAAATGGATGTAAGAGAACTTAGGGGACTTACTTGGGTACACAGAAGTAATGGCAGAGTCGTGCACTGAAATCTAGTTTACTTGGCCTATAGGCTACACCTTATATGTTAAAGGAGTGGGGGGAAGTTGGTAGATAGTAGCTTTATACCAGGCTTTAGTGATATGAGAAACTGAACTGAGAAGCAGCCTGTGTAATAGAAAATAGACTGATTTAAAAGTCAGAAAAGCTGTGTTTTAGCCTCTTCTCTGCCATTTGATCTGGAAAATGTTGTCCATGCTTTTGCAAAGTGTACTGACTCTTAATGACATGAATCCTAACTCCTCAAATCCATGTGATGTATTTCAAGTGGTAAAGTGCTGAGTTGTAACATGCAAATCCCTTCTTCATTTGCTGAGTTTGCACTGTAGTCTGGCTTGCGGAGCAAATGTGTTTGTATAATGCATTGGTTGCCATGTGTCCAGGAGATGTTCCCATGTGCTGTTGTTGATGTAGTGGGAATGGGGCTTTTAAATGTTGATACTATGAAAATGGGACTGGACTTGGACAGGTGCCTGAACCAGACCACCCATCATATTTATTTTGCTACCAAACAGGTCAAACACATTCAGTTGGAGGGCTTTGAACTTTCTTGATAGTGAAAAATTCACATTTCATTTTGAATGCATTGCTGAGTTATATTGAAATATTTATGCTGACAGTGTATCTTTTCAAAGACCTTTCCCCTGTGTCAAGTTTATGTTTAGTATTTGCTTTTAAAAAAATCATCCCACCTTGTTGAGGGAAAGAGAATACAACTTTTCTTCTCTCTCTCTCTTTAAAACCTTCCCTTCCATGGGAATTTAATCTGGGCAACGGCATCCCTCAGAAGAATGATCTACTTTATGTGCTTTCCTGTGTTTGTTCACCAGAACTAGTGACCAGAATCCGGGTTATTCCCATTATTTCTCATCCTATTAGATACTTTTTTATGTGATTTGCAGGAAATTCTCCCACTGGAAAATTTCATACTTGCCATAGAGCAGGCATTCAGAAAACTTGATGACTAGAAGTATGTGTCCATCTCAATGCCACACGTAATTCTGGGTCTTAGTTGTCTTCTAAACCTGTTCCCCTTGACTACTGAGGTCAAGATTCCTCATATATTATTGAAAGTAAGCAAAACATCAAGAAGCTGCCTCAGAAGGACATACTTGCTGTACAACTACCCTAAGCCAAGTCAGTGACTTTTCCCAACCCCAGGAAACTGCATTCTGTCTAAGCTGGTGAGAATGACTTGGTCTGGAGTCAAAATTTCCATATTCCTTTCATTTTGATAAATCTCAATAATGTGGACCAGCATCAAGGCTTGTAATAAGTTCTTTTCTCCCACTTTGTAATGTGTCCACAGTGAAGAATATATTATGTTTTTTCTAAAATTACATTTTTATTTATGCTCTATAAGAATCTTTAATTCCACTTAGATATCTCGTCTTTTGTCTAAACTTCCCTGTAACTCCTGAACTTTCTACCACACTATGAACCCACGTCCCCTGGGTGACAGCTCATACTAATATCAGCCAGAACCATTAACTCCAAGAATGACATATGTTGACAGGGGTGTAGTGGGTGTATGAGGAGCTAAACAACTGCTGTTCAGGCAAAGGCTATCAAATCATATCTGCACAATGGCTTTTAATGGCTCACAGTCACCAAAGAACATCACTAGTTTTTTCTCAATGAGAAGACTTTTTTTTTTTTTAATGGCAGAACAGTGATCTCTTTCTCCCTTAAACTCCTTAGAACATTTTTCTTTCCCCACCTTCTCCTGTCAGGCAGTTAAACCTAGTGGTTAAGTGTGTGGACCTTAGAACCACATTGCCTGGGTTTGAAGCTGGACTTTATCATTTATTATGTGACCATGGGCAAATTACTTACCATTTTTTGTGCCTCTGTTTTCTTGAAATGGACCTACTAACAGTACTTTATAAATAGGGGTCAATATGAAGATTAAATAATTTAATCTATATAAAACATGCTTAAGACAAAGCCTGGCATGTCATAAATAATCATTGCAGTCGTTATTACAATTTACTTTTAATTGGCTCCATACCCCTGCACCATTACAATAAGATCCCTATTCTTAGATTACCACATTGACATTGCTTTTGGTCAGTGGTTTCCAAATGTTTCATGCCCAGAATCTTTTGGTGAGCTTATTACTGAGAGACTCAATAGGTTTGACGTGGAGCCCAGTCAAGTACATTTGTATAAGGTCTCAAAAGGGGGAATGATTCAGATGGTCCATAGAGTACATTTTTGGGAAAGCTCTTCTAGATTTTGGAAAGGTACTGCTCTCATTTTACACATTCATTCACTTATTCAATGTATGTGTTGAGTGCCTGCTCAGTGAAAAATCTCGTGCTTGGTACTTTGGAGGATCCAAAGCGAATTAAACACTGACTTTTCTTTTCAAGAAATCAAAGATATAATGAGGGAAATATGTCACATACTACATTATCTTTGAATTTTAAAAATAAATGAGTGAAATTTGCTTCATGTGATGCATAGTTGATCAGTGTAATTTAGAGGGTAGAACTTGATTAGCTGAGTGAACATGACCACTGACTTTCTGAACTCACAAGGGATACATCCAAGAACCTCAGTTTAAGAACATGAATTGTAAGAATTTAAGAAAATGGCTTTGAATAAACCATAAAATCCAAAAAACTCTCTATAATAACAATATGAGGACACAAATAGTGAAGGTCAAGAATACTTAATCAAAGCTGGCTCTAAATTTTGTTACCTATTTTCTTTATTCATCTAGAACAGGTGAGCCTTCATTTTCTCTCAATTTATGACCATTAAGGGCTTTCCCTATGCTATGTGGATAAGCTATGCCCATAAACTCACCACCAGGAAACTCCTGAGATAGAGACCTTGTTGTATCTAACATGCAACTATCTAGTACAGTAGAATGGAGCTGTTCCTGGGGCCTCATTACAAAGGCTAGAATAGAAGATTTTTATTTTTTTTCTACTGCTGCACTCCCAGCTCTTGTTTACCTTTACAACCTGCTCAGTTGCAAGTCGCTGTGAATTTCAAGTTACTGGTTTTAACAAGACTGTGTACAACATGTGAGTAGCATTTTGCCAATAGAGACGTTAGGCAGTATCTAATTTAATATTGGAATTTCACATGGAGATTTGGAGAGATCAAAGTGAGTTGTCCAGGGGAAAGCAGCTAAGTGGTAGCGGGTCTGGACCTATGCTTCAGATCCAGAATGACCAGATTTGTTTTAATGTCAGTCAGCTCCAAACATAATTTTGATTATGCCTCCCTGTTAGTCAAACAAAACAAAACAAAGGGCATTTTGATCCAGTTCTTTCAATATCTATGTATTTATCTGTAAAATGTATGTATGTACTACATAACTAGTGTGTTCTTCACATTATACAGTATATTTTAAAAGAAAGTCTTAAAAGATGGAGTTAAAATATATATAAAATATATATTTAATATACATAAAATATATTAAACTCTCTATATATTAATATATGTTCTATTAATATATATATCTCAGAGTAACTGGGATCTGACCACTCTTGGAGGAATATATACTATATATAATTTATTATATATACATATATATGTATAGTACGTATTTATATATATGTACTGGGAATTTCTTCCTCTCCCTCAACTGGAAAGTGAGGCCATTTCAGACTTTTTATCTTCATAGGGCAGAATGATCTATGCAACTAGGGGAATAAAAAGTTCTTAATGATAATAGGTGATGGACCACACACTTCCATCTAATGCCTTGTTTTCTACAATACCTTGGGCCAGAAATGTTTCTAAATGAGTGCCTTAGTACCCATTTGCCCACAGTTTTCTTTCACTGTATTTTTTTTCCTGATAAGTTAAGTCACCCTAGTTTGATAAATGATCAGGATCTTTGCTTATGAAATTTAGAAGGTAGATTTTATGCTCCGTGTTGAAAAGCACTCTTTTTTTCTGCGAATACCACACATATCTGTTTCATCTATCTCTAATTCTCCTCTAAAGTGAGCTGATGAAAGGGAGCTGTTTTTCTCCTTAGGCATTTCCTTCGGATTATTCTGATTTCAGTATGTTAATCTTTTGTTTTTAAATTTCTTCTACAGAAATTACACATATCTCATAGCCAGAGATTTTTTTTTTTTTTTTCTAATTTGCAATGAGTAGCTTAAGGAAAGAAATGCCTCTAGACCTAAGAGCTTGTTTCCCAAGGAGTCCTTAGAAGTAACAGGGAAGGTGTGGGGTTGGGTAATAGAGTAGTGGGGGTGGGGGAGGGAAAGTAGACATCAGTGTAAGCAGATTATCTCTAATGTTTTACAGAGTGTTAAGGTCTTTATAGATACAAACCACAGGGTAACTGGGATCTGACAGCTCTTGGAGGAATGCCCGTGAAGAAGAAGGAGGAACAGGAGGTGTGGTTGCTAATTTCCAAAAAACAAGATGTCAGCCATTTTAGTGAGAAAAATAAACCCCCACGGGGTGATAGACTAATGGCAGAGAGCAACTAGCCAGAATGTTGGGACTAACCATTTTTCATTAAATACTCATAGACCTTTTGAGTATGTTTTCCCAAGCTGGGAGAGAAAGAAGATGACTGTATCCCTATGCTTTGTCAAAGATACAGGGCTTAGTCTAGAAAACCAAGGAATAATTAGCTTGATAAAACTAGTCATTAAATAGAAGATTTTATACTTGTTCCTTTGCATCCTGGATAGAGTCAGGTAAACATTTCTGTCTCTTTCTCTCCCTACATGAATAAGCAAACTGTAGTGGGTGGGTCCTGAGAGATTACAGAATTACACTGCTGGCTACTCTTAATTTTCTACCAAGAGAGAAAAGACTTCTTTTCTTCGGACTCCCTTGATGAGCAGGCTCCCAGGGCACTCCGGGCAGGACCTAGGCCTGCAGAAACAAACACAGCTGACGGGGTGTCATCTAGTCCTGAGCTCAGACACATTTTGCACCATCAAAGGCTTATAGTCTCTAAAATAAAAGTGACAAGAAATAGAGTCAACTATCAAAATAATTCCTCCCAGCTGCAAGATTTGGAGTGAGGCGCCGTCAAAGGCAAAGTGTGCCTGATCCAGTTAAGTACTCCCTCATTCTATATGGTATTTGAGTATTACATGAAGCCCCAAGATTTCTGGGTTCAGATTCCAGTTGTTTACTAACGAAAATAAAAGAGCCCACAGAAACTGTTCGTGGGGCTTTGTGCTTCAAATCATTTTTACCAAACATGTTGATGAGTTAAGTATAAATGAATCAGAAACATACGGTTCACATTTCTGTGGAAATCCACAGGGTATATTAAGGGAATTAAAGGGAAATGTGTTAGGCCAAACATATTTAAGAATTTAACAAAACCCAAATCCACCAAAAAAGTTTAACATTTTCTAGTGCGTCTGTTCCAGGTTATTCTCCTTTAATCGTGTATTTTCTCTGTTGCTTTAATCTTATCTTTTCATGGGATGTGATAGATCCATAAGGAAATGCATTACAATGAATTTACCAATCTCGCTCATTATATTAATACCAAGTAATGAAATTTATCCCAGCGAATGATACCATAGTTAGACATAATTCAAATGTATTCCCAAATAAAGGGCATTTGGCCCGATTACAAAGCAGCTTACATTGTGACGCAGTGAAGTTGAAGTTATGTTGAATTGAAATGCTTTCAAGTAGATGAGCTCTCTTAGTTTATTCACCAATATTTAGTATTGTTTAAAGTAGTGTCCCTAGGTGTTTGGGGGAAGGCAAATGTAAAAAAATAAATAAAACGGACACGGATCATGCTATCATGGAGTACACAAGACTTCGACTTAGCCTATGTTAAATTATCATAAACTCAGAGGTCTCGTATTCCTTAACACACAGCTTAAAGCGATTTTACAGGATTTCTTCATAAAGTGACTCTTTTAAAGTGGAGAAGAGTCTATTACCTCTCCCCCCCCCAAAAGCATGTGCAGAAGTGACTTAATTTCTTAACCTTCTCTCCCTCCCAACACGCACTTAGATATACCTCCTTTTGCCCTCAAACCATGCTTTTCATGCAGTTTGGTCCATCCCAAAACTGATTGTCCACTTCTGTCTTTTTGGGACACCAGGTACACACTAGAACATTAAACATTTACTCCTTTTTTTTTTAGAAGAAATTCTAAGGCATTTCAAGAAACTGATTTCATTGAAAATATGATTCATTTTCTAAGAAGTCAAGAAAAAGAACTCCAGTGATTTTAAGTAAGGGGAGGCTAATAGAAAGATTTAAAAGTTAACAGTCTAATCCTTTTTAGTAATTCTTAGTTACTTCATTGTACTGTGGTCTATATTTGTATTCATATTTATTTCATTAAATATTCTGTCAGAAAATAGATAATAATATGTTATATTTTAAATGTTCAGATAACTTAAAAACAGAGATTATAAGAGCATAAAAGCTAATAGAGTCAGAGAACTGTGTTCACTAGGAAGATAGAATAGTCCTAAGGCTGAATTACACAGAGAGAATATAGAGGAAACCTAAGTTTTTAAAATTCTCTCTGTGCACTTTAGACTGGTCAAACATTTTGTATTTTTGCTTTTTGGTAAAATCAAAATATTTGGAATTTGAAGTGATCAGCCATCCTGAAGAAGTTTAATCTACCTCCAGCACACCAATTATAATCACTTAGAGTTAATCAATTATAATCACTTAGAGTTAACATATAAGCCTGCTTCACTTGAAGGGAAAACATTTTTGGCTTCAGGTTGAGGAGGACACATTTTGCATATGAAAACTCATTTTGGAACACATTTGCAAAAAAAAAAATGGTCAATATACATGCTTGTATGTATACTAGTGACATTTACTATTTGTAATCTCCCTTTCCCTAAAATACATGCTCGCTCAGGCTATGTTTTTTATGTTTGCAAGAAATGCCATTCTCCAACATACTACCTAAGTGATTTCCTACTTAACTTTCAAAGACTTTCCTAACCCTGCCTCCCTCCTGCCAGACAGTAAGCTATGCCTTCCTTTGCCCTTATACCATGGTTTTCATACTTTCAACAGAGAGATTTTATAATTATATGTATCTCCGTATTTATTTGATGCCTGCAAAACAGTGGGTAGGAGACCATGAACACCAGCCAACCTAGATTCAAATCAAAGCTACAGGCTCTGTGATTTTGGGTAATTCACTCTAATCTTGGAATCTTTGTGTTCGCACTTATAAGATGGAGATAATAATAGAATTTACCTTAGAGGATTTTCATATGAAATAAATAAGATATATGAAAGGGGTTTAGATTTGTAAGTATTTTCCCTTATTTATTGTAGCCACAGAATTTTATATATAATATTTGTATAATATATATTTATTTCATAATTTATTGATACACATATTACTGAAAAATCCTGTATTATATTTATAAGGCACAAAATGGAAACTTGGCAATACATAGTTAATATTATAGAAAGATAATTCTTAATAGTACAAGTTAAAAAAAAAATTTGGAGGCTATCCACTTTAAACAAATTAACCAGAAAACTGCCAGATCTTTAGAACATGGTGCCTGGGCTCCTCCTTTGATTTTAAATTCTAAATTTTTAGAAAAATAATATTTACTTCTGTTTTGAATTTTTACTAATCTAACCTGGCAAAAGAGACCTAAACAGGCTTAAATCTTAACTAATTTTTTTCTTCATTTCCTCTAAAACATATGGAAAATGTTTGCTTTATTATTTTAAAGAGTTGTTTTATTGATCCTTTTATATGATCCCTTTACTACAAAAGGTTTTGATAGAGTGGAAGAATATGCTATCAATCTAATAATAATAATGATATATTATTAAGACCTGGTATATATTTTGCCTTATCAGTTTCCTGCCTTTTCACTGTGGTTTGGATTTCTACTATCTCACTATAGAACATTTTCCCAGTAATTCCAGGAAATGGATTCCCAGTGTTGGCCAGTTCCCCTTCTCAAGGAAGTTACAGTCACTGGGGTTACTACTATTCATGTCATTTTTTTGCCCCCCTCCCTGTCTTCAATTCCTCATTGTATTTTGTCAGGAGAACAGCTTTTACCTTTGCTCCTTTATTCTGAAAATATATTTCAAGGGCCCATTATTTTCCACTGAAATATTTTCCTGTGGTTTGGCATATAATCCTTTCAGTCACTGCTAAAGCTAAAATCTCTGGCCTTTCTTCTACTTATTTTTACATATGGCACCTCCAAGCATACTAGATTTCTATATATATTTTTGAAGGCTTTCTGCATATAAAAGTTTTATATCCCTTTCCCCACTTTACTGTAGTGGCCCATATTATTCTTACTCTGGTTGGTTTTAACTTGAAATATTTTCAATTGCTGGATCTTTAGTAGTTTCTTAAATATATTTCATCTCTTATAGTAAGCTTCCCAGGAGCCCCAGAAAACCAGGTCAGGATGCTTTAGTCTTTCTAGCTCTTTAATTATTCCTATCATATTCTGAGCTGGCTATTGAACTCATATTTACTTATCTTATATATATTTTTCTAAAAGTGGATAAAATATATTTATGTTTCTTTCCCTTTTTCTTTGTAGTTTCTTGGTCTGAAATACTTTTTACTTAATATAAAAGTGGGCATTTGAAACCAGGGATCTTGGATTTTCTCAATCGACTTGTCACGATGGCTTTCTGAACTGCTTTTTTATTAAACAGAAATATGTGGGCTCATCTCCTGTCTCAGCAGTATTTTAAAATGAAGAGAAAAAAGCACCACATGCTAAAATAAAGCGTTGTATTCCTGTGAGGTAACTGAAAATTTCCCAAATAGTGTGGAGGATCAGATTTAGACTGAGAGAACAGAAAGCCAAGAAAGAATATAATTAAAGCACTTAAAAATATCGAAAAGATTCTTGTGCTTTGACAAAAAGATCTCTAAAATTAAAAAAACAAAACAAAAAACCCCAAACAACCAAAAAACCCTTTGTTTCTTTATGAAAGTCACCATCCTGATACTTCACTGGTCCTAGCGGTTACTGTACTGCAGTATGTTTACTCCTGCAAAAACCACATGGCATAAATTCTGTTCTTTTCCTTTCCTCTTTCTCCACTGCCTTTTTTTTTAAAAAAAAAAATTATTTATTTGAGAGAGTGAGAATGAGTGGAGGGGCAGAGGGAGAGGGAGAAGCGGACTCCCCACTGAGCAGGAAGCCCTACTTCAAAGGTCTCAATCCCAGAACCCTAAGCCAAAGGCAGACACTTAACCAACTGAGCCACCCAGAGTCCTCTCTCCACTGCCATTTCAGTGTCCTATATTATATAGGCATCTTATGCACATTATTTCCTTTAATCTTCACTATAATCTTCAAATTAGACATCATTATCCCATTTTACAAATTTGGAAAGATTCATTTCTCAAACTGATTCAGTTAGAAACTGGTTTGGAATAATTACTGTGACATAGATATCGGCACATAGCCTTTATCCTCTCTTCCACTTCAACAACAACCAATATTTTAAAATGGGGAATTCTGCAAAAGTCAGAGAAATGAAAGCCCTAAACTTATTAATTTTAGCCATTCTGATTTGCAGTTATTGGCTGTAGTTTAGTCTTAAAAAGGGCTTTTTTTTTTTTTAAAGATTTTATTTATTTATTTGACAGATATCACAAGCAGGCAGAGAGGCAGGCAGAGAGAGAGAGAGAGAGAGAGAGAAGCAGGCTCCCCGCTGAGCAGAGAGCTGGATGCTGGACTTGATCCTAGGACCCTGAGATCATGACCTGAGCCGAAGGCAGAGGCTTTAACCCACTGAGCCACCCAGGCACCCCTTAAAAAGGGCTTCTTAAAGGTCAAAAGTTTGGTACTCAGGGAGTTACTTTTATGAGCCTTTATGAACAAAGACACATGCACTCCTGCCAAAAAGGATATCAAGAATGGTACGAGTCACCAAGCAATCACTCCTCAGCTGTTATGAGGAACTGCAGTCCAGAGATTTTATTTCAGATTTGTATTCTCCACCTTAGCACGTTTTCCGATGTTACCCAATAAGTACTTAATAAAAGCCGCATGAATTAGTGAGTGAATAAAACAAGGTGAGCAAAAGAAAGAAGGGCTAATGCTTGTCATGGAATGAAACAGACAAGGGTATGAACACCAACAGCTGGTCTAGTGCCTGGTACTAGTAAGTGCAACTGAATGACTCTGCAGCCCTGTGGGCTTCCTTTTAGCTAGACCTTGGAATCAACACCCACACATTAACCTGTGACTTTTTTGGCCACCAGAATGGGAATTCGGCAGTTTATAATGGCTCCTTAGTTCTTGCAATGTTTCCACAGCCTTTCAGAAGAGTGGGAAGGGAGCTTAGGGGAAACAGGGGCTCCAGCAACATCAGCGCTAGTCCTGATTCTACCCTCATGGCACCATGGGGGTGTACTTGTGACCCCTGGGTCCTGGGAAGAGAGGAAGTCTCCCCGTTCCCTGCATGCATTGGGGGAATGCTTACTGTCCTCCTAGAGGAAAACCAGCAGAGAAAACCATTCAGTTGTTTGCCAGGCCAGGAGATGTACACATAGCTGTAGCAAGATCTGCTGAGATGTAGTTGAGGAAGAGTAGTGAAAAGCATAAACTTTGCAGCCGAATCATGGGGCCTTATGTTCCTACTTGTGAGCAGGATGATCTTGGGCAGGTTACTTAGTGATACTTCTGTTCTCTCGTTTGTAAAATGTGGCCAATAATAGTGTCTATTGCATAGTACTTGAATGAGGATCAAATGAGCTAATGTATGTAATATGTATATTGTGGCTAAAACAGTACCTGGCTCTTATTAAGCACTGATGTGCTGGCTATTATACAAGGCAACTACTTATATAATGGAGAGGGGGAAAATGGGATTTCGGGCCTATGACCCATAAGAGATAGATTAGAGGAGGTAGTAAGATGTGTGGAGGCACCGTTGTTACTGACACTGGCTTGTTTGCCTTTGTGTCTTTCCCTTGTGTCAGTCCCAAAGTAGAGCCAGGTAGAGGAGTACACAGCTTGTGCAGGGGGAAGGGAAGGGGAGAAATTCAAGAGAAGGAAGAAGGGCGGTTACTCAAAATTGCTGCTTGGCACTGACTTTCTAAATAGGCCTACTCAGCAGTTGGATAGGAAAAAAGGCTGGTGAGCTTCCAGATGTGTGTCAGGAAGAGGAGGAAGAAATGTAATGACCTAGCAACCTGCGTTAGGATCATGACAGGGACATGAACTGTGATAAAAAGCTGAAAGAGCCCACAAAATAATAATAAACACTCCAGCACCGTTTGTCCTCAACCCTGGATTGCAAACCACAATTCTGTTTAAACAAATCGTTAAGAGAAGAGATGAGAATTAAAAATTCCATGGCCAATGTAATTCCATTAGGATTTCTCAAAGCTACCTTTCTACAATTGAACTGTATCTATACAGCACAAATAAGAGAGACATTTTGCAATTATCCAGTTTGCCTGGGCAATTCCAACAGCCAAACAGGATTAATCATTTTTGTATGATTACTTGATCCAAAAAATCCACTTGGAAGCTTGAATTATCTAGGTGAGCTGTCTAAATTGATCGGATTAACCAAATTCCAGTGAAGTTTTGGTTTGAATTTCATCCAGTTCTGATTTCTATATTCAATTATTTTCCACATCTGTAGCTGAAAATAACAGTACAATCAAAGGGAATTAAAAACAATCTGAGTTAATTTAATGATAGCATAAATCATTTTAATCTCTATTCTGCTAATTCAAAAAAAGGTCAGTGATTGACATATAACCAGATAGTCTATCCTACCTTGATGCACAAAGTCTGTTGAACTGGTGTAGGCAGAAATCTTTTTCTCCCTGCTCAACCATATTCTTGAATGCCCTCCATCAGACATTGGCTGCTGAGACCGGGAGTGCCGCCGAGCCTCGGCTAGAACAATTGCTTGTGAAACTATTAGAAGAGTGCCCATTCTCCTCTTTCTTTTCCTCTTGAAGCTTTCTTTTCTTTCTCTCTCCTCTTTCTATTCCTTTTCTCTAGATTTATTCTTTGTTTTTCTCTTCAGTTCTCTCTCTTTTTACTCCTTCCCTGATTACTTTGATAAGAACTCCTAGAGATAGACCTATTACGCTCTCCCAGAGGCATTAAGCTGGGATAAGAGGGAGTGCTAACTGCCAAAAATTGGGGAAAAACCCAGTGGCCTAATAGGTGCTGTAACACAGTTCCTAGGAGAAACTACAATGTGGTCAATTTCTTTCTTTTTAAAAATTTTTTAAAAGATTTTTATTATTATTATTTATTTGACAGAGAGACAGAGAGAGAGAGAGAGCAGAAATGGGGAGGGGCAAAGGGAGAAGGAGAAGCAGAGTCCCCACTGAGCAGGGAGCCTGACATGGAACTCCATCCCAGGACCATGGGTTCATGACCATAGCTGAAGGCAGACACTTAACTGACTGAGCTGCCCGGGTGCCCCTTTTTCTTTTTGAAAAATTTCTGTTTGAAGTGCCCTTACCTTTCTGCATCCATTTTCCCCTTCTAGATGTTCTTTTTTTGTGTCTTTTAGGCAGCCTGGGACTTTTTTTGCCTATGTCCACACATTCCTTCCTTTCAAATACTTCATAGAAAATTATTCCCTGAATGTAAATATTTCTTCTAAGAGGAAAGTGAATTGATTAAAAATTTCTCTGTCTACTTTCAAAATAAATCTACTTCACTGCATGTCCCTTTACCCAGAGAGCAGCATCTCCTTTATGGATTATTTCAGTAACCTCCTTACTGGTCTCCTTGCTCCTTATTTTGCTTCCCTGTGATCTATTCTTTACATGGACACCAGAGTGATTTTCTAAAATCTAAGTTATGTTATCATTTTACTCAGAAATCTTCTCCACTCCTCAGAATAAAAGCCAACATCTTTACCTAAAATGGCCAAGTCTCATGCTCAGGCTCCTTGCTGACTCTTTCAACCACCCTTCTGCTTGCCCTCCTTGCTCTCTGTGGACATACCAGGTCAGTTCTGGGCACTCCCTATTTCCTCTCCAGACACTTTCCCTTGGCTTGCCATATGGCTCTTCCCTCACATCCTTCCAGTCTTTTCTCAAATACCTCCTCAGGAAGACTTTCCTGGAAACTTTAATTAATATTACAGCTGCCTCAACCCTTCCTCTCCTCTGCATGCTTCATTTTTCTACACATTCTTAACCATCATCAGTCTACCATGTTTTATACTTAAATATGTCTGAGTGCCTAGCTCAGTTGGTAGAGCCTATAGCTTTTGATTTTGGTCTTGTGAGTTTGAGCACCACATTATGTGAAGAGATTACATAAAAATAAAATATTTTAAAAAAGACACACAAACACACACATAGACTTAGATATGTCTTTCAGTTTTAAAAATCTCTACTAGAATGGAAGATCCTGAGGACAGAGATTTTGTCTTTTTTTTTTCTTCTCCAGTGAACAGAGTAGTATTTGGCACTTCTTAGGTATTTAATAAATATTTGTTGAATGAATAGTTATTTAATTAAAATTGTTTACAAGTGCATTGATATGTAGACAACTGAGTATATGGGAATTTTGAAAGAGATGTTTATTAATAATTTGAGGATATGTTTTCTAGACATGTTTAAAAATAAGTACCTTCTTATGGTTCTGAACACATCAAATGGAAGAATGAATGGCCATTTCTTTTAATTTTACTCATCTTCTTTCTCCCCTGGCTGGCCCTGTGAAGGGAAAGGGTTTTAGTTTGCTTTATTCTAAGTAGTTACCCATTCCACTCTGTCATGCAGTGCTGAAATCAGTCTGGGCACTATCTGTATCTTATATTCTTATGTCTTGAGTCTTTTATTGACATACACCCACCATGGATGCATTCCCTAGAAATATATGAACCACCAAAACTGAAACAGGAAGAAATAGAAAACCTGAACAGACCCATAACTAGCAAAGAAATTGAAGCAGTAATCAAAACTCTCCCAGCAAACAAGAGTCTAGGACCAAATGGGCTCCTACTGGAATTCTACCAAAAATTTAAAGAATTAACACTTATTTTTCTGAAGCTGTTTAAAAAAATATAAATGAGAGGAAAATATCCAAACTCATTCTATGAGGCCAGCATTACCTTGATCCCAAAGCCAGACAAAGACACCACCAGAAAGAAGGATTATAGACCAATATCCCTAATGAACAAGGATGCAACAGTTCTCACCAAGATACTGCTAGCCAATAGGATCCAATATTACATTAAAAGGATTATTTACCTCAACCAAGTGACATTTATTCCTGGGTTTAACATCTGCAAAGCAATCAATGTGATAAACCACAGTAATAAAAGAAAGGAAAAGAACTATGTGATTCTTTCAATAGATGCACAAAAAGCATTTGACAAAATACAGCATTCTTTCTTAGTTAAAATTCTCTGAAGTTTAAGGATAGAGGGAACATGCATCAGTATCATAAAAGCCGTATACAAAAAGCCCACAGTGAATATCATCCTCAATGTGGAAAAACTGAGAGCTTTTCCCCTAATGTCAGGAACATGACAGGGATGTCTACTGTTGTTCAACATAGTGCTAGATGTCCTAGCCTTAATAGTCAGACAACAAGAAGATATAAAAAGCATCCAAATCAGCAAAGAAGAAGTCAAACTTTCACCCTTCACAGGTTACATGACACTATGTGGAAAACCCAAATGACTCCACCCCAAAATTGCTAGAACTCATACAGGAAATCAGCAAAGTGGCAGGATGTGGAGAAAGGGGAACCTCTCACACTGCTGGTGGGAATGCAAGCTGGTACAGCCACTTTAGAAAACAGTGTGGAGGCTCCTCAGAAAGTTAAAAAATAGAGTTACTCTATGACCCAGCAATTGCATTACTAGTATTTACCCAAAGGATACAAAAATAGTGATCTGAAGGGGCACCTGCATCCCAGATTTTAACAGCAGAAATGTCCACAGTAGCCAAACTATGGAAAGAGCCCAGATGTCCATTGACAGATGAATGGATAAAGAAGATGTAGGAAATAAGATTTATTCTGATTTTTTTCTGTCCTTTGTCTTTGATTCAGTTATGAGGATATTTTGATTTGCTGTTCAAAATGTTTTTAAAATTTTGTATAGTCAAATTTATTAGTGTTTTGTTGCCTCTGAATTTTGATAAATAGAAAGTTTTCCTTTATCCCAAGGCTAATAGAAAGGAATTCACTATATTTCCTTCTAGTACTTCTATGGTTTCATTTATTACATTTATAGTACGGATACATTTGGAATTTATTCTTGATTATGGCATAAAGAATAAATCTATTTTTTCCTTTTACTAAATGACTGTCCAGTTGTTCTAGCATCATTTTTTAATGAAATTCTTTTTCCCTTTGGTTTGAGATGATGATATGGAGTATTATATTCATATTATGTGAGAATCTATTTGTAGACATGATATTCCACTTAATTGCTCTGTTTATTCATGCACTAGTACCATTCTTTTTTTTCCTTAGATTTTATTTATTTATTTGAGAGGCAGAGCATTTTTAAAAATTAACATATAATGTATTATTAGCCCCAGGAGTACAGGTCTGTGAACCACCAGTTTTACATACTTCACATCACTCACCATAGCACAAACCCTTCCCAATGTCCCTAACCCCACCACCCTCTTCCTCTCCCCCTTCCCCCTCCCCTGAGCAACCTCAGTTTGTTTTGTGAAATTAGGAGTCTTTTACAGCTTGTCTCCCTCCCGATCCCATCTTGTTTCATTTATTCTTTTCCTACCTCCCAAACCCCCATGTTGCCTCTCCACTTCCTCATATCAGGGAGATCATATGATAGTTGTCTTTCTCCGATTGACTTATTTCGCTAAGCATAATACCCTCTAGTTCCATCCACATCATCGCAAATGGCAAGATTTCATTTCTTTTTATGGCTGCGTAGTATTCCATTGTGTGTGTGTGTGTGTGTGTGTGCGCGCGCGCGCGCGTGTGCGCATGTACATATATATATATATAAAATCTCACATCTTCTTTATCCATTCATCTGTTGGTGGACATCTAGGTTCTTTCCATAGTTTGGCTATTGTGGACATTGCTGCTATAAATGTTTGGGTGCACATGCCCCTTTGGATCACTACATTTGTATCTTTAGGGTAAATACCCAGTAGTGCAATTGCTGGGTCGTAGGGTAGCTCTATTTTCAACTTTTTGAGGAACCTCCATGCTGTTTTCCAGAGTGCTTGCACCAGCTTGCATTCCCACCATTGAGGGGGAGAGCATTAGCAGTGGGGAAAGGCTGAGGGAGAGGGAAAGGCAGGCTCCCTGCCAAGCAGGGAGTCTAATGTGGGGTTCAGTCCCAGGACCCTGAGATCATGACCCAAGCCAAAGGCAGATGTCTGACTGAGCTACCCAGTTGCCCCACCAGTACCATTCTAACTTAATTATAAAACTATCCTTATTTAATACAGTAGTCATTAGCTATATATGGCTATTTAAATTTTTTGTAACTACATAAAATTAAAAATCCAGTTCTTTAGTTGCATTGGTTACATTTTTAGTTCATTTAACCCCATGAGGCTAGTGGCTACCATACTGGACAGTGTGGATATAGAAAATTTCCATTTAATCATATGTGGCTAATGACTACTCTTTTGGACAGTGCTATTAAAGACACTTTGTAGTATGTTCTAAGGTCTGGTACAGCTAGTTCTTCCTCTTCTCTCTTTTTAATGTTTTCCTGGCTATTCTTGTGTGTTTATTTTTAAAATGAATTTTAATATCACCTTAACCACTTATTTCCTGCTCAAGGAAAATAATTATTGGTATCTTACTGGGATTATATTTAATTTATGAATTAACTTTGAGATAACTGATATAATTGATGATGAACTATTTTTTAAAAAGGGAGATCCTTCTATTTGTTCATATGTACTTTTAGTTTTCTAGTAGTGTTTTATAGTTTTCTTCATGAGGTTTAGCACATTTCTTGTAAGTTCATTCCTGACTATTGTTTTAATGGAAATGTTGCAAGTGGAGTTTTCTCTTCCATTATATCTTCTATCTGGTTGTTTTTCATGTACAATAAAGCTTTTACTGTTTGTATGTCTATTTTATATTTTACTATGTAACTGAATTCTTTTACTGTTTTACTTAGTTTTCTTATTAATATTCTACATTTTCTAGAAATAGTCTGTTATCTCCAAATAGTTTTTCTCTACGTTTTATGGCTGTAGTTATTTTTTTTATATATAATTGCATTGGTTAATACTTCTAGGTCAACTGTTAAATAGTAATGGAGCTGGTGGGTAGCCTTGCTTTATTTCTCTCCTTAATAGTAATGCCTGTAGTCCCCCCTTCCACTCCCCACACTCTCTTTTAAGCAATATGGTGGATTTAGGAATGAGGCATATATGTTCTTTCATATTAAGGAATTAGCCTTTAGTAGATTTAATTAAGAATGGATATTAAATGTTATTAGAGACTTTATTAGCATTTATGTTGATAATTACATTATTTTCTCTTTATATCAATATACTCAATTACATTATTAAATGTTCTAATATTGAATAATTCTTACACTTCTGATATTAATCCCATCAATTGGTCATGTTGAATTATTTTCTTAACATGGTTTTAGAGTCTTAGTAAAATTTCATGTTTTATTTTTGTATTGGTATTAATAAGTGTATTGGTCTATAATTTTCATTTTTGTGCTATATTTATTAGGCTTAGGTACTGATGCTACTTTTTTTGGTAAAAGTACTTTAGAGGTTTTCTTTCATTTTTCATGGCCTGAGATATTTTATATAGTGTTGGGACTATCTGGTTGTCCACAACTGAATAGGTCTGTAGTTTTTCCCTATTTATAAACTAGCAAGTTAGCCTATTCCTGTCTCATGGGTGCTAATAGAAGACATGAAATTCTTGGGTGAGAGACTAAGAACTTTATTGGCAAAAGGCTGCAGCCAGAGCTTTATTTTCCCATCAATTGCATACAAATCCCACAGGGGCAATCATGGTGGTCTTAGATGGTTGTTCACAATCACAGTAGGTTGCATTACAGGAGAGGAACACTGACCTTTGGAGAACCACTGTATTTATAGTAAGCAAAACCAAACTTGTTCTTTGTGTGTGAGAAATTACTTGATCCATCAAAGATGGTCACTGGAAACAATCCAGAGAAATAGCTCAAGTCAAAAATGTTCAGGGTCTTGCTTCCTTGGCATACCAGCAAGAATGTGCAGGGAAGCTCAGGATCCATGGTAGATTCCTTCTCCCAATATGGCTCTCTAAATATATGGTAGAATTTTCCTAGGAAATCATCTGGTCCTGTTATATTTTTACAGAATCATTTTTGATAATTTTATCTATTTCTGCTATGCAAATTGATCTTACTAAGCTTACTTTCTGTCCTGGAGATAATTTTCATAAACTGATTTTCCTAAGAAATTATCCATTTCATCTAGTTTTTCAAAATTATTTTCATAGAGATGTAAAAAATACTTTCCCACGACTTTTAAATGTTCTTCTTTGTCAGTAGTTTTTTCCCAAATTAATTTCTTACATTTTTGTGGTCTCTCCCTTTTTAC
This sequence comes from Neogale vison, assembly GCF_020171115.1. Lineage (NCBI taxonomy): Eukaryota > Metazoa > Chordata > Mammalia > Carnivora > Mustelidae > Neogale > Neogale vison. The sequence continues at coordinate 12,750,361 of NC_058100.1, forward strand.
CTCAATCCATTTAGCTATTGATTTCTGTATTTTGTTGAATCCCAAAGAACTGGGATTTTGATTCATTAACTCAATCTATTTTTCCTCTTCTTTATCTCTTTAATTTCTGCTTTATCATTGTTATTTCTTTCTTGAACTTTCTTTGTTTGCTGTATTTTGGTCTCCCTTTTTGAGTTAAGAGTTTATTTCACTTATTTTTGTTCTTTTATTCTATTCTATTGTTTAAGGTGATACATGGTGCTCTCATCACTTTTTAAATTGTATCCTATAGATTCTGATATGTTGTAATTTTATCCTTATTTTTTTTAGAAACTTTATAATTCTGTTTGTATTTCCCCTCCTACTCAAAAGTATTTCATAATAGGTTTAAAGATTTTTTTAAACCTTTAAAAAGGTTAAAAAACCTTTAAAAATAAAGGCAAAAGTCCTTTGATTTTGAATTTATTTCTAATTTTTTAATTTCATTATGGTTAGAGTGTCATTAGTGATATGTTTATTTTATGAACTAATAGATGTTTTCTTTGTGATCTAATAATACCTGTTCAATTTTTGTAAATATTCCTTGTGCCATTGAGAAGGGATGTTTGTATTATCAAAGTGCAGAAGAAGATATATTCTTTATATAGCAGTAATATCTACCTTATTAATTATGTTATTTAAATTTCTTGTTTTGTGTTCACCCAACGTGTCATGTCCTAGGAGTGATGTATTAAAATCTCCTATGATTTGTGTGTTTCTTTCTGTCTCTACTGACATCTTGTGTAATTTGCTCATTGCCTTGCTTTTTAGAGTCACTTTAAGTGTCATTTTTACCTATCATAGAGTTCAGTTTTACTTAATAAGTCAAATTGAAAACATTTTTTCTTTTAATGAGTTAATCTTTTTCATATCGATTTTACTGATATTGTTTAGTCCTGAGTCCTCTTGTATAGTATAATTTTGCTTTAATTTAATATATATTGTATTATGTTTCTTTCTTTATGAGGGATGTCTCTTTTATCTCTCTTAAATTTTTTTAAAGGGTGCACATGTCTGGTGTCTCCAAACGAAAAGACAACATTTGTAATGGGAGAAAATATATCTGATATAGGGTTAATACCCAAAATATATAAAGGACTCATGCAATTCCACAGGAAAACAAAACCCAATTAAAAAATGGGCAGAGAATAAGTATTATTTCTTCTTAGAATGTTTGATAGAATTCTCCAGGGAATCCATCAGGTACTGAACTCTTGTGTTTTGGGGAGGTTTTTGATCACTGCTTCAATCTCATTACTAGATATTGGTCTATTCAGGTTGTCAGTTTCTTCCTGATTCAGTTTTGGAAGTTTTTAGGTTTCCAGGAATACATCCATTCGTCTAGGTTGATTAACTTATTGGCATATAACTGTTGATAATTTCTGATGATTGTGTCTATTTACTTGATGTTAGTCATGATCTCTCCCTTTTCATTCATAATTTGATTAATTTGGGTCATCTCCCTTTTCTTTTGGATTAGTTTGGGCAGTGGTTTATCAATCTTATTGATTCTTTCAAAAAAACAGCTTCTACTTTCATTGATGTGTTCTACTGTATCTCTAGTTTCTATCTAATTGATCTCTGCTCTAATCTTGATTATTTCCCTTCTTGTGTGTGGCATTGGCTTAATTTAATTGCTGATTCTCCAGTTCTTTAAGGTGTAAAGAGAGCTGGTGTATTCTGGAATTTTCAATTTTTTTTGAGGGAGGCTTGGATGGCTATGTGTTTCCCCCTTAGGACTGCCTTTGCTGTATCCCACAGGTTTTAGACCGAAGTGTCTTCATTCTCATTGGTTTCCGTGAATTGTTTAATTTCCTGGTTGATCCAAGCATTCTTAAGCAAGGTGGTCTTAAGCTTCCGAGTGTTTGAATTCCTTCTAAACTTCTTCTTGCAGTTGAGTTCCAGTTTCAAAGCATTGTGGTCTGAGAATATGCACGGAATAATCTCAATCTTTTGGTACCGATTGAGCCCTGATTTATCACCCAGTATGTGGTCTATTCTGGAGAAAGTTCCATGTGCACTTGAAAAGAATGCATATTCTGTTGTTTTAAGGTGGAATGTTCTGTATATATACATGAGGTCCATCTTATCCAAAGAAACTCTTGTTTCTTTATTGATTTTCTGTTTGGATGACCTATGTATTATTGAGCATGGCATGCTAAGATCCCCTTCTATTAATGTATACATATCAATATGACTCTTTATCTTGATTAGCAGTTGTCTTATGGAGTTGGCTGCTCCCATATTGGGGGCATAAGAATCTGTCAAAATCCTAGAGGAGAACATAGGCAGTAACCTTTTTGACATCGGCCACAGAAACTTCATTCAAGATATGTCTCCAAAGGCAAAGGAAGCAAAAGCGAAAATGAACTTTTGGGACTTCATCAAGATAAAAAGCTTCTGCACAGCAAAGGGAACAGTCAACAAAACAAAGAGACAACCCATGGAATGGGCAAAGATATTTGCAAATGACACTACAGACAAAGGGCAGATATCCAAGATCTATAAAGAACTCTTCAAACTCAACACACACAAAACAGATAATCACATCAATAAATGGACAAGAGGCATGAACAGACACTTCTCCAAAGAAGACATCCAAATGGCTAACAGATGCATGAAAAAATGTTCATCATCATTAGCCATCAGGGAGATTCAAATCAAACCCACATTGAGATACCACCTTACACCAGTTAGAATGGCCAAAATTAACAAGACAGTAAACAAGTGTTGGAGAGGATGTGGAGAAAGGGGAACCTTCTTACAATGTTGGTGGGAATGCAAGTTGGTGCAGCCACTTTGGAAAGCAATGTGGAGATTCCTTAACAAATTAAAAATAGAGCTACCCTATGACCCTTCAATTGCACTACTGGGTATTTACCACAAAAATACAGATGTAGTGAAAAGAAGGGCCACCTGTACCCCAATGTTTATAGCAGCAATAGCCACAGTTGCCAAACTGTGGAAAGAATCAAGACTCCCTTCAGTGGACGAATGGATAAAGAAGATATGGTCCACATACACAATGGAGTATTATGCCTCATCAAAAAGGATGAATATCCAACTTTTATATCAACATGGATGGGATTGGAAGAGATTATGCTGAGTGAAATATATCAGGCAGAGAAATCAAGTATCATATGGTCTCACTTACTTGTGGAGCAAAAGGAATAACATGGAGGACATTGGGAGATCGAGAGAAGTGAAATGGGGTAAATTGGAGGGGGAGACAAATCATGCATGAGGGACTATGGACTCTGAGGAACAAACTGAGGGTTTTGGAGGGGAGGGGGATGAGGGTTTGGGTGAGCCTCGTGGTGGGTGTTATGGAGGCATGTATTGCATGGAGCACTGGGTGTGGTGCATAAACAATGAATTTTGGAACACTGGAAAGAAATAAAATAAAATTAAATTTAAAAAATGGGCAGAGAATCTGAAAGTACAAATTTTCAGCTATAAGATGAATGAGGTTTAAAGATCTAATGCAAAACATGTTGACTATAGTTGATAACAATTATAAATTGAAATTTAATTAAAGAGTAGAACTTAAATATTCTCACAACAAAACAAAAAAGTGAGATGTTGGATGTGTTAATTAACTAGGTGAGGGAAATCTCTTCATAAGTTATATGGATAGGTATAGGTATATAAGATCCCCATGATGTACATTTTAAAAATCTTAGAGTTTTGTATATCAATTTTACCACAATAAAGCTGACATTAAAAAAAAAATAAAAATAAAAAGGATTTTTGTTTTGTTGTCCTAATGGTTCATTTTGTATCCATACCTTTTATGGTGCCTTTATTCCCTTTTTATCATTTTCACTCTGGTTTAAAAATTTTAGGTTCAGTCTTTCAACTCCCACCTAGTACTTCTGGAAAACTCAATGATCATATTCTGCTTTCTACTTTATTGGAACATATAACAGTTTCATACAATTCTTGGACTTATAGACTCATCCTTGTTTTCATTCTAGGTCTGCAATTACACATATTAAATGTACACTTTCAGTCCTTTTACCAAAATCTCTCCAATTATCTTTTGGTAATGAAGTCTCTTTTCTTACAGGTTTCTCAGAAAGAGTTTGTGAATACAATATTACCTTAGCTCTTACATATTTAAAACCATTTTTCTATCTCTGTGAAACTAGAAGAGTTCTATTATACAAAAAAATATCTTTGGTTCATATTTTTTCCTGAATTCCTTAAAAATGCTGTGTCAGTATTCTTATGCTTTGATGTTGCTTCAGAGAAGCCTTATGCCAATCTAATTTTATTGTCCTTGTAATTTGTTTCTTTTGCCTGAAGGTCCCGAAGAATTTCTTTCTTCTTTAAAGCTGTGTTGTTTTAGTATGTAACTATACTGTCTGAAAATTTATCATTCTAGGTCATCTTTCCTGGTAGCCTCATGGTTAAACCTTTCAATACATAGATTTAGGTTCTCTCTTATTTCTGGAAGGTTTTCTGATATTATTGCATTAGCTGTTAGCTGTGTTTCATGGTTTTGTTTATTCTCTTTCATTTCAACACTTGTAAACTGAGTTATTTTTACTTTATATTTTATTTCATTTTCATTCTCTTGTTTTTGCTTTGGTTTTCTTCAATACCTCTTGTTATATTTTCACTCAGATTTCATTTAGATCTCCCTCTAGTACCTTAAAAAATTATTCTAAATTTCTGAAATGGTTTTATCTTTTATCTTAATATATTTTAGGGTATGAATCAATTGACACATTTCATTTAATATTTTTGTCCATTTTGATATTAGTTTTTAAATGTCCAATTTTTAAGTCATTAATTGTTTTATTTATTAATTTATTAAACAGTTTGGAGTGGTATATTACAATAATTCATATTTGTTTTAGAAATTGTCATGCAGCAAAATAATTTAATTCTCAACCTCTGCTTTTTTCAAAAAGTAGCTTTACATGGATCTTGACTGCCTTTTTCTAGTTAAAATAATATTGTAGATAGACGTTCTGGTTTAGTAGCAGTCTTTCTCTTAGAATAGTGAAGCCCGATTTCTTTAATGGATGCTATTGGTGGTAGGAATGTGATTGTATATGATTAGGTTGTGAATGGGATTGAATGTAGGCTGGCATGTTTTGTGACTTGTTTTTGTTTTATAAGACCCTAGATTTTCCTCTTACTTCCTTCTTTTCCTCCTGCTGCCACTTGTACAAAGGTAGCAACCCTCTGTCATTATCCCCTAGAAGCACTGCATCTGCAGGGCCACTGCCTGTGGGTCTTGCTTACTTTAAATATGCTTCCCTGCAGTTGGTGCTATCCCTTGCCAAATCCAGACCTGTGTAGTGTAATACATAGAGATCATTATTCTTCCTATAACAATGATTTTCCCCCCCAGATTCTGCCTTTGCCCCCAACCACTTCATATCTTCTTTTCAATTTAAGATTGAAAAGGACTTAAAAAAAATTGTTGTGATTACTCCATTCCAGATGCAACCTTGGAAGAAAAGGAAAACAATTAAATTGACAATGAAAGAAGTAGGAAAACTTATATTCTTGTTTAATAAATACGTACTGAGTACCTACAATGAGCAAGGCATTGAAGATAAAGTAATCAGCTAGACAGACAAGGCCTGTGCCCTCACTGGCTTATGTTCTTCTGGGAGAATATATATATATATATATATATATATATAAATGTTAAGGGATGCTAAGGACTATTAAAAAAGATGTACACTAGGAGATAAAGACTAAAGTAGGTAGTGCCATAATATTTAGTTTAGCTAGGCCCTCTCTGATAAGATGACATTTGCCTAAGACTTGACTTGAAGTCATCTAAATATTTGAAGGAAAGGATTTTAGGTAGAGAAAACAGCATATCTAAAAGGCCCTGAGGCTGGGACAAATTCGATCTGTCTGAGGTGTGGAAGAAGATAGAATAACTGTAACTGGGATTGTAGGAAAAAGTGCATTACAGGGTAAAGCTAGAGAAGCAGGCAGTAGCTAGATCAACTAGAGGTCTTGTAGCCATGATAAGCTTCAGACTTTGTTTTAGGTGTGAGGGGAAGCCATTCCTTTCACACCTTTGTTTTAGGTGTGATGGGTTTTAGCTAGGAAAGTAATGGAATCTGATTTACATTTTAAAGGTAAACCAAAGCTTCTGTGTCTAGTATATACTGACTAAGGAAAGAGAAGAAGCTGAAACATTAATTTCCATGCTGTTTCTGCTATATAACACTAATAACGGGCCTTTTAATTTGCTCTTGACATAAAGTCATTATTTTGTGGCATTGTTCTTGTAACTGGATGTTTGCCCTTCCCCCTCCCATTACTGTACACAGACATTGCCGAAATGTGCAGTTCCCCAGGCTTTCTGTATCACACCTATGGGCTTATGGGATAATTGAAATGTTGTACTAACTTTTCATTTTTGTTGCTATGATTACCCAAAGATACCTCTGAAGTTCACTACCTGAGTCTTATTAGTAAACATTGCCGAATCAAAGGTTCTTTGTATCTTCTGTGATCTCAGCTATATCTTTTGATACCAACAGTTTCTTCTGGCCATGACATCTTCTACCAGTCATCACAGTCTCTTCTCAGTGTCTCAATAGATCAATAGTCTTTGTTTGTTCTCCCCCACTTTCCCATTATTCCTCCTTGAAAGTAAACACATCCAGTCTCTGGAACTCCATCTGTACACGTGCTGTTATTCTTCCTGTGACAAGCCATCATACTTAAGAGATATCAGTAATTGTTGTTCATTCATTTACTTAACAAATATTTATTGAACATGAACTAAATGCCACACCCTGTGCCAGATGCTCTGGTATCTGGACTCACAATCCCTGTCCTGTTTTAAAGTCTAGTGAGAGTTGCAAACAAATTAAGAAGTGTCTTTAGTGAGTGGAGTACCATGTACAATAAAGAAGTCAAAAGGTATTCCAAGAAAAAAAATGGTATTTACCTGAAGTCTGAAAGATGAAAATGATATCAGGAAAAAACAACAATAACAAGAACAACAACAGTAGTAGAAGTCAAACTATTTGAAGTGTTTATAGTAGGCTCAGTAGCATGAGAAAACCATGACATATCTGAGGAACATAAAAAGATCAGTATGAAGGGATGGGAAGTATGAGAGATGAAGTCATGATTTCAGTATTTCCATTATTCCATACTGTGGTCTTTTTCACTGAATAAATTAATACTGAAGTGGTCTTCACTTTTACCCCATGTCACTTTGGGTTTCATCTATGCAGCCTCTAAAGCCCTAGGCTTGGCTTGAAATCATGGGTTGTGGAGCAGATACCTTATCATCCTACTTTTCAAGACATAAATCAATAACTATTCCTTATGAAGGAGAAGTCTTGTTCTCTTTCATTAGGAAAAGCTTCACAAATCTCAAACATGTTTTATTTATTTTGTCCAACCTCTCTGCCTGTACAAACAGGACCGATGTTAGGGTCCCCAGAGGCCAGGCTGCATGAAGACTGGAGTATTTCTGACCAGTGGATATAAAAGCACGTTGCTCGAGCAGATACAAGGATGGAACCGAGATAGAAAGCCAGGAATACAGTTTAAGGACTTAAATTTAAGGGACCAGGCAGAGAGGCAGAGCCCACGACTTATCCGAGAAGAAGGCATTTGGCTATGAAGCAAGTGAGTACTAGACTAAAACAGGATTTGGACAAAAGAGTAGGAGTGGATCCTGGACATACTCCATGAAATATTGGAGTAGCCCCAGGGACATTTTTTATAGGGCACATATGGTCTCAGCTGTGAGTAAGGAAGGAGCTGTTAAGGGCTCAGCTAGTCCTTAAGTTCTCAGTCTTTTTTGAGGTAAACATGTGAGAACAACAAAAAAAAAATTACAGTGCAATCTGAGAAGTTCTATAATCAATGCATATGCCAAGTGGGAGCAACTTTTAGGGTTTTAATGAAGACTTCATAAGCAGGGCATTTGAAAGGTTGGTAAGTTAGTCAATTGGAAAAGGTAGGGAAAACCCAAGAAGAGCAAATAACATGAGCCAGGACTGATGTAAAAAGAGCATCATGTTGCATTCAAGAATGAGGAACTATGCAATGTACCAAAAACATGTTGGGACCTCCTAAGTATGAACTAGTAAAGATGGAGTAATCCTAGAACAGGTAGGGCTAGGATTCAGGAAATAAACCATACTGTTGGCTTAGGAAGGCTCATTTGGTGCTATCCGGACTGGCAGTGATGTGTTAAAGAATCTACCCCATTGAACAGAACATAGCAACAAGACTGTCAAGGTGGTGGTAATAACAAGGTGTCCTCTAGGTGACTAAGATGGGTCAGATCTCCAGTCAGTGGTGAAAATCCAGTCATGGCTTTTGCCCTTGGCTTATGGGGTTCTATGGGCCTGTCCAAGTAAGCTGGCCTTTTGGATAAGGCTGGAGTCCTGGTGATAGACATGGGGGGTAAACTAGGAAATTAAAGTCTAAACACAGTAATAAGGAAGCAATAAATATTGGAAGGTCAGTGAGAAGGCGAATCTTGGTGGGCTCGCTCATGTTGAAGGTTAAACTAAGAAATACCTGTTGCCAATCTTCCGGCAGCAAGATTAGTTCCTAAGTGTCCGATCACCTGCAAAAGGTACAACTTACCCATGCAGAATTAACCCCAAACCTGGTCAGGGCTAAGTCTTTGGAGTAAAAATTCTTAAGACTTATGGCTGAATAGGACTGAATAGGCTGTGATTTATATTGATCAAAGAGTTTGCTATATCATCCTAAGAAATCTGGGCTTTATCTTTTGGATAACTGAAAATCTTTGTAGAATTTTCAGAAGTGACCAAACATAACATTTATTTTTGAAAGATGACCCTGGAGGTGTTATGCCTCGGCCTGGAAACTTAGAATTTCATCAGGGGGCTTTTACCTTATTATAAGCTATGTAAGAATTATTTGAATTGAATCAGTGACAATGGGAGGCAGATATAGGGAAATACTAATTTGTTCCTTTAAGAATTATTTATTCTTAAAAAGATATGACTTAAAGACTTTTTAAAAATGAATTGTATTACATGTGTTCTTTTACCTATACATTCAGCTTCACATGTAAGTAGAGAGATATATTCTTTGTATATGTATTCATCTTTCTCCTAAACCCATATTAAAATTCTTTAATGTATTGGGTGATATCCTGAACCACCATTTTTTTTTAAGACTTGGCTATGTTAAAAATATTGACCCTGATAAAATATTGACCCTTAAGATTTCAGTTATTTTCTTCTCATCAAGAATGAAATCAGGTAATACATTTGGAATGAGGGATAAGTAGATGTATAAAGATCTTTGTCCCATAGGCAAAAGCAAAGGAGCTTGCTACATTCCCAGATAGGAAGACTAAGGTTACTGAGAATGGAAGTTTGTGGCTACTTCAAAATCTTGACCAGGTGATATATTAAGGCAAGGAAACCTTCCACTAGAAAGGAAGTTTGGGCAGATTGAGTTTCATGAGATGATTTGGAAAGTTTTCATCAAGTACGCACGCAAAGATTCCAATAGCAAGTGATAATGGACTCCTCGAAGCTCTTCACAAGCATTGTATTTGTACTAGATAATTCACACAAGAGAGAGGCGATGAGCTAAGCCCAGTATTAATTTCAAGCCACCTCCCTTTTTGTTTAAAGGAAACCCATGCTGCTTTCTATGGTTGTCAAGTTTGACTGAATTTTTTCTATTTCTTCAATTAGTATCCATCCCAAATGTCAGGTAGCTTTGTCTAAACTAAAGCAAATGGTCTTTTTTTTTGTTTTCTTTGTTTTATTATTATTATATTATTGTGGATCATACTCAAGCACTAGTGAATATAGTGTAGTGTTGATAAGCATGTCACAATGACATCTTTTTGCCCTTTCTGCTGCAGGTGGCTATTCTATTTCTGGTACATACTGTAGGCAAATAATTTTGTTCCCTACTATGTTCCAAGAATTAAGCATTTTAAAATACTCTTAATTCACAAAGTGAGAAAAAATTGCTATTTATTTTCAAAGGCAAAAGTATCTACATGCAGTGTCTGACTCAAACTTTTCCTTCAAAATTTATTTTGTTGCCCATACAAAACCAGAAAATAAACACAGCTCCAAGAGAGAAAGAATAATCAAAGTGAAACTAAAAAAAGAATTTTTTTTTTAAATTGCAAGCATTGACTCTGAAGCAGCCATGATGCTTAGAGGAAGATCTAGGGATTTTTATGTTTTATTTCAGGATTTTTTTTTTTTTAAAGTAAAAAGCATTTAAGAGTGCTTCAGGATGCAAAAAGTTAATCATTGTGATGACTTTGTTTATGCAGGGGCATCAGTTACCCACAAACGTGGGAATACCATTTCTACACTTGTAGAGTTCCCTGCAGTTAATCCCACTTTCTAGGTAGATTCCCTCTCTGCTGGGAACAAACATTTAATTAGGTTTCTAGAAATCAGATGTGTCTGGGGAGGACTTCAGCTTGGAACTGAATTATGTAGAGAAACTTATGGATGTGATGCCTCCATTTCTTAGAGTGGACTGTGGCAGAGCTGTTAATAGCGGCTTACTGAATCTTTAGCTTCCTTATTCTGGCAGAGGCATCAGCTTCCTGGGTGGGCCAGTTGGGAGTGTGATTCTGGGAGTCGTTCCTGGAACTTAGCCTAAAGTCTGTTTCCTTGGCCTCTCATGATTCTGTGAGCCACCCAAATCACATAATAAAACCCTTTTCTCCTTAAAGTAACTGGAGTAGATTCTGTTATCACAACTAAGAATATTAGTCTATCGGATAATTGCTCTTGTAGGATTGACAACACTGGCAGCCACTTTCAACTGGGAACAAACCAGATTGTATAACAAGAACACAGGCTTGAAGGGAAATGCTTTTGAAAGAGAGAGTGATCTAATGAGTTTTGACTGTATTAATTTAATGTTGTTTGGCCAATACTATCATTGGAGCCTCTAAATGATGATGTCTTCCATTTATTTCATATAAAATAAAGCTCCTATTTTTACTTAGAATATTAAGCTTGAAATAGTTTAAAATAGAGATATTTTGACATTAGTCTAACACTTTGATGATGATATCTCGTTTTCCAAAATAGTAATCTCCGGCATTGCTTCTTTAAGATGTTGATGAGAGCCTGAGATAGTATACATTTGTATAGAGAATGAAACATTCCCTGGGCATAGGAAAAAGACCCCACAAAACTACCTACACAAATGTCTTGGTTCCACATGCTCTTGAATCTGAAATTCTGGTACTAACACCCACCCAGACCCTGCATTTTTTAACAAAATTGGAAGTTCAGTTAGCATACTAGAGTACTTGGATGAGTGTTTTAGAATACTGAGAGAAAATATTTTTAAGAGAAATCTAATACATTTTTAAAAAAAAATTGTTAGAGTTTGTTAATACATTGACCACCCAATTTCCGGTCCAGTAACTTTCACTGGAACACTTAAACACTACGTATTAAAACGATGTTGTTCTTCTCTCAGAGATGAAATTTTAATAGTTCTTCCAACTATCTTTTAAAATTCACAGCCAATAGTTTAAATATTCAAAAGAAACAAAACTTGAGCTTTTAAGCAGCCTTTTTGAGCCATTTTAATGGTTAGAACAGTAGGAAAATTCATCCAGACTTTCCAAATTGTGGAACAATTTGTAATTTTCTTCTACTTAATTTAACATTTATTGAGCACTTAGTGTGTGCTAGTCATTTTGCTTGACTCTAGATGTGAAATCAAATAAAATAAAGAAGGAGGCTATATTTGGTAGGGGAGATGGACACATGGACAGACAGATTTGATGGGATATGCTAAGGGCTGTGACAGGGATCTGTATGCAGTGGCTAGGAGCACAGACCAGTACTTCTCATGCTTGACTACACACTGGAATCACAATGCTTTAAAAAGTACCGATGTCTGGCTTCTGCTTCCGGTATGTATAATGTTATCACTCTGAGATATGTGGCCTGGGCACAAACACTTCCCTGCTGACTCTACTGTGGAGCTAAGTGGAAAACCAAGGTTCAACAGTAGGCTCTTGGAGGAGGTGACCCCTTAAGGGAAACCTTGAAGAAGATGACTAGATCCTTCCACATCACAACCTAACAAACCATGCCTTCAATTTACTGTTGACCAGATTAACAAAGCTAACTCATAAAGAAGAAAGCCACAAGATGGTTATCCCTCTCATATTTTAACAGTCTACGAAGCAGTTTCACATAGTTGATCTCATTTGAGTTTCTCCACAACACTGTGGGGAGTAACAGAAAAGTGGAAGGGTTGTTTTCAGAATATGACAGTAAGGTTGCTATGCACGTGAGGGAGTCTTGCTACCTAGATCTGACTGTGCAAGATTGGGCTTTTTTCCAGCAGCTGTTCTTATTCTTGGGATAAGTCAAGAAATCCAAGTTAAAATACTTTGGACTTGAATCAAAAAAAAAAAAAAAGTGGAGACATCTGGAGAAAAGAATGATGCAAGGCTGTACACTTGGGTGGAGGTCAAAGGAAAGGCAAGGGATTCAGTGGCCAAAAAGCAAGCACATGGGGTTGATGGGCCATGCTACCATGACTCCGCAATAACAGTGAGCACTTGGGAAAATCAGCAGGTCATGTTGAAAACAACACATTCTGAGAAACGATGACAGATCCATTTATTTGCAACTTGGATGTAACTCATAAAAATGAACAAAGGAGGCTGCTGAAAGAAATTGTTCTACAGGAAGAGCCCTCAGAAAATGCGTTCTCAGACTTATCAAAGAACACGGTCTTAAAGATAAAAAAACAAAAACCCGTAAAATCCAGCTGTCAGTGCAGGCACTTTGCATAAGTCATTTAATCTATATGTTCACAGGTAAGAAATATATTTTTTGTCCGGTAGGGTATGGGTTAGTTGTGTTTCATATCACTTGTTTGTGTCGTAAAATCATCGGGCTCCTTTAAAAAAAATGGGCTGCAGAGTCATGCTAAGTCATTCACCCAGGAAGAGCCTGAATTACCTAATTAGGAACAGATGGTGCAAGGGTGGTGCCATTAGGGTCCAGGGAGCTGCACGCCCTTCTGAGGGATGCATATGGAAATGAATGGGATACTAAAACTGGGACAAACCTAGACGTCAGTAAAACAAAACAATTTTGGGTAGAAAATAATTGTTTTCTAGATCATCTCTGCAGCCTGTATGGAGAGAAAAATGGAAATTAGAGTCTCCTTCTTTCTTTTTGATCTCAATCATTGAAATGGGTTGCATCTCTGAAATGTTTTGCCTGACTCCCACCTGCCCCTTCTCCATTTACCCCATCTCCCTCGTCTTGCAAAGACTCTCTTCTATGTCCCCTCAATCCCCAATATTTAACATTCTTAGTATTCAACTCTAAATTGTGGCTGTGTTTTTATCTTCTCAGCATTTGAGCTTATTTTTATGATAATTTATAACAAGTACAATTTAATAATTCATTATTAAATTCCTAGGTTAGCATTTGCATCTCCTGCTAGAAAGCTAAACATAATCCTCAGGAAGGCAGAGACTTTTTATCTAGTTTAGTGTATAGCATGTGCCTCTTTGGACCCTGCACATAATAGATACTCGTAATGAGTTTGACAGGTATAAGAAAAAATGAATGAATGAATGAATGAATGAATGAATATAATGAGTTATTTGGCGCAGAGGCGGGGTCTTCTTTCTCTCTCTCTTCCCAACATTAAATGATCTTCCCGGTCAGGAACTGAGAAGATGATACTTTCAAAGGCCAGGATGGTGACATAAATGTGAGAAGCTGACCCTGTCTGCCAGCTGGATTTGCCTCAAACCCATTTGTTTTGTCCCCATTTACTAAATATTGGTTGAGAAATTAAATGTTTTTTTGGCAGTTCCTACTTGTAGTATTTGCTCAAATTCCTCTTTCTCTATGCAACACTCTTTCTTCTTAGCCTTCATTAGTCCTCTTTATCACTTCTCCTGGAATATGCCTGTACGACATGTCACTGCCTAAAACTATCAAAAAAGCTGGCATCCCTATTTAAGCTTTCTTATTTCCAGGAAGGCACCTTTAATTAATGGTTTAAAGGACAGACTCTAGAGGTGCCGGGTGGTGGTCCAGTCGGTTCAGTTTCTGACTCTTGGTTTCTGCTCAGGCTGTCATCTTGGGGTTGTGAAATTGAGCCCCCAGTTGTGCTCCCCACTCACTGCAGAGTCTGCTTGAGACATTCCCTCCCCATCTGTCCCTCCACACCATGCACTTACTCTCTCTCTCAAATAAATCAATCTTAAAAAAAAAAAAAAGTAGAGACTTTAGAGACAGTTGTCTACCTCCAGTATTTACTACTTATTTAGGATTTGGGCAGGTTACTCATTGTTTTGCACTTCACCTTACCCATCCGAAAATGGGGATAATGATAGTATCTATCTCATGAGATCATTAAGAGAATTAGATGAGTGAATTTTTATAAAGCATGTAGAACAGTGTCTGGCATGGAGGAAGTTCTGTAACATTATTTGTTAAATGAAATTTTAATAATGTAAAATCAAGTAGAAGTGAGCTTGCCTGGTATCTTCTCTTCCTTGTATGACTCCTGTGCATTTGTTCCTAATGGATCCTTCCGTGTGTGCTGCTCCCAGCCCTTTAAATGTGCCATTGCATAAAAACAACTCAGCAGGAGGCAAAAAGAATGCAGATTGGTGAATTTGGAGGAACATTGGATGGTGTCAGGAAAGATGATTCTGCTGTAATTTTTATTTATCATATTTATCAACATAACATTTTACATAGTTAAATCTTTATTTATTATAGAATTTATCCCTCTAGAATATGAGCTTGATGAAGGCAATTTGTTTTGTTCACTGTTAATATCCCCAGTGCTACATTGGGTGCTCAAGAAATATATCTTGACTGAATGAACGAGTAGTGAATGAGAAATACAGCCATCGTATTTCTAGCTGAGTTTTTTTTTTTTTTTTTAAGATTTTATTTATTTATTTGAGAGAGAGAGAAAGTGATGGAGACCACAAAGGCAGAGGGAGAAGCAGACTCACTGCCAAGCAGCCTGCCTGATATGGGGCTCGATCCCAGGACCCTGAGATCGTGACCTGAACTGAGGCAGACGCTTCACTGACTGAGCTACCCAGACACCCCTAGCCGAGTTTTAATGGCTATTGGCTTGGAATTTGAAGTTATTTTCTTTGACCAAGATCTGGAATGGAGCTACTTTTCTCTTTCTTGGAATTACTATTTTAAACAGCATCACTGAAATATAATAAAAACACAGTGAAGAGGTTGAAAGGGTACAATTTTATAATGTTTGACGTATGTATACACCCATGAAACCTTCACCAGAAGCAACAGTGAATATAACACATCCATTATCCCAGAAGCAACAGTGAATATAACACATCCATTATCCCAGAAGCAACAGTGAATATAACACATCCATTATCCCAGAAGCAACAGTGAATATAACACATCCATTACCCCAGATGTGCCATGTACCCCTTTGTAATCTCTGTCCCACCCTCCCCAAGAAACCACTGCTCTATTGCCTATCACTATGAATTAGTTTGCATTTACACACACATACACACACACACACACACACACACACACACATACACACACCCAATCATTCAGTATCCTTTTTTCTTTCTGGTGTCTTTCACACAGCATTGTTTTTTTTTATAAATTCATCTATGCTGTTCCATGTATGGATAATCATTATCTTTTATTGCTGAATAATATGTAATTGTATGGGTATTCCATAGTTTGTTTATTCATAAATTGATGAATAGAGGGTTGTTTCTAGTTTTTGCTTATTATAAATAAAGCTACTACAAATGTTCTGGTACCAGACGTTGCATGAATATATGCCTTCTTTTCTTGTGGGCATGTATTTAGGAGTGAAATGGCTAGATTACAAGTAAGTGCATGTTTTAACTTCTTAAGAAACTGCCAGACTGTTTTCCAAAGTGATTTTCCAGTTTCTCTTCCCAAAAGTTAGTGCATCATCTCACCAACACTTGGTACACTTTTCTTTTAAATTCTAGCCATTTTAATAGGGGTGTGTGTGTGTGTGTGTGTGTGTTTGTGTGTGTGTGTAGTAATATTTCATGGGGGTTTTGATTCAAGTTTTCCTAATGACTAATGATGTTGAGTATATTTTTGTTTTTGTTTAACAAATATACATCTTTGGTGAAATATTTGCTAAAATCTTTTGCCTGTTTAAAAACTTGGGTTGTTTTATTGTTATTTAATTTTGAAAGATCTCTCTATATTATGATATAAGTTCCTAATCAGATATTTGATTTGCAGATATCTCCTACTCTGTGCTTGTGTTTTCAGGCATTTAATGTATCTTTTGAAGAGCAGAAATTTTAAATTTTGATGAAATCCAGATTATCATATTTCTCTTTTATGGATCATGCTTTCAATGTCACGTCAAATCTCCTATGGAAATCTCCTATGGATTGAGGCTCTTGGGAGCAAAGATATTTAAGACCAGGGAGTACTGGCTTCGAAGAGGCAGTGGGAAGGAAGGAGTTGGGAATACCATCATGAGATGTGAAGGCATGAAAGATCAGTAGGCATCATCTTCACGTTTGCAAGGGACATCCAGGTTTCAGTTACTAGTTCTCACTTGTGATTGCCCATTAGCAACTCAGAGGGTGCTTTAATCAAATTCCCATGCCTGGGCTCCACACCAGATAAATTATATCATAATCTCTTGGGCTAGAACACAGGCAACAGGGTTCTAAACTTTCCCAAAGAGTTCACATGTGCAATAAGGATTGGGAATTATTGCATTAAGGCAAGGAGTTAAAGGGAATATTCTGAACAAAGTAGGGGATTAAGGGGGTGGGCTGCTTGTGAAACAGCAGGCTTGAGAGTTTCAAAGCAAAGACGTTAAGAGCAGGGTCAGGGTTAGGTCAGGAAAGTCAGTTTAACGTTGAAGGAAATGGAGATAAAGTTGTTTTTTTTTTTTTTCCCTGTTATTTTCTTATTTAAATTCAGTTTAATTAACAAATAGTGTATTATTAGTTTCAGAGGTAGAATTTAGGGATGCACCAGCTGCATGCAACACCAGTGGTCCTTACATCAAGTGCCCCCTTAATGTCCATCACCCAGTTGCCCCATCTGCCCACCAACCTCCTTCCAGCAACCCGTTTATTTCCTAGAATTAAGTCTCTTATGATTTGTCTCCCTCTGTTTTTTTTTCTTATTTTATTTTTCCTTCCTTTCCCTATGTTCATCTGTTTTGTTTCTTAAATTCCACATATGAGTGAAATTACAGTATATTTTTCTTTCTCTAACATGTCCCTTAGCATAATACCCTCTTGTTCCATTCATGTCCTTGCAAATGACAAGATTTCATTCTTTTTGATGGCTGAGTAATACTGCATTATGTATGCATACCACATATATATAAGAAAGTTTAAGGTCACAACAGTTTTGTGGAGATTGAGTCAAGGACCCAGCCACTGAGTGACACAAGCATACAGGTCTGGAATGTTGCGCCATCACCCGATCCTGACTCTGTCAACTCTTGGAGACTCTCATTTGAATTAGACGATGACCGTGATAAGAACATTGCCACTGTTGTCACTGTCACTACTGTGACAACAATGATGGAGATGATACCTCTTGAATCTGTTTTTTTTCTATGTCCATCCCATCCTCTTCTAGGCTACTGTCCTCCTTTACCCGGAACATTGTAGTAACCCTTGACTGATAGCTCTGATTCTGTTCTTAACTAGCTCTAGAACAATTTGCCCAAATCATTCAAATGCTGAATGGTTTGTTTGCCAACTCTGTTTTTTTTTTTTTTTTTAAACTCTGTATCTTGCATAATGTTTTCTGGCACTTAAAATTATGTTCACTTTATCTTAGCCTCAACTCCCTGGTGCAGCTAGAGCCTGAAGAAGGGAGAGGGGACACTGAGGGTGCACAGGAAAAATTTGTTATAAGAATTTTGTTTGATTATGAAATATTTTTGCTGGATAACATCGCTTAATTTAGAGAAATCATTATGGGGGCTTTTAAATCAGATCTTGAATATAGCTGAGTTTCTTTTATAGCATCTGCACTTTCCCAAAATTCCCTGTGAATTTTGTATTTATCCTTCCTTCTACAAAATGATTTTATCACATAAGCATGTATGCCTAAACTATCTGTTTTTGTTTGTTTGTTTGTTTGTTTAGCCTGTTCCACATTTTTACAAGCAAGGGCTCATATTGTATGTAGTTTTCTAGGTCTTGTTTTGTTATCCAATATTATGCTTCTAGGAGTCAACTATGGTATTGTGTGTAGTTTCAGTTCCTTCATTTTTACCATTTTATGATATCAATTATGTAACTATCACAGTTTTATATCTCTTTTTCTTTTAGGCACTGGGTGACTTTCAGTGTTCTGATACTATAAAGAGGACTGCTATAAATATGTTGTGTATTTTACAGTTATCTGGTACTTATGATCAAGAGTTTCTCTGGGGTATATACCCAGAAGTAAAATCTCTGGGTTGTAGAGTATACAGTGTTCAACTTTGGAAGATAAAGCTAAAAAGAGCACCAAAGAGGTTTTCCCAGTCTACACTCCCAAAAGCAGTGTGTGGGAATAGTGTCGCCAGCACTTGATATGTTCAGACTTCCTAATTTTTGCCAATCTATTACATATTAAACTTTTTGCTATTTCTTTGATTGCTAATGAAGTTAAACATCTTTTCATATATTTAGCCATTCCCAATCTGTGAAGTGTATGATCATATCAGTTTTTCTCCTGACTTGATAGTTGTGTGTTTTTATTATTAGTTTGTAGAAGTTTCTTGATGGATTTGGACTCCTAGTTCTTTGTCAAGGAAAGAGTCTGTGTTACATATATTTTCTCTCAGTTCAGGCTGTTTTTTCTTTTCTGCTATGTGATTTCTTTTGATGAGCACATATCCTTTATTTTAATGTAGTTCATTTTTATCATATATTTTTTTCTTTTAGGATTGATGATTCTGTATTTTATATAAAAAGCTTTTCTTAACAAAATGTCAGAAAAATACTCTCCTGTGTTTTCAATTAACTGCTTTGCTTTTCACATTGAATTTTTTGACCTACCTAGAGTTAGTTTCCATGTTTCCTAAGTTCAGGCATAGCTTAGAGATACTGCATGTTTGGTTCCAGATCACCACAATAAAGGGAATATCACAATAAAGTGAGTCAAATGTATTTATCGATTTCTTAGTGGTCACTAAAGTTATGTCTGTAATATACTATAGTCAATTAACATTATATAGTGCAATATAACACATATAGTGCAATAACATGTCTAAAAACACAATGTACATACCTTAATTTATAAATACTGCTAAAAACACATACCAACCATCATCTGAGCTTTCAGCAAGTCATGATCTTTTTGCTGGTGGAAGGTCTTTCCTTGATGTTGATGGTTGCTGACTGATCAGGGTGATAGTTGCTGAAGACTGGGGTGCAGGGGTAGTTTCTTAAAATAAGACAACTATGAAGTGTGCCATATAGATTGGCTCTGCCTTTCATGAATGAATTCTCTTACCATACCATGCTGTTTGATGGCCCTTTACCCACTCTACCCATGGTAGAATTTATTTCAAAATTGGAGCCAATCTTCTCAAACCCTGCCACTGCTTTACAACTAAGTTTGTGTGATATTCTAAATCCTTTATTGTTATTTCAACAATTTTCATAGTCCATACATCAGGAGTAGATTCCATCTCAGGAAATTACTTCCTTTGTTCATCCATAAGAAAAAAACTCCTCACCTATGAAAGTTTTATCATGAGATTGCATAATTCAGTCCCATTTTTCAGACTCTACTTCTAATTCTAGTTCTCTTGCTGTTTCCAATACATCTGCAGGTACTTCCTCTACTGAAGTCTTGGACCCCTCAAAATCAGGGTTTCAATCAACTTCTTCCAAACTCCTGTTCATGTTGATATTTTGATCTCTCCCCATGAATCACAAATGTTCTTAGTGGCATCTAGAATGGTGAATCCTTTTCAGAAAATTTTCAATGTACTTCACCCAGAACCATCAGAGGAATCACTATCTGTGGCAACTACAACCTTACAAAATTTATTTCTTAGGTAATAATACTTGAAAGTCTGAATTACTCCCCAGTGCCTGAGCTGCAGAATGGATGTTGTTAGCAAACATGAAAACAACACTAATCTCATTGTACATTTACATCAAAATTCTTTGGGAACCAGGAGTATTATGAATGAGGAGTGAGATTTTGAAAGTTTTTTTTGTTTGTTTGTTTTTGTTTTGTTTTGTTTTTTCTAAGCTGCAGTAGTTTCACCAGTAGGCTCAATAAACCATGCTATAAACAGATGTTCTGTCACCCAGGTTTTGTTGTTTCATTTATAGAACACAGAGTAGATTTAGCATAATCCCTTTTTTTTTCTTTAAGATTTTATTGATTTATTTGATAGACAGAGATCACAAGTGGGCAGAGAGGCAGGAACAGAGAGAGGGGAAGCAGGCTCTCCGCTGAGCAGAGAGCCTGATGTGGGGCTTGATCCCAGGACTCTGGGATCATGACCTGAGTCAAAGGCAGAGGCTTTAACCCATGGGGGCAGGTATTAGCCCCTAACAGGAGAGTGGGCCTGTCCTTTGAAGCAAGGCATTGACTTCTTCTCTCCAGCTATGAAAGTCCTAGATGGCATCTTCTTCCAACAGAAGGCTGTTTTGTCAATATTGAAAAACTGTTGCTTAGTGGGGCCACCTTCCTTATCTTACCTACCTACATCTTCTGGATAACTTGCTGCAGGTTCTCCATCAGCACTCACTGCTTTCACCTTGAACTCTTATGTTATAGAGATGGCTTCTTTTCTTAAATCTCATAAGCCAACCTCTTTTGGCTTCAAAGTTTTCTTCTGCAGCTCCTTTACTTTTCCTAGACTTCACAGAATTCAAGGGATTTAAGGCTTTACTCTTAAGTTTTGACTTAAGAAAGCGTTGTGGCTTAACTTCCACATAGAAGTTGATATGTCCAGACCACTCAAACTTTCCCTGTATCAGCAATAAGGCTGTTTCGCTTTCTTATCATTTGCATGTCCACTGATGTAGCACTTTTAATTTCCTTCAGGAATTTTTTTTTTTTTTTTTTCATTCACAACTGGGCTAACAGCTTGGTGCAAGAGAACTAGCCTTTGGCCTATCTTGGCTTTCAACATGCCTTCCTCACTAAGCTTAATCATTTCCCTCATTTCTAACATTTTATTAAAATTTGACGCATGTGACTTTTCCTTTCATTTAAACACTTAGAGGCCATTGCAATGATACTAAATGGCTTAATTTCAGTAATGTGTCCCAGAAAATAGGGAGAGTGATGAAGAGGGAGAGAAGTGAGGGAACATGGTTCTGTCCTTAACTTCTTAAATGGAAGTTTTGTCACTGATTTAGACTTTATTTTTTTCTAAAGTAAGCATTAAGACTATAAATTTCTCTCAAAATATTTGCTCTGTCCTATGTTTTGATATTTTTATTCTCATTCATTTCTAAGTATTTAATATTTTTCATTATTATTTCTTTTTTTTGGCTGAATCATTTTCAAATGCACTTTAAACAATTTATAGATATATAGAGTTTTAAAAATCTGTCCTTTATTAACAAATTCTAATTTATTGGCATTGGAATTGTGGTCAGAGAATGCATTCTGTTTGATAGTGATCCTTTGAAGTGTATTGAGTCTTGTTTTACAACCTAGTGGTGTGTCCCATATGCCATTCTATTCCTATACAGAGGAACTTTTAAGATGGGTAAACAGGCCCCATCTCCCACTATAGAAACAGAAGAGGCCCTTATTAATTCTTTGTAGAATAAGGTTATACATGTTAATCTTACCTAATAATAATATTCCTTTGTCTTTGGTTTTGAATTATGTGGAAATGGGGTCAGTTCAAGACTTTTCCCAATCAATATGGAAGAGTTGGGAGCCCAGTGGTATGATAACAAGAACCCAATAGCAACAATATCAGTTCGTGTCCTCTGTTCTTATAACTGTGTCCCTTGGTTTTCTGTCAGAGATTCATTCTCCACTCTTCTGTTGGATTCTCTGAGTTATTGATATCTTGTCAGTTCATTCCTTTTCTGTTTAATTAAACCAAAGTCAGTCTCTATTGCTTAAAACTGAGGACCCTGGTTAATTGTAAAAAGGTAATAATTCTGAGGCAATTATAGTATATGAATTTTTGTTTTATTTCACTTTGTTGGCATTTTTTATTTTCCTCATATGACAGATAAAGAGACTCAGGCTTTAGGAGTTTTAAATAGCTTGTCCAGTGCCACAGAGGTTGTCAATGGTAGAGCCAGGGTGCAAGTCAGCTCTGCCTGATTCTTGAACCACTACTCATAACCGTTTCATATATTCATTTAGTAGGTAACTTGAATTTTTCCCTGATCTAATGTTCTATAAGCTGAAAGCATCAAATAGATTGCCAAGTATAATCAAGGAGTAGCTTAGGTACTGAGAGGTCAAAGAGCAGATGCTGCAAACATTCATGCCTTCTTACATTTTAAGAGGAAAAAGTACTTCTTTCAGGCTTTCTATTTAATACATGCTGTGAGATGAGTTTTTAGAAACTGACCTTCTCCTCCCATTTACTCCCCTGTTTCTCCCCTAACTCTGCAAATTTGCCACACGTGCCTTGGCAGCACAAACAAGCATCACACAGAGGGACTGGTGACTTAACATACTTCATCATCTCCCTGGCCTAACAGAGGGGTCCTTTTAGGTCATGGGCCCCTTTTCTTCCTGTAGGTTTATTGACAGTTTGTGTGTTCATGCTCATTAAGTAACTTCTAGCAACCTTGGCTAAATAAATTGGTAAAAGGCTGAACTCATAGTCAACATTGCTTCATAACACACACATGCAGAGCTCATAATATATGTGACAGTTGACTCACTTAAATCACCCAATTAATTTTTTCTAGTCTTGTATAAATATAATAAAGTAGCTATAGAAATGAAAGATGTTTTCAAGTTAAATTTGACTCCACTGAACTCATAGAATCAGAGTTAACTTATATTTTATTTTAGGTGATTTTACAGAAAGTTGTTTTAAAGGCAAAATATTCTTGAAAGGTTGAAGTTATTTCTGCCCCCATTTTTTTTAAATTGCTGTCATGAAAAGCCCACTGATTTTATAATCTATTAATTTGCAGTGGAAAACTATGCTTTTGTTGATGTAGAAAGTTTACTCTACCAATAATGCACATATATGTATATAACTCTTAACCTCATCTTAAATATGTTTGGTGTCAAATCACCCATTACCAGCATATAAAGTTATTTCTTGGCTTTTCCCACTAGCACAATACTTTAGTGCCTTAAGTGGTACATTCACACTCAAGTGGAATAGAGCTGTGAGGACCCTTTGACAAGAAGTAGTGTAGGTAAGTGCTAATAGTATTTGTCTCTCTTCTTGCCAGTGGAGATGAGACATTGTGCCACAACAATCCAAATTTTATTAGAAGAGAGAAATAAATAGGGTCCCACAAATGATGGCCAGGTGCACAAATCAAATTAAACTCTTCTCAATCAACAGGAGTTGTTGTTTTTTGTTTTTGTTTTTTTAAAGAAGTAGAAGGAGAATATAGGGGTAAGGGCAAACTTAATTTCTGCTGTCACGTACTAGTTGAATTGTTCTGATAAAAATAATGGCATTTTTCATGTGACTTAAAAAGCCATGAAAATTAGGCACACAATATAAATAAGAGAAGTATCACAGAAGTGACCTAGGGAAATCCATTTTGGGATGAAAACCAAGAATATCTCATTCTCAGTATTTCTGTTATTATTTTCTGAGACTAAAGAGGCCATCTATAGGACTTGTGTCTCATATGGCTTATTTATATTAAATATATAAGAAATTAAGTAGAAAAGGCTAGGAAGTGGACATGCAAAAAAGGTATTTTGAAGATCCTTTAATTTTTTTTCATTAAATATGGCTTCTGAAGGGAATCTGATGGTTTATGCATTGTTTTGTGCTGGCTCAGGCTCTGTTTATGGCAGACAAATGAAATAATAGATTGACCGTTTTTTGGCTACTGTCAGCAGCCAAATTAATCAAACAGAAGGAGGAGTAGCAAAGATTGCCAATATATTTATATGGAAATAACTGAAGAAGAAAAGAAAGGTACAGTTGTCCACCTTACTTATTTCATGTTTCAAGCTGAGTACATTGGTATGTTATATGACATTTGTATAGCTAAAATCCCCAAATTAGCCAATGGTGGACCTCCATCTCCAATGTTTTTTTTGTGTTCCATTTTCTTTCCATCATATACCACTGTAATCCATGTGACTGAGTTGGGTGACTTGATTAGCAAAATGTGCCTCTTTTCTGAGTATTTTTTTTAACTTTCTCAAAAACCCACTATTTATTTAAAATTGGTTTCCTAGCTAGTGCTAAATAAAAGTAATGCCCTCTGAACAATTAGGAATTTAGAAATGACTTTATCTGTACATTTTCCTCCCTCCATCTGCTGCTATTTATTATTATTGAAGTTTTAATGTTTTGGCAGCACAACTGGTTATTTCAAAAACATTTCTCAGATTTAATCATAACTCATAGTTGAAAGATATATTGAGGCATGATAATATCTATTTTTCTCAACCACTAATGCTTTACATAAACACTTCAGACTATGTAAAATTCTGATATTCATTTATATTCTTTTTCTGAGTCATAAACAGCATGGACTAGTTTATCAGAATATTTACTGAATTAATATTCTATTTCTTTAGGTTCTCTTCCCTGGTATGATACTGAGATCATTACCCTCAACCCCTGTCTTCCATATTCTAAGAGGGCACTGGCTATGACTCACATAATGAGAGTCTCTTGGGATTCCTTGTGTTTCCTCTATAGATTAGATGAAGATGGAAGGTTCTTTGGAGAAATTACTTGAAAAGAAAGAGCATTTTTCCTCCATTACTATTTAACTTAGGATTTTTATTAGTAAGTCCATGCTTTTGGATCAGACAATTAGCTGATCCCCCTCTGTCACTGTCTCTGTCTCTCTCTGTATCTGTGTGTGTGTGTGTCTGTGTATACACACATATATAGTAAAATCTATAATATATACTATATAACCTTAAAATATTAAATACATAGCATAAATAAAATATGTCTGTATTACAAATACATTATAATTATATATAATAATATATTATATACAGTCATATATAATATTTATATTATATTTTATGCATTATATTTATATATTATATATAATATATGCATTTATATAAATATATATTATATTTGTATTATATTATATTTATTTTATGTTTATATTTATTTATATTATATGCAACATATTACATATATTATATATTAAATTTATATTTATATATTATATAATATATAAATATGCTCTAATATAGATATGAGTGGGTATGTGTCCTTCAAATAATATTCATAAACAAATTTTGTTTACATGCATCTTTTTTCATGTTTGAAAAGGTATAAATTATGGTATTCCTTTAGTGTTTCAGATTAAATCCTTTTATATGCTACACAAACTTCTAGGCACTAGGATACAGCAGCAGCAGCAACAAGAACATTAACAACAAAACCTCAAAACTAAAAACCAAACAAGAACCCCCCCAAAAACCCCAAACTTCTCCCCCTGGAATCTATGTATATTCTATGAGAAGAGGGCAGACAATAAACAAATAACCAAACATAAGAATACCGTGTTAGTTGCTGATAAGTGCTGTGAACGGGGGAAAAAAATAGTGTATGGAGAATGAGGGGTGTGTGTTGATTTCTATTTTATGTTGGATTGCCATGCAAGGTAGCGTTTGACCAGAGTACTGAGGAAAGTTAGGGAGTAAATGGTTCATTCAATACATTCCCAAATAGAGCGACTAGCAGGTGTGAAGTCTCCGAGATGAGATCTTGCTTAGCATATAGAGGAATAATAAGCAACTAATATGGCTGGTGTGAATGAACTAAGGGGACTGTAGAAGGGGATGAGGATAAAGAAGTATCAAGGGTGCAATTCACAGGTTCTTTTAGGCTCATAGGACTGAGTTCATTGTTTTATGCTTAATGAGTTATGAAACCAGTGAGAGTGACATGATCTGATTTAAATTTTAAGACAATCATACTGGCTGGCAGAAGTGGAGAAAAAGTAGTGATATCATTATTGAGGTTCTCAGTTTGAGAGACCATGATCCATAAAAACACTCTTTGAGGCCTATATTTCTTTTGTATGTGCAAGAAAGCAAGAACCAAAGTTTTAGGTATTTTACCCTTTACCTCACTGACCTCCCCTCTGGTGACCGTCAGTGTGGTCTCTGTATTTAAGAGTCTGTTTCTTGGTTTGCCTCTCTCTCTCTTTTTTCCTCCTTTGCTCATTTTTTTGTTTGTTTCTTAAATTCCACGTGTGAGTAAAATCATATTGTATTTGTTTTTCTGACTGACTTACTTCATTTAGCATAGTACTCTTTAGTTCCATCCATGTCATTGCCAATGCCAAGGTTTCATTCTTTTTTATGGCTGAGTAATATTCCTGTGTGTGTGTGTGTGTGTGTGTGTGTGTGTGTGTGTTTATAAATATTCACCACGCCTTTCTTGTCCATTCATTAGTCAAAAGACACTTGTGATATTTTCCAGGAATGGGAGAAGTTATTTGCAAATGTTTATCTGATATAAGGGGTTAGTATCCAAAATATATAAAGAACTTATAATATCCAACACCCCAAAATGAGTAATTGAATTGAAGAATGGGCAGAAGATATGAGTAGACATTTTTCCAAAGAAGACATAGAGATGGCCAACAGATATGAAAAGATGCTCAGCATCAATCAGCATCAGGGAAATACAAATCAAAACCACATGAAATATCACCTCACACCTGTCAGAATGCCTAAAATCAACAGCACAAGAAACAAGTGTGGTAAGGATATGGAGAAATTAGAACCCTCTTACACTGCTGGTGGGAATACAAACTGGTACAGCCACTCTGAAAATCACTATGGAGTTTCCTCAAAAAGTTAAAAATAGAACTACCTTATGATCCAGTAATTTGATACAATCAAAGAATACTTGTACCTCAATACTTTATAGCAGCATTATCTACAATAGCCAAATTATGGATTTCTATACTTAAATGGGTTCATTGTATGATATGTGAATTATATTTCAATAAATCTGTAGAAAAAGTAATTAAATACTAGGCATGAACATGGGAGGTTTTGGGGAAAAGATTTTTTCAAAGACTTTGTTTTTTATATTGCTCAAGAAAATTAATATTGATTAATTAGGCTGTTAATTTGAGGCTATATGCTAAAATTTTGAGATCAACAACTAAAGGATAGAAATAAGATAGTTAAAAAAAAAAGAAATAAGATAGTTAACATAAACTAGTAGCAGGAGGAAAGGAAATGACTAGATATGAACTAGTAGAAGGTAGAAAAAAGAAAATAAAAAGCAATGAAAAAACATAAATTCCCAAATATAATAAGCATTTACAAAGCATATAAATCATCTAAACTTGCCTTTTAAAATTTTTGATAATGAATAAGAAAAAATATTTTCTAGAAAAGACATTTCCAAAGCATAATGGTGCAGAGAAGCCAAAGACGGAAGGATACAAAAGAATCTCATGAGTAAATGTTCATTAAAAGAAAGCTGGTGTAGCAATAATAATATGAGACAAGATAGACTTCAAGTCTTAAAGAACTCTCATTTTCATTACTTAGTGATACAAGTGATGTTTTTCTAGGAAAATAGAATAATTTTTAATACCTAGAAAATAGTTGAAAAATGTGTCCATAATATATAATATGTAATACCACTACGTAAATGTATGTAAATACATAAAACCATTAAAAGGAATATAGTAAGAGATTTTAACTCAGCTTTCTCAGAAACTGATAAACCAAATAAAAATTAGTAAAGTTAGAACATGTTT
Source organism: Neogale vison (assembly GCF_020171115.1). Classification (NCBI taxonomy): domain Eukaryota; kingdom Metazoa; phylum Chordata; class Mammalia; order Carnivora; family Mustelidae; genus Neogale; species Neogale vison. The sequence continues at coordinate 12,778,283 of NC_058100.1, forward strand.
GAGCAACAACTTCAATCTAATGTGCATAAAGAAAACTATGTGTAACTTGTCAATGCACAGTCTTTTGTAGCATTCCTGGAACATTAAAATAAAGATTAAAAAGCTAAACACATCTTGGAACATAAGGGAAGTCTCCACAAATACCAGTCAGTATCTAAGTAGATGATGTTCATTGATCCCAATGAAACAAACATAGAAACGAGTAAGACACATAGCCCTACTCCCTCATCTATGTTTAAAGGAGACACAAGTCTAAATAACTTATGGGTGAAAATAAATCATAAGGGTGATTGTACCACATTTAATACTGAATGACAGTGAAAACACTCTGTGCCCAAACTTGTGAGACACCGCTAAAGCAATGTATCGGTGGCCGGTTATAACCTTAGGTATTTATGTTAGAAAAGAAGATATACTGAAAAGAAGTTATGATTCACATCAAGTAGAAACAACAAGAATTAAAATGTAGTAAATCCTCATAATGTAGAAGGAAGGTGAAATAACTTCATTTTATTAGATTGTTGACATCTGTAGTCCCTCAGATAATTTAGGAAATAACATAGGACATATACACAGGATCTTGGGCATTCTCCATTTCTTCTCAGTTTTCCTTATCACCCACAAGGAAAAAAAGTCATACTTAATTGCTGATATTAGATGTGGAAAAATAAAAGAAGCATAAAAAACCCAAATTATTGCCCTGAGTCAAGAAGTTAATACCAGAAATTGATGCTATTACTGCTACCAATACCATTGCAATTACTTCATCTTTAAAAAAATGGGCTCAGAAAAAAAAAAAAAAATACTGGGCCTGGGCGCCTGGGTGGCTCAGTCAATTATATGTCCAACTCTGGATTTCTGCTCAGATCATGATCTCAGGGTCCTAGGATCAAGCCCCGAGTCAAGGCTTGTCCATCCTGGACCTGGAACCTGCTTGAGGTTCTCTCTCTCTGCCTCTCTCCACCCCAAACAAACAAATAAATAAAATATTATTTGGCTTAATATCGATTAATTGATTTTTAAAGATCAGTTTCTTTCATGAATATTAATGAACAATATTTGAAATAGTATAAATAATAATTTTATTGAGAAAAACAAACATGCTGTGTGAGGAAGAACTCAGCACAGTGTGTAATGAGCTTTGTTTAGTATTATAAAATCTATGACAATTTTTACATAGGATATATAAAATAGTTTAATAATAAATTTTTTGAGCTTGGCAATTGAAGACAATAATAAAGGCCTGCTTCAAATTATTCTTTCCCTTTTATTGACTATATTTAACTTATTAGCCATTTACATTTTAGTTTATCATACACATCATGTTTATCAGTAATAAAATGGCCTTAAAATACTGCAATTTGGACTTTCTTTTCCTTTTTTGTTACTTTTTCACAAATATACTTTGTGACATATGAGTGTGAATTTACTATGCTCTAAATAACTCTTAGCTCTTCAAATAAAACACTGTATCCTTTATTCTGAAAGATAGCTGATACTTTAAAAAAAATATTTGGCTATTTCCTATATGTTATACTGTGCTAAAGATCACGAGATTTGTGTCCTAGCTCAATCACTAACTAGCTCTGTAAATCCAAGAAAGAAAAATCTGTGAACCATTGTTTTTGAGCTATAAAACAGGACACATACCTCACGGGATTCTACTAGGAATTAAATTAAATAATATGTGTGAAAGTCACTTCTGAACTCCCAAGCAGTTTGTGATGCTGTCACCATTATCTAGATATTTGATAGGCTTAATTGGTTTTCATCTACATATTTACTGAGTAAAGGCACAGCATTTTATTGTCACCGGTTCTAAAAACCAAGAGGATATGGAAATCCCAGAACAGAAAATTAAAGCAGCAATTTAGATTTTTGTTCCCCTAACTTCATTCTGTGATTCCCAAGATGATTTGAGGGAAAATGCCAGAAACAGATCCATAAACTGCGCAGGAGACACTCTATAAACACAAAACAAAACCAGACTTAAGTCAGAGCAGGTGATCAAAACACTGGACAAGTTCAGGATGGAAAAGTTTGCAATCCCAGATGGTTTCCATCTAAGGGGCATTGTGTACAGAGTGATAAGTGACTTGGGGAAACCTGTGGCCTACATGTGCGAGTCATCTCTGAAAACCAAGGACGTGCAGGTGGCTGGTTCTGGATTGAACACTATACCTGTCTTTGTAACCATGCCTGAAGCTCTCTGCACTGCCTTTCATCAGGGCCTCTTGACAAGCTTTGCAGACACCCCTGCAGCTTTTAGGGGAGATGTTAAACCCATTTTGAAGAGAGAAATTTTCGAGTATCCTGATAAAATAAATGTTTGAGGGTCGCACGATGGGTTGGAATAGAACAAAGACATTCTGATAGTCCTCTCTGAGTCAATATGGTGTACGGCTTGTTTTTTATTTTTATTAAAACCAATCTCTGTTTAAATTTGTCTTCGAAATTAGACAAACATTTACAAAGCACTTACTATGTGTGAGACAATATGCAAGACCTGAGGAATACACAGAAATGAGTACAGACTAGTTCCCGCATAAAAAGAATTTATATGTAAGGGATACAAAGGCATCCATTCATAACTTGCAAAAAATGTAAACATTGTAATAGTGGCATAAATAAATGTTAAGTGAGCATAAGAGACAAAGTAATTTTGGCAGAATATTTGTGGATAGCTTCATGGAATAAATGGCGATAGAACAGTTAATTGGAATTTTATAGAAGCCTAAGGAGAAAGGAAACCATGCAGATAGAAGGAGTCATGTAAGTAAATGTGCATTTATGTGAAAATTTATGACAAATTTCTAGATTAGCCAGTTGTTTGAGATTAGTAAGTAGTCTGAAGTGACTAGATTGTAGAGCGTAAAGACTAAGAAACAAGGATGATTGTGGAAATTAAGTAATGTAGGAAGGGTAAGCGGGAGTTAGATTGTGAAGATATTGACACTAAAAGGAAATTTGTTTTCCTTTTCATGGGAAACGGGGCAGGGATGGGAGACAAGAAATGAATGTGAGCATCATCATTCTGGTGGAAATATGGTTGATGGATTAAAGAGGGAGGGGCAGAAACAGAGAGGGCAGTTGAGTGGCTGCTGTAATGAATCAATGAGAGATGGTCCTTGAAAGGTGGAGTCAGACATTTTGGGCATAGGATATATCTTCTCTCTGATTAAATCCTGAGGTTTGGAGAGGATGAAAATTGAACATAACTTCAAGGCTTTTAGCTGGCAACTGAGTGGATCGTGATTCTATTAACAAAGGAAAGACAGGAGCATGAACAAACAGATCCAAGATGTGAAAGAAAATATTAATTTAGCTTTGGTATTTTTAAGTTGCATTGTGCACCATTAAAAAGAAGACTGGTATGAAGTCACAAATTAATCTCAATTTAGATAGAAAAATCCCCTGTTTTCCCGTAAGATTGGTAGGTCCTTGGGTAAGAGTGAAATTGGAGTATTACATTCCATATGTTAAATATTTAGAAGTTATACATCAAGGAGGGCCTGGTTGGCTCAGTCACTTAAGCAAGCAGCCAACTCTTGGTTTCAGCTCAGATCACAATCATTTCAGGGTTGCCTGGAACCTGCTCGTGATTCTCTCTCTCCCTCTCCCCCTGTTATTCCCCCTACTCTCTCTTTCAAATAAATAAACAAAATCTTAAATAAATAAATAAATAAATAAATGGCACAAATCAAGCCACAAACTGTTAAATAGTCTTTAACCTCCTATTGTGACCAAATTGCCTTCATGTGAACCTTGATGGCTTGGTTTGAATCAGAATTCTGTGCTAAAATATGGAGACAGTAGCTTCAGAAGAGCTTTCCATTTCTGATGGTTCTTACCCTGGCCCTGTCCACAGAGCATGGGCCTCAGGTGCTCTTTTGGGAGGCTCCAGCCTGCAGCTTAAGCCCTGTCCACACCTTCCCTCCTACATCCCTCTTCTCACAAACAACCACTTGGCCATCGTAGTATTTGGAATGCATTGCACACATGAGAGGGGAAGTCCCAAATTCTAGAAGAAGGTACTCAACCGCTGGAAGCAGACTCTGCGAGATTCAGACAAGAAATTATGAATTGCCAGGTCCTTGGAGTGTAGTTTAGGTGGGAGGGTGTCGGCCTCTGGTGAGCAAATCCTATTGGGCCCGCAGACTACTTACCCTGTGAAGGGCAGAGCAGGTGTCTAAAGCCTGGGGTCCAGAAGAGGGCTCCCCTTGTCCTGGTCTAAAGACGGTGATGAGAAGATGCTCCTAGAAAAGTAGATTTGGAGACTCACATGCTCAAGGAAGCAAATGAAATAGACTCAATAGAGAAAGAAAAGAGATGGAACCATAGAACCTCACTGAAGACATAAATGAAGAATCTGAAGATGGCGCTGAGCGGAGTGGAGACCTTTCCGCTGAGCGGAAAGGTGACATAAACAGTGCTCCCCAGTGCTCCCTTTCAAGAATTTTACCGCAAGAAACAACAGCTGGAGGAAAAGGTTACAAAGGATGAAGAACTGAGAAGAGTTTTTAATTATTTAAAAAATTGAATTTTTTTTTAATAAGAGTGGAGGTCAGTTTTTCTTGTTAAAGTATCTTGTTGCAGTTGTAAAAGATCACCAAAATGAGACCCCGAGGTCAAAAATACAGTGCCATTTAGAACAAGTTTAATTGATTAAACCTAGATCTGTAAACACAATGACAGTAAAAATATAAAGGAGGCCAGAAATATCTTTTTTTTTTTTTAATGAAAAAAGGCTGTACTGACTACCTTAATGCCAACTTTAATGAGTAAAGTTTGGAAATAGAAGAGAGAGTTTCCGTAAAGGATGGAGGTTAGGGTATTTCCGTCCATACCCTAATGTTGATTTCTTAATGTTATTTTGTCTGACTTAATATATGAGGTGGGAATACCCGTGCTTCTGGGAGGGAAAGACAGAGCAAGCATACTTGCTGAAACCGCCACTCTGCTGAGAGAACAGAGGAGTATAAATGCCCCAGCATGGGGCAGCTAGAGCCTCACTCCACGCATTGGACAGACATATGCAGCTAACAGAACACACCATAGAATCACCCACAGGGAATTTCAAGTATTTTAGTGATAAAAACAATAGATCAGGGTATATAGGCTGGGAGTCCAAAGGTCCTAGGATTTAGCCTGATTTTGCCCCTTGGCTGTTTATAAACCAGTATAAGACATTCAGCTTACAACCCGAGTTTCTTCATTACCATGTTGGGCTATGGGTTTTCCCTGCCCCTAAAGGAATCTGTTGGTCTTACAATTTCTTTCTTGGAGATATATAAAACTATTAAAATGCTGAAAACAGGGCCAGATGGGAGGGGGAGAGCCCCAAAACTCAGCTGCCCATTTACACCTCTCTTCCCATTTCTGATGCTTTTTCAGAAGGCTCCTAAATGTCTCTGTGTTGCACGGTTGGAAAATATTTGAACTAGATAATCTCCAAGATCCATTCCAAATATAAAATCCTATGACTCTACTAAATCAGGTACAACTTTGCACATGAGGTGGGGCTTGAGAGGGCCTTTGAAGCTGGGCGTATATTTGGATTAGGGGTAGGAAGAGTGAAGATATTTAAAACAGGAAGAGGAGCATAATAAAAGAAATAGTGAAAGGAATAATACTGGTTTCCTTGGCAGAGGATGTGTGGAATAATAAAGAGATTTTTCTAACTAAACTGTGGGGATTGTAAGGTAGATCAGTGGGAAATAAAATTTAAGTACAGGGCACTTGATTTTCATATGAGAGAAATGTTATTCCTGGAGACTTTGGACAACCTAAAACTCAAATAATTCAAAAAGAATTTTCCCAAAGGGAGAATGCACTTTTGGAACTTATAAATTTATAATTATTTTAGTGTATATTTTCTTTGAAGTTTCTTTTTACATGACTGAGGGCTCTTTTCTAAATTAGTGTTGGGGTTTTTTTGTTTGTTGGTTGGTTTTGTTTTTGCTCTCTGTGGTGCTTTATCCTATCTTCTACTCTAAAGTTCTTGAATTTGGGTTTGTTTTCAGCCTTAGCTTTAGCAGTACCATTTGCAAAGATACAGAAAATGAGATTTGAAATGATAATAACAGTGCTTGCTTGCTTAGGTTATGAAACCAAAAGTCACATTTAGAAATTCTGATGTAAGTAATCAAGAGTGGTTCTCATAATACTGACAAAGGAGGGTTTGTGTTTCTCTTCACAGGCATTATAGGTGATGGCAATAACATAAACACAGGTTGCAATTAACTCAGTTTTCAAATTATGCAATTCTGCAAGAATTAAATAAATTGGAGTTTCTTCTCAGTTCACAATTGGTATAAACATTACTTTAATCCCAGAGTTTCAATTTTTTGCATGTTAGAATCCCATTTGTATGTATTGTGAAACTGGTCTGAGGGCAGGGGGTGTATGCTCTTTATCCTTGTAACCCCTAACACATCTTAGCAGTAGCCTTTGAAGGAAGTAGATGTTCAAGTCAGCGTTGCCTAAGTGAAGTGGAATTGTTCCATATAGTTCATGCTGGGAGGAGCTAAGATTGCAGAGTGAGATTTCATAATCTGGATGCTCAGGACCTGCTTGCGTGCTAAAAATAAAGGCAACACTTATTCAGTCCGAGTCAGTTGCTGGATTGGGGGCAGGCATTTCTCTTCATACCACTTTTACCTGTTGCTATCTCCTATGACGCTATATAGGCGTAATTAGACACAGAGTGACTTGTGACTGTGAATCCCTGTGCAGAATTCAAGGAAGAAGTATATCTTGGACAGAGAGTAGAGTGAGGTTTGATGCTCAGTTGGACTGGAATGACATATGGGGAAAAAAGCGTATTGAGGCCGGGATGCATGTAGCCAAGAAGAAAGGGGAAGCAGAGTGTAGTGCAAAGCAGGCAGCTGGAAGCAAGTTGGGGACAAAAGCCCAACGTGAGATAGCTTTGTGTAGGCAATGCCAAAAGCCTAGGTGAAGAGTGGAAAAATCAAATCAATCATTGGGGTGATTCAAAACAGCCAGATGTGTGTTGTCATCAGGGTCATCACCGGGTGGGAGGGACAGAGCAAAGGCAAATATCAGTCTTCCCACACTCCCCTCAAACACTTCTACTCTGTTGAAATCGTACTGAAATGGAAGTGAAACAGAAATAAGTCATAGGAGAGCTCTGCATGATCAGCCTGTAAGGAGTTTATGGAAAGGTGGAGAGCAGTTACCATTCTTTGTCTTAGTGGCCCTTGGAGCAATATCAGGGGGCTTTGACTTGTTAGATTCTAGTGAAAGAATTATATGTTAGAAATGATTGAAGAGTTAATTTTTTAAAATTAAGTTTCATGTCTTTTTTTTTTTTTTAAAGATTTTATTCATTTATTTGACAGAGCATGGGGAACAACAGGCAGAGGGAGAGGAAGCAGGCTCTCTGCAAAGCAAGGAGCCCAATGCAGGGGCTCGATCCAAGGATCCTGGGATCATGACCTGAGCTGAAGGCAGATGCTTAATCTACTGAGCCACTCAGGCACCCCTCATATCATTTACTTTTAATCCTACTTTCTGAAAGATGACTAAATGAGTTCTACGTAATACATAATGGCAGCAAAAATATAAAAAAAAAGCAGCTTTAAATGAACTGAATGATCTGGAATAATTCAACATAGGCCTATACAATGTGACATCTAAAAGTAAAGTCTAGGTGTGCCTGGGTGGCTCAAGTCAGCTCCTGGTTTCAGCTCGGGTCATGATCTCGGAGTCTTGGGATCAAGCCCCGTGTCTGGCTCTGCGCTCGGTGGAGAGTCTGTTCGAGGATTCTCTCCCTCTGTCCCTCCCCCACTCTCTCTCCTCTCTCTCAAACGGATGAATGAATCTTTAAAAAAATTAATAAATAAAGCCCAAGTCAAAACTTAGGGCAAAACAAGGGTAATGTCAAAAATGAAGCTATAGTGGTTTCTTGTATTTGTTTGTTTTGTTTTGTTGTTTTTGTTTTGTTTTGAGAAGATCTCTGTGACAAGTTTAGCTTCTTACGGCTATGACTTACATACCCCTTAAACTTGATAATAGGATGTCTTGTTTGATCAAAATATGATTTTGTGTATGTGTGTGTGTGTTTTCAAAATATGATTCTGAACGCATAGTTGTAGGAAAGGAAAAGACCTTTGGCCTTTTGATTTGACCACAAGAACAGTAGTAGTCAGAATTCATTTCCAGGTCAGGCCTTAGACTCCCAAACCAAACTATCAAGCATGGACTTCAATTAGGAATAGAAATTAGGTTTTTAGACTAGGTTTAGAAACACTTGAAAGGATCTTTGAGTGAAACAGACACCGAAAGCAGAAGATGAAGGTGGGGATGCCTGGCGTTTGGAGCCCTTGGGGCCAGGGGTGCTTAAGAACTCAGTGGCGAGGTCTGTAGGGATATGGGCACATCACATGAGGAAGGTAAGTTGTAGGCTTAAGGGAGGACTAGATGTTCTTCAGCAAGTATTGGATGTCTCAACCATTTTTATTCTTCCTTATCATCTAATTGGGGGGAAAAAACCTACTCCAGTGTTCTCACTCCATGAGCATTTCTTCAGTGCAGTCCTTGCTCTGTGCCAAGCATTGTTCTGGGTGATAAGGATACAGCAGTGAACAAAACTAACTTCCTGGCTTATGGGGCTTGCATTCTAGAGGGGAGGATAGGCAATAAGCAACAAATAAAAAATGGATACATGATTTGTCTCATTTTTATAAGCCCTGTGAGGAAAAGTCAAGGAGAGTAAGTGAGGGGAGGGGTTGGGATGTGTTTCCAGAAAAGTGAGCGCTGAATTAGTAGTAAAGATAGAAAAACTGTATTAGTAGAAAAGGTAGCTGAGTACATTGATATGTACCATTCAGATTGTTTTCTATAACCTCTTTCTAGGAACCTATGGCCAGTTTGACTTTCTAGGTATCTGAAGCATTTCTAGACGCAGCAAGAAATAAAGATATCGCTTAATTAAAACCCTGTTTTGTATTGAATCAGGGTGAGAGGAAAGGGGAATTACTAGCTTTGGTGGAGGTAGGTTGAAAGAGGAATGGTAATCAATACTTTTTCTTTAATACTTAAAAAATTGAGATAAATTTTACCCACCATAAATTTCATCTTTTTAAAAGTGTTCATTTCACTGGTTTCTAGCATATTCACAAGGTTGTACAACCATCACCACTGCCTAATTCCAGAACATTTTCATTACCTCCCAAAGAGACTGTATACCCATGAACAGCCACACCATATTTTCTCTTCCTTTCAGCCCCTGGAAACTAGTAATGTACTTCCTGTCTTAGGGAATCACCTGTTCCGGACACTTCATATAAATGGAATACACATTATGTAGCCTGCTGTGTGTAGTTTTTTTCACTTAGCATGTTTTAAAGTTCATCCATGTTGTGGCATGTACCAATGCTTCATTTCCTTTCATGGGTTTTATTCCTTCTCACAGTTGTATCATATTTTGCTTATCCATTCATCAGTTGGTACATATCTGAGTTGTTTCCAGTTTTTAATTATTATGAATAATGGTGCTATGAAAATTTGTGTGCAAGTTTTTTTGGACATATGCTTTCAATTCTCTTGGATGTATACCTAGGAGTGGAATTGCGGGGATAGAGGGTAACTCTATGTTTACCTTTTTGAGAAACGAATAGTTTTTCAAAGCAGTTGCAATATTTACATTCCCACCAGCAAAGTAGAAAAACTGCAATTTTTCCACATCCTCCTCAACACTTGCTGTCGTGTGTCTCTTGATTATAGATTTCCTAGGTGGGTGTCAACTGGGCACCTTTGTGGTTTTGGTTTGCATATTCTTTCCAAATGTCTGATAATGTTGAACATCTTTTCGAGTGCTTATTTGTCATTTGCATGTCTTCTCTGGAGAAATGTCTATTCAAATCCTTTGCCCATTTTTGAATTAGTGTTTTTTTTTTAATATAGTTGGGTTGTAAGTTTCCTTTATATATTTGAATACTAGACTCTTATCAAATACATGAAATACATGATTTCAAATGATCTCCCATTCTCTGGGCACAGCTGGTGTATTTTGATGCTTATTTGGGCTGGGAGAGCTATGTGGCCTGTTCGAGTAGAGCATTACCAATCCACTCTGAGGGGTTGACTTGGGTTTGGTTAGGTTCATTCTTAGCCTGTTCCTCCACTGTGTGTCAGATGGGTTTATCTTCTATGTGTTTTTGCCTCTGGCTGCAGGAGTGAGGTTAGTTGTATCCTGTTATCAGCCATAAGAATGAGGTACCTTTGGAAGGAACTAAATTTAGATAAGAATGGTGGCAATAATTAGCAGACTCCCTGAAGAGGTCAGGTGGGACAGTGAGGGGCTAACAAGAGGGGAGGGCCTGGAGAAGGGAGAAAGGAGCAATAAAGACAAATACATTTCCCTCACAACTTTCTTTAGGATCCAGCTTTGACCTTCTTGGATGATTAGCAAGATGCCCTGCTCACCACTTTGTATGCAAGATTACTTCCATGCCATTCTTACAACACATGGAATAGTGATTAGGCTAGAGGTGGTTTTTTGTTTGTTGGTTGGTTGGTTTTTGTTTTTTTTTTTAAGGGAATTACAAGGTATAAAAATTTATTTAGTTGGTGGAGAAAGGTTTTTTCCTATAGTTGCAGAGAGAGCCATCTCTCCTTCCCATTTTCTTATTTCGGATTAATAAAAGAGAGGCTATGTATCCAAAATAAAAGATATCTATAATTAAATTTTCAGAGGACAATCATTGGGTTCTTTAAGACAACTTTGTCTAAAGAAAGCATCATAATTGGAAATAAAGTATAACAAAAATGAGAAAGAAAATACATTTCCTGACCACTTTTAAAGTGCCTAGATAAGTTTATCCAATACAAGTGACCCTGACCCTATACACTCCAGTTTATTCTGTATCCCTATATTGTCAAACAGATCACCACCTCAGTCCACTGAATAAAATAGTCAAGGTGATAGTTAACTTTGTGCAAATAATACAGCTTCTATTTAACTGAGGCATACCATTTTTAAACCAGATCCATTCTCAAGAGATCATTATGTCCATAATAGGCACTCCAAAAACATAGGGAATGTTGTTAGTAGGTAAGATGCTAAATTAAAGAAATGGCATTATTGAGGGAAAAAAACTGTCTTCAATCAGAACTTTCTTTTTTTGAGGATAAGGGCAAGACTATACTGATTTCATAAACTGGATGAAAAAAAAGGTGAAAAATGAAAGTTCTATAGACTTGACACAACCGAGACCTCCTTGATTCCTCTTGTTTGATAATATCCCATAGCCAAGTACACTTGTCCAAAATGAACAAATCATTAGCCAGTTAGAAAGACATGAACTTTGGCAGTTGGGGAAACTCATGGGAAGGAGGGGGGAGCAGGATGGTTTTATTCTGTGGCTGGGTACAGTGGTCCCGCTCACGACTGGAAGGTGTTTTCTTTCAGATTATTGGCATGTGGCTTGAGAGCCCCTAAGAGGGGAGCTTTGTCATCTCTCTGTCCTATCCTGGGCCTAGCATTCTTTTGGCTCCCTTCTAAATCTATGAATAATGTCTCCCTATACAACAGAGAGAAATTTGTCATCTTCTCAATGGTGATATGTCATCACATTCATGCCCTACCTACAGCACATCCTAGCCATTGGGGGCTTGAATGAAAGCACACTTGTGTTTGTCAAACTGTCTACAAGAATAGACATGGGCTTTAGAGGCAACTCCTTCCCCATCTCTCAAAAGAACAGCACAGGGACAAGAGATCTACAGTTATGTATTGAACTTGGATTTTCAATCATTTGAGAGGCACAATCATGCCTTCTCTTGGTTGCTTTTTTTTTTTTTTTTAGCATTACAGTACTTCATTATTGCCACAGGGGGAACTGTTGGCTTAATTTTGCTTTGGAGACACTGCTGCTGAAATTATTAAGCTAATGATTTATGCCCCCTGCGATACAGCAATCTCTTGTGCTTAAAATGGTTACTATGTTTTGTTTACTGTTTATAACTACCAGAGGTTATGCCACAAAACCCCCTGCCAGCCTGCAGGGTTTATTTATCCCTGTGGATCTTTAGAAACCACGGATTAATATAGAAAAAAAATTTCAGATGGCTTCTATTTTAAAAATCTCATACACTATGAATTAAACCACTGTGCTCTGCTATATAGGAAGAAAAGTTCAGCGAGAATGAACAATGGGTGTCAAAACCGACTGACTCTCGTATTTGCTTCTGGCTTTATCAAAGTGGAAAGTATGAGTGCTTTTCAGGAATACGGTGCTGCGACTCCATCAGTTTTGGACCATGAGATCACCAGCATTTCCCCTTGGGTGCCGCACATTTTACCCTATTAAGGGACCAATTTGCTTAGAGAAATGTTGCACATGTTTAAAGGCTGTTAAGTTTGGTGGCTGGCAGAATGCTCCCATTTAGCCCCGAGGCTGGGCCTTGGTGAACTGAAGGCTTCACAACTGGCCTGCATTTTGGGTTCTGAAGTGCTTTTTGTAACCGAAGGATTACACAGGTCCTATGAACCCTGGGGTAGGGAGGGAGAGGGTTTGAGATCGCGGATTCGTTTCAAATGGCAAAATGGTTCCTATAGGATGTTTAGGTCTTGACCCTGCTGCCTCCCCAAGAGAAATAAAGAAAACATGACTGTTGTTTCAGGCAGCGTGGCCCGATTCCACACCATCAATCTTAGGCATCACTTGCTTGTACTTCGGCGACACCTTTCTACCGCCTCCTGAACCCGATCACTCCATTTGGCTTTGTCTCCACTACAAAATAGCTCACCCGTCTCTTTTGGCAGCTCCACATCTCTGCTTCTCCTCTGACGAGCCAATTCTGGTCGTTCACTGGGCTCCTCTTCTCCGTGGTCTGATACGGTCCATCCAAATAATGCGTGCCCTCCCCTACGTGGACCTCTGGAGTTCCAGATGCTAAGCCAGGCCAAGGTGCGAGACAAGTCTGGCATTTGTACAGTAGGGTTGGGAACAATGACAAAGCATGTCTCAGCCAGGGGTCTAGAAATGTGATGATTGTAGACAACCTTGCTCAAAAGGTAGGACTTGAACAAATTAGTGCACAAGTAAGAAAGTGAGGATAAGACCCTGATTATGGGGGCGCCTGGGTGGCTCAGTGGGTTAAGCCTCTGCCTTTGGCTCAGGTCATGATCTCAGGGTCCTGGGATGGAGCCCCGCGTCGGGCTCTCTGCTCAGCGGGGAGCCTGCTTCCCCCTCTCTCTCTGCCTGCCTCTCTGCCTACTTGTGATCTCTCTCTGTCTATCAAATAAATAATTTTAAAAATCTTAAAAAAAAAAAAAGACCCTGATTATGGGAACCAAACTACAGTTAAAATGTGAACATCTGTGTACAGCTTTTGCCTTATGTATTCCCTTGGTACAGAATTTTCTATACCAAAATGCAGCCAGATATTTAAGAGGAAGATATAGATTGATCATTGAAACACCAAATCAGGAAGTAATAAGATCTGTTTTAATTCTCTTCGTAACTCATTATTTTTCTTCATGAAGATGCAAACTTTGGGCATAAAAATATTTACAGTATTATAATGTGTGGGAATATGGAAAACATATTATCCAAGTAGCAATTTTAAGTGGAAATACCTAATTTCATAGCTAAGTGTTTCCATTCAGTATGTATTTTCAGTTAGTTTTAGAATTACTCCCCTCTTGTATTAGAGAGTGATAGAAATAGAAATTCTGATGTCATATACTCTGGTTCTTTTAATGCATTCTGTGTGTAAATTTTATTTTAACACAGCATTTAAGAAACTGAATTGTATATAGCCTACTCTGTGTAGTGTTGCAGATCATTTTTTATTAGCTCAAAATGAGATATAATTACGGATTATTTTCAAATCACAGAAAATCCAAACACCAGCATAGTATGTGATTTGAAATTTGTACAAACACAAAAACAGATTAAATATAATGTTTCATAAACATGACGGGAAAAATATCTGTAACATGGAGGATTTTCTAGTATGAACAATTCCAGGCTTTAGTAGACAGATACTGAGATTAGATTTCTCAGTTAGCCAACAGAATAAATTTCATGTATCCCCAGTGAAAAAGAGTGAAAATAACTTGAAAGTCAAATGCTTTTTCAGGGGGCCCCTGGGTGGCTAGTAAGTTGAGCATCTGCCTTGGGCTCAGATCATGATCCCAGGGTCCTGGGATTGAGCCCCCTGTCTTGCTCCCTGCTCAACGGAGAGCCTGCTTCTCTCTCTGCCTCTGCCTGCTGCTCTACCTTCTTGTGCTCTCTCTGTCAAACACATAAATAAAATCTTAAAAAAATTCTTTTTCAGGGAAACCAATGACCAATAATTAGGTATGCCAACAAAGAAACACTTGATACTACTTTTTAAAACATTATTTATGATGATACATTTTTGTTCTACAAGTATTGCAGTATTTTCCTGCAACATTCGTCTTGTACCATTACTCTAGACAATAATAATTATATTAGGTATTGAGTGTCTCTTTGTACCCTAACAGCTCCTTTTGTTTGGCTAAGGCCACAGGAATTTGAAGTTAGAGTGTGTAATCTAAAGGTGACAGAGACACCTTCAGATTTCTCAACATCAAAACATCAAGAATTGAAAAAAAAATCAAGAACTTTATTACTTAAGAAGAGGAGAATCAAGAGGATTCCTCTATCACTTGTTACTTTTGGAGATATAAAAATAAATAAGATGATGAGGCTATGGGATTACTCCGATTTTTCAACTTAATTAGCTTTTATTGGTATATACTATACATACAAAAAATGTACCAACGTTAAGAGTATGATTTGGTGAGTTTTGATACATTTGGTTGTATAGCCTCCACCACCATCAGGATATAATACATTTTCATCATCCCCAAAGTTTCCTCATGTCCTCTGAGTCAATCTCCAAACCTCCAACCCTTGGTAGACACTCAACTCCTTTGTTACTACAATTTTGTCATTTTTAAAAATTTCATATGAATAGAATCATGTAGATCATGAAGTGTGTCACTGTAAAGACATAGCATAATGCTTTCAAGATTCATCCTGAGTTCAACCTTTTCCAGTAGTGAATAATAATCTCTTATGTAGGTATAACAAAATATGTGTATCTGTTCACCATACAATGGACATTTTAACTGCAGTTTGAGGCTATATTAAGAGTAAACATTTATGAACATTTAACTTCAAAGTTTTGGTTTGTTTTTGTTTTTTATTTTGTGGAGATAATAACTGTATATCTATCTCTATCTATATATGTATCATCTTTTTTTCTCTAAAGTAACACCTAGGATTAGAATTGCAGGGACATAAGAAATTGTCATATTGTTTTTTAAAGTGGATGTGATATTTTACATTTCCACTAGCAATACATGTATGTAATTTTTAGTTGCTTTATCTTTTCTTCTGCTCTTGAAATTGTCAGGTCTTTTAAAAATTTCAGCTATTTTAATGGGTGTGTAAAGGTATGTCATTGTGTTTTTTATTTCCATTTGCCTAATCATTATTGATGTGTAACCTCTTTTTGTACACTTATTTATTTGCATATCTCCTTTGGTGAATATGTCCAAATCTTTCCCCATTTTTCAACTGTAATTTATTTTTTTAAATTATAGAGTTGCAGTGTTCTTTGTATATGCCACATGCAAGTCCTTTATCAGATACATATTTTGGAAATACTATCAGTATGTAACCTTCCCTTTTATTTTTTTTTAAATGCTATATCTGAAGAACAATTTAAAAAATTTTTGAAGTCTAACTTAGCATTGTTCATGAGTTATGCTTCTTATTTTTATCTGAGAAATCTTTCTTTTTCTCAAGGTCACAAGAATTTTGTTTCATTCCAGAAGTTTTAAAAATGTTAGTCCTATTAATTAGATATAGTTTGACTTTAAGGAAGTTTGGTTTATTAGCTTTGCATATGAATATCCAATTGTTGTGCAGCACTTGTGGAAAAGACTATCCTTTCCTTGCCGAATTACCTTGATATCTTTGTTGAAACCAACTAGCCATATATGTGTTTATATCTGTTCTTTTGATTCTGGCCCATGGATCTGTATGTCTATCTTTATACAAGTAAAGTAAATCTTGAAAGCAGATAGTTTAAGTCTTACACATTTGTTCTTCTTTGTCAAAAATTTTTTTTTCTTTAAGATTTTGTTTGTTTATTTGTCAGATTGAGAGAGAGAGAGAGAGCGAGCACAAGCAGGGGGAGCAGCAGAGGGAGAGAGAGAGAGAGAGAGAAGCAGGCTCCCCGCTGAGCAGATAGCCAGATGTGCAGCTCAATGCCAGGACCTGAGCCAAAGGCAGTTGCTTAGCCAACTGAGCCACCCAGGGGTCCCTGTCAAAATTGTTTTTAACTATTCAAGAGTCTTTTTGAATTTCTGCATATATTTAGAATTAACTTGCCAACTTCAATGAATAAACCTATTAGAAATTGAATGGAGATTGCCAGTTTCAACAAATAAGTCTATTGATCAATTTGGGGACATCAGTTTGGGAAAATCAATCAGGGGATAATCTCATGTCATCTGATCAATAAACATGTATCTCCATTTATTAAGTCTTTTTAAATTTGTGTCTTTTGTCATTTGATTTGTAATTTTCAGTGTAGAGAAGTTGCACGTATTTGCTTCAATTTATCCATAAGTTGTATTTTATGCTGCTGTTAATATTTTGATTTCTAAGATAGAAGTATTTGTGTGTGTTTTGTTTTGTTTATCACTGTTGTTCTACCTTTGACCTTGATAGTTTACATATTAATTCTAGTAAATTTCAGTAGGTTATTAAGGATTTTCAGCATAGATAATTACGTGATCTGTTAATAAAGAAATTTTTACTTTCCTCTTTCTAATCTGTTTGTCTTTTGGTTCTTTTTCTTGCCTTTGGCTCTGGCTACCAGTTTAGTGTTAAAAGAATTGATGAGAGCAGTCATTCTTGTCTGGTTTATGGTCATTTACTCTTTTACCATTAAGTGTAAGTATAAGGTCATAAGTATAAGGTCAGCAGTAGGACTTTTGTAGAAGTTCTTTTCAGAATGACAAAGTTTCTTACAATCTCTAGTTTCCTGAGAGTTTTTATCATGAATGACTGATCTTTCAGAGAAAACTTTCAGTTTTTCATCAATGAAGTGTTAAATTAGCTCTAGAAAAAAAAAATAAATGTTCACTTTTAACTTGAGGAAATTTTTTTCTGCTTTTAGTTTGCTGAGAGTTTTTGTTACCAATGGGTGTTGAAATTTGCCAAATGCTTTCTCTATATCTACTGTTTTAGGTCATAGTGTTTTTTGTTTATTCTTAAAAACAGTAATTACTTTAGTTATATGGGTTGGTTTTCAAATGTAAAACTAACCTTGCATTCTGGAGTTAAGGCCAGTTGATTGTGATGTGTTATCTTTTTTATGCATTTCTTAATTTAATTTTCTTGTATTATATTGATCCTTTCAAGGAACTAATTTTTGGTTTCATCAATTTCCCCAATGTTTCTCTATTTGCTATGTCATTAATTTCTATGCTTATTATTTTTTTGTACTTACTTTGGCTTAATTTGCTCTTTTTTAATATGGAAGCTTATATCACTGATTTGAAACCTTGTTCTCTTTCCTAGTATATGCTCTTTTGATACAAATATCTTTTTAAACCCTGTTTTTTGCTGTAGTTCACAAATTTTGGTATATTGTCATGCTTATTAATTTATTGCTTCTCATCCTGTATCTACCCTTCTTTGTTCTACTTTAGGAAACAGAAGATGAACCTGTAAAAATTTCCCTTTGATGAATGACGTGAAGTTAGCTTTGTTAGTAGTGGGCTCTAGTAGAACACTGAAAAAAAAAGAAATAGTCTTCATTCTCATTTTTTCTCCTTCAGCAACAAGGGATGTGAGGGAGGCCTGATGATGCTTAATCATCAGTGAATTTCTCCAGCACTCATGTGGGCTGTTTCTGGGGGGACACCTCCATACTGCCAGCACCCAGCGGGGGTCTTCTGCAGAGAAGATGACACACTCCATGACCCCAGTGAATTCTCTTGGTCTGCTGATAGTGGATCAACTCTGGCTAATTGGCACTCTACAGTAAATTCCTTGGCCATCGTACAGGCTCTTTCTTTCGACCAGCCCTGACCAGCCAGCACAGTTTGGCTCATTTTATTGTCTTTATGCTGGGAATCCTGATAGAACAGCTCCAGACTGTCGTCACCCTCTGCTGAGTTTCTTGAACATTTAGTGGCTCCTCTTACTGACTAGCTTTGGATTCAACCTCTTGCAAATTTGTTTGCCCTTGGCAGGTTGCAGTTTCCTATGGCATATTCTCTCCAATAAGGTCTTAAATTTACACTCATGTTATGGGAGATGGATTTCTTCCCAATTTTAAGCTTTTTCCTTGTGGATTCTCCCTCAGCTTTGAGGTAGGAAAAGGTTTCTGCATTGGCTATTCCTCTATTCTGTAGTTAATCACCGTTTGCTAGTTAATCATTCTTTACATTGAATTTTGTCTATTCAGCATATTTCTGTGATTTCTAGCTATTGATTAGAACTGGATCGAATGAATACACTTATGTTTTTATTTTCTTTCAGTTTGAAATATTTTCTAATTTCCTCTGTAATTTTTTCTTTGACAGAAAGGGTATTAAAAAGTATGTTGTTTTAGTTTCATGTATTTAGGGATTTTCAGGATAACTTCATGTTATTGAATTCTAGTTTAATTTTGTTGTGGTCAAAGATCGTATTTTATATGGTTTCAATCTTTTTTATTGTGGTAAAAACATATAACATGATATCTAACTTATTAACAAATTTCTGAGTGTATAGTACCGTATTGTTAACTCTATGCACATTTTTATAGAGCAGATCTCTAGGACATTTTCATCTTGCATGACTGAAACTCTATATCCATTATATAGTAATTGCCCATATCCCCCAGCCATCCAGGCCCTGGTGACCACGATTCTACTTTCTGTTCCATGAATTTAACTACTTCAGATACCTTATAAATGGAATCATGCTGTATTTGTCCTTCTGCAACTGGCTTATTTCACACAACATAATGCTCTCCAGGCTCAGCCATGTTGTCACATCAGCAAGATTTCCTTTTTTGATGGATGAGTAACACTCTATTGTACCTGTGTACCACATTTCTACATTTTTTTCTTTGTTTTGTTCATCTGTTGACAGACACTTAGGTTCTGTCTATATCTTGACATTGTGAACAGTCCTTCAAGGAACAAGGGAG